>NC_060124.1:272987079-275487079 GCF_021461395.2 Schistocerca americana | reverse complement strand
GTGGTAATCGGTACTTGTGCAAGTCGCAGTCGACAACTCACAAAATGCTGTAATGTCTATGTCAATTATAATTCAGTGGCGCAAATACAACTTCCCGTCCAAAAGACTCCTGGTTAAATAGTGAAACATTCGAAACCAGTACCGTTTGAAATAAAAACAAAATGTGACTATGCGCAATTTACTGGTAATTTAATTTTTAGCCGGCCGGAGTGGCCGAGCGGTTAAAGCCGCTACAGTCTGGAACCGCACGACCGCTAAGGTCGCAGGTTCGAATCCTGCCTCGGGCATGGATGTGAGTGATGTCCTTAGGTTAGTTAGGTTTAAGTAGTTCTAAGCTCTAGGGGACTTATGACCACAGCAGTTGAGTCCCATAGTGCTCAGAGCCATTTGAACCATTTTTTAATTTTTAAAAGTCTTTGCCGTAACTTCAAATTTAGTATGGCTATTATTAAATTTACATAATTTTCACATTAATAATCTGACCAGTCCGTAAGGAAAAAGTGAGACATTACTTATAACATTATTAGCGACACAGCCTTCTATCGTGTCCATAGCTGTCATGTAAATAAATGTGACGGAGCACCACAGGAAGGAGCACGGCTTAACGCAACACTCGCACACAACGCACGGGTAGCCACTCGTCAGTACGGTACGGAAGCGAGTGGCAAACTTTTCGAAAGACGGAAGACATATTTCTGAAGCCGGTTCTCAATTCGTTCCTGACAAAGAGCCGATTTTTGGCAGTTACATATAAGAACCCTTTCCTAGGTTACGTCCTCCTGCAGCCATCCAGTACAAAGACAATAGATCCCGTATCCTTCGTCTTCTTCAGACGGGTATAGATGTAATTCAGAACGGTGGTTGAATTTCTCAGAGTCATTTTTTACAAGACACAAGGACTCTTTACTCCAGCACATGATTAGGTTCTTAGAACTGTTAATACCTTCCCAACGCAACTGCTACTGAAAAATTTGATCGTATCCAGGGCAACATTATGCCACGAGTATACTTTTCTTAGCGGTAAATGGCTTTTTGAGGGGAAGCTGTACAGAAGAAAAGTAACTGTCAGCTACATTGTGTTGAAGACGTGTCGGGGAGTGGCTTGCAACAGAAGGCGAGCTAGTCGATACGAAAGAAATGCCTCGTGCAAGAGTGCATTGTGATCATGGTCAGTATTTGATGGAGCGGTCTTACGAGCCAGCAGACATTAACAACATACTGTCTGCAGCCAGTGGTCTAGTGGCTAGCGTTGCTGCCTCTGGATCACGGGGTCCCGGGTTCGAATCCCGATTTGGTTGGGAATGGATAAATACAGGTCCTGTGAGGTTTCCAAGGATATAATTAACCATTCTTCCTGCAAAATAGTGGCAAGTTTAGGCAACAATGATAGAGGTGGGTAGTGATAATGCACCCTCCTCTCCAAGGCAGGAGCGCAAGGCTAAAGAATACTGAGATCTGCTGACTGTAGTGAGCGATTGCAGGGCACTCTCACTTCTGATACAGTGTTATGCTGTAATGTTCTTAGGGTAGTTGATGTTTATTACTTGGTTACTATACATGGATACGATCTCACTTCACTTATATGATGAAATGGTTAACAGTAGTTAATGCTCTTGCTTGTGTGCTCTAGTGAAGGAATAGCGGTAAGCTTTACCTGCAGTCAAAGGAAGAGGGTGCCGATTTAAATGACTGCAGTAAAACCGCTGGCTCACCGATAGATCTGTACCTACAGAGTGGAAAATTGCGCAGGTCGCACCAGTGTTTAAGAAGGGTAGTAGGAGTAATCCGTCGAACTACAGACCTATATCATTGGCGTCGGTTTGCAGTAGGGTTTTGTAGCATATACTGTATTCAAACGTTATGAATCACCCCGAAGCGAACGATCTATTGATACGTAATCAGCATGGTTTCAGAAAACATCGTTCATGTGCAACGCAGCTAGTTCTTTATTCACACGAAGTAATGGCCGCTATCGACAGGGGATCTCAAGTTGATTCCGTATTTCTAGATTTCCGGAAAGCTTTTGACACCGTTCCTCACAAGCGACTTCTAATCAAGCTGCGGGCCTATGGGGTATCGTCTCAGTTGTTCGACTGGATTCGTGATTTCCTGTCAGGAGGGTCGCGGTTCGTAGTAATAGACGGCAAATCATCGAATAAAACTGAAGTGACATCAGCTATTCCCCAGGGAAGCGTCCTGGGACCTCTGCTGTTCCTGATCTATATAAATGACCTGGGTGACAATCTGAGCAGTTCTCTTAGGTTGTTCACAGATGATACTGTAATTTACCGTCTAGTAAGGTCATCCGAAGACCAGTATCAGTTGCAAAGCGATTTAGAAAAGATTGCAGTATGGTGTGGCAGGTGAGAGTTGTCGCTAAATATCGAAAAGTGTGAGGTGATCCACATGAGTTCCAAAAGAAATCCGTTGGAATTCGATTGCTCGATAAATAGTACAATTCTCAAGGCTGTCAATTCAACTAAGTACCTGTGTGTTAAAATTACGAACAACTTCAGTAGGAAAGACCACATAGATAATATTGTGGGAAGGCGAGCCAAAGGTTGCGTTTCATTGGCAGGACACTTAGAAGATGCAACAAGTCCACTAAAGAGACAGCTTACACTACACTCGTTTGTCCTCTGTTAGAATACTGCTGCGCGGTGTGGGATCCTTACCAGGTGGGATTGACGGAGGACATCGAAAGGATGCAAAAAAGGGAAGCTCGTTTTGTATTATCACGTAATAGGGGGAGAGTGTGGCAGATACGATACGCGAGTTGGGATGGAAGTCATTAAAGCAAAGACGTCTTTCGTCGCGGCGAGATCTATTTACGAAATTTCAGTCACCAACTCTCTCTTCCGAATGAGAAAATATTTTGTTGAGCCCAACCTACATAGGTAGGAATGATCATCAAAATAAAATAAGAGAAATCAGAGCTCGAACAGAAGGGTTTAGGTGTTCGTTTTCCCGCGCGCTGTTCGGGAGTGGAATGGTAGGGAGATAGTACGATTGTGGTTCGATGAACCCTCTGCCAAGCACTTAAATGTGAATTGCAGAGTAATCATGTAGATGTAGATGAAAAGCGTACGGTGGCTGAGGGCCGAGAGGAGCGTTCTTCCTGCGGAACCTAGGTGAAAACGTTGTGGATTGTGGACTGCCGAGTTACTCGGTCGCATTGTGCACACACGTTGGTGGCGCCAGTCGGTCGGCGGCCACGTCCAGGTAGGCTGATTAGCGCCAAGGAGTCACCGCTGCTTTGGCCAGAGCATTGATAGCGGCAGTAAAGCAGAGGATGAGCCCTTGTTAGGCAGCAAGCCGATGAGACGACTGTGTGTTTCTGCGAACTTCCGTGGGACAGGCTAATGTCACCGAGATGTCCAGACTCTGGTACAAAACATATTTGAGAAGGCACGAGGCTTTTAGCGAGTTTGTGGCCGTTCTTCGGAAAGTTCTAAATGGACGCAGCAGGGGAGATAACAACCTTTTTATGGGGGGCTGTGGTTACATCCAGGTCATACTTTAGCAAAGACACGGCACAAACGCGTGGGAAATAGGCTGCAAAGCTGAATCTTTATTCCTTTTCTCCCAATTAATTTTTAAAGTCGCTGATTGGTCAAATATGTGTATGCAGAGCAAGGGGCAGTCTCCCAGCTTCGAGTGCCTCAGAGTTGTAAATGTGCTAGGCTGCCGAGCTGGCGAGGAAAGCTGAGAGAAAGAGAAGAGGTGACACTTGTACTGGCGCTTTGCCAGTAAGGAACTACAGGTCTTTACCTAAACAGTAAGACTTGTGTCCTTTGCTAATGTGCCACTTAGAGCTTGTACCAGTCACCATCTGAACTGTCAGGGTGCTGCTTCTAGTATCGCGCATACAATGAGTGATACGTGGGTGTACTTATTTGTTTTGAGTTGGTCGAATAAACATTTGACATATTCCGTCATGCATAGTCGTGGTACGGACTCAAATTGGTTTGGCAAACCAGCAAACGGGTCCACCTGCACATTGTAATCCACCGGGGTTTCAGAGGCTCATAGGGAAGTACCTGCATTCCGAATTAGCCAAACACAAGACAGTGTACTTGCATTTTTTGGGCACGCGCCATTAATAACAGATTGCTGGCGTCCATGACTCCAGTTGCAGGGCACATTGGGGTGCGTCACTCTGACCAGCAGGAGGGTAAAGCATTTGCTGCTACGGCGTAGCGCTCCAATATATGCTTCTCAGCACCCTGTTCCTTGGAACCATATTTTTCTACATAGAATGGTGGAGTATAGATGCTTGTTAGTGGTGTATTTTTAAGGCCATACCACGGATTCACATGTATGAAGTCAGGTAAAGCGATTAGTTCTGGTTAGAGTCGTGTGATGATCCCCAACTGATCACTTCGTTCACCATAGACCGCATATTAGTGAAAATGTTTGTCAAATATAAATGTTTGTGTGACTTTTCATTAGCCATTTTTTGTGTTCTGATGTTAAGAATGAATAAATCTATTGTTATTCAGACCCAAACTCCTCCCAGTGTTCTGACTAATATTACCTTTGCCATTAGTATTAGAGTCATGATTGCAATTGAAAGTAGGAAGCTTGCAAGATGCACACACGAAAACAATTCTGGTCAGTGCGATCTGCGTGAATAGGGGCCCTGTCGACTTGGAACAGAGCGTCGCCACTGAGGAACAAATGTCGCACCATGAGATGATGATGATGATGATGATGCTTGGTTTGTGTGGCGCTCAAATGCGTGGTCACCAGCACCCGTACAAAGTCCCAATCGTTACAGAGTCCAATCTAGCCACTTACACAAATGATGATGAAATGATGAGAACTACACAAACATCCAGTCCCCGTTCAGATAAAATCCCCAACCTGGCCGGGAATCGAACCCAGGACCCCATTTGTAGAGTGAGATAAATCTGGTAAGCCAGAATGCTCAGATAAACCACGGCAGTAATGCGACACTGCAGAATAACGACCGGCCTGTGGGATATCTCGATATCACCCAACCAGTGCCATCTTTCACTCTTCTTATGCAGACCTGAGCAGACGCTGGAAACAGATGATCTTTCTTCCCACTCGCCCACAGTCCAGATTTTATTGCCTCGTCACTATGGTTTTCTGTTACGGGAATTTGTAAGATCCTCTCCATATTTCAAGATTCTGTCCTTAGCAGTTTGGGCTGGTCAGTGATGAGTCAGTGAATCAGTCAGGGCTTCTCCTTTTGAACATACAGCCTGCACCCCACAAAGATATTAAAAAATAAATGTGCAGTTAAATTCATAATAAAGTTATGCTACATAGAAATTAAGATAAGAAAGCTGATGTTGATGGAAATTCTCTACCAAATGACTAGTTAGGTGATTAATTGGTCATCTGCATTAAAGAATTCTTAGGATACGGTAGCCAACAGTCTCGCCGCAATTGTAACTCCAATTCCAGTCAGATAACCGAAGTTAAGCGCTGTCAGGCTTATCTAGCACTTGGGTGGGTGACCGTCCAGTCTGCCGAATGCTGTTGGCAAGGGGGGTGCAATCAGTCCTTATGAGGTCAATTGAAGAGCTACTTGACTGGGAAGTAGCGGCTCCAGTCACGAAAATTCATTGTCCTAAAGTACACTACTGGTCACTAAAACTGCTACACCACGAAGATGACGTGCTACAGACGCGAAATTTTACCGACGTGAAGGAGATGCTGTGATATGCAAATGATTAGCTTTTCAGAACAATCACACAAGGTTGGCGCCGGTGGCGACACCTACAACGTGCTGACATCATGAAAGTTACCAACCGATCTCTCATGCACAAACAACAGTTGACCCCTCGCTGCCTGGTGAAACGTTGTTGTGATGCCTCGCGTAAGGAGGAGAAATGCGTACCGTCTTTGACTTTGATTAAGGTCGGTTTGTAGCCTATCGCGATTGCGGTTTATCGTATCGCGACATTGCTGCTCGCGTTGGTCGAGATCCAATGTCTGTTAGCAGAATATGGAATCGATGGGCTCAGGAGGGTAATACGGAAAGCCGTGCTGGATCCCAACGGCCTCGTTATCACTAGCAGTCGACATGACAGGCATCTTATCCGCGTGGCTGTAACGGATCGTGCAGCCACGTCTCGATACCTTAGTCTACAGATGGGGACGTTTGCAAGACAACAACCATCTGCACAAACAGTTCGACGACGTTTGCAGCAGCATGGACTATCAGCTCGGAGACCATGGCTGCGGTTACCCTTGACGCTGCATCACAGACAGGAGCGCCTGCGATGGTGTACACAACGACGAACCTGGGTGCACGAATGACAAAACGTGATTTTTTCGGATGAATCCAGGTTCTGTTTACAGCATCATGATGGTCGCATTCGTGTTTGTCGACATCGCGGTGAAAGCACGTTGGAAGCGTGTATTCGTCATCGCCATAGTGGCGTACCACCCGGCGTGATGGTATGGGGTGCCATTGGTTACAGTCTCGGTCACCTCTTGTTCGCATTGACGGCACTTTGAACAGTGGACGTTACATTTCAGATGTGTTACGACCCGTGGCTCTACCCTTCATTCGATCCCTGCGGAACCCTACATTTCAGCAGGATAATGCATGAGCGCATGTTGCAGGTCCTGTACGGGCCTTTCTGGATACAGAAAATGTTCGACTGCTGCCCTGGCCAGAACATTCTCCAGATCTCTTACGAACTGAAAACGTCTGCTCAATGGTGGCCGAGCAACTGGCTCGTCACAATACGCCAGTCACTACTCTTGATGAACCGTGTTATCGTGTTGAAGCTGCATGGGCAGCTATACCTGTACACGCCATCCAAGCTCTGTTTGACTCAATGCCGAGGCGTATCAAGGCCGTTATTACGGCCAGAGGTGGTTGTTCTGGGTACTGATTTCTCAGGATCTATGCACCCAAATTGCGTGAAAATGTAATCACATGCCAGTTCTAGTATAATATATTTGTCCACTGAATACCAAATTATCATCTGCATTTCTTCTTGATGTAGCAATTTTAATGGCCAGTAGTGTATGTTTCACAGCCTTGTTTTGGGAACACCAAGAAGTAGTTTGTGTTAATTGAATAAAACAGTATGCTTTTTATTTTGTTGTCGACGTTACACTGTTAGCCTCCAGTGCAGATAAACTTCAACAATGAGTAAAGGAACTTAGCCAGCTTGAATGTAAACTTGAAAATCGGTGACAACAGATCTACACCTGCATGTACATCTTTACTGCTAAAGGCTCCTCACTAAATGAGGTGAAGGGCACTTTGTGTATCACTGTCATTTTCTCCTTGCTTGTTCCACCTGGGAATGGCGTGTGACACGAATGAGTGCCGATAAGCTTCTGCATGAGTTCAAATGTCTCTAGTTTCACCTTCATGGCCTTTTCACGATGTAGATGTTGCATTCTACCTACTCGTCAAATATGGAGTGCCTAGGAGAAACCTGCTCCTCGGATTGCTAGTCAAACAATCAGGCAAATCGTATTAATGAACTTTATTACAAAAAATAAATGACAACACTTAACTCTGAGAAATACAGCTGTGTCACGAGGAAAGGGTGACGGACAAACAAGACATCCAGTATATACAGTTAGCAATGCAAGAGAAGTAATACAGTGAATGCTTGTATCCAGGTCGCTGATCTTGACAATACGGTAGAACGTGCTACTGTAGAGCGTGTCGGTTAGACCGTCAGTGAGAGAGCACTTCGATTTCCTGCTGCTAATAAGGCGAGTACACCGTTCGCTTGTTACACATTTTTGCGAGCTTCAAACAGGTACAACTTATTTTCAATTATCTGGGTAGTTACTATTTTATTTTTGTAATTTTTTGCGTGTTTGAGTGCCTACTAGACACAACCTTTTATTTTAATAACAGTGTAGTGTACAGTATCGCCGTTGCTATCGACCCTCGTATCGTACAGGCTTTTGTTTGTTTGGTTAGAACAGCTCAGTGTCGGTTAGACCGTCAGTGAGAGAGCACTTCGATTTCCTGCTGCTAATAAGGCGAGTACACCGTTCGCTTGTTACACATTTTTGCGAGCTTCAAACAGGTACAACTTATTTTCAGTTATCTGGGTAGTTACTATTTTATTTTTGTAATTTCTTGCGTGTTTGAGTGCCTACTAGACACAACCGTTTATTTTAATAACAGTGTAGTGTACAGTATCGCCGTTGCTATTGACCCTCGAATCGTACAGGCTTTTGTTTGTTTGGTTAGAACAGCTCAGTGTCGGTTAGACCGTCAGTGAGAGAGCACTTCGATTTCCTGCTGCTAATAAGGCGAGTACACCGTTCGCTTGTAGGGTAAACATAGTCATGTGTAGGGACTGTGGTTGTTGTGAGCGGACGCAAGGAGAATTGGCCACTCTTCGGGGGCAGGTGGAGGCTTTGTCTGTTAGGCTCATCGAGCTCGAGGCGCAGGCGTCGGCTCGTAGTGGCGTTGGGGCAACTGTGGTGAGACCTATGCCTACTTCGGTGGCCTTGGAATCGCATGGAACCCCTGATGTCGCTGCGTCTTCCGGCAGTGAGCATCTTACCGGTCAGCCATCACTCCAGGGTGAATGGCGGTCAGTGGTGGGCTCGCGCGTGCCTGGCCGAAAGGTGAAGGTGGGATCTGGCCGCGTGGCAGCTGCCTTACCCCTTTCCAACAGGTACGGGGTGCTTCCTAGTGGTGATGACATCGTTTCCGAGCCACCACAGGATGCCTCGCCTGTTGGGCCAGTGGCCGATTCTCCGGCAAGGTCCCGACAGTCACAGAGGGCGGGCCTATTAGTTATAGGGAGCTCCAACGTTAGGCGGGTTATGGAGCCCCTTAGGAAAATAGCGGGTAGGTCGGGGAAGAATGCCAGTGTGCACTCGGTGTGCTTGCCGGGGGGGTCTCGTCCGTAATGTGGAGGAGGCCCTTCCGGCAGCTATTGAACGCACTGGGTGTGACCGGCTGCAGATAGTAGCACATGTCGGAACGAATGACGCCTGCCGCTTGGGTTCTGAGGCCATCCTTGGTTCCTTCCGGCGGCTGGTTGATTTGGTGAAGACAACCAGCATCGCACGCGGAGTGCAAGCTGAGCTTAATATCTGCAGCATAGTGCCCAGAGTCGATCGCGGTCCTCTGGTTTGGAGCCGTGTGGAGGGTCTAAACCGGAGGCTCAGACGACTCTGCCACTATAATGGTTGCAAATTCATCGACCTCCGTTATTGGGTGGAGAACTGTAGGGCCCCCCTAGACAGGTCAGGCGTGCACTACACACCGGAAGCAGCTACTAGGGTAGCAGAGTACGTGTGGCGTGCACACGGGGGTTTTTTAGGTTAGAGGGACCCCCCCTTGGGCGAAACGATAAAATACCTGACGGCTTACCAGAGAGGACATTATCATCGTTGATAAAGAACGTCCGTCCTCAGAGACCAAAAACAGGAAAAGTCAACGTAATATTGGTAAACTGCAGGAGTATCCAGGGCAAGGTTCCTGAATTAGTATCTCTTATTGAAGGAAATAGTGCGCATATAGTATTAGGAACGGAAAGTTGGTTAAAACCGGAAGTGAACAGTAACGAAATCCTAGACACAGAATGGAATATATACCGCAAGGATAGGATAAACGCCAATGGTGGAGGAGTATTTATAGCAGTAAAGAATTCAATAATATCCACTGAAGTTATTAGCGAATGCGAATGTGAAATAATCTGGGTTAAGTTAAGTATCAAAGGTGGGTCAGATATGATAGTCGGATGCTTCTATAGACCACCTGCATCAGCAACCGTAGTAGTTGAGCGCCTCAGAGAGAACCTGCAGAACGTCGTGAAGAAGTTTCGTGATCATACTATGGTAATAGGGGAAGACTTCAATCTACCAGGTATAGAATGGGATAGTCACACAATCAGAACTGGAGCCAGGGACAGAGACTCTTGTGACATTATCCTGACTGCCTTGTCCGAGAATTACTTCGAGCAGATAGTTAGAGAACCAACTCGTGAAGCTAACGTTTTAGACCTCATAGCAACAAATAGACCGGAACTTTTCGACTCCGTGAATGTAGAAGAGGGTATCAGTGATCATAAGTCAGTGGTTGCATCAATGACTACAAGTGTAATAAGAAATGCCAAGAAAGGAAGGAAAATATATTTGCTTAACAAGAGTGATAGGGCACAAATCGCAGAATATCTGAGTGACCACCATCAAACGTTCATTTCTGAGGAAGAGGATGTGGAACAAAAATGGAAAAAATTCAGAAACATCGTCCAGTACGCCTTAGATAAGTTCGTACCGACTAAGGTCCAAAGCGAGGGGAAAGATCCACCGTGGTATAACAATCATGTACGAAAGGTACTACGGAAACAAAGAAAGCTTCATCATAGGTTGAAGAGTAGTCGAATCATAGCTGATAAGGAAAAGCTGAACGAAGCGAAAAAGAGCGTAAAGAGAGCAATGAGAGAAGCATTGAACGAATTCGAACATAAAACATTGGCAAACAATCTAAACAAGAACCCTAAAAAGTTTTGGTCATATGTAAAATCGGTAAGCGGATCTAAATCCCCTATTCAGTCACTCGTTGACCACGATGGCACCGAAACAGAGGACGACCGAAGAAAGGCAGAAATACTGAATTCAGTGTTCCGAAACTGTTTCACTGCGGAAAATCGTAACACGGTCCCTGACTTCAGCCGTCGCACGGACGCCAAAACGGAAAATATTGAAATAAACGATATCGGAATTGAAAAACAACTGCTATCACTTAGTAGCGGAAAAGCATCCGGACCAGACGAGATACCCTTAAGATTCTACAGTGATTATGTTAAAGAACTTGCCCCCTTTCTATCAGCAATTTATCGTAGATCGCTGGAAGAACGTAAAGTACCTAGCGACTGGAAGAAAGCGCAGGTCGTTCCCATTTTCAAGAAGGGTCATAAATCAGATGCGAATAATTATAGGCCTATTTCGCTTACGTCAATCTGTTGTAGAATAATGGAACATGTTTTGTGTTCTCGTATTATGACGTTCTTAGATAATACAAATCTCCTTCATCATAACCAACATGGATTCCGCAAACAGAGATCATGTGAAACTCAGCTCGCCCTATTTGCCCAAGAAATTCACAGTGCGGTAGACACTGGCGGGCAGATTGATGCCGTATTCCTGGACTTCAGGAAGGCATTTGATACGGTTCCGCACTTACGTTTAGTGAAAAAAATACGAGCTTACGGAATATCGGACCAAGTTTGTGAATGGATTCAGGATTTCCTAGAAGAAAGAACACAACATGTCATTCTTAACGGTTCAAAATCTGCAGATGTAGAGGTAATTTCGGGAGTACCGCAGGGAAGCGTGATAGGACCTTTATTGTTTACAATATACATAAATGACTTAGTTGACAACATCGGTAGCTCCGTGAGGCTATTTGCAGATGACACGGTTGTCTACAAGAAAGTAGCAACATCAGAAGACTCGTACGTACTCCAGGAGGACCTGCAGAGGATTAATGCATGGTGCGACAGCTGGCAGCTTTCCCTAAACGTAGATAAATGTAATATAATGCGCATACATAGGGGCAGAAATCCATTCCAGTACGATTATGGCATAGGTGGTAAATCATTGGAAGCGGTAACGACCGTAAAATACTTAGGAGTTACTATCCGGAGCGATCTGAAGTGGAATGATCACATAAAACAAATAGTGGGAAAAGCAGGCGCCAGGTTGAGATTCATAGGAAGAATTCTAAGAAAATGTGACTCATCGACGAAAGAAGTAGCTTACAAAACGCTTGTTCGTCCGATTCTTGAGTATTGCTCATCAGTATGGGACCCTTACCAGGTTGGATTAATAGAAGAGATAGACATGATCCAGCGAAAAGCAGCGCGATTCGTCATGGGGACATTTAGTCAGCGCGAGAGCGTTACGGAGATGCTGAACAAGCTCCAGTGGCGGACACTTCAAGAAAGGCGTTACGCAATACGGAGAGGTTTATTATCGAAATTACGAGAGAGCACATTCCGGGAAGAGATGGGCAACATATTACTACCGCCCACATATATCTCGCGTAATGATCACAACGAAAAGATCCGAGAAATTAGAGCAAATACGGAGACTTACAAGCAGTCGTTCTTCCCACGCACAATTCGTGAATGGAACAGGGAAGGGGGGATCAGATAGTGGTACAATAAGTACCCTCCGCCACACACCGTAAGGTGGCTCGCGGAGTATAGATGTAGATGTAGATGTAGATGTAGAGCTCGTACAACTGGGCCGCAGCCACGCAGGGTGGCGCTTATGTCCTCTTCGTGTAGATGGCGCTGCCGTCGCGTTGCTGTCCTGGCAAGCGGTCAGTCAGCATGCAGTTGGCTGACGTTGTCTCACAGGCCTGTCTGCTCTCTCGTTGCCGCCTGGCATGTCGGCGCTTGACTTGACGCTGGCACAGTAGATGTAGGAGGTCCACTCTTCTGTGAATGTACGCCCAGGGAATTTTAACAGCAAATCACATCGTGATGCAGAGATGTTTATTATTTACAGTGAACAGTTTTACGTTAACGACGATCCGCCAAAGAGCAAACAGTGGGCCATGTGGCATTAAGTAATCAGCGGAACCAAGTAGATATTTAAGACAGTCCGCAATTGTTTCGAGCGTTTTTGAACGTGCACGAAGAGTAGATGGGTAGATCACATAACTAATGAGGAAGTATTGAATGGGATTGGGGAGAATAGAAGTTTGTGGCACAACTTGACCAGAAGAAGGGATCGGTTGCTAGGACATGTTCTGAGGCATCAGGGGATCACCAATTTAGTATTAGAGGGCAGCGTGGAGGGTAAAAATCGTACAGGGAGACCAAGAGATGAATACACTAAGCAGATTCAGAAGGATGTAGGTTGCAGTAGGTACTGGGAGATGAAGAGGCTTGCACAGGATAGGGTAGCGTGGAGAGCTGCATCAAACCAGTCTCTGGACTGAAGACCACAACAACAACAACAACAACGCAGTGCACGACCTATAGAGGAAAGACAAGTAAAAGTCTGATAGTTGACACAGTAATATGGCTTGTGATTGTTGTTTCAAGTCATAGGGATGTATGCGGGATGGCAAGGACAGGGTGATGACACGATCACAATCCTCTGACGAGACGGATGATGCATTTTGAACGACTATGGCAGTTCAAAACATTTTGTTGCGTCTATGTGTATTGACGTGTCTATGTGTATTTATAAATAGCTTGGGTCAATTGATAGTTACGTGTAATAACACTATTTCCTACCAGTAAGTCCCCCCCTCCCTCCCTCCCCACTGTCAGATCATTTAAAGAATCTCTCATGTGTAAAACAGCTTCAAACGTCTCACCGCTTTCCAAATGAGTTAATGTATTAAATATTTGACGTTAAGCGTGTAAAACCTCCAAATCTCAGTGGTTGTGATGTCGTATCTCCTGAATTACTTATCGTACGATGATACATCTTTACAGCTACGGTCATTGATATCTGCGGATACTGTCAGCAAACCTCGGTGCGAATAGAAGCGGTAGTAAAGTAGCAAAAAAATAAAAGTCACTCCTGATGTTAAGGTTTTACTGCAAGAAAAGCCAAAGTGTAGTAAGAGATAAATTTATTTAGTTTAGTTATTATGTGAGAGAAGTTAGCAAGAGAAAGTTTCAAAAAGTTGGAGATTATGTGTAAAGTTTGTTGAAAGCTGCTACGTGCTCTCACTCTCAAATTACGGACGAATATAGCCTGGATAATTTAGGTGCCGTGAGTTACGACGCCTCAAGATACAAAACGTCAATATATGACTAATTGTGTTCAACCTTCAACGTAAGACTATAGTTTTAAGTAAGCAGATTATGTCAATATTTAAAACTGTTAAATTCTGTGATTAATTACGCTCGTCAACAGAAATTTTTCATCACACCAGTATGTCGTCGTTTGTGAACATACACACAGTTACCATGTGCGCTGCCTACAGATAGAATTCCGCGCTCAAATGGATTGCAGCATTTCAGCTGAAAATAAAGCATCAGCAGGGAAGCATTAGAGACATCTGTAGGAAAGTATCCATCATGCCACGAAAAACAGTGACGACTAATTATCGGGTCCACATCATCACATAACGTGTAGAAGGCTTGTAAACTGGCGAAGGTTACCGACGTGACGTGTGCATTAGAGTCAAAGTAATGTGGTGGGACATGAAATCAGTTCTTGCTGACATTGAGAACTTACACCGGACAGCTCGCCCACTTTCGGCGTGTGCACAAGATGATCGATATCTACGACTTTTCAGTGAAAACCACCTTGGGCTAAGTGCACCAGAACTGAACTTGGCGTTCTACGAGGCTGCAGGGCGTCGTGTATCGCATAAAACTGTTACGAGTGGATTACAAGACGCGAGTACCCATTCCGGGAGACAATTGTGAGTACCATGTCGTATTTCAAAACACAAAGAATTCCATTAGAGATTGGAAAAAATCATGTAGAATGGACGCGCATGAATTGGCCTCGAGTGTTGGGTACGGACGAAACTCGGATCTGTCTGTACGCTAACAATCGCAGACAACGTGTCTGGAGACAATGTAGAACACCTCCAACACTGTATCCCACATGTACAACAGCGTGGTGGTGGAGAGATGTTATTTGGTGGCATTATATGGGGACACAGAACGTACACCTGTCGATGTTGTTGTGGGCAATATTACGGCCCTACAGTACAGGGACGAGACACGGCAACCAATAGTGAGACCGTATCGCCAATATTTAGGCGAAAATTTCATCTTGATGGATAGTAAGTTGGTGCTCGTCGTGCGGTTCTCTTCAACATATTTCTCGAGAACGCTAAGTTGACAAGAATGGAGTAAACTGCCTATTCCGCAGACATGAACACAATTGAACATGACTGGGATCGACTGAAACGAGCCGCTTTTCGACGTGGACAATGGTCAGGTACTCTGCGCAACTTACACAGAATCGCCTTTGGAGAGTGGGACAAACTTGACCTTGTATGGCTTGATGATCTCATCGAGTGTATCACACGACGGGTTCGAAACTGCATCCGAGCAAGGGTACCTCGCACCATGTATTTATTTTAACCAGAAATGCTGGGAAAAACCCTCTATGGGAAAAGGAAGATTTTTTGTTTCCACAGATGTCCGTTTTTTCTGTTTCGTGACATGGCTGCAATGAAAATATATATACCGGTGACTCAAAAGTCAGTTAACATTTGAAAATGTACTAATTTACGGAATAATGTAGGTAGAGAGGTAAAAAATGACATATGTTTGAAACGACATGGGGTTTCACTGAAACCACAAAACTGCAAAAGAGGACCAACAGGTGGCGCATCATTTTATAAAAATGCAATAATTAGCATAATAATTGATTTTTAACAAAGATGATGTTCTTTATAACAAGTGCTCAACATGTCGGCTGTCATTCATAAACAATACATGTGGTCGAGTGGCAATGTTGTAAGAAACACTGTACAGCATCTCAGTAGGTATGGTGAGAAATTGCCGTCGGACGTTGTCTTTTAGCGTCCCTAATGAGGTCGGACGACCGCGGTAGACTTACGACTTCAGGTAACGCCACAACCAGTAGCCACACGGACTGAGGTCTGGGGAGCTGGGACGCCAAGCGTGACGGAAGTGGCGGCTGAGCACGCGATCCTCACCAAACGATGTGTGCGAGACATCTTTCAAACGTGTAGCAGCGTGGGGTGAAGAGCCACCCTGCATAAAAGACGTACCTTCCAGCAGCTGTTTACCAGCCAGGCTAACGATGATGAGATTCTGTAACGTACCGGCGCACCTCGCATTCGTCTCGCTGACTGTTTGAAAAGTAGCACTTCGCCATTTCCTCACCATCTGATGGACGGTTTTGGACACGTCAGGAGTATGTGTCACTTTTCATCTCTCTGCCTAAATTATTACGTGAACCAGTGTACTTCCAAATGTTAGTGAACTTTTTGATCACCCTGTGTATGCATATCTGAGGACTGTGCCAATCCCATGACGTTACTGTGAAAATTTACGAAACTAGTGCGACGATATAAAAACAATCGTAATAACGAAAGTATTGATAAAAGCCATAAGGACGATGTTTTGTGATTATTGCAGTGGAATATTGTAAAATAATATAGAAAAAGAACAATGAAAAATACAATTAATACGAAAACTATGTATTTCAAGGATAATCTGTGAACAAAGATAAAAATGAATAGACAGTCCTCTAACGAGGGCGAACGAGGACAAAAAAAAAAACCTGGCTACTCTTTCTTTTGTTCTTGATTGTAGAAGGGCGCCGTTGGAGATTCGTGATGAGAATGGTATGTGTTTGTTACTAATACTGTAAGATAAAGCATTCACATGATAATAATCATTAATTCTATAAATGTGTAAACTTGTGTTTTGCTTTCAGTAGTGTGGGAAAGGCATCACATAATTATTACTGAATAATTTCCAGTTTTCATATATTGAGCTGATTTTGTTTCAAAGACGCCATTAGGGGAGAGAACATAATTTTAAGTATTTCATTACGCCACGCGGTTTAAAAATAGGAACTCACTCGCTGAGAATTATCTGCTTAAGTGTTTCACGTGAAAGTGAATTAATATTTCATTGCAGAAACAGTTTTTGTGTTAGCCTGGACCACTCAGCACGGATCAGGTCTCACACGATTCACTACATAAAAAATAATTGTAATTCAGATGTAGATAGAAAATAGTTTTAAAAGAATTTTAATCAGTTCTATAACAAGATTTCAATGCGCACCTCACAGAACCTCTAATTAACAGAACAATGAAGCTGGTCGGATTTTAATGTGCGCGACATTTAGATTTGCTACATTTCATGTCTAATACGTTAAACACAAACATGCTAGACTGCTTAAACTTGCAGTTGAAAAGAAATTAACATTATTCGCACAGCAATTCAAGCCTTTCACGTAACCGTCAAGGTTTTGGTGCACTTCAACGCAGCATTACAGCTTCGTGTTGCAGAGCGGTAAGGTACGTAAACATAATATTCTAATAACGACAGACCCTCAGAAAACTTAAGTGTCTTGGGCCAAGGCGCCCAAGAAAAGTACATTTCCTTTTATTGAAAATAGCAAAGCTCCATTAAGGTGGCTTTAATGGTGTTGCACTTTCTAATTTGCAACCTTACATATCAGAGAACATCATTACATGTTAGTAGAATTGAGTATTCTGCATTTACAACTGCATTTACCATTGATACTGAGAATCAGTCATCTTAATTATTTCTTGCGCTACACGAAATTGACAATAACATCACACAGTTCGCATAGTAATACAGGACCAATTTCTCTTTTCTGCGCCATGAGTTTCGAAATAAAGGAGTGCCGCAAGACTTTTGTTGATGTTAGTAAATGAAATAGTGAAAAATCAAGTTTTTGTTGCCCCTGGGAGCTGTTAGACAGGCCACCTGCCAGTGGCAGTTTTGGTGAGCAGGTGAGCGTTTTAGTCGTCGAGTAATGTGGCTGTAGGCAGACGTGCAAGCACGTAACCGGACTTGGCAACACGTGGCACGTATTGACGGGACCCTCTGATATCGCTCCCCTGCAGTGTGCTCGCTAGTACCAAAATTAAAGGTAATTTATAACGTCGATGGCTAACCGTAGGCTATGTAGAAGCAACAAGAGCCAGCCCCGTTGTTTGGAGTACCTGCACCTCTGTTTGGCGTCGTCGCGGAACAGCTCTTGCGAGTACGATTTAGCGGCGAGGCTGATGGATGGACGAGACCCCTGGGGCGGCTGAAGCCCAGTTTACGCAGCCGCAGGGGTCGGCGTGCTGCCCACGCCCTGCTGGCGGCGCAGCACCTACAACTCTCGACCAAGTGGGTCACTTCCGCCAGCGACACAGCGGCCCACCCCATAAAGCTGCAGAGAGCACAGCGACCAAACTGCAAAGTTTCCTCCACGGCAGCAGAACGTTCGCTGGCGCCCAGTACCGTTGTTGCCTACTCTGACGTTGTTCCGACAACACTGGTAGTCAGAGCCACTATAGGTACATGCGTTACCGACTGTCCAGGATGAACGCAAGCTGTTGTTGTAGTCTTCAGTCTGAAGTCTGGTTTTGTGCAGCTCCCCATGTTACTCCACTCTGTGCAAGCCTCTTCATCTCCGAATAACTACAACAAACCTACTTTCTTTTGAACTTGCTTGATGTATTCATCTCTTCGTCTCTCTCTACAGCTTTTGAAAGGGTACAGTACCGCCCGACATTGAAAATAGGTACAACATACTTCATTATTTTTGTCAGAACAACACTTCTTTTTGTAAAATAACTCAATTTCAATTAATACAGCGAAGCCGGATACCAGTGTGGGAAAGAATGACAGTTTATTTATTTAATTGATCACATGTGCACTCCCACAAAGTAAATCCCTACATCCAGTTTGGTGAGATCTGTGAAATGAATGAATGTATGGTCGTCTGCTAACCGCAGATAGTGAATGTGAATATATGATCATCTTTGAGTCGATCCTTTGGCCATCTTTGGTGGGACCAAAGAGATGAAATTTACCAGAGCTTTGAGCGCCTGAAATGTGGCTGACCAATACGACAGCAAGGTGCTTCCCCCACCTCGACACAGGTACGAGAGGACCTAGAGAACGGCCACGTTTCAGCACTCTGCCGCTGGATCTTGTGCTGTTAAGACCTGTTTTAGTTGTGCTCCGTAATGATGAAAGAGTGGAGACATGGTATGCATGTGGAATATTTAAGAGTAGTTTGAAATAATAATTTCTCTATTTCAGGAACTTTTGTGGGGAGAATTAAATGTCAGGCAGGTAACATTAAAGGGATTGTAGTAATCTTCGGAAGTGACTAACGGTCACAATGAAATCACGTGTAGCAATAAAATGAAATACTTCCGTGTGCTTAAGTTAAGCTGAATTACTAGCGTGTGTACAATAAGTTGAAATATTTAAGAAATAGCGTGTGTACCATAAGTTGAAATATTTAAGAAATGGCGTGTGCAGGACTTGAAATTAGAGACGAGTACTTCCACGCGGTGAGTACTGTGTGAGTCTCAATCTGTGTATGAGACAAAGGATAAAGAGAAGTACTCGTCCATGGTATCAGTTGAGGACTCGCGTGTGTGATGTTCTTAATGTTAAATTGTGTGATATGATTCCGTGTGACGCTAGATTTAAACTCTGAGAGAGAATCAAGGTGAGTCGGCCGTCTATCCAGCAACGCCACTTGGCTTGCATTGCGCAGGAAGACGCGCATATATCTCCAGAGTTCACAGTAGGAAAGTAGAATTACGAAGTGGGGCAGTGTCGTGTGAAACTGGGATAAATATTAATTGGAGTGGGAAAGCTGAAAGTGATAGTGTTGTGACTATTTAGTGTTTTATATTTCTTATTGCAGTGTGATGTATGTCATGTAATTTGGGTATGTGTGGTTTGCATGGGAGAGTAGCAAGGTAGTTTCAAAAGATTAGTGAGTTATGCTTGTTCCTTCTGTACCGCTCGGTCTGGAGGATAGTTTAGTGACGATGATTGTGAGAGTCGAAGCGTGAGGTATAATAAAAGATCCACCATCCTATCCAGAAAGTGCACTGTAGCGTTAAAAGTAATTACGAGACCATAATATAGAGATTCACCATTATAAAGCCATGCCCACTGGGCGGAATTTCTTATGTGTTATTGTTGTAGGTTGTAGAATTTGTGTGTTTAGGTTAGAGAATTTATCGGAATAAATAAGATAGTGAAAAGGAAAAGATTGGTGGACTTTTACGTCGAATTGTATGTTGTCATAATGTCCCGAATTTATAATGTGTGCGGTGGCCACTTGTTGACAAAAGCCGTTAAATAAAAGACAAAAACGAAAATGTGGTATTGCCAGTGCGTAGCGTACAGTGAGCGTTCTGTAAATTATTGATAGTCAGATGCGTGTTTCCGTTGCGTATTAATCATATAGGAGGATAACTTGTAACTTAAATTGTGAGTGCGAGAGTTCATGTTACTCGATAAATTAAGAATGAATCCACTCGCTTGGCAGACCACTCATCTTGCAGGCCTGACTGCTTGATGCCACAGTATGAGCAAGGCATGTGGATGCCTCTCACTTTCAGCTCCCCCCCCCCCCTTTTTCACTTTCCTCCATTCATAATTTCTTGATCCCTTGATGTATGTCCTATCAACTGACCCTTTATTTGCGTAACCTAACCAATCTTCAGTATTCCTCTGTAGTACCATATTTCAAAAGTTTATATTCTCTTGTTGTTTGTATTGTGTATCATCCACATTTAACTTGAATACAACGATACGCTCCAGAGAAATACCTTCAGAAAAAAAACCTCCTAACGCTTAACCCTACAATCATTGTTAATAAACTTCTCTCTCCGGAAACGCTTCTCACGCCCCTGTCAGTCTACATTTTATATCCTCTCTACTTCAGCTGTCATCAGCTAGTATACCACCCAAATAACAAAACTCATCTACTACTTTTAGTGTATCGTTTCCTTCTCTCATTCGCTAAACATCACCTGATTTAATTGGACTACATTCCTTTACGTTTCGCTTTTTTTGATGATCGTCTAACACCCATCTTTCAAGACACTGCCATTTCATTCAACTGCTCTTCCAAGTCCTTTCCTGGCACCGACAGAATTACAGTGTCGTCATGGTAAAACTCATAAGGTTTCATTTCTTCTCCCTGTATTTTAAGCTCTTTCACCAAGTTGTTCTTTGGTTCCCTTTATTGCTTGCTCTATATAGCGAATAAATAACATCGGAGACAAACCTGTCTCACTCCCTTCTCAACCACTGGTTCCTCTTAATGCCCTCAACTATTATAACTGCCGTCTGGTTTTTGCACAAGGCCTTCTCTTCCAGTATTTTAAGCCTGCTACCTAGGAATTTCAAGGGGAGTATTCCAGTCAACATTATCAAAAGCTGCACCTTAGTCTACAAATGCTGTAAACGTAGGTTTGTCTTTCTTTAATCTATCTGTCACAGGGTCACTATTACTTCGCGCTTCAAAATTCTGCTCTCGCAAGTATATCAGTAATTTTCACCGAATGTCACATATTCTAGGGGTCTTCTTTCGACTTAACATTCAGTGATTGCTGTGTCAAATATATCTCCACTCTTATCTTAATCTACGTCTTCTTCCATATCTAACATTTTGGCTTCAAGTTCGTTTCCCTTGCATAGCCCCTCTACATATTTCTTCCACCTTTCAGCTTTCCGTTCTTTGCATAGTACTGATTTTACATGTGATTTCTTGATATTCATACAACTGCTTCTCTGTTCACCAAAAGTTTATTTACTTTTCTATGCAACACAGAAGGACTCGTTACAAGTTACTGTTCTGTGTGGAAAGTGGTACAAAAGGACGTTAACCTAGGTCCGCAAATAGATGGTAACCTGCAGTGGCGCACTTTTTCATGGTATCACAATGTGTACGGGAGCAGTATTTGTGCTGTCAACGTGACAACGGAAGTTCGAAAACGCCCCAAATCCTCATGTATTAACATGATCTGCTAGGTTGATTTCGTATCTTAGACTGTGCTCAGATAACGTCGCAGACTAGACGCAAAGGGTGTTGAAGACTGCTTGGCCAAAAATGGTTCAAATGGCTCTGAGCACTATGGGACTTAACTTCTGATGTCATCAGTCCCCTAGAACTTAGAACTACTTAAACCTAACTAACCTAAGGATATCATACACATCCATGCCCGAGGCAGGATTCGAACCTGCGACAGTAGCAGTCGCGCGGTTCGGGACTGAAGCGCCTAGAACCGCTCGGCGCGGTTCGAGACTGAAGCGCCTAGAACCGCTCGGCCACACCGGCCGGCGTCTCTGCT
The DNA here is from genome assembly GCF_021461395.2 of Schistocerca americana. Lineage (NCBI taxonomy): Eukaryota > Metazoa > Arthropoda > Insecta > Orthoptera > Acrididae > Schistocerca > Schistocerca americana. Next base: position 275,465,286 of record NC_060124.1, on the reverse strand, counting down.
TGTACGAGACTCGTTCAGCATAAGCAAGACTGTTTCGTTGTCCCTACATAGCCTCCTGTTCGAACCGGTATTGCTTGAGGAGAAATACTTTTGGTTGAGATGATAGTGAACAGGAGTGTGAGTCTATGTATCAGCCATATCTACATCTACATTCATACTCCGCAAGCCACCTGACGGTGTGTGGCGGAGGGTACCCTGAGTACCTCTATCGGTTCTCCCTTCTATTCCAGTCTCGTATTGTTCGTGGAAAGAAGGATTGTCGGTATGCTTCTGTGTGGGCTCTAAACTCACTTGTGATAGTGCCAATAGTATACCCACAGGGAGAAAATCCAGCGTCCTCCAGTAATTCCAGAGACTGTTTCCATTAAGATGTCCACATTCATGTACATTTAGGTTAAAAATGGCAAGTTGTCCGCAGTGTGAGTAGTCTGTACCGATGGTACGCTACAGTCTGGAACCGCGCGACCGCTACGGTCGCAGGTTCGAATCCTGCCTCGAGCATGGATGTGTGTGATGTCCTTAAGTTAGTTAGGTTTAAGTAGTTATAAGTTCTAGGGGACTGATGACCACATATGTTAAGTCCCATAGTGCTCAGAGCCATTTGAACCATTTGATACTACGATGTATCTGTAACTCTCTGATTTGATGTTACACTTGTTTTGCTGAAAGGAATACGTGCGCTTCGTCGAGGTCGCAGCAGGTATTTACGCCTTCGTATACTCGGAAGCTTTCCCTTCAGGTGGTGCCGAATGCTTTCACTCGTCCGCAAGCGCTACGAGAGTATCTACTTTTTTCAATCTGGTCTCTATTACCAAGTGCAATATTAGAATGTCTTCTTTGGTACCTTTTCCTTTCCTGTGTGCAAATCCATTTTCACTCGTACATTATCAGTTTTTCTGTCTGTACGTCTATATATTATTCTCCCCAGAAGAAAAGAGGATTGTTTTCTCACGCTAATCGTCAGATATTTATCATTAAAATGAATATTCAGTAGTCTAAATTAATCGTACATGTACAAAATATTTGACTAAAAAGATCTTGTCCGTTTCGTGCTTTTTCATTGACATATAGCAAAATCGAAATTGCAAACACTTTGGGAAACATCACAGAATATGCACCTCACAGCTGTTGGAACAAACATTCAAGTTTCATGCCAGGCTTTTCGAAATTGCATGTGTGAAGATCGTGAAACATCGGATCTTGTATCTTTATACGTCACACCTGCTGTTGAATAGTTTCGTATTGAAGACACAGAAATTTGTAAATGAGTTTCCCTAAAACGTGGCAAATTACAGAGGCTCTGCTATGAGTGAAGTAGGGGAGTACACATACAAATATCTATAACATATCCTGCAGAATTATTTGTACCTAGTCAGATTCTACAGATAACATGTCTGAATTATGGCAGGATTCACTAAACATTTTATACCCAGTTAGTCCGCAGCTGGTGGTTTTGCGGTTGCGTTTTTGCTTCCCGCGCACGGGATCCCAGGTTCGATTTCCGGCGGGGTTAGGGATTTTCCCTGCCTCGAGATGACTGGGTGTTGCTTCGTCTTCATCATCGTCATTCATCCCCATTACGGTCGGAGGAAGGCAATGGCAAACCACCTCAGCTAGGACCTTGCCTAGTACGGCGGTGCGGGTCTCTCGCATTGTCCCCTACGCTCCTCGGAGTATGGGACCTCATCTCTTTCTTTATACGCAGTTAACATAAAACAGGAAAATGAAAGGAAAAAAAGAAAAGCGTATTTAGCAGGACCTAAACCTCAGATGCAGTATTCTTATTGGGAGTCCTGTGAACATTACTGCAATACATTGAAGAGAATGTATCAAAAGGCAGATTTCGTCGTGCTGCATTATACATGTATCACGTGGAACCTGCTCTTATCCTGTTCACATAATCATTAGAGAGTTATGTGTTGGAGGCAATGAAATTGCCACACAGTCTTTCTCGAAATTTACTCATCATGATATCGACTGGTATCAGGTGGTTCCCTTTCAGGTCCGCGAAGCCTATTCACTATGCTTAATTTTTTTTTTCATCATGAATTTACTACGTTAACAGCGCCTCTGAATTCCTTCGACGTTTCCCGTCAGATCTACTGGAGAGATGTTGCAGAACAGGTCGCCCTATCTTCTTTTAAATGTTTTCTCTGACATTTGCAATGCACTTTCTCAGAACCCTCACAAGGAATCGCAGTATACGAATAGTCTTGCTTACAGCTGGTAACGCGTGTTAATAGGCAGGTGCTTAAAAAACTACATAGGCACTAGAGGCTTCACCATCAACGAAATACGGTAGAGACGAGCGATCCACTACAGCTTCGCACATGTATCATTAAGTACCGATTCTCTGGCGTAGCGGTAGTGGATTATATACACACACCTCCCTCTTCAGTCAGTCTGTCTGTTAGTGAAAACCATATCAAAATCCCTACAGTAATTCCTGAGATGATGCTTTACATACAGGCAGAGAACGCGCCAGGGGACTATTAATCCATTCTCCTTTGGCTAATTTACACAACAAATTTTTAAATTATATACAAAACTTGCCCGTGAAACAGACAATTTTAGCGGAAACATTATCAAAATCGCTACAGTATGTAACGGCCTGGTACATGACGGGCAAAGCGTATTAGAGATAAAAGGGGGTTTCAAGCCAGTCTACAATTTGCGATCGGTTAGGAACAACTGCAGAAAGACAATCTTCCAGTGATGGCAGGTGGCTGCCTGGATCAACGCCAAATACTGTCACGTGGCATCTACGAGAGGATTGGATTCTGGTACTTTATAGGTGAACTTATAGGAGACTTTGTGAAATCAAGTGCCTGAAAAACACTCGTTTATTGAATTCAGATTAACTGCTATACTGAAGGCTACTTACAATCATCAGAGAAAGTAAAGAATTCAACTGCAAGCGCAAGTCGCAATGAAAAAGCTAACAGAAGTAGCTAAGAGTACGGTGAAGTACAAAAATCTGAGCACAGCACCCCAAGTGAGAAAACAGGCTTGAATCGGAGCTTACCCGAGGCTGTTCCGAGGGATACGTAGTCGGGGTCCACACATTCTGGCTTAGAACTCTTCTGAACATAAAAAATGGCGTTTTTAAAGGACTGTGACGGCGCACTGTTCCCCTCTGTTTGTAGCCGGCTCGCAAATCCATCGGCACCTTTCGAACATCGGCCAGTCTCTAACCAGTTCTACATCTGCCTAATGCTTGTGCCCAACCTCGTTTATGTTTTCCTCTCCTCATATTCTGTAAGTAGGGATTACACTAACAAAGTCTATGTTTGGTATCAACAGCGTTCAGCTGATGCGTCTTTGCCCTTCCCAGTGTAGCCAGCAACAACAGCGTGTTACGTCTCTTTGACCCGGCCTGAGGCTGGAGACTTCTCTCTAAGGAGTCGGGACCACTGTTCCAGCAATTTTGCTGGAAGCCCATCTCACTTTCACCTGGGAGAATCCACCGCTGTGCTCAGAAGCAGGGGATCATTCTTGCTGGTTGTTGCGTGTGCTGATACGTGTTCGTTTGCGATCAACGTGTACTGTGGCGCATTTCAACACCATGTAGAAGATATGTGAAGTTACCAGCTAATTTTCTAAAAGGAATCTGCTAACTGCGACTGTTGAGCCATTCTTTTCCATTTCGCAAGTGTCTTTCTTTGCTGTTTACCCCGTGTAACCAAAACGCTACCGTGTACAGCAGCCACCTACGTTGTGTCTCTGGTTGCCTCACTTGGAATGCCATCACTGACTCAAGCTGAACAGTGCTATAGCCAATAATTCTTCAGTACATGACAAATAAACCTTGCAATTAGCCTTCAGATACGTACATAAAATGCGCCGGGAGGGGATTTTAATTCAATAGTATGTACAGGTAACCAACCAGAGGCAGAGTTTGCCGCTGAGTGACATCGTCTTTCTCGACTGCACCGGCCGGACTGGCTGAGCGGTTCTAGGCGTTACAGTCTGGAACCGCGCGACCGCTACGGTCGCAGGTTCGAACCCTGCCTCGGGCATGGATGTGTGTGATGTCCTTAGGTTAGTTAGCTCTAAGTAGTTCTAAGTTATAGGGGACTGATGACCTCAGCAGTTAAGTCCCATAGTGCTCAGAGCCACTAGCCACTTTGTCGACTGCACATGACTCGCCACGTGCGGCACACATCTCTGCAGAAGAGGAGACGTGTAAATAGCCAGCCAGTCCGCCAGCATGAGACTCGTGGTGTTCAGAGGTCGCCGTCCTCCTATACAGAGTGCCAAGGACGCCACCGAAGGACGCCATCTTCGTTTAGACGAACCGCAAGCAAATGCAGCTCTCCGTGCGTCTTTTTAAGACGCCGCACGCCGAGGTCCGTCCAGACTCGCAGTGACACTAGAAGCACCATGCTCAACGCTATTAGAAGGATGATAGTGGGAATTTTAAAAGACCTCGACCTTGAATAAAAGGAGCCCAAGTGGGAAACCTGACACTAGATGTCCTTGTATAGAACTCTCTCGGACTCCTTGCGGCGACAGCTCAAGGTAAAACCCGGAGCTTTCAACGACTGCGTCCATCGCCTTCGTCAGAATCAACTGACAATCTAAACTGCGTGTTAGTAAACCGCACTTCAGCCTACAGAATTGTTAAAACATAAGAAGAAGATAATAAACAATAAAAGTAGGCGATAACACGGTGACTTAAATTGTAAAACGGTGGACAAATGTGCGAAGTTAAAACATAAAACAAAAGGGTTGGCGAAGCTAATAAAATACACAAGGAAGCAGACAAGTAAAAATGTAGACAGAGAATAAAAAAACACGGCGACAGTCTGGTTTCTGTTCGCAAGAGATATAAAAATCACACCCAGCGACATTATGAATTCCGTTCGCAACACTTCGGAAAAGAAGCACAACACTTTAACACTCGCGGGAAACACTGCACTAAAACGTCGGCACGAAGATGACACACCACAGCCAAGGGCAGATGGGGCGCGGGGGGGAGGGGGATCTGGACAGATGACGGAAAGAAAGGGGGGAGCAGAGAGAAAACGAAGTGAGAGGGGAGGGTGCGACGGAGGGAGAGGGCTCAGAAGGGGGGCAAGGCAGACGCAAGAGGGAGTGGGTGTAAACTGCTGCTACGGTAGCCTTACATACCTCATACACGGCTCATGATTGGTCGGCGACTACATAATACTACCGCAGATGGCGTCAACGTGTCCGCTGCTGTCACCACCGTAGTAGCACAAACACTGCGACGAGTATCTGTGCCTCCTCTGCACATCGATAGCTCATTTCCACATACCGCTAAGATTATATCCGCTGTCGCTGTTGAAGTTCTTCTCACACATGTTTCTGCAGCCTTTTTGATTGCAGTTTCTCAGTGTGTAAGAGCCTGCGACAAAACTTTTGAACTTTTGTTTAGTCAAACAGTATTCTGTGTTTGACTGTAAGATTGTGGTCACTGAAATGAAGCTACGAAGGATAGGTCACAAGGGTTGGCACACAAGGCTATGGAGTGGAAGGGTTAGCCCTGCAACGCCATTCACAGTCTGCATTTTGACTCGCATTTACTTATATGACTTTTATCAGTTACCTTATGGACAAGAATTACGCAAATTTCTTTCTTTGAAAATGGCTAAAAACAAAAAAAGTAATATTGACTCACATCGCACCATTTACGGAATGATCAGAAATAATTAAAGTACTGAATATCCGTCAACTGTTTACTCATGGTCAAGACTGACCATTATTTCAGTATTAACAGCAACAGTATTAGATGGGTAGATCACATAACTAATGATGAAGTATCGAATAGAATTGGGGAGAAGAGGAGTATGTGGCACAACTTGACAAAAAGAAGGGACCGGTTAGTAGGACATGTTCTGAGGCATCAAGGGATCACAAATTTAGCATTGGAGGGCAGCGTGGAGGGTAAAAACCGTAGAGGGAGACCAAGAGATGAATACACTAAGCAGATTCAGAAGGATGTAGGTTGCAGTAGGTACTGGGAGATGAAGAGGCTTGCACAGGGTAGGGTAACGTGGAGAGCTGCATCAAACCAGTCTCAGGACTGAAGACCACAACAACAACAACAAACAGCAACCTAGATAATAAAATATTTTCAAAAGGTTACACCGTGATTCATGAATTACTAAACACTCAGCACAAACTTAGCTACATTATACTCTCCAGAATCATCGAGATAATTTACGTGTAAGAGAAATGTTCCACAGCGCCCACTACGTCATTAATTACCAAGCGCAGCTGAGTCAGCATGAAGATACGTTCAGAAATTCAAATCAGATTTTTGTTCCTTGAAAAAAATAACCCTCAGCCCTCACCAAAATTATTAATTACGAAGGGTAACTTGCCCAACATGAAGATTTGTTGACAACACTTTAAATGAAATTAATATTTAAGGGAAATGTGGCACTACGCTCATTAGATCATCGACTACTAATCGTGACTTGGAAAATATGAAAGCCGGCCGAAGTGGCCGTGCGGTTAAAGGCGCTGCAGTCTGGAACCGCAAGACCGCTACGGTCGCAGATTCGAATCCTGCCTCGGGCATGGATGTTTGTGATGTCCTTAGGTTAGTTAGGTTTAACTAGTTCTAAGTTCTAGGGGACTAATTACCTCAGCAGTTGAGTCCCATAGTGCTCAGAGCCATTTTTTTGGAAAACATGAAAATCTGTTCATAACAACTTAAATGAAAATTGTATTTAATGAAAATGCGACACAGCACTGGCTACGATAGTTTGCTCATAGCAGTTTAAATAACATTCGTATTTAAGGACAACACACCACAGTTTTCACCATTAATTAAACACGACCTGGCCCATATAGAATTTCAGTGCTAACAGCTCACAAATGAGAGTAAATATGTTTAAGAAATAAGGCACAACATTCAGTACAATTATTTGGTGTAATTTTATGGCTCCGGCCTTGAGCAGTTGGCAGACCGACATGAGATTGCTTGGCCGTTTTAATTGCAGGCCACCAAGGCAGTGTCGCTAGGCTCGAGGCCAACAGAACAGTGGAGTGCTACCGGAAACACTGGCCCGGTAACGGTATGATGACACAGGCCAGTAGATAGGACTTGACTACAACGTACTAAGATTATAAATTAGCAATTTGTTAGTTACGAGGGCGAACAGTTTCAAGTGGGGATTAAAGACCAATTCAGTTCGAAGAACACCACGTTTACCTTCCTATGTTAGTTCATACGAGCAGCTCTTTCACAAATTAGCAATTCTTAAAATTATAGTCACGAGAGATAAAAAATTTTACGTGGGGTAAAGCAAAACAGGACATAAAAGACTCCATGCCTCATAGGGGTGAGACAGTGAACACACAGAAATATAGAAAAGGAAAGAGATACAGAATAAAGTGTTTCACTCTGCAACAGAGCGTGCTCTCAAATGAAGGCCCCTGACAGATTACTGCTGCGTGCCGGACCGGATCTCTTTCTGCAAGCAAGTGCTCTACCAAGGTACCCAAACACACAACCCGTTTTCACACTTTTACTTCCGCTAGTACTTCATCTCTTACCCTTCCTACTTCACTGAAGTAGAGTCACAAATTTACTCTGGAAACATCCCCCAGGCTGTGGCTAAGTCATGTCTCCGTAGTATCATATCTTCCACGAGAGCTAGACCTCCAAGTTTCGGAAAGTAGGAGATGAGGAACAACCGGATGCAGGGCTGTGAGCAGTGGTCGCACTCATGTTTGTTTAGCTCAGTTGGTCGACCCACAGTCTACAACCAAACAGTTGTTGAAACCCTATAGGGCAAGAAAATGGAAATCTTTGACATCTACAACGAAGCTATTGTAGCTCTCCAAGAGGCTGGCATGTAGCAATGGCATAATGGCATAATACACAAGGAGAAATTTCTGTTTTTAGTGGCCGGCCGCTGTGGCAGAGCGGCTCTAGGCGCTTCAGTCTGGAACCGCGTGACCGCTACGGTCATAGGTTCGAATCCTGCCTCGGGCATGGATGTGTGTGATGTCCTTAGGTTAGTTAGGTTTAAGTAGTTCTAAGTTCTAGGGGACTGATGACCTTAGAAGTTAAGTCCCATAGTGCTGAGAGCCATTTTGAACTTCCCGTCGGGTAGACCGTTCGCCTGGTGCAAGTCTTTCGAGTTGACGCCACTTCGGCGACTTGCGTGTCTATGGGGATGAAATGATCATGATAAGGACAACACAACACCCAGTCCCTGAGCGGAGAAAATCTCCGACCCAGCCGGGAATCGAACCCGGGCCGTTAGATATGACATTCCGTCGCGCTGACCACTTTTTTTTTAACAGGAGGCAGGATGAACAAACTATCTTTATTCGCATAATTGTGCTGTCCTTGGGATAAGAAAAGGATCGAGACAGCAAAAACAATTTTGAAACCATAAATCAACGTAAAGGCCGTCTTTTATTGGTTTGACACGTTAACATATTCCAGTCACATATGGCGCCAACAGGTAGGGGCCAGTTGTCTTCTCAGTGTGCTATGTGCCAATTATTTGAACCGTGCAGTACTGTTTCTAGTCGTTTTGCTGCAGGAGTCTTCTCATTTCTGGGACACCCCAGCTGTCTGGCGGTTTGTGAAAAACACTTGCTACAAATTGGAAAAGTTAGTCCTGTATTTCGTATGACTCCGTATGAGCTCGTGTTGTTCTTGTAAGTACGCGTATATCCAATAATCTATCACGGACTCAATACCGTGCGAAAACAAATATTTAGTCGCATGTCCAGCGATTCAATTGACCGCATACGTCTTTTGTTTGGGAAAAAAAAGTCTTGTCAGTTAGAAAAAGTACATCCGATGTGATTTCCGTGTAGGAAGTGCGCCGAAGGAAGGCCAGTATTGGATGCATCAGCATCCAGACGTCCCTCGCTGCGCCACTCACTAAACCATGGTCTTCCGTTGCCACAAGTCCACAGTTTGTGCAAAGAGGAGAATCGACCATATGATTTGTACGCAATCGACTTCTGGTCACAAGTTTACGGTTTATGAGAATATACCACATGGATCTCGCTGCTGTTGACAGTAATGGAGTATGCACTGCATACCAAATGTGCTTCCAAGTTCTCGTTCGGTATTTGAATTCCACTATGTTGCGGCCATGATGATCCATCAAACACTGATAGATCTCTCGAGTCGTGGGTATTCTCGTCGAAGGTATTTTCAGACGAACATAACTGCTGTTGTTGGGTCTTTAGTCCCGAGACTGGTTTGATGCAGCTCTCTATGCTACTCTATCCTGTGCAAGCTTCTGCATCTCCCAGTACCTACCGCAACCTACATACTTCTGAATGTGCTTCGTGTATTCATCTCTTGGTCTCCCTCTACGATTTTTACCCTCCACGCTGCCCTCTAATACTAAATTGGTGATCCCTTGATGCCTCAGAACATGTCCTACCAACCGATCCCTGCTTCTAGTCAAGTTGTGCCACAAACTTCTCTTCTCCCCCATCCTATTCAATACTTCCTCTTTAGTTATGTGATCTACCCATCTAATCTTCAGCATTATTTTGTAGCACCACATTTCAAAAGGTTCTATTCTCTTCTTCTCCAAACATTTATCGTCCACGTTTCACTTCCATACATGGCTACACTCCATACAAATATTTTCAGAAATGACTTTCTGACACTTAAATCTATACTCGATGTTTACAAATATCTCTTCTTCAGAAACGCTTTCCTTGCCATTGCCAGTCTACATTTTATATCCTACTTCGACCGTCATCAGTTATATTGCTCCCCAAATAGCAAAACTCCTTTACTACTTTTAGTGTCTCATTTCTTAATCTAATTCCCTCAGCATCACCCGACTAATGGCGCCAACAGGTAGGCGCCAGTTGTCTTCTCAGTGCGTAATATGCCAATTATTTAAACCGTGCAGTACTGTCTCTAGTCGTGACATAATGGAATGTAGCCGAATTAAGAATTAAGTCGGATGAACATAACTATAATCAACAAAAAATGAGGCAATGTGTGCAAGAGAAGGCGAAATGTTGCCCACCGCTATCGGGGCTTTGTGCGAAGCCGGAACAAGTACTTCTATCAGAGCTGATGCTATGGTATGCTTTCGTTGTTGCCAGTTTCGTATCATCACTCGCATGTAAAGCGCCAAAGCTTTGTTTCACACGTTTGTGAGGTTTAGGCCACCATTCCGAACTGCAGGGTTAACGTGTCATATTTGATCTTAAATAACATCCCAGTACTATCATAATAATCAAAGGCAGCCATTAGGCGGTCCGCAATACCCTTCGGTATTCGCACGATCTGCGCTAAATGCGCCGGCCGCGGTGGTCTAGCGGTTCAGGCGCTCAGTCCGGAACCGCGCGACTGCTACGGTCGCAGGTTCGAATCCTGCCTCGGGCATGGATGTGTGTGATGTCCTTAGGTTCGTTAGGTTTAAGTAGTTCTAAGTTCTAGGGGACTGATGACCACAGATGTTAAGTCCCATAGTGCTCAGAACCATTTGAACCATTTTTTTTTTTTTTTGCGCTAAATGGGGCAGTCCTGACGCTGTCTGAACGTTGGTGCATGCCACGCGTTGAATCATGTCAAAGGCTCTCAGTGAGTTGTTGCGTATCGTCAGACGAACAATCTGCAGAAGCCACTGAGAGCTCGCCGCCGCTGACCGCCGTAGTGAACGGGTAAATGCGATCCCCAGACATCTCAACGATTATACTGTCTGAAACGGTCCCGGTACTTCTTCCAGACTTCGTCCAGTGTGCATAACTTTGGATTTCGTCATGTTAACGACACTGCCTGCCGCTGTCCCGTAAGAGTCTAAATGTTCGACAGCCTGACGCAATTCATGTCCTGATCTGACAAGAAGGATCGGGTCGTCCGCATATGCGCGACAAACGAAAGAGTTATCATTAAGCGCTACCCCAGTAAGTGAGCGCCTCATAACACACATGATCGTCTCGAGTGCTATCGCAGCTAGCATCATAGAGAGTGGGCACCCTTGTCGAACCGAGGTGTTAATGGGAATGGAGCCCGCTTCCCGACCGTTTACAATCACCGTCGATGTAGCCACTCGTATCAGCCTCATAACTATGGAGATGAAAACAGGTGGAACCGCCATTCGGCTCATGACTGACGCCAAGTAGTCATGGTTTATCCTGTCGAACGCACGATCGAAGTCCACAGATATCATCGCTGCTCGCATTCTACACGTTTCCGCATAGGCGATAAGGTGACGGTGTAAGTAGGCTGTGTGGTGTCACCGCCAGACACCACACTTGCTAGGTGGTAGTTTAAATCGGCCGCGGTCCAGGTAGTACATGTCGGACCCGCGTGTCGCCACTGTGATCGCAGACCTAGCGCCACCACCAAGGCAGGTCTCGTGATACGAAAGTGGACTCGACCCCAGTTGTACGAGAACCAAGCTACCGCCCAGTTGTACGCGAACCTAGCTATCGCCCAGTTGTACTAAGCCTTTCTCTCTCATTAGCCGAGAGACAGAATAGCCATCAGAAGTTAATGGCTACGAACTAGCAAGGAGCCATTTGTATCAGTGCCTATAGCTTACGAGTATTCAAGAGAGATGTATTCCAAGGAATTAATAAAAGATAAGTAAAAAGCATCTACATACTTTTCTTCTTATTCATTCATAAGTTTTTATGTTCCAGACTTCACGCCCGTCAGCTTATTGCCGTTCGTGCACTATCGGCCACAGCGTTAGTTTAGCGTGCCTTTCTTTTGGCTACTACCGTGTGGCGTAACAGTCTTGTTACGTCACTACAGGCTGTTTAGGTTTTTTTATTGGTAACGCCACCTCTGTATGAAAATCACTGGCTGTGCTGTGTGCAGTCTGTGGCTGCTTTGCATTGTTGTAATACTCGCCATTGTAGTGTTAGGCAGCTGGCTGTGAACAGCGCGTAGCGTTGCGCAGTTGGAGGTGAGCCGCCAGCAGTGGTGGATGTGGGGAGAGAGATGGCGGAGTTTTGAAATTTGTCATGAACTGCTATATTTATATATGATGATATCAAGGTAAATACATTGTTTGTTCTCTATTAATATCTTTCATTTGCTAATTATCCCTATCAGTAGTTAGTGCCTTCCATAGTTTGAATCTTTTATTTAGCTGGCAGTAGTGGCGCTCACTGTATTGCAGTAGCTTGAGCAGCGAAGATTTTTGTGAGGTAAGTGATTTGTGAAAGGTATAGTTTAATGTTAGTCAGGGCCATTCTTTTGTAGGGAATTTTGAAAGTCAGATTGCGTTGCGCTAACAAAATATTGTGTGTCAGTTTAAGGACAGTCGTGTATAATTGTTCAAAGGGGACGTTTCATATGTCGACCCTTAGCCTAGGATACCTCACTGGAATCTTCTGATTTTTTTCTTGTAGTTTGTGTAATTAGTGTAGCTATTGTTTATTGCTAGCGCGTAATTATAGAGAGAATTTCCTTTGTGGTTGTAGTTTTTCATTGTTGTACAGTAAAACAGTTGTGGCATGCATGTAGATTTGCACCAAGTATTTCGCAGCTGCGCTGGCAATTAAGTAGACATTATTTCCATTGCTATGTTATTTTATTTTGCTCTTCAAATTGCGCTTTTCTGTGTTATCGTGTGAAATACTGTGACAATAATGGCGTGTGAAAAACGTAATACTAGGCTTCAAAGTAAACTGAGAAATGACAGTGAAGACGAAAGCAGTGTGTTAGCGCCGCAGAGTAATGAATTAACTAATGTTCAAAGTAGTAATTTGGTAATTGCGCATAGGGAAATGGAGCGGGCGGCAAACAATGGTGTAGACAGTGAAACAGGTAGTGAACAGGGAAGCGTCATCGATCGATTGGTTGGCAACAGCTCGCCTCAGGAATCGGGAATGACAGAACACAATATTGCAAATACTGCAGACTCAGGTTTTGGGTTCTCACCGTTTTCTCAAATGAGTCAAGACACATTTTCTGCTTGTCAAAATGTGAATGTTGCCGGTGCAACTTCACTGCCGAAAAGCACTGAGGAACATGTTTCAGACACCAGTGCATTGTTATTACAATTAATGCAACAAATGGGACAAAAGCTTGAAAAGTTAGACACAATGGAACAACACCAGAGACAAACACAGCAACAGTTAGACACAGTGGAACAAAATCTCAAAAAGTTAGACACAGTGGAACAAAATCTCAAAAAGTTAGACACTACACTTGAACAAACACGTGAAGATTTAACCACTGAATTACATAACATCGAATCGAAATGTCAAAAGGTCTGTAATGACGTAAAAACACAAATTTGTGAGCATTTCCAACCTATTTTTTCGCGTCATGAAAATGTATTACAGAATCACGAAGCAGCCATAAAAGAACTGCAAACTATTGTTCATGAAAATCATGAGACCTTGCAAGCTAAAATTGACTCAGTTGCATCTACCGATTCGGTTACGCAACTTGCAAGAACTCAGGAAAACTTAAAGGACACAGTAGATACCCTGAAAATTGGTTCAGAAAGACACATGGAGGAAATAAGTACACTATCGGAGAAAGTAGCCGAACTTTCGGATCAGGTCACTAACTTATCTACAAAGGTAGATGATGATCTGAATGACACAAGACCCGTAGCCTTCACTGACACAGAAGAGTATGAACAAATAAGAAAATTCAAACAAAATCAAAATCAAATCAATACACAGTGCAAAAGAGAAATCCGGGAAGTACAAGATCAGTTGACGCAGGTAATACAAGAATTACGTATTTCAGAGGACACTCGCGATCCAATACGGGAAGAGGGACATAGAAATACGGAACAAACACAAAATAATAACACAGGACACTTCGGAAATTATGAAAGAAATTGGCAAGGCGCATTGGATTTTGAGATGGAACCGCCGAAACGAAGTAACAATGACCGACATGCGACTCGCCGACATGACGATTTTGACTATAAGCTGTTCATTACTACACGTAAATTCAAAACATTTAAGAATTCTGGCAACGACATTCATCCACAAGCATGGCTCCATCAATTCTCTCATTGTTTTCCTCCCAACTGGTCGTTAGAACACAGATTAGAATTTATGTGTGGCTACTTAGAGAATGAACCAGCTGTAAGAATGCGATCGGTCATTCACGATTGCCACAGTGAAGGAGAATTTTACCATGCCTTCCTCTCAGCATATTGGTCTCAAGCCACACAAGACCGAGTAAAACATGGCATCATAATGATGAAACATTTCGAACAATCTGAATTTTCCAGTCTTGTCAAATATTTTGAAGAATGTTGCATAAGAATCAATATCTTTCAAACCCATACAGCCCTTCAGAACTCATCCGCATTTGCTTAATGAAATTGCCTGAATATTTACGACATATTATTTTAGCAGGACGTTGCAAAGACGACATTGAAGCTTTTCAGGGACTGTTACAAGAATTAGAAATCGACACAGACAGTCGCGGGGTGCAAAAACAGGAAAACAATCACTACAGGTCACATCCATCACAATTTCGTGACGACAGAAGCAATAACTGGACACGACAAGCCTATTCTTACAACGCAAATCGTGACCAAAACAGACACCACCCATATGACAACCACTGGCAGAGTAATAATAGTTACAGAGAAAGATCGCATTTCCGTAGTGAAGAATATGACAGAGATTACCTTAGAAACAGACAATATGGGAACCAAAACAATTATTATCAAGGGAGACAGAATAACTTAAGACGCAACGGTACAGCGCGCAGTTACGACTCAGGGCGAAATTCTCCACCACATGACCGACAAACAAGAAACTATGTAAACTACTGACAAAACGACAGACGTGAATTTCATCAGAACTGGCAGGATTCTAACAGAGTTGGGCCCTCTCGGCAAGGCGAATTTGTAGAAGTTAGGTCTCCTAATCCCAATAACAACGCGCGCCAACAAAGAGACAGACAATGACTCGCGCCGCAGGCACCCACGTGCGCCGGCTGGCTCAGAGAAAAATAACATAGACGCTAACCTTGTGAAAAATTCCAGTATTCTTTACCGACGTATACTGCATGATAATTGCGTTCAAGCTGAAATTCTGAGTACTTTGAAGAGTAAAAGATTGTACCACATTTCACATGTAAAACCGTTTATTGAAAGATAATCTGCCTTTTAACTTTGTCTTTCCCACAAAATTTTTCGCTTCACATTACTAATATGATTTGTCAGACTTAGAATCTGTTTGCGGTGTTTCTGTTTCATATCTGCACAGTTTTTCTGTATTATTCTGCAAAGTAAAACATGTTTTAGTAGTAACTTTTGTGGTATAGCTACAATGAGACAGCCTCTTTCATAGCACAACAATACGTTACAGCACAGTACGTTCTTCACCACAACAATAAGCGTAATAACTAAGATATCTATACGCAAAGCATTTCACTTTTGTTTACCATGAGGTAAGTACATTGTCTTGTGCAGAACTTAGCTTTCGGAGGACGATAACTACGACACTTCCACAGAGATTATCTTACAGCAAGACGCATATTTAGCGCTACAGGACACGTATTTGAGTGATTAATTTTGTACTTAAAACATTTATTTTTAAAGATTTTTGAATTACAAAGAAAGTTTTCCGTGATACATTTCATTCCATTGCTGTAATCTGTAACACCTGAGGGTATAATTACACTAATCCTCAGGGGGGTATACGCCTACTTTGTGTACCATGTGTTTGGCAAGCACAAGGAACCCTAGCTAATATGGTATTTGCTTATACAACTTTACACATCGGTACCATATTTCTCTAAAACATAGATTACACAGCGATCTGATCATTTATCTGAGAGATAAACATGTTTTTTACTCTGTCAGTGACACATGTTTACGTAATTACACCGTTGGATAACTTCACACTTACGAAATTGTATTTTGTCTGCACTGTGTGAACTCTTCATATTTTTTTCGGAATCATTGTGATACTATGAGAGCTTTGAATGATGTATTTGGTATGGATTCATGATTTTTAAAGTACGTTTGTGGCAGATGACACTTTTGACATGAGCAGAGAATTTTTTTAATTATTGGAGGAAGCTACTACGATTTTGAGATTTGACTGAGGTGTTATGATGTTATTTTTACGACGACGATGTGTATTATGCTGCTGAGGTATGTTTATGATTAATAGGCTGAGGCTATATGAGTTATTTGATTATGTTTCATATTTATAATGACGAAATATTGACGAGTGTCGATGGATACATATATGTGTAATAAGGTAAGGAGTAATGAATAGTGATTAGGGACTCTGACTTACGGAAAAGGATGTTGGAAACCAAGAATCATACTTTAGAATTATGAAATGTGTGTACATGTGTGAATCATGTGTGAATGTATCACGATGCCACTGAAATTTTTTTGGACACTGTTATATTCATAGGATTTTGTTTCTACACATTTTCAACGTAAATTCTCGACCTGTGAAATTTTGTATATATGACTGTCACTGTAGCGGAAACTGCTGTCGTAAATATTTCCGTAAGAAAGTTAAGTGACCACCTGCACGTAATGCGTCGCGGGCAGCCACCTGGGCGACAGCCGCCCGAAAAAAAAGCCATTAGCCTTTCAGCGGCACAGGTAGAAAAAAAAGGGGGAGGCCATTATACTCGCTATTGACATTTCCTTGTTGAAAGCATACTGTGGAGCTCGTAATTTATGATATTTACTGAAATGCCTAACGAAATGACGAGAAATATTTTTACATCTGCACACCTGATTACGACAAGTGTGTTTCTACGAGAGTTGAGAGAATTTCTACCAACTTATGAAATGTCACATGACTATTGAATGATATTTTTATGCTTTGGTTTGCGTAATTGCTTATTTCATTTGATACCTGTTTTCCAGCTGTGTTACAGCATTACATTTATAAAATAAACTTAGATGCATTTGCTAATGTGAACACTTTCTGTCAACAGATCTATTGAATGATAATTTTGTAATCCACATTCTTTAAAAAAAGGAGCACTTGGAAAGGAAAGAACAATAAGAAGGGACTAGTAACAGTAACTGGACACATAATTTTCTTTTCAAGTACATGGTAATATTTTTTTTACAATAAGTTGTTGTGGTGCACCACTTTAATTACTTGACAATAAGATGTGATTATACATTTCCCTTATCTGCATTGTTATCTAGAGTGTACTATTATTTTTGCTTGAGCTATGTCATGTTTAGATATAAGCTGCTGTTTGCCAGGCATAGTGCTACTGAACTTTACTTTGTGTTACTCTGCTAAGCCAGATTTATATTTTTTGTTTGCTGCGCATTGCCTCATATTACTTGTAATGTTGAATTGCTTGGTAATTTAGATTTACTGTAGCTTGCTTTGCGATTTTCCATTTTTTTTATTGCTGTTTATATTAATTGTTTTATGTGCTGCTGCATTGCCTCGTCCCTTAGTTTAGCATCTGAGCTCAGTAGATTTAAGTTAGCTTAAGAGGGGGTAGACTATATAAGAAACTAACTATTATAAATTTATAAGCAATAGGATACTGTACAGTGGAGAAAAACTATTATTGACAGAAGATGTGAACAAAATACAGAAGGCAGGCTTAGATAGGACTTTTTGGGAATAATGATGAACAAAGGGAGATCTCCATGCAAAATACTGCAGTAAAACAAACCCTGTCCTTTCCCTTTTGTGTTAGCCCACTATATGTTTGTGTACCCTTGTGTATTTGTTTTCTTCCTGTCTCTGTGTAGTTTCATAGAATTTTTTCTTCTTTTAATATTAAGCTACATTCACTATGATGAGGAATACTGTTATCCTCAAATACAATTGGCATTAATAATGTGTTATTTACTTTGTAAAGATGTTTAGACATTATTTATTCTGTTTTGTGTTAATGCTCATGTGTGAAGTTGATGTTTCGAAAGTTACTCTGATCTTTTATGTATGTACTCATGTCATAATTCCTGTAACACTGATGTGTATGTTATTTCGATTCTTTTGTAAAGCCCATATTACTACAAATGTTATCTGTATTATTATGTTTTTAATGATGTATTTTGTACCTTTGTTAATGTATTCTCATGTTATAAAATTGTAATTGACACCAGTTTATCAAACTAAGTAACTTGTAAGCATTCATTTCACTGCACACATTTCCGTTGGTCATAGTATATGGACGATATGTGAGAAGTTGGGACTGTTAGTGTTTGCACGTGTGTTACTAATTCAGCAAGGGACTGGATAACAGCATTGCTGGTTCTAAGGACAATTCCAAAAACTTTGTGAATGCACAAGTGGTGGTTATGGACTTGCTACATTATCCGCAAGACTCTTCAATGGTGATTGTGTACCTGCACAGTTGCAACAGATGGCTGCTGGCCGTCTCTACAAGGACTGCAGTGGGTCTGCATCTTTGATGGCCCATCGTTACCATTATTTCTACAAGGACTACAGTGGGTCTGCACCTCTGATGGCCCACCAATACCATACTCTCTACCAGGACTACAGTGGGTCTGCTCTGTGATGACCTACCTAACAATATTCTTCCAAACTTCGAATGAATCTGCTGTGGGTTTGCTCTGTTGTGACCCAATACTTGTCTGCATGTCGAGAGTCAGCACTGTCTTTCCGTTGGAAGGACAACACTACTTCTTCAAGACTGCATGGAAATCCACTACTTCCATGTGCATTTTCTTCTACTGCTCAGACTTTGAGAAAAACACTACTATTTTACCGTGATGAACGATCAGGACTGTCTTCCTGGACTGTGAGAAAATTTTAGCTTTTGACCAACATTGTATCAATAAGTGTGTGCATTTGATTTCTTTGTTATTGTAATTATGAAAATTTTTTTCAAATCTGTATTGGCCACTGCCCAAACCAATTTGTAAAATTTTTTGTGGGGAGCATGGGGGCTATGTAAGTAGGCTGTTTAGGTTTTTTTATTGGTAACGCCACCTCTGTATGAAAATCACTGGCTGTGCTGTGTGCAGTCTGTGGCTGCTTTGCATTGTTGTAATACTCGCCATTGTAGTGTTAGGCAGCTGGCTGTGAACAGCGCGTAGCGTTGCGCAGTTGGAGGTGAGCCGCCAGCAGTGGTGGATGTGGGGAGACAGATGGCAGAGTTTTGAAATTTGTCATGAACTGCTATATTTATATATGATGATATCAAGGTAAATACATTGTTTGTTCTCTATTAATATCTTTCATTTGCTAACTATCCCTATCAGTAGTTAGTGCCTTCCATAGTTTGAATCATTTATTTAGCTGGCAGTAGTGGCGCTCGCTGTATTGCAGTAGCTTGAGCAGCGAAGATTTTTGTGAGGTAAGTGATTTGTGAAAGGTATAGTTTAATGTTAGTCAGGGCCATTCTTTTGTAGGGAATTTTGAAAGTCAGATTGCGTTGCGCTAACAAAATATTGTGTGTCAGTTTAAGGACAGTCGTGTATAATTGTTCAAAGGGGACGTTTCATAACGGCATTCACTTAATGCCGAGGAATTGTTGCTTCGCACCCCTAGGCAAGCCTGATCAGGGGATATCGTTTTGGATATCGCCAGTTTGAGACGAGACGCTATAAACGTGCAAAGATTCTATAGTCGGTGTTTAGCATAGTGAGGGGCCGATATTGATTAACACTCCGACTCCCAGCCGTCCTCCACTCAGCTAGCAGGGGCGGACTTCCATGAGGTTGGAAATCAAGTTAGCTTTAACGTTGTACCGGTCGCGAGCATCGTCTTCGATACTGAAAGTGGTGAGTCGATGTTAGTGAAGAATGTCTTTACAGCGACAAAGACGGAATTACCAGTACGAGGTTTGTCCGGAAAACACGTATGAAAGTTGAATAATGTCTTTATGTTACAAGTTGCAGTCACTGCCAGGTGGGACTACTGCTGTAATCAATCCCATCAACGCTCAGATCGAGTCAGAGCACTCTGCGTGAAGTGTGCTTCAGCTTGTTGACAGTTACCCTTTTTGACCTGCCGTCGGCAAGGAGCTCTCTCTGATTGAGGGACAGCGCGTCAACATCAAGTTTCTTGCAAAGCTAGGCAAGAACGGCCGTGAGTTTTTTGAGTGTTTCAAACAGGTTTACGGAGACAATTCTCTGGAGGAACCAACCGTGAACAAATGGTTAAAAAGGTTCCGGGATGGCCGAGAAGAAGTGATCGGAACGATGACCCTCGCCCAGGACGCCCGTCGACATCGGGTTCCGATGCAAATGTTGAACGAATTCGGTCTCAAAGACCGTAGATTGACAGTGAGAATGATTGCTGACGAGCTGTAAATCCCCAAAACAATCGTTCACGAAATCCTGACACAAAAACTTGAAATGAAGAAATTGTGTGCGAAAATCGTACCGAAGCTCTTGGCGCCAGAACAGAAAGCAAAGAGGATTGAGTGCCGTGAGGATTGGTTGGAAGCAGAGTAACGAGAGGACTTTCTCAACCGAGTCATCACTGGAGACGAGTCCTGGTTTTACGAATTCGATGTGGGGTTAAAATCTCAAAGCAAGGAATGGAAACTAGCAGGAGAACCGAGAACAAAAAAGTCGCGAAAATCAAGGTCCAATGTGAAGACAATGTTGATTGTTTTCTTTGATTCTAGAGGCTTTGTTCACAAGGAATTTGTCCCTCCCGGCCGGAGACTGAACGAAAATTTTTACGTTGAAGTTCTGACACGTCTCAAAGCTCGTGTGGCCCGAGTTCGACCGGAGTTGGCAAAAGGGGGCAGGTGGATCCTTTATCACGACAATGCGCCCGCTCACACGTCGCTCGTTGTGCGCGAGTTTTTGGCCCGAAGCTCAATCACCGTGACACACCACCCACCTTATTCACCCGATTTAGCCCCGTGTGACTTCTTCATGTTCCCGAAATGCAAAATAGTGCTTCGAGGGCGGCACTTGGGAGATGTGGAAGCCATCAAGGCGGAAACGACACGGCAACTGAACAACATCACAAATGAAGACTTTCAGCAATGTTATCAACAGTGGAAACAGGGTTAGCGGAAGTGTATCGCGTCTCAGGGCGAGTACTTTGAAGTAGACCATATTGTAATACCTGAATAATTGTAAAATAAAATTATTATTCAACTTTTATACGTATTTTCCGGACAAACCTCGTACCTCACTGAGTTTGAAAGAGGTTGTGTAAAAGGGCTAAGAGAAGCGGGATGTTCCTTCTGCGATATTAGAGAAAGACTCGGCAGGAATGCAGTCACCATACATGACTGTTGGCAGCGGTGGTCATGCGAATGTACGGCCGCAAGAAGACCAGACTATGGACGGCCACGTGGCACTACCGGGAGGGAGGACCATCGTATTCGGCGTATCGCTGTGGCACATCGTGCTGCATCTGCAGCAGCAATCTGAGCAACAGTTGGCACCACAGTGACACAACTAACTCTTAGAAATCTGTTACTACGAGGACAGCTTTGAACCAGAAGCCCACTAGCGCATCGTGCTGCGCCTGCAGCAGCAGTTTGAGTAACAGGCACACAACGAACTGTTACAGATCTGTTATTTCAAGGGCAACTCCGACCCAGGAGCACTGTAACGTGGTTTCCACTGATTCCAAACCACAGCCGTTTGCGACTATAGTGGTGTGAAGCGAGGGCTCATTGGAGGCGACGGTGGAGGTCTGTTGTGTTTTCTGATGAAAGTTCGTTCTGCCTCGGTGCCAGTGATAGTCGTATGTTGGTCAGAAGGAGGTCAGTTTAGGGCCTCAAATCAACCTGTCTAGAAACACTGGACTTACACTTGGAGTTATGGTGTGAGATGTGATTTCGTATGATAGCAGAGCACCTTCGTGATTATACCGCGCACCCTGGCTCCAAAACTGTGGGAGTTATTGCTCCGCTAAATACGTGACATGCTTGTCCCCAACCTCCACTAAAATTTCAAAGAGCACAGTACGTTCTGCTTTCCACGAAATCATGCTCTCTTCAGACAAATACCTAACAAGATTCAGAAACTGGTCACAGGTGGTAACGAGAAGTTCTGGATGGAGAGGCAGAACCAGAAGGCTGTTGCTCGTCCAAACGGTAATGTCGGCGTCCCAACACCACACACACACCAACACGAAGGCAGCAACCGACTGACTAAAGCACGGTGACTTTTCTCGGCGGGCGCCAGCAACCCGCTGCATCGGCTAGCAGTCAAGAACAGGACTCCCTTCACAGTGCGCAACTGCGTCTACCATCCACGGCCTGACCAGGCTCACTACCACTCGTACCTTCAGCGCCCATATCAAGACCAGCGGAACTCCATCCAAAAATCGTTAACAAGTCCACGAGCGATAGGTCGTATCGAGCGCCACAGCTCGCTCATCAAGTGCAGATTTCTCCGTGATCTGCACATCTGTCGGAAACGGTACTGTTGAACTGACCTACGTAATCGCTTCCGCACTCACGAGTCCTAAAGTCGACGCTGTCCTTCACACGGCGCAGCATCTCCTTTATCTTCTTAGGTGGTCGGAAAATAGATCTTATACCCCGTCTTCCCAGGACTCTGGTTATTTTGCTGGATGTAGCGCCGCAGATAGGAAAGAACTCGGTCGTTTGCTGATCAACTTCAACACATCATATTTTCGTGGAGAACACTAATTTCATATCACGTAAACCATACACATTGTTTACGAACACGTACTTCAGATAATTAATTTCGCAATCCAAGCGGGTTGGGGATTTTCTCTGCCCGGGGACTGGGTGTTTGGGTTGTCCTCATCATTTCATCATCACCATTATCATTCGTGACAGTGACTAGACTGGACTGTAAAAAATTGGACTGTTTAAAAATTGGAACTTTGTACAGGCCCTGATGACTGCACAGTGGAGCGTCCCACAAGCCAAACATCATCATTGCGATCCAAGTGGCCCTCGTCAGAAACAGATTTTGCTCTGCGTACCAATGTCTTTAATACTCCTCTCTTCTGGAGTGAATGATAAAAACTCCAGGCGCTGAGATATAAGTCAGTGTGCGTCGCCTTGTGCTACACCGTGTGACCAAGTCGTCCACCCGATTTTCGTCAAAAAAAATCTAAAAATGGCAGTCTTCCTTCTAGACAGGATTTGGATGTTTGGATGCATGCTGTTCATATGTTCAAGGAAATGTTCAAGAGCACCTATTCCATGTGGTCAGACCGTAAACGTGTCTTCCGCACAATTGTAAAAGGAATGAGGACGAAGGGGAGTCAAATTTAATCCACACTCCTCAAAATGTTCCATAAAAACGTTGGCCACTGCTAGAGACAACCGAGAACCCATGGCCATTCCATGCGTCATTTCATAAAATTTACCTCCATATATAAAGTATGTGTTCATCAAAACACGTCGGAACTTTATCCTTTCAGGAGTGAAATGCTCAGCCAACAGTTTCAATGTATCCTGCGCAGGAGCTTTTGTAAATAGTGAGACCTCACTGAGGCTGACCGAAATATCGTATGGGCTAACTCTAATCTGTTTAATTTTGTCATGAACGTCTGAGAGTTTTTGATGTGATGTTCATAGCTTCTCGCTAGCCTGTAGGTATGGGAGCCAATGCCACAAACAACTGGTCTCAGTGGAATGTATTCCTTGTGGAGCACAGGCGTACAGACAAACACAGAATATTGTTTGATGAAAGAGAAGTTTTGTTCCAGGTTCCTACATACTGGAGTTCTGTGATTAAAGAGACTGTAGGAATAAGAATTTGTGAGAAGAACTTCACCCATGACAGGTGAATGGAAGCAAGCTCTTGATGCAGAGGAGGAACGAGATATCGTCACAATGTGTGTGGGTGTGGTGGCGACAGGTGTGCAGACGCTGACGCCATCTGCGACAATATTACGTAATTGCCGACCAATCACAAGCCATCCATAGGCTATAAAAGGCCACCACATCAGCAGTGTAGATAGTAAGCAGCTGTTAACAAAGACGATGGAGGTAATTGTCGAAAGGTCGAGATTTTACCCTGAATCGAAGCGCCAAGAAGACCGAGAATGCTTTGTAAAACAGTGTCGTTACAAAAGGCTTCGTTCTCGCTAGATGTCCTTATCAGTATAATCTGATACTCAAGGTCAAGTCATCTATAACGCCTATTACTCTCCTAATGTCACGCACCCTATAAGAAAAATATTCCTCCGTTTTAATTCCCAGTATATCATCATAAGTTGCGATGACTCCAGTGAAATTATTTTCTTTGAATGTGAGGGTCACTTCTGTTCATCTTAATGTGTATTTCTTTCAGTTACAGTGTACACTATACTGTAACATTTCTTGGTATGTAAGGATCAAATTCCATTGAGCTATTGTATGTTGCTTGACAGTGTCACATCATTCGAAAACTACTTTCGTCCTCAAGTTTCGCATGCAATTTACATACAAAAAACAGACCACTCAGCATGCACCAGTCTTAGAGAATACCACATACTCTGGAAGATATGTAGTTTAGTGGAAAAATTGTACTCTGGCGCCAGCCGGAGTGGCTGAGCGGATCTAGGCGCTATAGTCTGAAACCGCGCGACCGCTACGGTCGCAGGTTAGAATACTGCCTCGGGCATGGATGTGTGTGATGTCCTTAGGTTAGTTAGGTTTAAGTAGTTCTAAGTTCTAAGGGACTGATGACCCCAGAATTTAAGTCCCATAGTGCTCAGAGCCACTTGAACGATTTTTTGTACTCTGTGCAGACATGCATGCAGTACATGAGATGTAGAGGCAGTATAATAACCACCATGAGCAGCCATTGGATGAGCAAACTTACTTGAATTGCTCTCCATTTCTTGACACTGTCAAAACTGTCTCATTATAAAATCTAAGTGTGTTCAATAGTTTTGTCAGTTACCTATTTATTTAACTGTTCTGTGATTTTTGTGAATGTATTAATCTGTATCTGTAGTAATAACAATTAATTTGTCTGATTATTAATTGTTGATGATGTCATACTTTTGCCAGTTATGCTTGATAATTGGGTAATAGCCTGAAATCTATATCGTAAAAATAAGTAATTGCTGCAACTCATGGCAAAAAAGTGAATTTTTCCCTACAACAACGTTTCACCAAGTATCCAAAGCGAAATCAACAGAAATTATGAGTGTTTGTTATTTACAATTCTTGAAACATTTAATTTTTTTTTAGCTGCATAACATTTCTGTGTGCATCCTATCATAGGAGAGATACATCACTATAGCACTGCATAACGTTTGTGTGCACATCTTATGACAGAAGAGAAACATCAATTATAGATCAGTAGTACTAACAGTACAGGAGATAGGTATGGGAGTTACATGCTTAAACGAGCGAAATTATAGAGGGTGCTCAAAAAGTTTCTTTTAGAAGATCACAGTGATGCCTTACCTAAATGTCGGTCTTTATATACTAGCATCGCAGCCGCGCTGGGTTGCATATACGCTGCAGCAATGTCCTCAAACGGAAGATTTTCGATCACCTCTAATACATAAACGTCTCTCCGTCTCCCATGCAAATTCATTAAATACTTATAAAACATTCAGTATGTAAGATAACATGATAAACAGTAGCAAGAATTAGCAAATGCCTTTTTCGTGACCGCGTTAACAGCTGACACAGTGACGTCAACTTATTTAATTGGAGCAATGTCAATTGTTTGACTCTTTAAAAACCGGTTCCATATGAGGAAAATTCAGTGATATAAATATTTCACAGATCGAACAAACGCGTTTGAATACAAATTCATTTGAAACAATTCTCACGTTTTCGTAAAGTATTGACTGGTGCGCTATCCGTAAGTTTCAGCCGCTATCAACGTAAATATTCACCGCCGTTGTTGAATCGTGGTTCTCCCTCTCGAGGTTCAAAAATGGCTCTGAGCACTATGGGACTCAACTGCTGAGGTCATTAGTCCCCTAGAACTTAGAACTAGTTAAACCTAACTAACCTAAGGACATCACACACATCCATGCCCGAGGCAGGATTCGAACCCGCGACCGTAGCGGTCTCGCGGTTCCAGACTGCAGCGCCAGAACCGCGCGGCCACTTCGGCCGGCCCCTCTCGAGGAATCGAATGAAATGCAGTAAAACAACTATGTACGAAGATCAAGTTTATTGTGTACGCTATACCGAAATTCTTTTACAGCATATGTCCCCATGGTTGTTTCCTTTATCCAGAATCTATGCACAGCATTCCAAAGGAGTTTCGGAAATAATACTGTGCAACACTTGAGACGGTCACATATAGGCTTTCTCACTCTTGTTCACAGGGGGTTCGGAAATTCTTTCATAGCGATAATGGCTGCGTTAAAAGGTGCTCTGGAAGTGTTGTAAAAATCGATATAATGGTATGGGTATTGTACCAGCTACAAGTGCGTGTCAAAGTGCCGCTTCGAGGACGGGGACGCCCGACGATCCCGGACTGAATGCGACCGGCCTATTTAATGACGGGGGTCGATGTGCCTGCCAGCCTGGATGTTGTTTTTAGGCGGTTTCCCACATACCGCAAGATGAATATCGCGCAGGCACCTTAGTCCCGCTTCAGTTACGCGATCTGCAAACAGTTGGAAATCTTTTGCTCACTTTCACATGAATATCACTAAACGCAGACACTTCGGGTTAACATATTCCGTCACGAGGGAAAACTGGTTAGCGACAGAAGGGCATACGGCCATCCCTTAAACTAACCATGACATAATCCTTTCATTACGCCGGCCCTTAGGCCAAGCGCGCCAGGGGCACAAAAAATTATGATGAAAATGTTAGAGGTACAGTGTATTGAGAAGTGCATATGTAGCACTTCTGCAGGCTGTTCCCGTAAGAGCGAGCAAAAGTGTGACAGGACATAGAGAATGCGCCACTGAACAATTTCCGTTCATTATGATGCCGGCCCTTAGGCCAAGCAGACTGAACCGTCAATTAGGGCAGTTCACAAACAACAACTCAAGTACACATGTTATTCCAAAAACGTTTTCGTGGAAGTAGGGGCCAGGAGGTGATGGTGAAATAACAGACACTGTTAAGGCTATCTTTTTATTTTGAAAGGCTTTCTCAATAATAAAATTTAAGTCTGGCATTTAAAAAAAAAGAACAATTTCAAAAACAACTGTAGTAGCCGACAAATTTTCTTTATGAAAAGGAGATTGCCAGGTATGACTTTAACAAGTTCCCAATAGTAAGATTTTAACTTGACACACACATATATATATATATATATATATATATATATATATATATATATATATATATATATATATATATATATATATATATATATATATATTGTCGGGAGGACGACGGTTCAATCCCACGTCCGGCCATCCTGATTTAGGTTTTCCGTAATTTCGCTACATCACTTCAGGCAAAAGCCGGGATGGTTCCTTTGAAAGGACACGGCCGATTTCCTTCCCCATCCTTCCCTAATCCGAGCTTGTGCTCCGTCTCTAATGACCTCGTTGTCGACGGGACGTTAAACACTAATTTCCTCCTCCTCATATATATATATATATATATATATATTTTTGAAATATATATATATATATAAGACAACAATAAAAAAACTCGTTTAAATAGCTGGCAAATTTTCTCTATGTAAAGGATATTGCAAGGTATGGCGTTAACGACTTCCCAATAATAAGATTTTAAACTTGTTATATCTATAAGAAAACAATTCCTTAACAGAAACACCTTTAAGTACCTAGTTTCTACTAAAGCTAAAATAGTTGTCTCTTGCCAGTTAAGTAACTTATGTTGCACCTGTCAGTTGTTACAAGATAAATCTGAATAAGCCAGCACACAGCCTTCACATTAAAGGCATTCCCAAAAAAAAATTTCCTTAGCTCGGTGAGGGAGTGGCACGTGTAAAGGGGCCCAAATCGCAATAGGCGGAATAGTTACTGGTGGTCTACAGGGCCACAGCAGATCAGCCCCAAAACTTACATTACAAGCCATCACCTCCCCGAGTTACCCAAAAACCAGAAGACGTAGCAAGGGCGGTGCCTGCACAGACTCTGAGCCACAGAGACATGCGACACCGACCCTCAATCAGCCGATCGAGGTGTGAATGAAACGGCCCGACCAAGAAGCAATTACCTCATTCCCGCGGACAGGCAAACGAAAACTGTGTTGGGAAGGCCCCAACAAAACCACTGGTGAAGAAACTTATACACTTCACTAGAACTTCAAAAACCCCTTTATATATATATATATATATATATATATATATATATATATATATATATATATATATATATATATATATATTCCGCCTATTGTGATTTGGGCCCCTTTACAAGTGCCACTCCCTCACCGATTTAAGGAAAATTTTTTGGGGGAATGCCTTTAATGTGAAGGTTGTGTGCTGGCTTATTCAGATTTATCTTTTAACAACTGACAAGTGTAATATAAGTTACTTAACTGGCAAGAGACAACTATTTTAGCTTATATATAAAGTCTGTTACATAAAAACAGTAGTCAACTTCTCACAATCCACCACAGCGCCGCGAACACGTTGCACCTGCAAATGCTCGTCACAGCCAACCGCTGCCAGTGGTTTCAACGGCCGATAAGAAGACATACGGTCCCATGCACTAACCTCCTGCACCACGGCTTCTAAGCTTCATAAGCCACGCGCATGAGGGTAAGGCAGACTCAGCCTCTGACAGCCAAGAGGTCGGGCAAAGCTCGTGGCGAGCAGTTGACGACCCCCAACAACAGGGCCCCACTCGCGCCACCACCTCTCTCGGTCACCGCCCAGTACGTACTGCCTAGAACCTAGATCGTCACGTGACCGTACACTTGCTCCACCTCCCGCCAGAGGGCGATAGCGATCCAAACAGCGCGCCAAACGTAAGCGCCACCGCAAACACTAGACGCGAAGCGAAAGCACTCCGCCTGGCGCGCTTTTCGAAGAGCCGGACACAACTATGTCTCACAGACGAGAGACATAATGATGACAATGTTAGAGATACAGTGTATTGGGAAGTGCGTATGTAGCCCTTCTACAGGGTATTCCAGTAAGAGCGAGCAAAATTGTGACGGGACATAGAGAATGCGCCACTGAACAATTTGAGACAGGAAACGTGGGGTCAGAGAAGGCAGCTTAAGGAGTTAAGGGAATAAACTTGTCTCCCGCTTTCTCTAGCACACCGTTATGCAGCTCATTTATAACTAACTTGCGTACAAGTATTATGCTGTTTATTTACATGCACGTTATTTCCTGCAGGGAAAGAAGGAAGACGAGACTGGTTTCCAGCAAGTCATGAATTTCTTTTTATTTTGCTTGCTCTGCAGTATCGTATTTATATTGTTCCATACAGAACGTGCTATGAATCAACGACAGACCCGTTCATTACTCACAGGAGTACAGTATCATACGATGGAGCAGTTCCAGTACCGTTTCGCAGAACCCACTGTGTATGTGTACGGGGAAATACGTTGCAATGCTGTCTCTGCTGAAAGGCCGTACAGGGAACCCTGACTTAAAAGGCATCATCCGTCACGACGAGTGTTTCTTCCTCTCGTTCGACGGATGCTGGAGACTGGTTCACTGGAAAGAAGAAACGAGGGACCTGGCGACATGAGGACCACTCGCACACCCGATTTTATAAACGTTCGCCGATTACACACTTGCTTTGAGGTCTGTGGCCATCAGTTTCAGCACATTTGTGAGATACAGTACATATGGTACGTTCATTGTGTCAGTGGTGGTATTTGCAGTTAATTGTAACTAATGTAAATAAAAGAGTACACAGTAACGTGATTTTATTCCCATTATCTCCTTAAGCCACTTCTCCGAATACTGGTTCCCTACCTCCAGTGCGGCATCCTCTATCTCCTGTTAACGTTTTGCACGCTCTGTAATATATGCTAACTTATTAAAAAAATGTATGTGATGAATAAAGGGCAACAAAAAAATTGTACTTTAATTTCCCTAATCTTGATGAGAAAATATAAAGGTCTTTAAGTTTCATACGAGGTTCATATAAGTTGGATTGTACAAGACAGTTAAGAGAATGAGGTCCATTTCATGTAATAGTACACGTAGTTAAAGTCGAAAGTCTCACGGTAATTGTATTGTATTGTATTTTACACTACTGACCATTAAAATTGCTACACCAAGAAGAAATGCAGATGATAAACGCGTATTCATTGGACATATATTATACCAGAACTGACATGTGATTACATTTTCACGCAATTTGGGTGCATAGATCCTGAGAAATCAGTACCCAGGACAACCACCTCTGGCCGTAATAACGGCCCTGATACGACTGGGCATTGGGTCAAACAGAGCTTGGATGGCGAGTACAGGTACAGCTACCCATGCAACTTCAACTCGATACCACAGTTCATCAAGAGTAGTGACTGGCGTATTGTGACGAGCCAGTTGCTCGGCCACCATTGAGCAGACGTTTTCAGTTGGTGAGAGATCTGGAGAATGTTCTGGCCAGGGCAGCATTCGAACATTTTGTGTATCCAGAAAGGCCCGTACAGGACCTGAAACGTGCGATCGTGCATTATCCTGCTGAAATGTAGGGTTTCGCAGGGGTCGAATGATGGGTAGAGCCACGGGTCGTAACACATCTGAAATGTAACGTCCAGTGTTCAAACTGTCGTCAATGCGAACAAGAGGTGACCGAGACGTGTAACCAAAGGAACCCCATACCATCACGCCGGGTGCTACGCCACTATGGCGATGACGAATACACGCTTCCAATGTTCGTTCACCGCCATGTCGTCAAACACAGATGCGACCATCATGATGCTGTAAACAGAACCTAGATTCATCCTAAAAATGACATTCTGCTATTCGTGCACCCTGGTTCGTCGTTGAGTACACCATCGCAGGCGCTCCTGTCTGTGATGCAGCGTCAAGGGTAACCGCAGCCATGGTATCCGAGCTGATAGTCCATGCTCCTGCAAACGTCGTCGAACTGTTCGTGCAGATAGTTGTTGTCTTGCAAACGTCCCTATCTGTTGACTCAGGGATCGAGACGTGGCTGCACGATCCGCTACAGCCGTGCGGATAAGATGCCTGTCATATCGACTGCTAGTGATACGAGGCCGTTGGGATCCAGCACGGCGTTCCGAATTACCTTCCTGAATCCACCGATTCCATCGCAATCGCGATAGGCTACAATCCGACCATTATCAAAGTCTGAAACGTGATGGTACGCATTTCTCCTCCTTACACGAGGCATCATAACAACGTTTCACCAGGAAACGCCGGTCAAATGCTGTTTGTGTATGAGAAATCGGTTGGAAACTTTCCTCATGTCAGCACGTTGTAGGTGTCGCCACCGGCGCCAACCTTGTGTGAATGCTCTGAAAAGCTAATCGTTTGAATATCACAGCATCTTCTTCCTGTCGGTTAAATTTCGCGTCTGTAGCAGGTCATCTTCATGGTGTAGTAATTTTAATGGTCAGTAGTGTATGTTAACGGGGGGCCTAGAAACGAGAGGCTCCGTCCCCGGTGCAGCCGCAGTGTTCCACAACCCCACGACGACTACCGCGGTCCACTTCACCCCTCCACCGCCCCACACCGAACCACTCGTTCAGGGTTATTGTGCGGTTCGGCACCCGGTGGACAACCCCAGGGAACGTCTCACACCTGACAAGTGTAACCCCGATGTTCACGTGGTGTAGGCGTACGTGGAGAACTTGTTTGTGCAGCAATGGCCGACATAGTGTGGCAGAGGCCGAATTAGAGGAACCAGCCCGCATTGGCCGAGGCAGATGGAAAACCACCTAAAAACCATCCACAGACTGGACGGCTCATCGGACCTCGACACAAGTCCGCCGGGCGGATTCGTGCCGGGAACCAGGCGCCCCTTTCCAATCCGGAAAAGCCGTGCGTTGGACCGCACGGCTAACCGGGCTGGCTGTGACGATAATTACTACTTGCTTCATAAAAGTTTGACGACTTGAACAGCCGATTAAACGAAGGAACACGAGCCATCTTATATTCAGGGTAAATTTGGTTTCTGTATGTACGGCTGCTGATGACCTAGAAAACATTTATAAGTAGTCGAAAATGGCAAAAGAAAACGAGCTGCGTCGTTGTGTAACATACGCGGCTCGCTGGCGCCTGGTGTACCTGAAATAATTTAAAATTCTGGCCGTACGTGCTTCTTTGCTTGCACATTTCACTTCTATTGATTAATGAAGCCAGTTTTTGGCGAATAATTGGGCGCCTAGCTTTAAGTGAATTTAGAGCGTGTTGCAGCAATGGCGGCCAACAACTAATGTACATCTGATACACTGAAAATGGCGATAACTCTGAGGTCAGGTGCTTTACAAAAATATGAACATTAAATAAAATCCTTTATTATATTTTCACGAGCAATAATTATTTTCTGAGGGAACAAACATCACAGACATTTCCGTCCACGTAATAAAATGCTAGCCTACAAATTTCCGTCTTATTTATCCAAGGATTCGAAGTAAGTCTTATCAGTATCATAGTCTTTACACAATTAGTGTTAACTATGAACACTGTATTTTCTATATCCTTTTTGCATCGCACATACGACACCTCGGTTTTTTTTTATTTGTGCATCTGTCACTTCGTGTCATTTCACACGCAAGAAAATATTTATTTAACACTTTTTCCATTTCCAGGCAACAATACAGCTTTACGGGAACACCCTGTATCTGGTTAACCAGAACCCCATCGACTAACATTCAGAATACACTACTATAACGGAATCACGAACTTCTTCTTCTTTCTTCTTTTGCTACCGCCCATACCCCGCATAGTGCGCAGGGTCGGCAAGGTTAAGTACGGAATTGGCAAGGTTAATTTTAAGGGGTGGTCAGATGCCCTTCCTGCCGCCACCCTGCACCGCCCGGGATGGAAGTACTGTACCCCAGCTGTCTGCGTCTAGTGTAAATCGTAAAATAGTGTGAATGTGTTTCAAATGTCTGCGAGTCGTGTAACTGAGGCGGGACGTGGGGACAATCCCGGTATTCATCTAATAGGATGTGGAAAACCGCCTAAAAACCACATGCAGGCTCGCTAGCACACCGGCCATCGTCGTTAATCCGCCGGCGCACTTACCCGAGTCCAGGAGCAGCGCGTTAGCGCTCTCGGCTAACCTGGTGGATATAACAGAACCACGATCTCTGGAGGCTCATTACAGCAGAAGAACGTAATTATGATTTACAGGGTTTATTACCGGAGATACCCTTGTTTCTGTAAAAATACCTTCACAAGCGTGAAGAAGCCCGTAATATGCAATAGCTAAAACCCCCAATACGGAGTAATGCAACAAGCGCCATATGTAAAAGTACGGTGACTTGATTTGCGTGATGTAGGAATAGTTCAGGATAGCGTGGTTGTGCCGCTCTTCCACTGCATTCATTGCATCCATGCACGACGTGATTATCCGTCAACCCTTCATCGCTAAACCTATCGATATCACTGCTTTGCATCACTGTTATTACATCACTAACACTGCCAGAAAGACAAAAACCTACACAGAAGTGAACGGTACTGAACACAAACTTGAGGGCTGAACCGTGCCAAAAGACTGATAGATCACGCCCGGCGAGTTGAGCATTTTATTTGCCAATTCGAGGGTCTTTGGCCTCTCTATGTCAGTGGTTCAAAACATGGGGGTAGTTACCCCTGAGTGGTAAAATGTGATTTTCTGGAAGGTAAAAACTAAACGAGTTGATTCAGTGTCAGTTGCGAAACTAAATTATTTTCAAAAGATATTTACTGTTATCACAGTTTTGTAACACACTCCGCTGCAGAGTGAAAATCTCATTCTGGAAACATCCCCCAGGCTGTGGCTAAGACACTAATATTGATTATATAAGTTATCAACAACTACTTTTTCTCAATCAGTATCCTTCATGTGGTGAAGGTTACAGCTTCCTCACGTAGTCCACCCACTACACAAGTACGTTGTGCTTTCTCTCATACATCGCTGATGATAAAAGTGTGACATATACCAAAGAAATGCTAAAAATCTCAAGAAAATTTCTTCTCCAGTTGTACATAATACCTGAAGTAGTCCAGGAATTGCTTCATTACTCGTGTCGAAACAGGTAAATGAATTAATTGACAGCACGACACAGCAGTAACTACGTCAGAGCTATTATAGTGTTGTACATACTATTATTATTATTAGAGTGGATAGCCAAAATGCATTAACGGCTCGAAGTCGTCCAATATCTGCCAATTCAGAAGCGAGGAGTGAAACAATGAAGCGATTAACAAACACTAAGTACACACATGTGAACTCGTTTGATTTGCGGTGTGCAGGACAAGCAAGTGGCGCTATGGGGAGGACTAATTCAGGGGAGCCGCAAAAAAGTGTCTTATCTGAGAAGGAGTTGTCGGTAGCACTTGTGATGCATCACCAATTGCTTCATCATTCATTCTAAAACACACACACATATACATAAACTAAATATCATTCATGTTTCATCATTGTAAACATAAGTGTTCCAAGAAAAATCTTTCATTCTACAGATTAGTGCTAAAGTTGGTGATAATGTGGGGGAGTGGAGGGGGGGGGGGGTAACAGGTGGCAGGGGGGGGGGGGGAGGACGTGGTAATAGTCTTATTAGAAGGGTTGGGAACCATTGCTCTGTGTGGTAGGAAGGCGTGGAGTGACCGAGGAGGAGGTGTTCGAAGCTGGCCGGGGTTGGTAATGGTGTCCGGCAGAGAGTACGTGCTTCTTGGGAAACAACTGGCCAGTACTGCTGGCGCACGGATTTGCTGATGCGTGAGTCGTGACCGGCCGATTACCGTACAGCACGGTGCGGCTGTTGACGTGCCGTGCTTGGCGAGGCTGGCCTTGTCCTATCCGCGGTAGTTCGCGATGTTTCGGGGTTTCTTCCACAGAAGTCAGCGCGATTCGGCGAAGCCTACGGTTCGTGCCCCGGGCTGTCCTAGTCGCTCAGAACGCCTTCACTGCGGAATTTTTCCGTACATCTGGTCAAGGCCTTCTTTGGTTTTCCGACAGAGAACAGAGCCACGTCCTGTCGGCAGAAACCTCTCTAGTTTGCTGCAGTTTATCTAAAGCAGCCTGCACTTGTCTTTCACTAGTTTTTTCAACTTTATTTGTATCGTTTTCCCTCGTTTTGCATTTAATTAGTGATTATTTGAAGGGGCAGCTGGCATGTGGACCACTCCCTCCAGTATGGTAATAGGCTTATCTGTTTAGAGTATTTAAAAATATCGGGCGCCCGATTTTTAGTTAAAGTTCGAAATGTTGCTTTCTTTTGGTTTTACGCTAAAGATTCAAAGAAACTGGTACAACTGTCTAATATCGCAGAAGCGCCGCAAGACTACGTGGCATGGGCGCGACTAGTGGTTCAAATGGCTCTGAGCACTATGGGACTTAACATCTATGGTCATCAGTCCCCTAGAACTTAGAACTACTTAAACCTAACTAACCTAAGGACAGCACACAACACCCAGCCATCACGAGGCAGAGAAAATCCCTGACCCCGCCGGGAATCGAACCCGGGAACCCGGGCGTGGGAAGCGAGAACACTACCGCACGACCACGAGATGCGGGCAAACGCGACTAATGTCTGAAGTAGTGTTGGAGGGAACTGACACCATGAATCCTGCAGGGCTTTCCACAAATCCGTAAGAGTACGAGAGGGTGGAGGTCTCTTCTGAACAGCACGTTGCATCCCAGATATACACAATAATGTTCGTGTCTGGGGAGTTTGGTGTGTCACAGAGACCCGCTGGAATTGCCCCAGTCCGCCGGAATGCACAATTGACATGACTGGATGTAGGTGATCACACACGATGCTTACGTAAGTATCACCTGTCAGAGTCGTATCTAGACGTATCAGTAGTCCCATA
Organism: Schistocerca americana; assembly: GCF_021461395.2. Classification (NCBI taxonomy): domain Eukaryota; kingdom Metazoa; phylum Arthropoda; class Insecta; order Orthoptera; family Acrididae; genus Schistocerca; species Schistocerca americana. The sequence goes on along the minus strand of NC_060124.1, from coordinate 275,429,602 downwards.
TCACCCCAACTGCACACGTCCCACACCATTACAGAGCCTCCACCTGCTTGAATAGTCCCCTACTGACATACAGGGTCCATGGATTCATGAGGTTGTCTCCATATCCGAACTCGTTCATCAGCTCGATAAAATTTGAAATGAGACTCGTCCGACCAGGCAACATGTATCCAGTCATCAACAGTCCAATGTCGGTGGTGACGGGCCCAGGCGAGGCGTAAAGCTTTGTGTCGTGCAGTCATCAAGGGTACACGAGTGGGCCTTCGGCTCCGAAAGGCAATGGCTCGCACACTGACACTTGTAGACGGGTCAGCATTGAAATTTGCAGCAATTTGCGGAAGGGTTGTAATTCTGTCACGCTGAACGATTCTCTTCAGCCGTCGTTGGTCCCGTTCTTGCAGGATCTTTTTCCGACCGCAGCGATGTCGGAGATTTGATGTTTTACCGGATTCCTGACATTCATGGTACACTCGTGAAATGGTTGCACAGGAAAATCCCCACTTCATCGCTCCCTCGTAGATGCTGTGTCCCATCGCTCGAGTGCCGACTATAACACCACGTTCGAACTCAGGTAAATCTTGATAACCTGCCGTTGCAGCAGCAGTAACCTGCCTAACAACTACGCCAGAAACTCGTCTTATTTAGGTGTTGGAGACCGCAGCGCCGTATTCTGCCTGTTTACATATCTCTGTAGACATGCCTATACCAGTTTCTTTGGCGCTTCGTGTATTTTATGCCCTTCGGCCCGTACTCAATTTTGAGTTCAGATTTCATCTTGCCGCTGTGTTGAAGTTAAGAAAAAGGATCCACTTTAGACAGAGTCACTGTCTTGATACATCTCCCTCCTTAATCTTTAGTGGAGTAAGTGGAACAGTTTATATGATGCTCAAATACCTGTTCTACTTTTAACGTGTAAATAACCTTTTATTTTTGGTGACTTCTGTGATTGTACCTGATCCAAATGTGGTATGTTTCAGAATTGGGCCAAGAACTTCAGTTTTCTTTTTTATCCTTTCACTGTTTAAGAGAGTGTTTGTTGTACATGTTGTAGCGGTCAACTTACTCTCGCTTGCCTTGTTGTCGCTGGAAGATGGAGCCCGAGGTGTACCCCAAGGGTCTGTTGTGCCGACAGCGGGATTGTGCTCCGATCTGACATTAGGCTGACCAATTGTCATTCATTAATATGTAATGTATTTGATCTTTTGTAATGCTTGTAAAATTGTGATGCATTTCTTAAATGTTTAACATCTGGTATTTAGAGTCCAATAATTTTTCTTAAATTTGATCATCAATATTTATGTTTTATATATAGAAAATAAAAAAATTGACAGCTGTACCTCGTTACCGTTTTGGGAAAGAATTTATTATTGGTTTAATAAGTTCTTGTCGGAGGTATTTTATAACAAATGATGTTCAGTGATTTTCGCTAGCCCTTCGTCTCGGACGTGACGGTTACTGTCCTCGAAATAGGTACACGCCCTTATTGCCTGTTTCAAGGACAACGAGTTAATGGGGCAATTATTGTCAACAGTATGTATCGTGGGCGAATAGATACGAGACTCATGGAGCATACCGTCGTCATTTGTCCTCCCGTGCACCATTTTCTGAGCAATACAGATACAAAGTAACAGGGGCAAGGAACCAAACGAAATACAACAATTCTGCAACCAGTCTCCCGGGACCATGAATACCGTAAACCAAAGTACTGAGAAGGCATCGGTAGCAGGTTCGAATCCTGCCTCGGGCATGAATGTGTGTGATGTCCTTAGGTTAGTTAGGTTTAAGTAGTTTTAAGTTCTAGGGGACTGATGGCCTCAGATGTTAAGTCCCATAGTGCTCAGAACCATTTGAACCATTTGAGAAGTTATCCCTGAACAACTCCTCAAAGTTTGTCGTGGAGTTGTCGTTCAGTGTGTATGCTTCCTACGTCATTCTACAGTACATGGTGGAGGGTACATCTTACCAATATTACTGAATTTCTCCCCTCTTCCATTCACGCACTGAAAGAAAACGAACAAGCTCTTCTTCCGAGCCATGAGATCCAAGGGATGTCGACAGTGTCATCAGTAATCCTCTGCCTCGCGGTGTTACGTGGTTGCAGTATGCAAGGGCATATAGCAAGCACCCCGCACTCCCGTCTATTTTGCCGACTTTACAGACCCAGTAGCAGCTACATTGTGTCATCAAAAGTATCCGGAAACCCCCCAAAACATACATTTGTCATATCAGGTGCTTTGTGCTGCCACCTACTGCCAGGTACTCCGTATCAGAGACCTCAGTAGTCATTAGACATCGTGAGAGAGTCCAATGGAGCGCTCCGCGGAACTCACGGACTTCGAACGTGGTCAGGTGATTGGGTGTCACTTGACATACGTCTGACGCGAGATTTCCGCGCTTCTAAACATCCCTTAGGTCCACTGTTTCCGATGTGATAGTGAAGTGGAAACGTGAAGGTACACGTACAGCACAGAAGCGTACAGGCCGACCTCGTCTGTTGCTTGACAGAGACCGCCGACAGTTGAAGAGGGTCATAATGTGTAATAGGCAGACATCTATCCACAACATCACACAGGAATTCCATACTGCATTAGGATCCACTGCAAGTACTATGACAGTTAGGCGGGAAGTGCGAAAACTTGGATTTCATGGTCGAGCGGCTGCTCATAAGCCGGTAAATGCCAAACGACGCCTCGTTTCGTGTAAGCAGCGCAGACATTGGACGATTGAACAGTGGAAAAACGTTGTGTGGAGTGACGAATCACAGTTCACAATGTGGTGATCAGACGGCAAGGTGTGGGTATGGCGAATGCCCAGTGAACATCATCTGCCAGCGTGTGTAGCGCCAACAGTAAAATTCGGAGGCGATGGTGTTATGGTGTGGTCGAGTTTTTCACGGAAAGGGCTTGCGCCCCTCGATGTTTTGTGTGTCACTATCTCAGCACAAAAAAATGGCTCTGAGCACTATGGGACTTAACATCTATGGTCATCAGTCCCCTAGAACTTAGAACTACTTAAACCTAACTAACCTAAGGACAGCACACAACACCCAGCCATCACGAGGCAGAGAAAATCCCTGACCCCGCCGGGAATCGAACCCGGGAGCCCGGGCGTGGGAAGCGAGAACGCTACCGCACGACCACGAGATGCGGGCATCTCAGCACAGGCCTGCATTGATCTTTTAAGCATCTTCTTGCTCCCCACTGTTGAAGAGCAATTCAGGGATGGCGATTGCATCTGTCAATACGATCGAACACCTGTTCATAATGCACGGCCTGTGGCGAAGTGGTTACACAACGATAACATCCCTGTAATGGACCGGCCTGCACAGAGTCCTGACCTGAATCCTATAGAAGACCTTTGGGATGTTTTGCAACGCCGGCATCTTGCCAGGTCTCACCGACAGACGTCGATACCTCTCCTCAGTGCGGCACTACGTGAAAAATGATCTGCCATTCCCGAAGAAATCTTGCAGCACCTTATTGAACGAAGAGCAGAATCTGTCATCAAGGCTAAGGGTGGACCAATACCATACTGAAATACGGCTTTACCGATTGAAGGCGATACGAACTTGTAAGTCAGTTTCAGCCAGGTCTCCGGATACTTCGATCACAGAGTGTACTACTCAGTCAAGTAGCTCTTCAGTTATCATGATTTCTTTAAAGTCAGTAGCGCCATTAGACTGTTTTTATTTGCAGTGTTACATTTACACGATCATCTTAGGCACTGTATAACATTAAAACACCTGTATAACATTAAAACACTTGAATATGGCACTTTAAAGCCGAGATCATGATCATGTATGCCATCTTAGGCACTGTATAACATTAAAACACTTGAAAATGGCACTTTAAAGCCGAAATCATGATCGTGTAAATGTAACACTGCAAATAGAAACAGTCTAATGGCGTTACTGACTTTAACGAAATATCTTATGACTGTGGCCCCACATTATGTAAAAATTATGAAGTTATCATGAGGCTGAGAGCAGTCCGTACCTGCCCTCCCAACAAGGAAAAATCCTAGAAGGTATCGGGAATCGAATCTGCATGGGATTCATCTACGCTGACATCTCAAGCATACATTCATCCATTGAGGGAAGGATAAATTTCTGCACACCTATGTACTTGTCAACCCTCTCCGTCTTCTTTTTTTTTTTGTTTTTCCTTTTGATTCGAGCCGCCACGAATTCCTGTCGTGCGCTAACCTCTTCATGTCAGAGTAGCACTTGCGACCTACACTCCTGGAAATGGAAAAAAGAACACATTGACACCGGTGTGTCAGACCCACCATACTTGCTCCGGACACTGCGAGAGGGCTGTACAAGCAATGATCACACGCACGGCACAGCGGACACACCAGGAACCGCGGTGTTGGCCGTCGAATGGCGCTAGCTGCGCAGCATCTGTGCACCGCCGCCGTCAGTGTCAGCCAGTTTGCCGTGGCATACGGAGCTCTATCGCAGTCTTTAACACTGGTAGCATGCCGCGACAGCGTGGACGTGAACCGTATGTGCAGTTGACGGACTTTGAGCGAGGGCGTATAGTGGGCATGCGGGAGGCCGGGTGGACGTACCGCCGAATTGCTCAACACGTGGGGCGTGAGGTCTCCACAGTACATCGATGTTGTCGCCAGTGGTCGGCGGAAGGTGCACGTGCCCGTCGACCTGGGACCGGACCGCAGCGACGCATGGATGCACGCCAAGACCGTAGGATCCTACGCAGTGCCGTAGGGGACCGCACCGCCACTTCCCAGCAAATTAGGGACACTGTTGCTCCTGGGGTATCGGCGAGGACCATTCGCAACCGTCTCCATGAAGCTGGGCTACGGTCCCGCACACCGTTAGGCCGTCTTCCGCTCACGCCCCAACATCGTGCAGCCCGCCTCCAGTGGTGTCGCGACAGGCGTGAATGGAGGGACGAATGGAGACGTGTCGTCTTCAGCGATGAGAGTTGCTTCTGCCTTGGTGCCAATGATGGTCGTATGCGTGTTTGGAGCCGTGCAGGTGAGCGCCACAATCAGGACTGCATACGACCGAGGCACACAGGGCCAACACCCGGCATCGTGGTGTGGGGAGCGATCTCCTACACTGGCCGTACACCACTGGTGATCGTCGAGGGGACACTGAATAGTGCACGGTACATCCAAACCGTCATCGAACCCATCGTTCTACCATTCCTAGACCGGCAAGGGAACTTGCTGTTCCAACAGGACAATGCACGTCCGCATGTATCCCGTGCCACCCAACGTGCTCTAGAAGGTGTAAGTCAACTACCCTGGCCAGCAAGATCTCCGGATCTGTCCCCCATTGAGCATGTTTGGGACTGGATGAAGCGTCGTCTCACGCGGTCTGCACGTCCAGCACGAACGCTGGTCCAACTGAGGCGCCAGGTGGAAATGGCATGGCAAGCCGTTCCACAGGACTACATCCAGCATCTCTACGATCGTCTCCATGGGAGAATAGCAGCCTGCATTGCTGCGAAAGGTGGATATACACTGTACTAGTGCCGACATTGTGCATGCTCTGTTGCCTGTGTCTATGTGCCTGTGGTTCTGTCAGTGTGATCATGTGATGTATCTGACCCCAGGAATGTGTTAATAAAGTTTCCCCTTCCTGGGACAATGAATTCACGGTGTTCTTATTTCAATTTCCAGGAGTGTATATTCTGCAGAAAGCCTCTTCATTCTTTATTTCATCAGTCTACTTATACTCGAGCTTCACATAGTAAAAGCTTCACTTCTCCTCTCTTTCGATTTTCTCACATGCTCAATTACTTCCTGAAATTAAGGCCTATTTATGATAGCAGTAGACTTCTCTTGGCGAAGAATGCCCTGCTTACCTGTGCTTTTCTGCTTTTTATGTTCTCCTTGCTTCGTCCATCATGGGTTATTTCCATTCCAAAGTGTCAAAATTCCTTACCTTCGTCTACTTTGTGATCCCACACTCTGATGTTAAGATTTTCGCTAATCTCATATCTGCTACTTCTCATTACTTTGGTCTTTTCCCGGTTTTCTCTCAATCTACACACTATATTCATCAAGGTGTCCATTTCAATCAACAGATCCTGTAATTCTTCTTAACTTCCACTGAGGATTGTAACGTCATCAGCATATCTTATCGTTGATATCCTTTCATCCTCTATTTTAATCCCATTCTCGAACCCTTTTTTTTATTTCCGTCATTGCTTTTTCGCTGTACAAATTGAACAATAGGGTCGAAAGATTACATCCCTGTCTTACGCCCTTTTTAAACCGAGCACTTCGTTCCTGGTCATCCAGTGTTTCTGTTCCCCCCTTCGTTCTGGTACATGTAGTGTGGCACCCACGTTTCCTTATAACTTACTCCGACTCTTCTAAGAATTTCGAACATCTCGTACCATTTAACACCCTCGAACGCTTTTGCCTGGTCGTCGAATCCTCTGATTCCGTCTTGATTCTTCTTCATCCTTGCTTCTATTATCATGCGCAACGTCAGAACTGCCATTCTGCTGCTTTTAGTTTCCCTAAAGCCATACTTATCGCCATCTCACGTCCCTTAGTTTTCTTTTCCACGCTTTTGAATATTCTACTTGCCAGCAGCTTGGATGAATGAGGTGTTAAGCTGATTGTATGGTAGCTTTCGCACTTACCTGTCCTTGCTATCTTAGGAATTGTGAGGCCGATATTTTTCCGAACACTAGAGATTAACGGATGTGCGATTTTATGTACGATGAGTCATCATGAAGGTAGCTACACAGTAGCTGAAATCGGTCTGCAATAAACAGATACGACCGATGCTGCCATTCCTCCGACCTTGGATTTCCTTAATCCGTGATCACGAAGTATACCAAGGTAAGGAATTCTGCTACCTCGGAAGCAAAATGACCCGTGAAGGACGAAGCAAGAATGACATAAATAAAAGACAGGCTAGCACTGGCAAAAAGGGCATTCCTGGCCAAGGGAAGTCTACTAACATTAAATACAGATATTAATTTGAGGAAAAAATTTCTGGAAATGTACATTTGGAGCATAGCATCGTATGGCAGTAAAACATGACTGTGGGAAAACTGGAACAGAAGAGAAATGAATAATTTGATATATATATATATATATATATATATATATATATATATATATATATATATATATATATTGTGCAATGTAACCTGATAAAAAAGTTGTTTTAGTTTACAGAGCATGGTAAAGCTACATACCTCTCTACGACGAAAGACACACACCGCACTAAGAAAACTACCCAAATAAAACACCAACGGTTGGAGGGAGAAATGTACTACAGATTGTTTGCTGGATACAAAAAAGTACTTCTGTCTCCATTTCATATACATCATGATATTATAAAACAATTTATTAAAGCGCTACCGTAAAATGGTGGTGCTTTCAAGCGTGAGGTAAGTGGGTTTACGATACTGTCAGAAGCCAAGCGAAATGAGTTTTCCTCGGCACTGACACTCGGAAACTAGTGAAAGGCAATTTTTTTTTAATACGGAATGAAAGACAAAGTTCAGGTTAGATATCCTTTAAAGAAATTGAAACAAGCCTGGTAAATGCAAGGCATATATCACTGCAGAGGCAGTTTTTGTACGTCGGCTATCGCCTAAATTGTCACACATACGATACGGATGGTTTGAAAATGGTCGTAGGCCTATCTCTCTCACTATATATATATATATACAGTATCGTAAACCCACTTACCTCACGCTTGAAAGCATCATCATTTTTCGGTAGCGCTTTAGTAAATTGTTTTATAATATCATGATGTATATGAAATGGAGACAGAAGTACTTTTTTGTATCCAGCAAACAATCTGTAGTACATTTCTCCCTCCAACCGTTGGTGTTTTATTTGGGTAGTTTTCTTAGTGCGGTGTGTGTCTTTCGTCGTAGAGAGGTATGTAGCTTTACCATGCTCTGTAAACTAAAACAACTTTTTTATCAGGTTACATTGCACAACATCACAAAACAATACTAGCGTCATCATGACGATTAAATAGCTCCTTTTTGCATACCCTACTGAAATTCTTAATTTGTCTCATAAGAGCACGTAAATTGACATTTTAAGTACATTACTTGAAATTATAATCCAAAATTATTCCAAAAAATAGTGTAACTATAAGAAACAGTATTTATTATTAACCAGTGTAAACATTATTCTTTCTATCACTATCGACATGTCTTACTTGTAAGTCTGTGCGACCATCAATCACTGAAGCCTTAAGTTGTCCCTCCGCCAGCTGTACGCAAATAGCAATGCCTGCTCTATAACAGCTCTTCGTGCTGTGGATCAAACGGTCCAATAATGTTTCCCATGGCCGTTACTGGGCAAACGCAATCTGGAGGTCAACAACAATCAGCGGTCGTAGTGTAAGGCTCAAATGGCTCTGAGCACCATGGGACTTAACATCTATGGTAATCAGTCCCCTGTAGTGTAAGGGTTACAATCATTTTGCCCAGAGCCGTCGATGTGTATTCATTTGGATTCAAGCTTAGGGTGCGAGATGACACATTTAGATGCCTTGTGTACTCATGCTGGTTGTTCTTATTCACCACGTAAGCCCTGTGTGGTTAGACGTGGGATGGGCATTAGAGAGTTCTCTAATGTTCGTCCTATTTGGTCTGTTTACAGTTGTTGAGTTGGCCATAGTGCCGCTTTGATCATCACTACGGAGACAATTTTTGTACACTGGCTAACGCTGTATCGTCACATTTACGATAAGGATGGACTGAAAATGGACGTATGTGTCCGAAACTAGTCACCATCAACAAGTAAAAAACAACACTTTTCAATGCAACTTATGACGGAGCTACAAACATTTAATTCAGTTACAACACATTTTTTGGTCGGTATAACCACTCTGCTTCAACCAGCTGTCATCTACCACACCAACGCACGGTTGTCTTTCAAGCTCTGGCGAAGGGAATTTAAGCCATTTCCGATGCAGAAAATGTGACACAAGAATTGGACAATCGCGAAGTTGCTTTTAAGCAGAATGGTTGTCCGACCAACAAATACCCCGTGCTCTTCAGTTCGGACCGCTGATGAAAGACGTGAAATCAGATTTTATCTGATACAAAACAACAATGGTCTTCATTTCGACCAACAGATTTTTTTACTTAGTGTTGTGCTAGAGATCTATCGTTTTGTCTGTTTCTACCATGGTTTCATTACTAGTTAACAGAGATGTTGCTCACAAATAAATCAAACAATGCAGTATTTTATTATTATGCTAACAATGAGTCCGTGTTGGAATCGGCCAACTCTTACAAATACCTGGATGTAACACATTGTAGGGATATGAAATGAAAGATCACATAGGTCCAGTCGTCGGTAAAGCAGGTGGTAGACTTCGATTTATTGGTAGAATACTGGGTAAGTGCAATCAATCTACAAAGAATATTGCTTACAAATCACTCGTGCGACCGGTTCTAGAATATTGCTCAAGCGTGTGGGACCCGTACCAGATAGTACTAACAGGGGATATTGAAAGTATTCAGAGAAGGGCAGCACGAATGAACACAGGTGTGTTTGATCTGTGGGAGAGTGTCACAGAGATACTGAAGGAATTGAACTGGAAGACTCTTGAAGATAGGCGTAAACTATCCATGGAATGTCTATTAACAAAGTTTCAAGAAACGGTTTTAAATGATTACTCTAGGAATATGCCACTCCGTACGTATCGCTCACAAAGGGCTCGTGAGGATAAGATCAGAATAATTACTGCATGCACAGAGGCATTCAGACAATCATTCTTCCCGCGCTCCATACGTCAGTGGAACGGGAAGAAATCCTAATAACTGGTACAATGGGACGTACCCTCTGTCAAGCACCTCACGGAAAGCACCACCGGAAACCAATGCAATCAAAAGCCAAAAACAAAAACAGGTCCTCTTCAGGACCAACCCTGACGATCGTCAGCCTGAACGTCGAGGGAATCACCAAGTATAAAGAAGACGTAATATCGCAACTATGTCAATCAGAAAAGTGGGACGTACTGTGCCTGCAGGAAACACATAGAGATGAAACAGCAAACAGACCCAATATCAAAGGAATGCGCTTGGCAGTAGAAGCACCTCACAGAATGTATGGGAGCGCAATATTTACCAGACCCGAGATGCTGCTCTCTTCCGCGAGTAAGACAACTACCAACAACATTGAAGTATTAGCCACAGAGAGTGGATCATTTACAATATGCTCCGTACATAAACCCCCCGGCCAGAACTTACACATTTCAACGCCAGAAAGATTCGACAACCAAAGGACACACTTCGTTGTGGGCGACTTTTAACAGCCACAGCACCACCTGGGGCTGCGACGAGACAGACGCCAATGGTCAGCTGCTAGAACAATGGGCTGAGGCACATAACCTCCACGAGCCCAAGCTCCCCTGCTCCTTCAACAGCAAAACTGGGAAACGATGTTACAATCCAGATATTTGCTTCGTCAGCTGGAGCATCTACGACATCTGCTGCAAAAGAGTATATGATGCAATCCCAAAGACACAACATCGACCTATTGGAATCCAAGTCTACTCCACAATCAAAACAACCAAAATACCTTTCCGTAGGAGATTCAACATTAAAAAGGCTAGGTGGTTAGAACATTCCCAAGCGCTGGATGAGGAATTAGCCAGTCTGACCCCAACACCAAATAATTATCTTATCTTTGTTGAGTCTTTGCGAAAGGTATATAGACGCTATATTCCTAGGGGCTGCAGTCAACACTATATCCCAGGGCTCTCAAATGCCTCAAAGGACATCCTGGAGATGTATCAAGTACTGTTCGCGGAAGACCCATTCAGTGACGAAACCATCACCTGCGGCACAGCTTTAATGTCAGCCCTCAGCGAGGCACTCGAGAAGAAGTGGACAGCAACCCTAGAAAGAATGGATATGTCCCACAGTAGCAAAATAGCCTGGAACCTGATTAAGAAACTGGATGGTGACCCAAGGCTAAGCATGGTCCCGGCCAACGTAACTCCAAACCAGGTGGCCAACCATCTCCTAAACGGCAAGTTCAACTCCAAACGTCAGAAAACTAAAATCACACGCCTACTTCCAACGTAAAACACCAACTTCCAGAAACCATTTACCATGAGAGAGTTGAACAATGGCATAAATACCATGAAGAACGCGAAAGCCACTGGGTTTGATGATATTTGCGTGGAACAGATTAAAAAGTTGGCGCCAGGGACTGGATACTTGGACTTCTTAACGTGTGCCGTGAAACCTTTCAAATCCCGAAACTGTGGAGGAAGTGAAAAGTGGTGGCTCTCCTAGAACCTGGGAAGGACCCAGAGTCTCCGAAGAGCTATCGACCCATAATCCTTCTCTGCCACCTGTTTGAACTCTACGAGAGATTGATCCGCAACAGAATAGATAAGATCGTTGACTCGAAGCTAATTCCACACCAAGCAGGTTTTAGACCTGGAAAGTTCTGTACCAGTCAAACTCTGGCATTGACGGAACATATCGAGGATGGCTTTGAGAATAAACCAATCACTGGGCTGTCACTAGTCGACCTAAGTTCCGCCTATGATACAGTAGACCACCGGATACTACTGCATAAAACCTACGAGACCCTGAAAGACCACCACCTAGTCAAGATAATCGAAACCCTGCTCCAAAATAGACAGTTCTTCTTAATGCTTGAGGGGAAAAAGAGTCGATGGAGGAATCAGAAAAATGGGCTCGCTCAAGGGAGCGTGTTGGCGCCAATCCTATTCAACATATATACAAACGACCAACCAACTCCAGACAAAACCAAAACTTTTGTATATGCAGACGACCGGACAATAACAGTTCAAGGCAACAGGTTTGAAGCCATCGAGGAGAAACTAGAAACCGCCCTTTCTACAATATCAACCTACTACAAAAAGAATTCTCTAAAACCCAATCCCTCCAAAACTCAAGTGAGTGCATTCCATCTGGACTCGAGGCAGCAAAGTACAGGCTCAGTGTTACCTGGGATGGAACATTACTAGAACACACAGATACTCCCACCTACCTTGGCGTCGTGCTGGGCAGAACATTGACATACAAATATCATTGAGAAAAAACACGCAAAAAAGTAGAAGCACGAAATTCCCTAATGAGGAAGCTGTCCAATAGCAAATGGGGTGCCAAACCTACCGCGGTGAGAACTTCAGCCCAAGCTTTGTGCTTCTTAAGTGCCGAATATGCCTGCCCGGTATGGTGCAGATCCGCCCACGCAAAAGAGGTAGATATTAGCTTGAATGCAACATGCAGGATAGTGACAGGCTGCATGAAACCAATCCCCATAGAAAATCTTCACAGGGCCGCAGGTTTTGCAAACCCTGACTCACGTAGGAAAGCCCATGAACATACCGAGAAGCTAAAACAAACCTTTGATGCCCGTCACTCAATATTTGGCCCAGAGTGTGGCCCCAGCAGACTCAAATCCAGACGCCGTTTCCTAAGTTGCGCCTTAGATGAGCCCCCCATCTACTATCCACTAAGAGAGGACCCACCAAGCGGCGTTTCTGGTGATTGGAAAACCTGGAGAATACTTAAGCGTATCAGAACTGGGGTGGCTCCTGTGAAATCTAATCTGATCAAATGGGGTTTGTTGGACGAAAATGACGACAAATGTGACTGCGGCACTCGACATGACATGGAACATCTTCTACATGCCCTGCCTGTCCCCACAGATGCACCCTCGACGATCTATGGCTGGCTAAAGAAGAAGCATTGCACATTGCCCAATACTGGGCAAACAAATTGTAGTTTCCGACACGAAGAAGTAAAGTAAGTTTTGCAGAGTATGGATGGAGATGTAGACATAAATGTTGGGCTGACCGTGTTGTGTAAAAGAGCCGCCTAGTCTGTTGACATCTCACTGCCAACGAGATTGTCCATCAGCATACTCAACTGAAGATGGTGGCCAGTTGGCCCGACTGCTTACTCGAGAAGAGTATCAACAGTCATTACATTGGGGAAATTTACTTAACCATATGATTTGTCTCTATGAATAGCGATATTTCATAATGTCACAAGTTTTGTTTAGAAAATGAGTGACCCTCATAAATATGAAGCTCTGTGGTGAAAGACAATAGATAGTGCGCTACTTGCTGAACAGCATGAGTGTATCTTGTTTGCTACATGGCTGTGCATGTGTTTTTAGTAATACCCTCGCTATACAGTACATTTTCGTTTGCCTGATTTACGCAATGGAAAACAGCGTTGTGTTTGAAGTCACTGAAGCCTTGGTTTGGCTGTATTGTGAGAGAGTCTTGTGTAACTTCCAGAAACAGCAATTAGCTTAACGTATCGCTAGTAGTCAAATGAACTAACCAGTCAAGTAGGAAGCGAAGCGGTAGCTTAGCTTTTGACGGCACTGAACAAAGATAGACATAATAAAGCAGTGTGGTTCAGTGAAAGCTTTGATATTTTGATTTCGAAAGTAGGCTAGCAAATAACTGAAAAGCTGAAAGACACGAATTCACTGGTATCGGAAGGGTGAAAAGAGGGCGACTATCCGAGGGCTGAAAGGAGAATGACGATCTGCAAGATTTCTGAGTGGCTTCCAGTATACGCCTGTTTCAGTAGGGAACAAACGAAACCCGGCTACAGAGAAAGGATGGTAACGTACAGGCCTAGTAGTTATTAAAAGCTATCAATTGTTAATATTTTCTCGACAAACGAACTGTTTATCAGTTGAGCTAATAAATAACTGATCTCATGCGTCATTTGAGTAATGTATTAAAGAACAGATTTGGTTTTTAGCCCTCTTCAACATTTACGTTTTCTTATGATGCAACAATAACCTCTACCCGTACTCGATCTGATTTTACGCCTCGAGTGCGCCAGAGAAGCAAAACAATGGATTTATGGATTTTTTCTCGCTTCTGAGTTAGAAAGTGGAGAAATCCTTTCGTTCTTGGATGTTGCAGGAAGATTTATGTTCACTTCTGTGGAATGCTTACGGAAGTCAGCAAAGTATCTCATTCAGTTGTCTTGCAGTGGCCAGCTGAAAGAAGAGATGCCCGAGTGTATATCAAACGTTAAGAACGCAATATGTACACAGAAAACTGCGTGTGTCACTGACGTCGCTTCGTTCTGATAAGCTGTAGTCACTGTCAAGGTTTCTGGGAAGGGAAAAAACATCTTTCTTAGTGTACGCGCTGATGTTTCGTTGAGAAAATAGGCAAGACATTGTATGCGCTCAGAACAAGTAGCGAAATAATATTGATTATCTAGTTTTAAGAATACAGTCATCACCTTCTTTCAGCATCACGTAGAGAAGTAAATGATGTTCGTTACGTACGTGCAACAGTAAAACTATACCTACAACTAGATAAACACAATACTGTACTGCTTCAACTTCCACAGTTTTTAACAAATGATCAGATATCCTAGAGAACTATCTGGTCAACGGAGCGTTTGTTAGTGTCCAAATTATTATAATCTTTAGGATAAAATTTGCCTGTTTTGGTGAGAATCGAATTATTTCTTTTGTTGTTTTTTACATATCCTGTGTCATTTTGTCACTAGTAAAATCGTACATTAAAATTAATTAACTTAAAGATTGTGAACATAAAATTACGAAGACGTTGTTTAGTGCGGTCTATTTCTGATGACTATTTTTTGAGAGTATGTTCTACGTAAGAACTGTTTGCATCACGTTTCTGTTTTACACTCTGCATCATTGATGAACTCACTGCTGTCAACATATCAGTTGTAAAGGAGGACAGCAGTCAGTTCCAGATTCCGTGATTTACTGCAGATCTAGATTTCGACTACAACAAGACATCATTGGTGCGCTACTAGAAGAGTCACACAGGCATGACCACGTCAAAGCTTAAGCATGTGGCAACTGACGCTAGCATTTACTTGTCAGAAAAAATACTCTGCCATTTAAATGCTGGCATCAGTTGTCACTTGTTTACGCTCTGACATGGTTATGCCTATTGATTCTTCTGATAATGCACATATGACGACTATTTTACAGTCGAAATCTAGATTTGCAATAAGTTACGGATGTTTCGACTAACTGCTGCTCTCCTTTACAACTGAATGTCTGGAGAAATCGCTTGGTGGGCGACAGTGGTTCGCTCTCTCATGTTCTCCACAGTCATGGAACTTCTCGTAGACCACATGCTTTACATGATCTCAGAGGAAGATACCTAATGGTGATAGGTCAGATGATCGTGCTGGATACTTCTGAATACCTCTTGCCAACCACCGACTGGAGATCAGCTGTTTTATACATCTCTTGATATTGATGAATTATGTGCAGGACATCCCTCAAGTTGGATCCACATTTTCTGACGAGTTTCAACTACACAGTTTCTAATAACAAATAAACTTTCATTTCCCCTTTCAACGAACTATCAAGATCAGTCACGTACTGGCCGATTATACCACACCACATATTCCCACTTGGCTGTTGTTGGTTGAAATCCCGACAAAGCAAATATGTATATTCACTTGATTAGTAAATGGATGCTTCTCAAATTTACATGCTCATCATTTGTAAATATACAAGGAACCTTCTCCACACAAATAATAACTTGCTGGTGCATCGACTGACAGTTTTCAGAACGTGGTTGAAAATCGATGCCATGTAGCTCTTTCTGTAGAGAAACATGGAACGGGTGATCATCTATGAAGAATATGCACAATGTTTTCTTGTATCTGACGAGAACATGGATGCACATTTATGACAACAGCTGCAAGATCCGCTACTTCTACAGCTTCACTGATAGCTATCTTCCTTCGTCTATGATTTCCTTGAGCCAAAATTTGCACTCTTTTTTTATCGTGTTAACGCAGGTGGGACGTGATAGGCACTGGTAACCGCTCTGGATGGAATTTTGCTGCCTTCGGTGCTTTGCGATGACATTCGCTATAAATTAAGAGCGTGTCGACAAATTCTTCATTAGTAAATCGCACTGTTGTCTTGAAAATGTTTTGTGTATTACTGATAAATCGTAGTGAATATTTTACAAGTAACACACTGTAACTGAACTGAAATGTTCACCTTAAGAAAACTGCTCCTCGGTTAATCGTGCGAAGGAAAACACAAAACTGATGGCGTATCTTTTGCCTCCTCGAGACAGGTTTACGTCGAGAGTAGCGTAAACATCAGGTACTTTTTGCATCGGTATTGCAGGTTTCATTGAGGGGTAGCATTTCGGGCATCTGGGCCACGATCGGACGCAACAACAGCACATAAATCTTTATATGCAATTCATTTTTTTTCTGTGAAATGTTGTAAGCTCTGCAAAAGATTTACATCACTCAGTTTGGCTCATAGAGGTCTGCTATTTTAGCGAAAACGGAAACACCACAGTTACATTAAGAAAAGTTGATGCATATATCTCCGTTATCTATGATGTTGCAAGAAAGAACTGTTGTTCGTTGCATTCGGCTCTGATCACTGTTCTCGCAGGTGAAAACAAGTTAAAATGTGTTTAACGGATCTAAGAAGAGACTTAGTCGAGCCATCAAGCTACGGACCCCCTTGAAGATGTCTCCCGCAGTCGGAGACGAAACGTTGGGAATCACCACAGAATTCATCAACCGACCACGGCATAACAGCTCGGATAATTATAATGGACATGATATTTCCGGCCGCGAAAGTTTACATTTTAGTATTAACTGTTTAGTTATTTCTTTGTTTTATTAACCACTGATCAATAGAATTTTCCCTGACAAAGACAACGCAAAGTTAACCTATTCACTTATTGCCCACAGTATACAAGCCCAATGCAATCTGACTGCTATACATTAACAACATGACTTTTAGTAATTAACAGAATAGAATAGAGCATAGCACTGAATTGCAAGAAATCCTATCAATAATACAACTCCAAAAAATATGAAATTAAAGAAATATGAAACTACCTCCAACTCTGTTAATTGTCTACACTCATTTCAATCACGAATCCCGATAACGGAAACCCCGTACTTTTTCATAAGTCACTTACCTCACAGAAAGTCTTCGTAACACGAACTACAGCAATTACAGCAAGTAGCAACAACGGCCAGCTAAATAAAAATATTTTAACTACCGTAGACTCTAACTACTGGGAGTCATGTGGTTAGCAAAAGAAAGATTTTGTTGTAGAGCAAACAATGTATTTAGAAAATTTCACCTTATTAATGTGACATCAAATTCCAAAAATTATTTAGTTGTCAGTAATTCCACTACTCAAACATTATCAACCATACATCCATTATCATACCATTCTTTGCACATTTTCTTATAAGAAATGTCATCTCACCTTACATTATATGTCCTACCAACACAGAGACTCCACTAAGAAAAAACATGTCCATATACTTCGCTCGCTAACTGCTAGTCCATCCAACCACAGATTCTCTTGCCGAGGGCGCAGAGTGCTGTCAGCGATATTAACACAGTCTATAGCGCTGTCAACATACAAATAGGCTATTAAAATGTATCGAATGCAACGTTGTGTCGAAATTTTAGAGTAATCCGTTAAGAACTTTCGGATATTTACGATTATTAACGAAGAAATATTCACATTTTATTTATTTGGGTAGAAAGTATTTCACAAAGGATTGACGTCACGTTTTCTTTATGTTTAACGTTTTTCTGAACCTTGGGGATTGAGGACAATGTTCATTGCTTACAATACGATTTATGATGTTTACTGTTAGTAGCTACAGAGTGTGGAGAACGAAATAGCTCGGTATATAAAAAATGTAAATGCTGCGCTAATTATGTCACTGGACCGGAATCTCTGCCTTTCACGGGCAGTCTGCTGCCAATTATGCCACGAGAGCTCCCCACATCTGGTCGAAACTTGAACTTGCCGAACTTGCCACAGACTCCTCCCCATTCCACCCGGAAAGTCAACAGTAGTGAAAGCCTTGCAACCGAGCTGACCAGGAAAAGAGGAACCGAACGCGACAGATGGAAGCTTCCAATCGGTCCGTTAATTATTTCCTAAAGGCTTAACTGCCAATGGACTGCCAGCGAAAGAAATTGACCCGAATCCGGTAAACTGTCTGGACTTTATATTCAGTTGCGTGTTATGTATCAGAGTAAATGTTAAATGTTTCAGAACGTGCTTTTAATAACACTGTCAATTAAAACACTCATAAAAAGTTGTTTCCAGTTTATTGATGTTTATATACAGGTGGTTTAAGTTACGTACTATTCCCACGCGCGCTTTGAGCCTGAAACAAGTGTCTTTTACACATGGCTGGGTAGTGTTAACCAAACAAGGGCGTTATTACAAATTCCTTTGGCCACATACAATGATCAGTCCTAACATTACGACCATCGACTAACTATCGATATAAACCGTCCAGCGATGGCAGCGAGGAATGACTGCTAGTCAGACATAAGCACAGTGCATGTAGTATCAGGGATGGCGCGTGATCTGCCTGAGTTTGACTAAGAGCAGGTTGTGATGGCCCGAAGGTAGGGCACGAACATTTCGGAACCTGCAAGACTTGTCTGGTGTCCGTGCTGAGTGACTTCAACACGTGGCGAAACCATGCTGAATCCACATCCAGATGTCGTGGGGTTTGGCGGCCACTCCTCATTACAGACTTTTGTATGTCCATCCTTTTAGCAGGAGGTTTCTGGGACGACGGCCGTTTACTATCGTGACAAAAAATAAAAACACCTTCAGCCGTTCTTATGATTTTATTTTACTTTGTCGCTACCAGTTTCAACGCTTCATTGCGTCATCTTCAGGCCCGTATGAATAAAACATTAGAGATAGCATTATCAAATTATCAGTCAAGTTACAGAGAAACATATTAAAACAGAATGAGAACAATGGCAAGACTCTACAAATTACTCACACCGAACATTTGACAGAAAGAACAAATACAGCGATTGTCATATCTAAAATGTACCATCACGAATTTCCACTCGATACATTGTACAATTATACTATCTATTAAAACTTCTTTTAATACTATTCATGAGTTTTATTTGACGTGGGACATGCATTATCTGCATAACCCTGAAATAACTTACTGTAAGACAAAGTAACAGTAAAGGGTGATGAATTGAAGGAAACAATACCTCACAAAGAAGTAAAAAGAAGGAACATGACCTATGTGTCGTGTTAAAGTATAAAATGCTTATTTGTACTTAGATGAGGGGCATACACTATGTCATATCTATAAAATGAACGTCCAAGATATCGTTTAAACAGAATGTAGGACCCACATATATAGAACGCACGGTAGACGCCCTCAAGGAAACTGTTCACGATGCAAACATTCATAGGCGAATGCATCATGTATCGTGTACTGCCATGAAACAGTCATACAGGGCTACTAAGTAGCCTGCAAGGATGCAGTGTATCATGAAGGATGACATATACAGGGTGAGTCACCTAACATTACCGCTGGATATATTTCGTAAACCACATCAAATACTGACGAATCGATTCCACAGACCGAACGTGAGGAGAGGGGCTAGTGTAATTGGTTAATACAAACCATAAAAAATGCACGGAAGTATGTTTTTAACACAAACCTACGTTTTTTTAAATGGAACCCCGTTACTTTTGTTAGCACATCTGAACATATAAACAAATACGTAATCAGTGCCGTTTGTTGCACTGTAAAATGTTAATTACATCCGGAGATATTGTAACCTAAAGTTGACGCTTGAGTACCACTCCTCCGCTGTTCGATCGTGTGTATCGGAGGGCACCGAATCACGTAGGGATCCAAAGGGAACGGTGATGGACCTTAGGTACAGAAGAGACTGGAACAGCACACTGCGTCCACATGCTAACACCTTTTTATTGGTCATCCTCATCATTTAAGACTGATTATGCCTTTCAGTAGTCCCCCTTCATATTTAAAGTACCAGGGAAGCAAGTTGCTAGCCTTACTTGCCCCGGGTCCCATTGTGTTCTACCCCTAACGGTTGAGGGACTAACCTGTGGATTTGGTAGTCTTTGCCGTCTGAGCACAAAGGTGACCAAGACTCAAAATATGTCCGAGATGCCCAACCTTATTCCGAGGTAACTGGTATCCCGACTGTCAGGACCACTTACTTGGCCACTCATACGTTGCCCACGGTTCATGAACTAGGACATGACAACAGGAACCCACACCCTGAACCTGCCAGCAATTAGAAAATTTCCAGCCATTCAAACGGTGTCAAAGTCAAGCCACATTATTAATTGACCAGTGAGGAGGCCACACACCATGCTCGTAAATAAAACGTAAGTAATTGTAATTTGTTCATCAGATATAAACTGTTAACGAGTGACAACTATCTGTATGTTGGCAATACATACACTATTACAACAAAATCACTGGCAATGCCATGAGTCGTATGTAGTGGAACTCAAGGTAATGTAATGCAAATTTACGCGAAATAGAAGAGAGGTACATAATCAAATGTCTCATATGTGATTAAAGTAATTGCATGTTATAGAAACAGATATTTAACATACACAGTTCTACACCAAACACGTAACTAGAGGGCAATGGCAGCAACGTTCACGCCAGCTGCCTGACCAGCAGCCCACTCGAAAAGTACTCATATAAATGAAACCCAAGTAAACACGTAAAAATACAACAAAATTTAAATTACATATACTTATGAGTAAATGTATGGTAACCAATACACATCTTGGACTTTGAAATACATCAAACCTAAAAATCATATCGATGTAATCAAATTTCAAAAGAGCCATACTGGCCGTAGATATCGTCACATAAACCAAATTATCAATTGACCAGTGAGGAGCCCACACAAACTGTCAAAAACTGAATCGTAAGTGAACCCTATACTTATGTTTGATGTGAGACTGTGACCATGTCACAGGAGTCTACAAATTGATATTATATCCACTATTACAATTGCAACATTCGGGATGCCATAGTCCTGTCCAGCAGAATGTGATGGGTGGTAATTGCATATTTATGTAAACAAGAAATGTGTGCATAGCCACTGAATGTGTCACATAAGACGATTACTTGTTTGTAGCGAGTTTTAGAAGATTCGTCAAGTAATGACATATGTTGAAGTGTACGATGCTGTTTCTTTCTCATGCAGCTATTTTGGACGTTCATTTTGTAGATATGACATAGTGTATGCCCCTCATCTGTGTACAAATAAGCATTTTATACTTTAACACGACACACAGCCCATGTTCCTTCTTTTTATTTCTTTGTGAGGTATTGTTTCCTTCCATTCATCACCTTTTAGTTATTTTGTGTTACAGTAAGTTATTTCAGGGTTGTGCTCATAATGCATGTCCGATTGTCAGCCGGCCGGGGTGACCGAGCGGTTCTAAGCCCTATAGTCTGGAACCGCGCAACCACTAAGGTCGCAGGTTCGATTTCTGCCTAGGGCATGGATGAGTGGGATGTCCTTAGGTTAGTTAGGTTTAGGTAGTTCTAGGTTTTAGGTGACTGATGACGTCAGAAGTTAAGTCCCATAGTGCTCCGAGCCATTTGAACCATTTTTTGAACCGCTTGTCAAATAAAAATCATGAATAGTATTTAAAGAAGCTTTAATAGATAGTATAATTGTACGATGTATTGAGTGGAAATTCGTGAAGGTACATTTTAGATATGACAATGGATGTTTCTGTTCTTTCTGTCAAATGTTCGGTGTGATTCATTTGTAGAGTCTTGCCATTGTTCTCATTCTGTTTTAATCTGTTTCTCTGTAACTTGATAAGTTCATAATGCTACCTTTAATGACTTATGCATACAGGCCTGAAGATGACGCAAAGGAGAGTGGAAACTGGTATCGATAAAGTAAAATAAAATCATACGGACGGCTGAAGGTGTTTTTGTTTTTTGTTACCTCATTACAGATGTCGGACGTCGCAGACTGGGCAGACTCATAAAATAGAACAGGCAGCGATCTGTGAAGGAACTAACATCAAACTTTAACGCTGCACAGAGTACAAGTGCGTCTGAACACACAGTGCACCGAACATTCCCGACGATAGACCTCAGCAGCCGGCGACGCATGCGCGTGCCGGTGTTAACACCACCACATCGGTAACTACGACTGAAATGGGCACGAGACCATCTTCACTGGACGTTGGCGCAGTGTCAGAGCGTCGCATGGTCTTATGAATCCCAATACCTTCTTCATCATACAGATGGGAGGACACGTATCCGTATTCTTCCACGGGAACTGCTCCTTGACACCCGGAAGGCGGGACGGAGACATGCTGGCAGCGGCTGCATTATGCTGTGGGGAACATTCGTGGGGGCATTCGTGGGTCCAATAGAGTTCGTGCAAGGCACCATGACAGCCAACGAGTGTCGTACACTGGTTGCAGACCGACGTACACGCCTTCATGACGATCATGTTTCCCGGCGGCAGTAGCATCTTCCAATAAGATAATGCGCCATGTCACTAGGCCGGGAGTGCGATGGATTTGTTCGAGGAACATAGCGCCGCGTTCTAATTCATGTGCCGGCCCCCATACCCGCCGGATCTGATTCCGATCGAACACATCTGGAATGTGATTGAACGTGGAGACAGAGCTCACAGCCCCCTCTCCGGAATTTACGGGAATTAGGCGACTTGAGTGTGTGCAGATGTGGTTGAAACTCCCTCTAGCAACCTACCAAGGCCCCATTGCTTCCGCGTCGTCATTGTTACCCATGGCAAAGGTGGATACACCTGCTACAAGTGGACATAATGTTCTGTCTAATGAGTATTGAGTATCAGAACAAGACGTAGATGAGAGTCGTGCAGTATCGGATGGTTTACAGTACGGCTACTAATGTGATTCCCGTTTCCGCCTCCAAACGACAGATGACTACAGTAATCATAAGAAAGCTTGTGTGTTCATGTAGATTTGAGTCGGATATCATCTTCCTCTCTTCTGTGCTTTGCCTGCTGTCAGTGCTTGACAGTGCTGCTGTAGCTCATAGCTCACGCCAGATATTTTGAAGTCTGTGGTGTTCGTTTTCAGTGATTCACTTCGTTGTTGTATTTCGGTTACCTATGTTATGTAAGCTGTTTCCACAATAAGGAAAGAGAAAGATCGCCAGCGAAGAGACTAAACTAAAAGCAGAAAAAATAAATTCTGAAAGAGAGCTGAAGAAATCTGAACTTAAAGAAGGTGTTCCAAAATAAATTAAACACGCGACGGGTGACCATGGAAAGCCACTTACAAAGCGGCAAAGAAAACTAGAATTTACTTCAGATAATGGGCCAACAGAAGAGACTTAAAAGCGTTTTATATGTTTGGAGTCATTTGGAGAACACTAGGTGCTGCGCGCAAAATGTTGAAGCTGGTCACATGTTGTATGTGTGGATTAGGAGAATATTTTTTATATTTGTAACGTCTGTGAAACAGTGAGCTAGACAGCGGTGAACTGAGCTGAAATAATAAAAATAAGGTACCCTGCTTTTGTGTTATATTATTATTCAATAAGTATCAGTGCAGTGTACAATTAACAACCGATATGATCACAGGAAAGACTAAAGCCGATATTGCAAGACACTCTCTACTAGCTTTGTAATTGTAACTCTTTTATCTTCGATGTAATTAAGAACTATAAATAAAAAATAACGATCATTACACCGTGCTGTTCATAGAACATGTCTTCAGGTAAGGGAATAGTATATTAATATTACGATTAACCACCACAGTTACACAGTAAAGTCGAAAAATTTATCTCGGCCGACAATGCGCGCCTCTTCCCTATCTGAACTCGGTATTTACTTACGGAACGTGCAATAGAGATATTGTTGGTGATTGTAGAAGGAAACCCAACAAAAATTTCCTAATCACAGTCTAGTGGTTTCACTTCCAAAGGTATCAATAAAGCACCAACCGTTACTGTCCCAATAAGCAACGCCGACGTCGCACAGCATATCAAGTTACTTCTATTTCCACAGATGAGTAAGACTTCGGAGGCGCCACGGAAGAGACGAAGGAAGAAACGAAGAGAAAGTGTTTGGCGGCAAAAAAAAAAAAAAAAAAAAGGAGACCTACCGCTAGCAACAGAACTTGTTCCTCCAGGGAAATCGCACAAAAACTGCTCTAAAAACGATAAATGTACTGGCAACGTTAACGGGTTTTACGATGTATTTCTATTGACGCTTCAGGAAAAAAATATCTCAGGGATTTTCACTATGAACCAGCGAGGTGTGGTTTGGGATCCTAAAACAAATCGATAGCGATTCTTTTAAAACAATTTGACGAACACTACATCGAAAATTGAAATGTGTATTGACTTCGTTTTCTTACTATCGCTTGCTACTGAAGGTGTTTACAGTGTCCGTATGCTTTTCATTGATTTTTATTAGCAATTTCACATTAAAGAAGTATAGCTTTATGGAGAGAAAACTATGGATCCTGTATGCTGATTAAACACCCATATCTCGCATCACTCGTGCCATGATCGTTCATGTGCTAATTTTGAACATATACGGTTTGCCTTTTGCCATGTGGTAACTCAGTACACTAAATATCTACGCCATTAGTTCCTGGAAGTATGCTATAAGGTGTGACATACACTCGACTAATTAGGTCTTTTGGCATACTGAAATGTCTCCACAACGTTTTTTTACAGACAGTTCAATCATAATGCATTGCTACTTGTCATTGTACTTCTTAGATGAAGCATACGAGGGCATCTCCAACATTTCCTGTTGCTTATTTCACTAAATATTCTGTTCTCGATGTATATGAAAAGTGTAAACACAAGAATCTAATTACTTTCTACAATACTAAAAGATAAGCCTCTCACTTTTGGTGACGATGTTCGTGAGAAAGGAGGATAATCCCGTGTTGATAAAAGATTGACAAAGGGGAATAACCGCGAAATTCTCCTTAAATTTAGAGGCTTGGGGATTTGAACCCGTTTGTCCCGAATGTTAATCTTCTGTCTTAACCCTTGCCACCTATCTCGGTCGCAAGAAAGTAAAACAAGGCTTCACAACATCAGAATATGTTAACGTAATCTTGGGGGAAGTGATAGCAAAACGATTATTCATGATTCTGTGTAGGATGTCTGAGTAGTGATATACTATCTGACTTTCGGAAAAACATCATCCACTCAATTCCTAAGATTGCAAGAGGCGGGAAGAGTGGAAATTATCTCACAATCAGCATACCATCTTATGGATGCAAGTTGCTGACAAGAATGGAAAAGAAAATAGGGGATGTGTTAGATGACGTTCAGTTTAGCTTTAGGAAAGTTAAAAGCACCATAGAGGCATTTGTGATGTTGCCGTTGATAATGGAAGTGAGACTGAAGAAAAATCGAGACCAGTTCATAGGATTTGTCGACCTGACAAAGGTATTCGACAATGTAAAACAGTGCAAGATGTTCTAAATTCTGAGAAAAATAGGGATAAGCTATGGGAAAAGGGGTGGGGGGGGGGGGGGGGGTAATATGTGTACAAGAACTACTAAGAGTGGGAGTCGAAGAACGAACACTGTTCCGTCCATACATCCAAGAAGCAATTACGAAAATGGGAGAAAGGTCCAAGAGTTGGAATTAAAATTCAGGGTGAAAGGGTATTAATGACACGATTCGCTTATGAAATTGCTGTCCTCAGTGAAATTCTAGTAAAATTACAGGATGTGCTGAATAGAATGAACAGTCTAATGAGTACAGAATATGTATTGACAGTAAGTCGAAGAAATATGAAAGTAATGAGAAGTACCAGAAAGGAGCACAGCAGGATCTTAACATCACGATTGGTTCAAATGGCCCTGAGCACTATGGGACTTAACATCTGAGGTCATCAGTCCCCTAGAACTTAGAACTACTTAAACCTAACCAACCGAAGGACATCACACACGTCCATGCCCGAGGAAGGATTCGAACCTGCGACTGCAGCGGTCGCGCGGTTCCAGACTGAAGCGCCTAGAACCGCGCATCACGATTGGTGATAACGAAGTACATCTACATCTACATGGATACTCTGAAAATCACTTTTTAGTGCCTGGCAGACGGTTCATCGAACCACCTTCACAATAATTCTCTATTATTTCAATGTCGAGCAGCGCGTGGAAAAAAACGAACATCTATATCTTGCCATGCGAGCTCCGATTTCCCTTAGTTTATTATGATGATCGTTTCTTCCTATGTAGGATGGCATCAACAAAATGTTGTCGCAATCAGCGGAGAAAGTTGGTGATTGAAACTTCGTGAAAAGATCCCGTCGCAAAGAGAAACGTCTTTGTTTTAATGATGTCCAACCCAATTCCTGTATCATGTTCCTGACACTCCCTCTCCTGTTTCTCGATCTCGATATCTTTGGACTTCCTCGATGTTCTCCGTTATTCCTATCTGGCAGGTGTCCCAACCGCACAGCAGTTCTCCAAAAGAGGACGGACAAGCGTAATGTACGCAATCTCCTTAATAGATCAGTTGCATGTTACAAGTGTTCTGTCAATAAAACAGTCTTTGGTTTGCCTCCTCCACAACATTTTCTATGTGTTCTTTCCAATTTAAGTTGTCCGTAACTGTAATTCCTAGGAACTTAACTGAATTTAGGCCTTTACATTCGACTCATTTATCGTGTAACCGAAGTTTAATGGATTGTTTTTAGCACTCATGTGGATGACCGCACATTTTTCATTATTTAGGATAAATTGCCAATTTTGGCACAATACAGATATTTTTTCTAAATCGTTTTGCAATTTTTTTGATCATCTGGTGACTTTACGAGACGATAAACGACAGCATCATCTGCAAAGAACCTTAGGCGACTGCTCAGATTGTCTCCTGAATCGTTTATATAGATAAGGAGCAGCAGAGGGCCTACAAATCTACATTGGGGCAGACCAGAAATCAATTCCGTTTTACTCGATGACTTTCGTCAATAACTGCGAATTGTGATCTCTTTGACAGAAAATCACGAATCCATTCTTATAACTGAAATTATATTTCATAAGAACCTAATTTGATTACAAGCTATGCGGAATCAATTTCAAATCCTTTGCGATGACACTCAACACTTCGTGTAAGTAAGGAACTAGATGTATTTATCAAGAAGGTTGTTTTCTACATCCGTGTTGGCTGCCTGTCAATAGAACGTTCTCTTCGAGGTAAATCGTAATGTTCGAACACAATATGTGTTCTTAAAATCCTGCTGGATATAGACGTTAATAATATGGGCCTGCAATTTAGTGGATTGTTCATATTGCCTTTCTTGAATATTAGTGTGACCTGTGCAACTTTCCACTCTTTGGGTACGGAACTTTTTTGTCGAGCGAGCGGTTGTATATGTTAAGTACTGTATGGAGCTACTGTATCAGCTTACGCTGAAAGGATCCTAATTGGTACACAGTTGGGACTGGAAGACTTGCTTTTATTAAGTGATTTATGTTGATTCACTACTCGGAGAACATCTACTTCTGAGCTACTCATGTTAGCAGCTGTTCTAGAATCGAATTCTGGAATATTTACTTCGTCATGTTTGGTGAAGGAATTTCGGAAGACTGATTTTAGGAACGCTGCCTTAACAACACTGTCATCAATAGTATTTCCCTTGCTTTTGCGCAGAGAACGCATTGACTGTATATTGTCGCTAGCATATTTTACACACGACCAGAATCTCTTTGGATTTTCTGCCGGAAACTATTATAATAATCTCGCATTGTCGTCCGCGATAAATTTCAAACTTCTGTAAATGATCGCTGATATTGTGGATTTTGCGTTAGCTTAAATTTCGCATACTTTTTTCATTGTTCCTGCGGTAGTGACATGAATTGTTTTGTGTGCCATGGGAAATCAGCTCCGTCGTTTGTTAATTTATTTGGTGTCAATATGCAATTTATACCTTCACAGTCTATTTTGTGTATTTCTTTTTGGTATTGTTATCTTTATTTGAATGTTAAGACATATCACGAATTCTTAGGTATTTAGTGTACTAATTTACCGCATCGTGAAAGGCAAACCGTATATGTATAAAATTAGCTCATGAACGATCGTGGCACGACACAGTAACATTATTTGTATCCAGTGAGGTAGAAAAACGCAAAAGGTACACTACGCTAGATTGTACATTTTGCTGCGGTCAATAATTCCATCCCGTACTGATGAAGTCGAGGGTTGTCTTGACAGAGCCGTTACTCACGTGTACGAGCAACGTTCAGTTTAGAGAAGATGTTCGAAGTGACCACCTTGCATTTGCAAACACTTTGCCTTTCGCTGGATCATGCTTTACTGGACCCTACGCAATACACTTGCGTCCACCACTGTCTAACCGGCGTGCACGTGAGCTGTTAGGTCGTTCACATCCGTGGGCCGAGTACTATAAACTTGTTCTTTTAAGAGTCCCCACAAATAGAAATCTAGTAGGTTAAAATCCGTGGAACATGGAGGTCAGAACATTGGAACTCCACGGCCTATCCATTTCCCTGGAAACGTTTCATTTAAGTAGTTATGCATATTTATTCCGAAGTGTTACCATGCGCCACCGTGCTAAAACGATAGCTCTCGCCGAACACCAAGCCTAACGTTTTCTAAAGCGCAAAGCAAAGTATAGCAAAGAAACGTATGATACAGGGGCGTAGTCAAGTTGTTCGGCCCTATATAAGGGTCCAAAACCACTCCTCTCTCAATTACAATCCATAGGTTTACGCCAAAGCGTGCCTGAAAGCTACATTCACGGGCAACCTGTGCGTTGTGTTCCAACCAATAATGGCTCTTGCGGAGGTTGTTGAATATGCCTTCACGGATGAAGTCCATTAAACGTTATTTACAAAATGTTCGCTTTTCCCACTTGGTGCAAAAGCCATTTACAAAACTCGTCGTCGAATGTGGTTTTCTGGACGCTGGTGTGGAGTTAATGTGTAATGACACAGATGCGGTTCTTCACCGTGCAGCACTTCAATAACCAGTCTTCGAGATATCTGGAACTGCCTTGCAGTATCACAGGTAGTTCGTCGATGTGACTGGTAAACGGTTTCGAAAATCGCGTCCTCTGTTTGTGGAATACTTCTAGTCCTTGGGCGACCTCTGTCCATTACTTGTGGACGAAGATTACCGGTTTGACGAAAGCATTACTCTAGGCGATGAAAAACATTCTTATCAGGATGGAGCCTCTAAGAGTACCGCGCAGCATACGCACGTGCAGCAGTAGCTTGGTTATCGGATGCACCCATCACCACAAGCATATCGACTTATTCACCTTTTGTGTAGGGCCTACTCCATCAGGTAGTGACCCTACATGAACTTGACCGGACCATCAGTAAACATTTCCGGGCTAAGTTGCCGTGGTCGATCTGTAAAAATTCTTCTCCCTGACGTTTCGTTCTCAACTACGGAGAACATCTTCCGAGGTGAGTCGACGACTGGCTGCTAGGAGCTGGGGCCGCCGCTTATACGGAGATCGTAGAGGGCGCCACCACACGTCACGTGGCGTCGATGTGTGGCTATCTCTGGCTATCGTCTGTTCTCTCGATTGCAGGCAATCGATTGTCACGTGATTGATGCAACGTCGACCGCCATATGTTATCCAATTTTAATCCTTCTTCTTTACGATTTAAATTGTATTGATGTTTGTGGATTTCAATTGCCTCTCTATACATACGTGTATAATAGTGCGAAGTCCTCGCTAGCACGCTTGTCTCACCAAATTTTATTTCGTGATCTCCATCCTTAAAAACATGTTCCGCTACTGCCGATTTGTCGATATGTCCCAAGCGACAGTTTCTTTTATGCTCCGTCAACCATGTATTGATGCTTCTTTTTGTAGTTCCTATGTAAACCTTGCCACAACTACGCGGAATTTTATACACCCCTGGGGTGGCTAGGGGGTGACGAGCATCTTTTGTTGATCTTAGGGATTCACTAATTTTCTTAGTAGGTCTGAAAATAGTCTCCACCTGAAACTTGGCTAGTACTTTTCCAATGCGATCAATGATGTTATGGATGAACGGAAGAAATACTTTTCCAGCTGATGGTTGTTGCTGTCTCCTATTTTTAGGCATTTTTCTACTTGGGTGAAGTGCTCGGTTAATCTCGTTTTTCGTATAACCATTTTTCGCAAAAGCCATTCGTAAATGATTTAGTTCTTCTTGTAGGAACCCTGGTTCACAAAATAGGAGACAGCAACAACCAGCAACAACGTTGCATCAATCACGTGACAATCGATTGCCTGCAATCGAGAGAACAGACGATAGCCACACATCGACGCCACGTGACGTGTGGTGGCGCCCTCTACGATCTCCATATAAGCGGCGGCCCCAGCTCCCAGCAGCCAGTCGTCGACTCACCTCGGAAGATGTTCTCCGTAGTTGAGAACGAAACGTCAGGGAGAAGAATTTTTACAGATCGACCACGGCAACTTAGCCCGGAAGTGTTTACTGATGAAGACGCCGGCCGTGAAAGCCTACATGGGATGATTAGACCGGACCAGTAATGGCTGTGCACTGCTCGGTTAGTAGACACGTGCATGCACTTTACTGGATAACACTGTCAAGTGATTGGCTTTGTCATGTGACAAAATCACGTCCTGGCATGAGAAGTAGGGAGCGGGCAAGGATTCGGTAATAGCTCTATGGCGACTAGGGATTTGATATAGCAACCAGCAGTCTATTCAGTGAGCTACAACAGGTGGTGCGGTAGTGCGGGGTGATACACTTTGCTTTTTACATTCGAGTGCCGTCTCAAATGTGACAGTGCTGCCAGTTTCTCGTTTTCGTGCAAGTGTTTTCAAATTGTCCTGAATCTGGGTGAGGAATCGCATGCCTACCTCCAAGTGTTACACCCTGAATACCTTTCTTACAGCGTCACGCCACTAGGCGGTGTTGTCTCATAGTGGGCAGTGGTGGTAATGTTTTGGCTTGCCAGCGAATATTCATATGAGGTCTTTTCAAAAAATTCGCGGGCTTTGTCCACAAACTTTTTCTACGCCTACCTTTTACTTGTTCTTGATTGTCCCCTTCATATATAATCTCCTCCATCTGCCAATTGTTTATATCTCGCCTAGAAGTTAAAAAAGGTCCGCAGAGGCCAGGTCTGGATGAAGCGAGGATGAGGCAGCACAGTGATTTCGGTTTTTGTGCAATTGTCACGCACCAATAGGCATGAATGTAAGGTTGCACTATCTTGATGCAAAACCCGTGAATTGTCTCGGCACGTTTCAGGCCCTTTCCTTCTCAAATTTTCTTGCAGGCGCCACAATACATCCCGAGAGTACCATCAAGCAACAGTCTGTCCCTGTGGCACTAATTCATGATAAACCAAGCCTTCAAAATCAAAGAAAACCATCTGCATGCTTTGGCATTTGACTTCTCCTGACGAGCTTTTATTGGTCGTGGAGAACCTTTCCCGACCCATTGTGAAGACTGAACCTTGGTCTCAACATAATAACTGTAGACCCGCAATTCATCACCAGTTACGATCTACATCTACATCTACATCTATACTCCGCGAGCCACCTTACGGTGTGTGGCGGAGGGTACTTATTGTACCACTATCTGATCCCCCCTTCCCTGTTCCATTCACGAATTGTGCGTGGGAAGAACGACTGCTTGTAAGTCTCCGTATTTGCTCTAATTTCTCGGATCTTTTCGTTGTGATCATTACGCGAGATATATGTGGGCGGTAGTAATATGTTGCCCATCTCTTCCCGGAATGTGCTCTCTCGTAATTTCGATAATAAACCTCTCCGTATTGCGTAACGCCTTTCTTGAAGTGTCCGCCACTGGAGCTTGTTCAGCATCTCCGTAACGCTCTCGCGCTGACTAAATGTCCCCATGACGAATCGCGCTGCTTTTCGCTGGATCATGTCTATCTCTTCTATTAATCCAACCTGGTAAGGGTCCCATACTGATGAGCAATACTCAAGAATCGGACGAACAAGCGTTTTGTAAGCTACTTCTTTCGTCGATGAGTCACATTTTCTTAGAATTCTTCCTATGAATCTCAACCTGGCGCCTGCTTTTCCCACTATTTGTTTTATGTGATCATTCCACTTCAGATCGCTCCGGATAGCAACTCCTAAGTATTTTACGGTCGTTACCGCTTCCAATGATGTACCACCTATGGCATAATCGTACTGGAATGGATTTCTGCCCCTATGTATGCGCATTATATTACATTTATCTACGTTTAGGGAAAGCTGCCAGCTGTCGCACCATGCATTAATCCTCTGCAGGTCCTCCTGGAGTACGTACGAGTCTTCTGATGTTGCTACTTTCTTGTAGACAACCGTGTCATCTGCAAATAGCCTCAAGGAGCTACCGATGTTGTCAACTAAGTCATTTATGTATATTGTAAACAATAAAGGTCCTATCACGCTTCCCTGCGGTACCCCCGAAATTACCTCTACATCTGCAGATTTTGAACCGTTAAGAATGACATGTTGTGTTCTTTCTTCTAGGAAATCCTGAATCCAATCACAAACCTGGTCCGATATTCCGTAAGCTCGTATTTTTTTCACTAAACGTAAGTGCGGAACCGTATCAAATGCCTTCCTGAAGTCCAGGAATACGGCATCAATCTGCTCGCCAGTGTCTACGGCACTGTGAATTTCTTGGGCAAATAGGGCGAGCTGAGTTTCACATGATCTCTGTTTGCGGAATCCATGTTGGTTATGATGAAGGAGATTTGTATTATCTAAGAACGTCATAATACGAGAACACTAAACATGTTCCATTATTCTACAACAGATTGACGTAAGCGAAATAGGCCTATAATTATTCGCATCTGATTTATGACCCTTCTTGAAAATGGGAACGACCTGCGCTTTCTTCCAGTCGCTAGGTAATTTACGTTCTTCCAGCGATCTACGATAAATTGCTGATAGAAAGGGGGCAAGTTCTTTAGCATAATCACTGTAGAATCTTAAGGGTATCTCGTCTGGTCCGGATGCTTTTCCGCTACTAAGTGATAGCAGTTGTTTTTCAATTCCGATATCGTTTATTTCAATATTTTCCATTTTGGCGTCCGTGCGACGTCTGAAGTCAGGGACCGTGTTACGATTTTCCGCAGTGAAACAGTTTCGGAACACTGAATTCAGTATTTCTGCCTTTCTTCGGTCGTCCTCTGTTTCGGTGCCATCGTGGTCAACGAGTGACTGAATAGGGGATTTAGATCCGCTTACCGATTTTACATATGACCAAAACTTTTTAGGGTTCTTGTTTAGATTGTTTGCCAATGTTTTATGTTCGAATTCGTTCAATGCTTCTCTCATTGCTCTCTTTACGCTCTTTTTCGCTTCGTTCAGCTTTTCCTTATCAGCTATGATTCGACTACTCTTCAACCTATGATGAAGCTTTCTTTGTTTCCGTAGTACCTTTCGTACATGATTGTTATACCACGGTGGATCTTTCCCCTCGCTTTGGACCTTAGTCGGTACGAACTTATCTAAGGCGTACTGGACGATGTTTCTGAATTTTTTCCATTTTTGTTCCACATCCTCTTCCTCAGAAATGAACGTTTGATGGTGGTCACTCAGATATTCTGCGATTTGTGCCCTATCACTCTTGTTAAGCAAATATATTTTCCTTCCTTTCTTGGCATTTCTTATTACACTTGTAGTCATTGATGCAACCACTGACTTACGATCACTGATACCCTCTTCTACATTCACGGAGTCGAAAAGTTCCGGTCTATTTGTTGCTATGAGGTCTAAAACGTTAGCTTCACGAGTTGGTTCTCTAACTATCTGCTCGAAGTAATTCTCGGACAAGGCAGTCAGGATAATGTCACAAGAGTCTCTGTCCCTGGCTCCAGTTCTGATTCGCCGGCCGCGGTGGTCTCGCGGTTCTAGGCGCGCAGCCCGGAACCGTGTGACTACTACGGTCGCAGGTTCGAATCCTGCCTCGGGCATGGATGTGTGTGATGTCCTTAGGTTAGTGAGGTTTAAGTAGTTCTAAGTTCTAGGGGACTGATGACCACAGCAGCTGAGTCCCATAGTGCTCAGAGCCATTTAAACCAGAGCCAGTTACGATTCCCTCAAGGAGCAGCTCATTCTTATTTGCACGATCAAAAAGCTCTTCACAGATTGCGAGGCAAAGGTTTTTCTTGTCTTGACTAATGAGCCGGGGGAGAACTTGGCGGCAACACGACGCATTCCAAGACGCTGTGCAGGATTTCATGACACGATCCAACTGAAATGTTACATTCTTCTGGAGTCTCTCGGACAGTCAGTCTTCGATTCTCAAGCACAGTTTTGTTGACGTTCCCAACATGAGCGTCGTAGGTAGATATCGAAGGGTCATCTTTAACTTCCGTCCGGCCGTTTTTAAACCGTGTGAACCACCCGCAACACCGAGTACGGCTTAAGCACTCGTTACCGTAGGCCTTCTGCATCACTTGGTGTGTCTCTCTAAAGGTTTTCTTGAGTTTCACTCTAAATTTAACGTAGACGCGTTGCTCCTCTAACCCTGCCATCTAGAAAATCGCAAACTGTGCAATACAACGTCCTACTGAATAGTGCTCTGAACAATAACTAACAGACATACAACAATGAAACTTCAGGCGGTTGCACATTAAACAAAAGGCGTGTGCAGGGATGCCAACTGCATTTCGCTCCAACACACGATTGGTGCGAAATTATGAATGTTCCGGAATTGTTTGGACAGTCATCGTGTACAGGGTATTCAGAAACAGACTGAAAAGCTACTAATAGCTGTTACAAATCCAAGTAGCCTAGCAGAGGCGTGGTCGCGAACCGTGTTAAGCTTAAATTTACCACTTTCGAAATGGGCACATCTAAACTGGTAAAGGGCGTTTCGACAAGAGGTAACTCAAGGGCCAACAGCTATATGTGGATTATCCCACAGTAGCGCGTGAAAGTGCTTGAATTTGAGCGGGTAACGATGTGATTAGCTAACTTCAGTGTTAAATAACTCTGAAACGGTGCAACGTATCGAGTTGTTTGCTCCACAATTACACGACTGGCCATTAAAATTACTGCTCCAAAAAGAAATTCAGTTGATAAACGGGTATTCATTGGACCAATATATTATACTAGAACTGACATGTGATTACATTTTCACGCAATTTGGGTGCATAGATCCTGAGAAATCAGTACCCAGAACATCCACCTCTGGCCGTAATAACGACCTAGATACGCCTGGGCATTGAGTCAAACAGAGCTTGGATGGCGTGTACAGGTACAGCTGCCCATGGAGCTTCAACAAGTTACCAAAGTTCACCGAGAGTAGTGACTGCCGTATTGTGACGAGCCAGTTGCTCGGCCACCATTGACCAGACGTTTTCAATTGGTGAGAGATCTGGAGAATGTGCTGGCCAGGGCAGCAGTCGAACATTTTCTGTACCCAGAAAGGCCCGTACAGGACCTGAAAGATGCGGTCGTGCATTATCCTGCTGAAATGTAGGGTCTCGCATGTGTGGAATGAAGGGTAGAGGCACGGGTCGTAACACATCTGAAATATAACGTCCACTGTTCAAAGTGTCGTCAATGAGAACAAGAGGTGACCGAGACGTGTAACCAATGGCACCCAATACCATCACATCGGGTGATACGCCAGTATGGCGATGACGAATACACGCTTCCAATGTCCGTCCACCACGGTGTCGCCAAACAGGGATGCGACCATCATCATGATCTAAAGAGAACCTGGATTCATCCGAAAAAAATGACGTTTTGCCATTCGTGTACCCAGGTTCGTCGATGAGTACACCATCGAAGGCGCTCCGGTCTGTGATGCAGCGTCAAGGGTAACCGCAGGGTAACGTGCTGCTGCAAACGTCGTCGAACTGTTCGTGCAGATGGTTGTTGTCTTGGAAACGCCCCCATCTATTGACTCAGGGATAGAGACGTTGAAAGGTGGCTACACTGAGCCACTGCGCCAGAGATTGCGCCAAAGAGTATTATTAAGCCGCCTCCACAGTGCTTGTCGAGAGCTCGTAGTAGTCAGTGCTTGGAGAGAGCTCGTAGTAGTGAGTGCCTGTCGAGGTCTCGTGGTAGTCTGTGCTGAGATGTTGTAGCAGAGCGTGTTTGTTGAGATGTGCTATTAGGCAGTGCTTGCTGAGATGTGATATTGGAGAGTTCTGGTTGAGATATGATGTTAGGATTAGAGTGATTTTCATCAATATAAATGAGGTAACTAACTCCGTTTGTTTTTAATTTCAGTATCCTAAATAATGCGTCATTACAGGTTCAGTCAACAAAGCATCCGGCGTGTGTTCTTGTATTAGAGTGTAATTCTGCTTTCCTTACGCAATTATCGTATTTCTAATTTTCTTTTATCACGTCAGTAAAATTGGTATTTAAAAATTCTTGTCTTGTTGAAGAAGAACCGTGCCAGATGTCCGTTGAGTCATACTTCCACATACAGAACAGTTATACTTATGCTTTGGTTTCGTAGGTTTCATAGTTGCTGGGGACTTAATTAATTAATTGTGTTAACGAAAATTTTCTTTCATTGTTTGTTGTTATTCTATGCAGTCAGATTGCGTACAAATACTAGTCAGGGCCAACCGTTTACGAAACAGCGTAATCGGACATACAGCTACGAAAAATAAAAAGTATTTTCAATCTTATTTAATTAAGCCCCCATGCACGTGGCGACCGCTGCTTCGGATCGTCCCTTGGATTCTTCTGATTGTAAAAATAGTAGACGGTAGTATTGTTGTAGTAATTTGTAGTTTAGTAATTGTAGTCTGTATTGCATGTGTAGATTTGGTAATTGTCATTCTTCTAACGGCATTTTTCAAAATTTAAATTGTTGTCTTGTCTACAGGTTTGACAATTTAGTGCAATTATTTCAATTGTTCGATTAATTGTGTTTGAGGGAAACATTTTATGTAAATGGTATTGTTGGAGATAAAGAGTCATTGTGTGTAATTTTCGTATAGTGACGAATTTTTTTATGTTTTGTAAATGATTACGCGATCAATGAAAAAGGCGAAAATGATGAATAGTGAGAATGACGAAATTGTTAACATGGCGAACTCGCCAACAGAGGAAAACAGTATGATGGATAATGAAGTGGAAAACAAAGTAATAAGTCGGGAAAATAGTCCGGAACCATTTCAAAATTTTTCTCAATCAGAAAATTCACAAAATCCGAGATTAACGACAGAAGATTCTGGAATAGCATCGAACACAGATAGCCTTATGGCTATGCAGAAGGAAGTTAGTTTTGCGGGAAATGTTAGGGGCGAAAAGAATTCTGAACCATTTAATATGGAGCAGTTGATAGGTGCAATATTAAATTTGGGGTCACAAATGGGAACAATTAAAACAGAGATGGGAACAATGGAAACACGGTTTAGATCTGAATTAAAAACACAGATAGGAACAATGGAAAAACGGTTAGACTCACTGGGATCACAAATGGGAACAATGGAAACACGGTTTAGATCTGAATTAAAAACACAGATGGGAACAATGGAAAAACGGTTAGACTCACTGGGATCACAAAATTCGGAACAATGGAAACACGGTTTGGATCTGAATTAGAAACAGAGATGGGAACTTTGGAAACACGGTTAGATTCACGAATAGGGACATGTTTCAAAAATATGGAAGAGGAGTTAAAGAAAGAAATCAGAGAAGAAGTACAACCGATTTTGAATTCTCACAATAATAGATTAATTGCAGTAGAGATTAGACAAAGGGAACAGGATAGAGAACAGGAAGAAAGAGATCGCGTAATAGTACAGAAATTTTCAGAGTTAAATTTACAACGTGCAAAGGATAAGGAAGAAATATTTGAGAGAATCGAGGAATCAGTACCAAATGACAGATTAAATAACCTAACACAACAATATGAACAGCTAGCTACCAAATGTGTCAATACTGAAACCCGAGTCGCGACACTTACGGAAGGCGTAAATAAACAGAAAGAACAATTACGTGACTTATCGGAAAGAGTTGAAGAAATTTCAGATAAACTGACAAATCTTAGTTTACATGGGGACAGAGATTCGGATGATACAGCTCCATTACCATTCGCAGAAACCGAAGAGTACCAGAACATAAATAAACATGTTGAAAATCAGGGAAAATTTAATGAACGCGTTAAAAGGGATGTTGAGGCATTACGAAAGCAAGTCAAACAGATCGAAGGCGAAATTGTAGGAAAAGACAGCAAAAGAAATTTGGAATCACAGATATCAGAAGGGTTTGAAGAAAATAATTTATTTCATTTACGAGAAGCAACAAGAGAGCGCCAGGCGCGTGAACTTGACAATAATCGACATTCGGACTGGGACAGACGCGGTAGGTCTTTGTCGCCACAAGGCGAAAACTTTGACTATAAACACTTTTTGACTGTTCGGAAATTTAAGATCTTCCGCAATTCTAAGAATGACATACATACATGTTCATGGTTAGATCAATTTA
Organism: Schistocerca americana; assembly: GCF_021461395.2. Lineage (NCBI taxonomy): Eukaryota > Metazoa > Arthropoda > Insecta > Orthoptera > Acrididae > Schistocerca > Schistocerca americana. The sequence goes on along the minus strand of NC_060124.1, from coordinate 275,391,373 downwards.
TGTACGCACTTCCACCAAATTGGCCACTAAGTCTCAAACTTGAAATTATGTGCGGCTATTAAGTCCTCAGGGGATTCACTACACTAAGTGAATATGTGCCGTAGCGAGCATAGGGCCCCGAGCTGTAGTGGTGCTATTTCTCTTTTAGTTTTCTGCACCGCTGCCTACTCTTTCACTATTCTTTGCATCTGTCAAACCAACTCTTCGACTATCAATCTATCTAGAGAGTAAGTAAACAATAACCGGATTTGACTAATTTACCCAAAAGTGACTTTGGAATTTACCGTTTGGACTTACTATATTTTCTGCAGCATTCATTTGTAGTTTAAATGAAATTTTACTTGTTTATCTTCGTGATAATATTACTTCATATGTGGACGATACTCTTATTGCTAAACATTCTTGGAGTGAGCACAACAAAATTTTGGATTCATTATTACGTATCTTTGCAAGAGTTGGTATTACAGAGAACTTGGAAAAATCTGAATTTGGTCGTTCTCAGGTGAAATTTCTCGGTCACATTATTGCTACAGAAGGTATTCTTCCTGATCCAGAGAAACTAGATGCTATTTAGTTCGCAATGACATTCTTTTTAAACGAAAATCGCTCGACAACTCTGTTTGGTTAGTTTGTATTCCTGATGAGTGGGTTAATTAGCTGATTTGGTATACGCATTTCAGTTATGCACACTTTGGTCCCAGAAAATGCTTTCACAAATTACGGGAAAATTGCCACTTCAGTAATATGGAAAAACGTATTCGATCTGTTCTGGCCAAATGCAAATTATGTCAAAAGGCTAAGCCGCCAACAGTTTCTCACAGAGCACCGTTGTTTCCTATCATTCCAGCGAAATTAAAGGAGATGGCTGCAGTCGATTTGTTCGGTCCAGTGGTTCGTTCTACTAATGGTTTTGCGTACATTTTCGTAGCAGTGGAGTTGACATCAAAATATGTGCGTTTTACACCTTTACGCAAAGCAACAGCTCGTTCAGTTTCTAATGCTTTCATCAAACATTTTCTTAAAGAAGTTGGTCATGTTGATAAGGTTATATCAGATAATGGATCACAGTTTTGTTCTAAAATTTGGCTTCGTACCCTACAGCGTCGTAAAATTAAACCAATTTTCATTTCACTTTTTCACCCTCAATCTAACGCTTCAGAGAGATGGATGAAGGAAATCAATAAATTGTGTCGACTTTATTGTCATCAGAATCACAGAACGTGGGATCAGTATCATCATATTTTTCAAAACATTCTGAATGAACTCCCTAATGATTCAACTTCTTTACCGCCTATATTGACATTAAAAAATAAAGCACCGACAAATCGCATTTCTGAAATAGTTCCTTTTCCGCCTTCACGGAAACTGCGGCATTCTGAAGTTGTCAACCTGGCTCTACGAAATATTGCATCTGCGGCTGCTAGAGGAGAGAAATCAGCTAAGCGTCCTGGTCGTTTAAAAATCTTGTCAGTTGGTCAAAAGGTGTTAATTAAGTCTCATCGTTTGTCTCACAAAGGAAAAGGCTTGTGTCGCAAATTTTTTCTGCTTTATAACGGTCCATATAGAATTCGCAAAATTATTCATGATAACACTGTCGAAGTAGAAACTCTTAAATCTCGACGCTCTAAGGGAATATATCATATATCAAACGTTAAAATTTTTGTGGAATGACATACTTTGAGAAACCAACAGCTAGATGTAAACATGCGGAGAGTACAAGGATACCGCGCTGTGTTTTGGCGGCGGCACATACTCAAAGCAACAGTCAAGTCTGCGCGCCGCACAAGGCAGTCGTTGACCGCGAACAATTGCTTCCTACGTCACGCGCCTACAGCTGATCGAGCGCTCAGTGCGAATGCACTGACAGCCGTAAACAAATACACAGTTTAATTTCTCCGACTAAATTCAGTATAAAGCTATAGTGACTTGATGAATTATGTTATTAACATTCAGTATTTTCCAGGATACGGTTGTATAAAATATTTAAGAACTTCAGGTAAATTCTGTGTGTCTCCGACGTTAAGAGGACTTGCTATCGAGAAATTTTCAGGAAGAATGTAATTTCGAAGAAGAAACTAATAAACTAAAAAGGGTAACTATTAATTGAGTTTATTTTTCAGGTAACATATTTCCACTTAGGTACGTACTTTAGACGTAATTTGCTGCTCGCCATTACGTGATTCATACTTTGTGCTAATTTCATGTTCTATGAAATTACTTGTGAAGCGACGTGCTTGCGTACGTTAACTGATTTTGACAATGATTATTAATGAACTGGGTTGTAGTTTGTGTATATTATGCATCGCTTGGCTGCTGTGCTTTTTCACTGATGTCACATTTTTTTTAATTATGTGCCTGCTGTGCTTATTTATTTAAATTATAATTGTCACCTGATTAATTGTGCTGACTGTGTTTAGGTATGTAAGTTATACTTTGTGATTTATCTGCTTGCGCCTTTATGTTTACTTATTAAGATGACAGATGAACATTTATTTGCTTATGCTGATATGATGCTAATGACATGTTTACTGCTTTGCGTATGGATTGCATATTTATACATATCTGTTGTTGTCATAACTACTCTTTAATTTGGTGTATAGAAATGCTGATGTACAGTGTACGAATATAGAGTTTAGGTCACAGTATGGTATTAATTATAGATTGTTCGCTTGGCAGAGCCTCGTTGTAAGAATTGTGCTGCACCCACTTTTTGACATTCTGTTCTCTACTGGTATATTTACTCGCTATTGCTTGTTTTGCTTACGCTAAGTGCCTTATATTTTTAAGATAAGAAAATGAACTGCTATAATTCGACGAACGACATTAGTACAAGAAACTTCATAGAAGTCACATGAGCTGAGGTTTTATGGAAGCTGTATAAATTTATGCTAATAGGAAGGAAGCTAACGACATGACATGCCATTACTAGGTTTAGACCATTAACAGTTATTACACTGCATTTTTCGTGAGCAATTGAAATAGGAAGTGACACTTGACACAAGAAATACTCCACATGTTTGCTTCTGTTTGCCATAATTCTTGAAGTGGTGTACACACTGTGAAATATTATGCTCATTCACATTCCGTAATCGTACTTAATTGCTGAGAGTTAATCGAGCTAAGTCTGTTAGAGGTCATGCATGCATTTCTTTGTTTATAATTCATAATGAGTAGAAGATTTGGGTCAGATGGATTACACAGAGGTTGTGTGTTGGCAGTGTGTCTTCGGATTGTATGGGATGATGAGGTTTGCACTAGGATTTTATCTGTACTTGTTCGAGGAGACTGACTAGAGGAAAGAGTTGTTATGGAAGTGAAATGATATTGGTAATAAGGTTTATATGTATCGACGCATTGAAGAGGTATTGTTGAGGTATTATTGAGATTGTGTGAAGTTGATGATTATTGGAGTTTTGGTGGATAAGAGGTAAAGTAAGTGAGGAGCATATATTGGCAATAAGGTTTATATGTATCGACGTATTGAAGAGGTATTATTGAGGTATTATTGAGATTGTGTGAAGTTCATGACTATTGGAGTTTTGGTGGATAAGAGGTAAAGTAAGTGAGGTGCATATTTTTTTTTGTTGGTCTTATGGAACAAGGAGGATGAAGATAGCAGACTAGAACACTAAAGTAGAAGGAAGATAGTCTATACACACACTTTGTTAAATCACTAAGCAGTATATACGTTTTTTGAAGAGAGGAAGTATTTGCATATCTTGGCTCACTGACAGTTGTTCAACAACAGTACATTTGATCTGGCTTGGCAAACATTGGTTTTGACATGATGACTATGACGTTGACTTAACTATTATTGACTGTTATACATTGCTGCCACTACTACTTGATACACATGATGAACATAAGATTTTGACAGAATTGCATTTACACAGTTAACACTATTCAATTACACAGTAGTACTTAATGTGGATGAAAGATGAGTGAGTGTGTTTTGTGTGTTTTCCTTTCCTAATCCTACCCACCTATCTCCTAAATATTATTTTATTTGTTTGTAGTGGCTTGCGCTGACACCCATAAATATTATAGGTTTACTGATATTTGAGTATTTGTAATAGTTAATATGAAAATTGTCTGACATCATTTGTGTGTTTGTTATGATTTGTATGTTTAGTGTAAAAGCATTTGTATGTGCATTCAAACTATTGTTCATGCCTGAACTGTCTGATTAGTGAGGGTAAATATTATGAACTGTTACCTGCACTTTTTCAACATAATGTGTGACACTTAGGAATGATTAATTTCTGCTGATGAACTGCGTGATCAGTGATAGTGAATATTATGGACTGTTACTTGTACTTTTTCTACATGATTGGTGCCACTAGGACATGTTTAATTTCTGCTGATGAACTGTGTGATCAGTGATAGTGAATATTATGGACTGTTACTTGTACTTTTTCTACATGGTTGGTGCCACTAGGACATGTTTAATTTGTGCTTATATACTCTGATGAACAGTGTGATCAGTGATAGTGAATATCATGGACTGCTCTCTGGACCTGCTCATCATTGCTAGGTGCAACTGATGGACTACTTGTATGGAAATGAAGTCACTTGTTGCTGTCTGCACCTGCTCAACATTGCTGGGTGCAACTGATGGACTGCTTCTACTGAAATGATGTCACTTGTCGGTGTCTGCACCTACTCAACATTGCTGGGTGCCATTGTTAGAACTGCTTTTACTGAAATAATGTGACTTGTTGCTGTGTGCACCTGCTCAACATTGCTGGGTGCAACTGATGGACTGCTTCTACTGAAATGATGTTACTTGTTGGTGTCTGCACCTGCTCAACATTGCTGGGTGCAACTGATGGACTGCTTCTACTGAAACGATGTCACTTGTTGGTGTCTGCACCTGTTGACAATTGCTGGGCTGGAATTATCAACTATTTGTTTTTTTTTTTTTTGAATAATTAAAAGTATTTTATGTGAACATTTGTATAAACTGATTTTTTGTGTATTGTGCAAAACTTATGTAAAGTCACATGTATGAAAGAATTTGTATTGCCTACTGTATTTTATATATTAGGTTATTGAAAGGTCGGCGCAAAGCCAAAATTTTAACTAATTATGTGATATTTAGGTATTAATAATATCTTTTATTTTTGTCTGTATTTTTCTGGACGAATTTGGTGGTATTTTCATCACCAATGCTGGCAAAAATACCATCAAATTCTGGCCTGTGGAGGAGGGGCATATGAAAGGTGGCTACACTGAGCCACTGCGCCAGAGATTTAGCCAAAGAGTATTATTAAGCCGCCTCCACAGTGCTTGTCGAGAGCTCGTAGTAGTCAGTGCTTGGAGAGAGCTCGTAGTAGTGAGTGCCTGTCGAGGTCTCGTGGTAGTCTGTGCTGAGATGTTGTAGCAGAGAGTGTTTGTTGAGATGTGCTATTAGGCAGTGCTTGCTGAGATGTGATATTGGAGAGTTCTGGTTGAGATATGATGTTAGGATTAGAGTGATTTTCATCAATATAAATGAGGTAACTAACTCCGTTTGTTTTTAATTTCAGTATCCTAAATAATGCGTCATTACAGGTTCAGTCAACAAAGCATCCGGCGTGTGTTCTTGTATTAGAGTGTAATTCTGCTTTCCTTACGCAATTATCGTATTTCTAATTTTCTTTTATCACGTCAGTAAAATTGGTATTTAAAAATTCTTGTCTTGTTGAAGAAGAACCGTGCCAGATGTCCGTTGAGTCATACTTCCACATACAGAACAGTTATACTTATGCTTTGGTTTCGTAGGTTTCATAGTTGCTGGGGACTTAATTGATTAATTGTGTTAACGAAATTTTCTTTCATTGTTTGTTGTTATTCTATGCAGTCAGATAGCGTACAAATACTAGTCAGGGCCAACCGTTTACGAAACAGCGTAATCGGACATACAGCTACGAAAAATAAAAAGTATTTTCAATCTTATTTAATTAAGCCCCCATGCAACGTGGCTGCACGATCCGTTACAGCCATGCGGATAAGATGTCTGTCATCTCGACTGCTAGTGATACGAGGCCGTTGGGATCCAGTACGGCGTTCCGTATTACCCTCCTGAAGCCACCGATTCGATATTCTGCTAACAGTCATTGGATCTCGACCAGCGCGAGCAGCAATAACGTGATACGATAAGCCGCAATGGCGATAGGCTACAATCCGACCTTTATCAAAGTCGGAAACGTGATGGTACGCATTTCTCCTCCTTACACGAGGCATCACAACAACGTTTCACCTTGCAACGCCGGTCAACTGCTGTTTGTGTATGAGAAATCGGTTGGAATCTTTCCTCATGTCAGCGCGTTGTAGGTGTCGCCACTGGCGCCAGCCTTGTGTGAATGCTCTGAAAAGCTAATGATTTGCATATCACAGCATCTTCTTCCTGTCGGTTAAATTTCGCGTCTGTAGCACGTCATCTTCGTGGTGTAGCAATTTTAATGGCCAGTAGTGTATTTCTCAGCACAGCTTCCCCAGCAACACTTCTCAAGATTTTCGGACGATTTCTGACCGCCACGTCTACTAAAATCCAGCCTGTAGGTTTAGCCGTGTACAGCTCTGTTCGCTCGCGACCTTGTACGGAGTCGTCGCGGAGTTCGGTGGCTTTCACCTCTGTCTGCCAGAACGGCTATGTGGGCCGGTGTGGGACCGGCGCTCGAACCTGTCTGACGAGCGCCGCAGTGTGGAAGCGGCTGACCGTGGACCGGCCTCTAGCGTCCGCCCGGAGCCGCCGGCACGCAAGGCTGCCGCGGCGAGCGCCGTCCCCCACAGACACCTGCCAGCGAACACGCTAGGGCGGACTACACCGTAAGGCGAGAACAGCTAGTTTAAAAGCCTAATCATACGTGTGAGGCACGTCTCAGGAGTTACGGGCAGTTGGCAGCAATTAGCGTACGCTTCAGGTATAGCGTGAACTGCAATCTGTCGGTGGAACAGCATTTATTTAATAAACGAGTCCAGATAGGTGCGACTAGATCACGCGCACCGAGGGTTCCGCAATATTGAGAGTGGTAATGATGTTCAGTCCCAATGGGGCACTGTTAAGTGGGGCGTTCCCCAAGGGTCAGTGCTGGGGTCACTGCTGTTTCTTATTTATACAGGGTGTTACAAAAAGGTACGGCCAAACTTTCAGGATTCATTCCTCACACACAAATAAATAAAATATGTTATGTGGACATGTGTCCGGAAACGCTTACTTTCCATGTTAGAGCTCATTTTATTACTTCTCTTCAAATCACATTAATCGTGGAATGGAAACACACAGCAACAGAACGTACCAGCGTGACTTCAAACACTTTTTTACAGGAACTGTTCAAAATGTCCTCCGTTAGCGAGGATACATGCATCCACCCTCCGTCGCATGGAATCCCTGATGCGCTGATGCAGCCCTGGAGAGTGGTGTATTGTATCACAGCCGTCCACAATACGAGCACGAAGAGTCTCTACATTTGGTACCGGGGTTGCGTAGACAAGAGCTTTCAAATGCCCCCGTAAATGAAAGTCAAGAGGGTTGAGGTCAGGAGAGCGTGGAGGCCATGGAATTGGTCCGCCTCTACCAATCCATCGGTCACCGAATCTGTTGTTGAGAAGCGTACGAACACTTCGACTGAAATGTGCAGGAGCTCCATCGTGCATGAACCACATGTTGTGTCGTACTTGTAAAGGCACATGTTCTAGCAGCACAGGTAGAGTACCCCGTATGAAATCACGATAACGTGCTCCATTGAGCGTAGGTGGAAGAACATACTGACGAAACTAAAATGAGCTCTAACATGGAAATTATGCGTTTCCGGACACATGTCCACATAACATATTTTCTTTATTTGTGTGTAAGGAATGTTTCCTGAAAGTTTGGCCATACCTTTTTGTAACACCCTGTATAAATGATATGCCTTCTAGTATTACAGGTGATTCAAAAATATTTCTGTTTGCTGATGACACCAGCTTGATAGTGAAGGATCTTGTGTGTAATATTGAAACAGTATCAAATAATGTAGTTCATGAAATACGTTCGTGGCTTGTGGAAAATAATTAGTTGCTAAATCGCAGTATGACTCAGGTTTTACAGTTTCTAACTCACAATTCAACATCACCATATTGAGCAAATTACATAAGTGCTGGATATATTTTGGAATATTCGAAAAACACAATCCTGCAACTTCGCAACAAAACTGCGCGGAATTTTCGACGTGAGTACCATAACCACTTAACCTCACATATTTATTTACGCTGTATTTCATCGTTTGGAGGTTAGTTATTTTCACATAGTGCGCTTCTAACACTGTTTTCTACCGTAGGGCAACAACACACAAAAATACTACACCACAGTGGAATAATAAAAGTCGAAAACGGGCGATAATGTAAAGTGTATCTTGAAAATCATGTGAACACCCGTCTGATGATGAACTTGCCAGTTCGAAACCGGTAACGTCGCTATTTACCGAAATAAATAGCAGCATTAATAGTGGCTGGTTGCTGTTTTCTTCTTTGTTAGAATTAACCTACATTAATTTCCGATTTTTTCCTCTGCCTGTACTGCGAATCCTGCTTCTTGGCATATTTCGTGACTCTGGGCCACAGGGGAGTATCCCACGGGTTTTCGAGAGTGAGTTTGCGAGTATCAAAATATGTGACGTAAATTGCCGTATCTTTTGATTTCTCTGAGTTAGAAGTTTAAGTTTTGTACACCGACATGGAACCGTAGACTTCAGTACTTCTCATGAACTTCAACTAGGTACGTGAACCCCTTCCTGAAAAAAAGGGTTCTTAACAGCTGAATAGAGAGAGAGAGATAGACAGACAGACGTACAGATGGGCAACAACTCCGAGCAAGACAGCACTGTAGTTCCTTCTCCAGATTGTCACACAGATGAAAAAATGGTAGATATCGAAACAGATGACAGAGGGATAGAAAAACAATTAAAATCGCTCAAAAGAGGAAAGGCCGCTGGACCTGATGAGATACCAGTTCGAATTTACACAGAGTACGCGAAGGAACTTGCCCCCCCTCTTGCAGTGGTGTACCGTAGGTCTCTAGAAGAGCGCAGCGTTCCAAAGGATTGGAAAAGGGGACAGGCCATCTCCGTTTTCAAGAAGGGACGCCGAACAGATGTGCAGGACTATAGACCTATATCTCTAACGTCGATCAGTTGTAGAATTTTGAAATACGTATTATGTTCGAGTACAATGACTTTTCTGGAGACTGGAAATCTACTCTGTGGGAATCAGCATGGGTTTCGGAAAAGACGATAGTGTGAAACCCAGCTAGCGCTATTCGTCCACGAGATTCAGAGGGCCATAGACACGGGTTCCCAGGTAGATGCCGTGTTCCTTGACTTCCGCAAGGCGTTCGATACAGTTCCCCACAGTCGTTTAACGAACAAAGTAAGAGCATATGGACTATCAGACCAATGTGTGATTGGATAAAAGAGTTCCTAGACAACAGAACGCAGCATGTCATTCTCAATGGAGAGAATCTTCCGAGGTAAGAGTGATTTCCGGTGTGCCGCGGGGGAGTGTCGTAAGACCGTTTCTATTCACAATACATATAAATGACCTTGTGGATAACATCGGAAGTTCGCTGAGGTTTTTTGCGGATGATGCTTTAGTATATCGAGAGGTTGTAACAACGGAAAATTGTGCTGAAATGCAGGAGGATCTGCAACGAACTGACGCATGGTGCAGGGAATGGCAATTGACTGTCGATGTAGACAAGTGTAATGTGCTGCGAATACATAGAAACAAAGATCCTTTATAATTAGCTACAATATAGCAGGTCAGCAACTGGAAGCAGTTAGTTCCATAAATTATCTGGGAATAGGCATTAGGAGTGATTTGAAATGGAATGACGATATAAAATAATCGTCGGTAAAGCAGATGCCAGAGTGAGATTCATTGGAAGAATCCTAAGGAAATGCAATCCGATAACAAAGGAAGTAGGTTACAGTACACTTGCTCGCCCAGAGCTTGAATATTGCTCACCAGTGTGGGATCCGTACCAGATAGGGCTGATAGAAGAGATAGAGAAGATCCAACGGAGAGCAGCGCGTTTCGTTACAGGATCATTTAGTAGCCGCGAAAGCGTTACTTAGATGATAGATAAACTCCAGTGGAAGACTCTGCAAGAGAGACGCTCAGTAGCTCAGTACGGCCTTTTGTTGAAGTTTCATGAACATAACTTCACCGAGGAGACAAGCAGTATATTGCTCCCTCCTACGTATATCTCGCGAAGAGACCATGAGGATAAAATCAGAGAGATTAGAGCCATACCGACAATCTTTCTTTCCACGAACAATACGAGGCTGGAATAGAAGGGAGAACCGATAGAGGTACTCAAGGTACCCTCCGCCACACACCGTCAGGTAGCTTGCGGAGTATGGATGTAGATGTAGATGTAGATCCTATAAGGGCTCCGCTTTTACCGACAGAGGTACGAAACTCTAAAAATGGCAATGACACTGAAATACTACAAATACCATCTCAAAACAAGCATCGAATCACGGTGAAGGACCCAACCCGTAATGGAAGAATCAAAATCCAATAGTAATCTTCGGAATTGGCCTCAAGTTCAAGTACAGCATGAACCCCAACTCCTCTGACAAAGTTTCCGATATTGCTCAGGTATATTTCCTGAGTATTTCGATACGAAAGACCCATGCTATCCGGTGGCAAATCAAAGAGTTGTGATGTAATTATACTATCTGATCAAAATATCCGGATAAACCTTTGGAATGAATGCTGATCACTAGATATCACAAGACATCTATTATAAATGCAGGCGGCGAGTGTTGTATTGTCAGCAGAGGTGTAGTAACAGCAGACTGGGTCAGCCTGGAGAGGTCAGCGACTTCGAACGCCATTGGTTGCCACCTGAGTATCACATCCGTCAGGGTCACATCAACCCTCCTAAAGCTGCCTGAGTCCATGGTTGGTGATGTGAGTCTGCAACGGAAAGGCGAAGGAACAGCTACAGCTAAATGAAGACCAGAGACATTTCTCGACTGTAGTGGTGGACAGGGGCTGCCGAGAACTGCGGAGTGTGTTTGTAAAAATTCTGATGAAATCCGAGGAAGGAGTAACTTGAGAGTTTCAAAGTGCTACATGCAGTCCAGCTGCCACAATGACTCCGCGTAGGGAACTAAAAAGAATGGGGTATAACGGTCGAGCAGCTCCTTAAAAGCCATATATCTCTGTGGGCAGCGCTAAGCGTAGCTTCAAGTGGTGCAAAGAGTGATTTAGAGTGATGAATCACACTGCCGTAACTTTTGACAACCTGACGGAAGCGTTGAGGTTTGGCGAATGCCTTGGGAACGTTATCTGCCAACACTGAAGTATAGAGGAGGTGGTGTTACGCTATTGGGCTAGTTTTCGTGGTTCAGGCATGGACCTTTTACTGGTTTTAAGACAACTATAGCAGCAGAAACGTATGAGCACAATTTACAACATCGCGTACTGCTTGCAGTACAGGAACAGTTCAGAATATCGTACTTCCATGTCTGCTCAGAGTCCCAATGTGAACCCAACTGAACATATATGCGATTCATCAGAACGTCGACTTCGGTCCAGACCCCCAGAGTCCAACATTACTAGCTTCTCTGGTTTCGGTTGTTGAGGGATGTCCTCCCCGACATTGAGACATCTCACTGAAAATGTCCCCAATGTAAAACTTACTGGCAGATTAAAACTGTGTGCCGGACCGAGACTCGAACTCGGGACCTTTGCCTTTCACTGGCAAGTGCTCTACCAACTGAGCTTCCCAAGCACTTGCCCGTGAAAGGCAAAGGTCCCGAGTTCGAGTCTCGGTCCGGCACACAGTTTTAATCTGCCAGTAAGTTTCATATCAGCGCACACTCCGCTGCAGAGTGAAAATCTCATTCTGTCCCCAATGTAGTTCAAGCCATCTAAAGGTGAAAGGTAGACACACCCAGTGTTAACGTCCACTACCAGGTGCCTGGTACTTTGAATCAGTATGTGTATGAGTCATACCGGAATGTTGCTCCAGTTACATTTGTTGCTGTTAAAATATCTTCAGAACACTGGAGAAGCCTATAATATGAAACCACCAAAATACACAATATAATACACTAACTAATGCGACGACTCTTACATGCAGAATTACTGCGATGTGGTTGCCGTCGTCCCTCATCCATTGCACTCAGTGAACCTGCATACACGAATTGCACGTCAGCCAACTGTCCTTCAGTAAATATATCCACAATACTGTTAACGTACAACTAACATTGCAGCAGAAAGGAAGCAGAGACGCGTTGTCATCCGTACATACATGTAGACGGAATGCAGATCAGAATGGTAGACCAGCAAATGTCACATAATAGTAATTGTGAGTACTTCCTGCGAGGCTACAGTAATTATTGTTACAGTTATTATTATGTAACATGTGCTGGTGTACCATTATCATCTGCTTTCCTTCCACATGTATTTACGGATTGTGGCGTGTGTCCATATATGTGTAAGATGAATCAGATACTTGCACAGTATAAAACATGGTATACATGAGTTGTTATCACGCATACGCTTAGAAGTGACGCAAATTCGAAACCAACTAATCGCACAAATTAAATGAACAACTTTATCATACAGCCTACAGTGGACCATGTTTTCATTTGCAAAATATTTGAAATCTGTCGATCAATACAAGAACAGTACTTTCTCTGTAACGATCTACCAGAGATACGGGGATCCCTTAGACCAAAATATTCAGAAAATATTCTGAGCAATCTTAAATATTTTGTTGGTGGAGTTCCAGTATGCCTTTTTTGTAAAACAAAGTGTCAGACATTACTGTAAGACGTAGTATTGGTCAAAACTAGTAGAAAATTACCGATAATCATACAGTATGAGTCAGAGGAGAGGGACATGCTTTGAAGGGTAATAGTATTAATAATTCTGAAGAAAATACATCATATTGATATACGACCAATTTTGAATGTTTTCTGACATACAACACATTTAATATTACTTTCGTACATTTTTATTGTATAACCCGAAAACCGCACCTTCCAGAGACAACGCGTCGCAGTAAAAAATTAAACTACATTAAATTTCCTACAGAGAAGGTCCTACTCATTTTATCTCTGCAACTAATAGTTTCCGCAAACAGACAGGGAGAATATTGAAAAACTCGTGCGTCGCACTTGTTTGGAGCTAAGGAAGTTTTTGCAGACTAGTTAGAATCATAGGTCATAGGTTTCTTGTATCAAATCGTTCGTCTCGACTTCCTCTGCACTACTGTGGTACGTTGTAAACACTGACAATGTCTGAATAACACGAAAAATTAATATCAATGAACATCAACTGTGTTCTGTCTCGGAATATATGTCCATGTGAAGCTTTTTGTCCAGAATAACTAACAATATCACCCCTGAAACCATGTATTTGACCTCTTGATTCACACTGCATATTTGAATAGCAATGCTTATTAGGATACGGGCCAATCTATCCACTCAATCACGTCTATCTGTTACTTATAAGTAGACACTCTAAGCAGTACTGCACTTGGTACCACGCAGTCTGATATATCCTTCTTCTCAGTGAACCACATACTCTTTCAAATAAACTTGGCTCTATTCGGATTCCACCACATACACTGACCACACGCTCCTGCAATTTCCGCACACTGTCGATGATAAAACACCCCATAAACAGAAACCCCTAGGGATTCAGGTCCGTTGAGCGGTGAGGTCTTGCTACCGAACCTCCTTGACCAACTTTGCGATAAGCACGAAGCCTAGAAAATGTGGTGGTGCTCCATCGTGCATAAACAACAGACGTTGTCTTTCGGCAAGGGTAACGTTCTCCAATAACGCTGGTGCAGAAATCGGTGATACTCAGCAACATTTAATCTGTTTGGTATGGCGTTTATGTCTGTCACCGAGAATTTCTGTTCATACACTGATGCTGAAGCGATTCTGATGCCTCTTCTCCATGACTGCTAGGAAATTTGCATCGGTGCACTAGTGCGTTTTGTGGTAATTTGCTATTCTGTCTCGCCTCATCTGTAAATACTATTCGTTTCTCGTGACAAGTAACAATATTTCAGCAGGTTCTGATTTCCGGACGTGTAATTATAGGAACTTCTAGTTTTGACCGATACCCCTACCTGTAGGAATATGCCTACTAAAAAAAAAAAAAAAAAAAAAAAAAAAAAAAAAAGCACCCTGTTGCAATAAGCAACCTTCACAGCTGCAATAGCACGGTATAGAAATCGGCCATGAGTTCGTGACAGGCAATGCTCACAAGATTACTATACGCCGTAAAGCAAAACACGTAGCACAGACTGTAACGGACAGTCGGAATAAACAAGATGTGAAAACTGTGAAAACGAACAAAGGCCGTCTTCTGGATGGCCTTGGCCTCTGGTTATAAAAGCTGTGCCGTTAGTCGGCTATTACTGGTGGTAGCAAAATACAGTGATTCACGAAGGGAGCCTCCTAGTACGCACTACTTTTGGACTATTGGATGAGACTCAGCCGTCGATAATGCAGATGCCCAGTGAAGGAGCCCCTGACTTCATAATTACATACCTCGTACAGTATCAGCGTACATAATTAAACTCGTCCTCTGCAAGCAGTCTTTGCAGTCACATCACAGACTTTTCGAAATGCAATGCGGAGATGATGCAAACGAACAATGATACTTGGCGCCACACCCTGTATTGTCTTAAAGGAAATGGATTCAGACGCCACACACATCGACGATTCAAGCTCCTTCAGCGTGGTCTGATGCTTCCGGTAGACAGTGTCTTTCAATGTGACCAACAGACAGGAATCACAAGGAATCAGATCGGACTAATATGTAGGCCAACCTATCCCCGCGCTAGTAAATTTACAATAATCCAAAGCAATAACTCTACTCCGGAAGTATCAATCAAAAAAACGAAACGCCTGTTCGGTGTAGCGTGGTTTGCCCGCATCTTGTACGAGACAGTCGGTGCCTGGTCGATCCTCCAACGCAGGCTACGTCGTGACAAACTGTTCCAAAATCGCAACGTAACGGTCACTAATGATCGTTCCTTGCATAAAAATGGTCAGTAATGCCTCTACTGCATACCGCTGCGCAAACAGTAACTTTGGGAAAGTACAGCGGTTTTGCTTCTCAGATTTCTTCACGACTCATTGCAGTTGAAAATATGATTCATCTTTGAATCAGGTGCAACTAACATCAAACCATTCGTTAACAATCATTGTGATAATCTATTTCGCAAAATAAACGACTGATGGCTTTTGATTTTCATTGGAAAATGTATAGGATCTGTCCCAGTATTTTATGCCTCGTAGAACGCTTCAAACCTTTCTCTGCTGTAATTACTCAGGTGTTGTTCCTTGGATTTTGCTGAATGACTCCATAAACCATGAAGACATTTTCAGAAGCAACTAAAGTTTACCTGCTAGATCATCAGCCACGCTGCCTGTCCGTTGGAATCTGGCGCAGAGTTTGCGAATGGTTTTCGCATCGGTTCCTTTTGGAACATTAAATCGTGTCGGAAAACTGTACCTTCTTGCCGTATGACTGCGTTCTTAAGGTGCCTTCACACTGAAAACCATCTCCAACACACTCGGTTGACAACTGTTTTCAACTCCAAGTTTGACTTACAAGGGAAGGCCGCCAATTGCGAAATTCAGATTCGATTCATACTGTGCATAATAAAAGCTCATGGCCAGAGGTGTAATGTGGCAAAGCACCAAGATGCACTTCTCAGCCGTTGTCGAGAAATTCGACAGTTAAAAGAAACCGTTGCAGTGAAATACTCTCTACGATTAATGATTCTCTACAGCGTCGTGGCGCAGTGATAAGCGCTCTGGTTCGTAATCCGAAGGTCGCCGGATCGAATCTCACGCTATGCAGCTTTTTTTTTAGTATTTGTTTTTTATAATTCAATTATATATATATATATATATATATATATATATATATATATATTTAATTCCTGGCAATCAGTTGCAACAATTATGCATATAATAAGTTGTTGAAAGTCGTTTGTCGTGGAAAAACTGGCGACTTCGAACATCATAATGTTTTCCGCAAACAAAGTTGTATTTCACAAATGTTATTAATTGTCTTCATAATGTTAACCACGCATAGTTAACGGAAGACATAGAAACGATATTCCGAAACGAATACGTATAGCGTAAGTCAAACGTTCGAATTAGAATAGAGACCCCACGAACACAAATTTGCTGTGGCAGGTATGAAATATAAACTCCGTTACTCGCTCGTTACACTTGAATGACATGTTGAATGGGCTGAAACGAGCCGCCGCATAACAGCGTAGTTGGCTGCTAACTTCGAAAGAAGGTAGATGCGGTCCCTAGTGCAACTTATAACATTGTCGAAAATCAGTGCGAACGGGAGAGCTTTGGTACACCCTGTTAAAAAAAACGGAAAAATGGAGGCGGTACAATTGGAGAGCGATCCGCCTTCACCAACACGCATAAGCAATTCATTAATACTTTATATATATATATATATATATATATATATATATATATATATATATATAATTAAAAAAAATTGCATGGCGCGAGATTCGATCCGGCGACCTTCGGATTACGAACCCGAGCGCTTACCGTTGCGCCACGACGCTGTAGAAAATTACTAATCGTCGAGAATATTTCACCGTAACGGTTTCTTTTAACTGTCGATTTTCTCGACAACGGCTGAGAAGTGCATCTTGGTGCTTTGCCACATTACACCTCTGGCCATGAGCTTTTATTATGCGCAGTATGAATCGAATCTGAATTTCACAATTGGCGGCCTCCCCTTGTTAGTTTTCAACTGTTGTAAACAGTTGCTTGAGTCGCGAGTCTGAACAACTAGTTTAGGGAAGTTTTGTCTCGAGTTTGTAGTTTATGATCAGCGAGCAAATCCACGGCAGAGTTGCGTCACTTGCGCATGCGCATTTGCCGTGTCGTCTGCTGTGTTTCTTTCTTCGTCTGCTGCGTTTCTTTTGACAATGGCAACTCAGGAGTCGTCAACTTTTGTTAGAAATTGAAATGAGGAAACCTCTGTAGGATCCTCCTGATTCTGCATATGGTTCAAATGGCTCTGAGCACTATAGGACTTAACTTCTGAGGTCATCAGTCCCCTGGAACTTAGAACTAACCCAACTAACCTAAGGACATCACTCACATCTATTCCCGAGGCAGGATTCGAACCTGCGACCATAGCGGTCGAGCGGTTCCAAATTGTAGCGTCTAGAACCTCTCGGGCACCCGGCCGGCGATTCTGCATATTCGGATAAAATTGGTGTACTGCTTGTGGAGAGTGAAAGGAAATGGACAAATACGAGTATGAAAATACAGTACAATCGTGAGCATTACAAATTGTCAAAACTAAAAGTGGGTCTGGGACAACTGAGATCCTCGTTGCGAAATGGATATTTTACGAGCATATGAACTATTTGAAAGGCGTGAACAAGCCAGGGAGAAAAATATTTACAACCGTAAATGTCATTCATTAGCGTAACTGAAGCTGTAAGATGTCTGGTCGGAAAGTTTGTAATTACGACTGTATTTTCACCGGAAATTTATTTACTTCTCTAGGCATATAATTTTGTCAACATCTGATACATAGTAGTTTTCAGACTAATGGCTTACATTGTTAATAACTCAAGCTATAAGGGTTTTGTTCGGAAGTTTTTAATTACATTTGTCTTTTCGTGCGATATTTGTTTATTCATATCTCACCATTTCACTTTACCGACAACTAATAAAAAGTAGATTGCAAATTCATCCCATATATTCTTTGCGGTTCTTCCTGCATTACCTCCCTTTATCTGAAGGCATTTATTTTGCCATCCGAAATCCTGTCTGTTTCTGGATCTTCCACATCAAAACTGCCAGGTAGTGAGTAAACTGAGGCGCTATCTTTATTTCTTCTAAAAGTACTGCGCAAAGACGCAG
This sequence comes from Schistocerca americana, assembly GCF_021461395.2. Classification (NCBI taxonomy): domain Eukaryota; kingdom Metazoa; phylum Arthropoda; class Insecta; order Orthoptera; family Acrididae; genus Schistocerca; species Schistocerca americana. The sequence continues at coordinate 275,373,449 of NC_060124.1, read as the reverse complement.
TTGCAGAAGTCACTAATGTTGCTTTTTCAGGACTTAAATGAATAGTTGTTCTAAGACACCGAAAAACTGCTAACAATATTAAAAAAAAATTTCTTCACAATTCTTCCACCGCGAGATTTTCGCTGCCTTTCTCTTACCATCCTGCGTATGATTTCATCATGTACTCTGAAAGAGAAAAAGCATCATCTCACACCATAACAAATAGCAAATCTTCACAGTCAGAATCCATTTTCATTGATTTCCTCCAGCCGGGGTGACGGAGCGGTTCTAGGCGCTACATTCTGGAACCGCGGGACCACTACGGTCGCAGGTTCGAATTCTGCCTCGGGCATGGATGTGTGTGATGTCCTTAGGTTAGTTAGGTTCACGTAGTCCTAGGTTCTAGGGGACTGATGACCTCAGAAGTTAAGTCCCATAGTGCTCAGAGTAATTTGAACCATTGATTTCCTGTAACAAAAAACAAAAACGCCGAACGTGTTTTCACATCAAACTGTTGTCAACATTTTTCAACAATTGTCAAAGATTGTACGTGTGCCAAACTCCTAACGGTTGCAAGATTGTCAAATTCACAACAGTGGTATGTTTTTGTTTGTTGGAGTTGGCTTTCGAAGGTACCTTAACCTGTGGCATTCCAGGAACAGAAGAACACTTTTCCAATGAAATACATAATTCCAACCATTTGCTTCGACACGCCCACCTTCCTTCACGTTTCAACGGTGGAGCTGGTCGCCTGTGTTGCGACACACTGTTTATAGGCACTACGTATTGCGATTACGGCGCCATCTGTTAGCAACTTTTCAAAATATTTCATAACTTTTGTATAAATTCTGCATAAAATTCTACAGCATTCGCAATAAAAATACCGTTTGTTGCACTCGTCTACCGAACTTAGTTTTCGAGATGTTTAACAATCTTCGTTGTGGAAGCCCCTGATTGCTTCCACGAGCAGTATTGGAGTGGACTGCTAGAGTTCAGCACTTTCGCGATACCATCTGTAACTGCAACACCGAATTCCAGAACCGGAATCAGCAGCCAACTAGGGCAATTTTGCCTTAAGGCCTCTGAATGTTAACTGTAAATGACAGCCTGTAACAGGTTGAAAGGAGAAAAATGATCACAACAACACTAACACTACAACATACTTCATCTCCAGTTAGATACCCCAGTGATTGTCCTACTTAATAACATCAAAAACCAGTGACAGTCAGATAAACCATGAGCACCAACGTCTAGCGATATATTAGAAAATATCGGTGAACTAGCCCCACTCAGTTCTGGATTCGTTGCAATGTAGCATCATCCTAATATTATTTACTAACGCAATTTAAGGAAATACTTGGAACCAGAAGCAAGCCTCGTCAATTGTCATGCTTGTATGGGAATCGAACTGACTCCTCATGAACATTACTAACACCACCGTTCTTGAACACGATAAAACGACGAAGACGTATCATAAGAACATACAGGCTGTTCTGTGCAGCACTTAAAATCGTACAAATATTTATAAAGAACAACTACAGCAACGCTAAAGGCCGCTTAGCAAGCGTCAAACGAATTCTTTTCAAGGAAAAGTACTCAAGCATAACAACATACCACCAAGAGAATTAAATTATTAGTTCCCGCTCGTATTTCCTTAACAACAGCTAGCCCTAGCAAAAAAACACAACATCCTTGAACTTGCAAACGTCGACGGCCAGAAGCTTATCGAGGTAATCAACTATCTCTAACTACGTAATTCTTCAATGAACAACGACAAAAATTAATAAAACAGTAAGAACAAACAGAAATGGTGAAAGTCTTATCAGTAGCTAAAACTGATGTCCACACATTTTCGTAAACTACCAACAAAATCCAAAACTTGAATATCTCCAAATTCAAACACATAATTTCAACCTGATCACATAGTAATTCACGGAAGGAATATTACGGCACTTACGATAGTTACGGTAATAATAAATAGGGCGATTGGTTCAGATCATTACCTCTTTAAGACTAAAATACGATATCTCCCATCTAAAACAAAAAATACAACCGAAACATCTAACCAGATACAACTCAACTACAGCTATTTTTACTATACAAAATACAGAAAAATTTTGAGAAGGAACTGAGACAGCAAATAAAGGTGATTGGCATGAACTCCAGATGAAAATTACTAAAGCAACAGAGAAAACTGTAGCACGGACCGAGAATAAAAAGAAAGTATGGTGTAACGAAAAGTATGAAGAAGCACCAGACCATAGAGCTTAAAATTGAGATTTTAAACAGAATAACAACATTTAGAAGAATTCAGATAACAAATAAACAACACAAAAAGATCCGAAAAATCAAAAGAAGCTTTGAAGAAATTCAGCTTCTGGAAATACAAGTTAAATTTATCAAAAATAATACTAGAAACTTTTACCAAACGTTAAATGTGTGTTTAATGGGTGTCAAACACCAAGTGTTACTTTCAAAGATGAAAATGACAAAATAGGATTAAATAGCAAAGAAAATTGTGAAATACTAGCAAAATGTTTTGAAAAGCTCTTAGACGTCCAGTTCCAACAGTTAAATCGGAATTTCCAGCAGTACCACAAAATGTGGTAGGTGTCCAGCCAACAGAGCAAGAGATTCATGAAGCCATCATATCACTAAAAACAACAAAGCAAGTGGTGAAGATACAATTACAGCCGAATTGTTGAAATGGTTAAAACCAGAGATTTTAAAAGAACTACACCTGCTTGTTGAAAACATTTGGAAAACTAAAAAGATTCGGAAGAGTGGAAAATAGCGTTAATCCACCCGCTACATAAAAAGTGAGGCAAAAAAATGTCATGAATTAAAGAGGAGTTAAACTTCTGCCAGTGACATAAAAAATACAATCATAAATTCTCCTGGATACAGTTGTAGAAACTCTACACAAAAAAAAATTGGGGAATATCAGAGAAATGTACGAAAGTGAAGATCCTGCACAGATCAGATTTTTAACGTAAAACCAATAAATCGCCTCAAAATGTGAATGAGCAAACCTATACTATCATCTGCGTAACTTAGGACCACAAGAATTTGTACGCACTTTGTTCGCTGCTATTCTGATGGACATTTTACTTCGAAAACATTGGTTGGTTTGAGAATGGGCGCAACCAGGAACCGCTCACTGACTAAATAAACATCCATTTAATTGCAACTCTAGCTGTCTCATTTTGCACCACAGTAATGTGGTGTCATTTGTGGATTTCAAAAATGCATTTTATTCGGTCGACATAGAATCAATACGTAAAATAATTAGAGAATTTGACGCTAAAACTACATTAACAAACACAATTCATGAAACTCCAACAAAGACACTATCTAAACATTAAATTTGTGGAAGAACTATTTCAGCCATTTGAAATAAAACTGGCGTTAGACAAAGGGGATGGTTTATCACCTTTACTGTTTATCTATGTTCCACAAAATAATAGTATGGATATCGACTCTCTCCTCTTTGTGTGTACTGAACTCTTTGAGTTGCGAAGTAGATATGTTGCTCGTATTCTTCTTAATTTTTGCTCTTATCCGTAATAAAAAGACATGTCAGCTGCCAAATGTACTGGAACTAATGCACGAAGCTTTATGACATGTCACTGCCGAACGATGGCAAAATGCAGAACAGCACGTCATAAAAGAGGAGGAGGAAACGTGGACTTTATGGTGGCTTGGGATTCTGTTCCTGATCGCCTCGGTTTCAACGTAGCAGTACTGAAATCTACCGCTTTCCTCGGAGTCCGATATGGAAGAAGTTCAGAGACTACCAGATTGTAATACCTTCAGCGCTTCAATACTTAACTAAATGGTGAAATCTCAGCAGTGCAATTTTACGCCGCAGATGGCTCCTACAGAAAAATTGCGCTTTTTAAAATCAGGAATTTTCAGCACTCTCGATTTTAATTACAGTACTATGTTGGCTAAGATCGAGAGCGTGTTTGTCTTTAGATCACCTCCGAAGCGTATCGCCTGTGTTTTACCATATATTGCTTCCTTTTGTTCAAAAATTAAATGACAGTGAAAGCTATATTGTCCTCTGCTCGTCTCTTTTTGCGTCTTTACTACAACTGCTCACATCATTGCAGGTGCTAGACTGGTGCTGTTCAAGTTGAACGCCCCAGTTGCTGTTGCCCCCACGTTATCGCTGAGTCGATGTACGCACTTCGCACAGCATAAAACGTATCCTCATTATCGTACTTTACTGTACTCGAGACAGATTGGCCTCTGCTCCAAGAGGAACGAAATCCAATGAGGTTGCAGCAAACGCGGAAGAATACACAGTATAATATTTACATGAGGTTTATTCTTATGATGAACGGAGTATAGCACTGGGGATCGCGAAGCGGGAACCAAGTTTAGTGAATGTAACAGCGTTAAATAGCAACGAGCCAGCAAGCGAGGGTTCCCTTAACCGTTCTGTCCGGAATCCGTTTCGCCGCACAGAGCCATTGAGACGTTGTTTTGGATCCCCGACCAAAACGTATCAGCAATGTCGAACATCGTAAGGCTGCATATCACACCTACTTATATTACTGACAAAGCATGTCGAGTCTTTCAATTGTCAAGCTGTAGTGTTAATAATTATTAATTTTACTTCCTTGCACTAACCTGCGTTATTATTCACTATCTTAGGTTCCCAAAAAATGTTAAAATGACAATGTTGTTCGTTTCTTAATTACGGTGATTGCAGTATAAAAAGGCAGTGCATGAAAATTTTCCAGGCTTTTTTCTCAAAATACGCATACAAAATCAAGTAGCAATTAAACAATTAAAGTCCTTACGTACCTACGCCGATTTTCAGTCAAAACTATAAAAATTGATACTTTGTCAGTAGCAACTTGTTGGAAATTTTATTCTGGAGTCATGTAGATTAAGTTACTTCATGCTTCACTGTGATCTTGAACTGGTGTTTCACCAGTTTCGTTTGCCATGTGCCTTTGAAATGTTGATTGTGGTTCCGTCTCTACGCGTGATAAAAGATGTTCACAGTATTGCTCCTTGAGACAAGTAACGGTTTCAATATCAGTAAGCATTACTATGAGGCGTTACACTTGCATTGTTAATGCTAAGGGCCTGCATTCAAGAATTTTCAAAATAAATTACTTGCTTTGTATGCTTAAATGGCTTGCTTCATGTTTTTGTTGTCTTGTGTCCGAAGACTGGTTTGATGCAGTTCTCTATGCTTGATGAGGTTCTCTTCATCTCTCCATAGCTACCGCAACCCACATTCCCTAGTTCCCCAGTTCGATTTAGTATCTCCTCAGATGTTATTCGATCTGTCCATATAACTTCCAGCATTCTTATATAACACCACATTTAAAAAATTCTGTTCTCTTCTTGTATGAATTTCTTATCGTCTATGTTTCACTTCCATGCAAGACTTCACTCCAGACACGTAACTTCACAAAGAAGCTTTCTCATTCACATAAATATTGAAAAAGACACCTACAGAAAGAGAAATGAAGGTCGTCAACATACACTCGCAATAAAGATAGTATACGAGGTCCATTGGAGCTGTCACTTAGAGCCATGGCTGGTGAACGACATCTAACTGGTATTAAATTAGTAATAAACTGGTAGTGAGGAGAACGATATATGACGGACGATGCAAGGACATAAAAATAGCACAGACGAAGAAGGTATTCATGTCCAAAAGAAGTCTACTAGTTTTAAACATAGTCGCCAATATGGGAAAAAATTCTGAGAATGTAAGTCTGGAGCGCAGAATATAATGTCAGTGACTCATAGGCTACGGGAAAACCGGCCCAGAAGAGAATCTAAGCATTTGAGATGGGACGCTACTGAAGAATGTTGAAAAGTTAGGTGAGCTGATAAGGTAAAGGATGAGGAGCTTCTCCACAGAATCGGCGAGGAAAGGAACACACTTTAAACAACGACAATAAGAAAGCATAGGATGATAGCACATGTGGTAGGACGTCAGGGAATAAATTCCATGCCGCAATATGGAACTGTAGAAGCTGAAAGACGTAGGAGAAGACCGAGGTAATGACTGACGGCGTACGTTGCTATTTGTACCCCGAGGTGAAGAGACTGCAACGAAAGGGGAATTCAGGGTTGAAGACTAGTAACACACCTCCGCGCTCCCCGCCCCCACAGAAAATATAGTATATAGTGCTTTTGATTAACTAAATAGGTTTTTGAAAAACCAAGTATTCAGCGTATCAGTAAAGGAAAGCTTACAAACAGTGTGTGCTAGTGGTCGTGACTTATTATAGTTAAATATGGACTTGTAATGTAGAAAACATTAAAATTCTGAACTATTTCTTAAGGGTACTAATCAAGATGTATGAAGACAAACTTATGGACCAGGGAATAAATACTAATGGAAGCTATAAGAGTGTGTTCGGCGGCGGGTTAAATAATCTTTTTCCCCGTTCCCAAGAGTCTGAGGACTATTTCGCGGGCAGCCAGAAAGCGATGGAGAACGTTATTTCCCGACTGCAAGTTATTCTTGCGCTCACTGAAAGAAAATCTTCCTACTTGATATTTATTCGGCGTTATCAGGAACTATGACTATGAATAAAAGTTTTGAGTTCTCACTGATTAATGTATTCAGTAAAAGTTCACACACTCGACCATAATAGTATTCCTGATAATAATAATACTGCCCCTACCAGAAACAGCATTACTATCAGTTCAGGGGCACTTCTACTGCAAGCTCCAAGTACAATGGTCTAACGCCCTGATTTCTAGCCACCAAAGTCAATAGTTCGCCACAAAAGTGGAAGATAATCTCACTACTTGCCACGCGGTTTTGTCAACATTCCAGGCGGCACACAAAGAGCTACTTTCTTGAAATCTATGCGATCCAGGTCGGTGTACAGTCTTCGCGAGTTCACATCCTGCTTTTACCAAAAACGCGCTTGGAGGGTGCCTGGCTGTGAAATCATCCACACACTGCGTATGTCGGCGTTTGATTTACACGAAAAGATCGATAGCTCGGTGCAAAGTGTCTCCTTGAAGTCTAAACGATCCAGGACTGTGCACAGACCTAGCGAATTCACTTCCTACTTCTACGGAAAACGTGTTTGGTTGCTGCCTGGCTGTCATGTCTCCGAGACACGGCTTATGCCGGGGTTTGACTGACGAAGAAAGATCGATAGCTCTGTGCGAAGTCTCTCTTTGCAAAATCTAAACGATCCAGGACGGTGCACAGTCCTCCCGAGTTCACTTCCTACTTTTACCTAAAATATGCGTTTAATGGTGCCTAGCTCTGACGTCAACCGAGCCAGAGCGTATGCCAGCGTTTGACCGACGCGAACACATTGATAGTTCGGTGCAAAGTGTCCCATCACTGCCTCTCTGGCCGTATTTATATACTGAAGCAGCGGACCACCGAACGGAACATCTGCTATCAACCGCTGTAGGCACAGACAGCAGCATCTAAATGGTCACTTTCTCGGACGCGTATTGTTTAATAACTTTGTTGTGTAACAATTTGCAATATTTATAATTTTTACATGATGAAAGTTAAGTTGGCTTTAGTTAGTGAAAAAGTTTTACTTCGACTGCATTTAAACTTCGTCGGCCAGAATCTTTAGAACGAAACCGACAGTAGAACGTTGAATACCTCTTTAAAGTCCTTGTATTGATTGCTATTTACACTCAAGCGTTGGTAACTTCATACATATGTATTATTTCCTTAATGTAATCGAGTGCTTTTAATTAGAATTTCCTATAACAGTTACAAGTGGCACTTAATCTATTGTAAATAGGGACGATTTCGTTCCAAATTTGATTTTTTAGTAAATTACTTCAAAAGTCATAGAGGTAGCCTAACGGAGTCACATAGCTCATGTTTCTGTATCAAACTGAGGTTACATACGAATTTTCGTCTTTCTGAGCCCACTATTTAGCGCCTTCAAATTTCATAAAAAAGCCGCCTTTGACCAAAATACTGCTCCGATCAAGTTGAGGCTCATAGCTTTCGATTGTGAGATACACTATGTGATCAAAAGTATCCGGACACCCCCAAAAACATACGTTTTTCACATTAGGTGCATTGTGCTGTCACCTACTGCCAGGTACTCCATATCACCGACCTCAGTAGTCATTAGACATCGTGAGAGAGCAGAATGGGGTGCTCCGCGGAACTCACGGACTTCGAACGTGGTCAGGTGATCGGGTGTCACTTGTGTCATACGTCTGTACGCGAAATTTCCACACTTCTAAACATCTCTAGGTTCCGATGTGATAGTGAAGTGTAAAAGTGAAGGGACACGTACAGCACAAAAGCGTACAGGTCGACCTCGTCTGTTGACTGACAGACACCGCTGACAGTTGAAGAGTGTCGTAATGTTTAATAGGCAGACATCTATCCAGACCATCACACAGGAATTCCAAACTGCATCAGGATCCACTGCAAGTACTATAACAGTTACGCTGGAGGTGAGAAAACTTGGATTTCACTGTCGAGCGGCTGCTAATAAGCCACACATCTCGCCGGTAAATGCCAAACGACGCCTCGCTTTGTACAAGGAACGTAAACATTGGACGATTGAACAGAGGAAAAAACGTTGTGTGGAGTGACGAATCACGGTACACAATGTGGCGATCCGACGGCAGGGTGTGGGTATGGCAAATGCCGAGTGAAAGTCATCTGCCAGGGTGTGTAGCGCCAACGGTAAAATGCGGAGGAGGTGGTGTTATGGTGTGGTCGTGTTTTTCGTCGAGGGGGCTTGCACCCCTTGTTGTTTTGTGTAGCACTATCTCAGCACAGACCCACACTGACGTTTTAAGCACCTCCTTGCTTCCCACTGTTGAAGAGTTATTTGGGGATGGCGATTGCATCTTTCAGCACGATCAATCACCTGTTGATAATGCACGGCCCGCGTCGGAGTGGTTACACGACAACAACATCCCTGTAATGGACTGGCCTGCACAGATTTCTGACCTGAATCCTATAGAACAGCTTTGGGATGTTCTGGAACACCGACTTCATGCCAGGCCTCACCGACCGACATCGATACCTCTCCTCAGTGCAGCACTCCGTGTAGAATGGGCTGCCTTTCCCCAAGAAACCTTGCAACATCTGACTGAACGTATGCCTGCGAGAGTGGAAGCTGTCATCAAGGCTGAAGGTGGACCAACACCATAATGAATTCCAACATTACCGATGGAGCGCGCCACGAACCTGTAAGTCATTTTGAGCCAGCTGTCCGGATACTTTTGATCAAGTAGTGTACATTTGCACATTCTGAACAATTTGGCTATCTAGCTCCATTATTTAGTGCCACTTCTTTTTTAAACAACATATTTAGCAAAACCTATTCATCTGATCATCCTGGAACTTCTCAGTTTTAACATTAATATACTGAAGCACATACTGTGAAAGTTTGGAAAAGCTATTTCAATTAATCTCATACTTAGATCATGGCGCAATACCAAGTATGCTACACACAACCGCTCGTGTCAGTGAACCTGGGTACGTCTCGGCACACACGGTCGTCTCTGTATCTCTCACAATGATACAGCGCCTTTTTTCGCCAATAGTAACTGCGATAAAATAGGACGGAATGTCAAAACTCTTCGATTCTGATAAAAAAATGCCACTTAAAAGATGATGTTTTAGGTACTGATTATCAATCAAAACATTACGTCGTTCGTAATACTTCGACTAAATAAAGTCTAATCCCCTAAACAAATTGAATTGTCTGATATACTGTACATCACGCTAACATTCGGAGTGATTTTTTGCCCGCGTCGGCCGAATATGTAATTATTCCAGTCTCGTATTATGTCATCTCCACCTCCTCTCTCGCCCTGTCATCTCCTCCTACCACCCTCTCTCTGTCCTCTCTTACTCCCTCTCCTCTTTGTCCATCTCCTGCTATTCCCTTTCTCTGTTCATCTTCTCCTCTTTCCTTTCTCTGCCCATGCACTCACCTTCCGCTTCTCTGCCCTCTTACCGCTACCCTCCTCCTCCTCCTCCCCCTATCTGTGTCGATCTCCTGCTCCCCTTTCTCTCTCCACGTTATCATCCCCATCCTCATGGAAGGCTGCTGGTTCTTATCTCCACACTATTTATTTCCAGACAGTATGTTACGTGTGTACCAAATTTGGTCGAAATCGTTGCAGGGGCTTAGGAGAAACAGTTCACCGATAAATTTAACCAGGTACGCAAATATCAGATATATTTCACAAATATTTAACATATTTCACACATATTCGTGAACATATTTCAGTTTTATGTCTGGCGAATTTCGCCCTGCAATTTCGTTTTCACGGAGCTCAATGTTTATTGCGTCATATATCCTGAGCCATGTGTCGTAAAACTATATAATTTTGCAGGTACACCCGGTACAAGTGCGGATTTTTTTCTTTTTTCTAGTCATCAGTCTTCTGTCTGGTTTGATGCGGTCCGCCACGAAATTCCTCTCCTGTGCCAACCACTTCATCTCAGAGTAGCACTTGGAACCTACGTCCTCAATTATTTGCTGGGCGTATTCCAATCTCTGTCTTCCTCTACAGTTTTTGCCCTCTACTGGATACCGTCTGCAAAATGTATTAGAAATAGAGGTAGTGTTAAAGGAGTAATAAATTGAAACATCACCTGTGACGCGACTGTTTTTCTCGCATCTTTGTGTTTATGAGATCATATCTCCTGAATTTTGGGTCATATAATGATGTACTTTTGCTAGTACTTCAAGTGGTATATAAATGTGTGATGTCTGCAGAATGCGTTGCCAGGAGTGTTAGCAGTAAATGTGCAATAAGGTGAAATATTATGCCTGACACGGCAAAACAAGTGTTAAAAATTTTGTGGGGGCTGTCAGCGAGAAAAAAGTCTCTTAAAGGATTGAAATTAAGTGTGAAGTTTGCCGGAAATCACCATGTATTCTTAGTCTCAAAGGCCAGGTGAATGTAGTCTGGCTGTTTGGGTGCCGTGCGCTTCGCTCTTATTTTATTCCGCCCCTTTGTGGGATGTGTGGTTCTCACTGTGATTATTTCCAGACAATAACTGATTTTTTGATGATTTTTACTTTTGTACGTTTAGCTTTCCACCACCTTCCAATCAGATATAATCAATACATTAAAACCACAACATGGAGGCGATCAGAACCTGTAGTTTGTGAGGGACTTCCACTGCGATTTGGATGGGCTGAAATATCTGCGCCGCGCGGAGTGGCCGCGTGGTTTGAGGCGGCATGTCACGAACTGCGTGGCCCCTCCCGCCGGAGGTTCGAGTCCTCCCTCGGGCATGGGTGGCTGTGTTGTTCTTATCGTAAGATAGTTTAACGTAGTGTCTATGTCTAGGGACCGATGACCTCAGCAGTTTGGTCCCTTAGGAATTCACACACATTTGAACATTTGAAATATCTACATAATTGGCAAGCAGTATAGCTTAAATTATATGAATTTTATTCATAAGGCATCTATAATTCTGACACAGACCTTATTTGACACCATGGGAGTGACTTTAGTAGCCAACAGCATAAAAATAGCAGTCTCTGCTGAAGGGAGCCACTTGGCGGTTGGATAGTTGTGGTGACTGTCTTTACTCAGTATAGACAAATGTTAGCAGACACTTTATCAGCCACAGATGTGCGTATGTGCCAAAGTTTGCTCTGTATTGTTTTTGCTTAGGTGAAAGTGGCTAAACTGAAGCGATAACATACCTCAGTGTATCAATCTCCTGTTATTTATCTACAGAACAATACTAAGCGAACGTTATCCGAAGTTTTTGTTCGTTATTATAAATTTATAAAACACCCCAGTCAAAATAAGATCCAGAGGTCCTGAAAACCTGAACAAGAGACAACTAGATGAGTATCCACGGATGTTGTGGATATGGGAATCTGTATGTTTAGTGGAGGCTCGAATTAATGTAATTCAAAATAAGATGTAGATAGGTGAGACGGGAAATATTGAATTTAATTAACGAAAGAAGAAGTATAACAATGAAGCAAATGAATCAGCAGACGAAAAGTGTAAAACATGAGATTAAGAGGAAGTGTGAAATGGCTAGGGAGGAATGGCTAGAGGAGAAATGTAAGGATTTAGAAGCATATTTCGCTAGGGGAAAGAATGGGGAAAAAATGATACCGCTCACAGGACAGTTAAAGAGGCTTTTGAAGAAAAGAGAAGTAGATGTGTGAAGAGCTCAGGTGGAAAACCAGTCTTAAGAAAAGAAAGGAAAGCTGACAGCTGGAAGGAATATACAAATGGTCTATACAAGGCAGTTTTACAGAAAGGGGAGAGGACGTAGATGAAGATGGGAGATATGGTACTGCGACAAGAAAGCACTGAAAGACCTAATTCGAAGTAGGCGACATTTTGTCAGAGCCAGTGACAGCCTTGAGAGAGCCAGCCATGTCAGAACTCTTTGCCGGCCGCGGTGGTCTAGCGGTTCTAGGCGCGCAGTCCGGAACCGCGCGACTGCTACGGTCGCAGGTTCGAATCCTGCCTCGGACATGGATGTGTGTGATGTCCTTAGGTTAGTTAAGGTTTAAGTAGTTCTAAGTTCTAGGGGACTGATGACCACAGATGTTAAGTGCCATAGTGCTCAGAGCCATTTGAACCATTTGAACGAAACTCTTCCACCGGGAGTGCAAGATGTTCGCGAGAGGCAAAATACCCTCACGCTTCAAGAAGAATGTAGTAATTCCAATTCCAAGTAAAGCAGCTGCTGAAATGTGTGAATATTACTGAACTATCAGTTAGATAGGTCGTGGTTCCAGAATACTGACACGAATACTTTATAGAAAAATGCATCTCCTCATAGACATTACCGACAGTCCTTATTCTATGATAATAAGCTAGAGTACGATCATTGACATCAAGAAAGTGTTTTGCATTATAGTGCATTATTTTAGTCAAGACACGAAAATGTTCATAATAATGTTTTTTAGACTGTAGGAAATACAAGCCGGTGACACTGACTCTTTAAGTAATGCATTTAAACATAGGCTAGCTACAGATGGCATTGACTTAAATAAGTTAATAGGTATAGATGTGGGCAACGCTGATTTCATGGTAGGAGAATATCATTTATTCTTTACAGGTTTGTAGGACTCTTTGCCACATCTTACTATGGTCAAATGTGTGTCAGATTTATCACATCAGGCCTCAGAAAATATTTGCCGAGCATTACCCCTTCGCATTTAGAATCCCTGTTAGGGAATAGCATGACTAGTTTTCGTGCAGTACCAAGCGGCAAACTGGATATTGCCTGTTATACGAACCACTGGCTGGGAGGTAACCGATTAAAATAGACGAGTTGTCAGGAAAGCGCACAGGAGTCATTAGAAAAATTTTAGGCCAATTGGCTAAGAGAAAAGGGAGCTCCTAACATATTATGATTTTATCAAAACCCAATCAATGACATCTTCTAATTTTGAAACACTCGCCAAAAACAATCACTGACTGAAGTCGCATATTTCAGGCTGATAATGTTGAAGCTCTTAAACCGTTAGCAGAAATTAATCGTTTGCTGGTAAACTAGCTGTCAGTTTTAGTTGCCCGAGAGCGATTAAATAATATCAAGAGACAAAATTTTACAGGGTTGAATTTCAGAGATTATATGATGAATATTGAATGAAACACCGTAGGATTTATTTTCAAGGAAGCGACAGGTGGTATTAACAAAAGTGATTTAAAGGTTATTAAAGAACAGTGTGTGCCATTTCTTTGTCAATAATGCCAAGAAATTCAGAAGATAATTCCAAAAAATCGGAAGTTCTTGAAAAAAAGATTCCTGTTTTTCACAACATATGGCTATTAACCAAGTCCGGCCTGACAGGGGGATATAATGGTCAATTTTAAACAGTTGCTTGAAGCCGACAATGTTGATAGCTCTTTGGGTGAATGGCGATTTTTCCTATTCCAACAATGTGGTAAGAAACAAACTTGGAAGTAGAATACACACAAGCACAGCAGATCACATAATTGGAGCGTGGTGCAGCTTGAAAAATGAAGGACGTAACATATTCGAGCCAAGCACTAAAATCCTTAGCAAATTTAAGTCACAGGATGTATATAATAATCTAACATATCAATGTCATTTCGCATCTGGCACAAGAAAGATCGAAATACTGATTTTATTGTTTTTTATTCCAATGTACACTAAACAGTATTGGCTTTAGTGTGATATTATAATACATATCACAGAACTTCATTCATTGGACAATGTAACATAATATCTTTACAATAACAGAACAATGTACTATAATTTTTGTGAGAGAGAAACTTTATATTTTGTGTTGGTAAGGACTTAAATTAAAAAAAAAAAATGCCACCGTAATTTTACTTTTGCCACTCTTTAACCTACGTGATAGCTCCCTTCTCTATTTCTAATGTTTTACATCTGCATATATACTCCGCTAGCCACCAAGCGGTGTGTGGCGGAGGGCACAATTCGCTCCAAAGTCATATTTCCCCCCCTCTGTTCCACTCGCGGATCGCGCGAGGGAAACACGACTGTCTGAACGCCGCAGTCCGAGCTCTGATTTCCCTTATCTTTGAATGATGATCATTCCGCGATTTGAAAGTTGGTGTGAATAATATATGCTCTACATCCACGGTGGAGATCGGATTTCGGTATTTAGTGAGCAGTCCCTTCTGTTTAGCGCGCCGTCTATCTGCAAGTGTGTCCCACTTCAAACTTTCTATGAGTTTTGTAACGCTGACGCGATGGCTATATGTACCAGTCTTGAATCTTGCCCCTCTTCTTTGGACCTTCTCAATCTCTTGAATCAGACCCAACTGGTAAGGGTCCCATACAGACGAACAATACTCCAAGACTGGACGATCTAACGTATTGTAAGCTGTTTCCTTCGTTGAAGGACTGCATCGCTTCAGGATTCTACCAATAAACCGCAATCTAGAGTTCGCCTTTCCCGTTACTTGTGAAATCTGATCATTCCATTCGAGATCATTTCGAATAGTCACACCCAGACACTTGACGGACGTTACCGCTTCCAAAGACTGGGCATTTATTTTGTACTCGTACAGTAATGGGGATTTTCGCCTTGTTATGCGCAGTAGGTTACACTTACTAATATTGAGAGATAACTGCCAGTCATTACAGCACGTATTTATTTTCTGCAAATCCTCATTGATTTGTTCACAACTTTCGCGTGATACCACTTTCCTGTAGACTACAGCATCATCGGAAAACAGTCTAGGGCCGCTGTCAGTACCATCAACCAGATCGTTTATGTAAATCGTAAAAAGCAGCGGACCTATTACGCTGCCCTCGGGCACACCTGAAGTTACGCTTGTTTCTGTTGACGTCACCCTGTTCAGAACGGCATACTGTTCTCTATCTGTTAGAAAACTTTCTATCGAACCGCGTATGTCATCGGATAGACCGTAAGCGCGCACTTTCTGTAGCAAGCGACAGTGCAGAACTGAGTCGAACGCCTTTCGAAAGCCGAGAAATATGGCATCAACATGGGAGCCGGTATCTAGAGCCTGTTGTATACCATGCAGAAAGAGGACCATCTGTGTCCCGCATGACCGCTGTTTCCTAAAACCGTGCTGGTTTCTGCAGATGAGCTTCTCAGAGTCTAGAAATGTTATTATGTCTGAACACAAAATATGTTCCATGATTTTACAACAAATCGATGTCAGTGAAATCGGCCGGTAATTATGTGTATCCGATTTTCTACCCTTATTATAGATTGCTGTGACCTGGGCATTCTTCCAGTCCCGTGGAACTTTCTGCCTTTCCAATGATCTCCGATAGATGACGGATAAGAATGGTGTTATATTTGTAGCATAATCAACATAAAATCTTACGGGGATACCATCTGGGCCAGATGCCTTCCTGGCGTCTAAGGATCTTAACTGTTTTACAATCTCAGATACACTAAACACTATGTCAGCCATCCTTTCGTTTGTTCGATAATTGAAAGGTGGAATGGTGCTGCAGTCCTCTATCGTAAACGAATTTTTGAAAGCTAGGTTTAGAATTTCGGCCTTCTGTTTATCATCATCAGTTACATTACCCGTACTTTTAGCAAGAGAAGGTATTGAATTATTTGTAGCGTTCATAGATTTTACGTGCGATTAAAATTTTTTAGGGTTGTTTTTACAATCCGTAGATAAAATATTGCTTTCAAATTCATTAAAAGAATCTAATGGTATATCAATAGAACAATGAAGAAAGGTGAAGTAAGCAAATGTGGTGCCACTGGAGCAGATCTTTTATTTTTTCTGATGAGTGTATGTGTTTTTATCTACAAATTAAAAGATTTATGTAGTATAATTTTTTGATATGTACGATACTTTTACAGCCCTGAACATGTATAGGGGACTGTTCAAACTGCCTACACGGATAAAAAAATAGTAGTTTAAAGGAATGGGTAGGTTTGAGATATATGGGGAAAATTTTCCGAAATGGTGTCACTTTGGGAATTTCCGTTTTGTATCCTATAAGGATATTTCGAAAGCTCACTTTGGGAACGCTGCCGTGAAATTAATCGGCAGCCGAGTGAAGTATTTGTATTTACGACAACCTTTCTGGCGTAATGATTCTACCAAGTGCAGTCAATTTGTTGTTGTTGTTGTTGTTGTGGTCTTTGGTCCTGAGACTGTATTACGGACACACAACACCGTGATTCCAATACAACATTAATTTATTTCTCTCCAAGGAACGTACATCATGGAATATGAAACATTAATTCAAGGATAATCAATATTTCCAGAGTGTCTATAATCACAAATATCAACCCGCAACACCCTCCCCACCCTGGACAACTTCTAGAGGAATGACCAGTTGAACGAGGCGTGAGATTATGGATCCTTCTGAAGTTCGTAAGGTTACAGTTAGTATTTTCCCATCTCTTCCTTAATGAAGATCTTCTATCCGCGCCTTCCTCCACATGTGTCGTGGACGAACATCCTCTTGTAGAAGAACAGCATCACCCAGCTGGAGTCTTCCTGAACCTGGCCTTGGTTGATGAGTATCATGGAAGTTTTTGAGCAGGATCAGATATTCTTTCTTCCACCTGTTCGAGAAGTGTTCTACCATCTTCTGCAGCCGTTGAAATTCCTTGGACAAGTCCTTTCTAACTGGTGATTCTGGACCAGCAGGTAGTGTTGTGAGTCGATCACCTACAAGGGAATGTGCGGGCGTCAGTAGCTCAGATTCCTCTCCCCTTGCGTAATTGGTCTAAAGTTTAGTGCTGCTTCTATGCTGATCAGGATTGTGTTGAGACCTTCTTCGTCTGTGACCGTCCTATAACTTTACTCAGGCAGCGTTTGACAGATCCCACCATCCGTTCCCGGAATCCTCCCCACCAAGGCGCGTGTGGGGCGATGAATTTCCAAGTGATGGCTTACTGGGCGAGGTACTTGTGCGTCTTGCTTGCCATGAGAGCCTGCCAGAGCTCCTTCAGCTCTAAGTGCGTGGCATGGAAGGTAGTAGCATTATCAGTGTAAATTGTGCTGGGCACTCCTCGTCTTCCGACAAACCTTTGTAGGGCTTGAAGAAATCTGTCAGTTGATATATCTGAGCATAGTTACAGGTGTATGGCTCATGTTGTTGCGCATGTGAATAGAGCAATATACGCTTTCTTCGTAATATGTCCTTGTCTGACATATAATGGACCAGCAAAGTCAATACCTGTTACTGTACATGGTTTCAGTGGTGAAACTCGTTCAGCTGGTAATGGAGCCTCAGTTTGTTGAACAACGTGAGCTGTCTGTCAACGCCTTTGAAATGCCATCCGCAACTTCAACGCATCGTAGAGTCGTAGAATTCACACTGCAGGGTACATGGACTAATTCCAGGACGTCTATGACTGCGTTTGAAAGCACATACTCATTTTCCGCGCACCCAACTGTGCCTCCTGATTTAAGAAAACTTGTACGCACACGGGGACCTAAGGGATGGTACAGAAGATCTTCCCATCGAGATTCTTATCGAAGCACATTATTATTGGAAACTCGTTAAAGATTCCCCTCCGATTCGACTAACGTCATCAGTTGTTCTGGTACCTTCCATTCTAGGTTGGATTCTTAGTGGAAGAAAATCAAGCACCACGGCTAACCTTGTGACGGCAAACTACATCCATTTAGAGACAGCGACAACAACAAACGATATTTTACGTTTCTGGAATTTAGAAACAATGAGAATCACAGAAGATGAAACAACAACTCTGAATCAGAAGGAATTGGCATTTTTGTAAGATTTCTGAAAATCCAACTGCATCGAAGACGAAAGAAGAGTGGTGTCTTTCCCCAGAAAACCCAACGTTATGGTATCTAATAACCTTCAGCAAGCAGAGAAGAGATTTGCTTCACTGGAGAAAAAATTTACGAAGGGCAAGAAACTGAAACAACTTTACGAGGCGCCAATGATAGAACACATCAAGAAGAAATATGTGGAAGTCACCCCTTCTGGACAGAAATTGCGTGACACATTCTATCTGCCACATCGTGCAGTAAAGAAAGAAAAGTTAGGTGTCATCAAATGGGGGATTGTATTTGATGGTTCGTCGCACGATCAGAATGCACGTTCATTGAATGACTCTTTAGAAATAGATCCTAATTTACTTCCTAACATTCTTTCAATATGACTGAGATATCGTCTACATCGAGTAGCCTTAATTGCCGATATCAAACAAGCATTTCTACAGTTAGTTCTTCACAGGAAAGATAGAGATCTCACGAGGTTTTCTGGTACAAAGTAATCGTAGATCAACAAAGAAACTATATTACAACTGAGGAAAGGATTACATACCGCTTCACCCGGCTACCTTTCGACCTGCAGTCCGTTTCTTCTTGCAACCACGCTGTAAGAACTTGCTGTAATGCACAAAACGAATTTTCCGCAAGCTGCTTTACTTGTTGAAGATAATATGTACATGGATGATTTTGTAGCAGGTGTTAAAGATGACAATGCCGTAATTAACTTATATTATGAGCTTACATCACTCATGGGACAGAGCAGTCAACCAATGGCAAAGTGGGCCACAAATTCAAGCCAACTGATTGGAATATGGCAATCAGAACGTGTCATAAACACTATAGATACGGAGGTACTGGGAGTCCACTGGAACACACAGACTGATACGCTCAGTGTTGTCCACAACAATGTTACCGACAATGTTATAAATCGTCCTGCCACTAAGCGAGAAGTACTACGAAACACTGCTAGATTCTATGACCCACTGGGTTTGTTGTCGTCTGTGTCCCTCACTGCAAAAATAATTTTTCAAGAAACTTGGGCCGGCCGCGGTGGCCGTGCAGTTCTAGGCGCTTCAGTCCGGAACCGCGCTGTTGCTACGGTCGCAGGTTCGAATCCTGTCTCGGGCATGGGTGTATGTGATGTCCTTAGGTTAGTTAGGTTTAAGTAGTTCTAAGTTCTAGGGGACTGATGACCACAGCAGTTGAGACCCATAGTGCTCAGAGCCATTTGAACCAAGAAATTTGGCCAAGAGGAATTGAATGGGATGAGCTTTTATCCCTTTATCTTAGCAAACGCGAATGTGGGTATCAACATTGCCATCATGTTCACACATAAAAATGCCCCGATGGGTTGGTGTATCTGAAAACACTGAGCCCGAAATCCATGTCTTTTGCGACGGATCAGGCCTACAGAGCAGTCCTTTATGTACGGTGCACCACAACAGATATGGTATCAGTCAATTTAGTTTGCAGTAAAAACCGACTAGCTCCCGGGTTTCGACACCGAAACATTACGGACACACAACACCGTGATTACAATACAACATTAATTTATTTCTCTCCAAGGAACGTACATCATGGAATATAAAACATTAATTCAAGGATAATAAATATTTCCAGAGTGTCTATAATTTGCTGGTAGCTTGACAGAGTGGAATACAGTTGGTTGTGTGAGCACTGGTGGTGACGTGATATTCATCTGCGTCGTTGTGGCTGAAAGCTTGTAATCAATTGCTTTTGTAGCCTTCTGTATAGCGCGTTTGACTTTGTCTATATATTCCTCACAGCTCAGCACGTCTGCATTGTATTCATCGTCAGAGAGAAAGTTATGAATAGCGTCATCTAATGAAACGAGCTTCTCTAGAGTTTCTTGAAGACGTTCCCTGTAATATTCAAAATAATCAAACGGGCTTTCTATGGTAAGAGCATCAACAGCCGCACAAAACCGCGTAGCATTAGTCCTCTCCCTAGTTCGCTTTCTTTTGAAGTTTGCTAACTGTATCTCTGATTCGTCCTGCATTATGTCTTACTAAACACGGCTGTTGTAAGATTGTTTACGAGTGCGCTTGTGAATAGCTTAAACGTTTAACAAGCAGCGTATGCGCAAACGTAAGTGAACTAAAACATTTTAACAAAACTAGCTACTCTGAGTGCAAGTTTCAGGCTTGCAATACAAAGCCGCAAAAATTGTTTTGAAGCAACCAGTTCATGCGATCATATTATATTGGAATGGACTAAGCTTGTGATGCGGTCCGACGTCGTCTCTTGTTTCATACAGCGTGACGTAAGCCGTTAATTGTTGAAATCACGCAGGAAATCGCAATTTCTTCCCGGGTTTCGGCACCAAAATATTACGGACACACAACACCGTGATTCCAATACAACATTAATTTATTTCTCTCCAAGGAACGTACACCATTGAATATAAAACATTAATTCAAGGGTAATAAATATTTCCAGAGCGTCTATAATTACAAATATCATCCCGCAACAGACTGGTTTGATGCAGCTTTCCATGCTACTCTATCCTGTACAAGCTTCTTCATCTCCCAATACCTACTGCAGCCTACATTCTACTGAATCTGCTTAGTATATTGATCTCTTGGTCTCCCTCTATGATTTTCACCCTCCACGCTGCCCTCCAGTACTAAATTGGTGATCCCTTGATGCCTCAGAACATGTCCTACCAACCGATCCCTTCTGCTGGTCAAGTTGTGCCACAAACTCCTCTTCTCTCCAATTCTGTTCAATACCTCCTCATTAGTTATGTGATTCACCCATCTAATCTTCAGCATTTTTCCATAGCACCACATTTCGAAAGCTTCTATTCTCTTCTTGTCTAAACTATTTATCGTCCATGTTTCACTTCCATACATGGCTACACTTCATACACATACTTTCAGAAACGACTTCCTGACACTTAAATCTATACTCGATGTAAACAAAATTCTCTTCTTCAGATACGCTTTCCTTGCCATTGCCAGTCTACATTTTATATCCTCACTACTTCGACCATCATCAGTTATTTTGCTCCCCAAATAGCAAAACTCCTTTACTACTTTAAGTGTCTCATTTCCTAATCTAATTTCCTCAGCATCACCCGACTTAATTCGACTACATTCCATTATCCTTGTTTTGCTTTTGTTGATGTTCGTTTTATATCCTCCTTTCAAGACACTGTCCATTCCGTTCAACTGCTCTTCCAAGTCCTTTGCTGTCTCTGACAGAATTACAATGTCATCGGCGAACCTCAAAGTTTTTATTTCTTCTCCATGGATTTTAATACCTACTCCGAACTTTTCTTTTGTTTCCTTTACTGCTTGCTCAATATACAGATTGAATAGCATAGGGGAGAGGCTACAACCCTGTCTCACTCCCTTCCCAACCAGTGTTTCCCTTTCATGTCCCTCGTCTCTTATAACTGCCATCTGGTTTCTGTACAAATTGTAAATAGCCTTTCGCTCCCTGTATTTTCCCCCGGCCACCTTCACAATTTGAAAGGGAGATTCCAGTCAACCTTGTCAAAAGCTTTCTCTAAGTCAAAAATGCTAGAAACGTAGGTTTGCCTTTCTTTCATCTTTCTTCTAAGATAAGTCGTACGGTCAGTATTGCCTCACGTGTTCCATCTATCTACCCCGAGGTCGGCTTCTAGCAGTTTTTCCATTCCTCTGTAAAGAACTCGTGTTAGTGTTTTGCAGCCGTGGCTTATTAAACTGATAGTTCGGTAATTTTCACATCTGTTAACACCTGCTTTCTTTGGGATTGGAATTATTATATTCCTCTTGAAGTCTGAGGGTATTTAGCCTGTCTCATACATCTTGCTCACCAGATGGTAGAGTTTTGTCAGGACTGGCTCTCCCAAGGCCATCAGTAGTTCTAATGGAATGCTGTCTACTCCCGGGGCCTTGCTTCGACTCAGGTTTTTCAGTGCTCTGTCAAACTCTTCACGCAGTATCGTATCTCCCATTTCATCTTCATCTACATCTTCTTCCATTTCCATAATATTGTCCTCAAGAACATCGCCCCTGTGTACACCCTCTATATACTCCTTCCACCTTTCGCTTTCCCTTCTTTGCTTAGTACTGGGTTTCCATCTGAGCTCTTGATATTCATGCTTTTCTCCAAAGGTCTCTTCAATTTTCCTGTAGGCAGTATCTATCTTACCCTTCGTGAGATAAGCCTCTACATCGTTACATTTGTCCTCTAGCCATCCCTGCTTAGCCGTTTTGCACTTCCTGTCGATCTCATTTTTGAGACGTTTGTATTCCTTTTTGCCTGCTTCATTTACTGCATTTTTGTATTTTCTCCTTTCATCAATTAAATTGAGTATCTCTTCTGTTACCCAAGGATTTCTACTAGCCCACGTCTTTTTACCTATTTGATCCTCTGCTGCCTTCACTATTTCGTTCCTCAAAGCTACCCATTCTTCATCTACTGTATTTCTTTCCCCCATTCCTGTCAATTGTTCTCTTTTGCTCTCCCTGAAACTCTGTACAACCTCTGGTTCTTTCAGTTTATCCAGGTCCCATCTCCTCAAATTCCCACCTTTTCCCAGTTCTTCAGTTTTAATCTACAGTTCATAACCAATAGATTGTGGTCAGAGTACACATCTGCCCCTGGAAATGTCTTACAATTTAAAATCTGGTTCCTAAATCTCTGTCTTACCATTATATAATCTATCTGAAACCTTTTAGTATCTCCAGGGTTCTTCCATGTATACAACCTTCTTTCATGATTCTTGAACCAAGTGTTAGCTATGATTAAGTTATGCTCTGTGCAAAATTTTACCAGGCGGCTTCCTCTTTCATTTCTTAACCCCAGTCCATATTCACCTACTACGTTCCCTTCTCTTCTTTTTCCTACTGTCGACTTCCAGTCACCCATGACTATTAAATTTTCGTCTCGCTTCACTACCTGAATAATTTCTTGTATCTCATCATACATTTCATCAATTTCTTCGTCATCTGTAGAGCTAGTTGGCATATAAACTTGTACTACTGTAGTAGGCGTGGGCTTCGTGTCTATCTTGGCCACAATAATGCGTTCACTATGCGTTTGTTATAACGAATAATAATCGACACGTACAGAGTATCGCCCAAAACCGAAGAATTCCTGGAAGATGAAGATTTATTTAAATTACATCGCATAATATCGTTACAAGAAATTGTGATCCAATTTCAGCAGAGGATGTAATAAAAGAATATTTGAACTTCAACACTGTGGTATACTAAATTTTCCTATGCGGGCAATTTATTGTATTAACTGAGAGCCGAGCAGAGGTCGAAAACAGACGGAATTCTAATTGGAGAGTGGAGGACGCGGATGTCACAGACTTGCATCCAGTAACGCAACACCAAATTTCAGAGAATATATACAGGCTTAGCTCGTGGTCTCGCGGTAGCGTTCTCGCTTCCCGAGCACGGGGTCTTGGGTTAGATTCTCGCCGGGGTCAGGGATCTTCACCAGCCCCGAGATGACTGGATTTTATGTCGTCTTCATCATCATCACTCATCCCCATTACAGTCGGAGGAAGGCAACGGCCAACTGCCTCCATCAGGACCTTGCTTAGTACGGCAGTGCGAGTCTCCCGCATCGTTCCCCTACGATCTGTCAAGAAGCATGGGACTTCATTTCTATATTCAGGGTGTTCATTTTAACATCGGATAAAAACGTTGTAATACCAATTTGTTTGTCCCGGGAGGTCACATCCAATGATACCACACTCGCACACCCACCCCACACGACCCCGTGCGTGGGTGGCTTGGGACAGCTTTGAAATTTTCGATGAGTTCCCCCGATTTATGTTTCAGATTAAGATTCTACGGCAAAATCTACATACGTTTTGTCTGAAGCATTTTTTTGCTTTCACCACAGATGGCGCTGTAACCGGAGGAATAGAAATGGGTACCCAATCGTAATTCACGGCATGGTACTCAATGGCCATTAACCATCCAACGGCACGTGGGACCCCCACCTCCATGCTGCGAGAGTAGGACAGGCCAGTATGTCATAACTTCTAATTGGAAACCCTATTTTCAACGTTGTATTCCGCCGTCACATGGAGCAGAGGAAAACTCGACGTGCCACAGTGGCCGTGGCTCGAGCTGAACGCTGCACTGCTTTTCAATCACAGTACCGTTAACCGTAATACACTTAGTGATCTACTTTTCAAATGACCATACACAAGACAGAAACATCTCTGCGGGGATGTCAGTACGGGCGTTTCTGAGGCGGCCGATCATGTCTTCGCAGCCTGTTGGCACTTGCTGGTATATATATATATATATATATATATATATATATAGGTCATCTGTCTTCTGAGTGGTTTGATGCGGTCCGCCGCGAATTCCTCTTCTGCACCAACCTCTTCATCTCAGAGACGCACTTGCAACCTACGTCCTCAATTATTTGCTGGATGTGTTCCAATCTCTGTCTTCCACGACGGTTTTTGCCCTTTAGAGCTTCCTCTAGTACCATGGGAGTCATTCCCTCATGTCTTAAGAGATGTGCTATCATCCTGTCCCTTCTCCTTATTGGTGTTTCCCACATATCCCGCCGTCCGGTGTGGCCAAGCGGTTCTAGACGCTTCAGTCTGGAACCGCGCGACCGCTACGGTCGCAGGTTCGAATCCATTTTCAAAAATATGGTTCAAATGGCTCTGAGCACTATGGGACTTAACTTCTAAAGGCATCAGTCCCCTAGAACTTAGAACTACTTCAACCTAACTAACCTAAGGACATCACAAACATCCATGCCCGAGGCAGTATTCGAACCTCCGACCGAAGCGGTGTTCCGGTTTTTCCACAGTCCATGTTTTACTACCATACAATGCTGTACTCCAGACGTACATTCTCAGCAATTTCTTCCTCAAATTAAGGCTCGTGTTTCATACTAGTAGACTTCTCTCTGCTAGGGATGCACATTTTGCGATTGCTAGTTTGTTTTTGATGTCCTCCTTACTCTGTCCACTATTGGTTATTTCACTGCGTAGGTAAGAAAATTCCTTAACTTCATCTACTTCGTGCCCATCAATCCTGATGTTAAGTTTCTCGCTGTTTTCATTTCTGCTACTTCTCATTACTTTAGTCTTTCTTCGATTTACTCTCAACCTACATTCTGTACTCGTTAGATTGTTCATTCTGTTCAGCAGATCATGTAATTCGTCTTCACTTTCACGCCTTATCTTCTAAATATTCCCACAGAAAGGAGTACGGTGACGTCAAATCCGGCAACCTAGAGGGCCAATTAATAGGACCACCTCTGCCGATCCACCGACCAGGATAAAACTGCGCTTCAATTGCGTAACGCACTGCGCAACCGCCATGCTGAAACCACATACATTCTAGAACGTCCAGGGAAACATCATGCAGTATTACCGACAGTTCCTGTGCCAAAAAGGTTCGATATTTGCGTCCATTCAACTTGCCTGCGATAAATGACGGACAAGTGAGTTTGTCTCCGACGATGCAAAACGATACGTTAACCCGCCAAGGACGTTGATGATCAATTTGTCGTAACCAGTGGAGATTGTCTACAGTCCAAAAGATGTATGTTATGTTGGTTAGTGCTGCCATGGATTGTGTTGACTCATCGGAAAGTAGTACACCGGTAAAGAACGGGGGGTGGGGTGGGGGGGGGAGGGGGCTGTTTGTATTTGTTGATATGCCCATTCACAAAATACTACCAGGTTACGGAAATCGGCACCATGAAGTTCTTGAGCCAGTGACACGTTGTATGGGTGATACTTATGACGATAAGGTATTGTGACATTACTACCTACGGACATACCGGAAACGCGGTGTAATTGCGGGTGCTTATCCGTGGGTTGTGGTGCTCAGACGCTAATACAGCTATACCAGTAGCTTCTCCTGTAACACGTTTACTTAGTTTTCTTTTGTCAGTCTGTGCGCTACCATCAGACTTAAAGACATTCACAACCTGAAAAAGAGCGAACGAGAGCTAGCTTGCAAGATAACATCAGTCTCAATATTTCTCTTACATTCCGTAAATGAAGATCATTTCATTTTTATCTTCCGTGGTTGCAGCATTCGTCGTCCACTTGCACTTCTGCTCTCCAAATGTTAGGTCGGTATGCAGCCAATGAACACAGCGCAACTATTGTACTGTTTAGAGCCGCTATCTGTTCTACAATGTTGCGAATGAGGTTTGCAATTAGAAGTTATGAAATACTGGCCTGTTCTACCCTGGCAGCATGAAGGTGGGGTACCACGTGCCATTGGATATTCAAAGGCCATTGAGTAGCATGTTGTAAATTACGATTGTGTACCCATTCCTACACCTCCGATTACAGCGCCATCTGTGGCGACACGAAGAAAATGCTTCAGACAAAACGTATGTAGATTTTGTCGTGTTTGTCGCAGAATCGCAAGTTGCAATAGAAAACGAGAGTTCCCATCGAGGATTTCAAGAATCTGTTATCATTGGATGTCCCCTTCCGAGGCAAACAAATAGCAATTACAGCTTTTTTTGATCCGTTGTGTCTTGAGACAAAATGAATACCCTTACTCCAGACCCAGTCAACATAACACCTGATTAGTCTCCATTTTGTGTCTGAGAAGAAATTCGTGCTACCAGGACTTTTGTTCTGCTGATTAGGCATTTCAAGTGAGAACCCCACATAACGGATCACCATATGAAACTAGCTGAGGCTACGACTGCCGTTACATAACCGGTATCTGAAAACTGGTCTGACTGCAACCATCGTGAAGGCGGCTTATATGTCTGGATTCTGTCTGTAGTCCGTATCGCTTACGTGACGTCGTAGAGGAGATCGCTTGTAATGAAGTACAGCTTACTCTAATGGCTCCCGGAAGCAGACGTAACTAGTGACAGGACGACTTTACGTTTCCTGTAACGGTGGAGCTGGGTACACCGACTGGAGATGAAAGGTAGTTTTTCGTCTATTCAGGGTCACTTAATGCCACAGGCATATTTATTTGTAAGCTAGATCTGCCCCACCTGGAAAACGCGCGAAGATCTTTCTATGTTTCCTCTCATAAGGATATGGTTTAAATCAGGGCTTCCCAAACTTTTCAACTGGCGGACCCCTTCTTCAGTTGAAAATCCATGGCGGAGCCCTAGTCAGTCAATAACACAGTAACTTTAAATTTCAGAGCGAAACTCATGGGAACTGAAATCTCTTTGATGCAAGTGCCGTGTTCCCAATGATCCCCCTCCCCCCCCCCCCCTCCCCCTCGAAGTATCAATAGTCTTTGGTTTAGAGATGAATGAAAACAGCTTGAAATTAACGATCCCATTTGAATTCCCACTGTATCCAGACACTTACCAGTGGATTTACTCCATTTTTTCAACACACTATAGCCTGATTAAAATTACTTGGTACTTGACATTTCACACGTTGGAGCTGCCTTTTTCCAAGAGCAATCAACGTCACGTCCGAACTGTTCGCTGTGGACAAGCTGCCGCTTGTGATCTATTCACTTCCACTGTTTGGCTACTGTTGTGTAAGGAGCATGCGTATTTAGTAACAGTCGCGCGCGTGTGTGTGTGTGTGTGTGTGTGTGTGTGTGTGTATTTTCGTGAAATCCGAAGAAAAATGTTCAAATGTATGTAAAGTCTATGGGACTTAACTGCTGAGGTCATCAGTACCTAGTCTTACACACTATTAATCTAAGTTTAACTTCCGCTAAGGACAACAAAAACACACACACACACACACACACACACACACACACACATGCCCGAGGGAGGACTCGAACCTCCGGCCGGAGCGGCCGCGCAATCCACGACGATGTGGCGCTTCAGACTGCGTGGCCATTCCGCGCGTTTGTGAAGAAAAGAGGCAGACCCATGATTCGGGATACAAACACATCACGAAAGAAAAGAGGCCAAGGAATTGCCTTTAAAGGACTATTGTGACATCTGTTGCGCAATGTGTGGGAACACATTCACCCAGTTTACGAGCGTTCCCAAAACCGTATTTCGTAAGTCGATGTTCCAGATCCGCTTTTGGTTGGTCAGGTAAACACTTCAAAATCGATTCTGGAAATCTGCTTTTATAAAGCCGTTTTCCAGTTCCACAATAGATTTTCGTGCCCATGTAAACAGCTCGGAAAGTCTAGTTATTTTTACGTCTTAGTGTATCTACTGAATGGCAGCTATCAGTCCATAGCCGGCAGCTAGCAGGCGGCGTTGCAACAGTGTACTGTCGGTTGGTAGCTGGAAACTGACAGGCGACATGGCAACAGTTTCGCCACAGCTGACAGCTTCAACTACTACTGGGACAGTATATTGTGGCAGTCAGCCTCGACTGTAAACAAATTAGGAAAAAAAAAAAACAGACTCGCCTACTTCTATATAAGAGGACAAAGCATTTCACAGAACGTAAGACTTTTTTTCTCGAAGGAAACAATTCTGGCAGAGGAGGTTTACCTTTTACAAGGTGGCACGTGAAAAGTCCTCATTTGTTTACGCTTGCAGCCAATTGCCACGATACAGTGTCAGGGTAATAGTAAGTAATTGTAACTGAAGTATAGGCAGGCCATATTTTTAACTGAGAGGACAATATATTACAAAGAAAAGAAATTAGCTTTACAGATCATTTTAATTTTCGTAACAAAAATATCAATGCCAACAGAATTCAATTAATAATTATTTTGTAAGTGATAAGAGACAGAAACAAAATTCATACAGAGTTATAGTTCAGGTACGTTCACTGAGCATCTAAGAAGAAAAATGCTTCCTTTTTTACTATAGATGAGTCTGTAGGAATAATAATGGAATCCTAATGTGATGGTTGAGGGTGCTTCTGCTGACACAGTTTTGAGAAGTTGGGTTCAATTCTTGACAACTGGAGACGAATCTCTGGTTCCGCCTCTAGACAGCTTCGGTACTTAGTTTTGTGGGCAGCATAGATCGAGTATCCAGATACACACATGTATGTTGTGGCAAACGGAAGAAGTACACGTTTTGTCTTTTCAATAAGGGCTAGTATTGATTGTTATCCAAACGGGTCCAAAAGTGGCAGTAACTGTTAACGTCAACACCTGATTTCAAGGTAGGGTCTGTGGCAATTTGATGATAGAATGTTCGGCTTTTTGGATACAGTGAATGGGTTGACCACCCACTCGTACTTCTGCAGCTTCTCATCTTCTGCTGTTGGGAAATAATGCTCCAACAATGACATCAAGCTTCGGAGATGTTCCAGGATTTGATGAAACAAATTCTTCCCAAGCGCCAATGTTTTGTTTTTCACAAACTCCTTGAGAAGAGGAAAACACTCGACCTCCCTCTCCTCGACACTCTCTGCCCAAAAATTGATTTTCCTCTTGAATGCTCGAACTTTGCCGATAGCAGTGACCTTTGTTTCACTTTGCCCTTGGAGTGAAATATTCATTTCATTCATTTTGGAGGAAATATCTGACAAATAGGCAAGTATACACTGCCAATTTTCGTCATTAATAAGGTTTGCTAATTTGGTGGTATGCTCCAAAAGGAAAGCTAAGACTTCCAATCTTAATTCGTACAACCGAGAGAGTGCATTCCCACGTGAGAGCCACCTCACTTCTGCGTGGAGAAGCAGGGAACGATGAAGACTTCCCATATCTTCACAAAGTATTGTGAAAAAGTCTTGATTTCAACGGCCTTGATTTTATGTAGTTAATGATTTGAATGGATTCGTCTAAAACTTTCTTGAACAGGCATTTGTTTCGTAGCTAAAGCGTGTGGAGAGCACAATGACTACTGCTGAAATTCTGGGAGTTTTATTTTCGTTATTGCTCTGACTGTAGGACCCATCATAGCTTTTGCACCATCTGTGCAGACATCTATGTAATTAGACCATGAAACTTCGTTAGCCCTTAAAAAATCATCCAATAAACGGAATATTTCAGCACCTGTTGTGTTGGCAGGTAGTGATCTGCACAATAAGAGGTCAGTGGATTCATCTATCTGCAGAGAAAATGAATTGGATGCGAGAAACAAGAGTGTCTTTCACATCATTTGACATGTCAACGATGCGTCTCTTGACAGTATTCTTTGATAATGGCACCCAAGATATATGCTTTACTGTCTTTTCGTCTAGCATGCAAGAAACAGTATCATTAACACACGGCTTTATGAGATTTTCTGCAATGGTATGAGCTTTGCCTGTTTTTGCCACTCGATAACTAACCAAGAAAGAAGCTTTTAATGAATTTTCAATTTTTTTTGAATGAGTTTTCATGCAATGCTGAGAAGCAGCTAGTTCAGCACACTTCCTTTTGAAAAAGAACGATGTCTTTAGCCTGGAAATCCGGGTGAGTACCTTCAAAGTGACGGCGCAATTTAACTGGGGCCATTGAACTGTTCGGAAAGATTCGCGCAAAGATTACACACTGAGCTTTACCCAGCTTTGTCTCCATAAAGCACATTAGTAAATAGCTTTCGTTGTACTTACGCTTCTTGGATATTCCACTTCCACAGGATATTGCAACCAACGGAGTACTTGCAGCGTTTCCACATAATAAATCCGGATGTGGAGCTTATTGTATTGTTCTTCCTTTGGTCGTCCTCCCTCCTCATTCATTTCAACTGGAATCTTCCCTTGTTGTGAAGGCGATGGAGAAACTGCACCCTTCTTCAATGATCCTGACTTCAGCCACCGATACATGTTAGAAGTAATAAACTGGTCAAAAATCGACTTATGAAATAGCTAGTGCACTGGCAAAGCAAGTTTAACATTTAATGATGCCTGGGGCCACATACATGCCAGCGAGCGCTGTGATTGGTCGACAAAGCTCGCTCCGCGCAGGCGTAAAAGGTTTCAGTGCATCTAGCGCCGTGAGCTGGGGCACAAACGACCCCCGTATGGTTGCGAAACAGTCGATCAGAGAAGCCGCATTCTCCGGCACTAAACTGTGTAAGCGTTCTTACTTACGAACCGCAAAGGCTGCTTGGGAATACGACCTGAAGTAAAAGTACACATGTTTTTCACACACACAAAAATAGTGATCAGTTTGATTTCCACATTTTTATTCAATAATTTTATTCGTTATTGTACACGATCTGGTGAAAGGTGGCCGCGGACCCCCTAGAAACAGCCGGCGGACCCTTAAGGGGTCCGCGGACCACACGTTGGGAAGCCCTGGTTTAAATGGTACGTACTGGTTCGTTCTGTTGCTGTCGACTAGCGTAATAGCTCCTAGAACAAACAGAATTCTGGGGCTGTGGAATCTCCCTGGTACGCTTCATTCAAGGTTCACAGGATACTGTGCGAGAAAAGGGCAATAAGAGTTTGGCACGAGCGAAGTAAGTGCAGATCGGTCGCGAAGTGGAAACCACTGGGAAAATCCGGTAAAGCTTGGCACAGATGTGTTAGGTAGTGCCTCTAGTATGCCCGTAGATCGTGTCGCGTCGCTCTTTTCAGTTTTGAGTGAACAGTGAGCATGTAAAGATGCGTAGGGAATTGCGTCTGACGCCAAGTATGAGGGCCTGGTTGGAGATTTCGATTGTGCCACACAGTCAACATATCAGAACTGTCGAGCAGTTCCTTCTTCATACCAACTATCGGCTGCACACTACAGGGGCAATGAAGACGCTCCTGCAGCATTTCCGATGAGAAGCGGTTGATTACCCACAATAC
Organism: Schistocerca americana; assembly: GCF_021461395.2. NCBI lineage: Eukaryota > Metazoa > Arthropoda > Insecta > Orthoptera > Acrididae > Schistocerca > Schistocerca americana. The sequence goes on along the minus strand of NC_060124.1, from coordinate 275,341,681 downwards.
AGCCCGTAATTGGACCTCCCTGAGTCTCATCTCTGCTCACAAGAACCGCTGGCTGTGAAGACACAAGTTGTTCCACAGACAACGAGCTGGAGACCAGTGCAGATAACTGGCTGAAAGCACAGGTGGCTGCTTCCTATGACGAGGATGTTGGAAAGTTGATACAACACAACGACAAAACTCGAATTTGGAGCGACGACTATGTAGAGAAGTAGGTTGGAGGTGTACCTAAGTGTTTTTGGTTTTCACTGTGGTTTCCATTTCTTGACCGATCGGATCTTACTTTCTGGACAACTTTCGTACATAAGAGGTACGAAGGATATTGTGAGCAGCAGTCGGCAGCTGTCTGCTGATGACTCTGCAGTGTACGAGAAAGTGTCGTCGTTGATTGGTTGTAGATGCATACAGGATAACTTACAAAGAATTTCTACGTTGTGTGATGAATGACAGCTTGCTCAAAAAGTGGACAAAAATAAGTTAAGGCAGATGACTTGGAAAAGCAATCGTGTAATGTTAGTAATGTGATGATGGACAGAATCACGCCGATTAAATATCTAGACGTGAGTCTGAATATCGATATGAAATGGAGTGAGCTCACACCGGCTGCTGTAGGGAAGGCGAATGGTCGGGTTGGGTAGACTGGGTAGCCTATAGCGCAGTGCACAATGCGGCTTACCTCTACAGTAGGCCACATACGGAACAATTTGTGCGACTCATTCTTGAGCAGTATTTGGGATCCAAACCAGCAGGACACATGGAAGCGATCAAGAGGCGTGCCGCTTGACTTGTTGCCGATAGGTTCGATCAGCATTCCAGTATTACGGATGTGCTCTGTGAATTCAAATAGGAAACCCTGGAGGGACTCTTGCGACAATTTAACAAACCCCCATTTCGCGCAAGGACCGCGAGGACAAGATAAGAGAAACAAGGACTCGTACAGAGGCTTGTAGATGGCCCTTTTCCCTTTGTCCATCTACGAGTGGAACAGAAAAGGAAGTGACTAGCACTCGTACAAGGCAGCTTCCGCCACGTACAACATAGTGGCTTGCTGAAATTGTACGTAGATTTACGTGTAGATACACTGTACTCAGAAGGACGTTGTTATCAGGAGAAAGACAACTGGTGTTCTTATGGGTCGGATTGTGGAATGTCAGGTCCCTTAATCGGGCAGGTAGGTTAGAAAATTTAAAAAGGGAAATGGATTGGATAAAGTTAGATATAGTGGGAATTAGTGAGGTTCGGTGGCAGCAGGAACAAGACTTGATGCTGGGGGAATTAGATTAGGAAATGAGACACTTAAAGTAGTAAAGGAGTTTTGTTATTTGGAGAGCAAAATAAGCGATGATGGTCGAAGTAGAGAGGATACAAAATGTAGACTGGCAATGGCAAGGAAAGCGTTTCTGAAGAAGAGAAATGTGTTAACATCGAGTATAGATTTAAGTGTCAGGAAGTCGTTTCTGAAAGTACTTGTATGTAGTGTAGTCATGTATGGAAGTGAAACATGGACGATAAATAGTTTAGACAAGAAGAGAATAGAAGCATTAGAAATGTGGTGCTACAGAAGAATGCTGAAGGATAGATGGGTAGGCCACATAACTAATTACGAGGTATTGAATACAATTGGAGGGAAGAGAAACCGGTGGCACAACTTGACTAGAAGAAGGGATCGGTTGGAGGGACATATTCTGAGGCATCAAGGGATCGCCAGTTTAGTATTGGAGGGCAGCGCGGAGGGTAAAAATCGTAGAGGGAGACCAAGAGATGAATACACTAAACAGATTCAGAAGGATATAGGTTGCAGTAGGTACTGGGATATGAAGAAGCTTGCACAGGATAGAGTAGCATGGAGAGCTGCATCAAACCAGCCTCAGGACTGAAGACTAAAACAACATCAAGAACAACAATGGAGAAAATGTAACACGACAACGCTTAACAGCGAAAAGTCAATTAACGCGAAACGATTCTGTGGTCACGACAAAATGATGTGTAGTTTGACACCACGGTTTTCTTTTAACACGAAACAAGAATATCTAAACCGGAAAAGGTTTCGCTTCTCCGACGAACAGATATACCTGCTTTCTTTAGTCGCGAGTCAGGCAGAGTTGTTGTTATATTTTTATCGTTGGACCGAACGAAGGAAGCAGCTTGCTTTATTATTACTATTTTATCGTTTGTCTTTGTGTGCGGGCACGGCAAAACACTTCAGTGAATTTTAGAATTCGGTGAAAGGTGTGTTGAAGTTCTTTGTGTGTCGAAATTACTAGTTTTCGCGTCTAATCTTCTTGTATTTTCTTAAGTATAAATACAAGTATTATAACTCTTTTATGGCTAATGGCAATGAAATCGAGGGGAAAACACACCGCCATTTATCTTAATACGGAGATGGAGCAGCTTAAGGCAGCTGATGAAACACGGAGGTCTAAAACGAAATATCTTAAAAGATTGGCATTGCTACGTCTACATTGAAATGGTGTGATTATCAGGGCCGGCCGGGGTGGCCGAGCGGTTCTAGGCGCTCAGTCTGGATCCGCGCGACCGCTACGTCGCAGGTTCGAATCCTGCCTCGGTCATGAATGTGTGTGATGTCCTTAGGTTAGTTAGGTTTAAGTAGTTCTAAGTTCTAGGGGACTGATGACCTCAGATGCTAAGTCTCATAGTGCTCAGAGCCATTTGAATCATTTGTTATTACCAGGAGCTAGATAGCGAAGTAATGAGAGGTTGGTTAAGCTAATAAATACATAGTACTTTAAAACACATTTGTTACGGAAAATATTCCCAAGGGATAAATAGGACCTTTATTGCACCTTTAATTGGTGGTGACCACAATGTAACAAGAAAACTCACTCGAAAATTCCCATTTAAGTCTTGAAATGCTAAATTGACTTCAAACTCCACAAAATTTCTGCGGCTACAACCCATAAAGTTCTTGCAGTGCCAAAATTTACTAGTGGGTAAAATAAAATTGCAAGACCCGAACAAAGTTAAAAATCATTTAAAACCTTACACAGTGTTCTATTAAACGAGTTACTTTCTGAGACATTTAAAAAATTAAATTTTACACATAATAATTACAGCAATAACAGACTTAGGTATCAAGCCCAAAATCCCGACATAGTTTCTGGCATCGGGTGACAGAATTATTAGACGTAGCGGAAACAAGAGACCACTAAGCCGTGACATACATCAGCACAAGCTTTGGGATGTACAAGTACTATCATTAAGCTACCTGGAACACGTAAAAGAAATATATGCACAGGCTCAGGACAAACAGACACACGCGGTTTAAAGGGAACTCGTTCAGGGTCCCATAAATGGAAAAAAAATTTAACTACCTGGTCTTTAGTATCAATCGTGCTGCTAAAGGAACCGGCTCAAAACAACCATTTAAATGTATCAACGGCTCCGTCCAGGGTCTTCCGTAATTAGGCAATTATTTAACTACTGTGAAAACCTCAGCCACCAAACCTGGTCCCGCCCCGCAGACATTAACCATTTCACAAGCACGAGGACAAATTTTATCACAGCCCGGGTAACTGGACTCAACTCGCTACAGGACTGTCTCCTCTTTTTTTTTTTTTTTTTTTTTAGAAAAGTCTAATGGTGGCAGGCAACGAGACTGCTGTAAGGCTGCTGGGTTTCCGCAAGGACATTTTTCAGAGCTCAGCATTAAATGAAGGAAATTTCCTGCACCAAGCGGGCAGATCAAGCCGGATCCACAGAATGTTCACGACCCAGGTAAAAAGATCCAAACGCACTGTCACAACAGCCATGGCTCCTTTCAGGTAGTGCAGTATAAGTTTCCGTCCGCTATGCTCGAGGCCAGCGTACGCTCTGGCCAAGACGCGGTTCAAAACAACACGGAAATACAGGCGTGCTCCATCCATTCCCCACTGAAGTTCGTAGCAAGAGCACAATCGCCACTCGGACGTCACCAGAGCTTACTCAATCCAGCCCTGTTGGGGAAGGAGACCAGACAGCTAGGTCATCGATCTCATCGGATTAGGGAAGGACGGGGAAGGAAGTCGGCCGTGCCCTTTGAAAGGAACCATCCCGGCATTCGCCTGGAGCGATTTAGGGAAATCACGGAAAACCTAAATCAGGATGGCCGGACGCGGGATTGAACCGTCGTCCTCCCGAATGCGAGTCCAGTGTCTAACCACTGCACCACCTCGCTCGGTCAGCCGTGTTCTTCTCTCGGTTGCTCACCGAGCGAGCACTCCTAAGCATCCGCTCCCTCCCATTGGACTCTTTGGTAGCAACCAAACAGCCGACTACCATCGACATATGAGGCAATCAGGATATTCACGATCAGCTAAATTGAACTAGCGCGCTATGGTTCGTGCGCTCTTAGCGATAGCTCGAAATTATCCTCAGATTATGGAAAAGTTTGAACCCAGTATGCTCGAACAGCTAAACATAAAGATGTCAGGACTGCTTTGCTTGTTTGGATAAGACAAACTAGATCTCGCAGTGTTCCCTTGTTTGCTGCAAAGAGCTTATGAGCCTTCAAACCAGAGAGATATTGAATATTCTACAAATTGAAACTGATTCGAATATTTCATGAAAAGAAACAGCATACAGTTGAAAAAACGTTTGTGATGATGCTAAACAGATTTTACTTACTATGACTATGCATTATTTGCATTCTACATTGCATTCAGTAATTGAACAACTTGACGCGAAAGATGTCTTGAACTCCGATGAATCATATTTTATCGCTGCGCGCACAATAAAGCCTTATCGTTTAAAGAACAACTGTGTTCACGGGGACAGTACCTGAGAAAAAAAAAGTTGTGGTGTTAGTAGGTTAGAATAGATCTGCAAAACTACCCTTGTTTGCTCATTAACGAAAATTTAAACCTGCAATGTTTTAAAAATGTAAGATCATTGCCAGTCGAGTATACGGTGAACGCAAGATATGGATGGTGGTTATGTTCACCGATTAGGTTCTAAATTCACGTAAACAATAACACTTCACTTAAAAAATACAATAATATACTGCACGTACACTTCCATTTTAAGTATTTACGTTTAAGTGCAAATTTTAGCACGAAATCGAATTATCGAGCACGAATATACATGTTTTTTCCACACACAACATTTAACACGAAATATCCGACCAAGAAAAAATAATTCGGTCCCCACAGTTCTGTTATTTTACGTTTCCACAATATTTTCTAATGGAAGCAAAACACCTATAGCAAGTTAGGGTATAATCTCCAAAGAACAGAATCGTCAGTAAAGTTCCCAAAAGAAAAATTTCCCACGACGAATTCCTCTCCTACGCCAAATTCTTCATCTCAGAGTAACACTTGCAACCTACGTCCTTAATTGTTTTCCAGCTGTATCCTAATCTCTGTCTTCCTCTACAGGTTTTAGCCTCTGCAGCTCCGCCTAGTACCATGGAAGTTATTCCCTGCTGCCATAACAGATGTGCTATTACACTGTCCTTTATTCTAGGCAATGTATTCCATACATTCGTTTCCTAGCCGATTCCGTGGAGAACCTCCTCATTCCTTATCTTATCACTGCACCTAATTGTCAACTTTCTTCTGCATCTCAACAACTCAGATGCTTCGATTCTGTTGTGTTCCAGTTTTCCCGCTGTCCAAGTCTCACTAATATACAATGCTGTGCTACAAACGTACTTTCTCAGAAATTTCTTGCTTATATTAAAACCTTTGTTTGCCACTAGTAGACTTGTCTTGGCCATTCCTCTTTATTTCCTCCGTCATGGGTTAATTTGCTCCATAGATCGCTGAATTCCTTATCGTCGTCTGCTTCATGATCACCAACAATGACGTTAAGTTTCTCGCTCTTCTTATTTCTGCTACTACTCATTACTTTCGTCTTTCTTCGATTTTATCTCAACCCACATTCTGTAGTACATTCCGCATAGCCTGTAATTCTTCTTCACTTTCATTCAGAAGAGGATAGCCATGTCATCAGTGAATCCTATCATTGATATTCTTTCACTCTCGAACTTTTATTTTCGTCACTGCTTCTTCGACGTAGACATTGAAGAAAAGGGGAGAAAGACTACATTCCTGTTCTACACACTTTTTAATGCGAGCTCTTCTTTCTTGTTCTTCTAGTCTTACTGTTCCACCTTTGTTCTTGTACGTATTGTATATTATCCGTCTTTCACTATAGCTTACTCCCATGTTTCTCATAATTTCGAACATCTTGCACCAATTACCGCTGTCGAACGCTTTTTCCAGGTCGACAAATACAACGAACATGTCTTGATTTTTCTTCAGCTTCCATTATCAACAGCAACGACAGAACAGACTCTCGGGTGCCTTTAACTTTCCTACAACCAAAGTGATCGTCCTCTAAAAGATGCTCAGTTTTATTTTCCATTCTTCTGCAAATAATTGTTGTCAACAACTGAGATGCATGAGCAGTTAACCTGTTTGTGCGGTAATTCTCGAACTTGTTGGCTCTTGCTATCTTCGGAATTGTCAGGATGACGTTTTTCTGAAAGTGTCATGGTTTATCGTCTGTCTCTCACATTCTGCACACCAAAGTGAATAGTCTACACAAATGACTTTATAGATTCGGATGGAACGTTATTTATCACTTCTGCCTTATTTGATTTTAAGTCTTCCAAAGCTCTTTTAAATTGTGATTCGTCACTATCGACTCACGTTTCTTTTTCCGCCACGTAGTCAGACGAGTACTCCCCTTCATAGAGGCCTTCGGTGCACTCTTTCCACCTATTCGCTCTCTTATCTTCATTTAACAGTGGAATGACCTCAGCGCTTTTAATGTTACCACCTATGTTTTAAATTCACGGAAGGCTGTTTTTTCTTTTCTATATGCTGAATCAGTCCTTCCGACAATCGTGTCTTTTTAGATTTATTCACATTTTTATTGCTGCCATTAAGTCCTAGCTTCCCTGCAGTTCAAATTTATTTTATTTGCAAGATATTCCTATTTCTGTATTCCTGAATTCCCCTGAGCATTTTTGTACTTCCTTCTCCAATCGACCAACTGAAATACTTATTCTGTTGCCCATGGTTTCTTCGCCATCACCTTCCTTGTTCTTATGTTTTTATTTCCAAATTCTGCGATTGACTCTTAATTACCACCTGAGCTATTCATTACCGCAGTATCTATAGCACTGGAGAACATCAGACGCATCTCTCCATACGTTAGTATTTCCGTATCCCACCTCTCTGAGCATTAGCCCTATCTGACTAATCTCTTAAACTTCAACCAGTTTTTCATCACTACTAAATTGTGATCTGAGTCCATATCTGCCCTTGGTACGTCTTACGCCCGTGTCCAGTGTTTGATTTTTTTAAAAAGAGTTTCCGGTGCTGTGACCTGCGTCTTTTTGATATTTACGTAATTTTTTAACTGCGTATCGGCGTGTACCATCACAAATCAAGCAATGCTTCTGACGTCCTTAAAACTTTATTTTGTAAATGTCAACATTTAAGTGTCAACCAATGCAGCATTTCATCGAACTGTTTTTGTATAGTCTGCAACTGACGTGGTGGCAGTAACATAATGTGTGGTTTTGTAAGAACATGCCACCTGAAGTTACCGCAAGATGCCCGCCCGGTTAGCCATGCGGTATAACGCACAGCTTTCCGTATTGGAAAGGAGCGCCTGGTCCCCAGCACGAATCCGCCCGGCGGACTTGTGTCGAGGTCCGGTGAGCCGGCCAGTCTGTGTATGGTATTTATGCAGTTTTCAATGTGCCTCGGCGAATGTGGGCTGGTTCCCCTTATTCCGCCTGAGCTACACTATGTCGGCTATTGCTCCACGTGCGCGCACACCACCATTACTCTACCACGCAAACATAGGGGTTACACTCGTCTGGTGTGAGACGTTCCCTGGAGGCTCCGCCGGGGGCCGAACCTCACAATAACGCAGAAAGTGTGGTTCAGTGTGGGGCGACGGAGGGGTGAAGTGGACTGAGGTAGTCGTCGTGGGATTTTGTTCCACTGCGGCTGCGGCGGGGACGGAGCTTCTCCGTCTTTTCTAGGCAATACAATACAGTACAATACCGTAAGATATTTAGATGAAACGCTATTTTAATGTATTTCATACATAACAAGGAAGCAGATGGACCTCGAGGACACGGAGAAGCTTGCATTTTTGCCGTTCTGTGGCTGCGTAACAAGAAAGATTTGCCGGCTGCTAATGAGGCATAAAATCGATTCCGTGTTCAGGGCTCCATCCAAAATTTGATAAACTCACGCGGCCTGTGAAAGACAATGTGGGTCTCAGATCGTCACGAGTATATAAAGTAGTTTCAGCTGTGGATATGGACAGTTTTATGTTGGACAGCCAGTGCGTACTATTGAACAGCGCGGAGGAAAACACGAGAGGTAGTTTCGTATACGCTACCTGAGAAAACTGCAGTGGCAGAAAATGCTCTAGAAAAAGCACAGCGTATAGCATTCGACGAGACATCTGTTGTTACTCGGACTAATAGTTTCTAGGATAGTGTCCAAACACGGTGGCCTGCAGCTAAGCACAGCTTGTGACCCGGCCGTCGGAAGAGAGAGCAACGAAAACATTGCAATGTATGGCGCCGGAGCGCGCAACATGACGTCACAGAAGACAGTGAGATTATGTAAGGACGGCAGGACAACCACACAACAATCATCACTTGAGTACGTCCGAGGAGAACTCGGCCAAAAATTCGTGGATTTCAAACCACTTGATGGCGCTGAAAGCCCGAGAGAATTTTATCATTATGCTTAAAGTACGACACAAACCAAAATGTGACATTTTTGACACAAACTGAATCATATTGGTGATAGTCATTTCACTGATGTCCATATCTTCTTATACGATTACTACAATACGTAGTCGTCAGCTGAATACCGTCATCAACAATATGAAAATAATTGAAGTGATTGTTAACGTATATCTGAATTTATAAAGGCATATAAACGTGTGTGTGTAATCTAGTGAAACGAAATTCTTTTTCCTTAGAAACTAACAATGGAACCGTAAGATCATCCCCTCACCGACATTATTCATACTGACAGAGTGGGTAGAGTACGACTGTGCTTTAAGAAGGACACAACTCTCAAACGTTTTCAAGAAAATCGAACTTCCAAATTTTACGCCTGCTTATCTACGACGTATGGACGCTAGTATTAATGGTTCCACAGCCGAGAGCTTACATGCTTAGTTTTATAAACTTGAGATCTGTGGGTCGAATCTCTTTGGCAGCACTCTTCCTTTTCTTTTTATTCCCAACTAATTCCTCCAACAGAAATTGTGTGACGACCAACAATCCTTTTTCATTGTAAACCAAGTTTGCTTTACAATAGACAAACTGAAGACACCATGCACCCGAAAAAATTAAGTTCATTACAAGGGCCGTACGCCCCACTAATTACTGTTTTTCATTTTTCTGTGGGCAGTATCATCCTGATTCATTCCGTTCTCCATAGGTTACACATCATACTTGTGAAAAATATAGGTACAAGAACACAAACAAAATGATTTACTAATTTGTTTGAAAGTTCTTCTGTAGCCTGTTTTTTATTTCCAAACTCCTTGCAACAATTTTTTCTCCATCTTCAGGATAAAGTTTCCAGAAATAATAAAAGAATCGTTTATAATGTGCACAGTCATAATAAATCTGTTGTAAGAATTAGGGGGGAATGAATAAATGATTACTGACAGGGAGATTCGATCGAAATACTTTGCTCTTTCGCAACAAAGTCTTTGTCGCTTGGCTATAGACTCTTTGAATATTTCCGTCCATATAAAGTAGATCCTAAATAAGTATCCCAAAAGTTTTCAAATTTGATTTTCTCTAAGACGGTTGAGAGTTGCGTCTTGCTGTCACACGCTGATGTATTAATCGTGCGAGTTCGTATGATTCCCTTGTAAGAAATGCTGGTTTCAGGGACAGGTCTTCTTATCTTTCTTTTCTTAATTAAGGCTACTTCTTGCAAATCTTTGCTGTTGTGTTGTTGTTGTGGTCTTCAGTCCTGAGGCTGGTTTGATGCAGCTCTCCATGCTACTCTATCCTGTGCAAGCTTCTTCATCTCCCAGTACTTACTGCAACCTACATCCTCCTGAATCTGCTTAGTGTATTCATCTCTTGGTCTGCTCTAAGATTTTTACCCTCCACGCTGCCCTCCAATACTAAATTTGTGATCCATTGATGCCTCAGAACATGTCCTACCAACCGGCACCTTCTTCTTGTCAAGTTGTGCCACAAGTTCCTCTTCTCCCCAATTCTACTCAATACCTCCTCATTAGTTATGTGATCTACCCATCTAATCTTCAGCATTCTTCTGTAGCACCACATTTCGAAAGCGTGTATTCTCTTCTTGTCCAAACTATTTATCGTCCATGTTCCACTTCCGTACATGGCTACACTCCATACACATACTTTCAGAAACGACTTCCTGACACTTAAATCAATACTCGATGTTAACAAATTTCTCTTCTTCAGAAACGCTTTCCTTGCCATTGGCAGTCTACATTTTATATCCTCTCTACTTCGACCATCATCGCTTATTTTGCTCCCCAAATAGCAAAACTCCTTTACTGCTTTAAGTGTCTCATTTCCTAGTTTAAGTACGTCAGCATCATCCGACATAATTAGACTACATTCCATTATCCTCGTTTTGCTTTTCTTGATATTCATCTTATATCCTCCTTTCAAGACACTTTCCATTCCGTTCAACTGCTCTTCCACGTCCTTTGCTGTCTCTGACAGAATTGCAATGTCATCGGCGAACCTCAAAGTTTTTTTTTTCTTCTCAATGGATTTTAATACCTACTCCGAATTTTTCTTTTGTTTCCTTCACTGCTTGCTCAATATACAGATTGAATAACATCGGGGAGAGGCTACAACCCTGTCTCACTCCTTTCCCAACCACTGCTTCCCTTTCATGTCTCTCGACTCTTATAACTGTCATCTGGTTTCTGTACAAATTGTAAATAGCCTTTCGCTCCCTGTGTTTTACCCCTGCCACCTTTAGAATTTGAAAGAGAGTATTCCAGTCAACATTGTCAAAAGCTTTCTCTAAGTCAAGAAATCCTAGAAACGTAGGTTTGCCTTTCCTTAATCTTTCTTCTAAGATAAGTCGTAGGGTCAGTATAGCCTCTCGTGTTCCAATATTTCTACGGAATCCAAACTGATCTACCCCGAGGTCGGCTTCTACCTGTTTTTCCATTCGTCTGTAAAGAATTCGTGTTAGTATTTGTAGCTGTGACTTATTAAACTGATAGTTCGGTAATTTTCACATCTGTCAACACCTGCTTTCTTTAGGACTGGAATTATTATATTCTTCTTGAAGTCTGAGGGTATTTCTTTGCCGTAGGATTCTTTAAAAAAATGTCGAATACGGAGAATCGCTTGTAGCTTTTATAACTTTCAGATCCGTCAGTTTCAGAGGCTCCAGGTTAATACAACTGACCAAAGAAGCAATGTGTTTTGCTTCATAAAAATCTTCATGGCATAATTCGTACACAAGGAAAGGTTCACCCTGCCTCATTGTAGCTCAAATAGGAGCTGTAAGCCCTTCAGTGGTACAGATGGTTTCACATCTGAACTGGGGCTTAACTTTTCTATCATGCAGATAATGAGATTCGTCTCCTTCATTCTGTGACCTGTTATAAGGTATTTGTAGTTTGTGAATTTTATTCCAACAAAACGAATTGCGTAAGAATACAGGCTCACCGTAAATTTATTTATTTATTTATTTTTGTTGGACAAAGCAACGACCGGTTGTGTTAAATTTATGTTTTATCAATTCATTCACTCTGCGATGCCTAGCTGACACAAATTTATTTTTCTTGATGTCCTCAATATTAAAGTTCAAGACTTTTAGTTTTGATGTACAATAAAACTATCATATTTCTTTTCTGCTCTGAACAAATTCTGCTCATCAAGCGTCCGTTATAGACTCAAAAACACATAAAAAATTAAAAACATAAATATAAAAATAAAGCACCATGTTGGAATAATTCGAATGGGACGGAAACCAGTAGATGTAATGTACATGTACAGATAAACAAACGACGGTAATTTAAGAAAAATTGGGTAATTCATCAAATAGAAATAGCTTCATAGATTGAGCAAGTGAATTATGCATTTGTCCACCTCTGGTCCTTATGCAAGCAGTTATTCGGCTTGGCATTGATTGAAAGAATTGGTGGAGGTCCTCTTGTGGGACATCCTACAACTCTATGAATGCCAAGTCGTATAACTGCTTGCATAGGGGCAGAGGGGAACCAACGCTTTATTGACTTGCTCATTTTTTTCTTAAAGCTCTTTTGTTAGAAAAAAAAAATCATGCAATTTTTTTGAAATTGTAAGTGTTGTTGATCACATATGCATCACATCTGCTGACTTCTGTGCCATTCGGGTAATTCCTTCGTAGCGCGTCGTTTCTTTTGTCTTAGAGTGTATTTCACTTTCAGCTGTTCTTTTCATTGCCAATCAGAGAGCTCTCGTAGGCATCGCGTTGTTGCGCATAGGCCCTCCTTAGGCACAAAGAAGGTAAATTGTCTCTTGCGCGAAAACGCCATGAAACACTGCGCAGATGGAACGTGATCCGTCTTTTGCTTTGCAGTTGCCAACACAAACCTGGTGAACAGCAGAATGTGACCTGCTTCCACCCCGAAAATGCCTTAAGTATTGGCTTGGGTTTTATGGATTTCAATTTTAGAAGTAGTTCCAATGTTTCATTTAATGGCATGTACACCTGGAGCCATGTTGTCTGTTTCCCATGTTTCCATCGCTGGTCTGGCTCAAGAAGAATCTCTGCAACCGTATTTCGTTTTTCCAGAACTATTTGTATTTGTGGAACATTTGACATGATTTTTAAGAAAAGAAACGTTTTACAAACGCGAACTTCTCCTCCACACAGGGAAAAATAAAATGCCGTATTAAGTGGCCGAGGAGGTCTGCTGTCTTCAACACGACTGCTGAGATCCCTACGAATTATTGGCTTCACTGAACTGGCAATAAATCGCACCTGGAATTCTGTACCACCTGCCGAAAACAGTTGCTGTCTGCGCTCATTACTGAACTTTGATGAGCACTGAACTTTGTAGTTTTCTTTACATCCTACTTCCATGTCCCTCCTGCGTCGTATCTTTTTTCTTTGATGCTTTCTTTAACAAATTCCTCTTCCAGCTCGCAACATTCCTTCGCTTTTGTTTCACATTCTTTTCACATCCTTCTTTGATGGGCTGTAATATTCCAGGCAATGCGTCCTTCATGCCAGCTACTGATCAGTTACTATTGACAGTGGACGATGAAGTACTGTTTCTACTGCAGATACAGTACTGATTCTACCAGGGTTTCACAAAGCTTCCAGTCACATAAAAAATGGTAGTGTCAGAACTGTCGCCGCTGTCGTTTCCACCGTCACCTTTAGGGAAATACGTTTGATAATAAAGCAAGTCCTCGCTGTCTTCGGAAGACTACGTGCTAATTGATGATGAAGAACTTGAAGATGAAGATCTGGTAGGAGAGACACTTACAGTGGTAGAACTTGAACAACTTCCACGAATCAGAAAACTCGAATTTTTGGGATCACAAGAGTGAAAGGAATGTCTGTACTGCTAATAAAGTTGAAAAATTTACTAATTTATAACACTGTTTTTGCGAGCATAAGGATGCTGCTTACGAAGAGAAATGTATGTCTGCTTCCTCTAAAGCTGACGAAGCTGCAGGCTAATTTTGCTTCAACCGCTGCTTTGGCCGATCTGGTCTCTTCTCAGCTGCCACTTTCTTTTCACTTAATTTATATACGCAAGGTCCAGCTTAATCAGCCCTTTACCATGAGAGGACCTCATTCTTTACAGAGATCGAAAAATAAAGAAACGTTTCAGTGGACCAAATAAATAATCTTGACCTATCTCAGCACTGGGTACAACCAATTCTAACAGTAAAGCGATTTCGTAAAAATGGGACGTTGTCTATAGGAAGAACGACGTAATAGCATTTTCTAATTTGTAGGAAGACCGACATAAAAGCGTTTCCTAAATAATTTCAACCCAAAATTATTTCTGCGACTTGTAAAAATAATGTCACAAGTTAAAATAGTAAAAATAAAATATCTATTTCTCGTGGCAAGACTGTCATACTTCCTCGATATAAAAGGCAAAGTCCTGACTGACTGCCTCATCATCGCCAGCCAAAACCGCTAAGGACAGAAACTTGAAATTAAGAGAGGGCGCTGTAAAGGTCGTTTAAGAATGGATTTTTTGACATTCCATCTCTAGGGGAGTGAAATATAAGATGAAACGTTTTTTGAAAAAGTCGCTATTATGACAATTTTGAATCTGGAACTACGAAAACTGGTGTTTGGCTGCTCCGTCAGAAGTAAAGAAATAGATGCATCGGCATTTCTGGAAATTTTACCTCTATGGGCGTGAAACAGTGGGTGAAATTTATTTGAAAAGAAATCATTATTAAAGAACCATGAAAATTGGTATTTGATTTGTCGATTGCAAATAAAAATATATTTGTTGCAGTGTTTTTGGAAAATCAAATACACAAGGAGGTAAAACTAGAGATGAAACGTTTTATCAAAATATTTCATTTGAAGTTAAGTCTATGAAAACATGACTTTGGCTTCTAGTTTAGAAATAAAAAATATGTGTTTCATTGTCTTTGGAAACTGAATCCCTATGGGGGTAAAATTAGGGAATTTTATGGAAGTACCACATTATTACAAGTTTTTTTGAAGCTAAGCTTATCATAATTTGAATTAACTTCTTTGCTAGAAATAAAAAATACACATTTTACTGTTTTTCGAAATGCAACCCAAAGCGTTTTTGAACTGGTGTTCTACCTTCCAGGAGAGTTTCTGTAAAGTTTGGAAGGTAGGAGACGAGATACTGGCAGAAGTAAGGCTGTGAGGACTGGGCGTCTGTCGTGCTTCGGCAGCTCAGATGGCAGAGCACTTAACCGCGGAAGGCAAAGGTACCGAGTTCGAGTCTTGGTCGGGCACACAGTTTTAATCTGCCAGGAAGTTTCATATCAGCGCACACTCCGCTGCAGAGTGAAAATCTCATTCTGGCAACATCCCCCGGGCTGTGGCTAAGCCATGTCTCCGCAGTATCCTTTCTTTCAGGGGTGCTAGTTCTGCAGGGTTCGCAGGAGAGCTTCTGTAAAGTTTGGAAGGTAGGAGACGAGGTACTGGCAGAAGTAAGGCTGTGAGGACCGGGCCTGAGTCGTGCTTCGGTAGCTCAGATGGTAGAGCAGTTGGCCGCGAAGGGCAAAGGTCCTGAGCTCGAGTCTCGGTTGGGCACACAGTTTTAATCTGCCAGGAAGTAACATACGTATTTGATTTAAAAAAATCTGTGCAGACCATACTCTCCACGCGAGCGAAGTAGCGGTCCCTTAGCTAGTTTTCTTATAAAAAACGCACGGCTTTGGCGGATGTATAAGTAATATGTTATGCATGCGAGATTCTGTGACACACCATGCTTGCTTATCTCAGAACAAGTTTTTCCCACGTTCAAATATGCCACTTTAATAACAGCAGTAACATACTGTATATTCTGCACCTGCCAAGGCCTCAACTCCATTGGAGCGGTGTTGTGCGTGCACAAGGAACAAAGAAAGGAGGTGTAAGGTTGACATAGGCGGCCTCTGTGACCGCGTGGTTGAACTTCAGATCAAGACATTCCACTAGTTTGAAGTGCACGGAAGAACCATTGCACTGGCGTCCATAAGTCAAAACAAGCTATTTTTGAGATATGTCGTTGCTGTATTTAATCAGTGATGTGAAACATGACAACATTTTGGACTGGAATCGGTGGTGGCTCATAGCCTCACATTCGAATTATCTCGCAAACTGCTGGTTTGCTGACTCGTGGCTACTTCGTCGTTTTAGCTTCTCTTGCGGTGTATATTCACCTGTGTTTGTTTTCACCATTAAGTGTGATACACTATCTACTTTAAGCTGACTCCTGGTCTACTCTAGTCTATATAGGATGTTGTTAAACAAATCGATTACTTTCAGTAATTTCTTCTGGGTCTGTGACCGCATTGTCGATGTATATAAAAGTACCGACGTTTCGGTCCCTGTTGCAAGCGACCTTCTTCAGGGTGTTTTTGTTTACTGTTGAACGAGAAAACTTCGTTCCTCATATACCTGCAGACATGGCACTTATCTAATTCTGATACACTACTGGGGATGAAGGGGAGGGATGTTAGAAGTTATTTATTGGTGTTTTTATTATTTCTTGTCATTGGCGCCGGCCGGGGTGGCCGAGTGGTTCTAGGCGCTACAGTTTGGAACCGCGTGACCGCTACTGTCGCAGGTTCGAATCCTGCCTCGGGCATGGATGTATGTGATGTCCTTAGGTTAGTTAGGTTTAAGTAGTTCTAAGTTCTAGGGGACTGATCACCTCAGAAGTTGAGTCCCATAGTGCTCAGAGCCATTTTTTTTTTTTTTTGTCATTGGTGGAAACCCGACGCTTTGATTGGTGTTTGAATTACTGTTAGTGATCAATTTCAATAGGCGAATGAAAAACCAGGCGGCAGCTGTGACGTGGCGTTGTTTCCCCGCTTTCTAGCGCTGTCCAAGGCGCGCCAGTGCTCTATGTACCTGCCGGCCGCTGCGGTCTCCCGCGCGCGTGTATGTGTTGCTTCACGCGAGCTGTCGTCCCGTAACGCTGTTATTGGTGGCAGCTAAGACCTCGGAAGTCGGTACCCGTCTTCCCTGCTGTCGTCAGTGAAAGTCAGGAATTACGGGATCTACTGAATGGAACGAACAGTCTAATGAGTACATAATACAGACTGAGGGTAAATCAAAGAAAGACAAAAGTAATGAGAAGTATCAGGAGTGAGAACCTCCGGAGTGGGGATCACGCATTTGAAGTAAAGGAATTGTGCTACCTAAGTAGCATAATAACCTATGACGGACACAGCAAGGAGGACATAAAAGGCAGACCTGCATTGGGGAAAAGAGCAATTATGGCCCAGAGTATCAAACGTAGACCTTAACTTTAGGAAGAAATTTATGTTGTATGGTAGAGAAACATGAACTGTTGTAAAACAGGAACAAAAGGGAAACAAAGCATTTGGGACGTGGTGCTACAGAAGAACATTGAAAATTAAATAAACAGGTAAGGTAAGGAATAAATGGATAGAAATTTAAAAATTCGAACTACAGCGGAGGTAGTATAATCGCAGCGCTGATTCAGATTCATGGAGTTTTAGTTTAGTTTTAGTTACTTCATTTTCCCGTTTATTTTAAAGATATAATGTGGAACAAGCCAGATTACGAGATATATATATATATACACGTGAATAGTGCTAATATTTCTGAAATTTTTAGTTCTACACATGCAACTACATTAAGAGGAACAATTTTTTTTTACCATTTCAGAAACAGAAACTCGTCCATGGAGTAGGAGTTGTGCAAAAGAAATGATTTCAAGCTAGATATAAAACTTGATCTGCTACCTGCCAGACACTTTATGTTGTTGGGCAAATGATCAAAGATCTTTGTTGCTGAATAATGTACTCCTTTTTGAGCAACTGACAGCTTCAATAACGGATAGGAAAGGTCATTTTTTTCCCTCTAGAGTTGCACGTATGAACATCAGTGTTCTTCGCGAACTGAGATGGATTATTTGTAACGAATTTCGTTAGCGGATATATGTACTCTGATGGTGGAGTTAAAACACCTAACTCCTTGAAAAGGTTCCAACATGACGTCCTTGAGTGAACACCACTAATTATTCTCACTGCTCTCTTTAGTGCAATCAATACTTTGTGTCTAACTGGTGAGTTACGCCAGAAAACTATTCCATGTAACATTATTGAGTGGAAATATGCAAAATACGTTAGGAGGCTGATTTGTTTATTACCAAGAATAGCGATTATACGAAGAGCAAAAGAAGCTGAACTTAATCGTTTGAGAAGCTCAGTAATATGCTTCTTCCAGTTCAAGTTGTCATCAATGTGAACACCCAAAAATTTGGATAAATCTACCCTGCTACATAAATTGTCGGTATGACTCTATTCGGTGTACAGAACTGGATATGTAAGTTTTTTCAAAATTAAGGTAGAGTCCATTTTCTGAGAACCACTTAATAATTCTTTGAAAGACATTCTTAACAATATCTACAGCTGCTTTTTCTGGAATGGGATTTATTATAACACTCGTGTCATCTGCAAAAAGTACTAGTTCCGCTTGCTGAACATTAAGTGGGATTCCCATGAATAAGGAACAGCAGAGGACCTAAAATTAGACCCTGTGTTATTCCCTTTGTGATAACTCTCTATTCACTAGAATTTACCACCCTCCCAACATTATTTGTGCTATTCAGCACAACTTCTTATTTTCTTTTCATTAACTATGATTCAAACCGGCTGTGTGTATAGCCTTCAATTCGATAAAAACCGAGTTTTTCTGAGAGTGTGGCATGATTCACGCAGTCAAATGCCTTGGAGATATCACAAAAAATACCAAATGACCATAATTTGTTATTTAGGGTGAAACACGTATGTTGTGTGGCGGCGATGGCGAGACATTGCAGAGTCTCTGACGAGAGAGCTATTTGTCATTCCTAGTCTGCGCTTGACCGCGCGAGAGTTGCGAGCAGTAGTCTGTCGGTAGCAGTAGGCCAGTGTAGTCTGTGGGTAGTCTGTCGGCAGTGCAGTTGTACTCTGTCGGTAGCAGTCGTCGAGTTCAGTTGCGAATGGCAGTCTGTTAGCACTAGTAGTCG
This sequence comes from Schistocerca americana, assembly GCF_021461395.2. Lineage (NCBI taxonomy): Eukaryota > Metazoa > Arthropoda > Insecta > Orthoptera > Acrididae > Schistocerca > Schistocerca americana. The sequence continues at coordinate 275,322,991 of NC_060124.1, read as the reverse complement.
AGTACGGTCGCGAGCGGGACGCAGTCGCAGGCGTCGACATGGGTCTCTGCTCAAGATGCTGAATGAGGTATATTGTTAATTAAGGTAACCAAGCTGCATTGCGCACATCAGATAATGTAAAGTTCATTCATTGTAATTAATTTTCAACAACTGCCCCAATAATAATTTTGATTTCAAAGCAATTTTTTTAACAAAAGAACTATTTAATTGAACGAACGATTTCCTTCCATTTCCTTTAAAGAAAAGTTTCAGTTAAATTTCAAAAACAAAAAAAATATTACTTGCGATGCATTTCCTCCAAGCCGTGGCCAACAATAAGAGCAGAATTTTGACATGCAGTTTCAATGAGGTAAAAAATTAATTCTGATTTTTTTTTGCACAGGGCCAAAGACCGACATTTCGGTTTAATTGAGTTTACATTGTCACTGAAGTCTCATTAGCATTGAATTGTTTTTCATTATTTTCGTGAGAGCTTACACCTTGAGTCAGATTGCGATTCTCATTTTTATTGTCATTAAATTTAATTGCTAGGGAGGTTACGCTTGGCTACCATTCATTTATTATTTCTGTCATTTAAAATTTCTGTGGGGAGGTTACACTTGGCGACACCCAGTCCATGATCGTATTTCGTTGAGAATCTTTTGAAAAACAGTCAGATATCTGCTCTTATTTGCTTAGATATAATTAAGATTTGGCGCAACGCTTTTACTAATCTTGTGACTTTCTTTTTACGGGTCAACAGCAATTCGTTGCTCTGTTGTATTTGTGTGTTGCTTTTGCATTGTGCTTATTTGTTTTGTGAATAATTGTGACTATTGTAAAAATGCCGCGAAAGACTGTGAATAGTGTATCGCGAGGTATTATGAATGAAATTACCGACTCAAACAACTTTACCGATAGGACTTGTGACACGCAGTGTAATGATGACAATCCTGCATTCACTAACAATCGGTGCATTCCAATTACTAATAATGACTTTTACCTTAATAATGAACAAACGAACTCAATTGTCTCTTCTGTTAATTTGACGACAATTGATGACGCGGAGCGGTCTATTGTAATGAGCGCTGCCGAGCCTAACACAACCGGTTTGGAAAATTCAAGTAACATACAGACAAATTTTTCGAATGAAAATGGTCAGTGTAGTGAAAGTACGACGGATTTATTTAATTCCGAAACAGTGACTGACAGTGTATATTTGACTGGCGAACCTTTTTGTAAATCTCAGAGTAACCAAATGGTTACAGAAAGCGAGAGAATTCCAGATTCACCACTAAACAGCACAGAGAGTATAGACGCTAACTTTGGCTTTGAGCAAATTATGGCAAGATTGCTACAACAACAAAGTGAGAATCTCAAACAACAACTTAGTGAACAGAACAAACACTTTAGTGAAAAATTAGACGACAATTCCAGACAGCTTAGTGAACAAATTAGAGCCGTTGTCGCACAGTGTCATGACACTAAGGAACAGTTGCGCGTGGAAATTGAGGCTTGTTCAAAAAAAAGTAGCGAAGAAATTAGGTCTGTTGCTCAGGAATTAAGGGAAATGCAAACAGCCGCAACAGAAACACTTAGAGCGGAAATTAGTACAGTCGCTAAACAATGCTCTGAAAAAGCTACACAATTACGCGACGAGTTTAAAACAATGACAGCAGAACTTTCGCGCACAATGGATGAAAAGATAGACGCGAAATTCGAGCAACAGAACTCTCAAATTGATGAACGTCTTAGTGTTCACGTACAAAACAGTGATACGCATTTCCGTAAATTTATTCAGGATCAAAATAAAGTAAAACGTCAGGTAATGGAAACAATCACTGCACAGAGACAGGAAGACAAACGTAAAATGTTTGCGAAGGCAAAAACATATGTAGACAACAATATTGGTACAGTATCGGACAAAATTAATACCATCGAACAGTTGAACACTGAATTGCGTGATGAGATTTCTGACCTTAAGTCGAAAACAGACACATACACAACAGATTTTCAAACAGTGACCGACAGACTCGAACAATTAGAACTAACACAGGATTCCGATGTCGTCAAAGCTGACGTTAAAAAACTGAACGAAACTACACATAAGTTGCAAAAACAGATTAATGCGTCTGATTCTAAAACCGACGATCAGGTTAAAATACTGACTGAAAAATGTGATGAATTGGCCATACGTATTGATGTTATCGAAAATACTAATGACAATAAATCAGACGATACTGCACCGGTTTCATTTAACCAAACACCTGAATTTCAAAATTTACAGCAGACAATTAATGAGATCGATTCATCTAATAACACGTTGCGTAGAAAATTGTCAAGTTTACAGCAAGAAGTAACAGAGATGAAAAGTATTTCAGTTAATAACACATCACAGCAGACGCCACTTAGTGAACATTTGTCAGACTCGCGCAGCGCGTATAACATGAGTAATCTTCAGAGAGTACGGGACTTAGATTGCGAGCAACCACAGTTCAACAGATTCTCTTACCATCATGAACCTGTTCCGTCATACAGAGATGATAATTTCGATTACAAACATTTTCTATCAGTGAGGAAATTTAAAGTGTTTAGGAATGACAGAACACAGATTCACCCACTGGATTGGATACAGCAATTTAGCTTTGCTTTTCCACCGACTTGGCCCGTTACACACAAACTAGAATTCATTTGCAGTTTTTTGGAAGGCGAACCGGCAACTCGTATGAGACCGATCGCGAGACAATGTTACTCGGTAGAAGAATTCCAGAATTCATTTCTGTCAGCGTATTGGTCGAAGACGACACAGCGCGGAATTAAAGACCAACTAATTAGTTTGCCAAATTATGATAACTCAAATTTTCCCAGTGTAACGCAATTTTTTGAGCATATGGTCCAACAAAACCAGTACTTAAGTGAACCATATAGTGAATCCGCACTCATACAATTATGCATTTCCAAATTACCACGGTCATTACGAGTGTCACTTTTAATGGGTCAGCAAAAGGAAAACATTTCAGCATTCAGAGATCTTTTACAGCTTTTACAAGTACAGCAATCTGATTATTCTTTCGTAAACAAAAACTTTTCGTATAATAACCAAGGTCAACAAACACACAGCTATTATGATCAGACACGTAATTTTAATAGAAAAGGTAACAGATGCTTTTGGAATGACAACCAACAAAACTTTAATAGCAGCCAAAATTCTAATTATCAATAACGTCAAAATTTTCAGCAACAGGAACCACACTTTAGAAACAATAGAGGTGTTTCACGACAACAACATCAGAACCAGCCGGTTAGCATACCTAACCAACAATGGAATGCACAAGGTTAACCAGGCTTTAATGTTCCGCCGCGTGCACGTATAGTCCCAGATTCAACAAATAGTAACGCACGGCAGCAAGGAAACAACTACGTACACAGAAGACAGTATTTCAATTCCTATCGCAATACACCGTATAATCTGACTAGATACTGTACAGGTCGCATCTTCCAGTAACACAAGCACTACTTTTGACACGCAAAATGTTGTTCACGAAAATGTAATTACTTTTGACGATATAAGAGATACTCTTTTTCAGGAAAGACCATTTGTTCAGAAAACTATTTCACATCCTGTTATCGAAATTAAAATTGGTTCATCGAAATTTTCAGCAGTAATTGATTCTGGATCACCTATGTCTGTTATAAATGAGGAGACTTTTAACGAGTGTAACAAAGAGAATACCTATCCGACATTACCACTAGGCAAAACGAACGTGAAAGGAGCAGTATCGAGTAAAGGAGTAGACGTTAAATTACAGACACATTTATCATTTTGTATTGCAGGTCATACTTTTCACTCTAATTTTTGGATTGTTCCTTTATTGACAACAGACGTAATTTTAGGTACTAATTTTCTCGTACAACACGATGCAGTGGTTGATTTTCAGAATTCTTATTTAATGTTAAAGGATGAAAATGTACAACTTGCTTTAGAATTTCAGCACTCACTATCTGCGGAAGAACAAACAATTAACCGCACAGAGGTCATTTCCGCAACACGTAATATAGACTGTAATTCTGCATTGTTCACAGACACGTACGTTGATAACTATAATACTCCAGACGAAGATGACTACGACGTAATACAGATGATTTCCTATAAAGTTAAACAAAGCAGTGCAACTACAGACGACGAACGAACGCAATTACACAAAATTCTTTTAGAACAAGCACCAATTTTTAACAATGTTCCTGGTACTATCTCTGGATTTATGTATGAATTTCAAGTCAAACAGCACGATACATTTAAAGCTAAACATTATCCCATTCCGTATATCCATAGAGAACAAGTTAAGAAAGAATTGCAGGATATGCTTGACCAAGGAATTATTGAACCAGCAGTTAGTCCGTAAATAAACCCGCTACATATTGTTAAGAAAAAAGATGGCTCACTTCGCCTCGTACTTGATTCACGTCACATCAATGACATAATTATTAATGAAACAGATCGACCACAGACATTAGAGGAACTTCTACAGAAATTTCACGGTACTGCTATTTATTCTACATTAGATTTGAAATCGGGATTTTGGCAAATTCAACTTCATCCGAATAGCAGAAAGTACACAGCTTTTCTCTGTTTTGGTGACTGTTATCAGTTTTGCAAATTACCATTCGGCTTAACTATTTCTTCTGCAGCTTTTATTCGCGGTTTGAACACAATACTTCCGACAGAACTTAAAGACAGAATAACGACGTACGTAGACGACATTCTTATCGAAGAAGCTAACTGGTCTGAACACAATATGATTCTAGAACGACTGTTGCAAACTTTCCATGCACAAGGACTCACAGTTTACCTCAGTAAATCGCACTTTGGCAAAACTTCTATAAAATTTCTTGGACACGTAATTTCAGCAGAAGGCATTGCGCCTGATCCGGAAAAACTTCAAGCTCTACGTGACATTATATTTAGATTAAAGTTCAGTCTTGATCACGTTATGTTTGACATAACGTGATCAAGACTGAACTTTAATCTAAATATAACAATTAATTCATCACTGTATTCCAAAAAGGTTTACCAAAATCTACGTGACATTACTATTCCTACGACGAAGTAGCAATTACGCAGTTTTTTGGGTCTAATTAACTTTTTTCGTAAATTTATTCATCACTCCGCTTTAGACACGCCTAGATTATGCCAATTAACAGGTAAAAACAGTATTTGGTCTTGGGATAAGCAAACACATTTTGAATTCATGAACCTGAAACATGCTCTGTTGAATGCACCACTTTTATCGCACCCAGATCTTACCAGAAATTTTTCCATTGCCACCGACAGGTCTAACACCGCTTTAGGCGTACATATTTTCCAGGAAATTGAAGAAGATGGCTCAACAGTAATTAAAAACATCGCATTTGCAAGCCGCATTCTGTCACCTGCTGAGCGAAATTATTCTGTTACAGAACTTGAAACATTATGTGTTGTTTGGGCTTTTACGAGATTTCGGCATTTTCTTTATGGAAGACATACCACTGTCTACACAGATCACAGAGCGATACAATTTTTACTTTCGGCTAAATTCACACACGATAGATTAAGTAGATGGAAGCTATATTTACAGGAATTTAATTTTACGATTGTTCACATTCCCGGCACACAAAATGTTATAGCAGACGCACTATCGCGTTCTCTCAGCAACAATCAGCAAGACGTAGCAACTAACTTTTGCAAAGCAAATTTCAGTGTCATGTACATTCAGCAAGTTGCATTTGAAAATTTTATTTCGTCGTCATTACAGGACATAGCAAAAGAGCAAAATAGAGACAACGTGTGGAAAGAAATTAAACACCTCTGGCAAGATAAGAATAATGTTACGATTAGAAACCATTACACTGTACGCAATGACATTCTGTTTCGCCGCTCTCATCCTGACAGCAACAATTGGTTATTATGCATTAGTGACGAACTGATTAACAAATTAATTTGGTACACTCATTTAAGTTACGCACATTACGGAGCAAGAAAATGTATTCGTATACTGAGACAGAACTGTTATTTTACCAACATGGAGAAACGTATACGACGAGTTTTAGCGTCATGTAAAATTTGCCAGAAAGCTAAGTCAGACACCACTTCACATACTCCTCCTTTATATCCCATTGTACCTGTTAAATTAAGACACATGGTCGCTGTAGACATTTTTGGTCCGATTCCGAGAACTGATAGAGGGTTTTGCTACATATTTGTCGCTGTTGAGCTCACTTCAAAATTTATTACTTTCACTCCGTTACGCAAAGCTACAGCTAAAACTGTTTCGAAAGCATTTGTAAAACATTTTCTATTTCATGTAGGGCATGTGATGAGAGTAATTTCTGATAATGGATCACAATTTCGTTCTGCTGCATGGACACGTATGTTACGAGCTAGAAACATTTCTCCGATTTATATATCCAAGTACCATGCTTCTTCGAACCCCTGTGAAAGATTAATGAAAGAAATTGGTAAACTGTGTAGAATATACTGCCACAAAAGACACATTAATTGGGATAAACACATATTCTCATTCCAAGATGTAATTAATTCCATTCCAAATGAATCCACTATGCTATCTCCGTCTGTTATACTGAAAAACGTTGAACCACCAAACAAAATTAAAGAGTTAGTAAACTTCCCTACTTGTCGTCGACTAAGACACAACGAAATAATTGACATTGCGCTGAACAACATCAAAAGTGCCGCAGAGCGCCGGAGAAGACAGCAAAAACAGGTTTGTACACGCCGCGTCTTTCACGTTGGACAGAAGATATTAGTACGTACACACTATTTATCCAGCAGAATAAAAGGTAAGTGCAGTAAATTTGAACTTCTATACGCAGGTCCATATCGGATTCGCAGCATCCCTCACCCCAATGTTGTACACGTCGAAACTTTGAGAACCAGAAAATCGAAAGGCAATCACCATATCTCAAACATTAAACCGTTTATTGAATGAAACCACTTTATGATGTAACATGCTATGATGCCATTTACTAATCTTTATGACCACTTACGCAATTATATTCACATGACTAATTACTGATGAATATCGTATTTTTTCTTGGCAAGTGCCCGCCAAGGTAAGGTTAGCAGGTCGCTCTTCTTGTCGTTAAACATCAGACCGTGCACATTTTCCATTTTTTTTCGTGTGTATGATTGTATTCCAGTTTTGTTTGTATGCACTGTGAAATAGTTAAGGTATAACACACCAGTTGACTTTGACACATTTTTGCCCTATGATATCTCAACATCGTGACTATTTACATTTTCCTTTTTTTGCTGCTGCATTGTGATTGTACATTTTTTGCCTTTGAACACTGTCTATGCTTTTGACATATTACGTTTTCTGTCATGTTATGCTGTATGCTTAATTGTGTTACCATTAACCAGTCATTATTTAGTGGGTATATGATTTAGATGCAGGACATTAATCTTTGTTCATCATTTTCAGAAAGAAATAACGTGTAAAGGAAATAAATTAAACAGAAATGGGAATTTCACCTACAGAATGATCGAAAGAAGATGCAATAACTTTATGAGGAAGAGTAAATGGATCAGGATTAACAAGCATTAACAAGAATATACTATACACATCGTAGAACAGCAGTCTTAACTAATTTTTTCTTTCAGAATACAAGGTGATTGATGCAGGCTGTCAGACAGAACTACACATCTTAGTTTTAGTGATGAAATATGCTAGAGATAAGGAATAGTTGTATAATGAATAATGAAGTGATTTTTTTGCAGATGATAATGAATACTGATGAAGAGTAATGATGAAGGATATGCTACTGTGAATACTGAAGTTTTTCTTTACAGGTGATGGTGATAATGGAGTTATGATGATATGGATAATGAAGTTTTCTTTGCAGATGAGGATAATGTTGAAGTTATATTTATGCTATGTAGTTATTTAAGTGTTTGTTGCAGTTCGTTTTGACAGCAGGTGTTATATTGCATAGTATAATGACTGAAGGTTTTGGAAAGGACAGTTATGGAAAACATTTTTTTATACACATTTCACTACCTGTTAATTCGAAGTTCACTACTTTTCAGCATAAAGTGCATTTCTCTTTTCAGCTTAATAATCCAATTTTTTATACATTTTTTGCAGGAGAAATTATTTATGAGATTAATGTGCTATAAGCAGTTGTTCATTAAATCTATGAAGGTGATTACATATACTCTACTTGTTTCATAATCTTGCCACAGCTGACTTATGACAGATGACGTTACACATTTTCATTTATACCAACAAACCAAAAACAAATTTTTTCTTCTTGCTTTCCCCTATAATTACCCTAAGCAATGCATTGCTAACAAAAAAAATGTATTACCAGTCCCAAATTATGATACCAGCTTAAGAGAGTTCTGAGTAATGCTGATCAGCTATGAATAATATGTCACTTGGAAAAATTATGCTATTCATTATGCTTTGTAACTGAAAAAGAATGAGATTGTTTAATAATGCTTTGTAATTAGGAGAAGGCTAATGATTCTTACTATATTGAAATGACAAATGATTAATTAATTATGCTATGCTTTGTAACTGGAAAAGAATGCGATTGTTTAATAATGCTTTGTAATTAGAAGAAGGCTAATGATTCTTAATTATGCTTTGTAACTGGAAAAGAATGTGATTGTTTAATAATGCTTTGCAATTAGGAGAAGGCTAATGATTATTACTATATGATTAATTAACTATGCTATACTTTGTAACTGGAAAAGAATGCGATTATTTAATAATGCTTTGTAACTAGGAAAAGAAGGCTACTGATTCTATGTAAAACAATTAATGAACATTTTTCTGTAATACTACATACATGGTACAGAAATGTTCAATAACTGGGCTATGAATGCCGCAAACTACTAATGTAATGGCTAATGAAGACTGGTATGTGACTTAATGTCCTTCCACTACTGACCTAACTACCCTGAATTACTGCAATATCCATTTTCTCCTGTCTATCCTAGTGATCATGGAGCACTATATTTGGTTTTTGCACTAATTCTACGTTGGTGTGCCTTGCAAGAGCGTGGTGTTGACACGACATGCTGTCCACCACCGTGAGCGATGGAGACGTTATTATGGCCCCACTGTTTGGTGTACCTGATGTACAGCCAAAACGATAGCATGGAAGATTACTACGACATTTCAGTGTCTTGGCTACGCTGATAAATACTAATGGAAAAAGAACTTCAAATTGTGTCACTTGGTGTTGTACTTCTGTGGAAAGATATGGACTTTCAGAGCAGCTATGTGCAATCTAAAGTGCTACAACCATGATGCAATCCTTCCCTTTCCTATCCTAATTCTTGTAACATAGTAAAAAAAACATTTTTTTGCTAACATGATTTGTATTCATGATCTATACATTTTTTTGATTTGATGATATGTTCTAAACTACAGTACATGTGCACTTATGTCATGTGTTAATATGCCTGTGCACTTTTCTCATTTTTCAATATGATTTGTACTCATTCTGTATACATTTTGTGATTTCCTGATATGTTCAATACTTCCGTGCGTATGCACTTATGTCATTTGTTACTTATTGTATATACATTTCCTCATTTGCTGATATGTTCTCAACTGCAGTGCATGTGCACTCATGTCACTTGTCAACATGATTTTTTGCCATTCTGTTTATTTGTTCTGAAAATGCTAAAGAATTTTTTCAGTGTGTGTGCACTTTGTTATCTGTCAAATAATTTGTATATACATTCTTCTGATTTGCTACTATGTTTTGTACTCACATTTTGTCTTTGTCTGAAATGTTTTGTACTCGGTGCATGTGCACAACATTTAATTCATGTACTACATCTAAATATTCTGTAAATTGTAGAAGTTGATTAATTAAAGAAAAAATTTTGCCGCGCTTGGCAAGTCCAAATGACTCACCATCGCTGCTAAATTTTTGCTCCCCCAGTGGAGGGTTATGAAACACGTATGTTGTGTGGCGGCGATGGCGAGGCATTGCAGAGTCTCTGACCAGAGAGCTATTTGTCATTCCTAGTCTGCGCTTGACCACGCGAGAGTTGCGAGCAGTAGTCTGTCGGTAGCAGTAGGCCAGTGTAGTCTGTGGGTAGTCTGTCGGCAGTGCAGTTGTACTCTGTCGGTAGCAGTCGTCGAGTTCAGTTGCGAATGGCAGTCTGTTAGCACTAGTAGTCGAGTACGGTCGCGAGCGGGACGCAGTCGCAGGCGTCGACATGGGTCTCTGCTCAAGATGCTGAATGAGGTATATTGTTAATTAAGGTAACCAAGCTGCATTGCGCACATCAGATAATGTAAAGTTTATTCATTGTAATTAATTTTCAACAACTGCCCCAATAATAATTTTGATTTCAAAGCAATTTTTTTAACAAAAGAACTATTTAATTGAACGAACGATTTCCTTCCATTTCCTTTAAAGAAAAGCTTCAGTTAAATTTAAAAAAAAAAAACAAAAAAAATATTACTTGCGATGCATTTCCTCCAAGCCGTGGCCAACAATAAGAGCAGAAATTTGACATACAGTTTCAATGAGGTAAAAAATTAATTCTGATTTTTTTTGCACAGGGCCAAAGACCGACATTTCGGTTTAATTGAGTTTACATTGTCACTGAAGTCTCATTAGCATTGAATTGTTTTTCATTATTTTCGTGAGAGCTTACACCTTGAGTCAGATTGCGATTTTCATTTTTATTGTCATTAAATTTAATTGCTAGGGAGGTTACGCTTGGCTACCATTCATTTATTATTTCTGTCATTTAAAATTTCTGTGGGGAGGTTACAAGGGCTTGCACTATTTGATGGGTAAATCTGTAGATAGCATTCTCATCGAGTAACCCTTTCGGAATCCGAACTGTGACATGCTGAACAAATTATTTTCACTTAAATGTGAGACTACTCTTGAATACGTAACTTTTTCGAATATTTTAGAAAATGAAGTCAACAATGAGACTGGTCTATAATCATTTAAGTCACTCTTGTCCCCTTCCTTACGAAGAGGTTTGATAATTGCATATTTCAATCTGTCTGGAAAAATTCCCTGTGCCAGCGAAGCATTACATACATCGCTAAGGACTCCACTTATTAAATTAGAACACCACTTCAAAATTCTGTTAGAGACTCCATCAACACCACATGAGCTCTTGTTTTTCAATATATTTATAATTACCTTAATTTCAGTAGGGTTTGTTGGTGCTATTTCTAAAGGCCTAAAGCCTGGGAAATGAAATTTTTAACATATGTTTTTGCGTCTTCTACTGAACCCTTTAACCCTATTTTTGCTGCTACATACAGATAGTGATTGTTAAAAATACTTTCAACTTGTGAATTATCACTCACAACATCATCATTTAGCTTTATTGCTATGGTATGCTGTGCACTGTCAGGCTGCCCCGTCTCCCGTTTGACAATATTCCATATAGTTTTAATCTTACTATCCGCATTATTAATTTCTGTCAGAACACATAAGCTTCTTGACTTCTTAATGAATTTCCTTAAAATATTACAGTATCTTTTGTAGTAAGCAAGTAACGTCGGATCCTGACTTATTCTGGCCTGTCCATATATTTTACTCATCCTCTTACACGATATCTTCATTCCCTCAGTTACTTGACTTAGTAACGGCCTTTTTGGATAACGTTTCAGGAAAGCAGCTCTCAAATATTGAGACAAATTTACGGTGGAATAAATTGAATTTGGCATCAGCATCATTTTCTATGTGTACTTCATCCCGTTCTACCTCTTCTAGGCTGCACTTAAAACTCTGTATCCTATTCGCATTAATAAGCCTCCCTGCCTTGTATGAACCTGGCTGAATCCTATAAGGTGCTATATATGTTATTTCCATTAACTGTGCATCATGATCAGATAGCCCATTAATAACTGGGTACACATTAATTGTTTCTGCCTGAGCCCTGTCTATGAAAATGCTATCGATAAGACACCTACTATCCTGCTGCCACGAGTTGGAAAATTTACAACAGAGACTAGATTGAAACAACCAAACAAATATTCTAGCTCATTTTTCCTACCCGTATCTTTTAAGAAATCTACATTAAAATCACAACAAACCACTAACTACTCCTTTTTTCTGACAGGTAGCTCAATAATGCCTCAAGATTTTTCATGAATAGCTGAAAGTTACCTTGAGGAGATCAGTAGATTGTTACAATTGCTATAGAAGTATATTGCAGTAGCAACTCACAAGCACATGCATCAAGGATCTGATCTACACAAAAACTATTTATTTCAATATTTTTGACTTTGTGACCAGTTTTTATATAAGTGCAACTCCTCCTTTTTCCATGTTGACTCTACATGAATAAGATGCTAATCAAATGGTTCAAATGGCCCTGAGCACTATGGGACTTAACTGCAGTCATCAGTCCCCTAGAACTTAGAACTACTTAAACCTAACTAACCTAAGGACATCACACACATCCATGGCCGAGGTAGGTTTCGAACCTGCGACCATAGCGGTCACGCGGTTCCTGACTGTGGCGCCTAGAACCGCTCGGCCACACCGACCGGCTGATGCTAATCTGTAATCCCTTAAACTTAATTTCTCCATCCCTGCTGTTACATGGTGTTCAGAGAGACACAAACATCTATAACTTCCGAATTCACCCCATTTTCTAGGCGCACAAGAAGCTCATCTTTCTTATTTTTCAGTCCTCTAATGTTCTGATGAAACACAAATTTTATTTCTTTGGATACTGCTGCAGACATTATGGCTGTGGTGTCACCGCCAGACACCACACTTGCTAGGTGGTAGCCTTTAAATCGGCAGCGGTCCATTAGTATACGCCGGACCCGCGTGTCTCCACTGTCAGTAATTGCAGACCGAGCGCCACCACACGGCAGGTCTAGAGAGACGTACTAGCACTCGCGCCAGTTGTACAGCCGACTTTGCAAGGAACGGTTCACCGACAACTACGCTCTCATTTGCCGAGACGATAGTTAGCATAGCCTTCAGCTACATTTGCTACGACCTAGCAGGGCGCCATATTCAATTGATATTGAGATTCTATTAATGTATCATAAAGAGCGATGTTCTACAAATGTGGATTAAAGTTAAGCATTCCAGAAGCTACGTACTTTTCTTTATAGCATTAATTACGTATCCTGTTTCAGACCTCACGCCATATTCAATTGATATTGAGATTCTATTAATGTATCATAAAGAGCGATGTTCTACAAATGTGGATTAAAGTTAAGTATTCCAGAAGCTACGTACTTTTCTTTATAGCATTCATTACGTATCCTGTTTCAGACCTCACGCCTTTCGGCTTCCTCTCATGGTGTCTAGGCTGTCTTGCCTAGACACAACAATGGCACTGTTCTGTTTTAATCTCTTTCAATACTCTCTGTCTGTAGCCTGACTCTAACCTAAAAAATGTGTCCCTCTGACTCTGACTCACAGGTATTTTGTATTTTGTGCATGTGGTGGCCCCTCTCCCCTTAAATTTTCTGCAAGAAGATCAACTAATCTGTCCTTCCCCCTTCTATTCAGGTGCAGGCCATGACTAGTGTAACCCCACCTCCCAATTGCATCAACAGGCACAGGACAGATATGAGATTTAGTTTCTTCTAACAGTAACCACCCCAGTTCTCTGTTAACACGGTTGACAGCCGTATTAACCCAGGGCTGGTCATGGCGCTGCAAAACATAAACAAACCCCACACGAGTGTGAGCTGTTGCTGCACCTATTACATCCAGGTCACACCCAATACTATAGTCCGAATTGCTAGCCATGCTGTTTCCTACTCCTCCTACTATAAGAACATGGTCCTCGCCATCAAAATATTATGCACAAGGCCACTAGGTTTTCTGTAACTTGGCTAAGCTTAGCACTAGGTTTCACAATGCTTGTGATCTGGTACTTGGCTCCTAGCCTATACTGAAGCAACTGGCCTACACCTCTCCCGTGATTGCTGTCTAACATAGATAACTAATGGAGGTGGCTCGCTCCCATTATTTCCCTGAAGCGATTTAGAGAGAGACCATAAAATAAATACATCAGGATGGCTTGGCGGAGATTTCAAACCAGTTCTTCGCGATTTAGAATTCCGTATCTGAACTGTTGCAATTTATTTCCATGCAACTACGTTGAAGTCCGTATGTTGGTTTGCAGCTATACACGTGAAAACTACAGAGAGTGTGAGTTTGGCCCCCAGAGCTGAGATGGGCTTCTCGAGAGTTTTCTTGTCTTTACGAAATTAAAAATTGCCTCTTTGGCACAAAAATGTTAATATGTATGAATATACTTGAAAACTTATGCTAATTATTAGCTGACTAAATATGACAATAAAATAAAAGATAAATAAATGCAACAGATTCGTTATACAAATTCTTACTTTCCAAAACTGTTCCTTTTTCCATACTGCCTGAGTCAGTGATCTCTGGTATCTCTATATTCTCTTGTTTCTTCTTCTTGTGCTCATCCTTCATCATCATCATCGTCGTCATAGTCATTTTCTTGGAACCCCTGTCTTATCATACTGTTTTCCGAGTATCCATGGTACAGAGTATATAGAACGTTTTGAATACTTTGATTGTGAATTCACTTGAGTTTCTTCTCGAGGCATTAAAAAATCGTTGCCCCAACATCGGTTTTGACAGCTTCTTCAAGAAGTGAGTCGTCGTACAGCTGTTGTAAAACTGTGGAAGGTGTACTTCCAATAGGTAATACACGAAATTACATGCACATGCCATAGGCAGTTGTTACTAATTCCGTGATACTTTTTGTTGAAGGACAACTACTAAACACCATGACCAGCACTTATAACGTTTATTAGCCAAAACAGCATTCGGGTGTATAGCCCAATGTCAGTGGCTCCTCACACAGAGGAGCAATCAACTGCACGTACAACAATTTCTGCAAAATGACAAATGACGCATAACTGAAGAGATATGTCTACTTATTTCAAGTAATCAGTGACGTGCGTTTCAGTAAGAAATTCCTTATGATCTTCAACTTGGTGGATAGTAGTAGCAAGCTACTATTTGGAAGAGAGACCACAATTACAACAATGTCTATGTTCATACGATCGGATATGAAATCCATCCTATCACAATCGTGTGTGTTACTGCTGTCAGATCGTATCCAGTAACAATTCTAGATCACATCTGACATAAATATCATGTAGTGAAAATATGGAACTAATAGGTCAAAGAGTCTATATTACATGTCTTTTGGTATTTCTAAGATATATCAGTGGCAACGGCCTGGCCGCAGTGGATACACCAGTTCCCGTGAGATCCCCGAAGCTAAGCGCTGTCGGGTGTAGCCGGCACTTGGATGGGTGACCATCCAGGCCGCCATGCGCTGTTGCCATTTTTCGGGGTGCACTCAGCCTCGTGATGCCAATTGAGGAGCTACTCGACCGAATAGTAGCGGCTTCGGTCAAGAATACCATCGTAACGACCGGGAGAGCGGTGTGCTGAGCCCACGCCCCTCTTATCCGCATCCTCCACTGAGGATGACACGGAGCTCGGATGGTCCCGGTAGGTCACTCGTTGCCTGAAGACGGCGTGCTTAAGATATATCAGGTCAAAGAGTCTACATTAATTGTCTTATTTCTAAGGTTTATCCGTCACACATTTGCGGTACGTAACGTTTATGCCAGATGTGATCGAGAATTGTCACTGCCTATGATTTGACAGCAGTAACATACACTACTACCTGTGTACTGTGAGATGGGATTGATTTCACATCCTATTGCATTAACTTAGACGTGTTTGTAATAAGTTCTTGGTGTGAAAATGGTCTCGGAAACCGACATACGGCTGGGAGAGCGGTGTGCTGACCCCATGACCCTCCATATCCGCATCCAGTGACACCTGTGGGCTAAGGATGTCATGGCGGCCGGTCAGTTGCATTGGGCCTTCATGGCCTGTTCGGGAGGAGTTTAGTTTAGTTTTAGGAATGAAAGTGGTAGTTTGTTTTCTGGATTCACACCAAATTCAAGATCATAAAGATTGACATGCACGTCACTGATATAAAGATACATAAAGTAATTAGGCTTACCTTTCTTCTATAATGTGCACACTTTTCATGGTGTAGGAAATGACGTTCAAACAGTTGTTTGTATCTCTGTATTAGATGCCAGTGACGATGGCTAATAAACATTTTAAGTGCAGTTCATGGTGTTTGGAGAATATCCTTTAATATATACCTAAAAGCTGTGTAGCACCAAGCATTCAAGACTTTTTATCCCAGTTTCCTTTTTATGATAGATTTCCTAGGTTGCTGCTTGAGGTATTTTGTAGAAGAATCCAGCACCATCACTGCGTATTGATAGGCAAACGACATTCGGCCTTTGTTGCTTCACTTCATTATCCATTCACTTGTTGTCTTGGTATATAAAGGTAATCTCTCAGGGCACTTTCTCTCTTTGCGCCGTTTCCCTATAATGAATCAAATATAGGGAAAGCTTTCTAGCATCTTAGATCAAGGCTGACTGCCTTAATATATTTTACAAGTGCCAGTTTCTCCGAACATTCGCTCCTTTGACTCCAAATGTTCTTTGGCCGCCTGAGTTTCGTGGCCTCTCTCTACACTGAGCGAGGAAAGGTGTGGGATAATCCCGGTCGGACCTCCTTTTCTCCGGCGTAGAGTGGCAGCTCGACGTGGCGTGGACTAAAACAACTCATTGGAAGTTCCCTGCAGAAATGTTGAACCACGCTGACTCTACAGCCGTCCACAATTGTGAAAGTGTTGCAGGTGTAGGATTTTGTGCACGAATTGACGTCTCGATTATGTCCGATAAATATTCGATGAGATTCATGTCGGACGATCTGGACGACCAAACTATCCACTCGAATTGTCCAGAATGTTCTTGAAACCAGTCGCGAACAGTTGTGACCCGATGACATGGTGCATTGTCATCCATAAAAATCCCATCTCTGTTGGGGAACATGAAGTCCATGAATGGCTGCAAATGGCCTCCAGGTAGGCGAACATAATAATTTCCAGTCAATTGTCGGGTTCAATTAGACCCGAGGACCCAGTCCATTCCATGTAAGTACAGCCGACATCATTATGGAACCACTACGAGCTTGCACAGTGCCTTGTTGACCACTTACGTACATGGCTTCGCCGGTTGCTGTGACCTAGCGGTTCTAGGCGATTCAGTTTGGAACCGCGCTGCTGCTACGGTCGCAGGTTCGAATCCTGCCTCGGGCATGGATGTTTGTGATGTCCTTAGGTTAGTTAGGTTTAAGTAGTTCTAAGTCTAGGGGACTGATGACCTCAGATGTTAAGTCCCATAGTGCTTAGAGCCATTCCACGGCTTCGTAGGCTCTGTGTCGCATTCGAACCTTACCTTCAGCTGATATCCATTGAAACCGGGACTCATCTGACCAAGGCACGGTTTTTCAGTCGATATAGTCACGAACGCAGGACAGGCGCTGCAGGCAATGTCGTGCTGTTAGGAAAGCACTCGTGTCGGTAGTCTGCTCGCATTGCCTATTAACGCCAAATTTCGCCGCACTACAATAACATATACGTTCGTCATACGTCCCACATTCATCTCTGCGGTTATTTCACACAGTGTTGCTTGTCTGTTAGTACTGACAACTCTACACAAACGGCTCTGCTCTCGGTCGTAATGTGAAGGCCGTCGGCCACTGCGTTGCCCGTGGTGAGAGGTGAGGCCTGACATTTAGTACTCTCGAAACACACTTGACACTGTGGCTCTCGGAATACTGAATTCCCTAACGATTTCCTAAATGGAATGTCATCATTCCACGCTCAAAGCTGTTAATTGCCGTCGGGCGGCAATAATCACGCTGGAAATCTTTTCACATGAATCACATGAGTAGAAATGGCTGTCCAGCCAATGCACTGTCCTTTCACACCTCGCGTACGTGATACTAACACCATCTGTTTATACGAATATCCCTATCTCACGAGCTGTGTCGCGTCAGTGTACATATTATAATCGTCAGCTTAAAATTGGCGTTGTATTGCTTTCGAGATCCGTTATGTGGACGGACCCGGAGAACCTTATAACAGTGCCAGTGATTTGCAACCATATCTACATCCACATCTACATCTCTACATATATACTCCGTTAGCCACCAAGCGGTGTTTGGCGGAGGGCACTATTCGCGCCAAAGTCATATATACCCCCTCTGTTCCACCCGCGGATCGCGTGAGGGAAAAACGACTGTCTGAACGCCTCAGTGCGAGCTTTAATTTCCGTTATCTTTGAATGGTGATAATGGCGCGATTTGAAAGTTGGTGGTAATAATATACGCTCTACATTCTCATATCAATCGCTGAATTTTATCCTTCTTACGCACTCGACAATGGAAGCAAATTCATTGTTGAGATTCCATGTAGGAAGGTTGTTGCCAAAAAATGAGACAACTGCTGCGGAAAATGGAACTACATTTAATGTCAGAACATCAACATATCTCATAAAAATAGCCATAGTACACGCTTTTAATCGTAACACATTTATGCATACAGTGACATCATGAACGAAAAGAAAAGGATCAATGGAGAAAAGGTATTAGGGGATCTAATGAAAGTTAATAAAAATATGTTTAATTTCAGCTCTGTGATTTTTTCTTAACTTTAAAGACTGACGCACAAAGGATGGCCGCATTCCGCGCAAGGAGCAAGAGAGCCATGAACCTCATCGCTTGCTTACATTGTTTCCGAATTATGATCTCTAGTTTAATGTGGGAACGCCTGTTGTGAACATCCTGTCCACAATATGTTAGTTAAGACTTATGGGTATGAACCACAAATATTTTTATGTTTACTTTACGACACTTGTACCGAAGACCATTGAAAGCTTAGAGACTTTAAGATTTTAATATGCTTTTTCTATTTTTTCTGTCGTAGTTCCTGAAAGTGCGCTTGGTAAAGATCGATAAAGAGCCAGACTATAGATACAAAGGTCACACAACTGTCATAGTATTTGGTTGGTGTGTTATTTATCATTTCTTTCACCTTTGGAAATGTTTGTTATTATTAAAAACGTCTAGTGGCGCCATGATTTAGCGTCCTTTTCCAACTGTAGGTTGGGTACGTCAGTTCAGAGGTCGAAGGAAAGAAATGCCACACCACCTCAAAAAGTATTATGTCTAGTAAACCACTGTGGATCTCAAACCAACTTTCGGCTGACGACAGTTTCAACTTTTAGTTTCTGAAGATGGTCAGTGTATGGGTGAAACTGGCCACGATTAATAGCGTTTTCTGCACAAGTTGAATCAGGCACCCAGCCATACACATTAAATGCGCTTTGTTCTTGTGTTTGCCTCCCCTTCACAAAGGACACAGAACGCTGCTCAGCAAGTTAAGTGAGTCTCGTACAGTTTCAGTTTCGGTAGAAGACAGCACCTCGAACTACTTGGTCAGTGTCGTAGGTTACCATCGTGAGTCCTCCTTGGTCTCGTCTCCACTGTACAGGGCACTCACAAGCCACTCACAGACAAATGGAAGAGTAGTGACAGATACTGTACTTACTGCACAAGAGAGGTTGTCCACATGGGAGAATAGCATTTGGGATACTTTTGGTAGCTGGTACATGACTCTCGCTAACCATCCCAGCACATCTGTTTGCAGCAGCTTTCACTCTCTTCCTTGATGAGGAAACAGAAGGGACCTACAAAACGCAGTGTACTCCCATGTACTGGCACGCGGACGTTACAAATGTAGTTGGACTCACATATTTTCCTTCTGCAGTCAAAACACTTGAAATGCGTACTAAGTCTGCAACAGGTCCTTTACTTTAAAGTAAACAGCAGAACATTGGAGAGAACATTGCAGTGGAGCAGATGGATCGGTGTTATTAGCTACAGTTGGTCGCTGAAAGGCATGTATTGTACAGAATATGCTACTGATTGCATGAAAATCTAATGATGTCGCAGTTTCATAAATTCAGCCAGTTTTTTCCTTGCTGCAGTGTAATCATTGCTCTCCAGAAGCAAATTGCATTTTATGTTACAGGCATTTCCAGTGGAATTTTTGCAGAAAAAAGGCACTGAAAATACCTCCAGTGTAAAAGGCGGAACACATGTGGAACATAGATGTTACCTTTTCTTCCTTTTCTTTTTCTTGTGCCGTTATCCCGCAAGGTCAACATTTTTATATACGGATTTCGCACGGGTAGATTAAAGGGTGACGAGATACCCTTTCATGAGGCCACCCCGAGACGAAATGCAACGTGTGTGATACAAATAATGAGATTGATTTTCTATCTACCAAAGTTTCTACTTTTTTAAAACATACAGTATTGTCCCCCTTCAAAGTACTTCCCTTCAGCAGATATAAACCGGCCGAGTCATTGCTCCCTATCTTGCTGAAAGGCTTCAACTGGTAGGACCTGTAACATGACATCACATGCTTTTGAATGTTCTCCCGAGTCTCAAAATGACCACCTTTTAAGACATTTTTCAGTTTCGGGCAACAAAAAAAAATGATCACAAGGACTCAAATGAGGTGGTTAGGAGGCTGTGGAGTAACAGAAACATGTTTTGAGGTAAAAAATTCCATGATGCAAGTGCCCATGTGCCATTTATCATTGTCATAACGCAGCATCCACCTGTCTGCAGTGTAGAGTCGCACACGATTCACCCTTTTCCTGAGCCTTTCGAGGACATCTATGTAAAACAATTGGTTTACATTTTGCCCTGTGTGGGGCGGCGGGTGGAATAATAGAATAAACTGTTTTGTATTTATGCTGTTTGCCGTTTTCAACACTGGCTCTCTAACTACAATACTGGCAACCAGAAAGTGATTAGCAAAACGTGAAGCCTGTAATTAGAATTCCTAGTGCCCACTTCATCTGAGAAATTAATTTATAGCTACACCTTATAGCTCTGAGGAATTAGGGGATTGTCTGGGATTCATAAGCAAAAACCATTCTCTCTAAAATGTTCACTATATTCTGAAAGTCACAGACCAAAAAGAATCCACACAATCCAACTACCAGAGCAGTTCAGAGTCTAATGCGCTGATGCCACTATAACTGTTCAAATTAAATGTTTAAGTGAATGCTCGCCATAATTTGATGACAATGTTCATCAAACGCCACGCTAAATAATGGTAGAATGTTTGTCCTGCGGCGGCACGTGAAAATACGACATAGGCAAACTGAAGATAGATTACACTGGGCAACAAAAAAAGATTTTTTTAAAAAAAGTCTAGGGTTTTCCCGCTGAATTAGACTAATTTTGATGCCCTGAGTCCGAAAATGACCTTGGTTTTGTTCTATCAGGTCAGGATTTTTTGCTACCGAAATTTTTAAAAATCGATTTTTCGTAAAAAAATTTCTTTGTATCATCTGCTGAGAAACCCCGGAAGATTTTTCCGTTTTCCTCAAGAAATAAAAGTCAACGTATGCAAATTCATTAAGTTTTTATTTACTCCATCAAATTAAATAAGCATATTTATCATAATATTAGTATAACAATGAGCGTTACGTGACACAAAAGTTCAGAGTTCACGGCATGAATCGGCGTTTCTTCGATTCCCGTTTGTGAGCAGCTGCTGGGTTGTCTCTCTTCAGCATCCAGCAGTAGTCCGCCATCATGACTGCGTCCCACCTCCCCTGGTACCTATCCTCCATTTGGCGCATGTCCTGATGGAACCTTTCTCCCTGCTCGTCGCTCATCGCCACAAGGTTTTCAGGAAACTTCTCCATGTGTGAGTACAGGAAGTGCATCTTTATACTCATCAAACACCCGAGCTTTTGAAAGGCCTCTATCAGGCTGCTGATGAGTCTGGCGTGGTTTGCTGCCTTCGTGTTCCCCAGGAAGTTGTTCACCACCTGCACAAACGATTTCCACGCGGCGCACTCTAACGTGTTCATGGAGTTTTCGACCTCTGTGTCCTTTATGAGCTGCCGTATCTGTGGCCCATCGAAAATGCCGGCCTTCAGCTTCTCAATGGTCAGTCGCGGAAAGGCTCGGCACAGGTAGTGGAAGCACCTCCCATCCTTGTCCAGAGCACGCGTGAACTGTTTCATTAACCCAAGCTTCATGTGTAGCGGTGGGATCAATATCTTCTCCCGGTCAACAAGAGGTTCGTTTATGATGTTTCTCGCACCAGATACTAACTGCTCTCGTGGCGGCCACACTTTCTTTACATAGTGCTGGGCTCTGTCTCGACTGTCCCACATACATATAAAGCATGGGTATTTCGTGAACCCGGACTGCTCACCAAGTAGAAAGTTCACTATCTTGAAGTCGACGCAGATGATCCATTGGTGCTGCTCATATTGGATTTTGTCGAGCACGTAGTTCACTGCTTCATATTTCTCTACGAGAGTTGTGGAGTGAGCAAGAGGGATTGAGGCGAACTCGTTCCCGTTGTGGAGGAGCACACACTTCAAAGAGCGCTTGCAGCTGTCAATAAAGAGTCGCCAATCTCTCGGATCGTATGTAGGAGCCCCGAGTTTAACAAGAATACCGGCGACATCTCGGCAGTACACTAGGTCTTCCTCCTGGCAGAAGTAGCCCATGTAGTCCTCATGCCTTCTACGAAAGAAAGTGATACGCGCGTCCTCGCCAAGTAGATTTTTCTCTTTGAGTCTGGAGGCCAACAGCTCGGATGAAGTCTTCGACAAGCTGAGATCCCGAACAAGATCATTAAGCTCACATTGTGAAAAGAGCTGCCGACCATCTTGTGCTTCATACTCCTCGTCTGCTATATATCCTCCCTCGTCTGCAGTGGTGGCCTCGTCGTCGATGTTAGAAAGCTCTGTGAACGCTGGTACAGGAATTTCTTCGCAGTGAGCAACTGGACGGCGGGCAGATGGAAGGTCGGGGTACTGGAGGCTGTGCCGATTCTTCCGGTTGATGCCAGTAGTATTGATGGCGCAGAAGTAACAATCCGATGCATGGTCCAAGGGCTCCCTCCAAACCATCGGAACCCAAACTTCAGTGAAGTTTTCGTGCCCTTCGTCCACCGCCGGAGGTATTCCACGCACTTCTTGCAGACCGTGTGCGGTGCCCAGGGCTTATCTTGGTCACCCAGCTTGACTTGAAAGTAAGCCTGGTAGGCGTTCTTCACAAATCCCGTGATGTTCTTCCTGTCCACTGAAAGCGTGTATTCTCCGCAGA
Organism: Schistocerca americana; assembly: GCF_021461395.2. Lineage (NCBI taxonomy): Eukaryota > Metazoa > Arthropoda > Insecta > Orthoptera > Acrididae > Schistocerca > Schistocerca americana. The sequence goes on along the minus strand of NC_060124.1, from coordinate 275,299,909 downwards.
TGTAGCAGAAAACGTCTGGATTATTCATGCATGAACGTCGCGCAGAAGCCATATCAATCTGAAATAGTAATAGAAATATGCAGTTGACTGTCAGACAATAAAAATTAGAATAAATTTTATACTATAGTAAGAAAAAAAGGCATCTATTGGAATGATTAACTGTTACAATCTTAAAGGCTTCTTTTGTTTTCATATGTCCTGAATAATCCCCTTAAAACCCCTAATATTAGCATATTGAAGCCTATAAAAAGGCTTACATTTCAGGGAAAAATGGTCATGTAGGCCTATGGCTGTATCTCAAAAAGTTGACCTGATAGAGCAAAATCAATGTGATATTCGGACTCAGAACACCAAATTAGTCTAAATCAGCTGAGAAACCCATGACGTTTTTTTGGTTGTTGCCCAGTGTTATTAAAGTCATCCCAGAATTAACACTTCACTCGAAAACGATTTCATGGTTACGCTTATCCCGAGTAACTTATTACGGCATCCGAGGCTGTTTATAGCAATAATACCGACGCGACGCGACTCCCGGCAGAGGTGGTGCGCTAGTCAGCGTCTGGAGAGAACTGGGGCCTTCCTCCTCTCGCGCAGCGTTCTTACATATAAAGCCGTGGTGCGGATGCCTAAGGGAACGCCTGATCAAATCTGCTCTCCCGACTAGATGCTGGGCTAGTAATGCACCACTTTACGTTATCGAATAAATCATTGCTTCCTTTGCTGTTGGCCGATGAAGCTCCCAATTTAAATGTGCAATCAGCACACAAGTAAGTAATCATAACAAAAGTCTGACATGGCTAAGTCAAATATTTTGGCCGAGAGAATTAATTTAATTACACTACACGCAGTAGACGAGCTCTGAACTTGCTCTTTGGAGATACGCTATAGCTATAGTTTTATAGTTATTCTCTTGAAACTTCTCACATTTTTATGATTATAGCGGATCTCCCTTCTACTTAAATTTAAACATCCTAGGTTTATTTATTCGCCTACTTAATCTATCTTGCTTCCTTAATTTATAAGACAAAAACCAGAAAATCATGAATTTCAACTAAAATTTTAATTTGTGAGATCCAGAATACTGTTTCTACTAAATTATTATGCAAAAGGAATCTAAATATAATTTTTTAAGTTTCTAGCTCTTTTCTGTTGCGCCAATGATTTTTACAGGAAAATGTCCAAATTTCGAAAATGGTTAAAGTTATTGAACTGATATCCAACACATATTGATTTTGTATTACTCCTGACATGCTAGAAACGTTTCAGGTTATTTACTTCATTTCAAAGTATTGCGCAATATTTATGTCATCAGAGCTAGTTACAGTGGACTAGGCTGGCACACAATGAAAAGACTGATGTGAATTTTATAAGGCGTGAGTATGCTGCTTCCCTACACCTGGAGTAACAAATTCCACGTTTTCGGTCTCTGTAGTTGAAGGAAATAAAGGAAAGGTTCAGGAGTGGGATTAAAATTCAAGCTGAAAGGATATCAATGAAACGATTCGCTGATGACATTGCTATTCTGAGTGAAAGTGAAGATGAATTACGTCATCTGCTGAATGGAATGAACAGTCTAGTGAGAACAGAACAGGGGTTGAGAGTAAATGTAGGAAAGATGAAAGTAATTAGAAGTAGCAGAAACGAGAAAAGCGAGAAACTTAAGGATTGATGGTCACGAAGTGGATGAAGTTAACGAATTCTGCTACCTAGGCAGTAAAATAACCAATGACGGGTGGAGCAAGGAGGACATCAAAAGCAGATTAGCAATGGCAAAAAGGACATTCCTGGCTAAGGGAAGTCTACTAGTATCAAGAAATAACTGAGAATGTACGTTTGGAGCACAGCATTGTTTGGTAGTGAAACATTGACTGTGGATAAACCGGAACAGGAGACAATCGAAGCATTTGAGATATGATCCTACAGCTGTATGCCGAAAACTAGGTGGACTGATAAGGTAAAGAATGAGGAGGTTCTGTGCAGAATTGGAGAGGAAAGAATATGTGCAAAACACTGAAAAGGAGAAGGGACTGTTGATAGGACATCTGTCAAGACACGACGGAATTACTTCCATGGTTTTAGAGGGAGCTGTAGGGGGCCAAATCTTTAGAAGAAGACAGAGATTGGAATGCATCCACCAAATAATTGAGGACATACTTTGCAAATGCTACTCTTAGATTAAGAGGTTTGCAGAAGAGAGGAACTCGTGGCGGGCCACATTAAAACAGTCAGAAGACTGATGACTCAAAAAAAGGGTTGAAGGCAGAACATTTGACAGGCTAATGTTGCTCTAAATTCCACTGTTCCATTTTCGTAACATGTAAAAACACAACTTAACTGATGGTGCTCTCAAAAATCACTCGGTGGCTGTGCGTGGCTGAAACTCGGCCTGAGCATTTGGAAGGGATGAACACACTGGTCTACAAGAGTAGAGCAAGTTTCCTTGTCGATCGCAGTGTGATCAATCTCATCGCTTCTCTCACACACCTCGTATGTGCAACCCAACACCCTGCACTTTGTGTTATTCATGTTAATGTGAGCGAGAATTATCAAATGGGTATAAGCCTGGTATTTGCCTCGTGGAATGTGGAAAACAGCCTAAAAACCCTACTGAGATTGGCCGACTAACCGACTGTCGTCGTTTAACCGCCAGGCGGATTCGATCTCTGGCGGACGCGCCTCCCCGTCCGGGAAGCGACACCTTCACACTCACAGCTACCCGGGAAAGAAAAAGACGTCTGATTTTATAAAGGCTTGCTACGAAAATTGACGAGTCCAGTAAACTTGTTAATGAAGGCTATGCTGGTAACCATTGAGGGAACAATGTGCAACCAACTGCAGTTGGATCAAACGATGCTCCTCCACAGAGCTCCGAGGTCGTACTCTGATAATCTCTGCGACTTGCGCAGGAGCTTGAGAATACCAGCCTTGCTCACGGAGTGTCAACAAAGCTTACAATCTGCAGCATTGTCTCCAGAGCAGATCGTGTCCTCCTGGGTCTGAATCTACTGGAACGCTTGAACCAGCCACTGGGAGATTTCTGTGAAGAGCCATGCTGTGACTTCCTAGACTTGTGCAGTAGGGTTGATAACTGTAGGGTCAGGTGTGCACTACACATCAGACGCTTCTACAAACGTAGCTGATTGTGTGTGCGGCCACACAGGTTTTTATGTTTGGCACCTCTCCATTCCATGCAGATTACTATAGCTATAGGAAACCCAGAAATATCGGTGTAAGCTCCAAAGAAACGCGCCTCGCAGGGGACAGTATTATAATCCTAGTAGTTAACAGCCGAAGCATTCGCAACAAAGCGCCACTGTTTTAAGAACTTCTGCAAGACAGTGAAGTTCACGTAATACAAGGTACAGAAGATGTTTCAAACCAGAAGTTCACATTTGCTATATTTTAGTGGAAAACTGAAGCTTATATCGAAACGACAGACTAATGGGAAACGGAGGACGTGTGTTCGTCAAAGCAGAAGAAACCCAAATCCATTGATAGGGGAGTTGAAGCTGAATGCGAGACTGTTTCAGCATAACATTGTAATTGGGTCATTCTATCTGTCACCAGACTCGCCTCCTAATGTATCCTAAAAACTTTAGTGCCAACTTCAGTTCACTTTTGCGAAAGTTCCCTAATCATACTGTAATCAACAGTGAGAAATGAAAAGACGTCTTGTGGAACACTACTAAATACCTTCTCCGTTAACTACTACTACCTGTAATTTGTAATTTGAAAAACCCACTCATGTTGGTAATATGTTAGATTTAATGGCAGCAAACAGATCCGACATCCTTCAGGATGTCTGCATCGAGACTGGTCTCAAGTGTCCACGAGGCAGTTGTAGCAACAATGAATACCGAAGTACAAAGGGCAACTGAAACGAATAGGAAGATTTAAGTGTTGAGTAAATTGGACAAAGAAGCATTTGTGCCGTTTATCAATGAGAAGCGTGAAACTTTTAGCTCAGGACAGGAGCATGTAGAGAAATTATGGCTCAAGTTTGAAAGTATAGCTCGCCATGCTCTGGACAATTATGCTGCGAAAAATTCTCCTTAGTATGCAGTCACTGTACAGAAACTTCTAAAAAAACAGACGCTAGTGCGTAACGGATATAAAACAACGTATAGGGTTATGGACAGGGAGATGCTGAATGAAACGTGTTTGGCCGCCATGAGAGCGATGACTTCCGTAGCAGAATGCTATCGAATGAACTTTCACAAAACCATAAGAAATTCTGGTCGTTCGTAAAGACTGTAAGTGACTCCAAAGTTAGCGCCCAGCCACTCTTTGACGAGACAAGAAAGAAAATTGTGGACAAAAAATAAAATCAGAGACGCTTATTTCCCCAGGAGTATTGCCCCAGTTTAATTGTCGTACCAGTGAAAAGATGAGCGAAATAGACATTACGGTCAGTGGTGCTGAGAAACAGCTATAATCGCTATACCTGAATCATGTCCCAGCCCGTGGAAACACCTGTTAGATTCTGTACGCTATTGGCTGCTGGGTTAGCTGCTCTGTCAGCTACAATCAATCACAGATCCCCCCGAACAAAAACCCGTGCTCAGTAATTTGAAACTCCCCACATACTAGAATGATAGCAGAAGCGATTCACAGCGCTGTCATCTAATATGACCTAAAAGAGAGTCGAAACCGATTACCCAACGAACGATATTTATTCTTCTATGCGTTGGAACTGGTCATGGTACTCTGTGGAGATTATGTCTTTATGCTCTAATCGCTTCATTATTTTTAAACTGATCTCGTTAGCAGAGGAGAAAGAGGCGAAAATAACTGAAATTAGTCTAGTGATTTATAGTGCAGGTCTGATCTTCCTTGTTAGCTCCCTTGCCTCGCATTCCTCTCGGACGCAACTGAGAAAAATTCTTCTATGCACATTACCATTCACTGTTGCGCTACTGCTGACAGACTAAAATGAAAAAATTCCCGACGCGGAACTATATGACTGCGACACTTGCTGAATCCGAAATCATTACGCTACGGGAGAAAGACACCAAACGCCTGCCTAATACGACTGAATTAAATAAATGTAGCCGAATATGAATCACATTCCCAACACGATGTAACACTGTCTTACCAGGAGCAACAGAAACGCTCTGGCGATTAGGTCCATTATTCACCTACGCCAGCCCACCCCGACAAGTGCCTATCGATTACTGCCTCTAAAACACTCCTGCAAGTGAAGTCAATCCGCTGCACTTAGGAGTCGAGGAAAGCAAGATTCCTTAAATTTAAAAGTCACCAATCAGTATCACTCTCTTGTATCGTAACTTCTTCATCCGTGATTAGAACTCTCTCTATTCCTCTCTCTTCCCCATTAAGTACGGCGGTTATCGCTGAAACAACCGGCTTTCGTTTACACCGGTTCTTTTCGTCTCCAGTTTAACCTTGCAGTTATTGCTTTTACTTCCTGCAATAAACGTAGACTTCCAACAACGACTCAAAAATTGTAATGAAGGGGAAGGAGCAGATCACGATCGATATATGGTCAAGGTTGCGACACAAATCGGTCTCATTGTTTCCAGCAAACCCTGCGAAGGTGAAGCAGATGGGTGAAGCGTCTGTGAGAGCAAAAGGTTACAAGTTGATGACTTCCTTGCATTGTCGCTTTTGGATGATATCACTTTTTTCGCAGTGAAGTAACCACAAATATAAAGGTTTCAGTTGTTATCCCAAGTTTATAGCACGTCACTAAAGTTATGTCAGTAAAATTTACCTATTCTTCCAAGGAACATTGTGAATGCTTTCTCGTTAAATGATGTGGAAAGTTTGTTACGCCTCCTTATGTTTGTACACTACTGGCCATTAAAATTGCTACACCACGAAGATTACGTGCTACAGACGCGAAATTTAACCGAATGGAAGAAGATGCTGTGATATGCAAATGATTAGCTTTTCAGAGCATTCACACAAAGTTGGCGCCGGTGGCGACACCTAAAACTTGCTGACATGAGGAAAGTTTCCAACCGGTTTCTCATACACAAAGAGCAGTTGGCCGGCGTTGCCTGGTGAAACGTTGTTGTGATGCCTCGTGTAAGGAGGAGAAATGCGTTCCATCACGTTTCTGACTTTGAGAAAGGTTGGATTGTAACCTATCGCGATTGCGATTTGTCGTATCGCGACATTGCTACTCGCGTTGGTCGAGATCCAATGACTGTTCGCAGAGTATGGAATCGGTGGGTTCAGGAGGGTAATACGGAACGCCGTGCTGGATCCTAACGGCCTCGTATCACTAGCAGTCGAGATGACAGGCATCCTATCTGCATGGCTGTAACGGATCGTGCAGCCACGTCTCGATCAGTTCGACGACGTTTGTAAAATGGTTCAAATGGGTCTGAGCACTATGGGACTTAACTTCTGAGGTCATCAGTCCCCTAGAACTAAGAACTACTTAAAACTAACTAACCTAAGGATATCACACACATCCATGCCCGAGGCAGGACCGTAGCGGTCGCGCTATTCCAGACTGTAGCGCCTAGAACCGCTCGGCCACCCCGGCCGGCGACGTCGTTTGCAGCACACGGACTATCAGCTCGGAGACCATGGCTGCGGTTACCCTTGACGCTGCATCACGGACAGGAGCGCCTGCGGTGGTGTACTCAACGACGAACCTGGGTGCACGAATCGCAAAAAGTCATTTTTTCAAATGAGTCCAGGTTCTGTTCACAGCATCATGATGGTCGCATCCGTGTTTGGCGATATCGCGGTGAACACACATTGGAAGCGTGTACTCGTCATCGCTATACTAGCGTATCACCCGGCGTGATGGTGTGGGGCGCAATTGGTTACACGTCTCGGTCACCTCTTGTTCGCATTGACGGCACTTTCAACAGAGGTCGTTTCAGTTCAGATGTGTTACGACCCGTGGCTCTACCCTTCATTAGATCCCTGCGAAACCCTACATTTCAGCAGGATAATGCATGAGTGCATGTTGCAGGTCCTGTACATGCCTTTCTGGATACAAAAAATGTTCGACTGCTGCCCTGGCCAGCACATTCTCCAGATCTCTCACCAATTGGAAACGTCTGGTCAATGGTGGCCGAGCAACTGGCTCGTCACAATACGCCAGTCACTACTCTTGATGAGCTGTGATATCGTGTTGAAGCTGCATGGGCAGCTGTACCTGTATACGCCATCCAAGCTCTGTTTGAGTCAATGCCCAGGCGTATCAAGGCCGTTATTACGGCCAGAGGTGGTTGTTCTGGGTACTGATTTCTCAGGATCTATGCACTCAAATTGCGTGAAAATGTAATCACATGTCAGTTCTAGTATAATATATTTGCCCAATAAATACCCGCTTATCATCTGCATTTCTTCTTGGTGTAGCAATTTTAATGGCCAGTAGCGTAGTTTTTCAAAGCAAGTAGAGCATTGTACTTCACGCAGTGCGTAAAGTATTTCCAAACGAAGTATGGTTATATTCTGCAATACAACTGACGCCTGAAGAGTACAGCAAGAAAATACCTAATAGATAACGTCTTACACACTGAACATACTCGAAGACACGTACCGCCTAAGAGACCACTCCACACGCCAACAGGTACGTTATTGTCACTGCAGAGCTTTATCGATTCTTATGTCATGTGTCTGCTGCTGGTTTCCAGCTGTCGGCTTTTTTAGTAATACAGTGCTGATCGCTTTTCCCAATTTCTATAAAAATCCAGTATTTCAAAGCAACGGAAATTGTACGAATAAACATTAATCGTTGTTAAGAAATTTTAGCACTGCTGATATGGTAAATTAATATGCTTGTTTCTTTATGGGAAGCTTGTACCTTCGTAGTGGGCAAAATATAAAAAAAACATTGTTTGCTCTTAAACATTCCTTTGAGTCTATTTTACTAGACAAATATACCGCAGAACGTCTCATCACTTCCGTCTCTATGCTGTTCATTTTTGGAACACAACCTACGACCAGCTTAGACACAGAAGTGATGACACTTTCTTCAGGACCTGACCATCACTTTGCGGGACAATGCTCAAGCACGTACAATGCAAGCCGTTACTGATTTGTTTGATTGATCGGGCTGGTAAATGCTACACCACCTACTCTGACTTAAGCCCTCGCGAAATTAATTCGATTTCTAAACTGAAGTAAACACTTCACGGCATTTGCTTCAGACCTGCCACAAATTCGTCGGACAATAGACTGCGCCGTTCGAACTGTCAACACAACTGGCACTGCTAAGAGTATCCTACGACTTCCACGTCGTTGGCAACGGGTTATACACAATGCTGGTGACTACTCTGAAGGTCAGTAAACCTTTGAAACACGTATCTATTTTGTATGAGCTGTAAATAAATAGTTTCCGCTATTGAATTTCCAACCCTCGTAACAGTTATTCCTCGTGCCAAGACAACATCGTTTCAGTTGTTTGATTATTATCTACGGTCAGCATTCTTGAACACAGAACTCTAAATCCGTTACTCATAATCATTTATACAGGTTGTCACCTCACAATTATAGTGTACATACATCTTAGGTGAGACATTCGCACCCGAGTGTCTACCTATTGTAAGAAGAGTCCCACAATTAGTTAATAACCAAGTCTGAAGAACAGATGAGTTAAAAAGTGCAAAAGACCTGCTGCACCACTCCTCACAGACTTTTTCAGTCAGCGTGAGAGTGTCCCAGAAATGTTCAACGAACTGCAATCGGAGGTCATACAAGAAAGACGTTGTGTCTCGTGGCGAGCCAAACTCATAAAATTCCAAAAGCTCACTTTCCAATATGAGACAAGAGACATATTACTTCCCTCAACATGTATGTCGTTTAATGACCACGACGCCAAAATTTGAGAAATTTCTGCTCATACAGATTAGTGTATTCTTCCCGTTTACTACCAGGGAATGGCATATGATCGGGGCTAAATGATACTGGTACATTATGTGCTGCCCGCCACAAGCCGTATGGTACAGAATACTAATGTAGAGTTGGATGTGATGTGTTGTGATAGTGTGGCAGGCGGTAATAATAGCGTGTAAAATTTGAAGGCTTATTGGCTGTTGCGAATTAGAATGTAAATCTAAAACAGAAAACGCGCATGTTTCGCATTCCTCTCGGAAATTCCAGGAAGGGAGCTGAACGCGTAGTCCCTGACGTGGCACCACATGTCTCAATACCAAATCACTGAGTAGAGATTTTGAGCCAAATCGATGATAGGAGTTCATCATGTGACTATTCGGTCTATCCCGATGGACCTGTTTCAGTTACACTTCTAGGATTTGCAGCTGGATGGTATTGTGCAAATCTCACAATATTTCTTCGGCAGAGTTGTTCGACGTCTTCAAGTGATGGTCGTTGCTGAAGACGCCACCGATGATGATCGAGCGGCAGCGTCGAGATTTATCGGTTCAGGAACAGGAAATTCGCCTGCGCGGTGAGTCTCTCAGAGGTGGATGAAAGCGGCGCTCACAGTGCCTCCAACCAGGAGTCGAAGAGAGGACATCCGTGCTTGAGCAGTGAGCAATGAGTGTGCTGCCAGACACTCTTGTGCTTAGAAGCTGAATTAAAACTCAGCGAATCGCAGTGTCTGGTCTTAAATAGGCGGTTCGTATTTCCCATTTATTAATTTAATGGCAGCCAGTCCTGGATTCCAGGCAGTGCTTAGTTGAAACCTGCATCCCTGTTGATAACATTGTCCGCAGTAAGGATATGTATGGGCTCCTTAAAAACACAATCTCAAAACGATGAAGCTCCAGTCTTCTAGTAACACATGTTCAGGCAATGCTCCGCTACCGCTAGTTTATCATTACGATCCAGGTGTGTATGACGGTAGTGTTCAACACAGTGTTCTTGCACTATCCGTCATGGCTGCTCAAAATAAGATATTCCACATTTACATGACATCTTTTAAGCGCCTCGTTCTCCAAGGCCAAGATCGTCCCTGACCGTGCTGAGTAAGTTCGTCAGTTTTGTGGTGAACGAAAAACACACTTGATGTTGTGTCTCTTGAGGATTCTTTCTGTTCTTGAAGACACGCCGCCAAAATACGGCAAGAGGGCCATTGCAGTGGGTTTCTCCCCTTCTTCATCGGAATGCTTTGCGTATCTTTCTGTCAGAATAACCGTTCTGTTGGAACATCGTGCTTAGGAATCGTAGCTCGCCAGCCAGACGGTCGGTATCTGAGAGAATATGTAAATTGTGTACCAGAGCAGCGAGATGATAGCTTCTTGCCCGCAAATACAACTCTGCATAGTAGATATTATGTCCAGCGTATCGACGTTTCATCCAAACCTGACATCCAGGAATACTAAGATGCCTTTTATTTCCAATTCGATGTTGAACGCAGTACTCAGCTGGAATGTGTTCATATGCAGGAGGGACATGGGTAGTCTCTCTATTCCGTGAGGCCACACCACAAATGCATTGTCTACATACCGCCATAATCAGGAATGTTGGAGACTTGGCGACTGAACTACACTCGTCTCGAGGCCCTAACGCAAGAAGAAAATGCACAACGCCGACGTACTGTGTTTTACATCACGCATAGAATCTGAATGACGAAGTGGTTTCGGTGGTCGAGAAGGCTTTAGACTTTATGCCAACACCTGGACTGCTCCAATCAGAGATGTGATAACCGGGATACAACAGGCAATTCCGAACGTTGTAGGAGAGGCTAGTAGGACACCTGTCAAATTTTTACCCGACCACGGCATGAGAAGTCTAATAACACTTCAGTCGAAAAGAAAGGATCAGCGAGACTTGACAGCGAAGATCACTTTATTTTACATAACTGATTGCCCAATTCACACAGTATATCAGGTGCACATATACATATGTTAAAATTGTTAAAATATAAACCTGAATGGAAAATCCTATAGTACGCAGTAAATGTTTTTATTGAATTTAATTACACACACACAGGGCCGGTTTTGCAACTTTTAATGTTTCACCTTCTGGCGTACATAACGCTATTTTCATGTGGTACAGGGCGCTATTACAGAATCCCACGGAGTAACAGTTGATGTGGCTTGGCAAAGTTTTCAGCCTTCAATTGGAAAAACCATCATCAATGATGAATGTCCAGTCTTTGTTAAAAGCACGAACTGTCTTCACTTTACCGATTAAAATATGTTCCTGTGGACCTATGTCAAGCAGCTGACAATGCCCATCATGAATGTTATCACCTGTACATATCATATCTTCGCCGACAATCCCTGGCTTCATCCAAGGTCCAGAGCTGGAGTTAGCATTACTGACATCCTCCAGATGAGTGACAACCAATGAACGACAATGTTCAAATGAGCACAGAACATGACGCTTAAATTAAATTCGAGAAACCCCAACAATTTTAAAATTCCGTTAGATATTGATCTGAAGTCCATGAACAATGGCCTCCATTCTATTCGACGTTATTTCAGAATCATATGATAAAATAGTGAAGAAGCTGAGAGTAACTTTGCATGAGAACCTCAAATGAGCAGAAAATGCTGTCGCCATATGCATCAACAGTCCAGAAGTTTACGAACATATTCGTATTTATACAGGGCGTGAAACGAAAGCCTGTGAAATCAATCGTTCAGGACGTCCGACACAGCACACATAGTCAAAAATGAAGACCGTTGGAACTGATCATGACTGCTTCTGTGCGTTAAATCTGCAACATATATCTGTTTCATCATGTCACTGCGTCATACGCCCAATTAGAATGGTTGTGGCCAAAAAGTTACGTGGCTGCCATACACAGTGTCTGCTTGATCGCCTCCTTATGCACACTAGTGCCTGATATCAAAGATTAATTTCCTGTCAACTCACCTAATCCCAAAATATGGTTTCATACTGGATAACGTGAGTAACTGATCATTAATGTTTCATGATCTTAAAATAGAATAACATGATTATTTCACACTGCAATAACTGGTATCGACCAGTCAGTCGCCATTTTAGACTGCTAATAAGTATAAAGAGGAAACAAAGAATCGTTACCAGTCAAAGAATACTATAAATTAAGTCTAACACGACTACATTACATTATTCCACGTTTATTGATATTCATTAAACAGGTTGTTTATAAAAATTTTCGATACTTTTCTTCCTCCACTTGATGCCAGGTCACACCTCTCTTTTCCACAGATATTCTCACTCCCGTTTTCCACCGTGTTCTTGGACGCCCTCTAGGTCTTTTTCCATCCATCCTTAGTTCTTCCATAATTGTGAGGAGCCTCTGTCCACACATCCTCTTAACATGACCGTACCATCTTAATCTCTTTTTTTCGATTTGTTCTGTCATACTTTCTAGTTTAAGGTCCTTTCTAATATCTGAATTCCTTACTCTGTCCATTCTTGTTTTTTCCTTAACTGCTCTGAGGAATTTCATTTCCCCTCCTTGCAGTCTGCTCCAGTCCCTTTCTGTCATTGTCCATGTTTCTCCTCCATAGGTGACAATAGGGAAGTAATAACTCTTTTACATAAGGACTTTTGCTTTTTCTTAAACTTCCATGTTTCTGATCAAGTGTTTTATTGTTTGGTAGAAATTGCCTCCCTTCTGTAACCTATTAATTTCGTTGGTTATTCTTCCGTCGCTAGATGTTTCACTCCCTAAATAACTGAAACTGTCTACCACTTTGAGGGGTTCTCTATTCAAAGTAATGTTCCCATTGATCCCTTCATCTCATCCAAATACCATTACTTCACTCTTATCTATATTTATTTTTAATCCATGCCTTTTCATTATTTCCTTCCCCGCATCAAGTTGTAACTGTACATCTGCCTCTTTATCGCCTCATATTACCATATTACTATATCTTTAACGACCCTATTCATTCCCTCCATCACAACATCAAGAAGTGCAGGAGATAGAATACTTCCTTGTTTATGTCCGTGTCTTATTTCGAAGTATTCAGAGTTCCCCAATGGTGTACTAATTCTACAATTGTGTCCTCTGTACAATGTCTTTATTACCTTAATGTTTCCGCCTTCTATACCTATCTTCTACATTTCTTCCCAGAGTCTTTTCATGTTAACTAAGTCATATGCCTTTTCTATGTCTACAAAATCCATTATCACCATTCTGATACACTTCCAACATTTTTACATCTGTTGACGGATAGAAAACATCAGGTCGATCGCGCTCCTTCCTTTCCTAAACCCATGCTGTTCTTCACTCAGCTCCTTTTCTACCTTTTCACTTATTCGATTTAGTAAAATTCTTTCAAAAATCTTGTCTGCATGACTTATAAGAGTTAATCCTCTGTAATTTTTACAATGTCTTTTATTGCCTTTTTTTTGAAGATGGAGACAATGTGGTAGTACTAATAGAAAGTAGAAAAAAAGTCCAATAAACATGGGTCCGGAAATGAATACGTTTTTCGATGAACAGATTTTTACAGGTGGTGTTCAATGTGGCGCCTGTTCACGACACTGCACCCCTCTGCCCTCTGGCACCCTTTGAAACATACTGGTTGTTATTGTAGTTGCTTGCTCGCATTGAAGATGCGACCGTATAGTGTCCGCACACCACTGACTGGGTTGGCGTAGACCAGTTTCTCCAAGTGTCCCCGTAACCAAAAGTCTCGGGGACAGAGATCTGGGGAACGAGCAGGCCAAGGTGTGCCTTCCCTTCCCCCTCCGACCAGCCCAGCGGTCCTGAAATGTCTGCGTCAGACGTTCGCGCACGTTCTGACGAAAGTATGCTGGTGTGCCATCGTGCATGAATCACACTTGTATTGGCTGCTGCAGTGGCATAGCCTCCAGCCAGGTAGGCAAAACGTTAACGAGAAAATCCAGAAATGCACCCCAGTTAACATTTGTGGTAGCACGTACGGCTCTATTAATCTATTGCCAAGTACGCCTGCCCGTAAGTTGATTGAGAATCGGTGCTGATGCTCTCTTTCCTGAATTTCTTGGAGATTTGCATCCGCCCACAGATGCTGATTATGGAAATTCAACACCATACCTTATGAACCTTGCCTCACCGGTAAATAAAAACTTCGATATCAAAAGTGGATCTACGGTATACTTCTGCATCATCATCAACAGAGATAAAACTATCTTCTTGAAGTTTAAATTCTACTTTAATTTCTCCTTAGTCCTCTCTACTACTTTCTCTATGTACATATTGAGTAATATTTGCGCATAGGCTACACGTCTCAGTCCCATCACAAATATTTCTTACATTCTATGATATCCGAATCATAGAGCTGCAGTCTGGTTTCAATACAAATTTTAGATAAAGTTTTACTCCCTGTATTGCATCCGCGATGTCCTCAAAATATCAAAATCCCTATTTCAGTCACCACTGGCAAAAGATATTTATAACTCTACATATGCTAAACATGGGCTCTTGTCTTTCTTCACCATGTCTTCCAACGTACTTCGATTGGTTAATTTTGCCTTTCCACTTGGTACATTTTTCTGAAACACAAACTGATCTCCATATCGACTTCCACCAATCGTTCCATTCTTCTAGCATTTTGCAACTGGGATTTTCTAAAGCGATGATACGGTAATGCTTACACATTCCTTCCTTACTATTGGATGTATTACATTCTTCTTCAAGTGTGTGGAAATGCCGTCTACTCTAGGTGTCCTTAGTAAAACCTAGGTCTTTCAGTACTGTGTGGTATTCATCTCGTTATATTTCATCACCCATCTCATCCTCACCCATTTCTTCTTCGCTTTTATTTATACAGTCGTTCTAAATGCTGGATTTATACAAAACTGAGCAGTGACCAGAAGAAACCTCTGTTTCTGTTATTGTGTATAGAAGTTTCTGTTATTATATATTTTCGAGGATTCCTTCGTACCACGTCAAAGAGGAGCAGATCTATTCAATAGTACACCATTTCTTCTAGATTTCGACAGTTGGTCCTGAGAACCATCTTAGTAAGGGGAGGTGGTATTAAGCAAATGGGGTACATGTTTCTGCTCTTTCCCGCAGCACGTGACACTCATACTGATTCACAAGAGGTGAGAGAGAAGACTTAATAGCATTTGATCCTGGTAACATCTGTGTTTTTTGCAGCATGTTACACACATGGTTCATGGTGCCACAGTGTCATGGTTCTTGGATTAAACCGAGATCCGGTGGCCAGATTTGTTTCACAGTTTTCTTTCATGTCTTTTCTGTACGGCAATATTTTTTCGGATCTTGACATTTCGTGGCAATCGTACTCCAGTGCAGTCACATTATAGGTATCAACTAACAGCAAGAATCAATGACATGGACTTTCTGTGAATAACACCCGTCACATTTAACATCAGGATTTGTCCACGACGGACGTGAGGGATAACTTTTCTCAGACGTTGAAATGCCAGTTAGAGAGAAATCTGCTTGGGACATCCCGAGTGATTTGGCACATAGAATTCACCCAGCGCAGTAGAGGAAGTGCATTACCTCATCATCGTCTATGTCTGTGAGAAGACTAATATGAATAACTGAATATGATGAATAAAACATTAAATAAAGATTTAAATACGTACTCGGACACCTCCTCAGATTACAGAAGAAGACGGAACGAATCAAGACAAGATGAAAAGTGCGTCCTTAATGCTTGTACGCCACTACCATCAAATTACGTGTATGGAAATAAAGCTAACAGGCAACACTACACCATGTGACATAATCTTGGAACATAACTTTGTAATAAAACTTCCTGCCAGATTAAAACTGTGTACCGTACCGAGACTTGAACTCGGGACCTTTGCCATTCGCGGGCAAGTGCTCTACCATCTGAGCTACCCAAGTACGGCTCACGCCCCCTCCTCACAGCTTTACTTCAGCCAGTACCTCGTCTCCTACTTTACAAATTTCACTGACGCGCTTCTGCGAACCATACAGAACTAGCACTCCTGGAAGAAAGTTCTGCATGGTTCGCAGGAGAGCTTCTGTGAAGTTTGGAAAGTAGGAGACGAGGTTCAGGCGGAAGTAAAGTTGTGAGGAGGGGGCATGAGTCGTGCTTGGGTAGCTCAGATGGTAGAGCACTTGCCCGCGAAAGGCAAAGGTCCCGAGTTCAAGTCTCGGTCCCATACACAGATTTAATCTGCCAGGAAGTTTCATGTTAGCGCATACGCCGCTGCAGAGTGAAAATCTCGTTCTGGAAACTCTGTAATAATCTTACTTTATTGTTTTGAGGGGCTGCAACCAGCCACAAATACCTTAAGGAAGCTTTATTTCATTGACATAGCGAGTATCACGCCATTATACACATTTTCAGATGACAACAGTTGTTGTAATACAGAACTGTCAGCTGCTTGTCTTCTGCTCCAGTACTGCAAAAGAACATTCTGTGTGCTGTGCGGTTAATGTACACGATACAGAGAAATATGCTGATGTGCATAGAATTGAAAACATGAATTGAAAACATCGAAAGTGACTGAATAACTTACATGATATAGAAAAATATGCTGAATTGCATGAAATCTTCTACAGTGAGGCGGACTGGGTGGCTGAGTGGTTCTAGGCGCTACAGTCTGGAACCGCGCGACCTCTACGGTCGCAGGTTCGAATCATTCCTTGGGCATGGATGAGTGTGATGTCCTTAGGTTAGTTACGTTCAAGTAGTTCTAAGTTCTCGGGGACTGATGAACTCAGAAGTCAAGTCCCATAGTGCTCAGAGCCATTTGAACCCCTTTTTTTCTACAGTGTATGAGCTCTGTAAACTTACATTTGTTCTAGTGAATGATATTTTGCTCCTCTTTTGCACTTGCGAATATTTAGGAGGGAGAAAAACGTTGAAATATGAACAAAACGTACACAATACACAATAAACTGTGACACACAAACATTTCATGCTAATCTTCATGTCAGCTGCAGCTTCAGAGATGTGCTCAATAGACAGTTTTCTTTTTTTTTTTTTAGTTTACAAGCTCAGTTTTCCCTGACAGGCAAAAGTCTCAATTACCTTTCACTAAGATAGAGTATATGCAGGAAGGGAAACAAGTTAAATGCGTAAGGAGTATTTTATCGTATCTGCAGGCCAGACGTCAGAGTGTATCAGTTCCATGTTGTTGCCATAAAATTAGCCACTCGGAATTTGAACGAATCCGACATGATGTACAGTCGCGGACAAAACGAGCGAGACCCCTCGCCTTTTCGTTATGCTGATCCGCACGGCTTTAAAGTCTGCTACACAGCATAACAGGCGAGGCGACGAAGTGCTACCAACATACTGTGCGCAGGCGTGAAATTGAAAAACCATCCGAAGTTTGTCACACTTTCAGCCATGTGTAAGATCATATTAATGCTGATTAGTGTGTTAAACACAACACATAAATATAAGATATAAGTGAAAGAAGAAACGCTGCTTAGTATGAACTGAACCAATAAAAATGAATTTCAGCGTATCCAGGTAACATAACTATTTTAGTTAGACAAAGTACCCCAGACCGTTACGAATTAGCAAAATATTATGCGCATTCGGTGGCGAAACGGTCTGTGTCAACATTGAGACGAGTCGTATTGGTTACCGTTGCTGACCTACCATGAAAGTGTACAAATTCAGCAATGCGTGAAGATTCGTAACGAAATTCAGTTAAAAATCATTCAGTGCCACACTTAAGTCACTCCAATTATTGACAGAAGCGGAAAAAGTAGGATTTTCATATTTGCATCCACAGGGTGCCGATACAGAATAAAGGTAGCAATAAAACGTATTGGGGGTGCGATAATTTCTTAAAATTGCTTTACCGGTAGTCTATCTGCCTCCATCAAGATAAGAACCGAAAACAAACCAGACCTCCCTTGAAGCAGCAAACACCTTTCACTACGCTAGTCGACAACACAGGAAAACAGCCCTCTATTATTACCCAGACATGAATAAGCCGGCAATGTCGCAATGAAAATGGCAAAATGATCTGCAGTTTCTGTTGCATAGAGGTTTCTGGACTCAAAACATGAATTTTCTACGTTTATGTCACCGCTTATGTGACAGTCATTCGGGATGTTTATCGAAATAACAAAATACTGTTATTAGCGAACAAATTTAGTAGTTTGCCGGCACGGGTTATTTCGATAAACATCAAAATGGTTCAAATGGCTCTGAGCACTATGCGACTTAACTTCTGAGGTCATCAGTCGCCTAGAACTAATTAAACCTAACTAACCTAAGGACATTACACACATCCATGCCCGAGGCAGGTTTCGAACCTGCGACCGTAACGGTCGCTCGGTTCCAGACTGTGGCGCATAGAGCCGTGCGTCCACTCCGGCCGGCGATAAACATCCCGAGGGATTGTCACATAAGCGGTGACATAAAGGTAGAAAACATATGTTTTGGGTCCAGAAAGCTCTATGCAACATAAACTGCAGATCATTTTGCCATTTTCATTGCGAAATTGCCTGCTTATTCATGTTTGGGGTAATAATAGAGGGCTGTTTTCCTGTTTTGTCTCCTAGTGTAGTAAAAGGTGTTTGCTACTGCAAGGGAGGTCTGGTTTGTTTTCGGTTCTAATCTTGATGGATGCAGATAGACTATCAGTAAAGCAATTTTAAGAAATTCTCGCGCCCCCAATACGTTTTATTGCTACCTTTATTCTGTACCGGCGCCCTGTGGATGTAAATATGAAAATCTTGTAGAATTTCATACTTGTTACTGCCCACTTGTTCCGCTTCTGTCAATAATTGAACTGACTTAAGTGTGGCACTGAATAATTTTTAACTGAATTTCGTTACGAATCTTCACCCACTACTAAATTTGTACACTTTCATGGTAGGTCAGCAACGGTAACCAATACGACTCATCTGAACGTTGACACAGGCCGTTTCGCCGCCGAATGCGCATAATATTTTGCTAATTCGTAACGGTCTGGGGTACTTTGTCTTACTAAAATAGTTGTGTTACCTGAATAAGCTGAAATTCATTTTTATTGGTACAGGTTATACTAATTAGCGTTTCTTCTTTCACTTATATCTTATATTTACGTGTTGTGTTTAAGACACTAATCAGCATTAATATTGTCTTACACATGATTGAAAGCAGTGTGACAAAGTCCGGATAGTTTCTCAATTTAGTAAATTAGCTTACTACGCCTATTTTCACTCATTGCTTACATATGGCATCATATTTTGGGGTAATTCATCATTGAGGAATAAAGTATTTATTGCACAAAAGCGTGTAATCAGAATAATAGCTGGAGTCCACCCAAGATCATCCTGCAGACATTTATTTAAGGATCTAGGGATATTCACAGTAGCTTCTCAGTATATATACTCTCTTATGAAATTTGTTATTAACAACCAAACCCAATTCAAAAGTAATTGCAGTGTGCATAACTACAATACTAGGAGAAAGGATGATCTCCACTATTCAAGATTAAATCTAACTTTGCCACAGAAGGGGGTGAATTATACTGCCACTAAAGTCTTTGGTCACTTACCAAATAGTATAAAAAGTCTGACAGATAACCAACAAGTATTTAAGAAGAAATTAAAAGAATTTCTGAATGACAACTTCTTCTACTCCATAGAGGAATTTTTAGATATAAATTAAGAATAAAAAGAAAAAAAAATCCAAACAAAAAATTATATATATATAAATAAAAAAATAAAAAATAAAGAAGTTGTTATATGAACTTAATTATGTTGTTAAATTAACTTAATTATGTCATGTATTGGAAAACTTGACTTGTTCCACATCATTAAGAAATATTGTATTCATGATCCATGGAACTAGTATTAATCTAATCTAATCACGCGTGCGCATAGTATGTTGGTAGCACTTCGTCGCCTTGCCTGTTATGCTCTGCAGCAGACTTTAAAACTGTGTGGATCAGCATAACGAAAAGGCGAGGGGTCTTGCTCGTTTTGTCCACGACTGTACCACAAGGCTTTATTATCGGTCCTCTGTTTCTCAGATACATACCCGTTCTCTCACTTAACGAAGTCTGCTCTGCCTGCTGTTTATAATATTTTAACTTTGGCATGATGGCGTACATACTCATAAGCTCTAGCAGCGATTAGATTTCAACTAGAGGATAAAAAAGCACACGCGTTTGGAGGCGGCAGATAATCAGTAGGCTAACCACAGAGGGGGCGCCAGCAGCGCCCTTGATAGCCGCGCGGCGCCGCTGTTCGTACAGAAGAAAGCCCTCCGGAGGACGATAGCGAGCCGACGCACCGGACGTGGTCGCCGCTGACCTTGGTGCGAAGCCCCGCCGAGCGACGCCACGTGTCCGACCCACCTCGGCTCACCTCATCATCTCTTCCGCCAAGCTCTGGCCTCTCAGGCCGTCCCGCAAGTGTCAAGACGGTGCAGCGTCAATTACGCTCTACTTTCGTCACGCTCGACAACGGCCTTACAACAATGGTAAAACCGGTTCCCGTTAGATTGCCGAAGTTAAGCTTTTCCGGGCTGGGTTAGAAACTTGGATGGGTGACCATCCGGTCTGAAGAGTGCTTAGCCACTTGGATGGGTGACCATCCGGTCTGAAGTGTGCATAGCCACTTGGATGGGTGACCATCCGGTCTGAAGAGTGCTTAGCCACTTGGATGGGTGACCATTCAGTCTGAAGAGTGCTTAACCACTTGGATGGGTGACGATCCGGTCTGAAGGGTGGTGTTGGCAAGCAGGGTGCATTCAGTCCCTGCGGGGCAAACTGAAAAGCTACTTGACTGAGAAGTAGCGACGCCGGTCGCTTAAACTGACATACGGTCGGGAGGGCGGTGTGCTGACCACATGTCCCTCCACATCCACACCCAGTGGTGGCTGTGGGCTTAGGATGACACGGTGGCCGGTCTGTACCCTTGGGCGTTTATGGCCTGTTCGGGCGGAATTAAGTTTACTTTCGTCACGCTCGTCATAAGAATAGCAGTACTGTCGTTCCTCTTTCTTAAAGTACTCCAAGAACTGCGATTTTGTCATGTGATGACATGATGGAGACCGTGGCTGTTGTTTGAAGACAAATGTTGATGGTGTTAGAACATCAATCAGCCAACACATGTAAATGCATTCCCACTGCATTCTTATTGTTGCACGCGTAAATTGTTTTCACTGAACACTTTAGATTTGTCACTGAGAAGATTTCTACCACACACCACATGTTTTGATATATTTGTATATTTGTATATATCAAAACATGTGGTGCGTGGCAGAAATCTTCTCAGTGACAAATCTAAAGTGTTCAGTGAGAACAATTTACGTGTGCAACAATAAGAATGCAGTGGGAATGCATTTACATCTGTTGGACGAATGTTATGAAAGCAAACACTCCAAACCGACGTTTCACGACAATTAATCTGTAAAAAAACACACCACATGTCATAAAGAAAGCGTGTAAACTGTCTGAGGATGAATCACAACGATTCGAAACCGGTAACGGTACCCTTTGCATAAAGGAACTGAAAGTAAATTTGTGGCTGGTTGCTGTCCTAACACCATCAACTCCAAGAACTGACCGACGATGTGATCTTCAGCCATATGTCTGGGATGATACATCCCTCCATGTCAATATTCCTTGTGCAAGCCTCTGTATAACTACTAGAAACTTACATAGGACTTGTCGGTTCCTGCGGATACCCCGTCGGAGTTTCGAGTTCTCCCTCGGGCATGGGTGTGTGTCTTGTCCTTAACGTAAGTTAGTTTAAGTAGTCTGTAATCCTAGGGACCGATGAACTCACAGTCTGGTCACATAGAAACTTCCCACAAATTTAATTAAGATTTGTCGACCCGAAAAAAAGAGTTCGACGTTGTAAAATGGTGCAAGATGTTTGAAATTCTGAGGGAAATAGGGGTAAGCTAAAGAGAGAGATGGATAATATACAACACGAACGAGAGCCAAGGGGGAATAATAATAGTGGAAGACCAAGAACGGAGTACTCGGATTGAAAAGGATATAAAACAGGGATGCAGTCTTTAGCCCCTACTGTTCGATCTATATCTCGAAGAAACAATGATGGAAATAAAAGAAAGGTTCAAGAATGGATTTTAAAGTCAAGGTGAAGGAATACTAATGATAAGATTCGCTCATGACATTCGCATCTTCAATGAAAGTGAAGAAAAATTACAAGATCTGCTGAATGGAATGAACTGCATTCTCAGTAAGGAGTAATAACCGAAAGTAAATCGAAGAAAGACGAAAGTAATGAGAATCAGCAGAAAAGAGAACGACGAGGAAGTTAACATCAGGACTGATAGTCACGAAGCAGATAATGTTAAGGAAATATGCTGTCTAGACGGCAAAATAACCCATGACTGACGGAGCAGGGAGGACATAGGAACCAGACTATCACTGGCAAAAAAGGCATTCCTGGTGAAGGGAAGTCTACTAGTGTCAAACACAGACCTTAATTTGAGGAAGAAATTTCCAAGAATATACATTTATGACACAGCGCTGAGTGGTAGTGAAACATGGACAGTGAGAAAACTGGATGAGAAGAGCATCGGAGCATTAGAGGTGTGGTGCTGCAGACGAATGTTGAAAATTAGGTGGATTGATAATTAAAGAACGAGGAAGCTCTGCGCAGAATTGGAGGGGAAAGCAGTATACGGAAAGCACTGAAAAGTAAAAGGGAAGGAGGCTAGGACATCGGTTAAGACACCACGGAATAACTTGACTGGCGCTAGAGCAAACTGTAGCAAGTAGAAGCAGTACAAGAAAACAGAGATTGGCATACATCCAAAGAACAACTGAGGATGTACGTTGCAAGTGTTACTCTGAGACGACAATGTTGGCACAGGAGAGGAACTGTTGGCGGGTTGCATCAGACCAGTCAGAGTATCCGAAGAGTCAATGAATAAATAAATAAATAAATAACTACTACATCCTGCATGAATTTAAACATGCTTGCTTAAGTCAGACTTTGGTTTATTTCTACAGTTTCTGTGCACCCCACGGTCCCCTCTGTTACCAAGCTGAAGATTCCTTGATGCTGCTGCTGGAAGTGTTCTATGCATCAATCCGTCCCTTTAGCGAAGTCGTGCCATAAACTTCTCTACCTTCCTCGTCTGATGTGATAGCTCATGATTATCTACGAGTCTAATCTTCGGCATTCTTCTGTTACACAGTATTTCAGAAGCTTCGATTCTCTTCTTGTCGGAACTGCTAATCGTCAACAGCTCAGTACAGTACAAGGCTACAATGCAGACAAATGCCTTCACGAAAAGCTTCTTTACATTTAAACTAATATTCGATGGTAATATCTTCATAACTTCACTTGATATCATTTTAAGCAAAGTCTGTAATGATATGGCAAGAAAATACACTACTGGCCATTAAAATTGCTACACCAAGAAGAAATGCAGATGATAAACGGGTATTCATTTGACAAATATATTATACTAGAACATACATGTGATTACATTTTCACGCAATTTGGGTGCATAGATCCTGAGAAGTCAGTACCCAGAACAACCAACTCTGGCCGTGATAGCGGCCTTGATACGCCTGGGCATTGAGTCAAACAGAGCTTGGATAGCGTGTACAGGTACAGCTGCCCATGCAGCTTCAGAATGATACCACAGTTCATCAAGATTAGTGACTGGCGTATTGTGACGGGCCAGTTGCTCGGCCACCATTGACCAGACGTTTTTAATTGGTTAGAGATCTGGTGAATGTGCTGGCCACGGCAGCAGTCGAACATTTTCTGTATCCAGAAAGGTCCGTACAGGACCTGCAACATGCAGTCGTGCATTATCCTGCTGAAATGTAGGATTTCGCAGGGATCGAATGAAGGGTAGAGCCACGGGTTGTAACACATCTAAAGTGTAATATCCAGTGTTCAAATTGCCGTCAATGTGAACAAGAGGTGACATTGCTTAATGGCACCCCATACCATCACACCGCATGATACGCCAGTATGCCGATGACGAATACACGCTTCCAATGTGCACTCACCGCGATGTCGCCAAACCCGGATGCGACCATCATGATGCTGTAAACAGAACCTGGATTCATCCGAAAAAATGACGTTTTGCCATTTGTGCACCCAGGTTCGTCGTACACCATCGCAGGCGCTCCTTTCTGTGATGCAGGGTCAAGGGTAACCGCAGCCACGGTCTCCGAGCTGATAGTCCATGCTGCTGCAAACGTCGTAGAACTGTTGATGCAGATGGTTGTTGTCTTGCAAACGTCCCCATCTGTTGACTCAGGGATCGAGACGTGACTGCACGATCCGTTACAGCCATGCGGCTAAGATGCCTGTCATCCTGATTGTTAGTGATACGAGGCCATTGGGATCCAGCACGGCGTTCCGTATTACCCTCCTGAACCCACCGATTCCATATTCTGCTAACAGTCATTGGATCTCGACCAACGCGAGCAGCAATGTCGCGATATGATAAACCGCAATCGCGATAGGCTACAATTCGACCTTTATCAAAGTCGGAAACGTGATGGTACGCATTTCTCCTCCTTACACGAGACATCCCAACAACGTTTCACCAGGCAACGCCGGTCAACTGCTGTTTGTGTATGGGAAATCGGTTGGAAACTTTCCTCGTGTCAGCACGTTGTAGGTGTCGCCACCGGCGCCAACCTTGTGTGAATGCTGTGAAAAGCTAATCATTTGCATATCACAGCATCTTCTTCCAGTCGGTTAAATTTCGCGTCTGTAGCACGTCATCCTCGTGGTGTAGCAATTTTAATGACCAATAGTGTATATTGAATAAATAATTGCAGATATTCACTGTTGAATGATAATTAGAGAGATTGTTAATCAGTCGACAGGCTCCAGGTAGTGCTTTGGGGGGACAGGTACCACGGCTTGTAGCTTGTTGCGAAGGCTGGAGTCATGCATAGACCATGTACGACAGCCTTGATCGCGGCGTTCAAGCTGCTTACCACTGCGTCGCGATGTACTTCAATCTCTTATAGAAGATTAGTGCAATAAAGAGCAAACAATGCAGTTTGTCTCACGATCAGCTTCGTGGGTCGGGCTTTTATTTCAAAGTTCTCAATATTCCAAAAATTGCGTGCTATAGCACGTACTACTGACAGGTAATGGTTCTTATTGGTGCTTAACAATACATTAATGATCTATCTGTACCAGACACTTGAATACATCCATCTTTACTCCATCTAAAAATAATCGAAGTCTTACTTCTCTACAAAGTAAATTCGACACAATAAAAAAAAAAGAGTAAGCGCATAGCACTTGGAGTGCATCTCAATGCCATATCGTGGTCACATATCGTCTTTGTTCCACACAACAGTGTGTTTAAAAACAAATGTAATTATGTAACTGCAGTCGTAGACATTTCTCACAGTCAAGGCCAATATCATATCAGTTCATGAATCTTATGCTACACGATATTAAAAGACGTCAATTTTTCAGAAATACTTTTCCGTCTGAGGCAGGTAGTCTGGACCTCTGCATCAGCCTTCAACAGTTCCTTTGCTTGCCAAATAACAAAACTCATCTACTTCTTTTAGACTTTCGTTTCCGAAACTAATTGCCTCTCGTTTGGCTACAACTATTCCTAATTCTTTGTCGTCTCTGACAAAGTTCCACTGCCATCAGTAAGTCACAGAGTAAATGCAGATGCCTACTTCCAAGAAGTAGGCATCTACCAGTCTCTCCATTTTTCTGCAAATACTTCGTTCCAGAAATGTGATTTTGTAAACATAACAACATAACATTATAGGCAGTAGCGGACGTAGGAGTGCAACTCAAAGTCGCGATAGACATCAATTGTAATATTTATGTCCCTCGTCGCCATAACAGTAGCATTGTACTGAAAAGTGGCAATATTTTTGAATACCATTGTCATGTGTATTGCGTTAAGAAACAAACAACAAGGCACTTTTTATATATTTTTGCTTCTTCTGATAGGCAGTTTGAACTTTCGACCATCCTCAGATGGTATAATATATTTTTCAATCCTTTTAGCGCATAATTAACATATCAAACACATTTTGATTCGGAATCTACTCACTGCAAAATAACAGTTTATTTAGATAGCCCCCTTCGCGAGTTGTATATTTACAATTTATCACTCATTTTGAATGCACTTATCACTCCTCAGTGAAGCACAAAATAGCTTTTCTTTGTCTGTGGCACAAAAGCAGGGCGGCATTCGTCTTTGTACAGACTATTAAAATATGAAATTACGTCTAAACTCAAAGTTACACAATGTTTATACGTTCTGAAAGTACAAGTGAAGTTAGTTAGGTGTATACATTAAACATTACCGCTGTTACATTGTATAACTTACGTTTATATTTGTCTCAGAAGTTGAAATTGGGTAACTTACAGCGTACTGAGCCACGTAAGTTATTTTATAGGTTTTTTGCTTTAAATAACTTCGTCAATTGACATGCGTGTTATTTACCACTTGCAGTGGTGACTGGCAAACTAAATTACATTCAGAATCAAAAACGCAATGCAGCACATATTATATAATGAACTAATATCACAAATTCTTACCCACAGATAATACGCCGACCTATTGGGCTAATATTTAGAGTGGATGAAGACCGAACAGATGACTTAATTATATAGAGTTAATACATGGATTGGATTGTCTCCAGTGGACAGTGGAACAAAAGAGAATGGTCTTTTGTTATTTTTAGTATCACCTTTTTTTCCGGACTCTGCTTGGTGTATGGGTAGTATAAGCAAATTATGGGAGTTTATTAGAAACGTTTTATTGGGTAAATCTGGTAATATAGGTTATTATTTCAGGATGTACATATGTGATAATAAATTTCACGTCTTCGACTTGGTTCGTGCCTTTGCCTTTGTTTTGCACGTATAGTATACGAGGGATATACGACGTCTGTTAAAAAAATGTCCGTAACATTCGTAATTTTGCGCCGATAGTGTGTTGGAGCGATATGCAGTTGGCATCCCTGCACACGCCTGCGTTTGGTGTACTACTGCCGGAAGCCACATTCTTGTATGTCTGTTAGTTATTGTTCCGTGATATATTGAGTAGAACGTTGTGTTGCACAGTTTGCGAATTTCGAGATGGCAAAGTTAGAGGAGCAACGCGTCTTCATTAAATTTTGCATGAAACCCAAGAAAACCTTGACAGAGGCACGCCAAATGATGCAGGGAGTCTACGCTGATGAGTGCTTAAACCGTAATCGGTGTTACGAATGCTTCACACTGTTTAAACACAGGAGGTTAAACGTCAACGAAATTGTGCGTGGCAATGGAAGACTGATTCTCCGAGAAATTGGAGAAGAATGTAATATTTCAGTTAGATCATGTCATGAAGTCCTAGCACAGCATCTTGGAATTTTAAACATTTTTATTGGCTAAGATCCAGCAAAAGTTCGTTAATTTGTTACAGGATGTATATATGGCGACATCGGTTGCACAAAATTTTTGGCTAATTGACCATGGTTACGACTGCACTAGCGCAATCTTCATCAGAGTAAAAAATTTACATCGAAAACACAGCATCTTAGAATATATCGTGTTACGCCAAGTTCGTCCCACGGCTCATGAGTCAAGACCAAAAAGAGCTTGTCTTCCGATCTGTGAAGACCTTTTCGATCGTGCAAATGAGAACGAGATGTTCCTTAAGAGAATCATAACTGGTGATGAGACGTGGATCTACGGTTATGATATTGAGCCAGGGTTCAACTTTCACAATCGGTCGGTCATGATTCCATAAGGCCATAAAAAGCTTGTCAGTTCAGGTCAAATGTCAAAGCCATGCTTTGACTTTGAAGGATTACTTCATCTTGAATTGATGTCACAGTGACACAGTGTTAATCGATGGTACTATCGGGACGTTTTGCGAAGCCCACGAGAAAATATGAGAAGGAAACGGCCTGAAATGTGGCGAAACAATTCGTGGCGCTTGCATCACGATAACGAACCAGCACATTCATCCCTGTTGGTGCATGACTATTGCACAAGAAACGAAATCACTGTGCTGCGTCATCCTCCATACTCTCTAGCCCTGGGCCCTGTGGACTTTTTTATTTCCAAAGTGAAAACCCCGTTAAAGCGACGAAGATATGGAACTACAGACGAAGTGAAAGAAAATTCGCAGATAGATATGTGGATTTGTTTACACTGTTGACACACAAGGTTCACAAACATATGCAAGAACATGCAGATTAATTTGAGGTGCATATTTGGTTGCCTCTAACCTGTTGTCGCCAGGTAAGATACTCTTTTACCTGCTTGCAGTGGGCTGAGCGGTGACCGGAACATAGGCTGGTGTAGAACCGACCTCGTATCTGTGGAAAACCGCCTAAAAACCACATCCAGGCTGGCCGGCACATCGGCCCTCGTCGTTAATCCGCCGGGCGGATTCGATCCGTGGCCGGCGCGCCTACCCGAATCCAGGAAGCAGCGCGTTAGCGCTCTCGTCTACCGTGGCGGGTCGAACGTGCTCGGAACGTCGACCCGAAAACCAGGCACAGGGTGCGCTCCGGCGTCCGTACGCGACGCAGGTGGGATGAAGACGATGACTGTGGAAACCTCTGAAGCAGCTGGCCGGGCGACCGGACGTGCCTCCATCGTGGGTGGTGTTGTCGGCCTCCGTAAGGCTGCGGTGCTGGGGGTGGCTCCATGTCAACCGCTATGGGCTTCTCCGCCTGAGGGAATGTCGGTGCTGTAGGGAGGAGGCGGCTGCGGCTCTGACTGCAGGAAGGCAGCTGCAGGTCCTGCTCTGCTCTCGGACAGGGTCAGTGGGCAGAGAAGGGGCGGCAGAGTCTCGGGAACGGGTAGGCCCTAACTGATTCTGGTGCTGCCGACGGAGTCCCGTCAAACTCCAAACGGTGTACGTCGAGCCGGAAACATTGTCAGGAATTACGCAGTGTTCCTGTCTCCATCTGGCACCACACACACTCTGAAATGAACTGGCTGCTGCATCTGAAAATTACCCATTCTGGTTGGTACATATAACTTTTGTGCCGTACGCATGGGGTGCAGTGAAGAAGCTACGCTTGTAACCCCGGAAATGCGTATCCTCCTATTTCCATCTATTATACTATAAATTTTTTCCTTATTTTGTTACCTGAAGATATGACATTTCTGTGTCTTGATATATTGTAATTGTTTTACTATTTGTATATATATATATATATTTATGCATTTATGTCGATGTATAATTGGTTTGTTTTGTAAATACTACTTGTAATTTTTGCGCTGGGTCTTGCCTAGGGAAAACTATGCTATCGAACGATTACGTCGATAGGTCGTGTGAAGAACCAAAGTGTTCAGGATCTTTCGTTGTGTTAACTCTGCCCCGTGGAGCGCGGGCAGGGGGAGTCTGGCTGGAGTAGGGTGGTGGAGCAGGTGTGTTGAGTGACGCTCCCGCGAGTTGCCGCGCTTTTGGGGTTTGGCAGCATGTAATTGCGCTCGACTTGCTATGTTAGTTTGTGACACGGTGTCGCGGACGGGAAGTGTTAGCTGGCACACATCAAGAGCCAGTTTCGGCTGGAGACCGTGTCGAGAAGAAGGCGTGCCAACATCCAGCTTCTGCAACAGCGACGGCCGACAATGAGTGACTGTCGCCACCTCCTCGATCGACGACTTCAAACCTTCAATCAACCAACAAGGAAGACTGGTAGCACGTAAAGTTTTAGAACTGTATGGCAGACCTCAGCTTTTCAAACTGTCAAATTTTTCTCACTAAATTACAGCTACGTAGCAGGAACCTTTGTTGCTCACTGTCCCAATTGCATTACCAAGCAGGGTCCCTTCCTTTTCCGGAATGAACCCGAGTGCTGTTGAAATTCAAACGCCAGCATTAAGGTAATATCATTCGATTTCACTGCTTTAATTTCAGAGTTCATTAAGGTATTCATAGATGGCTACAATATTTAGATTACACAAGCACAAATTAAGAGTGCGAGTTTTGTTACCGTATTTTAGTTTACCTGTGACTGCAGCTCAGCTTGGTACGTACTAAATTTTACTATTGTTAATTGTTCAGAATCATTTAATTCAAGTTCAAAGTTAAATCTCTTATATCTAAATTGCGTAGATTCAAGTAGCTTTTGAAATGATTGTTGAGGTAGCCCAAGACTAACCGTATTTTACTGAATTTCGATGTGCTTCAGAAACAAAGTTCACTATTAATTTCACTCACTAAATTAACTTTCAATTTTACGGTTTTATTAATTCTTTTGCTAAATTAAGTCAGAGTGTAGCGAAATTTATTACTTCTGACAAACTTTCAGTTTTCACACTACATGTGTCAACCTTCAGTTGCCACGCTTCTAGTGCTAATTATATGTGTAATAACCTTTCTTTTTCAGTTACTATAGTAATTGTCCATAGGACTGGCGACCGTAATTTCCCCCAAATCTCAAATATCTAATTACCGCTAGTTAATTGTTAACGTAACGGCCGCACATTTACTTTCTTTATTAACTTTACGCCTTTTCAAAATTAATTTCCACCAATTTCATTTGCATTTTTCCTTTCATTTAGATGTAACCCTTTCCTCCCTCTTTACCGACAAATAAACTTCGGTGACGATTGCTTTTCCCAAATTTCCATTACGTACACGCGATTTAATTTTTCACTGTCATTAAGGTCGATAAGTGAGAGGGAGGTTACTCGCTGGTGACTTGTCGTCTCTCAGCAAGGACCAGTAAGACGAAAAAAAAAACACATTAAGGCCCTGGTTCCTTGAGCAGGTGGCCCGTAATTTGTCCATTTCAGACTTGAATGTCCACATGAATATCTCAGCTTCACCAGTCGGCTGCGGATAGAAGAGGGCCTTGAGAATGTGCTGTATGCAATTCCCACTATAAAACTATTTAAACTGTTGGGACGTGAATTGCAGTCTGTTGTCAGACATGATCACTCCTGTAAACCCTTCGATACAAAAAAAAATGTAGTCAAACAGACGAAGACTTGTAGAAGTAGTAGAGTTCATTGAGATGACGAATGGAAAGTTGCTGAATGCATACAACACCACTAACGATCTCGTATACAAGTACGGACCCGCGAAGTTAATATGCAACCGCTGCCAGGGACCTGCAGAGCATGGCCAGTCAAAGCACTTTCTAGATGGAGCGGCGTGATGCTAGCCACACGTTGCACTCTGTGACGTCATCTGTTCAAATTGTAATCGCATAACAGCCATGTACTGCGGCGTCTCGCTAAACGTTTTGTGGGAGCAACACCCCAACGGTTCTGACGTAATTGCGCTCCAAGAAGCCAGTTAACAGGAATTCATGGAGGGGATAGGCCCCAGATTATGACATCATTCATTATTCGTCATGATTTTCCTTTTTAAAAAAGGAAATAACAGTAAAACACCATGAAATAATCT
This sequence comes from Schistocerca americana, assembly GCF_021461395.2. Taxonomy (NCBI): domain Eukaryota; kingdom Metazoa; phylum Arthropoda; class Insecta; order Orthoptera; family Acrididae; genus Schistocerca; species Schistocerca americana. Next base: position 275,268,764 of record NC_060124.1, on the reverse strand, counting down.
TTTAGAAATAGCAAAATTATACCGGGCTAACAGAATGATTTTAATTTACAGGCCCAAATGTAAAGAAGTCCTGACAAATTTAAAACAAACTTTTTGAAGGTTAGATGCAACAACTAGCACAAATTTAGTAACATTTAAAATGTTTAAACAAATGTTAATGCCCCAAACTAACGAAATGACTTTAACTGCAGACCAACATCTTTAAAGCTCAAATGTAACAACGACTAGCACAGATTTAATAGCAGATAGAATGTTTAAACAATTTAAATGCCCCAAGCTAACAGAATGGTTTTAAATTACAGATCAATTTTTTTGAAGGTCAGTTCTAAGAATGAACAACACCGATTTAATAACAGGTAAAAATGTTTCAGCAAATTTAAAGCGCAAGCTGACAGAATGGTTTTAAATGACAAATTGAAATTTAACACGGTATTCTGAGAGAGCTGACAATTTTAAGTGACGCAAGTGCCAGCGAATGGCCTGGCTGACTAGGAAACAATTGATACAAGAAAGGCACGACACAAAAGGCAGCCAAGCCAAAAGACAAAAAATACGCCAACTCAGAAAATATTCAGGCCCGCGCGAACCAGGGAAGAAGAAAATTAAACTGTAGTCACCACGTTGTAGAGCTGCTTCACACAGGGTGACGGGAGCGGCGAATTCCAAATGCTCTCCAGTAATATCGTGCCACCGGTGCACTCACCCTTGTCAGACTGGACCAACTGTACGCATAGACTGCAGAAACAGTAGCTGACCCACCACGCAACAGCAGGTGCTCGTAAAATAAGCGTCATGGGACAATAAGGTGCCTAGAAACACCAACAGGTCAGTTAGTAAGATAACACACTTTCTACGAATAGCTGGCTACACGAGCAATCCAGAATAAGTCACAATACCGGTAAACGCCGAGTAACAAAGTGAACTAAAGTTTCAAGAATAATAACAATTTAAACACTGGTAAGAACCAACAATAAGCATACTAACATAACCAAACTGCAAACATAGTTTAAGTAGATTTAAACAATTATTTGAACTTCTCTTCCGGACTAAAAAGCTGCTTCCACTAATAACATAGGATTAGATACCAGTACAAGACAGCCCACGAACCCACGCAGGCTACAAGAATCAGGTAGGGGATATCGCCTAAGGGAGCCTAAACACAAAGTTCTACAGTCTTCCGACAATGCTCCCGTTATGATAATAGGTCTGGCCTGATCATAATCTAAAACATAATTAAAAGAGCGCATTAACCACAGATGTTCATGAGAGCACCAGCGCCAGCCATCACATTCCCACAGCTTGCACAGACAGTGACAGTAATAATGTTAGGCATCACTTGGCAAGGAGATACATAAAAGAACAATAAAAAACTACGACCGCAATCGTCACACCCGGGGCTTACAACAAATTAATGTTTAGGAAGTCAACACAGGGCGATTTGCAAACACAGAGGTGGGCGGGCTCAAACAGTTTGTGTAAGAGATACGAACAACTCCACGGTGGATCCAAATTTCGCAGAAAGCACAAATTCATACTAAGGGAACAATCACATAGGGCAGGGCAGTAACAAAAGAACCCGCTAACGCCAGCCAACTCGATCACACAACGTGGTCGAACAACAGGAAAGAGGTGACCTACCAGAGAATCGAAATCAGCCAATGATGATTAAAGTTGTTCCTGTTGCAAAGGTTGAAACCTTCCCGTCTCCTCTATACCTCTTTTTTTGTTACGCAACCTTTCCTTTTACAATAACCTCTGTAACCTTCCCTTAGGATGGTGGTCGTGGTTTTTGGGGGAAGGAGACCAGACAGCGAGGTCATCGGTCTCATCGGATTAGGGAAGGACGGGGAAGGAAGTCGGGCGTGCCCTTTGAAAGGAACCATCCCGGCATTTGCCTGGAGCGATTTAGGGAAATCACGGAAAACCTAAATCAGGATGACCGGACGCGGGATTGAACCGTCGTCCTCCCGAATGCGAGTCCAGTGTCTAACCACTGCGCCACCTCGCTCGGTGCTTCCCTTAGGATTTCTGTCTCTTGCTTAATAATAAAAAATGAAATCTTTCCTTTGAAATTTATTCTCTTTCTCAATCTTCGCATACAAATTTAATTGCTGCTTATTAAAAGTGATTTTCTGATTATTTCAACGAAACATAGAATGTGTCGTTGTCGTGACCCTCAGTCGGTATCTGCAATAACCCAAAACTGTTCCTTACCTTTTTTTACTGTTACTGGATCGCCATCTGACTGCTACATCGAACTGCGACATGAATATACTTACTCTGGTTTACTATACTTTATTAACTGCTGCTGGGCTGTCATAATAAGTGGCTGTATTTATTACCAAAGCTGACGTTACGCTTTAATAGCAAAGCTGACGTTATTCTTTAATTAATTTGACTGAAGTTACGTAATTCATAGTTACACTTTTTCTTGACAACAATAAAATTTTTGCAAAGTTTTACGTTAATAGTTTTTTGGATGGATTATAATCAGTAATGCAACATTGCCGGCAAAAATTAATTATATTCTGAACATGCTTCAAATATTTACTGTTGGTAATGAAATGATTTTACAAACGTTCAAATGGGACTTACTTTTTACAGTAATCTTACAACTAGCACTGCGCAAACATACCTTCAGTAGTCTTGATTTTCACAAAGAAAATAATTCAATAATATTACTTCCTCTTATGATAATACTTAGTTGATGTCTCTGTACATCCGTTTATAATCTCTTGTAAATCATAGCTGGTGGCTGGCAGGCACACTACCCCTCTCAACCTCTCGCTTCAGACCTGCTACCCACTCGCTTCAGATCTCGCTTACTACTGACTTCCTACGAACGCTAAAGTGCGGTCTCTCCTGCCAACAATGCTTTCTGGTGCAGACAATCCCTGCTACCATTACAAAATGTATCAATGCGCGGTCTTTCGCGCTCTTTTCTTAAAATGTATCCGTACGCGGTTTCTCCCGCCCTTTTAAAAATTATATCAACAATACTTTGGTGCAGACATTCCCTGCTACCACAATTTTAATTTCCAACATGACAAATATTAATTATTCCTACTTAATCCTATTAATAACATATAAACATCTATCATAAACTGTGGTTTGACAATATACAATAGAAATATACACGTCTTACAAGGTTTCCTCAGATCAAATCGATCAAAACGCCGACCGGCGGCGGGTGACGAACACATTTCCTCCAACCGACTTCCTCCCTCCTCGTCCCCCAGTGAATGACTGTTCTACCACTCGCCCACCTCGCAAACATTTCAGAGCGCCGTCCAGTGACCAGTGGGAAATCTGACCAGAAATACGATCCACAGTCCACAATCGATACAAGCCCACACGGCTCAGTAACAAGTTGAGCACTACCCATTGGACGGACTGAGGCACTAAGACAGGGTAATTGCCATATTCTTTATGAAGGAGAAGGACAACACATCTGTACCGCGATGGCACGATCCTGCGCTAACAAGCGGTATACCATGGGGAGGCGGATGTCTTTGATACTACATGGCCGCCAGTGGCGAAAAAACTTAAAACAACCCTAAGAGCTGGGTGCGATACAGCTTCTTCTGTCAGCAAAAGGTTACTGGAAAGTCGTCAATTCGATTAGTAAGCAGAAGTATTCCAACGAATCAAACTTGATGATATGTCAGCATTCGATTGATTTATATATCAAGTCATACTAATAATTTAACAGTTATAGGGCCAACCATTGTAGCTTAGCACAGTCTGGGCTGGGACAGGCTGAGAGGAGGCAAACAGAGCTGTTGAAGGCCTGTGGTCCTTTGCGCGAAAGAAGAAATCCACACAGGTACCGAATGAACTTTGTGATCCCGTAAATGGTAACAAGTGCTTTCCTTTCCAAGTGACTGTCGTTGCGTTGCGCGTCTTCGTCAGTGTCTTAAAAATCGGCCTGTCAGTGAAGCCAACTTGGTGTTACAGTACTGCACCTATACCATAAGACGAGGCGTCCACTGCCAGAATGACAGGCTTGGAGGGGTCGAAGTGGAAACATTGTCACTTAAGAGTGCATCTTCAAATGCTCTTAAGCGGGCTGACATTCCTTAGTCCATGCAAAGGGAATGCCTATGCGACGCAAGCAGTTCAGCAGTGCCGTGATCTGAGTGGCGTTTGGAACGAACCTTATGTAACACGCCAGCTTTTCCACTATAGCTTGCAGTAGTTTGATATTTCTGGGTTCAGGCAACTGGTGGATGACACTCAGAAGCAACTGAGGTGGATGAATGCCTTGTGCAGTCATCACATGGCCAAGGAACTCTATTTCCGTATTGGAAAAAGAACGCTTAGGTCTATTACGTTTTAAATCTGCCTCTGATAATACTTTAAACAAAGCTTCCAATTTATGCAAATGTTCTGCAGTTGTGTGACCAGAGACTACTATGACAGCTAAGTAATTAAAACACCTTAACACTTTTGAAGTAAGCTGCTCCAAGAATCGTTGGATAATAGTAGGAGCTGATGTGCTACCCAATGGCAGGCAATGAAACTGAAACAGACGCTGACAAGAGTTGACTAAAAACAAGTTTCTTTGATTCATCATCTAACGGCAGTTACAAATATGCCTCACGCAAGTCGGTTTTGGAGAAAATGTGACCTTGTCCTAATTTGTCCTTAAATTTCTCCAGGTGTGATAACAGAAAAGAATCAAAAATATGTTGTGGATTGACATTTGCTTCGAAGGCCGCTTGACAGTTTCCTGAGTACGACTAAAGGTGACTAAAGGTGAATTGTCTGAGTGCACAGACGTGGCAGAAACGATGTTCCCTTCCTGAGGGACAGAGTTCAGTTTTGATTTAGATATTTTCCTGTTGCAGGAAGCCTGCATATACTCCGTCTTTATGTGGCCTCGTGTTCCTCAGGAAAAACAAGTCGCCACGCAACAGGGGTACTACGCAGATTCCTGCGCGTTGTAGCGGCTTTGGCAAGATTTCCTTATATGAGTGTCCGGCTCTGTGCGGCTCGTGGGGGCTGAAATTGCCGGAGCTTGCAAATCAAGTTCCGTAACATCAACCATGTCAGGTGACTCTGCTGTATAATACACAAAATGCAAGTCCGGATTCCGCAGTCTGAAAACAGAAGGGCGAATACGTGCATTGACTACATTTTTAATAACTGTAACTTAAGACACGCGAACACTTAAACTGACACTGTCTTGTTAACCCACGCAATTCTGAGACCCAATGTTTGCAACGTTGGCCATGCTGCTGTTTTTTCAACGAAAATACTTGTACTAGCAGTTGCCACATGAACTTGAGAAACAAAATATTCTGACTGTTCAGACAGTAAGTCATCACGCGGTACATCATCAGGACGAACATCAGGGAAACGCTTCACCTGAGCGCTATACAGCTCCGCAGCTACCGTCGGAAGATAACGAAAAATGCTCTGGTTTCCTGCGTTGGTGTAGGCATGGAAATGTACTGTAAGCTGAGTCAAGTACTCCGCCCAGTCTTTCTGTTTACCATCTGGTTCTCTGAATTTCGATGCATGGGCAACATCATGCACTGGCTGTGCATGGACTGAGGCTGGTTGTTACTGTGTCGAGGGCCATATTACAACTTGCAACTTTTTAGCAGCTGATCAGTACATTAGCCCTGCAACTGAACAAAAAAAAATGGTTCAAATGGCTCTGAGCAGTTTGGGACTTAACTGCTGAGGTCATCAGTCCCCTAGAACTCAGAACTAATTAAACCTAACTAACCTAAGGACATCATACACATCCATGCCCGAGGCAGGATTCTAACCTGCAACCGTAGCGGTCATGCGGTTCCAGACTGTAGCGCCTAGAACCGCTCGGCCACTCCGGCCGGCGCAACTGAACAATCTCTGTCAATGACAGAGCAACGAGAGACACACTGTGTACAGGGTGAATCACCCGACGCTTACACAGCAAGTATTGCGGAAATGGAACTGCAAGTACTGTGCGGTTTTCACACAGTATTGTGCGGTTTTTGGTACTAAGGTTGTCGTGTTGTTAACCAATACACAGATTGTAATAATACTTACAAAATGTATTTTTTTGCAAACATACACTTTTTTAAAATGGAGCAATGCATATTAACATCAATACACTAAAAGTAGGGTAAATTGGAAAGTCAGTGGAGTTTGTTGCTGGGTTTTAGTGAGAGTCATTTACGAGATCACGTATTTTGAAAATTTTTCACGCCGACACTTGTTTGTGCCAAATGGCTCAAATGGTTCTGAGCACTATGGGACTTAACATCTGAGGTCATCAGTCCCCTAGAACTTAGAACTACTTAAACCTAACTAACCTAAGGACATCACACACATCCATGCCCGAGGCAGCATTCGAAACTGCGACCGTAGCGGTCGCGCGGTTCCGGACTGAAGCGCCTAGAACTGGTCGGCCGCAACGGCCGGCTTGTCTGTGCCATTCAACCTACATAGTTGCTATTTGTGCTGTTGTTATGGTTGCTTACAGTGTCCTTGTATGTTATTTGAGTGCAATGCGACTTGCCAGTTAGTTAGTGTGTGACAGCCCAAGCAGTATATAGTGACTGGACAGTGGGATTTACCAGTGCAGGAAAAGCTGAATGCTTGTGATGTATAGAGAGTGCAGGAAGAATGCAGTGTCTTCTTGTACGATGAATGCGGCCAGATATCACAATAGACGTCAATCATCTCTGTAATTATTTATCAACCTCTTCAATCAGTTACGTGAATGTGTTACGCAACGGATGGAAATAAGTGACGACAGAAGAGCGGAAAATTAAATGTTCTTGCTGCTGTCGCAGTTCGACCGCGCGTTGGTTCCCGTGCTATCGCACTGGGAAGCGACATGAGTCAGGCATGTTTCCTATGCATTCTCGACGGACGTAGGTTCCATCCCGATCACATCTCTCCCCATCAAGAGCTGCTTGGAAACGATTATGAGATTTGTTTTAACTTCTATACATGGGTGTTAAGACAGAATACTCCAGATGTTTACTGACGAAGCCCCATTTACCAGTCATTGCCAGGCCAGGTAAACAGCAGATCCACGTGCACTATTAGTCTGTTGAAAATCGCCCTTGGCTTTGACTGGTGGAACGTCAGCGTCCATGGAGTGTAAATGTGTGATGTGGGATAGTGAACCATCAGCTCGAAGACGGAACAGTGAACGCACACAAGTATCGCAGTTAGACCATCTCCCACGGATGCTAATAGACGTTCCTCTGCAGGCTAGGAGGAACCTGTGGCACCAACACGATGGCTGTCCAGTCCGTAGTGCACGAAGTAGTACTGCATGTCTTTAAGAGCTGATTCCAAATCGTTGGAATGGACGTAGAGGACTTGCATCTTTGCTGGCCCGTTCCCCGGATTCGACGCCTGCAGACTTCTTTTCTGCGGGGAAAGCTGAAAGACGCTGTGTACAAGGACGTACCAACTACACTCGGTAATACACAGCGACGTATTACTTCAGCCTAATCCGACATCTCCGCTGAAATGCTAGCACGTTTGCAGCAGTCGTTCTATACCAGACTGGAAGCGTGTATTGCAGCTGCCATTGATCATTCTGAACACAACCTTTGATGGTAATTTTTCTCGTTACTGGTCAGAAGCCACATAACTACTGTATGCACTTGCGTCATTATTTAGCACGTGCTATCACAGGTGTTGAGCAGGTTTCGGTTTTGGAACTTTTCAAACCATGATTTCTCGTAAACGACTCGCTCTAGATCCTGCAACTGTGGTATGTGTACTGTAAGACCTTCGGTACACCCACCATTAGATTATTTGACTTGTCGCTCTAACGAAGTTGGCGAGTGTCAGCAATATGTCTCGTGGTCTTATAGTGGCGTGTTTATCTTCTGCCGTTAGGTCAGATAATAGAAATGCCACTTGCACGCTTAGAGTAGCAGATTGATGGTGACCATCTTTAAACAGAACTTGATTAATTTTCACACACATTTATTAAAATAATAAAAAGGATAGACACTATATAACTTGGTTCTGGATGCTGTTTACAACTGACAATATGAAGTTCCTTTGGTCTCGGTACGCTAATCTTATTCTCACATATCTCTGATACTTGACAAAGTGTCTATACATTTATCTGCATGGCTATGTACAGGAATATGATAAACTTATTAGGCGCAGACTGGAACTTGACTATAGAATGGTACAGACTAATGCAGACTCGTACAGACTGGTGCAGACAAATGCAGACTGACTAATCGGAGGTCTGTACACTCGTTACAATACCTCGTGCTTTCAGGTATCACTGTGTGAGTGTAATCCGCGAGGAGAAAATGTTCTATGTTAGCAGCAATGTCATTGGCTGCGTTACATATTAATGCGCGGATTGGCGGAAGCAGAATTTGGTCCGTCTCTAAGGCAGCGCCTGCGCTGTTGTGCTTAGCGGGGCGCGCTCTAGTGGGAAAGTTGTATACGCACTGACTATGCAGAACTATGTACACAACAGCAACAAACAACACTGACATTATAATTAACTCTTCTTTTAGCCTGTTACTGTCAGCAAGCATTGTTCTATTGAAAAGTGTATGTCTGCACAAAAAATTCACTTTATAAGCATTATAAAGGTGATTCGACCTGCATATTAGTACTCAAAACAGAAAAATAGTTGACGGTAATTCTCGTCGTTTTCACAAATGAATTGGGTGCTAAACAGGTGATGAATTACATGATTTGCGTGTGTAAAATATAAGAATTGAAATACATTTACAGTCATAATTATCAGTTACCTTTTTTTGTACAATTTCTTCTTTGCTGTGACTGAAGTCAGATTCGAGGTACAGTTATATACCTAGACAGAACCAGTCTCGTAAAATGTAAGAACTGAAATACATTTACAGTCAAAATTATCAGTTACCTTTTGTTATAAAATTTCTTCTTTGCTGTGACTGAAGTCAGATCCGAGGCACAGTTATATACCTAGACAGAACCAGTCTAGCAAGTGTGCTACAACAGACTGTCACTGGTAATACAACTCAAAGCACTGTTCAGTGGAATGTCTTTCTCGCAGCACTGTTCAAAGACAAAGTTCACAAACATATTCAAGAACTTGTAGATTAACTTGAAGTGTGCCTGTAACATGTGCTTGACATTGCCAACTTAGGGGGCCATCTACATTAATACAGAAGCAGAAGTACAACTTTAAACGCCCAAGATCGCTGTTGTACACCGGTCTCCGCAATTAATACTGTGTAATAGTCATCTTGGCTGTATAAAGCTGTACTTCTGTTTCTGATTGTCTCTGACACTGTTGTCACCAGAAACGGTATTCTTCTCGCTACTTGCTGTGGACCAGATGGTGATTACCACGTAGTCCGGCGTAGAAGTGACCTCATGTCCGTGTACCGGTCCATTTCAAGACAGGTCGCCGACGGTGGCGCAGAGAACTTCTTTAGGTGTGTCTTGTTACTTCCATCAATGGCGTGGCCTTCGATGCTACTGTAGCAAGGATCATCTTTGTTGTGTCGATAGCACACGTCAGTGCTACGCCTATGAACTACATCACATAATTTCCCACGTAAATAACATATCAGTCGGCTGCATGGCGAATGCTGCCATGCTTTTGAGCATCACAAAAAGAAAACAGGTTTCTTACACTCTTATAAATGCGAAAAATAGGAGCAATAACAAGCACAACAGAAATTAGGTGCAGCCAACGAGTAACAGGTTGTAAATGTGCACCGAGCGAAATATAGCATATAAATAAATTGTTGTTTCTTACATGGCAGCCGCAGAATCCAAAAAGCAGTCGAAGTGTTAATGATGTGCTAATGAAGATTTAAAATACGTATTACGCCAACTGAAGATGAACCAGGGCACGAAACGCAAATAAATATGTATTGCAGTCCTTAAAGTAATATATTATACAGGCACGGTGCACGTAATCAGTCCACATTGTCATACGACTTATGAAGCTCTTTAGCACGAACTTTGTACAATGGTGCGAGCGTGGATCTATCGCAACTGTGAACTTACCAATTGCTGACCACATTGGACAGCCGTAATAGGAAGACGGCCCTGAATATCTGTAGCGACAGGCCGAGAAGACCAACCCTGTCAAAAATTTTCGAAGAATTTGGTTCAGTTTTAGAATATGACATCTACTAGGGTGCTTCGAAATCACCTGAAATTGCAATTAAGTGCTGTAATCGATGGTGCAATAATTTAGACGCCATATCACTTACGAACAGTTCCATTCTGTTAAACATGGGAGTTGGTTATATTGTTGATAATTCTTCTTCTTCTTCTTCGCGGATGGATCACTTAGGACCACGCGTAATCAACATTCGTTGGCCTTCCTTTTCGCCCAGTATTCCTTCATAAACAACGAATGTGCTAGCTTTCGTTGCGTAGACCATGTATGTCGGTTAGTTTTTCTCTCTTCTTCCTCAAAACCCCGTGTGTTTGTGATTTTTCTGATTTCATTTCTATCATGTAGATTTGGAGACCCTAATTCTCTCAGGTCTTTTTCCGTCTGTTTGTACCAGTTCGGTCTTGTAGTTTTGTTCTTTAAAAATATATGGATCTTGTGCGTTAACCTGTTTGAGTCCATTCTTTCTAAGTGCCCCATGAATTGGATTCTTTTCATGCGCATTGTGTCTGTTATTTTGGAGATATTTTTATATATTTCTGCATTGGGTTTTGGATAATCTACCCCATCTTTAGTTCTTGGTCCTAGGATTTTCCTCATTATCTTACGTTCTTTCACTTCTAATTCCTCTTTTAGTGTTCTGTGTTGAAGGTTTAGTGTCTCAGATGTGTAGAGAGCTTCGGGTCTAATTACTGTTGTATAGTGTCGTATTTTACAGTTCCACGAGATACTCTTTTTGTTGTAAATTTTTTTTGTTAACTGAAACGCCGTCCATTTTCTGGACTCTTGATCTGACAGATTTCTTTTCATTACAATTTTCTGCAATCCATTCACCTAAATATTTAAATTCTTTTACTCGAGAGATGTAGTTATTACCAATTTTGAGATCAGAAGGTGCATCTTTGATCTCAGTCATAAATTTTGTTTTTTCAAATGAAATTTGTAGTCCTATTTTAGCTGCCTGTTCTTGTAATAATTCTAGCTGTTCCTGTGCATCGGTAATGTCTTGTGCGATCAGTGCCATGTCATCAGCAAATGCTAAACAGTCTAATTCTATGCCCTTATGTCTTGGTCCCAGTCTGTGTGCTGGTGCATCTGCTTTTTTCCATTCTCTAACAACTTTTTCAAGAGCACAATTGAAGAGCACTGGGGACAGTACATCCCCTCGTCGTACTCCTGTGTCTATTTCAAATTCTGTGCTCAATTCTCCCATAAATTTTACTTTGGATTTGGTCTACGTGAGTGTTTCTTTTATGATGTTTGTTGTCTTTTGATCTAGTCCAAATTCTGCTAATACTTCAAAAAGGGATTAGCGGTCTATACTGTCATATGCTTTTTTAAAGTCGACAAACGTGATGACATAACTTTTGTTTGAAGTACTATGTAAATATTTCATTGAGTTTTTCAAGTTAAGGATTTGTTCTACGCATGATCGACCTTTTCTGAACCCACCTTGATATTCGCCTAGTTTTGAATCCAGCTGAGGTTCTGCGCGGTTTAGTAGGGCTTTAGACAGAATTTTGTATGTTATTGACAATAAAGAGATTCCACGATAATTGTTGGGGTCTGTTTTACTTCCTTTTTTGTACAGAGGATGTACGATTGCAGTCTTCCAATCTGTGGGGATTTTTTCAATTTTCCAGATTTCATGTATAATTTGTTTGAGTTTTGCAATAAAATTTTCTCCTGCATTTTTCCATAATTCTGCGATGATTTGGTCTTCTCCTGATGCTTTGTTATTTTCCAGTGACTGAATTATCTCTTTAATCTCTTGTGAACTTGGTGGCTTTGAGTCTGGGTTTCGTTGTGTACGATGGAACTCAAATTTTTCTGCAGGCTTTTCACGATTCAGTAATTTAGAAAAGTATTTTGCAAGAATTTCACAGTTTTCGGCGTTGGTATGAGCAATTTCCCCATGGTCATTTTTGAACTGGAGTGATGGAGGAGAGTACTCTGTTAATTTTTGTTTGAATACTCTGTAGAAATTTCGGGAATTGTTTTTCTTCAAATCATTTTCTATGTCCAGCAATTTTTTGTCTTCGTGTTGTTTACGGACTGTTCGTATTGCTTTTGTGATTGTTTTCCTGGTATCTTTGAGATCTTCCAGGGTCTTTTGATTTTTGTTGCACAACCAATTTTGCCACGCCTGTTGTCTGAGATTTATCAGTTGGTCACACTCATCTGTCCACCATGGGTGTTTACGTGTTCTTGTTTGCGGTGCTACAGTTTCAGCTGCATTTAAAAGTCCTGCTTGCAGTTGTTGCTAATTTTGTGGTTTTAAATTTTGCGTTTCTTTTGTAAATTGTTCATTGCCATTTATTTTTTGTACATCATATTTACGGCGTGGAGATTTCTTAGTGAATTTTCTTTTTTCTGGAATGACATCTAGGGAGAATTTTGTTGGGTAATGGTCGGAATCTAGATTTAGTCCATTAAGGACTTTAAGTTTCATGATTTCTACTGTATTTACGTGGGAGATCATTACATGATCCAACTGATATTCACCTAGTAATGGATTAGGTGAGATCCAAGTTTTCGTTTTCGAGGCTCTTTTCTTGAAAAATGTTGATTTGAAAAGTAGGTCATGGTTTTTGCAGATTTCAATGAATCGCATGCCATTCCGGTTGGTCTGTGTATGCCCTGACCATTTACCTACCCAATATCGGTATTTCTTTTCTTTACCGATTTGTGCATTGAAATCGCCCATAAGGATTTTGACATGGTTATTTGGGATTTTTTGGAGAATATTATCTAATTGGTTCCAGAATTCTTCTACTTCTTCTATTTTGTTTTTGTTAGTGATGTTAGTTGGTGCATGTCCGTTCATTAGGGTGTATATCTTATTAGCTGCTTTTATTGTCATCGTGGAGAGCCGACCCGAGTAAGATTTGAAAGTTGCGACTGAATCGAGTATTGATGTATCTACTATAAATCCAGTTCCAAATTGTGGACAATTTGCCATGGCGCGTTTTCCAGGTTTTCCTTTGTATATCCTGTATCCTTCCGAATCAAACGGATTTTCATCTGTATATCGTGATTCCTGAAATGCAATAATTTTGATTTTACGTTCTCTGGATTTGTCCAGGATGTTTTTTAGTTTTCCCATTTTTAAGAGGGAATTTACATTAAATGTCATTAGCCAAATTCTAGATTTTGGTTTGATTTTGTTATTACGTGGTTTTGAGGTACTCCGATTTACCTCCATGCACACTTCTGTGGTCTCCCCAGAATCCGAATAGACCACTTGCGGTTTTTCAACCGTGGGATTTGACCTACTGGGGTAATTTGTCTTTGAAGGTGCTGTATCCATGTTGATTTAATTGGACTGGGTTTGTGACTGAAATTGAGATTTCAGTCTGGTTAAGCTCAGAGTTCCACTTCTGAGTTTTATAGATCAGCCGCCAATAACATGTGGAACAGACGCTGTAGGGTTACCGCCACTAACCTGTGGAACCGTCGTGCCCTTTGTCCGAATAACCTTGGACGATAGCTTTTATAGTGTCCCAAAATGCAAGGTTGCCTCTTCCGCCAGTTCCACCGTACCGATGATCTTCATCTCTGCCTTCACTGCCGTTGAGGTCTTCACCGTGTCCCTGGCAAGGGGCCCTCACGAGGTACTATCACCTGGGCCAGGTGAACCAAGGTTTTTTTATGAGGTGTTACTCCTCCCCCTCCTCCTTTTTCAACCGGGCTTGGGACCGGCTATGGCGGAGTTATTGCTGATACTATTATTATTTGCCTTAGCAGATTGCTGTTCATTGGTAGAACACTAGAGAAACGCAGTTAGTCCACCTATGAGACTGGGTACAAAACACTTGCGTGACTCATCCTAAAATACTGTTCAAGTGTGCAGTATCATACAGGACTAAAATGAGATATTGAACGAACACAAAGACGGCAAGCACGAGTGATCACACGTTTGTTCGACCTTTGAGAGAGAGGGACAATGCTGAAACAACTGAAATAGCAGACCCTTTAATATAGACACAAACTATCCCGTCAAAACCCGTTAAATTTCTACAGTGAATTGTAGATGTTGAATCTAGGACCGCACTACAGCTTCCTTCGTGTCTCTACCATAGGGATTGCGAAAACAAAGTTAGACTAATTACAGCACTTACAGATTCATTTAAGCAATCATTTTTCCCACGATCCCAACTTTAATGTAATAGAAAAAAGCACTAATGACTGGTACCACGGTGAGTACCCTTTGCCATGCGATTCACAGTAGTTTGCAGAGAAAAATTTTCTTGAGACCGAAGAGCTTACATCCACGAATCAGCATGGTCTTAGAAAGCATCTCTCGTGAGAAACTCAGCTTATCCCTTTCTCATATGATATTCTGCGAATTATGGATGAAGGGCAACAAAAAACTTCCATATTTCCATATTTCCGGAAAGCGTCTGCTGACTGTTATCGCATGTGACAGCATATGAAATAGGTTCCCAGATATGTGAGTGGCTAGAAGACTTCTTTAATAATAGAACCCAGTATGCTGTTCTCGACGGTGAGCATTCGTCAGAGACAATAGTATCGTCAGTAGCGCCCCGGGGAAATGTGACAGAACCGCTATTATTTTCTATGTACATAAACGATCTGACGGACATTGACGGCTGTGGTGTACGGTAAGGGGTCGAAGTTGATTGACGTAGGAAGACACAAAATCGCTTAGGCGAAACTTCCAGTTGGTGTAAACAATGACAGCTAGCTGGAAATGTAGAAAAATGTAAGTTAATGCGGATGAGTAGGAAAGCAAACCTGTAATGTTCAGATACAGTGTCAGAAGTGTCCCACTTGACGTAGTCACGTCGTTTAAGTATCTGGGCGTAACGTTGAAAAGTGATGTGAAATGGGGCGAGCATGTGAGGATTATGGTAGGAAAGGCGAATGGTCTACTTCCGTTTATTGGGAGAATTTTGAGGAATTGTGGTTCATCTGTAGGGCAGACCTCATACGGGACGGTGGTGCGACTGATTTATGAGTACGGCTAGAGTGTTTGGGATCCGTACGAGGTCGGAATACAGGAAGACATCGAAGCATTTCAGAGGCGAAATGCTATATTTGTTAGAGGTAGGTTCGAACATCACGCAAGTGCTGCAGAGATGCTTCAGGAGCAAAAATGAGAGTAACGGGAGCAATAAGCATTTTTCGGGGAACAATATTGAGAAAATTTAGAGAACCTGCATATGAAATTGGCTGCAGAACGATTCTACTGCCGCCAACATAAAATTTTCGTAAGGACCACGAAGAACAGATGCGAGAAATTAGGGCTCATATGGTGGCATGTAAACCGTCGTTTTTCCCTCGCTCTATTTGCGAGTGGAACAGGAAAGGAAATAAGTAATAGTGGTACACTGTATGGTGGCTTGACGAGAATATACGTAGATGTAGATTCTGATCCATACGAAGGTCCCCACTCTGGACTACAGTATTTTATATTTTGCTCTTAGATGTTCTTCATACCTTTTTGTTGCACAGAACAGAGATCATTACATTTTTACTTATCGTCCTTTATTAAACCTACTAGTGACTTCATCTTTACTTGCGTTCTGTTTATTAAATAATTGCTGTTGTTGTTGTGGTCTTCAGTCCTGAGACTGGTTTGATGCAGCTCTCCATGCTACTCTATCCCGTGCAAGCTTCTTCATCTCCCAGTACTTACTGCAACCTACATCCTTTTGAATCTGCTTAGTGTATTCATCTCTTGGTCACCCTCTACGATTTTTACCCTCCACGCTGCCCTCCAATACTAAATTGGTGATCCCTTGGTGCCTCTTAATTGTCCTACCAACCGGTCCCTTTTTCTTATCACGTTGTGCCACAAACTCCTCTTCTCCCCAGTTCTATTCAATACCTCCTCATTAGTTATGTGATCTACCCATCTAATCTTCAGCATTCTTCTGTAGCACCACATTTCGAAAGCTTATATTCTCTTCTTGTTCAAACTATTTATCGTCCATGTTGCACTTCCATACACGGCTACACTCCGTACAAATACTTTCAGAAATGACTTCCTGCCACTTAAATCTATACTCGATGTTAACAAATTTCTCTTCTTCAGAAACGCTTTCCTTGCCATTGCCAGTCTACATTTTATATCCTCTCTACTTCGACCATCGTGAGTTATTTTGCTCCCCAAATAGCAAAACTCGTGTACTACTTTAAGCATCTCATTTCCTAATCTAATTCCCTCAGCATCACCCGACTTAATTCGACTACATTCCATTATCCTGGTTTTGCTTTTGTTGATGTTCATCTTACATCCTCCTTTCAAGACACTGTCCATTCCGTTCAACTGCTCTTCCAAGTCCTTTGCTGTCTCTGACAGAATTACAATGTCATCGGCGAACATCAAAGTTTTTATTTCTTCTCCATGGATTTTAATGCCTACTCCGAATTTTTCTTTTGTTTCGTTTACTGCTTGCTCAATATACAGATTGAATAACATCGGGGAGACGCTACAACCCTGTCTCACCCCCTGCCCAACCGCTTCTTCCCTTTCATGCCCCTCGACTCTTATAACTGCCATCTGGTTTCTGCACAAATTGTAAATAGCCTTTCGCTCCCTGAATTTTACCCCTGCCACCCTTAAAATTTGAAAGAGAGTATTCCAGTCAACATTGTCAAAAGCTTTCTCTAAGTCTACAAATGCTAGAAACATAGGTTTGCCTTTCCTTAATCTAGCTTCTAAGATAAGTCGTAGGGTCAGTATTGCCTCACGTGTTCCAGCATTTCTACAGAATCCAAACTGATCTTCATAGAGGTCGGCTTCTACGACTTTTTCCATTCCTCTGTAAAGAACTCATGTTAGTATTTTGCAGCCGTGGCTTATTAAACTGATAGTTCGGTAATTTTCACATCTGTTAACACCTGCTTTCTTTGGGATTGGAATTATTATATTCTTCTTGAAGTCTGAGGGTATTTTGCCTGTCTCATACATCTAGCTCACCAGATGGTAGAGTTTTGTCAGGACTGGCTCTCCCAAAGCCATCAGTAGTTCTAATGGAATGTTGTCTACTCGTGGGGCCTTGTTTCGATTCATGTCTTTCAGTGCTCTGTCAAACTCTTCACGCAGTATCATATCTACCATTTCATCTTCATCCACATCCTCTTCCATTTCCATAATATTGCCCTCAAGTACATCGCCCTTGTATAGACCCTCTATATACTCCTTCCCCCTTTCTGCTTTCCCTTCCTTGCTTAGTACTGGGTTTCCATCTGAGCTCTTGATATTCATACAAGTGATTCTCTTTTCTCCAAAGGTCTCTTTAATTTTCCTGTAATCAGTATCTATCTTACCCCTAGTGCGATAAGCCTCTACATCCTTACATTGTCCTCTAGTTATCCCTGCTTAGCCATTTTGCGCTTCCTGTCAATCTCATTTTTGAGACGTTTGTATTCCTTTTTGCCTGCTTCATTTACTGCACTTTTATATTTTCTCCTTTCATCAATTAAATTCAATATTTCTTCTGTTACCCAAGGATTTCTACTAGCCCTCCTCTTTTTACCTACCTGTTCCTCTGCTGCCTTCACTACTTCGTCCCTAAGAGCTACTTATTCTTCTTCTACTGTACTTCTTTCCCCTATTCCTGTCAATTGCTCCCTTATGCTCTCCCTGAAACTCTCTACAACCTCTGATTTAGTCAGTTTATCCAGATCCCATCTCCTTCAATTCCCAGCTTTTTGCAGTTTCTTCAGTTTTAATCTACGGTTCATAACCAATAGATTGT
This sequence comes from Schistocerca americana, assembly GCF_021461395.2. Lineage (NCBI taxonomy): Eukaryota > Metazoa > Arthropoda > Insecta > Orthoptera > Acrididae > Schistocerca > Schistocerca americana. The sequence continues at coordinate 275,250,932 of NC_060124.1, read as the reverse complement.
GGTCAGAGTCCACATCTGCCCCTGGAAATGTCTTACAATTTAGAACCTGGTTCCTAAATCTCTGTCTTACCATTATATAATCTATCTGATACCTTCTAGAACCTCCAGGATTCTTCCATGTATACAACCTTCTTTCATGATTCTTGAACGATTAAGTTATGCTCTGCGCAAAATTCTACCAGGCGGCTTCCTCTTTCATTTCTTACCCCCAATCCATATTCACGTACTATGTTTCCTTCTCTCCCTTGCCTACTCTCGAATTCCAGTCACCCATGACTATTAAATTTTCGTCTCCCTTCACTACCTGAATAATTTCTTTTATCTCGTCATACATTTCATCAATTTCTTCATTATCTGCAGAGCTAGTTGGTACATAAACTTGTACTACTGTGGTAGGCGTGGCCTTCGTGTCTGTCTTGGCCATAATAATGCGTTCACTATGCTGTTTGTAGTAGCTTACCCGCACTCCTATTTTTTTATTCATTATTAAACCTACTCCTGCATTACCCCTATTTGATTTTGTATTTATAACCCTGTATTCACCTGCCCAAAAGTCTTGTTCCTCCTGCCACCGAACTTCACTAATTCCCATTATATCTAACTTTAACCGATCCATTTCCCTTTTTAAATTTCCTAACCTACCTGCCCGATTAAGGGATCTGACATTCTACGCTCCGATCCGTAGAACGCCAGTTTTCTTTCTCCTGATAATTATTTCCTCTTGAATAGTCCTCACCCGGAGATCCGAATGGGGGACTATTTTGCCTCCAGAATATTTTACCCGAGAGGACGCCATAATGATTTAACGATACAGTAAAGCTGCATGCCCTCGGGAAAAATTACGGCTATAGTTTCCCCTTGCTTTCAGCCGTTCGCAGTACCAGCACAGCAAGGCCGTTTTGGTTATTGTTACAAGGCGAGATCAATCAATAATCCAGACTGTTGCCCCTGCAACTACTGAAAAGGCTGATGCCCCTCTTCAGGAACCACACGTTTGTCTGGGCTCTCAACAGATACCCCTCCGTTGTGGTTGCACTTACGGTACGGCCATCTGTATCGCTGAGGCACGCAAGCCTCCCCACCAACGGCAAGGTCCATGGTTCATGGGGGGATATTAAATAATATCCCAGATATGTTGCCTTTTCCACACCAGAAAGTACTTATCTATCTACAAAAAAATTATTTACATTTCCCGTTCAGTGGTGGTGTATTGCACTTCTTCACGTTCACCATCAGGCCAGCCTTACTACCCTTTAAGCTGTCGTATAATATAGCTCAGCTCATTTTCACCTTATGTTAGTATTATCTGGTCACCTGTAAAATACAGACTAAATATCCTGCTGGCTTATGCCATCCCCATAACCTGGCATTTGTATGCCAAGTGAGCAGGATTGCTAGTAGACACAGCTTAAAAAGGGTCAGAGACAGCTCATATACTTGCTGCACACCCATATTCACCTCGAATTCTTCTGTGTAACTATTAGAAATCCTTACTCTAGCATTGTTATTTTCGTATACATTCCGAACAGCCTTTAGTAATTTTTGATATCAACTCTGTCTCTATCCCACAGTTTGTTGGTGGGTACACTGTCATTTTTATCTATGCCAATCAATCCCACATGCGTCCGCAGTCAAATCTTTATGTGTTTTTCCAATATCAGCTTCACTGTGAACATGTTGTCCGATACCTAGCTCCCTGCTAGGAATCTTGCTTGCTCTTCTTGCTGCTTAGTGACTTATTTCTTTTTCTGCCAGATCTTTAACTACCTTCCACTAAAATCTTCTGACTGCCAATCCCCTATAATTATGTGGGTCGTCATGTGACCCCTTCTTACTGTCCGACGTTATGAAACACGTTTTCCATTCTGATGGAACATCTTTTCCATTTGATGCTCTTTCACATAGGCTTCTTAGGATCTCCATTAATTTCAGTGGACCCAACTTCACTAGCTCTGGATATATTCATCCATAACTTGAAGCCTTCTTCATCCTACACCTCCTTGCAGCCAGCAGAAGGACTGTTATTTCTAAATGCAATAGCCCTTCCTGTTACAACTAAACCTCATGTCTATGGGAAAATTCAGGGAGATTTTCCTGGACTAAACCTTTAACATATTTTGTTTATTGTCCACGAGAAATATTATTATGATGTAACTTGTCACTATTTGACAATCGCATTGATATGATTGTTCTCCGTGCCTCAACAATATGAACCCCACTACTAGCTACATATGCCAATCTTTCTTCCTACGCCTTGTTTTCACTTTTTAACTCTTCTCCTTTTACTTCTCTGTCTCTTGTCCGTCAATGAACTTCAGGAACCTGAAATAAGCTTCTTTTTCCTTTCATTTGTCTTACATACGACCTTTGTATCTGCACAGTGAATGTACTAATGTGTGCAAACTTAGCTTACCACATAGCGCACAAATGGACAAAATATCAGAACTGTCTTCTCAAGCCCAGGGCGGCAAACAGACATTCTAAATAAATATGACCCTGGCCCTGTAAGGCAGCTGATATAAGGTGTGGACCGTAACAAAAATCATTAGAAATACTTCTGTCACGTAACTAGAATGCATGAATTAATAAAAGTGGAAGTTTGGGGTCTATTCTAGAAAGTTAACACAACTATTCCCTTTTTTATTCTACATATAATTTTTCAACTGTGCTTTCAGGGGTCAAGTGATAAACAACAATCATGTTCAATTATTTTTGACTCTCAATAACAAAATATTTCATTCTTGGACACATTGAAATGACGATTAATAAAATCGTTAGCTCTGCACATGAAAATTTTTTATCACAGGAAAGAATGATTATTAAAACTCCTCATCATCTCATTTAAATCCACGTTTTCATAGCTGGTCAATGCACTGAGTTGGTGGAGAATAAATTTTTTTTTGAACCAATGAGAAACTCTCATGTACTCAATGTGAGGGTAGGTTAGTATCCTAGCTTTTGATATTCAATGATCAAAGAGTACGCAAATTGGAGTGAGCAAAATCTAGACTCAATATTCAGTGTGGCCTAAGGCACAAAGGTACTTTACCAAGTAGCATCTGGAACAGTGTTGACTCCGTGCTGAATCTGAAACGCTAATTCCCTACTCGAACCTTGAGTGAATGCACTCAGTCGCAACTTTCGTGCATTCTGTAGAACATTAGGTTTTGCCTAGTCAAAATAAAGGCTATGTCACACACGCTACGGGTTGGAGCAATGTGCACAGTTTCTTTGCCCACAAAAATTCCCACATGAATAATTAACTACCACTTTGCAATCTGTCACCACAGTACACAAAGCATATCGTTCTCACTTTGCAGAAAGCAAAGCTCTCAATGCCCTCGCTTATTTCCACACACCAGTGCGGTGTCCTGCAACACGAGAGAGAGAGAGAGAGAGAGAGATAGGGATTTGAAGTCTGAAAATTCTTTTATATAATGTGGATGTCCCCACTGTGTCGAATCTGAATCGCCAAGTATGGCTTCAGCCAATCACCATCTCACTAGAGGAGAATACATTTTTATTTTTATTGCTGGGTTGCAGCCTAGCTTCATTAATAATGTGCAGCCACTTACCCTTGGTCCCGGCCTTATTTACATTAAAAGGAAATATGTATTGCTGTGGTTTTATCGCTTTCTGTGCTGAAGGTCGCCGTACTCTTACTAAATGGGAGTTTTACGATATCATTAACCACTTGCTCGGTTCGCCTGCAAAATGTCCAAAATGTGTTTAACTTGTTTTTTCATGCCATACAATATATTGGTGGATATTGTTTTGTTAGTCTTCAGTACATGAGATTAACTGCAATTGATTTTTGTTGATATAATGTAATTATTATTTTCTGAGGATCTCATACTGTATTGTCCTGTTGTTATGGATCGAGGTCATGTAAGGTCCATAAAATCCGGATGCCTTACGCATGCCGTCCCTTCTGAATTAATTTTGTGCTGCTGTGATGAGTGGTTGAGGCATTGCTCATTGCAGTGCAAAATTATAATTTCAAATAATTTCATCACTTTCCAGCTACTCTGCTATCTTATGCTAGATGATGTCGTTTTAACATTATATTTTGATTTGAAATGTATTGCTTTACATGACATTTTGTATTTAGATGATTATTATGTGGCTTTACAGTTCTTTATAGATAGTTATTTGACCAATCATACATTTTTCTTTAGTACTTTTGGTTGAAGTCTATTGAAATGGTTCATCCATCCTTTTGATTCTCTCTTTAAAGTAACTTCAGGCATTCCAAAATTCTCAAACATTCATGATATTGATGATTGTGAAAAATGAGTGAAGTTAAGGAAGTGTTCGCCCGCATCTCGTGGTCGTGCGGTAGCGTTCTCGCTTCCCACGCCCGGGTTCTCGGGTTCGATTCCCGGCGGGGTCAGGGATTTTCTCTGCCTCGTGATGGCTGGGTGTTGTGTGCTGTCCTTAGGTTAGTTGGGTTCAAGTAGTTCTAAGTTCTAGGGGACTGATGACCCTAGATGTTAAGTCCCACAGTGCTCAGAGCCATTTGAACCATTTTTTAAGGAAGTGTTCATTTTACTTATATCTATTCTGAACACTTAAATATTACATCACTATTGACAATTGTTATCGTAAACATACCTTTATGTACTTAAGTGGACATTATGTATTTTAAATAGTTAAGATTTCTTCTTATTTCCATACACATTATTTCATTTTTAGGTTTTAAACCTCTCTGTGGTGCGCAGCGCCTCTCTTGTGAGCCAAGTGGTCCTGCCTCTCGAGAGTTTCAAAATCCTGCCGGCTAAGGCGCGCGTTTCTCTGTAGATAAAGCCTGGCGGCAGCTTACGCGACCTGAGATTGCAGTGGCGGGAGAGGTGGTCCTTTCTCGTGGTGCGCAGTAGACCGGCACTAAGCAGCAGTATGGGCCGCCTCTAGCGGTTCTGGTGATGGGTTCCCTCCTACAGTCGCCGAGGCATACAATCACGTGTGTAGATGTTGTCGTGGCCGGTTTCCATCGCGCCGTTATGTGCAGTATAGCGGAGATGCCTACTATTCAGTGTTCTTGTAAGAAGAACTTGTGGTCAGAATAGATAGCTCGGCTATCGGATGGTGTGATTACTCGATTGCGAAAAGTGAAAGTATTGGCTAGAATCGCTGCAGTCTAACAGCTGTAGTTAAGCGTTTCTTTCCTGTTGTAGAAAGCGGCAAACTGACGTCTCTGTGGTTTTTCAAAGGGTCTAGTTTACGTGGATGCTTCTAGTCAGTTTGGGTTTTGACTCGCTTGCGAATGTTTCTGCAGTGAGGTGTGGTTGGTGGTTAGTGAAATTTGCGTTTTCCATTTTGTGCGTGAACCAGGCGAAAGATATGGTGATACTAATTGTCGGCCTGATGTTTTGCAGCAGTGAACATGTTTGTTCCTGACCTTTTTAGGCATGACTTCGTAAATAGTATCTGCTTGCTCGGTGAGTGTTTCTGCAGTGACGCGTGGTTGCTACTGTGGAACACTTCCGTTTTTCTTGTATGCGGAATTTGTGGAGCGTCAGGCGCCAACAGTGTGTCTGATGCATACACTATCAACTGTCTATTGAGACCTTTGTGTTGAGGAACAAAGTAAATTCTAGTATTCCCCTCATACATCAGCGACTGCACTGTTTATGTACTGTGATCGTGTTTGGTTTGTGTTTTATCGTCGTGCTCTTGGGAATTAAGATCGGTTGCAAGGAACAAAGTTCGTTCGTTATCGAGGTTGTTAGCTCTGCCTAGTGGGTATCCCGAACTGTCAACAGGAAAATTCTACAACGAGAGCTGTTGTACGCGATAAAACATCTCAGGGCTCTAACTGATAGCAAGTGTACCGCAGTATGGTTGTGTTCTGCTGTCATTTTGGTTTAGGGTAATGCCTGTCTCTTGAAAAAGGAACTAGGCACCCACTCTTAGTTGAAAACCTAGCGTAAGCAATTGCTAGTGTCGTGTAGCATAAGTGAGTTATAGCCCTATTGTTGTGATATCGTCTGATAAACGGCTACTGCCTTCGTAGTAAGTGACGATATCGAGATTAGAACTAATGAAACAGCATGAGTGCTGTAGGTTAAGAGCTTCGGTGTAGCTTGGTGAGTGACCACTAGTGTGTTTATTGATTCATAGTAACATTTACTGCCCATCGGGTACATGGTAATGTAGGTAAACAACTTCGCTATGCATCAGGTTTGTCATTAGTGGCCTGCTTTTTTATCAATGCCGCAAAATTGTTTTGTTTACGTGAATCGCCATACTCTAACTGTGTGGCTTACGAACAGTATGACATCAAACTGAATTGGGTTGTTGACCTTGTCATTCTCTTTCCATTGACGTTACAACTTCGTTTTCTTTAAGCTTTTATTTAATGGTGCTAAAGTGCCTAAATCGCTGGTTAAATTAATGTTTCTATTCGGTGTGTACACCGATGAGCCAAAACATTAAGACCGCCGCTTAATAGATTGTCCGTCTTTGGAACGAAATGTATCACTGATTCTGCGTGTCAGTGACCCGACAGTTTGTTGATAGGTTTGTGCGGGCATGTGGCATTACATGTGTAAGATTAGGAACTTATGACCTTAGCAGTTAAGCCCTATAAGATTTCACACACATTTCAAATGGCTCTGAGCACTATGGGACTTAACATCTATGGTCATCAGTCCCCTAGAACTTAGAACTACTAACCTAACTAACCTAAAGACATCACAGAACACCCAATCACACACATTTGAACATTTATGTTTACTCGTTGTTAATATCTGTTCTATTCTCTCTCACACACTCTCTCTCTGACACTATCGCCGCAAGTGCCCTTCTATTACACTCCCCCAAAACTTTGTAAACAAATATAGCGGTTTCCAATGACGCTACATTTTCTCTTTTAATTGGTGCTGTCTTTACTCTCTATCATTCCTCTTACCACCTATGAAACCGTATTCTTTGATCTCCCCTCCCCTATAACCCATTCTTCGTTCTGAGAACAGTCCTTCCTTATCTCTCGGTCCTAAGATAAAACGAACTGTGGCACACATCTAAGCAAGCAATACTTTGCAAGCATTTCACGCTTATATTTTGCACTTCTGCACTTCTATCCATTCCCAGATCCCGCCCTCCTTCCTGTTACGCGTCCCTTGACATCTGCATCTGCATCTAAATGAATACTCTGCAATTCATAATTATGTGCTTAGCAGGGGCTTCTGTGGTCTGGTGGATTAATCTTGTATTGACGTGTAAAACGTGTAGGTTCACATCTCACGTCAGGCGTAGATTTTTAACACACACAAGTAGCTCTCCTTCACCCCTAGAAACGCCAAGTGCAGAACGCCAGTAAGCTCCGTAGTTCAATGTCCGCAGTGAAGATAACATCCCTTCGCTGCCGACTGGGCATTCGTTTGAGCTGTGACAGATGGAGAAACCCCGTAAGGCAGAGACTCTGTCACCAGCAAGCCGTCGTAAACTAGAAAACGTATTTCATTTAATGAACCAATGGTCATGTAAGTTCACAAGGGTCTTACTTTATTTGAAACTGAGACGTTGAAAATTGTGGTGCTGGACTGGGATTAGAATTCGATTTGACTGTGTTACCGAAGACTGCAAAATCTTCTAGGCGTCCTCGAAAGGCACCTATCTGGTTTCGAATCCTGATCAGCACAAAATATTCATTATTTCATTTCAAGCCCTAGCATGTGCACTCCGAACTACTGGTGAAAAATAATTGCAATTTCAACGTCTCTTCTTGCGTTATCAGATGTAACGTGTTCGTTTCAACTCTCAGCGGCATGATGAGCTTTTTATCACATCACAAGATCAAACGTTTCCTTACATCTTTTCAAGATCAAACATTCCTCTCCATCCTACTGGTGAAAACGGATTTGGGTTTGACGTTGTGTTCGTTGTGATCACCAACGACGATATGTTGTGGATTCGACTTCTAGCCCGCAGAGTATTTTCCATCACATCATTGAAAGTACAAACATGCCATTCCTAGCTATTACTGGAAAAGAATTTGATAGTTAAAGTTTCTTCATGACCACGTGTGCGGGGTTTGAATTCCATTCAGCACAGAGCTTTTCGTCGCCTAATGTACAGAAAAACATGCGCCCATCTCGCTACTGGTGAACCAACAATAGCCATTTATCGTCTGTTCCTGGCTAGAATACGACGGTTCTAGATGCTGGGTTCGAATCCCAGACAGGCAAAAACAATTCTATCGTCAATTAGGGTTTCAGCATTTCGCTATTGGTGAAAACATCTGATATCTAACTTCTGATTTTATGTACAGTCGTGCTCAAAAGTATCCGAACGACCTGAACTGCATTTCACCTGATTTCCATGCGACCTACGTAACGCAGCTGTCTAGCAGGTCCTCTAATCGCTCCTTGGTACAGTCGTTTGACTATTGAAAATGGTTCCAACAAATCACCACTAGAAAACACTGCTCTGTATCGCAATAACTCAAGATGTAAAGTAATACCACGATACTACAAATATCATGGAACACCTCATCACAGATAAGGCTGTCCTTAAGGCTTGTAAGCTCACATTTATTGCAATAAATGACATACCTGAAATGTTAGCACTCTCATTATTACGTCAGATAGGTAATGCACGTAGTAAGTTCGTCGTATTCATGATTTCCTCTTCAAAGTAACATACCATACTTGTTATTTAATACAAAATGTCATTAAAAATTTACGTTATTTACGAGCAGCTAGTTGACAATGTGTATCAACTTCAAATGACACGACGAACCGACTCGTTCTGCATATTGATTCAAACCAAGGTCATGCAGGCTAGGCCTTGGTGGCCGTGCGGTTCTAGGCACTTCAGTCCGGAACCGCGTGACTGCTACGGTCGCAGGTTCGAATTCTGCCTCGGGCATGGATGTGTGTGATGTCCTTAGGTTAGTAGTTCTAGGTTCCAGGGGACTGATGACCTCAGATGTTGAGTCCCATAGTGCTCAAAACGATTTGAACCAATCATGCAGGCTAAGATTTCGTGGCTGACGGAAATTAACAGTCATTCCTAACTAGGCGTAAAGAGAGTGATATACTTCATTTTTGGACAGTATCAGTTAGGAAATATCAACTTTCAATTACATAACGTAACATTTTTAACGGTCGTGAATTCCTACCCAGCATCTATTGTCCCTGTTTACGAACTAAGAGAGATGTTAAATATTGCTACTTCACAAGTAACTTACTTGAAGTGCAGTGAGGTAAAGCTTTGTGTTGGACCGGGATTCGAACCCAGAACCTAATCAGATTTTTATCGAAGCAGAATCAACTTTGACATATCGGATTTTCGCGACAGTAGCTAGATGTATTAAATGAAATGACGAGACGAAACATTAATTTTTTCCTTCCCAGGACTCCAACCCGGAACGTATCGCTGTTATATTCTAGAGAAAAGGAACGTTAAGTATGGGTTTGTTACAGCAGCAGCGACATGTGAGCATCTTTGAACTAGAAATAATATGACAAGGAGTTCAGTGCTGACTGAGAATCGAACCCCACACATATCGTTGTTGACTACACACAAAGAGACGACACTTACCGAATTTTTCTCCATCAGCAGCTCGGAATAACATCCTTGAACTTACAGTGATGTCGCAAATATTTCTGTGTCTCACTGGGAGTCAAAAACGTCAGATATCGTTAGTGTTGACAACGAATGAAAATGCATTAAAAATAAAAATTATTATCCACCAGCAGGTAGGTGTTCTCATGCTAGAGCTTGATAATACATAGTGAAAAGTTTAGTGCTGGGCCAGGATTCCAACCCATTCAGGCGTAATATGTGGAGATGTTGAAGAATGTGCAGTTTTGAACAAACAACAAGTTGTAGTCGAGCTGTGTTGTCACGAAGGGATCAAATTCCGCGTTAAGGGCGGTCTGAGTTGCATTCCCAGTTCAGAACCAGTTTTATCGTCATACAGAAGCTCAAATAAAAGACGGAATAAGTGTCCTGTGACCATACACAGTGTTTGTTTCGTCGCTAGAAATATATAACTAGTATAAGAAAGGTTACCGGTGATAGAGTTTCTACATGTCGCCACTCCTTACTTTATTGTGGATCCACCTAACGTCTACTCGGTGATTTTCAGACCACAATGCCATTATTACCTTCTTCACTTGACGTAGCCAGAAGAGAATAGAATCTGCCTCTCCCTATCAAAAAACATCGGCAGAAGTTGGAATCGAACCGACAGAAGTTGGAATCGAACCGAGACCAACATCATATGAAACTATCATTAGTTTTTTTTTTTTTTTTTTTTTTTTTTAGTGACCGTAAGGGGGCAGAGTGGGCATGGGTCGCACTTGGAGGCCTGGCCACGGTGTCCCCGTCTCCTGATAGGATAAATAAGGGAGAGGCAACAGGGAGGAAACATTGTACATTGTAATTTTTTTTGTTAGTAACAATAATATTTTATTGATTCATTTAATTTTAATGTCCCAAAAAAAAATCATACATAAAAAAGAAGGGAAAGTAATATAGGGCTGAAGTGACATCCTCGTCACTTCACTGGGAGTAGATCCTATCCCTCGAAACAACGTAAACCTGGGACTCCCCACCGCTTCGCGGAGTTATGAAACATGCTGCCTAGAAAGTTCGCAAAATGCGTTTTATATTTAGAGTGGCGTCGGATGATTTCGTGTTGTTCTAGTAGATAATGCCAATAGTCCATGCCCGACATCAAGGTCCGCGAGAGCACGTAGTGCGATGCGTGTCCTCCAATCCATCGGATTGCCGAAGTTCTTTGTGAGGGGAAAAATACAGCGTCAGGGAAAAATAAAGCGTCCGTCGTGATCGTTGATTCGTCGGTGCGTCGGAGGAGGGCCATGATGTGTTGCGTCATCTGCCAAACATCCTTTGCCTCACCGCACTGCAGAGAATGTTCGTCGGTGTCCTGCACGCCACATATAAGGCAGAGCGGGGTATCTACCATGCGAATGTCGTACAATCGTTGGCGGTTGACTGTCTTGCGGTTGATTAGTGTATACCATGACGATCGCGCTGCTGTGGTGAGGAGAGGTGTATGGACAGCTCTCCAAAACTGTCGCCAGTTTCGTGTTGGGTATTTAAGTTCGACAACATTGCTGCCATGATGACGCCGCAAGTATCGATATATCTCACGGATAGTGGGGATTCTTGTAGAAGGTATCTGTAACTGAACATAACTAAAATCAACAAAAAATCGCGCGACGTGAGAAAAAGAGGGCGAGATTGCGCCTACCGCCACCGGTGGTTCAAAGGACGTGGGAAGAAGCACATCCAGGATGGCCGACGTGATGGCGTGTTGCCGTTGGTTCCAAGTGCGTAGCGTCGCTCGCAGGTATATAGCTAGAGCCTTGTTCCGCACATCCGTGAGGTTAAGTCCTCCAGATTGGTGTGATTGGTGTGGGAGAGTTAAAGTCTTGTATTTGATCTTAAACAACATTCCTTGGCTGACATAGTATCCAAAGGGCGCCATTAATCTGTCAGCAATACCATGTGGCATTGGCAGTACCTGTGCCAGGTGCGGCAGTCGCGAGGCCAGGTGAACATTCGTGTAGTCCACCCTTTGGAGCAAGTCGTGCGTTCGTGCGTGCGTATGTGCAGGCGGACGTTCTGGAGGAGACGTCGATAGCTCGCCGCCGCTGATTGTCGTAGCGATCGGGTGAACAATACATCTAAGCATCGCAAGATGTCCACCGTCGTAAACGGACTGTGCAGAGCGTCCAGCCCTCGACCGATTTGCATGATCTTGGTTTTATTCATGTTGATCCTGCTTCCCACAGCTACTCCATACGTAGTAAGAAGGGTAACCACCTGACTTACTTGGTTCTCCTACCGGACGAGTATCATCAAGTCGTCGGCTCGCACGGAATCGGACGCCTGTTAGAGTCCGTCTAAGAGTCTGCATCAATGGTTCGAGCGCTATTGTAAACAGTATCATCGACAAGGGACATCCTTGCCTAACTGAGCTGCAAACAGGAATCGTTCCTACCTCCCTGCCATTGACTCTCACCGTCGAAGAAGCGTCGCGAAGGAGGCGCATGAGGACAGTTATAAAATCCTGTGGTATCGCCATGCGTCGCATGGTCGAGTCAAGGAAATCATGGTTGATCCTGTCAAAGGCACGATCAAAATCCAACGATACGAACGCCGCTCGCATGCGACAATCTTCCGTCACGGAAATTACGTCACGGTATTCGCCGAGGATAGAATGTATGTTGCTCTGAACCACTAGACAAGCCTGGTCTGGTGGTATTGTCTTGGATACTACAGTTTTGAGCCTTGCCGCCAACATTAGCGCAAAGATCTTATAATCAGTATTGAGCATCGTGAGCGGTCTAAATTGATGGGCGCTGACACTCGCTGTCGATTTCGGTATTGGTATAAGTAGTCCCGCCATGAACTGCGACGGAACATCCGTGGCAGGGCTCAATAACTCATTATACATCAATACCAACTGGTACATCATTAAATCCGCAAATGCGCGGTAAAATTCGAGCGTCAACCCATCTGGCCCAGGGGATTTATGCACCGCACCCTTCGCGAGTGCGACCCGGATGTTACCTTCCGTTAGGGGTTCCAATAGCGCCTCTGCATCCGGACCATCCACCTCCGTTTGCATCTGTCGCAAAATTTCTTCTCCTGTCCGATTATCCGTCGGCGTCTCAGTGAAAAGGAGGCGGTAATGCTCCAGAAATTCAGCAGCGATGTCCTGTTGTGACGTCAAGGGCCGACCATCGTCATCATGGAGGACTGTGATTAGGGATCGGCGATTACGCGCATGTCCCTTGGACACATGATGCATGCCAATACGTTCTCCATCGATGTTGTCCAAGCACCGAGCACGGATAGAAAGTCTCTCCAGTCGACGTCTCGTGATCGATAAAATGCAGGCCTGAATACGGTGGACTTCCGCTTGACGCTCGGGCGATGGGGCCCTGGAGGACAGGTCGCGGAGCACCATGTAGTAATAATCAAGTGTATCTCGGAGCCATTTCGCTTTTTCCTTTCCATACGTGATGAGAGCTCTTCGTATCGCCGGTTTTGCACACTGCAGCCACCACGAAAGTACCGTACGGTGCAGCGGCAGACGGCGGGTGCAAGTCTACCATGTTTCTTCGATCCGTTGGCGACATTCGAAATCCACCAATAAGGATGAATTAAGTTTCCAGGAACTACGACTCCGCCAGACCGTCTACCGTGGGAGGGTTAACGTGCATAAATATGCAAGGTGATCCGTAAAAGCTGTGGGCCAACGTTCGGCAGCCAACACGTGATCTCTTAATCCGTCACAAACATAAATCCGATCCAGCCCGCTCGCCGAGTGGCTAGTAAAATACGTGTAGCCCTCTCGCTGCCCATGGATCTTTTCCCACGTGTCCATAAGGGCCATGTCCCGGCAGATCGTGTTCAATGCGTGGCAGGAGCTGGAATTAGGAGTTTGATCCTTCGGTGTGAGTACATAGTTAAAATCCACCCCTACCAAGATGTGGTCATACCTCCCATGTAATAGGGGGGCAATCTCCTCCGAGTAGAATCGTGCACGCGCCTGTCGATTGTCAGATTCGGAGGGTGCATAGATGTTGGCGATACGAATGCCGTTCACGGTCATAGCCAAACCCCGAGCCGAAGGAAAGTAATCGACGTCACACATCGGAATCCCTTCCCGGACTAGTATCGCTGTGCCACGTCCTCCATCGGGAGTCGGCGCTAGGTAAGTGTTGTATCCATGCACGTCGGGAAAAGCAGCATTGCGGGTTTCCTGCATCAGCAGAATATTAACGTCAGTGGCGTAAATCATGTCCCGGAGAAGTTGCAACTTTTCAAGAGAACGTGCGGTGTTTATGTTCACTGTGCCCACCTTATATGCTTGGTTCGTTGTCGTTGTCATGCTCGTGTCATGTCATTGAGAACTCCAAGGGCTTTAGTCCACTATTCGTGCTCAGAGGGGTGCCCGCCAACGGGCTGCGCTCCTTTGTTGTCGTTCCGTGGTGTGCATCCTGTAGGTGAGTGATCAACATTAGGGGGTGGAAATTCCTGTATGTCTTCGACTGGTTCCGCCCAGTCGCAGTGGTCATCCATCCGAGAAACGTCCTCTGATGTATTTCGACGTGGCTGCTGGGACATTGGTATCCCTGACTCCTTCGTCGGCAGCGCTGGGTCAGTCGGTGTCAATGAAGAGGGACCATCTGAAAGGCAGGACATCCGATCACCATCTGACGAAATCCTGTCAGCGTCCTCCAAAGGCACGTGTTCTGTGTCAGAGAGTTCTTCGGCTAGGATACCTTCCGTGTCCCCTAGGCTAGGAGGGGACGTGTCACCCGAACTATGGCGACGCTTTTTGCGACGCTTCAACGATCGCTGTTTGCGTGCCCTGCCCTCTGCTACCTCACTGTGTTGGTCGATCGTTCGTTGGGCCGTTGCCGGCGCCACTGTCTCGACCTCTACTTCCACGCCGCGTGCTTCATGTGAGTTTTCGGAAGGTTCCTCCCTCAACTGACGTGACGTGGGTGTAGGGACATTCTCCGAGTCACCTCCATGCTCCCGTAACTCGGTCTGCTCTTGCATAAACACGTCCTTGTCACGCTCCGAACTGAGCAACACCTCCCGGCGAGCCACCGACACGTACGTCATCGGCAGTTGCGCGGGAACTTCTCGCTGTGACGCTTCTCCATGTGGCAGTTGCACGACGCGGCGTTGTATGCACTCCGAGCGGATATGTCCGTCTCCACCACAGCCAGAACAGGTGCGTGGCTGGCCATCGTAGATCACAATAGCTCGACATCCGCCAATGTATAAATAAGACGGGATATGTTTAGTAAGGACGATCCGCGCCTGTCACACGCCATTTAGCACAGGATAGGTACTAAAACTTGCCTAGCGTTCAGGCGTATGACTAAGTACCGTTCAATATGGTCGCAGCGATTCAGTAACCATCGACTCTGGCACCTCAAACGGCAATTCAAAGATCCGAATGACCCTAACACCCAATCCTGAAGGAGCTACTGTTACATCGCTGATATGACCATCAGAGTGTCGAAATTTAAATCCTCTTTGTGCAGCGGAGAGAGTTCTTTCACACGCAGCTTCATCGGTCATCTTTACGTACATTGTACTGCTTACAATGGACGGGTGTATTCCAATTATGTCTGCAGCAGGTAAACGAACTTCTTCCCTCAAAAAACGCTCTATTTCGAAAGCTTTGGGTCTGGCAAATTCGTCATCGAACGTAACTTGGAGCGTAGTCTTTCCAAAATTGTGTGCCATGGCGATCGAGTCAGACAACAACACGCGCGAGTACCGGCGGTGTAAACACTTCCTCGTCAACGCGCGCCCGTGGCTGGGACAGCAGGTCCGTGCCGCGCCACCGCCTAAAGCAGACTGTCGCTCAGTCCAACAGACCACCAAACCCTCTTCTCTACGAGTGATTTCTCTATCATAACACCGTTGCGGCACACAAGATGGGGATTCTGACACACAGGCTCCCTGTAGTGGTTTGCAGGATGTTCAGTACATTCATTTACTTGGTTGACCGAATCGCTATGAACAGCTGCCTTGGCTATCCAGTACATTCATTCGACTCTATTTTGTAATCACTGAAATAAAATCAAATAACTGCCACCTACACAGAATTGCCAACAGTGTAGGATGCAGAAATTTAAATAGGAAGTGTTCCTTTCCATTTGAGCTACTCTATTGCGCTATCTGTTTGTTGAAACCATCGTGCAGTGCAAAAGAAATGCTGTAACTGTCTGTCTCTCAGAAGTCTAGATCCGCCCATATGCATTATCTCACAGCACTGTGGAATGCCGAAGCTCTGGAGGAACTGTTGTTCACTTCCAGAGGTGGTGTAGCTACGTTACAGCTAGTAGCGTAACAATAAGCGTCGCGTTTCTGTTATATTCGCTACTACATTTTTTTTTAAACGCAATTCTGCTGCCTGCTGAAATTATCAATTTAATGGAATTTTGAACATAATTCTCTTCACTTCTCAACTCAGAATAGTCGCATGTGGAAAAAAGGCTAACTTCTGCGTCATTTTGTTCTATTCAGGTTTGAGACGGCCAGGCAGCAGGTGCTTCTCGACGCTTTTGTATTATGTATGGAGAGAGTGCATCGTGCCAAAATACGTCAGAAAAGTATTTTCTACATTAGCTGTCGCCTGGTAGTGTCATTTTATTCTTCTTCAAACCTTGTTTGACAACTTAACTCAGAACAAGTGGCTCTGAACACTATGGGACTCAACTTCTGAGGTCATTAGTCCCCTAGAACTTAGAACTAGTTAAACCTAACTAACCTAAAGACATCACACACATCCATGCCCGAGGCAGGATTCGAACCTGCGACCGTAGCGGTCTTGCGGTTCCAGACTGCAGCGCCTAGAACCGCACGGCCATTTCGGCCGGCTCAGAACAAGTTTTCTATATGCATGTAATCAATAAACTGCATGTGCATTGTCAGACTGTTATAGATAACATTAGAGAATTCGCATATATCGTTGATGATTAATTTCTCTCTCATGTTTAGTATTGTTTTAACAACACTAAAAGAAACCTTACGGAAACTGTGCACTGTATTGTAAGAAATGAAATAAAACTACCCACGATAACCTTACGACGAAAGTAAGTCTGTTTTAACAAAACTGAGTATCTGTACACAAGCGTGCCTCTATCTGCACGAATTAGTAAAATACTACTCACTTAGATTTCGATTGGGTCTGTGTTTAAATGGTATGCTGTGTCATACTCAACAGGTATGCAAATGTGGCATTTCATAAATAAAGTTACGTATTCCTAGAAACCCAAAATTTGCTTGTCAGCAGCGGAGAGAGGCGTTACCTGTTGTGCAGCATTGTAAGCTCCCACCAGGTATTAAAATGAGGTCGCAAAAAGGCTAACGAATTATAATCCAAATACAGTGGGACGCCAATTTGTCTGTCGTCATGGTGTTAAGTGGACTGAAATAGTTGGGTGTTATTGTCATCTTTTCTTATTGAGATTTTCATATTACCCTGACACAAGAGCCGAGATAAATGTGTATATTCTCCGTGACGAAACATCCCACATTCCATTCATCCGGATCCATTCGTTACGTGCATCCGTGGCAAAGAGTGATAGGAAAGCTGTTGTGGGGTGACGAATAACAATAACAATGGTAGTAATTACAAATCAGTAATCAAGGATGTTTACTGCATTACAGACGATTAACAAAATAACCAAGAATGGCTGAATGTTTAATTGGCACACTGAGTAGGTGTTCTTACCACATTGTTACTGAATTCTGTTCTAGTTGTTTGCAGAGAGAAAACAAAGAACCCTGTAGCCATACATATCGCTAGTACAACGAGATATTACCTATCAACTATCCTTGCTTTACATCACGACACGAACATGGCGTCACTGAGCTGATATTTGAAATACATTTCTGTTTTCTCTCTCTGTCTCTCTCTCTCTCTCTCTCTCTCTTTATTTTTATTTTAATTTTTTGAGGAAAGCATCGAGAAGCGCGATAATAAGCAAATAGGCATATAACCTGTTTACAGTTATTTTCATCGGGCTACATAATACAAAATACAACTTTTAAGTGTGTTATTGCGTAATTACAGTTATTGAGAGTCTATTCGTGAACTTGCTCGCATTCAGTGGGGTGAAACCTATCACAGAAGCAAGCAAAACACAAATATTTCTTGCATCATGCGCAACACATAAACGAAATCTCGCTGCACTGACGTGTTGTCCGATACATGTCCGGAAAACACATCTGATTCATGTTGCTAAATACAGCTCTATCAAATATCAATTTGGAAGCGTACCAAGTGTATAAAGCTATATCTTGAAATACGCAGAAAGGCCCATAGAGGTATTCGACTGAAACATAGCCATGACCAAAATTGTAACTGGGGTCGACAGCATCGTCGTCTACCACCTTGACAACTCGAGCGGTGACAGTGGTCGGTCGGTTACTTAATGTTTACTGGTATCAAAGCTACAGCATGAAAACACAAAAATGTTAATAACCCGAAGATCATTAGTTTTGGAACCCATAGAAAGTAAAGCAGTCATCAGTCGCAAGAGTCGTTTGAACACCACAGTGCTTTAATAGGCACGGACTTGTTGGAGGTGGTATGCTGTTGCTTTCATCCGACCTTTGAGTTGACTTACCTAGCCAGTTAATAGGGGAACCTACAGTTTTACGTGGCTTTCGGACCACAGTGCAACTCGGCATTTTTCACATCAACAAACACTGCCCCAGGGGAAATATGTGTAAAACGGCACATAAAAATCGTGGGACTGGTGAGGGATCGAACCTGAGACTTTCGTATCCATAGTCTTGCTCTTTATCACCTTGCCGTCAACACTGTGGTTGCTGCTTGCCATTAAAATTAAGGATCTCTCGTTTGTGCCCGCGTTGGCACTTGCGTGTCTCTTAGGAGACCTTACCGTTGGGATTACCCTCGTATGCGTCAAGGAAGACAAGGATACCTAGTCTAGCTTCAGTATTACAAATACGCCTCTGTTTGTGGATGAACGCAGACTTAGGTACTTATCAGTACTGTCCGCATTGGTGTGAAACTCGTTTTCTACCAATGATTACCACAGCTACAGGAACACTACTTTAACACCTCTTACACAAAATACTTACGAAGTGCTATCAGACGAAAAGATCAACCTGACACAAACTGTTGGAAGTTTGTTTTACAACCTTCGTACTTGGATAAAGAGCTTTTCCTATTTGAGATATCTGTGAACGTTGCTGCATAAGACTATTTAAGAAGAAACTAAATTCCTTCAGCTACGCCAATGTTTAAAGAAATCACGTTAACGGCACTAAATCGTGGTTTGTAAATCGTTTACCAGCCGTACTCTGCCGCATTTCGCTGGGTCGAAGGCAAAAAGCTTATTAACAAATTTCACAGAAGGAAAAGGGGGACGAAATGTCTCCCACTCTAAGGTCATGCTGTTTTACTTAAATGATTACAAAAGCGGGCAAAACGATCAATGAGGTTGTCAGTATAAGCGCCGGCCGGAATGGGCGAGCGGTTCTAGGCGCTGCGGTCTGGAACCACGTGACCGCTACGATCGCAGGTTCGAATCCTGCCTCGGGCATGGATGTGTGTGATGTCCTTAGGTTAGTTAGGTTAAGTAGTTCTAAGTTCTAGGGGACTGATGACCACAGCAGTTAAAACCCATAGTGCTCAGAGCCATTTGAACCATTTTTTTTTGCCAGTATAAGAACATTACTTTTGTCAATATGATGTTGCACCGCCCAGGGCCTGTAATGATAAAGGGTCCGTTTCGGTCAGGTATATTGTACACAGAAGTGGAAGAGAAAGCACCACTAAATTCTACAATCCGTATGCATTGCGTACACACAGAAATTACTGTTACAGTGTTCTTATGGAGCCCAATGAGTGAACTGCATATTTTCCGGTGAGGAAGAGCACTGGCAAACAGTCTTCGCTACATTAGGTTACTTAAACTGGCGTCACTTTGAGCTAGAATTTATGGCCAGCGACTAAGTGTAAGGACAGTGAGTCGGATGCGGGTCTTGCAACTGTGAAATACTTTCCTTACATTATGGAAGCGAATATTAAATTTGAACTAATATTGCGAAAATTGTGGACTTGGATAGCTTAGAATGAAAATCTTTCTGTTTATTGCAAAGGAAAACAATTGATTTTCTAAAACATTCTGTGCCATACACAACTTGAAACAGGTCACGTCGACCAAATCATATGGAAGAACCGACAGCGACGTATATTGGAAGGGAGTATGATCCCTTGGCTTTTGGTTTGGCAGTATTCGACAGCCATTTCTAGGCGCAAGTAAATGAAGAAAGGGAGCGCGTTTTCGTTATCAAGTAACGTTTTCATCAATTACTTTAGTTTTAATGTGATCTACGAATAATTGCTGATGTTTGATATTAACATGAATAGGATTCCGTAGACAGGGAAAGAACTTGTTCTTGGGCAACTACTTCTATAATGACCAAAAGGACTTACATGATCTTCAAGCACATGTGTGCCAGCAGAATGAAAATGATAGTAATAATGACGGTGATAATCGAATTGTCCGGTAACTTCACACTTCACAGTGGATTTTCTCGAACTAAGAAATTTCCTGAATTAGTGAAAATTTCAAAATGGTTTCAAATCGAGGCTATGACGCCTAGAAGAGTCTTTACATCCTGCTGACATGAGAATAGCATAATCTCCACGTCAGAAGCTTGCTTCTACTTAACCGTTTAATAGACTCGCTTTTTTCCCACCGTGACTAGTTTAGTAAGCTAAGCACATCATCCATTACAGCACACTCCTGGGGCTGGGAAATGTGGCCACAATGGTCTGGTGGAACGAACTATCACAAGTGCAATGCGTGGGTTCAGGCATTTGCTTTCAAGAGGCACAAACAGATTTACTTTACCTCTGGTGACCTCAAGAGAAAGCTGTTATAATCCAGAATCCGCATTAAACATCACGTTCCTTCATTCCAAACTGGGCAGAGCCGGTTTACGTTGGAAAATGACATAGGTGGAGGTCAGGGTAAACAGAAATACTGTCACCAGTAAACTTATTTACATCAGAAAATTTTATTTTATTTGATGAACTGATAGCCGTCTAAAGGAACAGGGCTCTTATTTTACTTGTACTTGATTGAACTAGAGACGTTGAAAAATTTGGTGCTGGACTGTGATTCGAATTCGTATCTCCTCTTTCGAGGATCTGAATCTCTCGGAACAGTGTAGTTCAATCATTTCATTCCTTCTCCCAAGACTGCAGTCTTCTCTAGGTCTCCTCCAAAGGTAAATATGTGGGTCCGAATCCTGATCCAGTACAAAAATATTCGTAATTTCATTTCAAGCCCTATCACGTGCACACCGGCTTGCTAGTGAAAATTAATGTGCATTTTTAATGTCTGTTCATGCTGCCAACAATTTCTGGACAAACACGCACACATCTTACTGTTGGTGAGCAAGCAATTGATACTTAAGCAATATTCGTGGACAATAAAGAAGAACGATAGGAGTGCGGTTCGATTGTCGCTCAGGCACAAAAATTTGTGTCCTTATTTTAGATTAAACACCTAGCAGCTCACAAGAAAAACCGATACGTAACATTTGATTTTACTTAGTTAACAATCCGATTACGTCTTGGGTTCGTATCTCAGTTGCAGAACTTCACATCATGCACTTCATCTTTAAATTCATACACACTTCGCTACTTCTGAATTGACGTATATCTGACATCTTTCATGGTTAGTTAACAGGGATGAAAGGGTCTTGATAGGAGTCCCGGTTTATTACAAAAACTGTCGTCTTTTATTTTCAAGTTTAGATTTGGTTACTGATATAATCGAAAATTTCGGTACTTCATGACTCTTCATGGATATTCAGCAATATGATATGATTAGATTAGATTAGATTAATACTTGTTCCATAGATCATGAATACGACATTTCGTAATGATGTGGAACGAGTTATTTTAATGAAAGATTTCTTTACATACCAGTATTCAATTTCTTTACAACAATTTTTTACCCTCTCTCTCTCTCTCTCTCTCTCTCTCTCTCTCTCTCTCTCTCTCACACACACACACACACACGCACACACACATTCTCTTTTTATTTTTATTTGTTTGTTGTGCTCGACTATCGGCGAGGCACGAAAACGTCCGTGAATGAGTTTCTTAGTTTTGAGTACAGTTACGAAAGAAATATAAGAACTACTATAAGAGTTACTGATTTATTATGCTTAGTAGCAGTCAGTTCTGAGTATTATTAGCAACTAAGTTCCAGTCCCTAAACCTAGTTACAGAAATGCCAATCAGACGCATTACGTATTCCAGGCCGTAGCAGCCGCGTCTTTGAGGCGCCATTTATGGTCACTTCCCAGCCCGCTGTAGGATCACATCGGTTCGTCTTCTTCCTGCTGGTAATGTAACTGAGATTTGACAACAACGCAAGGTATGTTTGGCAACTCTGTGATCGACGAGTTACTTCCTGGTGTGCACGGAATTAAGCCCTCAAAGTTCACTTGATTTCTCGTGTCATTTCCATTGAATAACCTGAGTTGTTATCGCTTGAGGTGTAACAGAAGATTGTAAATTTACGGTTTTCAGCCCAGCAAAGTCATTGAACGTGGCAATCGCAACTAATCTCGTCCTTCAAATAGCAGTTTACGAGTTCTAGCCACTATTGACCTCGTAAGAGGAAGGCGCAAACCATATACACTCCTGGAAATGGAAAAAAGAACACATTGACACCGGTGTGTCAGACCCACCATACTTGCTCCGGACACTGCGAGAGGGCTGTACAAGCAATGATCACACGCACGCCACAGCGGACACACCAGGAACCGCGGTGTTGGCCGTCGAATGGCGCTAGCTGCGCAGCATTTGTGCACCACCGCCGTCAGTGTCAGCCAGTTTGCCGTGGCATACGGAGCTCCATCGCAGTCTTTAACACTGGTAGCATGCCGCGACAGCGTGGACGTGAACCGTATGTGCAGTTGACGGACTTTGAGCGAGGGCGTATAGTGGGCATGCGGGAGGCCGGGTGGACGTACCGCCGAATTGCTCAACACGTGGGGCGTGAGGTCTCCACAGTACATCGATGTTGTCGCCAGTGATCGGCGGAAGGTGCACGTGCCCGTCGACCTGGGACCGGACCGCAGCGACGCACGGATGCACGCCAAGACCGTAGGATCCTACGCAGTGCCGTAGGGGACCGCACCGCCACTTCCCAGCAAATTAGGGACACTGTTGCTCCTGGGGTATCGGCGAGGACCATTCGCAACCGTCTCCATGAAGCTGGGCTACGGTCCCGCACACCGTTAGGCCGTCTTCCGCTCACGCCCCAACATCGTGCAGCCCGCCCCCAGTGGTGTCGCGACAGGCGTGAATGGAGGGACGAATGGAGACGTGTCGTCTTCAGCGATGAGAGTCGCTTCTGCCTTGGTGCCAATGATGGTCGTATGCGTGTTTGGCGCCGTGCAGGTGAGCGCCACAATCAGGACTGCATACGACTGAGGCACACAGGGCCAACACCCGGCATCATGGTGTGGGGAGCGATCTCCTACACTGGCCGTACACCACTGGTGATCGTCGAGGGGACACTGAATAGTGTACGGTACATCCAAACCGTCATCGAACCCATCGTTCTACCATTCCTAGACCGGCAAGGGAACTTGCTGTTCCAACAGGACAATGCACGTCCGCATGTATCCCGTGCCACCCAACGTGCTCTAGAAGGTGTAAGTCAACTACCCTGGCCAGCAAGATCTCCGGATCTGTCCCCCATTGAGCATGTTTGGGACTGGTGGAAATGGCATGGCAAGCCGTTCCGCAGGACTACATCCAGCATCTCTACGATCGTCTCCATGGGAGAATAGCAGCCTGCATTGCTGCGAAAGGTGGATATACACTGTACTAGTGCCGACATTGTGCATGCTCTGTTGCCTGTGTCTGTGTGCCTGTGGTTCTGTCAGTGTGATCATGTGATGTATCTGACCCCAGGAATGTGTCAATAAAGTTTCCCCTTCCTGGGACAATGAAGTCACGGTGTTCTTATTTCAATTTCCAGGAGTGTATATCCGCTAGCTCTGTGTTGACGTGCTGACCTGTGGAAATAAGACTGTTATGGTTCGCGGTTCCAGCCTCGCTGAACGTAACGTTTTTATCCCTTCTGTGTAAGAGCTGCAAGCAGTCAGATCAAACATCGATAAGCATACTGTAAGAAAGTACTTTCAGCTCATAGTGCAATGGTGAAAAACTTACAATGCTGCACAACAGGTAACGCCTCTTTGCGCTGCTGACAAGAAAATTTTGGGTTTCTAGGAATACGTAACTTTATTTATGAAATGCCACATTTGCATACCTGTTGAGTGTGACACAGCATACCATTTAAACACAGACCCAATGAAAATCCAAGTGAATAGTGTTTTACTAATTCGTGCAGATGGAGGCACACTTGTGTACAGATACTCAGTTTTGTTAAAACAGACTTCCATCGTAAGGTTATCGTGGGTAGTTTTAATTCATTTCTTACAATACAGTGCACAGTTTTCGTAAGGTTTCTTTTAGTGTTGTTTAAACAATACTAAACATGAGAGAGAAATTAATCATCAACGATATATGAGAATTCTCTGATGTTATCTATAACAGTCTGACAATGCACATGCAGTTTATTGATTACATGCATGTAGAAAACTTGTTCTGAGTCGAAGCTGTCAAACAAGGTTTGAAGAAGAATAAAATGACACTACCAGGCGACAGCTAATGTAGAAAATACTTTTATGACGTATTTTGGCACGACGCGCTCTAATCATACATAATACAAAAGCTTCGAGACGCATCTGCTGCCTGGCCGTCTATTAAACCTGAAACGAACAAAATGACGCAGAACTTAGTTTTTCCACATGCGACTATTTTGGGTTGAGAAGTGAAGAGAATTATGTTCAAAGTTCCATTAAATTGATAACTTCAGCAGACAGCATAATTGCGTTTTAAAAAAATGTAGTAACGAATGTAATACAACACGCGACGTCTTATCAACAGTGCGCGACGCTTACCGTTACGCTACTAGCTGTGACGTAGCTACACCACCTCTGGAAGTGAACAACAGTTCCTCCAGAGCTTCAGCATTCCACAGTGCTGTGAGATAATGCATATGGTCGGATCTAGACTTCTGAGAGACAGACAGTTACAGCATTTCTTTTGCACTGCACGATGGTTTCAACAAACAGATAGCGCAATAGAGTAGCTCAAATGGAAAGGAACACTTTCTATTTAAATTTCTGCATCCTACGCTGTTGGCAGTTCTGTGTAGGTGGCAGTTATTTGATTTTATTTCGGTGATTACAAAATAGAGTCGAATGTATGCACTGGATAGCCAAGGCAGCTAGTTCATGGCGATTCGGTCAACCAAGTAAATGAATGTACTGAACATCCTGCAAACCACTACAGGGAGCCAGTGTGTCAGATTTCCTATCTTGTGTGCCGCAACGGTGTTATGATACAGAAATGACTCATAGAGAAGAGGGTTTGGCGGTCCGTTGGACTGATGATAGTTTCATATGATGTTGGTCTCGGTTCGATTCCAACTTCCGCCGATGTTTTTTGATAGGGAGACGCAGATTCTATTCTCTTCTGGATACGCCAAGTGAAGAAGGTATAATGTCATTGTGGTCTGAAAATCACATTAAACATGATATTCCTTCTCTACCAAGTAGACGTTAGGTGGAACCACAATAAAGTAAGGAGTGGCGACATGTAGAAACTCTATCGCCAGTAACCTTACTTATAGTACTTATTTATTTCTAGTGACGAAACAAACACTGTGTATGGTCACAGGACACTTATTCCATCTTTTATTTGAGCTTCTGTATGTCGATAAAATTGGTTCTGAACTGGGAATGCAACTCAGACCGCCCTTAACGCGGAATTTGATCCCTTCGTGACAATACAGCTTGACTACAACTTGTTGTTTGTTCAAAACTGCAGATTCCTCAACATCTCTACATATTACGCCTGAATGGGTTGGAATCCTGGCCCAGCACTAAACTTTTCACTATGTATTATCAAACTCTAGCATGAGAACACCTATCTGCTGGTGGATAATAATTTTTATTTTTAATGCATTTTCATTCGTTGTCAACTCTAACGATATCTGACGTTTATGACTCTCAGTGAGACACAGAAATATTTGCGACATCACTGTAAGTTCAAGGATGTTATTCCGAGCTGCTGATGGAGAAAAATTCGGTAAGTGTCGTCTCTTTGTGTGTAGTCAACAACGATATATGTGGGGTTCGATTCCTAGTCAGCACTGAACTCCTTGTCATATTATTTCTTGTTTAAAGATGCTCACATGTCGCTGCTGGTGTAACAAACCCATACTAAACGTTCCTTTTCTCTAGAATATAACAGCGATATGTGCCGGGTTGGAGTCCTGGGAAGGAAAAAATTAATGTTTCGTCTCGTCATTTCAGTTAATACATCTAGCTACTGTCGAAAAAATCCGATATGTCAAAGTTGATTGTGCATCGATAACAATCCGATTAGGTTCTGGGTTCGAATCCCTGTACAACACAAAGCTTTACGTCACTGCATTTCAAGTAAATTTCTTGTGAAGAAGCAGTATTTAACATCTCTCTTAGTTCGTTAACAGGGATAATAGATGCTGGGTAGGAATTTGCGACCGTTAAAAATGTTTACATCATGTAATTTAAAGTTGATATTTGTTAACTGATACTGTCTAAAATCGAGGTATATCACTCTCTTTATGCCTAGTCGGGAATGACTGCTAATTTCCGTCAGTCTCGAAATCTCAGTTTGCACTACCTGGGTTTGAATCCATATGCAGAACGAGACGGTTCGTCGTGTCATTTGAAGTTCATACATATTGTCAACTAGTTGCTCGTGAATAACGGAAATTTTTAATGACATTTTGTGTTAAATAACAAGTATGGTATGTTACTTTGAAGAAGAAATCATGAATACGACGAACTTACTACGTGCATTACCTGTCTGACGTAATAATGAGAGTGCTAACATTTCAGGTATGTCAGTTATTGCAATAAATGTGAGCTTACAAACCTTAAGGACAATCTTATCTGTG
The DNA here is from genome assembly GCF_021461395.2 of Schistocerca americana. Lineage (NCBI taxonomy): Eukaryota > Metazoa > Arthropoda > Insecta > Orthoptera > Acrididae > Schistocerca > Schistocerca americana. Next base: position 275,224,329 of record NC_060124.1, on the reverse strand, counting down.
ATGAGGTGTTCCCCGATATTTTTAGCATCGTGGTATTACTTTATATCCTGAGTTATTCCGATACAGAGCAGTGTAAAAAGTGGTGATTTGTTGGAACCATTTTCAATAATAGTCAAACGACTGTATCAAGGAGCGATTAGAGGACCAGCTAGACAGCTGCGTTATGTGGGTTGCATGGGAATCAGGCGAAATGCAATCCAGATCATTCGGATACTTTTGAGCATGATGGCTGTTTTTTGGGGAAGAAGATCAGACAGCGTGTTCATCGGTCTCATCGGATTAGGGAAGGATGGGGAAGGAAGTCGGCCGTGCCCTTTCAGAGGAACCATCCCGGCATTTGCCTGGAGTGATTTAGGGAAATCGCCCGCATCTCGTGGTCGTGCGGTAGCGTTCTCGCTTCCCTCGCCCGGGTTCCCGGGTTCGATTCCCGGCGGGGTCAGGGATTTTCTCTGCCTCGTGATGGCTGGGTGTTGTGTGATGTCCTTAGGTTAGTTAGGTTTAAGTAGTTCTAAGTTCTAGGGGACTGATGACCTAAGATGTTAAGTCCCATAGTGCTCAGAGCCATTTGAACCATTTAGGGAATTCACGGAAAACCTAAACCAGGATGGCCGGACGCGGGATTGAACCGTTGTCCTCCCGAATGCGAGTCCAGTGTCTAACTACTGCGCCACCTCGCTCGGTTTTTGAGCATGACTGTACTTCGTTAACAATCCGATTAGGTGCTGGGTTCGCATCCCTGTCAGAAGCTTTATATGATGGCATTTCAATTTTAAACATGAGCATGCCTTGTTCCTTGTGAATGACACCATATTAAACGTCGTTGGGGGTAGTTCCCAGGACGGTAACTGTTATGCCAGGATTCCCAGTTCAGTACAAACATTTTCGTCATTTATTTTGACGTATGTAACGCAGCAGCGATGGCGAGGCATTGTAGCATCTGTGACCAGAGAGTATGCGCTTGACCGCGCGAGTGTTGCGAGCGGTTCTCAGTCAGTAGTAGTCTTTGCGAGTTAGTTGTCGCTATGCAGAGTAGCAGTCAGTCAGTCGTTGCGAGTCTGTAGCTCTGTCTAGTTGAGAGCAGTACTCTGTCTGTAGTCGTCATGCAGAGCGGTCGGTCAGTAGTAGCAGCCCAGTGCGGTTGTGTGATGTAGGCGGTCGGCAACAATGGTCAAGATGAGGAATAAGGTATACTGATAATTAATATAATCATTAGATAATGAAAAATTTTATTTATTGTAATTATTCTCCAACAAGTCTCCCAATAATAATTTTTTATTTCAAAAGCATTTTCTCAAAAGTTTAATTTTTTTTGAACTAAAGATCTCGTTGCACTTCCCATTTCATTCCACTTCCTTTTGAAGAAAAATTTCACTAGAATTACAAAAAAAGGAGAATATTATTATTTGCAATGCAGTTCCTCCAAGTGGTGCGCAACAACAAGAGCAGATATGTGACATCCATTTATTCTGAGGTAAGACTTTAATTCTGATTGTTTTTACACAGGGCCAAAGACCGATATTTCGGTTTAATTGAATTTTCTTGTCACTGAATGGGCTTTAATTTTTTGAAGGATTTATATTTGAGTCAGATTGCGAATTTCACGTTTTGGTTGCCATTGTCAACACAATTTTGTGGGCGAGGTTACACTTGGCTCCCATTTCTATTAAGTATTGCTATATTATATTTTCTTTTAAAAATTGCGGTGGGGAGGTTACACTTGGCGACACCCAGTCCAGGATCGAATTTCGTTGAGAGTCTTTTGAGCGACAGTCAGATATCTGCTCTTGTTTGCTTAGATATAATTAGGATTTAGCGCAACGCTTTTAATAATATTGTGACTTTCTCTCTACAGGTCAACGGCAATTTGTTGCTTTGTTGTATTTGTGTGTTGCTTTTGCATTGTGTTGATTTGTTTTGTGAAAAAATTTGACTATTGTAAAAATGCCGCGAAAGACTGTGAATAGTGTATCGCGAAGTATTGTGAATGAAATTACCGACTTAAACAACGTGACCGATAGTAATTGTGATACGCAACGTAATGATGACAATCCTGCGTTCACTAACGATCAGTGCATTCCAACCACTAATGATGACTTTCACCTTAATGATGAACAAACGAACTCAATTGTCTCGTCTGTTAACTTGACGACAATTGATGACGCAGAACGCTCTATTATAATGAGCGCTGCAGAGCTTAACACACCCGATTTGGAAAACCCAAGTAACGAACAGACAAATTTGTCTAATGAATATGAACAGATCACACAAAGTACGATGGATCTATTTAATTCCGAAATAGTGACCGACAGTATACATACGGCTGATAAACCTTTTTGTAAATTACAGAATGACCAAATGGTCATACAAAACGCGACAATTGTAGAAACACCATCAAACAGTACTGAGAATAGAGTAGGTAATGTCACCTTGGAGCAATTTATGGCAATATTGATAGATATCAAACAACAGAATGAGAAAACAGACAACAATTTCAAACAACTTAGGGAAGATAACAAACACTTAAATGAGAAACTTGACAATAATGACAAAAAACAAGACAAACTTAGTGAACAAATTAGAGACGTTGCCGCGCAGTGCCATGACACTAAGGAACAGTTGCGCGTGGAAATTGAGGCTTGTTCACAAAAAAATAGCGAAGAAATAAAGTCGGTTGCGCAAGAATTAAGGGAAATGCAAACAGCCGCGACAGATACACTCAGAGACGAAATTAGCGGAGTCGCCAAACAGTGCTCTGAAAAAGCTACACAATTACGGGACGAGTTTAGAGCAATGACGGTAGAACTTTCGCGCACTATGGACGCAAAGATAGACGCGAAATTCGAACAGCAGAACACTCAGATTAACGAGCGCTTTAATCAGCACATACAGAACAGTGATACGCGTTTCCGCAGATTTATTCAGGATCAAAACAAAGTAAAACGACAAGTCATGGAAACAATCACTGCTCAGAGACAAGAGGACAAACGTAAAATATTCGCGAAAGCGAAGACGTATGTAGACAATAATATTACTACAGTGTCCGACAAAATTAATACCATAGAACAATTGAACGCGGAATTACGGGATGAAATTTCTGATCTTAAAGCAAAAACGGATACACACACAGTAAATATTCAAACAGTGACAGATAGATTCGAACAACTAGATCTAACACAGGATTGCGATGTCATCAAAGCTGATGTTAAAAAACTGAGCGAAACTACGCGCAAGTTGCAAAAACAGATTAATGCGTCTGATTCTAAAACCGATGATCAGGTTAAAATACTGACTGAAAAATGTGATGAATTGGCCAGTCGTATTGATGTTATCGAAAATACTAATGACAATAAATCAGACGATACTGCACCGGTTTCTTTTATCCAAACACCTGAATTTCAAAATTTACAGCTGACAATTAATGAAATCGATTCATCTAACAACACGTTACGTCGGAAGTTATCAAATTTACAACAAGAAGTAACAGAGATGAAAAACATGTCAGTTAATAACATACCACAACAGACGCCACTTTATGAACATGTGTCAGAGTCACGCAGCGTGTATAATGTGAGCAATTTACAGCAACTACGCGACTTAAAATCCGAAAAGCCACGCGAATTAAAATCTGAAAAGCTACGCAACTTGAAAACCGAAATGACAGAGACGAACAGATTCACACACAAACCCGAACGTGTTCTCAAATTCAGTGACGAGAACGTTGATAATAAGCAGTTTGCATTTGTGAGAAAATGTAAGGAATTTAATAATGGCAGAACACAGATACATGATTTGCATTGTATACGACAATTTATTTTTGTACTTTCACCGCTATTACCTGTAATGGAGAAACTAGCTTTGAACCTGAGGCGACAATTTGCTATTGTATTTTCATCAGCATTACGTTTTATGCAGAAACTGGAATTAGCAAGAATACAGCGATTTACTTTTGGAATTTTACCGCTATTGCCTGTAACGCAAAAGCTAAAATTTATTTGCAGTGCGTAAATGACCTCAGGGGATTCATTACGCTTTAATGAATATGTGCCGTAGCGAGCATAGGGCCCCGAGCTGTAGTAGTGCTGTTTCATCTTTAGTTTTCTGCACTGCTGCCTTCTCTTCTACTATCCTTTATATCTATCAAAATTGCTCTTTAACTATTGCTCTACGTAGTATTAAGAAACAAGTAATGAAAACCGGATATGACAAATATTTTACCGAATGTGACAATTTTCAGTAGGCACTCCCGTAATGACAACTACCGCCGTAATTTTAATTACAGATAAAATCGTAATCATCAGTATGTGTAAAAGTAAAATTAACAGCAAACGCATTTTTTGGTAACAATAGATGTTTTTCACCACAATAGCATGAAAGTCAGCCGCTTAGCATACCTAACCAACAATGCAGTCTACAAGGTCAACCAAACTTTAATGTTTCGCCGCGTGCATGTATAGTCTCAGCTCCAACAAATAGTAACGCATGGCAGCAAAGAAATAACTACGTACAGACAACACTCTATTTCAATTCCTATCGCAATACACCGTATAGGAATGATTATTAGGACAGACGTAAAAAGAATGATGAGCACAATTTTCAGCGTACATTTAATAACAGTCGATCTTATGAGCAGCAACAACATCAGCAACAACAAATAATCATGAATGGAACAGACAATAGGTGTCATCCATAGCGTAACACGTCAGTAAGAAATAACAGAACAGTTCATATAGTGGATATGCCACAACATTCTCCCGTAAATAATAACACGTACGATAGAATTTAACCAGATACAGCACAGATTGCATACTACAGTAACGCAAACATTACTTTTGGCACGCAGAATTTTGCTCACGAGAATGTTATTTGAAACATGCTTTGTTGAATGCTCCACTTTTATCGCACCCAGATCTTACCAGAAATTTTTCCATTGCCACCGACAGTTCCAACACCGCTTTAGGCGTACACATTTTCCAGGAAATAGAAGAAGATGGTTCTACAGTAATTAAAAACATCGCATTTGCAAGTCGCATTTTGTCACCTGCTGAACGAAATTATTCTGTTACAGAACTTGAAACATTATGTGTTGTATGGGCTTTCACGAGATTTAGGCACTTTCTTTACGGCAGACATACCACCGTCTACACAGACCATAGAGCGATACAATTTTTACTTTCAGCTAAATTCACTCACGACAGGTTAAGCAGATGGAAACTATATTTACAGGAATTTAATTTTACAATAGTTCACATTCCCGGTACGCAAAATGTTATAGCAGACGCACTATCGCGTTCTCTCAGTAACAATCAGCAAGACGTAGCAACCCACTTCTGCAAAGCAAATTTCAGTGTCATGTACATTCAGCAAGTTGCATTTGAAAATTTTATTTCATCGTCATTACAGGACATAGCACAAGAACAAAATAAGGACAATGTGTGGAAAGAAATTAAACACCTTTGGCAAGATAGGAAAAATGTTACGATTAGGAACCACTACACTGTACGCAATGACATTCTGTTTCGCCGCTCTCATCCTGACAGCAACATTTGGTTATTATGCATTCCTGACGAACTGGTTAACAAACTAATTTGGTACACTCATTTAAGTTACGCACATTACGGAGCACGAAAATGTTTTCTTATACTGAGACAGAACTGTTATTTTACCAACATGGAAAAACGTATACGACGAGTTTTAGCGTCTTGTAAAATTTGCCAGAAAGCTAAATCAGACACCACTTCACATATTCCTCCTTTATATCCCATTATACCTGTGAAATTAAGACACATGGCCGCAGTAGATATTTTTGGTCCGATTCCGAGAACTAACAGAGGTTTTTGCTACATTTTTGTCGCTGTTGAGCTCACTTCAAAATTTTTTACTTTCACTCCGTTACGCAAAGCTACTGCTAAAACTGTTTCGAAAGCATTTGTAAAACATTTTCTATTTCATGTAGGGCATGTAATGAAAGTAATTTCCGACAATGGATCACAATTTCGTAGTAGTGTATGGACACGCATGTTACGAGCTAGAAACATTTCTCCGATCTATATATCCAAGTACCACGCTTCTTCGAACCCTTGTGAAAGATTAATGAAGGAAATTGGTAAGCTGTGCAGAATATACTGCCACAAAAGACATATTGATTGGGATACACACATACTCTCATTCCAAGATGTAATTAATTCCATTCCAAATGAATCCACTATGCTATCTCCGACTGTTATACTGAAAAACGTTGAACCACCGAACAAAATTAAAGAATTAATAGAATTCCCCAAAAATCGTCGCCTACGACACCACGAAATAATTGACATTGCGCTGAACAACATCAAACGTGCCGCAGAGCGCCGGAGAAGACAGCAAAAACAGGTTTGTACACGCCGCGACTTTCACGTTGGACAGAAGATATTAGTACGTACACACTATTTATCCAGCAAATTAAAAGGTAAGTGCAGTAAATTTGAACTTCTATACGCAGGTCCGTATCGGATTCGCAGCATCCCTCACCCCAATGTTGTACACGTCGAAACTTTGAGAACCAGAAAATCGAAAGGCAATCACCATATCTCAAACATTAAACCGTTTATTGAGTGAAACCACTGTATGATTCAACAGACTATGATGCCATTTACTAATGCAATTAATTCACCTGACTAATTATTGATGATTATCGTATTTTTTTCTTGGCAAGTGCCCGGCAAGGTAAGGTTAGCAGGTCGCTTTTCTTGTCGTCACACATCAGACCATGCATATTTTTCCAGATGAATTTACACATTTACGACTATTTCTGCAATTATATTTATGTGACTACTTATTGATGATTATCGTATTTTTTTCTTGGCAAGTGCCCGGCAAGGTAAGGTTAGCAGGTCGCTTTTCTTGTCGTTACACATCAGACCGTGCACATTTTCCATTTTTTGTGTATATGACTGTACTCCAGTTTTGTTTGTATGCACTATGAAATAGTTAAGATATAACACACACCAGTCGACTTTGACATTTTTTTTTTTGCCTTATGACATCTCAACATCGTGACTGTTTCACATTTTTTTTTTGCTACTGCATTGTATTATTCTGTGTACATTTTTTCGCATCCGAACACTGTCAATGTCTTGGACATATTACGTTTTCTGTCATGTTATGCTGTATGGTTAATTGTGTCACCATAAACCAGTCATTATTTAGTGGGTATAGGATTTAAATGCAAGACATTAATCTTTGTTCATCAATTTCAGAAAGGAATGATGATTCTAAGAAATAAATTTAACATAAATAGGAATTTTACCTACGGAATAAACGAAAGGAGATGCAATAACTTTATGAGGAAGAGTAAATGGATCAGGATTAACAAACATTAACAAGAATATACTATACTCATCGAAGAATAGCAGTCTTAACTAATTTTTTCTTTCAGAATACAAGGTGATTGATGCAGGCTGTCAGAGAGAACTACACATCTTAGTTTTAGTGATGAAATATGCTAGAGATAAGGAATAGTTATGTAATGAGTAATGAAGTGATTTTTTGCAGATGATAGTGAATACTGATGAATAATGATGAAGGAAATGGTATAATGAATAATGAAGTTTTTTCTTTACAGATGAGGATAATGTTGAAGTTATGTATTTGTGCTACGTAGTTATTTAAGTATTTGTTGCGGTTTGCTTTGACAGCAGGTGTTACATTGCATAGTAGGATGACGGAAAGTTTTGGAAAGGACAGCTATGGAACACATTTTATACACATTTCACTACTTGTTAATTCGAAGTTCACTACTTTTCAGCATAGTGTGCGTTTCTTCTTTCAGGTCAATAATCCGTTTTTGTATTTTTTCCAGGAGAAGTTTTTCATGACACTTACTAAACCTGTTACTTATTATACCTGTTCTAGTACTTGCATTTTTATATTTTTTACCCATTTGTGTTTATCATTTATAAATGTGATCACATGTACTGCCTTGTTACATAATCTTGCTACAGCTGACTCATGACGAATGACGTTACATATCCTCATTTGCAGCAATAGGTCAAAAGCAAAAAGTATTATGCCTCAGCAATTAATTATCGATCCCAACGCAATGCATTGCTACCAAAAAAATGTATTACCAGTCCCACATAATGTCACTAGTTTATGATAATTCTGAATAATACTGATCAACTCTGAATAGCATGTCACTCGAGTAATGACCTCTTAATGAGACTATATTCAAAATAATGCTTTGTCACTAGCTAATAACTGCCACTGTTTATTGTAATGCCTGTGATTACTAATGATTTGACTGTAATTAACTGATTTTTAATAATGACTTTGTAATGATCTGAATAATACTGAATGATGAACTATGTTTTATTCTATTCAATACTTGATGGCCACTGAGTGCCAATAATTAATGTCACTCCACGAATTGTTATTAATTATGCCATTGATTAGCTCTTGTTTCCAATGTTGATACTTTGTAATTTGAAATGAATGTGACGGTTTAATAATGCTTTGTAATTAATTAAGGCTAATAATTCTTAATATATTGAAATGACAAATGATCAATTAATTAACTGTAATTATACAAATGATTAATTAACTGTAATTAGACAAATGATTAATTAAAGACAAATGATTAATTAACTGTAATTAGGAGAAGGTTAATGATTCTTAATTATACTCTGTAACTGAAAAGAATGCGATTATTTCATAAAATTTTGTAACCAGGAAAAGAAGGCTACTGATTCTATGTAAAACAATTAATGAACATTTTTCTGTAATACTACATACTTGGTACAGAAATGTTCAATAACTGGGCTATGAATGCCACGAACTATCAATGAAGACTGTAATTGTCAATATTATGTGACTTGATGTCCTTCACCTCATAAGCTGACTACCCTGAATTACTGCAATGTCCATTTGTCCTGTTTATCCCAGTGATCATGGAGCACTATATTTGGTTTTGCACTAATTCTACGTTGGTGTGCCTTGTAAGAGTGTGGTGTTGACACGACATGCTGTCCACCACCATGAGCGATGAAGACATTATTATGGTCCCACTGTTTGGTGTACCTAATGTACTGCAAAATGAAAACATGGAACATTACTACGACAGTTCAGTGTCTTGGCTACACTGATAAATTCTGATGGGAAAAGAACTTCAAGTTGTGTCACTTGGTGTTGTATTACTGTGGAAAGATATGGACTTTCAGAGCAGCTGTGTGCAATCTAAAGTGCTACAACCATGATGCAATCCTTCCCTTTCCTATCCTGATTCTTGTCACATAAAGAAAAAATTTTTTTGGTAACATCATTTATGTTCATAGGTTATACATTTTTCGATTCGCTAAACTCCAGTGTGAGTACACTTATGTCACTGGTCGACATGATGTTTGCCATTATGTTTATTTGTTGTGAAAATACTAAAGACATTTTTCAGTGCATGTGCACTTTGGACATGAATTTTTTTTTTGCCATTATGTTTATTTGTTGTGAAAATGCTAAAGACATTTTTCAGTGCATGTACACTTGTCAACATAATATTTTTTGCCAGTCTGTTTATTTGTTCTGCATATGCTAAAGAATTTTTTCAGTGCCTGTGCACTTTATCTGTCAAAAAGTTTGTATATACTTTTTTCTGATTTGCTACTATGTTTAGTATTCACATTTTGTCTTTGTCTGATATATTTTGTACTTAGTGCGTATGCACAACATTTAAATATTCTGTAAGTTGTAGGATTTTGTTAATTAAAGAAAACTTTTGCCGCGCTTGGCAAGTCCAAATGACTCACCATCGCTGCCAAATTTTTGCCCCCCGAGTGGAGGGTTATGAAACACGTATGTAACGCAGCAGCGATGGCGAGGCATTGTAGCATCTGTGACCAGAGAGTATGCGCTTGACCGCGCGAGTGTTGCGAGCGGTTCTCAGTCAGTAGTAGTCTTTGCGAGTTAGTTGTCGCTATGCAGAGTAGCAGTCAGTCAGTCGTTGCGAGTCTGTAGCTCTGTCTAGTTGAGAGCAGTACTCTGTCTGTAGTCGTCATGCAGAGCGGTCGGTCAGTAGTAGCAGCCCAGTGCGGTTGTGTGATGTAGGCGGTCGGCAACAATGGTCAAGATGAGGAATAAGGTATACTGATAATTAATATAATCATTAGATAATGAAAAATTTTATTTATTGTAATTATTCTCCAACAAGTCTCCCAATAATAATTTTTTATTTCAAAAGCATTTTCTCAAAAGTTTAATTTTTTTTGAACTAAAGATCTCGTTGCACTTCCCATTTCATTCCACTTCCTTTTGAAGAAAAATTTCACTAGAATTACAAAAAAAGGAGAATATTATTATTTGCAATGCAGTTCCTCCAAGTGGTGCGCAACAACAAGAGCAGATATGTGACATCCATTTATTCTGAGGTAAGACTTTAATTCTGATTGTTTTTACACAGGGCCAAAGACCGATATTTCGGTTTAATTGAATTTTCTTGTCACTGAATGGGCTTTAATTTTTTGAAGGATTTATATTTGAGTCAGATTGCGAATTTCACGTTTTGGTTGCCATTGTCAACACAATTTTGTGGGCGAGGTTACACTTGGCTCCCATTTCTATTAAGTATTGCTATATTATATTTTCTTTTAAAAATTGCGGTGGGGAGGTTACAATTTTCAGGATCTGAATTGATAACTGATACTGGTGCAAACGTCTGTATTTCACGTCTCTTTATGCCTAGTGATCCTGTCTCAATATGGCACAAACAAAGCTTAGCTTAGTTAGCAATAGCTTTAGGTGCTGGGTTTGAATCCAGGTCCAGAACGACGACGTTGGTCATGTCATTTAAAATTCAAATTTGTGTATACGTAGCTGTTGATGTGTTACGAGAACAATGACATTACTGGTGATTCGCTGTTAATGTTGAGATTTCCCTAGAGTGCTTGTTGCCGTTAATCGCGTTTTTCTACTGGTTCGTCCAATATCCGGTTTCCAGAGCCCCTCGCCGTTGAGCGACCTTCAGCACGCGGATGGAAAACCTTTTAGAGAGCGAAAAACTTTTTCCAGTTGCCGTACAGCTTTGTAACTCCAAATATTGTCTCAAGTATTTAATTTTGACTAAGGATTACTGTACGATATATGTAAAATAATCCGTTTTCTCTGAACTTTTGGAATGTCACTTGTTGTAATTAAGGTTAGTTTATAAGTGTTATGGGGTGTCTCATCGCTAAGAAGGTGTTTTCTAATATGTTTTGTATGACGATATTAGTTGACGCTTAGACTGACTGCCATAAAGACCTTTGGTCTCTTAGTAGTCTCTTGCGGTATTCATTGTGTGTAGTCAAACGACTGTACCCCACGGGGTTTTGGTGTTTAGAGGACCTGCAACACTGCTACGTTATGTTGGTTGTATTCGTCAGTGACCCACTTTTTTTGCTGTCCAGTGTACAATACCTCCTGAAGGAGATAGTCATAAAATTGTCGAAACCATGCTCAAGGTTTAATAAACCTGTACTTGGTTGGCTGTTATTCCCAATCCATTGAAGCTCTTTTACGCACTGTCGCTGAAGCGCAGCCATGTTCAAAATTTTAATTTTAATTAAATTGAATCCTCGCTGTTAAATACACACTATCTTCAGCAAGGAACAGTATTCACAAAACACACGAGTCCCACTATATTTAGATATTTAGATTGTAGGTGTTGCAGCTGCTGAGAAGATGGTGCTGTACTACTGCATTTATCTTCTCTGCTTTCCGGAAGACTTCACTACTATACATTTAGCATTGTCCGAAGTTGTGGTAACAATACGTAAAGCACAGAACACACATCGGCTATGACAGCAACAATGAAGTGACCTGGACTCTTGCCCGTAAGTGCCTACAGAAACTGCGGAGTGGAGTCACCCACGTTCCATGTACCATAGATATTCCAAAAACCGTCTAGTCCCGAAACGAAAATTGTTGTAATTATGAACTATGGTCTGTCCATTTTTTCTTGAGTCATGCCAGCTGTCACCGCAGGTAACGAAGAGGTAATCACTATTTCCGCCGCCTGGGGAGGAATGTTGCAGTGGCAAGATATCTAACAGTGCTGACACAATATGCAGCTTACCCTACTTTCTGACCACTTGCTACGATGATAATGACGCGCGGAAGTAACGGGACGTCCATTGATTACCGTGAGGGTTTTCCTCTAAAATCTGGACCCCCTACCCTCCCCCTTTGGTGAGATCTGGTGAGATGTGGTGCCCCCCACCTCTTCAAGTGAAGTTCACCCTATAGTAGGGTAAAATACGTAAAAATGAATTTATTTTAAATACTGATAAACACCTTAATAACATCATATGCTATTAAACACTGCTTTAACATGTGATTGAAAACAGTGTTTTAAACATGCCAGTCCTGAGAAGTATTGGGACGGTCAACAGACAGAGGAGAACAATCAAACAAGACCCCACGAAAGTAATATTAACCTTTTCAACGAATCCCTAAAAAGCTAAATTTTTATTGGTATATAATATATATATTACATGTCGTTGAACATTTACTTGCTTTTCAGATGAAAGGCACCATCATTTGTACCTTTGTTTGGAACTGTACGACTACGTCCTGTCAGTGAACTTCAGCTTAGTTTCCTTACCGAAACGATTATCTGCTGCTCGCACATGTGTTTCGGCTTGTGAGCGCACTGCTTAATAGACACATTGTAAAAGTTACGATACAAATTCATGTTGAACACAACAACATCGGCTATATACGCATATCAGACTGTCACGACTGACTCACTGACAGACACGAAGTGATTTCGACCTGTGCGACAGAGAAATCCGCGAGTGAAATCTGAAACATGTGCGGTACTCGTTGAGCCACGGCGGCTTTCCCGCAACCTATCGATGTCACTGTTGTTACTATCTTTGACTAACATGCTTCTGTTGGAGCGCAGCGCCCTCTGGTGTGACGGCTGCGGGCGTGGTGGACAGTATGAGCTGAGGAACGAGGCTGTAACGTGTGTTCTGTGGGGCCCTCTTCGCCATGTTGTTAAATGTTGGCGGACGTCCAATATTAGGGTCATGTTACCCAGTGTAATTTATCGAGTACCGGTGTGGCTTGTGCTGTGATTAATCAAAAGGGCGCCGAGTCTGAGGACAGTTTTCACTATTTTGGTATGTCTTCCTTCTGTTTGTTCGTATGGATGACCGTGTCTCCATGGTATCCGAAGGGCAATGTAAGTGCAAGATCTAGTAGGCATTTTAGACTGATTCATTGGCTGATACCTCATCACAGTTTGTTTTATGTGTTAACCTTGTGTATCCGTGGCGCTTGTGAACCTTTAACCAGTGTAAAGCACCATGTTGCAGAATAAAGCTTATTTTGAAGATTGGCATTGTGCATTAGCAGATGCTGCGGCGGCGCGGTTGTTTTCGTCCCTTTACGACGGACCTGCAGCTACCTGTGAACATTGTCTCAGCAGATCATCAATAGGAAAGCCGAGTGAAACCTACTGTACTTCGATGTGAACCAGGCTGCAATTAAAATCACTAATCTACGTTTCGGGAGAAACACGAAATGAAAGGTTGGAAATTTTGTCCTCAGTTAATATATTCTGAAACTTAGTTGAACAAATTGAACAAATATCACTGCCAAGCCCATGCTAGTCTTAACACAGTCACTCACAATCCCTTTCACTCACGTTAGCAAGTTTATGGCGTCGCATTTCCCGAAAACTTAATAGCTACAAAAATAGAGATTGTTTTTGATTGATAACGCTCTCCAATTATCAAGTCTGTCGGTACCAAATGCAGTCACAGTTTTTAGCCACCGACCTGCTCAATACGCCACGCGGAATATATGTCTTTTCTCGTCACAAAATTCACTTAAAAATTCCGAAATTTCTACACACGCATCGGAATAATTATGCCGTCACTTTACAACACTTTTGATGTATGAAACACTGCTATATGCGGCAACTTATCGTTTCCATCGGAACTACTACTACACACGTCCGATTTCTTTCGTGGTTAGGCTCCGACTCTTCTTTAGAATACTGTAAGTCTTCTCTACCAGCAGAGAAAGGCGCGCGAAGAATATTGCTTTACCATTGGTCCGTTTACTCAACAGCCAGTAGCAAAACAACAGTCTCCCGTGTCAGTCCGCGCTTTTCATCCATAACCAATCGCAAAATAGTAAACTTAATGACTGCACTTTTTACCGACGTAATTATCTAATATGCTGAAGTTTTTCGAATGCATAAAGTTATTTACTATTGTTATATATACCTTAATTAACTTTCCCTTTACCATAAACTTACTTTACAAATCTATTCTACAAAAATCCCCTTTGTTCATATCCATACTGCTAGAAAATGTTCCCACACTAAATCCTGCTACATAACTCGTTAAACAACTATCTTTATATTAACATTAATCCACACTCACGCATCATTCATACTGCTAAAACACATTTATAACATTTTACCTACACAAAAAGACATAATAACACACTAGAACAGCTTATGAAAAACATTCTATTACTTTAGTGCATTCTAGTGGGCACAATCGAAACTAAAATCACAGTCCTCCTATCCAATATTGTCTTCTATCGGCTGATACATAAACTACGTGCGCGTCCAGTCTCGCGTCACCATCTGTCACAATCCAGCTCTGAGACACATCTCCCACTTAACCGCCTCCAAGGCAGGATCGGTATATGGCGCTACGCCTCAATGCGTCGCCCGTTCTTTTCCGCCTCCTCTTAATTCTTCTGGTATTTAAAGTAAGTGAATGTCAATGTAATTTTCAATTGGAGGCGTAGTGAAATATTTAGTTCTACCAGTTACCACGGACGATCAATTGTTCTTGTCAGAATATGTGCATGTTTTGCGATTTTATTGGCCTATTTATAATTTGCTTTTGTTGTTCTGGGTTCTTTGAATCTAATCCTAAAGGTCTATGCTGGCTAAGAAAATATATAGTGCGCATGTTTTATGTGAGTACCTCAGATAAATTTTAGTCTATTCCAGGACACATCTGTTCTCTCCGAACCGTTATCGAGTAATGTATGTACTGACGAGCTTTTAATGTCATGCGATTATCCTTGTGGCTGTTTTAATGGTTTGCTACAAAGGAAAATTTTTCTCATACTACTACCTTATTGGTAAAATTATTTTTGAAAAATATTTGTAGCTGATTTCTTAAATCTTTTGGTTGACTTACGAAAACGATGTTAAGTTGTCATGGTTTTTCGTAAGAGTTCAGACAATTAATTCTATCATAGGAGTTATCTATTTCACGCACGGCTGTGTGTTGGAATTCTGTCTAAAGTTATTTGTACTGCAGGAAACTGTCGTTAATAATTTCTTGTACTCCATTTCTGGTACGTGGTACCTAGGATCGCGTCCCCGTCGGCTTGCTTAGCCAGCTGATTACGTCATTTGGAGTGCATACATTTGGCAGCTCTCGCCGCTGTCTGTCGTTCGCGCTGTTTCCTCCAAACGCAGCCACACCATGATGTACCTTCTCATGTCAAGTTTATATGTGGAATAATTCTGAATTTGGATCCGTTAAATTGCGGCCTTTACCTTAAGCGAATTTTGATATATGTTGGGACCCCTTAATCTGTGGTAACTTAATTATTCTTCTGTTATTGGAAAATGTATTAAATGTTCAATTGATGTTTGTTTCTTCGTTACAAATTGTCTTGCCTAGATATCGTATAAGTGGTTTTAGGTTTTATTTAATCGGTCAAATTTAGATCGTGTTCTATTCTCAGCGTTTGGTAAGTAAGGCCAATCTGATTTGCTCCGGTACTGTTGTTTGGATTTACGTCTGCCCATTTTACGCCTTACTCTTATTACGTTCTGAGTCGTAGGTATAGGGCAAGTCTTGCCTTAAAGAATATTAAATCATCTTGGATAATAGTTAGCTTTAAATTTGCTGGAAGTTACTTAAATTGGAATTGTTTGGCCTTCTAATTAATTAAAAAATAAATAAAAGCTTAACTGGCTGTTATGTGATTGAAACTGTGAAATAAATTTGCGCTCTACCAGTGAATTAAGTGCGTAAAATCACGGCCGGTCAAGCCCTTCCCGGTTTCCCTTCCTGGCGGAATTAAGAGGCTGAAGTTATCACTGTTTCCCTGCCTACAAACATGTAAGGTATTCAGTTCCTATTAGTGTTGGTCCTCTAACAAGGTATCGTGAACGCGCGTTACTGTGACCTTCACTAGTGGTGTTTACTTATGACAATGTATATGAAATGAAATGAAGGTCACAGCTCAAGATCGAACAAAAAACAATTCACTACATAATGACTACAGCAGTGAGACTCAGGGTCAGCTCGTAGAACCTGGCAGCAATGGTAAGAGTCACGTAAACTTCTGAGTTGTAACGAGGAGTTCAGAGCTGTACTGGGGTATCAAATATCAAGAAAACGTAGACAGACTACAGCTAGACATCGGCCTTTGGGACTTAGCAGAAGTGTCTGTGCGGCCCCCAGGCTAAATGTCTGAGACCCCTGATCTAAGCGATAACTATACAGACAAGTTAGATATGCACTACAAAACGAGTATACCAGTAATTTGATAACTTCATCGTTAGCTGTAGAGGTGGTCACCGCAGCCATAAAGAAATTGAAAAATGGAAAAATCTCCAGGACCGTATATACAGGAGGAAAGGTAGAGGCTTTGGGGGGTTATAATATTGGTGATTACGAACAAACACCCGATCTTACTCCATTAGATCACTGTTCGTGGGACTGGCTTAAGAGATAAGTCTACAACCGCAGAATGGACACAAAGGAGGGACTTTTCGATCGCTTCTTTACATGTGTGTGCTCAAGTAATGCATGATGCGAATGAGCTAAGGTTAGCAACACAACAACTGTCTACAACAGCTGCAAAATGCATTGCAGTTGTCGGTGGAAATTTTGAAAAACTTTTGTGAGGAAACTTCACAATCAAATAAAACATTAGATCACAATGTATCACATGCTATCATCTGTATTCGTCCTCTTCCCCATAGGTTTGTAGTTCAGAATCACTGGTACTATCACCCCTCCAAGCATGTACCTTACCTCCTGGCTCAGGCTGTACTTAAGGCAAATTTCTAAAACAGCTGCAAGTACAAATTGTTCCCTTCCCCTCAATGACAGTGGTGGCTGCCACCTAGAAACTAGCAAATGTTGTAACAATAACGACTTCTAAGAATAGAGATCTGTCTAGCCCCAAAAGCCATAGAAGGATTTGTTTCAATGACACTTTTGCGAAAGTTATGGAAACAGATGACAAGCTACACTCGCACTCGGAGCTTTATGTGCTCAATCAGTGCCAGTTTGTGCTTATGGAAGGGAATTTACTGGAGATACGTTTAACAAGGCCACTGAAGGAACATACATACGATGAAAAGTGTACAATTGCAGTATTCATAGACATCGCGAAACCATTTGATATGTCGTCATGGCCTGCATTGTTCACCAATATGCTTGAACTACTGGTACCACAGTGTCTATGCCGGAGCTCATCGATTACTGTAGGGGGTGAATTGCGGAATAATCAGCCAGCATACAGAAAGTGATAAAAAAGAAGTCTGCCAAAAGGGGTCGGATTCTTGGCTGTGGTGTCGGGGAACTCAGGAGATGAGGAATGGTGAATGAGATCCTCTGCCGGATACAGCAAAGGAGCGTAGACAACAAATAACCATAACCTCGCAAACAACTGCACTCATGTTCAGGAAAAAATCAGAACACCCTGAACTACTAGAGATAGGACGTTCAGATGCACAAGCCATGTACATTCGTATGCTCTGCAGAAATGATAAACATTTGAACCATGTCGGCTCGTAGGTTCAAGGTCAACATCGATATCGCGTCGCCAACACCACCTACCTGTAAAATGTGCCTGCAGCTCACCGAAGGTAATGGATGAGTGTGACTTGAACAGACATGCAGGATTACTCGTAGACGTATGCGCGAACTATACCGTCAAATGAGTTCGAAAGAGGGCGCATTATTGATATGTGATAATGTGGTGCATGCATCCGGAAAATTGCTGTTTGCGTAGGACGAAGTGTTTCGGCAGTGCGACAGGTGTGTGCAGAATGGTTCACGGAAGGCCGTAGAGCACGACGAGATGGGTCAGCTCACATCACCCAACTACCTCTGGAGAAGATCGACACCTCGTCCGAACTGCATTGCAGGACAGATCTGCATCCTCCTTTGCTGTGGCGCAACAGATGGACAGTGGAACACATCGTACACTATCAAGGGTTACATTCGCGTCGTCCATTTCTCCGCCTACCTTTGACTTGTCGGTAATCGAAAATGTGTGGAGTATGGTAAAACGACGGGTGCAGCGCTGTGGCCCAGTGCCAACCATCACAGATGAGCTTTGGCACCAGGTGAGTGCATCATGGATGGATACACCACAGGATATACGCCGTATACGCGTCGATGCTATCACACATGGAACAAGTTATCAGAGCTCTTGGCAGACCCTGTGCCTGCTAGGCAACAGGACACATGCTAGTCATTTCTGCAGGAATCGCTGATGTACATGTCCTCCGAATTTGAACGTCCTATCTCCAGTCGTTCAAGGGGTTCTATTTTATCTGAACATGAATGTACATACATGCTCCAGAAAGGTCAACCCATTACGTGGAAATCCTATGGTTAAATTTAAAAAAATAAGAACTGTTCATCACCAGACAAACAGTCACGCCGTATCTTGGAGTCCAACTGGGCGGAAAGGATAACATCGCACAACACAGACAGTCGCACGTAAAGGAAGCAACACTGTTCGCTGAGGATCTGCAACAATGCCATTTTCAAGTCCATCAGAAGTTTTGCAGTATGCTCCTGAAAGCACAGACTTCAGTGCGCGTGAAACAGGAACATATGAGTATGTGCACAGAGGGATGTGGCCCTCAGACTTACAGGCCTTTAACATGCCAACCGATGCTTCACTGGTCTTTCTCGAATTTCGTGCTGCGTCCTGCTGTTTATGGAAAGGGGATTTGACAAAAGTCGAATAAATATTAGACCGAAGGACAACAACTAAGGCTCAACCTTTGAATTGGAAAGCGGGTAGACTGCTGAACGACTGGAACAACAATGAAACGCACCGAATAGTCCATCAACTATTCCCGTGAATTCAAGAATGCCGTGTAAACCCTTCAGGGAAGGGTACATTACTTTATGGAGAAGAGCCCATATGCAGTTCATCTGCACAGATTCTACAGGAAAGACAATGAAATATGTCAGTGTGGTCCGAGGTTACCAATCGACCACATCGCGTTTAACAGCAACGCCTACTAGGGAATAAGGGAATGAATAAGGACCAACCAGCCGCTGCAAGAGCTTTTGACAAATTATGAATGGAGGACAAGAAAAAATATCGGTAACACCTTCTCTCAGCTTGAAACACAGCAACTACCAGGGTGCGGTAATTACTAAATCCTTCACATCCCGCACAGACTCACCACAGTAGCGCGAATGTAAATAACGAAATTCTGGCGAGTGTATCTGGTGTAGAATTTGTTCCTAGTACTCCAGTCCATGATTACAAACATTTTTTGTTCTCAGACTGTCGGTCTCGGTCAGTGGTGACATATGTTTTGATGAAGACCCACGCGTGTACTCTTGTGCCTCGTTGAAAATCCACAGAGCACTCGATATGAACTATGTGAAATGATATTCCTGCCTGTACACTGCCACGTAAGAGTTACTATCATAATTTCAGTTAAAATTTTTGCGAGATTATGTCGCTTCTGCTTTTGAACAGTTAAAAACTATTTTCTTTGCTTGTACCTATTGTAAGGTACCCCTTCCAGAACGAAATTTTCACTCTGCAGCGGAATGTGCGCTTTTCTGAAATTTCCTGCCAGATTAAATATGTGTGCCAGACCGAGACTCGAACTCGGGACCTTGCCACTTGCGGGCAATTGCTCTGTTCACTGCTCTTGCAGAAGAACTTCCGTGAAGTTAGGAATGATGGAGACGAGGTACTGGAGGAAGCAAAGCTGTGAGGAAGTATCATGAATCGTGCCTGGGTAGCTCAGTCCATTGCCTCATTGCCTGCACGGTAGCTCAGCGTGTTTGGTCAGAGGGTTAGCTGCCCTCTGTAAAAAAATAAATAAAAAAAACTGAGTGAACGTTTCAAAACTGAACTTTAATGGCTGTCATGGGATGTTCGCCCCAAACATATACAACTAACAATATAGAACAAAATGTGATTTTTTTTTAAAAAAACAATGTCTGTAGAGCACTTGGCCACAAAAGGCAAAGATCCCGAGTTCATGTCTCGGTCTAGTACACAGTTATAACCTGCCAGTAAGCGTCAAGGAATCACATATTTGCGGATAAGAGAGCAGATTACTTTATTTCCAATTTTATTACTTCATGTATGTGAGGTGAATGTTGAGCGGTGCAATACGCACGGAGTAAGGAGCGAGCGATAGGTTCCCACACTGGCTGGCAGAAACGGTTGGCCATCTGGCGCTTTCAGAGCTAGTGGGATGAGATGCCGATGCAGAAATCGAGTAATTGTTATGAATAAATATTTTCTAACAAAAAAAAATGTTCAAACGTGTGTGAAATCTTATGGGACTCAACTACTGAGGTCGTCAGTCCATAAGCTTACACACTACATAACCTAAATTATCCTAAGGACAAACACACAGCCGGCCGCGGTGGCCGAGCGGTTCTAGGCGCTCCAGTCCGGAACAGCGCTGCTGCTACGGTCGCAGGTTCGAATCCTGCCTCGGGCGTGGATGTGTGTGATGTCCTTAGGTTTAAGTAATTCTAAGTCTAGGGGACTGATGACCTGAGATGTTGAGTCCCATAGTGCTCAGAGCCATTTTTGACAAACACACACACCCATGCCCGAGGGAGGACTCGAACCTCCGTGGGATCAGCCGCACAGTCCATGACTGCAGCGCCTTTGACCGCTCGGCTAATCCCGCACGGCTTCTAACAAAAGTTGCCTTTTGCCACTGAGACGTCAGGAGGAATCTACATGTCATAAATGTTATCTTTCAGTAACTTTACAGTGTCAGGAAACGTTGACATTAATAAACAACCGAAGAAATAAGATCTTATACGAACCACAACGACTGTATGCTCAAGCTACACATTCTGCGCCCTAGCCGGCAGGATGCCTTTCGGTAGGGTGCCTTTCGATCTAGTCAAGCGGTAGACCATGCTCTCGTACCGTTACTAGATAGCTTATAACGACTGTGAACAGGTTCATTTTACAGTGTTTCTTAGATAAACGTACCACAATGGCAGCCAGTGCAAAAATTATTTGCACAAAACTTCATCCGATTCATTATGTAACACATCGACAGTAGTACTGCACTTTCAGAATCCGAAGGCGCTGCTACGACTCTGCAAGGGAACGTAAAACTACGAGAACATCTCGACATAACAGGTAGGAAGAATTCCTACGTTGCCGCTAACAAAGTCATTTCAAGAACGTACTGGCTTGATTATCGCAAAACCCCGGTGGGAAAGCGTGGCCAGTTATATTGTACGCTCCTTATACCATCATCTACAGACTCACGGGCTAAACTGAGATATTTCTGGAGGTTTGAAAAAACCAATATCTTTAAATCATTGATTTTATAACAGTCTTTGTCTCCATAATTATTCTCTCTCAGAAATATGCGACAATATATTGTTTCTTCACCTTTTTCTGCCACCAACACAATTCGGATGAAAGTTGCACTAGATGTATCGTTTTGTCAGTAATAATTGGAATATTAAATTTCAGACTTGTTTTTATTCCGTAAAACAAAACAAATAATGTCTTTGAGCCTTTTCTAAATAAATCATGCAGTTAATATCTGGCTGCTTAAATTAAGTTGGAGGCAGCTTGTTTGGTGACGCAACACTCAAATGCCTTAACACTAGAACCACCAGATTTTGCAAACGCCCTAGAACCGCCGTCGGGACAAAAATGTCCAAACTATAGGCGAAGAGTTTACAGCTGTGTGTCAGTCTTTTTCATTTTAGGGGATGAGTTTTTCTATAGAAAATAGTGACTGCAATGATCTGTTATTTTGTTTTAAGTTTAAACAAAGGATGTTTTCATTTTTTTTTCAGAATAACTTAAAAACGCAATGATCGTCATGTCATAACAAAATCCTGTATTTTTATAGAACTACAGCCAAGTCAAAAAGTTTTAGAAACAAAACGATATTGTCTAGAAGTAGGAAGTAACATCTAACAGTCAGCACGCTACCACCTGTAGTCTAGACATAGCGTCGTCGATTAGTGAACAAAACGTCCTCAGTCTGGGTTCGAAACCCGTTGCCGCTTAAATTCTTATTAATAATCAGCAATGGTGGCCGAAAGCTTCCAGCGGAAGAAGTCACCCTCGTTCTGACAACGGCCTTGTTAAAGAGGGCAGAAGAGCGGACAGAGGTGAAGGGCACCCTTTTGTCCTTGAGATATGAAACGCACCTAATTGCGGAAGAATCAGCAATGATCAACGCCATGAATATGCAAAAGGCTATGGAAACCACTAGATTAAAGACACATAACGTGCATCCACAGGAAATGTAGTCTGTGTTTTAAAAAGTGTTACAATGATGGCTCCATTGGCAAAGGATTCCGGAACATTTCCCCATTCGGATCTGCAGGAGGGGACTGCGAAAGGGAATTGACCATGAGAAAAAGACTGAATAACCAAAGAAATTATAACATTGAATGTTAGAAGCTCGAATGTGGTAGCGAAAATAGAAAACCTAAAAAGAGATATAGATATAGTCGGGGTCAGTGAAGAAAATGCAAAGAAGACAACGATTTCCGATTAGATGAGTATAGAGTGATAGCTACGGCAGCAGAAAGTGGTACAACGAGTGTAAGAATCGTTATGAATAGGAAAGTAGGGCAGAGAGTGTTTGCTGTGAACAGTTCAATGATAGGGTTGTTTTTATCAGAATCGACACCAAACCAACACCGACAACGATAGTTGTATACATGCCGATGTCGCAAGCTGAGGATGAAGAGATGGGGAAAGTATATCAATACAGTACGGAAAGGGAGATGAAAATCTAATACTCATCGGAGACTGTAATGCGCTTGTAGATGAAGCAGTAGAAGAAAAGGTTACAGGAGAATATAGCGGAATGAGATAGGAGAAAGACTAATTGAGCTCTGTAATAAATTTTAGCTGGTAATAGCAAATGCTCTGTTCAAGAATTATAAGAGTAGAAGGTATACTTGGGGAAGGCCGGGTGATACGGGAAGATTTCAGTTAGATTACATCATGGACAGATAGACATTCCAAAATCAGATACTGGATTGTAAGGGGTACCCAGGAGCAGATGAGTAGACTGAAGTTTATGAGATTAGTCAGGAAGAATCTATACGCAAAGATGTGGGATACTATGAATGACGAGAGACGCTTGAAGTTCTCTAAGGCTATAGATACAGCAATAAGGAGTAGCTCAGTAGGCAGTACAGTTGAAGAAGAATGGACGTCTCTAAAATGGGCAATCACACCACTTGGAAAGAGAAACATAGAAGCAAAGAAAGTAACTGCGAAGAAACCATGGGTAACAGAAGAAAAACTTCAGTTGATCGAAGGAAGTACAAATAAGCTCAGGGAAATTCTGGAATACAGAAATACAAGTCGCTGTGGAATGGAATAAACAGGAAGTGCAGAAAAGCTAAGACGAAACGCTGCATGAAAAATGTAAAGAAATCGAGAAAGAAGTGATTGTCGAAAGGACTGACTCAGCATATACGGAAGTCAAAATAACCTTCGGTGGAGTTAAAACCAAGGATCGTAACATTAACAGTGCAACGGGTGTTGCACAGTTAAATGCAGAGAAGAGAGCGAAAGCCTCTATGAGGGGGAAGATTTGTCTGATGTGATAGAAGAAGAAACCAGAGTCGATTTGGAAGAGATAGGGAATCCATTATTTGAATCAGAAGATAAGTAAGCTTTGGATGAATTAAGCTCAAAAACGCAGAGGGGTTGATAACATTCCATCAGAATTTCTAAAATCGTTGGGGGAAGTAGCAACATAACAACGACTATTTACGTTGGTGTGTAGAATGTACGAGACCGGCGACATACCATCTGACTTTCGGGAAAATATCGGCTTCACAATTCCGATGCGTGCAAGATCTGACAAGTACGAGAATTATCAAACAATCAGCTGAAGAGCTCATGCATCCAAATTGATTACAAGACTAATATACAGAAGAATGGAAAATAAAATGTGCTAGATGACGCTCAGTTTGGTTTTAGGAAAGGTGAAGGCATCAGAGAGGCAATTCTGACGTTGTGGTTTATAATGGAAGCAAGACTAAAGAAAAATCAAGACACGTTCATAGGATTTGTTGACCTGGAAAAAGCGTTCGACAATGTAAAATGGTGCAAGATGTTCGAAATTCTGAGAAAAGTAGGGCTAAGCTATAGGGAGAGACGGGTGATACACAATTCGTAAAAGAACCCAGAGGAAATAATAAGAGCGGACGAACAAGAAGGAAGGACTCAGATTAAAAAGGGTGTACGATAGGGACGTAGTCTTTCACCCCTACTGTTTAATCTGTACATCGAAGAAGCAATAATAGAAATAAAAGAAAAGTTCAAGAGTGGAATTAAAATTCAGGGTGAAAGGATATGCGATTCGTTGAAGACATTGCTATCCTCATTGAAAGTGAAGAAGAATTACATGATCTGCTGAATGGAATGACCAGACTAATGAGTACAAAATATGGATTGAGAGTAAATCGAAGTAAGACGAAAGTAATGAGAAGCAGGAGAAACTTAACATCATGTTTGATTGTCAGGAAGTAGATGAAGTTAAGGAATTTTGATGCCTAGGTAGCACAATAACCAATGACGGACGAAGCAAGGAGGACATCAAAAGCGTACTGGCACTGGCAAACAGGGCATTTCTGGCAAAGAGAAGTCTACTAGTATCAAACACCGGCCTTAATGTGAGAAAGAAATTTCTGAGGATGTACGTTTGGAGTACAGGATTATACGGTAATGAAACATGGGCTGTGGGAAAACCGGGACGGGAGAGAATCGAAGCATTTCAGATTTGTTGCTACAGACGAATGTCGAAAATTAGGTGGACTGATCTGGTAAGGAACGAGGATGTTCTGCGCAGAATTGGAAAGGAAATGAATATATGGAAAAAACTGACAGGGAGAAGGTACATGGTGATAAGAAATCTGTTAAGACAGTAGGGAATGACTTACGTGGCACTAGAGGGAGCTGTAGATGGCAAAAACTATAGAGGAAGACAAATACTGGAATACATTTAGCAAATAATTGAGGACGTTGGTTACGAGTGTTGCTCTGAGATGAAGAGATTGGTACCGGAGAAGAATTCGTGGAGAAAATGTTACCATAATCTTCGGACGAATAGAGGTCTGTATTTTAATACAGATTATTTGAAATTAAATGTAGTCTGTGTAATAGTAAGTTAGAGGTTCCTTTTAGATTGCTACAGACCATCGTTGTCTTTGGATTAAGCTTTGTAACATGCGCAGAAATGTGGAGCTGTAACAAAACATTTCCTGTAGGCAGGTCCTGGTTTCTGTATAATCTTTGACCAGTTGCACTGTGAGCTAAAGAAAGAAATCTCGTAGTGTTATTTTGAGATTTGTTACTTCCCTGTATATTACTCAAGTAAGGTCTAGAGTATTACAAAAATATGATCAGGCCACTTGCGTCCACCATTTTTCATTGAGTACTTGTGAGTCATATGCTCAACATCAATTTGTCCATGTATAGTTTTCATCGAAAGTTGTCACTTTCAAACTTCGAGTGCGTGTCAGTTCCAATACGTAACTCTGGATGCAAGGGAGTGAGAATCATTACGATCATTACTCCCTTTCCTTAACAGTCTGTGAGGATCATATCGCCGTATTTGTAAGCTGCAGTTTTGCATAGGTTGTCGCCAGCTTTCTGCATGCACACAGATACTTCCTTTCTAATTTTGTTCATTCTACGAAGCGAGACTGTCCAGCTGCTTTTCGGATATCGTGGTAGAAAAAGTGATGTGAAAAACTTCTTCCCTTATTTAGGTATGGATGTACACGTTTCTTGACTACAAAACCACTAACAGATTCACCACAAGCAGAAGTTTCATCTTTATGGGAACATGGGGAAGCATTTCGCATATATTTGGAATCTTTATCGACAGCCATCCAGTATCCCTACCCGTATTTGTTGGGATTCAAAGTAATGAAATGAGACTAGAATCTACACTTGGACGGGAGGAATACATGGACAAGGAACGTTCATGTTTTGACGGTCTGCTGTGTCTCTCTGTGGACTAAGATTTGTAATCTGCGCATACATAGAAAACTGACACGAGAACTAATTTATCATTATTTAGCCTTTGCAACCGTCTCGACGACGTGATGATTTGCTTGAAGCGATTACGTTATAAAAAAAACTTGCAAGACTGTACTTCTAATTTTCCTGACCAAGGAAGTTGCACTGCTATACCCTCGGATTCAGCGGCATCCCTGCCATACACGGCGGGAGATGCATCAGGCTGGGGGCTCTTCACCTACCAGCGCAGTATGCGCTTCGGTTTCACTCCTTTTATGTATACGTTTGAGAATGGATTCATCAATTTGACAGAGGAGCGTTTGCTCTCAGGGGCATTTTGATGCCAGTCCGCGCTGATCGGTTTCGCGGCACGTCTGTTGCAGCTGCAAGCGCAATTTATCACTGCAATCCTTAACGTTTGCTAATAATCGAGCAAATAGATTTATGTGGTTCAAAGATTCCTTACGACTTACGGCTGTCGATAAAGATTCGATACAGATCTTTTCACAAAATGATTTCCCTTGTGTGAACGTTTCCTGGGAAACCACAGCAGGTGGTAACCAAATACACAGATGTGTCTACAGATAGTAAACAGCATTTTTCCTTTATAATAGCAAGAAAATTGATGCCGAAGCTTCAGCGAAATTGTGCTTTGCTCAAGGCGGACCCCTTCCTAAAACAAATCTATAAGTAAAGCAAACAAGAACAGAAGAACTTCTATTTGAAGATGATTAGAGTAATTACATTTTACTTTCATCAAGGTATCATCCCTTGGATTGAATGACTGCCTCACAAACTCGAGGCATGCTTCAAAACGTTTTTATAGGTATTGTGAGTCTATACGACTCATCACATCCTTAGTTACAACCAGAAATGCTCCTCGCTTATTATAACAACTGCCCGGAGACGTCTGCCTACTATTTCAATATCATTACATCCAGGCCTTTAGGGTGGCTACACTATATCTTTCAGGATCTTCTGTTATTTTTCTTTGATGCAATGTACTTCATACAGAAAGCCAGCCGATGTATTGGGTCGTTATCTTGTAATGTGAACTCTTGCCTATTAAGCGGAATCCATATGGTTTCGGATGAAACTGGAGAATGCGGTGGTAGTGCTTCTTGTCCATACACACATCTATTTTTACAATGCCGTCAATCTATCTCCTGCAAAGCACCCCGAAACCATAGTAGAATCCCCACAGTGTTTAACTATAAGTAGAATGCATTACTGGACCACCTTTTCTCCTTTGGACCGTCGAAGAAACGTCGTCCTCGTGGTACTAAAAATCTCTAATTTTGTTTCATCTATGAATTTTAACTTTCTTCCACTCTTCATGTGTCCACTTACTCTGTTCCCTAGCCCATTGGAATATCTTCTTTTTATTGAAAGGCTTCACAAGGGGTTTCTTCTTATGCTACACGTCTTTCAAAGCGGGCGTCATTTAGTTTCCTTTTTATTGTTGAAACCGAAATGTTTCTCTTGTTCTGCCCGAATTCGTATGACTGTTTTGAACCTATTTCACTTACTAACAATTCTAATGAATTCTAGATATTTCACTAGGTTTGCTTTGCCATGGTAGGTCCTTATTGCCCCCCCCCCCCCCCCCCCCGTATAGACACGTCACATCGTTTCACAATTTGGGCCACAGATAAATTGAGTGCTACAATCGCAGCACGTTTGTCTATGGATACCTCTGCTCTTGGAGCCATAATAACTATGTGCGCACTGTCAGTTGTTAGTAAGGACATTATGTATTTCATTATTTCATAGGCAACCGATGGTGACTGATATCACTCAACGCAGCTTTCTCTCTCCTTTACGAAATGTAATATTGTATTCATCGTATCACTGTTTGAAGTTACAGACATCAGAATCCAACAGGGCAGTATGGTACGAGCGTTCATATGACACACAGGTAAACGGACGTATCAATTCAGGAAACTAATTTGTCTGTAATAACACTCTTCCGGAAAATATTGCGTGTAAATGAAAACAGACGCATATACCAGAGATGTTATCCAATGTTGTACTATTCCTTTGGTTACTCATCCTTAGCCTTGGTATTATGTGATATCTACAGGGAATTAGATGTCAGTTATCAGGTGCATTGAAATGAGTGGTAGTATATGTTGACGACAAACGTAGGGACTTCTGGGACTCTAGCATGCGTGCAGTCACGCGAAAATCGAGCGATAAGATCATCTTTTCGTGACCAGATGAAACAGTCGCTTGCATAAATGTATCTCTGGTAGTTTTCCATCCATTCACAGTATTTCATTATTCCACAAGCAGCCGATGTTGACTGATATCAGTCAACGCAGCTTTCTCTTTCCTTTACGAAAAATAATACTTGGAGTTGATAAAACCGGAATATTGATTTTGTTGCGCCGATTAGTTCAGTTGGTATGAAATTTAGAAACTCCGCCTTTCTCTTATGGCTTCTGGAAATAACACAGAATGTGTTCGTAATATTTCAACTTTTACCGTAGCAGTCACTCACAGACCGACTGTACCATATCCTGCCATAATTGTGTCAGCAGCAGCACACTACATCTGACACACAGATAATAGGGTGCAGTTCTTTTTTGTTTTGTTTACGGTTTTAGGCATTGTGAGATAATATCACATACGAAATGTCAGGTACTCTCGTTTCCAGTAACGAGAGACTTCTATTAAATGAATAATGGCACCAGTCCCGTCAGTAAGGTCACATTAGGTCAGGTAGTCTTGTTTCCAGTAACGAGATACTTCTACTAAGTGAGTAATGGTACTAGTCCCGTCAGTAAGGTCACATTTCAACAGTGGCATTCAGCTTATTGTATGAATTAATTTCTCCTCCGTCAAGACTGTATTGCCATTTGTGAAAACCTCTGTATTTCATGCCTAACTGTAATTTCAACCGCTTGGCCATCATAAAGGAACATTACACAAAAATTCCGTCTTTTCCAACTTAATATTTATTTCGTGTCTACCCAAACATGTTCCCCTTATCCATGTTAGGCGTCGTCAGTGGCCTGTACTATATGGAAAATTAAGTAATTATACATCATTTCTTAGGTTTTTAGTATTCCACTGCACGACACGATAGCCATTTCTGTTATTTGGACAGATTTTAGAATAAGGTTAACTTTCTTCCAAATTAAAAATCGTTAAATTAGTTCTTGTATCAGTAACAACTTCACTAAAATTAATCATCAATATTGATTAAATGACACTTTGCTGGACTGTTTACTTG
Organism: Schistocerca americana; assembly: GCF_021461395.2. Taxonomy (NCBI): domain Eukaryota; kingdom Metazoa; phylum Arthropoda; class Insecta; order Orthoptera; family Acrididae; genus Schistocerca; species Schistocerca americana. The sequence goes on along the minus strand of NC_060124.1, from coordinate 275,194,829 downwards.
TATAGTTCGCACTGTTGTTGTCACTCAATGTTGTAGCAAAGTCAGGAGATTTTATAGACGCGACATGACTCTCCGGAGTCAAGAGTAAAAAACAAATAATAAGAATAGTGGGTCGTTTCAAATCCTGCACAGGTGGGCAAGGTCATGTGCAGTGAGCAACAGGAAAGGTTATGTGTAATGAAACCTATAAGTGCAGCCCACTATCAATTGGAAGCCTGTACGGTGAGTGCATCTAGCTTGTACAGAAGAACCAATATATACGTGAAAAGAAAGAAAAACGAAAGTAATTGATTATTCACGACCTTTTATTTGTGAATTGTTAGATAGCTAAAATTTGCTGTTAGAAAACACTACAAACATCCTAAGAAAATTTGAATAAATAAATATTGTCTTTATATTACAGACAGCTGATGATATCTAGTATTAATAGTTTAAACACGTCTTGTTAGAAAAAAACGTAACCATTTAGTTGCACACGACGGAATTTTTCTTATCTACACTCCTGGAAATTGAAATAAGAACACCGTGAATTCATTGTCCCAGGAAGGGGAAACTTTATTGACACATTCCTGGGGTCAGATACATCACATGATCACACTGACAGAACCACAGGCACATAGACACAGGCAACAGAGCATGCACAATGTCGGCACTAGTACATTGTATATCCACCTTTCGCAGCAATGCAGGCTGCTATTCTCCCATGGAGACGATCGTAGAGATGCTGGATGTAGTCCTGTGGAACCGCTTGCCATGCCATTTCCACCTGGCGCCTCAGTTGGACCAGCGTTCGTGCTGGACGTGCAGACCGCGTGAGACGACGCTTCATCCAGTCCCAAACATGCTCAATGGGGGACAGATCCGGAGATCTTGCTGGCCAGGGTAGTTGACTTACACCTTCTAGAGCACGTTGGGTGGCACGGGGTACATGCGGACGTGCAGTGTCCTGTTGGAACAGCAAGTTCCCTTGCCGGTCTAGGAATGGTAGAACGATGGGTTCGATGACGGTTTGGATGCACCGTGCACTATTCAGTGTCCCCTCGACGATCACCAGTGGTGTACGGCCAGTGTAGGAGATCGCTCCCCACACCATGATGCCGGGTGTTGGCCCTGTGTGCCTCGGTCGTATGCAGTCCTGATTGTGGCGCTCACCTGCACGGCGCCAAACACGCATACGACCATCATTGGCACCAAGGCAGAAGCGACTCTCATCGCTGAAGACGACACGTCTCCATTCGTCCCTCCATTCACGCCTGTCGCGACACCACTGGAGGCGGGCTGCACGATGTTGGGGCGTGAGCGGAAGACGGCCTAACGGTGTGCGGGACCGTAGCCCAGCTTCATGGAGACGGTTGCGAATGGTCCTCGCCGATACCCCAGGAGCAACAGTGTCCCTAATTTGCTGGGAAGTGGCGGTGCGGTCCCCTACGGCACTGCGTAGGATCCTACGGTCTTGGCGTGCATCCGTGCGTCGCTGCGGTCCGGTCCCAGGTCGACGGGCTCGTGCACCTTCCGCCGACCACTGGCGACAACATCGATGTACTGTGGAGACCTCACGCCCCACGTGTTGAGCAATTCGGCGGTACGTCCACCCGGCCTCCCGCATGCCCACTATACGCCCTCGCTCAAAGTCCGTCAACTGCACATACGGTTCACGTCCACGCTGTCGCGGCATGCTACCAGTGTTAAAGACTGCGATGGAGCTCCGTATACCACGGCAAACTGGCTGACACTGACGGCGGCGGTGCACAAATGCTGCGCAGCTAGCGCCATTCGACGGCCAACACCGCGGTTCCTGGTGTGTCCGCTGTGCCGTGCGTGTGATCATTGCTTGTACAGCCCTCTCGCAGTGTCCGGATCAAGTATGGTGGGTCTGACACACCAGTGTCAATGTGTTCTTTTTTCCATTTCCAGGAGCGTACATGTTACCTATAACTGAAGTAGTAACTGAAGAAGAATGCCTGCAAATATTAACATCACACAAAAACTTAACGCTCATTTTCGACTGAGAAACTATCAGCAGCAAATTATGATCGCTTACAAAGTTGTAGATACATGTGCAGGGGCATATGTCATGAGATATCCGGGCCACAGCATTGTGTATTAATTATACCTACAATGCAACATGTACTTTATAGGATTTTCCGTTGAGGTGAGCTTTTGGGTTTTCGATAGGCTCCTGCTAGGCAAGAAATCAGGACTCTTTACACGAATGACGGAATTTACCTTGAAATGGCCGCAGTGTTATCAAATCTTTTTTCCCCAAAACCCTTGATCTTGGCGTTTGTGGCGAGACTTGCGTGCCTCAGCGATACAGATAGCCAAACCGTAGGTGCATCCATAATGGAGGAGTACCTGCTAGGATGCCAGACACACGTCTGGTTGCTGAAGAGGGGCAGCAGCCTTTTCAGTAGTGGGAGGGGAACAGTCTGGATGATTGACTGACCTGGCCTTGCAACACCAACCAAAACGGCTTTCCTGTGCTGGTACTGCGAGCAGCTGAAAGCAAGGGGAAACTACAACCGAAATTCTTCCCGAGGGCATCCTCTTGGGTAAAACATTCCGGAGGTAAAATAGTCCCCCATTCGGATCTCCGGGCGGGGACAACACAGGGGGACGTCATTGTCAGGAGAAACAAAACTGGCGTTCAACGTGTCGGACCGTGGAATGTCAAATTCATTAATCGGGCAGAATTAGATAGCTTAAAATTAGAATTAGTGACGTTCGGTGCCTGGAGGAACAGGACTTCTGGTCAGTCAAATACAGGGTTGTAAATACAAAATCAAATAGAGATATACAGGAGTAGGTTTAATAATGAAGAGGAAAATAGGAACTAGGATAAGCTACTATGAGCAGCATCGTGAACCATTATTGTAGCCGAGATAGCAACGAAGCCCATGACTACCACAGTAATACAAGTTTTTATGCCAGCTAGCTCCGCAGATGAGGAAGAGATTAAAGAAATGTATGAGGACATAAAAAAAACTATTGAGGTAGTTAAGGGAGACGAAAATTTAATAACCGTTCGGGACTGGAATTCGATAGTAGGAAAAGGAAGAGAAGGAAAAGTAGCAGGTGAATATGGACTGGAGGAAGAGAATGAAAGAGGAAGCCGCCTGGTAGAATTTTGCAGAGAGCATAATTCATTCATCGCTGACACTTGATTTAAGAATCTTGAAAGAAGGTTGTAGGCGTGGAAGAGACCTGGACAAACTGGAAGGTTTCAGATAGATTATATAATGGTGAGACAGATTTAGGTTCAAAAATGCTTCAAATGGCTCTGAGCACTACGAGACTTAGCTTCTGGGGTCATCAGTCCCTTAGAACGTAGAAGTACTTAAACCTAACTAACCTAAGAACAGCACACACAACCATGCCCGAGGCAAGATTCGAACCTGCGACCGTAGCTGTCGCGCGGTTCCAGACTGTTAATGCCTAGAACCGCTCGGCCACTCCTGCCGGCAGACAGATTTAGGAACCAGGTTTTAAACTGTTAGACATTTCCAGCGGCATATGTGAACTCTGACCACAATTTATTGGTTATGAACTGTGGATTAAAACTAAAGAAACTGCAGAAAGGTAGCAATTTAAGGAGATGGGGCCGCGATAAACTAAAAGAACTAGAGGTTGTAGGGAGTGTCAGAGGGAGCATTAGGGAATGATTGACAAGAACAGAGGAAAGGAATACAGTAGAAGAAGAATGGGTAGCTATGAGAGATGAACAAGCCTTTCTGAAGCAGATAGATTTGTTAACATCGAGTACAGATTGAAGTGTCTGGAACCCTTTTCTGCAAATATATGTATGGAGTGTAACTATGTATGGAAGTGAAACATGGACGACAAACAGATTAGACAAGAAGAGAATAAAAGTTTCTGAAATGTGGTGCTACATAAGAATGCTGAAGATTATATGAATAGACCACGGAACTAATGAGGAGGTACTGAATATAATTGGGGAGGAGATTTTTGTCGCTCTGTCTGGCAAGAACAAGACACCGGTTTGTAGGACAGATTCCGAGGTAGCCAGCGGTCACCAGTTTAGTACTGGGCTGAAGCATGGGGAGTAAAAATTGTAGAAGGAGACGAATAGAAGGATACAGTAAAGAGATTCAGAAGGATATAGTTTGCTGTAGTTACTCAGAGATGAAGAGGCTTGCACAGGATAGAGTAGCATCGAGAGTTGCATCAAGCCAGTCTTTGGACTGAAAACCACATCAAACAACAACAACGAGCTGCTACACTCCGTAGCAAGCGCAAATCCTCGGCAGGTGGCTACAGAAATCTAGGATTGCATTTCTTCTATAATCAGTAGCATCATCCACGGACTGCTTTATGGGGCTTCCGAATGTATCCACCAACAGATCATTTACGCATATATACTGAAACTGTCGGCTACCCCCCCCCCCTTTCTCGCCCCCCGCAATAAGACTCACAATTGGGTACATAAAAAGTTACCTTTAATTAAGGTTAAGAAGGAGAAAGAACGACGTGTTTAGTTCTGTTTGACAGACAGTCCTAAACACTACAGCAAAGCTGATCTGATGTACGGAAAGCTCGTTTTTTATTCACTGACGGCGCGGAACCGCACCGAAAACCTTCCAAAAGCCGAGGAACACGGCATCAAGCTGTGTGCTGTTGTCTGTAGCAGCGGTTCTCAACCACCAGGTAGCGACACATCGCCGTGGTTTTTTTGAGTGGTTACTGTGCCTTGACCGTATTTAGACGCCAATTGTCAAGACGTAGTGTTGCTAGTATCTTCGTCCTCACTGATATTTTCAGTTATCGTGCCGTTTGTCGGGTGGAAGGGAATAGATTAGGTTGTTGGATGGTTCTCCAGCCGTCCCTAGGTCCTATTGCTATCCGATTATTTAGTATTACGCTTGGCTGCCTGTCGCACCTAAACTTACATCAGAGTTTCCTCCCCAGGCCGACCCTTGGAACACTTCTGAGCACCACTGTTTTGTTGTTTTGGATTGAGATTTTCTTTTAGTTTCAAGTTCTGTGCGTGGCCTTCAACCATGTATTAATTTAGTTTGTTTTAATGTTCAGTATGTGGCCTTCAGCCGAACTTCTACATGAAATATTTTAAGATAAGGCCTTCAGTCGTCTTAATTTAAATTTGAAAGGTCATTTGTTAAAAACCTTTTAAAATGTTTTTACTGGAGTTCTTGAAATCCATTCCTTAAGCCCTCAGTTCTTCTATTTTGTAACTATGGTCTTCAGCCATGTGTAGTCCTTAAGACAATTTTAGTAACTTGTGTTCTGGCCTTCAACCTTATTGTTTCTGAATTCTTTTAAAGGAATGTGTGTTAAAGTGTTTTAGCAAAATAAAGTTTGTATGTTTGTTCAACTAGCAGCAACCGATCTGGTCCCCTTACGACAACCTGATCCGCTCTGTCCTGCAAAACCAGATTTGAAAAAGAAATATGAATAATTTAATGAAAACGTTTCTATTCTAGTGTCAGGAACTGACGTAGACGACCGAGAATTATGTTGAATAAGGAAGGGCATCTTGCATTAACGGGAAGTGGTTCTACGATATTCAATTAAAATACAGTCAGGAAATACCCTTACGAAATGCAGTTACGTTAATAGCATTATGAAATTGGTAGCAAAATCTCCAAACTAAATAGTTATCAAAGCTAAGGTAAAAGTAAGTCCAACTTGTGATAGCAAGTCATCAGCTAAAAACAGTTCAGAGTGCAACTCGATGATTCACAAATTGACACACCCGATACAAAGAATAGTTACTCACACTCTTTCTATCCTCAGTTCCTTAACACAAGCGGAATAAGTTAAGAGTCCTATTCTGGTGCTCATTCACGCCTGCCGAAATATAACGTGCCCTCAAAGGTTAAACGCAGCGACCATTCACCGCCCAGAATCAATCACCTATACAACTGAATCACGCACGTTACCATAGCCAGGTCTGCCTTCTTCCAGCACTCGACTAAAAGTGTCCAGAATAGCTCTCTTGAGCTCTTCGTTCGAAAAGTCCCAGTCTCCACTTGACTCCTGTAGTCAGACTTACTGTCTACTTCTCCAATGGCTGAAGGCCATCCCCACCAGAATACATTGTCCTAAGTTTCTACAGACGTGATTTGATTCAAGTTGACCACTTCCCATATTAAACTAACATATCACAACAATACTTAAACAGAAATGGTATAAATATTCGGTTACACCGAGATCATTTGCAATAAATGTAAGTAATATTTTCTTCATAAACAAATAAGCCAACATTCTTGCGCAAGTGTGCTCACAATGAATGACAACCGATTGTCGTTAAATATTGCTTAAACAGCTATTTGTGCCTTCTTGGCAGAAGCGTTTTTGGTTCTCTTTTCAATTGTGGTGTCCGCTAACACATGTGATTGACAAATTCAAAATTAGTACAAAGTCACTGGCAAAATAGTAAACTGTTCACTAAACAAATCACAAGTATGACAAAATACGTGGTACTTATGTTGCTTTCATTTGCTGTGTAATGGTGGAAGAATGATGTACTGACAAATATTTGCATGGTATAAAAATGCGATAAATGAAGAAATAAAGTAGATGCAGTTGTATAACTTTCAGAGATGATAGATATAGTGCAATGCTATTATCTGAGGTATTGTTTGCTCGAATCGCATGAATCAATTGTTGTTGTTGTTGTCGTTGTGGTCCTCAGTCCGAAGACTGGTCTCATGCAACTTGTAACGGAACCTATTAAAGGTTTTACTTTACCGAAGTATGCGATACCCTCCAAATTCAACCAGTTTAACTTTTCTATAAAGTTATTGTGTATGTTAACAATGATTGCATAACATGTCTCCATAAACAGTCAACCCATTAAAATTATACTGAATAACTAACCCACACGAAAGTTAATATCACTTGATCACTGATACAGCAAATGTCATCATGCATAAACACTAAGTTCACCTTAAATAATTAATATGAAGTACGAAAAATAGTGGCCAACTCACGTATTTTGGATCTCCTTAAATAAAAATCACCCAGTGAAACCTATTTGTTTACTAGGACAGTTTTCACTCAGTAGACGAAAACCAATGCAATTCTTAATAATTCATGTTATTTACTTATTTATACAAATTAGAGAAGTCAGTTGACAAACTTCTAAAAAACTGCCTTTTTTTAACAAAGAATTATTCTGTCAAGTCAACAAGTCTGTTTGTTATTTTAATAACCTGTTAAATTATGTCACTTGATATAAATTAATAACTTTTCTGCATGAATTACAATAACAGATGTACATGTGACTTATAAACTATATATCTTTTTAGTAGTTCTTTGACAAGGTGGGTTGGGAGCGCAGTCGGAATGTCACTTTGGTAAAGTGTGTATGTGTGTTATTGTTCGAGGTGGATAAACAATGCAAAGAACATGTAAAAGAAGTACTACTATGTGTTGTGTCATTGTCTTTGGTGGACAGTGAAATTAAGTTGGCCACCAAAGTAATAAATATTTGAAGTTTAAATATTTGTTGGTTTCGCTCATTATTTATCATCGAAAGCACGTAAAATCATGGGACCTCATCTTTTTATCCCTAGACAACCTGATTTAGAGCCAGCATCAACATCGAGACACAGCAGCGATCCAGCAAGCAGCAGCGATTACCACAATGCATTTTAATGGCGCCAACCTAACGTCAAGTGCTAACAAGCTCCGTAAATGGGAGTGAAATAGTGCGATTATAGCCGTATCTGCGACTAGGCGACCATTACAAACTCTCCATGCTACTCTGTCTTGTGCCAGATTCTTCTTCTCCAAGTAACCAGTGCAACATACATCCTTCTGAATCTGCTTACTATATTCGTATCTTGGTCTCCCTCTACGATTTACGCCGCCAAGACTTTCCTCCAGTACTAATCTGGTGATCCTTTGGTGTCTCAGAATGTGTCCTACCAACGGATCCTTTCCTCTACTCATGTTGTGCCACAAATTTCTTTGCTCCCCAGTTCTGACCAGTATCTCCTCATTAGTCACGCCATCTACCAATATAATCTAATGAATCAATTAAAAATTGATATAAGATCGTAGGCTTCCGCGGCCGGTGTCATAGTGATTAAAATTCTTCTGGTTATTGCGCCGCGTCATAGCTAAAAACGAACAACAATAATAAACTAAAACCGACGTTTCGGTCGATTTGCACCGGCCTTCCTCAGGGCGCAACTGGTTTTGCATGGGGATAGGTGCTTCTGTTTATTACAGACTGTCGATGTCTGACGTCACTGTTGTAAAACTTTTAATTGGCCCTCCAATATAATTGGCTAGTCATAACGTAAGGGAATATGGAAGGAAAGATGCTATCCGTGGATGTCGATGTCGTCAACGCTTGGTAGCTGTCCGCCGATCACCGTTCGGTTTCTGGTCGGCAAGTTTTCCTCCTGGTGTGCATGGAAGTGGACTGACAGTTGCTCTACAGCTGTTTGTGCAGATACGTCCGTGTTCCGTGTGGCTTTTGCATCGTAAGAAAGGTAGCTAAAACCAAAGGGAGCAGAACACGAGAAGAAGTCAAAGAAGAGAAGCTTCCACTGGTACATTTACCATATGCAAAAGGCGTCAGCGAACGTATAGACAACGTCCTCCACCGACGAGGCTTCAAACCGATTTTTCGAAGCAGTCACAGGACCAACGAAATGATAGGTTCCACCAAGGATGTACTCAACAATCTTAACACGGCAGGTGTTTACGAACTACGGTGTGAGTGCGGAACAGGGAGAAGCAGGGAGACCTGTCAGCTTACGAGTAGCAGGACACGAACGCTATGTACGATTACAGCAACATCATAAATCGGCCACAGCGGAACACCACCGTGACTGTGCAACACCTATCAGGTTCCAGGAAGCCCGAGTACTGGCGAAAGAATCGTGGATGCGAGAATGGAAAATACGGGAGTCGATCGAATTTAATAAGCAGCCTGACAACATCAACAGAGAAGATGGCTACAAACTCCCGGCGTCCTGGCTGCCGGCCATCCCAGTCTACATCTACATCTACATCTACATTTATACTCCGCAAGTCACCCAACGGTGTGTGGCGGAGGGCACTTTACGTGCCACTGTCATTACCTCCCTTTCCTGTTCCAGTCGCGTATGGTTCGCGGGAAGAATGACTGTCTGAAAGCCTCCGTGCGTGCTCTAATCTCTCTAATTTTACATTCGTGATCTCTTCGGGAGGTATAAGTAGGGGGAAGCAATATATTCGATACCTCATCCAGAAACGCACCCTCTCGAAACCTGATGAGCAATCTACACCGCGATGCAGAGCGCCTCTCTTGCAGAGTCTGCCACTTGAGTTTATTAAACATCTCCGTAACGCTATCACGGTTACCAAATAACCCTGTGACGAAACGCGCCGCTCTTCTTTGGATCTTCTCTATCTCCTCCGTCAAACCGATCTGGTACGGATCCCACACTGATGAGCAATACTCAAGTATAGATCGAACAAGAGTTTTGTAAGCCACCTCCTTTGTTGATGGACTACATTTTCTAAGCACTCTCCCAATGAATCTCAACCCGGTACCCGCCTTACCAACAATTAATTTTATATGATCATTCCACTTCAAATCGTTCCGCACGCATACTCCCAGATATTTTACAGAAGTAACTGCTACCAGTGTTTGTTCCGCTATCATATAATCATACAATAAAGGATCCTTCTTTCTATGTATTCGCAATACATTACATTTGTCTATGTTAAGGGACAGTTGCCACTCCCTGCACCAAGTGCCTATCCGCTGCAGATCTTCCTGCATTTCGCTACAATTTTCTAATGCTGCAACTTCTCTGTATACTACAGCATCATCCGCGAAAAGCCGCATGGAACTTCCGACACTATCTACTAGGTCATTTATATATATTGTGAAAAGCAATTGCCCCATAACACTCCCCTGTGGCACGCCAGAGGTTACTTTAACGTCTGTAGACGTCTCTCCATTGATAACAACATGCTGTGTTCTGTTTGCTAAAAAGTCTTCAATCCAGCCACACAGCTGGTCTGATATTCCGTAGGCTCTTACTTTGTTTATCAGGCGACAGTGCGAAACTGTATCGAACGCCTACCGGAAGTCAAGGAAAATTCCATATACCTGGGAGCCTGTATGTAATATTTTCTGGATCTCATGAACAAATAAAGCGAGTTGGGTCTCACATGATCGCTGTTTCCGGAATCCATGTTGTTTCCTACATAGTAGATTCTGGGTTTCCAAAAACGACATGATACTCGAGCAAAAAACATGTTGTAAAATTCTACAACAGATCGACGTCAGAGATATAGGTCTATAGTTTTGCGCATCTGCTCGACGACCCTTCTTGAAGACTGGGACTACCTGTGCTCTTTTCCAATCATTTGGAACCCTCCGTTCCTGTAGAGACTTGCGGTACACGGCTGTTAGAAGGGGGGCAAGTTCTTTCGCGTACTCTGTGTAGAATCGAATTGGTATCCCGTCAGGTCCAGTGGACTTTCCTCTATTGAGTGATTCCAGTTGCTTTTCTATTCCTTGGACACTTATTTCGATGTCAGCCATTTTTTCGTTTGTGCGAGGATTTAGAGAAGGAACTGCAGTGCGGTCTTCCTCTGTGAAACAGCTTTGGAAAAAGGTGTTTAGTATTTCAGCTTTACGCGTGTCATCCTCTGTTTTAATGCCATCATCATCCCGGAGTGTCTGGATATGCTGTTTCGAGCCACTTACTGATTTAACGTAAGACCAGAACTTCCTAGGATTTTCTGTCAAGTCGGTACATAGAATTTTACTTTCGAATTCACTGAACGCTTCACGCATAGCCCTCCTTACGCTAACTTTGACATCGTTTAGCTTCTGTTTGTCTGAGATGTTTTGGCGGCGTTTAAACTTGGAGTGAAGGCCGTTGCATTTCGGCCGTAACGTCGGTTTTAGTTTATTATTGTTATTAGTTTTTAGCAATGACGTGGCATAATACCCAGAAGAATTTTAATAACAAATAAATATTGTTAATTGAGACGGTCATTGTGTAAATGTTTATTGACTGTGAAGTATTAACTTCTGTAGTTTTAACGATACTGAATTATTGTTATGTCACTGGATGCACCTAATTTTTAGGAGATATCAAATATATTGAGATTTGCTTTAACGGGCTGCGAGCGATCGCGGGGCAGAAGCTACACGGGACACGGACGTATCTGCACAAACAGCTGTAGAGCAACTGTCAGTGCAATTCCGTGCACACCAGGAGGAAAACTTGCAGACCAGAAGCCGAACGCTGATTGGCGGACGGCTACCAATCGTGGACGACAAGGACACCCACGAATAGACTCTTTCCTTCCATCTTCCCTTACGTCATGACTAGCCAATTATATTGGAGGGCCAATTAAAAAATTTACAACGGTGACGTCAGACATCGATAGTCTGTAATAAACAGAAGCACCTATCCCCATGCAAAACCAGTCGTGCCCTGAGGAAGGCCGTTGCATTTCGGCCGAAACGTCGGTTTTAGTTTATTATTGTTATTAGTTTTTAGCAATGACGCGGCATAATACCCAGAAGAACTTTAATAACAAATAAAAATTGTTAATTGAGACTGTCATTGTGTAAATGTTTATTGACTGTGAAGTATTAACTTCTGTAGTTTTAACGATACTGAATTATTGTTATGTCACTGGATGCACCTAATTTTTAGGAGATATCAAATATATTGAGATATGCTTTAATATTTGAGAGTAAATTACTATAGACTCTCAAAGAGTTGTAAGACACCTTCTTGCCGCTTGCCTCAAAGTCCGCCATTGCCGGAAGCGTATCCGGCCCTCTTAAGCAATGAACGCGTCGCCCAAATTTCCTATACCGAGATTTCCCAGTTTCTGATCACGTACTCCTTGTCTCATCCGTGGCTGGCCTGGAGCGTCCATTGCGGTCCACCCTTAGCCCTGGCCCGATAGCTTCGGCTGCACATAAAATTAATCTTAAGTCGTAGCAATTCTAGGCGGTCGATTAGCTTGATTACATGCACGTAGTGTTACACTCTCATAGCCGTTGCGAGTAGGACTTCCGCTCTGAGGTTTCCGTACAAGCTTCATTAACAAACTTAATTACGTACACAGACAGTTCATCCATTCCGGGAATAGAGACCCTCGACGATTTGTACCTGTTATCGACATTGATAATGGCAAGATATCGATCCCGGGAACCCCAAGACTTTCGAGAATGCTTCAAATTTGTAATCGTACAAAGAATGAGAAAGGAAATACTTTGTTCTTGTCATACATTATAAATTAACAATTTTCTGATTCCTTTCTCTATTTGTACTGTGAAACCTACCTTCTTGCCACATTTCGTGATTCTAGGTCAACAAGTATCTTTTAGTACACCACCAAGGGACCATAGACTGCCGGCCGAAGTGGCCGTGCGGTTAAAGGCGCTGCAGTCTGGAACCGCAAGACCGCTACGGTCGCAGGTTCGAATCCTGCCTCGGGCATGGATGTTTGTGATGTCTTTAGGTTAGTTAGGTTTAACTAGTTCTAAGTTCTAGGGGACTAATGACCTCAGCAGTTGAGTCCCATAGTGCTCAGAGCCATTTGAACCATTTTTTTTTTTGACCATAGACTTTAGTATGTGACATAAACTTTAACGTGATACGCCTATTCTATAAGAGTTCCATTTTTCCCACTGAGATACGTAACCCTAAGAAATGTGCTGTATGTGCTTTGTGTGTTTGCTTTCTTGCATCTAGGCAAGAAATCCCATGTAAGGTTGTCGAAGTGTTTGAAAGGTCCTTTGGTGTGCCTCAAACGGAAAAGTGTTGTGGAAAGCGTGTCTACAGAGCTCCAGATCTCATGCTTGAACAGAGCGGGTTGACTTTCCCAAGATTTCTATTCTCTGTATTTATGTTGACTTCTGTGTAGGACATTTTCCTTCCTCACAGACATCATAATACGCAAGTATAAAAGTTTATGTAATTATACAGGAGTTGTACATCAAACACTGATGAGGCGAAACATTATGACCACTGTTAGTTGCGATCTGAAGGCCTCCTGGTGGTGCTGGGCCACAAGACACGGTTAATAAAGAACACAGGGAGTTTCAAAGTTTCTCTTATAGGTAATTTTTTGCTGAGAAATTCATATCCAGAAATGTACTGTTTGGTTGTAAAGTGAGTTTCAAGATTGGATCACTTTTAAATTCCATGAATCACGATACGCGGACAGTGGAGACAAGTGACACCCATGAGCTCCAGAGGCGGTGCTCCACGTGCTGACCATCCTGTTCGTTGCACAAGGTGTATCTGAGACGCATGCCTTCTGTTGTGTACATAGTTCCGCGTAGTCAGTGGGTACACAACTTTCCCACTAGAGCGTGCCCCGCTAAGCACAACAATGCAGGCGCAGCGCAGCGCTCATCCATCTCCACATTACGAGATGGCGCTGCCTTAGAGATGGACCAAATTCTGCTTCCGCCGATCCACGTATTAATATGTAACGCAGCCAACGAGATTGTTGCTAACGTACAACCTTTTCTCCTCGCGGATCACATTGGTGCAGTGATACCTGAATGCGCGAGGTATTATAACGAGTGTACAGACCTCCGATTAGTCAGTCTGCATTTGTCTGCACCAGTCTGTACCAGTCTGCATTTGTCTGTACCAGTCTATAGTCAAGTTTCAGTCTGTGCCTAATAAGATTATCATATTCCTGTACATAGCCATGAAGATAAATGTAAAGACACTTTGTCAAGTAACAGAGATATGTGAGAATAAGATTAACGTACCAAGATCAAAGGAACTTCAGATTGTAAATTGTAAATAGCATCCAGAATCAAGTTAAGTAATGTTTATGCTTGTTATTATTTTCATAAATGTGTGTGAAAATTAATCAAGTTCTGTTTAAAGTTGCTCACCGTCAATCTGCTACTCTAAGCATGCAAGTGGCATTTCTATCGTCTGACCTAACGGCAGAAGATAAACACGCCACGATAAGACCACGAGACATATTGCTGACACTCGCCTACTTCGTTAGAGCGACAAGTCAAATAATCTGAGGGTGTGTGTACCGAAGGTCTTACAGTACGCACACTACACCTTGACATACACACGGCCCACAAAACCTTATGTGCGTTGAAAGATTTCTGCAGCCGTGAGAACTTGTGCGAGGAGATTTTCTTCTGAGTGCACAATAGTCTCATGCACAAGCCCGTTCGTGTGGCTAGACAAGAGAAAGTCGAGAGGAGTTAACTCTGACAAACGTGTTGGCCAAGGAGTTGGTCCAACTAGTCCTATGCACCTCCCACTGTATGTCTGATTGAGAGCTGTTCGCGGAAGCCACGTGCAAAATGCAGGGGACGCCATCGTGTTGGAAACACATTTGCAGTTGCAGTTACAAAGTCAAATCTTCCAATAACTCGACCAGTACCGCTTACAGGAATTGCAGCTGTATGAGACCGGTTTACGGTACCTTGAAACGGGATACTTCAAAGTGATCAGAAGTTCGAGCTATGTCTTCTCCGTACGGAAAACTGGGTCACGGGTTCCTTATCAACACTTCATATACTAAGTATCATCTAAAACCCTTAAAAGCGTGTAAGAAGAATTCTGAAACAATCTTTGTAAGCAGAGGGGAGCGGAGACGAAAGGAAAATCATTCCATTGAGAATTTGGTTGGGAACTGGAACAATCCATGGACGCAATGGACTTTGACAAACAGCTAACTGTTACGCTTTCCCAAAGGGGAACGAACCTTTCGGAAACACTGGTCACAAGTTCGCATTCTGCTGTCGTGAACATGTATAGAATGTTGTTTAAGGGCAGTGGAAGTACGAATGGGAGACAAGGTGTTGGACATTCGCTCCCCATCACATAACGTGTGGGCTTGCCCGCTCTATAAAACAGCACATGCAGCTGTCTGTAACAGGTATGACGACAGAGAATATTGCTGGTGCAGGCACAGGTGTTTCCGAGCGAACCATTCAACGCTCATTGTTGAACAGGGCGATGACGATCTCTTTGTTTCGATACTGACACAACGATAGCGCTGGAGACGGAATCACCGAGAATGTATCGTAGATCAAACGTAAGCTGTTGCCTTAATCTCAGGCACCATAGCAATTACGGTATTCTTGAATATTATTGAGGTCGACCTGCACCAACTTATGCTTTATATTGTCCCTGACGGTGATGGCATCTTCAAGCTAGGTTATTGTCCCTGTCATAAGGACAAAATCGTGCTACAGTGGTTTGAGGAGCATGACGGTGGCCTCACTTTCATGACTTAGTCACCAAATTTGCCTGATCTGAAGCCAGTGAAAACGACTGGGACGCTATCAGGAGCCAGAATTGGGCCCACGCTGGAAATGACTGACAAGTGCGTCAATATATGCGGCTAAATACTTCGAGAAATCTACCAAGGTCATGCCGAATCCATACGACGCAGAATCACTATAATATCACGTTCCAAAGGTGGACAAAATATGCCATCAAGCAGGTCTTCATAGTGTTTAGTCTCTTCATTGTAGATATGGGCATATATGAGTATCCATTCAATACGCATCCTTGAATATGGGAACGATCTGTGCCATTTGTGCATTTGATTGGAACTCTCCATTGCACCAGCTAACTACGATAAACTGCTACTAGAAGAGGAACAGTGTGTTTCTTACCGACTTACTCCTTTCGTGAATTAACTGTAAAGTCACAAAAACTGTAGGTAATATAAAAAAGGTGGAGCAGTTAATTTGGTAATTATGGAAATGTAAGACATTATAATTATAAACACTTGTCCTCTTACTTTGCGTTAGTCACATTATGTGTAGTTTTCTTCTTTTAATCGTTTTAATAAAAGGATTAAGCATTGTGCCATAGAGTGGCATATTTGTGACGGCCAGCGTCTTTGACTCACTGCGGTGGCGCCATCCTGGGACAGAAACAGGAACTAGAGGCGAAGAGTGACAGCCAGTGAGAGTTGCACGAATAGACGGCTGGTTCCTCCTGGACACTCCCGGTAAGGACTGCGTGCGAACTTGTCTGGCTTAAGGCGCTCAGTTGACCAAAGTGAGATATTAGTATTTCTCCAGATTTCACGGTGGAGTACGTATACCGATATCTATATGTACATCTACATCTACATGGATACTCTGCAAATCACATTTAAGTGCCTGGCAGAGAGTTCATCAAACCATCTTCATATTTCCCTATTATCCCAATCTCGTATAGCGCGCGGAAAGAACGAACGCCTATATGTTTCCTTACGAGCTCTCATTTCTCTTATTTTATCATGGTGATCGTTTCTCCCTACGTAGGTCGGTGTTAACTAAATATTTTCGCATTTGGAGGAGAAAGTTAGTGATTGGAATGTCTTGAGAAGACACCGCCGCAATGAAAGACGCCTTTAATTTAATGATGTCCATGACAAATCCTGTATCATTTCAGTGACACACTTTCCTCTATTTCGCGATAATACAAAACGTGCAGCCCTTCTCTATATTTTTTCGATGTACTCCGTCAATCGTATCTGGTAAGGATCCCACACCACGCAGCAGTATTCTAAAAGAGGACGGACAAGCGTAGAGTAGGCAGTGTCCTTAGTAGATCTGTTGCATTTTCTAAGTGCCCTGCCAATAAAACTCAGTCTTTGTTTAGCCTTCCCCACAACATTTTCTATATGGTCCTTCCAGTTTAAGTTGTTTGTAACTGTAATTCCTCGGTATTTAGCTGAATTTACGGCCTTTAGATTTGACTTCCTTTCAGCACTCACGTGGATGACCTCACACTTTTCGTTATATAATGTCAATTACCAATTTTCGCACTATACAGATATCTTCTCTAAATCGTTTTGCAATTTGTTTTGGTGTTCTGATGACTTCATTAGTCGATTAACAACAGCGTCATCTGCAAACAACCTAAGACAGATGCTGAGATTGTCTGCCAAATCGTTTATATAGGTAAGGGACAGCAGAAGGCCCATAACACTACCTTGGGGAACGCCAGAAGTCACCTCTTTCTTACTTGTCGACCTTCCGTTAATTACTACGAAGTGTGACTTCTCTGACAGTAAATCACGAATCCAGTCACATAGATGAGATGCTATTCCCTAAGCATGCAATTTCACTACTAGCCGCTTGTATGGTACAGTGCCAAAAGCCTTGCGGAAATCCAGAAATACGGAATAAATCTGAAATCCCTTGTCTATAGCACTCAGTACTTCATGCGAGTAAAGAGCTAGTTGTGCATCACAAGAACGATGTTTTCTAAGTACATGTTGACTGTGTGTCAATAGACAGTTTTATTAGAGGTAATTCTTAATGTTCGAACACAATATATGTTCCAAAATCCTTCTGCATATCGACATTAATGATACAGCCTGTAATTTAGTGGATTACTCCCACTACCTTTGTTGAAAGGATGTAACATCCTTATCGGTATGACCTATAATAGTCTTATATAACTACTTTGTCTGTTTTTACTTAATGTGACTTCTGTATAACGATACTCTTTGATTACAGTAACACCTATGTAAATGTTTTGATCATTATTTATGATAATTTATGTAACTGCACATAATCTATGGATGTAATTACAAAAGTAACATACTATAAAAGAATGAAAATGTTTAAACTTGTAATACTGAGTCATGCCTAGCGAAGGGAGGTTTGTAATCACGCAAAACTTGGAGGGAAGCCCCACCGCAACGAAACTGGCTAGGCGGAAATAGAGAAGGTGGATCTGGCGGTCGATTTCCAAGGCTCCTGTGTGGCGTGAGTCAGTCGCAGGATAGCAGGGAAAGCATGTGACCCGGACGAGGTGAGAAGAACTGCAAGATTATACTCATAATACAGCCCCGGATGTGACGTAATTTGGCTTCTTACTCATGGCATACTCTGGCTAGCTCTGTACTAAGAAAATACGGTGCTAAGAAGAGAATTTTGAAAGCTAGTTACAAAGTAAGAGCTATGGGTGCTTTTGCCGCCTTATTTCAACAGCGCTTCATTTCAAATTTACAGATAGATCAGATAAGCGGATTTATTTTCAATAATAAGTTTGTATTCTGTAAACTTTGTGATGAGCCACCGTATCTCATCCTTAGTCGTTTGCCTAGACAGGGACCTATCTCAAGTGCTACGATAATTCCGAGTATCTATTTTACTGAAATGAAAAGCAATTACCTTCCTTAACAGAAGTCAATAAACTTCGTGGAGTTGTAACGTACATATTATTTAGTGGGCATAAGTTTTGAAGTATTCCACGTAGTTTTCATAAAGGGATAGTTAAAAATTTATCAAAGTGCTATTACTAATAGAAGATTTAAAGTATTCAGCTGAAATATTCTTCTTATTGAAATAATAGTCCTTAAAATTTTTTTGTGTTATGTAGTCAAGTGTTTCCCATATTGTGTTCTGACTAAAGCGTTCCGCCTTGATCTGAGTCTACTCATAGATTAGTTTCTGGGATGCCGTGGTAATAGTCGAGCCAGTTTTAAATGTCGTATTTGAATAACGGCAGTCAAGAATAAGCAACTGGCTACAACTACTCAAACTATACTAGATCCATACCATATATTCGATTCGAGCTAAATAGTATAAGGAAGTGAATGCTCCTTGAGAATATGAACAATTATTAGTACAAATAATGCAATTACTTGAAAACTATTCAACCGTAGTAATTTCCAATAATTAAACTGACAAAAGAAACCCTTGTCCAAGTTAGTAGTGCTGCACTATTAAAATTTACCTATACCGACCGTTAGTTTCCTCCTGTAATGAATAGATAGTGTTATTGAGAGCCACTTGATGACTGAACGTATTAACACTCCTCAAGTGTAATTCACGTCAGAGCAATGGTACATTAGTGGCTAAATTGCGCTGCTGCCTTGTACTGTATCAGAAAACCACAATTTCAGTGCCGAGTAAAGTCTATCCTAGTAGTTGACTTCCTGTATGAAGCATGCTTGTACTTGGTATAATTTTACCTAATTACTCAGGCAACTGTTTTCTTTTAGGTAACTGCAATTTACTCGACTACTAATAAAACGTTAGTTCGATTCCCGTTTGTTATGGTACTCCTTCCTTTCTATACAAATGTTTAGAGAAATGGAAACAGTCCGATACATTAACCATTATACGCATGATCACGGTCAATCAAAATCCTTTCACAGGAAGCAGCATTACCGATGCGTTGCTAAAAGCCGGTAGCGTTACAGAATGTCGTGCAACTGTGGTCTGAGTCGGAGATTGCTGGGTTTTGTTGGACAGTAGTGTGCTGGGTGTCCCATGTACCGCAAAGGATTAAGGCGGTACGTCTAATCGTGTGTTCTACGGCTATATCTGCTGTATTACGAGGACTTAGATTTCTAGTTATGCAGCCTGTTGTGGATACTATTGGCGACAAATCAGTTTTCTGTCAACATTTTGCTGCTAACGGTTGCAACCGCATCAGAAAATAGACTCTCTTAGAAACAGTAGTAATTCGTATGTAGATCGAACCATTTTTCACTTCGCCATAACCTTTATGATTATATGAATGTCATATGCGCCTCCCGGGCAAAAGGATGTAGAATAAGGTATTTCTGTGTGATATAAACAGAGTGATTTTAAAGCTCCGCATTACAGTGACGAATATTCAATTATAGATGCACTTAGAATCTGGTGCTTAAGTATGCTGAAAGGGTACACTTTTTTTTCTTTTTAAAAAAGGGGTGGGGCATGCTGTTAGCACACGACGTTTGATCTAATTTTATATCGAGCGGTATATGAGACTTGTGTAAAGTTTGTAACCTCCCCGCAAGAAAAGAAATGATATTACTCAAATGTAAATGGACCTAGAGCTAAGTGTAACCTCACAGAGAAATTTTGAACACAATAATTGAATGTTATCTAGAATACAACTTAATGTAACCTCCCAGCAAATAAATTTAATGACAATGACAATTAAATAAAAATTAGCAATCTGACCCAAATGTAAGCTTCGCACAAAAAAATGTTAGTCAAATTAATGATAATGAAATCTCAGTCACAATAAAAATGTAGATAGACCGAAATGTCGATCTTAGGCCCTGTTCACTAATTAAACTGAAATTCTTACCTTAGTAAAACTGCATCTGCTCTTATTTTTCGCCATAGCTTGGAGGAAATTCATTGCAAAAATTTTGAATTTAAGGGAAACTTTTCTTTAAGGAATAGCAAGGGAAATATTTCTTTCATTAAAGGATTCTTTGTTGAAAAACTGCTTTGAAAACAAAATTATTATTGGGGCGATTCTTGGACAAATTAGTTACAGTTAATTTACATCATTAGCTGAGCGCAATGCTGCTTCATTACCTTATTTAAAAATAATATACCTCGTCCTGAATCTTGACCAGAGAGCCATGTCTCGCAACTCGATCGCAACTGCACTGAACTCTCGCGCGGTCAAGCGCAGACTAGGAATGACAAATAGCTCTCTGGTCAGAGACTCTGCAATGCCTCGCCATCGCCGCCACACAACATACGTGTTTCATAACCCTCCATGGGGGGGCAAAAATTTGGCAGTGATGGTGAGTCATTTGGACTTGCCAAGTGCGGCAAAATTTTTTCTTTAATTAATCAACTTTTACAATTTACGGAATATTTAGATGTAGTACATGAATTAAATGTTGTGCACATGCACCAAGTACAAAACATTAGACAATGACAAAAAATGTATACAATGAGTACAGAGCGTATCAGCAAATCAGAAAAATGTATATACAATATAAAAGACAAGAGTGCACATATACTGTACTTCAGAACAAATCGAAAAATGTCTTTAGCATTTTCACAACAAATAAACATAATGGCAAAATATCATGTCGACAAGTGACATAAGTGTACTTGCATTGGAGTTCAGCAAATCGAAAAAAATGTATAGGCCATGAACATAAATGATGTTAGCAAAAAATGATTTTCACTATGTGACAAGAATTAGGATAGGAAAGGGAAGGATTGCATCATGGTTGTAGCACTTAAGATTGCACGTAGCTGCTCTGAAAGTCCATATCTTTCCACAGAAGTACAACACCAAGTGACACAATTTGAAGTTCTTTTTCCATTAGTATTTATCAGCGTAGCCAAGACACTGAATCGCGTAGTAATCTTCCATGTTATCATTTTGGCAGTACATCAGGTACACCAAACCGTGGGACCATAATAGCATCTCCATCGCTCACGGTGGTGGACAGCATGTCGTGTCAACACCACGCTCTTACAAGGCACACCAACGTAGAATTAGTGCAAAAACCAAATATAGTGCTCCATGATCAGGAGGATGTACAGGACAAATGGATATTGCAGTAATTCAGGGTAGTGAGGTCAGAAGGTGAAAGACATTACGTCACATACTAGTCTTCATTAGCAATTACAGTAGTAGTTTGCGGCATTCATAGCCTAGTTATTGAACATTTCTGTACCATGTATTTAGTATTACAGAATAATGTTCATAAAATTAAATTATTGGCATCATGGGTAATCGTATTACAATGAACAGCGGCACTCTTTGGCCAGTTTGAAAGCATATTTAGTATGACAGAATAATGTTCATCAGAACTTTTCATTGAAAAGGAGAATCAATTATTGGCGTAGCATAATACATTGAGTTATACAAATTATTGGCACTCATTGGCCAGTTACCAAAACATGAAAAGTCATCATTGAAAACAAGAGGTAATTAAAGGCATAATTATTAACATAATTCATTTAGTGACATTAATTATTGGCACTCATTGGCCAGTTACAGAACATGAAAGGTCATAATTCATTTAGTTATATTAATTATTGGCACTCAGTGGCCAGTTATAGAACACCAAAGGTCATCATTGAAAACAGGAGCTAATTAATGGCATAATTAATAACATGATTCATGTAGTGACATTAATTATTGGCACTCAGTGGCCAGCAAGTATTGAATAGTATAAAACATTGTTCATCATTCAGTATTATTCAGATCATTAAGAAGTCATTATTAAAAATCAGTTAATTACAATCATAGCATTAATAATCATGGGCATTATAAGTAGTCTCATTACAATAAACAGTGGCAGTTATTAGCCAGTTACAAAACATTATTTTATGTACATATATATATATTTTTTGTATCATTAAGAAGTCATTACTGAAGTGACATACTATTCAGAGCTGATCAGTATTACTCAGAATTCTCTTAAACTAGTAGCATTATTTGGGACTGGTAATACATTTTTTTGTTTTTTTTTGTTTTTGTGCTAGCAATGCATTGCGTTGGGATCAATAATTAATTGCTCAGGCATAACAATATTTGCTTTTGACCTATTGCTGCAAATGAGGATAGGTAACGTCATTCGTCATGAGTCAGCTGTAGCAAGGCTATGTAACAAGGCAGTATATGTGATCACATTTATAAATTATAGACACAAATGGGCAAAAAATAAAATGCAAGTACTAGAACAGGTATAATAAGTAACAAGTTTAGTAAGTATCATGAAAAGCTTCTCCTGAGAAAAAAAAAATACAAAATGGATTATTGAGCTGAAAGAAGAAACGCAGACTATGCTGAAAAGTAGTGAACTTCGAATTAACAGGTAGTGAAATGTGTATAAAATGTGTTCCATAGCTGTCCTTTGTAAAACCTTCAGTCATCATACCATACGATATAAAACATACTGTCAAAACAAACTGCAACAAATACTTAAATAGCTACATAGCATCAATACATAAACTTCAACATCATCCTCATCTGTAAAGAAAAAACTTCATTATCCATCACTTCATTACTTATATTATCATAACTCCATTATTATCATCACCTGTAAAGAAAAACTTCATTATTCATAGTAGCATATTCTTCATCATTACTCTTCATCAGCATTCATTATCATCTGCAAAAAAAAACCACTTCATTATTCATTACACAACTATTCCTTATCTCTAGCATATTTCATCACTAAAACTAAGATGTGTAGTTCTGTCTGACAGCCTGCATCAATCGCCTTGTATTCTGAAAGAAAAAATTAGTTAAGACTGCTATTCTACGATGAGTATAGTATATTCTTGTTAATGCTTGTTAATCCTGATCCATTTACTCTTTCTCATAAAGTTATTGCATCTTCTTTCGTCTATTCCGTAGGTGAAATTCCCATTTCTGTTTAATTTATTTCCTTTACACGTTATTTCTTTCTGAAAATGATGAACAAAGATTAATGTCTTGCATTTAAATCATATACCCACTAAATAATGACTGGTTAATGGTGACACAATTAAGCATACAGCATAACATGACAGAAAACGTAATATCTCAAAAGCATAGACAGTGTTCAAAGGCAAAAATGTACAATCACAATGCAGCAGAAAAAAAAAAAAAAAAAAAAAAAAAAAAAAAATGTAAATAGTCACGATGTTGAGATATCATAGGGCAAAAATGTGTCAAAGTCAACTGGTGTGTTATACCTTAACTATTTCACAGTGCATACAAACAAAACTGGAAAACAATCATACACACAAAAAAAATGGAAAATGTGCACGGTCTGATGTGTAACGACAAGAAGAGCGACCTGCTAACCTTACCTTGCCGGGCACTTGCCAAGAAAAAATACGATAATCATCAATAATTAGTCATGTGAATATAATTGCGTAAATGATCATAAAAATTAGTAAATAGAATTACAGTGTGATAAATCGTAAAGTGTGTTCACTCAATAAAGGGTTTTATGTTGGATAAGTGGCGGTTTCCTTTCGATTTTCTGGTTCTCAGAGTTTCGACGTGTACTACATTGGGGTGAGGAATACTGCGAATCCGATATGGACCTGCGATTAGAAGTTCAAATTTACTGCACTTACCTTTTAATTTGCTGGATAAATAGTGTATTCGTACTAATATCTTCTGTCCAATGTGAAAGTCTCGGCATGTACAAACCTGTTTTTGCTGTCTTCTCCGGCGCTCTGCGGCACGTTTGATGTTGTTCAGCGCAATGTCAATTATTTCGTGGTGTCTTAGTCGACGACAGGTAGGGAAGTTTACTAATTCTTTAATTTTGTTTGGTGGTTCAACGTTTTTCAGTATAACAGACGGAGATAGCATAGTGGATTCATTTGGAATGGAATTAATTACATCTTGGAATGAGAATATGTGTGTATCCCAATTAATGTGTCTTTTGTGGCAGTATATTCTACACAGTTTACCAATTTCTTTCGTTAATCGTTCACAGGGGTTCGAAGAAGCATAGTGCTTGGATATATAAATCGCAGAAATGTTTCTAGCTCGTAACATGCGTGTGCATATAGCAGAACGAAATTGTGATCCATTATCAGAAATTACTTTTAACACATGCCCTACACGAAATAGAAAATGTTTTATAAATGCTTTCGAAACAGTTTTAGCAGTAGCTTTGCGTAACAGAGTGAAAGTAACAAATTTTGAAGTGAATTCAACAGCGACAAAGATGTAGCAATAACCTCTATCACTTCTCGGAATTGGACCAAAAATGTCTACTGCGACTATATGTCTTAATTTAACAGGTATAATGGGATATAATGGAGGAATATGTGAAGTGCTGTCTGACTTAGCTTTCTGGCAAATTTTACATGACGCTAAAACTCGTCGTATACGTTTTTCCATATTGGCAAAATAACAGTTCTGTCTCAGTATAAGAAAACATTTTCTGGCTCCATAATGTGCATAACTTAAATGAGTATACCATATTAATTTGTTAACCAGTTCGTCAGGAATGCATAATAACCAATTGTTGCTGTCTGGATGAGAGCGGCGAAACAGAATGTCATTGCGTACAGTGTAGTGGTTCCTAATCGTAACATTATTCTTGTGTTGCCAAAGGTGTTTAATTTCTTTCCACACATTGTCTTTACTTTGCTCATTTGCTATGTCCTGTAATGGAGACGAAATAAAATTTTCAAATGCTACTTGCTGAATGTACATGACACTGAAATTTGCTTTGCAGAAGTTGGTTGCTACGTCTTGCTGATTGTTGCTGAAAGAACGCGATAGTGCGTCTGCTATAACATTTTGTGTGCCGGGAATGTGAACAATCGTAAAATTAAATTCCTGTAAATAAAGTTTATATCTGCTTAATCTGTCGTGAGTGAATTTAGCCGAAAGTAAGAATTGTATAGCTCTATGGTCTGTGTAGACGGTGGTATGTCTGCCATAAAGGAAGTGCCTAAATCTCGTAAAAGCCCAAACAACACATAACGTTTCTAGTTCTGTAACGGAATAATTTCGTTCAGCATGCGACAGAATGCGACTTGCAAATGCGATGTTTTCAATTACTGTAGAGCCGTGGTCTTCAATTTCCTGAAAAATGTGTACCCCTAAAGCGGTGTTGGAACTGTCGGTGGCAATGGAAAAATTTCTGGTAAGATCTGGGTGCGATAAAAGTGGAGCATTCAACAAAGCATGTTTCAGGTTCACGAATTCAGAATGTGCTTGCTTATCCCAGGACCAAATACTGTTTTTACCTGTTAAATGGCATAATCTAGGTGTGTCTAAAGCAGAATGATGAATAAATTTGCGAAAAAAGTTAATTAAGCCCAAAAAACTGCGTAGTTGCTTTTTTGTCGTAGGAACAGTAATATCACGTAGAGCTTGAAGTTTTTCCGGGTCAGGCGCAATGCCTTCTGCTGAAATTATGTGTCCAAGAAATTTTATGGAAGTTTTGCCAAAGTGCGATTTACTGAGATTAACTGTGAGTCCTTGAGCATGAAAAGTTTGCAACAGTCGTTCTAGAATCATATTGTGTTCAGACCAATTAGCTTCTGCAATAAGAATGTCATCTACGTACGTCGTGATAATTTCTTTCATGCAAACGTGTGTCGGATGGCGTCAAAATTAATAACATTTTCGTGAACAAGATTCTGCGTGTCAAAATTATGGCTTACGTTACTGGAATATGCAATCTGTGCTGTATCCGGTTAAATTCTATCATACGTGTTATTATTTTCTGGAAGATGCTGTGGCATTTCGACTATTTGAACAGTTCTGTTATTTCTTCCTGACGTATTACGCTATGGATGACACCTATTGTCTGGTTCATTCATGATAATATGTTGTTGCTGATGTTGTTGCTGCTCATAAGATCGACTGTTATTAAATGTACGCTGAAAATTGTGCCCATCATTTTTACGTCCGTCATGATAGTAATTTCTATACGGCGCATTGCGATACGAGTTGAAATTGTGTGTTGTCTGTACGTAGTTATTTCTTTGCTGCCGTGCTTTACTATTTGTTGGAGCTGAGACTATACGTGCACGCGGCGAAACATTAAAGTTTGGTTGACCTTGTAGACTGTATTGTTGGTTACGTATGCTAAGCGGCTGACTTTCATGCTGTTGTGGTGAAAACCGTCTTTTGTTACCAAAAAATGCGTTCACTGTTAATTTTACACGTACTGATGATTACGATTTTTACCTGTTATTAATATTCTCGTGGTAGTTCTGGAGTGCCCAATGAAAATTGTCACTTTCGGTAAAAATTTGTCATATCCGGTTTTCAGTACATATTCTCAATCCTACATAGAGCAATAGTTAAAGAGCTGTTTTGATAGATATAAAGGATAGTAGAAGAGAAGGGAGCAGTGCAGAAAACTAAAGATGAAACAGCACTACTACAGCTCGGGGCCCTATGCACGCTACGGCACATATTCATTAAAGCGTAATGAATCCCCTGAGGTCTATTACGCACCGAGAATAAATTTTAGTTTTTGCGTTACAGGCAATAGCGGTAAAATTCCAAAAGCAAATTGTTGTATCCATGCTAATTCCAATTTCTGCATTATAGGCAATGCTGATGAAAATACAATAGCAAATTGTCGCATCAGGTTCAAAGCTAGCTTCTGCATTACAGGTAATAACGGTGAAAGTACAAAAATAAATTGTCTTATACAGTGCAAATCGTGTATCTGTGCTCTGTCATTATTAAATTCCTTAGATTTTCTTACAGATAAAAATTGCTCGTAATCTACGTTTTTGTCTCTGAATTTGTGAACACGTTCAGGTTTGTGTGTGAATTTGTTTGTCTGTGTCATTTCGGATTTCAAGTTACGTAGCTTTTCAGATTTTAAGTCGCGTGGCTTTTCGGATTTTAAGTCGCGTAGTCTCTGTAAATTGCTCACATTATACGCGCTGCGTGACTCTGACAAATGTTCGCAAAGTGGCGTCTGCTGTGATGTGTTATTATCTGAAATACTTTTCATCTCTGTTACTTCTTGCTGTAAATTTGACAATTTTCTACGTAAGGTGTTATTAGATGAATCAATCTCATTAATTGTCTGCTGTAAATTTTTAATTTCAGGTGTTTGGTTAAATGAAACCGGTGAAGTATCGTCTGATTTGCTGTCATTATTAGTTTCAAGAACGTCGATACGACTGGCCAATTCATCACATTTTTCAGTCAGTATTTTTACCTGATCTTTGGTTTTAGTGTCAGTGGCATTAATCTGTTTTTGCAATTTACGTGTAGTTTCGTTCAGTTTTTTAACGTCAGCTCTGACGACATCGGAATCCTGTGTTAGTTCTAATTGTTCGAGTCTGTCGGTCACTGTTTGAAAATCTGCTGTGTATGTGTCTGTTTTCGATTTAAGGTCAGAAATCTCATCGCGTAATTCAGTGTTCAACTGTTCGATGGTATTAATTTTGTCCGATACTGTAGCAATATTGTTGTCTACATATGTTTTTGCCTTCGCAAACATTTTACGTTTGTCTTCCTGTCTCTGTACAGTGATTGTTTCCATTACCTGACGTTTTACTTTATTTTGATCCTGAATAAATTTACGGAAACGCGTATCACTGCTTTGTATGTGAACACTAAGACGTTCGTTAATTTGAGAGTTCTGTTACTCGAATTTCGCATCTATCTTTTCATCCATTGTGCGCGAAAGTTCTGCTGTCATTGTTTTAAACTCGTCGCGTAATTGTGTAGCTTTTCCAGAGCATTGTTTAGCGACTGTACTAATTTCCGCTCTAAGTGTTTCTGTTGCGGCTGTTTGCATTTCCCTTAATTCTTGCGCAACAGACCTAATTTCTTCACTACTTTTCTTTGAACAAGCCTCAATTTCCTCGCGTAACTGTTCCTTAGTGTCATGACACTGCGCAGCAACGTCTCTAATTTGTTCACTAAGCTGCCTGGAACTGTTGTCTAATTTTTCATTAAACTGTTTGTTCTGCTCACTAAGTTGTCTGAAATCTTCACTCTGTTGTTTGTTTGGTTCAAGAATTTGTAGCAATAATGCCCTAATTGGATCTGACACAAAATTAGCATTTCTATTCTCTGTGCTGTTTAATGGTGGATCTGGAATTGTGTCGCTTTCTTTAACCATTTGGTTATTCTGAGATTTACAAAAAGGGTTATCAGTCGGATGTACACTGTCAGACACGATTTCGGAATTAAATAAGTCCGTCGTACTTTCAGTACACTGTCCATTTTCATTAGAAAAATTTGTCTGTACTTTACCTGAATTTTTCAAACCGGGTGTGTTAAGCTGGGCAGCGCTCATTACAATAGGGCGCCCCGCGTCATCAATTGTCGTCAAATTAACAGAGGAGACAATTGAGTTCGTTTGTTCATCAGTAAGATAAAAATCATCATTAGTGGTTGGAACGCATTGATTGTCAGTGAACGCAGGATTGTCATCATTACTCTGCGTGTCACAATTACTATCGGTCACGTTGTTTAAGTCGGTAATTTCATTCATAATACCTCGCGATACACTATTCACAGTCTTTCGCGGCATTTTTACAATAGTCACAATTATTCACAAAACAATAAGCACAATGCAAAAGCAACACACAAATGCAACAGACCAACGAATTGCCGATGATCTGAGGAAAGAAATTCACAAATTAGTAAAAGCGTTGCGCCAAATGCCAATTATATTTAAGCAAATAAGAGCAGATATCTGACTGTTTTTCAAAAGATTCTCAACGAAATACGATCCTGGACTGGGTGTCGCCAAGTGTAACCTCCCCGCAAGAAAAGAAATGATATTACTCAAATGTAAATGGACCTAGAGCTAAGTGTAACCTCACAGAGAAATTTTGAACACAATAATTGAATGTTATCTAGAATACAACTTAATGTAACCTCCCAGCAAATAAATTTAATGACAATGACAATTAAATAAAAATTAGCAATCTGACCCAAATGTAAGCTTCGCACAAAAAAATGTAAGTCAAATTAATGATAATGAAATCTCAGTCACAATAAAAATGTAGATAGACCGAAATGTCGATCTTAGGCCCTGTTCACTAATTAAACTGAAATTCTTACCTTAGTAAAACTGCATCTGCTCTTATTTTTCGCCATAGCTTGGAGGAAATTCATTGCAAAAATTTTGAATTTAAGGGAAACTTTTCTTTAAGGAATAGCAAGGGAAATATTTCTTTCATTAAAGGATTCTTTGTTGAAAAATTGCTTTGAAAACAAAATTATTATTGGGGCGATTCTTGGACAAATTAGTTACAGTTAATTTACATCATTAGCTGAGCGCAATGCTGCTTCATTACCTTATTTAAAAATAATATACCTCGTCCTGAATCTTGACCAGAGAGCCATGTCGACGCCCGCCGACTCCTCACACGCAACTGAACTCTCTCGCAACTCGATCGCAACTGCACTGAACTCTCGCGCGCTCAAGCGCAGACTAGGAATGACAAATAGCTCTCTGGTCAGAGACTCTGCAATGCCTCGCCATCGCCGCCACACAACATACGTGTTTCAAGTTCTAGTGCTGTATGATTGACTAAATTAAAACGTGTGTCTACTGCGTTATGTTTTAAAAAAATCCTGCTGGATACTAGTTTCTCAGTGGCGCCGTAATTTTCTCACAACTTGGTAAAATCCTGTGGGTCTCTGCTGTTGGTGATATGGGTGTGCAGAAACTAATTATGGTTGTTTTCAGATTATCTGGTGAAATGTGTGATATAATGCAACGGACGTTAATATCCGCGGTGAAAATTGTCGGTGGTAGTAGTAGTCCGGTGCCATTTTCCGCTGTATGCTGAGTGGCTGTTGTCTACGTAACGGCTGTGAATCTACCTGGGGCGCCTGGGTTGTCAACCAAGCGGCGGTCAAAATAAATTTACCAACCCTTGTCAACTGTTGGTAATTTAATGCAATAAACGGTTGTTAATACTACGTCGTTGTGACAGTAGGTGACATGCTTTCATTGACTCGTGTGCGAGGCTGGATGTAAATTGCAAAAAATTCTTTTGTTGCTATTTTATGGTAAGTAGAAAATTTTGCCCATTATACTGAGTTGTGAAAATAATTATTATGCTTTCACGTTTTTTCTGGTCAAGCAGTTATGAGTAAATTTCAATTTTGTAAATGGTCATTATGCTTTATGGTCTTTCGGTTAAGCGATTTCAAGAAAATTAAAGTTTTAATAGGAGGTAATTCCATTTAGTTGCAAGTTTCAGTGAATTATTTAACTGGAAGTTGTTTGGTAAATATCCACTGGGGCATATAATCCGCAGAAGGTGTACCTAAAAAGCAAGTGATGATTAATGATATAATAATTTGCTATCACTGGTGAATGCTTAGTTTTAATAAAAATTTGAGTCAATCCACCTTTGTATCATCCGGTCTTCGATCCATATGACCTTCTGGTAGAGTTATATATATAAAATAAAAAAAATCCCTTCCATATATCGTTTTTTACCTAATACATTGGCACGAATACCTCTTAAAAATTTTAAATATATATTTTATTTTGTGTGTAATTTTTAACATCAACTTTTATTATCGATTAATATGTCACTAAAAATAGCGATGAAACGATGTTGCAAAGCAATGCCGCTATAGTCATATCTCCTGTTGATAGATTGTTTACCTGGCAGGCACAGAGTCCGTTGAATGTCATGCCACTCTGTCTTGTCCATGATGAGTCATCGTGTCTAGTTACTGTTGTTATTTTGTTTAACTTCATGGTTTTCCTGACATTTTTCGACGTACTTGCTAAAGTTATATTTCACAGTTATTTAAAGTTGTTTGCATTCCTCTATCCAATAATAATAATAATAAATAAATAAATAAATAAATAAGTGTTGTGGAAATATGTCGCAACTACATTGCTTGTAAGACACGGGTGTTTTAGGCACGCTTTACATTTCGCGCTCATTCAGCTTTTTTACATTCCTTACGGTTTTGTGATTATAGTAGTCGCATACTTCTACCAAGACTTTTAGCCAAATTTACTATGTTTGTTACGAAGTGCCGGCAGAAGTGGCCGTACGGTTCTAGGCGCTGCAGTCTGGAACCGCGAGACCGCTACGGTCGCAGGTTCGAATCCTGCCTCGGGCATGGATATGTGTGATGTCCGTAGGTTAGTTAGTATTAACTAGTTCTAAGTTCTAGAGGACTAATGACCTCAGAAGTTGAGTCCCATAGTGCTCAGAGCCATTTGAACCATTTGTTACGAAGTACAGCACTTCGTCCACATGCGCTGGAAATGGACCTTCCCCGTATCTCATATTCTGTATACCGGCGGACGGTAAGGGCACGTAAATCTTTTCTGGTCGAGCAACGACGGACGCCCGCTGGTTCCACACGCCTACGCCCGCACCCAGGCACTGAGAAAGTCGGTCAGTTGCGTAGTTTATAGCAGCGCTATGCTAAGAGCACAGTTTTTTTTAGGACAGCCTTGGCGGCCAGGGCGTTACGAATCTAAGCGTCTAAACGGTCCTCGCATAATTTTCTGGGATGCTGTAGGCCCTGAAGTTAGGTGCTCTACACACATTCGTAGCAGTGTTAGTATGGATTCGGAAAACTGTGCAGTATCGCCGAGAAATGGGCCATCTGCACAATGAATGATACTTGTAAATAATTAGTTTAATGATTTATCATAGTACTATTTGCATAATGATAAACTGCAAAGTGTCATTTTTTTTGTTCACGTCACGGAGACCTAGCGAACTCTGAAGGCTGTTCTTCGTACTGTAACGCCGGAAATGCATATCCTCCTATTTCCATCTATTGTACTATAAATTTTTTTTCCTTAATGCCTTTCCTGAAGATATGACATTTCTGTGTCTTAATATATTCTAATTGATATATGTCTATGTACAATTGGTTTGTTTTGTAAATATTATTTGTATTTTTACGCTGGGTCTGGCCTAGGGAAAACTATGCAATCGAACGATTACATCGATAGGTCGTGTGGAGAACCAAAGTGTTTCGGATCTTTAGTAGGGTTAACTCTGCCGCGTGGAGCGCGGGCAGAGGGAGTCTGGCTGGAGTAGGGCGGTGGAGCAGGTGTGTTGTGTGACGATCCCGCGAGTTGCCGCGCTTTTGGGGTTTGGCAGCATGTAATTGCGCTCGACTTGCTATAATAGTTTCTAACATGGTGTCGCGGACGGGAAGCATTAGCTGGCGCACATGAAGAGCCCCTTTCGCCTAGTGACCATGTCGAGAAGAGGGCGCGCCAACATCCAGCTTCTGCAACAGCGACGGCCGACAATGAGTGACTGTCTCCACCTTCTCGATCGACGGCTTCAAACTTTTAATCAACCAACAAGGAAGACTGGAACCAAGTAAAGTTTTAGAACTGTATGGCAGACCTCAGCTTTTCAAACTGTTATATTTGCCCCACAAAATTACAGCAACGTTGCATGAACCTTTGTTGCTCATTGTCCCAATTGCGTTACCAAGCTGGGTCCCTTCCTTTTCCGAAATGAACCCGAATGTCGTTGAAATTCAAACGCCAGCATTAAAGTAATATCATTCCATTTCACTGCTTTAATTGCAAAGTTCAGTTAAAGTATTCATAGCTGGCTACAATATTTAGATTACACAAGCACAAATTAAGAGTGCGAGTTTTGTTACCATATTTTAGCTTACCTGTGACTGCAGCTCAGCTTGGTACGTACTAAATTTTACTATTGTTAATTGTTCAGAATCATTTAATTCAAGTTTAAAGTTAAATCTCTTATTTCTAAATTGCGTAGATTCAAGTAGCTTTTGAAATGATTGTTGAGGTAGCCCAAGACTAACCTTATTTTATTGAATTTCGATGTGCTTCAGAAACAAAGTTCACTATTAATTTCAGTCACTAAATTAACTTTCAATTTTCCGGTTTTATTAATTATTTCGCTAAATTAAGTCAGAGTGTAGCGAAATTTATTACTTCTGACAAACATTCAGTTTTCACACAACACGTGTCAACCTTCAGTTGCCACGCTTTTAGTGCAAATTATATGTGCATTAATCTTTCATTTTCAGTTATTATAGTAGTTGTCCATAGGACTGGCGACCGTAATTTCCCCCAAATCTCAAATATCTAATTAACGCCAATTAATTGTTAACGTAACGACCGCATATTTACTTTCTTTATTAATTTTACCCTTTTCTCAAAATTAATTTCCACCAATTTCATTTGCATTTTTCCTTTCATTTAGATGTAACCCTTTCCTCTCTCTTTACCGACAAATTAACTTCGGTGACGATTGCTTTCCCCAAATTTCCATTAGGTGCACGCGGTTTAATTTTTCACTGTCATTAAGGTCGATAAGTGAGGGGGAGGTTACAGTACTGCACAGGATATCACGTCGCCGTATTCACGCACTCAACTGGTCGACGGCCGTCCACCGCAACAGAAGTCTGAAGCTGCGCCACGTCTCTTGCGACGATTATGATTGTACAGTGAAATAACTGAATCGTAGCGACTGTAATGTAAGCTGTTAATATTGTATGTAGTCTCTTTTTCATCCACGCTAGACTCAAGCTCTGCTTTACAACACAAGTTAAGATTTTTAATATGCAGCATAATACTGTAATCTCGGGTGGTAAAATATACCCAGTTGAGGTTATTGAGAAAATAATGACTAATCATTCAATTACCCATATTATTCAACGCGCCTGCTTAGAAGTTTATTTTCAAACATATTTGTAATGAAAATGACACTGAAGCATCAAAGAAACTGGTATAGGCATGCGTATTCAAATACAGACATACGTAAAAAGCAGAATACGACGCTGCGGTCGGCACCACCGGTATAAGACAACAAGTGTCTGGCGCAGCTGTCAGATCGGTTGCTGCTGCTACAGTGGCAGATTATCAAGATTTAAGTGAGTTTAAATGTGATAGTACAGTAGGCACACGAGCGATGGGACAACGCATTTCCGAGGTAGCGATGAAATGGGGATTTTCCCGTTCAACCATTTCACAAATATACTGTGAATATCAGGAATTGGTAAAACATCAAATTTCCGACATCGCTGTGGCCGGATATAGATCCTGGAAGAATGTGGCCAACGACGACTGAACAGAATTGTTCAGCGTGACAGAAGGGCAACCCTTCCGCAAAGTGCTGCACATTTCAATGCTGGGCCACTTTCAGTGCTGGGCCACCAACAGATGTCAGCGTGCGAACCATTCGACAAAACATCAGCGATATGGGCTTTCGGAGCCGAAGGCGTAGTCGTGCACATTTGATGACTGCTCGACTGCCACGCCTGGGCCCGTCAACACCGACATTGGACTGTTGATGAGTGGCAACACGTTGCCTGCTCAGAACAGTCTCATTTCAGATCGTATAGAGTGAATGGACGTGTACGGGTATGGAGACAACCTCATGAATCCATTGTTCCTGCATGTCAGCAGGGGTTGTTCAATCTGGTGGAGGCTTTATAATGGCGTGGGGCGTGTGCAATTGGGGTGATATGTGACCCTTGATACATCTGGATACGACTCTGACATGTGAGACGTGCGTAACCATGGGCAATTCCAGCAGGACAGTACGACACCCCTCACGTCCACAATTGCTACAGAGTGGCTCCAGGAACACTCTTCTGAGTTTAAACACTTCCGCTGGCCACCAAACTCTCCAGACATGAATATTATTGAGCATACGTGGGATGCCTTGCAACGTGCTTTTCGGAAGAGATCTCCAGCTCTCATAGTCTTACGGATTTATGGACAGCCCTGCAGAATTCATGGTGTCAGTTTCCTCGAGCACTACTTCAGACATTAGTGTCCATGCCACGTCGTGTTGTGGCACTTCTGTATGCTTTCGGGGGCCCTACACGATATTAGGCAGGTGTACCGGTTTCTTTGGCTCTTCAGTGTACGATCAAATGATTACATACTACTTGCAGCAGGTACAAGTGATGATGTTTCTACTGGTGACTTAGGACTATGTACTGAACAACGCTACATCAGTATTTACTTCATTTTCACACTAATAGGTAGAGCTATTACAAGTCGTATGGTTTTTAGGCTGGGTAGTGTTTTTGATAAACAGATCATAACAGATGTTATGACTTGCAACCAAATACCTCCACTTCATTCGACACTCGAACCCATCTATCCTCCTCCAAAATATTGTTCATGGTTCAGTATTTCATCTTATCAGTTATAAAGGCAGATTTTTACAAAGACAGCTTTTTGCATGGGCGCAGTCTCTTTCTGGAGGTAGCTGTTATTGTTTTTGCTATAGGTAGAGCTGTTACAAGTCGTATGGTTTTTAGGTTGGGTAGTACCGCCAAATACATGTGGTAAGTGGAAGCCATTAGAACGTCGTTTCCTTTGGGTAGAAGGTCAGATGTAGACGTCTGGATGCTTGAACGCAAAAAGGTCAATCTATACAGACAGGCGTAGTCTACTTAGTGGTGCAATTACGACTGTGTAGAAAACTTCAGCTAGTAAATTGTTGACATGCATATGGAAAGACTGTTAGACGCACAGAAAGAAA
This sequence comes from Schistocerca americana, assembly GCF_021461395.2. Classification (NCBI taxonomy): domain Eukaryota; kingdom Metazoa; phylum Arthropoda; class Insecta; order Orthoptera; family Acrididae; genus Schistocerca; species Schistocerca americana. Next base: position 275,159,176 of record NC_060124.1, on the reverse strand, counting down.
CAACATTCTGATGTGTGTAGATATTAAGGTACCACACACAAAAATGTCTGCACTTACACCCTGTATATTGAGAAAAGTCTTTAAATCGTGAGATGTGCTGAAAGTAAGAAATTATATCTTTGGTATAAAAATATTTCGACCAGTTCACTACAGAAACGTATCATGGTATTTCAAAGACTGAGGATGAAAGATATTAATTCCGATAATCTGAAGGTGATGCAATGCATGTTAATGCATGTTGTTATCGTAAAATAATGGTAACACACTTGACTTAGTTGCGAAAATAATTTTATTTATCACCAGAGGAGGGAAAGAAATAAGAAGCGACAAGAGACGTTGAACTGATTAACAGATTTTATCGCGAGATTCTCCAGAGAAGCGTCATGAGATAACATAAATAAAATTATTTTGGCGACCAGTACGAGCATTTAGTGCCAATATGGTATCAGATCTCTTGAGAGGTTTTCGTCTAAGGTGATAAAGTGTGGAGAACTTTTAACTTCGAATGTAACTGCTAGAACTTAGATGAGCTCCCATGGAGGTATAATAAGACGATATGGCGCCACAGACTTGCGCTGTGCATTGCTTTGAAATCAGGGCCGCCATGTTAGATGCCGCAAAACATTAGCAGACTACTGTCCACGATTGGTGGTTGTTTTTTAAAATCTGTCGTGCGCATACGTCAGTTGTTTTGAATAAAAATGTTACATTGCTTTCTTGAATAACACAACGTCAAGGAACGACTTTCAAACATTTTTCTGCAATTCTAAACTTACTTGATCTAGTAATAGGACGAATTTCATCTAATTAATGTAATTTTGTTTCTGTTATACGTTGCGATTGACCAAGATAACAAATATATTATTTAAAATGGCTGCTTTCACGATCCAACATTTTGCTTAATACGAACTGACGAAATTGATGATCGATCTATGTTCCCTCCCCGAAAATGCTAAGAACCTGTCTTGTATGTTAGATCGATTTCCAACCTTTCCTTCTCATAGTGTTCGAATTGGGTTGACAGGAACTCGAATCTCATATGACAGAAATGCAGTCACTACAGTAAAAGCAAACAGAGCCTACCAAATTCATGTGTCGAAAGAAAACATTGAATGAACGACTCAAGTTATGAGTGAAATGTGATTCCTTTACACTTTAGACTATAATCAGAATGATTAGAACACCCTCAAATGACGAAAGCTGGCATTTTGGTTAAAAACTTAAGGCAGATGCTCGTGTTTAGGGCAACTAACAAAGCGGACATCGCGTTAAAATTTGACAGCTCCGTGTAAGAGCCAGTCTGAATACTATGGTTAATTATCTAATAATTGGCAACCAATACTGTACAATCGCAATAAAGTCATGAGATGTTCAATTGACTCTTTTATTAGCACATGTTACGCGTTTCGGGATTCACCCATCTTCAGGTATCTGTTACAAAAAGTACAAAACATAAGTGAACAGCACACTCAACACGTCTCAGCGTTACAGAAATAAAATTGGGTCATATGAGTTACACACCACAAACTTCAACTCCTCCCTAACCAACCAGGCGTACACCCTTGACAACTCAAAGAATGTGTCCAATAACATATGACTATAATTGCAACACATTATAGTGTTGAAGCAGGGCGTATACTGACTCTAAACAAGTCAACTAGCAGCGAAGCGCCCTCGGTAGGGGGCACTGCATGGTTATGTGCTCCATGCATTCACATGTAATTTGATAATAATATACTCAGCATAAAACATCTAACAGGATGTCATTATGACTAGCATCCAGAGTGGTACTTCCGTACACGTTAACACTATAGGATTAAAAAAAATTAAAAACTTCAAAATTTTTACATTGTCAAACTATACCTATAGCCAGGAATGGCACTAAACACAACTCAAACGATATGTCAATATAAAATAAATAATAGGGGGAGATTTCCTTCATGAATAAACCTTTCAACCTCCCAAATCTCTAAAAGAATACCACCAAATTAAATATAAACAATGGTATCCACAATACACTAAAACCCAGTGGTCAGCTCGCGTACGCAAACGTCTTAGGCGCCATCTGTTGAAGCCAACGGCAACCACGTCGGCAGCAGCCATCCGCCTATCGAATTGCAGCCAAGTGATACTCGTGGGCCATGATTGCCCAAATAGAAGCCTTCAAACAACAACTTACACCCGCCTACCACATGGAAAAATGTTTAATGGTGACAGGAAGAACATTTTCATAAAATCCCAAAACACACACGTGGGTTATACCTCACACATTCCTTATATAAACTAGTGGCACGACAATTGCCCGAATCCTACCTATCCTATCCGGATATTGGAGAGCTCTAGATTTTTTAGAAAACAAAAAACAATAACATTAAAAGTGTTAAAACTTTAAAGTCTAAAATCAATAAAATAAACCATTGTGTCACCAAGGACCACCCAAAGCAATGAACGGAATCAACAGCTACATTACGACGACTTCTGGCAAAGACTATCGAGAAGAAGTTTTCCTTACTATTCATTTCCTCTTCGAATGAGGGGAAGATACAAACCTTTTCAGAGGTAACGATATACAGCAAGAAAGAGCTTAATATCAGACGTAGTTGTTTTATGACCCGGTAGCAGACGGTCAATTCATAACCAAAATATGTATAAGAGAACGCGTTTCACCACTTTATATGTTTCATGTACACCGACAGACATCTGCTGGTGCATGGCAGAGAGTACTTGCTACTGAGCCACGCATTAGAGTTTCTTCTTGTTCCGCTCGGGTATGGAGTGCAGTAAGAATGACTGCTCGAATGCCGCTGTGCACACTGTAATTAGTCTAAATTAGTTTAATCCGGTATCTTCAGACGCTACGGGAGCTTAATATAGGTGTCTGCATGTGACGTTTGAAGCGATACTTGCACTTTTTTTTTACGGAGACATAAGCCTAATTGAAGATGGAGGCCGTATGTGAGGTTAATATTGTGTTTAATCTCCGTAAAGAAGAGGAAAATAACATGCAGTTAGTTAATTTTTACCTCGAAGGCTCCAGCTTCGTGCTCTTGGCTATCAGACTACTGTAGTAGACGGGATTGTTAGACTGCTGGTGACCGATCACCTTATTAAAGTTCTCACGGATAATATTACGCATGTTACTGAAGACAGATCGGTAAAAGAATCTCAGGGACGCTTCGGCTTCATTTACAGAAATATGCAGCGAGAGAACGCGACTGGAATTCGATCGTTAGCCGTCCGACAATTTTTCACCACCGTCTCCTGTTTTGAGCTTGAAATGAAATTCTAAAAACACAGTGAGTATTACGTACATGAAAGGGACTTTGTTAAGTGATAGAACTGAAATAAGACATGACAGTATATACATTGAAGCGCCAAAGAAATTGGTATAGGCATGCGTACTCAAATGCAGAGATATATAAACAGGTAGAATACGGGGCTGTGGTCAGCAACGCCTATATAACATAACAAGTGTCTAGCGTAGTAGTTATATCGGTTACTGCTGCCACAGTGGTAGGTTATCAAGATTTAAGTGTGTTTGAACGTGGTGTTATAGTCGGCGCACGAGCTACAGGACACAGAATCTCCGAGGTAGCGACCATTTCATGAGTGTACCGAGCGTATCAGGAATCCAGCAAAACGTCAAATCTCTGACATCGCTGCTGCCGGAACGGGAACAACGACGACTGAAGAGAATCGTTCATCGTAACGGAAGTGCAACCATTGCTGCAGGTTTCAATGCTGGACCATCAAAAAGTGTCAGCGTGCGAACCATTCAACGAAACATCGTCGATATGTACCCTTGATGACAGCACAACACAAAGCTTTACGCCTCGCCTGGTCCCGTCAACATTGACACTGTACTGTTGATAACTGGAAACATGTTGCTTGGTCGGACGAATCTCGTTTCAAATTGTATCGAGCGGAAGGATGTGTAGGGGTATGGAGACAACCTCATGAATCCATGGACACTGCATGTCAGCAGGGGACTTTTCATGCTGGTGGAGGCTCTATAATAGCATTAGGCTTGTACAGCTGGAGTGAAACGGGACTCCTGATATGTATAGATACGACTCTGACAGGTGGGTGACACGTGCTGTCTGATCACCAGCTTCCATTCATGTCCACTGTGCATTCTGACGGACGTGGGCAATTGCAGCAGGACAATGCGACGCACCACACATCCAGAGTTGCTACAGAGTGGCTCCCGCGACACACTTCTGTATTTAAACACTTTCGTTACCCACCGAACTCCCCAGACATGAACATTATTGAGCGTAACTAAGGTGCCTTGCAACGAGCTGTTCAGAAGTATCCATGGACACTGGACGTAAAGTGCCCTCCGCCACACACCGTTGGGTGGCTTGCGGTGTATAAATGTAGATGTAGATGTAGAAGAGATCTCCACCCCCTCGTACTGTTATGGACTTATGGAGAGCCCTGCAGGATTCATGGTGTCAGTTCCCTCCAACGCTACTCAGACATTAGTCGAGTCCACGCCACGTGGTGCTGCGGCACTTCTGCGTGCTCACCGGGTGCCTACACGAAATTAGGCATATGTGCCAGTTTATTTGTCTCTTCAGTGTAGGTCATAATATCAATTAACCAACTACTTAGGAAGCGGAGTTTCACTTACAAGTAGCTTACAGAACCTCAGGACCAAGAAAGATGATTGCCTGCATGGTAGAAAAGCGAATCTCCTCCTCATTCTTCTGCGATGCTAATTACGAGCATGTACAAAGTTCAGAAATAGATTACACACTAGCGTGAGTCGGTAATATTATACAAACATCTCTCCTCTCCGTCATGAATTAATTTAAAAGAAAAACATCAACGAAATTATGAATTGATACAAATCTCAGTTTATTTCAAAGGTAACGCCTTATGTTTATTTCAGATGTCTGCCGCTTCATGTTTTTGAGCATTTCCGACCCCACTCAATACCCTCCCCCTCTCCCTAAACCCCCCTCCGTTCACGCACACAAACTTGCTGCCCTTCTTTGTAAATGCTCAATATCCCCTCTGAGTGCTATTTGGAATGAGTCACACGCGCTTGAGAAATATTTTGGGATGGGTCGCCCACACACGCTCAATATTCTTGGATGAGTTGGACGGTTTTTATGTAAACAATGTCCTTTCTTAACGTGATTCTATTTTTCCAGTACCCTACCAGTGCTTTACCTACGACATAGTCTATTTTGTCATTCCTAGTCGCTGGACATTACGTTTCTACGTTTTATTAAGCGCACAGTTTTACATGTTTGAACATTTAAAGCTTGAAATCTTATCAGAATTTGCCTGAAGACTGTCCAGCTAATTTTGAGATAGTACTTCACCATCGATAACTGTTTTGTTTGGAAACAGTGTGAGACTACTAAACATGTTGTTTGCAGGTCACTAATGAACTGTAAGCGTCCCGACAATCTTTTTCGATGGGGCTCACCTAGATTTATATATCTGTGAGGCATTCGGAAATATTTCAGTTAGGTTTCTAGTTACATCTGGACGGGAAGCAGGTTCACCAACAAAAAATAACTGCTTCTTACAACCCGTACCTCCCTTTGGAAGATAGAAAAATAGGCCATTCCAAAGTAAGCGCCGGCTCTACAAGATATAGTCAAAATTTATTTATTATATAATTCACGATCTGTTGCAAACTATTACAGGAGGATTGCCTTTCAGTGGTTTGCGTAGGAAGTGATGAGTTTAATTTTTTTTGGTGTAGAGTATTCGTGATGATGTCATCTGGAGTACAAAAGTGCGTTGTAGTCGTTACTGAGCTGACAGGGAGTGAACAACGATGCCGGCTCATGGCCACTCTTTTCAAAAAGCGCAAAACTGGATATCGACATTGCTATTCCTACCGCTTGCGCTCATTATCTGTCATTCGCTATTTCGGATGTTGTGCTACAAATTAGATCTGAAACGAAATGAAATGATCATATGACATTGATGGCCAGGAGTCCTCACCTAGGGAAAGTTCGACCATCCATGTCGATGATGAGAAAATGACGGTGAGGACAACACAATACCAAGTCCCTGAGCCAACAAAAGTCTTCGACCTTACTGTGTATAGAACCCGTGCCCGCTGTTTGGCTGCCAGACACTCTAACCACTCAGCTAAGGGGCAGACTAGCACTGAAATTGCAAGAATCGATAGTTTCTATCTAGAATGACGAATAGATAAAAACAAATGTTTTTCATAAATTTTTCTTCTTTGAGTTTAATCACAAGCAACTGTACTACTCAACAAGGATATCACGAACAGCGGTGTTGCGAGAGCTCGCTCCCTTCTTGCACGACATCCAGGAGGAGTACGTAGCGGCGAGCAGGCTGGTGTCACGTTTCTTGACGACCAGAAATCATTCCATATTGTGAGAAAATGAAACGTCTACAGCCGTCCTTATGATTTTATTTATTTTGTAGCTACGAGTTTCGGCGCTTCATCGCGCCATCTTCAGGCTGTAGTTGGTGCTGGTTCCACGGAGTCGCTTAGTCAACAAAATTCCGTCAGGTTATGGGTTACCTAGAAAATTGAAGCTCATCTCGTCGTCCTTACAGAAACCAAATCGTTAGATGTAAAAGTAACCTCGGCAGTCTCCCTTAGGAGTGCTATAGATCCGTTACTACTAAAGATATTCATTTCGAAGTTTTCCTGAGAGTGACGAGTGGTGTTTTAAACTATATAAGCGATCTTGATAGTATCCTACAACTGTTGACATTTGTATTATATTATGCTGGAGAGCTGTATTGAAGTATATTGCTGTTTATAGATTTTATTGTGCTTCAAAACCCTTAATTGTTGTCGTACGGGTGCGATAAACAATAAATAAAGCAAACGATACAGGTACATTTTTATTCCGCTAAATGGATAGCTCCGTGAGGCTGTTGGCGGATAATGCCATTTTATATCGTTAAGGTGAGACCCCAAAAACCAGTAATGAGACTCAAGAACATCCGTGAAGGATCGACGCCTGGTGCAGCGACTGACAACCCACACCGTAAGAAAGTATAGCATACTGTACATAAACTGACGGATTGACCCATTACTGTTCAATTGCACTACTGGCCATAAACCACTTCAATCAGTAATAGCGGTAAAATATTTAGGAGAATCTGTCCGGAGCGACCTGAATTTCAACAACCTCACACAGTTTGTGTAGGAAAAGGTGTCTCCTGTATGAGGCTGAAACCTCCCCTTAGAAAAATTTATGAATTACTGTGCTGGTAAACCCCTTACGATATTTGATTTTCAAACAGCTCAGCAAAACTGAACATACTCAGACATTTCTCTCTTTACTTATTCTGATCATCACTAAACTGACACACAATATTTTTACTACACCGCAATCTGACTTTCAATAATCCCTACAAAAGAATGGCCATGACTAACAATAACCCATACCTTTCATGAATCACTTACATCACAAAAATCTTCGTTACTCGAACTACTGCAATACAGCGAGTGCCATCACTGCCAGCTATTATAAATATACTGTTTCTGATGGACACACGTCCAGATCGTCCTCTCTCAAAACTCCGCCATCTCTCTCCCCACATCCACCACTGCTGGCGGCTCATCTCCAACTGCGCAACGCTACGAGCTGTTCACATCCAACTGCCCAACACTACAATAGCGAATATTCCAACAAAGCCAACCAGCCACAGACTGCACACAGCACAGCCAGTGATTTTCATACAGAGCGCTTCATGGCGTTACCAACATAAAAACCTAAACAGCCTACTTACATAGCCCCCATGCTCCCCACAAAAATTTTACCAATTGTTTTGGGCACTGGCCAATACATATTTGTTAAAAAATTTTATATTAACGCTAAAAAATATATCAAATTCACACACATATCGATACAATGTTGGTCAAAAGCAAAAATTTTCTCACAGTCCATAAAGACTCCAGATCATTCATCACAGTAGGAATTGCAGTTTTCTTTTCTCAAAGTGTGAGCAGTAAAAGAAAATGCACACGGAGGTCGTGGATTTCCATACAGTCTTGAGGAAGTAGTGTTGTCCTTCCAACGGAAAGACAGTGCTGACTCTTGACATGCAGACAGGTAATGGGCCACAACAGAGCAAACCCACAGCAGAGTCATTCGAGGTTTTGAAGAATATTGGTAGGTAAGTGATCACAGAGAAAACCCACTGTAGTCCTGATAGAGATTTTGTATCAGTGTGCCTTGAGGTGCAGACCCATTGCAGTCCTTGTAGAAATAATGGTATTGGTGGGCCATCAAAGGTGCAGACCCACTGCAGTCCTTGTAGAGATGGCTAGCAGCCATCCATTGCAACTGTGCAGGTGCACAATCACCATCTAAGAGTCTTGCGGATAATATAGCGAGTCCATGAATCACCACTTGTGCAATCACTAATAAATTTTTTAATGTCCTTAAAAGCAGCAATGCTGTTAACCAGTCCCCTGCTGAATTATCAACACACGTGCAAGCACTAACAGTCCTTTTTTTCAAATATTGTGCATATACTATGATCACACATGAGTATTAAAGCAAAACAAAATAAATTATGTCTAAACATATTTACAAAGTAAATAACATATTATTAGAAAAATTCTACAACATAACTTTTATCAGATAAACACATAAAGACAAGAAGAACACAAATACACAAGGGTACACAAACACATAGCAGAATAACACAAAAGGAAAGGACAGGATTTGTTTCACTGCAATATTTTGCAAATAAAACTTTCTTTACTTCTTGAAGATCTCATTTCGTTCATCATTATTTCCATAAAGTCCTATCTATACCTGTTTTCTGTATTCTGGTCATATTCTCTTTCAAAATAATTATTCTTCATTGTACAGCACCTTTTTTTACAAACTTTTTTCGTATAACTTCTCAATGCATTTCATCCAATCCATCGCAACTCATTCTCTCATACAGCCTACCCGCTCTTAAGCTAACTTAAATCTACTGAGCTCAGATGCTAAACTAAGGGACGAGGCAATGCAGCAGCACAAAACAATTAACACAAACAGCAATGACAAAAAATGCAAATTGGCAAAGCAAGCAGAAGTATATCTAAATTAGCAAAGCAAATGCAACATTACAACTAATATGAGCCAATGTGCAGCAAAAAGAAAAATAAATCAGTAGTAAAACTGGCTTAATACAATGTAAATTCAGTAGAACTATGCCTGGTAAAAGGCAGTAGCAAATGAAATTACTTATACATAAACATGATCAAGCTGAAGCAGAAAAAATACTACAGTAGAGATAGGAAATGTCTAATACCTATGTCATATCTTAACACTACAGTGATGCATCACAAAAACTCACTCTACAAAACAAGTTACCAAATCGTGGAAAAGATTATGTATGCAATTCCTGTGAAGGGAAATGTCTATTTGTGCTCCCCCCTTTTTAAATAAATTAGATCATAAAATTATTATTTACTGCATCTGTAGACAGGAAAATTAGTGTTATTAGTATATCTATTAAATTTTATTTTAACCACTGCTGCAGTGCAACTAGCAACTAGATATTAAACAAAATAGGCAAATCTATACATAAAGCAAGGCATGAACTGTCATTCACCATCCATATGACACTCCTAAGGCAGTAAAATGTCTTTCAACTAGAAAGACATTAGTCATAAAATGTTTCTCATCATTTCATTAGACATTTCAGTAAAAAACTGAAAGTACAAGCTGCAAATTGTAATCATATTTTTTCAAGTACTAGCGTGTCGTATTTGTAATGTTTTATACAAAGGGATGTCAACAGCGAGGTTAATGGCCTCTTTTTGTCTCCACCTAATGGCTTTTTGTCCAGGCGACTGGCGCAGCTGGGCACCCACAACGCATTACTTCAAGGTCACTTAACTTCCTTATCGAAACATTTATGACAGCAGTCTCCACTACAGTGACAGTTTGATACCTATAAAATTTGACAGGTCGAAAAATTACAGTAGAAATGTGTAGAAACGAAGTCTCATAAATAGCAGTGTTCTGATACATTCACGCATGTACATACGTTTCATAACACTTTAAGTACGATTCGTGGTTTCCAACATTGTTTTTCACAAATCAGAGTCCCTAACCACTACTCATTATTCCTTACCTTATTACACATATACATATTTGTCGACACTTCTTCAATATTTCATCGTAATAAATATGTAGCATAATCAAATTCCTCATATAGCATCAGCTTATTGATCATAAACATACCTCAACAGCATAATACACATTGCCGTCATAATAATAACATCGTAACACCTCAGTCAAATCTCAAATACTTTGTAGCTTTCTGCAATAATTTCAAAACCTAAAAAAATTCTCTGCTCATTTCAATACTGTCATCTACCTCAAATGTACTTTAAAAATAATGATCCCATACCAAATACATCATTGAAAGCTCTCATAGTATCACAATGGTTCCATAAAAGTGCAGACAAAATACAATTTCATAAGTGTGAAGTTATCCAACTGTGTAACTGCGTAAACATGTTTCACTAACGTAGGAAAAAAAATGTTTGTCTCTCTCAGTTAAATGATCAGATGGCTGTGTAATTCTGTGTTAGAGAAATATGGTACCAATGTGTAAAGTTGTATAAGCAAATACCACATTAGCTAGGGCTCCTAGCGCTTGCCACACACTTAGTACATAAAGTAGGAGTGTAACCCATGAGCATAAATGTAATTATACCCTCAGATGTTACAGATTACAGCAATGGAATGAAATGTATCACCGAAAACGTTCTTTATATTTTTGAAATTAAAAAAATCTTTAAAAATAAATGTTTTAAGTGCAAAAATTAATCACTCAAATACGTCTACTGTAGCGCTAAACTGTGTGTCTTGTTGTAAGATAATCTCTGTCATTACTTAAGGGTAACAAATGTGCCAAGTGTCGTAATTATCGTCGTCTGTAAGCAAAGTTCTGTATAAGTCAATGTACTTATCTCGTATGCTATGCATATAGATATCGTAGTTATTACGTACATTACCGTGATCAAGAAAGTACTTTACTGTAACATACTCTTGTGCTATGAAAAAGGCTTTCTCATTGTAGCTATACCACAAAAGTTACTACTAAAACATGTTTTTCTTTCCAGAAGAATTCAGAAAAACTGTGCAGATATGAAACAGATACAGTGCAAAAGCACTAACATAAATTGTGTAACTCATTAGTAGCATCGTGATATAATCGTGTAGCTGTCAAATAAACTAACCACTGTGTCATCTGGTATCTCTCAGAAAGTACTTTAAACCCTGAATGTATTTTCAAGTATACAAAAATTTTGCATTAAAATCTCTTTAGCAGTACCGGTATATGTTCTAAGTATGTGAGCCTTATAGTCATTACGTAATCGTGCAACTAACAAGCAACAATGTACACACACAATAACACTGTGTCATCTGTTCACTATAACAATGCATTCGTCATTACCGTCTAAATATGTTCCCTAGGTTCTAGACTGGATAGTTAAATTCAAAACATTGTTGCATGTTAAAGTTTCTAAGTGTGACAAAGCGTACTAGTAACGTGAAGTGAAACATTTTATAGCAAAGACTAAGCTAAAAAGCAAATTATCTCTCAATAAACGGTTTTACATGTGAAATATGATGCAATCCTTTGGACTTCCTAGAACACAGAGTTTCAACTTCAACGCAATTATCATGTGCCATACGTCGGATTCTGTAAGATCCATTGTAAATCAGAAAGCAATTGAGACTCAAGTGTTTCTTCTTATGTGACAATGAGCTTTAATGAGAACTTTCTGACCAATATACAATTTCTTTGCATTAGCATTTGCTTTACCGTGTAGTTTTCTCCTTTTGTCTGCTGCAGAATTTATATTTTTAATAGCCAAATAAATTATGTCTTTGTGTCAAAGTTTACGTGTATTCGGAAAAGGTACAAGCTATCTGATTCTGTTCGATGGTTCTTTATTCTTCAGTACAAGAATAGGTGGTAAAGCAGTGGAGTCATGAGGCATTTTATTCAGCACGTTTTGAAATAAGTGTAAATATCTGTCTCAATACTGATGCTTTCTGTGAGAATAAGGTATGCAAAGCTTATTGACTTCTTTCATAATGACGGGTTACAATGTGGTGAGTACAATGAAGTAAAAACAGGTTTGATTTAATGATTCCCAAGCATGCGTGACCAAACCGCAGATCTTAATTGCGGTGCGTTATCTGAAATGACTTTACTAACGTGTCCAACTTCACGTTGGATACAGACCGTCCAGTGGCTTTACGTAACAGTGTGAAAGAAACAAATTTTGAAGTAAGTTCAACAGCGACTAGAACGTACGAAAATCCATTCGATGTCCTGACAAGGGATCCCAGCCAACAGCAGCAAATTCTTTTAATTTAGAAGGAATAGTAGGAAACAACGGAGAACGATGTGAGATGGTGGATGGTTTAGCTTTTTTACAAAGTTTACAAATAGGCAAGGCTCTTCCAATTCTCTTTTCCATAGTGTTAAAATAACAAGTCGTCCGAATATCATAACGTTTTCGTGGACCAAAATGTGCGTAGCTGAAATGACTGTACCAGATGAGCTTATTAAGAAAGTCTTCTGGAATGAAAGTACCCGTAGCTTGTCATCAACAGTGCAGCGTTTGAAGAGTATGCTATTTCTAACCAGATAATAATGCCAAATCTGCGTGTGTGTCTTTTCATGTGATTTACTTTTGATGTCTTTCCAAATCGGATCTTTATCTTGTTCATGAACAATGTCCTTCAAAGATGTGGTGGTGAAGTTTTCAAAGGTGACTTTCTGAATATAAGGAATACTGAAATTTTTCTCGAGGTTGCCTTCTGTGTTACTTTTCTCAAGCCCAGCCGGTGGGTGTGACAGTGCGTCCGCAACAATGTTCTCCTTGCCGGGAATGTAGACTATTGTGAATTGGAATTCTTTCAGAAACAACGCCCAACGTTTTAACCTGTCATGATTTAATTTTGAATACACAAGAAATTGTAATGCACGATGATCACTGTATACTTTTACGTGCTTACCAGAAAGAAAGAAACGGAATTTGTTAAATGCCCAAACTATATCTAAAGCTTCTAATTCAGTAACGGAATAATTTTTTTCAGATTTTGTTAGCACTCGGCTAGCAAAAGCAATGGTTTTTTGAACAGTAGTGTCATTTTCTACGGCTTCTTGAAATAAATGGGCACCAAGACCGACTTTAGAAGAATCTGTGCTAAGGTAGAAAACTTGTGACAGATCTGGATGAGCTAGTATTAGCGCATTAAGTAGCACTTCTTTCAAAGAATTGAATTCCTACTGCGCCTGTTCGTCCCAGTTCCAAATAATATTTTTTCCAGTGAGAGAACAAAGTTTAGTGTAACCAGAATTTGCACATTCAGAAAACGACGGTAAAATTTTACGAGACCTAGAAAACTGCGAACTTGTTTTTTTGTGGATGGAACTGGAAAGGCTTCTAACTTTTCAGGATCCGGCTGAATGCCTTCAGAAGAAAAAAGGTGTCCCAAAAACTTTACCTTTGTCCTACCGAATTCAGGCTTTTCCAAGTCAATTGTAATTCCAGATTCTGCAAAAATACGTAACACACTGTTGAGGATGCGATTATGTTGTTCCCATGAGGCTTCTGCTATCAGAATATCGTCCACATATAAGGTGGTGTGACGTTTTAAGAACTCAGGTTAAATAGGAGTTTAGCCCAAGAATGAATGCTGCCGAAGAAATGTTCAAACCGAATGAAGGTTCCTAAATTGATAACAAACGTCGAAACAAAGAAAAGCTGTGTATTTTCTACATTCTGGATGAAGTTCGATCTGATAAAAGCTGGATCTGAGATCAATAGAAGACAACACTTTTACACCATTAAAATTTTGAACAAGTTCTTCCAAAGTTTGCGGCCTGTCTGTTTCAGGAATGATGATGGTATTGATTTGTCTCCAATCTAAGACAAGCCTTATCGATCCACTTTTCTTCTCAACAACATGTAATGGATTGATGTATGAGCTTACTGCAGGCTCAATAATTCCCTCGCCAAGCATAGATTGTACTTCTGTTCTAACACGGTCCCTATAATGTGCCGGAATTACGTATGGTCTAACACAAAATTTAGTATGTTCACAAATACGAAATTGGTATTGAAATCCCTTGATTGTTCCTGTTTTGTGAGTAGAAACTATGTAAACTGTGGAATGTGCTTGTAAAATCTCAGAAATGTTCTGCCTATCGGTGTCATTACAATTCTCAATTGTTGGAATTTTTTTCTGAATTAACTCACTAGTATCAAATACGATGTCGATATCATCCCTGTCAGTACTTGCAGAGTGATTGTTAGTGTCAAGTTCCGTCGAAAATTCCGAACTGTTGTCTAACAGAAGGTAAAGCCGACTAATTTCCTCGTCATGGTTTGAGAGCCAATCTTCAAATTTCAAAGCTATTGACTATACCTCTTTCTCTAAACTTATTTCAGCATCGTGAAAGTTTCAGATTGCTCTGTATTCATTCAAAAAGTCTACTCCAAATATAATTTCCGTCGACAGTAATGGAACAACAAGAAAGTTCATAGAGAAACTGTGGCGTTGACAAAAGAATTCTAAGTTGGTTTCTTGGCGTATATCTATACTTTTTCAAACGACTGTACCTTGTAATTTAATCCTACGTAACGGAAGTGTGGGGCGATCGTTCGATTTGTTGCATTTGCTAAAGGCTGTTTCACTAATTACCGAAATGGTATTGCCAGAGTCAAGTACTGCCGTAAATTTTACGTCATTTACTGTAATGTGAATTACATGATATGCAATGTTGTTATGTCTTACGTCGTGCTCCTGGAGTAAGATGTCCCTAATGTCTTCCATTTTTACGTAATTACTAGCCACGGCAGCTACGTCGTCAGCTTCATAAGTACGTTTTGTGGCTGCCAGCGGTGTGAGTCATCGCCTATTGTCTCTTTGTTGGCGCGCTTCGTTATTGGGATTTGGAGATCTAACTTCTACAAGTTCACCTTGTCGAGAGGGCCCTGCCATGTTTGAATCCAGCCAGTTTTGATGACATTCAGGTTTGTCGTTATGTCGGTAGTTTCCATAGTTTCTTTTTTGTCATTTCTCCCAGAATCGTGACTGCGCGGTGGACCGTTGCGTCTGATGTTATTCCGTCTCCCTTGATAATAATTATTTTGGTTCCCAAATTGTCTGTTTCTCTGATTGTCTCTGTGATAGTCACTACTGCGGAGAGGTGATCTTTCCCTGTAATTATAACTATTCTGCCAACGGTTGTCATACGGGTGGTGTCTGCTTTTGTCACGATTTACGTTGTAAGAATAGCCTTGTCGTGTCCAGTTATTATTTATGTCATCGCGGAATTGTGATGGATGTGACCTTTAATTGTTGTGCTCCTGTTTTCGCGTTCCGCGATTGTCAGTGTCAATTTCCAATTCTTGTAACAGTCCCTGAAAACTTCAATGTCGTCTCTGCAACGTCCTGGCAAAATAATATGTCGTAAATGTTCAAGCAATTTGATTAAGCAAATGCGGATAAGTTCTGAGGGGCTGTATGGATTTGAAAGATACTGATTCTTATGTAACATGTCTTCGAAATATTTGACAAGATTGGAAAATTCAGATTGTTCGAAATGTTTCATCCATATGATGCTATGTTTTACTCGGTCTTGAGTATCTTGAGACCAATATGATGAGAGGAAGGCATGATAAAATTCTCCTTCACTGTGACAATCGTGAATGACCGATCGCATTCTTACAGCTGGTTTATTCTCTAAGTAGCCACACATAAATTCTAACATGTGCTCCGGTGACCAGTTGGGAGGAAAACAATGAGAGAATTGATGGTGCCATGCTTGTGAATGAATGTCGTTGCCAAAATTCTTAAATGTTTAGAATTTACGTGTAGCAATGAACAGCTTATAGTCAGAATTATCATGTCGGCGAGTCGCATATCGGTCATTGTTACTTCTTTTCGGCGGTTCCATCTCAAACTGCGGTGTACCTCGCCTTCCGAAGTGCCCTGTGTTATTATTTTGTAGCTGTTCCGTTGTTCTATGTCCCTCTTCCAATATTGGAGCGCAAGTGTCCTCTGAAATACGTAATTCTTGTATTACTTGTGCAAACTGATCTTGTACTTCCCGGATTTCTCTTTTGTGTTGGGTATTAATTTGATTCTGATTTTGTTTGAATTTCTTAATTTGTTCATACTCTTCCGCGTCAGTGATGGCTACAGGTCTTGTGTCATTCAGATCATCATCTACCTTTGTAGATAAGTTAGTGAACTGATGAAAGTTCGGTTACTTTCTCCGATAGTGAACAGATTTCCTCAGTGTGTTTTTCTGAACCAAGTTTCAGAGTGTCCATTTGTGTTAAAATCGTATCTACTGTGTCCTTTAAGTTTTCCTGTGTTTTTGCAAGTTGCGTAACCGAATCGGTAGATGCAAGTGAGCCGGTCGAAGTGGCCGTGCGGTTAAAGGCCCTGCAGTCTGGAACCGCAAGACCGCTACGGTCGCAGGTTCGAATCCTGCCTCGGGCATGGATGTTTGTGATGTCCTTAGGTTAGTTAGGTTTAACTAGTTCTAAGTTCTAGGGGACTAATGACCTCAGCAGTTGAGTCCCATAGTGCTCAGAGCCATTTTTAGATGCAAGTGAGTCAATTTTAGCCTGCAAGGTGTCATGATTTTCATGACAAATAGTTTGCAGTTCCTTTATGGCTCCTTCGTGATTCTCTACTGCATTTTCATGGCGCGAAAAAATAGGCTGGAAATGCTCACAAATTTGTGTTTTTACGTCATTACATTTCGATTCGATTTTAAGTAACTCAGCAGTTAAAACTTGTTCCTCAGTGCTATTCGGCAGTGCATATGAACCGGCAATATTCCCATTTTGAAAAGCAGAAAATGTGTCTTGACTTATTTAAGGAAAAGGTGAGGACGCAAAACCTGAATCTACAGTATTTGCAAGACTGTGTCCTGTCATTTCGGAATCCTAAGGCGAGCTGTTGCCGACCGATCGATCGATAATGCTTCCCTGTTCACCAATTGTTTTACCATTGTTTGCATCCCGCTCCATTTCCCTATGCACAATTACCAAATTACTACTTTGAACATTAGTTAATTCATTACTCGGTGGCGCTAACACACTGCTTTCGTCTTCACTGTCATTTCTCAGTTTACTTTGGAGCCTAGTGTTACGTTTTTCACACGCCGTAATTATCACGTATTTCACACGATAACAAGAAAAGCACAATTTGAAGAGCAAAAATAAGAAAACACATTAACATAGCACTGAAAATAATATCTAGTTAATGCAAGCACAGCTGCGAAATACCTGGTGCAAATCCACATCCACAACTGCTTTACTGTACAACAATTAAAAACTACAACTACAAAGGAAATTCTCTCTACAATTACGCTTTAGCAATAAACAATAGCTACACTAATTACAAAAAACTACAAGGAAATGTCAGAAGATTCCAGTGAGCTATCCTCGGCTAAGAGAAGGCATATGAAACCTCCCCCTAGACAAAATTATGAATTACTGTGCTGGTAAACCCCTTACATTATTTGATTTTCAAACAGCTGAGCAAAACTGAACGTACTCAGACATTTCTCTCTTTACTTATTCTGATCATCACTAAACCTATACACAATATTTTTAGCGCAACGCAGTCTAACTTTCAATAATCCCTACAAAAGAATTACCGTGACTAACAATAACCTATACCTTCTATGAATCACTTACGTCACAAAAATCTTCGTTACTCGAACTACTGCAATACAGCGAGCGCCAAAACTGCCAGCTAAATAAACGATTCTAACTACTGTAGACACTAACTACTGATAGGCATAGTTAGCAAATGAAAGATTTTGATAGAGAACAAACAATGTATTTACCTTAATAATGTTCAAAAGTCATCATATATATGATATCCACTATTACAAATTTACTATTTCTGAATGACACACGTCCAGATCGTCCGCTCTCAAGACTCTGCCATCTCTCTCCCCACATCCACCACTGCTGGCGGCTCACCTCAAACTGCGCATTGCTACGCGCTGTTCACATCCAACTGCCCAACACTACAATAGCGAATATTCCAGCAATGCCAACCAGCCACAGGGTGCACACAGCACAGCCAGCGATTTTCATATAGAGAGCTTCGTGGCGTTACCAACATAAAAACCTAAACAGCCTACTTACAAGGTCACTGTATATATGTAAACCACAAGCGGAGGAACTGGCTTCAAAACTACTCGTCCGATGGATTCTGGAATGCTGTTTGCCCGCCTGGAGCCATTAAATGCAGAATTGGCATAGCAGACATAAAAGATCCAATGAAGAATTGCTCTTTTCGTCGTTGATCTGTTGAGTAAGCTTGAGAGCGTTATCCGTCCCCTGCAGCAGACTGTGCAAGTTTTTGCGTCAGGATGTGGTTTACTGTTAATGCTGCGAGAGCACAGTTCGGAAAAGATTTTACGAATATGTTACTTCCTGTCACAAACATCTAACGAAATGACCCCCAGAGGAGAATCAGAGAAATTAGGTTTCGTGTGGGGGCTTGATACCAGCCGCTCTAACATCGCAAATAAGATAAGCGAAAGAAATCTGCTGAACACAGAATGTGTATGTAGGGGCAATAAGTTGAAAATTGGAATAGCAGAGGTAATACGACATTCTGTCGTACCTGTCATCTGGTCAAAAGTCAGTGCCAGCAAATAAAGATATACATATACCTAGAAAAGTTTACGGTGCCAGCGCATTCAGTAGGAAGTACAGCGTTACACAGTGGAATTGAATCTCCTTAAGTTTGTAACTGTGGAGCCACAGAATATAGAACCATTTGGTAACTGATATAAGTGACAACGTTTATTTTGACAATAATCGTGGCCTGGCGATGTTCTGCATTTTCGATTTATCGCTATAACACCAACACCTATTCTCTATAGTAAATTTGAATAGAGTTGCGCGAATGTCAAGGGTTTCTTGAGTGACAGTGAGAGTGCCAGATGGTTGCTCAAGATAAAATGTATGGAGTTGCTGATATAAAAATAATGTGCATCACGAAAATCGTTACTTACACAAGCGATACTTAACTAACCTCGCCGAGCATTTGTTATGAGAAAACTTTGGTTCGAGGGCATAACTTTGTGCTTGTTATCTTCATTCGCTGTATCGAATGTTGTGCTAGAAATTAGCTGTGAAACGAAATGAAATGATCATGTGACCTAATGGCTATGAGTTCCCACCTCTGGCTAGTTCGGCCTCCGAGTTGCAAGTCATTTCACTTGACGCCTGGTTCGGGACCTCCACGTCTATGATGAGGACAACACAATACCCAGTCGCCGAGAGGAGAAAAATCTCCGAACGAACCAGGAATCGAACCCGGGACCGCTGCATGGCAGTCAGACACGTTGTCCACTCAACTGACAGTGAAGTCTAGCTCGAGGCTTACATGAACCGATCAATTTTTGTCTGCTTTCTAGAACGACGAGTAGATAAAAACAAATACTTTCATCAGACTCTTCCTGTCTGAGTTCAATCATAAGCAAATAAGACGATACAAAATATTTAAACATGTATCAGAGCAATATCATTGATAAAAGAAGGGGAAGAAAATAGTTTCACGCATTTAAAGGAGGGATATTTTGACGCAAACGATTCCGAAACATTTCCGCGAAACCTTCGCAATTTTATGAAGACCATCTGAACACTTTAACCTACAATAATCGACGACAGTAAGCTGCAGAATTAAAGGAAAGTAAGGAATTAAAAAGATCATAGCTTTGTTTAAAGCGCCATCATGGAATTCACCAACAGCGTTTTTTGATAAACAGATCATAACAGATGTTATGACTTGTAACCAAATAGCTCCACTTCATTCAACACTCGAACCCATCTACCCTTCTCCTGAATATTGTTCATGGTTCAGTATCTCATCTTATCAGTTATAAAGGCAGATTTTTATAAAGACAGCTTTTTATATGGGCGCAGTTTCGTTCTAAAGGTAGCTGTTACTGTTTTTGTTGTTCCTGTCATGGCCTTCAGTCCAAAGACTGGTTTGATGCAGCACTCCATGCTACTTTATCCTGTGCAAGCCTCTTCATCTCCGAGTGACCACTGTGACCTTCTTCCTTCTGAATTTGCTTAGTGTATTCAACTCTTGCTCTCCCTCTACGATTTTTACCCTGAACGCTTCCTTCCAGTACTAAATTGGCGATCTCTTGTTGTCTCAGTATGTGTCCTATCGATCTATGCGTTCTTCTGGTCAGGTTTTTCCACAGATTTCTTTTCTCATCTGTTCTGTTCAGTACCTCTTCATTAGTTACGTGAGCTACACTCTGATTTTCAGCATTCTTCTGTAGTACCATATTTCAAAAGTTTTTGTTCTCTTCTTGTCTGAAATGTTTATTGTCCACATCTCACATCAATACATGGCTGCACTCCAGACAAATACCTTCAGGAAAGACTTCCCAACTCTTAAATCTATATCCGATGTTAACATATTTATCTTCATCAGAATCGTTTTTCTTGTCATTGCCAGTCTGCATTTCATATCTTCTTTACTTCGATGATCATCAGTTATTTTTCTGCCCAAATAGCAAAACTCGCCTACTACTTTAAGTGTCTTATTTCCTAATCTAATTGCCTCACCAACACCTGATTTAATTCGACTACATTCCATTACCCTTGTCTTGCTTTTGTTGATGTTCATCTTATATCCTCCTTTCAGGACAGTGTCCATTCCGTATAACGGCTCTTCCGAATCCTTCACTGTCTCTGAGAGAATTACTCCAGGTTTTTCTTTGGTTTTCTGTTCTTAAAAAAGCACAACTTGTTTAAATACCACCAACATTCATGAAAAATCCAAAGTCACGGCCAGAAAGCTTGCCAGTACAAAGTATAAAACAACCCAAGCACGAGTCACGACGCACCCTCACAACCTTACTCCCGGCAGTATCTCCTCAGCCGGCCGCTGTGGCCGAACGGCTCTAGGCGCTTCAGTCCGGAACCGCGCTGCTGCTACGGTCGCAGGTTTGAATCCTGCCTTGCGCATGGATGTGTGTGATGTCCTTAGGTTAGTGAGGTTTAAGTAGCTCTAAGTCTAGAGGACTGATGACCTCAGATATTAAGTGCCATAGTGCTTAGAGCCATCTGAACCATTTGAGTATCTCCTCTTATACCTTCCAAACCAACGCTATGACGGCGGGACATGAGTCGTACTTGCATAGTCCATTAGGTGGAGCATTTCCGCACCAAAGGCAAAGGACTAAATGTCGCGTCATGATACAATACACAGTTTTAGTCTGCCAGGAAGATTCTGGATGTAAAACCAGGATTAGGAATTCCTTAATGAATCTTCGCAAAGGACCACACATGTGAGACACGTCAAAACATGCAGAATACTAATACTTTTCCAGTCATAACAAGTTGTTAGAAGTTTAAAGTTTATCGTCCCTCCGAATTTCGGAGGTGTTGCGGCATATATCTCGTTTCTTAGCAAATGATACACGTACCTAAAACTTAATGGCTGGTATACTTAAGGGCAAAATACTTGCTTAATAAAAGAAAATTGATGTGGTCGGCAGCCGAAACTGTGAGGAGGCTCTTGACAAACGAGAGTGTCGGCATCTGCGGGAATGGTACAAATGAGCGCTCATTATACAAAATTGTCAGAAACAGTCTGGAGAGCTTGTAAGGGTGTTTCATGGATGGTTGCGCTAAGAAAAAAAAATGTGTTGAGGAAAAACTTCGATACGTTGCACCGTTCCCGAGTTAATTAGGACTGAAGTTAGCCAATCAGGTCGTCGCACAAGCAAATTCAAGCAACCTGCAAGACAGGATTTCGGCAAACGAGTTCTTCGTTTGGTTTCCTCGAACTGAAGAAACGTGGCTTTTGCTCATCTATCTTAAATTTCTGTATTTCTGTATTCAGAATATAGAATGTAGAAATAGAAGACACTTACGAATAAAATGAACAGTAAGTGCAGGGAAACTAAGGCAAAGTGGCTGCATAAAATGTGTGAAAAAATCGAAAATGATTGTCGGTAAGACTGATGCAGTATACTGAAAAGTCAAAACAACCTTCGGCCAAATTAAAAGCAATGTTGTTACCATTAAGAGTGCAACGGTAATTCCACTGTTAAATGCAGAACAGACTGCAGATATGTGGAAAGTGTACGTTGAAGTCCTCTATGGGGAGGAAGATTTGTCTAATGTGACAAAAGAAGTACAAGGAGTCGATTTAAAAGAGGCAGGGGAGCCAGTATTAGAATTAGAATTTAAGAGTTTCGTGACATACCATCTGACCTTCGGAAAAATGTCATTCATACAATTCCGAAGACCGCAAGAGCCAACAAGTCCGACATCTATCGCACAATCAGCTTAAAAGCTCATGCATCCAAGCTGCTTACAACAACAATATACAGAAGAATGGAAAAGATTAGATTAGATTAGATTAGATTAATACTTGTTCCATAGATCATGAATACGACACTTCGTAATGACGTGGAACGTGTCAGGTTAATAATAGGTGTCTATACAAGATATTACATTACACAAAATATTACATGACACTAAATGTTTTTAATTTTTTTTTATATATGACAATCAGTTTGGCTTTAGGAAAATAAAGGAACCAGAGAAGTAATTCTGATGTTCCAGTTGACAATGGAAGGAAAGCTAAAGAACAATCAAGACACCTTCATAGGATTTGCCGACCAGGAAAAAGTGTTCGACAATCTAAAATGGTGCAAGATGTTCGAAATCCTGAGAAACATACGGATAAGCTATAGGAAGAGATGGCTAATATACAATAGGTACAAGAGGCAAGTGAGAATAATACGAGCGAACGACCAAGAATGACGTTCTCAGATTAAAAACGTTCTAAGACAGCGATGTAGTCTTTCGCCCCTACTGTTCTATTTGTACATCGATGAAGCAATGATGGAAATAAAAAAAAGGTCTAGGAGTGGAATTAAAATTTAAGGTGAGAGGATAACAATGATACAATTCGCTAATGACACTGCTATCCCGAGTTAAAGTGAAGAAGAATTACATGATTTGCTGAATAGAATGAAGAGTCTAATGAGTACAAAATATGGACTGGGAGCAAATCGAAGAAAGAAGAAGGTAATGAGAAGTAGTAAAAACGAGAACAGCGAGAATTTTCACATTAGGATTCCTGAACACAAAGTAGGTTGCGAGGTAACATCCGAAAGATGTTCCGGCTCACATGCGGTTACTCTTCGTCGAAATGTCTTCATTCAAACTCGTCTAGGAGAAATATCAGCGCCACTGCTCTCACTCTCACAGAACCTTTTTGTCACAACGAAGTCTCCAGCGGCGGTCCACAGATTCGGAGCCGAGTACCCCGCCGAAATTCTGTATGGCTCTGTATTCCATCGCCATCGTTTTGCCGGAGCAAATCTGTTGAAATTTGAAACGGGTGCAGATACCAGAAAAGAAACACTTTCCGAACCACCCAGGATCTGCACTGAACGCTTCCCCCAGTGGAATCAGTACAAACAGATATAAACCACATAGTAAACAATTCATTTATAGCATTTTCAAGATGCTCGTAAATTCTTCAATGATTCTGATACGTTATTCAAATCTCACTAGAGACATGCATCTCGTGACAGATTCCCTATCGACTTCATCAGCAAATTAATATTTTCTTTTAATTTCAATAAGTGCCTTACACTCAAACTAACTACAAATAAGAACAAATCTCACCCCTCGTTTAATTCCGTGAAGTGAAGCTGCGTACACAAATCGATACTCCATACAACAATAAATTATTCTCAGATAAGTAGATAAACATTCATCTGTCTTCCTAGGTAAGCATTATTAATTTTCATTTTCCAAATTTTTCTGACCTCCATGCACCCAAATTGGCTTCACCATAACTTACAATTTGGTATTACAACAAACATAAAACCATCCAATAAAGTAAGCCTAACACGTACACACACATAAATATATGCCTCATATACCCCCAAAAACCAGTTTATATGCATACTGTGCACTGGTTTTCGACTTGATACCATTCACCAAATAATCGAGTTTGTAACCTCCATGACACAGTACTGGTTAAAGCCTGTGCTATGGCAAGTGAGCGGGATTCACCTTATGAGAAACGATTTTCGCATAGATATTGACCCCGTGTACCTGAATGGTGGCAAATCAGACTTACATCCACTCTGTAATAACAATGATCGGTCAAGTAAGTTCGAAATACAATTACACCTCAGGATGGATCAAAAACAAACCAGAAGATGCTACCAATGTAACAATAATACGGTCGCCAGCCTAATTAGGCATTAACTGAGTTTCTTCCCTGTACAAGTTGGTATATATTCATGCAAAACCACAAGTTGTAACACTGCATAATATTGTAGAATTTTAGAACCAGAAAATCTGTTGAACTGATAGTTTCACGTTCAGTAATGATATGGAAAATCATGAATACATTACACTACACTATAATGTTTACTACAAAACGTTATACTGTCTATTAATCTGATTAAAATCAGGCATGAGTTACCTTAGAAATTGTACTTTCATACCACACACAAAATGTCATTTTTGATAAGGATAACACTGATAAATTTTGATTTTTATATTGACTTTAATTTTTTCTGGTCGAACCAAGAACACTTCAGAATTCAAATGAACGAAGGGTGGACCCTGAAACTGTTATGATCGCTGTATTTAAAAAAAAAAAGGAATATTGAATTTATTATTCATTCAAGATTACCAATATATAAGTTACTACTCTTTTCATCTTATTTACTGCTCATTTAAATGCCTTTAAATTTGTCTCGAAATAATAAACTTCATTACTATGTCAATACTAAAGTTATCTTTCGACTTCATTAGACCTTCGCTATTTATTTACTGGTTCATTAACAAAACAATTCTTTAAACACCATTCTAATATGGCTAGTTCTGCAAATAATTATTATTAACACAATTTTTAATTTTCATTTCGGGACACTCTGATTGCACAACGTTTGGAAAGGACCCTGTCTAGTTTAGTTGTGAGGATAATTAAATGATGGAAAAGTTCTGGTAAAATTTAGGTTATTATTGCACCATACAAACTCAGTTCACTCTCTGATCCATACGAATACAATACTAAAAGATTCAACCTGCTGATATCGATGCGGCGGTTGGCGAACGGCAAGATGGGGACGCACAGAGAACACATACAACCACAGCTATGGCTCTGGATGTATCGGCACTTTAATTCTTCTTAGCGTCGCAATTCGTTTCCATTTAGTGCCTATGGAATTTTGCCATGCTGTGTGGGCGTTGCAACGGCATACCCGAGGCTCAGTGAAGCTACGTCTTCCACGAGAGCCTCCTCGCTCCAAAAGGTGTTGCTCAAACCAGTGCCAAACGACAACAACTACTGTGCCCGTTGTGCCGTGCAGTGCCCGTGCACATTTTCCCGCGCTCGCCTGCAATCCACCTTTTACCGCTCCCTGACAGCCCGGGTATTCACCCAAGGTTTTGCATTCTACACATCCTAACACATTGCCTGCGTATGGACCAGACGAGTAGTTACAATTTTAAACATCTTACAACAGTTCCAACATTTGTTACGTTTCAACTCTATTACAATAATACTTGACATTTGACATAAACATTGACATGCACATTGAAACTTATTTACAGTTTTCTTAAGATAATGGCATGAAACAAAAAGAAATGAAATCAGAACATCCATTACACAAGTTATCGAAAAATCAGATGACAAGACTTACTTATATGTACAATAGAACAGAGTCGTTGTTAGAAGTTCTCTGACCTCCTTGCACCCAAATGTACGTCTAAACTCTCTCTTTATAATTGCACAGACCTTGTGCCCCCCCCCCCCCCCAACAAAAAAACAAAAAAAACCTTATGCGACAAACAACAAACAATCTACAATAAATCCTGAAATAAAACATTGCAAATTACCCCACCAAACTTGTCACACATGTTATTCTCTTCATCCCAACTATGTGTAACTATAGCGTGCACAATCTGCTTGTCACCCATCAAAAGATTCTTAAATGTTACTTTCCTTTTTTCACCCTCAATTTCAAGATCCAAAAATGGTTCAAATGGCTCTGAGCATCATGGGACTTAACTTCTAAGTTCATCAGTCCCCTAGAACTTAGAACTACTTAAACCTAACTAACCTAAGGACATCACGCACATCCATGCCCGAGGCAGGATTCGAACCTGCGACCGTAGTGGTCGCGCCGTTCCAGACTGTAGCGCCTAGAACCGCTCGGCCACTTCGGCCGGTTTCAAGATCCAAGCACCTTCCCATGCAGGGATGTGAAGTGTAATATTTACATATGAAATCTGTCCCCAGCACCATATCTTTAACAAGTCGATTCACTGTAATGTATCTTATACTAAAATGATTCTCCTCGCACTTGAATTTCAAGAGTATTTCTTGCCTTATCGACTTATTTAAACTGCCTACTGCCGTTCTCATTTTTACAATATTTACAGGTAGTAATACTAAATTCTTATTCTTTATCCTATGTACAAAACCATCTCACACTGCCGACACATTACTTCCAGAATCGAGCAGTGTATCTACTTTCTCGTCATTTACTTTAACTTTAATGATAGGTTGAACATTAATCATTTCTTTCCGCTCTAAACACTGCTCCCTCAATAAATCATTCTCTATGTCTCGTCCCTTCTCTTCATTCGCCAGAGTATACACATCCTGTTCGATCCACCCCTAAATTTCGTATTCGTCCAAACATAATTCATTAAATGCTTCTTTCGCCCCACTTTCACTTTTTCTCCCTTCTAGACCTCTCTCGAGTCCACAAATGAGGCAATAACGACCGTAATGTTCTATCGTACCATCCCCAATCAGTTATAGTAAAATCACATTCCTACTTAAGGTACCTTCCTGTGCAAATATAACTTTCTATATTAGAATCAAACTCACTGTATTCCCCTCAGTAGTTACAGCATCATTATCATGAAATAAACTATTACTTTTTACTTTCACGTCATTACAAACTCCTTCACAAACAGTACTTTCAACAGCCGCTGATACATCATACAACTCGCTACATAAAAACCTCATTTACCCCGTCCACAGATCACCAATATAAGAACCGTTCACAGTTTCACCATCCTCTGCCGTTACGTCATATGAATTATAGCTGCAGAGTAGTGCAATTTCAGAATCAATATTACTATTAAATTCCGCTGTGTTTTGATTTAAACCTGAGCATAATACCTCTTGTCTCCTACACGCTCCTGTGCCACATTAATTTCAGATCGCTCATCGAATTCAAATCGACATTCATTCTCAAACAAACATTCAAGATCCACCGATTCATGCAGAATTTCGGGTTTACCTCCATTAGTAGAAAGATACGCACAAATTTCTTCCTCTGGAGTACCATTACCAGCAGCTTCAACTAAAGTAACTTCAGCACATAAAACATCATTGCTACCTTCCTTCAAAAATAATTCACCACCTCCGCCGATACACACACAAATTCTTCAACAGCTGACGAAAGTAATGCCACGTCGCCCTTATTAACCTCCTTAACAACTTGAACTGAATCAGTTTTTAAATTTACGTCAACCATATCGGTTTTAACAGAGTCAATTTTGAAATTTACGTCATCCATATCTGTTGTAACAGAATCATTTTTGGATCCCAATCCTCTTAATCTTTTGGATTAACTGCGACATCATGTCTCTCCCAGATTCATCTCCCTTGCCTGATTTTGGACTATTTTCCCTACTAAATTCACCGCCGATAACGCTCTCCCGCTCCGATTTCGAGCTAAGCTGCTAGCTAGTATTTTCGGACCCACCCAAAGTGGCCGACTGCTTAATATTAGCGACGTCTGTTATTGGCGTTTGAATTACAGAACCATACATAATGTCGCTATCAGCGCAGGTACTTAGCTTTGTCGTGCAGGATCCTTCTGCCATAGTATTGCTGCCCATTTTGCTGTTGAAGCCGACGCTGAAGGTTTCGTAGCCTCTGCTGTTTTACTGCAACCGCCGCTGAGCAATGAATCGCCATTGAAGACGCCGCTGCTGGCTGGAACCACGTGCTTTCGATGTCGCCTCTTCTTCTGTGTTACTTTTTTATCACTCCTAACCACCGCTAAAACTCGGCGCTCACAACTGTTGCAAACTTAGTAGCTCAGAGTCCCCACGCGAACTGCCTAAACTGGCCAAGACTTGGGACCTAGGTCATAGAATGTCATTAACTGTGAGAATTATAATTTCACAACTATTAAAGTAACCTTATATTCAGTCCTGAACCGATCTCACATTTAACTTTAGAGAGGTCCTGCCTATCGAAGTTCAGATAATACTTTCGGAAACGCTTTGCAGAATTCAGATCCAGTTCTAAACGATCCAGACTCGATATTCCGCAAATAACACTTTCCACAATCAAATCCTGTTCCAAAACTTTGCAAGATTCTTGTCCCTAAACTAACACTTTCAAAATTCATATACCGGCTGAGCCCCCAATTGTAAGATAACAACCCAAAGATGTTCGGGCTCACCTGCGGTTCGTCTTCGTCGAAATATCTTGGCTCAAACTCGTCTAGGGGTTGAAACGCACATGTCGTGTTACACGCCCTAAATTAGACACTTGTGACCCTTGGGTTAAATTGTCTGACTGACGTGAGGGCAAGTTTGCGAAATACGAAGTTCACATGTTATAACAGTAATAATAAGATCTAGAACTAAATTAACGACACATAAATGATGTGGGCCACACAATGGCGATTTGTTGAGAATAGTGTTTATTCAGAAAGCAAACTAATAGCGAAAGTGGTCGTATTTAGAGTTACTGTTACACTCTAGCGCATATCCATTTGACACAGTTCGATCATTCACAATCCCATCGCGAAATACAACTTCGATACTGCACCTCGTTAAGTACGCGAAAAAGTAGAGTTAACACGAGGCACGTGGCCGCTCACCGTTCAGAGACCAAGTCCCGCGATACGACACAACGCGAAATTTTCACTTCCTAGCTCCCTAAAGACCGAATGTCCGCTTTCAGGTCTCAGTCCGAACTGTTCTATCTGGTGTGTCCAGCCGAACTGTACTCTTTGGCGTCTAGACCAGATTCGTCCGCTTTCGCGTCTGCATCAGCACTGCCCATCTGCCCGTCCCCAGCCGCGTTTTCCGCGCGCCGAATATCCTCGCTCCAACTGACCAGGGCAGTCATTTTCCTGAAGCCGTCCATCATATTGACTACAGCTTATTCTACATTGTTTTAGATTTTAACATATTTCAATAATCAAAGCTTGACCACTCTCACATTCGAAATAATGTAGAAATAACATCCGTTACATAATAAACAATAAATTCTTTTATACAACATCAACACAATTTCCTTCTTAGATTTGAATGTTAGCCTTGCACCCATGTACTTTCTGATAAATAAATAAAGAACAAAAGTAACTATTATGCACTAAACTTTAGAACAAATATTCTATTACCTGAGCCCTTGGGTTAAGCCTTCGACTCGGCTCCAAACCAGAGGACCGCGATCGGTTCTGGGAACAATACTATAAATAGTTAGCTCAGATTCCACCCCGCGAGCGAGGCTTTCCGCCTTCACCAACTCCGCCAATAGCCTGTATGAACTGAGGATGACCTCTGAACCTAGACGGCAGGAGTCATCGGTGCCGACATGAGCAACAATTTGCTGTCGGGTGCACCCAGTGCTCTCTATCGCCGCCGGCAGGGCCTCCTCCACATCTCGGATGAGACCCTCGGGCAAGCAGACGGAGTCAACATTGGCCTTCCTCCCCGACCTTTCCGATGTTTCCCTAAGGGGCTCCATCACCCGCCTAAGACCAGCGTCAGCGACAGCATTGCCGCCCGTGGAGGCTAGACAACATGCTAACATGGGTGTTTCAGCTTGGTTCAGTACCGAGTACCTTATAACTGCTTGTGCTATTTTCTGGAAGTATAAATGGTTTTCCTTAAAAGTGATTGTCTGCCCTATTGAAGTTACGTTTTTGCTTTATATTACACTTACCTCATCCACTCGCGCCCACTGCGTAAGCTGTTTCGCAGATTTCACGGCGTTTCTTCGTCTTTTGCAGACTCAATTGACTTGTAATATTGAAGTTTTCGGGTGCAACATTCCTGTTAAGATAGTCCTCTTTTCATAGGCTATTTCAGCTTCAGAAGCTCCTTCTAGCAGATTCATTTTAAGCCTGATACAGAGCCGAGTACTAGGTCTGGAGACTCAGACGGTTCTGTGATCATGTAGGCTTCAGATTTATTGACTTGGTGGTGGGTTTCCGGATTCCGCTTAGTAGGTTTCGAATGCACCACACACAGGAAGCGGCTACGAAGGTAGCGGGGGCGACATGGCAGGGAATAGATGTTTCTTTAGGTTAAAGGGTGTAGGTGTACAGATATTGATTGTATACTTGAAGAATCGAGTCCACCCTTACGCCCCTTTGTAACAGCGCAGCGGCGTCACTGACGGGGATGTCCCATGGTTCTAGAAAGGACAGAATCGCGCCTGGAGATCATTTGGAACTAAGGAGTGAGCAAGGCCACTGGGAAGGTCCCGGGAAATCTTGCTGTCGCGGATGCGCGATGAAAAGTGAATTAGTTTTTGTGATATTGAGGAATATTGTCAGTAGGACTGGAGCGTGTTTGCGGGGCTGATCCCGAGTGTTCAGAAGAGATAACTTTGAAATCATATTTGTATTTCGTATCGAGGACATTATTACATAATGAAAGGGTGAGAGTACAGTAATGAACCGCCAGTAGTAAACTCATACAGGCTCGCGATAAGTAAAAGAATGCATTTGTACAGTGACTGCAATCTGAACCAGTGGGAATGCGTTACCTGAATTTAAAGAGCTATAAAATAACTGTACCGTACAAAAGTGTTCACATATTAAAACTTTCTTTATTATTAAAGGAACATTTTGGAAGTAATACGATCATAGAACAGAGTGGTAGAATAGATACGGCATGCTTCGCAGGCTCACGGTCAGAAATTTAGTTACCGGCGCGTGTACCTTCAGAAAATGTTCGCCCGCTATAACTGCCTACTTATCAATGTGCGATGGCTAATTTTCCGAACCAGTGAAACTACAGAAAGTATTAATAAACTATATTCACTAATAAAAGCAATAAATAGTAGGTAACGGTCACAAACCGACGTCTACAGAAAGGGCATCAGTCTAACAGAGTGAGAGCTGACACGGCACAAAGGTAGACTTAACATCAATCGTAGCTGTGATGGGAAAGAACCAGAGCTCCAAGCGCTAATGGAAACCGCTGAACAAGTAATTATAGATATGGAAACCTGGCTACATCCGAATATGAGTTCAGCCTAAAATTTAACAATGGACTTCACTGTGTTCATAAAGGACAGATTGAATTCAGTGTGTATAGTTGCCAGCAGTTTGCCTTACAGTGAAAGTGTAGTCGATAGTTCCTGTGAGTTAATATGGGTAGAGGTTATGATAGACAACCGGGATAAATAAATAATTGTTCCCTTTTACCGACCCCCGATTCAGCTGATACACTTGCAAATCACTTCAAAGAAAATTTGAATGTCATTTCAAATAGGAACCTCAGTCATACAGTTCTAGTTGGTGGTGGCTTCAATATACCCTCTACATGTTGTCGAAAATACATGTTTAAAGTGGGTGGTAGGCATAAAAATCGTTCGAAATCGTACTTGATATTTTCTCAGGAAAATGTTTAGAACAATTTGTTCAGGAACCGACTCGAAGTGTAAATGGTTGCGAAAACATACTTGACCACTTAGTTATAAATAACTATCAGCGAATACGGAGCAGCATGAAAGATACAGGGATTAGTGATCACAAGCTGGTTGTAGCGAGACTGAATGCTGTAACAGCCAAACCGAAAAAAAAGGAACGCAAAATACATCTGTTTAAAAAAGCAGATAAAAATTCGCTAGACGCCTATCTAAGAGGCAGTCTCCCCTCTTTCATATCTGACTATGTAAGCGTAGACCAGATGTGGTTTGAATTCAGAGAAACAGTGTTGACAGCAGTTGAAAGGTACATACCAAAAAAATTAATGGCAGACGGTGTTGATCCACAATGGTACACAAAACAGGTCAAAGCACTGTTGCAGAAGCAACGAAAAGAAAACAGGTCAGATTGAAAAGAATGTAAAATCAGCAAGACTGGCGAAATATTAAAGATGCTCGAAATTTAGCCCCAAATTGAATGTGAGAAGCTTTTAAATAGTTTCCACAGCAAAACTCTACCTCGGAATCTGGTGGAAAACCCAAAGAGATTCTGGTCGTATGGAGAGTACACGAGTAGCAAGAAACAATCAATACCTTCACTGCGCGATATAAGTGGTGACGTTACTGATCATAGTGCCACTGAAGCAGTGTTACGAGGCACAGTCTTCGGAAATTCCTTCAACACCGAAGACGAAGTAAATATTCCATAATTTGAATGGAGAACAACTGCCAGTATCAGTAACTTAGAAGTAGATATCCTCCGTGTAGCGAAACAGCTCACATCACTTAATAAAGGCAAGGCTTCTGGTCCAGATTGTATACCAGTCAGGTTCCTTTTAGAGTATGCTGATACAATAGCTCAGTACTTAGCAATCACACACAACAGCTCAGTCGTAGGAATATCCGTACCCAAAGATCGTAAAGTTGAAGAAGTCACAACAGTACTCAAGAAAGGAACCGTAGTAGAAGTTTGTAACATATGCTGTATTCGAACATTATGAATTCCCTGGAAAGAAACGATTTATTGACAAATATTCAACACGATTTCAGGAAAGGTCTTCCTTGTGCAACACAACTAGCTTTTTATTCTCACGAAATAATGAGTGCTATAGATGAGGGATGTCAAATTGATTTCGTATTTTTAGAATTCAATAAGGCTTTTTGACAATGTTTCTCACAAGCGACTTCCAAACAAATTGCGCGCCTATGGACTGTCGTTCAGTTGTACGACTGGATTCGCGAATTCGTGTCCGAAAAGTCGCAGTTCGTAGAAATAGACGGAAAGTCATCTAGTAAGACAGAATTAATATTCTGGAAGTGTTATACGCACTCTGCTGCTACTGATCTACATAAACGATCTGGGAGGCAATCTGAGCAGCCCTCAGAATGTTTACAGATGATGCTGTCGTTTACAGTCTTGGAAGGTCATCAGATGTTCAAAAAATTGCAGAGTTATTTAGAGAAGATATCCGTGTTGTGAGAAAGTAACAATCGATTGTAAATAGTGAAAAGTGTGAAGTCATCCACATGAACACTAAAAGGAATCCACTAGATTGCGGTTATATGATAAATCGTACAAATGTAAAGGCTGTAAATTCAACTAAGCACTTAAGTATTACAGCTGTGAATAACCTAAATTGGAACGATCACATCGATAATGTTGTGGTGAAAGCAAACCTAAGACTGTGATTTATTTTCACAGCAATTAGTAAATGTAACAGGCTTATTAAAAACGGGATCTGCATCAGAAAACGTCGAAAAATAGAAAGATGCTGAGCTTGTTTTGTACTATCGGTAAATAGGGGGAACATGCCACGGATGTGGTACACGTATTGAGGTGGCAATCATTAAAATAAAGGCGTTTTTCGTTTCGTCGGGATCTTCTCTTGAAATTTCAGTCACCAGCTTTCTGCTCAGACTATAAAAATATTTTGTTGGCGCCCAACTACGTCTGGAGAAATGATCATTATAGTGAAACAAGAGAAATCATAGCTCGCACAATAACATTTAAGTGTTTGCTTTTCCCGCGCGCTGTTCGACAGTGGTACGGTAGAAAAAGAACTTGAAAATGGTTCGGTGAACCCTCTGCTAGCCGATAAAGTGTGAATTGGAGAGTAATGATGTAGATGTAGATGTATTGGCCTTCTTTAACGACAGTCGATTTCGCGCAACTCTCTTCTGTTTCTATCCGTTTTCCAGCTGGTTGTGCATATCCTCTTCAGCCCCTATGTAGCATGTATACTACATCGAAATTTTATTTTTTTCTAGCTCAGGGAACAAAACAAATATTCTGTGTCTAATTTAACAAGTACTTTACACCATGTGCTTTCACTGCATCACTTGCTTTACATCTCTGCATGTTCCCAGTAGGTTGCACCATGTGCTTAAAAAAGTTGTTTACCGCAGTGTCAGCACGTTTCCGAAAAATAAATATAATTACGTTTCTTTGTAGTAATTTTGGAATGAAGTGTGTTTAGACCCTGCTGTAATATCGAATAAATGATTGTTTATTTCATCATAACAATATAGCGATGTACTGTTCTTGCTGTAGCACTGGGACTACATTTGGCAACTGCTTATATTTTCACTTTGCAGTGACGTTGTTTGCATCATTTTTAGGTATTTTAATATTAAATTTTCTGAATGTTTCACGTATTTCAATTATTTTCTATGATAGTATTCACCTTGAACATGTTCTAAAATGAAAAGCAGCATTTTTTTTTATTTCAGTATTTCAATCCTATTATGCCCAAGAACAATGCATTAACGACAATATCAACTTCTCATTCATAAAATCAGAGTTCAGGATTCAAGAGGATATGCAGCGTCCCTCCCTACCTGTCTGTGGTACTCGAACCGACCGTCTACATCTACATCTACATCCATACTCCGCAAGCCACCTGACGGCTTGTGGCGGAGGGTACCTTGAGTACCTCTATTGCTTCTCCCTTCTATTCCAGTCTCGTATTGTTCGTGGAAAGAGAGATTTTCGGTATGCTCCTGTGTGGGCTCTGATCTCTCTGATTTTATCCTCATGGTCTCCTGGCGAGATATACGTAGGAGGGAGCAATATACTGCTTGACTCCTCGGTGAAGGTATGTTCTCGAAACTTCAACAAAAGCCCGTACCGAGCTACTGAGCGTATCTCTTGCAGAGTCTTCCACTGGAGTTTATCTATCATCTCCGTAACGATTTCGCGATTACTAAATGATCCTGTAGCGAAGCGCGCTGCTCTCCGTTGGATCTTCTCTATCTGTTCTATCAACCCTATCTGGTACGGATCCCACACCAGGGAGCAGTATTCAAGCAGTGGGCGAACACGTGTACTGTAACCTACTTCCTTTGTTTTCGGCCTGCATTTCCTTAGGATTCTTCCAATGAATCTCAGTCTGGCATCTGCTTTACCAACGATCAACTTTATATGATCATTCCATTTTAAATCACACGTAATGCCTACTCCCAGATAATTTATGAAATTAATTGCTTCCAGTTGCTGACCTGCTATATTGTAGCAAAATGATAAGGGATCCTTCTTTCTATGTATTCGCAGCACATTACACTTGTCTACATTGAGATTCAACTGCCATTCCCTGCACCATGCGTCAATTCGTTGCAGATCCTCCTGTATTTCAGTACAATTTTCCACTTTTACAACCTCTTGATGTAATACAGCAGGGCTTCCCAACCTGTGGTCCGCCGGCTCTTTCTAGGGGGTCCGCGGCCACCTTTCACCAAATCGTGTAAAATAATGAGTAAAACTATTGAATAAAAATTTGAAAATAAAATTCATCACTTTTTTTTCTTGTGAAAAACATGTGTACTTTTACTTCAGGCTGTATCCCCAAGCAGCCTTTGCGGTTCCTAAGTGAGAACGTATACACAATTTAGTGCCGGAGAATGCGGCTACTCTGATCGACTGTTTAGCAACAATACGGGGATCGTCTGTGCGCCGGCTCACGGCGCTAGATGCGCTGAAACCCTTTACGCTTGCGCGGAGCGAGCTTTGTCGACCAATCACAGCGCTCGCTGGCACGTATGCGGCCCCAGGCATCATTAAATGTTAAACTTGCTTTGTCAGTGCACTACCTGTTTCATATGTCGATTTTTGACCAGTTTAATACATCTAACATGGATCGGTGGCTGAAGTTAGGATCATTGAAGACGGCTGCAGTTTCTCCATCGCCTTCACAACAAGGGAAGTCTCCATTTGAAATGAATGAGGAGGGAGGACGACGACCAAAGGAAGACATTACATACATTTGAACATTTTTCTTCGGATTTCACGAAAAACCTAACACACACACACACACACACACACACACACACACACACACACACACACACACACAAACACACGACTTACGAAATATGCATGCTCCTTACACAACAGTAGCCAAATAGTGGAAGTGAACAGACCATAAGCGACAGTTTGTCAACAGCTAGCATTTTGGACGTAACGTTGATTGCTCTTGGAGGAAGAAAGCTCCATCGTATGAAATTTCAATTACTAAGTAATTTTAATCAGGCTATAGTGTGTTGAACAAAGGGAGTAAATCCACTAGTAAGTGTCTGGATGCAGTGGGAATTCCAATTGGACCGTTAATTTCAAGTTGTTTTCATTCATCTCTAAACCAAAGACTATTGATACTTAGGAGGGGAGGGGGGGGGCGTCACTGGGAACATGGCACCTGCATTAAGAAGCTTTCAGTTCCCATGGGTTTCGCTCTGAAATTTGAAGTTACTGTGCTCTTGACTGACTAGGGGTCCGCCATGGATTTTCGACTGAAGAAGGGGTCCGCCAGCTGAAAAGGTTGGGAAGCCCTGTACTACAGCATCAACTGCAAAAATCCTCAGTGAACTTCCGATGTTATCGACAAGCTCATTTATATATACTGTGAATAGCAACGGTCCTAAGACACTCCCCTGCGGCACACCTGAAATCACTCTTACTTCGGAAGACTTCTCTCCAT
The DNA here is from genome assembly GCF_021461395.2 of Schistocerca americana. Taxonomy (NCBI): domain Eukaryota; kingdom Metazoa; phylum Arthropoda; class Insecta; order Orthoptera; family Acrididae; genus Schistocerca; species Schistocerca americana. The sequence continues at coordinate 275,122,464 of NC_060124.1, read as the reverse complement.
TGAGAATGACATGCTGCGTCCTGTTGTCTAGGAACTCTTTAATCAAATCACACTTTGGTCTGATTGTCCATATGCTCTTACTCTGTTCATTAAACGACTGTGGGGAACTGTATCGAACGCCTTGCAAAAGTCAAGAAACACGGCATCTGCAGCTTCCGCTTTGAGGTAGACTTTCTCCCGTGACACTGCGGCGGCAGTAACTGTGCCTACTCAGTGATAACGTCGTACCAAATTTCTGCAACTGACGGCGTATCATCCACCCCACCTTTGCTCGGGACCGCCTGCGCTCTACAGTTCAGCCTGATGGACGAACGCGGCTTCGTTCACACACCGGCAGCTGGATCAGTCGAACTGTTCAGGGCACCCTGGACCCAGGCATGATATGGCTCCTGGTCTTCCGATGGACTGTTCAGGCCTTAGTGATACGGCAGCCGGAGCGTGTGTGGGCGCTTGAAAACTCAGCCCTGAACCGAGCTACGGGAACAACAGCCCGCATAATGATACTTTGAGCCGGTATTCCCGCATCTATAGTCTGCAGGATCCTGTAATCACAGATGGGTAAGTTCTCATCTTGTCTTACCTGACTCAGTGTCGTCTATCGACCGCTGCGAAAATTGTAAATGGGCCAGTATGTATCAACTTACACTCACAATTATTTACATATGTACTATACGCTAGTCATGTGGGAGCTAAAGGTTTTTAAAATCTTTCATTACGAGATAAGAGTTGTTAGAACGTGTTTTAACTTTTAATTTTCCGCGTTATAAATTACCGAACTATCAATTTAATAAGCCACTGCTGCAAAATACTAACACGGATTCTTTACAGACGAAAGGAAAAACTGGTAGAAGCCGACCTCAGGGAAGATCAGTTTGGATTCCGTAGAAATATTGGAACACGTGAGGCAATACTGACCTTACGACTTATCTTAGAAGAAAGATTAAGGAAAGGCAAACCTGCGTTTCTAGCATTTGTAGACTTAGAGAAAGCTTTTGGCAATGTTGACTGGAATACTCTCTTTCAAATTCTAAAGGTGGCAGGGGTAAAATACAGGGAGCGAAAGGCTATTTACAATTTGTACAGAAACCAGATGACAGTTACAAGAGTCGAGGGACATGAAAGGGAAGCAGTGGTTGGAAAGGGAGTGAGACAGGGTTTAGCCTATCCCTGATGTTATTCAGTCCTTATATTGAGCAAGCAATAAAGGAAACAAAAGAAAAATTTGGAATAGGAATTAAAATCCGTGGAGAAGAAATAAAAACTTTGAAGTTCGCCGATGACATTTTATTTCTGTCAGAGACAGCAATGTACCTGGAAGAGCAGCTGAACGGAATGGAAATGGTCTTCAAAGGAGGATATGAGATGAACATCAACAAAAGCAAAACGAGGATAATGGAATGTAGTCGAATTAAATCGGGTGATGCTGTGGGAATTAGATTAGTAAATGAGGCGCTTAAAGTAGTAAATGAGTTTTGCTATTTGGGTAGCAAAATAACTGATGATGGTCGAAGTAGAGAGGATGTAAAATGTAGACTGGCAATGGCAAGGAAAGCGTTTCTGAAGAAGAGAAATTTGTTAACATCGAGTATAGATTTAAGTGTCAGGAAGTGAAACATGGACGATAAATAGTTTGCACATGAAGAGAATAGAAGCTTTCGAAATGTGGTGATACAGAAGAATGCTGAAGATCATATGGGTAGATCACGTAACTTATGAGGTGGTATTGAATAGAATAGGGGAGAAGATGAGTTTGTGGCACAACTTGACTGGAAGATGGGATCGGTTGGTAGAACATGTTCTGAGGCATCAAGGGATCACCAGTTTAGTATTGGAGGGCAGCGTGGAGGGTAAAAATCGTAGAGGGAGACCTAGAGATGAATACACTAAGCAGATTCAGAAGGATGTAGGCTGCAGTACATACTGGGAGATGAAGAAGCTTGCACAGGATAGAGTATCATGGAGAGCTGCATCAAACCAGTCTCAGGACTGAAGACCACAACAACAACATAAATTATATTGTAGTACCGTTTCACGATTGCTACCTCAAGGCTTCAGTACCTTCTATAACAATTTGCAAAAGCAATAAAGTTAATGAAGTATCACAGTACGCTTCACTTAAAACAATGTCTGGAATTACCGGGAAGATCTGTTGCTATTGAATGCGGATGTAGGTGAAAACGGGATGCTGGCGTTGGCTCAAAATCACTAGTTTAAGATTCGCGAGCTTGTTTACGATCATGAACCTTCTATCTGACGTTTATAATGGATGAGCCAATGTAAATTTCTCTAGAGATTATATAAACCGCTGATTGGAGTAAAAAACGTTTTCTTCCAAAGCGTGCTTGAATATCAGGTGTCTAGAATGTCCACCTACTAATTACTCTGAAGTTTCAGTAGACAGCTGCTACAGGTCAGCGTAAATAATTAAAAGCTTGCTGATACTCAAGGTTTACTGGTCTAGTTTTACCTTGTACGGGTGAAAATGTTTATTTATCTAGTTCCCAATTTGAGAATGGGTAGTATCCATAACTTTCGAAGGTCAAAGACTTAGCTGTTAGTATTCATCAACATTGCCATGAGTACAAACATATAGCTTGCAATCCATTGAACAACGAATGGTGGGCTTTAGTACAAATCAATATTAGCCATGTTTGTCCTCTTGTGTTTGCGTATTGGGCCGTGGGCATATGAAGAGTGGAAACAGACAACATTCTGGGTGCCAAATCTCACTTTGTCAGGAGAATCAGAAAACAATATACATAGCTCTTTTCGTACATAGCATATTTCTGCAAAAAATTAAGTAGCTACTTTCGTATCACGGAATTATATTGACTAGCTCATCACTCCAACAAGTAACAAAACAAATTGGACAAAAAACATAGTACATTAAGAACTTTCTAAGTGTCTTACCAGGAAACTAACTAATTCTAAGTGCTAACAGGAAAGTTTTGCTTTCAGGTGCAATTAATTCTGAGGCACTACATTTCATTTGCGGTAACATAGCAGTATTATTTTAACTATTGGAACTGTGGTCAGCAAAAACAATTTCTCAATTATTTTAATTTCTTACAAAAGAATAACAAAATTAAATTTAATACAAATAACCTGTTAGTACCGACTTCTATTTCTTACACAACTGCATTCTTGAAATTAGTCGTTGCAAAGATTACTGAAATCCTCCTTGTGCCGTTGAGGAGGGAATGGCCTCATCAACAGGGCTTCCAGCCGGCCAGAGTGGCCGAGTGTTTCTAGACGCTACAGTCTGGAACCGCGCGAACGCTACGGTCTTAGGTTCGAATCCTGCCTCGGGCATGGATGTGTGTGATGTCCTTGGGTTAGTTAGGTTTAAGTAGTTATAAGTTCTAGGGGACTGATGACCTCAGCAGTTAAGTCCCATAGTGCTCTAAGGCATTTGAACCATACGAACAGGGCTTCCTGTTTTGGAAATGCTAAACATGGCGGGTCTTTCAGATGAAGTATGCCTTGGCGTACATCAGCCATGGTCTTTGTTGATTCACTGGCGTACTTCCGTTCTTCTGATTCAGAGTAATTTTTGATAGATATTTAGATGGATGGATATGAAACAGAATAATTTTTGATAGATATTTGACATGGATTGGTATGAGACCCTTTGAGCATACTGAATTTGTGAGACATTACAAGCCTACATTGGAAACAATGTTTCAGCAGCGTCTTTAAAATCGAAGCTGTCATTTATACGTACTGGAGTTACACGTAACGGGTTCCTGGGTTTAGCTGACTCAGCAATCTTGTGCAAATCCTGCCGAACGGAGGCCTTCCTTAACCCTCTCTGTTTCTTTATAACTGCAAAATCTCAGTCGCAGATCAGAAAGGTGTGACCACTCAGCAACAACTTGTGTGTTACCTCTTCAAAGCATTCCAGGCTAAATGAAGAAAAAATTGACGAATAGCCATTGGAATTCCAGACGGAACCGCTGCTTGGCACAAACACCATGCGCCATCTCGTAATGAATGTTTCGAACATTTTCTCCGTGATTTGACACTTGCAACAAGTCTTGAGACGCGCTAGACGGTACCGAGAACACAATAGCACTGAAAACGCGTTATGTGAAGGAATAGCATTTAGAATTTTTAAACCTGACTACAATGATGGGGGAACTAAATGAAAGTGAGGTATTATTAACACATCGATAATATGCTGGCAGTGTGAGCTAAACGAAGCCTATCTATACAATGTGGAAAACTTCGTGTCCTGACAGCGTGAATTATATAAACTTGACTGTCACTACATGGGGAGCAAGCGAGCAAGCTGTTCCTGTTTGATTTTTCTAATTATTCAGTTCAAGGTTCATCAGATTCTTGACCATCAGCGGTTAAAACAAAAATGAAATAGTACTTCCAATGGCCTGTAGGCTGATCGAAAGCTATTTGAATTTTAGAAGAAAATAAACACCGCTTAACAGTCATAGGAAAGCAATGTCCTTCACGTATATGCATGGCTGACATCCTCGGTTAAACTGTACTGAAATTACATGGGAATACTTAATTACTGGAAAGATATTCAGAGAAATTTGATTAATACACGTTTGTTTTATAAATATCAGCACACACAGAACAAACTGAGCGTGGCGAACGTCTTCGTTCAAAAATTACATGAAATACAATGAAGTTTCAAACTGTTTCAGTTTGAGTTAATGCATGTAATGTAGGTTCCACAAGATACTGGGAAGCACAGTTTAAAAGAAGCGTTATTTCCATAGATCGCAACTAAATATACTTTATATGATTTGGCAGAAATAATTACATTACTCATGGCATCAAAGAGAGTTTATACGCAACACAATTAATACTTGCATCGGACAAGTAAGGGAGCAAGTCAGTGGCCACTAAAAATTCACTGTAACAAAACATTAGGTCCCGAATCGAGAATGAATTTAAACTAAAAACTAGATATAATGACATCGGCTGCGAGACAACCCAGATTTCATTACAAGGTTTCTAAACTTCACACGATGTTAAGCTCGATTAAATTCCGAGCACAACAGCAGAAACCCAATTTTTAGTTGCTGTCTGGGACCTCGAACAATTATCAACTTCTCTTCGTCCCTCTCTGAAACGAAATCATTTCTGTAGCTCTTTCCAGAGCAGCATCAGCGGTACCCAAACATTCTCCACAACAGAATTTCCTCCATACTATTCGCTTCTCTAATTCCTGACAGCCAACCAGGGCTCATAAAAAGAGAAAATCTTCCGCAACAGTCTCCTCCTCACCTGTTACGAGTGTCACAACGAAATAAATATTTTTCGAAGGCCTCTTAATTTCCCCCCCCCCCCCCCCCCCCCCCCCGACGCAGTTTTGGTAAACATCCTTGGAGTCAGTAAGTCAGTACGTGAGACAGGGGCGTACATTCCTATTTAATCAGTTTAATCAGCAAGCTGACAACTTTCTTCTGGTACCTGCATGTCACCAGATTGTGTAAAATGCTCCTTGTTTCCAGAGTTTTTTGGGTCTGGTGTCAGCTAGTCTGCAAAAGAAGTGATTTGAACAATAAAAAAAATGGCTCTGAGCACTATGGGACTTAACATCTGAGGTCATCAGTCGCCTAGAACTTAGAACTAATTAAACCTAGCTAACCTAAGGACATCACACACATCCATGCCCGACGCAGGATTCGAACCTACGACCGTAGCAGTCGCTCGGCTCCAGACTGTAGCGCCTAGAACCGCACGGCCACTCCGGCCGGCTTTCACAATCACAAGCTGTCTAATTTCGTATGGCACCAGCATATTGACTGTGGAGGGGGCATGGAGGGGGTTGCACTTATCAATCAAACTTCGATCTTAGTACTTGCCTACGAGAAACACAGTGAAAAACACGCGAAGGTGAGCGGTTCTGTAGAGTACGAGGCTCGCGGTCTCCGTTGTTTGGAGAAGGCCCACGAGGCCCCCTCGCTGGAAGGAGCTGTGCAACTCGCGTACGAAAGTCAGCTGTCCCAAACAGTAACTCATGTTAAAGTAAAATTTGTTATTTCAGTTAGATCTGATGCTTGTCCCTTGGTCCGCTAATAGGAGTATCAGTTTGTCAAATTAGAATTAATAAAAGCATTTAGAAATGATGATGACTGAAATTGTTTCTGCTATATCCACACAGAAATTACTGGTGGAAACCAATCTTAACTGATTGCAAACCAAACTTAACCGACTTTTAATCAGCAGGAGGGTGCCTCAGTCAAAGTGGACTTACTGAGGCACGTATCATCATCTTCCCTTGTCCTTTTTATTAACTTACCTCTTTGTCATTTGGTATCAGATTGGATTTACTTATTCGTTGGTTTAGGAAGGAAATGAGGAGAGTGGACCCAGATTGACACTTCTTAAACAAGCTAAAACATAAAGGAAACAACAGCACAAACTTTCCCCCGAGAAATTGATGATATTTGCAAATGATTAGCAAGTGGCAAAAGCCAATGAACAATTTAGATAAAACAAAGTATATGAGAGGGATTTTAGAGATTTATCTCGTGTTTCCCATTCTCACTTTTCAAATGACTACGTTTCTCACTAAGCACTCTACTGTCATGTATCTCATCCTCGCGATTCTTATGCCTCATATCTTAAAGAGGTTCCCATTTAAGTTCCCTCAGTTTCCGTTTTACTTTTGGAATGGTTACGACCTGCTACGATACCGCCATCTCTTCCCTGTTGTCGGCTGCTAAGAAGCCGTCGGTAATCTGCTCTAATAAGCTTGGTATAGATTAAAAGCGCTCAGTGAAACATCAGGTAGTGCCTGGTTTCACTTTATTTTGCCTTTTTTAGCACACGCTGGTATCTCTCCAACTTGGCAAATGTCTCGCTTCAGGTGGGGATATGCGATAAGAGAGTGTACCTAGAGAGTATGGTCTTTTCCTTTTGGCCATGTGAGGACCATTTAATTCGCGTCAGCTTCGTTTCTTCTATTCTTTAATCCTCTTGCACTCCGTGTTTCAGACAAACACGTATCTGTGAGCTCTTATTTAAATCGCCGCCGCCAGGGCAAGTGCGCCACAGAGAATTGAGAGTGGTTCTTTGTGGAGAAAATGAGGGCACTAACCGACAAGTATGGTATGCATTGAACCAATAAGTTTGCTTTCATTCAAATATATTTACATAAACATTGTTGTTGTGATCTTCAGTCGAGAATGTGGTTTGATGCAGCTCTCCATGCAACTCCGTCGTGTGCAAGCTTCTTCTTCTCCCGGTACCTACTGCAACCTACATCCTTCTGAATCTGTTTAGTGTATTCATCTCTTGGTCTCCCTCTGCGATTTTTACCCTCCACGCTGCCCTCCAATACTAAATTGGTGATCCCTTGATGCCTCAGAACATGTCCTACCAACCGATCCCTTCATCTAGTCAAGTTGTGCCACAAATTCCTCTTCTCCCCAATTCTATTCAATACCTCCTCATTAGTTATGTGATCTACCTATCTAATCTTCAGCATTCTTCTGTAGCACCACATTTCGAAAACTCCTATTCTCTTCTTGTCTAAACTATTTATCGTCCATGCTTCACATCCATACATGGCTCCACTCCATACAAATACTTCCAAAAAACGTCTTCCTGACACTTAAAGTTCTCTTCTTGTCATTGCCAGTCTACATTTTATATCCTCTCTACTTCGACCATCATCAGTTATTTTGTTTCTCAAAGTGTCTCCCGGCCGATGTGGCCGTGGGGTTCTAGGCGCTGCAGTCTGGAACCGCGAGACCGCTACGGTAGCGGGTTCGAATCCTGCCTCGGGCATGGATGTGTGTGATGTCCTTAGGTTGGTTAGGTTTAACTAGTTCTAAGTTCTAGGGGACTAGTGACCTCAGAAGTTGAGTCCCATAGTGCTCAGAGCCATTTGAACGAATCCTAATCTAATTCCCTCAGCATCACCCGACTTAAGTCGACTACATTCCATTATCCTCGTTTTGCTTTTGTTGATGGTCATCTTATATCCTCCTTTCAAGACACTGTGCATTCCGTTCAACTGCTCTTCCAGGTACTTTGCTGTCTCTGACAGAAATAAAATGTCGTCGGCGACTTCAAAGTTTTTATTTCTTCTCCACGGATATTAATTCATACTCCAAATTTTGCTTCTGTTTCCTTTATTGCTTGTCCAATAGAAGGACTGAATAACATAAGGGATAGGCTAAACCCTGTCTCACTCCCTTCCCAACCACTGCTTCCGTTTCATGCCCGTCGATCCTTATAACTGCCATCTGGTTTCCGTACAAATTGTAAATAGCCTTTCGCTCCCTGTATTTTACCTCTGCCACCTTCAGAATTTGAAAGAGAGTATTTCAATCAACATTGTCAAAAGCTTTCTCTAAGTCTACAAATGCTAGAAACTTAGGTTTGTCTTTCCTTAATCTATCTGCTAAGAAAGTCGTAGGGTCAGTATTGCCTCACGAGTTCCAACATTTGTACGGAATCCAAATTGATCTTCTCAGAGGTCGGCTTTTATTAGTTTTTCCATTCGTCTGTAAAGAATTGGCGTTAGTATTTTGCAGCCGTGACTTATTAAGCTGATAGTTCAGTAATTTTCACATCTGCCAACACCTGCTTTGTTTGGGATTGGAATTACTATATTCTTCTTGAAGTCTGAGTGTATTTCGCCTTCTCGTACATCTTGCTCACCACATGGTAGACTTTTGTCAGGGATGGCTATCCCAAGGATGTCAGTAGTTGTAATGGAACGTTGTCTGCTCCCGGGGCCTTGTTTCGACTCAGGTCTTTCAGTGCTCTGTCTAACACTTCACGCAGTATCATATCTCCCATTTCATCTGCATCTACATCCTTTTCCATTTCCATAATATTGTCCTCAAGTACATGACCCTTGTATATACCCTCTACATAAACATTACAAAAACATTACAAAACAGATATTTTCAGTATGTGATTTCCTTTGAAACTCTTCAGGTTGGTCTTTTTCCATCGTCATTTGACTCGAACTGTCTGAAAGTGATTCACTGTCACCATGAAAATCATTGTCGTCAGAGTCATTTTCGCTGTCGTTTTCACTTAGAAATCCCCGTAAAAGTTGTACATTCTCTTCGTCACATAGGATTTAGCGTGAAGTGCTAGCAATTTCACGTTCACTTTCTTGAAGGTAATAATTACAACCTTTCTCTCAACACAACTGCTACAGCTCGACACCGAATTAACACAGGCTTCTCTAGAAGGCAGTACTATGCAGCACTGAGACGTAGTATAGTCAGATTAGAGAATGTAGCATGTGAGATATACGAAAAATCAGTGGCATCAGAGTGGAAAACAAAATTCGCATTTTGCAACGGCACCCGTCGTTGGAGAGGAAATGTTTAATCTCGTTCGGCATTCTTTCGTTCCGATAATTTGGATTCTTTCTCGCTCTTCTGGCGATGATGGTCGTGGGTCTAATCCTGTTTTGGAAACCTGAGAAAATCTGAATTTTTTATTAAAAAGTCACCCTGTTGTAAATCTCTCGTTCCTGTATTCACATTTCTTCCAAGTCCATCTGTACCTCTCGAATGCAGCGTACTTTGGTTCTCTTGTTGACAGGTAACTGTATAAATTGACGTACCAACCTCCCCTAGTCTATTCTGAGAGTGTGTCCGAAGAACATGCTCCTTCTTCTGACGATGACTGAGATCTCTGTAACTATGTGTAGAGTTCTTGGTTCTCTTCCCTTCTACACTAGACTCTCGCTATCTGGCCCTAAGTAGTCCTTCCTCTCAGCTTTCCGCGGCACATCCAAAAACACGTGCACAATGAATTATCATGCACAATAATGCCTAGTTAAACAATGCTTTATATAATGTATTTGAAATTGTAGCTTTCCTTACAGTTTGGAATCATGTCTTCTAAAAGGAAACACGTTACGCTAGACCTCAAGCAGCAAATAGAAATTTTAGATAAGTTAAATCGAGGTTCCTCACAGAAAGCCATTGCTGCTTAGATCAATGTTGGACGAGCAACTGTTTATGACATCAAAAGGAAAGAAGATGTTATTCGACAGTACTCAACGTATATGGATAGTGAGTTCGGAAAAGGGAAGCTTACGCGAAAGAGTGAGAATGAAGGACTGGACGTAGCTGTTTATAAATGGTTCACACCCAACAACGCAGTAAAGGAATTCCAGTCAGTGCCTCAATTATAGAGAAAAAGCATCTGCATTTAACACACAACTTGGCGGTAGTAACTTGTTTTCAGCTTGCAAAGGTTGGGTATCAAACTGGAAAAAACGACATGTCATTCGACAGCTGACAGTCACTGGGGAAAACCTCTCAGCTAATGATAAGGATGCTGATGATAATAGAAGATAATAGAGGAAGAAGATTTAACTGCTGATGCCCTGTATAATGCTGATGAAACAGGACTCTTTTACAAGATGCTTCATTCAAAAACTTTAGCTGCCACGAACGAGAAAGAATCTCGTGGTTACAAGCAACAGAATCAGCATGTAACATTAGTGGTTTGTTGTAATGCAAATGGAAGTCATAAACTACCGCTTATGGTGACTGGAAAATCCCAACATCCACGTTGTTTCAACAGGCTGATATAAATACTGTACCAGTACAGTACTGCTCTCAGAAGAAAGCGTGGATGGACAGACAAATATTGTCGCTGTGGTTCCATGAAACGTTTGTACCAGTAGTGAGAAAAGAGCTAAAGAAGGAAAAGCTTCCACTGAAAGCTATCCTTATAATTGACAATGCTCCCATTCGTCCTTAAGATGTTTCTCTAAAGTCCGATGGTATACATGTACAAGAACTCTTTCTCCCACCCAATGTGACAGCCCTAATTGAGCCCATGGGCCTGGGAATTTTGGAATCAATTAAACGTCATTATCGACATTCACTTCTCGTCTCCTTCCTGGGAGTTTGCGTGCGGAACGATTTGAAGTGGAATGATCACATAAAATTAATTGTTGGTAAGGCGGGTACCAGGTTGAGATTCATTGGGAGAGTGCTTAGAAAATGTAGTCCATCAACAAAGGAGGTGGCTTACAAAACTCTCGTTCGACCTATACTTGAGTATTGCTCATCAGTGTGGGATCCGTGCCAGATCGGTTTGACGGAGGAGATAGGGAGGATCCAAAGAAGAGCGGCGCGTTTCGTGACAGGGTTATTTGGTAACCGTGATAGCGTTACGGAGATGTTTAATAAACTCAAGTGGCAGACTCTGCAAGAGAGGCGCTCTGCATCGCGGTGCAGATTGCTCGCCAGGTTTCGAGAGGGTGCGTTTCTGGATGAGGTATCGAATATATTGCTTCCCCCTACTTATACCTCCCGAGGAGATCACGAATGTAAAATTAGAGAGATTAGAGCGGGCACGGAGGCTTTCAGACAGTCGTTCTTCCCGCGAACCATACGCGACTGGTACAGGAAAGGGAGGTAATGACAGTGGCACGTAAAATGCCCTCCGCCACACACCTTTGGGTGGCTTGCGGAGTATAAATGTAGATGTAGATGTAGATGTAGATGAAAACGACTCTATCGAGATTACGCTGAAGGCGTGGATGGCTGTTAAGTTCCAAGCAGCCGAAGCATGACACCGTCGCTGTCATCATAGTGACACTTAAAAATTAAGGACATGTTTCATAGTGAGTGATACGACTGTATAATTATATACAGTATATAGTACACACAAGGACTAAGTTTTATTTGAAAATCAATGTATTTCTGGATTTAATGAAGTATGTCTTCTATGTTTTAAAATTGTATCCTTCGGTTAAATAAAGTACAGTACTCTACATCCCCTATGTTTTCTAAACAAATAAAAAACAATATAAATGAATAAAACAAATTTCAGACACTCATTAATTCGGCACTTCCGCTAATCTGCTAGTGTATATCGATCGTCTCCTATTCTTCGAGGACCTAATTTCCCCCTGAGTAATCTTCTTTCTACAAGTTCTAGATTCTTAATTGCTTCTGATATTACTAGTTTCAAACATACTCCTGTGTATAAGGTTTCAGGACAAATCACTGGTAATGTCTCAACTTCACATTGACTGAAATATTATAATCAATGTAAATGTTTATAATCAGTTGGTAAGCGAAATTCATTTTGTTTACTCGTGCCTCCATTACCTTCTAGAAATAAAGACACTTGTGTTTACTTCTTTAAAATCTAGACGTACTAGGGAAGGACAAACGACTAAATCAGAAATAATTCAAAAATTTGCATGTCGAATGTGACGGAAGTAGGCAAAACATGTTACACGACATAGTCAAGCTCAAACTAAAAGTGCTTTATATTACTATATAATTTTTTTTTACTTTTGTGTAGTTCTTCAAAATTTTCCGACCTCTCATTGACGTAAATACGTAGAGCGTCGGTAATATAGTAATGTTTTATTACTTCTCATGGTTACGAAATCTGGAAAGGTAAGTCCCCGATTTCTCTTAAGGTTTTCTGATTTGCTTCCTGGTCGCATGAATACCGAACGTATTAATTGAGAATCCCTACGGAATACATTTCCTTACCACTTCCAAATACAAATTGATACTAACGCTGGAATCGACAGAAAATTCGAAATTGTCGAAAACAGTGGTGTGGATAATGTCACCTGTAATTTTCGCTACAAGCGAATGCCGGGGAAGTTTATTCACAAACGCCAGAGGTGATTACTTTCATCCTCCAGTCCGCGCTAATGTTTCCCCTGTGGTGACCATAATTCAATACGAGAGCAAACGGCATTACATTTCTGAGTTACAGTACCGCTCATCATTCTAGCCTCAACGAAGTCTTCTAGCACTGATGACAGCGAGACATACAGCTGTAAATGTTAAGCCCTTTAATGAGTTCAGTGTCCGCGATACCATCTGCTCTAAGAGAAACTCCTAACCGTATACGAAAAGCCGCGATTCACCCGTCAACAGAACCCACATTGTGTGACAATCGAGCATATAATACATTTCTTGAACCACACAAAATGATAACCATCTTTATAAGTAGCGCTGCGCACTATCATTAGTATATATTCCCCCTGCAGCCAAGCGACTAGCGCGAGGTTTGGTGTTCTCGTAAAGATAAGTTATTTTAGATTATAAAACACATAGATTAGTACTGATTACGTGGTAAATAAGTGTATTAGTGTGCCGTTTAAGTGTACCATTAAAGGTTTCATTTCTCATTACGTAATATAGCAGAAAACGCGAAAAGACCGTACAGTCGTATTTTCTGTTTACGTTCTGCTGCAGCAAATCTATAGAATTTCGTTTAGTTGTTCCTTGCTCTCTCCAGCAATTTAACTTAGCGTACCTCTTCATTATTTAACTAGCATTTCCGGAAAGTAGCGTAAAGTTTAACTTGTTGTTTCAGAAACTTTGCACTTTTGTTTTTGTTTACACACAGTTGCGTATAGGCCAAATTTGTGTAACCATATTTTCGTGTTTATCTGTAATTTAACTGACTTATTCTTAATAAATTATTACGTTTATCATGAGTGAAAAGTGCTTGACTTGCCGTAGAATTGTTAGGTCGGGGCTTTGGTGTGATGGGTGCTGTAGTTTTTTCCATGTGGGTGACTGTAGTGGCGTGGGAATAGGGGAAGTAAATGAGACTCATCAGTGGTTTTGTAGGATTTGTAGTAGAGATAGGAAGATACTGGAACAGGAGGGGAAAATTGCTGCCCTTCAGGCTGAGTTAGACAAGGCCAGGGGAGATCTTGACAGGTTAAGGAGGGAGAAGGGTAAAGAGAGGTGGGAAGTGGCAACAGGCAACAGGAGGAACAGGCCTAGAACTTTGTCTGACAGCTTTATGGTGAATGTGGAAAATAGATTTGACCTGTTGCTTCAGTTAGAAGCTGGTGAGCCTCAAGCAGTTACAGGTGTAGACAGGGCACAACAAACTTTCAGCAGCAAATTGAATAGTAAGAATGTAGGGAAATCAGTAAAGAGAAAGAAAGTGTTGTTGTTAGGTAGTTCCCACGGAAGAGGTGTTGGCCAACTCTTGCAGGATGAACTAGGATCAGAATACCAGGTTACCAATTTTTTTAAACCTAGTGCTGGTCTGGAGCAGGTGACAGAGGATTTAGGATCACTTTGCAAAGATTTCACTAAGGAAGACACCGTGGTTATAGTGGGTGGGGCAGGTAACAGTATTGACAGAGATCCTGGGTACAGCATAGAGTGTGACCTGGCGAAGATTGCATCAGCATCGAGGCATACCAGTGTTGAGTTTGTATCTGTTCTTGGGCGCCATGACCGACCTCATTTGAACTCTTCTGTCAAGAGAGTTAATTTGGAGCTGGAACGGCTGCTCATGTCGGGTGCGGGGTCACACATTGGTGTGGTTCATGTTGATTCTGTCAGTCGGTGGGATTATACTAGGCATGGCCTTCACCTCAACAGGAAGGGGAAGGGTAAATTGGCTGGGGAAATAGCAGGAAAGTTAAAGGGGGGAGGCACTGTCATGAGTGGTAAAATACCAGTGGTTATAGGATTCAGAAAAGACCCTTTTTTAGGGTAGGGAGGACAGAAAGAAAACAAATTTTAAGAGAGGTTAGAACTGAGACAAACCTTCAGTTTGAGAAAGAAATCAAAAAACATAATTCCAGCTTATTACATCAACATAAACAGCCATTGGTTAAGAATTTTCAACTGTCAGCAGATATTTTAACTCCATCCAATTTTAAGTCAGTCAATGTGAAATGTCAGCTATCTTTATTGCATCAAAATATTCGAGGACTGAGAAATAAAATTAATGAATTAACTATCTGCATAGATGAATTAGAGTCTTCAAACCCAGCTGACATAATCTGCCTCTCTGAACATCATGTGACCACTGGTATAGAACTTTTAAGTGTTACAGGGTTTAGGTTAGCATCTCACTATTGTAGATCAGAAATGGAGAAAGGAGGAGTTGCCACATTCATCAGGAACTGTCATAAATTTAAGAACATAGACATTCATAAATTTTGCCTAGAACAGCATATGGAAGCATGTGCAACAGAATTAGATTTTCACAAAAAATCTTTCATAATATTAAGTGTATATCGAGCACCTGCAGGTAACTTTAATCTGTTTGTAAACCACCTTGAAGCTGTACTGGCCCATTTAACAACCAAAAACAAAGAAATAGTGGTTGCTGGTGATTTCAATGTAGATTTCCTTAAAGACTCTCCCAATAAGAACCTATTTGAGTTAGTAACACTATCATTCAACTTAATTCCCACAGTAAAGTTCCCCACTAGGATAACCACTTGCTCACAAACAGCCATTGATAATATCTTTATAGAAAAGTCAAATGAACAAAATTATATTACAAAACCAATAGTCAATGGCCTCTCAGACCATGACATGCAGTTCCTTCTGTTAAATGTTAATACTGAACAGGATATAAAATCTGTTAAATCTGAGCTCAAGAGGGTAATCAGTAAGCCAAAAATTGATTATTTTAGGACACTCCTCAGAGACATTCACTGGACTGATGTTTACAGTGCTCATGGCATGAATGAAAAATATAACATTTTTGCTAATAAAGTGCTTACCTTATTTGAACACTGCTTTCCCCCAAAACTTACCAAGGTTAGAGCAAAGTCTACAAAGAAGCCATGGATTACTCGAGGAATAGGGGTATCTTGTAAAACAAAAAGAAAACTGTATCTGTCAATCCGAAACATTTCCAATGTTGATGCTATAGCACATTATAAGAAATACTGCAAAATATTAAAGACTGTAATACGGATGTCAAAGCAAATATATTACAAGGAAAAGATAGTCATATCAGATAACAAAATAAAGACAATATGGGATATAGTGAAGGAGGAGACCGGTAGAACCAGACATGAAGAGGAACAAATAGCATTAAGAGTAAATGATGCATTGGTGACAGATGTGTATAGTGTTGCAGAACTTTTTAACAAACATTTTATAACTGTTACTGAAAAGATGGGGTTGTCAGGTTCGGTAGATGCTGCTATGGATTACCTTAGACCAGACATTTCAAGTAACTTCCATAATATGAATTTGACCCTCACTACCCCAACAGAAATAATGTCCATCATAAAATCTTTAAAATCAAAAACATCCAGTGGGTATGATGAAATATCAACAAAGTTAATTAAAGAATGTGATTCTGAGCTAAGTAACATATTAAGCTATCTGTGTAACCAGTCGTTTATCAGTGGAATATTTCCCGAATGGCTGAAATATGCTGAAGTTAAGCCACTGTTTAAGAAGGGAGATAAAGAAATAGCATCAAATTTCCGTCCAATTTCACTGTTGCCAGCATTCTCAAAAATTTTCGAAAAAGTAATGTACAGTCGTCTTTATAACCATCTTATCTCAAATAACATACTGTCAAAGTCACAGTTTGGATTTCTAAAAGGTTCTGATATTGAGAAGGCTATCTACACTTACAGTGAAAATGTACTTAATTCATTAGACAAAAAATTGCGGGCAACTGGTATATTTTGTGATCTGTCAAAGGCATTTGACTGTGTAAATCACAATATCCTTTTAAGTAAACTAGAATATTATAGTGTAACAGGAAATGCTGCAAAATGGTTCAAATCTTATATCTCTGGCAGGAAACAAAGGGTGTTATTAGGAAAGAGACATGTATCAAGCTATCAGGCATCATCCAACTGGGAACTAATTACATGTGGGGTCCCACAAGGTTCCATTTTGGGGCCCTTACTTTTTCTTGTGTATATCAATGACCTTTCATCAGTAACATTACCAGATGCCAAGTTTGTTTTGTTTGCTGATGATACAAACATTGCAATAAATAGCAA
This sequence comes from Schistocerca americana, assembly GCF_021461395.2. Taxonomy (NCBI): domain Eukaryota; kingdom Metazoa; phylum Arthropoda; class Insecta; order Orthoptera; family Acrididae; genus Schistocerca; species Schistocerca americana. Next base: position 275,105,732 of record NC_060124.1, on the reverse strand, counting down.
ATCAAGTGTAGTCTTAGAAAGATCAGCCAATAAAATATTTGTAGACATTAATCACTGGTTCCTAGCCAATTCTTTGTCACTAAACTTTGAAAAAACACACTACATGCAGTTCAGAACTTGTAAGGGGTGTCCCAAGAGTATATGTCTAACATATGATGACAAGAAGATAGAAGAAGTGGACGGTGTTAAATTCTTGGGATTACAGCTTGATAATAAATTCAACTGGGAGGAGCACACCACAGAACTGCTGAAGCGTCTTAACAAATCTCTGTTTGCAATGCGAATTTTGTCAGACATAGGGGATATAAAAATGAAAAAGCTGGCATACTATGCTTACTTTCATTCCATAATGTCATATGGGATTATTTTCTGGGGTAATTCATCAAGCCAAGCTAAAGTTTTCCGGGCACAAAAACGTGCAGTAAGAGTTATATGTGGTGTGAACTCAAGAACATCCTGCAGAAGCCTGTTTAGGGAACTAGGGATACTAACTACAGCTTCCCAATATATTTATTCCTTAATGAAATTTGTCATTAAAAATATATCACTTTTTCAAACCAACAGCTCAATTCATGGAATCAATACTAGAAATAAGAATAATCTTCACAAGGATTTAAAGTCACTTAGTCTTGTACAAAAAGGTGTGCATTATTCAGGAACACACATTTTCAATAACTTGCCAGCAGCCATAAAAAGCTTAACAACCAATGAAATTCAGTTTAAGAGAAGCCTAAAGGATTTATTGGTGGCCAACTCCTTCTACTCCATTGATGAATTTCTGAGGAAAACCAACTGATTTGTATATAAGTACAACATAGCTTCTGCACAATTTCAGTGCAGTAATGTGTTCACTGAAAATTTGTGTGTGTGTGTGTGTGTGTGTGTGTGTGTGTGTGTGTGTGTGTGTAAGTATAATCTAACTTCTGCACCATTTCAGTGCAGTAATGTGTTCATTGTAAATAAGTATTACAGTAGTTGTGTTACATGTTTCTTACCTTATAAATAAATATAAAACTTTTTTATTTTAAATTCAGTGCAATAGTATTTGTAAAATGACTCTTAGTGTTCATTAAAAAATGACGATCATTCCACTTGGGACCTGTGGAATGGTACATTAGCTTATTTGTTTTAGTTTAAATATTTGTCATGTATTGTTGTTTTTCTGACATGTTCCACATCCTGGAGGACCTCCTCACTACGGATCAATTGGAATGAAAGTAAATCTAATCTAATCTAAACATAGTAATGTGTGTTAAAGTCGAAAATATCAACGATAACTACAGTTATCGTTGTGGTTGTAAAAGCCAATAAGTAATCAACGTAACGCATCTAAATTAGAACTTAATCATTTATTCCATCCTTGGATGATTTTATAGAGGCGGTCATTTTCATGCGTGAATTTGCATATACACTCATGCTCATAAATTAATGATAATGCTGATACATGGTGAAACAACGCTCTGGTGGGCAGTTTGCGGGTTTAAATCACCTCGGGGTACGCTAAATTACTACACTACGGCTCATAAATTAAGGATAATTGCACAATGTAATGCCACACAACGTGACACTACACAAAACTGCCGCTAGTAGCATAGGCACATAGGGCATTTGACCTGCAGTCGTCACACGGTGGCGCTGGAAGCAGTCCACATACGCAGAGGTGTGTTGGTGCATGTCAGAGTGCGGTGCAGCGAGTAAGTGCGCAGACGTTTTCAGAAGTGCTAATGGTTCCTGTGTGTTGAAAATGGCTCATAGAACACATATTGATGACGTTATGAGGGGTAGAATACTAGGGCGACTGGAGGCTGGTCAAACACAGCACGTCGTAGCACAGGCCCTCCGTGTGCCAAAAAGTGTGATCTCAAGATTATGGTAACGATTCCAGCAGACAGAAAACGTGTCCAGGCGCTACAGTACGGGACGTCCACAGCGTACAACACCACAAGAAGACCCATATCTCACCATCTGTGCCCGCAGACGGCCACGCAGTACTGCAGGTAGCCTTGCTCTGGATCTTACCGCAGCCACTGGAACAGTTGTCTCCAGACACACAGTCTACACGCGACTGAACAGACATGGTTTATTCGCCCGGAGACCTGCAAGGTGCATTCCACTGACCCCTGGTCACAGGAGAGCACGCAAAGCCTGGTGTCAAGAACGCAGTACATGGCCACTGGAACAGTGGTCCAAGGTTCACGGACAAGTCCGGATATAGTCTGAACAGTGGTTCTCGCCGGGTTTTCATCTGGAGTGAACGAGGAACCAGAAACATGGAAGTAACAGTACTGAAATGAGCAATTTCTTCGTTGCTATCACGTCGTCATCCCGTTGCTACGTGCAAGTCTCGTGGAGCGCTAGCATCGCTGCAGCTGTCAAAGGTTTGCATTTTTTAGCCCTACAAAGTTTCACGACTGTTCGGTCGCAGATTGTGGCTCCTCCAACCGAACTATCTGAGCGCGAGTCCGAACACTCCTTACAGCCGTACATCCAGCAGTTCCTCATCTCTTACTCTGCGAAACCAAGAGGTCTAGCTCTCTTGGAAGAAAGGATTATACGGAGACACGGAGACATGGATTAGCAACAGGCTGGGCGATGTTTCCAGAGAGAATTTTTGACTCTACTTCAGTGAAGTGGGGAGGTTGGAAGATGAGGTACTGGCGGAAGTAAAGGTGCGAGGACGGGTCGTGAGTCGTGTGTAGGTGCCGCGGTGGAGCACTTGCCTGTGAAAAGGGAAGGTCGCAAATTCGAGACCCGGTCCGGCACACAGGCTTTATCCATCAGCAGGCTTCATATGAGCACACGATCTGCTGTAGTGTGAATCACTCCATTCTATGTATTTTTTCCATTTCTGTATTTACACTGTGTCACTCATGGTTCAAATGGCTCTGAGCATTGTGGGACTTAACATCTGTGGTCATCAGTCCCCTAGAACTTAGAACTACTTAAACCTAACTAACCTAAGGACATCACACACATCCACGCCCGAGGCAGGATTCGAACCTGCGACGTGTCACTCATATGAGTCAAGGAATCTCTATATCCTGTTTTGCACTGCCCCACTGCAACTCTCTCTTCTACGTCCGGGAAAGAGCTGTGTTCCTCCTCCTCGTAAGCAGGGCGATGGGGGCAGGGTGACTTCTTACCAGCGTAACGTTGCTAACCCTGTCCACTTGTGCAATATGTTCCTAGAAATTATCTATCTGGGTAACTAGTAAGCAGGCACGAATAAAATGTACGTCCCATAAAACCCCATCCTGTATAAATAATACTAGACGCTTTCCCAGTCCTGAAGACCAAAGCAGATGCGTCTTGGTTTTTAGGAACTTATCTATATACCCGCTTTTGGTGGCTTCTACATCTACATCTACATGATTACTCCGCAGGTCACAAATTAGTACCTGGAGAGCGTTCATCGAACCACCTTTAAGCTACTTCTCTGCCATTCTAATCTCGAACAGCGAGCGGCCAAAACGAATACTTTGTAAGACGTGCATATTTCTATTGTCTATTGTCAAACCAGAATTTATGAAAGATGTTTATAATTTATTAATAGGATTAAGTAGGAATAATTAATATTTGTCATGTTGGAAATAACTGTTGTAGCTGGGAATGTCTGCACCAAAGTATTGTTGGCGAGAGGGACCACAAATACTTCGAATGGCTCTGAGCACTATGGGACTCAACTTCTGAGGTCATCAGTCCCCTAGAACTTAGAACTACATAAACCTAACTAACCTAAGGACATCTCACACATCCATTCCCGAGGCAGGATTCGAACCTGCGACCGTAGCGGTCGCGCGGTTCCAGACTGAAGCGGCTAGAACCGCTCGGCCGCACCGGCCGGCAGAGGGACCGCACATTGCTATAATTTTAAAAAGGGCGGAAGAGACCGCGTATGTATACATTTTAAGAAAAGAGCGGGAAAGACCACGCATTGATACATTTTGTAAAGAGGCCTCACTTTAGCGTTCGTAGAAAGTCAGTAGTAAGCGAGATGTGAAGCGAGTCGGTAGTAGGTTTGAAGCGAGAGGATGAGAGGAGCAGTGTGCCTGCCAGCCACCAGCTATGATTTACAAGAGATTATAAACGGATGTACAGAGACATCAGCTAACTATTATCGTAAGAGGAACTAATATTATTGAATTAATTTTTAGAGAAACTCAAGTGACTGAAGGTATGTTTGCGCAGTGTTAGTTGTAAGATTATTGTAAAAAGTAAGTCCCATTTGAACGTTTGTAAAATCATTTGATTCAGAATATAATTAATTTTTGCCAGCAATATTGCATTTCTGATTATAATCCATTCGAAAAACCATCAACGTAAAACTTTGCAAAATTTTATTGTTGTCAAGAAAAAGTCTAACTATGAATTACGTAAGTTCAGTCAAATTAATTAAAGAATAACGCCAGAGTTGCTATTAAAGAATAAAGTAAGCTTTGGTAATAAATACAGCCACTTACTACGAAAGCCCACCAGCAGCTAATAAAGTATGGTAAAACACAGTAAGTATATTCATGTCGCAGTTCGATGTAGCAGTCAGATGGCGATCCAGTAACAGTAAAAAAGTAAGGAACAGTTTTGGGTTATTGCAGGTAACGACTGAGGACCACGACGACGACAAATTCTATGTTTCGTCGAAATAATCAGAAAATAACTTTCAATAAGCAGCATTTAAATTTGTATGCGAAGATTGCACTTATTACTATTGAGAAAGAGAAATAATTTCAAAGGGAAGATTTCATTTGTTACTATTAAGCAAGAGATAGAAATCCTAAGGGAAGTTTTCGTAGGTTATTGTAAAAGGGAAGGTTGCGTACTAAAATAGATATAGAGGAAACGGGACGGTTTCAACTTAAATCTCTCAGTGAGAGCTCTGATTTCTTGTAATTTATTACAATGTTCATTACTGCCTATGCAGGTGGGTGCCGACAAAATAATTTCACACTCTGAGGAAAAGGGCGATTCAAATTTCATGAGAACGCCTTTGATTTAATGACTACCGCCCCAATTCGTGTATCATATCCGTGGTACTCTCTCCCCTGTTTTGCCACAGTACAAAAGGAGTTGACTTTGTTTTAACTTCTTCGACGTCCTGCGTCAATCTGATTCGGATCCCACGCCGCGCAGGAGTACTCCAGAAGATGGTGGACAACCGTAGTGTATGCAGTCTCTTTAGTAGAGCTGTTACATTTTCTAAGTGTTCTCACAATAAATCAGTGTCTTTGGTTTGCTTTCTCCGCAACATTATCTATGTGATCGTCTCAATTTAAGTTATTCCTAATTATAATTCGTAAGTATTTAGATGAGTTTACAGCCTTCAGGTTTGTGTGAGTTAACGAGTAACTGAAATTTAGCGGTTTTTTTTTAGAGCTCTTATGGATGAGCTCAAACTTTTCATGATTTATAGTCAACTGACACTCTTTACGCTGTACAGGTACCTCGTGTAAATCGTTACGCAATCTAAGAGAACAGGTGGGCTTGTTTGCAGATGATGCCGTCATTTACCGACAAGTAATTAGAGGATCAAAACGAATTTCAAAATGATTTGCACCTCATGACTATGTCGTAACAAGTGAGGATGGTTATTTACAAACGAAACGAGTAAAAGGCAACACTATTATAGTCGTATTCAAGACGGAAGGCGTGGTTACCTATGAAAACTTAATGGTTCTGTGGCTCATTTTAGTTCAGAAGTCTCATTTACCGATGCCTCTAACGCTGGGAGACCTAGTCCTGTGTATGGTGCTGCAAGAAGTCTGCGGTGTCACTGGCGTTCTACCTGGGTCACGGCTGGTCTTCAGCTGTCCCTCTCCACCTTTCTACTGTGTACTTAGTACACTTATGATACGTCGTCATACTTTCTTCAGTGCTTCATAGGTTTTCCCAAAAAGTCATTTCTTTACCTAAGGCTTATACCTTGCGGATTTTCTATTATCGTGCTCACTATATCTAGGGACTGGAGCGGTTTAACTGATGATGCTACGTTCAATGGATCATCTCGTATCCATGGTATCCCAGAGTCTTGCGGCTTTGAGTTAGTGTCACATGATTCAAAGACAGGAAACCCTACCCATACGATACTGCTGCAAAACATCTAAATGGTATTCAGTAACTATTGCCCTTTCGGTGGTCATACTACCAGGTCATACGTTGTTCGTTGCTGTAGTTGGCCTATTTCCTACCACGCTTTTATCACTGTTTTAACTCAACTTCATACTGCCTAATCGCACATATCAGCACATACTACTAAATGGCTCTGAGCACTATGGGACTCAACTGCTGAGGTCATTAGTCCCCTAGAACTTAGAACTAGTTAAACCTAACTAACCTAAGGACATCACAAACAGCCATGCCCGAGGCAGGATTCGAACCTGCGACCGTAGCGGTCTTGCGGTTCCAGACTGCAGCGCCTTTAACCGCACGGCCACTTCGGCCGGCTACTACTAAATCCCTACCTTTCCATTTACGGCTTCGCATGCTTGTATTTGCATTTACCTAGGTTTACTCTGTACCTGTGGCCTTCCTCGCCTTAGCCAAGCATTTTCTCTACACTGACTAATCCGCAGCTTGTGGTCTAGTGCATACCGTTGCTGTCCCGGGTTCGATTCCCGGCCGCGTTGGGGATTTTCTCCTATCGGCGACTGAGTGTTGTCCCCATCTACTCATCATCATTCGGGAAGTGCCGAGACTGGAAATGGAAATATTTGGAATTTGTACAGGCGCTGATGACCAGGATGTAGAGCGCCCCACAAACTATCATCATCATCATCATCATCTACACTGACTAGCGTAACGCTCTTTCTGTCACCATACTCAATAGACGATATCATGCAATTTAGCATGGCTGGGTATATGCCCAGGTAAGTTACATTGGATACACACAACCAACATCATGGGTTCAGCCTCCACGTAAGTATCAAAAATTAGTCTGGCCCTGACATAGTGGGACGAAAACGGCTAAATGTAGACAAACTCATGGATACAATGACCCTACAAGCGTTATGAGCCATGTATGGGTACTACATACATTGCCTGTTGTCCCACACACTAAAACATCACTGTCCATTGGTCCACCAGAATTCAACATCCAACAGAACGTCTTCTGACATCAAATTTAATGGTGTCTCATTCTAAACCGCATTTGACACAAATTGTCTCAGGGAGAATGGAGTAGGCAAGTGCTTTTCTGGAGGATGTGCATCGAGGCATGGACGATAAGAGCATCCAAATGTTCTCAACGACAGTCATAAGTACACATAGTGCAGCTTGCCCGCTGTATCCAGGCGATGGGCATTGAACCTTGTATCCAGGGGCAACTATGTGGATGTGCTGCTGTAAGTACACAAATAACCTGAACAGCACAAATCGGCCCCATATTCGACAGAATTCAAACAACTTGTTATTTGTCAAAAATATGTAAAGATGTTCAAAATACTGGTGATACCTCGTTCAAAAATACTCCACATATGTGGTAGTTAGGAAATAACTTTCAACTACCTAGTTTCAACTACTTCTCAAGGTCATCCAAGTAACCATTTTCAGCAACTTTGCAGCATCACCATTCAAAAGATACATGCATTTCATTATAAACAGAAACGTATTAGGATCTTTGGGCAGCCTTAAGAATAAGGAAACAAATATTCTTCTATAAAAATATTTTTTTAATTTTTAGTGTGTACATTGACCCATAGAAAACACTTGTTTGTTTATTTTCGTTTGTTGTATTTTTAATAATATCTAGATTAATTTTTAACTTATTGTTTAAATATACATGAGATCATCTAACTCTTTTTCCAAACAAGTTCTGTTCTCGAATTCTAATAGGTATCCAATCCATAAGCTATCTCTTTTGTGGCTTTAACAATTACTTCTACTTCTTTTTGGAATTCTTCTAGCTGACAACATTTGGAGATTGTAATTTCTCATGATGTTTCCTGTATTACAAGATTGTTAAAGCATTGCACCTCTTCTTTGGAGTAGATTGGTAACTCTTCCGCTCTACATTCGTGCAGAATTTTTGGTTGGAACATTAACTGTTAAGTGTAGCTATTCTGTCAGTTTTTAACCTGAAAATGGCACTTCTCTTTCTAGACGCACAATGTCCGGTCCACTACATCTAGGTACAAAGTTAAGTATTCTTTTTTAAGCTTATCCGACCCAGGATGAGATTTATAACCAGATTTCTCGCCTGTCCTTTACTGCAGTGAACGTCCAGAGATCAATTTTTTCCGCAAGTACTCCAATAAACAGCCACTTTCCACTTCCATTTACAGTAAATTCTGACGCATTTCACAGTCAAACCCAGATTTTTCCTTACACCGTGTCTTATCCATTTATTTTAGCCACATACTCCCGTTTTCATTTTCGACTTCGACCACTTCCGTCTCCATACATAATGCATTAACTGTTCCTAAAGGAATAAGTTCTTTGACAGGAAATTTTTTTAGTCTGTCCAAAAATTACACACTTCCTCATAATACCAGTGCAATAACATTATTTGTGATAACGAATTCTAACGAGGCAATGTCCATAAAGTTATTGTCGAGAGCAATTCCGTGTGTTGACAGAAATAGGTTTCAACAGCCCTGATATAACACTTACGTATAATACTTAAATCGTGAGCTTCTCTCCATACCCGTACACGTCCATCTACTCGATACAATTTGAAACGAAACTCGTCCGGCCAAGCAAAATATTTCCAGTCATCAACAGTCCAACATCGATGTTGACGAGTCCAGGCGAAGCGCAAAGCTTTGTGTCGTGTGGTCAACAAGGGTACACGAGTGGGCCTTCGGCTCCGAAAGCCCATATCGATGATGTTTCGTTGAACGGTTTGCATGCTGACACTTGTTGATGGCCCAGCATTGAAATCTTCAGCAATTTGCGAAATGGTTGCACTTCTGTCATGCTGAACGATTCTCTTCAGTTGATCCTGTTCTTGCAGCCAGCCAGTGCCCTGCAATGCTGACGACAGTCCCATGGAAGGCTGGTAGCATTTAGAGGCCACAGCCGATGACGTCAGTGGAGTAGTGCTTCCCTTGGAATCATGAAGTCCGAATGGCCCTTCGCATCACCACGATGTCTTGGGAAGACGGCTGTGTGCGGGTCGCAGCACGGACCTTCTGGCAGGAGTCAGATGTCGGATGGCGCTGTGGTGTCAAACCCGGCTAGGAGCTAAGTGTTGGCGACAGCAGGTTCTGGCGGCAAGTAGACGGGGCTGTGGCACCAAGTCCCGTGAATGTCTTAGTGCTGGAGTGACGCAAAGTCCAGTACAGAATCCATAGCTGCTGCTGGCGGTGCACAGTCGTCTCGCCGTCCCGTGTACTTCTGGCGTTGTGGCCGCGCTGCTGGTTTCGGGCCATGAGAAGCGATCTCTGCTTAATAATCGAGACTTATTCATATGCGTCTGGTGCGCGTGTGTTTCGCTGTAACCTGGCTCCCAGTAACATCGTCCACAACAAGAGACGAGCCCTGGCGTGGTGACATCGCCCTGATTGATACACAGTGACCGCTGTGTGGCAGTTTACTTCTGTGCTGAGCTGTCCTGGTTTCGTAATAAACTTGTGTGTATTTTACAGGGGCTTCCATGGTGGATCACACAATAATTCTCATTACTTTTGCTGAAGATTTGCAGTATTTACTAAAAGACTGTGTTGTGGCCCTACACTACCCCCTGCACGGAGAAGACTATCTACATAGGGTCTTGCCCAGTGCGAGTCTCTTTTGTAGTTACTCCTACCCTTAATATGTAAAACAAGTACATAATACTCGACTGGCAACTCAAAAATTCTACACAACTGATACATTAATCTATAAACACCAAAATTTATTTTTCGTTTCTTGCTCTTATTGCCGGTCGCGGTGGTCTAGCGGTTCTAGGCGCTCAGTCCGGAACCGCGCGACCGCTACGGTCGCAGGTTCGAATCCTGCCTCGGGCATGGATGTGTGTGATGTCCTTAGGTTAGATAGGTTTAAGTAGTTCTAAGTTCTAGGGGACTGATGACCACAGATGTTAAGTCCCATATGGCTCAGAGCCATTTGAACCATTTTGCTCTTATTGCTTAATCTCATACCTTCTAAATGGTTCCTTACCCTGCTCATTTACTCAGTACCACGGAGGCATCTGGCCATGCTAGTGTAAAAACAACTTCTGGCTCCCCATTCCACACCTATGAACTAAAGTGACACTCTTTATTTGCTAATAAAGTATTCTTAACATATTAACTTCAACAAAACAAGGTCTAAGCCACTATGCTTGGTAATTCGTCTGTACGTCCGGTGGTCTCCTAACCCCTTACTTTTGAACACTTTTCGGAACTTCATACTTACGACAATAGTTCTCCTCATGCTTCCCAAGACAACATGTTTCACAAACCGTCCTTACAAGGAAGTCACATACAGCCCTACCATACGCAACACTTATTCCTGCTACTGCAGCGCTCATTACAGAGTGAATTCTTCTCAGAATGCTCGGGTTTCAGGTACTCTTGCTCACGCAAAACATTATTGACAGGCACACTCCTTTAAAAGTATAGGTTGGTCAGGAAGCAGAGTTCCTTTGGTGAATGCTGAAGAATCTCCTTTCGAGATATTGTATTTATCAATATAACTTTCATTACAATAAAGCATTCTTTCTTTGGTGCTTAAGGTTCTTATTAGTGAAACTTCAGGTTAGTGAAAGCACTCGTTTAAAGGAAACAGAATAAACCAAATCACAGTAATATTAACAATAATTCAAGAAGCAATAAAATAATCAAAGTTAAGTAATAGCCTATGATTACCTTTTATTCTTTTCTTAATAAAAAAGGAAAATTTCGTTTAACTGCTTGTATATCAGACCACATAAGATATCCTAACATTAAACAACTTTGGTGGTACCTCTGTCCGTAATATGAAATTACTGCCAAAAATTCATGCCACTGACCCAAATTTTTATCATTTGTGAGGTAAGTATCAATAATATTTTAATTAATCTCTTACATTAGAGATTAGAAAGCTCATAAATAGCAGTCTAAGCATTATATACTGTCAGTAATCGAAATTTCTAATCACTAATAAATACTTAAAATAACAATGAAGAAATACAATGGAGAAAATTTTTATTTCGCGAAATTTTAATCCCCAGAATTCGAGTGCCACTTTTACAAAACTGCAGCCAGAAATGCGCGATTCCGTCGCCTGCACAATAGTGGTCAAACCCGCCCCAGGCCGCTTGTAGTTACAAACAATCCCATGCTAGCATGGGAACCAAAGTGGAAAGTATAACCAGTCTTCTACAACTAATAAAGACGTAAAATTAGTTAACTGAAATGACACACATTTATTATTGGCTGCAATGTGCCCGTTGGACAATATCGCAGGGCACCAGAACAGTCATAACTATTTTTACAAACTTAAACTTGGTGTCCAAATAAGGCCACGCTGCCAGAACCACTTCTTTCTGAATTTCAAGGCTTACGTGAGAAATGTACCTTTGATCACTTGAAACCCTTGATCGCTTGAACCAGCAGTAAGGTGAGTTTAACGCTGTCAATTATAACATTGGAACGCCCAGAAGGACACAAATTGAAAATTCAGCGGCTGCGGCGGAAGCACTGTAAGACTTTTATAGTGAGCCGCAACCCCAGCAGAGTCCCCCTAGTTCAAAGTTACAGCTCACCATGTTAGCTGTAGCCCACAGCTGCTACAGAACGCCCCTTGAAAATTCAGCGGCTGCGGCGGAGGCACTGTAAGACTTTTATAGTGAGCCGCAACCCCAGCAGAGTCCCCCTAGTTCAAAGTTACAGCTCACCATGTTATCTGTAGCCCACAGCTGCTACAGAACGCCCCGCACCTCACAAAGACGTCAGTGCACTCCATTTCAGCAAAACAAGGCATCTGACCTGGCCCACAATTCTCTGTTACTGGCCGTATGTCGCGCATACCCCACTTGCCAACAGCCGCTGCCGGCACCACCGTCTCCCGTGCGACCTCGCACTCCTATCGGCTATCTCTCCGCTCTCTCTGTAGCGCGCTGCGTGAAGACCTCCCTCCGCCACGGGGCATCTGTCCACAAGTCGCCTACCCGTGATGTCGCAGGACTCGATCGTGGTCATGTAAAATCGATTGGGACCCATCAACTATGCCATACTAATTACTCCTCAATGTATTTGTACACTGTTTAACTTGTTGTCTTGTATACTATAGTTCAATTCTTTTATCTTGGCGGCTCGCGCATGACCGCCCAGACGCGGGAGATTGTTGCGTTGCCAGTTGCAAACGACGCACGCGCCAAGAGAAGCAGCGCCATGGTATAGTATAGTTCGCAAACTGACGTTTAGGGGGGAGCGTGCAGTTTATGAAGTACAGCCACCACGGCCGCATTAACCCTTTCGCTGCTACAGAGACGTGCTCCCCACATTCCGCGCTGTGCGCGATTTTGTCATCACTGCACTGCTCGCCTGTGCTGACACATGGTGTTCCGGCTGTTTTGACACTTATCATTCGATTTCACAAAAACTATTTGGCCCAAAAATTTGATTTTTACACATCTTCTTGACTGATACCTTCCCTCCATAAACGACTTAATTTTGTTTCGATGTTCAGCGCAGTTATTGTGTAGCATTAAATGTAGTAAACCATTCCACGAAATTTTGAAGAGTTTGCAGAGGTAAAAGTCCATAGCGTATACTTTCCGTATGGTCGATTTTAGTTGCCACAATGTTGAGAATGAAATGTGGACAAGATAGCTAAATTTCATATAAAATTTGCTGTATAACAATATCTCATTGAATTTAAGTACCAGATAGGTGTCGTATGTAATATTGAGAAATATTCTGTGTTTCGCGACTGTAATAAAAGTTTTATTTATACCAGAGTCATTTCGATTTTTTCTAAAAAGTTCTGATTAAAACAAAATTGTCGAAGTACACAAAACTGAATTGTGGACGTAGTAAAACATAGAAAAAACTAAAATATAGTGTCAGTGAGGCACAGTGCGTAAACAATTTGTGTTTGTCACAACGGACAGCAAATACTTGCCAAAACATAGATCAGTCGACGAAAACATGGAATATGATGATGTTGCCAAAGCAGCGACGAAACCATGGAATATGATGATGTTGCCAAAGCAGCGAAGCAAAGAATTGCGTCCGACAATCAAGTAGCTCGGCAACGTACGAGCCGAAATTTTGCTCTAAATAATACTTTTAGTACTGTAGCAAAACAATATATCTCAATATGAATAGTAAAACAGCGACTGCGGAAGAGAAGATATACAAACAAAACAGATAACATGAATATTGTATGTGTGCCTTTTCATTGTTTTTAGTTGCTGTAAAAACAAATGTTGGAGGACAAAATTAGAAAAACCGAAAACTTATGATGATTACAAGGAAGAGACAAAGCACTAGAAACATCAAAAAATTACATTCAAACGAATAAAATTCATGAATTAAGACACTTCGATATTGTTTTGAAATAAAGAAAATATAAAGCACCAAACAAGGTTTGAACTCAGATCCTCATACTTAGCGCCTTTACACCTTAACCAATACACTAACGCAGCTCGGCTTTCAAGAGAGCAAAATACTGACAAACACTGTTTGTATGATTATGAATTACGTTTCGTTGAAGTAAAATAGGAAATGAACAATTACCGCTGTTCTTTATTGCGAAACAGTTCGTGAGAATTATACAAACACCTTTCCTTGCTATCGCCTGAATTAGGAGGCTTATTGCTTGTTTGGTTTAATTAATTAATAGAATTTGAAGCAATTGGAATAAAGAATGCTTTTTCCAAACTTTCTATAAAAGAAAGTCCGCTATCAAGACATTGCTTTTGTTCAACTGCTTTATTTATGACTGAACGTTTCTAAAACTGAAGACACTCGTCGGTGCTCTGCACTGCAGTCGAACTCTGGCAACGTCGTTCTCTGTTCGTTGGCTGATTGTGTTTTGTGACGTCAGATGCGCAGAACGAACCTAAACTCGGCCGCCATCGTAAATAATGCGCACTTTAGGTGCAGCTCGTGACAGCTCCACAAAGACAGCTCGTGGGGCAGCGGGTGGATAGTAACGCAAAGATCCGTCGTTTTTTAAGAAAAACCTGAAAACTATTTTTGCGGTCAGCCAGAAAGCGGTGGAGAACATACTGACCATAATTCCCAGTCTGCAAATCCACATTCTTCTTGTACACATTGAAACAAAGTGTTCATACTAGCTATTTACTCAGCGCGATCAGGAACTGTGACACTACAAATAAAAGTTTGCAGTTCTAACTGATTAATATATTCAGTAAATGTTCACATGCAGGAACATAGTAATATTCCTCATGATATTAATATTGACCGTATCATAAACACCACCATTAGCAATTCAGAGGCGACCTCTGCAGTAAGTTCTAAGTAAAATGATTTATCGTCCAGACTTACTTATCAAAGTTAATTTCTCGCCACGTGGTTTTGTCAGCTACGGGTACCACACAGTTACTTCCCAGAAATCTAAGCGATCCACGACGGCTTACAGTCCTCGCGAGTTCACTTCCTGCCTTTACCGAAAACATGTGTTTGGTAGAGCCTGGCTGTGATGTCATCTGAGACACAGCGTTCGACTGATGTAGACAGATTGACAGCTCAGTGCGAAGTTTCCCAACAAACTGCACAGCGCTGCGCTGCATTTTCAGAACGAGGAAAACCAGAACTCACGTGAGAGCGGGGTAAGCGTAGTTGCTATTCCTGCAGTACCTAGGTGGTAGGATTACATTAGATTAGATTAGTTTTTCGTTCTATAGATCAGTGTTGAGGAGAACCTCGTGGATGTGGAAAATGTCAATTTTTTTTAAAACCTGAAATAACAATACAAATAGTATGTGTATATACAATACATCATTTGTTTCTATTAAAAAATTGTCCAATGGAGTAGAAGCAGTTGGCCACTAGTAAGTCTTTCAGGCTCCTTTTAAACTGATCGTTATTTGTAACAAAATTTTTACTGTTTGCTGGCAAATTATTGAAGATGAGTGTTCCTGAGTAATGGACTCCTTTTTGAACTAAAGTAAGCGCTTTTAAATCCTTGTGCAGATCATTTTTGTTCCTGGTATTGTTTGTATGAACTGAGCTGTTTGTTGGAAAAAGAGATATATTATTTAGGACAAATTTCATTAAGGAGTAAATATACTGAGAGGCAGTAGTTAGTATACCCATTTCTTTGAAGAGGTTTCTACAGGACATCCGTGAATTTACTCCACAAATAATATGTATTGCACCCTTTTGGACTCTGAAAACTTTCGTTTCACTGGAAGAGTTACCCCAAAATATTATACCATATGACATTATGAAATGAAAGTAGGCAAAGTATGCAAGCTCTTTCATTTTTATGTCGCCTATGTCTGCTAACACTCGAATTGCAAATACAGATTTGTTAAGGCGTTCTGCAGTTCTGTGGTGTGCTCCTCCCAACTGAATTTATTATCAAGTTGTAACCCAAGGAATTTAAGACTGTCAACCTCTTCCATCTGCTCTTCTTCATACTTTATGCATATGCTGGGTGGAAACCTCTTACAGGTTCTGAATTGCATATAGTGAGTCTTTGCGAAGTTTAATATCAGTGAGTTGGCTTTAAACCATTTATTAATATCCATGAAAATATCATTAGCAGATCTCTCTAGAACTACACTCGACATACTATTTATTGCAATACTTGTGTCATCTGCAAACATAATGAACTCTGCTTCTGGCAGTGTAACTGATGAGAGATCATTAATGTACACAAGAAAAAGCAATGGCCCTAAGATGGATCCTTGTGGGACACCACATGTAATTTCTTCCCTTTCTGATGATGACTGATGACTTCATTCACTAGGAAGGAGAGAGAACTCACCGTGAGGACGGGCCTGGCGGACGGAATGCGTCCAGTGAAGGTTGATTTCGGAAAAAGTGGACGAGAGTGTCGGGGATGATGCAAGTAATCGGAACTGAAGGCGGGTCAGGCGGGGGCGACCGCCTCTGACTCGAATGTGACTACCCCATCTGGATGAGACCACAAGAATGTGTTCCCAGTTAAAGTGTGTGATTGAGGATTGATTAACTCCAGGTCCTTCCTCGACGCTAGGGAGCGCAGGACCCGGTGTAGAGGAAGGGGTTTAGTCAGGTCGGGAGGGATGAAGGGATATCGATTGTCCTTAAGCGGGGTAAAGCTGTCGGCACACGGACCGTGCATCCGAACGTTGAGCGTTGAGCGTGCCGAGTTTCTGACTTCATAGCGTGGAATAGCACGTTCGTGAGTCTTTCTGAACGTGCAGAGCAATATCTGGCATGTCAGATATTCTGAGCGTGCATCTGAGCGTTGACCAATGAGATGGCACAATCCCACCTACGTCACACGCACGCCGTCTCCCTTCAGTACAGAGTTGTGAGTCACCATATTGGCATTCATTTCAAGCCTATATGTATATATGCCATTTCTGAGCACCAGCAAATTGAGAATCACTGGAAAACCCGTTGTTAACTGTGTGATTCGTTCTAATAAAATAATGAGAAACATCGTATTCATGGCAAAAGAATTATTGTAACTTGTGTATTATGAGAGTAGGCTATTTGAAGGCAGCGACACACAGAAGATTCACCCAAAACGTATTGTTCTTGGTACAATTTGTTCTAATTAAATATCAGTTAGTACCATATCTACGATTAAGGTTTCCAGCAAGGGGTAAGATAATATGATTAGTTAAAAGGCGAGCGTTGTTCGTATAGCGTAATGAGTAGCGTCACTGTCTACTCTTCAGTTGTTTATGGGGGTGGTGATTCGCGTCTGGACACTTCCAAAGTTTACTTTTCCTAACATTCGCGTTTTTATTAGGTTCTGATACTTTATTTTTAGTTTAATATAAGTACATACTATAATATTTGATGTTATGTAAATATAAGTTCACCTTCTTTTGAGGGGGTGACTTTGTTCGGCTGGATTAATCTACAGGACAGCTTGCGCTACTTGTATAAAGATATTTTGTTCCTTTTTCTTTTACGCTTCGTAATTCTCATGTTGCAAAGATTCTGTTAATGAGTAGGAATAGTGATCAAGTAAGACTGACCTTGGTGTTTTACTAAAATGTGGGAATGATGAAATAAAGTTTATCGTATGCGGAGAAGTATTCCAAATTTGAGTCTGTGTCCTTATTGATTGGACATGATACTTTCCTTTTCGTGGACGATGGAGGAAATGTGCATTTTAATAGAGCTAACGTGGGAATTCTACGTGCGCCCTTTGAGGAAATAGTATGATTTACGACTAGAAACATCCCTCAATTGCCGCTGGAGTGCGTTGCGATCGCGTGTACCATGGTGGGGCCCACGTTCCATGTGCACAAGTTCCTGAGCGTTCAGCAGCACGTTGAACTTGGCAGGCTCAACGTTAACTTTCGACAGCACTGTCCGTGTGCCGACGGCTTAAAACCTGTTATGGAGGGATGCAGCAACCATTTGCAGCACAGGGTGAAGGCTGCGCTCGTCAGGGAGCAGCAAGCGTTCGTGATGAGTGGCCTCGACGACATGCGTCATCCTCCCAGTCGGGAGGGGGAGCACACGTCTCCGTATCCTTCGGTGTTGACAGGGCCTCCCGAGTGATAGCGGGAGGCGGGGCTGGGTCTGTCTGGGTAGAGGCGTCCACCCCCACACGCTGCCTCACAGTGCAGGCGGTAGCAGGGGCAGACGACTTCTTTAGAGCCCACAGCTCCTCGCAGGGCTGTTGCTGCTGGGGATGGACAGCAGAGCTCCGCCTTCATGGTGGCCCTCTTCGCCGTGAAAACAGCATTGAAGGTGGCCAACGCGTCGTCCGTGGCGGTCGGTGTCAAGGCGGCGTCGCTTGCTGTCCCCAGGTGGGAGGTGGGACGGCTGTCTTGGGGCCAGCGACCGCCATAGAGTGTGGGGCGGCCTTCTCACGTAGCCGCAGCTGCGCGGATTTGCAGGAGGACAGCGACGCGATTCACGGACCTGGCGGCCACGCCAAGACGCTTGGTAGAGTTGAGCGTGTCGTGCGCCTTTGCAACATGTCCCATGCGCTGACACTTGAAACATTGCTGCACAGTGCACTTCCTCGATTGCTGTTTGCAGCCACAATCTCTCCCGATGACTCCCAGCAGCAATTCAAGTTTGGCAGCAAGCTGGCCTCCCTTTCCACATCCGGACATTTCAGATCGCGATGAAGTGAGCAGCAGCGAGTCGCGCAGCAGAGTGTGTAACGTGTATCTCAACGACCTGCCTCTCTAGCCCTATTTATGTATGGGCGCAGCGTCTAACAATACCATCACTTGCAAAGTAGGTTAGAAATCAGATTAATAATATTGCTCACGCAGCTTATGTTCGCTTTATCAGGCAACAGCAAAGTTATTGACTGTGGATGGTATCGTCAGAATGGAAATAATGAAGTCACTGTAAAAAAGTCATTAATTTTGGCACTTATCTTGAATGGATTCCCACGTATATTTCGTCTAAGTTGTTATGGCTCATCTTTTTGATTCTAGGGTGATTCCACTTTGACTGCTAGAAGGTCCAGATCTGTATTTTAGCAATATTTGAAGACCTAACAAATGCGTTTTTCGGGAAATTCTTAATGATCAAACAATCCCAGATCAGAGCAATGGTATGGTAGAAATAATTTTTGACTTGGTGCTCACGATCGACATTTTTATTAAACTTCTTGTGAATTCACATATACTTCTTCTTAATTGTCACATCATCAAGAAAACAGTTTTGTATCAATCTTCATGTATTTAATTTCCACTTTAACCAAACACAAGACTTGACTGTTCTTTTACAAAGCGAAATAACAACTTAACTTCTACAAAGTGAAAAAAAGTCTGCTCTCTGTGTGCATTCGCGCCAAAACGGTTGCAAGTAAGTCAAAGATTATTACAGTCTCACAGAAATGATTACACACAAGAACCAAATCACTGTAATATACTGATACATCGGAGTAGCTATACATTAATAAAACCAAATGTGAATATTATCACAAAAATATGTCTGTTACTTTGCAGAAAAGTAGTGCGATATTACTGGTATCGAGAACTGGGGTTGGAGTGCCGTAATGGTAACATAAATAAAGAACCATTACAAGCGGACGGCCGAATGGAACATGTGCTGCCAACCGCTCTCGGCATAGTCACCCGCATCTAAATGGCTGCTTCCTTGGATACGTATTTTTTAATAACTCTGTCTTGAAACAATCTAGAATCTTCGTAAATTTTATGTGAATGGAGTTAAGTTGGCTTTAGTTATTGAAAAAGTTTCAGGTCGACTGCATTTAATCTTTGCTGGCTAGAATTTTTAGAAAGGAACAGACAGTAAAACAATACCTCTGAATTACATCTGCAAGAGTCATTGGATTGATAATTATTTATTCTAAAGTCTTGAAACTCGGTGCAGTTGCATTATTTAATGAATGTGATCAAGTGCTGTAATTAGAACTTTCCGTCATAATAGCGAATGATAATTAACATATTACGAATAAGGAAATTTTTGTTCCAACTTAAGTTTTAAGTAAAAATTACTTTATCTAAGGCTACATACGAATTGTCATCTTTCTGAGTCTGATACTTAGCGGCTTCAATTTTTCGTAAAAACGCCGATTTTGACAACAATATTGCTCCGATCAACTTGAGACATGTAACAGTTGCACATTATGAACAAGTTTTAGCTTGCTAGCTGCATTGTTTAGGGCCACTTATTTTTTCATAGAATAATGTATTTCGCGAAACATATTCATCTGGTCATTCTGATATTTAGCAGCTTTAACGTTAATTTACTGAAGCACATATTGACAAAGCTTAGAAAATTTACTTTAATCTTTAATTTCGTTCTTAGATTATGGCACAATAACTTGTATGCGACGCACAGGCGCGTTGTGATGACGTGGCGCTGGTAGCAGTAAACTGGGATGAGTCGCGGCACACTCGCTCGCCTCTGTATCTCTAAAATGATACAGTGCTTGTTTCACCATAAACTTATTTCTGTCGCCGAAGGTTAACTTTGGCATGATGTTCAGTCAGAACATTTACTGTCAGTCTCAGGTTGCAGCCTTCATCCACTACGTACTCGTTCTGTACAGCAGACTATGGCTGTGGTTAAATGGCTCGCTGTCAGTTGCACGTCCTGCGTGGCTGTGACCGAGTACTAGCGCTCTGGCCACATTCTTAATATCTGGCGTACACTCTTCAACAAACTCACCCCTGTCTACCTGATAATCCACACTACGAACTCGACTCGTCTCTCTCTTACTCTGTTCACTCTGATTCTGAGGAAATATTGTAAGTAGGCTGTTAAGGTTTTTATGTTGGTAACGCCACGTAGCGCTCTATATGAAAATCACTGACTGTGCTGCCTGCAGTCTGTGGCTGATTTGCATTGTTGGAATATTTGATATTGTAGTGTTGGGCAGCTGGATGTGAACAGCGCGTAGCGTTGCGCAGTTGGAGGTCAGCCGCCAGCAGTGGTGGATGTGGGGAGAGAGATTCCAGAGTTTTGAGAGCAGACAATCTGGACGTGTGTCCGTCAGAAAAACAATGACTTTTGAACACTGTTAAGGTAAATACATTCTTTGTTCTCTATCAAAATCTTTCATTTGCTAACTATGCCTATCAGTAGTTAGTGCCTTCAGTAGTTAGAATCTTTTATTTAGCTGGCAGTATTGGCGCTCGCTGTATTGCAGTAGTTCGAGTAACGAAGATTTTTGTGAGGTAAGTGATTCGTGAAAGGTATAGGTTATTGTTCGTTAGGGCCATTCTTTTGTAGGGATTATTGAAAGTCAGGTTGCGTTGCGCTAAAAATATTGTGTGTCAGTTTAGTGACGATCAGAATAAGTAAAGAGAGAAATGTCTGAGTACGTTCAGTTTTGCTCAGCTGTTTGAAAAACTAATAACGTAGAGCTTTCCCAGCATTGTCATTTATAAATTTTCCTAAGGGAATATTTCAATATTTGTGTCGATACAGCTTCTACTACAGCATTTGCAACCACACTACCAACATTCCCTGTAGTATCTAAAGCAAAAATCATCATTAGCAGATCGACTCTGCATGATACAGAAAATCAGCAACATCTGCTCGCCCCTGTGCATCTCGCCCAGGTTCTCTGGCCTCAACACAACATCCACCATCATTCAGTGAGGCACATGCTACTGCATTTAAGTCACTGATGTTGCTGTCATCACACTGAATCACTTTCGTACAGCTCTCATTACGTTTAAAGCTACCGTTACCCCAGACTCCACGTTCCAGTGGATATCAGTGCTGGTATTTATAGACTGTTTTCCTTAACTTAAACAGCATCATTACTCTGCGCCTCACATAAATTCCCAGCAACTTGTATTTCGCCATAATTTACCACTAACTTAGTCTTTCTACTAAAATAAAATCGTCTGACTGGGACACTCTGTTCTAATCTTCACAAGATCGACAGGTTCATTCTATGTCAATGGTAGTTGGATGTTCTTCAGGAAAATAGCCTGCTACAAGCCTGCTTCTCTCCCTCCCAACTCACCTTTTTCCATTCTGTCTGCTTCGACTCCAGCATGTTACACACCTCCCAAGGACCGTTTTCCATTATCCATTCCTCATGCGGTCTGCACACCCTCTCCCTATACTCTGGAGTTTTGTGATGAGTCGTTTCCTTCACCTCAGCATAAAGTTCTTCTAATATCTTGTCCGTTTCACTTTTTCCTCTTAAATCTTATCCACTTCATCTACTGAAAATTTAACCACCTCCTCCCTGGAAGCTCCTTGTGGTATCGACAACCCAGCTCTCTGTGCTACTGACCAAGACATGATTACCTCCTACCAATTGTGATACATACATCCCTCGACAGAAACAACTACACCATCGCAATCGCGCTAAAAAGTACATCGGATTTAATATGTTACATTAATTTCTAGGGTTATTCTATCGCCCGTAAATCAAGTTTTAGTTTTTGCAAAATTTCGCCACTTAGCGCAAATTGTTTTTGTTGACATCTATGCTGCAAAATTTTAACATAGAACTGCATGTAGCACCGTTTTTAGACGTAATTTATAGCGATCAACACATTGCACTGCTCAAAATCTTCATATATAGAATAATTAATTAATTATGGGCGATAAATGTTAATAATAATTTGCAAACAATGATAAATATTGCAAGTTAAGTGTATAGTATAACATAACTAGTTTAAAATACATGTGATGCCACCCAAACTATTATATAGTGCCGTTCTTTATGTCCTGAATTTTCCATTGACTTTTATAAACAGTTTTCCTTCAAACTTTGTTTATTGCTCTTTACGGGCTTAACTATTTACGAATCTTAACATATGACTACGGTACTCGATCCGCTATGACGAAACGTTTTTAATGAGTGCTCTCATATCCCTGTAAGTTGGTATTTACTATTTTTATTAATCTTTCAGTATTCGTGTTATTAACCGATTTTGAGGTTACTATAACTTTTGCGTCTCGTGACTTGAAATAAAGATCGATCTTTCAGGAGGTGCATATTGCTGACCACAATCCACTGCCGCATCGCTGTTCACCGTAAGTTACATAGTTTTCGCGTAATGCGCGAAAAACCAAATAATGTTCCAAGCTATGGGCCACATGGCGACTGAGGCGTCCCACCAACCGTTGCAAATCTCGCGCGGGGGCGCTACGCGCTTCCGCGAATCGCGCGCCGTGTAGCGCGCTCGCTCTCCACAAAGCAATCCTTGCATACTAGAAACATCCATCTAGTAACGGGGGTTTGTACCGTCAAACTACCCATGGTTAACGCCTTACGTTCTACCAAACAATGAGCCACACCTGTTGGTCATGACACCCACATCACTCGTACCAACTAGATGAAAACTAACTCTCCATTTACTTCTGCCTTCACCTGTCGCCTTCTGGACTTAGAAGTGTAACTCAACCCATGACAAAATGCGCTCGCTCGACATAACCTTGCAGTCAAACAAAAACAAAACAAAAAGACTGCACTCACCCCAGAATGAA
This sequence comes from Schistocerca americana, assembly GCF_021461395.2. NCBI lineage: Eukaryota > Metazoa > Arthropoda > Insecta > Orthoptera > Acrididae > Schistocerca > Schistocerca americana. Next base: position 275,082,744 of record NC_060124.1, on the reverse strand, counting down.
GATTCTCAAGGCGTTGTAGCTCCTTCTGTTGCTGCTTAGGTTAGTTAGGTTTAAGTAGTTCTAAGTTCTAGGGGACTGATGACCTCAGAAGATAAGTCCCATAGTGCTCAGAGCCATTTGAACCATTTTTTTGTTGCTGCTACACAGTGTGATGGCAGACTCACAGATTGCCTGCTGACGCCACAATGAAGGGTGCGGGGTGAGTGACGGGACCAAAGCCCCCAGTGAAAACAAGACTGACAGCTGAAAATGAGTTTTATTGTTCAACACATGACATAGTGGTGCGACCACACCTCTCTCTGTTGTCCCCGACCGGCACCTATGTATGGGCAGTAGCGCTCTGCAATGCTGACGACGGGCCCGTGGAAGGCGGGAAACTTTTAGAGGCCACAGCCATTGACGTCAGCGGCGTGCTCCTTCCCCCGGGGCTTCCGCGCGGCGCTTCGCTCCATTTGCGTCACCAGGAGAGTGCACGGAGGGTACGACCCACTGCCTTCTGGCAGGAGTCCAACGGCGGCTGGCACTTGGCCGCCAAGTCCCACTAGGAACTCAGCACCGGCGGCAGCAGACTCAGAAGACAGGTCGGTGGGCTGTTACACCAAGTCCTCTGAAGGTGCAGCCCTTGAGGCGTAGCGCCATATAACAATCCTGCCTTGGAGGCGGTTAAGTGGGAAATGTGTCTCAGAGCTAGAGAGTGACAGACGGTGACGCGAGTCTGAACGCGCACGTAGTTTATGTATCAGCCGATAGACGACAGTATTGGATAGGGAGACTGTGATTTTAGTTTCGATTGTGACCACTAGAGTGCACTAGAGTAATAGAATGTTTTTCATAAGCCGTTATAGTATTTTCATAAAGTGTTATGTCTTTTTGTGTATGTAAAACGTTATAAATGTGTTTTAGCAGTATGAATTATGCGTGAGTGTGGATTAATGTTAATATGAAGATAATTGTTTAACGAGTTATGTAGTAGGATTTAGTGTGGGAACCTTTCGAAGAAGTGTGGATATGGACAAAGGGGATTTTTGTAGAATAGATTTGTAAAGTAAGTTTATGGTAAAGGGAAAGTTAATTCAGGTATAAATAACAATAGTAAATAAATTTATGCATAAGCAAAACTTCAACATATTAGATAATTATGTCAGTGTAAAGTGCAGTCGTGAGGTTTACTATTTTGCGATTGGTTATTGATGAAAAGCGCGGACTGACGCGGGAGACTGTTGTTTTGCTATTGGCTGTTGATTAAACTGACCAATGGTAAAGCAATATTCTTCGCGCGCCTTTCTCTGCTGGTAGATAAGATTTAGAGTATTCGAGAGAGGGGTCGGAGCCTAGCCATGAAACAGTTCGAACGTGTGTAGTAGTAGTTCCGATGTAAATGATAAGTTGCCGGATATAGCAGTGTTTTATACATCAAAAGTGTTGGAAAGCGACGGCATAATTATTCCGATGGGTGTGTAGAAATTTAGGAATTTTTAAGTGAATTTTGTGACGAGAAAAGACATATATTCCGCGTGGCGTATTGAGCAGGTCGGTGGCTAAGAACTGTGACTGCATTTGGTACCGACAGACTTAATATTTGGCGAGCATTATCGATTTAAACAATCAGTATTTTTGTAGCTATTACGTTTCCGGGAAATGCAACACCATAAACTTGCCAAAGTGAGTGAAAGGGATTGTGAGTGACTGTGTTAAGATTAGCACGGGCTTGGCAGTGATACTTGTTCACCTAAGTTTCAGAATATATTAACTGAGGACAAAATTTCCAACCTTTCATTTCGTGTTTCTCCCGAAACGTAGATTAATGACTTGAATTGCAGCCTGGTTCACGTTGAAGTACAGTTGGTCTCACTCGGCTTTCCTACTGATGATATGCTGAGACAATGTTCACAGGTAGGTGCAGGTCCGTCGTAAAGGGACGGAAAGAACCGCGCCGCCGCACCCTGTCTCCAGCCTATGGCTGCTACTGGCGGTGCCGTGCTGTCTGGCGTAGCTCCGGGTTCACGACGGCGGTGCTGTTGGGTTCCGGCGACGAAAAGTGATCCGCACCATCAGGTTCACTCTTATTTAAAGCCTGTGGTGCGAATGTGTTTCAATACTACCTTGCGCCTAGTCACGTCGCCCATAACAAGAGACCTGCCCTGTTATGGTGACTTGCTACACGATTACTGCTGTGTAGAGCAGCTTACTGCCGCACTCTGCTCTCCTAGCTTTGGAATCAATTTGCGTGTCTGTTACTGTGGTCCAAATGTCGCCACGCTGGCCGACAACGCGATGCGCCTTCCACACTACATCTACATCTACCTCTACATGGATACTCTGCAAATCACATTTAACTGCCTAGCAGAGGGTTCATCGAACCACCTTTACAATTCTCTATTATTCCAATCTCGTATAGCGCGTGGAAAGAATGAACACGTATATCTTTCCATACGAGCTCTGATTTCCCTTATTTTATCGTGGTGATCGTCCCGCCCTCTGTAGGTCGATGTCAACAAAATATTTTCGCATTCGGGGGAGAAAGTTGGTGACTGGAATTTCGTGAGAAGATTAAGTCGCAACGAAAAACGCCTTTCTTTTAACAATTTCGAGCCCAAATCCTGTATCATTTCTGTGAGACTCTCTTCCATATTTCGCTATAATACAAAACGTGCTGCCTTTCTTTGAACTTTTTCGATGTACTCCGTCAGTCCTACCTGTTAAGGATCCCACACCGCGCAGCAGTATTCTAAAACAGGACGAACAAGCGTAGTGTAGGCAGTCTCCTTAGTAGAGCTGTTACATTTTTTAAATGTCCTGGCAATAAAACGCAGCCTTTGCTTAGCCTTTCCCACAACATTTTCTGTGTGCTCTTTCCAATTTAAGTTGTTCGTAATTGAAATACCTAGGTATTTAGTTGAATTTACGGCTTTCAGATTAGACTGATTTATCGTGTAACCGAAGTTTAACGAGTTCCTTTTCGCACTCATGTGGATGACCTCACACTTTTCGTCATTTAGGGTCAACTGCCACTTTTCGCACCATTCAGATATTTTTTCTAAATCGTTTTGCAGTTTGTTTTGATCTTCTGATGACTTTATTAGTCGATAAACGACAGCGTCATCTGCAAACAACCGAAGAGGGCTGCTCAGATTGTCTCCCAGATCGTTTATATAGATAAGGAACAGCAAAGTGCCTATAACACTACCTTGGGGAACACCTGAAATCACTTCTGTTTTACTCGAAGACTTTCCGTCAATTACTACGAACTGTGACCTCTCTGACAGGAAATCGCAAATCCAGTCACATAACTGAGACGATATTCCATAAGCACCAATTTTACTACGAGCCGCTTGTGTGGTACAGTGTCAAAAGCATTCTGGAAATCGAGGAATACGGAATCGATCTGAAATCTCTTGTCAATAGTACTCAGCACTTCATGTGAATAAAGAGCTAGTTGTGTTTCACAGGAACGATGTTTTCTAAACCCATGTTGACTGTGTGTCAATAGACCGTTTCCTTCGAGGTAATTCATAACGTTCGAACACAATATATGTTCTAAAATTCTGCTGCATATCGACGTTAACGTTATGAGCCTGTAATTTAGTGGATTACTCCTACTACCTTTCTTGAAGATTGGTGTGATCTGTGCAACTTTCCAGTCTTTGGGTACGGATCTTTCGTCGTGTGAACGGTTGTATATGATTGTTAGGTATGGAGCTAATGCATCAGCATATTCCGAAAGGATCCTAATTGATATACAGTCTGGACCAGAAGATTTGCTTTTATTAAGTGATTTGAGTTGCTTCACTACTCCGAGGATATTTACTTCTATGTTACTCATGTTGGCAGCTGTTCTCCATTCGAATTCTGGAATATTTACTTCGTCTTCTTTTGCGAAGGCATTTCGGAAGGCTCTGTTCAGTAAATCTGCTTTGGCAGCACTGTCTTCGATAGTATCTCCATTGTTATCGCGCAGAGAAGGTGTTGTGTACATAGTTCCGCGTAGTCAGCGCGTACACAACTTTCCCACTAGAGCGCGCCCCACTAAGCACAACAGCGCAGGCGCAGCGCTCGTCCGTCTCCGCACTACGAGATGGCGCTGTCTTAGAGAGGGACCAAATTCTGCTTCCGCCGATCCGCGTATTAATATGTAACGCAGCCAATGAGATTGCTGCTAACGTAGGACCTTTTCTCCTCGCGGATCACACTCGCGCAGTGACACATGAACGCACGAGGTATTATAACGAGTGTACAGACCTCCGATTAGTCAGTCTGCATTAGTCTGCATCAGTCTACATTTGTCTGTACCCGTCTATAGTCAAGTTTCAGTCTGCGCCTGATAACATTATCATATTCCTGTACATAGCCATGAAGAGAAATGTATAGACACTTTGTCAAGTATCAGAGATATGTGAGAATAAGATTAACGTGCCAAGACCAAAGGAACTTCAGATTGTCAACTGTAAACAGCATCCAGAATCAAGTTACGTAATATCTATGATTTTTATCATTTTAATAAATGTGTGTGAAAATTAATCAAGTTTTGTTTAAAGTTGGTCACCGTCAATCTGCTACTCTAAGCGTGCAAGTGGCATTTCTATCGTCTGACCTAACGGCAGAAGATAAACACGCCACGATAAGACCACGAGACATATTGCTGACACTCGCCTACTTCGTTAGAGCGACAAGTCAAATACTATGATGGTGTGTGTACCGAAGGTCTTACAGTACGCACACCACAGAAGGCATTGATTGTTTCTTGCCGCTAACATACTTCACATACGACCAGAATCTCTTTGGATTTTCTACCAGGTTTCGAGACAAAGTTCTGTTGTGGAAACTGTTATAGGCGTCTCGTATTGAACTCCGCGCTAAGTTTCGAGCTTCTGAAAGGATCGCCAATCTTCGGGATTATGTGTCTGTTTTAATTTGGCATGTTTGTTTCGTTGTTTATGCAACAGTGTTCTAAACCATTTTGTGTACCAAGGAGGATCAGCTCCATCGTTTAGTATTTTATTTGGTATAAACCTCTCAATTGCTGCCGATGCTACTTCATTGAGTTTAAGCCACATCTGGTCTACACTTATATTATTAATTTGGAATGAGTGGAGATTGTCTCTCAGGAAGGCATCAAGTGAATTTTTATCTGCTTTTTTGAATAGATATATTTTTCGATTATTTTTCGAGGATTTGAGGATTACAATATTCAATCTCGCTACGACAACCCTGTGTTCACTAATCTCTTTATCGGTTTCAATGCTGGTTATTAACTCAGGATTATTTGTTGCTAAGAGTGAAACGTCCCATTAGAAAAGTTTATGAATTACTGTGCTGATAAATCTCTTACATTATTTGATTTTCAAACAGATGAGCAAAACTGAACGTACTCAGACATTTCGCTCTTTACCTATTCTGATCAACACTAAACTGACACATAACATTTTTCAGCGCAACGCAATCTGACTTTCAATAATCCCTACAAAAGAATGGCCCTGACTAACATTAACCTATACCTTTCACAAATCACTTACCTCACAAAAATCTTCGTTACTCGAACTACTGCAATACAGCGAGCGCCACTACTGCCAGCTAAATAAAAGATTCTAACTACTGAAGGCACTAACTACGGATAGGCATAGTTAGCAAATGAAAGATTTTGAGAGAGAACAAACAATGTATTTACCTTAATAGTGTTCAAAGGTCATAATATATATAGCAGTTCATGACATCCAGTCTTACAAATTTACTGTCTCTGTCCAGATCATCCGCTCTCAAAAATCCGCCATCTCACTTCCCTACATCCACCACTGCTGGTGGCTCACCTCCAACTGCGCACCGCTACGCGCTGTTCACATCCAACTGCCCAACACTACAATAGCCAACAACAATGCAATCCAGCCACAGACTGCACACACCACGGCCAGTGATTTTCATACAGAGCGCTACGTGGCGTTACCAATAAAGAAACCTACACAGCCTACTTACATAGCTCCCATGCACCCCACAAAAAATTTTACAAATTGTTTTGGGCAGTGACCAATAAATGATTTGATAAATTTTTTCATAATAACAATAACAAAGATATCAAATGCACAATTACTAAATTACTAGTTTGAACATCAGTTAATTCATTACACGGTGGCGCTAACACACTGCTTTCGTCTTCACTGTCATTTCTCAGTTTACTTTGGAGCCTAGTATTACGTTTTTCACACGCCATTATTGTCACAATATTTCACACGACAACACAGAAAAGCACAATTTGAAGAGCAAAACAAGAAAACACATTAACATCGCATTGAAAACAATATCTCCTTAATTGCAAGCGCAGCTGCGAAATACTTGATGCAAATCTACATGCATGCCACAACTGTTTTACTGTACAACAATGAAAAACTACAACTACAAAGGAAATTCTCTCTATAATTACGCGCTAGCAATAAAGAATAGCTACACTAACTACACAAACTACAAGTTCTGTTTAAAGTTGGTCACCGTCAATCTGCTACTCTAAGCGTGCAAGTGGCATTTCTATCGTCTGACCTAACCACAGAAGATAAACATGCCACGATAAGACCACGAGACTGCACACAGCACAGCGAGTGATTTTCATACAGAGCGCTACATGGCGTTACCAATAAAAAAACCTACACAGCCTGTTGTGGCGTAACAAGCTAGCTACGCCACACTGAGAAGGGAGCCGAAAGGCACGCGTACACACACGCCGACTGGCGTCAAGTCTGGAACAGGATAAGTAGTGAATTCTAATAAGAAAAGTATGCAGCTCCTCGAATACTTATCTTTTATTCTTGTTGGTTTACAACGTTCTTCTTGAGACATTTATACGGTAACTATCAAACTATGTAAGGCTAATGGCGCCTTGCTAGGTCGTAGCTATGGACTTAGCAGATGGCTATTCTAACTGTCTCTCGGCAAATGAGAGAAAGGCTTCGTCAGTGTAGTCGCTAGCAAAGTCGTCGTACAACTGGGGCGAGTGCTATTCCGTAACTCGAGACCTGTCTTGTGATGGCGCTCGGTCTGCGATCACACAGTGGCGACACGCGGGTCAGACATGTACTAAATGGACCGCGGCCGATTTAAGCTACCACCTAGCAAGTGTGGTGTCTGGCGGTGACACCACACAGCCTACTTACAACAGGTCAAGTGTGTTTTCACAGTCGTTTACTATTCGCGTGGGCTCATGAACTAACTGCTCGAAATAATTTACAGAGAATGCATTTAGCACAATTTCGGATGATATTTTATGCCTACCTCCGCAATTAGACATGTATTTTCGCCAACTACTATCGTATGAGTCGGGTAAGTGCTTGAAATCAAACTCAAGTTTTCTTCTAACCTTTCAGCAACTGTATCATCTGAACTGGGAGGTCGGTAAAAGGATCCAATTATTATTGCCAACAATGACCTCTGCACATACTAACTCACACTACTTATTATTTTGCTAAAGAACTATAATTTTTACTCTGTGGCTAAGTAGCAGCACTAAATATCGATGACAGTAACGCTAGACTTTTTCCAGCAACCAAAATACTTAGATTCGCGATGCCAGATGCTCTGGTCGGTAACCTACCCATGACATCACAAGCCATAGCGCCCTTACAATTATCGCATCAAGATATTGACCTTGACTGCATGAGATCACAATCCAAGTTGACAGAATCTATGACGTCACGGTGGCATTACACCAGTCACGAATCCGAAACAGCCGATGAAAACGCAATGTTTTCCTGGACTACTGTGACGTGTTGGATTCTGACATATTTGGTGTGACGTCATAAGCGAGTGACTGCGTATGAGGTCGCTCTCTAAGTTTTCATATATTTTTAGGTTTCAGATACATATTTTAACGGTTTTTGTGATAATATTTACTATATAAGTGACTTATTAGTGGTTTCTTCATTCACCTCTGCCTTTCTTGTGTTGTGACCTGATATTTGTGAGTGTTTCGTATCGAGCAACGTAACCTCTTACCTGTGTTTACTTTCCGCGCTGACCAATTGCAGCTGTAGCGGCGCATCGAAAGCTAATTACTAATTAATTGTTTGTGTATAGTGGTTTATTTAGGAACTTTAGTAGTCTTCAACCGGTGTTTTTTGTGTTTTCTGGTGAAATAATTTCAGAAGAACCTTTTGGAAACTGTTTTCAGCTTCGTTACTGTGTCATTAGTCGTTTGATTCTCTTTCTGTATTAGTCTTTTGTTATATTCACATTTGTTGTTAATTAATACTGTTAATAATAGTAGTTACTTCCATTGTAGAGTAAGTATGTGATTATTGTAGTCAGGTTTTTAACATCTTCTTATTGTAGTAGCGGAACTTAGAAAAAGTAAGAATTTACCATGAGTGAGAAGTGTGGGCTTTGCCGTGGGTTCTTGAGTAGTGGATTGCGGTGTGAGACTTGTTCGAAGTATTTTCACTGGGGGAAATGCATTGGGGAAGCCAGAGGGCATTCTGGTGTGATCCTCTCCTGGAACTGCAGGTTATGTAGCAAGAGTAAGTTGATAGAGGAGCAGGAGCGTAAGATCTGTGCCCTTCAGGTGCAGTTGAAAAACGCACAGGAGGAGCTAGATAGGATGAGGAGGGAGAAGGGGGTTGGGGAATGGAAGCTGGCTGTTGGCAAGAGATCTGCTAGGAGAAGAAGATTTCCAGATAGTTTTACTATTGGTGTTTACAATAGATATGACCAGCTGTCAGAGTCTAGTGGAGAGGAATCTCTAGTAGCTGTAGATGTAGGAAGTATGCAGCAGACCTCAGTAGTTACGGTGGCTAGAACAGTTGCAAAGTCGAAGAGGAAGAAGAAGGTTCTGCTGTTAGGTAGTTCTCATGGTAGAGGTGTAGGCCAGCAGGTGCAGGAAGTGCTGGGGAGTGAGTACCAGGTCACCAGCATTGTGAAACCTAATGCAGGATTGGCTCAGGTTACTGTTAACATAGGGGGGTTATGTAGGGATTTTACTAAAGAGGATCAGGTAGTGATTGTGGGTGGGGCTGGTAATAGTATTGGTAGGGATGGTGAGTATGACATAGATGGTGACCTGGAAAAGATAGCCACTCACACTGGCAACACGAATGTGCATTTCGTGGAACTGTTTCAGCGTCACGATCGGCCTCATCTTAATACAGCCGTCAGAAGTAATAACATGAGACTTGGGGGTGCGCTGATGACAGAAAGCATGGGTCACATTTCAGTGGTGTCGGTGGAGTCTATCAGCAGGACGGGTTTCACTAGACATGGCCTGTACCTCAACAGGTATGGGAAGGTAAGGTTAGCAAAGCTTTTAGGTGACAGCATAGGTGGGGTTGGTGGGATCACTCATGGGAAAATTCCTGCAGTAGTGGGTGTTAGAGCTGCACCTTTTTTAGATTGAAGTCAGCTGATAGGTATTCCTGCGTAAGTGAAGTCTCTCTAACAAAGGAACCACTTTTGACAAAGCTTAGGTATCCGAGTAATGAGGGAATTAGTATATTCAATCAAAATATACAACGTATTAGAGATAAAGTTAGTGAATTGCTTATAGATGTTTACTCTGAAATTATTGGTATATCCGAACACTTCTTAAATAAGGAGATAATTCAGAGGCTTCCTTTACCAGGATACAGGTTGGCTGGCAGCTTCTCGAGGAGCTGTTTGCGGTGTGGGGGAGTAGCCATGTATGTGAAAAACGGCATCCCATTTAAGTCAATTGATGTTTCAAAGTACTGCACTGAATAGGTATTTGAATGTTGTGCAGGTGTGGTTAAATTTAATGGAGCTAAACTTCTAACTGTTGTTATTTATAGATCCCCAGACTCCGATTTCACAACATTTTTGCTAAAGCTAGAGGAGGTTCTTGGTTCACTTTATCGGAAATACAAAAAGTTAGTTATATGAGGTGACTTCAATATTAATTGTGTAAGTGATTGTGCAAGGAAGAGGATGCTGGTAGACCTCCTTAATTCATATAATCTTATGCAAACCGTATTCTTTCCAACGAGAGTGCAAGGGAACAGTAGAACAACCATAGACAACAATTTTGTTCGTTCCTCATTACTAGAAGGGCATTCTGTTAGCAAAAAGGTGAATGGCCTTTCTGATCATGATGCACAAATTTTAACTCTAAAAGATTTTTGTGCTGCAATACGTGTTAAATATAGTCATCAGCTGTTTAGGAAGGCTGATCCAGTTTCTGTAGAGACCTTTGTAAACCTTATCAAGGAACAAGAGAGGCAAGATGTTTATAGCGCTGATACAGTAGACGATAAATATAATGCTTTTCTCGTGCTCTTTGAAAGTTGCTTTCCGTTAGAACGTTCAAAACAGGGTACTAGCACAAACAGGCAGCCTGGGTCGCTGACTAGAGGGATAAGAATATCTTGTAGAACAAAGTGGCAATTATATCAAAACGTTAAAAACAGTCAGAATCTAAATGCAGCAGCCCATTACAAACAGTATTATAAGATGCTTAAAAATGTTATTAGGAAGGCAAAAAGTATGTGGTATGCAGATAGAATAGCTAAGTCTCAGGATAAAATTAAAACCGTATGGTCAGTCGTAAAGGAAGTGGCTGGTCTGCAGAGACAGGTCGAGGATATAGAATTAGTGCGTAGTGGGAATGTCCGTGTTACTGATAAGTCGCATATATATATACGGTATTTAATAATCACTTTCTGAATATAGCAGGTGAACTAAATAGAAACCTAGTCCCAACAGGGAATCATATAGCGGTCTTAGAAAAAAGTGTTCCGAGACTGTTACCTGAAATGCTCCTCCATGATACTGACAAGAGGGAGATTGGGTTAATAATTAAATCACTAAAGACCAAGAACTCTCATCGATATGACGGGGTATCTATCAGAATACTGAAGTATTGTTCTATGTATGTTAGCCCAGTACTTAGCCATATCTGTAACTATTCCTTTAGGAGTGGTCGGTTTCCTGACCGATTAAAGTACTCGTTAGCGAAGCCATTTTATAAAAATGGAGACAGGGATAATATTGACAATTATAGACCTATATCTATGCCATCGGTGTTTGCTAAAGTTATCGAGAAGGTTGTATATACAAGGTTACTGAAGCACTTAAATTCACATAATTTGCTGTCAAATGTTCAGTTTGGTTTTAGAAATCGTTTAACAACTGAAAATGCTATATTCTCTTTTCTCTGTGAGGTTTTGGACGGATTAAATAAAAGGTTGCGAACGCTAGGTGTTTTCTTCGATTTAACGAAGGCTTTTGACTGTGTTGACCACAAAATATTACTGCAGAAGTTGGGCCATTATGGAGTAAGTGGAGTAGCTTACATTTGGTTCGCCTCTTACTCTAAGAACAGAAAGCAGAAGGTAATTCTCCGCAATATTGAGTGTGGTAGTGATGTTCAGTCCCAATGGGGCACTGTTAAGTGGGGCGTCCCCAAGGGTCGGTGCTGGGGCCACTGCTGTTTCTTACTTATATAAATGATATGCCTTCTAGTATTAAAGGTGATTCTACATCTACATCTACATTTATACTCCGCAAGCCACCCAACGGTGTGTGGCGGAGGGCACTTTACGTGCCACTGTCATTACCTCCCTTTCCTGTTCCAGTCGCGTATGGTTCGCGGGAAGAACGACTGTCTGAAAGCCTCCGTGCGCGCTCTAATCTCTCTAATTTTACATTCGTGATCTCCTCGGGAGGTATAAGTAGGGGGAAGCAATATATTCGATACCTCATCCAGAAACGCACCCTCTCGAAACCTGGCGAGCAAGCTACACCGCGATGCAGAGCGCCTCTCTTGCAGAGTCTGCCACTTGAGTTTATTAAACATCTCCGTAACGCTATCACGGTTACCAAATAACCCTGTGACGAAACGCGCCGCTCTTCTTTGGATCTTCTCTATCTCCTCCGTCAACCCGATCTGATACGGATCCCACACTGATGAGCAATACTCAAGTATAGGTCGAACGAGCGTTTTGTAAGCCACCTCCTTTGTTGATGGAGTACATTTTCTAAGGACTCTCCCAATGAATCTCAACCTGGTACCCGCCTTACCAACAATTAATTTTATATGATCATTCCACTTCAAATCGTTCCGCACGCATACTCCCAGATATTTTACAGAAGTAACTGCTACCAGTGTTTGTTCCGCTATCATATAATCATACAATAAAGGATCCTTCTTTCTATGTATTCGCAATACATTACATTTGTTTATGTTAAGGGACAGTTGCCACTCCCTGCACCAAGTGCCTATCCGCTGCAGATCTTCCTGCATTTCGCTACAATTTTCTAATGCTGCAACTTCTCTGTATACTACAGCATCATCCGCGAAAAGCCACATGGAACTTCCGACACTATCTACTAGGTCATTTATATATATTGTGAAAAGCAATGGTCCCATAACACTCCCCTGTGGCACGCCAGAGGTTACTTTAACGTCTGTGACGTCTCTCCATTGATAACAATATGCTGTGTTCTGTTTGCTAAAAACTCTTCAATCCAGCCACACAGCTGGTCTGATATTCCGTAGGCTCTTACTTTGTTTATCAGGCGACAGTGCGGAACTGTATCGAACGCCTTCCGGAAGTCAAGAAAAATAGCAGCTACCTGGGAGCCTGTATCTAATATTTTCTGGGTCTCATGAACAAATAAAGCGAGTTGGGTCTCACACGATCGCTGTTTCCGGAATCCATGTTGATTCCTACATAGTAGATTCTGGGTTTCCAAAAACGACATGATACTCGAGCAAAAAACATGTTCTACAATTCTACAACAGATCGACGTCAGAGATATAGGTGTATAGTTTTGCGCATCTGCTCGACGACCCTTCTTGAAGACTGGGACTACCTGTGCTCTTTTCCAATCATTTGGAACCCTCCGTTCCTGTAGAGACTTGCGGTACACGGCTGTTAGAAGGGGGGCAAGTTCTTTCGCGTACTCTGTGTAGAATCAAGTTGGTATCCCGTCAGGTCCAGTGGACTTTCCTCTATTGAGTGATTCCAGTTGCTTTTCTATTCCTTGGACACTTATTTTGATGTCAGCCATTTTTTCGTTTGTGCGACGAATTAGAGAAGGAACTGCAGTGCGGTCTTCCTCTGTGAAACAGCTTTGGAAAAAGGTGTTTAGTATTTCAGCTTTACGCGTGTCATCCTCTGTTTCAATGCCATCATCATCCCGGAGTGTCTGGATATGCTGTTTCGAGCCACTTACTGATTTAACGTAAGACCAGAACTTCCTAGGATTTTCTGTCAAGTCGGTACATAGAATTTTACTTTCGAATTCACTGAACGCTTCACGCATAGCTCTCCTTGCGCTAACTTTGACATCGTTTAGCTTCTGTTTGTCTGAGAGGTTTTGGCTGCGTTTAAACTTGGAGTGAAGCTCTCTTTGCTTTCGCAGTAGTTTCCTAACTTTGTTGTTGTACCACGGTGAGTTTTTCCCGTCCCTCACAGTTTTACTCGGCACGTACCTGTCTAAAACGCATTTTACGATTGCCTTGAACTTTTTCCATAAACACTCAACATTGTCAGTGTCGGGACAGAAAGTTTCGTTTTCATCTGTTAGGTAGTCTGAAATCTGCCTTCTGTTACTCTTGCTAAACAGATAAACCTTCCTCCATTTTTTTATATCCCTATTAACTTCCATATTCAGGGATGCTGCAACGGCCTTCTGATCACTGATTCCCTGTTCTGCACTTAAAGAGTCGAAAAGTTCGGGTCTGTTTGTTATCAGTAGGTCCAAGATGTTATCTCCACGAGTCGGTTCTCTGTTTAATTGCTGGAGGTAATTTTCGGATAGTGCACTCAGTATAATGTCACTCGATGCTCTGTCCCTACCACCCGTCCTAAACATCTGAGTGTCCCAGTCTATATCTGGTAAATTGAAATCTCCACTTAAGACTATAACATGCTGAGAAAATTTATGTGAAATGTATTCCAAATTTTCTCTCAGTTGTTCTGCCACTAATGCTGCTGAGTCGGGAGGTCGGTAAAAGGAGCCAATTATTAACCTAGCTCGGTTGTTGAGTGTAACCTCCACCCATAATAATTCACAGGAACTATCCACTTCTACTTCACTACAGGATAAACTACTACTAACAGCGACGAACACTCCACCACCGGTTGCATGCAATCTATCCTTTCTAAACACCGTCTGTACCTTTGTAAAAATTTCGGCAGAATTTATCTCTGGCTTAAGCCAGCTTTCTGTACCTATAACGATTTCAGCTTCGGTGCTTTCTATCAGCGCTTGAAGTTCTGGTACTTTACCAACGCAGCTTCGACAGTTGACAATTACAATACCGATTGCTGCTTGGTCCCCGCATGTCCTGACTTTGCCCCGCACCCGTTGAGACTGTTGCCCTTTCTGTACTTGCCCAAGGCCATCTAACCTAAAAAACCGCCCAGCCCACGCCACACAACCCCTGCTAACCGCGTAGCCGCTTGTTGCGTGTAGTGGACTCCTGACCTATCCAGCGGAACCCGAAACCCCACCACCCTATGGCGCAAGTCGAGGAATCTGCAGCCCACACGGTCGCAGAACCGTCTCAGCCTCTGATTCAGACCCTCCACTCGGCTCTGTACCAAAGGTCCGCAGTCAGTCCTGTCGACGATGCTGCAGATGGTGAGCTCTGCTTTCATCCCGCTAGCGAGACTGGCAGTCTTCACCAAATCAGATAGCCGCCGGAAGCCAGAGAGGATTTCCTCCGATCCATAGCGACACACATCATTGGTGCCGACATGAGCGACCACCTGCAGATGGTTGCACCCTGTACCCTTCATGGCATCCGGAAGGACCCTTTCCACATCTGGAATGACTCCCCCCGGTATGCACACGGAGTGCACATTGGTTTTCTTCCCCTCTCTTGCTGCCATTTCCCTAAGGGGCCCCATTACGCGCCTGACGTTGGAGCTCCCAAAATATTCAATAATATTTCTGTTTGCTGATGACACCAGCTTGGTAGTGAAGGATCTTGTGTGTAATATTGAAACAGTATCAAATAATGTAGTTCATGAAATAAGTTCGTGGTTTGTGGAAAATAATTTGATGCTAAATCACAGTAAGACTCAGTTTTTACAGTTTCTAACTCACAATTCAACAAGAATCGATATTTTGATCAGACAGAATGGGCGTGTTATAAGCGAGACGGAACATCTCAAGTTCCTAGGCGTTCAGATAGATAGTAAGCTGTTGTGGAAAGCCCATGTCCAGGATCTTGTTCAGAAATTAAATGCTGCTTTATTTACCATTAGAACAGTATCTGAAATAAGTGACAGTTCAACACGAAAAGTAGCCTACTTCGCATATTTTCATACGTTTGTGTCGTTCGGGCTGTTCGAGCTATATGTGATGTAAGTTCGAGAACCTCTTGTCGACCTCTATTCAATAGTCTGGGAATTCTGACATTGCCCTCTCAGTATATATTTTCTTTAATGTCGTTTGTTGTTAGCAATATTAGCCTATTCCAAGAGTTAGCAGCTTTCACTCAGTTAATACTAGGCAGAAACCAATCTGCATGTGGAATGCACTTCTTTGACTCTTGTGCAGAAAGGAGTGCAGTATTCTGCTGCATCCATTTTCAATAAGCTACCTCAAGAGCTCAAAAATCTTAGCAGTAGCCCAAAGTCTTTTAAGTCTAAACTGAAGAGTTTCCTCATGGCTCACTCCTTCTATTCTATCGAGGAGCTCCTGGAAGAGCTAAAGAATTAAGCAAATACCAGTGTTACATTGTTGATTTTCTTTATTTAAACTTACGACTTGTCCCCTGAATATGTTTTTTATATTTCATTTTATCTGTTTCTAATATCGTTCTATAATTTCATGTATTGAGTCGTTCCATGACCATGGAGACTTCTCCTTAATTTGGTCCCACGGAACAATAAATAAATTAATAAATAAATAAAAAGAAATGTTTCGATTTGTTGGTGGTGATGTCAGAGACAACAAAAGGCCTGGAAGGGCAGTTGAATGGATGTGATAGTCTCCTCAAAGGAGATTACAAGTTGAACATCGACAAAAGTAAGAAAAAGAAGAGGTAACGGAAGGTAGGTGAAATAAAGTGGGTGATACTGAAGGAATTATACTAGGAAATGAAACGGTGAAAACAGCGGAAGAATTTTGTTATTTGGGCTGCAAAGTAACTGATGATGGCTGAATTAGAAAGGATGTAAAATGTACACTGGCCACTGAACCAATTAACATTTCTCGCTAGAGATAATTGTTATTATGTAGTATGAATTTCGGTAGGAAGTATTCTCTGTAGGTATTTGTCTGGAGTGTAGCCTTGTGCGGAAGTGAAACGTGGAAGACGAACACTCCGGACAAGAAGAGAGTCGAAACTTTCGAAATGTTTTGTTACAGAAGAATTCAGAAGATTAGAGGAGAAGATCAAGTCTAAAGGAAGGAATCGATCGACTGTGCACATTTTGAGGCATGAAGGAATCTTCATTTTGGTAACTGAAGGAAGTGGAGGAGTTAAAAATTGTGGGAAGAGGCCAAGGGATAAATAAAGTATGCAGGCTGAATTGGATGTAATTTGCAGCAGCCTTTCGGAAATGAATTTGACTGTCAGGATAGGGTAACGTGAAGACCTTCCTCAACCCAGTCTTTGGACTGAATAGCACATTAAATTTGCAAAAGTTGTGTATCGCTCTCTCTCTCTCTCTCTCTCTCTCTCTGTCTGTCTCTGTCTCTCTCTCTCTCGCTCTCTTCCGTGAATGGTGGGAGTAAACGACACGCTGCTGAGAATGAAGGACGGCAACACAGGGAAAGCAGTTAGGGATTCTCGACAGATGATTTAAAAGGAATAAAAATGTGTATAAATTTGGTGTTTTTTGGAAGTGACAATGCATAGTTTCCTTTCAGAAAGGTGTAATGGTATCACGCACGGTATAGAGACGATGGGAAATACGCAGGGTGATGCAACTAAACAGTTCACTCCAGATTTTCCTGAGCTGTTTCAGATACTCTTATTCGACTCTTACCCAAATGAAATCAGAAAAAGCTATGACTAAATGAGCTATATTCTCTTTTTATAGCTATTTTAACATACGGAGATATCAGCATCAGATTCGGCTTTTTCTAATGAAAAGTAGTAATTGGAGTTATCCAAAGAGCGCAGTGCGAGAGCAAGGGTGGCACCTCGCGAGGGAACCACAGAAGACTACAATCGCCGTGCAGCGTCGTAGCTTCCTTCGTCTTTTTACCTGCATCTACCTCTGAACTCATTGCAGCAGATCGCCGGTAGGAAAGCCGAGTAGAAACCTACCGTACTGCAACGCGCACCAGGATGCATACAACGTAACTATTCCAAGAATCGGAAAAAGGTCTTAATTTTGAATGAAAAGTGGAAATACCAGCAAAACTTTGGTATATTCTGAGCCTTGATAATTTACACGTCCATTGCCAAGCCCGTGCTAATCTTAACACAGTCACGCAAAAACCCTTTAATTCATGTTAGCAAGTGTATGGTAATGTATTTCCCGAAATCTGAAAAGCTACAAAGCACGGATTGTTCTTAAATGAAGATGCTCGCCATGCTATTAAGTTTATCGGTGTCTAATGCACTCAAGTTTTTAGTCACCGATCTGCTCAATATGCCACGCGGAATTACTGTCTTTTCTCACACACAAAATTATTTAACACTAAAAAAAACACACCGGAATAAATATGCCTTCACTTTAAAACACTTTTGAAGCATGTAGCCGAGCTAAAACAGGCAAATTATAACTTCCTTCGGAGCTCATACTACACACGACCGAACCATTGAAAGGCTGGGCTCAAACTCCCTACACTGCTGTAACCATTGCGTATCTCCAAGAGAAAAGACGCGCGAAGAATACTGCGTTCTCATCAGTCAGTTTCCTTTAAGGCCAATAGAAGAACATTATTCTCCCGCATTAGTTCGCGTTTTACATGACTAACCAATCGTCAAATAACACATTTTCGAACTGTACTTCAAATGGTTCAGATGGCTCTGAGCACTATGGGAGATAACTTCTAAGGTCATCAGTCTCCTAGAACTTAGAACTACTTAAAAGTAACCAACCTAAGGACATGACACACATCCATGCCCGAGGCAGGATTCGAACCTGCGACCGTAGCGGTCGCGCGGTTCCAGACTGAAGCGCCTAGAACCGCTCGGACACCCCGGCCGGCAACCTGTACTATTTCCCGAAATAAATATTTAACATTCTGATATTTTGTTTGTACATTACGCTATTAACTACTTTCATTTGCACTCGAATTAGCTTTTCTTTTACCATAATCTTACTTAACATGTTATGATACAAAATTCACTGTCGTACAACGTTCATCAGTAGAACGATGATCTACATATTCACTTTAGACACATTCACGCATCTTTCACACTACTAAAAGTATATACAAAACTGTAAAAACTGTACAAGAAATAAACAGAAAAATTAACAAAATCATTATCTTCAGCTGTTTCTTGAATGTCTCTGTGCACTACTGTCCTCTATCAGATGAAAATTAGAACTAGGTACTCGACTGAACCCACTTCACACCATCTGTCACTGTGCACGCATGAGCCATTCTCCTGGTACACAGGCTCTAGACAGGAGCGATACAAAAGCGCCACGCCTCAGCCGCATTCTCCAATGACGAATGAGCGAACGCCGGTGTAGCCAACACATTGTAGAGTTTATTTACGACACCGCAACAGCTGCTTACTTACGGCTGAACAGAGGAACGCTGGCCCCACCCTACAGACAAAAATCAAGACGACAGCCTCGTCATTGGTAGGCCAGCCGTGTATTAAATCTCTTCACGCACAAAATTAGAGTGAACATTATGTCCATTATTCTTCAACTGAAGAGTCTTGTAAATTTGGATGTACCAAGTAGTACTTTAAATTTCAAAGACAGTTATAAAACTTTAGAACGTTTCTGTGGAAAAGAATTATACAAAGTAAATCTTCATATCTCTGTTGTAATAAAGTGAACTAATATTCACATAGTTCTGCTCAGTCTCCTCCCAGAACAAACCTAAGAATCCACCGTTCTGCCAGCGAGTGTATTTTCGTATGGCACAAGAAATGGAAATGAGCGTACGGCAACGTTGGCCAAGGGACCCCATCCGGCGAAGTTCGGCCGCCAAGTGCGAGTCGAATTTCAGTCAGCGCCACATTGTGCGACTTGCGCACTGGTGGTGAGGATGAAATCATGAAGAAGACAATACAATACCTAGTCCCCGAGCGGAGAAAATCTCCAACGCGGCCTGGAATCGAACCCGGCCCCATGGGAGGCGAGCACGTTACCACCCAGCTAAGCAGGCGTACGATACAAGAAATAAATATCTGCTGTTAAAACCGTAGCGCTAGAAATAAGAATCGAAGTATGTTTCACTCTTCGAAAGGCTGTTGCTGATTTCGCAGATGTTACTGTACTTAAGTCATAAGGTTAGTGTGTTCTGCACACGAAACCGATTACTGTTTCATGAGGCATTTCGTGACGTTATAAGGAACTGTCGCATCTGAGCGACGGACGCTCCATATTATCGTAGTTAAGAGGGCACACTTATAAAAGCGCAACTGTGGCGGTAAATTTAATTTAAAACCGGTACTTATAACACTTGGCTACATGTTGCTATACCTACGAGCCAAGCGGAAGGTGAAGGACGTGGCATCTAAGGCTGATTCATCAGTTAATTACGCTAATAGTTCTGCTTTTGTTTGTGCCAGAGCCTTCTGCACATCAAAAGCTGAAAGGATTTCTAAAAGAGGGAATTGATGTGTAATGAAGGTAAATAATAACTCAGAGTCATGCGTTTAATGTCAAGATACAAAATTACGATAGTAGCAGCAATAAATGTAATCAAAGAAATAAGTAATAAACACTTCCTTAAATTTCCATTTACATAATCAAGTCTTCGAAACGTCCACCTTTTATTGCAATACATGTATGCCGTCACTGGTGAAAGGAGCTCTGGACAGTGTGAGGAGATTCCGTCGACATCATCACATATGCAGCAATACTGCGACGTTATAAAGCCTCTCGGGGTGTCGGATCTTGTGCGTAGACTTGATCTTTGAGCTTACTCGAGAGAAGAAAATCCAGCGGCGTCAAATCAGACGAATGTGCAGGCCAGCTGACAACGCCTTCACATCCCGTACGGAAACATGGAGAGAGCTGGATGAACACTTTCCCAGCCACAAATGAGTAGAGTGTGATGGACGCAATAACGGATCTTTTACGTTGGGATAAATTTATTTTATTTTTTGTTAGATGTTTTCGTTAAATAGCTGAATAAATTTGTAATTAGCAATAATTTAATTAAGCAGAGTAGAAAAGATAAAGTCAAAGAGATGTTCATTGGGCGGACATTGTCGTAATGTAACGTCATTGCGTTGTTCGGTTGTTAAAACAAGTCGTTTGTGTTCCGTTCTGCTGTTCGGTCGTGCGCGTATCTGAAAGGAATTAATTCGGGGACTAGAATAAACTTTCACATAATAGTTACGATTCGATGTTCCGACAAAAGGGGTTAACGTCAGTGTTAATTTGAATTGTGGGGGACAGGATTAGTTTTGACAGATACGTGAAAACGGACGTAACGAGAGTTGTTCGCATATGATCCTTGAACGTGACTTTTTATTTAATTAACGATTGCGGGCTCATTAAAAGCTATTATCTCATGATTAGGATCAATCCCCTTTTCCTCCTAGATAGTGATCATTCATTAACATTTACGTCATAAGAAAAAGGATTATTAATAAAAGTGATGTTAAATGACAATTCCGCGTTATCCCGTCAGTGTGTAACCGACGTAATACCTCTGAAATGACATTGATACATAATTTGTGTTAGATACTGAACTGAGATAGGAAGTAAATCGAAATTAGTGAACATTTGATACTGAGACTATAGAAGCAGAAACGTTTAAAGTTTCTCTTCTCTAAAATTGCAAAAATAGCTACGAACTTTAACTCAATAGTCGACATTATGTATTACAAAGACATTAGAATTTCATACTTATTTTTGACGACGCGCTGTTAAACAAAGGAACGTTGAGTCTCTGTACGAGTCATCATCATCATCATTTAAGACTGATTATGCCTTTCAGCGTTCAGTCTGGAGCATAGCCCCCTTATAAAATTCTTCCATGATCCCCTATTCAGTGCTAACATTGGTGTCTCTTCTGATGTTAAACCTACTACTTCAAAATCATTCTTAACCGAATTCAGGTACCTTCTCCTTGGTCTGGCCCGATTCCTCCTACCCTCTACTGCTGAACCCATGAGTCTCTTGGGTAACCTTGCTTCTCCCATGCGTGTAACATGACCCCACCATCTAAGCCTGTTCGCCCTGACTGCTACATCTATAGAGTTCATTCCCAGTTTTTCTTTGATTTCCTCATTGTGGACACCCTCCTGCCATTGTTCCCATCTACTAGAACCTGCAATCATCCTAGCTACTTTCATATCCGTAACCTCAACCTTGTTGATAAGGTAATCAGAATCCATCCAGCTTTCGCTCCCATACAACAAAGTTGGTCGAAAGATTGAACGGTGCACAGACTTTTGGTACTGACTTCCTTCTTGCAGAAGAGAGTAGATCGTAGCTGAGCGCTCACTGCATTAGCTTTGCTACACCTCGCTTCCAGTTCTTTCACTATGTTGCCATCCTGTGAGAATATGCATCCTAAGTACTTGAAACCGTCCACCTGTTCTAACTTTGTTCCTCCTATTTGGTAGACAATAATAAAAGTGATGTTAAATGACAATTCCGTGTTATCCCGTCAGTGTGTAACCGACGTAATACCTCTGAAATGACATTGATACATAATTTGTGTTAGATACTGAACTGAGATAGGAATATCTCTTTCCCACTGATATTACTTCCGTTTTGGAGATGCTAATCTTCATACCATAGTCCTTACATTTCTGATCTAGCTCTGAAATATTACTTTGCAAACTTACAATCAAGTCTGCCATCACAAGTAAGTCATCCGCATATACGAGACTGCTTATATTGTGTTCACATATCTTAATCTCACCCAGCCAGTCAATTGTTTTCAGTATATGATCCATAAATAATATGAACAACAGTGGAGACAGGTTGTAACCTTGTCTTACCCCTGAAACTACTCTGAACCATGAACTCAATTTACCGTCAACTCTAACTGCTGCCTGACTATCCATGTAAAGACCTTTAATTGCTTGCAAAAGTTTGCCTCCTATTCCATAATCTCGTAGAACAGACAATAACTTCCTCCTAGGAACCCGGTCATATGCCTTTTCTTGGTCTATAAAGCATAGATACAATTCCCTGTTCCACTCATAACACTTCTCTATTATTTGCCGTAAGCTAAAGATCTGGTCCTGACAACCTCTAAGAGGCCTAAACCCACACTGATTTTCATCCAATTGGTCCTCAACTAACACTCGCACTTTCCTTTCAACAATACCTGAGAAGATTTTACCCACACCGCTGATTAAAGAGATACCTCTGTAGTTGTTACAATCTTTTCTGTTCCCATGTTTAAAGATTGGTGTGATTACTCCGTTCGTCCAGTCTGATGGAACCTGTCCCGACCCCCAGGCCAATTCAATTATCCTGTGTAGCCATTTAACACCTGACATTCCACTGTATTTGATGAGTTCCGACTTAATTTCATCCACCCCAGCTGCTTTATTGCACTGCAATCTATTGACCATTTTCTCCACTTCCTCAAATGTGATCCTATATCCATCATCATTCCTATCCCATTCTACTGATCGTATTTTCACCCACATTGAGCAACTCTTCAAAATATTCCCTCCATTGCCCAAGGCATCCACAGGATTCACCAGCAGTTTTCCTGACCTGTCAACAATACTTGTCATTTCCTTCTTACCTCCCTTTCGAAGACTGCTAATTACACCCATAGTCTCCAACCTGGTTCCAAAGTCTTCCCAAGATTTCTTCTTGGGTGCTTCAATTATCTGTTTGGCTTTGTTTCTTTCTTCAACATAACTTTCTCTGTGTACCTGAGTTCTAGTATGTAGCCATTTGTGATACGCCTTCTTTTTCCTTTTACAGGCTGCCTTGACTGTGTCATTCCACCAAGCTGTTTGCTTCATCCTACTTTTACACACTGCTGTTCCAAGACATTCTTTAGCCACTTCTAGTGCTGCGTCCCTGTACCTTGTCCATTCCTTTTCCAATGACTGTAATTGACTACATTCAACTAACTGGTACCTTTCTGAGATCGCTGTTATGTACTTGTGCCTGATTTCCTTATCCTGAAGTTTCTCCACTCTTATCCTCCTACACATGGACCTGACCTCCAGCACTTTCGGCCTCACAATCCCAATTTCACTGCAGATTAAATAATGATCAGTGTCATCAAAGAATACCCTGAATACACGTGTGTCCCTCACAGCCTTCCTGAATTCCTGATAGTCAATGACAGATCTCTGTACGAGAAATAAAATTAAATCTAAAAACATAATTAATAACGACGCACTCCGCTTTAACAAACTCTATTCCGTGTCGTCATCGGGCAATAACTGCTCAACCCTGGAGACTTGTGTGGTTAAGTTAGAAGTCGGGCATATAAAACAAACTTAAAATTCCATTCAAGCTACAGTGGAGTCGGCACAACACGACGTGGGCAGTTATAACACCCATCGTGCTGTACCACATACATGTACGTATTTCTAGGTGTACTTCCTCTAGGAAAACCGGTAGCACTTGTACGAAAAACTTTCCATATCTGTTACACGTTAAGGTTATGGTACTGAAATACACTGGTGTCCAACCTTGCAGCAACATGCTGTTTCCCCCTCCTGTGTCTAATTCACGATATAATCAAACTGTCAACAGATGTCGTTTCGATCGTGTTCTGCACGGAAGATGGCATTCCGATCAATAGACAACAACGCCAGAAATGGCGTCAGGCCATCTATCAAGAGTTTGTAGGATAGTCCCACATCCACAATCGCTCTGTACACAGTAACAGACGGTGCAGTATGGCACAGAGAAGGCGCATACAGACTCTCTACTGTGGAGATCCTTAGGAAGAATGGAAGCGGGAGGATCACAAACTAAAATGGTTCGATGGCTTAATGCGAATTGTCCTGTTGTTTCTCGGATGAAGTGACATTATATAGAGACCGAAACTGTATCTACATCTACATCTACATTTATACTCCGCAAGCCACCCAACGGTGTGTGGCGGAAGGCACTTAACGTGCCACTGTCATTACCTCCCTTTCCTGTTCATTCGCGTATGGTTCACGGGAAGAACGACTGCCGGAAAGCCTCCGTGCGCGCTCTAATCTCTCTAATTTTACATTCATGATCTCCTCGGGAGGTGTAAGTAGGGGGAAGCAATATATTCGATACCTCATCCAGAAACGGACCCTTTAGAAACCTGGACCGCTAGCTACACCGCGACGCAGAGCGCCTCTCTTGCAGAGTCTGCCACTTGAGTTTGCTAAACATCTCCGTAACGCTATCACGGTTACCAAATAACCCTGTGACGAAACGCGCCGCTCTTCTTTGGATCTTCTCTATCTCCTCCGTCAACCCGATCTGATACGGATCCCACACTGATTAGCAATACTCAAGTATAGGTCGAACGAGTGTTTTGTAAGCCACCTCCTTTGTTGATGGACTACATTTTCTGAGGACTCTCCCAATGAATCTCAACCTAGTACCCGCCTTACCAACAATTAATTTTGTATGATCATTCCACTTGAAATCGTTCCGCACGCATACTCCCAGATATTCTACAGAAGTAACTGCTACCAGTGTTTGTTCCGCTATCACATAGTCATACAATAAAGGATCCTTCTTTCTATGTACTCGCAGTACATTACATTTGTTTATGTTAAGGGTCAGTTGCAACTCCCTGCACCAAGTGCCTATCCGCTGCAGATCTTCCTGCATTTCGCTGCAATTTTCTAATGCTGCAACTTCTTTGTATACTACAGCATCATCCGCGAAAATCCACATGGAAATTCGGACACTATCTACTAGGTCATTTATATATATTGTTAAAACGCAATGGTCGCACAACACTCCCCTGTGGCACGGCAGAGGTTACTTTTACGTCTGTAGACGTCTCTCCATTGAGAACAACTTGCTGTGTTCTGTTTGCTAAAAAATCTTCAATCCAGCCACACAGCTGGTCTGATATTCCGTAGGCTCTTACTTTGTTTATCAGGCGACAGTGCGGAACTGTATCGAACGCCTACCGGAAGTCAAGGAAAATTGCATATACCTGGGAGCCTGTATCTAATATTTTCTGGGTCTCATGAACAAATAAAGCGAGTTGGGTCTCACACGATCGCTGTTTTCGGAAGCCACGTTGATTCCTACGGAGTAGATTCTGGGTTTCCAGAAATGACATGATACGCGAGCAAAAAACATGTTCTAAAATTCTACAACAGATCGATGTCAGAGATATAGGTCCATAGTTTTGCGCATCTGCTCGACGACCCTTCTTGAAGACTGGGACTACCTGTGCTCTTTTCCAATCATTTGAAACCTTCATTTCCTCTAGAGATTTGCGGTACACGGCTGTTAGAAGGGGGGCAAGTTCTTTCGCGTACTCTGTGTAGAAACGAATTGGTATCCCGTCAGGTCTAGTGAACTTTCCTCTGTTGAGTGATATGAGTTGTTTTTCTATTCCTTGGACACTTATTTCGATTTCAGCCATTTTTCCGTTTCTGCGACGAATTAGAGAAGGAACTGCAGTGCGATCGTCCTCCGTGAAGACCAGACAGGACCTAAGACGTGTGACGTCAGAAAGAGTGAACCATTATTTGGCTGTAAGGGCACAAAGGTACCGCATTAGTACTGCACTGGAACTGGCTTGTGACCTTGCTGCAACAGTCCCTGGACGTGTTGTATCGAGGCAAACGGTATACGGAAGGCTTGAGCAAAGTGGCCGTTCTCGCTAAAGACCTGTTGTCAGCTTACCTCTGGCGTGTCTTCACAGAAGGGAACGTCTAGACTAGTGCCGTCAACATGCCACCTGGACGGTCGATCGATGAGCCAATTTTCTTTTCACAGCTGAGACACAATTTGGTCTGAAGTAATGATTCTCGGCGGATTTACATCTTAAGGGCACGTGGAACACGATTTCGGGACCCAAACATAGTGGAATTCATACACAAGTGATACAGAAAATTCATGCACACCGAGTGTAAAGGCATTTACAAAAAGAAACTATCTTTTGTTCGAACTAAAGATGCACATAATTTTATAATCATTTAACAAAATTGTTCACATTGCAGAATAAATAAAAACGAAAACCCACTGATGATAACACAGTGGTGCCGAAACATGTTTGGGTACTGAGAAAAAACGGTGTTTTGCATAACTGGCAGACCTCACATCCAACAATTTTAACTGCAAACACGGTTAACACAAGGAGCTGCAAAACAAAATG
Organism: Schistocerca americana; assembly: GCF_021461395.2. NCBI lineage: Eukaryota > Metazoa > Arthropoda > Insecta > Orthoptera > Acrididae > Schistocerca > Schistocerca americana. Next base: position 275,056,389 of record NC_060124.1, on the reverse strand, counting down.
ATGAATACTGTGAAATAAGACTGACATTTAGAGGCTTATCTCACTAGGGGTAAGATAGATACAGCCTACAGGAAAATTAAAGAGACTTTGGAGAAAAGAGAACCACTTGTATGAATATCATGAGCTCAGATGGAAACCCAGATCTAAGCGAAAAAAGGGAAAGCAGAAAGGTGGAGGGAGTATATAGAGGGTCTACACAAGGGCGATGTTCTTGGGGACAGTATTATGGAAATGGAACAGGATGTAGATGAAGATGAAATGGGAGATACGATACTGCGTGAAGATTTTGACAGAGCGCTGAAAGACCTGAGTCGAAACAAGGCCCCGGGAGTAGACAACATTTCATTAGAACTACTGACGGCCTTGGGAGAGCGAGTCCTGACAAAACTCTACCATCTGGTGAGCAAGATGTATGAGACAGGCGAAATTCCCTCAGACTTCGAGAAGAATGTAATAATTCCAATCCCAAGGAAAGCAGGTGTTGACAGATTTGAAAATTACCGAACTATCAGTTTAATAAGTCATAGCTGCAAAATGGTAACGCGAATTCCTTACAGACGAATGGAAAAACTGGTAGAAGCTGACCTCGGGGAAGATAAGTTTGGATTCCGTAGAAATATTGGTACACGTGAGGCAATACTGACCCTACGACTTGCCTTAGAAGCTAGATTAAGGAAAGGCAAACCTACGCTTCTAGCATTTGTAGACTTAGAGAAAGCTTTTGACAATGTTGACTGGAATACTCTCTTCCAAATTCTGAAGGTGGCAGGGGTAAAATACAGGGAGCGAAAGGCTATTTACAATTTGTACAGAAACCAGATGGCAGTTACAAGAGTCGAGGGAGATGAAAGGGAAGCAGTGGTTGGAAAGGGAGTAAGACAGGGGTGTAGCCTATCCCCGATGTTATTCAATCTGTATATTGAGCAAGCAGTGAAGGAAACAAAAGAAAAATTCGGAGTAGGTATTAAAATCCACGGAGAAGAAATAAAAACCTTGAGGTTCGCCGATGACATTGTAATTCTGTCAGAGACAGCAAAGGACTTGGAAGAGCAGTTGAACGGAATGGACAGCGTCATGAAAGGAGGGTTTAAGATGAACATCAACAAAAGCAAAACGAGGATAATGGAATGTAGTCGAATTAAGTCGGGTGATGCTGAGGTAATAAGATTACGAAATGAGACACTTAAAGCAGTAAAGGAGTTTTGCTATTTGGGGAGCAAAATAACTGATGATGGTCGAAGTAGAGAGGATATAAAATGTAGACTGGCAATGGCAAGGAAAGTGTTTCTGAAGAAGAGAAATTTGTTAACATTGGGTATAGATTTAAGTGTCAGGAAGTCGTTTCTGAAAGTATTTGTGTGGAGTGGAGCCATGTATGGAAGTGAAACATGGACGATAACTAGTTTGGACAAGAAGAGAATAGAAGATTTCGAAAAGTGGCGCTGCAGAAGAATGCTGAATATTAGATGGGTAGATCATATAACTAATGGGGAGGTATTGAATAGGATTGGGGAGAAGAGAAGTTTGTGGCATAACTTGACTAGGAGAATACACTAAACAGATTCAGAAGGATGTAGGTTGCAGTAGGTATTGAGAAATGAAGAAGCACAGGATAGAGTAGCATGGAGAGCTGCATCAAACCGGTCTCAGGACTGATGACCACACACAACAACAACAAGAGCAGGATCCCTAATGCTGTGGGCAGGGATTATGCTGACTACTCGAACACATCTTTATGAAATTGTGCGGGTGAATCGGCAAGGGTTTAACTGCAGTCAGGTACCGTGAGGAGATCTTGGGACCTCATGTGCGATTGTTGCGAGGTGCTGTGGGCCCAGACTTCGTGCTGATGGACGATAATGCTCGACCTCATAGAGCACGGGTTGGTGATGGTTTTTTCTATTTTTATTTTGGGAACGGAAGGTATTCCATGCATGGCGTGGCGTGGTCGCTCTACCTATTTAAATCCCATAGAGCATATCTGGGATGCACTAGAGAGACGGGTTGCGTCACGTCAGCATCGACCAACCGCTCCCCAAGATCTGCGAGCAGCTCTGCATGAAGGATGGACGTTATTGCCTCAACATGAGACTGATGACATTCACAGGACGCCCCGTCGTTGTCAGGTCTGTAATGGTGCTAGAGGTGGTCACACTCTATGCTGAGCACATTAACCAGTTGTTAGGATGTGTGTGCAAATCCGTTAAGTTATGTGTGTTGCAGTTGGTTACGTTCTGTATCCTTTACATTGTTTCTACTTCACTATCATCTGTTTATACAGTATTGTGGCAAAATAAACGCAACGTTAAAAAATTCTCGTATGTTGTTTTAATTTCATGAAGAAGTGTTCGAGTGGTCAACATAATCGCTGCCCACAGCATTAGGGATCCTCCTCAATGTCAGTCTCATTCCACAACGTTTGGGTCCCGAAATCGTGTTCCACGTGCCGTCAAGATGTGAATCCACCGAGAATCATTTCTGCAGACCAAATTGTGTCTCATTTGTGAAAAGGACATTGGCTCATCGTTCGACCGTCCAAGTGGCATGTTGACAGCACCACTCTATACTACCCTTGTGTGAAGACACGCCAGCGGTAAGCATCATTGTAGCAACCAATTACGTAGTCTGAAATAACCCTGCATCAAAAGTTGCACTCCACCGCCTGTGTAACCCAACTCTCCTGTTTTACTGCAACATCTCAGCGGCCCAACGCGCCTTCTTTTTTACATTTAACTTGCCGTAGTTTCTAATAATTTCTAAGGGAAACTTCGTCGCTGAAGAGAATTCTTTCAGGAAAGAACCTAATTCCATGATACCACATCAGAACTTAAATAGGAAGCTTCACGTAGATAATGTGGGTAAGGCAAACCAAAGACTGTGTTTTATTGGTAGAAAACGTCGGAGCTGTAACTCGTCTAGTAAGGACTCTGCCTACAAACCACGCTTGTTCGTCCTCTGCTGAGAATTGCTTTGCGGTATGAGATTCTTACAATTTAGGACTGACGGGGAAATCGAGAAAGTCTAAAGGAGGGTAGGACGTTTTGTATTACCGCGACATACAGGAGAGAGAGGCGGATTGATAAGCGGTTCGGGGTGGCAATCATTAAAACAAAGGCTGTTTCGTTGTGGTGAGAAACTGTAATCACTAAGTTTCTCCTCTCAATGTGGAAATATTTTATTGAGACGAACCTGCATAGGGAGAAATGATCATCGTAATAAGATAAGAGACATCGGAGCTAGCACGGAAAGATACTCGTGTCCTTTTTTCGAGAACTGAACGGTAGAGGAATAGTTGAACCCTGTACCAGGCATTTAATTGTAATATGCCTAGTAGTAAGGTAGATATAGATGCAGATGCAGCGAAAGCATAGCATATGCCTTCTGCTATCCTGCTGGTTATTCTGCTGATCAAGTAAATCACCATACAAATGGTAGCTGTTTGCAAACAAAGTAGGAACAGCACTCGGGTGATGTATTTCAGAGGCACTCGAAATTTGTGTAGAATTAATACGTGGATTATAAGTAACAACAGCGAGAACGTGTATCGCACTGGCTCCACTCGTCGAAGGATTGATTCCTCCCCTCTGCATAGTATTCCAGTGCCCTTACATAAACAATTTTAGCGCCTTCTCCCTTATTGTCATTCTCGTTAAACGCCGTCTCTCGGGATACCTTTGTGAATACAGCTCAACTGTTCTCTTCCCGTTACACCTGCACTCTCTGTAGGGAAGTAGCATACTTAATTTCTCTTGGTTTGTGAGAGACATCCATTTCTTTTTCAAACTTGCTTTAACTGGACTAGTGTGAACGACACAGACGGTATGAAAGCTGCGTTTACTCTAATGCCCGTTTCATACCGCGGTGCAACTGTCCATTAACTCCTTATAGGACTTGATGATATCCTTGTTTCGGTATGAAACTGCGAACTTCCGCATATGACTAAATTCGGTTTCATGTTAAAAACATAAATCCTAAGTTCAAAATATTACATTTAGTCCGAAGTTGTATTATGAACAGAAATTAGGAGTACTATAGTTCTATATGGAAAAGCGCAGTTGGTGTAGATCTCTGTGTAATTAGCACAGTTAGGAAAAAGAGACCGCGTGACGTTAGTGAAGATTTTCTCATAATTCATCTGAGTAAAAACAGAATTGCGATATCGTAAACAGTTCTGGAAATGTTTGAGATGACCCGTGTAGCTGAATCATTCTATATATTTACGAAAAAAAAAGACTCATCTCTCCGTACTTGGATTTTACATATTTTAAACCTCTGAGATTGAAGATATGATGTATTACCCTTTACAACCCAGCTCCTTCCTCTCATTTCTGGTTTTGAACGATGATGATGAAGATGATGATGATGATGATGTTTGGTTTGTGGGGCGCTCAACTGTACGGTTATCAGCGCCCGTACAAATTCCCAATCTGTACTCAGTCCAATCTCGCCACTTTCATGAATGATACTGAAACGATGAGGACAACACAACCACCCAGTACCCGGGCGGAGAAAATCCCCAAATGTTCAAATGTGTGTGAAATCTTATGGGACTTAACTGCTAAGGTCATCAGTCCCTAAGCTTACACACTACTTAACCTAAATTATCCTAAGGACAAACAGACACACGCATGCCCGAGGGAGGACTCGAACTTCCGCCGGGACCAGCCGCACAGTCCATGACTGCAGCGCCTAAGACCGTTCGGCTAATCCCGCACGGCGAAAATCCCAAACCCGGCAGGGAATCAAACTCTCAGCTAATCTTATAAACCTGTATTTTACTTCGTTCTCATCGTTTCTGCATCAGTTCTGACTTTAGTGCACTAGCCGTTCGGCTCTTGCGTGACTGGAGTGCTAAGTAGCTACGAGAAAAAACACGTCGGAGCAGAAACTAGAACTGCCTTATGAAACAAGGTTATGCATTTCACTCCGACATATCAAGCCGGAAAGGCATTATCGCTATGTTGATCGCGTGGTTTCTACTGCTCATATTGCAAACAACCGCAGTGACCGCATCTCACAATGTTCTCACTGGGTCAGTATGACCTGTTACATGAACCTCAATCACGGAACTGTCTCACACTTCTCATGGTAAGTGCGGTCACGTTATGGAGACGCTTCTGCGAAGAACGTCAGAACTCTCACAGGTATTCCTTACGAGGCATGTAGGAGATTTCTTTACAGTATCGTGTAGGTTACCTGGGCAGGTTCCATTCGTTCTGAGTGCAAGTACTGTCTCTGTGCGACATTTATTTCTCATAACGTCGCTGAAGAGAGCAACCTAGCACGTGCTATACCTGTTCTTCTGCTGTCCTCGTTCCTACTAGTGTCCATCATTCTGACCCCGTAGTAACTAACTTGAACGGGGTGATAAAACTATGTTTTACGTCAAAAGTACTACATTTTGCTACCTGACTCCGTTTTTTGTCAGTGCAAGTCGTCCAACATATTTTCAAAAAATGCACTGGTATGCAGAACTTAAGGACGAGAGAATCTTTCACATCACGTGTCGCGGCAAAATGACACAGGACAATGAAAGTCGGACCACAGGTTAATGCAACTCGGTCCATACTGTAATGACGGTAGTGGGAGTCGTGCGACTGGGCTGTGCTGTGAATGGATATACGCTTTTAATACTTTATTTACTAGCCACATGAAATCTGAGATTAAAAAATTTCACAAAAAACGGTTTTAATTTTGAATCAATTACCTAGATACCAAACACGACAATAAGAACGGTTTTAGAAAAGGTAGACCATGTTATGATTGTCTTTTCACTTTGGGTCAAGTAACCGAGAAAGGAGGGAATTTAGATTGCCAACTTACTATGTTTTTATAGGCTATGAAAAAGCGACTGACAGAGGCGAGCGGAAAATGCTATGGGAATTACGTAAAGAATTGTGAGTTCCAGCACATCTCAGTACGGCAAGTTCAGTCATTGTACAAAAGTAATAAAATAAGGATTCATACTGTGAGGAATGGGACAGCATCTGCCAACATTAATCAAGGAATCAGACTTGGCTGGCCATTGTCCCTCCACACTGTTTACTGTTTACATTGACAATATCGTTCACTACTAATTGCTTTTTTTAAATGACACATTAGGAAGTGATAATTTTAATATTATGACGACAATTTTAGCTGATGACCATGTTATAATAGGAGAATCTGAAGGAAATGTACAAATTTCAGAACAAAAATTGAGTCAAATTTCAGCTAAATACGAGATGGTAATATCGACAGCCAAATCAAAAGTGACGGCATTTCACGGACTGGAACCCTTAAGAGCTCGAATTATTATAGATCCACAAATAAATGAACAACTAGGAGAGTTTCAATATATTGGATGCAATTTTAAATTTCCCAAGTCAGATGACGTAGAGCTAAAAACAGCCAGATTCACCCATTTTTAATACTGTGAAACCATGCACCGTATAATAAAACATAACGTATGGTAAGAAACATTAATTAAATTCTACAGAGTTATAACGTTACCTTTCCTGAATAATGGCAGCGAAAGTTGTACCCAATCGTCTGACCAATTACGATAAATAGAATCATCACAGATGAAGTTCCTCCGATTTGTACCGGGATATTCATTGTTAGAACTACTGACCGCCTTGGGAGAGCCAGTCCTGACAAAACTCTACCATCTGGTGAGCAAGATGTATGAGACTGGCGAAATTTCCTCAGACTTCAAGAAGAATATAATAATTCCAATCCCAAAGAAAGCAGGTGTTGACAGATTTGAAAATTACCGAACTATCAGTTTAATAAGTCACAGGTGCAAAATACTAACGCTAAATCTTAACAGACGAATGGAAAAACTGGTAGAAGCCGACCTCGGGCCAGATCAGTTTGGATTCCGTAGAAATGTTAAAACACGTGAGGCAATACTGACCCTACGACTTATCTTAGAAGCTAGTTTAAGGAAAGGCAAACCTACGTTTCTAGCATTTGTAGACTTAGAGAAAGCTTTTGACAATGTTGACTGGAATACTTTCTTTCAAATTCTGAAGGTGGCAGGGGTAAAATACAGGGAGCGAAATGCTATTTACAATTTGTACAGAAAGCAGGTGGCAGTTATAAGAGTCGATGGGCGTGAAAGGGAAGCAGTGGTTGGGAAGGGAGTAAGTCAGGGTTGTAGCCTCTCCCCGATGTTATTCAATCTGTATATTGAGCAAGCAGTAAAGGAAACAAAAGAAAAATTCGGAGTAGCAATTAAAATCCATGGAGAAGAAATAAAAACTTTGAGGTTCACCGATGACATTGTAATTCTGTCAGAGACAGCAAAGGACTTGGAAGAGCAGTTGAACGGAATGGACAGTGTCTTGAAAGGAGGGTATAAGATGAACATCAACAAAAGCAAAACGAGGATAATGGAATGTAGTCGAATTAAGTCGGGTGATGCTGAGGGAATTAGAATACGAAATGAGACACTTAAAGTAGTAAAGGAGTTTTGCTATTTGGGGAGCAAAATAACTGATGATGGTCGCAGTACAGAGGATATAAAATGTATACTGGCAATCGCAAGGAAAGAAGTTCTGAAGAAGAGAAATTTGTTAACATCGAGTATTGATTTAAGTGTCAGGAAGTCGTTTCTGAAAGTATTTGTATGGAGTGTAGCTATGTATGGAAGTGAAGCATGGAGGATAAATAGTTTAGACAAGAAGTGAATAGAAGCTTTCGAAATGTGGTGCTACACAAGAATGCTGAAGATTAGATGGGTACATCACATAACTAATGAGGAGGTATTGAATAGAATTGGGGAGAAGAGGACCTTGACTAGAAGAAGGGATCAGTTGGTAAGACATGTTCAAAAAATGGCTCTGAGCACTATGGGACTCAACTGCTGAGGTCATTAGTCCCCTAGAACTTAGAACTAGTTAAACCTAACTAACCTAAGGACATCACAAACATCCATGCCCGAGGCAGGATTCGAACCTGCGACCGTAGCGGTCTCGCGGTTCCAGACTGCAGCGCCAGAACCGCGCGGCCACTTCGGCCGGTGGTAGGACATGTTCTGAGGCATCAAGGGATCACCAGTTTAGTACTGGAGGACAGGGTGGAGGGTAAAAATCGTAGAGAGAGACCAAGAGATGTATACACTAAGCAGATTGAGAAGGATGTAGGTTGCAGTAGGTACTGGGAGATGAAGAAGCTTGCACAGGATAGAGTAGCATGGAGAGCTGCATCAAACCAGTCTCAGGACTGAAGACCACAACAACAACAACAACATTCATTGTTGGATCATAAAAGAAATACCGATGTTAGAAAAGAACTAGATGTCGAACCTATTAGAAGTATAATTGAAAAATACCGACAGAACTGGAAATACTATGTCCAATCTATGTCTAAATACAGAATAACAAAAGCGGAAATACAAAATAACGAACCCGACAAGAGAAAGTTCTTGAAACGTATTTCAGCACGTCCACATGTTCCAGCGAACATGAAACAGGATCTGATGGGGAATGGAACGCTGTACCATAACAACTCTTTACGACCTTCTGGTCAGTCCTGGAGAGCGTTGCAGAGCATGCATTGGCATCCGTGGAGACCACATGTAAAATTAAGAGTCATGTCTCGTCTTTAGCAGTGTCCAGAGGACGATCTTAAATCGCGGTGACTTTGAATCAAAGTGTCTATTGTGTTTGTGTCAATGCATGTTTCTTTCAGTTACTTTCTGTGCTATACTGTAGCACTTCTTGCTACGTATGGTCCATGCTTCATCGAGCTATTGGCAGTGACACATCACGCGTATGTTACTTTCGTCCTTAAAATTTTGCACACCAGTGTATGATTCATCCCTCAATTACTACCCGAGAAGTGCAGCGAGGTAACCTTTTCATTCGGCTCAAAATGATTTCAATCTACTAATGATGATGACGCTCAACAGATTAGTTATCAGCGCCGTTACTTGACACTAACATACAAATCTCGTGGTTTGTACGACGTCTGTTCTCACATGTGTAACTGCTGCGACGGCTGTCTAGCTTTTTTGGCACAAAATATGTGGTCTGTACGTATGAAAACTTTCGAATCGTTGGGGAAAACCTCTTAATGTCTCACTGACTGTCATGTCAATGCCTAACTACCGAAATAAAAAAAAACTGATTGGGAATTAGGAACAAGAAGGAGTCAGACGGTTCCACTTCCGACGTATAGAGTGGACGGTCTAACAATTCGTACTTGAATTCCATCACTGTCCACATTGTCAAAGCACGCTATTCACCATTTGCACTGTAGAGAATAATCATGATTATGCTGTTTTGCGCTCCAGGAATCTTGGTAAAGAGTTTTACGTCTTAGAGATTAATAATAGTAGCATAATATTTGCCATTGCTGTTTTACTCTTTGGCAGATAATCAGTACGAAGAGTTACTTTTTAATCAGTGCATGAAATTGACGTAACCCCTTAGTCAGCTAAAAACCATTTGCAGATATTGGGCACAGGATCACCTGCTTCTAAAAACTATTTTGATTGCACTTTTGTTTGCGTCATGTAATCGTGGAACCCCGTCTCACATTAGTGACAAATAAGAAAAAAAGTTTGTTTAATTTTTATATCGGTATGAACATTTCTAACTAATATACTTTATGGTAGGCGTATAATATAAATGTCACTCATTTTATACAAAGATGATTCATAAATTTTCCATATTAGATGAGAGTCAGTTTCTTCGGCCACCTACACTCGTCGACGGTATTCATGGTAATCTGGACATATACTCTACGAGGATGATGTCACTAACATTTCTTCCGGTTTCTGCCCCAATCGCAAACGAACCGCTGTAAGAACAACTGTTGCCAAACTCTCTGATTCTCCTTTCGTAGACTATCAGAATTGTTGCGGTAAACATGTGTGCAAAAGTCTGCCACTGAGATAAGCATCTCCTTGACAGAACTCATGGCTATAATCGGAAGGATGACAAAACGCGCCACTCTTCTTTGGATCTTGTCTCCTCTACTGATACAATCTGCTATGGTTTCTATGGGCGTTATCGCTCGACGAGAGGTTTACTGTTACAATTCCTAGAACAAATGTCGCAAGAATAGTCGAATAGCATGAGATTTCCTTTCAGTTATGGAATGACCATGATGGTAAGAAAAGAGAAATTTCAACTGAAGCAGTCAGTTAATGAATGTGTCTCTACCGACGCTTTGTTGGTGAATGGGGCAGCAAGGAGAAGACACGAAGTCAGACGAAGTGTCCCCCATTAGACACCATAAGGTGATTTGTTGTATCTAGATGCAGACGTAGACGTAGACGACTTCAGCAGGAAGAATATCTGGATCGTCAGTCAAATTCTGGTCGACTTGTGTGTCCTATCATCATGTCCCTTTTCCTTGTCAGTGTTTTCCACATATTCCTTTCCTCTCCGATTCTGCACAGAACCTCCTTTTTCCTTACCTTATCAGTCCACCTAATTTTCAACATTCGTTTATAGCACCACGTCTCAAACGTTCTCTTCTGTTCTGGTTTCCTCACAGTCCATGTTTCACTACCGTATAATGCTGTGCTCCAAACGTACGTTCTCGGAAATGTCCTCCTCAAATTAAGGTCTATGTTTGATACTAGCACACTTCATTTGGCCAGGAATGCCAATTTTGGGAGTGATAGTCTGTTTTTGATGTCCTCCTTGTTCCGTCCGTCATTGGTTATTTTGCTGCCTACGTACCGGGATTCCTTCACTTCATCTTCTTAGTGACCATCAATCCTGATGTTAAGTTTCTCGCTGTTTTCATTCCTGTTACTTCTCATTACTTTCGTCTTTTTTCGATTTACTCTCAATCCATTTTCTGTACTTACTAGTCTGTTCACTCCATTCAGCAGACCATGTAATTCTTCTTCACTTTCACTCAAGATAGCAATGTCATCAGCGAATCGTATCATTGATATCCTTTCACCTTTCACCTTGAATTTCAACTCCACTCCTGAACCTTCCTTTTATTCCCATCATTGCTTCTTCAATGCATAGATGGAACAGTAGGAGCGAAAGACTACGTCCCTGTCTTAAACCTTTTTTCATCCCAGTACTTCGTTCTTGGTCGTCCACGTTTATTATTTCGTCTCGACTCTTGTACATATTGCTCTCCCAATAGCTTACCGCTATTTTTCTGAGAATTTCGAACGTCTTGCACCATTATACGTTGTCGGACGCTTTTCCTGTGCACGTGTCTTGATTTCTCTTTATTCTTGCTTCCATTACCAATTACAACGTCAGAATAGCGTCTCTGGCGCCTTTACCTTTCCTAAAGCCAAGCTGATCCTCACCTAACACATCTTCAATGCAGTTTTCCATTTTCTGTATATTATTGTTGTCAGCAACTAAGATGCATGAGCTGTTAAGATGTTGTGCCATAATTCTCGCACTTGTGAGTCTTCGGACTTGTGTGGATCATATTTTTCCGAAGGTCAGATGGTTGTTGCCAGATACTTACATACTGCACACCAGCGTTAACAGTCGTTTTGCTGCCACTTACCCAATGATTTTAGCAATTCTGATGGAATGTTATCAGTCCCTTCTGCTTATTTGATGTTAAGTCCTACAAAGCTCTCTTAAATTCTAACTATGGAGCCTGATCTACGACCACCCCTACGTCTTTTATATCGACTCCTGTTTCTTCTTCTATTATATCAGTCATATCAACGCCCTTTTAGAGACTACTGACATTCCAGGCTTGCAAATGGAGAGACCATCATGACACTTTAGCAATTACAGGCCACATGTCCTGTGAATACATGGTATGTCTCTTTAACGCGATGGTTTCACTCCTACCACTGCCAATTGTCGTATTACAATGACACCTGGCTGGAAACTGTGAAAACACACCTATCTGTCCCCATTGCAAAGCTCCCATTTTCTTAAACAGTGCCCTAATCAAGCATGTCCTCCTAGCTGCAACACCTGTAATGACTCTCACCCCACTCAGTCTGCGAAATGCAAAGCTAAGCCACAACATGCCAAAGCAGAGCCCATTTTCCCAATCCTTCCCATTGATAGTTCCACTCCCCCAACAATTCTCTGTGTCCAACTCCCAGTGTTGAATATACTATCGAATTGTCCAACTCCCAGTGTTGAATATACTATCGAATTGTCCAACTCCCAGTGTTGAATATACTATCGAATTCATTACAGTCGTCCTCCAAAACACCCATCTATTCCAATGTCCACACACCTGCCAACAAATCTCCCTTGTTGCCTGCCCCATCTTCCATCTCAACACCCAAGCTACCTACTCCCATAACCGGGTATACTTCGGTTTCACCCATCTTGATACCCTTGTCTAAATCTCATCAGACCTCACCCACACAAACTACTATTATCCCTTATAATGTCGCCACAGCACTACAAAATAATGTACCGTGACATTCATTCCCTCCCCACCAATAAATACCTTCAAAAGCAGACCCTACCCTACACAGTGTCCATACATTTATCCTCAATGGTAGGTTCGTCCAACTCTATCACTCCATCCAAACCTACCCCTATATCCTCCAACACACAGATAAACCTCTCCCCTGTCCATAGGCAGAATTGTAATTTGCCACAACAAGAACACTCCTGTTCGGCCATAACCCTTATACAATACTTCCAATGAACACCTCATCCTTACTCTTTTTTCCAAAGCCTAGGCATTATCTGTGCCACCATCTGACCAATCACCTCATCGTGTAAGACTCACACACATACAGTGCACCTTTTCAACCTATATTATTGTCGCAGACCTCAACATCCATAGTAGATCTCCAACAGAACTCCAGTATTGGCAGCAGCTTAATGATTCCCTGCAGGTTGACATTATTCGCATCCCCCACCACACCCATCTTGAAAGCAGCACCATCCCTGATGTCATCCCAGCCACTCTTCCTGGAATTCTCACTACTGAAGTCATTTATCCAATTGGAAGTGACCACCTACCTGTACTCCTCACCATCTCCTCCACACAGCCTCATCCCCATTCACCCCATCCCATCTCCATCCAAGATTTATCCAAGACTACTCCCACACCAACTGCAGTGCCTACTGGGAACCAAGTGAAACCCAGATTGGAAGCCACCCTGTGTCCGTCCATCAGCCTCATGATATTCCTAATGCCATATCGCATTCGAGAGGACGACGGTTCAATCCCGTCTCCAGCCATCCTGATTTAGGTTTTCCGTGATTTCCCTAAATCGTTTCAGGCAAATGCCGGGATGGTTCCTTTGGAAGGGCACGGCCGATTTCCTTCCCCATCCTTCCCTAACCCGAGCTTGCGCTCCGTCTCTAATGACCTCGTTGTCGATGGGACGTTAAACAACACTAACCCTGATATATCAGGAATTGATTAAATGCAAGAAAGCACGAGAACTACGCCAGACGTCGAACAGAAGCAAAGCTACACTCCCCACTAACTCTCTCAAGTACTGGAGGGCATTCCTTCTACACACTAGCAAGAATCCCATACCTTACTACCCACTTCTGCACGATAACCATCCCTTGCCTGTCAACCAGAGCAAAGCTAATCATCGTGCATCCCATCCATCTGACATCTCCTCCATTCCTGCTAACCCACATTTCGATTAGTCTCTTTTCCCTGCCATCCATGAACGTACAGATGCTGCTGTCCTGCGGCTTCCAGCACTGGGATAACATACCACACACAGAATTAAATACACCGTTTACAGCAATCGACATAAAACAAATACTCCAAAAAAACAACACTTCCCCAGTCATAACTGCAATACTTACCAACAACTTAAAAAATACTCCCTCTCATTTCTCATCACTCTTGCAACTCCTTATACCACCAATGTCTCCGCAGGTTACTATTCTCAACAATGGAAAACATGCAAAAACCTACTTTTCCCCAAACCCCACAAACATGTTACTGATACCTCTTCCTACCGCCCCATCTCCCTCACTTTAGTGTTTAGCAATGTGTTCGAATATATCCTCTCCCAAAGCATCCATCAACACCTGAAGCAACACTTCCTGTTAATCAGTGTGACTACCACCCCAAGGTTTCGTCTGATGACCAACTCCAGGCTCTCACCCATCTTCCGCCCCACCAACCCAACTCCCACAAATCCACTATTTTTGTCTCCCTCGATCTCGAAGAAGCCTGCAATCGTGTGTGGCTTGCGGGTCTCCTTTTCAAACTACATACTCACTTCCAATTAACTATGTTTGCTTTATTCAGTTCGTTCCTATCTAATCGTCAAAAATGTCTCACTACTACCATTACTAGTCCCTGTACAGTCAATCCCACTTCAGTAATGCCCCAAGGATCTGTCTTCTCTCCTCTATCTCCACTACACCGATGATATACCCAAACCGCCCCCACCTGTCTGCCTCCGTCAGTACGCTGATGACACCTCTTCCCTCGCGCTCTAGCCTACACTACAGAAATCCTAATGATCCCTCCAAATTCTACTCAATCAGTTTACTTCCTGGTGTAACCAATAGCTCCTCAAGATCAAACCCTCCAAAACCCAGGCAATAATTATGGATCAAATGGCTCTGAGCACTATGGGATTTAACTTCTGAGGTCATCACTCCCCTAGAACTTAGAACTACTTGAACCTAACTAACCTAAGGACATTACACACATCCTTGCCCGAGGCAGGATTCGAACCTGCGACCGTAGCACAATAATTATGGGATGAATGACCCACACCTTCTGCCTCCATGACTTCTACCTTACTATTTGCAGCCATCCTATTCCGCTCACTAACACATTAAAATATTTTGGACTAACCCTCAGCTAGTAACTAATGTGGAAACCTCACCTACTAACCTTCCAAGAGAAAGCCCACAATAGACTAGAACAATACTTTAAACATAGCTGCGCTACAGCAACGGTTCCACGTAATCAGATTAAGAGCAGCCGACCAGTTGCAAAGGATAAAGTAATCTTTACCTAGGTTTCAATAGATATAAATCTATCTTCTTCAGAAGACGGCCTGGGGACAATGAACATCGTAATTTATATTAAAGTATGAAACATGAGTCAAGAATAAAGTTTAACATATATTAGGAAAATAATGTATTACAGGATGTGAGAAGATTTCCTGGTACTTACAGTATTACATTAATATGAAGCGATATGTCCTTATCGTTTTTCCAAACATCTGCCTAGTTTCATTAGTCAAATAAAACATAGCCCTAAGAACAGGGTTTGTCAGACAAATAAAATAGGTATATGGAAGTTGGAGAGCGCATAAGCGACTGGGTAAAATCGGCCAGCGTAGTAGCACTGCAGGCCAGGGCAGGTGGCGCTCAGGTCGCGCACTATGTGCTGTTTGGCGTACTGAAGTAACATTTGAAATATCAATATTAAATGCGTTCTTAAATAGAGTGACAGTAAATAAAATGAAAAGCATTTAACACTCCCGTTATGACATTGTGGGAGGTATAGCAACGATAACGTAGATACATACATCAAAGAGACAGGTGGCGAATGCGCCGTGAGTTACATGCAGTGGCCTATACAGCCAGAATATAAAAGTTATATTACCATATTAGTGAAGCACATAGAACGTATATAAGCCAAAACTTTAAGAAAAATCAGTAATGGCTCTTAAGAGATAAGTTACGAGACCTGGTCCACAATCCAGTTATTATATATTATAGAATAAGAGAAAATTGGCCACTGTAGTGGCAGCCATACATCGTGAGACGAACACATTATATAAAAGGTAGTGAACTGAAAGATTTGAGGATTCGAGGGTTGGATTCCCTCACTTCCTCCTCGAGGACTCGCACTGCCTGGGCTACTCTCAGGGTGTATCTTCGACGTGGAAGAGCCCCAACCGTGCTTGTCGCGTTGTTGCCCGTCTGCACGCCGCCGCCGCCGCCGCCGCCGCCGCCGCCGTCGTCGTCTGTTCGCCGCCGCCCGGTGCTTGCCGCCGCTGCCGCTGCCGCCGCCGCCGCCGCCGCCGCTTGGTCGCCGTCTGTCGGTGCTCGCCGCTTCCTCTTCTGCCGCAGCCACCTGATCGCCGCTTCTTCAGCCGCCGCCGCCGCCTCTGCTGCCGCCGTCTCTTGGTGCTCGCCGCTTCTTCTGCCGCCGTCTCTCGGTGCTCGCCGCTGCCGCCGTCTCTCGGTGTTCGCTGCCGCCTGCGATCATGGACGCCCCAACTACCACCATCATCTACACCTCTCCTTCACCTGCCCCCACTGTAACGTCATGGAGTGCTTCCTCTGGGATTCACCCGTCTCATGCACCTCCCCTACTCACAGTCTCCTCCCCATCTATCTCCTCTCCTTCAATGTATCCCCACCTGTACGTCACTCCTGCTCCTACCCCTGCTACTGCCCCTGCTGCTTCTCCCGCTCCTGCCTCTGTCCCTGCTCCCAACCCCCCTCCCCCTCTTGTCGCCCGCCGAGACGACTTTCCCCCTCTCCCCCCTGCGACTACCGCTGCTTCCCCTGCCAGAGTCTCCGCCCGCCGCGCCACAGTCGCCGCCACAGAGCGCCCTACCCTCTCATCCGGTGCTACTGCCTCACAGGAGGGCCCTGCCTCCCAACACCTCCCCATCCATCCAGTCCCTCATCCCTCCTCCCAGGCAACACCCGCCAAAAAATCTTCCAAACGGCCCAGTGGCGACCTCTCCTCTACTCCTTCCTCCAAAAAGCCACTGCCCGCCCCACCTCCCACTGACCCCGCTATGGATACCACCCCACCTCCCTCCTCTCCAGCCCCCTCCCTGTATACCTTTGTCCTAGCCAACCCTGATCCGAAATTCCTGGATGCCCGCACCCTCACCCTTGAAATCCGGAAGTACATCCCCAGTGCACCCATCACCCAACTTATCCCTCGCAGAGACTCTGTCCTCATCAAGTCTCCCTCTCCATCCTTCCATACTGATCTCCTCCGGCGCCTTCCCCGCATCACCTTTGGGCCCCACGCATCCCTCACCCCATTCCTTCCATCCTCCTCTCCTCGTCAGCCCCAACCACCTCGTCGTCCGCCGACCCTCACTGCCGTCATCACAAAACTCAGCCCTGTGGTCATGGAGGCTGAGGTGTTGGCAGAACTGAATGCCCACCCCTCCCTGGAAGTCCGCTCTGCCCGCCGTATTTACAACTCCTCTGGCCCTACTTTCCTCATGCGTATCTTTACAGAGTCCGCCTCCTCCATCGACCACCTCCTCACCCAGGGAGCCCTGATTTTCAACCGCCGCCACCCTGTTGACCCGTCCCGTTCCCCTCCTCAATCCTACCGCTGCCAGCGTTGTCTTCTGTACAATGACCACCTCACCCTAATCTGCAAGAACCCACCCACCTGCCCCCATTGTAAAGCCTCCCACTTCCTCAAACAGTGTCCCAACCTCGCCTCCCCCCCATCCTGCAACACCTGCAATGAACCTCACCCCACCTATTCCTCCAAATGCGAAGCCAAGCCCCCTCCCACCAACCCTGAACTCACTGTCCCCGTTCGCCCCATTGACCCACCTATCCACCCTAACAATTCCCTCCGCCCTCCCCCTACAGCAGAAGACATCATCCGGTTCCTAACCGTTGTCCTGCGGAACATTCACCCCTTCCAGCGCCCCCACACACTCCAGCAGATTTCCCTCGCTGCCCGCTCTGTTTTCCACTTAAACACCTACGCTACATACTCCCACAACCAAGCCCACTTTACCTTCACCCGCCTAGACACCCTCGTTTAAGCCCCTCTCTCCCCTTCCCACACCCTTCCCACACCCAACCCCATGGCTCGTCAACAGTATCGTCTCCTCTACCTCAACATTCGCTCCCTCCCTGCAAACAAATACTTCTTCATGCATACCCTCTCCCAGCACCAGGTTGACTCCTTCATCCTTAATGAAATCTTCCTCTAACCCCACCATGTGGGCCGCACCTCCCCTTACCTCCTTCACCGCACTGACAATCCCCTTCCCCTAGCTCGAGGCGGGGTCGCTATCGGCCACCTCAGGCATCTCCCTGTCTGGCCACAACCCCTCCTCAATGACCCAACTGAACACCTTCTCCTCAGCCTCTTCTTTCCCTCCCTCACCGTCACCTATGCCACTATCTATATTCGCCCCGCAGCTCCTCTCCCCTTTGACTTCATTTCCGATGTTGACCGTACCTTCTCCACCTATGTGATCGCCACTGACCTCAACATCCACAGCCATGACCCTGCCACCCTTCGGCGGTGGCATCAGTTCCTTGCCACCCTCCATGGTGACCTTGTTCCTCTCCCACAGCACACCCGTCCTGAAAGAAACTCCACCCCCGATGTTATCCTTGGTTCCACCAACCTGCTTGGTCGCATTGCGGTTGATGTCCTCGATCCCGTCAGTAGTGACCATCTCCCTGTCCTTCTCACCATCTCCTCTACCCGTCCTGCCACTGCAGCCACCTGCACACCTGCCCCTCCAAAATCTGTCCATGACTACCACCGTGCCAATTGGGATGCCTACCGGGACTCCATTGCCTTACAGGTCGAAAGCCACCCCCTCACTTTCCACCACCCTGATGACATCACCCATGCCTCTTCCTTCCTTCAGAAGACCATCACTGATGCTGTGGAGGCTCATGTCCCTACCAAACTCATCCACCCTCACCACCCTATGCTTCCTCCACAGGCCGTCCTTCTTCTGCGTGAATCCCGCAGGCTCTACCGCACCTTCCTCCGCACTCGTGACCGGGATACTCTCACTCGCCACCGGCAATTACAGCGACATATCCGGAACCTCCTTACAGCAAAGAAACGCCAGGACTGGCGTCAGACATGCACACGCCTCAACTCCACCCTCCCTGTCAACTCCTCCAAGTACTGGTCAGCCTTCCACCGCCTTAATGGTAGCCATCCCACCCCGCATTACCCCATCCTCCATGACGATCGACCCTTTCCTGACAACCTCAGTAAGGCTAACCATTTTGCTTCCCACCTGTCCGAGGTCTTCTCCATTCCTGACGATCCCCATTTTGACTACTCCCTCTTCCCCACTGTCCTTGACAGCACTGACACCTCTGTCCCCCCACTCGCCCCTAGCTTCCAGTACTTGGATCGGCTACCCCCCTCCGACATCAAAACTCCCATCACCATGCAAGACATCACACTCGTCCTCCGCTCCAAACAAAACACCGCCCCTGGTCATGATGGCATCACCTACCGTCACCTCAAGGAATCCCCCCATCCTTCCTGTCTGTCCTTGCTACCCTGTACAATGTCCTCCTCTCCACTGGATTTTACCCTGACCTGTGGAAGACTTCCCGTGTCCTGCTGTTCCCTAAGCCTAACAAACCCCCCTCTGCTACCTCCTCCTATCGTCCCATCTGCCTCACCTCCGTGTTCAGTAAGGTCTTTGAGGCCATCCTCTCTCGCCGTATCCACCGCCACCTTAACCAGCACCGCCTCCTTCCTCTTACCCAATGTGGCTTCCGGCCTTCCTTCTCTGCTGACGACCAGCTCCTTAACCTTACCCATCTTCTTTCCCTCCAACTTAACTCCCGTCGCTCTGCTATCTTTGTTTCCCTTGATCTCCAGAACGCCTATGACCGTGTCTGGCATCCCGGGCTCCTTTTCAAACTCCAGACCTATGCTCTCCCCATCACCTTCGTCCGTCTCGTTGCTTCCTTCCTCTCCCATCGTCCCTCCTATCTGACTATCCACAATTCCAACTCCCGTACTTTCTACCCCTCTGCTGGCGTGCCCCAAGCTTCTGTCCTTTCCCCTCTCCTCTATCTCCTGTACACTGCTGATATGCCCAAACCTCCCCCTCCTGTTCATCTTCTCCAGTTTGCTGATGACACCGTCTTCCTAGCCCTTTATCCTACCCTTCAACGGTCCCAACGTACCCTCCAAACCCACCTTGACCACTTCACCGCTTGGTGCAACCAGTGGTTCCTCCGTGTTAATCCCTCCAAGACCCAGGCGATCATCATAGGCCGCACCACCCGCTCCTTCCGCCTCCATGATTTCTACCTCACCATTTACGGCCGTCCTATCCACCTCACTCCTACCCTCAAATACCTTGGCCTCACACTCGACCGCCACCTCACCTGGACTCCCCATCTCCTTACCATCCAAAAAAAAGCTCACAATCGCCTCCGCCTCCTGAAACTCCTGTCCGGCCGGACGTGGGGTCTGCATCCTTTCACCATCCTTCACACCTACAAATCCATGATCCGCCCCATCCTTTGTTATGCCAGCATCGCTTGGATTTCCGCCCCTCCCCGGTTCTATAAAGCCCTCCAAATCCTCGAACGCCATGCACTCCGCCTCGCCTTCCGCATCCGCCTTCCGTCCCCCACGCGCATCCTCTATGACCTCATCCCCTTCCCCCACCTTCTCCTTTTCCTTGAACACATCCGCACACTATATATTGTCCGCCACCTTGATCCCCCTCACCCTCTGGTGTCTCCCTTCCTCTCCACTCCCAACCAGTTGCCGCGCCTTTACCGTTGTGTCCCTCCCTCTCTCCATCTCCACACCCTCCATCTCCTTTCCCAACACAACTTCCACCGTCTACCACTCCCGGATGATGAGCTTCGCCCTGACATCTACCCTTCCTACCAACTCTAACCCCCTCTTCCTGCCTCCTCCTCAGGGCTCCCTCTCCTCCCCCTCCCTCCTTCTGAGCGGATTTCCCCTCCTACTCCCCGTCCATCTCTTGTGCCTTCTTTCAGTGTCTCTGCGCTCCCTCCTGCCCTGTCTTCCCTTTTCCTCTCCCGCCGCATGTGTCTCCTGCCTCTTCGTGAACCCACGGTTGCCCCTCCTCTCTTCATCCCGCCGCTTCCCCAGCTGCCCCGTGCTCTCCCCTCCTTTTCCATCCTCTCTGACCTTTCCCTCGGCAGGTCCGGCCTGGTAGTTTTCTTCTTCGTCGTGTGTGCTCCAAGTGGGTTTTAAGTGTGTTGTTTCGGAGTGTTTTTAATACTGTGGCCAACTTTTAACCTGTGCATGAGCATCCAGTGTCTTCTCTGTGTTTTAAGAATCGCCAACTGTGTTTTTTTTTTAACTTTCTGGTGACTTTTTTAACTGTTCCCAATGAACTTCTACATGACAGTGTATTTTTACCTCCATTTTCTCCCCTTACTCTGTTTTATGTTCCCCTTTATTATCTCCTTATGTATGTATTAATTTATTCTTGTTTTAGTTACCATGTCACTCGGCTGAAGAGCGGCGGATTGTGCTGCTGACAGCCCTCCCCTGCCCATATGGGGCAGGGGCATGAAATCACAACAAAGAAAAAAAAAAGGAAAAAAGAAAGATTTGAAAGTGCATTATAGCTTCCTGAGGAAATAGACTACTGAGGTTACTAGTATTAATGTTATATATTAAACAGTACGGGTTTGAAGCCTTCGAAAAATTGTCTACAGGCAAGGTTCAACTGATCATTCAGTATATTGCCGTCTTTGAGCTCCAGATGTTTAAAAATAAATAGCTCTTCCCACAGATCTAGTCTCCGTCCTTTGACCTGTCTATGTAGGATAACCGTGTCTTCTAACTGTTTAGGCGTATGGCCGGTTATCAAGAGGTGTTCAGCAAAAGTAGAGTTGTAAATATTCGTTCCTTTTTTACCTAATAGATGTTCTTTATATCGTGTTTTCACGGCTCTGCCAGTTTGACCAATATAATATGAGGGGCAGTTATTACAGGTTAGCTTGTAAATACCTGAATTAGAAAACCAATCGCTGGCAATCTCTACTGACTGTACAAGATTTCTTTTTAAACTGTTATCTGTAGAGAAGGAGACGTTACAGTTATATTTTTTATTTAGAAGACGTTTAATCCTATACGATAAGTTACCCAAGAAAGGGATGGAAATAAATTTTTTAGTTTCTGTGGTATCCGTGGGGGGATTATTTCTCAAAGTCGAACATTTTTGGGAAACTTTCTTATTGAGCAGGTAATCGATCATATTCTGGTTGTACCCATTATTAACCGCAATCGCTTTGATGACATTCAATTCCTTTTTTTGATCCGCAGGTGATAAAGGAGTGGTTACCATTCGGTGAATGGCGGAATGAAAAAATGCCAATTTATGAGCTTTTGGATGAGTTGAGTCAGCAGGAATGACATTATCTGAATATGTTTCCTTGCGGAAGATATTGAAATGGGAGGAATTATCTTCTATAGAAATTGTTAAATCGAGAAAATTGAGTTCACGTTTATCATTTTGAAGTTCTTTTGTGAAGGAAATTTTTTGATGTAAACCGTTGAAAGTATTAAAGAGATGCTCTAACTCATGATCAGTGCCATCAAAGGCAATGAAAATGTCATCAACATACCGTGCATAATAGCGGATTTTATGGCGTAATTCTGAACTTGAGTTGAAGAACGTTGTTTCCAGGGCGTTGATGAAAACCTCTGCTAGAATACCGGCGAGGGGGCTACCCATTGCTAGACCATCTGGCTGTACATGCATTTTCCCGTTAAATGTGAAGTAATTGTATTTTAAAATGACCTTAAGCAAGCCAATGAGTTCTGCATACTGAGTTTCACTTAATTTTTTATGTTTAAGAAGATTCTCTTTTACAAGGTCTATGGTTTCATCAATCGGAACATTTGTGTAAAGGCTGACGATGTCAAAGGACACCAGTCTAGTGTCAGGTGTACAACTTATAGATTGAATATTGTTAATTAATTCCTTACTGTTTTTTACAGAAAAGTTATTTTCAAATGTGAAAGCATCTTTAATTTTAAAATGGAGGCGCCTAGCAAGTGTGTGATGTGGACTGCCTATACCATTCACTACAGGGCGGATCGGGTGATTTTGTTTATGCAGTTTAAACTGACTTCTAAGCACAGGTGGTTTCGGGTTCATATTTATAAGCCCTTTCTTTTGGAACTTATTGAACAGGCTGACGGAATTCGTTAAAGTACGCCGGATTTCATTTTGCAGTTCAGCAGTAGGATCTACAGTAACCTCAGTGATGTCGTTTTCCTCATCTTGACCGGTTCACCGCTTGGTGCAACCAGTGGTTGCTCAAGGTCAATCCCTCCAAAACCCAGGCGATCATTGTAGGCAAAACCACCCCTTCCTTCCGCCTCCTTGATTTCTATCTCACCGTCTATGGCCGTCCTCTCGCCCTCACTCCCACCCTTAAGTACCTTGGCGTCACCCTCGACCGTCGCCTCTCCTGGACTCCCCATCTCCAGACGATCCAAGCCAAGGCACGTTCCCGACTCCGTCTCCTCAAGCTCCTTTCCGGCCGCACGTGGGGTCTGGACCCCTCCACAATCCTCCACACCTATAAATCCCTCATCCGCCCTATCCTTTGTTACGCCCATCCAGCCTGGATCTCCGCCCCCCCCTACCTTCTATAAATCCCTCCAAATCCTTGAACGCCATGCTCTCCGCGTTGCCTATCGCATCCGTCTCCCCTCCCCCACGCGGATCCTGTATGATCTCATCCCCTTCCCCCACCTCCTCCTTTTCCTTGAAAGGATACGGATCCTGTACACCTCCCGTAAACTTGATCCTCCTCACCCGCTCGTGTCCCCGATCCTCTCCCACCCCCTCCCACTGCCGCGCCTGTACTCCCACGTCCCACCCGGTCTCCATCTCTCCACCCTCCTTACCCTCTTCCAAGGTGGCTTCCGCCAGCTCCCCCTCCCTGATGATGTCCTCGTCCCCTCCATCTACCCCTCTTATCAACTTTGATCCTCCCCCCCACCTCCTGTGTCCTCTCCTTTAGGCACCCTCCCTCCCTCCCTTCCCTTCCCTCCTCTTTCCTTTCCCCCCTCCCTCCTCCCCTCTCCACCGGGCTTCCCCTCCCCCTTCCTCCCTCCCCCTCTCTCCTTTGCCCATGGCATCTCAGCTCCCCCCTCTCCCATTCCCCTTCCCATTCCTCCTCCTCCACCTCCTCTCTTGGCAGGTCCCCGGACTCGTACACGCTCAGTGAACATTCGCGCGCCGGAGATTGTCGCCGTCAGTGTTTCGTGTGTGTGCCTTCGTTTGTGTGTAGTGTTGTTCGCCGTCACGCCCCCACCGTTCACGTGCCGTCGCCATCATCCATGTTCTGTGCATCGTGTCGCCCAGTGTTAGTGATGTTTCTCGTCCAGCATGAACGGCTACATATTTTTTCGATTTTTAGTGTCTACATTTTTTTTGCCCACCGTTTTTACTGTCTACTCTGTGCCACCTTTATGTACTACTTGTTGTAACACTCAAGGCTGAAGAGCGGCGTATTGTGCTGCTGCCAGCCCGCCTTTGTATAAGGTGTTAAAATCACAATAAAGAAAAAAAAAAACTTGACTCATGTTTCATACTTTAATATAAATTACGATGTTCATTTTCCCCAGTCCGTCTTCTGAAGAAGATAGATTTATATCTATTGAAACCTAGGTAAAGATTACTTTATCCTTTGCAACTGGTCGGCTGCTCTTAATCTGATTAGACTAGAACAACTTAACTTCATAGAATAAAACAGCTTAACCTCATCTACTTCTGACGATCTATCCAGTTCTCATTTCTGCTACTTCTCATTACATTCGTCTTTCTTCGATTTATTCTCAATCTACATTCGGCACTCGTTAGACAGTTCATTCCATCCAGCAGATCATGTAATTGGTTTTCAATTTCAGTGAGGATAGCGATGTCATTAGCATATAGTATCGTTAATATCCTTTCACCTTGAACTTTAATTCCACTCCTGAACGTTTCTTTTATTTCCATCATTGGTTCTCCGATGTACAGAATGAACAACAGGAGCGAAAGACCTGATGCCTGTCTTACACCCTTTCCAATCCGAGCACTTAGTCGTCCACTCTTATTATTTCCTCCCGACACTTATACATATTACTTATTACACATGTCTCCCTGTAGCGTACCACTGTTTTTCCTATAATTCGAACACCTACACCATTTTTCATAGTCGAACGCTTTTTCCAGATCGACAGATCCTGTGAACGTGTTATGATTTTTCTTTAGTTTTGCTTCATTTATCAACCGCAACACCAGAACTGCCTATCTGGTGCCTTTACCTTTTCTAAAAGCAAACTCACACATCCTCAGTTTTCTTTTTCATTCCTCTGTACATTATTCTTGCCAGCTACTTGGGCACGTGAGCTATTAAGACGATTGTGCGATATTTCTCTCAGTCGTCAGCTCTTTCAGTCATCGAAATTGTGTGGATAATATTTTTCCGAAAGTGAGATAGTATACCGCCCGACTCTTAGATTCTACACATCAAAGTGAATAGTCTTTTTGTTGCCACTTCCTCGAATGATTTTAGATGGAATGTTCTCTATCTTCTCTGTCATATTTGATCATAGGGCCGCCAAAGCTCTCTCAAATTCTGATTCTAATAGTGGATCCCCTATCTCTTCTAAATGGGCTTCTGTTTGTTCTTTCACATCAGCCAAATCTCAACCCTCCTAGAGGCCTTCAATGTACTCTTTCCACCTATTCACTCTTTCCTCTGCATTTAACAGTGGAATTCCCGTTGCTCTCTTAATGTTCCCATACTTGCTTTTAATTTCACCGAAGGCTGTTTTGACTTTCATGTATGCTGAATCAGTCCTTCCGACAGTCATTTCTTTTTCGATTTCTTCACATTCTTCGTACAGTCATTTCGTCTTAGCTTCCCTTCACCTCCTATTTATTTCATTCCTCAGCGACTTGTTTTTATGTATTGCCTGAACCTCTTTGTACTTCCTCCTTTTATCGATCAGTTGAAGTATTTCTTCTGTTACTCATGGTTGCTTCGCGATTGCCATCTTTGTACCTATGTTTTTCTTTCCAACTTCTGTGTGGACCCTTTTTAGAGATGTCCATTCCTCTTAAACTGTATTGCCTACTGAGCTATTCCTTATTGCTGTACCTACAGCCTCAGAAATCTTCCAACTAATGTCGTCATTCCTTAGTACTTCTGTATCCAACTTCCTTGCGTGTTGGCTGTTCCTCACTAATCTTTTAAACTTGAGCCTACTCCTCATCGCTACTACATTCTGATGTGAGTCTATATCTGCTCCTGGGTACGTTTTACAATCCAGTGTCCTCTTGTGAATCTTGAACAGAGTATTCGCTATTACTCGCTGAAAGTTCCCTGAGTCACTCCGAATCCTTGAACGCCATGCACTCTGTCTCGCTTTCCACAGGTTATTACCTTCCTTCACCTGGATCCTTTACCGTAAAATCAAATTTCCACCTCTTCTCACCCACATCAAACAGCTACGCATTTCCTATACTATCCGCCAATTAGTTTTCAACAACCCTATTGTTTCTCCTTTGGTCACCAACCCTGTTGTGCTGCCACGCCTTCTAAAACACATCCCACCATCCCTACACCTCCACACACTCCCTATCCGAACAACCTGTCCCAAGTAATGAGATCTGCCGCCATATGTATCGCTCCTACCATTCTTAACTACTCCCCACGTCTCTCTCTCTCCGTGTCATGGGTCCCCTCTCCTTTCCATCTCCATCTGTCCTTATCCCTTCTCATTTCAAACACTGCCCTAGCCACCTTACCATTACTCCTCTCCATCTGTCATTTCCGCCGACTGTATTTCCTAGTATCTACCTCAACTCCTACCTCTCATCTCTATAGTTTTCCTATCTAACAGATTATTCTCTTCCTGTTGTTTTTAACGGTCTTCGATTATAAATTTAAAATAAAAAACAGCCTCAAATGTTGTTTGTATTTCTTATTGTTAGTTTTTAAACTCACATGGCTGAAGAGCAGGGAATTGTAACAGTGACAGCCCATCTCCTTCCCATATGGGCAGAAGGCCTTGAAATAACAACAGAGAAAAGAAATATTATTACCCATTATTATGTTCCTCTCAGCATGTGTTCACTTGTAGATCGGCAGGAGTCTACTCCCCTGCATTTCAATAGCAGTTTTCTGTCGTGCTAGTATTCCCAAACAGGGCTAATCGATAAACTGGCTCGAGCAACTCTCTACTGTTAGACTAATAGCGAAAATAACCTCTCCACATCCAGCAATTGTTGACGAGACTGGACATACCTACTCTCTAGTGCTCGATCAATACCAATTACGCGTCCCCAATTTTCATGCTTACAGCCAGAGAAAAAAATTTTGGATTATCCTGTCAATTTTTTAACTCCCCGCCAATAGGAGGAAGGAAGGCTGCGCCAGTGATCTGGGTCAGTCATCTTGGATTGTGACGCTTTAGTTGGTCTGCAACAGTAGTTCAGAGATGAAAAAATAAAGAGAGTACCCTACACCTTCCACACCAGCGATATGAAAATTGAATTTTTATAAATAAAGAACATATTATTGTTAACTGTAATTATGTAGGCAGCATTTGATTTTACTGCCCAAATTCGAATTTACCACGAAATTTTTAATTTGCCACCGATTTTTAAATTTCCCAGCAATAGGGGGTGTGGAGGGGAGAGAAGGAACCCTCTGATGGGCTAGGGATTTCGCAGAAGCAGTGGAGATAATTAATTGATCAATATAATTAATTAGTCAATTAATTTCATATGAAAAGTTTAATCGCATTGGTTATGGGTAGGGGGTTTCGGAACATCCCAGAGCAACGTCGGAGGGGAGTGGATGGGCGAGGGTGGGGGGGGGGGAGATGAAGGCGAGAGGGGGACATGTGTGGCGTTCTCAGAAATATTGATTACCCAAGGGGCTCATAAATCAACTAGCATTGCAGTAGGTTAAGGGAATACATGATCAATTTAATTATTAACATATCAATTTGATAACAATTTATTTAATTAGTGTGGTGTCACCGCCAGACACCACACTTGCTAGGTGGTAGGCTTTAAATCGGCCGCCGTCCGGTAGTATACGTCGGACCCGCGTGTCGCCACTGTCAGTGATTGCAGACCGAGCGCCGCCACACGGCAGGTCTAGAGAGACGTCCTAGCACTCGCCCCAGTTGTACAGCCGACTTTGCTAGCGATGGTTCACTGACAAATTACGCTCTCATTTGCCGAGACGATAGTTAGCATAGCCTTCAGCTACGTCATTTGCTACGACGTAGCAAAGCGCCATTATCATTTGCTATTTATCTTGTGATGCATGTATCGTCAGACCGATGTTCACCAATTATGGATTAAAGTTAAGTATTCCACAGCCACGTCCTGTTTTTGCTAGTTCATTTCCGTGTCTTGCTCCAGATCTCACGCCAGCCTGCGTTAGCTTAAACGCGTGCCTTTCGGCTTCACCTCGTAATGGCTTGGCTGTCTCGCCAAGTCACAACAATTAGCATATCAGTTTGATATCAAAAGCGTGATAGAACTGACTTCGTCTCACTACTGTCATCCACAAACATTACAAATACGGATGTGTTTACAAGGAGCGGTCAATAAGTAATGAAACATATTTCTTTCTGAAAGCTGGTTGGTTTTAACCCAGATTAAAATACGCCATATTATTCCCCACACTTTTAGCTACTAAAACCTATTTTTCAACATAATCTTCGTTCAGTGTGACGGCCTTACGCCACTTTTCTGGGAGGGCCAGACTGCCCATATGATACCACTCCACTGGTCGACGTCGGAGGTAACGTCTTGCTCCATCAATAACATATCCATAATGCAAGTACTGCTCGCCACGGAGTGCATCCTTCATTGGGACAAACAGGTTGAAGGCCTATAGCTCATTTCTTTGAATGAATTACTTATTTTTCAATGCGTGAACACTTCAAGAAAGTGGAGGTTAGCACCAAGTCCAACGAAGATTGAGATAAGTTGTTTTCATTTTAAGAATAGAATGCTAAATGCAAAGCTAAATGTCACCTTCAATGGTAAAATCCTCCACCACAAAGACTTTCCAAAGTATTTTGATGTACCTCTTTACAGAAAATTGGCGCACAAGAAACATATTGAAAACACCGCATCAAAGTTGAGATCGTGCAGTAATATCACACAGAAGGTTAATGGTACCTCATGGAGTGCAACAGCTAAAACACTATGATGTTCTTGCTCATGCTGATCTGCTCTCTCGCCGAAAACAGTGCTCCATTACCACCTAATAGTTCACATGTCAGAAAACTTTATGTTCAGCTAACGCGGCCTTCAGGACAAAACAGTATGCATCAGGGCTACCCTTCGCTGCTGGTTACCATATCTAAGTCACCTTGCACCGCCATATGTACGAAGGCAGAATGATCTTTTCAAGGAATACGAATAATTAACTAAAATCCCCTGCTCTAAATCAACTGTGATGCCCCTGTGCTTAGACTGAACGGATTAAAACCTGGGCAGTCACCCGCCATATTGGCAGAATCGCGGCTAGCAATTGATTCCTGCACGAACAGGAAGTGGTCAGGAACGAAGAATAGCACGCGCATGAGAAATATTAGACCCTCAGAAGACCTGGTATACGCCCAGACGGCATGGAATCACCGCGACAGGCCATGGCATTAGTGTAGAAAGTCTGCAGCAATGGGGAAAGGCTTCATCTTCTCAATGTGGCAGTGGCAAAGACAGAGAACATCAGACCATAAGGCACATTGTAACGAGCTATTGCAGATGAGTTTACGATCAGGGTATACAATAGTTGTTTGAAGTGACAGAAGCAACACTTGATGTTTTCCCTATAAGGGAAAACATCAGCAATGACCAACGGAATGAGGATGCAGAAGGAAATGGTAACCACTGCACTGCAGACACATAACGTGTATCCACAGGATATGTGGCATGTAACTGAAAAAGTGTCACGATGATCTCTCCCTTGGCAAAAGATTCCGGATAGACTTGCATTCGGACCTCCAGCAGCGGACTGCCAAGCTGGAGACGACCAAGGGAAAACGATTGAATAAGCAACAGAAGGAATACTATCTACGAGTCGAAGCGTGATATGTCAGAAGTTTGAACGTGGGAAGGAAGCTAGGAAATCAGGAATGGTAAATGATAAGGCTCAGTCAAAATATAGTGGGCGTCAGTGAAGTGAAATGGAAAGAAGACAGGGACCTCTTGTCACACGAGTATAGAGTAGTATCAGCAGCAGCAGAAAATGGTATAGCGGGAGCAGAATTCGTTATAAATGTGAAGGTAGGGCAGGAAGTGAGTTACTCTGAACAGTTCGGTGATAGGGTTGTTTCTATCGAAATCGGCAGCAAACCAATGCCGACAATAACAGTTCAGCTACACAGGACGACATCGGAAGCAGAAGATGAAGAGATAGAGAAATTATATGAAGATATGGAACGGTTAAATCAGTACGTAAAGGCGGATGAAAATCTAATGGTCGTGGTGGATTCGAATATGGTTGCTGGGGAAGGAGTAGAAGATAGAGTTGCGGGAGAATACGGACTTGATAATAGGAATGAGAGAGTTGAAATACTAATTGTGTTGTATAATAAATTCTGTTCGAGAATCACGAGATAAAGAGGTATACTTGGAAAAGGCCGGGAGAGACAGGAAGATTTCAGTTTGATTACGTCATGGTCAGACAGACATTACGAAATCAGATACCGGATTGTAAGGCGTACCCGGGAACATACATAGACTCTGATCACAATTTGGTAATCATGAACAGTGGGCTCAAGTGTAAAAGAATAGTCAGGAAGAACCAATGCGCAAAGAAGAGGGATACGGAAGAACTCTAGAATGAAGAGAGACGCTTTAAGTTCTCTGAGACTATAAGTACTGCGATAGTGAAGAGCTCAGTAGGCAGTTCAGTTGAAGAGTAATGGACGTCTCTAAAACAAAGAAGTTGGAGAGAAAAACTTAGGCACAAGCAAGGTACTGCGAAGAAACCATGGGTAACAAACAAAACCTTCAGATGACCGACGAAAGGAGAAAGTACAAAAATGTCAAGCGAAATTAAGGAGCATAGAAATACACGTAACAAGGGAATGAAAGAAATAGGAAATGTAGGGAAGCTAAGACGAAATGGCCACATGAAAACTGAAAAAATTGGAAAAGAAATGATTATCTGAAAGACTGATTCAGCATACAGAGAAGTCTAAACAACCTTGAATGAAATTATAAGTAAGGGCGGTAACATCAAGAGATCCACTGTTCAGTACGAAGGAGAGAGTGCATAGAAGGAAAGAGTCCATTGAGGGCCTCTATGAGGTGAAGGACTTACCTGAAGACGTGATAAAAGAAGAAACAGGAGTCGCTGTGGAAGAGATAGGGGATTAAGTATTAGAATCAGAGTTTACAAAAGCTTTGGAACACTTAAAATCAAATGAGGCAGAAAGGATAGATAACATTCCACGGGAATTTCTAAAATCATTGTTGAAAGTGGCAACAAAGTGAATATTCACGTTGTTGTGGAGTCTGTATGACACTGGCGATATACCATGAGATTTTTGGAAAAACATCATGCACAATTCAGAAAATTGCAAGAGCGACAAGGGAGAGAATTATCGCACTGTCAGCTTAACAGTTCATGCATCCAAGCTGCTGACTAGAATAATATACAGAAGAATGGAGAAGAAAACTGAGAATCTGTTAGGTGATGGTCAGTTTGGCACCAGGAAGGCGGTTCTGGCGATGCGGTCGATAAGGGAAGGAAGATTAAAGAAAAATCGGGACACGTGCTTAGAACATGGCGACCGGGAAAAAGCGTTCGACAATGTAGAATGACGAAAGAAGTTCGAAATCCTGAGAAAAATAGGGTAAGCTATAGGGAGAAACGGGTAAAATGGAGAATTTATAAGAACCAAGAAGGAACAAGGAGAGTGGAAGAACAAAAACTAAGTTCACTGATGTGTAAGATGGGGATGTAGTCTTCTACCTCTTCTGTTCAATACATACGTCGAAGAAGATAGGATGAACTGTGTGACTACATTTCACGGTGAAAGGATATTGAAATCTGGTTTCGCAGGGCAGAGCGGATTAGGTTGTGGAAATGGGCCATGATCAATAACTGCTAGTTATACAAGAACACAGACAACTTTACTGCTCAAAGCAATGCACTGTTTTCTCTTTAAAACAACTAAAATCAATTCACTTCTCCAGAATAAGTTTGAATGATTGCTTTTAAAACACCTGAATTTAAAGTAACGGCTGATGCCCTTGCTTAAGTAAAATTAAAATATCTTCCCGGCTAAAGGCAGAAATAATATTTCAGATCATCGAAAGACATTCTTTAAAAGGCAAGCATTTACAAATTTCGGCTAAAAGCCATATTAAGGAAAATTCAAATTAATTCCTCGGCTGAAAGCCTAATAATACTTCAACAGAATAAAAGAGAACCATTAAAGATAAGCATTTAGACAGTACAACAGAGAGTCATCTTAAGCAAACTTCAAATATCTTGACGGCTGAAGGCCCAAAGAACTATACAAAAAATTAAAGACAAACCTTAAGATAAACATTTACACAGTATGGCTGAAGGCCATTTCAAGAATTCAAGATCAGTAAAGAGAAACCTTACAGAGAGGGATTTACATATTACGGCTGAAAGCCACAAATTTTAAAACAAAGGCGCTGAAGACCTAAATACAGAGCAAACAAGAATTTAAAATAACACATGGCAGAAGGTCTAATCTTAAAATACTTTACATGAGATTTGGCTGAATGCCATATACTAAATATAGAACAGACAAAATTAATACACGGCTGAAGGCCTGGCACAGTACCTGCAACCAAAGAAAATGGCAATCACGAACAACAAACAGTGGTGCTCCGAAGTGCCCCAAGGGTTCGTCTGGGGAGGAAACTCCAACAGTAGTTCAGGTGAGACAGGCAGACAAGCGTAACACTAAATAATCGGATGGTTCAAATGGTTCAAATGGCTCTGAGCACTATGGGACTTAACATCTGTGGTCATCAGTCCCCTAGAACTTAGAACTACTTAAACCTAACTAACCTAAGGACATCACACACATCCATGCCCGAGGCAGGATTCGAACCTGCGACCGTAGCAGTCGCGCGATTCCTGAACCGCGCGATTCCTAGACCACCGCGGCCGGCAAATAATCGGATGGCAACACGACCTAGGGACCGCTGAAGAACCAGCCAACAACCTAATCAATTCCCTCTGTCGCAACCGACGAACTGCCTACTCCACTAGGCAGACAGCATTAATCTGCTCACTGCAAATCACAGAAGCTACACACAGTTCCATGTAAACCCACTTGCACAAGAACTGGAACAATCGTAAAAGTAATCACTGTGGAACAACAAGAACGAATCAGTTCGACACTCACAGAGTTTCAACAAGCGGTCGGCGATCAAATACATGTCCGATGAGACGACCGACCGAACGACCAAACCAGGTCGTTCCCAATCAAGTTACGTGTGCTGGCAACGGTCGGGCGACTCTTACCCATCCGAAGCTGACTGTAGCTCCAACCCGACTCAACTCCGTGTCCGTTCGGAACTCGGAGACACGGCGTCCCGGGCACACTGTCTCTGACCCAACCATGCAGAGGTAACTTTTGCCCATTGGTCATGACATCTCTGCACAAGGAAGAAACCGACCCACGTCCGGCAAGATGGCCAACTGACGAGGCCCAGAAACGGCCAAAAGACCAAATACATGTCGCCCGATGAGAAGACCAACCGAACGACCAACCAACGGTCGTCCCGCTCCAATCTCCTTCCGTCGGACAGGTGATGCGTGTCGCCAGCGGTCGGCGAGCACTGGCTGCCCGCATCTCACTGGCGCTCCGTCCCCGACTGAACTCCCAACACACAACGAGCCGGAAATACTAGTGGTCGCTTCAAAGATAAAGCGACAGTGCTCGATACGCGCTGTTGCTGCCACTCCCGGGAAAGCAAACCAGAAACTTAGTGATGCCAGTAAATGAAATTAAGGAGAAAACGAGGTGACAGAACCTCAAAAATAAGATGAAGAACAATAAACAGCATGACCACGAGCCGCGCACGGCTCAGATATCAGTGTTAAGATTCGCTCATGACACTACTATGCTCAGTGAAAGCGAAGAAAGATAACAGGATTTTTGAATGGAATGAACAGCTTTAATGAGTACAGAAGAGAGATGAAAGTAATGAGAAGTAACAGAAATGAGACAGCGCGAAAGTAAATATCATAATTCGTGATCACTGAACACGAATTAGATGAAGTTAAGGAATTCTGCTGCCTAGGTAGCAAAATAACCAAGCAGGACGTAAAAATGAGACTAGCACTGGCACAATAGGCGTTCCTGGCCAAGAGAAGTCTACTACTATCTAACACACTTCTCAATTTTAGGAAGCAGTTGCTGAAAATGTATGTTTGGAGCACAGTATTGTATAAAAGTGAGACGTTGTGTGTGGGAAATCCCGGCACAGTGGATAACAGAAAGGACTGAGGTGTGATGCTACAGAAAGATGTTAAAATTTAGATGCTCTGAGGATAAGGAATGAGGTGGTTCTTTGCCGATTCGGCGAGGATAGAAATGAGTGCAAAATACTGACCAGAAGAAGGGACACGACGATAGGATATGTGTTAAGACATCAGGGAATAATTTCCATGGTACTGGAGGCAAGAAGGAGCCACATATGAAGACAGAGATTGGGATACGAAAATGTTGGCAGAGCAGAAGAGATGGTGGTCTTGATTCGAAAAGAGAGTGAGAGAGAGAGAGAGAGAGAGAGAGAGAGAGAGAGAGAGAGAGAGGGGGGGGGGGGGAGGGAGGGAGGAAGGGACAGTGGAGGAGGAGGAATGTAGATTTTGTTTGGGTTTTAGTCCTGTTTGTTCTGTACAAGTAGCTGTCATACACTAATTAAATAACTTTCGCTTTGCAATAAACAAATACAGCAATTTTCAAATTATGAAACACTTTGGGGCAAAGTTTAAATATTTGTCTTTGTTTTAGTAATGGAAACTTTCAGAATAATCGTCGTATGATAACAGACACTGTCTTTTTTCTAAAGATATGTTATGGAATAGCTTCCTTAATAAGCCATTTAAAGACTGACCCCTACATTATAATACTAAATCAGAACGTTGCTTGGAGAGGCGTCATTGCCGTTGGCCATACCGTGCACGTATTTCCAGTTTATAAACAGCTCACACATACTTGAAATATGCCATGGGACTTAAAATTGCATTTTGCATCTTCCAAGCATGATACGTTCATTATCCGAGATCTTTTCCAAAACTTTTGAACCTGTGATGCGTCGCTCAGCGAATCGATTGAAAGAAGTGCGTCAAACGGAACCATGCATCTACGTACAGTTTTGTTTGATCTAAACTGTGAAATAATCTATGCATAATTTTGTAAAATCTCCTGTAGTTGGTATCGACAGGTCATTCATTCTATTTTAAGTATTGCTTTGTGAAACTGTGCAGTAGCAGAATGTTTCACCTTCGGTGAGTTTCGCTCGATTATGCAGGTCATGTGACCAAGTTTGAAATCATTCTTCTGCTATGGACGTTATGACCGTGAATCGTAAGCTGTTCGGAGGTGACGATTGGAGTTGGAGATTTTATGAGCCCGTTATAGTTATTTGCAGTGATTGTTAATAGACAACGTTGAAGGTATTCCAGTATTTGTGTTTTCACATTTGAATTGGCAACATTTTACGTGCTGATTCGGTGATGAATTGTGAGCGTGGTCTCTTATTAACTCGCTCGGTGTTACAGGGGCTTATAAATCGATTACTTTTCGTAACTTGTAAGCTGATTACAGAAGCTTCCTGTAGTTATTCAGTCTAATGAAACTCACATTCCATTGTATAACAATGAAAACAATAAACTTTTGACGATATAATTTAATTGGATAAATAAGAAATCTACTCACTAAGCTGCAGCAGAACACACACATAAAAGACGGTTGTAATTAATCAAGCTTTCGGAGCCATTGGACCCTTTTTGAGTCAGAAACGTTGAAGGGGGAGGAAGAGGGGCCAAGGAAAGGAACTGGAGGGGTTCAGGAAAAAGGGGTAGATTTCGGGAAAGTCACCCAGAACCGCAGGTCAGGGGAGACTTAACGCACAGGATGAGTAAGTTTCCCCTGACCCGCGATTCTTGGTGACTTTCCCGAAATCTACCCTTTTTTCCTAGACCTCTCTATTCCTTTTCTTCACTCTTCTTCCTTCCCCTTTAGCCCTTTTGCCTGAAGAATGAGCCACTTGTGCTGGCCCTCTCGATTGAGTCAATCATTCAGTGAGTCACCGGGTCGAGTCACATGCAGTCACAGACAGTCGTAGTCGCAATCAGCGTCTCTCTCTCTCTCTCTCAGGCAGCATAAAGCGACCAGAGTAGTGTACATAACGGACTATTACTTCACCAACAGCGAGGCTAACACGGATTATTCGGAACAGCTTGTATCACAATACGTGGAAGCTTAAGTAGCTCTTTG
Organism: Schistocerca americana; assembly: GCF_021461395.2. Taxonomy (NCBI): domain Eukaryota; kingdom Metazoa; phylum Arthropoda; class Insecta; order Orthoptera; family Acrididae; genus Schistocerca; species Schistocerca americana. The sequence goes on along the minus strand of NC_060124.1, from coordinate 275,020,254 downwards.
TTTATGTTAATAAAGAACCCTGTGAGACGCCCTGCTTATGCCGCAGGACAGAAATTACAGTTAGATTGTGGAAAGGGGCCAAAATAAGGGTCTGTCAGTTACACTGGAACATACAACTTCATTATTTGATGAAACATTACAAGAACCCAAAAGAATTTTTTTTTTTTTTTTTTTTTTTTTTTTTTTTTTTTTTTTTTTTTTTTTTTTTTTTTTTTTTGAACACACAGCTTTAACCTTTGAGACTTAATTACTGGCTGAAAGCCACTTAAGTTTAAAAACGGCTGAAGGCCAACAACTTAAAACGCAAGCATAATCAGAAATTTAAAAGCCAAGCCTTGGCTTAAAACAGTTCTTTGGTTAGGCTGAAGTAAACAAATTCAAATCGGCTGAAGGCCTAACACTTAAAACTCCAAAACATTAATATTTTTTTAAATTGCAAAGGCCTTACGTGAAACAGTTCTTTAATTTAGGCTGAAGGCCTTAAGAGCAAAACAACTAATTTAAAAAAAAATCGGCTACACGCCATACATGAAAAAACAACAAGAACATAATGAAAAAAAGAATAGGGCTGTACACCCAAGGTCGCTCATATTTTCGAGGGTCGGCCTGTAATTCAAACACTAACGCTTACTTAGGTGAAACAGGCAGTCGGGCCAACCATTCACGATCCGACGACAACCGAACAGACAGACAGTCAACGGACCAACCGACAAGATAACCTCCACTTCACCCGACCAAGACACAACAGAGAGTTTAACGGAACAACGTAGAAAATATTGGCACCCACAACCAATCATATATGGCGCTGTCTAACTACACACCGTGCTGGACAGCAACAACACAATGAGGAAACGACACTGCCTGAAATTACGTCAACGGCCAGGGCAGGTAACAGGAACGTTAACGGCCACACGGCAGAAGATTCCGCTGGTGCACTTCAGTTCAAACCAAATACAGTGAAACTCCACCGGAGGCTGGCTAGAATTTTCCAACTTGAAAACCACGTTGTTGCTCGCGGGAATATCCCAACAGCCAACAATGAACTGCAAATGACACAATGTAAACAGTCTTGACTTGCTGGTAGATTCAATCAAAATTCAACTTTCGTGCCGGCCGCGGTGGTCTAGCGGTTCTAGGCGCTTAGTTCGGAACCGCGCGACCACTACGGTCGCAGGTTCGAATCCTGCCTCGGGCATGGATGTGTGTGATGTCCTTAGATTAGTTAGGTTTAAGTAGTTCTAAGTTCTATGGGACTGTTGACCACAGATATTAAGTCCCATAGTGCTCAGAGCCACTTGAACCATCTTTTGAACCAACTTTCGTGTCCAGGCAAAGAGGTTGCGTGAGGATCGATAGTAGGCGCTATCAATGCGCCTATCAGGAGTGAGGCAAAAAACAGACTCACAAGCAAAGTCCTGCCAACGCCCTCTTGGCCTCCAGTATTTAGATCTCGAACCAGAGGACCCAGCCGGTCATCCAATGAGTCACCGGGTCGAGCCACTTGCAGTCACAGAGAGTCGCAGTCGCACTCAGGGTCTCTGTCTCAGGCTGCACAAAGCGAAGAGAGTAATGTACATAGCGGGTTTGTACTTCACCAGCAGTGAGGATAAGGTGGATCATTATGGAAGAGCTCGTACCTCACCACATGGAAGCTTAAGTTAAGTAGCTCCTTGTTTATGTTAATAAAGAACACTGATAATACATGCGTGCAGTTGTGTGATAGAAAGAGGACACTGGCCACCAAACAACACCCTCTCCTTGCTTCCCATGGAAGAAGCCTACAGTGACAAAGACTACGAAAGTTGCCTAATTACAAGCCTCTTTTATGCGTATGTTCTGCTGCCGCTTGGCAAGTAGATTTTTTGTGTGTCCAGTTTAATTACACTCAGTTTTCTCATTTCCTCCAGCACTTCATTTTTTTAATGCTGTACTGGAAAACTTGTGTTCCTGTGACTGGTGGTAATTAAATTTAAATTTCAAGTAACGGCGTCGTGCCGCAACTCCACTGTTTGCAAATTGTGACAGAGTCACGAAAACGTTTTCAGTTATCCAGGAAAATATTTGCTTTCTTACAATTACAGTCTTCGATCACAACGTTTATTTGTGATCGCAGTCGGTAATAACCAATTTCAGATCGAGAAAAAATATAAAAACAAAGAGGTAGCCTAATTAACAAACGCACTCCTAACTTCACGAATGGAAAGGAGAAAACACTATAAAAATACTGTAAAATTTAGCCATACCTGAGCAGAAATCTGAACACTTGTAGTAAAACCGTTGCATTATCAAGGAACCCAAGCCATTGCATAGTACAACTTCATAACATTTTAAATGTTCCAGTCGTAAATAAAAGAAATACTTTACTGCGAAGGCTACGCTCATGTAACAGACTCGCTAATCAAGAGTGAATACAACGACTCACAAAAAAAGTAATGGGACGAGGTAAAAGCATTACTGCGAAACTGCATTATCTATTCTTCCGAAAATAAATAGTTTTTGTTACGAGACACTTAAAGCAGTAAAGGAGTTTTGCTATTTGGGGAGCAAAATAACTGATGATGGTCGAAGTAGAGAGGATATAAAATGTAGACTGGCAATGGTAAGGAAAGCGTTTCCGAAGAAGAGAAGTTTGTTAATATCGAGTATAGATTTAAGTGTCAAGAAGTCGTTTCTGAAAGTATTTGTATGGAGTGTAGCCATTATTATATCTCTTAAAAAAATATTTTTATCTCTTCGGGCCCCACGTAACAGAGCGCTATTTATTATATCTCTTAACAAATAATGTAACTATTTATTTAGAGGAAACATTCTCCTAGTAAATTTGTTTGTTCTTTGATTTATCGTGATATGTTACTGATTTTTAGTGAAGTTAATTTTTACGTTTAGCTTTCAAAAAAATACAAAAGAGATATAATAAGCAAAATAATGAATTTCGTAGGTTGCCAATTACGTATCATATCTGGTTTTATCGAGCGCCAGGCTCCCTACAAATTACTGTAAATGCAATAGCGAAGTATTACTCAGCTCCATATTACTATCACAGAAAATAGACAAGTTTTAATAAAATTATTTCACTGTATTCCTTCAATTAATCTCACTGAATATTTTAACATAATTTCTTCTGCTCCGGCTATCAGATATTGTGCTGTGAAAAAATATTTTTAAATGTACCGCGTAATGGCGGCTAATTGTTAACAGTCAGAGATCACTGTTACTCGCTCCGCAGCAGCTGGAAACATGCTAAATAATTTTCATTAAATATTTTTTTCATAAGATAAATGTGGCGTAGGTTCTTGAAATAACACACGGAGATCACTTTGTACTAATATATTCTTACTTGGACACAGTTTACACCATTATATATTTGCAATTACGTTACGACAGAAATAAATGCTAGCGCAGCACAATAGCTTGCGTATCTTATTCCAGCTAACACCAGAACGAACAGAACAAAACAGACTAGACAGAAGAATGAGTATTGCATTGTGTTTTACACTCTTACAAAGATAATAATACTTCAATTACTTACACATTATAATCTCATACAATAAAAATGTCTTTTCTGCATCTATCGATCTATATTGTATATTTTTACAGTTAGTGTTATTACCTTTCGCAGATAGATCGATGTTTGCAATTCATTTTGAGTCGCATACAGTCCTTTTTTTATGTTTCACCTCGATAATGGTGAATATTGCAAAAGGGACACTACACCATGTATGGAAGTGAAACATGGACGATAAATAGTTTGGACAAGAAGAGAATAGAAGCTTTCGAAATGTGGTGCTACAGAAGAATGCTTAAGATTAGATGGGTAGATCACATAACTAATGAGGAAGTACTGAATAGGATTGGGGAGAAGAAAAGTTTGTGGCACAACTTGACTAGAAGAAGGGATCGGTTGGTAGGAGATGTTCTGAGGCATCAAGGGATCACCAATTTAGTATTGGAGGGCAGCGTGGAGGGTTAAAGTCGTAGAGGGAGACCAAGAGATGGATACACTAAGCAGATTCAGAAGGATGTAGGTTGCAGTAGGTACTGGGAGATGAAGAAGCTTGCACAGTATAGAGTAGCATGGAGGGCTGCATCAAACCAGTCTCAGGACTGAAGACCACAACAACAACAACAACCAAATAAGTCAAACAATTTTGTAACATATCCTCAATATCTTTGTATAAGGCAATCAGTATTAAAATACACACAGAGGGATAAGAGGGAAAAGGAGTGAAGAAGAGAAGAACTCTCCAAATTGGTGAATGAAAACGAAGAAAACTCATCGAACATGCCTTCTGTGTGTCCAGGCGATATTTTGACCTGTTTAATGATTTTCTATACCCCCCTTCTCCTTTTTACCTCTGTATTACACTTTATTTTATGGCATATGAAGTGACTCTGGTACTGGTAAACATTATCCTTACTCAGAATGGCGTCGTGAAACATTCTACATTAGGTCCATGTAGGACTTTTTCCCAGCCGCTGCTTTCCTTGTCCTCTGGTGCGGTACGGCAGTTTATCATTTTGTTACACGTTCGTAGTCGTATTCGACATTTCAGCTTATTTTATTTTGTCTGGTTGCGATTTGTTAGGCACTAAGATTCCGTCAGCCACTCACAGCCACAGTTCGTAGACGTAAAAAACGATAACTGTTTTGCGCTCGATTATTAAATTATGCTTTAACGTGTGTTTCTTCCTCCCCGCCTTTCAATTCCTGTTTTTTTTATATTATAAATCTCCTATTACTGTGACAAACCTAAGTTAATGACACGTTTGTCAAATAGTGCATTTATACAAATTCACATGCGGCCATTGAAATGACAATCCTTCTGAATAACTTCAGTAGCACATCTACTGCGCAAAATCTTCAATAAACATTTTAATAAATAATTTTTTTAGTTACACATTCTGTTTTAGAAGTTGATAAAGTATGATGAGGTTCTTATGTCTAATGACATTTTAATATTTTATCGCTTTTGTCAAATAGCTTTTGGAGGAACCCGTTTTGGCGAATGGATTGTGGCGGCACTCTATGTACGTTCAACGAATTTCCTTCGTTTTATTTATCAACCTGTACAGTCTTCCTCTTTTTCCTCCTTTTTCCTTCATGTGCGTTTTATACTGATTGTGTTATAGATTACAAAAATGTTTAACTTATTTAGTAAAAAAATAATTCATTATCGCAAGAATAGATAGTACTTTTTTCAGTGATGCTTTTACGTCGTCCTATTACTTTTTTGTGAGACCTTCTATGCAATCTCGATCAGCGAGTGGGATGCACGAGCGTAGCCTTCCCACTAAAGAAATTGCTTTGCTTACGAGCCAAACATTTAAAGTGTTCTGAACAGTTATACTGTACAATGGATTGGGGTTCAAGATAAGGCAAATGTGTTACTACTTTTTTTCAGACTGTATATTTTTATATCACCTATCTGCACAGACCGATAATTTATAATTATGATTGTTGTAGTGGTGGTGAGTGGCAGTGATGCTGTGTCGTCTAATTAAATTTTTATTTCATTTTACTGTTACGCCTATGGTTCATTGTGACTCACCTCTGACGGGCGTGTTGCGTGAAAGCAATGTCCACATTTGATAAGGTTATCATTAGTGAGCTGTAATTCTTTCTGTAATCAAACTATTTAGATTGTATAAAGAGACTATGCAACTTTCCGACAAAGAGTCCTTCCCATTAAATTTATGATATGACGTGTTGGAACAAACATTTCCGCATATAAAATGTGAACAAAGTTTTCATGTACTTCAGTATAAGGAATGTGCTTCTTTGAAATCATATAAACTGACGTGCAGCGGAGACATCTAGCGGGGTTGGATGGAGATACGCTTCCTGCCGCTCCACTGCAATATAACTGAGTCTCTATCGTCATGTGCGGTGTGTAGGATTTAATGGTGCTCTTTACATACGAAGAAGGCGAAATGACTAATGATTTTGAATGCATCATCACATGTAATGACGTAATTGCAATTCAACACGTTTCGACTCAGATACGGACATGTTGTACTGTTGCTTTATAGTGTTTTCTACTTTACATTCCTATAGTTAAGAGTGCGTTTGTAAATTAGGCTACCTCTCTGAGTTTATATTTTTCTGGGTCTGAAGATGGTCATTTCCGACCGAAATTAATAACATGATTAGAAATAAACATTGTGATCTAAAACTGGAATTGTAATAAAGCAAATATCCACTGTTTGGTGGTTCTGAAGTTAACACTGATTACACAGGACTGCGATATTTCGGCGCTTTGCTTGAAAGTTGGTCAGTTATAGTGGCTTTCTAATGTTCCTTACGAAAATTTTATACGTTTTCTTTTAACACCCACAGTTTTTACGTAATTCGTAAGGTTTCCTAGTTTTAAATTTCCTGCGTAATGTATAGCTTGTTTCAGTATTTATGTTAGCCACTTCTAGAGTCTGAACAGGCGACTCAGTAGATCAAGGTTTACATGGGAGCCCATGTCTGGAAACGTTTCTTTTCCACGTCACAAGGAAAACAAGGACTACTTATTCGCGCGCTAGCTGTTCCTTACGCAGGCTACCCACATTCATGAATGGCGCGATGACGCAATGGCGCGTCATGTCTTCTGATTTGTTTTCATGCTTCCTGGTGATGCGTCAGTTGACATCACGGTGACTAGTTCTGCAGTAACAGGATGCCTGAGTACACGTTAGCAGAATACACTGACGGTGAAACTAATGGAAGAGAAGCTCAAAGTCTGTACCACGAGTACTTTCCAGATCGTGTGACTCCATCTCGTACTATGTTTGCCAGAGTGTAAGAACGGCTGTAGGGAAGTGGGAAACTCACAAACGACAGAGCAAACTATGGTGCTCCAAGAAGGCGGCCCACAGTCGTATTCGAAGAGGAAGTGCGTCATCAAGTTGAAGAGAAACAATGGACGTGTACTAGAGCCATTGCACGTGACTTGGACGTGTCTCACTCGTCCGTTTGACGTGTTCTGGATGAACAGCAACTCCACCCGTGTCACGCTCAGAAGGTACACGCCATGCTACCGGCGTATTTTGTGCCACGTGTTAATTTCTGTACTTGGTTTTTACATCGTTGCGTGGATTTTCCTCAGTTTCCAAGGCAAATTTTGTTCAGCGACGAAACTCATTTCAAGAGGAAAGTTGTTTCGATCGCTCGAAATAGCCAGATTTAGGGTCAAGAAAATCCCAAAACCACATGTACACGAACATCCAAGCATACCTTCCACATCAGTGTCTGGGCAAGTATCTACGATGGCCGTGTAATTGGTCTATACATCCTTCCTCCCACCTAACGAGTGCCAGCCACTTAATATGCCTGCAACAAGTGGTATCGGAGTTTTTCGAAGTTGTGCCACTGAACAGATGGCACGAATTGGGGTTTCAGCACGATGGAGCGGAAGTACAGTTTGTAATTCGCTTCCGAAATCATCTGAAGGTAGTTTACGGGGACAGGTGGGTTGCTCGAGGTGGAACACTTGCTTAATTACAAAGATCCCCACATATAACCCCTTGGGACATTTTCTTGTGGGGCTGCATGAAGAGTATTGTTTACGAGACACCTTCCCAGTCGGAGGATGATCTGGTTGCACGGACCATGGCTGCGGCAGAAGTGACTAACCGTGCACCATACATGCTGGTCGGAGTTTATGCGAACTTACTGCGCAGTTGCACTGGGTGCACCGAATCTTCTGGTCTTCATATCGAATAGCTGTTGTAATATCACAGTAAATAGGAGTGAAATCTGTATATCTTTTCCTTGTAACACGGGTTCCTATATGAAGCTTGACTTACTAAGTCCCCTACACAACCCAGCAGTGTGTAACGTGAACTGTAAAGCATCGTGCATACTGCAGCAGATCATGAAGTAATTTAATGTGATCGACTGTGAAACATTTTCTGAACTACACAAACGCTTCGTTGTCCGTTGTATATAACCTTGAAGTAAAATTTGTGTGCGTCGATGTTACCACCTTATTTTAAATCATCCTAATAATGGCGAATTTATCAAGGAGATTATGTGTGAATGACCGTGATGTGTTTTGTTACATCCGAGGCCCTCTGACTCTCGAAATCAGGAGAGAGAAGCATACCTATCTTATTTCGGTATACAGTTGCGAGACCAGGACAAAATGTAAGCGCCACATACTGTTGGTCACGCTTGCATTGCAAGTTTGAGGAAATGTACTCAAAGCAAGCAGAAATCCTTACCATTCGGGATTCCAGTGGTATGGAGAGAACTAGAAAACCACGTAGATGATTTCTATTTTTGTCTGCTGAAAGTTTTCGACAAATAAAAAGAACAAAACTGGCAGAAGTAAAGCTGCGAGGACGGGGCGTGAGTTGTGCTTGGGTAGCTCAGTCCGTAGAGCACTTGCCCGCGAAAGGCAAAGGTTCCGAGTTCGAGTCTCGGTCCGGCACACAGTTTTAATCTGCCAGGAAGTTTCATATCAGCGCACACTCCGCTGTAGAGTGAAAATTTCATTCTAATAACAAGAACAGTATGAGAGCAATTATTTATCCAAACCTAAAGTCAGTCATAAGAATGATACCACATGGTCCTCATATTCCCGTGCCTAAAATGCCCACCACTTTATAATCTGCAACATCATCATTGAGCCTCCAGGAATTGATTATAACTCCTCACCCACAAAAGGACAGCCACAGCAATTTTCACAAGAAAAACAAATGGCTTGGTAAGTGATCTGGGACTGTCAAAAGAAGCAGCTCTATTTATGAATTCTTGATTAAAGGAAAATCAATTTCTTACCCCAGGCACAACATTATAATTGTTTCGATCAAGAGAATCAGAATTTCGCTAGTATTTAGCTACATAACGCTCTCTTGTTTACTATAAGAACATTGAGGGCGTGTTATGTTGGTACATACAACGAATGAATGGAGGCTATTTATAGATTCTAACAAAGAAAGCTTGTAACCTCCCCACAAAATTAGAATAAATAAATAATATGAATATGATTCTAATTTAGTGTAACCTCACCACAAAATTCTTTCTCATTTGTAACCTCCCTACAAAATTCTTTTCACATTAACCTCCACACAAAATTCTCTCTGATTTAATCTAAGCTCAAAATTCATTCACATTTAGCATAACCTCAAAACAGAAAAATTCCTAAACCTCTCAACAGTAAAAATTATAATTATGTCATTCACATTCAGTATAACATCCCAATAAAAAAATAAATTCAGTAACCTGGTAATAAAACAATGTAACTAACCTCTCAATTAAATTGTCGCTCACTTATGACTTTTCAATAATTCACTGTGAATTTAACCTGGTAAATTTTGGACGACAGCAGTGCTGCGTCATGGCCCTGAAAGATCATTCTGAATAAAAAAAGAAAAAATTCTTACCTCAATGAAGTCGCCGGATATATCTGCTTTAACCTGGTAAATTTTGGACGACAGCAGTGCTGCGTCATGGCCCTGAAAGATCATTCTGAATAAAAAAAGAAAAAATTCTTACCTCAATGAAGTCGCCGGATATATCTGCTCTTACAATAAATTTTTCCGGCACAGCTCTGTGCAATGCTGGCCGACCAATCTGTCATTTATGAAAGGGAGCAACTGATTTTTCTATTGCAATAATCGGCATGATCATGGATGGGAGAAATTAGTAAATTCTTTAAATTGAAATGAATGGTTGTTAAAAGTTACTTTTTATGAGGAAGATTGTTATTATGAGAGTTTTAAAACATTTACATGCGACTTGAGATAGCATTACTACAAATGCGCGAGGCTGCTTTTTACCTTATACAATAATACTCAGGCTCCGGCATCGCTGCACCGCGACCGGGCCAGCCAACACGGTACACCATACCAGACCAGAGCACACTCCAGACTAGCAACACAGTTCTTACTGCAGTCAACACTGCTCTCTGGTCAGAGATTTTCTTATACCTTGCATATCGCAGGCAGCGCATGAGCAATACATCGAAATTACATCTGCTCGGACCTCTTACAAGCTTCAAGGCCGTACTTCCATGCACCGCTAATAAGTGATGCTCAGTGCAAGTAGCACATTCTGTGTACTTAAAAGGAACTCATGAAGACATGGAGATGCAACAGGAATGTTGCAGGGACCAAAGTCAGGCTTTACGAAGCTTCCTTGTTTCCTGGGCCTCTGTGATAGACGTGCCCGTAAATCGCATTAGAGTGGAGAAAACTGGACAACCAGAACAACAATGAATTCTGGCGAAAAAAATGTGTTAAGAGAATCTCTGGTGAAACTAGAGAAAATTATCTCGCCGCCTCTGCCTATTGAAGTGAGAATCATGAAACAGTTCGTCAAAGCATTGCCTAAAGATAGTGACTGTTTTAAGTATATAAGTTCCAAGTTTTCTTTCCTGTCTGAGGCTAAACATAAAGGAGCACTGTTTGTGGGACCGGACATTACAACTTTGATGAAAAGTATTTTAAAGAGTACTGCCATAAAAAGAACGACTGGCTTGGACGGGATTTAAGAATGTGGTTGACAATTTCTTAGGGCACAGGAAACACGCAGGTTTGAAAGCGATGGTGGAAAATATGTTGATAGCTCTGAAAAATTTTGGACGCAATATGAGCCTTCAAATCCATTTTCTTCATAGCCATCTTGACTTCTTCTCTCACCATCTTGGAGATGTTGGCGAAGAACATGGAACTCATCAACACATGAAATAAACTGAAAAACGTTATCAAGGCAGGTGGAATGAAGGGATGATAGCTGACTATTGTTGGCCTCAAAAACGTGATAATGTGGAGCTACAGCATATACGAAAATCTGGAAGACGAAATTTCAATATGAAGAGGAAGCGATACTGAAAATGTGCACTCTTTGTAAAACTTAGAATATGTTGAACATAAATTGTGATTGGATCCATGAACAGATGAATGCTGTCTGATTTTGTTTACTGCATACATTTTTAAACAGTTTAGAGGTTACTATTATGGCTCTAAGTGCCTTTATTAATATATTAAATTGTGTTAATATTGTATAATTATGACAATTCTTCACACCATTATTACAGTTTTGTCATGCGTGATAGGAGGCTAAAATGTGCCTCCACATTCTTCGGCAGAGGCCAGCAATTAATAAAAATCTCCCTTTAGGATTAAAAGTCTTGAACAAAAATTTAATTTCGCATCCCTGTGTTATTATTTCAGTACTGTGGTTACTTATTTATACTCTCCTCAGTAAGTTACTTAGGCCGGCCGGAGTGGCCGAGCGGTTCTAGGCGCTACAGCCTGGAACCGCGCGACCGCTACGGTCGCAGGTTCGAATCCTGCCTCGGGCATGGATGTGTGTGATGTCCTTAGGTTAGTTAGGTTTAAGTATTTCTAAGTTATAGGGGACTGATGATCTCAGCGGTTAAGTCCCATAGTGCTCAGAGCCATTTGAACCTTTTTTTTTTTTTTTTAAGTTACTTAACACTGCTACATAATCTTAACGCATTTGTTATACGACGCCATCTTGGGCACACCTGTTGGCAGTATTTTCTTTTGTCAATTCAGTCAGTATCTACGGTACAGATAATGAAGTAATTCACACGCTGTTTCTCCCACGGATTATTAATACACATCCCGCTCTCCTGCGTATCTAATATTTCAGATTGTGGAAGGTAAAATCCGTCGACGACGCCTGGACGGAGATTTTCTGTGACAGAGTTTCATGATATTAAATTTATGTTTCCATGCAATAATTTGTGCAGAACCCTCTAGCAAGGCCTTCGGATTTTACAATAGTACGTGCAGATTTAGTTCTCGTACTGCACCACTGTTCAGTCACTTGATTAGGTGCTGTCTCGCTACAAGCTGACCACTTTTAGACTACACAATTTTGAGAGGATTTTAAGAGTGATCATACACTGTTTGATGTTCAGTCACGCAAGCTATGCTTATCAACTTTTGGTTATGCAATTTTTCTGTGTTTGTACTGTGATTAATTATGTCGAAAAGAAAGTGCAGAAATTGACTGCGAAGGGGCATTGATTGAAATCATTGAGGAAAGTTGAAAATTTGTCCCATACTGGGATTAGAACCTGGGTCTTCTACTTACGGGACACTGTACGCCTCCAGCACGCTTCTCAACTTATCCATTTATGTCCGAAAGAACAGAAGCCACGTATATGTATGTGATTAATTCTTTTGCTCTCTTCGTAGTCAGACAGCGTTGCAAAATTGATTATTATGTCATAAACCTTCATATTAGAAAACATACTAGCAATAAATCAGGGCTTATTCTATCTACGCACGTCATAGACGATTTCTTAACATAGTAGGTAACATCATAAGGTGGCTATGGCTTGACAGTATATGTATACCTGCTCAAATGGACTCGATTGGCGTCCATTATTCCCGAGCGCACTCTACCTTTCCTTTCTCTCTTTCTTCTGCCGCTGTACCACGTATGTACTTCCCTTCGTCTTTTCCCTGTCTGCTCTAACATTTCTGCTTATCGATTCCTATACACGGACTATCAATACCGCAATTTACAATAGAAATTTGCACATTACCTAATACAAAAACAAGATAGCAAAAAAAGAAAAAAAACAGCAGAATAATTCATCAGTATGAAAAAAGAAAGAAAAGTATAGTACTTAAGCACTAGGAATATGACTTCTTGTATTAGTGTTACACATCCGTTATTTAGCTGTTTCCACTATAAATAACGAACATAATATTGGGATAGTCTGAAAGCCAGCCGCCACCAACAGAATCACTAGTTGTTAATATTGTCCGCCGCTCGTGGTCTCGCGGTAGCGTTCTCGCTTCCCGAGCACGGGGTCCCGGGTTCGATTCCCGGCGGGGTCAGGGATTTTCACCTGCCTCGAGATGACTGGGTGTTTGTGTTGTCCTCATCATTTCATCATCATCCAGGAAAGTGGCGAAATTGGACTGAGCAAAGATTGGATAATTGTACGGGTGCTGATAACCACGCAGTTGAGCGCCCCAAAAAAACCAAACATCAAAACAAAAAATGTTAATATTGTCATCCACCCAGCCACAAATGAGCACATCTCAGAGCTAACGTACACCGCCTTGATAACCTGCTGTTCAGAGGAAAATAAGTAAATGTGGAAATAAACATTTTGTCAGAATTTTGTGCTAAAAGTGAACATAGGCAGGTTTGGTATGAGAAAAACACAACAAGAAAAAGTGTACAGGTTAAACACTGTCTTTTTATAACAGAAATGCTATATGACTGTGACTCCCAATAATGAGAAAGTGACATTATACTAAATGATATTTTTGTTAATAAATGCATCATTTGGTTTTGTAAAGACGAAGATGGCCATACATTCATACTATATTTTCTTTTAAGCTGGCAAGTAACTGAACATAAGTGTTTCTGAATAATGGTCACATGTTTGGAATAAAGCTATTGCTAAATCTTTATGCAGTTTTTTTCTGTTTCTGAGCACTACATTTATTGGCCTTGTTGAAAAACGGAATATATTATTTATAACGAATTTAATTACGGTATAGAAACCCCATGAGTGCAATGAGTGGCAATTTGTTACAAGTTGTGAACAGCAGGCAGTGAGTCTGTTGAAAGTTCATTGAGAGTGAAATGGCTAAACACCACTGATGCTGTTATAGATGCGCTGTTGGAGGAGGTGTACTAAAAGCATGTAACATGATTGCAAAGGCTCCCGGATCGCTTAGTCAGTCTAGGTGAAAAGCAGCAATACTTAGAAATACTATTGAGGCTTACGAGAGGGGTGGGGTAGAATTAAGAAGCCACTCAGAACACAGTTAACGCTAGTAATAAAACAAGCTCTTAAAAAGATTTTTTTTATTAAATATCGAATTGCATCTCAGGTGTAAGTTCTGCGTATAGTACATGTAGAGCACAGCACTGAATGCAAGTGAAACAATGGTCACGACAAAGGTAGAGAACTCGAAACTGGCAGCACCTGGAATGTAATATTACGTGAAAAAATAAAAAATTGTAACGTGTATGTTATGTCTGTTTGGTTATGTAAATCAGCAGCCTCAAAAGTCTAACGGGTCTAGCTAGCTCTTTCCTCTCGGTACTAGAAACTTAGGTTTCGTTGCTCTCAGATGTATCCAGTAGGTAGTGGAGCACTTGCAAGTTTCCCAGGCGGTCGTAAAATTTCAGTAGGCTTGGCCTTCTCGCTCTGTAATGAGAAACTACGGCGACGGCATTCGACGCTACGAAACTTCGCGTATATCTCGTACCATGTGAAGAGGATTCGCTTCAGGCTATTTTGTTACCAGTGATTTCCAGTTGTTCTCTTTGGAGACCATAGTATTTTACCACCCCTCTGACAGATAACGTGAAGGCTTGCTTCCGTGTGTCATGTACAGTAACGTAGCAGTACTTGCTTGTCGATATTGCTATATACAGGGTGACAATCACTGAACTATATGTCATAAAATCTTCATAACTTCTGAGCGGTTTGCGTTAGGACGTTCAAAGTGCAAGGTTTGCTTTAGCGACGAAGCCTACTTTTTATTTGGATGGGTTCGTCAATAAGCAAAATTGGCGCATATGGGGGGCTGAGAATCCACATTTCGTGATCGAGAAGTCTCTTCACCCTCAACGGGTGACTGTGTGATGTGCATGTCACGGAATAATTGGTGCGATATTCCTTGATGGCCGAACGGTACGTGCAGAAGACGATTTCATCCCCATTATCCAAAGTGACCCTGATTTCGACAAGATATGGTTCACGCATAACGGAGGGCGACCCCGCCGAAGCAGGAGAGTGTTTAATGTCCTGGGGGAACACTTTGGGAACAGCATTCTGGCTCTGGGGTACCCAGAGGCCACTGCCGTAAGCCTCGATTCGCCGCCATATTCTCTGGATATGAACACATGCGACTCCTTTTTGTGGGGCTATATTAAAGATAAGGTGTACAGCAATAACCCCAAGCCACTGCTCAGCTGAAAACAGACTTTTAGGAGATAATGGACAGCATCGGTGTTCCGACAGTTCAGCGGGTCATGCAGAAGTTCGCTACTCGTCTGCGCCACGTCATCGCCAATGATGGCAGGCATATCGACCATGCCATAACCCAAAGCCGGAAATATGTAGTAACGTTTCATGTTGAACAAAGTGAGTGCACACCGTAGTTTGTAACTAATTCACGTTTTTTTCACATAGTTCACCCTGTGTGATCACCCTCCACGTTGTCACATGCTCCCACACATGGTGTTTAATACCCGTGGTTAGCACCATCTGCTTTTCAAAACTACTACGTGTTGAGTGTGATTAAACGAACCGGGGAAAACGAGCAGCGCATACACATAAACGTCCCAATGGAATACGGGGAAATGTTTTCGTACATGATCATAATGGATTAATGTCGTAGTTCTAGTTCTTATGACTTCGTGATGTGTTATTCATCTAATGTTTTTGATCAAAATGACGTCATTCTGCTGATCTGCCTAGTGGTGAAATGAGGTAGTTTTTTCTATAATTACAAAATACGGATACGAAATTACAGTTCATTTTGCTTTAACCTTGAGCTGCTACTTGAGATTAGCAGTATAACTTGCTGGAGGAAACTATTATGTACAGCGGTAAGGGACATTTGTATGTAGCATGACTTTTATGCGTAGATATGTTAGTCCGAGAAAGGAGCAGGTAAAAAGTTATCACAGGAAAGCTCCAGAATTTAAATAACGTTGAAAACAATATCAAAAACTATACTATAGTCATGTTCAGATGCCAAAAAGTATTGCATGTTATCCGAGGTGGTATAATAACCAAAACGAGGAAAATATGTCCAGTAAACATGGGCTCTAAAATGTATACCTTCGAGACTAACAACAGTTGAAAAAAATTGCGAAAAACATCTGTTCTACTCCGAGCTCTTTGCTAGCACAGAATGCAGTAAACAATAGAGTAGTCAAAGGCGAACACATTATTCTGTTGCTTCTGACGTAATATGACTCATATTGCAGAATACAAGGTTATTCAGCTGTCTCTACCAATGGGATTTTTGCAACCTGCAGTGCCTTCAAAAACCACACACAAGAATTTTAAAATTCTCTCTCTTGCCACCCGCAAACTGCTACTCATACAGAGAAAATGGACACGACCTTTATGTAGGAAATTTAATATAGTTCAACACTGTATTGGAATACAGTAGTTTTCGAATTATTCAAGAGAAAGGTACAAAAGTGACCTTCGAACGCGTTTCACCTGAATAACACGAAAACCGTGGCTTCCAATGAAATCGTATTCCAGTACAAATTTTAACTACGTTAAATTTCCTACAAAACGGTCTAGTCCATTTTTCCTATAGAACTAATAGTTTGCGCGTGGCGAGAGAGAGAATATGAAAATGACGCGCGTGGTTTTTAAAGGCGCCGCGGCTAGCATGAAACCCATTGGTAGGGCCAGTTGAATAACCTTGTATAATACTTGCCTTTGTGAGCCATCACTAAAAGAGACTGTCAATGTGGTGTTTATTTAGAGTTAGGCATGTTTCTGTCAGGCATCTTAGAGAAAAACGCACTCTCTCAAAAAGTCCATATTGATAATACATATACTGATAGGCACTGATGACGTCTTATTGTAGTACCTCATTAATGGGGCTTTCATATACCAAAGATTTCAAGGGTGATCATAACGGTTAGTCCTAAGTATTAAGATCTCAGGAGCGAATTGGCCGAAGCACTGGACCTCTTTGACCAATCCATTTTCCATTAAATATCTGTGTGATGTGTTCTCTATTTCGAAGAAAATGGGCTGGTGCTCCATCATACATGAACCACCCATGTCCAGGCATTGTCGGTATGGCATCTCCTCTAGCAAGACAGGCAAGTCGTATGACTGGAACTGACAATAGCTTGCACCAGTCAACCTGCTTGGAAGTATGTAAGGTCCCAATAGTCTATCGCCAATAATTCCTGTCCCTACATTGACAGAAAACTCGAGCAAAGTCCTTGTTTCTTCAAATGTGTTTTGGTTTACCCATGTTGGTTAACTATTCTACAACAAAAGGCAGGTCGTTGATTAATGTTGTTACCAAGAAGCTCGGAAAGTATTTGACCAGTTTACCCGAAGTTTTTACACGTTAATGTTAATGTTAATGAACATTCAGACAGACGTAGTCTAACGTGCTCCGCTCGTTTATTATGTGTGTTTGGTACAAGCGTGATTTTTGCGAGTACTTTTCTACCTCTCAACTATGGAGATTCCAGGTGAGGGGCTGGGAGACCTATTACTGTGCAGTTAATGTGTGCAACACAACCTTTAAATTTATGCGATCTTGAAATCTGGAGCTGTCAGCCATGAATACCCCCTGTGGCCAATTTTAGAGCACAAATTAAAACCAGAATCATATCAGTAACCGAATGGTCAAGGATGAACTATAACGCTACCGGAAGGACAAATGTTAGTGTTCACTATACAATTTATTTTAAATTAAAGCCTAAAAATTCACCGGCAGAAATAAGAAACAATACTTGTCTTGTGGATTCAAACAGTTATAAAATAAATGGGCTTAACTAATATTGGGAAATTTCTGCTTGCTTCCGCCCAAAGTGGATAATGTGATCTGAGAAATACTGCAAAATGTGACCGACTTCCATTGTTAAATGCAGAGGGGAGAGAGGCTAGGTCCAAAGAGTACATTGAAGGCCTCTATGAGGGGGAAGATTTGTGTGATGTGATAGAAGAAACAGGAGTCGATTTAGAACAGTTAGGGGATACAACATTAGAATCAGAATTTAAGAGAGCTTCGGAGGATTTATGATCAAATAAGGCAGAAGGGATTCCATCAGAAGTTCTAAAATCATTAGGGGGAAGTTTCTACAAAACGACTATTCACGTTGGAGTGTAGAATGTATGAGTCTGGCATTATACCGTCTGACTTTCGGAAAAAAACAGCCACACAATTCCGAAGAATGGAAGAACTGACAAGTGCGAGATATATTTCTCAATCAGCTTAAGAGCTCATGCATTGAAGTTGCTGACAAGA
Organism: Schistocerca americana; assembly: GCF_021461395.2. Taxonomy (NCBI): domain Eukaryota; kingdom Metazoa; phylum Arthropoda; class Insecta; order Orthoptera; family Acrididae; genus Schistocerca; species Schistocerca americana. The sequence goes on along the minus strand of NC_060124.1, from coordinate 275,002,293 downwards.
ATAATATACAGAAGAATGAAAAAAAAATGAGAATGTAGTAGATGATGAACAATTTGGCTTTTGGAAAGGTAAAGGCACGAGAGAGGCAATTCTGATTTTGCTGTTGATTATGAAAGCAAGACTAAAGAAAAGTCATGACACGTTCACAGGATTTTTCAACCTAGAGGAAGTGTTCAACAGTGTAAAATGGTGCGAGATGTACGAAATTCTTAGAACAATAGGGGTAAGGTATAGGGGAAGACGGGTGATATACAGTATGTTCAAGAACCAACAGGGAACAATAAGAGTTGACGACCAATAACGAAATGCTCAGATTAAAAAGGGAGTAAGACAGGAATGTAGACTTTCGCCCCTACTGTTCAGTCTGTACACCGAAGAAGCAATGACGGCAATGAATGAAATGTTCAGCAGTGGAATTAAAATTCAATGTGAAAGGATATCAATGATCCGATTCGCTGATGACATTGCTATCCTGAGTGAAAGTGAAGAAGAATTACATGATGTGCTGAATGGAATGAAGAATCTAATCAGAACAAAATACGGATTGAGAGCAAACCGAAGAAAGACGAAAGCAATGAGAAGTAGCAGAAATGAGAACAGTGAGAAACTTTACATCAGGATTGACTGTCTCGAAGTAGATGAAGTTGAGGAATTCTGCTACCTAGGCAGCAAAAAAGTCGTCGACAGACCGAGCAAGAAGGATATCAAAAGCAGACGAGAACTGGCAGAAAGGGAGTTCCTGGTAAGTCTACTAGTATCAAACATAGACCTCAATTTGAGGAAGAAATTTCTGAGAATGTGTCTGAAGCATATTGTACGGTAGGGAAACGGAGTGTGGGAAAACGATAATGAAGAGAATGGAAGCATTTGAGATGTGGTGCTACAGATGAATGTTGAAAATTAGGTGGACTAATGTGGTAAGGAATGAGAAGGTTCGCGCAGAAAGAAATGCGTTGAAAACGCTGTCAAGAGGAGGGGACCACATTTGTTAAGACGTGAGGGACCGACTTCCATGGTACTGGAGGGAGCTGCAGAGAGCAGAAACTGTAGAGGAAGACAGAGATTGGAATACATCCAGCAACTAGTAGAGGACGTAGACTGCAAGTGCTACTCTTGATGAAGAGGTTGGCACAGGAGAAGATTTCCTGGCGGGCCCCATGAAACCAGTCAGAAGACTAATGACAAAAAAAGACCGACTTCATCCGTCGTACCAAAAACTAGAAAAAGTAACTGGAGTCTATTGATTGGCGTGTAACCTCAGTTTGTAACCTATGTAAGTGATCCCTACAATTTCACCTCCGTCTGTCCTAAGTAGGCGGTGCCATTGGCTGTATCTCCGTAGCAAAAGCGTGCCGGTTGAACAAATAAGCAATGTAACTGCAGACCCACCAATGTGGTGAGTGTGAAACCTAAGAGCTTAGACTGATATCTATAACAGTGCTAGCTGTAACTGCTTAAGCGAAGCTGAATCTTAGCACTTTACTGCCAGGAACAAACTTACGGCCCGAACTGTCAGCGCAAAACAGAATTCAACAACGTTTTAAGAGCAAGTTAATAAAAGCAAAGTACTCTCAAGAAATGTATGCTAGACGAAAGACGAGGGCTCTCAACAAAACGCGCAAGTACAGTATCGTCTTTAAACGCATAGCAAAATACTGTGCCCTAACTGACCTCTTAGCCGAAAGTTCTACGTCGCCCTGAGGCTAAAACAGAATCCGCTTGGAAGCAAAGTCAAGGAAATGTTTCTGCTCTTTCGAGAGCTGAGGCAGGATCTCCTGCTCTTTCCAAACAGGAATCTCTTAGCTAAAACGACCGGTTCTGTACGTCGGCCCCTTCCCTTTATTCCCCCACTCCCCAAGGTACACGAACGAAAGCGAATATAGTTTAGGAACAGTAAATGCATAATCCCTCTCTTCTCAAACTAAATGGCTCCGTCCAATCACAGTAAAGTAATCGTCTAATTTTCGAGAATGCACTCCCCTTACCAACGCTATAAGAAAATGTGCCATCCGGAACGACCGCTCGAGGCGCCATCCTGTGGCCTGGCCGCTCCCAGTTCGCAGCACTATTGTCTGAAGGAATTTACGTCCGCGACTAGGCGGCGCCGGGCAGCCCACACCGGTCACTGTGGAGCAGCTCTTGCCATTCATACAACGCCTGCGCCCCTCATAAAACTCGGCGTCTCGGCCCTCAGCCAGGTCGGTGACCGCATTGGTATACTGTCCCGCTTTTCGGTGACCACCCAAGCCGAGCGTCTCCCTGAGGAACAGTTACTACCAGCCTGAGGGACCTCTCTGGGCCCCTGTCTGCCCCTGGCCACAGCGTGCGGTCCCGGGGCCACGACTCCACTAAGTGTATGCTGCCATTCCATGTAATTGTCCGTCACCCAACAAATAGGGTAACTACGAGTGTTAGTGTATAGGTGTACTTGACAATGTTAGTGTGATGAACAGACGGTAGCAGAGCCAGGATGGGGAAGGTGTAGGCACATTTATTTGGTCCAAGCCTTGTTGACACAAAGTTATTATTTAACAATTATTGGTTATACACCAAAGTTAATACAATTAACAGTTTAAAAGGAAATTTTAGCAATAATTTTTTTTACATTTTTTTGAAACATTCTCCAGAAGAACATGCAGCCCCAATCTGAGACATTACATAAAGGTACCGTTGGTAAAAGTTATATTATGTATCATGTGCAGTCATCAAGATCTGAAGAATACTGTTTTGGTTCAACATAAGGTGAGAAGACCAAAAATGCACATGTTCAAAACAACTTACAAATAAATAATTTAACACATCACTCACAAAACTACACAAATTATTTCACACATACAGTCTATTACGAGCTAAACAGTCATTTCTGCCAGCTGTGTGATAACTAAATTTGATTGATACAGAATAAACACAGCTCAAAAGGATGATCTTCCAACATGCTATAAAATAACTTTATAATAAAAAGATGACTCCTTTTTTCCCATTCAAATTTCTGTATAACAAGCTACAGTAGCTGCCTCTTACTTGCTACAGCCAGTCAAACACATCTGTCAGTAAATGATTGATTAACGAGGTGGCAATTCAGAGCTAGCAACTTCTTGTAACAAGTGATTCTCAAATGCTGCCGCGAAAAACATTCTACAAAACAGAATCACACAAATTAAAGTTCCACTCACTACAAAATCCAACAAATCACGCAATATAAATAATGGTGACTTCGTAACAATGGAACTGAAAAACATTACACACTCAAGTGTGCTTCTCACTCACAACAATCTTTTTAAGTGCATACACAACACAGCTCAAAAATCTATACCCCTAGCAATATTAGTAGAATTAGGAAATTTACAATTTAAACGCACCAATTTTAACAAAATCCATTGTAATAATAACTTGGACAGAACTTTCATAAAATGATCGATGATAGTGGATACCGTGCCATAGACTATGAAACAAATTATGAATTATTCATAGTAGACACCTGGCAATGATGATATTCTCTAAGTATTTCAAATCACAAAATGTTGGCTACAAGTACCAACCCCATAATAAGTAATGATCATGAACTATAATAAAAGTATATGAAAATTTCGGCTTAGCCAGGTGACGAGAACCACACCAACGCAGTTTCCTGTTACACTCGAGTGCTAGGCCCAACAAGCAAAGCTGGTCATGGAGAACCACGCTAAGCAAGCGAGCATTCCGTCCTCCCCACATGCTCACTAACGGCCACGCTCGTCGCAGTCCTTAATCGGCAGGCACCAGTTGACCCCCCGCCGCTTCCGTCCAGTCGCCATATACCCACCGAGCCGTCCTCCCAAAACTCTTGCGCCGACAGCGCTCAGCGATCACGCCCCCTATCGCAGCGGCGAAAACAAGTGAAATAATCTCGCGGGTAAATCATAAATGCTGAGCCGTGACACAGCTCAGTTAGTCATATTCTTTATCTTTAATAAACGGATGCAGGGCTATCAACAGATGTCTAATCATTACACAATCGCATGTACATGTCTGGGACGGAATCTTCCTAAGGTGCCAAAATACAGCCACCTTAAAACAAGCGATACAATGAGGTGACAAAGGTCATGGGATACATCTTGCCGGTCGAAGTGGCCGTGCGGTTAAAGGCGCTGCAGTCTGGAACCGCAAGACCGCTACGGTCGCAGGTTCGAATCCTGCCTCGGGCATGGATGTTTGTGATGTCCTTAGGTTAGTTAGGTTTAACTAGTTCTAAGTTCTAGGGGACTAATGACCTCAGCAGTTGAGTCCCATAGTGCTCAGAGCCATACATCTTAATATCGTGTCGGACTTCCCTTTTGCTCGGTGTAGTGAAGCAACTCGACGTGACAAGGAACAAGTCGCTGGAAGCCCCCTGCAGAAATACTGAGCCGTACTGCCTCTCTATCTGTCGATAACTGTGAACAGTGTTGCCGGTGCAGGACGTCTTGCACGAACTGATCTCTCGACTATGTCTCATAGATGATCGATGGAATCCACATCGGGTGGTCTGGTTGGTTGGTTGGTTTTGGAAGGAGACCAGACAGCGTGGTCATCGGTCTCATCGGATTTGGGAAGGATGGGGAAGGAAGTCGGCCGTGCCCTTTCAGAGGAACCATCCCGGCATTTGCCTGGAGTGATTTAGGGAAATCACGGAAAACCTAAATCAGGATGGCCGGACGCGGGATTGAACCGTCGTCCTCCCGAATGCGAGTCCAGTGTCTAACCACTGCGCCACCTCGCTCGGTGGGTGGTCTGGGTGCTCAGTTCATTTGCTCGAATTGTCCAGAATATTCTTCAGACAGATCACAAAGAACTGTGGCTCACTGATATGACATCATTTTTAGGTACTTGACGTCCATGAATGGCTACAAATGGTGTCCTAGTAGCAAAATGTGACCATTTACAGTCAATGATCCGTGTAGTTGGGCTAGAGGACCCTGTCCTTTCAGTGTAAACACTACACCGTTATGGAGCCAGCAGCAACCGAAGTCATCTGACCAGGCCACGTTTTGCCAATCGGTTAGGGTCCAACCGATATGGTCACGAGCCCAGGAGACGTGCTGCAGGCGATGCCGTCCTGTTAGCAAAGCCATACTCGTTGGTAGCCTGCTGCCACAGCCCTTTAACGCCAAACGTTGCCGTGATGTAGTAACAAAAACGTTCGTAGTACGTCCCACATTGATTTCTGCGGTTATCTCTCGCAGTGCTACTTATCTGCTAGCACTGCCAAATTTACGCAAACGCTGCTGCCCTCGGTCGTTAAGTGAAGGCTGTCGGGCACTGCGTTGTCCGTGGTGAGAGGGAATGCCCGAACTTTGGTATTCTTGGCACATTTTTGTCACTGAGGACCTCTCAATATTGAATTTCCTAGCGATTTCCGATGTGGATAGTGCGTTGCTTCTGGCTGCAACTACAATTCCGCGTTCAAACTCTCTTGATTGCCGTCATGCGGCAATTATCGTCAGAAACCATTTCACGTGAATTACCTGAGTGCAAGTGATAGCTCCGCAAATGCACTGCCCTTTCACAATTTGTGTATGCGACTGCCATGTGTATATCGATCGCTATCCTATGACTTTCGTGAACTCATTGTATGTTTTTAATATGTATATAATATAAATATATCTGTCATATACTGGGTTCATCACCTGAAACTTGCAACGCAAATATTGCGGAAATAGAAAATGCTATTGATGTTCGGTTTTCAGCGGATGGATCGGAAGACAGGGGCTCGTATCGTTAGCCCAGAAACGGATGGTTATAATACGTTGTTGTTGTTGTGGTCTTCAGTCCTGAGACTGGTTTGATGCAGCTCTCCATGCTACTCTATCCTGTGCAAGCTGTTTCATCTCCCAGTACCTACTGCAGCCTACATCCTTCTGAATCTGCTTAGTGTATTCATCTCTGGTCTCCCTCTACGATTTTTTCCCTCCACGCTGCCCTCCAGTACTAAATTGGTGATCCCTTGATGCCTCAGGCCATGTCCTACCAACCGATCCCTTCTTCTAGTTAAGTTGTACCACAAACTCATCCCCAATTCTATTTAATACCTCCTCATTAGTTATGTGATCTACCCGTCTAATCTTCAGCATTCTTCTGTAGCACCACATTTCGAAAGCTTCTATTCTCTTCTTGTCTAAACTATTTATCGTCCATGTTTCACTTCCATACATGGCTACACTCCATACAAATACTTCCAGAAACGAATTCCTGACATTTAAATCTATACTCGATGTTAACAAATTTCTCTTCTTCACAAACGCTTTTCTTGCCATTGCCAGTCTGCATTTAAATATCCTCTCTACTTCGACCATCATCAGTTATTTTGCTCCCCAAATAGCAAACCCTTTACTACTTGAAGTGTCTCATTTCCTAATCTAATTCCCTCAGCATCACGCGACATAATTCAACTACATTCCATTATCCTTGTTTTGCTTTTGTTGATGTTCATCTTATATCCTCCTTTAAAGACACAATTATGCTGTGGGTGAAATTCTCCTGAACTTGTGTGGGACCTGTGGTAGTGATCGAAGTCTCGCTGACAGCCGCGAACCAAATGCATCCCTTCACGCTTCGTGTCTTCCCCGACGGCTATGTTATCTTTCAGTAATATTGCCACAGAAGAAGCTGAGTAGCTCCGTGTTGCAGTCGTTATGATACTAAACTGTTGCATTGGAAGATCGTGAGTTCAAAACTCACCTGGATTGTAGAGTTTTAATTTATATATTACGTTCGAGTACATTCTAGAAGTATCCACAAATATCAAGCATCATTGAACTGGAATGTTCCGTAGCTGTATATGTACTGAATGTGTTCTGGCCGGAGGCAGTTCGCTCCGTGCTCTCGTATGTTCAAGTGCTGAATAAACCTTCGTTAAGTGAAGTTAGTGTTCGTCATTCATTTCGTCACCGTCTTCTAGGTGACAATATAATTGTCCCTATCTGGGAGCCAGTGGTTTGTGGAGCACTATAGTGAACTCACGACGAAGTCTCAGTTACCAAATTCGCTTGACGTTAATCTCATGGAACCCATCTCGGTCACTATCGGGCGCTATCATCACATACGCAAATCAGCGGTCCGTTATTTACACTGAATTACATGACTTTTGCGTAGGCATCTAATGCCACTTACCCCCAAAAACGTACCAACAAAGTGTCGGATCTTTGATACACAGTATCAGTGATGTATTTCGTTCCAAAGACGGACAAACAAGGTACTAAGCAGGTGGTCATAAGGTTTTGGCTCATCAATGTATGGTGATTTTAACCAGTAACGAAACAATTGACCATCACAGGTTGCATTCAAAACGACTACTGGCAGCGACAATACATGCTCCCGTCTGGTAGGGAACGACTGCTGCACACGTGAAGCTTTTCAGGCTGCAATAATGGGTCGTTGCTTATTATTGGGTATAGCTGTTATGTCCTTGTAGGTAGTGTCTTTCAGCTTTCCCCACAGGAAAAAATTTATATTCGTCAAACCCAGGAAACGGGCCAGTCAAGGTACGAGTCCTCTGTGTCCCATCCAATGATCTGGAAACAATTGGTGAAGACATGCTGTTGTACTTTCTGTACTATGGGCTGGACAGCCATCACGTTGGTATCACAGGTGCATTAAAATGGAATACATCAGACAAATATTCGTATAATAACACTTGTGTCACTGTCTAAGCTATTTCAAGCAGTTCTTGTTTGTAAATTAGCATCATAATTGTGACATTACAATTGAGAGTCTCCTACAAAACAAGATTATTTTCGTATTACGTCATTCACAATAAAATACTATAAAGCTACAAACATGTACGAGTTGCTATACTGATGTTGGCGTGCATCGAAATAAAAAAAATTGTTCAAATGGCTCTGAGCACTATGGGATTTCCGAGGTCATCAGTCCCCTAGAACTTAGAACTACTTAAACCTAACTAACCTAAAGACATCACACACATCCATGCCCGAGGCAGGATTCGAACCCGCGACCGTAGTGGTCGCACGGTTCCAGACTGTAGCGCCTAGAACCGCTCGGCTACTCCGGCCGGCTGACGTGCATCGAGATCAATTTATTAATTATTAATTCTGCTTGAGAAAATATCATAATGTTACAAAGATACGGATGCTGCAACATCACTGATGGTGCACGTCAAGCTCATGTTGTAATCGGCAGCTATGGGAGAACGTACCGAACAATCTCCAATGAAAACAAATGCAATAAAACAGTCAGTGAAAATGTTCAAATAGAAAAATAAATACAAATTTATACACTTCTCCTTTCTTGGGCAGACACACTATCATGGAAATTGAAGGAGAGGGAGGGGGGGGGGAGAGGAAAGCAAAGTGAAGGACTGGTGATGTCAGTTGCTTCAGGACTTGGTGCTCACTCAGCGTACACTTTCACTCGTCGCCGCCGATGCCACACGAAGTCCCGATGCAGCTAATATTATCACATCCTTTGCTTTCATTTCCTTTCTCCATCCTCCACCTTCAATACACATAATATGTATTACAGTTGAGAATTCCGTGTGGTGTCTCTTCTTTAGGACGTATTGAAAAGAAAAGACACCACACATTCATGTAAACACACTGTTCATCACGCGAACTGCCCTGACCGATGTCCTGACATTAGCAGAAGTTCACGTTTCTTTATAGCTCCTCTCACAGAAGTGTAGCACTATTTACAGGTTCAAACCAATAGTTACATCGAATGATCAGTGGCACACCTCGATAGCAATCGACGGGCTGGCTAGCATAAAATGTTCATATCCGTAGCCTGCTCACTACAACTGGATCACCCTCTACCAAATTCACTGCCTGTCATCGTGAAGTTCAGAAGTCCCTGCTCTAACATCTGACCAGTCTCCTAGTAGTTTCAGTGAGTAACCATAAGAGTTCATGCACATGACTTACAAATCAACAGATACTGAGGTGAGTGCTCCAGTGAAGTTCGTTCTCACACAGATGTAACAGAAGGAATTCGATGTCATTTGCTAATAAATGAGAATAGAACTGAGTCCCTTGTCCCATAGTTTATGTGTTTAACCAGGTAAGACTTCAAAGCAATGAATGTTGTTCATTGGTGCAGCATGTCCTTGTAATGTCAGCATAATAATATATTGAAAGGTCTCTGTTGGATTCCTTTCATGTTAATTTCTTAAATCTGTTGTCATTTATGGCATAAATTCCTCTTCTAAATTTACTGTGGTGTTCCTGACTCTATCTGGGAGGAGACTGAGCAGTGGAACGTGTCACTTTTACACATAAACAAGAACGATCTGTCACACTACTACACTTTAAAACACAGTTCGTATGTATATCATGTCACACAGTCTCATACGGAACCTAAATCCGCTTTCTTTTATATGCTGTATATGATAAGATACTGTCATCCCCCTTCCCTTCTGTGTGAAACGATGAATGAGCAAATGTATTTCTAGTTGCATGCTTGATGGTAGCAGACAAGCATGTCTGCTAGAGAACAGTAGGACCAACGTCGGAACAGGTAGCTACGCTTTCTAAAAGCAAAGAGGTTTCTATTCTTGGTATGGTCCTGTACGTCCCTTGTCATGTTGGTATAGAAAGCTGCCTCTCTGGTCACTTCCGTTTGTATCTGTGAGGCACCCTCAGGAGGGGCAGTCCGTCCGTGGCGAGCATCTGAAGTGGTAAGATCTCTGGCTAAGGGCGTCTCTGCTAAGTCCGTAGGACATTGGATTTCTGAAGTTCAGCCTAACTGAAAATTTAATCATCTTTATTTCAGGCTTAGATCTAAAATATCTTATATTATCTTAAATTGCAACGCAGTGTAATTTGAGCATGAACTTCAGAATATCTTGCAGTAGTTGCTTTGTCACTACTTTGTGAGTAAAGTGGAACCACATGTTGATGATCTGTAACTCTAAGATGCGAATGTGTGTGAGATTATAACGTCTCATCTTGACAATATTTTTCAATATAGCAACTTTTCTTTATGTTCAACCCACGTGGGGTGTACTTTGTGAGACCAGTACCCCTGCTTATACAATTGTTTGACCCATCAAGATAATAGTAAGACAATAGTAACCAGTTCGAGGTTTTTCTTTTGTAAATCGCGTTTCGATGTAATTTATTTTAATTATCAAAATTATTGTGGAGTTACACTCTGTGTGTAAACGAAGTTGACCATGGGAAGCATGTGGCGTAATCATCAAAGTAGCCCTCAGCTATTCTTTTCGGGAAGATTTCACAGAAAGTTAGTATGAATTTAGTATACCAGTCTGTGGTAATTTCATGACGGACAGGATTGCACTACAAACGTAACTTCTTTGGGTGAAAATCGAATCGGTTGGTTGTGGTTAATTTCCTCTTGCATACGTTCCAACGTTCTTCGTGTGTTATTTTATGAATGCAGTGTTGTATGCAGTCTCCCAATCTTGGCTCCATAGTTGATGTGTTCCGTAAGATTACAAACTCACATTTTCACAATCCTAAATAAGGCACCAGTTTAGTTATGAATCAAGTTTAATATGCTGAAATTTTAACGGAACAATGATCGATGTTAAAATAAATGTCCAAATATAAACTGATTTATTTCTTTTTATTTAAATTCTCTTTGTCACTGGTTGTCGTAAGATGCCTATTAAAAGATTATAATTAATGTTAGTCTGGTTGGGAATTTGGTAAGCTAGACTGGATACCTGGTGAAACAGTTGCTCAGTAATGCAAGGTTAACTTCCCCAGATAGCTCACAGCTTTTAATCCGTTTTTATTATCTTGAATATCAGCACCGCTTTCAGAACAACTTAATTAAGCAACATTACAATATTCAGTACAACTCTCTCATAGGGACCCCACACACAGACTTGTTAATAGATAGACTTACAACCGTTTTAGTAGGAGATTAATTGACTCGGATATGTTGACTTCTGAAATGCAGTCTCTTGAACAGACCGTTGGCCATCAGGATGGCTGTCCCAAGCCGGATTAGCAGAATGTAATTGCTTGTTGTGGTAATCCAGTGAACGACTTTGGGTTGACTGGAAGTAGAAAACTGTTCCTCCATTATGTAGATGTAACTTGCCGTGCTGGTCCTGTGTGGCAAGGACCATGTACCGAACTGATGCATGTCTTTGAGCAAAGGCCTCTGCTGACGCAAGGGTGGGAGTGCCCTCGGCAAGGACCGCTAAGTGGGACATGCATTCTCACCTCGCACCAGCTTGTCGAGGCCGGTTCTCGACCACCTGGCAATTGCCTCTCTACGGAACGCGGTTCCAAACTGAAGCGCCTAGAACCGCACGGCCACACCGGCCGGCTGGCATATGCTGTGCCGTTTAGACTACCATTGATGAAATATGGGAAAATAATTGTAATACCAAGCATCCCACACCACACGTTAACTCTCCATTGACGCTGATATTCCACCTGTCCAACCCACCGTGGGTTGTCGCTGGACCAATACTGCATGTTCCTTGTATTTACAAGTCCTTTGTTTGAGAAGGAACATTTATTTGTAAGTAGAACATTGAAGAAACAGTTCGGGTTGGCGAGGATTTGCTGCTGACCCTCTGACAGAACAGTACGCGATTCTGGAAATCATTCCCATGCAATTCTTGATGTAGGTGTACATGGTAAGGATGGAACCGGTGACGTGTAAAGAATACGATGTACACTGGTTTTAGGAATGCCAATCTCGTGTACAAGCTGTCGTGTGCTCACATTGGATTCATAACAACGGAAGCGAGAACAGTAACTTCGGCAGTTTCGTCTGTGAGAGTGTTACGACGATCGCGTTGTCGTAGGTTGAAACTTCCTGTTTCCTGAAGCATCGCAATAAGGCGAGAAAACATCCGTTGGGAAGGTGGGTTCTTGACAGGATATCGCTCTCTATACAGTTCCGCTGCCTTCGTAGCATTTCGCCTACCTTCAACAACAAGAATAAAAGAAACGTTATGTCGATGCAGTTTGTGAGAATGACGGCCTTTAATTTATGCCTACTCTACACAACAGTATTTAAAAGGACTAAACTATTGTAGTAAACGTAGCCAGACACAAGAAAACACTATTACAATTAGTGTTCTGGTAACTTTGTAAGTAGGCTGTTTATGTTTTCTTTATGTAAGTAGGCTGTTTAGGTTTTTTTATTGGTAACGCCACCTCTGTATGAAAATCACTGGCTGTGCTGTGTGCAGTCTGTGGCTAGTTTGCATTGTTGTCTGCCATTGTAGTGTTGGGCAGCGGCAGCTGGATGTGAACAGCGCGTAGCGTTGGGCAGTTGGAGGTGAGCCGCCAGCAGTGGTGGATGTGGGGAGAGAGATGGCGGAGTTTTGTAATTAGTCATGAACTGCTATATTTATATATGATGATATCAAGGTAAATACACTGTTTGTTCTCTATTAATATCTTTCATTTGCTAACTATCCCTATCAGTAGTTAGTGCCTCCCATAGTTTGAATCTTTTATTTAGCTGGCAGTAGTGGCGCTCGCTGTATTGCCGTAGCTTGAGCAGCGAAGATTTTTGTGAGGTAAGTGATTTGTGAAAGGTATAGTTTAATGTTAGTCAGGGCCATTCTTTTGTAGGGAATTTTGAAAGTCAGATTGCGTTGCGCTAACAAAATATTGTGTGTCAGTTTAAGCACAGTCATGTATAATTGTTAAAATGGGGACGTTTCAACTTACATTCCTCATAGATGAATAGTTTTTCTACCTTCTCTCAGTTAGTGTACATTCTACTCACACAATTCTTCAACTGACGATGGTTGATGGATAACGGGCTTGCATTCTGTGTACATTTGTCCTCTGTCAACGTCAGCATGTGGATGTGTTCCATTACCCCGAGTACCTGCACTAAGCGCTGGGAGCGTCAACGTCAGTGTTGTGTTATGTAATTAATAACGTTGTGTTTCAGTGAAACGTACACTATGATACATTTTTGAATAGGTCTTTAGGAGAGGCAATAAATTACCGAATAAAGACTACAAGGTTCCATTTAAAACAGTCATATTCCTGTTCATACACTCATGGAAATTGAAATAAGAACACCGTGAATTCATTGTCCCGGGAAGGGGAAACTTTATTGACACATTACTGGGGTCAGATACATCACATGATCACACTGACAGAACCACAGGCACATAGACGCAGGCAACAGAGCATGCACAATGTCGGCACTAGTACAGTGTATATCCACCTTTCGCAGCAATGCAGGCTGCTATTCTCCCATGGAGACGATCGTAGAGATGCTGGATGTAGTCCTGTGGAACGGCTTGCCATGCCATTTCCACCAGGCGCCTCAGTTGGACCAGCGTTCGTGCTGGACGTGAAGACCGCGTGAGACGACGCTTCATCCAGTCCCAAACATGCTCAATGGGGGACAGATCCGGAGATCTTGCTGTCCAGGGTAGTTGACTTACACCTTCTAGAGCACGTTGGGTGGCACGGGATACATGCGGACGTGCATTGTCCTGTTGGATCAGCAAGTTCCCTTGCCGGTCTAGGAATGGTAGAACGATGGGTTCGACGACGGTTTGGATGTACCATGCACTATTCAGTGTCCCCTCAACGATCACCAGTGGTGTACGGCCAGTGTAGGAGATCGCTCCCCACACCATGATGCCGGGTGTTGGCCCTGTGTGCCTCGGTCGTATGCAGTCCTGATTGTGGCGCTCTCCTGCACGGCGCCAAAGACGCATACGACCATCATTGGCACCAAGGCAGAAGCGACTCTCATCGCTGAAGACGACACGTCTCCATTCGTCCCTCCATTGACGCCTGTCGCGACACCACTGGAGGCCCTCTCGCAGTGTCCGGAGCAAGTATGGTGGGTCTGACACACCGGTGTCAATGTGTTCTTTTTTCCATTTCCAGGAGTGTATCTTTGCCAAAACAAAACTACAACGAAGGCAATCAGGCTGATTGATGTCCCACTGGCGGATAAAGAACATCTGCTTGAAACATTTTGTAATTTGCATCTGGACAAACAGTTATTTAAGGTGGTCATTTCTCCATTTCTTCATGTTTACCTTATACCGAGATGCTGCAGTTCTCAGTCTATTGAGGACCTTCCATGTATGGCAGGTGGTAAGCTGCAGCAAGTTCTTCTTTGGGGTCATCCCAATATTCCTCTTATGATGAAGTACGCCAGAGTTGTATTCTATGCATTGCAGGTGGTGTTGGAATTGGTTGCGGAAATAAAAGAGCTATTACGTGCGATTTTCACAGAATGGATTGACAGCCATGGGCTGGTATTGTTAGCCAATAAACAGATTGTAACAGAATTTAGAAATTGTATTTTTTGTGAAAACATACGCTTTTTCGAATGGGACAGTGCCTATTGACACTGTAAACTAAAAATCAAGTGAACTAGAACGTCAGAGGTGTTTGTCGCACGATTCTACTCGAATCGTTTGTGAGATACGGTGTTTTGAAAAGATTCCACATCGACACTTGCTTGTGCCGTTCAACCCGCTTAGTTGCTAGGTACGATGATGTTATGCTTGTTTATAGTGTGCTTTTGTGTTCCTTGAGTGCATTGCGACTTGCTAGTGTGTTAGTGTGTGACAGTCCAAGCAGAATGTCGTCAATGGACGATGGGGTTTACCAATGCAGAAAAAACCGACACACCGATGTTGTATGGAGAGTATAGGAAGAATGCAGTTCGTTTTCCTATGGTGTACTGTGGCGTGTGTGTGTCGGCTCGATGGGGATGGTGGTTCAAGTCTGGCTGACACAGGTCGGCGTCCGTCGTTCGTGATAACTCCGATGAGTAACTCTCGAAACAAACTCCTCGCATTGTTTGGTTAGTTTCAGGTACTATCTCCCTCTAACACATATCCGCGTATCGGTGGAGCAGCACGGCGGACTGTATAAGCGGCCCTCTCTTATAATTGAAGCAATGGTGTTCGAAGGATGTCTGTCTTCTTTACTGCCACACGCAGCGACTGCACCTCTCGCTACCGCAACAACTCCCTTTATCTGAAACAATAAACCTAATATCCTCCGCGTGTTCGCGACGGCCTTATAAGCTCACGCGAAACTTGATAACAGTAGTTCTTAACGCCCGGTTTTCAAATGAATGTTCAAACATAGATAATATGATATTTCGAATTATAAGTTCCACCATTCAAGACGATGCCAGATTATAGTCTTGCGAGTTGCGAGGATGTTGATTTGTGAAGTATTATAACGTCGTTAAGGCGTCGCCACGGTGCTAATTCAACAACTCCTGCGTCGTAAATCCAGAGATAAGGTATTCTCTAAATAAAGTACAGAAGGCGTCGTATTTCGATGTAAACTTACTGTTCCCTGTCAATAATGTCACTAAATCATCTTTAACTTCGGTGTTCTCTCAAGTAATAATTATTTCACAGCAATAGAGTAAAGTGCCATTAAATGATGTAGCCGACACGAATCATTAAAGTTTTATCTGAATTTATTGAACTTCTGAATTACTTAACCACTGCACTGGAAAGCACACCGATGTGTCATTCAGGGAATTGAAGATATTTGCATCAGCGGTTCTGACATTGACTACAGCTTCCGACAACAAGGCGTACCTGTGAATTCTTCATCATCGCGTGTAGGTGTTTCCTACTCAAAGCTGTTTGTAGAGTTTATGTCGGCGGTTGGTATGTTGCTGTATACTTCAATGTTCGTGACTATCACAGATCATGGCGACTAAGTCCCAGAGTTCACTGAGTATCATAAGACTTATTTTTCCTTCGCGTATAATAACCGTTCCGTTGTCTGGCTAAATGGTAACTGTTATTTTACGTCTGTTGAGAATTCTGACTAGAACGTCAAGACAATACTGGAAAAGCTTTAAAACTCCAGGTCGGTCTGAAAAATCTAGTAGCGGTCTGTAAGCGTAATGTTATCGCAACTTCTACAAAAGAGCAAATTAACATCTCCATCGAGGTCCTACATTGTAGTCGCAGTGAACTTTCAGCTCGATGCGGCTACAACTCTCTTCTTTCATAAATGTTATCTCTGATCACTTGATCTTGTCTGGGTGTTAATCTTCGTAAGGCATATACACTCCTGGAAATGGAAAAAAGAACACATTGACACCAGTGTGTCAGACCCACCATACTTGCTCCGGACACTGCGAGAGGGCTGTACAAGCAATGATCACACGCACGGCACAGCGGACACACCAGGAACCGCGGTGTTGGCCGTCGAATGGCGCTAGCTGCGCAGCATTTGTGCACCGCCGCCGTCAGTGTCAGCCAGTTTGCCGTGGCATACGGAGCTCCATCGCAGTCTTTAACACTGGTAGCATGCCGCGACAGCGTGGACGTGAACCGTATGTGCAGTTGACGGACTTTGAGCGAGGGCGTATAGTGGGCATGCGGGAGGCCGGGTGGACGTACCGCCGAATTGCTCAACACGTGGGGCGTGAGGTCTCCACAGTACATCGATGTTGTCGCTAGTGGTCGGCGGAAGGTGCACGTGCCCATCGACCTGGGACCGGACCGCAGCGACGCACGGATGCACGCCAAGACCGTAGGATCCTACGCAGTGCCGTAGGGGACCGCACCGCCACTTCCCAGCAAATTAGGGACACTGTTGCTCCTGGGGTATCGGCGAGGACCATTCGCAACCGTCTCCCTGAAGCTGGGCTACGGTCCCGCACACCGTTAGGCCGTCTTCCGCTCACGCCCCAACATCGTGCAGCCCGCCTCCAGTGGTGTCGCGACAGGCGTCAATGGAGGGACGAATGGAGACGTGTCGTCTTCAGCGATGAGAGTCGCTTCTGCCTTGGTGCCAATGATGGTCATATGCGTGTTTGGCGCCGTGCAGGTGAGCGCCACAATCAGGACTGCATACGACCGAGGCACACAGGGCCAACACCCGGCATCATGGTGTGGGGAGCGATCTCCTACACTGGCCGTACACCACTGGTGATCGTTGAGGGGACACTGAATAGTGCATGGTACATCCAAACCGTCATCGAACCCATCGTTCTACCATTCCTAGACCGGCAAGGGAACTTGCTGATCCAACAGGACAATGCACGTCCGCATGTATCCCGTGCCACCCAACGTGCTCTAGAAGGTGTAAGTCAACTACCCTGGACAGCAAGATCTCCGGATCTGTCCCCCATTGAGCATGTTTGGGACTGGATGAAGCGTCGTCTCACGCGGTCTTCACGTCCAGCACGAACGCTGGTCCAACTGAGGCGCCAGGTGGAAATGGCATGGCAAGCCGTTCCACAGGACTACATCCAGCATCTCTACGATCGTCTCCATGGGAGAATAGCAGCCTGCATTGCTGCGAAAGGTGGATATACACTGTACTAGTGCCGACATTGTGCATGCTCTGTTGCCTGCGTCTATGTGCCTGTGGTTCTGTCAGTGTGATCATGTGATGTATCTGACCCCAGTAATGTGTCAATAAAGTTTCCCCTTCCCGGGACAATGAATTCACGGTGTTCTTATTTCAATTTCCAGGAGTGTATTTTGAGTTTTTTATTTAGAGTTTCATGTTTCGTATCATCTGATGGTCTTTCAATTAGTTCTTTCCTTGTAATAAACGTTGTTAGTTACATAGTATTTCTGTTTTCTGTTTGTCAAACTTTCAATAGTGTTAATATTTTGTTGCCAGTAGCTCCCGTGAAGGTCAGAATAACTAATTTTTTTCATATATCTTTTGCTACCAAAGGGATGACATTAGGGGCTCTAGATATTTGTGGTGTAACAGTACGCAATAAGATATCCCACTAGAAGTCAACTAGCTCGGCAGTTATTTATCAATCTCTTGGTTCAAATGGTTCAAATGACTGTGAGCACTATGGGACTTAACATCTGAGGTCATCAGTCCCCTAGAATTTAGAACTACTTAAACCTAACTAACCTAAGGACATCACACACATCCATACCCGACCGTAGCGGTCACGCGGTTCCAGACTGTAGCGCCTAGAGCCTCACGGTCACACTGGCCGGCATCAATCTCTTAAGTCAGGTAGGTGAAAGTGGGAATGTAGCGCACAGACAACGCAACAGGAGGGAACAAGTGACGACAGAAGAAGGGGAAATTAATGTTCCTGCTGCTGTTGTACGAGTAGTTAGCTCCCGTGAAATCACACGGGGAAGTGACATGTGTCAGGGAAGTGCCTTACACATTCTCTATCGACATATGTCCTAATTCTATCACATCTCTCTCCATCAAGGGCTGCATGAAACGACACGAGAATCTTGTTATCATCTGCACATGGGCATTAAGACACGATAATCCGTATGTATCACTTATCTTGTTTAGTGATGAAGCCACACTTACCACTCAAGGAGTAGAATGTAAACGTGTGGTGTGGGATAGTGAACCATCAGCTCACAGGCCCATTTTCCACAGAGGAACCTTGAAAGTGTGCAAGTACTGCAGCCTCCTAACGACCACCTTCCATCGATGTTAGAAATGTTACTGTGCAGACTAGGAGGAACCTATGGTACCAAGATGATGGCTGTCCAGCCCATCCTGCAGGAAGCATCACAGCATATCTTCACGAACTGTTTCCAGATCGTTGGACTGGACGCAAAGGACCATACCTTGACCGGTCCATGCCCCAGATTTGATGCCTGTAAACTTTTTTCTGTGCGGAAAGCTGAAAGACACCATCTTCAAGGATATATCAACTATACCAGATGATAAGCAACGATGTTTCACTGCAGTCTGCTCGGAAATCTGCACTGAAATGCTAGCACATGTGCAACTGTCGTTCCATGCCAGATTGGAAGCGTGTCTCATCTCTCTTTGTGGTACTTTTGAACACGACCTATGGTGGTCAGTTGTCTTCCTAATGGTCAGAGTCCACATAACTAGTGTGTACACTTGTGTTTTCCTTAGTGTGTGCTTGTGCAGGTACTGTACAAGTACGATAACACGTAAACTACTCGCACTAGAATCCTGCAACAAACACCACTGCATTATAATTTACCCTACTGTTGTTAATGTCAATAGCCAATGTTCCAGTCAAAACAGTATATGTTTGTACTAAAAAGACACTTTCTATGCATTATTAGAATCTCTTGATTGGTTAACAATACGAGCCCCAGCCTACCAATCCATTCTGTGCAAACCGTATGTCAACAGCACTTTCCATTTCCGCAATACTTGCGCTGCAAGTTTCAGGTGGCTTACCCTGTATAATATTTCCACGGCCCATTAAAAGTGGAAAAAAAGTTACTCAGCGTCTGTAACATTTTGAAAATTAACAATTGAACCAATAATTAATAAATAAATATAACTTTCACTTACGGACATTGTCATACAGATCAAACTTTAAACTCTTTCTGCAGCCTAACGTTGGAAAATAACAATTTTTTGCATCATTACATAGTTGTAAGGTGGTGGACATGCAGTCTATAGAAAGCAAATACAAATGCCATTACCTCTTGACGTTTCTGCAGATGTCTATTGGAATCCTGTAAGCCCTGCTGAACGTGCAAATTATGATCCGAGGGCAGTTCAATAAGTAATGCAACACATTTTTTTTTCTGAAACAGGGGTTGTTTTATTCAGCATTGAAATACACCAGGTTATTCCCCAATCTTTTAGCTACGCAACACTATTTTTCAACGTAATCTCCATTCAATGCTACGGCCTTACGCCACCTTGAAATGAGGGCCTGTATGCCTGCACGGTACCATTCCACTGGTCGATGTCGGAGCCAACGTCGTACTGCATCAGTAACTTCTTCATCATCCGCCTAGTGCCTCCCACGGATTGCGTCCTACATTGGGCCAAACATATGGAAATCCGACGGTGCGAGATCGGGGCTGTAGGGTGCATGAGGAAGAACAGTCCACTGAAGTTTTGTGAGCTCCTCTCGGGTGCGAAGACTTGTGTGAGGTCTTGCGTTGTCATGAAGAAGGAGAAGTTCGTTCAGATTTTTGTGCCTACGAACACGCTGATGTCGTTTCTTCAATTTCTGAAGAGTAGCACAATACACTTCAGAGTTGATCGTTTGACCATTGGGAAGGACATCGAACAGAATAACCCCTTCAGCGTCCCAGAAGACTGTAACCGTGACTTTACCGGCTGAGGGTATGGCTTCAAACTTTTTCTTGGTAGAGGAGTGGGTGTGGCGCCACTCCATTGATTGCCGTTTTGTTTCAGGTTCGAAGTGATGAACCCAAGTTTCATCGCCTGTAACAATCTTTGACAAGAAATTGTCACCCTCAGCCACATGACGAGCAAGCAATTCCGCACAGATGGTTCTCCTTTGCTCTTTATGGTGTTCGGTTAGACAACGAGGGACCCAGGGGGAACAAACCTTTGAATATCCCAACTGGTGAACAATTGTGACAGCACTACCAACAGAGATGTCAAGTTGAGCACTGAGTTGTTTGATGGTGATCCGTCGATCATCTCGAACGAGTGTGTTCGCACGCTCCGCCATTGCAGGAGTCACAGCTGTGCACGGCCGGCCCGCACGCGGGAGATCGGACAGTCTTGCTTGACCTTGCGGCGATGATGACACACGCTTTGCCCAGCGACTCACCGTGCTTTTTTCCACTGCCAGATCACCGTAGACATTCTGCAAGCGCCTATGAATATCTGAGATGCCCTGGTTTTCCGCCAAAAGAAGCTCGATCACTGCCCGTTGTTTGCAACGCACATCCGTTACAGACGCCATTTTAACAGCTCCGTACAGCGCTGCCACCTGTCGGAAGTCAATGAAACTACACGAGACGAAGCGGGAATGTTTGAAAATATTCCACAAGAAATTTCTGGTTTTTTCAACCAAAATTGGCCGAGAAAAAAAATGTGTTGCATTACTTATTGAACTGCCCTCGTAGATGTTGGTGCGCCATACAAGTAACTACTGCGCAGTGAGGGGGTGCGGATGTACAGTAGAGTGTCGATTATCGGAACTAATTGTGGGTCATGCGCCTTTGGAAAACCAGTTTAATCAGTTTGTTTACTAATTTACCGATAAAGGCTACATTTGTTTATAAAAACAAAATTTTCTTTTATTATTACAAAAGCAAGGTACAGTAGGAATACACACAGCTCAGCTTAATAAAAAAAAACTTAAGTAATACACGGCGTCACTGTTGCATGCAAAGTATCTAGAAACTAGAGATGTACCGGATCAGAGATGTACGGGCATCCGCCATAAGTTGCTCATTGGAAAATCCTGAGTTAGTTTGAAAGTAGTTTCAGTCGTCCAAATAATGGAAAAAAATGTATATATAAGCACGTAGGACGACTATCAGTCAGACTGGGCCAAAGTTTCCACGAACACGTCCACACTTACCATGTTGCGCATCATTATTTCAGAGACTTCCGTTTCGACGTGATTCAACTGCGCAACAAAGACGAGCAACATTGCGTCTCGGTGTGCAGTACATTAACCAATTTGGTTAAGCAGTCGTTCGGTTGATAGACATGCCGATAATCGACGCTCAATTGTAGTGTAAAATGCCTAAACATGTTGTCCTATGTATGTGAGATAAATATGAGATTAACCAACGTTAGAGGATGGTGACTCTGCAACTAAGTGACCTAAAGAGTACAAGGTTGGTAAACGCATAATTACAGATATAAAAAAAATACGAGCACAACAAATTATGTTCCTAAGCTTGCTAATGCAGGTGGATCTTCAAGTCGTAAACCTCTGAAGCTCGCTACGAACACTGATCCAGATGACGCCGTTTACAAGTGATACACTCAACAACGATCACAGGGAGAGCCTAGCTTTGGTCCCATTTCAATGTGGAAAGGCAAGCACTGGCTGCTTAAAGCGCTTTATGTCAAGACAATATATTCGTGAGCTTCAAATACAAGGAGAAACTTTCTACTGATTCTGCAGTTGATGATTCTTCCACAATCGTATCGAGGGAAGAACATTAGGCTTTCAAAATTGTTTACAATGCTGACAAAGCTGGGCTCAATTGGAAAGCTTTTCCAGGAAAAACTCTTGCTTTACCTCGTAAATTAGCAGCACTTCGTCTTAAAATAAGCAAGGATCGTACTACAGTTGTAGCTTGTGCCAGTGTCAGTGGTAGCCACCGATTACCTGTTCTCGTCATTGGTCAAATTAAGAAACCGTTGTTTGAAAGACGTTAATATGTCTGTGATGCCAAGTGTTTACAGCTCACAGAAGAGCACCTGATGGCTAGTGCGTTTTTCACGGGTTCAATTATGGAAGCTTTTACACCGTCTGTAAAAGTTCATCAATTAAAGACCGGCAAGAGGTAGAAGTACAGTATTACTCCTTAACAACACACCAGCTTTTCCAGCATGTGATGTCTTAAACGAAAATGAAGAATTGAATAAAATTGATGTGTCGTCCATCTAACGTAATGTCCTTATTATAGTCGGTGGATCAAGACCTTATTGGGACTTTCAAGCCGTATAGAAGACGTTCAACAATGTATGAGTGTCGGCGATGCAGCTCCAGGACATTAAATCATACAGGATAGCGATATCCTAAGTCTCTGATGGTCTAGAAAATGAACATAAAGATGGTTAAAGGAATGGAGTGGTATTTTTAAGGTCAAACATACATGTCTGGATACTGGCTTGCGATAGTCTGAAGCCTAAGACGGAAGAGACCAGTACTAGATATCTACCATGAAAAAAAAAAAAAAAAAACTGTATAGGTACAAATGAAATGATTTCGTTAAGCATTTCAGCTATATCTCTTGAAACAGAGGATTGAGCTGAATCAGAGAAAGATAGTTACGTAACACATCATTAAATTACGTCCAGGAGCGTAATTCACGTTCCATCCACACGTTGGGGTTGTCTGTCTGAAACGTTTATCGTTATCGCGGCAGGGTCTCAGTCCGGTAATGACGAAGTTAAGTTGTCTACCTACTTAACTAGTTGTCCAACGCTATTCAATATTTAATATAAGTGTGTATTCACAAATAATTTTAAATATTGTTGGCTGAAACTGAAAAATGCTGGTATTAATAACTGTGTAATTCTGTAATTTCGTAAGTTTCTTAACGGGAGATCTAAATCGTTTTGAAAAACGATTATGAGAAGCTTTACGATGCAGCGATTTTCTTACCATATCGTTGCCGATTTTCGTTGTGGCAATTTAAAGAAGAGGAAAAACGTAGATGAAAAATAGAAGTCTTTACCCAGCGATCGTATTACCACTATTGTGGCGAACAAATACTGCTTTTCATCCTCTGTTATTGCGAAAGTGATTTCTAACATAGATTATCTGTGACGTAAAAGACAAGAGCAGTTTTATTTTCTCGGTTTAACGACCTTTCTGCCGGCCGGTGTGGCCCAGCGGTTCTAGGCGCTTCAGTCTGGAACCGCGCGACCGCTACGGTCGCAGGTTCGAATCCTGCTTCGGGCATGGATGTGTGTGATGTCCTTAGGTTAGTTAGGTTTAAGTAGTTCTAAGTTCTAGGGGACTGATGACCTCAGATGTTAAGTCCCATAGTGCTCAGAGCCATTTAAACCATTTGAACGACCTTTCTGGACTCTAAACCATAAATCTGATAACCCGATTTCACACCTTACATGAATATCACTCAATTATTTAATGCAGTTGACAAGAAAATATCAAATGAATTTATCAGGATAAGTCTGTGCCATTCCAGAAAACTGTCTCGACAAGCACAGAAATGCCAGACATTAACAAATCCTTCAATTTTTGTAACGTTTGTACGAATTTACTAGAGTGAAAAAGACGTCGAAATTTCGGACAATGATTGCCCAAATTCTAAAGTCTAGCGTAATTCCAATATTTTTTTTTCATGTAGCTGAAGTTTCCGTGAGATCAGATGTTCTTGACTTCTTGTGAATGTTGGACCTTTCTTGCTTTGAAAATGGCACTGAGAATTTTTCTTGGGTAGACTAATTGTGCCATTGCAGTATTTCTCTTGGAGTTAAGCGCAGGTGATATACTGATTATCTCATTGCGGTGTTTTAGCCTGGACTTAAGCGGGTGTTATTCACTAGCCACAGGAATAATACGTTTACACTACCTATGATTTCCCTTAGCGTGCTTGGAAGTGTGGAATGTAGCTCGTGTATCAAAGATGCATTGCCGTGTTGATCCAGGGCCGAAATATCAACACCATTAACAAATGACTTTTACTTTTGTTTCTGTAATAAGGCTTAAGGGCTGGAGCGTGGAATTGTCAACACTCACATGCATAGACTGAAAGCTGAAAATCGTAAAACAGTAGCTGCCAGAATTATTATTACTTTTCTTTCTTAATGGTGTTGCAAACTGAAAAGCTGATTGATCAGACGTTATTCACTTTCCTGGAGCGTCCATGGTGGTTGTAGTGTATTCATACTTAACACATTTTTTTTATTTATATAGACTGAAGAAAAATATTTCTTGAGAACACTGTCATTGCCACTTCCCATAAAGACAGAAACAAAAGTGAGAAGACAATAACAGAGCGCTGAGTGGAAAACACAAACATCTGGAGAGGTATTCCGTAAGGTGTAAGCAGTATAAAGCCTCAAAACATTCATATGAACTGTGCAAAGAAACAATGCGCAGTTTTCGCAACTATCGAAAAAACGCACTGCAAAGCGATGCAGATATTAAAGCAGGGAGTGTACAATGGAACACAGTTCGCTGACAGCACAGTCTTTAATATTTCCTTCAGAAGTAAAACTCCCATTCAATTTACAGTAATTAGAAGTTTATAGTAATAAGAAGAACGTAATTTCCCGCCATATTGATCACAAAACTATGTTACGTTCAGAAAAGCGAAAACATTCTTATGACACAAAGAGACGCAAACAGCAATAAAAGGTATATTTAGTTGTGCATGGGCCACATTTGCCAAGTAATGTCTCGCAGACACTGCAGGTTTTTCTCAAATTATTGCCTGATCGTTTGATATTAATTTCTCTAAATAATTATCGAGGGGCAACAGCTAGAAGAGACTTCTATGATATGTGGTAGTTTGCGAAACAAGGTTTCCTCATTGCTTGATCTCAACCATTGAAGCTTTCACTATCTCCGAAAAGAGTCATAAGAACTGCTGTGTGGATCTAACAGCGCATTGAGCTCAGTTACATATCGTCAGTTCACCAGCTCTTTTTTTAACTGAAAAATTTGGTTAGGCAGCCAGTGCAAAATGAGAATGGCCAGTAAACACGAAAACTAGCGATCTCTGAGGTGACATGAGCACGGACAAATTTGAAAAAGACATTGGAAAATCGTAAAATGAAACAGAAATATACATCGCTTAACCCCCAAATAGTATCCTGCAATGTCATTAGAAATTCCAGCAAAACAAATGAAATGACATGGTATATTCTCAGGTTAACAAATCTTGTAACAGCCATTAAATCCCATAGCTATTTATTTCCTCTTCAGGACTACCTTCGATTTCTTAAACCACCTTCTTCTGCCTCCACACAATATTTTTTCAAAAAAAAAGAAAAAAGAGAACAACTGCTGATTATATGAAGCCCCACCGTTTTTTAGACTTCCCACAATCGAAACGAGTTACACCAATCCTACATCAGTTTTGATAACTGATATACTGTCGAAATAAATCTGCGTCCATTAGGGCAGTAAGATCTCTCTTCTGTCCATACGAAGGACATCAACCGCCTTGTCGATTCCAAGAGTTCGCAGCGGTCCCTGAAATTTTTAAGATCCTTGCATTTTCGTTAGTCGCCGCTGTAACCACAGTTTGTGTGGCATGTTGCCGCGCCCACACGCCTTTACGCTAGTCTAGCTTCTTGTGTCCCAAAAACAGTACTCTACAACGTCCTGCGTCCGACCAAACCACAAGTAACTCTCTCTCTATCTAATCGTCAGAAAATTTCTCATGACGTCCTGGTAAACCGTCACATCAAGTACAGGACAGGCGAGAAAAGTGGATTCGTATCATTAATGGCTGTATACAAACGGAGGCATCCAACAAGCCTACCAGTCTCAGCCGGTAGCTCTTTAGAGTGAGAGAAAAGGGGGTGGGGAGAATAAAGGCAAATAAATATTAGAAGAAATGTTTTACATATTTTTTGGTATGATGCAGGAGTTTTCCGTAGAGGAGAAGAGAAAGATGAATTTTGAATAACAAAAAATTACTTTGAAAAAGTGCCACATAATTTATTACTTTTTAAATTCATAATCAGATAGGAAAAAGAAATGTAACATAAAGAAATGTTTTAAAATATTTATTTTCATTAAAAAGGTAACTTAAAGGAAGATTAAATTATATTTTATTATCTCGGGTTCGATATTATTCTGTCACCAAGTGATCTTCTACGTGCTATCACTGACAGAAAACTGAGCTAAGGGACAAGTTAAGAAAATAAAATGTATTCAGGGGTTTAATATCTTATCTAGAACACCCCATCATTTCCTACTTGAATCACGGCTCTTAGCATGGGATCTGTGAGGAGTCGCACACATTTTCCAGAAGAGACACCATCTAAGCACATTGGGATCCATATGAAACTGTTGTGCATAGCGATCGCTAATATAGCAACGGCGAAAAGAATAGCATTCAATCGGAAAATACGTCGTTTTATTACAGAAGAGCTAGATTTCAGCTATTACATAGTCATCTTCAGTGCATATAGCAAAAGGTGACAGTCCGAAGTCTCTGGTAGTACACAATATACGTTGATGTAGAGCATAAAGGACTCCAACATGGACTCATCTATGTTCATGTTAGATTGCTGTGTGCTCTACATCAACAAATATTGTGTGCCACTTGACACTGGACTAAAGTCACCCTTTGGTATATGCACTGAAGATGGCTATGTAATGCATGAACTCTAGATCTGCTGTAACGAAACGATGAATTTCAAGATCCACTCCTTTTTTTCTCCATTGTCTAAATTCCTCCCAGGCTTCAAGAAAATAGTCACAACGTGCGACAGATATAGCTGGTTGGTTATCTTACACTTGTCGAGCAACTTCAGCCCAAATGTTCTCCACTGGACTCGTATCAGCAGCCTGCGCCGGCCAGTCCATGACGTTGATGCCCTCGTCAGACGGCTACTGCTGAACGATTGCAGTAGAAACAAATTATTTTAACGTGAATAACTTGCATTGTGTAAACAGCTCGTGGTCTCGTGGTTAGCACTCCTGACTGTCGATTACGGGGCCACGTATTCGATTCCCGGCCATGTTCAGGATTTTTTCCTCTTAGGACGTGTGTGTCTGTGTGTGTGTGTGTGTGTGTGTGTGTGTGTGTGTTGTCATCATCACCGAGGCGTCAAATAAACCGGTTTGCACACGCGGATGAACATCCCAGCCAATAATGCCATACAAACATTTATATCGGTCAATAATGCCCTTCAATTTCATTTTTTCCCCTCAGTGTATAGCATTTGCACTGAAGGAAGCATCATATTCTTCATTATGGGCGTACTGCCTGGTATCAAGAATTCATTCAATTTTACAGTGTCACTTATAATCCATCTTGACTGCAAATTTTTATTCATATGACCGGTTTTGGTTCATTTAGAACTATCTTCAGATCTGTAACGATAATGATACTAATTTGGTATTTCAGGAATGCAAATCCTTTCCATCCTATCTAATCAACATCAAATATACCAGAACGTACCTGATATTTCGGTTACAGGAGTAACCCTTCCAAATCCAGCAACTTTCACATGCTGTGTCACATAAAATTGGTTGGCAGAATGCACGTCCTTTATATTAATTGCAACACTATTAGCGACAGATGGCGTCTGGTACATTTGTTACATTACATATGCACTTACGGTATTCATTAGATTTTTGTGATTAACTTTTATCTCCAAACATACTTATTTAAAATCTGTAGATGTCAAGGTTATAATCTGTACTTATCAAAACTGAGCGGATCGCGGTACAACACCGAAATGGCGGGAACCACGGAAGCAGACCGTGGAGGAAAACAAGTCTACACCAGCGCCATAGATATAGAAATCGCCCTATGCTTTTAGATCGTATAAAAATGACAATTTTACTATGTTTTTTAATTTTGATAAACGCAGTTTTTAACCTTGACGTCTACAGATTTTAATTAAGTATGTTTGGAGATAGAAGTTAATCACAAAAATCTACTGAATACCGTAAGTGCATATGTAATGTAACAAATGTACCAGACGCCATCTGTCGGTAATATAAATGACTTGAATTCTGTCAACCAATTTTATGTGACACAGCATGTGAAAGTTGCTGGATTTGGACAGGATACTCCTGTAACCGAAATATCAGGTGCGTTCTGGTACATTTGATGTTGATTAGATACGATGGAAAAGATTTGCATTCCTGAAGTACTAAATTAGTATCACTATCGTAACAGATCTGAAGATGGTTCTAAATGAACCAAAACCGTTCATATGAATAAAAATTTTGCAATCAAGACGGATTATAAGTAACATTGTAAAATTCACTGGTTGCTGCTATCCTATCAAAGACATTATGTCTGTTTTTGCAAAATCATTCAATTCTGCTTCTCTCGCAAAAATCAAACTCCACCAGGAAAGCGACAGCCGCCTTCTCCTCGAAGTCGCTACATATTCTTCACTTCTCTTCATGGCTCTTAAGACACTCCACGACCATATTTTCTCGTGGTGAGTACCTCACGCCAATGAAAATTACATTTTCCCAGGGCTTGTTCAGGTGAAGAAGCTACACGAATGCAATCTGGTATGAAATGTTTTCCTCTCTGAATTCCTGTTTCACAACGGGCCTTTGCCCGTGCAGTCCAGTTTCCCTCAGCCTTCGACGAACTGTGTCACTAAAGCCGAGGAAGCTGGTCTCTCACCGCAGCTGCTTCACGTTCAGGAAGAGAAACCGTCTGCTCTTACGCATTAGATCTTTGTCCTGGCGCGTTCTCAGTCACTTCCTGGCTGAGGCAGGAACTCAGTTCGTAGTGCCTCTTTCAAAATAGTTCCTCCAACATCTCTTAGCAGTAGCGGGTGAGCACACCGTACCTCCTGCCGTCATCTCCGGCTCAAAAGCTGCCTTCTCCAGTCATAGCGCCGACTCCACCTGGAACTGAATACTTCGAGTGAGCAATTGCGACTGCCTGCCTCTGATGTGATTTACGCTTGCCATGATTACACTGATATGTGAGGAAGAAGTGAACGTTTACGTCTGCGTCGAAACGGGCGATAGTTGTGTCAGACTGAGGATGACCTAGCCGTCGTCCTTTGTCATCTCCCCAGTAAACGAGGCCGAGTTTACGGCAGGCTTTCGCTGCCCTCTAGTTGGCCACAAGTCTGGATCCATCTCATTTCCGTCTGCTGACGCTTCGAAGCCGGAGCTGTAAAATAATAATAACTTTATGTATCTTAATTTCATAACACAACTGGCTTAATTCTGAAGAGTGTTAACATTTGATTTCGGAGCTTACTTCGCAGTGACCTGTTAATATTTAATTACCCATTTGTTGAGTGCTGTGGAACGTTTGGTCTTAAATACCTTGTAACCTGAACTGCAACCAGTTAAAGAGTTAGTCAGCCTGGTGGCGCATGTTTCTTAATTACAGTAGTTCAATTGAAGGTTATTAATAGAGTTTGGTAAGCGCCAGGAGCGCATTTTTTTCTGAAATTACAAGTATTATACAGATTGTTTTGAAAGGATAAATTGTTATTGACAGATGATTTAGTAAGCATTATCCGCATACTTTCTTAAATCTAAAATTTATTGAAATTAAACAGAACATCTGTTTTGCTGGGTGCTGTGACGAATTTTTCGTAACTTCAAATAGTTTACTGTGTTACCAGCATTTCGTTATAGTACGTCATAGGGGAAGAAATTTGCTTGATTGCGTCCATGCACTCACTGGTAAAACTTGTACAAATAAGCTGTCATCATGCAAACTGTGCGTATATTGGTGCTGTTGGGCTAACCCTCCCACTCCACAACCTTGTGTGTTGATCCTTTTGACCTGTCCGTATGACCGTCATTTCACTTTATACTCGTCTGACCAGAAATCCTTGTTTTCTTTCCATTTTACTTCACAGACCTTCACTCTATCTGGAGTGAGCATTTCCCTATACAGATATTCTATCTTCCCTATCACGTTCAAACTTCAGACATTCCACGCCACGATTCGTAGAACGTAACCTTTTAGTTTGTTATTAAATATTTTCCTTATGGTCAGCTCCCCCCCCCCCCCCTTCCCCCTTGGCAGTCCCCTCTTCGAGATCCGAATGACGGCTAGTCCCCAATATTTTTGCCACTGTAGAGACCATGATGACACATATTCATTTACAGACCACACGTCTTGTGGATATATGTTATGTCTCTAATTCATTGTTTTTCCATTACCTTATACACCCTCATGCCGTTGAAAATTACTGATTCTTCGGGCGTGGACAGTTCCCCCTCGCAAGGGTTAGAGAGCGTCCTGAACCTCAGTTGGCGAAATGAATGTGACCTCTGGTGCCGAAAGTCTTTGGCCACCATTGCTGATGGTTTTTATTCATGTTTTAAGCAGTGGCCAGGTACTAACCGCGGACCCAGAACAGTTCAGTACCTAGCCAATGATGCTACCCCTAGGTATTAGGTTACTTTAGTTCACATCATTCCCTATTTCACATCAAATGCAGTAAATAGCTGAATGTTAAAAAGCGAAGAAATCTAAGAAAGCTGTTA
The DNA here is from genome assembly GCF_021461395.2 of Schistocerca americana. Taxonomy (NCBI): domain Eukaryota; kingdom Metazoa; phylum Arthropoda; class Insecta; order Orthoptera; family Acrididae; genus Schistocerca; species Schistocerca americana. Next base: position 274,971,780 of record NC_060124.1, on the reverse strand, counting down.
ACCGTAACGCACATCTCAAATAAGAGAAGAGTTTGCTTGCACGAAACCGTGTATGAGAAATTGTTCTGGACGGTGAAATACATTTTACAACTGCAGAGGAAAGCAAACCATAGTCACAAAATTACTAGTGTACGTTGCAGACTGGAACTTTTATGTTCTGCGATCATAGCAAAGTGTATATCCTTTCACTTCATTATAGCACTTTCCTTCTGAGAAATCGCAATATTCTGTATTACCGAATCTCTCAATTTCAGGAAACTTTCCAGTACAGACTTCTAAAAAGTATTGTTAAATGTACTGTGGCGACATAGCGTACCAACTTGAGGGACTTAACTGAATGAGCAGAATTGGATTTTTCCTCTTGATTGATGGAAGTTAGCAGCGTCTGAAACGTGGAAAATTAACTTTATAGAGGAACGGTAAAGATTAGATGCGTAGATCTGATAACTATTGAAGTGATAATGAATCGACCTGGAGAGAATAGAAATTTATGGCACAATCTTACTAAAACAAGGATCGATTGATAGGAGGCATCCCGTGGCATCAGGGAATTGTGGATTTAGTAACGCAGGGAAACGTGGTGGGTAAATACCATAGACAAAGGCCAAAGCTGAACTACAGTAAGCGGTTTGAGGTGAATGTATGTTGCACAAGATGTGCATATCTACGACGCTTGAAATTTTATGTCACATCGAAACTCTCGTCGGCAGGTGCACTACCGTTTGAGCTGTGTCAGCTCGAATGACGACCCACCCCTATTGCCTTTATCCCCTGAGTACATCTTGTTACATGATGCTTTGCATAATACACTGGCGTGCGCAACTGCATCGATACAGGCCTTGGAGTCAGCAACAGCTCGCGTTCTGAATAACAGCTAGATTGCAATCACGTACCAGACATGGCATCGTTCACCACATGCACCACCAGCTGCCATAAAAACTTGAAGGGAAAGACGGAAACTCCCGACGAGAACACGTGATACAAGCAGTCTTGCGAGTCGCCGCTAGAAGTCAAGGCACTGACACCCCACTAAGCACTAGAAATAAAAGCATCTGCTTCACATAACTTGTTGCTGGGCTTGTACTCGCTAGCGTCTAAAGCAGGCTTAATTCGATCAGAATTTACGAGGGTCTCTGAAACTACACGTGCTGCGGCTCTTTTAGTTACCCGCTTAATTATGGCTGCCGTAATCCACTAGTTTCTCTCGCTCGGTAACGAGATGAAATGTGGTCCGTATTAATACCGACTGGGCTTCATCATATGTCAAGGGACACTCCTATTAGAAACATGGAGGATTCTGTCACTGTTAAGTGTAAAGACTGAAATTCTCTGTTCCTCCGTTTCGTAAAAGACTCAGTGGAATGCGCCAAATATAGCCTCAACTGAATTTATTTTGCGTTTTTCACATAGTAAATGGGAATGAAAGGGAATATATATTTAGGATGCGGCATTGTTCCATAACCGTGTGCAACAAAAATCTCTGCACTCTGAAAAGACCGAAATGTAATTGTCCTATTTTTTTGTCTTATTGATTGTTCAATTGTTAACCTGTTCATTATTCTTTGAATAACTGAAACTAGAGATGTTGCATGTATGCATGTTTTCGATGCACCTGTGTTCACTTCCTTCTAAAATTCTTTTCATCTTCGTAAGCCCAGGTTTATCACTTGTAGAAACCGTGTATTTCCCTCACTCGCCGCATTTCCGATACTCAAGCAACAGTTCTGAAAGAAATTCCCGCCATTAAATTGCATATTACTATTTATTTCTTTCACACACTCGTGATTTTGGGTTTATAGCCATTCTCAAGTCCTGGTTGAAATGTCACAAAACGTCTGACCTGTCTAAATGACAGAAACAAGTTATATACGAATACAGCGACTCATCAGTTACCAGTGGATATTGTACTGTTTATACGCACATCTATATTGATGAAACTTTTTCGACCACTGCTGTAAATTTATATAAATTTTTAATATCTCATTAGAGAATGTCTAACAAGTACGTTGACATATTCACGCTTTCGTGACGTTACCAAGTTTGTAACAACAGCACCAAAGAACATGACACGAGGATGAAATGCAGTCTCTAAATAAAGATTAATTATTAAAATAAAATACAGAAATGAACAATGAGCTACAAAACTCGCTGTCACCCCACAAACTCATATTTTCATGATCAAATAAATTAAGAAATACCACGCTTTTTGGTTGCAGGGATATAACAGTGAAGTTGCTTTGTGTCCAATTTTCGTCTGACGCAGCACATGTGTTTTCTCATGATAGAGAAGGAATAAACAAGAATACAACCATTTTATTTGTGTTGGACGAAATTTGTACGTTTTCGGTCTGAAGCGTAGACTGTAGCGTGAAACTTGTTCCTGATATCACCCCTCCTCTAATGGAAGACATTTCCATTCATGTGCTTTCTATCAATTAATTTTCGTCTTATACCCTCCACAGTCTCACAAAACCCTGCTTCGTTAAAGGCTATCTGATCCCGATAATCGGTTATTTCTCCCTGTTGAAAGAACCAGAGCTCCAAGCCGTTACAGGAAGCACTGAACCTCAAATACTTATAGGTACAGAAAGCTGGCTAAAGCCGGAAATAAGTTCAGCCGAAAGTTTTTCAAACGATCTAACAGTGTTCAGAAAGGATAGATTAAGTAAAGTTGGTGGTGGACTATTTATTGCTGTGAGAATTAGTTTGCCTTGTAGTGAAATTGAATTAGATAGTTCCTGCGAAACAGTATGGGTTGAGCTTATACTTGACAATCGGAGTAAACTATCAATGCGATCGTTTTACCGACCCCCCGACTCAGCACATATAGTTGCTGAACAGTTCAAAGAAAACTTGAGTCTCATTTCAAATAGGTACCCCACTCATACAGCTTTAGTCGGTGCTGACTTCAATCTACCGTCGATATGCTGGAAAAATTATACGTTTAAAGCCGGCGGCAGGCATAAAACGTCATCAGAAATTGTACTGAATGTTTTCTCAGAAAATTATTTTGAACAATTAGTTCATGAGCCCACTAGAAGCGTAAATGGTTGCGAAAGAATACTTGACCTCTTAGCAACAAATAATCCTGGACAGATAGTGAGTATCGTCACAAATACAGGTATTAGTGACCACAAGGCAGTTACTGCTAGGCTGAATACCTTGACACCCACAACCATCAAACAGAAACGCAAAGTATCTCTATTTAAAAAAGCTGATGAAAATGCTCTTAACGCCGTTTTAAGGGACAGTCTTCACCTCTTTCGATCTAGTCATGTAAGCCCAGAAAAGTTGTGGAATGATTTCAGAGAGATAGTATCGACAGCAATTAAGAGATATACGTACCACATAAATTAATAAGTGATGGTACTGATCCCTCACTGTACACAAAACGGGTCAGATCGTTGTTGCAGAAGCATGCCAAATTTAACAGAACGCAAAATCTCTAAGACTGGCATAGTTTTGCAGAAGTTCGAAATATAGTGCGTACTTCAATGCGGGCCGGCCGCAGTGGCTGAGCGGTTCTAGGCGCGTCAGTCCGGAACCGCGCGACTGCTACGGTCGCAGGTTCGAATCCTGCTTCGGGCATGGATGTGTGTGATGTCCTTAGGTTAGTTAGGTTTAAGTAGTTCTACGTTCTGGGGGACTGATGACCTAAGATGTTAAGTCCCATAGTGCTCAGAGCCATTTGAACTTCAATGCGAGATGCTTTTAATAACGTCAACAACGAAATTTTGTCTAGAAATCTGGCAAAAACCCCAAAGAGATTCTGGTCATACATAAAGCACACCAGTGGCACACAATCAATACCTTCACTGCGCGATAACAACGGTGAAGTCACTGCTGACAGTGGCACCAGAGCAAAGTTATTAAACACGGTTTCCGAAACTCCTTCACCAAAGAAGACGAAGTAAATCTTCCTGAATTCCAATCAAGAACAAATGCCAAAATGAGAACTATAGAAGCAGATGTCCTCGGTGTAGCAAAGCAGCTTAAATCACTTAATAAAAGCAAGTCCTCCGGTCCAGATTGTGTACCAGTCAGGTTTCTTTCAGAGTATGCTGGTACAATGGCTACTTATTTAGCAATTATATACAACCTCTCGCTTACAGAGAGATCCGTACCTAAAGACTGTAAAATTGCTCGAGTCACACCAATACCCAAAAACGGAAGTAGGATTAATCCGTTGAATTACAGGCCCATATCACTAACGTCGATTTGCAGTAGGGTTTTGGAACATATACTGTATTCGAACATTATGAAGTACCTCGAAGAAAACGCTTTATTGACACATAGTCAGCATGGATTCAGAAAATATCGTTCTTGTGAAACACAACCAGCTCTTTATACTCATTAAGTAATGAGTACTATCGACAGGGGATGACAAACTGATTCCATATTTTTAGATTTCCAGAAGGCTTTAGACACCGTTCCTCACAAGTGTCTTCTAACTAGATTGCGTGCCTATGCAATATCGCCTCAGTTGTGCGACTGGATTCGTGATTTCCTGCCAGAAAGGTCACAATTCGTAGTAACAGACAGAAAGTAATCGAGTAAAACAGGAGAAATATCCGGCGTTCCCCCAGGAAGTGTTACAGGCCCTCTATTGTTCTTGATCTATATTAACAATATAGGAGACAATCTGAGTAGCCGTCTTAGATTGTTTGCAGATGAGGCTGTCATTTACCGTCTTGTAAAATAATCAGATGACCAAAACGAATTGCAAAACGATTTAGGTAAGATATCTGGATTGTTCGAAAAGTGGCAATTGTCCCGAATAAAAAAAAGTGTGAAGTTATTCACACGAGTACCAAAAGAAATCCGCTAAATTTCGATTACCCGGTAAGTCACACAAATCTAAAGGCTGTAAATTCAACTAAATACTTGAGGATTACAATTACAACTAACCTAAATTGGAAGGATCACATAGATAATCTGGTCTGATCCATTATAAATGGTTTTTGAAAGCCTGCGACTGTAGAAACAACAGGTTTGTTAATAAATAAATAAATCTTCTGCTAGTAGTCACGGTTTTTCTATATTTTACTTTTCGCACAATAGTAAAGTAAAATAAAGAAAAATAGTGACTGGTAGCAGAACATTTATTTATTTACAAACAAACCTGTCACATAGATAATGTTGTGGGAAGAGCAAACCAAAGACTGCGATTCATTGGCAGGACACTCAGAAGTTGCAACAAGTGTACTAAAGAGACAGCTTACAGAACGCTTGTCCGCCCCATTCTGGAGTATTGCTGTGCGGTGTGGGATCCGAATCAGGCGGGACTGACAGATGACATCGAAAAAGTACAAAGATGGGCGGCTCGTTTTGTAGTATCGCGAAATAGGGTAGATAGTGCGACAGACATGATACGTTAATTGGAGTGGCAATCATTAAAACAAAAGCGTTTTTCGTTGCGACGCGATTTTCTCATGAAATTTCAATCACAGTTTTCTCCTCCAATTGCGAAAACATTCTGTGGGCACCCACCTACATATGGAGAAATGATCATTACGATAAAATAAGAGAAATCAGGGGTCGCACAGAAAAATTTAAGTGCTCGTTTTTCACGCGCGCCGTTCGAGAATGGAACGGTAGAGAGACAGTTTGAAGGTGGTTCACTGAACCCTCTGCCGGGCACTTTATTGTGAATAGCAGAGTAATCATGTAGATGTAGATGTAGATGTCAGTGCTATTTTAAAAAAATAAGATCGTGTACTCATCTTCCTTACTAGTGGTAAGTCACGAGTAGCGTTACACCCCCGCATGTTACAATAAGGTAGAACGAGTCAACGAGTATGAAGCTGAAGTGACCGCAGCGCCATAGTTCTCAGAATCGTTGTACTTGCGGAACTACAGCGGGGACGTCAGCACTGATTTAACACCGACGCCTTGATTTGTGAAGTATGCAACCGGCAACACTAGACTCTTATTGGCTCCGTTTAAGATTTCTAACACAAGCCATGGGACTGTTTACTTCTGGTATCAACGAAATCTACGTAAATCTTAATACGCTGCACTGCACTGCTAAACTGGAGAACGCATCATACATTAGGATATCATGGAGTGGCTCTCTCTGGTTTGCGTCCAGCATTAGGAGATTTCCGAGAGCTGTAATTGGATTGCAGCCAAAGTCACCGGTTCTAATACTCATTATCATATTTATCACCAAATGGAAATATTCACTAACAAATTTTCATTCATATTCTTTAATGAAAATTTTAAGTCTTTGCTTAAATTGTTATTTCCATGATTGTTTGGGTATTTACAATAGGTTAAAATGTGACAGAAAAATATGAAACATCAAACAGAAAAACAATTTTTTATTTCCAGAAACTCCTTAGACACTGTTGAAAATATTTGTTTTTGTTTTCATCTAACAGAAAGACATTTGGCATGCCTATAGAATTGTAATTTACTTTCATTACAGTTTGATACAAGCACGCGATATGCCTGTGTGTTACATGGAGAAAGTTACACGCATCACTGATACTGTAAAACAGGATTATCATTTCTATTTCATAGTTCACATTTTTTTACAAAATTTTAATTTATTATTAATACTCTCATTTTCATGAGGATGGCAATATGAATAAAGACCTGTTATCTTCATTACAACATATCAATCAATATTTGTCCATTAACATTTCCATTTCGTAATAAATATGGAATTAAGAAAAAGTTTGTTACTTTATCGATTACATTACGCTCTCTGCTAGCAACGAATTCGATAATTAACTAAATATACGCATGTATACTTGAAGACAATATTACAGATATGGGAGACGATGTAGATAAAGATGAGATGGGAGATAAGATACCGCGAGAAGAATTTGACAGAGTGCTGAAAGACCTAAGTTAAAACAAGGCTGCGGGAGTAGATTATACTCCATCAAAGTTACTGGACCTCTTGGGAGAGGCAGCTATGTCGAACCTCTTCCATGTGAGGAGGCAGGCGAAGTACCGTCAGGCTTCAAAAAAACACAAATTCCTTATGGAAGAATGGAGAAACTGGTACAAGTCGAGTTTGGGGAAGATCAGTTTGGATTCCAAAGAAATTTAGAACTTTCAAGGCTATACACACCGTACGACGTCTTTTATAAAATAGGTTAAGGAATGACAAACCTACATTTACAGCATTTGACAACATTGATTGGAGTGCTCTCCTCGAAATTTTGAAGGTTGCAGGTTTAAAATACAGGAAGCGAAAGGCTATTTACAACTTGTACAGTAACCAAACTGCAGTTATAACAGTCAAGAGGTGGGGAAAGAATGTAGTGGTTGAGAGAAGAGTGAAACAGGTTTGTAGCCTATGTTATTCATTACGTAAACTGAGCAAGCACTAAGAGAAACAGGAAAATCAAGAGCTGGAATTAAACTTCAGGGAGGAGAAAAAAAACTTTGATATTTGCTGATGACATTTTAGTTCTCTTGGGAGAGCAAAGAACTTGGAAGACCAGTTGAACGGAATGGACACTGTCTTGAAAGGAGAATATAAGGTGAACATCAATAAAAGCAAAACAGGGATAATGGAATGTAGTCGAACTAAATCTGGTGATACTGAGGGAATCCGTTTAGGAAAGAAGACACTGAGAGTAGTAGATAAGTTTTGTTATTTGAGCAGTAAAATAACTGATAATGGCGCAAGTAGAGAGGGTATAGAATACAGACTGGCAAGGACAAGATAAGCTTTTCTGAAAAAAAAAAAACAAATTTTTTAACATCGAATATAGATCCAGTGTTAAGAAGTCTTTTCTGAATATGTATGTATGGAGCGTAGCCATATATGGAAATGAAACACGGACGATAAGCAGTTCAGAAAAAAGAGAATAGAAGCTTTTGAAATGTGGTGCTATAGATGAATTCTGGAAATTAGGTGGGTAGATCACGTTGTCAATGGGGACGTACTGAATAGAATTAGGGAGAAAATAAATTTGTGGCACGACCTAACTAGAAGAAGGGATAGGCTGATAGGACACATTCTGAGACATATAGGGACCACCAATGTAGTAGTGGAGGTATGTGAGGCGGAGGGGACGGTAAAAATTGTAGAGGGAGACCAAGATAAGCTGCAGTAGTTATTCGGAGAGGAAGAACTTTACACAGGATACGAGAGGGGACTGAAGACCACAACGCATGTATACTATGTGATCCGAAGTTTACCCCGAGACCCATCAGTGAATATTAATGTGATGCATGTCAGCCCCCTTGCGCTTATAACAGACTGAACTCTGCTGGGACAGTTTGAATAACGTGTTTGTGTCCGTGGTGGAGAGGCAGCCCATTCTTCCTGAGAGCCGCATCTGGAAAAAGTAGCAATGATGGGCCGTAGGCTCAGGAGCGATCGATTTTTCAACAACTCCCAAAGGTACGACATTGGGTTTAGGCCGGAGCTGTGGACAGGCCAATCCATTTCAGAGATGTTATTGTCCACAAACCAGTTCCTCATAAATGACGCTTTATGACAGGGTGCATTGTCATGCTCAAACAGTCGCCAGCTATGAATGGTTCCACTTGTTCAGTACACAGTGCTGCAAATATGCTCATATCCTTTTGAATTTAGCATTTTCGCAAGCACGAAATACAGCCACATCCAACTACATCCGTACTTCACTATTGGCACTACGCATGATGGCTAGTAAGATTCTCCAGGCATTTACCAAACCCAAATCCTTCCATCGGATTGACAAATCACTTATTTCCAATCATCCACCGTCCCCGTCCTGTGGCGTGGCCCTGATCACTCACCACCTCAGGTGTCGCTTAGCACCGACTTCGGAAACGCGTGGCTTATGAAGACTTGCTCAACCACTGTACCCATCCTTTTCAACTCCCTACCCACAGTTATTGTGGCAGCTGGACTACTAGTAGCACTTCAGATTTCACGAATGATTCCTTCTGCTGATTTCATACGATGTTTTACTATCGCATTACATTGGCGTGATTGGATGCTTTTGATAAGATAGTGCATATAAAGAGAGAGGTCGTGGGATGTGGGGGGGAAGGGGGGTTGGGGGAGGAAAAAGGTTCTGCAGTAAGTTCTTATACACTAATAGTTTCCCCTGCAGATACATCGTAAATATCATAATTCAAACAAAATGTGAAATGTTATACCGAAACGTTTACTGTCCCTGTTTTCTACTTATAATCATTTAGGCAAAAGTAATTTCTCTATTGAAATTTCGGGACTAGTATAATTGGATACTTAATTGTAAAACGGTGCCAAATTTGTGAGCTGTAGTTATTACAAAGAAACTGTCTGTAGTGCAGTGTTTTCATTATTTATTCCTCAAACTTTTCCTTGTTACAAATGTATCTTATCACGGTGATTTCATGACACAATTGGGATTGTTTCGTGCTTTAGGCACCTTTATGAAAGGTGCTAAGTCCCATGAACTTATTCTAGGTGCTATGTTCTTAGTCCCTTTCCACAGATCTGCATATAATATTCTTTATGCTCATTCTTTTCCAAGTAAGGTATCGTAGCCTTTAAATCTTTCTTCGTTTCATCTGTAATTGAATGGATTGAGGAAATAGATTCAAAGGTAGCAGATTGAATGTTTCTTGCATGTTTCCCTTTTTTGAGCACATTCACCTTACGGATCCTTTCCATGTCGGTGTAACATTCTTTTATTGCTACATCTGTTGGATCTTATGTGACGCTGACAGCTTTTGAAATGTTCAGCTCCTTTGTAGAGTGTATCTCGTCCGCCACAGTTTGAATATTTTTTAAAAAAAACGGAGGTATTGGTAGACATTACTTTGAAAGTTCTAACTACCTTTTCTTTCTCGATCGTTTTGCATAGGTCACTAGATACAAATGCCTTCGTCACCGACTTCCTTCTCTCTATCAAGGCAAATTCAGAGTCACAGGGGAGAAAGCTCTCCTCACTAACAAGAAACCTTTCTTCTATTAGTGTGATCCATTATACGATTCTTGTTTTGTGTAGCACAGTTGTCACTCGAAACAACAAGGCTGTTCTTCGTTGTTATCCCGGTGTTTAACACTTTCAGAATGCCAGACGCGATTTCATTTCCACCCCCAGCAGCGATACTCTCCACTCAAATGCACATGTAGCATTGAAGAGTGTCACCTACAAATACTGCCTAGATGTAACAAAACTGACGTCGATAAAACATCCCGCATTGCGTTAGTGTGGGCACAAACATAACCTGCTGCATATCAATCGATATTCAGCAAATGTCACACTCAGGAACTGAGAAGAACTGATGTCACTCTTTACAAGACTTTGTGCCATTTCGACCTTCGTATGGTGAATCTCTAAATGCACCTGTGACTGCAGTGAACGTGCTTTTGCTTCAATGTTCAGTAGGTCACATGCCTTGCAGGTATCTTTCCTAGGCCTGTGGAAGGAAAAGTTGGGCTATTCTTTCAGAAAGACTCTACAATAAAAACTGGAATTTATGGCGTTTTCAGGAAACCCCTTATTATAGTGGGGATACATTCTTGAAATATTCAGGTCAGGACTGAAGTATTCCTGGCTTGATGTTGCTCAGCTGTAATGGCTGACTTCCCGGAGAAAGCCATTTATGTGCTGTTTTATACTCATTTTGTCTTCGTCGCTGTATTGTGATTGAGCGTGTCTTGTCCGGCAGTCGGTGAATTTAGTCTCTCCAAGAGTTTTGTTTTTAAGTATTTCCAACCTTTTCTTTCCAACAACAAAAATATCCATAAAAGTGGTATTGCAATCTGTTTGGAATAGAATACCGAACTGTTCCGTGGCGGCGACTTTCAGCGGGATTATCATCCGTTCCATGCCGACGATGCCATACTGGTGTAACACTAAGAAGACCCAACAGGAAGGCTCCTTGTCTTTAGTGGTCTTGCTTGTCGAACTTATAAAACAAATCTATTTTAAATGCAGGCATCACCTCACTGCACCTTAATCTACATTTGCATATTACCTAAAGGAAAGAACAACAAAACATTGTTTTCTATAGAGGACACTGGAAATATGTACACATTCAACAACAATCAATCGTTATGCAGATTTTACGGCCAATGAAGGGCTTAAAATCGTATCTGCGGTGCGGAACGGTTCTTAGCTAGTATAACCTTTATGTGTTTCATACGCTAATCCTTTCGTCTTTAATTTCTTCTGTTCATCTTTGAATGATTCACTGCCCTTCTTCTTCCGTATCCTACCCATGTGGCCATCATCTGCCATAACCTAACATATGGACATCACATACGTACAAAATGACTTAAAGATAACATGTAGGTATATAATATTTCATTAATATGACAATGTTATACGACTATATACGACCGCAAAAATATGCGATGTTTCTACACATACCTTATAAGTTGAAGAGCAATGATTCACAAAAAAGGACAGAAGTCTATGAGTACACTTATCACTGCAGCAAAATGAAACAAACAGAACAGAATGGCACATTGCACCATTCTCATGAAATCAGCAGGCGACTTAGCACCATTGCCCGCTAGTGATGGCACGTGTAACTGCTTGGAAATCTTGGTGAACGTAGCACTTGTCATACGTAATCCTCCTCGTTATCCTGCATTTTTCATTAATTTGGCACTTAGCAGCTTTCTACAATTAAACATCCAATTATTCTTCTGACCAAATCTCGAAACCAAACAGTGTGCTACCAGTAGCACTACTCATGCTCACTTCCCCCTTCACAGTGGAATTACAAGTTTTCAGTCGTTTCTGGCCACTTATTCCTTTGTATCAACCCCTCCAAGACACAGGCGATCATCACACGCCACACCACCCACTCCTTCCATCTCCATGATTTCTACCTAACCATTTATGGCTGTCCTATCCACCTCACTCCTACCCTCAAATACCTTGGCCCAACCCTCGATCGAAACCTCAACTGGACTCCTCATCTCCTTACAATTCAACACAAAGCCCACAACACACTCTGCCTCCTAAAACTTCTCTCTGGCTGGACATAGGGACCGCATCCTTCTACCATCCTTCACACCTACAAATCCTTGATCTGCCCGCATCGCTTGGATTTCCGCCCCTCCCAGGTTCTATAAAGCCCTCCAAATCCTCGAGTGCCATGCACTCCGCCTCACCTTCTGATCCGCACACATCCTCTACGATCTCATCCCCTTCCCCCTTCTTCTCCTTTTCCATGAACACATTTGCACTCTGTATATTGTCCGCCGACTCGATCCCCATCACCCCCTGGTGCCCCCTTCCTCACTACCCCCAACCCGTTGCCGTGCCTATACCATTGTGTCCCGCCCTCTCTCTACCTCCACACCCTCCACCTCCTTTCTTAATGCAACTTCCAGCACCAACCCCTCACAGATGATGAGCTTCGCCCTGACATCTACCTCTCCCACAACTGTAACCCCACCTTTCTCCTGCCTCCTCCTCACAGCTCTCTCCTCCCCCTACCATCTCCTGAGTGGATTTCCCCCTCATACACCCCTCCCTCTCCCATGCTACCCTTCAGTGACTCTGCAATCACTCCTCCCTTGTATTCCCTCTTCATCACCCGCCCTGCCCGTCTCCTGCCTCATGGTGCGCCTACTGCCCCCTTTTTCTTTCCTGTTCTGTATTTCTCTAAAGCCAATTGGCTGATGAATGGTGGACAGCCCTCCGCTGCCTATATGGGGCAGGGGAATGAAATTAAAATAAATCCATTACAAAATCCATATCTTCCATGGCCAGCAGAGGCTCTCTGGTGCAACCAGTGGTTCCTTCACATTGATGTTGTTGTTGTTGTTGTTGTCTTCTGTCCTGAGACTGGTCTGGTGCAGCTCTCCATTCTACTCTATCTTGTGCAAGCTTCTTCATCTCCCAGTACCTACTGCAACCTACATCCTTCTGAATCTGCTTGGTGTATTCATCTCTTGGTCTCCCTCTACGAATTTTACCCCCCACGCTCCCCTCCAATGCTAAATTGGTGATCCCTTGATGCCTCAACACATGTCCTACCAACCGATCCCTTCTTCTAGTCAAGTTGTGCCACAAACTCCTCTTCTCCCCAATTCTATTCAATACCTCCTCATTAGTTATGTGATCTACCCATCTAATCTTCAGCATTCTTCTGTAGCACCACATTTCGAAAGCTTCTATTCTCTTCTTGTCCAAACTATTTACCGTCCATGTTTCACTTCCATACATGGCTACACTCCATACAAATACTTTCAGAAATGACTTCCTGAGACTTAAATCTATACTCGATGTTAACAAATTTCTCTTCTTCAGAAACGCTTTCCTTGCTATTGCCAGTCTACATTTTACTGTATATCCTCTCTACTTCGACGATCATCAGTTATTTTGCATTTTGCACCCCAAACAGCAAAAGTCCTTTACGACTTTAAGTGTCACATTTCCTAATCTAATACCCTCAGCATCTCCCGACTTAGTTCGAATACATTCCATTATATTCGTTTTGCTTTTGTTGATGTTCATCTTATATCCTCCTTTAAAGACGCTATCCATTCCGTTCAACTGCTCTTCCAAGTCCTTTGCTGTCTCTGACAGAATTACAATGTCATCGGCGAACCTCAAGGTTTTTATTTCTTCTCCATGGATTTTAATACCTACTCAAAATTTTTCTTTTGTTTCCTTCACTGCTTACTCAATATTTTTTTTTTTTTGTCGTCAGTCTACTGGGTGGTTTGATGCGGCCCGCCACGAATTCCTTTCATGTGCTAACCTCTTCATCTCAGAGTAGCACTTGCAACCTACATCCTCAATTATTTGCTTGACGTATTCCAATCTCTGTCTTCCTCTACAGTTTTTGCCCTCTACAGCTCCCTCTAGTACCATGGAAGTCATTCCCTCATGTCTTAGCAGATGTCCTATCATCCTGTCCCTTCTCCTTATCAGTGTTTTCCACATATTCCTTTCCTCTACGATTCCGAGTAGAACCTCCTCATTCCTTACCTTATCTGTCCACGTAATTTTCAACATTCGTCTACAGCACAACATCTTAAATGCTTCGATTCTCTTCTGTTCCGGTTTTCCCACAGTCCATGTTTCACTACCATACAATGCTGTACTCCAGACGTACATCCTCAGAAATTTCTTCCTCAAATTAAGGCCGGTATTTGATATTAGTAGACCTCTCTTGGCCCGAAATGCCTTTTTTGCCATAGCGAGTCTGCTTTTGATGTCCTCCTTGCTCCGTCTGTCATTGGTTATTTTACTGCCTAGGTAGCAGAATTCCTTAACTTCATTGACTTCGTGACCATCAATCCTGATGTTAAGTTTCTCGCTGTTCTCATTTCTACTACTTCTCATTACCTTCGTCTTTCTCCGATTTACTCTCAAACCATACTGTGTACTCATTAGACTGTTCATTCCGTTCAGCAGATCATTTAATTCTTCTTCACTTTCACTCAGGATAGCAATGTCATCAGCGAATCGTATCATTGATATCCTTTCACCTTGTATTTTAATTCCACTTCTGAACCTTTCTTTTATTTCCATCATTGCTTCCTCGATGTACAGATTGAAGAGTAGGGGCGAAAGGCTACAGCCTTGTCTTACACCCTTCTTAATACGAGCACCTCGTTCTTGATCGTCCACTCTTATTATTCCCTCTTGGTTGTTGTACATATTGTATATGACCCGTCTCTCCCTATAGCTTACCCCTACTTTTTTCAGAATCTCGAACAGCTTGCACCATTTTATATTGTCGAACACTTTTTCCAGCAGGTCGACAAATCCTATGAAAGTGTCCTGATTTTTCTTTAGCCTTGCTTCCATTATTAGCCGTAACGTCAGAATTGCCTCTCTCGTCCCTTTACCTTTCCTAAAGCCAAACTGATCGTCACCTAGCGCATTCTCTATTTTCTTTTCCATTCTTCTGTATATTATTCTTGTAAGGAGCTTCGATGCGTGAGCTGTTAAGCTGATTGTGCGATAATTCTCGCACTTGCCAGCTCTTGCCGTCTTCGGAATTGTGTGGATGATGCTTTTCCGAAAGTCAGATGGTATATCGCCAGACTCATATATTCTACACACCAACGTGAATAGTCGTTTTGTTGCCACTTCCCCCAATGATTTTAGAAATTCTGATGGAATGTTATCTATCCCTTCTGCCTTATTTGGCCGTAAGTCCTCCAAAGCTCTTTTAAATTCCGAATCTAATACTGGATCCCCTATCTCTTCTAAATCGACTCCGGTTTCTTCTTCTATCACCCTCATAGAGGCTTTCAATGTATTCTTTCCACATATCTGCTCTCTCCTCTGCATTTAACAGTGGAATTCCCGTCGCACTCCTAATGTCACCAAAGGTTGTTTTGACTTTCCTGTATGCTGAGTCTGTCCTTCCGACAATCATATCTTTTTCGATGTCTTCACATTTTTCCTGCAGCCATTTCGTCTTAGCTTCCCTGCACTTCCTATTTATTTCATTCCTCAGCGACTTGTATTTCTGTATTCCTGATTTCCCGGCACATGTTTGTACTTCCTCCTTTCATCAATCAACTGAAGTATTTCTTCTGTTACCAATGGTTTCTTCGCAGCTACCTTCTTTGTACCTATGTTTTCCTTCCCAACTTCTGTGATGGCCCTTTTTAGAGATGTCCATTCCTCTTCAATTGTACTGCCTACTGCGCTATTCCTTATTGCTGTATCTATAGCGTTAGAAAACTTCAAACGTATCTCGTCATTCCTTAGTACTTCCGTATCACACTTCTTTGCGTACTGATTCTTCCTGTCTAATGTCTTGAACTTCAGCCTACTCTTCATCACTTCTATATTGTGATCTGAGTCTATATCTGCTCCTGGGTACGCCTTACAATCCAGTATCTGATTTCGGAATCTCTGTCTGACCATGATGTAATCTGATTGAAATCTTCCCGTATCTCCCGGCCTTTTCCAAGTATACCTCTTCCTGTTGTGATTCTTGAACAGGGTATTCGCTATTACTAGGTAAAACTTGTTACAGAACTCAATTAGCCTTTCTCCTCTCTCATTCCTTGTCCAAAGCCCATATTCTCCTGTAACATTTTTTTCTACTCTTTCCCCTACAACTGCATTCCAGTCGCCCATGACTACTAGATTTTCGTCCCCCTTTACATACTGCATTGCCCTTTCAATATCCTCATACACTTTCTCTATCTGTTCATCTTCCGCTTGCGACCTCGGCATGTATACCTGAACTATCGTTGTCGGTGTTGGTCTCCTGTCGATTCTGATTAGAACAACCCGGTCACTGAACTGTTCACAGTAACACACCCTCTGCCCTACCTTCCTATTCATAACGAATCCTACACCTGTTATACCATTTTCTGCTGCTGTTGATATTACCTGATACTCATCTGACCAGAAATCCTTGTCTTCCCTCCACTTCACTTCACTGACCCCCACTATATCTAGATTGAGCCTTTGCATTTCCCTTTTCAGGTTTCCTAGTTTCCCTACCACGTTCAAACTTCTGACATTCTACGCCCCGACTCGTAGAACGTTATCCTTTCGTTGATTATTCAATCTTTTTCTCATGGTAACCTCCCCCTTGGCAGTCCCCTTCCTGAGATCCGAATGGGGGACTATTCCGGAATCTCTTGCCAATGGAGAGATCATCATGACACTTCTTCAATTACAGGCCTCATGTCCTGTGAATACACGTTACGTGTCATTAATGCAGTGGTTTCCATTGCCTTCTGCATCCTCATGTCGTTGATCATTGCTGATTCTTTCGCCTTTAGGGGCAATTTCCCACCCCTAGGACAAGAGAGTGCCCTGAACCTCTATCCGCTCCTCCACCCTCTTTGACAAGGCCGTTGGCAGAATGAGGCTGACTTCTTATGCCGGAAGTCTTCGGCCGCCAATACTGATTATTTATTAAAATTTAGGCAGTGATGGGGATCGAACCCAGGACCGAAGACGTTTTGATTATGAATCAAAGACACTACCCCTAGACTACAGGTCTCAAAATACAGATAGAACAACATTGGGGAGAGGCTACAACCCTGTCTCACTCCCTTCCCAACCACTGCTTCCCTTTCATGCCCCTCAACTCTTATAACTGCCATTTGGTTTCTGTAGAAATTGTACATAGCTTTTCGCTCCCTGTATTTTACCCCTGCCACCTTCAGAATCTGAAAGAGAGTATTCCAGTCAACATTGTCAAAAGCTTTCTCTAAGTCTGCAAATGCTAGAAAGGTAGGTTTGCCTTTCCTTACTCTAGCTTCCAAGATAAGTCGTAGGGTCAGTATTGCCTCACATGTTCCAACATTTCTACGGAATCCAAACTGATCTTCCCCGAGGTCGGCTTCTACTAGTTTTTCCATTAGTCTGTAAAGAATTCGAGTTAGTATTTTGCACCCATGACTTATTAAACTGATAGTTCGGTAATTTTCACACCTGCTTTCTTTGGGATTGGAATTATTTTATTCTTCTTGAAGTCTGAGGGTATTTCGCCTGTCTCATACATCTTGCCCCCTCCAAAGTTCTAGCACACTGGACTCGCATTCGGGAGGACGATGGTTCAATCCCGTCTCCGGCCATCCTGATTTAGGTTTTCCGTGATTTCCCTAAATCACTTCAGGCAAATGCCGGGATGTTTCCTTTGAAAGGGCACGGCTGATTTCCTTCCCCATCCTTCCCTCACCCGAGCTTGCGCTCCGTCTCTAATGACCTCTTTGTCGACGGGACGTTAAACACTAATCTCCTCCTCCTCCGTCCAAAGTTCCAGGCAATCATAATAGGCCGCACCACCAACACCTTCCACCTCCATGATTTCTACCTAACAATTTGGGGTCATCCTATCCACCTCACTGAAGTACCTTGGCCTCACCCTTCACCGCCACCTCACATGGGCTCCCCATCTCCTTACAATCCAACAAAGCCCACAATGTACTCTGCCTCCAGAAACTCCTGTCCGGCTGGAGATGGGGACTGCATCCTTCCACCATCCTTCACACCTACAAATCCTTGATCCACCCCATCCTCTGTGTGGTGTCACCGCCTGACACCACACTTGCTAGGTGGTAGCTTTAAATCGGCCGCGGTCCATTAGTACATGTCGGACCCGCGTGTCGCCACTGTCAGTGTCGCAGACCGAGCGCCACCACACGGCAGGTCTCGAGAGACTTACTAGAACTCGCCCCAGTTGTACGGACGACTTGCTAGCGACTACACTGACGAAGCCTCGCTTATTTGCAGAGAATATAGTTAGAATAGCCTTCAGCTAAGTCAATGGCTACGACCTAGCAAGGCGCCATTACAGGTTATATTCTTGATAACGTACCGTCAAGAACGATGTATTCAAATGATGGATTAAAGTTAAGTATTCCAGCAGCTACATACTTTTCTTTATAGCATTCATTACGTATCCTCTTTCAGACCTCACGCCAGCCTGCGTGAGTTTAAGCGCGTGCCTTTCGGTTACCCGTCACTGTGGATTGGCTGTCTTGCCAGTCCACAACACTCTGTTATGATAGTGTTTCTTGGATTTCCGCCCCTCCCATATTCTATAAGGCCCTCCAAATCCTAGAACGCTATGCACTCTGCCTCACCTTCTGTATCTGCTTTCTGTTCCCCACATGCATCTTCGATGACCTTCTCCCACCTCCTTCGCACCCTGTACATCATCTGTCAATGCAACCCCCCACTCCATGGTGTCCTCCTTCCTCTCCACCCCCAGCCTGTTGCTGCACCTTTATCATTGTGTCCTGCCCTCTCTCCATATCAAGACCCTCGACATCCTTTCCCAATGCAACTTCCAGCACTTACCCCTCCCAGATGATGAGCTTTGCTATGACATTTACCCATCCTACCAACTCTAACCCTACCTACCCCCTCCCCCCCCATTCCTCAGGGCTCCCTCTCCCTTCCTCTTTATTTCCCCTCCAATCTCCTCCCTTTCCAGTACACCCCTTCTATGTCTCTGAACTCCGTCCTGACTTGCTTTCCCTCTCCATCCCCCACCCAGCCCATTGCCTGCCCCTTGGTGCGCCCACTGACCCCCTATTCTCTTCATCCCGCCCCTCCCCCTGCACCATGATCTCCCCTCTTTTTTCCTAGTCTCAGGCCTCTCCCTCGGCAGGTCCCTCCCAGCAGTTTTTATTCTTCATCATATGTTCTTATCTCTTACAGTGGTTTTAATGAGTCTTTGCTCTGGAGTGTTTTAATAATGTGGCCAACTTTTAACCTGTGCATGTGACTTCAATGTATTTTATGTGCCCCACAAATCGCCAACTGTGTTTTTTAAGCTTTATGTCGACTTCCTTTTTTAACTGTCCCACAGTGAAGGTCTCTGTGTCAGTGTATATTTTGACCCCCATTGCCTCCATTTATTCTGTTTTATGTCTCACTTTTTATCGCGTCTATATGTACAGTTTTTTCCTTCTATTAACTGTCACGTCACTTGGCTGAAGAGCAGCGGATTGTGGCACTGCCAGCCCTCCTATCCCCATACGGGACAGGGGAATGAAATCACTATAAAGAAGAAAAAAAAAAAAAAACAGAGGCTCTCCTGCTTGGATGCAGGAATTCTATGTTACGTAGTTCCCGCCTAATTCTGTGACTCTGTTTCATTAAACCATTTAGTGAACTTGTGTAACCTTCAAAATTACTTGCGTGGCAATTTTACATGGTGCGACACGTCATGTTGTGTCGGAGGAAACCACAATAGTTCATAGTTAGGGGATGCACCCTTAGGAAGAGTAACTGGGCAGTTGCTTAGTCCCATTGGCTAACACTGAGGTAATGCCTCCTTCATTGGTTTTCCATGAATATACCTCTAAAAGTTGTAGATAAGGAAGCAGTTCCACCACAGCTGTTTTACCGGACACTTAGCCACATAGGTTGAGGGGAAGGGACGGAGGAGAAGACAACCTCATAAAAAGCCTGGGTCCATTTGGGTGTGGAAGGTATCACACAGTAAAGGCCCCAACGTAAGTGGCAGGTGGTCCCACAATGCCGCTAAGAATCTCGGAGGTGACTGAAGGAAGGAAACCTGCGACCTGCGTTAATACCAGAGGCTCAGTCGCAACAGACCTGACACTAGTCTACTCTACAGGTCACTGTTGGAGGAATTTGTATTTAGTAGAAAATGACAAAGGAGAAACTAGCAAGTAGATATTTGCAGTATTTCAAAACAGTCAGTTACGTCCTTAAGGAAGTCTAGTAACGACATTAAAACTATATTCCTCGTATTACACAGGCGGCTTAGTCTAGTCAACTCGTTTATCAGTCGCTGGAGTCTGATTATAATGAGACGACTGACAACTGACTGACGTAGTTTTTACACACCTTGTCGTCTCAGATATGGTGCTTTATCTCTCAAGACTTTTGCTCGTTATTAGAGCTATTTGAATTCCATGGGGCTTCCAGATATTTCTAATCATCCGTCGCTACAGTACGTAGTCTGCGCAGTTTTAATATATATGTATCAAACGTAGTTCGCGTTGTGTTGTTGCCTCTACTGGCAAGACGTCCCAGCAGTACACGCTCACAAGTTTCTAGTCGCTGAAAACTTCAGCAGTTTTCAGTTGTCTAAGGCGGAACGCTGTCAAAAGCGAAATACTATCCGATAGCTCTATCAGAAACTTCCGACACATACAACCGTTCGAACATGTCGAAGAAATAACGGTAACGAGATGGTAACTGTATTTCTTCAAGTGATGGAATACACAGCCACAGAGATCAGCCACAATTCATACAGATATATTTACCGTTTCTCTATTTTGGCTTTTTCTGATTTAGGTTTCCAGTGGTATCTCTAAATAGCTTCACAGGACAGTGGCACGATGCCATTGATAGACTTCTATGTAATGATATGCACTGCTGGAAGAAAATAGTACACTCTTTTCAGTTCACTCAATATTTATTGTTGAAACAGTGCATATGGCGTACATGAAGTGATTTCATTTACATATTAACAGCACAGGCGGTTCTGACGAACCAGGTATCGACCCATGCTAAAACACCCATACTAGTATGTGTTGTAGCCTCTACAGGCGGCAATTCAGTTTCTGATTCTGGTATCCTGTCAAACGTACAGACGGGATATACTGTCGTAGGATACGTTATGCCATGCCTGCTTCACCTGTTCGCGTATTTCTGTAAGAGTTGTTGATTTGACGAGTCACACTAGTCACTTCTAGTCCCGTTGGAACAGCACATTACATTCGTGGTCAAAGAATGGAAAAAGAATACGTCTAACAATATTCTGCATGTTAGGAGTGCTGGTTAGCGTTCCCTCCATAAACATTACATTTGAACGAGAGCTGTAGCTTATCGCACCCCAGACCATATGACGCCTGGGGTGAGGCCGGTGAGTCTTTGACGAATGCAGTCTACGAGAAAGTGCTGACAGAATCTGTCTTCATTTCTGAAGACGAAAACTCACAATTTCATGGCACAGGTGACCCTCTGACGGCACAAAGCTGAACCGTGCATGTCGATGCGGCGACGGGCTAGAGGTGTGCCTGCTCGTAGTCTACTGCTAAATAACCTTTCTGCAATAGTTCGTATTCACACGTCTAGGCTCACAATTCCTCTTATCTGTGCTGTGGTAGCTGTACGTTCTGCCACTGCTGCTCTTACAATACGACGATCCCGGCTGGCATGTGTGCCGTATGGACGTCCAGAACGCCGTCTATGGGTGTTAGAATGTTCACTTGATCACTGATACCAGCATCATATACAACTGATGCCGTATGTCCAACTTGTGCGGCAATTCTCCGAAAGAACCATCCCGCAACTCAGAAGGGCACAATTTCGTCAGTTTCAAACAAGCTCAGCTGGCTGTAGGAAGCATTAGTGCATGTGTGTGACATGTTTGCGTGCTTGCTTCACGCATCTGCACCGCATTTCGTCTTCTGGCAATGTGCATTCCCTATTAGAGGTTTGATGTAGTTATGTGTTGGCGGACAACGTTGAAACCAATAATCAGTACATCCAATACCCCCCAGGTGGCGTACGTCGTCTTTGGATCAGAATCGACGCCGTCTTTCCTTGTGTACTAATTTTTGTCCGTCATTATATGGAATACACATCCTCATTTCCCTGATGTTGCAGTGATTTATTTCTTTCTTTCGACAGTGTGGTGGCAGGAGATATCTGCATATCACAGCAACATTTATACTAGATTCATGTGGATATAGTTTGGGTATGTGGCTGCTACAGAAAATTACGTTACAACATTGGCTCCCAAATCGTGGATAGCTGTTCGAAAAATTTGCTACGAGTGTCGTAATACAAACAATAACTTAAATGTGTACCAGAAACTGGGCTTAAATTCAAACATCCCCTCATAGAAACACTCGTCATTGCCGTCCTATGACTGTGGTTCTACCTCAGGCTGGAGTCATCTTCATTGGTTGTTCGGCTGTAGTGTCTGTATAGACTTCAGTGAAGTGAGGACATGCATATTTCATCTGTTGGTAACGTTTCGGTTGATGGCCATTTTGGTGTAACAAGCGACGCCACGGTTGTCTGTATGGGTCAATGGCACTCTCTCCCATCCTTTTTTTAACCAAATGTAAAGGAGACTAGAGAAGAGCTTTCCACCATTGTACAAATCACCCTCCACTATGGTTTCGACACATTGACTGAATCAAGGCCTAAACCAAAAGCGTTATACATTTACCAAACAGCTTTAAAAGGACCCGGGTGGAACTTGGTGGATATAAGTTTTCACGGGCTTAGATCAGTGGATCAAGACGTGTTAGTCACCAAACGACAGTGAAATACCCTATAACACGTGTGGAAAGCCTATACAGTGTTAGAATTTGAACTGCAACGCTAACAATAAAATGCTATGCGCAACAAGATAGTTGTAGAAACATGTTTAAGAACGACTGGAAGAAAAATTCAGGAAATGAAATCACTCAATTAGATTGAAACAACATGTCAAATCTCCAAATGAAGATATTAACAACAGATTCATAATATGCATAAAGATGACGCTACAGTGGTGTAACACGAGATCCAAATTGCTAGCAGTCAACGGAGATGTAATTATTAACAGAATATTGTGTTCATCTGTATACTAGGTGGTACGAGGACTCATCGCTTTCACTAGAATGTGTCTCAAAGTTTTAGGTTCTAACTATACAGAAAAATACGACCTGACCCACTCTTGCACAGCTACACTATCTCGGCTGGACGACGTGTTTACGATATGCAGTGATATACACAAAACTTTCTAGTGAATACGTATGTCGATTAGAGAAAACCCCATCAGAATTTCTACATAGTTCCTGAGATTAGCCCTACCACACAGACAGAAAAACACTGCGGCAAACTTAAAATTTGTTATTTGTATAAATAAAGGGCCTTAACTGATTTTTTTCTGGTGAATACTGCGGGCAGTATGAAGTCTGGAATGAGCAAATGATATAAGCACAGAATAGTAAACTGCTAATGTGTCGTAAAAACAATAGTCCGTCCCCTCGATGTTGGTGACCATATCAATTAAAACAAGATGCATTCGTCTGTGGTGTGTACGCAGTGAGTTTACCATTTTCAGTTCATTGCTGGTTATAGAAGATGGAGCGTTGCTTGTAACCAGAAGAACTTAAAAAACTTAGTCTTGCGACTAGTGTACACTGAGGGGAACAAGTGATGGAATAGCGATATCCTTATATTCAGATGGTGGTAATATTGCGTACACAGTGCAGGTATAAAAGGGCAGTGCAATGGCGGAATTGTCTTTGGTACTCAGGTTGAAAGCTTTCCGACGTGATTATGGCCGCATTACGGAAATTAACAGACTTTGAGCGGGCAATGGTAGTTGGAGCTAGACGCATGGGACCTTCCCTTTCAGAAATCGTTAGGCAATTCAATATTCCGAGATTCACAATGTCAAGAGCGTACTGAGAATGCCACATTTCGGGCATTACCTCTCACCACGGACAACGCAGTGGCAGACGGCCTACAGTTAACGACTAACAGCAGTGGTGGTGGTGGTGGTGGTGGTGGTGGTGGTTAGTGTTTAACGTCCCGTCGACAACGAGGTCATTAGAGACGGAGCTCATGCTCGGGTGAGGGAAGGATTGGGAAGGAAATCGGCCGTGCCCTTTCAAAGGAACCATCCCGGCATTTGCCTGAAGCGATTTAGGGAAATCACGGAAAACCTAAATCAGGATGGCTGGAGACGGGATTGAACCGTCGTCCTTCCGAATGCGACTAACAGCAGTGGCATTTTCATAGAATTGTCAGTGCTAACAGACAAGCAACACTGTGTGAAATTACCTCCGAAATCAATTTTGGACGCACGACGAACGTATCTGTGTGGACAGGGAGGGGAAATTTGGGGTTAATGAGCTATGGCAGTAGGCGACTGACGTGAGTGCCTTGCAAACACCCCGTCAGCTCTTGCAGCGCATCTCCTGGGCTTTGTATCGGTTGGACCCCAGACGACTGGAAAACCGTGGCCTGTCAGAGGGATCCCCATTCCAGCTGGTAATAGCTGACGTCTGGGTTGGGGTGTGGCGCAGACCCCACGAAGTCATAGACCCAATTTGTCAACAAGGCACTGTGTAAGCTGGTGGTGACTCCATAATGGTGTGGAATGCGGTAACATGAGTGGACTAGGTCCACTAGTCCAACTGAACCGATCATTAATTTGAAATGGTTACGTTCGGCTACTCCATTTGCAGCCACTCATGGGCTTCATGTTCCTAGCTAAATATATCATGTCACCAGGTCATAATTCTTCACAGTTGATTTGAAGAACATTTTGGACAATTCGAGCGAATAATTTGGCCTCCGAATCGCCCGATATGAATTCCATCGAATATTTATTACACATAGTCGAGAGGTCAGTTCGTGCTCGAACTCCTGCACCAGCAAGTCTTTCGTAATTGTGAACGACTTGAGAGGCAGCATGGCTGGGTATCTCTGCAGGGGACTTCCAGCGGCGAGTTGCTTCAATATGCTGGTCAAAAGGGGGCCCGACATGATAGTGGGAGTTATCCCATGACATTTCTCACCTCATTGTATAGTAGAACAGGACGAAGTGCCACAAAATGTCCAATGATTGTATAGACAAAGCTTTTGAGAAAGCTGTCATCCAAACGGCAAGAAACGTACTATCATGGACAACTCATGAGGAACCGATTCGTTCAAAAAATGAGAGTTTTCTTATCGAGACAGTAAATTTAAGTACATGGTACAGGAGCATGTGGGAGGAGAATAATCAACAAATACATTGAAACTAATCCATGATAGCCACATTTTGAATTAAACGGTTTGGATATTACCGGAGCAGAAACTGTACCCTGCGATAACCAAGCACAGGAGTCAAATAATTTTGAAGCCAGACTTTTCTTCTGACAATGGATTGTGTTCGAATGAATGAACTAAAAGTGATAGTTATCACTTTAAATGGTTACTACAAGCCTGACTGGTTGCTTATGTCAATAATTAACAATATATTCACCAACTGCGATATAATCGCGTACACAAACAGTGATCCAATACTGTCGAATGCTTTTTATTCCAGTCTCTGATCACAATATCAATTCTTTAGACGATGACCGGTTTCAGTCCGCAATGACCATTCTCAGATCTAAAATATATAAATATATACATCTAGTGAGCAGTGTGTCTTTCAACATAAAACAGCAATATGTATCGCAATATAGTGTCATACAACCAGGGAAATGTACAGATAAAATGTGGTATAACGTACCTTTTTACACCATGTCCTCAAGTGATAAGGCCATAATGGCATCGTCAAAACATATAAATATAGTCAGCACAGCATCGTCACATGGATCTAAAAAAAGGTGTAGAATAGGCCACATCGTCCACATAGTGATTATTGTAACTGGCTACTGAAGTACAGTAGCTACCAGAAACCTGTTTGCCTACATCCTCCCTAGATGTCGCTTCTGTGGGCTTACTTAGATGTAGTCATCATTTACGCAATAAACATAATCTTATAAAAACACATTAGGTAAAATGCATGTAGCAGACTTATTAAAATTGATGACTATCATAGAAACCAATTGTGATACATTAAGAGATGAATGCAGTTACCTATATAAAATTATTAAAAGGAAATATATGAAGAAAATAGGTCCGACCCTTTTTTATGGTGAATTTACGGTCAACAATTTATATACGTAATACATTGCCTGTGGAGGGAGGATGTGGGCAAACAGGTTTTTGGATGCTACTGTACTTCAGTAGCCAGTTGCAATAATCACTATGTGGACGATGTGGCCTATTCTACAACTTATTTTAGATCCATGTGACGATGCTGTGCTGATTATATTTATATGTTTTGACGATACCATTACGGCCTTATCACTTTAGGACATGGTGTAAAAAAGGTACGTTATACCATATTTTATCTGTACATTTCCCTGGTTGTATGACAGTATATTGTTATACATATTGCTGTGTTATGTTGAAAGACACACTGCTCACTAGATGTATATATTTATCTATTTTATATCTGAGGATGGTCATGACAGACTGAAACCAGTCATCGTCTAAAGAATTGATGTTATGATCAGAGACTTGAATAAAAAACATTTAACAATATATTCGTTCCTAACTGGTAGTTTCTAACCTCGAAGTACCTAGCTTAGGAGCCTCTAACATTTCTAAAATTTTGACTTGAGCGGTTTGAAAGACACTACATACGCAGTACAACTAATAGTGTAATTCCTTTTCAGAGAGAGTGGGCAGGGGCAGGACACAAAAGCAGAAGCACTTGACAGAAGAGTAAGAATTTGTATTCACATTCTTGTGATCTTTGCGTGTTACCCAGAGCAACTTACAAACGAATAATACATGTCGATCGGTGACCAATGACTGGCTCAAGTTACCTGAAAAGGTAACATTTCGGAAACGAGAATGTGTGTGCTAATTATGGGGATAAAAACCAAGTGAATCGCCAGAGAACAGTGTTCTAATATAATGTTCTTCGCTAACGAGACTTGTGCGACAAATCGCTGCAGTTTAAAGCTGTAAATCTGTCACCCTCTATGGAAATACAGGAAGAAATCCGCGCTGTCGAGCGCAGCTGCACACGCCTACCGCTGATCAGCCTGCTAGACAAGGTGCAGCAATGCCATTACGAGCAGCAGGCCACGTGCGCTCCACTAGCTCTTCAGCCTCTCTCACACGATTTTGTAGAAACTATTCAGCTAATAAATTTTATGTACACGTTACGTATAGCTCTATACATCAGCTTCATTGTGAAGAGTCCATCTTCTCGGTAATGGTCGAATTCATCGTGATAGTCGCAGTCACGTTGGACGCTGCGCATAATTCGAAAAGTTCGCAGTGAAACATATGGATCATTATGATTATGAGTATGGTGCAACGTCGACCATATATTTCTGTGTATGATATTTAGGTAACGTACTGATTTTTTCTTGAGACTTGGCAAAATGTGGTTTAGCAGGATAGAGCGGATCAGGTTATAGTTGTGGAAAGGGGCCAAAATGAGTTACTCTCAGTTGCACAAGACATAAAAACTTTATTATCCTAAAACAATCACACATGCCCTTAAAAGCATTCAAAACAATACGGCTGGAGGCCCGCCTTGCCTTAAAGAAAACACACGAGTGAAGGCCTTAGATATAAAATTTTAAATAAAACTCGCCTGAAGACCACACACTGGGAGATAGAAGAGGTGAGGGCTTTAGGCGTGGATAACAAGAATTTCAGAGAGAGAAGAAAATTTTAAAAGGTATTAAACAAGTGGCTTTTCAAATTTAAATTTAAGACAGCTTAAGGCATTATTTTAAAATATTTCACGTAAAGTTCGCCTGAAGGGCAAATACTAAACATAGAACAACTCAAGGTTCAAATGGTTGAAATGAGTCTAAGCACTATGGGACTTAACATCTGAGACTTAGAACTCAGAACTATTCGTACTTAAACCTAACTAACATAAGGACATCACACACATCCATGCCCGAGGCAGGATTCGAACCTTAGAACTACTCGTACTTAAACCTAACTAACATAAGGACATCACACACATCCATGCCCGAGGCAGGATTCGAACCTGCGACCGTAGCAGCCACGTAGTTTCAGACTGAAGCGTGTAGAACCGCTCGGCCATCGCTGCCGGCTAACTCAAGGCTTAAGGCCTGGATAATAATAAGGATTTCCAATGGGCAAATTCCCCTTTTTTATAAAAAAATTAGTTTAAGCAAAAATCTTGAAGGTTTTAATTAAAAACCGTTTAAGGCCTTATCGCCAGCCAGAGTGTCCGAGCGGTTCTAGGCGCTACAATCTGGAACCGCGAGACCGCTAAGATCGCAGGTTCGAATCCTGCCTCGGGCATGGATGTGTGTGATGTCATTAGGTTAGTTAGGTTTAAGTAGTTCTAAGTTCTAGGGGACTAATGACCACAGCAGTTAAGTCCCATAGTGCTCAGAGCTATTTGAACCATTTGAAGGCCTTATCTTAATATTAAAACAAACTAAATTAACAGATGGCTGAAGGCCTCGCACAGTACCTGAGACTAAAATAAAATCACAGTCCAAAGCAACAGAACAGTGGTGCTCAGAAGTGATCCAAAGGTCGGCCTGAAGAGGTAACTCTAACATAAGTTTAGGTGAGAGAGGCAGCCAAGCGTAATACTGCACAATCAAATGGCAACCCTATCCAGGGGTGGCGGAAGAACCGAACAACAACCCAATCAGAATGAGATTTTCACTCTGCAGCGGAGTGTGCGCTGATATGAAACTTCCTGGCAGATTAAAACTGTGTCCCCGACCGAGACTCGAACTCGGGACCTTTGCCTTTCGCAGGCAAGTGCTCTACCATTTGAGCTACCGAAGCACGACTCACGGCCGCTACTCACAGCTTTACTTCTGCCAGTATCTCATCTCCTACCTTCCAAGGCAAAGGTCCCGAGTTTGAGTCTCGATCGGGCACACAGTTTTAATCTGCCAGGAAGTTTCATATCAGCGCACACTCCGCTGCAGAGTGAAAATCTCATTCTGGAAACATCCCCCAGACTGTGGCTTAGCCATGTCTCCGCAATATCCTTTCTTTCAGGAGTGCTAGTTCTGCAAGGTTCGCAGGAGAGCTTCTGTAAAGTTTGGAAGGTAGGAGACGAGATACTGGCAGAAGTAAAGCTGTGAGTACCGGGCGTGAGTCGTGCTTCGGCAGCTCAGATGGTAGAGCACTTTCCCGCGAAAGGATAAGGTCCCGAGTTCGAGTCTTGGTCGGGCACACAGTTTTAATCTGCCAGGAAGCTTAACAACCTAATCAATTCCGCTGCTCCGACCAACGGCACGACAACGGAAAATATCAGCCCAGGACGAAGATACCAGCAGCACTACGCCTTCAAAATTGGCGCCTAAAAACAGCCGAGGCGCAATAACCACTCAAAAATATGAACGACACCAAAGGCTGTCAAACTACACGCGGTACGGACAGCATCAACACGGCCCGGAAAAACATACTGCGGAACACTACGCTAATACCCTCGCCGCGGAGAGTTGCTCGCTGCAATGTCCCAACCGACCGACTGCCTACTCGAGTACGCATACAGCATTAACATAACTGCTCAGTCGAAATTACACAAGCTAGACACAGTTCCACGAAAACACTTCCAGAAAAACTCGAACAATTGTAAAAGCGATTACTGTGGATGAACCAGGCGACACACACAGAGAACCCGAAGCGGTCGGCGACCAAATCTACTTCGTCCGACGAGACGACCGACCGAACCAACAACCCAGGTCGTCCCCACTCAAGTCATGTGTGTCAGCAACAGTCGGGCGAGATTTGGCTGTCCGGATGTCACTGCAGCTCCATCCCGACTCAACTCCACGTCCGTTCAGAACTCGGAGACACGGCGACCCGGGCACACTGGCTCCAACCCAACCATGCAGAGGTAACACTTGCCCATTGGCCACCCGAAATCTCTGCACAATGAAGGAACCGATCCACATCCGGCAAGATGACCAACTGATGAGGCCCAGAAACGGTCCAAAGACCAAATACACGTCGCCCGGTGACATGACCGACTGAACGACCAACCAACGGTCGTTTCCGCTCCAGTCTCCTTCCGTCGGACAGTGCATGTGTGTCGCAAGCGGTCGGCGAGTACTGTCTGTCCGGACCTCACTGGTGCTGCGTCCCGACTGAACCCCCTCCCTACAAGCGACGAGCCCGAAATACTAGCGGTCGCTTCAAAGATAATACGACAGTGCTCTTATCGATACGCGCTGCTGCTGCCACTCACGGGCAGGCAATCCAGTAACTTACTGATGCCAGTAAATCGAATAAGAAACGGGGTGGCAGTTCAGTAAAGAGAAGCTGTCAAGCAAGAAACGGCATGAGCACAAGCCGCGCACGGCTGACATGGTAGCAGGACTCTGTTTCCAACATCGAGAAAATAGTTTCTGTTTAACATGTTCAATTCCGGCTACAGCGTACGAGAATAAAATACTCATAACACGCATGACACTTCCTAAACTGTCCGAGGTTTAGGCAAATTATAGCATGCAAAGAGAGGAGCATTTTGCCACCTGGGTAACATACTGAACTTACCTACGTCCATGTAGCTGAAGCTACAGTTTTTTACTTTTTCAATCCAGTACCGTAATTTTTAAAATCATCGCCAGTTAATGAAAAAACAATTTGTTAGTGTGAAAATAATCGTGAAATTTCTCATCTGAAATTTCAGCAGACCGACAAAATGAGATTTTCCGTAAGGTACTGACCACTCTGGCGGCATATAGCTTGTTTAATAAGATACTCCGTTTCAAGATACCGTCACAATACTGACTGCAAGATGTGTTGGAGCAGTTTACACTGCGTTTTGGCAAAAGAAGCAAGATTAAACCGCTAAACAAGAGGAATGTAGCTGTTACTTGTAACTGATAATAAGAAATGACTAACAATTTTGACAAAAATAAACCGACGATTCTCTTGCTATTTTAGTGGAATTCTGCAGCCCACAGTACTTTTAATAGTGAACGACTGAAATGCAAACTTACCAAATATGAAAATAATTAGGAGAAAATACTTCAGCATATTTTTGTTCCTATCACGAGAGTGAAGTGGTGACTTCTTCTCCGTAATTATCTTTTGATGTGCTAAAGATAAATTACACATATCTATAACTTATTGTAACCTTAGCGAGAAGTCGCAAGTGGTTAATAAAGTAATGATTATCATATTTTTGTAACTTCGTTATCCACAGATAGAAGGGGTATCAAATTTGTTTCTGCTAGAAGAATATTGCATTTTTGCTGCAATTTAAAACAGACCCACAAAACCCTTTCATAATGCTGAAACTGTGAACACACTAATGACTTGCAGAGCCGTGTCAACTATCCGTTAAAGTCAATATCACTGGTTAAATAAAAGATACTTGTAGTACGAAGATTCACTCTCTCTGTACAGGGACTGGTACGCAAAGATGGTTCACTACTTGTACTTTTTCACGTGTCAGATGTAACTGAAGTGTAGAAATACAGTCCGCTGATAAGGTTCAGTCACAGATGATCATTATTAACGAAACCCTGGGTTACAGAATTCCCAGAAAATTGCAACAGAAGTGGCGATTTATTTTCATCTGACTTGTTAAACATTTTGCCTTCAGAAGCACCATCAGTGATGAGTTTTGAGGAACGTATACGATACTTTCATCTAGATGCCAACTTAAATTTCGCTTCTTTTTCCAAACCAAAACAGAAATGAAGAGAATTTAGTGATTACAGGAGTAAATGGAAAGATAGTTTATTGTCAAGTTTCGCAGTGAGGGTACAAATATTTCTTACCAAATTGTTTCTTTAAAATCGCAGAGGCTTGGTTACGTGGTTTTTCTCATTTGCACACCTGCCATCCTAATAAAAATCCAATTACGTACTTCGAGCTCTGCCAGGGTGCTTCTGCTGCGAGAGCAGTGGGTTCACACCTTTGTTTTGATACTCATCTCTGTGTTCAATTTCTGTTGTGGCTGGCTATTAAAAAAAAATTTAACATGGCAACAAGGTAAATGTACCATATGTGTCACTCAAAACTTGTCACATCATACCATTTCCCTGAAGATAAAAAGTTCAACAAGGCAGGTGAAAATAAATCACCACTGCAGTTCCAATTCCTGGGGAGCCCTGTACTCCGGTATATCTTCAGCAGCGAAGAACTGGGACTGAAACTCACGAAAATATTTAATTACTGCACCTCAGTTAACTCTGACATATGAAAAAGTAGAGAAAGTAGCATACCATCTTCCCCTTCCTATACGTGTACACAGTTAGCGAATAAATTTTCTTACTACAAATATCTTTTAATTCATCAGTGATATGGACTTTGATGAACAGCTATGCAGATTCTGCAAGTCGACAAAGTATTCACAGCTTCAGAGCTATAAATGCGTTTTATCGGGTCAGTTCTACCCTTCAGAAAAAAATCCGGCATTGTTTTATTAGGAAAAACTGCTGTCTGTGTATCTGTGAATTGGACGGTTACAAAAAATTGATAGTCATACTTTGTGAACTTTTTGAAACTACCCATTTATGTTAAAATAGTTTCTAAATTTATGTAAACCATCGTTAACACATGAAAAGATAACTATGGTGAAGTAGTTCACCACTTCATTCTGAATTGGGATAGGTACAAAAATTTGATGAGGTATTTGCTGCTGATTTATTCCATACCTCTTAGATCAAGAGTATAATTTGCATGAACTCGCCTTGCACTAGTTATGGTGACAGCATCTTGAAATAGTGTGTGTTATGAATCAAGCAATAGGTGACCTGAGAGGTCAGTATCTTATGTAAAACCTCATTGTGTCACTTTGCAGTAACAGCAGACGAGAAATTTCACGATTATTTTCATGCTAGTAAATTCTCTTTTCACTAGCTATCGATGAATTTTTAAAAATTACAGCACTGAACTGAACAGAAGTTAATTAAAATCTGCAACTTCTGCTATATCAACTTAAACAAGGAAGTTCTTTTCGTTAACTATATGTGAAAATACTCTCATCCTTCTGTGTCATCATTTGCCACACTCTTGTTTCGATATCTCGAATGATTTTGCAGATATGTTGCGAATATCTTATTCCCGCACGTGCATGACTGTAAACGAACGTGCTCTATAAAATCCATTTCCTGGATATTGGAGACAGATAGACACCTTGTAACAAGTCTACAGGAAAATTCTATGTGTTAGCTAAGTTAGATTAGATTACATTAGTACTTGTTCCATAGATCATGAATACGACACTTCGTAATGATGTGGAACGTGTCAGGTTAATAAAAGGTGTCTATACAAGATATTAGATTAGACAAAATATTACATGACACCCAATTATTTTTTATTTTTTTATTTTTTTTTTTTTTTTTAAGGTTGGGAATTACCCACTCAGTCATCTACAGAGTAGAAGGAGTTGTCATTAAGAAATTCTTTTAATTTCCTTTTATATGCTATATGGCTATCTGCCAGACTTTTGATGCTATTAGGTAAGTGACCAAAACTTTTGTGGCAGCATAATTTACCCCCTTCTGAGCCAAAGTTAGATTTAACCTTGAGTAGTGAAGATCATCCTTTCTCATAGTGTTGTAGCCATGTTCACTGCTATTACTTTTGAATTCGTTCGGATTGTTAATAACAAATTTCATAAGATAATATATATATATATATATATATATAGTGAGGCTACAGTGAAGAATTCTAGCTCTTTAAATAAGTGTCTGCAGGATGATCTTGGATGAGCTGCAGCAATTATTTTGATTACACGCTTTTGTGCCATGAACACTCTTTTACTCAATGATGAGTTACCCCAGAATATGTTGCCATACGAAAGCAGAGAATGAAAATAGGCGTGGTAAGCTAATTTACTCTGATGTATATCGCCAAAATTTGCAATGACCCTAATAGCATAAGTAGCTGAACTCAAACGTTTCAGCAGATCCTCAGTGTGTTTTTTCCAGTTCAACCCCTCATCAATGCATACACCTAGAAATTTTGAATATTCTACCTTAGTTACCGATTTCTGATCTAAGTCTATATTTATTAATGGGGTCATTCCATTTACTGTGTGGAACTGTATATACTGTGTTTTGTCAAAGTTTAATGAGAGCGCATTTGCAGTGAACCACTTAATTATTTTCTGAAAAACATTGTTTACAATTTCACCAGTTAATTCTTGTCTGTCGGGTGTGATAGCTATACTTGTATCATCAGCAAAAAGTACCAGCTTTGCATCTTCGTGAATACAGAATGGGAAGTCATTAATATATATTAAGAACAGCAGAGGACCCAAGACCGAACCTTGCGGCATCCCATTCTTGATTGTTCCCCAGTTTGAGAAATCACCAGTTTTTTGCGTATTGTGTGAACTGTTTATTTCAGCTTTCTGCACTCTTCCAGTTAGGTATGATTTAAACCATTTGAGCTCTATCCCATTCATACCACAATACTTGAGCTTATCTAGAAGTATTCCACGATTTACACAATCAAAAGCCTTTGATAGATCACAAAAAATCTCAACGGGTGACTTCCGGTTACTCAGAGCATTTAATATTTCATTAGTGAAAGTATATTTAGCATTTGCCGTAGAAAAACCCTTCTGGAAACCAAACTGACATTTTGTTAAAACTTTATTTTTACAAGGGTGTGAAGCTACTCTACAATACATTACTTTTTCAAGAATTTTGGATAAGGCAGTCAGAAGAGAGAGTGGGCGGTAGTTGTTGACATCAGACGTATCCCCTTTTTATGCAGTGGTATAACAATGGCATACTTCAGTCTATTTGGGAAAATACCCTGCTTCAGAGAGCTATTACATATGTGGCTAAGAATCAAACTTTTTTCTTGGGAACAAGCTTTCATTATCCTGCTGGAAATGTCATCAATCCCATGTGAGTCTCATGCACAGCAATGTTTGGTATAAAAGAAAAATCATAGCGTCCCAGATTTTTATTGCACACTTTCCGATTTTTAAGCAGTGTCTTACTTATATGTAAATACCACAATAACTATCACCATTATGGAGATGATGGGCATCTCACCATGAAGCGGATGCATAAAGCTATAAGTAACGTAAAAATAATTTTTTTTTTATTTTTTTTTTTTTTTACGAAATAGCTTCTGTAAAATCGTTTGAGACAAACTGCTTGCCATGTACCTCTGTTCTGTCTGTGTAGTGTCACCAACTGTTTTCCTGAAAGCAGACAACATATGATCGTACATTTTGGTTCACTGGCAGCTGCGAAACCACGCCACTTGGCGCTGCCATCTAGCTGCTACTGCGTGCTGCTTCTTTAGATAACAAGGGGATATTTTTTATACCTGTTAAGGATGCGTCGCACTGGGTCCTCCTTCGTGGGTAGCCTACTTTACGTTTCTGAGCATCCTAACACAGTAGGAGAACTGCGATAAATATACAGCTTAATCAGTCACTGGAATTCTGAAGTTCTTTGTATAGCTGACTATACTTAGTAGCTCAGATTATAAAAACATCTGTTCTAAATAGATTTATGCCAAATTTCAGACTGAAAGAAATAATATATCTACGAAGTTTTACCTTAAATACCTCTTGCAAGTACCAACATACATATTCAAATGACTTCAAATAAATCACAAACGGGGGTATGCTGCTACAAATCTCACAATATAGTTTTTTGCCTTTTTATATTTTTTCACAATTTGGTACTAGAATGTGAGCCAAAAAAATGAAGTGAACTCAGCATTACAAATATAACTGACATACTGGTATGTAACAGAGATGAGTTGTAGATTATATGTGACTCACAAAGGACTAGTCCAATCCATTATGTCGAAACCTATCCTAAAACTTTTAATACAGGAAGAATGCACCGAACAAACACACTGTCAAAATTTAAGCTGGTAAGATGCACTGAAAGTATTTTTTTATTTTTTTTATTTTAAAGGTACTCATTATTGACACACAAAAAACCACTTAACAACAGCAGTTTGTACAGACCTTTCTGCCTCGCGTGCGAATCGGCGATTAAGAGACAGCCGTGGCAAGAGAACATAGCACGAAGTCCCAAGTTCACACACGCGTATTTTAAGCACTTAGAACATACCATAAATGTCTCAGTTCATTAATTTTTTCAGTAATTTGCAATTCGCATCGACAACTAAACTGTTGCAGATGTAAATGTTACACAAGTGATGGAGAGGAGGAAAGAAAATGAAGGGAGTGAGCGTGTGGTGTTACCCAAATGACGACTTCCGTCAATTGGGCCTGTAATTTGTTGACATTAAATGTTTTATAACAATTTCTGCGTCACAGGTCTTATAATAAAGTTTGAATAATTTATGTTTTACTGACAAAGGAACGGTACCTTGTTCATTCCCTGCAGTTACCACAAAAATGTGAAATCTGTATAGGATGGCGAAAAAAATACGCATTGGCTTTACACCAGGCACATCTGATAAAAGAATAAGTAAAATATTGAGACACTTCACAGTCATTACCAGTTTTATGAAGACAGAACTAGAGTGAAGTAAGAAATGGTCCCTGCATTGTTCTGTATGTTTTGCTGCGTATCAGGCATGCTTGATCGAATTTGTAAAAAGTAGTGAAGCTAACTGACAATGCAGGAATGGCTGAAGTTTAAGTATACAGCTTCGTTGATGAACCTGAAATGACAGAGTTATCGAAAATTATATTTTTCTAAAATCACTTTATATTGTTGAAATACATTTTACCGACAGGCTTAATGAATCTATTAGTTCCAGGTGGAATACTAATTTCATTAATAGTTTTTTTGTCATCCTCCTAATGACAGTGGTGTCGTTATATCCAAGCCAAGAGACCAACAAAAGCAATCAATTATTTTCTGTAAATGGTAAGAAGACGTTATGGATGTAGCGTTGAAATATACACATAAAAAAAAGTTTTGCATCACCTCGGTTCCGAGAGTTCCGGAACCTGTCCAGAAAATTAGAATAGAGATCAACATAATCATCATTTCCGTCCTTTTTATTGTTCATGAAAACCACACATAGCATATTGTACCACCATACAGCGAGATCTTCAGAGGTGGTGGACCAGATTGCTGTACACACCGATACCTCTATTACTCAGTAACACGTCATCTTGCACTGATGCATTCGTCGTGGCATACTATCCACAAGTTCATCAAGGCACTGTTTGTCCACATTGTCCCACTCCTCAAGGGCGATTAGGCGTAGGTTCCTCAGAGTGGTTGGTGGGTCACGTCGCCCATAAAGAGCCCTTTAGCCCTTTTCAATCTATATCTATCCCAGGCATGTCCGATAGGGTTCATGTCTGGAGAACATGCTGGCCACTCTAGTCGAACGATGTCGTTATCCTGAAGGACGTCATTCACAAGATGTGCACGTTTATGGGGGGGGGGGGGGGGGGCGAATTGTCGTCTATGAAGGCGAATGTCTCGCCAATATACTGCCGATATGGTTGCACTATCGGTGGGAGGATGACGTTCACGTATCGTACAGCCGTTACGGCGCCTTCCATCACCACCAGCAG
Organism: Schistocerca americana; assembly: GCF_021461395.2. NCBI lineage: Eukaryota > Metazoa > Arthropoda > Insecta > Orthoptera > Acrididae > Schistocerca > Schistocerca americana. The sequence goes on along the minus strand of NC_060124.1, from coordinate 274,934,385 downwards.
CGTGCGTCGGCCCCACATAATGCCACCGCAGAACAGCAGGGAACCTCCACCTTGCTGCACTCGCTGGACAGTGTGTCTAAGGCTTTCTACCTGACCGGGTTGTCTCCAAACACGTCTCTGACGATTGTCTGCTTGAAGGCATATGCGACACTCATCGGTGAAAAGAAAGTGATGCCAGTCCTGAACTGTCCATTCGGCATGTTGTTGGGCCCATCTGTACCGCGCTGCATGGTGTCTTGGTTGCAAAGATGGATCTCGCCATGGAGCCGGCAGTGAAGTTGCGCATCTTGCGGCCTATTGCGCACAGTTTGAGTCGTAACACGACGTCCTGTGGCTGCACGAGAAGCATTGTTAAACATGATGGCGTTGCTGTCAGTGGTCCTCCGAGTCACGTAATCCGTAGGTAGCGGTCATCCACAACAGTAGTAGCCTTTGGGCGGCCTGAGCGAGGCATGTCATCGACAGTTCCTATCTTTCTGTACCTCCTCCATGCCCGGACAACATCGCTTTGGTTCACTTCTAGACGCCTATACATTTCCATTGTTGAGAGCCCTTCCTGGCACAAAGTAACAATGAGGACGTGATCGAACCGCGGTATTGACCGTCTAGGCATGGTTGAACTACAGACAACACGAGCCGTGTACGTCCTTCCTGCTGGAATGACTGGAACTGAACGGCTGTCGGATCCCCTCCGTCTATGCGGCCAGGCTAATAGGCGCTGCTCCTGCATCGTTGTTTACATCTTTGGGTGGGTTTAGTGACGTCTCTGAACAGTCAAAGGGACTGTGTCTGTAATACAATATCCGCAGTCAACGTCTATCTTCAGGAGTTCTGGGAAATGGGGTGATGCAAAACTTTTTTGGTTTGTATATATTCTGACCCATTTTTTTCAGATTGTGCTACGTGTGTTATAAGATTTTTGCATGTAACAGTCATCTTTTTAATAGTTTTGGCCCCTGTCAGCCTTGTGGTTCCTGAAGATAGACTAAAGTTGCAGAAATAGTAAGCCAGGTGGTTCTGATGGAATGGTCTGTCTGGCGTCTCTCTCTCGGGGGTTTGTGAACTGTCATGTTATTAGTGATTTGGGTTTTTTTATTCTGAATTCTCTTGGGTTGTTGTTACCAAGAGAATTTATCAGCACATTCGAGGATTGTCTGGCTCTGTCGTAAAACGCTTGCGGAAGTTTTTTGAATCTTGTTTTAAGTGGTTCTATATTGCTGGCTGAATGCAAGTCTGCAGTGGGGAAACGGGAGTCTACATGTATGGCTCTTTTCAAGGTTCTGTTCTGTATTGCTTGCAATCTTTTGATGTGCGTTTTCGCAGCATAACCCCATACGGGGCAGGTGAATTCGAGGATTGGGCGCACAAGAGGCGTTCAATGAATTCGAAAGTAATGTTCTATGTACGGACTTGGCAGAAAATCCTAAGAACTTTTTGTGTTATGTCAAAGCGGTAGGTGGATCAAAACAAAATGTTCAGACACTCTGTGACCAAAATGGTACTGAAACAGAGGATGACAGACTAAAGGCCGAAATACTAAATGTCTTTTTTCAAAGCTGTTTCACAGAGGAAGACTGCACTGTAGTTCCTTCTCTAGATTGTCGCACAGATGACAAAATGGTAGATATCGAAATAGATGACAGAGGAACAGAAAAACAATTAAACTGGCTCAAAAGAGGAAAGACCACTGAACCTGATGCGATACCAGTTCGATTTTACACAGAGTACGCGAAGGAACTTGCCCCCCTTCTTGCAGCGGTGGACCGTAGGTCTCTAGAAGAGCGTAGAATTCCAAAAGATTGGGAAAGGACAAAGGTCATCCTCGTTTTCAAGAAGGGACGTCGAACAGATGTGCAGAACTATAGACGTATGTCTCTAATATTTTAGAACACGTATTATGTTCGAGTATAATGGCTTTTCTGGAGACTAGAAATCTGCTCTGTAGGGATCAGCATGGGTTTCTAAAAAGACGGTCGTGTGAAACCCAGCTCGTGCTATTCGTCCACGAGACTCAGAGGGCCATAAACACGGGTTCCCAGGTAGATACCGTGTTTCTTGACTTCCGCAAGGCGTTTGATACAGATCCCCACAGTCGTTTAATGAACAAACTAAGAGCATATGGACTATCAGACCAATTGTGTGATTGGATTGAAGAGTTCCTAGGAAACAGAACACAGCATGTCATTCTCAATGGAGAGAAGTCTCCCGAAGTTCCGAAGTAAGAGTGATTTCAGGTGTGCCGCTGGTGGTGTCGTAGGACCGTTCCTATTCACTATATATCATCATCATCATCATCATCATCATTTAAGACTGATTATGCCTTTCAGCGTTCAGTCTGGAGCATAGCCCCCCTTATTCAGTTCCTCCATGATCCCCTATTCAGTGCCAACATTGGTGCCTCTTCTGATGTTAAACCTATTACTTCAAAATCATTCTTAACCGAATCCAGGTACCTTATCCTCGGTCTGCCCCGACTCCTCCTACCCTCTACAGCTGAATCCATGAGTCTCTTGGGTAACCTTTCTTCTCCCATGCGTGTAACATGACCCCACCATCTAAGCCTTTTCGCCCTGACTGCTACATCTATAGAGTTCATTCCCAGTTTTTCTTTGATTTCCTCATTGTGGACACCCTCCTGCCATTGTTCCCATCTACTAGTACCTGCAATCATCCTAGCTACTTTCATATCCGTAACCTCAACCATGTTGATAAGGTAACCTGAATCCACCCAGCTTTCGCTCCCATACAACAAAGTTGGTCGAAAGATTGAACGGTGCACAGATAACTTAGTCTTGGTACTGACTTCCTTCTTGCAGAAGAGAGTAGATCGTAGCTGAGCGCTCACTGCATTAGCTTTGCTACACCTCGCTTCCAGTTCTTTCACTATGTTGCCATCCTGTGAGAATATGCATCCTAAGTACTTGAAACCGTCCACCTGTTCTAACTTTGTTCCTCCTATTTGGCACTCAATCCGTTTATATTTCTTTCCCACTGACATTACTTTCGTTTTGGAGATGCTAATCTTCATACCATAGTCCTTACATTTCTGATCTAGCTCTGAAATATTACTTTGCAAACTTTCAATCGAATCTGCCATCACAACTAAGTCATCCGCATATGCAAGACTGCTTATTTTGTGTTCACATATCTTAATCTCACCCAGCCAGTCTATTGTTTTCAACATATGATCCATAAATAATATGAACAACAGTGGAGACAAGTTGCAGCCTTGTCTTACCCCTGAAACTACTCTGAACCATGAACTCAATTTACCGTCAACTCTAACTGCTGCCTGACTATCCATGTAAAGACCTTTAATTGCTTGCAAAAGTTTGCCTCCTATTCCATAATCTCGTAGAACAGACAATAACTTTCTCTTAGGAACCCGGTCATATGCCTTTTTGTAGGTCTATAAAGCATAGATACGATTCCCTGTTCCACTCATAACACTTCTCCATTATTTGCCGTAAGCTAAAGATCTGGTCCTGACAACCTCTAAGAGGCCTAAACCCACACTGATTTTCATCCAATTTGTCCTCAACTAATACTCGCACTTTCCTTTCAACAATACCTGAGAAGATTTTACCCACAACGTTGATTAAAGAGATACCTCTGTAGTTGTTACAATCTTTTCTGTTTCCATGTTTAAAGATTGGTGTGATTACTGCTTTTGTCCAGTCTGATGGAAACTGTCCCGACTCCCAGGCCAATTCAATTATCCTGTGTAGCCATTTAAGACCTGACATTCCACTGTATTTGATGAGTTCCGACTTAATTTCATCCACCCCAGCCGCTTTATTGCACTGCAATCTATTGACCATTTTTTCCACCTCCTCAAATGTGATCCTATTTCCATCATCATTCCTATCCCATTCTACCTCGAAATCTGAAACATTACTGATCGCATTTTCACCTACATTGAGCAGCTCTTCAAAATATTCCCTCCATCTGCCCAAGGCATCCACAGGATTCACCAGCAGTTTTCCTGACCTGTCCAAAATACTTGTCATTTCCTTCTTACGTCCCTTTCGAAGACTGCTAATTACACTCCAGAATGGTTTTCCAGCAGCTTGACCCATAGGCTCCAACCTGTTTCCAAAGTCTTCCCACGATTTCTTCTTGGATGCTGCAATTATCTGTTTGGCTTTGTTTCTTTCTTCAACATAACTTTCTCTGTGTACCTGGGTTCTAGTATGTAGCCATTTGTGATACGCCTTCTTTTTCCTTTTAAAGGCTGCCTTGACTGTATCATTCCACCAAGCTGTTTGCTTCATCCTACTTTTACACACTACGGTTTCAAGACATTCTTTAGCCACTTCTAGTACTGTGTCGCTGTACCTTGTCCATTCCTTTTCCAATGACTGTAATTGACTACATTCAACTAACTGGTACCTTTCTGAGATCGCTGTTATGTACTTGTGCCTGATTTCCTCATCCTGAAGTTTCTCCACCCTTATCCTCCTACATATGGACCTGACCTCCTGCACTTTCGGCCTCACAATCCCAATTTCACTGTAGATTAAATAATAATCAGTGTCATCAAAGAATCCCCTGAATACACGTGTGTCCCTCACAGCCTTCCTGAATTCCTGATCTTTTATTATATAGTCAATGACAGATCTGGTTCCCCTGCCTTCCCAAGTATACCGGTGAATGTTCTTATGTTTAAAAAAGGAATTTGTGATTACTAAGCCCATACTGGCACAGAAATCCAAGAGTTGTTTCCCGTTCCTGTTGGCCTGCATATCCTCTCCAAATTTACCCATAACCTTTTCATATCCTTCTGTTCGATTTCCAATCCTGGCGTTAAAATCACCCATGAGCAGAACACTGTCCTTGTTCTTTACTCTAACAACGACATCACTGAGTGCCCCATACAAACTATCCATCTTATCTTGATCTGTCCCTTCACAATGCGAATATAGTGACACAATCCTAATTTTCTTGGTAGACACTGTCAAATCTATCCACATCAGTCGTTCGTTTACATACCTTATTGCAACTACGCTGGGTTCCATTTATTTCCTGATGTAAAGCCCTACACCCCATTGTGCTATTCCTGCTTTGACTCTTGACAGGGAGACCTTGTATTCTCCCACTTCCTGTTCTTTCTCACCCCTTACCCGAATGTCACTAACAGCTAAAACGTCCAGCCCCATCTTACTTGCAGCCTCTGCCAGCTCTACCTTCCTCCCAGAGTAGCCCCCATTTATATTAATAGCTCCCCATCTCGTTTCCATTTGTTTGCCAAGTCGTATCTTAGGAGTCCCTGGTTTGTCAGTTAGAGGTGGGACTCCGTCACCTCCAAAGGTCCGAGACATTTTGCTCTGATTGTTGCCAGCATCATATTTAAAGTACCAGGGAAGCAGGTTGCTAGCCTTACTTGCCCCGAGTCCCATTGGGTTTTACCCCTAACGGCTGAGGGACTAACCGGTGGATTTGGTAGTCTTTGCCGTATGAGCACAAAGGTGACCACGACTCAGAATATGTCCGAGATGCCCAGCCTTATTCCAAAGTACTCGTAACTGGTATCCCGACTGTCGGGACCACTTACTTGGCCACTCATACGTTGTCTGTGGTTCATGAACTAGGACATGACTACAGGAACCCACACCATGAACCACACACACACACACACACACACACACACACACACACACACACAAATATATATATATATATATATATATATATATATATATATATATATATATATATATATGGCCTTGTGGATAACATCAGAAGTTCACTGAGGCTTTTTGCGGATGATGCTGTAGTATATCGAGAGGTTGTAACAATGGAAAATTGTACTGAAATGCACGAGGATCTGCAACGAATTGACGCATGGTGCAGGGAATGGCGACTGAATCACAATGTAGACAAGTGTAATGTGCTGCGAATACATAGAAAGAAAGATCGTTTATCATTTAGCTACAATGTAGCAGGTCAGCAACTGGAAGCAGTTAATTGCATAAATTATCTGGGAGTAGGGACTAGGAGTGGTTTAAAATGGAATGATCATATAAGATAATCGTCGGTAAAACAGATGCCAGACTGAGATTCATTGGAAGAATCCTAAGGAAATGCAATCCGAAAAGAAAGGAAGTAGGTTACAGTACACGTGTTCGCCCATTGCTTGAATACTGCTCACCAGTGTGGGGTCCGTACCAGATAGGGTTGATAGAAGTTATAGAGAAGATCCAACGGAGAGCAGTGCGCTTCGTTACAGGATCATTTAGTAATCGCGAAGGTGTTACTGAGACTCCAGTGGAAGACTCTGCAAGAGAGACGCTCAGTAGTTCGGGACGAGCTTTTGTTGAAGTTTTCGAGAACATACATTGACCGAGGAGCTAAGCAGTATATTGCTCCCTCCTACGTATATCTCGCGAAGAGACCATGAGGATAAAATGAGAGAGATTAGAGCCCACTCAGAGGCATACCGACAATCTTTCTTCCACGAACAATACGAGACTGGAATAGAAGGGAGATCCTATAGAGGTACTCAAGGTTCCCTCCGCCTTACACCGTCAGATGGCTTGCGGAGTATAGATGTAGATGTAGATGTAGAAGACTGCAGTACACCCTAACTACTACACTGGCTGCTACGCTACTCTCTCTGTTTAGAATTGGGTATAGTACGTCGAGCGTTTGACTAGTTTTTATCCTCAGGGCTTCTATGTTTCTACGCCATGTGAGGCGTTGGTCCATGGGCACTCCAAGGTACTTTGTATCGGGCCGCCGCTCGATGTTGCGCCTGTGGAGACGGAGTGTGGGGTGTGGGCGGTGACGTGGACGTCTCTTCCCTTTTCTATGAGTAAACATAATGGCTTGGGTTTTCTCACTGTTCAGGGTTATGCGCCATTTCTCGGCCCATATGTCCGTTTTGTCAAGGACGTTTTGCAGTCGTCTTGTGACGGTGTTATTTATGTCCGTCAGTCGGGCTTCGATTCCCTGCGGCGACGGTCCGATTGCGGCCGCCGACAATCGGTTTGCGGGCGCCGAGCCAGGTCCGCACCGTCCCCCGCGTCGCGACGGGTGGTGGAAGATGCAAAATCCCGTGTAGTGTTCCAGGCGGCCGCCGTGGAAAGAAAGATCTTGTGTTCGCTTGAGGTGTGACTCCTTTATGGAGCTAAGTAAGGGTTTCCATGACTTGCTCAGATGAAAACCTGCATGTCGGTTTATGATATTGTCCGTTACGCGAATTTGAATGGCCTCCTTGAACGTGCGGTCCCAGTAGAAGCTGGCAGGGGACAGAATCTTGGTGTCTTCGTATTTCGCGTTGTGTCCAGTTTCCAAGCAGTGTTCCGCCAGTGCCGATTTGTTGGGCTGGCCTAGGCGCGTATGGCGTCGGTGTTCTCTGCAGAGGTCTTCGACTGTTCGGATCGTTTGACCGACATAGGATCTGCCGCAACCGCATGGAATATGATTTGGTGATTTTTAACATTTTTTAAAAACTTGCAGTGTGCCTAAACAGTTAAATTATTTACAATGTGTTTCTTTCGGTGTATTTTTCCTCTACAAAAATATTCACTGCAGATTTCGGATTGGAAAGTTCCCTTGTTTCATCGCCATGACAGTAGTCAGTTTAAAGTTGGTAGCTCTCTTGTGGCTGATTATTATCTGTTAAAATTATCCAGATTAGTTTGACTTCCTTTTGGGGGTTCTCTGTTGTTTGTCGTAGTGAGTTAACGTTGCGTTAGTAATCGGTGCATGTTGGTGACTTTCATTTTACATAAAGAAGTAGTGCATGGAGCTCGGGATATCAAACAGGTTGACTACGTCTGTGCTAGGAAGATTTCAGTACAACAGTAATTTCCGGAATTTGTAAGAGCTTCGTGGAACTCCGGTTTAACTGAGCGAAGAGTAAACAATGCTGTAACATGCTTTCTGTGCGTATCTTAAATCAACGCGAGAAAATAACACCCCTTTCCTTTATCACAAAGTGTTACCTTAATCTCTCTGCGACGAGTGCACTCCCTGTCGTCTTAAATTACTATTCCAGTAAATGTAAACTATTGTGTTACTTAATGTTTACTGTGAAGGTTCTGATATTTTACGTTATGGGGTGGTGAAACGTTTGTCCTTATTCTAGAAAAGGGAAATAAAATGTTGTCACCGAAAATTACAGAGGCATTTCAGCACATATGTTAAATTATCCAAATAAATTCCAAGGTTATTGCAGTACCACAACTTGTCTAATAATGAAGAGTATGAGAGGCTGCATTGTCCTGTCAGTGTCCAACAGTCGAAACTGAATTCTGTTGAATAGGTACAATTGTTGTATGCGCTCTGATACACTGATCAGCCAGGACTTTACGGCCATCGAGCTACTATCGATATGAACCTGTCCAGTCGACAGCAGCGTCTCCTGGCTGGGAATGACTACACGCCGCATTAGGTATCAGTGAGCGTGTTGTCTGTGTGTAGAATGGGGAGGGCGCGCGACCTACATGAGTTTGACCGAGGGCAGATTGTGATGGTCGGGAGATTGGGCACGAGAATTTGCGCAACTGGACGATTTGTTGGGCGTTCGAGCAGAGCTGTAGTGAGTGTCTTCAATACGCGGCGAAATCGAGGTGAAATCACGTCCAGACGTCGTGGGGCTTGCCGGCCACCTCTGATTACAGTTGCCGGACGTCATAGGCAGGGCAGACTGGTAAAACAGGCCAGGCGGCGAACTGTGGCAGAACTAACATCAGACTTCCATGCTGGGCAGAGTACAAGTGTCTCTGAACACACAGTGCACCGAACATTACTAACGAGAGGCCTCAACAGCTGACTACCCATACATGTGCCACTGTTAACACCACGACATCAGCAACGACGAATGAAAAGAACACGTGAACATCGGCACTGGACGATGGCGCTGGGTCGGAGCGTCGCATGGACTGATGAATACCGATAACTTCTTCATAATGGTGATTGGTATGGTAGGAGCTAGTATGGAGTGGTAACGTGCTTGGCTGACATGAGTTCAGACATCCTTTAAAACAAATTTACGAGTATTAAAAACAATTCTTACTCAACAGTTGTAAGAAAACTTTGTCTTTCCGCCCAAAGTGATTATAACATCAATTAGAAGTTTCAACTTAACCTCGATATCTATTTGTGATAAAAAGTTTAAAATGCGCTAGGCTATTTCAAAATAAATGTAGTAACTTTTAAACATATTTATAACAATAAACTGACAGCAATTCAAACTTAAAAAAGTATTCAGATAAAACCAATTCAACAAAAGCACTTGAAACATGCAACAAATTACAGCGGAACCCCTTTGTCATAAGTTTTGTGCACGCCAGTTTCTCGTGCTACGATATAAAATTTGCTCAATTACTGTGCAGGAGTACCGAATAAATTACAAAAGGTAATTACTTATCAAGAACAACTCTGCATCCGCTGCTACTTCAGTGGCTTTACAGAGCCGTAATCCTTAATCTTACTTTACCTTATTTCAAACGTCAGTTTTGCGCACACTTCTTGCCAATACATTACACACATCATTAAATTGGCATGAAAAGACCTGAAACATATGGCATACTTGTAAAGCAGTTACCACTGGTAAGGAGAACATAATGTTATGTATAATTAAAATTATTTACGATAACGTACAAAAAGTACACGAAATTTTAGCTGTGTAATTAAAAAAATGTATTTCCGAAAACAGTGGCGGAAATGCAATAGCCGGCCTCTGTAGCCGAGTGGTTCTAGGCGCTTCAGTCCGGAACAACGCGACAGCTACTGTCGCAGGTTCGAATCCTGCCTCGGGCATGGATGTGTGTGATGTCCTTAGGTTGGTTAGGTTTAAGTAGTTCTAAGTTCTGATGACCTCAGATGTTAAGTCCCATAGTGCTCAGAGCCATTTTTTGAAATGCAATTGTTGTAATTCAGCAGACTCAGTACATACAATTTAGTGTCCTTTAAAATTTTCACGTTAAGATTTACTATTAAAAATAGTCTTGATCACGATTTATTTATCAAGGTGACCGGTTTCGACCACTACTGTGGTCATCTTCAGACCATTGAGTAGGAACTTCTTTCTCCAACAGAAAGAGGTTCCTACTCAATGGTCTGAAGATGACCACAGTAGTGGTCGAAACCGGTCACCTTGATAAATAAATCGTGATCAAGACTGTTTTTAATAGTAAATATTTGGAAGACATTGATCGTTGCCTTTCGCGTAATGTATTCAAAAATATTTCACGTTAATGGTTGCAGTGGTTCCTGAAATACAGGGAAACAGAATCAATAAATTTAACATTGTCGGGATAGGGCGTTCGAACTCCCCTTAAAACAAATGACCAGTAACAAAATATTGGAACTAACGGCAGCCCACAAGGGCAGACTCTATTACAGGTTTGCAATACGAGCAACTACAACACACAGATGCGCAGGTACTCAATAATAAAGTTGCTCAGCTCCACGTGGAGCTATCCAGTACTCGAATGTAAACGCGGCCAGGGAGCAGCGACAGTATAGTGACGGCTGTACAGACACACAGTCGTTGTTTTAACAGCTGATCTCCTTCGGGCAACACCAGTATTGTGCAACCGAAGCGTTCTGGCATGCAAAAGGGAGCTCCTTCCCAAATTACAGCTCCCACCTCCAGCTAGGCCAAGTCGTTTTCCGGCACATACATGTTTCTTTCACGCGCTGATCTTTTTTAATGACCCATCGTCTGATTTCCTTATGGTGGGTCTTTTTATTTCTTCATTTTATTGTTTCAGCCTCTTGGCCGCTACGAGAGGTTCGTAGGTGCGACTGTGGTTCCAGTTAGGTTCACGCAGACTCCCGATCCAGTCGCACCGTTGCCCATGCCCACCACTTGGAGGCGGGCTGTTCTCGCTTTTACTTTCTTTTTTTCGTTTGAAGCATTTTAAAACTCTAAAGTGTAATACATCAACTGCTCCCAGCACAGAGCCCGGCTCGCCACCTTCCTCATGCCGCTGCTAACGCAAGACTCCTTCCCTGCCCGAACTACGCCGCCTCGCGGACCACAGTTGCTCCACAAGCCTCTCTGGCAAAGAGATTCTACTCAACCAGCAATTCCACCAGAGAGGTACAAAGTCGAAAAATACAAGACTTTGCGGAAGGTTTCGACGCACGGCACAATTTTCTCCCTCCTTAAGTCAAAACTCTCGGGAGAAGGTCGTGACTCCGTCACTTGACCGATCTCCCGCCCCCTAGTTTTAATTGAAAAATGTCTGCCCTTATCGGTTTACCACCGGATTTTTCACATACGAGGAACGTATATGGGGGAAGGAACCTTGGTCCCTCCGTGTGGACCGAAAAACTGAGGCATCATCTTTGATGTAGTTTTATCATTGCCTTTGCTCTGCGTATACCTTGAAGAGATTATTGCGAAAAGCTTAGATGGGAAAAGAGGAATATGTATTTGTGGAAAGAGAATAGAATGTATAAGATTTGCTGATGACATGGTATTTGTGGCAGAAAGTGAGCGGACAGTGAATAACATGATCAAAGATCTTAACGAAGCTTGTGTGGGATATGGGATGCAAAGAAACACAGCAAAAACAAAGAATATGGTCATCAGTACAAGACGCAGACTGTCCAGTCTTAAAATACGACAATCTACCATTAGCCAAGTAAGTGAATTTAAATATCTCTGAAGCACAGTAACTGAAGACTTGAGATGTCACCAGGAGGTGAATTGCCATGGCGAAGGAGGCATTCAACAGAAAGAGGAGACTCTTATGTGGCAAATTAGATAAAGGACTAAGGAAAAGGCTTGGCAAATGTTTTATCTGGAGTGCGGCACTATATGGGGCAGAAACATGGACACTGAGACGAGAGGATGAAAAAGGTTAAAAGCATTTGAGATATGGATGTGGAGGAGAATGGAGAGAATAAGCTGGAAGGAAAGAGTGAGTAATGAAAGAGTATTGGAAAGGGTTGGTGAGAGAAGATGTCTGCTGAATGTTGTAACAGAAAGGAAAAAGAACTGGTTGGGACATTAATTGAGAACGGAGTGCTTGCTAGTAGATGCTTTGAAGGATTGGTTTGTGGGAGAAGACTGAGAGGAAGAAGGAGATACAAGGTGATAGACGACATAAAGGGAAGAGGAAATTATGCAGACCTGAAGAGGATGGCAGAAGACCGGACAGCCTGGAGAACTACCATGTGAAAACTTGCCTTTAGTCAGAACACTGATGAAGATGATTGCTCTGCGTCCAAAAATTTTTTACATAAACTTGATTGCAACTCGTAGTGATGGGACGCCTATCCTTGTATCGCACAAACTCCCTCTTGTGCTCAAGTAGAATGTTGTTCCTAGCGGCCAGCCAATTTTCTCTTATAGTCCCCGGACTGCCATCCATGGACAACGGTGAATTAACAGGAAAGGCAAACATGAGACTAGTAGGTGTAGCCTGATGAGCTTCATGGTGCGCAGTATTCAGCGCAAAAGTCAGCTACCCATTTGACTGATCCCATCGGGTCTGAGCCTTCGAACGAAATATAAATAGCGTAGATTTAAAGTTGCGATTCACGCGCACTGAAAATGACGGTGGTGGGTTGTAAGGAGTAGTAGTTATACTACGGATTGCATTGGCGAAACAAAACTTCTTAAATTCCCGTGACAAAAAGGCGATCTCTGTGTTGTAGTTGCCCCAAAGATGGAAAAAACCTTAGACTAATGTTGAAAAGTGGATCCAGCTGTACTCACCCTACTCGGAAACAACCAAACAAAGCAGGATAACGCATCTACTACAACCAATAAATATTTGTTCTCTGCTGAGTGCGCGAGAGTGTACCTAAGATAATCAGAAAACTGTGTGTTCTGCCACATGAGGACTTAATTCGCCTTTCTTGGAATTCGGATTAGGCTTAGCTCTAAGACACTCTTGGAATTGGCTAACCAACCACCTGACCTCCTTATTTAGGTTTGGCCACTTTAAGTTCTCCTTAATTTTCATAAGAGTCTTACAGGTACCTAAGTGACCGCCACTGGGGGATTCATGAACCTACTTAAATATCGCAGGCACTAATTCCAGGGCAGGCAGAGCTTATTCAAGATTTACGTAACAAAGTAATAAAAGTACAGTTACAAAGTGGTTTGCTAACCTGACAACGGAATGAGGGAAGGAAGGTATGCATGGTTCTGGTCACGCGAGTGAAATGGTTAGTGTTTGTAATAGAGTGAGCATTGCCACAGGATGTTGGGAAATGTATAATAAACTATCCAATGCTTATTCCGATTTGTTTGCAACTGCATCAGATTTTTCAATAGATACTAATGAAGAAATTGAGCAATTGCTATGGTGCACAGTACGGTTATAAGATTTGAGCGAAGACTTGCAAGCGCCTGACAGTAGGTTTACAGACGATGTTTCCTCGCGCTAGAGGGAAACTTAAAAAAGACATTGCCAAAGCCATTAATGTAAATTTACCATTAAGTAATTTTGGAAGAAAAATTTTGCAAAATTAAGACTCAGAGCGAGCACGATATGAACTTCTAATTCCAGAGTTTGGAGAATGTGTGTCGATATATTGAGGAAATCCGAGTACCATTGTCGACGCTGTGTGTAGAATTATTAGAGAGTGATGCGGTAGGAAATTCGAAATCATTCTCGCCACAGCTGCATTTGTCAGCGGACCTTTACCTGTTCGAATCCCCTTCTACATCTACATCTACATTTATACTCCGCAAGCCACCCAACGGTGTGTGGCGGAGGGCACTTTACGTGCCACTGTCATTACCTCCCTTTCCTGTTCCAGTCGCGTATGGTTCGCGGGAAGAACGACTGTCTGAAAGCCTCCGTGCGCGCTCTAATCTCTCTAATTTTACATTCGTGATCTCCTCGGGAGGTATAAGTAGGGGGAAGCAATATATTCGATACCTCATCCAGAAACGCACCCTCTCGAAACCTGGTGAGCAAGCTACACCGCGATGCAGAGCGCCTCTCTTGCAGAGTCTGCCACTTGAGTTTATTAAACATCTCCGTAACGCTATCACGGTTACCAAATAACGCTGTGACGAAACGCGCCGCTCTTCTTTGGATCTTCTCTATCTCCTCCGTCAGACCGATCTGGTACGGATCCCACACTGATGAGCAATACTCAAGTATAGGTCGAACGAGTGTTTTGTAAGCCACCTCCTTTGTTGATGGACTACATTTTCTAAGCACTCTCCCAATGAATCTCAACCTGGTACCCGCCTTACCAACAATTAATTTTATATGATCATTCCACTTCAAATCGTTCCGCACGCATACTCCCAGATATTTTACAGAAGTAACTGCTACCAGTGTTTGTTCCGCTATCATATAATCATACAATAAAGGATCCTTCTTTCTATGTATTCGCAATACATTACATTTGTCTATGTTAAGGGTCAGTTGCCACTCCCTGCAAAAAGTGCCTATCCGTTGCAGATCTTCCTGCATTTCGCTACAATTTTCTAATGCGGCAACTTCTCTGTATACTACAGCATCATCCGCGAAAAGCCGCATGGAACTTCCGACACTATCTACTAGGTCATTTATATATATTGTGAAAAGCAATGGTCCCATAACACTCCCCTGTGGCACGCCAGAGGTTACTTTAACGTCTGTAGACGTCTCTCCATTGTTAACAACATGCTGTGTTCTGTTTGCTAAAAACTCTTCAATCCAGCCACACAGCTGGTCTGATATTCCGTAGGCTCTTACTTTGTTTATCAGGCGACAGTGCGGAACTGTATCGAACGCCTTCCGGAAGTCAAGAAAAATAGCATCTACCTGGGAGCCTGTATCTAATATTTTCTGGGTCTCATGAACAAATAAAGCGAGTTGGGTCTCACACGATCGCTGTTTCCGGAATCCATGTTGTTTCCTACATAGTAGATTCTGGGTTTCCAAAAACGACATGATACTGGAGCAAAAAACATGTCCTAAAATTCTACAACAGATCGACGTCAGAGATATAGGTCTATAGTTTTGCGCATCTGCTCGACGACCCTTCTTGAAGACTGGGACTACCAGTGCTCTTTTCCAATCATTTGGAACCCTCCGTTCCTCTAGAGACTTGCGGTACACGGCTGTTAGAAGGGGGGCAAGTTCTTTCGCGTACTCTGTGTAGAATCGAATTGGTATCCCGTCAGGTCCAGTGGACTTTCCTCTATTGAGTGATTCCAGTTGCTTTTCTATTCCTTGGACACTTATTTCGATGTCAGCCATTTTTTCGTTTGTGCGAGGATTTAGAGAAGGAACTGCATTGCGGTCTTCCTCTGTGAAACAGCTTTGGAAAAAGGTGTTTAGTATTTCAGCTTTACGCGTGTCATCCTCTGTTTTAATGCCATCATCATCCCGGAGTGTCTGGATATGCTGTTTCGAGCCACTTACTGATTTAACGTAAGACCAGAACTTCCTAGGATTTTCTGTCAAGTCGGTACATAGAATTTTACTTTCGAATTCACTGAACGCTTCACGCATAGCCCTCCTTACGCTAACTTTGACATCGTTTAGCTTCTGTTTGTCTGAGAGGTTTTGGCTGCGTTTAAATTTCCTATGGCGTTAGAATCGTTAACGCTGAACTACCACATTCCCCATTCTAATAATACAGCTTCACCAAAAGTGCCTTTCAGGTAACGTCAACATCCTGCAACTGCTGGCGCATCTGATTCTCTCTCTCATTACAGCTCCTTTTATACGCGATTGTCATGCGCAGTCACTGACCACCTACGTTTTGCTGTCCAGCGCCGAACTTTGTTTTTTTTTTTTTGTTCTTATAAAACCACATTTCATTCCAAGAATGTGTGTCAATTTTTACCTCTCTATCTACATTATTCCGTGGTTTATTAAGTTTTCAAATTTATACTGACTTCTTGATCACCCGGTATAATTGAGGGCTTTC
Source organism: Schistocerca americana (assembly GCF_021461395.2). Classification (NCBI taxonomy): domain Eukaryota; kingdom Metazoa; phylum Arthropoda; class Insecta; order Orthoptera; family Acrididae; genus Schistocerca; species Schistocerca americana. The sequence goes on along the minus strand of NC_060124.1, from coordinate 274,918,536 downwards.
GTGTGGGAGACAGATCAAGGGCAATATTTTGCACTAAATCACATATATTTGTTGGGTACTTTAAACATAGCTGCGCTACAGCAATGGTTCCACGTAAATCAGACTAAGAACAGCCGACCAGTTGCAAAGGATAAAGTAATCTTTACCTAGGTTTCAATAGATATAAATCTATCTTCTTCAGAAGACGCCTGAGGACAATGAACATCGTAATATATATTAAGGTATGAAACATGAGTCAAGAATAAAGTTTAACATATATTAGGAAAATATTGTATTACAAGATGTGAGAAAGATTCTTGGTACTTACGGTATTATAACAACATGAAGTGATATGTCCTTATCGTTTAGGCAAACATCTGCATAGTTACATTAATCATATAAAATATAGCCCTGACAACAGGGTTTGTCAAACAAATAAAATATGTACATAGAAGTTGCAGAGCGCCTAAGCGACTAAGTAAAATCGGCCAGCGTAGTAGCACAGCGGCCAGGGCAGGTGGCGCTCATGTCGCGAACTATGTGCCGATAGGCGTACTGAAGTTACATTTGAAACATCAATTTTAAATGCGTTCTTAAATAGAGTGATAATAAATAAATTGGCAAGCATTTGACACTCCCGTTATGACATTGTGGGAGGTATAGGAACAATAACGTAGATACATACATCAAAAAGACAGGTGGCGCTTCCGCCGTGAGTTACATGCAGTGGTCTATATAGCCAAAATATAAAGTTATATTACCATATTAGTGAAGCCCATAGAACGTATATAAGTCAAACCATCAAGAACAATCAGTAATGGCTTTTAAGAAAATTACGAGACCTGGTCTACAATCCAGTTACTACGTAATATAGAATAAGAGAAAATTACATGAGGGCCGCTGTAGTGGCAGCCATATATCGTGAAAAGAACACATTATATAAACGATAGTAAACTGGAGGATTTGAAAGTGCATTATAGCTTCCTGAGGAAATAGACTACTGAGGTTACTAACATTAATGTTATATATTACACAGTACGGGTTTAAAGCCTTCGAAAGCCTTCGAAAGCCTTCAACTGATCATTCAGAATATTGCCGTCTTTGAGCTCTAGATGTTTAAAAACAAATAGCTCTTCCCACAGATCTAGTCTCCGTCCTTTGACCTGTCTATGTAGGATAACCGTGTCTTCTAACTGTTTAGGCGTATGGCCGGTTAACAGGAGGTGTTCAGCAAAGATAGAGTTGCGAATATTCGTTCCTTTTTTACCTAACAGATGCTCTTTATATCGTGTTTTCACAGCTCTGCCGGTTTGACCAATATGATAAGAGGGGCAGTTATTACAGGTTAGCTTGTAAATACCTGAATTAGAAAACCAATCGCTGGCAATCTCTACTGACTGTACAAGATTTCTTTTTAAACTGTTATCTGTAGAAAAGGAGACGTTACAGTTATATTTTTTATTCAGAAGACGTTTAATCCTATACGAGAAGTTACCCAGGAAAGGGATGGAAATAAATTTTTTAGTTTCTGTGGTATCCGTGGGGAGAATATTTCTCAAAGTCGAACATTTTTGGGAGGTTTTCTTATTGAGCAGGTAATCGATCATATTCTGGTTATACCCATTATTAACCGCAATCGCTTTGATGACATTCAATTCCTTTTTTTGATCCGCAGGTGATAAAGGAGTGGTTACCATTCGGTGAATGGCGGAATGAAAAAATGCCAATTTATGAGCTTTTGGATGGGTTGAGTCAGCAGGAATGACATTATCAGAATATGTTTCCTTGCGGAAGATATTAAAATGGAAGGAATTATCTTCTATAGAAATTGTTAAATCGAGAAAATTAAGTTCACGTTTATCATTTTGAAGTTCTTTTGTGAAGGAAATTTTTTCATGTAAACCGTTGAAAGTGTTAAAGAGATGCTCTAACTCTTGACCAGTGCCATCAAAAGCAATGAAAATGTCATCAACATACCGTGCATAATAGCGGATTTTGTGGCGTAATTCTGAACTTGAATTGAAGAACGTTGTTTCTAGACCGTTAATGAAAACCTCTGCTAGAATACCGGCGAGGGGGCTACCCATTGCTAGACCATCTGGTTGTACATACATTTTCCCGTTAAATGTGAAGTAATTGTATTTTAAAATGACCTTGAGCAAACCAATGAGTTCGGCAATCTGAGTTTCACTTAATTTTTTGTGTTTAAGAAGATTCTCTTTTACAAGGTCTATGGTTTCATCAACCGGAACATTTGTGTAAAGGCTGACGATGTCAAAGGACACCAGTCTAGTGTCAGGTGTACAACTTATAGATTGAATATTGTTAATTAATTCCTTACTGTTTTTTACAGAAAAATTATTTTCAAAAGTGAAAGCATCTTTAATTTTAAAATGGAGGCGCCTAGCAAGTGTGTGATGTGGACTGCCTATACCATTCACTATAGGGCGGATCGGGTGATTTTGTTTATGCAGTTTGAACTGATTTCTAAGCACTGGTGGTTTAGGGTTCATATTTATAAGGCCTTTCTTTTGGAACTTATTGAACAAGCTGACGGAATTCGTTAAAGTACGCCGGATTTCATTTTGCAGTTCAGTAGTAGGATCTACAGTAACCTCAGTGATGTCGTTTTCCTCAAAAAACTTTACAGTCTTCTCTATATATTCATTTTTATAAGCCACAACCACGGTGTTCCCTTTGTCACTCTTAGTGATTAATGCGTCGTGCTCTCTAAGTTTATGATTAATGCTTTTTATTATACTATATTCGCCCGATTGCTTATTAGGAGATAATTTAATTTCTATTTCTATTATGTTGTTACATTCGTAGGCACATTTGACTTGCTCCGTTTTCTCTAATTTCAGAGATTCTAAACCGATTTTTAGATCTACAATGAGATTACAAATAACTGGATATTTATCGAGTTTAGCAGGCAAGTTATATTTAAGGCCTTTACATAACAAGTCATTTTCGGCCTGCGTAAAAGAAATATTGGTTTTATTTAGTACTCTATCGTAAAATAGGTGCTTAACACTATTGTCTGCTGTATTATCACTTTTACTTGTGGTCCTATTACTAAACTTTAAAAGCTTTCTTTCATGTCTGGCCTTGATTATTTCTTTACGATTAGAGAGCCATTCATTAATACTATTCCACAGGTGGTCAATTTGAAAATTACAAAGATCTTTAAAGGCTTTAGTTAAAAATAGGTGTATACAGTAGGCTTCGCTATTAAGGACATCTTTTTTCTTGTACGAATTTACTGTGCTCTCGGAAATGACTAAATGCACTAGCTTCTTTTTAATAGAAGGCACCCTGTTACACTGTTTAAAATTTTACGTACGCCTTCACATAGTCAGGGATAATGTCTTTCTCTAGGCACTGGTGATTAAAGTGAATAGCCATACCTGCTTTCACAATTTTTAATTTGATGTCCATATACCTGGATGCAGCTTTTGATACCTCGGCAGGCAAGAATTTCAGTACTTTAAACATAGCTGCGCTACAGCAATGGTTCCACGTAAATCAGACTAAGAACAGCCGACCAGTTGCAAAGGATAAAGTAATCTTTACCTAGGTTTCAATAGATATAAATCTATCTTCTTCAGAAGACGCCTGAGGACAATGAACATCGTAATATATATTAAGGTATGAAACATGAGTCAAGAATAAAGTTTAACATATATTAGGAAAATATTGTATTACAAGATGTGAGAAAGATTCTTGGTACTTACGGTATTATAACAACATGAAGTGATATGTCCTTATCGTTTAGGCAGACATCTGCATAGCTACATTAATCATATAAAATATAGCCCTGACAACAGGGTTTGTCAAACAAATAAAATAGGTACATAGAAGTTGCAGAGCGCCTAAGCGACTAAGTAAAATCGGCCAGCGTAGTAGCACAGCGGCCAGGGCTATATTTTATATGATTAATGTAACTATGCAGATGTTTGCCTAAACGATAAGGACATATCACTTCATGTTGTTATAATACCGTAAGTACCAAGAATCTTTCTCACATCTTGTAATACAATATTTTCCTAATATATGTTAAACTTTATTCTTGACTCATGCATACGACATTCGAGGGTTGGATTCCCTCTCTTCTTCATCGAAGAGTTTCACTGCCTGGGCTACTCTCAGGGTGCGACTTCGACGTGGAAGATCCCTGCCGTGTCGTCTGCTTGCCGTCCATACTGTATGCCGGTGCTCGCCGCTGCCGCTTGGTCGCCGCCTTCCGGTCCTCGCAGCCGCCGCCGCCGTCGCCGCCTGCCGGGGCTCGCCGCCCCCGCCTGGTCGCCGCCTGCCGGTGCTCGCCACCGCCGCCGCCACCGCAGCCGCCGCCGCCTGCTGATCGCCGCCGACGCCGTCGCCTGCCGGGGCTCGCCGCCGCCGCCGCCTGCCGGGGCTCGCCGCCGCCGTCCGGTGCCGCCGTCCTGACCCTGGTCTACGGCCGTCTTCGTCTTCATCCGTCTTCGTCTTTGTCTGTCCCCAGTTTCTGTCCTCTCCTCTTCGTTCTGTTCGTTCTTGTTTCTCTCTCCCGTCATGTCCACCCCCACCACCACTGTCACTACTACCACCACCGCCATTGTCTATACCTCCCCTTCCGCCGCCTCCACCACTATAACTTGGTGTGCCCAGTCCCACCCCCCTCCTTCCATTCCACCTCTCCTCACTCTCCCTTCACCCTCTATCTTTGTCGCCCCCTCTCCCACTTCTTCCTCCCGCTCCTCTCGATCTGATCCCTTCCCCCCACTCCCCCAGCCTGTCACTGCAGCTCCAGCTCGGGTGATGGCCCGTCGGGCCACTGCCCACGCCCAGCTCTCCCCGTCACCTTCGCCATCACCGCCGCCACTGCCACCGTCATCGTCATCGTCGCCGTCGCCTTCACCGTCACCGTCACCATCTCCGGCGCCGACTCCGGCCCCGGGACCTGCCCCTCCCCGCCACATTCCCGTTGTTCCCATCCCCCACACCTCCTCCACCGCCGTCAAGCGCCCCGGTGGCACACCTGCTTCCTCTGCTTCCAAAAAGGCTGCGCCTCGTCCTCCTTCCCCCACCCATGATGCCATGGAAGTCTCCCCGCCTGTCCCTGCCCCCTCATCCTCCTCCTCTCCCCCTTCCTCCTACCGCTACCTCCTCTCCCGTCCTGATCCCTCTCTCCTTGAAGCCCGGAACCTCACCCTCTTCCTTCGCCAGCATTGTCCTGGTGCCCCCATCTCCCTCCTCACTCCTCGCCGAGATTCTGTTCTCATCTCCTCCCCCAACCCGACCCTCCATACTGAGATCCTCTCCCGTCTCCCCATCACCCGTTTTGGTCCCAACGCCTCCCTTACCCCTGCTCCTTCTCCATCTCCTACCCGCCAACCCCAACCCCCGCGTCGCCCGCCGACCCTCACCGCCGTGATCACGCGGCTCAGTCCGTCGATCACGGAGGAGGAGGTGTTGGCGGAGCTCCAGGCCCATCCCACGCTGGAGGTGCGGGCGGTCCGCCGCATTTTCAACTCGGCCGGCCCCACCCGCCTTATGCGGGTTTTCTCTGAGGACGCCCCCTCCATTGATCGTCTCCTGAAGGAGGGTGCCCTCCTCTTCCACCAGCGGTACAAGGTCGACCCTTCCCGTTCCCCTCCTCAATCCCTGCGCTGCCAGAGGTGTCTGCGCTATAATGCGCACCCCACAGCTGAGTGCCGCGAGGCCCCCACCTGCCCGCATTGTCGGCAGGCGCACTTCCTCCGGCAGTGCCCTAACCTTCAATCCCCTCCCTCCTGTAATACCTGCAAACTCCCTCATCCAACCTACTCCCAAAAGTGTAAAGCCCGACCCCCTCCAACCACTCCTGAACTCACCGTACCTGTCCATCCTCTGGACGCCCCCACCCCTCCTGGCAATTCCCTTCGTCCACCACCCACCGCTGAGGACATCATCAGGTTCCTCACCATCGTCCTCCAGAATGTTCATCCCTTTCAGCCCCCTCACACCCTCCAGCAGATCTCCCTTGCTGCCCGTTCCATCTTCCAACTCAAGATGTACGCCACCTACTCCAACAACCAGGCCCATTTCACCTTCTCCCATCTTGACACCCTCGTTTAAATCCCAGTCATGGCGCGACAGCGACGTATCCTTTTCAACAACATCCGCTCCCTTCCCGCCAACAAAAACCTGTTCCTGCACACCCTTGCCACCCACCGCGTGGATGCCTTCCTCCTCAATGAAACCTTTCTGCAACCCCACCACACAGTCCACACTTCGCCCTACCTCCTCCACCGCTCCGATAATCCCCTCCCGATTGCGCGTGGCGGAGTTGCCATTGGTCACCACCGCCAGATCCCCGTTCGGCTCCAACCTCTCCTTCCCGACCCCACCGAACACCTGATCCTTAGTCTCTTCTTCCCCGGCCTTACCGTTACCTGCGCCACCATCTATGTCCACCCCAACGCTCCTATTCCCTTCGACTTCCTCTCCCACGTCGATCGTACCTTTTCCTCCTACGTGATCGCCGCGGACCTCAACATCCATAGTTGTTCCGCTGCCCAGTTACGGCGATGGCATCGGTTCCTCTCCACCCTTCAAGGTGACCTCGTCCCCATCCCCCGGCATACCCGTCCTGAATCCAACTCCACTCCTGATGTTATCCTCTCCTCCCCTAACCTCCTTGGCCGCATAACGGTGGATGTCCTGGAGCCTATTGGTAGCGACCATCTCCCTGTCCTCCTCACCGTTTCAGACGGTCGTCGCCCTCGCCCCGACCCTCGTACTGACCCTCCCCCTAAGTATGTCCACGACTATTCCCGAGCCGACTGGAATGCCTACCGGGATACCCTTTCCACCCAGGTCGATAGCCACCCTCTCACCTACCACCACCCTGACGATGTCACCCATGCCGCCTCCTTTCTCCAGCGGACCTTGTCTGAGGCCGTGGAGGCCCACGTTCCTACTGTCGCCATCCACCCCCACCGTCCTACCTTACCCCCACAGGCCGTTCTCCTCCTCCGTGAATCCCGTCCTCTCTACCGTGCCTTCCTCCGCACGCGTGACCCGGACACACTACGACGCCACAGGCAACTCCAGCGACACGTTCGTAATTTGCTCGCGGCTAAGAAACGCCGGGACTGGCGACAGACATGCACCCGTTTAAATGCAACCCTACCAATCAACTCGTCCAAGTTCTGGTCGGCCTTCCGTCGCCTTACCGGAACTAAACCCTCCCCCTATTAACCTCTTCTCCATGATGATCACCCTTTCCCTGACTCCCTTAGTAAGGCCAATCACTTTGCCTCCTACCTCTCCGATGTATTTTCCGTCCCCGATGATCCCCAGTTCGATTACTCCCTCTTCCCAGATATCCGCGATCGAACTGACACCTCTTCCCCTCCCCTTGCTCCTGGCTTCCAGTACTTGGACAACATTACACACACGGAACTCAATGCCCCTATCACTACACAGGATCTCATTGCTACACTCCGCACAAAACGCAACACCGCTCCTGGTCATGATCGTGCCACCTACCGTCACCTTCGTGAAGCTCCTGTCTCTTTCCTCTCCACCCTGACCAGGCTCTACAATGTAGTCCTGTCCACCGGTTACTACCCCGACCTGTGGAAAACCTCCCGTATCCTCATGTTCCTTAAACCTGGCAAACCGCCGTCCGCCGTCTCCTCCTACCGTCCCATCAGCCTTACCTCGGTCTTCAGCAAGGTCCTGGAATCTATCCTCACCCGCCGCATCCACCAGCATCTCCGCCAGCACCGCCTCCTTCCCGTCACCCAGTGTGGCTTTCGGCCATCCTTCTCTTCCGACGATCTTCTCCTTCACCTCACTCATCTCCTTTCCGAACAGCTTAATTCCCGTCGCTCCGCCATCTTCCTCTCCCTTGACCTCGAACGCGCTTATGACCGCGTCTGGCATTCCGGTCTCCTCTTCAAGCTCCAAACCTTTGCCCTTCCCATTAACTACGTCCGTCTGATCGGTTCCTTTCTCTCCCGCCGTCCTTCCTATGTCACCATCCATAACACCGATTCCTACACCTTTTTCCCCTCCGCCGGTGTGCCCCAAGGCTCCGTCCTCTCCCCCCTTCTGTACCTTTTGTACACGGCGGACATGCCGCCGCCGTCGCCCCCCGTCCACCTCCTCCAGTTTGCCGATGACAATGCCTTCCTCGCCCTTGCCCCCACCCTGCAACGCTCCCAACGCCTTCTCCAATCCCATCTTGACCGGTTCACCGCTTGGTGCAACCAGTGGTTGCTCAAGGTCAATCCCTCCAAAACCCAGGCGATCATTGTAGGCAAAACCACCCCTTCCTTCCGCCTCCTTGATTTCTATCTCACCGTCTATGGCCGTCCTATCGCCCTCACTCCCACCCTTAAGTACCTTGGCGTCACCCTCGACCGTCGCCTCTCCTGGACTCCCCATCTCCAGACAATCCAAGCCAAGGCACGTTCCCGACTCCGTCTCCTCAAGCTCCTTTCCGGCCGCACGTGGGGTCTGGACCCCTCCACAATCCTCCACACCTATAAATCCCTCATCCGCCCTATCCTTTGTTACGCCCATCCAGCCTGGCTCTCCGCCCCCCCTACCTTCTATAAATCCCTCCAAATCCTTGAACGCCATGCTCTCCGCCTTGCCTATCGCATCCGTCTCCCCTCCCCCACGCGGATCCTGTGTGATCTCATCCCCTTCCCCCACCTCCTCCTTTTCCTTGAAAGGATACGTATCCTGTACACCTCCCGTAAACTCAATCCTCCTCACCCGTTCATTTCCCCGATCCTCTCCCACCCCCGCCCGCAGCCGCGCCTGTATTCTCACGTCCCACCCGGTCTCCATCTCTCCACCCTCCATACCCTCTCCCAAGGTGGCTTCCGCCAGCTCCCTCTCCCTGATGATGTCCTCGTCCCCTCCATCTACGCCTCCTATCAACTTTGACCCTGCCCCGCCCCCCACTTCCCGTGTCCTTTCCTTTCGGCACCCTCCCTCCCTTCTCTTCTCTTCCCTTCTTTTTCCGTCTCCCTGTCCCCTCCCTTCCCCCTCTTCCCCCGGGCTTCCTCTCCCCCTTCCTTCCTCCCCCTCTATCTCCCCTGCCCGTGGCATCTCTGCTCTCCCCTCTCACTCTCCCACTCCCCTTCCTCCTCCTCCTCTCTTGGCAGGTCCCCGGACTCGCACACGTATAGTGAACATTCGCGCGCCGGAGATCGTCGCCTTTTGTGTCTCGTGTGTGTGACGTCGTATAGTGTTTTTGGTGTCCGCCGTCCCACTCCTACGTTCACTTGTGCCGTCGGACTCATCAGTGTTTTGTGCGCCGTGCCGACGTGTTTTCGTGTTGTTATCGTCACATGTGAGCGACTCCGTGTTTTTTATGTCTCTGTGACCTCTCTCTTTTGCCCGTCACTTTGTTCTTTGTCATTCACCATGTTTTATACTCTTGTAAAACGCTATGGCTGAAGAGCGGCGTAGTGTGCCGCTGCCAGCCTACCTGAGTTGTACAGGTTTTAAAATAACAATAAAGTAAAAAAAAAAAACTTGACTCATGCATACGACATTCGAGGGTTGGATTCCCTCTCTTCTTCATCGAAGAGTTTCACTGCCTGGGCTACTCTCAGGGTGCGCCTTCGACGTGGAAGATCCCTGCCGTGTCGTCTGCTTGCCGTCCATACTGCCTGCCGGTGCTCGCCGCTGCCGCTTGGTCGCCGCCTTCCGGTCCTCGCAGCCGCCGCCGCCGTCGCCGCCTGCCGGGGCTCGCCGCCCCCGCCTGGTCGCCGCCTGCCGGTGCTCGCCGCCGCCGCCGCCACCGCAGCCGCCGCCGCCTGCTGATCGCCGCCGACGCCGTCGCCTGCCGGGGCTCGCCGCCGCCGCCGCCGCCATCCGGTGCCGCCTGGTCGCCACCATCGCCGCCGTCCTGACCCTGGTCTACGGCCGTCTTCGTCTTCATCCGTCTTCGTCTTTGTCTGTCCCCAGTTTCTGTCCTCTCCTCTTCGTTCTGTTCGTTCTTGTTTCTCTCTCCCGTCATGTCCGCCCCCACCACCACTGTCACTACTACCACCACCGCCATTGTCTATACCTCCCCTTCCGCCGCCTCCACCACTATAGCTTGGTGTGCCCAGTCCCACCCCCCTCCTTCCATTCCACCTCTCCTCACTCTCCCTTCACCCTCTATCTTTGTCGCCCCCTCTCCCGCTTCTTCCTCCCGCTCCTCTCGTTCTGATCCCTTCCCCCCACTCCCCCAGCCTGTCACTGCAGCTCCAGCTCGGGTGGTGGCCCGTCGGGCCACTGCCCACGCCCAGCTCTCCCCGTCACCTTCGCCATCACCGCTGCCACTGCCGCCGTCATCGTCATCGTCACCGTCGCCTTCACCGTCACCGTCACCATCTCCGGCGCCGACTCCGGTCCCGGGACCTGCCCCTCCCCGCCACATTCCCGTTGTTCCCATCCCCCACACTTCCTCCACCGCCGTCAAGCGCCCCGGTGGCACCCCTGCTTCCTCTGCTTCCAAAAAGGCTGCGCCTCGTCCTCCTTCCCCCACCCATGATGCCATGGAAGTCTCCCCGCCTGTCCCTGCCCCCTCATCCTCCTCCTCTCCCCCTTCCTCCTACCGCTACCTCCTCTCCCGTCCTGATCCCTCTCTCCTTGAAGCCCGGAACCTCACCCTCTTCCTACGCCAGCATTGTCCTGGTGCCCCCATCTCCCTCCTCACTCCTCGCCGAGATTCTGTTCTCATCTCCTCCCCCAGCCCAACCCTCCATACTGACATCCTCTCCCGTCTCCCCATCACCCGTTTTGGTCCCAACGCCTCCCTTACCCCTGCTCCTTCTCCATCTCCTACCCGCCAACCCCAACCCCCGCGTCGCCCGCCGACCCTCACCGCCGTGATCACGCGGCTCAGTCCGTCGATCATGGAGGAGGAGGTGTTGGCGGAGCTCCAGGCCCATCCCACGCTGGAGGTGCGGGCGGTCCGCCGCATTTTCAACTCGGCCGGCCCCACCCGCCTTATGCGGGTTTTCTCTGAGGACGCCCCCTCCATTGACCGTCTCCTGAAGGAGGGTGCCCTCCTCTTCCACCAGCGGTACAAGGTCGACCCTTCCCGTTCCCCTCCTCAATCCCTGCGCTGCCAGAGGTGTCTGCGCTATAATGCACACCCCACAGCTGAGTGCCGCGAGGCCCCCACCTGCCCGCATTGTCGGCAGGCGCACTTCCTCCGGCAGTGCCCAAACCTCCAATCCCCTCCCTCCTGTAATACCTGCAATCTCCCTCATCCCACCTACTCCCAAAAGTGTAAAGCCCGACCCCCTCCAACCACTCCTGAGCTCACCGTCCCTGTCCGTCCTCTGGACGCCCCCACCCCTCCTGGCAATTCCCTTCGTCCCCCACCCACCGCTGAGGACATCATCAGGTTCCTCACCATCGTCCTCCAGAATGTTCATCCCTTTCAGCGCCCTCACACCCTCCAGCAGATCTCCCTTGCTGCCCGTTCCATCTTCCAACTCAAGATGTACGCCACCTACTCCAACAACCAGGCCCATTTCACCTTCTCCCGTCTTGACACCCTCGTTTAAATCCCAGTCATGGCGCGACAGCAACGTATCCTTTTCAACAACATCCGCTCCCTTCCCGCCAACAAAAACCTGTTCCTGCACACCCTTGCCACCCACCGCGTGGATGCCTTCCTCCTCAATGAAACCTTCCTGCAACCCCACCACACAGTCCACACTTCGCCCTACCTCCTCCACCGCTCCGATAATCCCCTCCCGATTGCGCGTGGCGGAGTTGCCATTGGTCACCACCGCCAGATCCCCGTTCGGCTCCAACCTCTCCTTCCCGACCCCACCGAACACCTGATCCTTAGTCTCTTCTTCCCCGGCCTTACCGTTACCTGCGCCACCATCTATGTCCGCCCCAACGCTCCTATTCCCTTCGACTTCCTCTCCCACATTGATCGTACCTTTTCCTCCTACGTGATCGCCGCGGACCTCAACATCCATAGTCGTTCCGCTGCCCAGTTACGGCGATGGCATCGGTTCCTCTCCACCCTTCAAGGTGACCTCGTCCCCATCCCCCGGCATACCCGTCCTGAATCCAACTCCACTCCTGATGTTATCCTCTCCTCCCCTAACCTCCTTGGCCGCATAACGGTGGATGTCCTGGAGCCTATTGGTAGCGACCATCTCCCTGTCCTCCTCACCATTTCAGACGGTCGTCGCCCTCGCCCCGACCCTCGTACTGACCCTCCCCCTAAGTATGTCCACGACTATTCCCGAGCCGACTGGAATGCCTACCGGGATACCCCTTCCACCCAGGTCGATAGCCACCCTCTCACCTACCACCACCCTGACGATGTCACCCATGCCGCCTCCTTTCTCCAGCGGACCTTGTCTGAGGCCGTGGAGGCCCACGTTCCTACTGTCGCCATCCACCCCCACCGTCCTACCTTACCCCCACAGTCCGTTCTCCTCCTCCGTGAATCCCGTCGTCTCTACCGTGCCTTCCTCCGCACGCGTGACCCGGACACACTACGACGCCACCGGCAACTCCAGCGACACGTTCGTAATTTGCTCGCGGCTAAGAAACGCCGGGACTGGCGACAGACATGCACCCGTTTAAATGCAACCCTACCAATCAACTCGTCCAAGTTCTGGTCGGCCTTCCGTCGCCTTACCGGAACTAAACCCTCCCCCTATTATCCTCTTCTCCATGATGATCACCCTTTCCCTGACTCCCTTAGTAAGGCCAATCACTTTGCCTCCTACCTCTCCAATGTATTTTCCATCCCCGATGATCCCCAGTTCGATTACTCCCTCTTCCCAGATATCCGCGATCGAACTGACACCTCTTCCCCTCCCCTCGCTCCTGGCTTCCAGTACTTGGACAACATTACACACACGGAACTCAATGCCCCTATCACTACACAGGATCTCATTGCTACACTCCGCACAAAACGCAACACCGCTCCTGGTCATGATCGTGCCACCTACCGTCACCTTCGTGAAGCTCCTGTCTCTTTCCTCTCCACCCTGGCCAGGCTCTACAATGTAGTCCTGTCCACCGGTTACTACCCCGACCTGTGGAAAACCTCCCGTATCCTCATGTTCCTTAAACCTGGCAAACCGCCGTCCGCCGTCTCCTCCTACCGTCCCATCAGCCTTACCTCGGTCTTCAGCAAGGTCCTGGAATCTATCCTCACCCGCCGCATCCACCAACATCTCCGCCAGCACCGCCTCCTTCCCGTCACCCAGTGTGGCTTTCGGCCATCCTTCTCTTCCGACGATCTTCTCCTTCACCTCACTCATCTCCTTTCCGAACAGCTTAATTCCCGTCGCTCCGCCATCTTCCTCTCCCTTGACCTCGAACGCGCTTATGACCACGTCTGGCATTCCGGTCTCCTCTTCAAGCTCCAAACCTTTGCCCTTCCCATTAACTACGTCCGTCTGATCGGTTCCTTTCTCTCCCGCCGTCCTTCCTATGTCACCATCCATAACACCGATTCCTACACCTTTTTCCCCTCCGCCGGTGTGCCCCAAGGCTCCGTCCTCTCCCCCCTTCTGTACCTTTTGTACACGGCGGACATGCCGCCGCCGTCGCCCCCCGTCCACCTCCTCCAGTTTGCCGATGACAATGCCTTCCTCGCCCTTGCCCCCACCCTGCAACGCTCCCAACGCCTTCTCCAATCCCATCTTGACCGGTTCACCGCTTGGTGCAACCAGTGGTTGCTCAAGGTCAATCCCTCCAAAACCCAGGCGATCATTGTAGGCAAAACCACCCCTTCCTTCCGCCTCCTTGATTTCTATCTCACCGTCTATGGCCGTCCTATCGCCCTCACTCCCACCCTTAAGTACCTTGGCGTCACCCTCGACCGTCGCCTCTCCTGGACTCCCCATCTCCAGACAATTCAAGCCAAGGCACGTTCCCGACTCCGTCTCCTCAAGCTCCTTTCCGGCCGCACGTGGGGTCTGGACCCCTCCACAATCCTCCACACCTATAAATCCCTCATCCGCCCTATCCTTTGTTACGCCCATCCAGCCTGGATCTCCGCCCCCCCTACCTTCTATAAATCCCTCCAAATCCTTGAACGCCATGCTCTCCGCCTTGCCTATCGCATCCGTCGCCCCTCCCCCACGCGGATCCTGTATGATCTCATCCCCTTCCCCCACCTCCTTCTTTTCCTTGAAAGGATACGTATCGTGTACACCTCACGTAAACTTGATCCTCCCCACCCGCTCATTTCCCCGATCCTCTCACACCCCCGCCCGCTGCCGCACCTGTATTCTCACGTCCCACCCGGTCTCCATCTCTCCACCCTCCATACCCTCTCCCAAGGTGGCTTCCGCCAGCTCCCTCTCCCTGATGATGTCCTCGTCCCCTCCATCTACCTCTCCTATCAACTTTGACCCTGCCCCGCCCCCACGTCCCGTGTCCTTTCCTTTCGGCACCCTCCCTCCCTTCTCTTCTCTTCCCTTCCCTTCTTTTTCCGTCTCCCTGTCCCCTCCCTTCCCCCTCTTCCCCCGGGCTTCCTCTCCCCCTTCCTCCCTCCCCCTCTATCTCCCCTGCCCGTGGCATCTCTGCTCTCCCCTCTCACTCTCCCACTCCCCTTCCTCCTCCTCCTCTCTTGGCAGGTCCCCGGACTCGCACACGTATAGTGAACATTCGCGCGCCGGAGATCGTCGCCTTTTGTGTCTCGTGTGTGTGACGTCGTATAGTGTTTTTGGTGTCCGCCGTCCCACTCCTACGTTCACTTGTGCCGTCGGACTCATCAGTGTTTTGTGCGCCGTGCCGACGTGTTTTCAGTGTTGTTATCATCACATGTGAACGACTCCGTGTTTTTTATGTCTCTGTGACCTCTCTCTTTTGCCCGTCACTTTGTTCATTGTCATTCACCATGTTTTATACTCTTGTAAAACGCTATGGCTGAAGAGCGGCGTAGTGTGCCGCTGCCAGCCTACCTGAGTTGTACAGGTTTAAAATAACAATAAAGTAAAAACAAAAAAAAACTTGACTCATGTTTCATACCTTAATATATATTACGATGTTCATTGTCCTCAGGCGTCTTCTGAAGAAGATAGATTTATATCTATTGAAACCTAGGTAAAGATTACTTTATCCTTTGCAACTGGTCGGCTGTTCTTAGCCTGATATATTTGTTGAATTAGATCAATTCTTCTTGTACATTGAGCGTTTAGGTTTAGTGATAGGAAAAGCAAGAATGGGGAAATAAATCTCAGTAACATCCACAGTGCTGATGTGGTTTGTAGTTGCCGTCGCCTGTAGACTGGGTAAAATCAGTGTTTTTCTGCAGTATCTTACTGCTGTACAGCTCACTGTCATTGCAATTCCAAAACATTTTTATGTTTATTGGACTTTTTACTTTAAGTACTCAAATTTTGTGATTAATAATTTAAAATTTGAAGGCACCAATGAAATTTCAAGGCAGTGATATTTATTGCCAGAAAGGAAATTGAAAAATAATTACAGTAGTGTTATACACAATGAAACGTTATTATCCTCTAAAAAAGTTTACAGAATACTTGAAATAAAGAGAAATAACAATAAGCATAATTTCAGTACACAATTTAGCGTTCATAGTGGACAACAGTGCGATAAACTTTGCAGCATGGGGAGATACACAACCCAAAATTACATTCGGTGCACTCACATTAGGTGTCTTTTCTTCCAGCCTTTTCTGTTGAAAATTTCTCCTTTTCGCTACACACCACACATCTCCTTTGTCCTTTATTCTCCCCTTCTGGAATCTTGACACGATTAGGGGAGTGTTTTACTGAGAGTCGTGCTAATTTTGATGATCGGCGTAGAAAGCTCTCTGTCGAATCCCCAGCAGACAACACCAATCCTGCACATATTTCTTGAATAAACTGAGAGGTGGCAAGCTTTTTTCTTTTTGATTATGTTATGCAGTATGTAGTCATTTGATACTGCCATTATAATGCAATGTACAGCTAGTTTCCTCCACCATTTCACTGTCTTGCGATCCAGAGCCCCATACGATAGTCGTTGGTCAAATAGGTCCACCCCAGCTTTGTTTTTATTATAGTCAACAACTGCTGCATGTTTCAGTTTCTCCGTTGCTCTTCTTGTTCTGACACTCTCCATTGTAGCTGTGTGCCTTGTGCTGATCATCCAGACATCTCTTTTATCTTTCCAGCGCAAGGCGAGCACATTCGCTTTGCGACGGAAGATCTGTTCTCCTTTTTCAGCTTTGCATCTTTTACCGGTTTTGGAAGTCCTTTCCTGTTTTTCATCACTGTCCCAACAAGACAAGTATTATCGTCAGCTAATTGAACACTTGTGTAGAAACGATCAATATGAACAGTGTGCCCTTTACCCAGAAGCTTATTGGTCACACGCTTCACGACACTACAAGCACTGTTGTCTACTGTCTCATCTCTTCCATGGTATACCTCAATATTCCAGATATATCCTGTTCTGGATTCAGCCAAACTGTACAGCTTCAGGCCGGCCGGGGTGGCCGTGTGGGTCTAGGCGCTACAGTCTGGAACCGCGGGACCGCTACGGTCGCAGGTTCGAATCCTGCCTCGGGCATGGATGTGTGTGATGCCTTTAGGTTAGTTAGGTTTAAGTAGTTCTAAGTTCTAGGGGACTGATGACCTCAGATGTTAAGTCACATAGTGCTCAGAGCCATTTGAACCATTTTGTACAGCTTCATACCATATTTGTTTGGTTTATTAGCCTACTCTTCCTCTGTTATGACCAATTCCTTCATCCACTGTTACTGTTTCCGCTGGATAATAAATATTTTGGAATTTATTTCTTAATGAATTGAGGAGAGGTCTAACTTTATAAAGAGCATCAAAACCTGGTTCATCTTTCTTTTTTGCCATTGTTTTATCATTGAGGTGAAACATAGATAAAACGTTTACAAATCTCTCTCTTGACAAAACACTGGGACAACAATTACAGCTGCCGACAGGATCTGTATTCTAGTGGCTCTTCATGTTTGGCCTCTCACTTATTGCCATATGCAGCAAAATAGCGAGGAATTTTTTTTATATCTGCAATTGTTACAGTTTTCCACTGGCAGAAGATTGTTGTCAGACCGCAGGTTATCAAGTTTTTGCCTGGCATAACAATTTTTCTGTTCTTTCATTGTTGTTATGACAGTATTGTCGAAGAAATAGAAGAATATATCTAAAGGATCACTTCATTCATTAATAGATACATTCTGTACCAGTCCGTGAGGTCCTGTGTATACAGCCACGTCAGGAATTTCATCAAAATCTGTCCAGTCACCATCAAAGTCACTTCTACTTCTCTTTCTGCTTTGATTATTCGTAGGTGTAAAAGGCGAAACATGATCTGATTCATTTCCTGAAGTGCCTGCAGAAGCATAATTCATAATATAAAATTCTGGGAAGCTAACAAAAAAACCATTTTAGCAACAAAATCTGAAACAAATCTTGACTTACCACTGTTTTCAGACGAAGTATAATGCGAATCGTCATCATAGAGCCCTATTTCACCATCTGAAAACGCGTCTAGGACTTCATAAATCATTTGCTCCAAACGTTTATTCTGTTCACTGCACATATAGAAAAAAAAATCAACACGAAAACACACAAAACGAATGAAACTGAGAGGACACCAACGCCAGACAATGTCTATGAATTAAGCTACAATAACAAAGTCTTTCCTAAACACTAAGTATTCCACTGAGTTCGCTGCTGCCATCTAGCGCTCGCTGTTGAAACTACGAAGCGTGCAGACCACTCAGACTTTGCGGGAGTCGTAAATATACTTTTGACGCCACAGAGAAACATTGTAACTGCCGAGACGTAATATTACGTCGGCCGCACGCTAAGTGGTAACGAGCTGCCGCAAGTGAACAAACTCAGCCTGCCGTTGAATTGGTGTAGTATGTTTCCAATGTAATAAAAAAAAGCGCTTTTGCACGTGCTTGCGCTGAGTGCCAAACGAAGAAACAAGCCTTTTCGAGGAACAGTTACAGGTGTTTCTGTTGTCATGAACAAGGTCATTTTGCGCGTGATTGTAATAAAAATAGGGGAACACGTCTGGGATGTGACTGAACGTGGCTTCAGGGGTAATCATCTCCCTCCCCGGAATTTACGGGAATTATGTGACTCGTGTACGCAGATGTGGTGCCAACTCCCTCCAGCGACCTACCAAGGCCTCACTGCTTCCATGCCACGACGCGTCGCCGCTGTTATCCGTGCCAAAGGTGGGCATACCGGCTATTAGGTAGGTGGTCATAATGTTCTGAGTGATCGTTGTAGGTCACTTTCTAGCGCCCGTTTGGTCAAAGATGTTGTTCAGTTACGCGAAAGCGGCTTGGGGTCGTGTTTAGTTGTTGTTTAATCCTAATCACTAATCCAATGCGCAAGGCAGGTAACGTGAGAGAAGAAAGCAATGACAGATTAATAATAGAAGATTAACCATTTACAAATAACTCTATACGCATCTATTATTTCACGTATTGCTTCAGCTTTTAATTTTTTCTAATGCCAACATTTTTTTTTGTATTTAATTTTGTACATCTTTTCACGGTCGTCAGGAATCTCATTTCAGATGCATGAACCTCATTTCTCTGTAAAATAAAGGAACTGTCATGTTGTTGTTGTTGTGGTCTTCAGTCCTGAGACTGGTTTGATGCAGCTCTCCATGCTACTCTATCCTGTGCAAGCTTCTTCATCTCCCAGTACCTACTGCAACCTACATCCTTCTGAATCTGCTTAGTGTATTGATCTCTTGGTCTCCCTCTACGATTTTTACCCTCCACGCTGCCCTCCAATGCTAAATTTGTGATCCCTTGATGCCTCAAAACATGTCCTACCAACCGATCCCTTCTTCTAGTCAAGTTGTGCCACAAATTTCTCTTCTCCCCAATCCTATTCAATACCTCCTCATTAGTTACGTGATCTACCCACCTTATCTTCAGCATTCTTCTGTAGCACCACATTTCGAAAGCTTCTATTCTCTTCTTGTCCAAACTAGTTAGCGTCCATGTTTCACTTCCATACATGGCTACACTCCATACAAATACTTTCAGAAACGACTTCCTGACACTTAAATCTATACTCGATGTTAACAAATTTCTCTTCTTCAGAAACGATTTCCTTGCCATTGCCAGTCTACATTTTATATCCTCTCTACTTCGACCATCATCAGTTGTTTTACTCCCTAAATAGCAAAACTCCTTTACTACTTTAAGTGTCTCATTTCCTAATCTAATCCCCTCAGCATCACCCGATTTAATTCGACTACATTCCATTATCCTCGTTTTGCTTTTGTTGATGTTCATCTTATATCCTCCTTTCAAGACACTGTCCATTCCGTTCAACTGCTCTTCCAAGTCCTTTGCTGTCTCTGACAGAATTACAATGGCATCGGCAAACCTCAAAGTTTTTACTTCTTCTCCATGAATTTTAATACCTACTCCGAATTTTTCTTTTGTTTCCTTTACTGCTTGCTCAATATACAGATTGAATAACATCGGGGAGAGGCTACAACCCTGTCTCACTCCTTTCCCAACCACTGCTTCCCTTTCATGCCCCTCGACTCTTATAACTGCCATCTGGTTTCTGTACAAATTGTAAATAGCCTTTAGGTCCCTGTATTTTACCCCTGCCACCTTCAGAATTTGAAAGAGAGTATTCCAGTTAACGTTGTCAAAAGCTTTCTCTAAGTCTACAAATGCTAGAAACGTAGGTTTGCCTTTTCTTAATCTTTCTTCTAAGATAAGTCGTAAGGTTAGTATTGCCTCACGTGTTCCAACATTTCTACGGAATCCAAACTGATCCTCCCCGAGGTCCGCTTCTACCAGTTTTTCCATTCAACTGTAAAGAATTCGCGTTCGTATTTTGCAGCTGTGACTCATTAAACTGATAGTTCGGTAATTTTCACATCTGTCAACACCTGCTTTCTTTGGGATTGGAATTATTATATTCTTCTTGACGTCTGTGGGTATTTCGCCTGTCTCATACATCTTGCTCACCAGATGCTAGAGTTTTGTCAGGACTGGCTCTCCCAAGGCCATCAGTAGTTCTAATGGAATGTTGCCTACTCCCGGGGACTCGTCATACATTTCATCAATTTCTTCATCATCTGCAGAGCTAGTCATAGTTTTCATAGTTTTCTAAAATTTACTATCTACCTAACTAATCTTACTTTTCAAAATTTTGTTTACAGGGTCATAAACACATAGAATTTTGAAAGTTCTACATCTTCATTTTCTAGACGACTTACCTAGTATCGCAGGTAGGTAAAAAACTATTATCCTGTACTATATGACAGTCATCATCATCATCATCATCATCATCATCATCATCATCATCTTAGAGTGTTTCCAGCCTCTGGCCAGGTCTATATGGAACGTAGTCCTCTCCATCATCTTCTGTCTTGCCACCATCTCTCCGTCTTCACCTTGGTCCAGTTTTCTCCATTCTTCTGGATGCATTCCTTTACTCCTTTGAGCCATTTTTCTCTTGGTCTTCCTATCGGTCTCTTTCCTTCTAGTTTCATCTCAGGTATCCTCCTGGGTATCCTTTTCTCCTCCATTTTCTTAATGTGTCCATACCATCTCAGTCCTGATGTCTCTAGTTCCTGCTGTAATGTTTCCATCTTCATTACCTCTCTGATCCTATCATTCCTTAACCTATCTATCTTTGTCACTCCAATACTGTTTCTCAAGAATTTCGTCTCACTAGCTTGCACTTCCATTCATAACTCAGGTTTCTAATGCATATGTCAGGATCGGGTCATAGTATGATTGGTATATAACCTTTTTACTGATTTGGGGTACATCCTTGCTCCATGTTAGGCTTCTGACACTCTCCCAAAATGCTTCTGCTTTTCTCCCCCGCTCGTTTATTTCTCTGTCCTTTTTTCCATCTTCCTGTATCACGCTTCCTAGGTACTTGAAACTCTCCACTCTCCTCAATCGTTCTCCACCAATTGTTATTTTTGTGATAATCATCTCACTCTTACTTATATTAAATTTCATCCCATATTCTTGTACTGTCCGTTCCCATACGTCCAACTCCCCCCCCCCCCTTTATCCCTTATCCCCCAAATCATCAGATCATCTGCAAATACCATATCTTTCATATTGGTTTCTACTTGTGCTACTGTACTCATATCATCGATCACTGCAATGAAGTGGACGAGCAGTTCTTGGCGCTTCAGTCTGGAACCACGCTCCTACTACGGTCGCAGGTTCGAATCCTACCTCGGGTATGGATGAGTGTGATGTCCTTAGGTTAGTTAGGTTTAAGTAGTTCTAAGTCTAGGGGACAGATGACCTCAGATGCTAAGTCCGATAGTCCTCAGAGACATTTGAACCATTTCAACTAAAATGAAGAGTAACGGTGAAAGTACTCTTCCCTGCCTCAGGCCATTCTACTGTTCAATCCAAGCTGATCTCTCTCCACCCACTTTCACACAGCTCACACTTCCATGGTACATTTCTCTTATCCTCCATATAATCTGTTTTGCTACTCCACTGCTCTCCACAGCTTTCCTCACTTTGCATCTATGTGTAAGGTGGCGGGTGTTTGGTTTTTTTTGCTTGCTTATTCTTGAATTGAGAACACTGTGTGAGGTGAAATGGCAAGTTTAATGTCGCAATATTTCTCACCAAATTACAGCTTTTCACACAGTTTTCAACTCGCCAACATAAAAACAGCGCAATGGATAACACATCTTGCCAACATCAAAAGTTAAATAAGTTTATACACAACAATGTTAAATATTAACTCTCTCTGAAAGAACATTAATCTTAAGCACAATATTATGAAAGTTTAATTGCAAGTTTCTTTACATTAACTCTAAGCACAATAATATGTAAGTTTAATTGGACGTTTCTTTACAAAATTGCTCCTACACATACGATGTGATGTTGGTCAGTACTACGAAAGTAGTCCGATTCCAGTTCAAAGTTCGGTAGTACTTAGGATGACAATCAAGTCTACGGTGGATGGTTGGCAAGTGACAAATTTGGGCGCAAGATTACCCAAGACCGCTCGTGTTTACAGTGGACGCAAGTTGGTGAATCAATAAAGGTTTACGCCTCTGCATGCGGAATTTGCCTTAAGCTGCGACGTGCTGCTGTCTGCAAGGCCGCTCTTCCAACTGAAATTCCTATATAACTAATCTGGCCTTTGGTGAACTTTCCAGCAGAAACTTTGACTATGTTTCTCGTTATGCGAGAAAACATGTACTCAGCCCTAGTCTTATTATGTGGCGATATACACGCGCCTGGTTGGAGCAGCATGCATATTATAGTTCCCTCTCAGTTCTCGCAAGAACAATTAACTAATTTGGCTGGTTATTTTCTCCACGGTTGGAGCTAAACGTTGCTACAGCTAATTTTAGCTGGAGTGCAGCCACTGTGAACGCAGTGTCCACATCAGTTTCATCTTTGCATCGTATGGAGCGTTAAGTGCTCCATTCTGCAACTGACATGTTCAGGGAAGAGTCCTCACAAAATTTCTCTCTTGTCCTACTCGCGACAGAACTGCCTCCCTCCACTTGGGTTCCTTTTCCACGTCACGGCTTTTTTCGACGAATAGGATACGTTCCTGTCATTTTGAAACACCCTCTACCAATCGCAACGTCCCTTCTACCAAACTGCGTCGAAATTTCAGTAGTTTTCTCCTTCCTAGTGAGTTTCCGCCAATCGGACGTTTTGTGCCTGTTCTAGAATCCTAAAGTGTACGACCTTTCCATATGTTGTACTCGCTGGACGAAAATGCGTCACTTGCTTTTGTTCGTCTCCCATTGGAATTTCGAAACACAGTTTTCTAATGCTTCTTCTTTCGAAACGCAGTTTTCTAGAGCTTCTTCGCTGCCCTTGTATCAACGCCCTCGCTATAGGCGGCTCTCCAGCTTGAATCACCTGGCCCCAGGTCGCTGTCCTCTTTCCTGCCACCCCCTTAAGTGGTCGCCAGCGTAACTTCCGCAGCACAGTTTCGCTACGCCATTGTGGAGCTGACTTTTCAAAACTAAAAGCGACTCGACTCACGTTCTCCGTTCTACCTTCCGCTCAAGGACGTGGGTTGTATAGGAATGGTGTGTTAACTACTGTCGATTGACTGTCATCCCTTTTTGCATTACATATTGATAGGCAAATATTCTCATAACTGTCGATTTACGTTACGTGTCATCTTCATTTGTAGAGGTCTCATGTAAGGTCCAAATCTGACCATTTATTCTGCCAACTTACATATCTTCCTCCTTCCGTCTTCAATTTTTTACTGGGTCAATCAATGGTTGAGTAATTGATTGCAGCAGTGCAAAATTGGTTCAATTGCTGACTGTAGCAACTGAGATGTTTACTGACCAACTTCCTATCTTAATATTTAGTATAATTTAAGCAGTGGTTCTGCTCAGTCTCCTTTATTTAACTCGCACTTGTTTTTCTGATCTTTTGTCCAATTCTATTGAACTACTAATGAATTTTTTTTCTTTTACAAGATAGTTGACTATAGTAAAATTGTTATTGAAATTCAAACAATGTGCATATATTTATAAATTTGTATCATTTGAAAATTCTCCTTTTTATTTTGAGACTTCTATTTTTTCAGTTACTTTATGTTAAATGATGATGGATATGTATTGAAGTTGAGGAAACCTACGTACGGTTGCAGCCCCGTTGAACGTGATCTGACCGCTTTGGAGGTAGTCTGATCGCAATTTTTTCTTTGGTGTACGCGGTAGAAACACTATGCATCGTTCAAAACCATTTAACGTAATCTTAACGTGATCTGAAGTACCACAATGGTTTTATTCTTTTTCAGCGCTCATGTTTTGCGCCCTCCTGTACTACATCAAAATAAGCGTGAATAAAATGACAAGGGTTGCTCTTAGACCCTCTGGCAACACGCTCGTTGCCACCCATGCACATTAGTTGCGCACGTTATTAAAGTACCTGTCAGAAATTTTGACACCGGTCCGACCTCATGGTTGCTTCAACGCCTGAGAGTTAGGCAACCCCTTTGAGGTACCAGGTGTGATTTGCGTACCTTTAAGAGCACCCCCCCCCCCCCCCATGAACCATAGACCTTGCCGTTGGTGGGGAGGCTTGTGTGCCTCAACGATACAGATAGCCGTACCGTAGGTGCAACCACAACGGAGGGGTATATGTTGAGAGGCCAGACAAAGGTGTGGTTCCTGAAGAGGGACAGCAGCCTTTTCAGTAGTTGCAGGGACAACAGTCTCGATGATTGACTGATCTGGCCTTGTAACATTAACCAAAACGGGCTTGCTGTGCTGGTACTGCGAACGGCTGAAAGCAAGAGTAAACTACAGCCGTAATTTTTCCCGAGGGCATGCAGCTTTACTGTATGGTTAAACGATGATGGCGTCATCTTAGGTAAAATATTCCGGAGGTAAAATAGTCCCCCTTTCGGATCTCACGACGGGGACTACTCAAGAGGACGTCGTTATCAGGAGAATGAAAACTGGCGTTCTACGGATCGGGCAGGTAGGTTAGAAAATTTAAAAAGGGAAATGGATAGGTTAAAGTTAGATATAGTGGGAATTAGTGAAGTTCGGTGGCAGGAGGAACAAGACTTCTGGTCGGGTGAATACAGGGTTATAAATACAAAATCAAATAGGGGTAATGCCGGAGTATGTTTAATAATGAATAAAAAAAATAAGAGTGCGGGTAAGCTACTACAAACAGCATAGTGAACGAATTATAGTGGCCAAGATAGACACGAAGCTCACGCCAACTTCAGTAGTACAAGTTTATATGCCAACTAGCTCTGCAGATGACGAAGAAATTGAAGAAATGTATGATGAAATAAAAGAAATTATTCAGGTAGTGAAGGGAGATGAAAATGTAATAGTCATGGGTGACTGGAATTCGACAGTAGGAAAAGGGAGAGAAGGAAACATAGTAGGTGAATATGGATTGGAGCTAAGAAATGAAAGAGGAAGCCATCTGTTAGAATTTTGCACAGAGCATAACTTCATCATAGCTAACACTTGGATCTAGAATCATAAAAGAAGGTTGTATACATGGAAGAATCCTGGAGATACTAAAAGGTATCAGATAGATTATATAATGGTAAGACAGAGATTTAGGAACCAGGTCTTAAATTGTAGGACATTTCCAGGGGCAGATGTGGACTCTGACCACAATCTATTGGTTATGAACTGTAGATTAAAACTGAAGAAATTGCAAAAAGGTGGGAATTTAAGGAGATGGGACCTGGATAAACCGACTAAACCAGAGGTTGTACAGAGTTTCAGGGACAGCATAAGGGAACAATTGACAGGAATGGGGGAAAGAAATACAGTAGAAGACGAATGGGTAGCTCTGAGGGATGAAGTAGTGAAGGCAGCAGAGGATCAAGTAGGTAAAAAGACGAGGGATAGTAGAAATCCTTGGGTAACGGAAGAAATATTGAATTTAATTGCTGAAAGGAGAAAATATAAAAATGCAGTAAATGAAGCAGGCAAAAAGGAATACAAACGTCTCAAAAATGAGATCGACAGGAAGTGCAAAATGGCTAAGCAGGGATGGCTAGAGGACAAATGTAAGGATGTAGAGGCTTATCTCACTAGGGGTAAGATAGATACTGCCTACAGGAAAATTAAGAGACCTTTGGAGAAAAGAGAGCCACTTGTATGAATATCACTTAAAGTAGTAAAGGAGTTTTGCTATTTGGGGAGAAAAATAACTGATGATGGTCGAAGTAGAGAGGATATAAAATGTAGACTGGCAATGGCAAGGAAAGCGTTTCTGAAGAAGAGAAATTTGTTAACATCGAGTATAGATTTAAGTGTCAGGAAGTCGTTTCTGAAAGTATTTGTATGGAGTGTAGCCCTGTATGGAAGTGAAACATGGACAATAAATAGTTTGGACAAGAAGAGAATAGAAGCGTTCGAAATGTGGTGCTACAGAAGAATGTTGAAGATTAGGTGGGTGCATCACGTAACTAATGAGGAGGTATTGAATAGGATTGGGGAGAAGAGAAGTTTGTGGCACAACTTGACTACAAGAAGGGATCGGTTGGTAGAACATGTCCTGAGGCATCAAGGGATCACAAATTTAGCATTGGAGGGCAGCGTGGAGGGTAAAAATCGTAGAGGGAGACCAAGAGATGAATACACTAAGCAGATTCAGAAGGATGTAGGTTGCAGTAGGTACTGGGAGATGAAGGAGCTTGCACAGGATAGATTAGCATGGAGAGCTGCATCAAACCAGTCTCAGGACTGAAGACCACAACAACAACAGGTGCTAGAGCAGCCCAAGTTACCGACAGCAGTCCCACCGTGATCACGCCACGGGCGAGCGTGAAACAGAAGCGCTGCAAAAGAATAAATTCAGGTGAATGGTTCCAAACTTTTGTACCACAGCAAACCTGCAGTCACAGTACTCTCAAAGGGGCCAGACAGCTTTCATTGGGACTGCAGTCCCACGATGTAGTTAGAGTACGGTAGAAACTCCCAAAAGGTGGCAGCAGTGTCGAAAGTTGTCAAGAACGTCATTCTGTTGCGCATCGGACTGCTCACAATCGAAGGCGAAACGCTCAAATGGATGGCGTGACAACGTTCACCCTATTACGCAACCCTCTGAGAACTTTTCCTGTCGAATCGGGGCGGCCTGTGTCTGAAAGTTTTCCATCAGCCACCCCTGACAAAAACACGTGATTTCAACAGTGGGAGTAGCGTTTCTAACCTCCATTGCAAAAGCGGCATAAGAGGGGGTGAAGTATGCTTAAGAGGGGATGTGACGACGTTGGCATTGTCTGACATGTTGACGGTGGCGATGGGCAGAATTGTAGTGAAAACTGGTGCTGTTGTTACGTCACCTCGACTCTCACATTAACTTCTGAGCTGTGGCGTATTTTTCGCATTTGTCGACATCTTGCTGTCTGAGGAGTTGCCCAGCCCGTGGGCGCTATCTCAGGGCGCCTTGCTTGTTTAACATTACAGAGGAAGCTTGCAGGTACGTTGCAGCCAACTTTCGAATTTATGCGTCGGAATGGGAGATGATTAAGCTGTTTCGAATAAGTCGTCCATCAATTTTGTTTCGGTGAGTCACGTACGACGTAACACTTTTTTATTTCGTGAACGGTTGCACATATCGAAAGGCGGTTTTCGGCAAATGTTGAGCGCTGATATCAACCAAGATACTGAAACAAGTACGTTTTTCTAAACGGTTTCATGTACTTGTTATAACTGCATTCGATAACTCTTGACAGGACAGTTACTGTGATACTGCGTCTGTTGATGTTGACGTTCAAACCTGCCATAAAAAGTATTCGAGAAGTGTCCTAGAATATGAAAGCACGGTGGCCGGAAACGGTATTTACGATGCTAACACTGCCAACAGGCATCTCGGACCAGGCTGTGTTGTTGTATACCGTAGAGTGGGCCTGCGCTACGAGAATAAAGCCGTATGTCCCCTTGAATCAACTTACGACCGAGATGCAGGTTCACCTACGAATGTCATATATGGAAATACGACATAAGCTAGAACCTAACGTATTACAAGGGCTTAGGAATACTATTTCACACTTTTGTATCCTGATTTACGTGAGCTGAAACAGAGAAAGCAACTGTTTGTGCTTCAAAAATAAAGAGCTATTAAATGTAAATAAGTTAAACAGAACTGCAACCAGTCACTTTTTTGAATAATTATGTTTTTTTCCATGACCGGTTTTCGAACCTTTTCAGGTTCATCTTCAGATGGTTTCAGATGGTTTCAGGAAGTTACATCATTACTGGTAGTAGCATAATGCTTGCGACAGTATAGGCGGCTTTTTCCGGTTGGTGTCCATCTGTCTGCCTTCATTTTGGACATCAAAATGGAGGCAGACAGATCCCGCATCTACACCATGAGGACTAATGTAACCACTATCAGATGTGTACCGTATGCGCGTTTTGCGCTATTGTAATTCCTTGACGCAGAGGGGTTTTTGGTACTGTTGACTGAAAATACAATTATATTTTTTTTAAATGTGTGTGAAATCTTATGGGACTTAACTGCTAAGGTCACCAGTTCTTAAGCTTACACACTACTTAATCTAAATTATCCTAAGGACAAACACACACACCCATGCCGAGGGAGGACTCGAACCTCCGCCGGGACCAGCCGCACAGTCCATTACTGCAGCGCTTCAGACCGCTCGGCTAATCCCGCGCGGCAATACAATTATAGACTGTTGTCATTACATACATATAATTTCACTCCTGTAGCTTGATATCGTGTAACTTTGTTTCTGTCTTAATAGAGAGAAACATGTCACTTACGGCAGAAAGCAACGTTCTTCTGGGAAAGAGCGCAGACCATTCTTTTATATATATATTGTTTCGTGCGATTCCAAGAGTTCAAGGTAAATGGAGTGCCTAATCACTCTGAACGCCACGCGATACATCAAAACCATAGCATTTATTGTCACACACGAATCGGTTGGACTCTAGTTATCGCTTTCACAGCTTCATCAGCAGGTCTTGAAGAGTAACAGGTACAAGTGGGACAATAGCACAGAGCAGAGTCTTTTATGTACCCCCCACCCACCAGATAAAAACCGCAGGGAGTAATGACTGGTGAGTTGGGAGGCCATCGACGAGTAAATTGATCTTCTGCTCCTCACCTTGAAATCCAGTGTTCTGGAATGCTGTTATCCAGGTATAGTCTTGAGAAATAAGATATGGTGCCATTTTGAATGAAAATAAAATTATTTGAGTCGCTATGAAGTTGGAGAGATAGCCGGTTTTCTAGCACGTTTAGACACTACATCCCTGTGACAACAATAAAAAATAATGGTCTACAAAAAATCTAACGTATTGAGTATCAACTATATCAAAAAGATGAAAACCGAATTCTTCCAAAAACATTTATCGTTTAGAAATTTGTTCTCTTCCATGTCATCAAAATGGCAGTGACAGGTTCGTACCTTTTGCTATGGTAGTCATAAATAATTGTAGCTTGTACGGTTTCTGATTCAGACGTGGTTACAGAACTCGTCATGCCGTTATTTGAGTGATTTTAAAATCATTGCTTGCTAGTGTTTTCGGTTTCCTAGGTCTAGTGTCGCAAGTTACAAGGACATTCTCCATATTTTCGTCCAGTTTGCGTCAACGACCCGGGTCTTTCCTTTTCAAGGTGCAACCATCTTGCCGGCCGGTGTGGCCGAGCGGTTCTAGGCGCTTCAGTCCGCAACCGCGCGACCGCTACGGTCGCAGGTTATAATCCTGCCTCGGGCATGGATGTGTGTGATGTCCTTAGGTTAGTTAGGTTTAAGCAGTTCTAAGTTCTAGGGGACTGATGAGCTCAGATGTTAAGTCCCATAGTGCTCAGAACCATTTGAACCATTTTGCAACCATCTTCTGCGTCTTTTCTATCCCACTCAAAATATTGCTCAAGACAAGGCGGCTCTTTGTGTAACTTTCGAGGAAATACACTTTGCGCTTTAACAGTGGACTAGAATTTTGCTAACTGCAGCAGAACAACGTTTGTTCCTGTGATTTCGCCATTTTCCTACAACAAGCAATAACGCCACTGCCGTTTAGGCTTGAACTTCTTCACGGACTGTTGAAAACTTTCTCTGTCTAGGAGCGTTGCAACTGTTTCTGTCTTTCGTGATTTGTGATAGGTAAACTCCTGCGTTCTGCTTTCTCTTCCTGAAAATATCCCTGTATAATGTGAGCAAAAGATGGAAAGATAACTGCGGCCTGTGATCTTTCGAGCTTTTCCCGGCGTGATTGATTAGTGGGGTGCTTAACCCAACTGTGAACTATTGCCGTTCCCTCGGTCCTGTATTTTAGAACAGAGTTCGGTTACCGAGACTTACTTTACCGTCTGATGTTCTTTTGTTTTTCAGAGCCCGGACTAATATTCCGTGAACGGCCCCATACTCCAAGCGTTTTCTAGTTCTGTTGGATGTACTGGCCGGCGAGATGTTAATAAACTGAGTGCCCGTCCCCAAGCCTTGTTTCAGTGGAAACATCCATCCCTGTTTATTAAGTTTTCTGACATATTTACATCGATGGACTCCACAATTATGCATTCGGTACTGGTGGTAACGTATTCCGTTTCGTGATTATATTCGACGCAGTGCATGAGGCGGTAGATGATTTGCTTATAAGTACTCAGACCACAGATTCACATTTAAGAAACTCTCTTCTTCCGTATGTCTGCATAATATTTAAGAAACGCTTTAATGGTGAGAACGTGTCAAGGTACGTTGAAATTTTGGTAGGTACGCGGAGGAAGAGGTGAATCTCTCACATTAACGTATGTGCGCACGATGCGTCTTTCGTCGTGATCAATCGCAGACGCGCTGGAATAAAAGGTGATGCACAAAAATTTGTGTAAGGAAGGGATGGGTGTTCACGTGTCCACACTTTGCCTCATTGTGCAAGCAGTCTGCTGTACATTCCCTTCACAGCTTGGGAACTTCGGTTGTGCGTATTGAGACGAAAAGGCCACAGCAAAAGAAAACACAAAAGCGACAGTAGGTAACGATGTATTTAAATAACAGAGCTACGAGAAATATGAAGAGATGACAACGTTTTGCCTGCAAATTCCAAAGGTGGTCACATCGAGAGTTTAGATTTTCCGCTTGGGAGACTGTAGCGTTAAGGCTGGAAATAAAATATCGTTAGCTGGTAAATGGCGACTAGTACACCAGTTTGAACTATTTCTTCCTCATTTCAAAACAAAGCATCTCAGAGATCGTTCCTGAAAATGAGAAATATTGAATGGAGGTTCTTAGTCGTTAAGTAAAGCTTCATTAGCTTTCAATGCATCATTTGTATTTTACTTGTTCACACAGCTTTAATCCTGAAAGATGATACGTAGATTAACATCCTCGCACTCTACGAATTTGGGAATTTCATAGGCGCCAGAACGAACTAGTACGGAGGTTGTATTTTTCAGTTCTGTATTTTTTACATCGTCAGTCTACTTCATTTCAAGTTCTAATAGTCTTTCGAGCAGCTAAACATACAGTGTCACTTCTTTTGTGTTCAAATCTCAGGCTCCCCACTTGTGCTTTCAAGTCACCATAGCATGAATGTTTGTCCCCAGTTTTCATATAGGCCTACATTTTTCATAACTTTCACCTTACTGTTCTCATTTTGTTTACTTCTAAACTTACGGTATCTTATTCTTCACGAAAGTATGACCGGAGACCTTTTATATAATACTTGATGCTCAGGGCAACAGATCTCGCACTGTTATTTCAATAATCTCCAGAAGGGGCACTCAGTACGACTTTCTTCTTTGTCTGTAATCATCTATAAATCTAAGTGTGCTTCCTTTTGGAGTCAACAGCCATTGTTGTTGTTGTTGTTGTCATCTTCATTCCAGAGACTGGTTTGATACAGCTCTCCATGCTACTCTATCCTGTGCAAGTTCCTTCATCTCCCAATACTTACTGCAACCTACATCCTTCTGAATCTGTTTGGTGTATTCATCTCTTGGTCTCCATCTACGATGTTTACCCTCCACGCTGCCCTCCAATACTAAATTAGTGATCCCTTGATGCCTCAGAATATGTCCGACCAACCGATCCCTTCCCAACCGCTGCTTCCCTTTCATGCCCCTCGCCTCTTATAACTGCCATCTGGTTTCTGTAGAAATTGTAAATAGCCTTTCGCTCCCTGTATTTTACCCCTGCCACCTTCAGAATTTGAAGAATTCCAGTCAACATTGTCAAAAGCTTTCTCTAAGTCTGCAAATGCTAGAAACGTAGGTTTGCCTTTCCTTAATCTATTTTCTGAGGTAAGTCGTAGGGTCAGTATTGCCTTCCGTGTTCGAACATTTCCAAACTGATCTTCCCCGAGGTTGGCTTCTACCAGTTTTTCCATTCGTCTGTAAAGAATCCATGGTAGTATTTTGTAGCCGTCGCTTATTAAATTGATAATTTTCACATCTGCAACACTTGCTTTCTTTGGGATTGGAATTATTATATTCTTCTTGAAGCCTAAGGTCACCGGATGGTAGAGTTTTATCAGGACTGGCTCTCCCAAGGCTATCAGTAGTTCTAATAGAATGTTATCTACTCCTGGGGCCTTGTTTTGACTTAGGTCTTTCAGTGCTCTGTCAAACTCTTCACGCAGTATCATATGTTTTATTTCATTTTCATATACATCTTCTTCCATTTCCATAATATTAGCGTCAAGTACATTGCCCTTGTATAGACCCACTACATACGCCTTCCACCTCTCTGCTTTCCTATTATTGAGCGCAGTTCGATTCACAGCGTAACCTCAACACACGTGGATGACAGCTACCTGTCGTTGGCTAAAAAGCGCAAAGATTCCCACCGAAGGCCGGCAGCAAAAAAAAAAAAAAAAAAAAAAAAAAAAAAAAAAGTTTCAAATGGCTCTGAGCACTATGGGACTTAGCATCTGTGGTCATCAGTCCCCTAGAACTTAGAACTACTTAAAGCTAACTAACCTATGGACATCACACACAGCCATGCCCAAGGCAGGATTCGACCCTGCGACCTTAGCGGTCACGCGGTTCCAGACTGAAGCGCCTAGAACCGCACGGCCACTCTGGCCGGCCCCGCAGCAATTTCCAGGAAACTACGCATGCACAAATGCGCATGCGTAGTCGCGCTGTTGGAAATTTACGCGCATGCGCATAGTTGAACACCAAAAAAGGCATCGTGGGGACGTACCTTTAGGTGGGGAAATGTTAGGCACAGAAATACACATTGGACCATGACTTCATGCCCAGACTAACAGATGGGATGTTGACCTTTGACCTTTCCAGGGCGCATCTAGTGCTGCTCGAGCGCTCTGTAAAGTTTGCGCGGCCCCTCGGGTCCCCCCCCGTTATCTGAGGGCCGCTGCCGGGGTCGCCCGTTATCGGTCGCTGCAGCAGTAAACAGCCGCGGCGCGCGTCCTTCCTCAGGCGACACGGCGCTCTGCGTGGCAACCAGCGCCGAGGGCAGCGGAGGTGTGGAGTGGGGAGAGTGCAGATAGGATGAGGCGCGTGCCCGCGCTCGGATAGGAGGAGGGGCGGCGCGGCCACCAGGAAAAGCTGCGTCTCGTTAAAAGCGGGCACTTGTGAAACGCGGCCAGCCGGCAGCCGCGTCTGACGCCCTCAGCGGGTCGTGGCAGCCAGCCAGATCAGCTAGCAATTGGCTGGGGTCTCGATGTGGCCACCGCTCTTGCACTCGCCGCTGTCTGACACTGCCAAGTACATTAAAAAATATATCACATAACAAAGAAAATAACAGGTGCACAGCACTCAGCTCGCTACGTTCGACGATGAGTTCCAGATGGCAGCAGATTTAGTCTGTCTCTAAAGCCAGTTTTCCACATGCAACATATGTGACGCCACTCGGCTGCCACTTGAGTAACATCACAGAAGTTGCGTGTGGAAACACCTAGATTCCTATGGCGTCACTCGAAAGCCGCTGCTTTTAGCCACGTCACTGAAAGCTGAAGCCTGCCTCCGGAGCTGAGCAGTCAGCATGGCTGACCGCGATGTGGAGGACCCGGGTTCGATTCGCAGTACAGCCAAGTATTTGGTAGGAAGATTGGCACGGAGTACACTCAGCCTCATGGGGCCGACTGAGGAGCTACTCTAACGATTAGTAGGGTTAAGAAACCCGTCAGTGACTGTGAGAGCGGTGTGCTCACAACATGTCTCTCTAAACTGCGTCCAGTGACGCCATTGACAGTACGTCACAGCGGACGGTCAGGCCCGATCGGCGGAACTTAACCTCACCTATACCAAAAGTTAAAGTAGTTTAAACACTGAGATGCCTCTTTACTTCCAACACCAGTGATTAGCCTCATTCGACTGCCTTCACGAGGCTGATTTCCGTATCACCATTTTTTTAGACTTCTTAGTTACACTCCTGGTCATTAAAATTGCTACACCACGAAGATGACGTGCTACAGACGCGAAATTTAACCGACAGGAAGAAGTTGCTGTGATATGCAAATGATTAGTTTTTCAGAGCATTCACACGAGGTTGGCGCAGGTGGCGACACCACAACGTGCTGAAATGAAGAAAGTTTCCAACCGATTTCTCATACACAAACAGCAGTTGACCGGCGTTGCCAGGTGAAACGTTGTTGTGATGCCTCGTGTAAGGAGGAGAAATGCGTTTGTAGCCTATCGCGGTTGCAGTATCGTATTGTGACATTGCTGCTCGTGTTGGTCGAGATCCAATGACCGTAAGCAGAATATGGAATCGGTGGGTTCAGGAGGGCAATACGGAACGCCGTGCTGGATCCCAACAGCCTCGTATCACTAGCAGTCGAAATAACAGGCATCTTATCTGCATGGCTGTAACGGATCGTGCAGCCACGTCTCGATCCCTGAGTCAACAGATGGGGACGTATGCAAGACAACAACCATCTGCACCAACAGTTCGACGACGTTTGCAGCAGCACGGACTGTCAGCTCGGACATTATGGCTCCGGTTACCCTTGACACTGCATCACAGACAGAAGCGCCAGCGATGATGTACTCAACGACGAACCTGGGTGCACGAATGGCAAATCGTCATTTTTTCGGATGAATCCACATTCTGTTTACAGAATCATGATGGTTCAAATGGTAGCGGTCTTGCGGTTCCAGACTGCAGCGCCTTTAACCGCACGGCCACTTTGGCCGGCTCATGATGGTTGTATCCGTGTTTGGCGACATTGCGGTGTTTGGAAGTGTGTATTCGTCGTCGCCGTACTGGCGCATCACCCAGCGTGATGGTATGGGATGACATTGCTTACACGTCTCGGTCACCTCTTGTTCGCATTGACGGCACTTTGAACAGTGAACGTTACATTTCAGATGTGTTACGACCCGTGGCTCTACCCTTCATTCGATCCCTGCGAAACCCTACATTTCAGCAGGATAATGCACGATCGCATGTTGCAGGTTCTGTACGGGCCTTTCTGGATAAAGAAAATGTTCGACTGCTGCCATGCCAGCACTCTCTCGAGATCTCTCACCTATTGAAAACGTCTGGTCAATGGTGGCCGAGCAACTGGCTCGTCACAATAAGCCAGTCACTACTCTTGATGAACTGTCGTATTGTGTTCAAGCTGCTTGGGCAGCTGTATCTGTACACGCCATCCAAGCTCTGTTTGACTCAATGCCCAGGCGTTATTACGGCCAGAGGTGGTTGTTCTGGGTACTGATTTCTCAGGATCTATGCACCCAAATTGCGTTTAACGGTAATCGCATGTCAGTTCTAGTAAAATATATTTGTCCAATGAATACCCGTTTATCATAAGCATTTCGTCTTGGTGTAGCAATTTTAGTGGCCAGTAATGAAAAAATCTGTCAAGTGAAATCGAAAAAACGACCTACCAATCTCTCTGGTAGTAGTTTAATAAAAGACATAAACACCAGTTATCAACAATATTACAAACTCTTTAGTGCACTTGTACAAAGTGTGACCCCAAAATCCGGTATACAGTAACTTTAATGTCCACATTACCTGTGACGCCTTATTTATGTGACTTGAAAAATTGGAAATATTAGCATTTAAGTGAGTCTTCAGGGCATCGTTAATAGAATCCAACACATCACACAGCAACCTAGATATTATACTTTGGGAGACGCGTTACATATCGTATCCTGGCAAGAACACTGACAGGAAAATGCATCACTTGAGAGAAACCAAGGTAAATAATTTTGTGAAACATACTGAAGTAGTATAAGCTGTCTTTAAATCTCAAGTCGGTTTTTTTCTACATAAATTTAGTTATATTCTATGCGAGAGTAATATGAAGATGTAGTTCTGTTGTTGTCGAATATGAGGTCTTATCAGGTAATTATTAATCAGAACTTTGAGCTGTGTCACTTTTCCTACTTTTCTAAAAACTTTGTTTTTGTTATGACCCTTCATCTAACACTTTTGCCACTTTTCTACTGTATATATGTTTCACTTACTGTAATATAATACGACATTCGAACTTTCATCAGACATAATTAATACATAATTTTGGAGCAAAAAGTAAAAAACACAAGTTCAAAGTGTTTTATTAGAAAAATACAAAACGTAAAATTATAATTTATGATAAGTGTACAATTTAATAAGGAACATCAATTAGTTACATTTGAAGAAACACTGTTTATAAAAACACAGAATCTCAAATGGGCTTATGGGAATACTTTTCGACAAGAAAAGAAATTCAATGTTAACGTCCGTTACAGCAGAAATTTCCATTTTTTTCTTCTACACTGCAAAGCACGAAATTTCGTAATATTTACAACAACTGTAATTGTCAAAACAATGTCTGTTCCTTCAGATATGCATGAATGTCTAAAGGAGATTAGAATATAAGATACAAACACTGTATAAACACAGAGATTGTAGTAATAATTGATAATAAAGATTACGTTTAACCTAAATTATGCACGAAAAGATTCACAACTCAGAATGTTTCGCTCTTCTTGACTGATTCGTGTATACCTGCGAGTAGGATAGCTGAAGTGACATTTGTTCTTGCCATGGCGAATCATAAAGTAACCCACCAAAATAAAATACTGGTACAGCTGCTCTGAAGTGGACAAATTGCCTGACAGAGACGTAACTTTTTCGTGCACGGTACCTCACACGTATTTTTCAGTAAGACGAACTAAAAATTGTCATTTTTTGAATGTGTCACTTTTCTGGCGGTGGTGCGATATAACGTCGAAATACCACTGCTGGGTTCACTCGATTCAGTACTGCATCTGTAATGTGACAGATGTTTCAGTAGAACTTGATAAGCTTGTATTGTCATACAAAACAGTACACCACTCCCGTAAGTAATGATAGTTAAGCCTTGCGTCTTTAAGCTATACAGTAAATATAAATGTTAAGCCCCAGAATACGATTAGAAAACACAGTACGACTCGTAACTTTTCATGTAAATAGTCTCTCTCTTACACACACGCGCGCAAACTTTCATAATCCGACGTAGCTCAAAAATGGTTTTGCGTAGCTATTACTAGAATATTAAACAGTGAGAACTGATTCATCAAGAATGTGATTAAGAACTGAACAAGTGTTAGCTTTCTGGTTATGATATCTTTCCACACTTTTGTAGTCATTGACTTCTAGTTCAAATGAATAAGTAAGCACCAACATGAAATTTATAGAAATCATTGCCACATACTGTCTCAGTAATACGGGGGATAATGTCGCAGTGCGTTCGGCAGGCAGCGACCATCGAATCCTTTCGACGTGCGTCGTCGACACCCTGTAACCTCAGGAATGCAAAAAGAAGTTACATATTACTAACGTTTTGTGACGGCAGCTCAATGTGTGGTCTTCGATACATTCGAATAATTATGGACTGTAAGCTGAATCCGCTATAGACAGCAAAATGGCGGTCATGCTACGTGGTACTATCGGACGTAACTAAAGAAGAACGACTCAGTTTAGACTGAAATAATTTGAAACGAAGTTTGTTAGTAAGTATAAATATTGCTTTTGTGTTAGCAGAAGAGCCAACACCGTTTTACGAGTGGAGATCGAAATGCACGCTATTTAGCTCAAGCAGACTAGCGTGACGAGGGAAGAACTATACTGACGTGAGGTCTGGAACATGACAAGGAATGAGAATTCAGAAAGCAGATGTAATTAGTTTGATACTTAACTTTAATCCATTAATGATGAACGTCGCTCTTGATGGTAAATGATTCACAATATTATCTGTTCAGAATACATTCTTGAAGATAGTAATTATAGTAACCGGAACCGAGCGAGGTGGCGCAGTGGTAGCACACTGGACTCGCATTCGGGAGGACGACGGTTCAATCCCGCGTCCGGCCATCCTGATTTAGGTTTTCCGTGATCTCCCTAAATCGCATCCAGGCAAATGCTGGGATGGTTCCTTTAAAAGGGCACGGCCTACTTCCTTCCCCATCCTTTCCTTATCCGATGAGACTGATGACCTAGCTGTTTGGTCTCTTCCCCCAAACAATCCAATCTATAGTAACTGAATATGGCGCCTTGCTAGGTCGTAGCATATGACGTAGCTGAAGACTATGCTAAACTGCCGCCTCTGCAAAATGAGAGCGTATGTAGACAGTGAACCATCGCTAGCCAAGTCGGCTGTACAACTGGGGCGAGTGCTAGGGAGTCTCTCTAGACTAGACCTGCCGTGTGGCGGCGCTCGGTCTGCAATCACTGATAGTGGCGACACGCGGGTCCGACGTATACTAACGGACCGCAGCCGATTTAAAGGCTACCACCTAGCAAGTGTGGTCTCTGCCACAATTGCTACCAAAGGAAAGCAACTGAATTAAGAGCCCATAGAGGTTCTCAAAGTAGTAGATAAGAAATTCAGTTTCACATTGAGTAATCGGGAGATTATATTCCCAAATCGGGACGTTAAGCAAAGCAATAAAACTTTTACAAATTAGGTCAGGATGATAACCTTGAATATACAGCACGGCGAATTACAAAAAATAATATGCGTCGCTACAATTAGCGCCCATTCAGTCAAATCTGAGCAACCTACGAGTTTTCATTTTACCATGTGGAAAGATATTTGCGGGAAGATATTCCCGCATCCCGAACAGGCCAGTAAGCGCGTGTAAGCAGTACTGAAATAACCTAACCACTTCACTTAAGTTTCACCACGGCTAGATACTTAAATGATCCAAACCGATTCTCTCGTCTTTGTGAAATCTCTACACCAGCACAGATCGTCATCAGACAAAGACCAATCTTCCTCGCAAGTCGGAACGCAGAAAGGAGATCCTCCAGGTACGGCACCACAAACTACAAGTTTTTTAACAATGAAATTCGTTAAACATCAGTGCAATTGAGATGTTACTTTATTTTATTTTCACTACCAGTTTCAGCAATTCATTATGCCATCTTCATGCTCAATATTCATCTCGCAAAAATAACCGATATTGGCGTACTGGAGTCTTATGTTTCTGAATGTCGTGAATACGTAGCTGAAGTACTTCCTTCGAAGACTAGAATGGCGTACCATATTTCAAACAAAGACGGCCTCGTGGCTTCTGAAATGCTGATTTCCCATTGGCTGAAAGACACAACTGACTCCCTAAAAACGCGAGAGCAGCTCAGTGACCATGCAAATTGGTGATAAAAAAAGATTATATGGATAAACCGAATTGGTGTAGCAGACACTCCGAAAATATTGCAAAGATATGAAACTTCCTGGCAGACTAAAACTGTGTGCCGGACCGGCTGTCGAACTCGGGACCTTGGGTAGCCTCAGTTGGTAGAGCACTTGCCCGCGAAAGGCAAAGGTCCCGAGTTCGAGTCTCGGTCCGGCACAGAGTTTTAATCTGCCAGGAAGTTTCATATCAGCGCACACTCCGCTGCAGAGTGAAAATTTCATTCTGCTTGCAAAGATAACTTGTGTTCTACTAAAAGCAAAATATAATTACAAATTTCCGAATGAACAGTAAAGCACTAGTAAGTGCTCTCATAGGTCGTGAGGTATGCACAACAAATTCTGTTCCTGCAAGGCTAGCTGAATGGGGCGAAACTGAAATGTTTGTACTTATCTTTGGACACGTTCTTCTTCCCCAGTCATAGAATTGCTTTGTGTGTTCCTAGGTCCCAAAAACCGTGTAGAAAAATTTTAATGTCTTTCCTCGCTTCTCAAATAAAAACTCAGGTCGCGTAAGTTTTTATGTAGCTTCGCTTATTTACTGGTAGCATAATCCGCGACAATGTTGTGTTATGAGTAAATTTATAGAGCACTTTACACATATATCCATATATAGGACATCCATATCAGAAGTTAGGTTTGCATCAGAAACGACTAAAGTCTTTGACAATCTCCCAGTACCAAAATTTGAACTACAGTGTGATTTTCTTGCATCAGCGTTTATTAGGTAACAATATTTGTGTTAAAAATAGGACATTTGTTAATGACTATTACTTATTTCAATCCAGCAAAGTTGAAGAAATGTGGAAGGTTTGTCAGATTCTTCGTTACTTAAACTTTCTACACAGATATAAATTTCTACAAGGGTAAATAATTTTTGCAATACGAAATTTCGTAAATGAATTATTTCATGAATTTCATTGTTGCTTCCATTTTGTGAGAGCTTTGAACGTTATTTACGAGTTGTGGTTATTTATTAGAACTTTTTTATTACTTATTTTCAATTATGGTAGGCATTTTGGCTTGTCCAGACAGTGTAAGTATTTTGTCTTGCCACTGAACATCGCTAATCGGAAGAAATTAATTCGCCTGTTATGCTATTAATTCATGTCCGCATCCCGCATATGGCACACAAGATTGTTATTCCAACAGCTAATGTCATCTGTTAAACCATAGCGTAAAATTATCACCTGGGCTGTCCGATATCCACCCTCTTCATTTTTTGTACTCGATAAACGATATGGTCATAAACTGAAAAGATCGATACCCTCCGCATAGTATTACAACAGGCGACTTTGAAACCTTGACACCCAGTTCTAATTCGTTTTGTTATTCGATAGTGGTTTAACTAATGGATCTTCTTTTACAAGTGCTACTAACATTTATAAGTGTGTTTCATGCTCCCGTGTCATTTCCGCACCAAATCCACTTCAAAATCCAACACTCATACCTTCTTCTCTTCTTGCTAGATTATTTGTTCAGTTCCAACTCCATAACGCGATTGGTGTTGTCTTTCATGTACCTGCCGTACCATCTTCGCCCGAAAGATCTCAGTTGACCCATACTGAAAACGGTGCCACTATAATTTTGACAAGAGCGCGTGGGAACAGCAGCACGTGAAGCCACTGCAGTATCAGCAGTCACGCAGCTTACCTTGGCGCCACTTCAGTTGCATGCGTGAACCCGACTTCAACGGAAGGGTCGGCACGAGAGGTCCCCACCCGCTCTACCTGGTTACGTCACAGGGAACATCTGAAGGTTGTTCCACAAGATTACGCCGACCCTTCGAATTATTTGTGACTGGGCAGCTATTGTTTATTTTTCGATAAATGTTTCATAGTACAAAAATTAGTGACCAATACAACGCGCAGGAAAAGAATTTACACAAGCCATCGTACCCTACTGTGCACTGTTAGACAGAAGCTGTTTCTTAGAGTTCCCGTCCGGCACGTGCAGCGTTCTTCTGGGGAAGGATCGACGATCTTAAGACGTGAGCTGCATGCTCTTCCGTTTAAAAACCAAACGTTGTCGGAAAATCATTTGGCTCAGCCCCACGCCACCGTTTCTTGATGAAACCATAGTCTCAAGGAATATTAAAGGATACAAAGCGCTGGACCAACGATCTGTTGCAGTGGATCACCCAGGATGTTGTCTTGGATCTAGATTTCTTCACAGATGTACAAGTAATTCCAGGTGTACCCAAGGGCAGGGTGTTGTATATTGATAACTTTTGATTGTGATGCGAAGCTAAGCAACTTGCTTTGAAGTGCTCAAATGTTCCTAATGGCTCTGAGCACTATAGGACTTAACTTCTGATCAGTCCCCTAGAACTTAGAACTACTTAAACCTAGCTAACCTAAGGACATCACACACATCCATGCCCCAGGCAGGATTCGAACCTACGACCGTAGCGTTAAGTGTTCTAAATGGTAAAAAAAGCATATGATATAGTGTCCTGTGATTGCAATGTGAATGTG
The DNA here is from genome assembly GCF_021461395.2 of Schistocerca americana. Classification (NCBI taxonomy): domain Eukaryota; kingdom Metazoa; phylum Arthropoda; class Insecta; order Orthoptera; family Acrididae; genus Schistocerca; species Schistocerca americana. The sequence continues at coordinate 274,877,029 of NC_060124.1, read as the reverse complement.
TCATAATTGGAATCAGTTAACCCATTCAGATACACAGATGTAAAAATTTGGAGGGATATGAAATGAAACGACCACGAGAGCTCACTGCCAGATAATGATGACTTACGGTTATTTTTTATTTATTTATTTATTGTTCCGTGGGACCACATTTAGGAGAAGTCTCCATGGTCATGGAACGAGTCAATACATGAAATTATAACACGATTGTAGAAACAGATAAAATGAAATATAAGAAACATATTCAGGCGACAAGTCGTTAGTTTAAATAAAGAAAATCAAGAATGTAACACTGAAATTTGCTTAATTTTTTATCTCTTCCAGGAGCTCCTCGACAGAATAGAAGGAGTGAGCCATGAGGAAACTCTTCAGTTTAGACTTAAAAGTGTTTGGGCTACTGCTAAGATTTTTGAGTTCTTGTGGTAGCTTATTGAAAATGGATGCAGCAGAATACTGCACTCCTTTCTGCACAAGAGTCAAGGAAGTGCATTCCACATGCAGATTTGATTTCTGCCTAGTATTAACTGAGTGAAAGCTGCTAACTCTTGGGAATAAGCTAATATTGCTAACAACAAACGACATTAAAGAAAATACATACTGTGAGGACAATGTCAAAATTCCCAGACTATTGAATAGGGGTCGACAAGAGGTTTTCGAACTTACACCATACATAGCTCGAACAGCCCGTTTTTGAGCCAAAAATACCCTTTTTGAATGAGAAGAATTACCCCAAAAAATAATACCATATGACATAAGCGTATGAAAATATGCGAAGTATACTACTTTTCGTGTTGAAATGTCACTTATTTCAGATACTGTTCTAATGGCAAATAAAGCGGCATTTAGTTTCTGAACAAGATCCTGAACATGGGCTTTCCACAACAGCTTACTATCTATCCATACGCCTAGGAACTTGAACTGTTCCGTCTCGCTTATAACATGCCCATTCTGTCTGATTAAAATGTCAGTTCTTGTTGAATTGTGGGTTAGAAACTGTAAAAACTGAGTCTTACTGTGATTTAGCATCAAATTATTTTCCACAAGCCACAAACTTATATCATGAACTACATTATTTGATAATGTTTCAATATTACACACAAGATCCTTCACTACCAAGCTGGTGTCATCAGCAAACAGAAATATTTTTGAATCACCTGTAATACTAGAAGGCATATCATTTACATAAATAAGTAACAGCAGTGGCCCCAGCACCGACCCTTGGGGAACGCCCCATTTAACAGTGCCCCATTGGGACTGAACATCATTGCCACTCTCAATATTGCGGAGGATTACCTTCTGCTTTCTGTTCTTAAAGTAGGAGGCGAACCAACTGTAAGCTACTCCCCTTACTCCATAATGTTCCAACTTCTGCAGTAATATTTTGTGGTCAACACAGTCAAAAGCCTTCGTTAAATCAAAGAAAACACCTAACGTTCGCAACCTATTATTTAATCCGTCCAAAACCTCACAGAGAAAAGAGACTATAGCATTTTCAGTTGTTAAGCCATTTCTAAAACCAAACTGTACATTTGACAGCAAATTATGTGAATTTAAATGCTGCAGTAACCTTGTATATACAACCCTCTCGATAACTTTAGCAAACACCGATGGCATAGAAATAGGTCTATAATTGTCAACATTATCCCTGTCTCCCTTTTTATAAAGTGGCTTCACTACCAAGTACTTTAATCGGTCAGGAAACCGACCACTCCTAAAGGAAAAGTTACAGATATGGCTAAGTACTGAGCTAACATACGTGGAACAATACTTCAGTATTCTGCTAGATACCCCGTCATATCCATGAGAGTTCTTGGTCTTTAGTGATTTAATTATTAACTCAATCTCCCTCTTGTCAGTATCATGGAGGAGCATTTCAGGTAGCAGTCTCGGAACACTTTTTTCTAAGAGCGCTATATGATTCCCTGTTGGGACTAGGTTTCTATTTAGTTCACCTGCTATATTCAGAAAGTGATTATTAAGTACTGTACATATATGCGACTTATCAGTAACACGGACATCCCTACTACGCACTGATTCTATATTCTCGACCTGTCTCTGCAGACCAGCCACTTCATTTACGACTGACCATATGGTTTTAATTTTATCCTGAGACTTAGCTATTCTATCTGCATACCACATACTTTTTGCCTTCCTAATAACTTTTTTAAGCACCTTACAATACTGTTTGTAATGGACTGCTGCATTTAGATTTTGACTGTTTCTAACGTTTTGATATAATTGCCACTTTGTTCTACAAGATATTCTTATCCCTTTAGTCAGCCAGCCAGGCTGCCTGTTTGTGCTAGTACCCTGTTTTGAACGTTCTAACGGAAAGCAACTTTCAAAGAGCACGAGAAAAGTCTTGAGGAAAGCATTATATTTATTGTCTACTGTATCAGCACTATAAACATCTTGCCACTCTTGTTCCTTGATAAGGTTTACAAAAGTCTGTACAGCAACTGGATCAGCTTTCCTAAGAAGTTGGTAACTATATTTAACATGTGTTGCAGCACAAAAATCTTTTAGACTTAAAATTTGTGCTTCAAGATCTGAAAGGCCATTCACCTTTTTGCTAACAGAATGCCCTTCTAATAATGACGAATGGACAAAAATATTGTCTATGGTTGTTCTACTGTTCCCTTGCACTCTCGTTGGAAAGAATATGGTTTGCATAAGATTATATGAATTAAGGAGGTCTACCAGCATCCTTTTCCTTGCACAATCACTTATACAATTAATATTGAAGTCACTACATATAGCTAACTTTTTGTATTTCCTATAAAGTGAACCAAGAACCTCCTCTAGCTTTAGCAAAAATGTTGTGAAATCGGAATCTGGGGATCTATAAATAACAACAGTAAGAAGTTTAGCTCCACTAAATTTAACCACACCTGCACAACACCTTTTCAGTGCCGTACTTTGAAACATCAATTGACTCAAATGGGATACCGTTTTTCACATACATGGCTACTCCCCCACACCGCAAAGAGCTCCTAGAAAAGCTGCCAGCCAACCTGTATCCTGGTAAAGGAAGCCTCTGAATTATCTCCTTATTTAAGAAGTGTTCAGATATACCAATAATTTCAGAGTCATTAGATTCATTGCAACTTATTGGTGAAATGCGGTTATCTTCAATAAATTCGAAATAACAGCCATTCAGATACAAAATACAGGTTTATTAAATATTGACCGTGGTTTCGACGGTTTTAAAACCGTCTTCATCAGAAGATGTAGGAAGTAAAATCACATTATCTGTAGTCAAAGTGGGAATCGTTGACTATCTACTATGTATCACCCAGTTAAGCACCATGTAAATACATTAATTAAAAGTAGTAGGCATCTGTTGCATGGCTTGGTCTTAAGACTTCTAAATTTTTTTACAAAATGTCACATTTTTTAAAAGTTTTAAGGCAAAACCCTACAGCACACGGCTACTACTTTTATATGATGCATTTACGTGGTGATTAAGTGGTTAACGATTACTAGACTGTCAACGACTCCCACTTTGACTGCAGATAGTGTGATTTTATTTCCTACATCTTCTGATGAAAACGGTTTTAAAACCGTCGAAACCATGGTCAATATTTAATAAACGTGTATTTTGCAACTGACTGTCCGATATTTGGAATGCATTGAAGCTCTTACATTCACAGTTGCAGTAGCGCAGCCATGTTTAAGAAAATGCAATTAGTCTACAAAGCAAATCGCTCAGAAAACACTCTTGTGACCCGTCCTAGAGAATTGCTCAATTGTGTGAGACCTATTGCAACTAGGAGTTACGTCAGATATTGAACGTTGCAAAGAAGGGCAGCGCGAATGGTCCCAGATTTGTTGGATTCACGAGACAGTGATACGTAAATGCTGAAAAACTGAAAGGCGCTTGAAAAAGTTTTAAATGATGAATCTGAGAGAGCACGGCGTATTGCTCCCTCTGAAACCGCACATGCAAGATACATTATTTATTGCGCTCACAGTGGTGTTAGGGATTCATTTCTCCAACGCTCTATACAACAATGGACAGGGAAGAAACCTTAACATATGGTACTGAAATGCTGTAGCTAGCGAGGTGCCAGTTTCCAAATAAAAAAATAAAAAAAACTCCTGAACAGGGAGAGACTATTTATCTCTTTAGAACGTCTTTAGTAAATCTGAAACACTTCAGTAAATACAACCAAAAGGACAGTTCATTTTTAAAATTAGAAATTGAACAATTTAACCTGCGATAGTCAACTATGAACCTCTTCAGTAATTCTGTTCCAACATAGATTAAACAAACACATATGAACTGAAACACAGAGAGAAACATTTCGTTAGCAAATATTACTTATCAATGAAATCAACATGAAAGGCCATTCAGTTATCAAGTCACAACAGACAGTGGGCCAGTATTAAAGAACACTGTAAAACTAATGAGCAACGATAAAAGACGTTTAAATAAAATGTATAAAGAAGAGTGCACAGTTGAGTGAAGCGAAAATTAATATATCGAGTGAGTAGAAAAGGATTTTACATCTTTGGAAAGACATAGACATTTACTGAGATAACTTACAGAATCGTGACGTGTTATTTTCTAGCAAACAACCTCAAATTTCACACAAAAAAGTCAAGTATCATTTTGGTTCGTTTTTACTACCATTTATGAAGCAGCAAACATCCCACCGGTAATCAATTTCTTCTCGCAGTCGTTGCAGCAATTCGGGGGTAACTTGTGCAACGGCTGCGTGGATTTTTAGGTCGGCTAAATTGTTTGGTAGGGGAGAAACATACAGACGGTCTTTAATGACTCTCCAGAAAAGAAACCCACAGGTGTCAAGTCTAGGGAGCGAGGTGGGCATGCGACTGGCCCTTCACGGCCATTTCAACGACTTGGGTAGCGATTATTAAGGAAACCTCAAACGTCCCTGAGGAAATGAGGTGGTCCACCTTCTTGCTGGAAGGAACCATTCCATCTCGATCATCTTCGTCGATCTGTGGAATCAAAAAGTTTTCAAGTGTATCCAGATACACAATACCAGTGACACTTTCCTCCAAGAAGAAGAAAGGACTGTACACCTTAAATTTGCTTGAGGGCTGTCACGAATGTGTTGCAGGGTTGCATGCGGATTTTCACTACCACTTAATCAGCAGTTGTGAGTGTTCACCATGTCACTGATATGAAATGTTGACTCATCGCTGAAGATTGCTGTGTTCAGAGGCCGACCGCTGTGGCCGATCGGTTCTAGGCACTTCAGTCTGAAGCCACGCGACCGCTACGGTAGCAGGTTCGAATCCTCCCTCGGGCATGGATGTGTGTGATGTCCTTACGTTAGTTAGGTATAAGTAGTTCTCAGTTCTAGGGGACTGATGACCTCAGATGTTAAGTCTCATAGTGCTCAGAGCCGTTTGAAACATTTGATTTACTGTGTTCGGAAATGTCTTGTTGTCCTCGATCCGATGCAACATTTTAGCGCAGAATTCCCGATGAGTAACCTCATCTGCATCATTAATGTGCTGGGCCATTGTGAATCTGTGTGGTTTCAAGTGTAAAAGTCTGAGACGCACGTCACCTTGTTTTTTGCGTACTTTGGGTGCGAAATATATGCCAATTAGTTTTTACAGACTTCGTTTCATGAAACGAAAACACAGAGCGAGCACGCTTCGCACCAGTGGTAGTAGCCATTTTGACTGTGCATTACATTGGCGCTCCTTGTGAAGTAATGGGGTGCCGACGCGAATAAAACTTGAGCTTGTTTGCTACAAAATGACACATCTACTGATTCTGAAAGTTACCTCAATAAATTTCTTTATCATTCCAAAGTTGTGAAGCACTTTTTGGCTCATCCTGTATTTAACTCTTCGTTCTCAAGCGAGTGTAAATAATTCTTTTAAATTTCAGTACACAAGAGTATCTGCAACAGAGATCATTAGCAGTGAACATGGCTTGATTTCAGATTCCACCCAAAATGTACATTAATAAAATTGGAGCCAGAACGACCACATGGTTTCATGGAAGACAGAAAACGGTCCTTGCCTTTATACTGAGCACACATTACACGAACCCTTCGCAATATTTAAAAATTACCAAAGGAGCACAAAGGTGACAGAGAGACGTGAAGTTGATATAAAGGCAATTTTATCAACAGAACTGCCAGTAATCGCATCTTAACAATGCTGGCGTCAACTGAAGCTTGGAACACAGTATAAGAACCCCACGGTACAGTAGATACTGCCAAACAGCTTCAAGTACAGTCGGCACATTTAGATGCTCACCAAACAAGTCAATATGGCTCGGACTGTCCACACTGCCTGTAATTTCTGTAGATATGACACATTACAAAGCCCGTATTCCTCCAGATTCGAAACGTCCTATCCCTCAGACATGTAATTGACAGATTAGCAGTGTAGACTTTAACTCAGAGTCCCAGATGATGTTTTCCTTGACTACCAGAGTGCATTTGTCACAGTTATGCACTGTCGCCAAGTAAAATACTGAAAGTTTACGAAAAGTCGAACCACATTTCTGAATAGACTGACCACTTCCTTTGTAGCCGAGCCGAAGTCGTTCTTCCAAACTTCCCTGTTAAGTTCTCCAGAATGTGTTTCTAAATGAAATATAGTAGAAAGTTACCTCCCACTCTTCAAAAAGTCTTTTTGAAAACTACGTACCCACAAACCGTTACCCAACTTAAACTCATGTGGTAACTTTTGACGAAACAGAACCTAATTGAAATTGAACTGTAACTGGTCTGAATCCTGCTTGTTATTTTATGAAATGCGCAGCTTAAGTGTAACCATTATCTGTCTCTAATCGAAATTTCCACTTACTTCGGGTCTTAATAATATCGTTACAGATTTCTCGAAAGCACGACAACAAACAGCAAGCAGGCGGCGGCTAAGCTAGAGTTCTATTTTAAATAAAATTTCAAAACAATGTTCAAACTGTTGCAAGGCAGCCATGTTACAATGCGTAATGACAAACCGTCTTTAAGCAGTGGGTCGGGGAAGGTAACTATTGCTATGAAGTGATATTGCAAGACAACGATTTTAGAATGAAGTTCATATTCAAAAAGACAGAGTAAGACTTCGCGTGATCTTCATACATAACATCGGTCTGAGCAGTACTATGCTTAACAAAGTGAAGAATGGTTTAAAAAGGATACGAGTTAACAGAGAATTTCTATAAAATCCAAACAGCTTAATCAGTACATATGTTAATGCGTGGATCAGGAAAGTGGATTGGTGTTCTGTCAGCTCCGAGCAAATGACCAAAGTAGCGGAAAGTGCTGCAGTCTTACCTCAATCATCTTCTCTTTAAAAAATTAATTATGTAGAAGAAACACAGAAACAACCGGGGTAAGCAGCGCACTCCGAACCATTTACTACATGATAACCGCCCCAGATTATTTATTGCTCTGTAGGGGGCCTATAGAAATATAGAACTGGACAAGATGTAAATTGGCTACGGCAAATATAAAGGGACCACAAAAAACGGAGATCAGCTGGATATTGCATCCTCATTGGGGAAAGAAAACAGTCAACCATCATTTTTTGGACATTGACGTATTATGTGACAGAAGGACGTTTTCGAGAATTCGCGCCATGACTGGAAATTTCACCTTCTTTCCGTAAAAAATTTAGTTTTATGGAGGAATTCACATTCACGAGTAAGTGACAAGTCACCATTAGGATTTTAATTTACCAGAAGATTTTAGTTGACTAGTAAATTTCAATTTCATAAGCGGATCTCAAATTCAAAGATTTGTCAAGAAGATACTAGACATGAAAGAAACACCAACGCTAACGAATATTGTTTTTACCATAAGAATCATGAATCCAAGACTGATTGCTTTTGCAAAAGACATTTATTTCACAGGAAAATTTAATCTCGGCAATTTTTTTCATTAAAAACAGTAAACACATAGAACGCCAATCTTAAGAGCACTCCCAGTAAAAGACGCCGTTGTTCCGGGCCTCCTACATAGTTTTAACATTCCAGGAGGTTTCTCTATTTAGTTTTCCCATATGCCTTGAGGTTGTAGCACTACTGGCCCTGAGAGTCATAACATACACTCATAAAACACAGGAATAGGGAAGATTAATATTAGCTCAAGTATGACGTAAGGGGTGGAGTGAGGTACAGACATTGGTTTATTTAGCTACATTCCTTTGCATCTACACTAGCAGAATATCTGGCGTTGCCTGGGTATGTATTAAAGTCTTGTATTACACCATGTCCTCCTACCCTTCTCTCTGTATGTTTCGTCCTGTACCTCCTCTCTGTCCATCACCTGTACACCCTCTCTCTGTCTACCTCCTCAACCCCTATTCTTTATTCTTTGTCTATCTCCGCCTCCTCCTCTCACTGTCCATCTCTTCCCACCCCTCGCTTTTCCATCTACTCCTATTACCTCTGACCATCTACTCCTTCCCCCTCTATCTTCTCCTCTCCCCTCTAATTCCATCCCTTCCTCCTCCCTGTATTTGGTACTTTCCCCCTCCCCCTCTCTGTGTCCCTATCCTGCTCCAACTCTTTCTGTCCCTCTCTTCCTCACCCTATCCCTGTACATCTCTTCCCCTTTCTTTTCTCCATGCATCTCCTCCCCTCCCCAGTCTCTGTACATCTCCTTCCATTAACCTGTTCATTTCCTTCTCCCTCTTTGTTCAACTCCTCCTCTCACTGTCTCTATCCACCTTCTCCCCTATCCTTTCTCTGTCCATCCCCATCACTCGCATAGGAGGACGGTGATTTTTATCCCCACAGTGCTCCTTTCCGCCTCCTATGTAATATGTGTACCAAATTTTGTTTAAATCGTTTATGAGCTTTTTACCCATGGCTTTGCTAAAGTGTGCTCATGTCAAATATGTTTCACACGTGTTTGTACGCAAATTTCACCTGTGTCTCTAGCGAGTTTCATCCTGCAATTTTATTTTAGTGCAGCTCATGTCTGAAAGGTCGTATCTGCTCATATATGTGTCGTACAACGACGTAATTTTGCAGACACAACCAGCGGCATTTGTGGCTACTGTCTGTGAAATATGTTGTGAATTGCATTAGTACAAAACAAGTAACATGAATCATGTCATGCATGATGGGGCAGTTTTTCACACATCTCAGCATTTGACGTCGTGTCTCCTGATCTATGTGTCTTACAATGATATTTTTCTTAGGTACGTTTACAACATATTTGGATACTGAAACTTCCTGGCAGATTAAAACTGTGTGCCCGACCGAGACTCGAACTCGGGACCTTTGCCTTTCGCGGGCAAGTGCAACTGAGCTACCGAAGCACGACTCACGCCCGGTACTCACAGCTTTACTTCTGCCAGTACCTCGTCTTCATATCAGCGCACACTCCGCTGCAGAATGAAAATCTCATTCTGGAAACATCCCCCAGGCTGTGGCTAAGCCATGTCTCCGCAATATCCTTTCTTTCAGGAGTGCTAGTTCTGCAAGGTTCGCAGGAGAGCTTCTGTAAAGTTTGGAAGGTAGGAGACGAGGTACTGGCAGAAGTAAAGCTGTGAGTACCGGGCGTGAGTTGTGCTTCGGTAGCTCAGTTGATAGCCGGCACGGTAGCTCAGCGTGTTCGGTCAGAGGGTTAGCTGCCCTCTGTAATAAAAAAACTGAGTGAATGGATCAATAACGAACTTCAAAGGGCGTCTGGGGACGTCCGCCACGAACTATTGCAACGAACTATAACGAACAAAATGAGATTACAAAAAAAAAAAAAAAAAAAAAAGGTTGGTAGAGCACTTGCCCGCGAAAGGCAAAGGTCCCGAGTTCGAGTCTCGGTCGGGCACACAGTTTTAATCTGCCAGGAAGTTTCATATCAGCGCACACTCCGCTGCAGAGTGAAAATCTCATTCTATTTGGATACTGTCTGAGAAACGTGCTGCCAATTGAGTTAATAAATTAGCACCTGATGTATGATGTGGCATTTTTTCACTAATGTGAGTACTTGACGTCATATTTCCTGAACTATGTGTCATACAGTGACACAATGTGACTGGTAAATTACTGGTAGATGTGAATACTTTATGTTAAATGTATCACAAATACACTTGGTAGTAAAGAAGGAAAAAATTAAAACATAATGCTTCATGTGTAGGTTTTACTGCATAGACAGTGATAAAGTACTGTCCATTTTGGCACACAGATTACTTACCCTGTTCAAGTTAGGGTAATAAGGCGTAGACAGAAGGGAGTGGAAGGAAACTTTTTCCTTTCAACATTTTGGGAGAGGGGGGGGGGGTTGTTGTCAGCGAGGAAAAGTTTCGCAAACGTTTAAAATTAAGTGAAATGTTTCTTGCAAGTCATTAAGTGTTCTCATTCTCAAATACTGCATGACTAAAGCAAGGGTTATATGAACCCGTGATGTCTCTTCTTTCTGAGGCGTCCGAAAAAACAGACACCACACATTTCTGTAATTGATTCGTCTCGGTGAGGAACGAATCCACAACCGTAATTGCGGATCCACATTAACGTTCCGCTCCCAGCATGGAGGACATAGACGGGACTGCGGACAGATGACGCTAGGTGGGTGTGTGAGTCAGCTGGGGAGCGTGCCAAGGTAATCCGAGCATATGTGATAAACACTGTGTCGTGGTGGCGGAGCTGTTAAATCAACAATCTACTAAGCAGGAGATCCCGGATTCAAGTTCCGGTCCGGCTCACCACCTCATTTTTCGCTGTTGATTGGGCACAAAGTGCCGACGCAGCTGATATCATTACTTCCATCCCTTTCCTTTCTCCCTCCTCCACCTTCAATTTACATCAAGTAAGTGTATCCACGCATCATACGCTATACTGTTTATTCATCCTTTTCCACACCCCTTTGATAGGTACGTTGTTGTTACCCTCCAATTTTTATTTCATACAGTTATTCATTTGTGTACCAAGTTTGGTTGAAATCGGTCCAATGATTACGGAGGAGGCGTGGAGTATACGTACATACACACACATAGGCCATACATCCGTTTTTATAAAATAGTATTTATTGATTCATATTTTATTGACAGTAAAGTAAAGCTGCATGCCCTCGGGAAAAATTACGGCTGTAGTTTCCCCTTGCTTTCAGGCGTTCACAGTACCACCACAGGAAGGCCGTTTTGGTTATTATTACAAGGTCAGATCAGTCAATCATCCAGACTGTTGCCCCTGTAACTACTGAAAAGGCTGCTGCCCCTCTTCAGGAACCACATGTTTGTCTGGCCTCTCAACAGATACCCCTCCGTTGTGGTTGCATCTACGGTACGGCTATCTGTATCGCCGAGGCACGCAAGCCTCCCCACCAACGGCAAGGTCCATGGTTCATGATTTATTGACGATAGAGTAGCATGGAGAGCTGCATCAAACCAGTCTCGGGACTGAAGACCACAACAACAACATTTTATTGACAATTATTCCAGTGATCCTCAATAGCAAGCTGTTAAAAAAAATACTTAAGTTATTTTCATTACCCTTTTGCTTTTAACAACTTGGTAATTTGGAATGCAGACGAAGCAGTAGGTGCGCCTTTGAGGCGCCAACAATGTAAACAGTGCGCATTGTTTCGGGCCGACTATAGTAGGCGAGCTCTAGGCGGAGTCGGGTTGGTGCGTGGGTAACAGTAGTTGCACGGTTCAGGTAGGCAAGGCCGCACGTACAGCATCTCATTCGCACACCGATTATGTAAATATTAATGTACCGTGACTCTGCGCACAATGCCGACCAGAATGTGTATGTAGGAAGTAATTTTCGTCGAGAGCTTTATGTAAAGTTCTATGCACAAGAGTTAACATCGGCAAGTGTGTGAACTGTATTACGTGTCACACTGTACTTGAAGTTTCATTATATCGCTCGTGAGCTGTTTACAGGCTCGTCCACTGCTTCGTTTCATTTGTCAAAAGAAACAAGGTTCGTGATTAATTAGTACTGCACATATGGACTCTCGCGCCTGTTATATCATCATCATTTAAGACTGATTATGCCATTCAGCGTTCAGTCTGGAGCATAGTCTCCCTTACAAAATTCCTCCAAGATCCCCTATTCAGTGCTTACATTGGTGCCTCTTCTGATGTTAAGCTTATTACTTCATTCTTAACCGAATCCAGGTACCTTCTCCTCCTTGGTCTTCTCCGACTCCTACCCTCTACTGCTGAACCCATGAGTCTCTTGGGTAACCTTGCTTCTCCCGTGCGTGTAGCATGACCCCACCATCTAAGCCTGTTCGCCCTGACTGCTACATCTATAGAGTTCATTCCCAGTTTTTCTTTGATTTCCTCATTGTGGACACCCTTCTGCCATTGTTACCATCTACTAGTACCTGCAATCATCCTAGCTACTTTCATATCCGTAACCTCAACCTCATTGATAAGGTAACCTGAATCCACCCAGATTTCTCTCCCATACAACAAAGTTGGTCGAAAGATTGAACGGTGCACAGATAACTTAGTCTTGGTACTGACTTCCTTCTTGCAGAAGAGAGTAGATCGTAGCTGAGCGCTCACTGCATTAGCTTTGCTACACTTCGCTTCCAGTTCTTTCACTATGTTGCCATCCTGTGAGAATATGCATCCTAAGTACTTGAAACCGTCCACCTGTTCTAATTTTGTTCCTCCTATTTGGTAGTCAATCCGCTTATATCTCTTTCCCACTGACATTACTTTCGTTTTGGAGATGCTAATCTTCATACCATAGTCCTTACATTTCTGATCTAGCTCTGAAATATTACTTTGCAAACTTACAATCAAGTCTGCCATCACAAGTAAGTCATTCGCATATGTGAGACTGCTTCTTTTGTGTTTACATATCTTAATCCCACCCAGCCAGTCAATTGTTTTCAGCATATGATCCATAAATAATATGAACAACAGTGGAGACAGGTTGCAACGTTGTCTTACCCCTGAAACTACTCTGAACCATGAACTCAATTTACCGTCAACTCTAACTGCTGCCTGACTATCTATGTTAAGACCTTTGATTGCTTGCAAAAATTTGCCTCCTATTCCATAATCTCGTAGAACAGACAATAACTTCCTCCTAGGAACCCAGTCATATGCCTTTTCTAGATCTGTAAAGCATAGATACAGTTCCCTGTTCCACTCGTAACACTTCTCCATTATTTGCCATAAGCTAAAGATCTGGTCCTGACAACCTCTAAGAAGCCTAAACCCACACTGATTTTCATCCAATTTGTCCTCAACTAATACTCGCACTTTCCTTTCAACAATACCTGAGAAGATTTTACCCACAACGCTGATTAAAGAGATACCTCTGTAGTTGTTACAATTTTTTCTGTTTCCATGTTTAAAGATTGGTGTGATTACTGCGTGTTATATTCGGAGAAAAAATCTGGGAAGACGAGTGTGATCTGTAGCAATAACACAAAGGAGGGAAAAGCAAGACAGAGGTTAACCAGTCCTCATACAGCGTCCACACCAATCATTGTCTGCGCCGTAATGTCTGAGTGTATGTTGTGATTTTTCAAGCTTTCCCGACGGATCTGTCGCAGATACACTTTTCGAGTATGCCGGCAGATCGTATTCAGAAAATCACACAATATTTCATCGATGCAACTACTCGATATCTTCAGGCGGTGGTAGCTGCTGCTGTCACTACTGCAAGACGCAACTGATGACAATCGCGTGGCGGCGTCGAAATTTTTCAGGCTGGGAGCAGGCAATACGCGTGCGCGGGAAGACGATCGCACCTGGAGGAAAGCGACGCTCCTGTTCTCCCCTCCTGGGAGCCGCAGGAAGGTCATCCGCGTGTGCGCTGTGGGCAATGACTGTGCTGCTGGACGCTCCTGTGGTTAAAAGCTGGATTAAATTCCAGCAGTGCAATGCGTCGCACGATGAATCGAAAGTTCTTGTTTCCCCTGTTTCGATTTAATTGCAGCCAGTGCAGGATTCGAGGCGGCACTTAGTTGAAAACTTGCATCCCTGTTGATAAGATTATCCGCCGTACGGATTTGTGAATGTGTGAAATCTTATAGGACTTAACTGCTAAGGTCATCAGTCCCTAAGCTTACACACTACTTAACCTAAATTATCCTAAGGACATCACACACATCTATGCCCGGGGCAGGATTCGAACCTGCGACCGTAGCAGTCACGTGGTTCCAGACTGTAGCGTCTAGAACCGCTCGGCCATTCCGGCCGGATGTTATATATGCCATGTTTGCTAAGACCAACATCGTCTTTGACCGAGCACAGTCAATTCGTCAATTTTGCTTGTGGCCGGAAAAAACACTTAATGTCGTGCCTTTCGAGGATTCTTTGTATCCTTGAAGGCACGGTACCAAAACAGGACAAGAACACAGTTGTAGTGGGTGCCTCCGCATCTTCGTTTACACCATTGCATCGAATTTGCTTGGAACGGAATACATGGGGTATCTGTCTATCGAAACAGCCATTCTGTTGGAATACCGTTCTTAGGACTTGCAGGAAGACTGTCGTCATCTGAGGCCACATGAGCTCTACGCTCCCAAGAGCGTAACGCGCTACCGCGTTGCGCAGGGTGATGACAACATGTGGCCTGCAAATACAGCTCCGTATGAGTTGATTTGCAATAGACGCTATGTACCAGCGTACAATCGACTTTTCTTCTGACTATGACATCAAGGAGTGGTAAAATACCATCCTTTTGCACTTTCCACTGTGAGCTTTATATTGGGATGGGGCGAGTTCAGATGCCGGAGAAACAAAGGTAATGTCTCTATTCCGTGGGGCCACACCACAAATGTATCGTCTACGTATCTTCAAATGGTTGAAATGGCTCTGAGCACTATGGCACTTAACATCTGAGGTCATCAGTCCCCCAGAACTCAGAAGTACTTAAACCTAACTAACCTAAGGACATCACGGACATTTATGCCAGAGGCAGGATTCGAACACGCGACAGTAGCAGTCGCGCGGTTCCGGACTGAAGCGCCTAGGACCACTCGGCCACAACGTCCGGCTCTACATATCTTATCCGCACCTACATATGCATCTACATCATACTCCGCAAGCTACCCAACTGTGTGGCGGACGTACTTCTGGTACCACTAAATGATCCCAGCTTCCCTGTTCCATTCGTGTATGGCGTGTGAAAAGAATGATTGAAGATAAACCTCTGTATTGGCTGTAATTTCTCCAATTTTCTCTTCGTGGCTATTTCGCGAGATGTGGGAATAAGTAATATGTTGTCCAACTCTCTCCGGAAGTGCTCTCCCGAACTTTCAGTAGTATTCACCTCCGTGACCCACAATGCCTTTCTTGCAGCGTCTGCTACTGCAGTTTGTAGACCATCTGTGCAACGCTCTCGCGGCGACTGAATGAACTCCTGGCGAAACGCGCCGCTCTTCACTACTTGTTCCCTGTCCGTTCTGACACTACTACCTTGTAACGCTCTCAGATTGATAAAGAAACAGCAAAAAATTTGTCGAATAAGCGCATTGTGAGGCGCTTCCTTTGTTGAGAGTTTACGTTTCCTTAAGATTCTTCCCGTGAATCTCCAATAACACCTTTCCAATGATTGCAAAACCTATTTTTGATACAATTTGTCATTTAGATATTGGCCTCCATTTCGTATGAAGCAACAAGAACATTTCGACCTGTGTTGAAATATCCTCGACCAATACCGCAATATAAATTGCCTTGTTGCGGGTAGTACATGAGGTATAAATATTGCATGCAGCGAAAATAGCTTATAAGGTGCCACAAAACAGCTGGCAAAATCCATAGGTTCTTTCGTTCTCATATTCGATTGTGAACAAATGTACCGTTACTCACGACACAGACAGGGAGAGTGGCACTGTAAATGGAGGCCATCCAAATTAAATTACGAGGGTGAGTCAAATGAAAACCTTAAATATTTTTTAAAATGTTATTTATTGGGCAGAAGTGGTACAAAGCTGTATAACTTATCAACATAATCTCCCCCATGCTCAATGCAAGTCCTCCAGTGCTTACAAAGTTCATAAATTCCTTTAGAAAAAAATTGTTTTGGTATTCCGCGCAACCACTCATGCACCGCATGGCGTACCTCTTCATCAGAACGGAACTTCTTTCCTCCCATTGCGACTTTCAGTGGTCCAAACGTATGGAAATCACTTGGGGCAATGTCTGGTGAGTATGGTGGATGAGGAAGACACTCAAAATGCAGGTCTGTGACTGTTGCAACTGTTGTACGGGCAATGTGGGGCCTTGTATTGTCATGTTGCAAAAGGACACCTGCTGACAGCAATCCACGTCTCTTTGATTTGATTGCAGGCTGCAGATGATTTTTTAGGTGATCTGTGTATGATGCACTGGTGGCAGTAGTCCCTATAGGCAGGTAATGCTCCAAAATGACGCCTTTTTCGTCCCAAAAGAGAGTTAACATAACCTTCCCTGCTGATGATTCTGTTCGAAACTTCTTTGGTTTTGGTAATGAGGAATGGCACCATTCCTTGCTAGCTCTCTTCGTTTCCGGTTGGTGGAAGTGAACCCACTTTTCGTCCCCCGTAACGATTCTTGCAAGTAAAACCATCATCTTCTGGTTCTTCACGTCGTTCTCTCATTTCAGGAGTCAGCTGCCGAGGCACCTATCTTGCAGACACTTTGCGAAACTGGAGCGCATCATGCACAATGTGGTGTGCTGACCCATGACTAATCTGTAAACATGTTGCAATGTCATTCAGTGTCACTCGGCAGTTTTCCTTCACTATGGCTTCAGCTGCTGCAATGTTCTGTAGAGTCACAACTCGTTGTGCCTCAGCTGGACGAGGAGCATCTTCCACTGAAGTCACACCATTTGCGAACTTCCTACTCCATTCGTAGACTTGCTGCTGTAACAAACTTGCATCACCGTACTGAACCTTAGTTCGTCGATGAATTTCAATAGGTTTCACACATTCACTACACAAAAACGGAACAACAGAACGCTGTCCTTCCCTGGTGCAAGTCGCAAATGGGGCGGCCATCTTTGTACTGATACAGCGACGGTATGTGTGCATGTGCACTATGCTACCACCTACAGGCCATTCTGCACGCTGTTTGTAGCACGCTTACCTACTTACAGGGTGACGGCGCGAAATTTCGATTTGTTATTACAAATTTAAGATTTTCATTTGAATCATCCTCGTATTTTCAGGGCTTTCAGAGCTTCGGTATCTTTACCAGGTTTCAGGAAATCACCAATCGAACTCTATTCGACGCTCCAGAAGCTCAGTTTCAAGGAGGTAATGGATAAACCTTATGTAAAAAACCACAATACAGCATCATATGATCCTAAATTTTGGTGTCACACTTCCAATGTTTTGCCACGAAGCGGGCACTTGGAGGTGTGGAATGGAGATACGAGTTGTCCAGAGGGTAGCCGTACGGCTGTCCCATTAAAAAACCACGGGTCTCAGAGAAAGACCCGGAGAAGTAAGCACCAAGTCAGTGTCCACGTACCAATATTATCGAACTTTTCATCAGGAGTTTCACAGCCTGCTGAAAGAGCTTCATAGAATTAGAAAGTCGAAATCGAAGAAAATACGTCTTGAAGAGTGAAAGAATATCACACACTTATCTCTTCCTTGTAAAAGACATTAAAAGAAATGCCATAAATGATGGATGCTAACAAAGAATTAATGGCGTTTTGTTTCCTATCTCATAAGCTTTAATGATTAATTTCATCCACGCATAAGGTGTATTGATGGGAAACCAGTTTGTATTTAATATTTTCTTCTTGTTATTAGACTTTCATAACACTGATGCCTGCTATGCGTCTTCCATCGTGGTATTGTGTGTACGGTCGGTGAATGTCGTCACGCGAATCTGTGAAATTCCTGCTTTTTCATCATTTACATTAGTGGTTTCTATAAGGTTATGGTATTTACTCATTTACGGAATACTGAAATTCATTAGAGCATAGCATTCTATGTACGTACAAACAGGAGTTCTGTCTGCTGAGGCAAGTATTTCAGCTGAGTCAGTGAGTGCGAAGTAAACGTGCTTTCAGGACAAAGTATTAGTTTTCTTGACGAACCTGATCTCGCAACTTGTATTTGATTCCACTCTCTGCGCGACTTAATTCTGAGCAAATCATTTGCATTTCAGACATCGACATCGATGTTGCCCCTATAAGACTACGCGAAACCTGTCGGCTTCACGGGCAGAAAATCGACTGTAAACATTACTATGGTGCTACTAACAGGGTAAGAGCATAATTTCTGACAAAGTGTGTTGGAACATTGCATTAGCCGCCAGTGGTCTGTGACCGCTGTGTATCCACACTCGCGTTAAGACAAGAAGCATGTGAAATTATTGCAAGACGGGCTAGCCGTAACTTTCCAGCCCAGGCAATGCTCCATCATTGGGGTTTCGGTGGTGCTCCCCAGTATATGACGACAGGTGGCGCATCAACTAGAAATACAAATAACGATTGCTTTTGCAGTAGATTCATTCACTGTCGAACAGGACTACTAGGACACTGCGGCTACGCCAGACGAGAAGACGACGTGGAGCCGCCAACCACACCACTGGGTTCGAGTCCCAGCCAAGCTACTTGCTTGTTGCACTGAGTCCGTCCATTGGATTTGGAGCCAGAGCACAGCGGGCCTGCTGATCAATTCCAGGAGGCAGTGTGTCGCACCCTAGGCACAGCAGTTACCTTCCGACAATGGGTGAGCTTGTCTCTCGCCACGTGCCTGGGGTGTTCATCTTGGCCGTCTGGGTGCAGTCATTCAGCGAAGACGGGCTGCCTCTGCAGTATTCTGGTACAGAAGTCAGTGCTGTAACTCACGCAACATAGCCGCGGGCCAGGCGATGAGTGCAGATGTGAGCACGGCAGGGCGCCAGCAAGTGTTGCAGTCCGCTGCACAGCCGCCAGTCTCTGGTTGACAGGCTACTAGACCACTCTTGTAGAGGAGCGCCGTCAACACCTCCACACGACACAGCAAACCCAATGTAGAAGTTGGAAATAAAGGGTCAGTTTTGATAGTGGCTTCTTCCAGGGCCTTGCCGATCTGAGATCCAGTCTCACCCCTCAGCCATCCAGCCCCCTAACAAAGTAGCCGCCCCATGCCACTATAAAATGTGAAGCGTTGCGATTGTGGGTGTACAGAAGCAGTGCTGCCAGCCACGATGGACTATGAGTGGTGTGGGTTATCAGAAGCAATGTAACGGTAGTAGGGGTGTGGAGGGAGCCACTATACATAAGAGGAAATGTCAAGTGTGCTGAAGGATGTTATTGTCAAAATAAAATGTGAAAAGTACGTATAGAGAGGCAAAACGTGCAACAGTTGTTGTGGTGAAGGGAAGGTGATTTTAACTTTTACTACACAAAGGGGCTCATCTTTTGGTAGCCAGTAGGGACATAGTGGGTCACAGGCAATGGAGCCTACCATACTACATACTGCTTAGTGGAGTGAATAAGGATGTAAGACCGTTGGGGTTGGTGTAAAGAGGGTTGGGTGAAGGCAACTGGGTTTAAGCAGTATGTGGAAGAAGTGGCTCATATTAGAGAGAACTGCAGCGTGATCCAGGGCTTAGACTTTTTGCATCAACATCATACCATCAATGACCTTCGCTTATATGTAGTGGGAAGACTTTAATGCTAGGGGAAGCCAAAGTAGATCTGGCATGAGATGCGTCCAAATTAGTGATCAGTCTCGTTATACTGCGTACAAATATACTAAGGCTTGACACTCATGGCTCTGTGAAAAGTGGCACTGGGAAGTCACTTTGGTTGAGTATGGAGCCAGACTTACTAGTGGATATGTTATTTCGTGCATAATAGAACCACTGGAAGGGAACGATGTACCTGTACGACAGTCAGCGAGTTGTTTAGTTAAAAGAAGTATCATACTGTCAAACTGTATATAAGATGGACAATGGGAAGGTAGTGTCAGTCAATAACGACAATTTTGGCCCCAAAGAAGTAAAGATGACAAAGGGGATGTTGATAATGAGATTGGACATGCCGTAGGAGGATTGCTGTACAGAAGATATAAGCCATAAACAGTCACATGAAACCGCTAAGGCTGCATTACATAAGAGGCAGTGGAGAAAACGCACATCGAGGCGCTGTTGGTGGAATTTGAGTATTTGTCTTTTTCTTCATGATCCATTACCTGTGACGCCAGTTATGCAACACAGTATTCCTGCAGGGAATGAAGCACTGGTGTAACGAAATACCTCGGTATTTGTAACTGATTCTGGAACAGTTTATTAATCGTTGGATGACTGATGGGATAGTACAAGAAAGTAATTGTCCATGGAACAGGAACTGTGAATGTGCCAAAAAAGTTCTACAATCAGTTCCTAGCAACATAGATTTTGCTGCAGTTACCGCCCTCTAAAGAGGAAGACTGTAATAAGTGGATACCACATACTCATCATCACAGAGACCATTGATAACTTGGGGCAGAGCTGCTTTTTCTCTACCACGGATTAAAAAAAAGTGGATAACGTCAGCTGGAGGCTGGGCCATTAGCATTATTGTAGGATGCCGTTCTGTGTGAAGAGTGTTCCTGAGATATTTTAGCGGTTGTTGTACGGAGTGTTGGAAGGGTTGAAGGCTCGCCAGTTTCTGGTTTGCCTGGATGGTATAATCCAGTTATCAAGTGACATGAAGGAAAACAGAAAACTTTTGAGAGAGGTATGAAAATGGTTGTGCACTGCGCGTCTGAATTGGAGTATGGAGAAGTTTCACTTTGCATTGGAGGAGGTAAATTACTTAGGGCATATGATTAGGAAAGATGAGGTGAGAACGGATCCAAGGGTGGTACAGGCACTGTGATATTTTCCAGTGCCAAGGACGAGTAAAGAACTACATTCATTTTTGGGAGTCTGGAACTAATATTGGGAGTACATAAAGGGATTCGATTACAAAAGTGCGACCACTCACACAACTGTTAAAAAAGGATGCGAGATGATTTGTGGAGGGAGCAATGGCAGGGGCATTCGAAGAGCTGAAGACAGTTTTCATGTCGAGTGCAGTGTTGGTGTTCCAAGAGGTCCAGAGGGAATTTATATTGTATCTAATCATGCTCTCAGGTGTGTTCTGAGTTAGGAAATCAATGACGAGGAGCACCTTATAGCTTTGTCGTCGAGAAAACTTAATGGGACCTAGCTAAACTATTCGACCATGCAAAGAGAAATGCTTAGCCTCATACATGGAGGGATATACTTTCGATGTTTCCTTTCACGAAAGAAGTTCAAAGCGGTGAGTGATCGTGCCGTTCGGAAACGGTGATTAGAGTTGAAGGACCTATCCAGCAGACTAACGTGATAGGTATCATAACTCAGTGACTTTGACTACCAAGTAGTCCTCAAGCGAGGAAGGAAACATGGAAATGCAGATGCATTAAGCAAGAAGGTAGCGATGGTAAAAGTTCTGGTTCAGGGCGTTGATGAGTGACTAGAGGAGCATTGGTAAGATGCCACTCAGCAGCTTTTTTATTAACTTGGACTACGCAGCCTAGCAACAATTTGAGAACCAGGAATAGTGGTGGGACTAATTTCGGATCGAAATCAAGGAAACATTTAGTGACAACCAGCAGCAGGTAAGCACAACCGTAAGAAACGTGAAAAACAGAGCGCAACGTTAGAAGGGAGGAGGGACAGAACAGAAAGGATAGATTAAATACAATTGCCGGCCGCGTGTTTGTTAGAAATAGTTTATCTAGTACCGAAATTGAAGCAGATAGTACCTATGAGTTCGTATCGGTAGAGGTTATACTTGATAACTAACACATTAATAATTCGTTCCTCTCACCGAAGCCCCCTGACTAACATGATAAGGTTCCTCAAATCTTCAAAGGAAGTTACAGTACTATCTCAGAAAGGTACCACATTCATACAGTTATAGCTGGGTGACTTCAATCTGCCCTCGATATTTTGGCGTAAATACACTACTGGCCATTAAAATTGCTACACCACGAAGATGACGTGCTACAGACACGAAATTTAAACGACAGGAAGAAGATGCTGTGATATGCAAATGATTAGGTTTTCAGAGCATTCACACAAGGTTGGCGCCGGTGGCGACACCTACAACGTGCTGACATGAGGAAAGTTTCCAACCGATTTCTCATACACAAACAACAGTTGACCGGCGTTGCCTGGTGAAACGTTGTTGTGATGCCTCGTGTAAGGAGGAGAAATGCGTACCATCACGTTTCCGACTTTGAATGAGGTAGGATTGTAGCCTATCGCGATTGAGGTTTATCCTATCGCGACATTGCTGCTCTCGTTGGTCGAGATCCTATGACTGTTATCAGAATATGGAATCGGTGGGTTCAGGAGGGTAATACGGAACGCCGTGCTGTATCTTAACGTCCTCGTATCACTAGCAGTCGAGATGACAGGCATCTTATCCGCATGGCTGTAACGGATCGTGCAACCACGTCTCGATCCCTGAGTCAACAGATTGGGACGTTTTCAAGACAACAACCGTCTGCACGAACAGTTCGACGACGTTTGCAGCAGCATGGACTATCAGCTCGGAGACCATGGCTGTTGCCCTTGACGCTGCATCACAGACAGAAGCGCCGGCAATGGTGTACTCGAACCTGGGTGCACGAATGGCAAAACGTCATTTTTTCGGATGAATCCAGGTTCTGTTTACAGCATCATGATGGTCGCATCAGGTGAACGCACATTCGAAGCGTGTATTCATCATCGCCATACTGGCGTATCACCCGGCGTGATGGTGTGCGATGCGTTTCACGTTTCGGTGACCTCTTGTTCGCATTGACGGCACTTTGAACAGTGGACGTTACATTTCAGATGTGTTACGACCCGTGGTTCTATCCTTGATTCGATCCCTGCGAAACCCTACATTTCAGCATGATAATGCACGACCGCATGTTGCAGGTCCTGTACGGGCCTTTCTGGATACAGAAAATGTTCGACTGCTGCCCTGGCCAGCAGATTCTCCAGATCTCTCACCAATCGAAAACGTCTGGTCAATGGTGGCCGAGCAACTGGCTCGTCACAATACACCAGTCACTACTCTTGATGAACTGTGGCATCGTGTTGAAGCTGCATGGGCAGCTGTGCCTGTACACACCATCCAGCTCTGTTTGACTCAATGCCCAGGCGTATCAAGGCCGTTATTACGGCCAGAGGTAGTTGTTCTGGGTACTGATTTCTCAGGATCAATGCACCCAAATTGCGTTAAAATGTAATCACATGTCAGTTCTAGTATAATATATTTATCCAATGAATACCCGTTTATCGTCTGCATTTCTTCTTGGTGTCGCAATTTTGATGGCCAGTAGTGTACATGTTTCCACAAAGAAACTATATCTCCAAATACGGCAGAAGACCTAAGAGATCTGGTCGTATGTAAAGTACACCAGCAGCAAGACACAATCAGTAGATTGAATGCATGATAGCATTGGATATGTTACCGGCCACAGTGCCACTAAAGCGGGGTTACTGAATACAGTTTTACGAAATTTCTTCACTAAAGAAGACGAAGTCAGGATTCCAGAATTCGAACGAAGAACTACAGCAAACAAGAGTGACTTTAAAGTAGGTATCCTTAGAGTAGTGAAGCAAGTTAGATAATTTAACAATGGGAAGTTCCTGGTACAGAGTGCATACCAGTTAGGTTCCTTTCAGACTAAGGTAATGTAATAGTTTGGTATTTAGCAAATGATATAACCGCTCGCTATACTAATGATCAGTACCTAGAGCCTGGAAAGTGGCACGGGTCACGCCAATACTCAAGAAAGAAAACAGGAGTAATCCGCTGAATTACAGACTCTACCAGTAACGTCGATGTGTAGTAGGATTTAGGAACCTATACTGCATTCGAACATTGTGAGTAACGGTGGAAACGTTATATGAACATAAAGTCAGCACGGATTCAGAAATATCGTACTCGTACAACACATGTAGCTCCATATTTTCATGAAGCAATGAGTGCTATTGACAGGGGAATTAGGATTGATTCCATATTCCTAGATTTACTGTAGGCATTTGATACGGTACCTCACAAGCGACTTATAATCAAATTGCGTGTCTATGCAGTATCGTCACAGTTGTGTGGCTGGATTCGTGATTTCTCTCTGAAAATTTACAATTCGTAGTAACTGATGGAGAGTCATCGAGAAAAACCGAAGGGATATCTGGCGTTACCCAAGAAAGTATTATAGGCCCTCTGCTGTTCCTAATCTATACATATAA
Source organism: Schistocerca americana (assembly GCF_021461395.2). Lineage (NCBI taxonomy): Eukaryota > Metazoa > Arthropoda > Insecta > Orthoptera > Acrididae > Schistocerca > Schistocerca americana. Next base: position 274,852,924 of record NC_060124.1, on the reverse strand, counting down.
TTTATGAGACAATATGAGCAGCCATATTACGTTTTTTGCAGATGATTCTGTCATTTACCATTTGGTAAAGTCATCAGAAGATCAAAACAAATTGCAAAATGATTTAGACAAGATATCTGCTTCGTAGGAAGAGTGGCAACTGATCCTAAATAACAAGTGTGAGTCCATCCATATAACCACTAAAAGGAATTCGTTAGAATTAGGTACTTGATAAATCCCACTTGTCTACAGGCTGTCAGTTCAGCTAAATACCTGGGGATAAAAATTAGGAACGATCACATAGTTAATGTTGAGGGGGAGACGAACCAAAGACCGCATTTTATTCACAGAACACATAGATGTTGCAACAAATGCACTAAAGAGACTGCCTGCACTACGTTTGTCCGTTCTCTGCTAGACTGTAACTATGCGGTGTGGGACCTTTATCAAACAGGATTGACGAAGGACTTCTAAAAAGTCTACATAATAGTTTTCTGGGTGTGGCACCGCGTCATAATGTATAAAACTACTGCTGCTGGAGAAAAACCAACGTCTCGGCTAAGGTTGCAGCGACTTTCTTCTGGGTCTAACCCAGAAGAAGGCCGTTGCAACCGTGGCCGAAAGTGCATTAATTTCGAGTGCCATACAGCACGATAACATGGTCCTTAAAAATAGATGCAGGAGCAATAAGTATTAGCGTTGTATTACGTTTCGCTCTTGCACACATTTTTTAGGACCATGGCTGTATGGACTTTATTATTGACACTCACAAAATTATGCGACAGGCACAACCTTCTGAAGAAGGGCACTAAGCGCCAGAAACAAGCCAAGAGATTACATTTGTTATATGGAGCTGGTTGCTTATTATTTCATCATATACGATTACAGCTACCGAAGATAGAAAAAATACTAAAACGTACGTTTGTCGCGTGTTAAGTTGTATCTACAGTTTTATGCCGCTAGGATTTTCGTTCTGTTTCAACGTTCAAGTGAATGACAGATCTTTCCGAAACTATTCAGCAAGTATAAAGGGGTAATAGCTAAAATTTGTCAGTGCATAGTAAATACTGGGTAAAGGAAGAAGAAAAATTACTGATTAACGTCATTATAGATGTTACGAGCTCGAAAATAACAAGGTTGAAGTGGCACATGAACCTTGTCCGTATCAAACGAACACCCCTACATTTCACATTAGTGGGAAAAGAACACGGAAATTAGAAACCTGTATGGTTAGACGAGAATATGGACCCCCTCTGTGCAAAAGACATAGAAAGCCATGATGTCTCTTTCAGTGCATCATAAATAGATAATAGAAATCATAAAAGATACTATGAAATATGGTACCACACATTAGAGAACTAATTTCGTGAAAAGACTGAATCACCAACAAGAGGATGAAAGGGTAAAATGTGTTTCGTTGGCGTAAAAGCTTAAAGGATATAGTGTCACGTGTGTGCTGTCTGTTGGCGTTCGTCCAGTCACTTTCGCACTCTCGTTATTTCTTTTTTAATCCTGTACACAGTACGAAATGAAAGCGCGACATTATGAAAGTGTGTGCTTGACCAGTACGTTTCACAATGTTGTTGCCGTTTTGATCTTGCCGAAATGTTACTCCAATATCAAAACAATGTTTGCGTACTCCGGACTAGTTTTTATCATAGCTGACTGGGAAAAACATATTTGTGGCAGCGACGTTTTGCATAATTTTCTATCTAACAAGGAAACTTTTGCCACTGCCACTGCATTTCACAACACCCTACTTCATTTTCGAAATCTGCAACACGACAAGAGACGCAGACGAGTATAAAATTTCGTTTCCTATCTTTGAGAGAACTGAAAGCTATGTCTTTTATTGAATTATTAAGAGCAGTTTAGTTGATGAAGAAATTGTGTTGTGTAAGAACCGCGCTCGTCAGCACGCCACTTCTGGGATTCAGGGAAGCTTGCCGTCTCCGAATGAATCCGCTTGGTGGACTGGCGATGAAAGTCAGTGTACCACCCAGCCTGAACGTGGGTTTTAGGCGGTTTCACACATCCGACCAGGTGAATACAGGACAGCTACCCACGTCCTGCCTCATTTACACGATTCGCTAACATTTTGTAGACATTCTCATTCATTCACATGAGATAATGCTATGTGCAAGTTGGTCGGGTAGAGAAATTCCGATCCACGAGGTGCTGGTAGAGGTGGGGAGGGGGTGGGCAGGGAAGAGGGCGACAGGAAAGCATTCTCCTGCGGGTGTTCTACTGCTGCTGCTGCAGTCCAGATCTCAGGATGAGGAGGTGGTTAATATGGTACAAGGCATTAAACCATCAGACAGAGACGGGCGACGATCGTTCAGCGCTCTCGTACCTCCAAGGATTTGGAAGATCTAGCTTGTAAGCTCAAACGGATTATGTATGTAGACCTGGGACAGGATCACGAATAGCAAGCAAGCAAAATGGAATGTAGTCGAATTAAGTCTGGTGATGCTGAGGGTATTAGATTAGGAAATGAGACACTTAAAGTAGTAAAGGAGTTTTGCTATTTGGGGAGCAAAATAACTGATGAAGGTCGAAGTAGAGAGGATATAAAATGTAGACTGGCAATGGCAAGGAAAGCGTTTCTGAAGAAGAGAAATTTGTTAACATCGAGTATAGATTTAAATGTCAGTAAGTCGTTTCTGAAAGTATTTGTATGGAGTGTAGCCTTGTATGGAAGTGAAATGTGGACGATAAATAGTTTAGACAAGAAGAGAATAGAAGCTTTCGAAATGTGGTGCTACAGAAGAATGCTGAAGGTTAGATGGGTAGATCACGTAACTAATGAGGAGGTATTGAATAGAATTGGGGAGAAGAGGAGCTTGTGGCACAACTTGACTAGAAGAAGGGATCGGTTGGTTGGACATGGTCTGAGACATCGAGGGATCACCAATTTAGTATTGGAGGGCAGCATGGAGGGTACAAATCGTAGAGGGAGACCAAGAGATGAATACACTAAGCAGATTCAGAAGGATGCAGGCTGCAGTAGGTACTGGGAGATGAAGAAGCTTGCACAGGATAGAGTAGCATGGAGAGCTGCATCAAATCAGTCTCAGGACTGGAGACCACAACAACAACAACATGGTCGAAAAAGGCGTGTCGTGGGGAGGGGTTTCTGAAGGTAGTGGTAGTTTCCTCTATGGTGCGGTGGGACATCTCCAGAGCGGTTCCCCACAGCAGAACAAGGGGTTAGGTAGAGTAGTTGGTGGTTGCTTAAGAATGCAAAGTGTTAATTTGGACAAGGGTTGCACATCAGTGGGGTAGAACACCATTTATTTGCTGTGAAGTTGACAATGAACTGAGAAGTGGTCATTGGACACCAGTAGCTCTATAAAAGCAGTAAACGTCGAATGGTTCCGCACACACCAGCCAATGTGCTAGCGGGCGAGTTTGAGTCTGGTTGACACCTCATATGTGAAGTCCAGTACTAGTGCTTTGTGGATGGAGGAGGTGGGTTTTTGATAAGCTGAGAATCTGGGAGTTCACATGGTAAACAATGTTAAGGTTATTAGAGGGCTATCTGCTGAACTGATTCTGGGATCTGATGTAATGAAGAGAACCGGATTGACGCCTATCTGGGAGAAGATTACTTCATCTTCCACTTTTACAGAAATAGGACATATTCGTTTTGCCTTTATTTTAATTCTCTGATAGTGGTGGTACAGTCCGCAGCTTGTGGTCTTGCGGTAGCATTCTCGTTTCCCACGCGCGGGGTCCCGGGTTCGATTCCCGGTGGGGTCAGGTATTTTTCCTGCCTCGAGGTGACTGGGTGTTGTTGTGTCGTCTTCATCATCATCATTCGTCCCCATTACGGTCGGAGGAATGCAGTGCCAAACCAACTCCACTAGGCACTTGCCTAGTACAGCGGTGCGGATCTCCTACATCGTCCCCTACGCTCCTCGGAGTATGGGACCTGATCATCATTAATGGTGGCACAGCAGAGGAAAGAAGCAGGTGATGTGGTACAATCAGATCATCTATTACCGAGTCAAAGGAAACAGCCTTTTTAGAATTTTAACTGTCTTATTTTTGTTTCAAAAATTCACCATCAAATGTGCAGTAACTTTGATGATGCATTAACAGATAGGTTAGGTCTGACTAAATTAAGAAATGGTGAGCGAACCTCCATATCGCCTTTTGCCACTGCACATAAAGGACTTGACATGTCTAATCGAAGAGATGCTGCAGCGAGGATTTATTCGTCCTTCCAAGTCACCTTATTCTGCACCAGTATTTCTTCTGCGTAAACCATCTGTCAAATCCAAGCCCGTGGTAGATTATAGAGAACTTAATAATCTGGTCCTCTATTCCATGCCACTGGCAAACTTGCACGCTTGTTTTGACGCCTTAGTTACCCAGTTTATGGGTAACGTAGGTTGCAGGAAAAGGATAACTCCTAGAGGGAAATCAAATAGAAAATAGAAAGAGGAGAAGTGAATGAGTCATATTCTGCGAGGAAAGACGCCTTGTACTGCAGTACTAGAGGCAATAGTTGGCCTAGGAAAGTGATGCCTGTGTAAGTTGTATCTACGTTATTCGCTTATTGTGACCAGTCTCCAGTGCGGTCACTTGGGTGTTTTTAAAACAGGTGTAAGGGTTTGCTAAGATTTCGTATGTTGATGGAGATGTTTCTATTGTTCGATTGTGCAAAACTTGTTCCTTTCGCAAGCCCCCAGATGATGCTAATCACAAAGTGCTAGATTCTGAAACTATGGAAACTCTGATGGAGAATTTATGTATTGATTTTGTGGGTCTGTTCTCCAGATTACGTCAGGAAAAAAGTATGCTCAAGTTTGTGTGGATATCTTCTCCAGGTTCTCTATGTCGTTTCCTCCTAGATCAGAGTAGATCCAGTCTGTGATATACTGATTGAAGAGAGTCTTTGGTCTTTCCCAAGTGTTAGCTTGTAATAACGCCAAAGGATTAACCTTCAGAATCTTCAAGGAATTCGTTTCTGGATTGAAAATCACACATTCTACCACCATACCATACCCAGCTTTCGTGAAGGGACTGAACTATAATTCGAAGGTGACCTTGATTTCTTATCACCACTCCAACCATACTGGGTGGGATAGAACTCTGGAATGGTTAATGTGGAGACTCATAAAGACACGCCAGTGGCATTAATGTTTGGATTTAGAACTAAATCCTCATTGACTAAGTTGTGGCCGGTGGAGTATTTATCCCATAGCAGTGTATCTCCTAAGGTGGTTGTGGCATAGGTCCAGATAAATAAATTGGTAGCCCATGAATTTAAAGTGGGGGACTTGGAATATATGAGGAATTTCAGGAAGCCTACGCAAAAACTCTTGCCAAGCTTTAAGGCGTCTTTTGAGATTATTCAGTTTGTGACACCAGTGACTATTTGAAACAAGAACGTTTCTAAGGCAAGGTAATGCAGAGCACGTATTTCTCAACTGATACTAGTGTCTCAGTGTATAGTCAATGAGGATGTTAATATATGTGGGGCCTTGGATGTCACCGCAAGTTATTTATTTGATCTATTGTATTACAGTTAGTGGTGTCTCTTTATATCATCAGTGGGGGAAGGCATGAAACCAGAATGAGATTTTCACTCTGAAGCGGAGTGTGCACGAGCGGTCTAAGGTGCTGCAGTCATGGACTGTGCGGCTGGTCCCGGCGGAGGTTCGAGTCCTCCCTCGGGCATGGGTGTGTGTGTTTGTCCTTGGGATAATTTAGGTTAAGTAGTATGTAAGTTTAGGGACTGATGACCTTAGCAGTTAAATTCCATGAGATTTCACACACATCTGAACGCATCCGGAGTGTGCACTGATATGAAACTTCCTGGCAGATTAAAACTGTATGCCGGACCGAGACTCGAACTCAGGACCTTTGCCTTTCACGGGCAAGTGTATTCCCAACTGAGCTACCCAAGTACGGCTCACGACCCGTCCTCAAAGCTCCAATTCTGCCAGTACCTCGTCTCCTACCTTCCAAAATTTACAGAAGCTCTTCTGCGCGAACCTTGCAGAACTACCACTCCTGTAAGAAAGGACATTGCGGAGACACGGCTTAGCTACAGCCTGGGAGACGTTTCCAGAATGAGATTTTCACTCTGCAGCGGAGTGTGCGCTGATATGAAACCTCCTGGCAAATGAATACTGTGTACCGGACCGAGACTCGAACTCGAGAAGGCATGAATTTGTGAAAGAGAGGCATCTGTGGCCAGAGTTGTGCTCGCCAGCTCGTAACGGTGGTCCCATGTGGTGGTGAGCTGGCTGAGCACATGACTGACACTAGCGTCTCTGGGCCCGGTGTGGCAGGAACTGGAGACGAGTGGGGTCAGTTGGTGGCGAGCCAACAAAGAAACCTTCTTCAAGCTGGTACGTCGATGAGCCAAGGAGCCTCACCAACAGTCAGCGTGGGGTGTGGCTGCTGGGTGGATATAGTGTGGTGGTTGGTGTCTTTTCCCGGGCGAGACGACAGCGATTCCAGAGGAGACGCGAACAAGGGTGTACAAATTATAGGGGGACCACTGAGTGTCTTAGTGAGCGACAGCAGTATTGTGGTTGGTCGAATGATGTAACATAGTGTACAGTGGAAGGTACAGTGCGCACTGAGTTAATAGCATTAACAGTAATATTACACACGGAAGGACCATGGGTACACTGTGGAAAGTTATAGCTCTTGTATAGCGACACGCTGGATGTGCGGGAGGCTTCTCTAAAAGGGAGAGCCGTATTATTTTGTTGCTTATGTGCCTCTAGCGAACTCGGAAATGCTTCGCAATTGTTAAATAATTGTGGGAACTAAAAATATGTCCTGATCTCCATCTCCTCCCTCCCCATCTCCTCCTTCTTCCTCTCCATCCCCTTCTCTATGTACAGGGTGTTACAAAAAGGTACGGACAAACTTTCAGGAAACATTCCTCACACACAAAGAAAGAAACTCTTACTTTCCATGTTAGAGCTCATTTCATTACTTCTCTTCAAATCACATTAATCATGGAATGGAAACACACAACAACAGAAGGTACCAGCGTGACTTCAAACACTTTGTTACGGGAAATGTTCAAAGTGTCCTCCGTTAGCGAGGATACATGCATCCACCCTCCGTCGCATGGAATCCCTGATGCGCTGATGTAGCCCTGGAGAATGGCGTATTGTATCACAGCCGTCCAAAATACGAGCACGAAGAGTCTCTACATTTGGTACCGGGGTTGCGTAGACAAGAGCTTTCAAATGCACCCATAAATGAAAGTCAAAAGGGTTGAGGTTAGGAGAGCGTGGAGGCCATGGAATTGGTCCGCCTCTACCAATCCATCGGTCACCGAATCTGTTGTTGAGAAGCGTACGAACACTTCGACTGAAATGTGCAGGAGCTCCATCGTGCAAGAACCACATGTTGTATCGTACTTGTAAAGGCACATGTTCTAGCAGCAGAGATAGAGTATCCCGTATGAAATCATGATAACGTGCTCCATTGAGCGTAGGTGGAAGAACATGGGGCCCAATCAAGACATCACCAACAATGCCTGCCCAAACGTTCACAGAAAATCTGTGTTGATGACGTGATTGCACAATTGCGTGCGGATTCTCGTCAGCTCACACATGTCGATTGTGAAAATTTACAATTTGATCACGTTGGAATGAAGCCTCATCCGTAAAGAACATTTGCACTGAAATGAGGATTGACACATTGTTGGATGAACCATTCGCAGAAGTGTCCCCGTGGAGGCCAATCAGCTGCTGATAGTGCCTGCACACGCTGTACATGGTACGGAAACAACTGGTTCTCCCGTAGCACTCTCCATAAAGTGACGTGGTCAACGTTACCTTGTACAGCAACAACTTCTCCGACGCTGACATTAGGGTTATCGTCAACTGCACGAAGAATTGCCTCGTCCATTGCAGGTGTCCTCGTTGTTATATGTCTTCCCCAGTCACGAGTCATAGGCTGGAATGTTCCGTGCTCCCTAAGACGCCGATCAATTGCTTCGAACGTCTTCCTGTCGGGACACCTTCGTTCTGGAAATCTGGCTCGATACAAACGTACCGCGCCACGGCTATTCCCCCGTGCTAATCCATACATAAAATGGGAAATCTGCCAACCCCGCATTTGTAAACATTGCACTGACTACAAAACCACGTTCGTGATGAACACTAACCTGTTGATGCTACGTACTGATGTGCTTGATGCTAGTTCTGTAGAGCAATGAGTCGCGTGTCAACACAAGCACCGAAGTCAACATTACCTTCCTTCACTTGGGCCAACTGGCGGTGAATCGAGGAAGTACAGTACATACTGACGAAACTAAAACGAGCTCAAACATGGAAATTAAGAGTTTCCGGACACATGTCCACATAACATATTTTCTTTCTTTGTGTGTGAGGAATGTTTCCTGAATGTTTGGCCGTACCTTTTTGTAACACCCTGTATATAGTGGATGCTGTCGAACTCCGTGACTGTTCCTTTATGGGTTGTAGAAAGTATCCGCTACCAGTCTCAATAAAAGGTTGTTTATTCGTCACACGACCGGTTTCGGGGTTGCACGCATCTCTAGGTGTTTATACATTCATTGACATGTTTGTACTGTTGGAGATCACTGTATAAATACAAAAAAAAATTTTTTGCTGGTGACCACACAAATACAAGTGGGACAATTGTAAGTGGTAAGGCAGCATTTGACGAAAATGTATCTGTACTTACAAATAGATGAAGCACCATTATTACAGTTATGCTGTGATGATAGTTTTGCCACTTAGTTACACACTTATGGTCAATTTCACGTCCATATGTCAGGTATAGTTCCATATATATATGACCTTGGCATTATTAAGCTGTGAGAGTAACTGATTGTGTTGATGCCATTGTACGGAAATTTATCTCGTTATTTTACCATGTAAGAACGATTCGGTTTGTATGTTTTATTGTACAGAAAACTATCCAGTAATTTATATTGGCTGTCCTGTAGATGATATTAACTCTGCTTTAATGACTAGTTGGTGATGGGAGTGGTCGTAAACCTGTATGTCGAAGAGTGTTAATGTAAGTAGCCTTAATTAAATCCGAGAGCTGTCTTTTCATTTTTATCGTGCTGTTAGTTGCAGAATGAATTTTATCGTCATTTCTCTGCCCAGCGGCTAGAAGCAGGATGTTGTTATTCTCTTGCTGATTCCTGCCTTCAACAACTGTGTAGCGCTATTATCATATCTCCATTGTCAAGAGGAACGTCATTTTTAATAAGCTTTTTTTGGAACTGAGCCCACGCCAAATTCTAAGCTACCTTGTGGTATAGTACAGTGGCAGTATAAAACGCTCGAGCATCACCTAATCTGATGCATCCTTTTTATAGACGGAAGTGAGGAAGACACAGATTATTTTTCAGCTAATCTTTTTAGGACACGTGACTTCTTCGGAGAAGTACTCATGGTAACACGGAAACACGGAGTTCCATTGTCAGATAAAGCTCTTCCACAATTACTGTAAATAGAACGGAAGTAGGAAAAACTGAAAGAGATAAGAGAGAAAAATTTGGGAGAATATTCAATAATTTCAGTTTCCCTGTAGAGTTCATGGAAGCAGCTTAAGTGTCATAGTGGAAGTAAAGTGTGGCAGTTTTTTCCGATTTGTTTCTGGAAACGCGTCGTCTACATTCCTGTAGTGTTCTCATTAAGTGTCTTCACTGAGGACCACAGTTTTCGGAAATAATTCATTATATGCTACTTTTATTTAAGCCCCTTACTTTGAAGGGCATGACATTTCTGTAGGAAGTCAGAAATTTCTTAAGACATAGTTTGTGAAGTCAATTTAAAGACACTAGTTTGCATAGTTTCCATCACCGGCACCTATATGGAACAAGTTAGAGGATAATTAATACGTGGTGGACAGCCAACAACGAAAAATTGATACTTTCATTTATTGCTGTATTCATTGAAATCGGTTTTTTACAGCACTTTTCTAGGTAGTTTGCCCGTAGAACGCAAATGACAAATTTCCATTTAATGGTTCGTTCGTCAGTTGTTTGATTTGGCAGCAGTACGAGTATAAAATCTAATCCTAGTTAAAGTTGCTCTTTTAGTAGATGAAGTAATTTTCATATCTAGTTTGTTTTTTTACATTACCTTTTGGAAGTAGCAAGCAGGTTTGCTTCTCTGTCAAACATGTAAATAGTGAATGGAAAAATACCACTTCTCCCCTGTAGGTTGTGCATCAGTTCTTGGACAATAAAAGTCAACATTTTTTTAATTAAATGCATACTGATTAACTTTACCCATAAAATAAAATTTTGAAACAAACGTGTGGCGTCGTGATTAACCTAAAAAATTTCAAATTATTTTATATTTTCAAGGCTGTAGTAAAATACCTTTGTACTTCGCGCTGTGCTTCACCTGCAGTTGGACACAATTTTAGCTCACCATGCAAGAATCTTCGAATTACAGTCAAATGGCTTTGGTATTGTAGGATAACACTACTTTGCGTAAGTTTGTTACCTAGTTACAGATTGTAACAATTACATTTTCAGCCTGCTGATGAACATTATAATCTGCCATAGATATATGATTTTTTCTCTGATTTCTAGTCTAACACGATATTTTTTTTAATATCTCCATTGACAGTGCATTTCCAAGTCTCTTTTTGGGTTACATATATTGTTAGATAGTAAGATTATCTTATATGCCAGATCTGTTTCGTCAAGCGTTGCCGGCCCAACACAGGAAAACTGAAACAGACCTCGCCCAGCTGTGAGTCATTTTCTCCAAGATGTCCGCTAGCTTAGGTGGATGGTAACGACTCGCCTCCCATGCAAGCGGGCCCGGGTTCGATTGCCAGCCGGGTTGGAGATTTTCTCCGCTCGGGGACTGGGTGTTGTGTTGTCCTCGTCATCATTTCATCCTCATCACCGGTGCGCAAGTCGCCCAATGTGGCTTCGAATGAAATAAGTGTTGCACTTGGCGGACGAACAATAGGGGCCTCCCGGCCAACGATGCCATACGCTCATTTCCATTTTTGTCCCCAAGGTTTACTTCCGTCTTCCTCCATTACGGCGTATCCAAAGTAGGTGCTATACATATAAACTCATATTACTGTACTTTCCTCTCCTGATGTTTTGCACAAGTAGTGGCTTAGTAATTCTTCCTCTTAATTGTGATTTTCAACAACCGCAAGGTAAACTGACGCGCGGGTCCAGGTGCATTACATTTCTTTTAATTATAAAGAAGTGGCCTCTTACCAAATGCTGAATTAGTATGCTTATGTCTTGCTGTCACTGATGTGTCCTCCGTTTTGTTAGCTTTCACGTATATTTATATAGGTTTGCATTTTCTGTAGATTCTTGCAAGGGAGAAGCCGTTTACATTGCCTAGTCATTAATGTAAGCAGATGACTTAGTCAGATCCGTCTCTTACAACATAAGGTGAGGAAGTCTGATGAAAAGTTCTTCGGCAGTTATTCTCTTTGAGAAAGGTCCTTGTAAGGAATCAGGCAAAGTCAGATTCGTAGCACCTGGACTTCACTCTGTTTTGCAGTGCCGTCAAGCGGCAAGTAGTAACCTTCACACCTTCCTTCATGCACTACAAACATTACTGCAACTGTCTTACGATTGGAATTGGAATTATAATACCAATGTTCAAAATTTATTTTGTAAAAGTATAGTGTTGTGAATTTATGAGTTGTATCAGTGATCATTGCTCTTCCCATCAACTTTAGGAGACGCAGGGTTAGAGCATTGCGCAGTACTGTTTTAGGACTTACGGCAAAAGGAAGTTGTATATGAGAACTCATGGGCAGGAAGTGTAATCTGGGGATGTTTAATACTGTAGTAAACGTGAAAGAACTATATAAAGTATGTGACTGATGTGCACCAGTGTCACAGACAAAAAGAGGCGTGAACGTCTGAGTCGCATTGCTGCGGAAACTTTCCACGAAATCCCAGTAATTGACAGGGTGGATGTGTGTGAATCTTACTGTTTCTTAGTGGAGAGACCTTTCCGCGAAAGGCTGGCGACTGACAGAACACTCGGGGAGAGGTTCTGGTTGTACAATGTAGTGCCAACTGGACCTCGGGACAGCTTAGGCTTTGTGTGCCTAGAAGAACATAAGCCAGTGCCTGCTTGAGACACGTAACGAATGCGTTACTTCTCCCATCGGCGTTTAATTGCACCTATGAAACTCAACACCTCTGAAGTGTGTAAGCTCTTTAAAGACACACCACGAGTTTTCAGCCCTTAGACGAAGGAGAATCCTCTAGGGAACACGACAACGAGAAAACGTTTGCAGTACTCGATCACACAACCAGTGGGTGAATATAAGAGTGTTTAGGTAATTTTGAGATATTCTAGTACAAAGTTGGCACCCTAAGAGAAGGGCTGAAGCGGAAGAGCACTGGCCTCTTGATCGACACTGGTAGACCCCAAGCCAACGGTGAGATGACGAAATTTTAACGTTCTGGAAGCACAAGAGGGTGAGTAGGTGTATAAAAAAAAATTTATACAGACTAGTTCTTCGAATACTTTGCATTCACGAGTCACCATACATCCAGAAATCATGTGACTTCAGCTGTTACTAGATCTTCGTGTAATAGGTATGGCACCTTCAGCTGCATTTACAGGCCTTATTTCATTTTCAGTCAGTTTCGATGTTACATTTCAGCCGTAGAGGGGCCTGTAGATGGCGTAATGCAGTGGTTTCCAACCTGGGGCTAATTGCAAAATGAGGGGTAAAATGGATTTTGCGAGGGGTAAAGACAAAACGGTTGAACTGTGTTTCTGTCATGAAACAAAGTTATTTTAAAAAAGGTCATTAGTATTAGCACAGTTTCGTAAGTCATGCAATCAGTATTACGAAGTTAACAATAATATTTCAAATAGTCTGATTAACTCATGACAACATGTAGTGGAGGTTATAGCTTGTGAAATAAATGTATTAACACCATCTTCCTCATCCACTCACTACCCATGTACTTTGTACGGTTGTGCCATGAGTCTATGGCAGTAAAACAGGCACATATACATCAGATAAGTTTAAAAATTTCATGAAAATGCCTTGACCGGGTTGTAGGCAGTTTACGCAATAGTCCAGAGATTGTTAAATAATTCACTTCGATACAGCTAACGAATAATTTACAGCACAATACAACAGTAACTACGTAGTTGCTAGTGTACAGTTGTAGGGCCTACATTGTATTGGTTCAAATGGCTCTGAGCACTGTGAGACTTAACTTCTGAGTTCATCAGTCCCCTAGAACTACTTAAACCTAACTAACCTAAGGACATCACACACATCCATGCCCGAGCAGGATTCGAACCTGCGACCGTAGCGGTCGCGCGGTTCCAGACTGTAGCGCCCAGAACCGGTCGGCCACCCCGGCCGGCTACATTGTACTATTATTATTATTATTATTATTATTGTTAGTGGGAGTGATCACGCATGAAGCATTAGCAATATAAAGTCTTCCAACTTTTGCTAGTTAAGAAATCTGGCAGTCAAGTGATTTACAGACAATAAGCATACTGCACACATTTCATCTGGGTTGGCTTTAAACAGGGGAACAGAATGTGGGTGAAGCAAGTGTCACTAGGAAGAAAACTGGTGCAGAGGAGAAACGTTTTGTAACAAGTGTTTACCCTCAGTTTGGATGGTCAACTTCTCTTTCTGAGAGATAGTTGTAGGTAACACTCGTGATGTACTGAGAATGCTTTATCATTCTACAAAGAAAATATGTTAGGAATAAGCAGTACTAACTGTCTGATTGATTCTTTTATTCGTAGTTTAATACAACGCCTACAAATAATAAACTTTATATACTTTTAGTAATCGTAAATTAAACTTGTTCAAAGAAAATTGTTTCCCATTATAAAATTTAGCTAGGTGTTAATGATGATGGTGGAGGGATGGGGCATACCAGCTAACACTTTAGTGCATTCAGGGTTAATGGTCTGAAAAAGATTGGGAATCATTGGTGTAATTTAATACCTAAACCGGCTGCAAGCAATATAAAACCCGTAATTACACCTTAAGGTGTCACCACTCATATACACACAGATTTTACATTCAACGCTTGGTATTCAGGACTTGTTTTCACTTTGTAACACTTTCCACATGGTATCGATCCCAGCACTTTATAATAAGATTGGTAGCCCAGCATTAGAATTTATCAGTCTTGATATCAATAAGTTCATTTTCTATGGGGTAAGGACTAACACTCGTAATTGGAATAATAACTTCCTCTGTACCATCCCGATGATTACATATCATACATCATATACGTATTGAACGGCTTATTTCAATAGTGAAGTCCATTTTTGTTTATTCTGAGATTGAGAGTCGTAAAGTTAAAAGAGCGCTTTTAACTTTAGGACTCTGTATCTCAGGATGAACAAAAATGGACTTGTACCACTACTGAAATAAGCCCTTCAATTAATCTCTTCCAGTTGATGCGCTTTATGACAAACCGAAAAATGTCTACCAATATTGAAACTACTAAATACAGCATAACATACTGACAATAAAGAGAAATGGTTCTCAGTCATGTCTGTTATAAACCCTGACTCGTGATTAATCTTCAAAGTCACCATAACATGGAAGCAACATTGAAATTCAAAGCACAAAATTACGAAATTTCCTATCACAAAAACTATTCACCTTACCCAAAATGTATGTCTCGCTGGAAGCTCAGGTGACGGAGAATCTGGAACAACTTGCTAAACTGAGGATTGTTCAAAAGAAACAAGAATCTTATTGCGTCGTAAAATAACATATTCAAAAGAAAATTGATTCATCTGGACGTCAAGTCCAAAACTCCACTTATGATTTTATGCTGTCAAACGAACTAAACAGCATGAGAAACACCACAGGTTACCGAAACTTATAACAAAAATACGAAGTTATTCGGAATCTAAGAAACGATTGGTCGCGAAATGGAAACCACAGTGAAAATCCGAAAAGTTTTGCACAGGTGAGTTGGGCAGTGTCTTCAGTATGCGCGTCGAGCGCATTACGTCGTTCTTTTTAGTTCTGAACACACAGGGAGCACATAAGGATACCTAGAACACTAGTGTTTCTTCGCCTGATGCTATGCTGCCAACATTACATAACTACCGTGCGTTTTCTTCTTCAAGACAATTCTCAGCCGCATTCTGCAGGGGGCAATGAAGACGCTCCTGCATCGTTTTCAATTCGAAATGTTTGATTACCCACAATACAGTCTGTAATTGTCTCCCTCTGAGTTTCATTTCTACTCACATGGACTGCTGGCTATGAAGACAACATTTTGGCAGAGCCAACGAGCTGTAGGCCAGCATAGAGATTTGGCGGAAAGCACTGGCGGCTGCCTTCTATAACGAGGGCATAGGAAAGTTAGTACAACGCTACGACAAACGTCTAAGTCGGATCGCCGACTATAGAGGTAAGCAGCTGGATGTTCTAGCTAACTGTTTCAAATAAAACAGTTTTGATTTTCACTGTGGTTTCCATTTCGCGACCTATCGTTCCTTACTTTCCGAATAGCCCTCGTTTAATGTTGATGCGCCTGCACAAAATGTCACACTCTTGTCAAATTACGAATTCGTAAAATCATATTTTCATATACTAGTACAGTTATTACAACATTTCATTTATGCAAAAGGAACATTATTTTTTCAGCATAGGAATCACATAGCCAACCGGTGGCAAATAAGTGTTCGGCACATTGACCTAGGTTTCGACACCTCTAAGGATGTCTTCGTCAGAACGAAATTTTGAGAAACCCTGTAAAACAATACACAGAAAATTAAGTGTGACAAAATCATTAACCAAGATGACAATAGTCATGGCATACAAAGGTTACTTACTAAAATTGCATTGCGAGAAGGCAGTGGCCAAAGTTTCGAGCGTATATGCTCAAGTGAAACATTAAAATTACACATTCAGGCCTTTGCCACCTGTGCCTAGCTAGGAACATCAGACCGATCGGCTCAGTGGCTTACATTGCTGCCACGAAAACAATACAAATTGCGCAGCCTATCGGCAGATGACACTGACAGAAATAACTGAATTAAACGACTGTCCCGCCCTATAGGAGGTGCAACTTGTATTTTTTTTTCGTGTCTGCAATGTAGGCCACTTAGCCGGTGAGTATGATGTTGCTCCTAGCAAGGGATACATGACATAGGTTTGAACGTGGTTAATTTTTATTTTTGAGTTGAGCATATCCGTTCGAAATTTTGGCCATTGCTTTCTCGCAATGCAATTTTACGTAAGTAATCTTTGTATCACATGACAACTGTCATGTTGGTTAATAATTTTGACAAACTTAATTATATATGTATTGTTTTATAGGGTTTCATAAAATTTCATTGCGATGAAGACATACTTAGAAGTGCCGAAACCTAGATCACTGTACCAAACGGTTATTTGCAAACGGTTGGCTGTGTGATTCCTATGCTGATACTGATATACGATTGCTAAGAGACACATTGATATCCGTACTAAATGCTTCGCCCATAAATGCTACATCTGAGTCTGAATCTAATGTTGTAAGAGATCGTTCGAGACTGGACATTTTTCAAAGACATCAGTACCTTCTGAGGCAAAACGCACTTGAAATGTTTAAATGCTAGTGACCAGATGTATGTGAAACTTGCTCTGTAAAGTTTAAATGTTGCGGAATACTGGTAGAAGTGATACAATGTAAACGTTTGGTTGCGTCGACCTATCAGCTAATAAATATTGATGTCTACCGCAACAGAAGCATTTTTCCTTAGCGTTTAACGCATTGTATCTGTACGAAAAACCGAACGTCGAAAACACAACGCAAGTTGAAGAAAAGAACGCAACAAAAGATAAGTACCAATCGTATTTACATCTGCAATCTAGCAGCCATCTTGCAGCATCAGATTGCGTTATGCACATTTCATTAGCTATGAGAGCTTTTCGGATCGTAATACAAGAACGCTAAGTGCAGCTTACACCTTGCACCAGTGGCGTATACCCACCCAACATAAACTGGAAGCCGGCCGGTGTGGCCGAGCGGTTCTAGGCGCTACAGTCTGGAACCGCGTGACCGCTACGGTCACAGGTTCGAATCCTGCCTCGGGCATGGATGTGTGTGATGTCCTTAGGTTAGTTAGGTTTAAGTAGTTCTAAGTTCTAGGGGACTGATGACCTCAGAAGTTAAGTTCCATAGTGCTAAGGGCCATTTGAACCATTTTGAACCATAAACTGGAAACAACCGTTAGATGCAATTTAAAACAATTTTGTATTTTTCATGATTCTTACAAAATTCGGTAACTTTGAACTCATTCACTATGCGTTACAATTGAAGTGAGGACCAATGTTTTCTAAACGGCATGTACAAGCGACCTTAGAATGTCTGATTCCGCTGTCGATTGAAAAGGATCTGCTGCGACAGCTAAAGCCTCAACCTGCATTTTAGGGGCCACTGTTAAACGAATTCGCTAAACAGGAGAGGAAGGTGCAGCTAGTTTATATATAAGGTAGTTTCACATCTAAAAATGACACTTGCACGTCACGCCGATCCGACGCCACGCTGATTTCTGTCTGTTCCATTTTGCGCTGATTCTCATTCCTTTCCTTCCTGTGTAACACCCATTTCCACGAACGTTAAACTTTGTTTTTATTTCTGATGCCTGTCATCCAACTTTCGATATGATGCTGCTAGAGAGTTATTCTCATGAGCACTGCCATTCTGCTCTCCTCCAATTTATGTCGTGTTGCTAATACAGTTTCGTTCTGTGCATAAATTAAAGTTCATTTCTATTTTTAGTTCCTTTTTTGTCCCCGCTTCTAATTCAATGACGGTATTGCAGCTCTTAACTAAATCTACATCTTGATACTAGAGTGTTAGCGTATGCCGTACTACTTTCAACGGTGTGTAAATTCGGCCGGCGCCTGAGGTTCTTAACACAGTTCACCAAAACGAAAGGACCGAATCGTTCAGCTACCGACTTCTATCAATCACGCATCAAGCGCCGACCGCCGGACAGATGCATCCGAGACAGGTAGCCCATCACAAAGCCCTACGCATAGACGCGCGTACAGGCCGCTAGTTCTTCACCTTTGAGTGCCGACACGAGATCACACCTTAAAACTCGCTCCTCTGAGAGGCTAGAGCATCCTACAGACTTCGTCACTGTGAGGTGACAGCACTGTCAAAGCTAACTGAAATCCATGCACGTCATTTTATATTCGCTTTCTTATTATAATAAACTTATGGTCCAAGTCGTGTCCCCATTGTCGTCTAAAGTTATTTTGATGTACTGTCCACATCCAAGCCCAGAAACCTTATTTCAGTGAAGTGATGACAAACAGTTTGATAAAAGATGATCGAGAGTGGCCCTGAATAAACGAAATTAATTAATAACACTAAAAATCTCAGCTCAACTTCAGTGTGCCCATTTCAGGGGCATGATACAGCGTGTTACACTTCCACATTATCTGATCAAAAATACCCCGAAACCCCTTTGTAACGCGGAACTGACCAGAAAATGTCCAGAGGCCATGAGGGGCAGACCTGAAGCAATAAAACGAAGCAGAAAGCATTGTGTTTCTATCAACAAAGCAGTAACAGTAGAAAGAATAGCGAGCCCTGTTGGGCTCATGTTTTGCATTGGTTTAAACCTTAGTTACTATTCTGTGTTTGGTTTTCCGCGGTTTTTGCGGTTATGCTGTTGTTCGCTCTCTCCGTGAGAGGCAGCAGCGGTGTGTATCGATATTCGCACCTTGTACTATCTTTGGCCTGGTGCTTATAGTTTCTGGCTGCGCTGTGTGCGAGCAGCGAGGAAATCTCCTCAGGTCGTAGTTTGGCTGGGCCCGTTGGCGGTCTCTACGCAGTTTCGGAGTGTGTGGGGCTGTTCCCATTGCTACGAGGTCCGTGGCTTACCGACCCTCGACACAAAAGTTGAGTTTGGATTTATCAGCAAGTCAAGACTGTTCACATAGTGCGGTCTGGTTCTCGTTGTTGGCTGTTGGGACATTCCCACGAGCAACAACGTGTGTGTTCGAGTTGGCGAAGGTTTAGCCACTGTCCGGTGGAGTGTAACTGTATTTGGTTATTTGCAATTGAAGAGCACCAGCAGAATTTTCTGCCTTGTGGCCGTTAACGTTCCGGCAACCTGCCCAGGCCGTTGACGTAAATTCAGCCAGTGTCGTTTCCTCACTGTCCAGCACGGTGTGTAGTTTGACAGCTTAGTGAATGCGTGGTTGTGGCCGTCCATGCCTTTTACGTTTTGCACTGAACTCCCGGTTGTGTGCTGGTCGAGTGGAGTGCAAGTTACCTTGTCGGTGGGTCCATTGACTGTCGATTGGTTGGGTTGTCGTCGGATCGAGAATGGTTGGGCCGACTCCCTGTCCCATCTAAGTGATCGTCAGTATTTCAAGTGCTGTCCGACCCCTGAAACTTGTGAGAACTGTTAGCTGCATTGCCTTTCCTTATTTTCTGTTGTGTGTATTTGTACGGCTCAGAGTCGATGGTTTCGTATTAAACTTGAATGGTTTTTAGTGGTGTTTTAAGTGATGGGCCTTCAGCCGCTTTAAAATTAAAATTCCTTGCTTGTCAAGTATTAGGTTGCTTGGAGCCTTCGGACTACTTTGTGATAAGGCTTTACTCTTTAAATTTATTTTACCTTGAGTTTTAAGTCATGGGGCCTGCAGCCGTTTGTAAATTAAGGATCTTTGTCTTTCGAGTACCAGACTGTTTGGGGCCTTCAGTCTAATTGAAGATAGGACCTTCTACGTTATGTTTCTATATTTAATTTTACCTTGAGTCTCAAATCATGGGCCTTCAGCAATCTTTAATGTTGTTGCTTTTCAAGTGTTACATTTTGGGCCTTCAGCCTAACTGTAGAACTCACTTAACGTGAGGCATTCTGCCCTCTAAATATTCTCTTTGGCGAATGAATTTTGAGTTAATGGCATTTAGCCGTTTTTTTTAATTAAAGTGTTTGTAACCTTAAGGTATAAGATAGTGTGGCGTATTCAGCCGATAACTAAGTTCAAGAATTTGTACTGTAATTATTGGTCAAATAAACAAAGTTATATTTGTTCGAGTGCAACTGACAGCCGCTCATTTTGGCCCCTTTCCACAATTCCAACTACCTGTCCTGTCCTGCGGGTTTATCAGGGCGTTTCAAATAAGTCGAACATGAACTAACCATTGGACGTCAGCAGACAAGCATTAACAGCAGAATGTGTAAGTCGGGAGAGGCCAGCGACTTCGAATGCGGTCATTGGATGTTAAGAAATCCCTCAGGGCCACTTCGACCGTTTTAGGTTTGCACATGTCAACCGTTGGTGATGTGGTTGTGAAGTGAAAACGTGTAGGAACAATCACAGCTAACCAAGCCCAGGCATTCCTCATGTAACAAAGAATAAGGACGGTCGAGCATTGCGGAGTGCGTTTGTAAAGATTTCAGGAAATTAGTGGAAGTAATCATTCATCAGTTCCAAAGCGCTACTGCAGTTCACCTAGCACAATGGCTGTGTGTAGGGAGTTAAAAAGAATCTATTACGGCGGTCGAGCATCTCCTCACAAGACACGCGTTTCTCTAATCGGTGATAAGCGACGCTTCAGGTGCTGTAAATAGCGACATCACTGAACAGTGGATGACTGGGAACGAGTGATATCAGGTGATAAATTATGCTACACCTTCTGGCAATCCGATAGGTGTGCTTGGGTTTGGCGAACGCATGGAGAACCTTTCCACCATCTTGAGTAGTGCTGACAGTGTATTACAGTGCAGGTGGTGTTACGGTATGGGGTATTAACGGTCGTTAGGTTGTGGTCCTCCTATAGGACTACAGAAAGCGCTAAATGCGGATGAATATGAACAGATTTTGGATCAATCTATGATGCATACAGTATAGGAACTGTTCGAAGACGATGACTGCATCACCACGCCAATGAACCTGTCATAAAGTATCATCCGTGAGGCAATGGTTTGTGGGCAATAATACTGTGAAGTACACTGCACCTGAAGCCGATGGAAACCTTTGGGACGGATTAGAACGTCGACTCCACACCAGACCCCTTTCGGCGGGGCGAGGTCGTTCTGTCATTCTTTCGTCTCCTCACTCTCTTTCTCTCTCAGTCATTTTCATCGAACAGTTCACCTACCTCTATATTTCTTCCTTCCGACGTCCCTTCACTCTGCAGTAGTCGATACAAGCTAGGCAGTGCAAAGCAGCGTTGATGAAACCATAAAGAGGCCGCCTAACTGAAGTTGCAAATCAGTTCCTGTAAGGTCATTTTCAGAAATTTCGGGCGGTAGGAGAATGCAGTTTAATTGCAGTAACCATTTGAAAATTCTATTAACGTCTTTTTATTCATAAGAATGCACATGAAATAGCTATCAAGTCCGTATTTACTACGGTAATACTCTGTCATTCAAAGTTCACTGTCTATCCATATTTCACACGTAAAAGCGGCCAGAATTCCTGCAATTCCGACCCGGTTAAATTTGCGAACTAACAGTCACTGACCCACCACTAGCGAGTTTAACTTCTACGTCAGAAGTGCTCGCCAAAGTATTCCATCAAGAACAGGGAATATGCCACGCAGAATTGTCTTTACGACCAAAAGATCACACGCTTGTAAAACTTCAACTAATTAGTTCCAAAATATCACCCTTTCCTCAAAATGTTCGTAACTTAAACCGCTTTAGTCACGACACGTTCTATCTGAAATTATCTTACTAGCTCTTCATTTTACATACTATTTTCGCGGAGACATCTAGCATGGTGTTAATCGGAAGCAGGTTAGCGAGCGACTCTCTCGATCCTTCTCTCCTCTCTGCCTATCTAATTCTCTGCACGCGGGAACCGCTTAGTTCTGATTGGCTATTGATCTGAATTACCAGTTAGAATGATCCTTCCAGATCATTCTCGCGGAACAACTTGCCTTAGCCAACCACTAAACAGATAGTCATTTACGTCATTACAATTTCAGTTTCTAATATATTGTTTAATAAAATAGAACGAAATACTGAATATTCTTTAAATTAATATAGAAACATTTTCCTCTTCAGACTTTTATTCTGCCTGTCCCTTACAAAAGCAGGCACACATCGACATACGTCATCAGCCTCGTAGTTCCAACACAATTTTCCCCTAGTTCAATTTTATAAGGTTTTACATAAAATGACATTAAGTTTTAACGTATGTCCCGCATACGCTCTCCCATTCATTCCCTTATATTCACACCAAAAAATAATAAGCAAAAACGTAAAAATCAACTTCATCACTATTTTATTTTTCGTGTGAAAAACATGTGTACTTTTACTTCAGGTCGTATTCCCAAGCAGGCTTTGAGGTTCCTAGGTGAGAACGCATACACAGTTTAGTGCCGGAGAATGCGGCTTCTCTGATCGACTGTTTCGCAACAATACGGGGGTCGTTTGTGCGCCGGCTCACGGCGCTAGATGCACTGAAACCTGTTATGCATGCGCGGAGCGATCTTTGTCGACCAATCATAGCGCTCGCTGGCACGTATGCGGCCCCAGGCATCATTAAATGTTAAAACTTGCCTTGTCAGTGCACTACCTGTTTCATAAGTCGAGTTTTGATCAGTTTATTACTTCTAACTTTTCTAGTTGATGTATGGAGCCGAAATTAATTATGCACGAGTTGCGAAGGATATTGTTTCAGGCAACTTATGTCAGTGTTGTGCGCGGCTGATATTCGGTGGTTTTAATTATCATTTTGCTGAAGATAACTGCTTCCATTTTAATCAATAGTTGTATAGAAACTGTTGTATGAACTGTGATTTAGTGACACTTACACAACTTACAGACAACACTTTAACACGACGTTAACTTGGAGTTCGTTAGCAACTTGATCAAATCTTTAGCCGGGAGAAAAATTATTTAGTAATTACTCAATGTAATAAAATAAGATTATCATTTCCATGTACAAATTAGTTAAACACCAAACCAGTGAATAACTCAGCGAACGCCACATCTGCCTGAATTGTTTCTTAGAGAAAAAAGTCTTACGTTCTGTGAAATGCTTTGTCTTCTTATATAGAAATAAGATAGTCTGTTTGTTTGTTTTCCTAATTTGTTTACAATCGAGGCTGACTGCCACGATATAGTGTCCTAGTAGTAGTTGAAGCTGTCAGCTGTGGCTAAACTGTTGCCATGTCGCCTGTCAGTTTCCAGCTACCAACCGACAGTACACTGTTGCAACGCCGCCTATTAGCTGCCGGCTATGGACTGACAGCTGCCATTCAATAGATACGCAAAGACGTAAAAGTAACTAGACTTTCCGAGCTGTTTACATGGGCACGAAAATCGATTGTGGAACTGGAAAACTACTTTATAGAAGCAGATTTCCAGAATCGATTTTGAAGTGTTTACCTGACCAACCAAAAGCGGGACTGGGACATCGGCTTACGAAATCCGCTTTTGGAAACGCATGTAAACTGGGTGAATGTATTCCCACACATTGCACAACAGATGTCACAATAGTCCGTTAAAGGCAATTCCTTGGCCTCTTTCCTTTCATGATGTGTTAGTGTCCAGAATCTGCTCGTTTGTTCACAGCCGCGCGGAATGGCCGAGCAGTCTAAGGCGTCGTGTCGTCGTGGATTGCGCGGCCACTCCCGCCGGAGGTTCGAGTCCTCCGAGACACACACACACACACACACACACACACACACACACACACACGACTGCACGACTGTTACGAAATATGCATGCTCCTTACACAACAGCAGCCACCCAGTGGAAGTGAACAGACCACAAGCTGCAACAGCGAACAGTTTGGACGTGACGTTGATTGCTCTTGGAGGAAGGCAGCTCCAACGTGTGAAATGTTAATTACCAAGTAATTTTAATCAGGCTAGAGTGTGTTGAAGAAAGGGAGTAAATCCACTAGTAAGTGTCTGGATACAGTGGTAATTCAAATTGGATCGTTAATTTCAAGTTGTTTTCATTCATCTCTAAACCAAAGACTATTGATACTTCGGGGGGCGGGGGAGGGGGGGAGATGGGGGTGGGGGGGGGGAGATGGGGGGGGTCATTGGTAACATGGCACTTGCATTAAGAAGCTTTCAGTTCCCATGGGTTTCGCTCTGAAATTTAAAGTTACTGTGCTCTTGACTGACTAGGGGTCCGCCATGGGTTTTCGACTGAGGAAGGGGTCCGCCAGCTGAAAATGTTGGAAAGCCCTGCCATAGACATTCAGACATCTGATGGAAAGTGTTAGCGGCGAAGTGGAATCCGTCAAAAACGCGAAGAATGGACACATCCCCTATTGTACTTTTCAGTCATGAGCCTTATCACTGATTTGATATGTCGCCACGAATTCCTCTCCCGTCCCAACTTCTTCATCTCAGAGTACCTCTTCACCATGTGCTCTTCACTATCTGTTGGATATATTCCAATCTGTGTCTTCCTCTACAGTTTTTACCCTCTATAGTTTCCATACTTTGCACTTGGCTGAACTACAGCAACGTTTACAGAACAGCCGGTGTAACAGACAGCCAAACAGTAGCAATAAATGGTAGTTTTAAAATTACCTTTTACATCGTTCCGACAGATTTAAACCAACCAGGACATCGGATGTCACATTGGCAGTCAGTCACTCACATGTATAGGCAACGGTTAGTATGTCTACATGCAAAAGTTAAGGCCCCTAGAATCTAGGGCTTGTCACATCAGTAAAGCCAATCTCTTGGAATAACAGACCTCGTTAATAGCTACACGCCGACACAAAGACAAGGATTTCTGTTCAGATGAGTAAAGGGAAATATCAACAGCCACGGAAAACGATATAATGGGAGTAAGATTCGTTATGAACAGAAAGGTAGGCAGAGAGCGTGTTACTGTGAACAATTCAGTGATAGGATTGTTCTTATTAGAATCGAGAGAGAACCAACACAGACAACGATAGTTCAGGTATACATGCCGACACCGCAAGCGGCAGATGAAGGGATAGAGAAAGTATACGAGGCTAATGAAAGGGTTCTACAGTACGTAAAGTGAAATGAAAATCTAATAGTCATGGGGGACTGGAATGCAGTTGTAGGGGACGACGTAGAAGAAAAGGTTACAGGAGAATCAGAGAGGATACAGACTAATCGGGTTCTGTATCAAATATCAGCTAATAATAGATCTCTTCAACAATCACAAGGGGAGGAGGAGGTATACTTGGAAAAGGCCGGGTGATACGAGAAGATTGCAGTTACATTACATCATGGTCATACAGAGATTCCGAAAGCAGATACTGGATTCTAAGTCATTCCCAGGAGCAGCTGTAGTACTGACGAAGAGTAGGCTGAAGTTTAATAGATTAGTCAGGATGAATCAATATGCAAAGAAGTGGGATACAGAAGTATTAAGCAATGACGAGATACGCTTGGAATTCTCTAAGGCTGTACTGCAATAAGGAACAGCTCAGGAGGCATTTCAGATTAAGAGGAATGAGGCTCTGAGCACTATGCGACTTAACTTCTGAGGTCATCAGTCGCCTAGAACTTAGAACTAATTAAACCTAACTAACCTAAGGACATCACACACATCCATGCCCGAGGCAGGATTCGAACCTGCGACCGTAGCGGTCACGCGGTTCCAGACTGAAGCGCCTTTAACCGCACGGCCACACCGGCCGGCTAAGAGGAATGAGCAATCACAGAAAATGGTAAGAACGACATCGGTACAGAGAAGGCAACTGAGAAGAAACCGTGGGTAACAGAAGAAATACTTCAGTTGATCGATGAATAAAGGGAGCACAAAAATGTTCAGGGAAATTTAGGAATACAGAAGTACAAGTCGCTGAGGACTGAAATAAATAGGAACTGTAGGGAAGCTAAGATGAAATGGCAGCGTGACAAATGTGGAGATATCGAAAAAGGAATGATTGTCGGAACGACTGTCTTAACATATAGCGATGTTAAAAATACCCTGTGGTGAAATTAGAAGTAAGGGTGATACCATTAAGATTGCAACGGGAGATCCACTGTTAAATGCGGAGGAGAGAGCGGATAGGTGGAAAGAGTACACTGAAGATCTCTATGAGGAGGAATATATGTCACGTGGGTTAAAAGGAGAAACAGGAGGCGATTTAGAACAGGTAGGGGATCCAGTACTAGAATCAGGAATTAAGAGAGCTTTGGAGGATTTAAGATCTAATGAAGCAGATGGAATAGACAAAATTCCATCAGAATTTCTAAAATCATTGTTGGGAAGTGGCAACAAAACGAGTATTCACGTTGGTGTCTAGAATGTCTGAGTCGGGTGAAATGCTATCTGACTTTCTGAAAAATATCGTCCACACAATTCTGAAGACAGCAGCGGCTGACAAAAGTGAGAATTATCGCACAATCAGCTTAACAGAATATGCTCATGCTGAGATCAGTTTGGCTTTAGCAAATGTAAAGGCCCCAGAGACGCAATTCTGACGTTGCAGTTGATAACGGAAGGAAGACTAAACAAAAGCCAAGACACGTTCATAGGATTTGTCACCTGGAAAAGGCGTTCGACAATGGCAAATAGAGGAAGATGTTCGAAATTTTGAGAAAAATATGGATAAGCTATAGGGAGAGACGAATAATATATAATATGTACAAGAACCAAGACTGAATATTAAGAGTGGACGACCAAGAAAGATATGCGCGTATTAAAGGGTAAAAAAGCTTGTAAGTCACGGAGTGTAGTCTTTCGCCCCTACCGTTCAATTTGTGCATCGAAGAAGCAATGATTGAAATAAAAAAAGGTACAGGAGATGAATTAAAAATCGAGGTGAATGAATATGAGTGATACGATTCACTGATGTCATTGCTATCCTGAGTTAAAGTGAAGAAGAGCTATATGATCTGTTAAAAGAAATGAACAGTCTCATGAGTACAGAATATGGATTGAGTGTAAATCGAAGAAAGTCGAAAGTATTAGGAAGTAGGAGAAATAAGCACAGCGAAAAACTTAACATCAGGATTGATGGTCAGGAAGTATATGAAATTAAGAAATTCTTCTACCTAGGCAGTAAAATAACCAATGACGGACGGACCAAGGAAGACGTCAAAAGCACAATAGCACTGGCGAAGAGGCCATTCCTGGCCAAGAGAAGTCTGCTAGTTTCAAACATACGGCTCAATTTGAGGAAGAAATTTCTAAGAATGTACGTATGGAGCACAGAATTGTATGGATCGTGGGACAACCTGAACAGAAGAGTATCGAAGCATTTGTGATGTGTTGCTATAGAAGAATGTTGGGCTGATAAGGTAAGAATGATGTGGTTCTGCGCAGAATCGAAGAGGAAAGGAAAACCCACAATCGACGGCAAAATTAATGAACTTGGTGATAAACTCACTGCCCTCTATGACAAACATGCACCTGTGCGCACAATCCGTGTAAGAAAATCTCCTGCTCCATGGCTGACAGCTGAATTACGTCAAATGATGACTAATAGGGATGCTGCCCACAGGCGTTTCAAGGCAGATCCGAAACCCGAGCGTTTCGAAGAATATAGAAAGCTACGGAACAGAGTGAAACAATGCATTCGCAATGCTAAAATCAGGCACGCTCGCTCCCTTGTATGCAGCGATCTGACGCCCACGACTCTATGGAAGAATCTCCGTAGCTTGGGGGTCGGAAAGGCAAAATCGGAAACTACTTTTCATGTGTCAGCTAACGAATTAAATGAATTCTTCTCTGCACCTCTGAATACCAGCACAGCTGATAATTACCGTCCACAAGAATCCCCAAACAGGATAACTAACAACGATACCTTCCATCTAAAACATGTAACAACAAATACAGCAAGAAAAGCAATAATGAGAATCTCTTCTGATGCAATAGGCAACGACAGTATCGGTATAACCATGATTAAGAATGTTGCCGATATCTTAGTACCTGTCTTAACTGACATATTTAATTTTTCCCTCGTGAACGGAATATATCCCACTGCATGGAAAAGAAGCCTAATTCGACCCATCCCTAAGATCGAAAACCCGCAACAGCCTAGTGACTACCGACCAATTAGCATACTGCCTGCTGTTTCCAAAGCACTTGAATATGTTGTTCATGACCAAATCACTGAACACTTGCATGAATTCAGCCTATATGACAAACTTCAATCCGGTTTCCGTAAACATCACAGCACAAACACTGCTCTAATTAAAGTAACTGATGACCTGAAATATGCCATCGACAATCGAAAGGCAACAATATTGACGCTACTGGACTTCAGCAAAGCTTTTGACACTGTTAACTTTGACATATTGCTCAGAAAAATGCAACAGCTTAATTTCTCTGATAGTGCAATGAGATGGTTTGAAAGCTACTTAAAAGACAGACAGCAATGTGTTGTCTGCGTAAATGAAAAATCTTCCTGGAAACATGTTTCCTCGGGAGTGCCACAAGGATCTGTCTTAGGACCATTTTTGTTTTCTTTATATGTCAACGATATTTCGTTGGTTCTGTCCTCCTGTAAATATCATTTCTATGCCGACGACCTCCAGCTCTACCTAAGCGTCAGACCTGAAGATGTAAACACTGCAATCGCTCAGATGAATGATGATCTGTCTTCAGTAGTGAGATGGGCGAAAAACCTGGGGCTTAAACTAAATGCAAAAAAGACGCAAGTAATCTTAATAGCCCATCAGAAATTAATAAGTTCAGATTTCCGCGAACGGCTACCTCCTATTCTGCTCGACGGTACTCCAATACCATACCAGAAAACAGTGAAGAACTTGGGTGTAACTTTGGATGAGCATCTCAACTGGGCGGAGAATACAGTCGCAGTGTGCCGAAAGACGTCTGCTTGTCTCTATGCTCTCAAAAAGTTTCGGAACATATTTCCACAGGACTTGAAACGCCAGCTCGTGCAAGCACTCGTTCTACCGAACCTCCACTATTGTGATGTGATTCAACAAGGCATGAGTAGTGAAAACAAAAGACGGCTAGAGCTAACCATGAATGCCTGTGTGCGTTACACCTGCAACATTCGCCGATATGATCATGTTAGTGCTTCATACTCCAAGCTAGGGTGGCTGCGGCTGGACAAATTGCGTGACTACCACACTCTATGTCTACTCCACCGACTCCTCATCGCGCAAGCACCCCAGTACCTTGCTTCAGAGATTAAAAACCTGTCATGTCATCATAATCGAAACACGAGGTCACTCTTATTTGGTATCCTAACTGTGCCCACTCACAAAACAAAAACTTTTGCAAACTCCTTCTCAGTTGCCGCTGTCCGCCTCTGGAACAAACTGCCCCTTACCTTGCGCAAAATTCGATCTCCTGCTGCTTTTAAGAAGAAGTTGAAGCATTTCCTACTATCATCCTCACAAAGTTCTCCACAAAATTAATGTACAAGGACAATCCCCTCATCTGTCAAATAGCAAAGCTAGCGTCTCCTATCTTGCTCCTGAGATGCCTTCCTCTTCATCTTTCTCTATTAGCCACGCAATCTTCTTTTCCTTTATATTTCCTTAATTATGTTTCATCATGTCTCTATTCTTCTCCTCCCTTCACCATGAGTCTCCCTCATACTCCCTGCTGCCGGCACTCCTATCTAAAATCTGTCTCTTCAATAATGTCTAACTGTAACAGTACTTGTGACCTAAGCATATTAACTCTATATGTATGTATTTTTCCAGGTGTACCTTTCAAAATGTTTATTTCACTTTTTGTTCTAGATGTAGTTTAACATGCCTACTAAAACATATGAATGTAAAATAAGTAGAATGCCTGGTTAGATGTAAGAGAGGGCCTGATGGCCCTAATCTTGCCAGGTTAAATAAATCAATAAATAAATAAATAAATAAATATATGGAAAACACTGGCCAGAAGAAGGAACAGGGTGATAGGAAATCTGACATCAGGGAATGACTACAATAGTACTAGGGGAGCTGTAGGGCGTAAAAACTGTAGAGAAAGACAGAGATTGGAATCCATCTAGAGAATAATTGAGGATGTTGGTAGCAAGTGCTGCTCTGAAACGAAGAGGTTGCCACAGGAGAAGAATGCTTGACGTGTCGCATCAAACCACTCATAATAAACATGGTCCCTCAAAATCGATGTTAGTGGTACTGCGTGTGAAAACGATAAACAGACGTCAGTAGTCTGTGATGTATCCATGACGGTGGTCCCACTTTCTTATTGTACGGATGTATCACTGCTTGCTACAGAAACTTGTAGACAGCTATATTCTGTATGGTGCAGCAACAAGGGCGCCCGTATGACAGTTTGTGAGGGGAGAGGGAGGGGGGGGGGGGGGGGGAGAGACCTGTGGGCACCGTGTTTATTGTAACATATTGTAAGACGATCGGCCATAAAATATTTCACTTTTGACCTTGTTAGGAAACCTGTGTAATGCTGACTTTTTAATCGTGTTCTTGAAAGAAAGGCAACTGATTACACTACGTTGTTTTTTCATTTCACTGAGGCTCGTACAGAGGAATCTTTGTACCAAAAGTACCCTCCACCACACACCATTAGGTAGCTTGCGGAATATGATGTAGATGTAACTGGAAGAATCCTGTCACGTGTGTAGCAATGTATGAGAAAGTTGGCTGTACAAGGGAAACACAGACGTCAAGAGATATTTTGCAGGCTAGAGTTTAAGGAGAAAGAATAATTTGATCATCCATATTCACCCGTCAGCTGGACTGGAGTGTACAGACGAGTACGCAGCAAGGTGTTGGACGTCCACGCCTCATCACAGAATGTGGAGTTCGAAAGCTTCCCGACCTGTGAAGCCGGACAGACGGCGGTCTATGCAGAAACAGACGACAGTGTACAACGCTGGTGAGGCACAAGTGTTTTAGAAACACATTGTTCAGCGCACATTGTTGAACATGGAGCCCAACGGCATTGCCAAATAAAATTGCGTTTGGCATTGGATGACTGACACTGGACCGTGTAGTAACGAAAAACTGTCGCCTGGTCCGACGAATGGCGTTTCTTGCCGCCCTATGTCACAGGTTCCGTCCGACTACTCCGTTACCCAGCCGAAAGACTGCTCAAAACAGGAACCGCGACACAGTCGCTTGTCTGTTGTGGGAAGGACACTCATTTGGGCTTCCATGGATCCTGTCATAGCAACCAAAGTCTGGGTGCCACCTGTGGAGTAAGTGAACATTACTGCGGTTTGCCTTCCATGACAGTGATGACATTGTCCAAGAGGATAACTCTCCATGCCATAAAGCCCATGCTACAGTGGTTTGAGGTGTACGGTAGTGAACACACTTTGATGTGGAGGTCCACATGATTTGCGCCCAGTCAGATACACAGGGTGGGGCAAATAAAAGTTGCCCGATCGAGTCAATATGATTTGACGTGAATTTTGGTTGGTTGGTTGATTTGGGGGAAGGGACCAAACAGCGAGGTCATCGGTCCCATCGAAGTAGGGAAGGAACCATCACGTCATTTGCCTAAGGCGATTTAAGAAAGTCACGGAAAACCTAAATCAGGAAACTTGAATGTATGCATATAACCACACCCCATGACGCGCGTACCACGTGCTCAGCCCGCCACGTGATCCATACCAGTTCAGAGAGTAGCGCGGGCTACGTCAGTGTGAGACGAGCAGTGGAAAGGGTACGATGGTACTCACAGTGTAGCAGCGGGTGTTCGTTGTGGGAAGTCACGTGACAACATAATTTTGGAAACGGTGTGGTCAGTTTGTTGCTGAGAAGTTGAATGGTGTCAAAGTGCTAACAAAGAGTGCCATGGAACGCTTAGGATCTGTTTCGAATAAGTCTAAAAACATTCCGAAACGTGCCCGCACACCGGAAAATGTGGCGGTAGTTTACCAGAAAATACCTCGGAGTTCCACCAAATCAGACCAAAGCATGTCGCGAGAGACCAGAATATCATGACGCCTGACAGAGTTTTCAGCAGAGGTCAGTCTGCTCGCAGCCATAAATGGCCACCCACGTCACCTGATCTGTCAATGTGGGATTACTTTGTGCGGGGCGCCCTCAACTCTAGGGTGAATCGAAACAACCCTCATAGTCTTCAAGAACTGCAGCAGAACACTTCGGATGAGACTGCAGCAATTGCAGCCTTCGGCAACATGCTGAACAGGGCCCAGAAGTGCCAAGAGATGAATGGTGGTCACTTTCAACATCTACTGTAGTCAGGTTAGTACCGTATTTCCTTTTCTCTGCTGTGTTTCTTTGTACCCTCGAATTAAGTCTTCCGGGCCACTGTTTTTTGCCCCACCCAGTACCTTATCGGGCATCGGCCTCGCGTCCATACACAGTGGTCAGCAATTTACGGGAACTGCTCATCAGTATATAAGTTGTAAATGTAAATACAACTAAATATCAATTTCCATCAGTTCGACATCTTTTCGCGAAATTAGACATCATAATTGGGTTATGAGGTGTATTACGGGCAAGGTAAGCAACCAGAAAGGTTTTGTAACACGTTTAAAAAGAGGAATAATAAGGACTTCACTCGCATGCTGTAGTTGACCTGTTATGTGTACTTCAGTTCAACTATGTCTACAGGAAACCCAGAACGTGTACTCCCTTCCTGCACCGTGCCACTCGTGTTGCGGAAAGCTCTTAGCGTGGGACGATAAGTGCACTTAACTTCTTAAAGTCTCCTCGTACAAACATTAAAAAAATATTGCAGCGTAGCAAGCAGATGACCGAAGGAACGGACACTTGAGTAGGAGACTGAGGAAAACGAAGGGGGTTTCTCATCGCGTGAGCTTTACTAAT
The DNA here is from genome assembly GCF_021461395.2 of Schistocerca americana. Classification (NCBI taxonomy): domain Eukaryota; kingdom Metazoa; phylum Arthropoda; class Insecta; order Orthoptera; family Acrididae; genus Schistocerca; species Schistocerca americana. The sequence goes on along the minus strand of NC_060124.1, from coordinate 274,820,292 downwards.
ACTAAATTCTGAAACGCAATTTGGGAGAATTTATTGCAACTTCTTCTGAAGCAATGCGTCTTGTAACTGCAGAAGATGGGCCGCGTGCAAAAGCGAGGAAGGACATAGTGGAAACCTTTCAGTTCAAACGTTGCACTAAATTAAATGTAGGTAAGCCGAAGTGAAAACTTACTAGAAAGAAGAGACAACATAAGATTGTGGGAAACTAGAAGATCGAATAGGTTAACCGAAAATATTATAAGGCAATATAAATGTGACATAAAATCATGCAGGAAGCAGGTGACCATTACTATAATACTCAGCAGCTCTCCATGCAGGTTGACTGGGTCTCAACGATAAAAGTCAAACATCAGCATATGACGCGTTTCGGAATTATCCATTATTAGATATCCAGGAGCGATTTCTGTACATAGCTGTAGTTCTGCAGTTGTACGTGAAACAAACATTTGCAGTAGCGAAACGCGCATTATAAGCAGTAAAGCTATTCCCTGACAGATGTTTGACTTTTACCACTGCGACACAGTAAGCCTGAGAGCAGAACTACTGATCGTTATGTTCTAGGGTGTCACTGAATTGATAAGCTGGCAAAGAAAGAGAAAACTAGACGAACATTGTTAGACCTACAAGAAGAATAGGACACGTAAAACACGATGTTTATGTTTGATGACCAAGTACAAGTCCAAATAATTAAATTTATTCGTGAACCTGAAGTTACCTATAATACATCCAGATGTACTATTTAAAGCAACGTACGAAATTTTTTTATCACAACTGGCACTCGAACCAGGTTTTCCAACCTATCGCTCGCGGTCACCTTATCACTTATAGTTAGGTATTGTTTTTTATTTCTTCTTTTTCTCTTGCAGATCTCATTTTGTTCGTTAATGTTTACTGCATTTTTTCCGGGGCGGACGTCTCATGACAACTGGTGAAGTTCATCGGTGAGTCATTCATTCTGTCTTTTTTTTTTTTTTTTTTTTTTTTTATACAAGAGGTAGCTAGAACGCTTGGTTGCTCGGTCCGGGGAGCGTGCTCATATAACCTAAGTGGTAAGGCGACAGTGCACGATAAGTTGGAAGTTCGGGTTCGGATCATGGTTCAAATGGCTCTGAGCACTATGGGACTCAACTGCTGAGGTCATTAGTCCCCTAGAACTTAGAACTAGTTAAACCTAACTAACCTAAGGACATCACAAACATCCATGCCCGAGGCAGGATTCGAACCTGCGACCGTAGCGGTCTTGCGGTTCCAGACTGCAGCGCCTTTAACCGCACGGCCACTTCGGCCGGCGTTCGAATCATGGTTCCATACAAATTTTCAAATGACGCTGTAGGTGCCTATTACAGTTAAGTTGAATTTCAAGAAAAGAAACTTCAATCAAACGAGACAGATTCATATAATTGAGCGGATTTTAGACAAGTCGCAAACAAATAGATATTAATTTTTTTGTGCATTTATTCCAGATGAGATGCCCATCATCAGATTTCCTGGTGTAAACAATGTAACAAATAATTATTTACACATTTTTTTAAACATCAAATTTTAACAAGAAAGTGCAAAATAGAACAGAGTCAGAATCACTAAATACCATTTCATAGCAAAAATAACTTTGACTTCTTGTTCCGTACTCATGCGCTCTCCAACAAAAATGTGTTACATATAATTTAGACTTGGAGAATGCGGTTGTTGGTCGTCAGATGGACTGCGAAAAACTGCTACGTCAGTAGATACATTCAGACCAGTCGACAGGCTTAAAAAATTGCGTTGAAATAAGCTATTGCCAAGCTAAATGCATCACTCATTTCTCCTAGGCATCACTACAGTGAAGTGGACCACGTCTTTGTACTCGTAGTGTATTCCTGGTACAGACTAAGACGTCTCGAATTTTATTTTGCCTTCTCTTTCCTCTTTCGCATAAACATTTACTCACATCCTTCTAGGCCTCTCATACCTCTTGAGGTGAGAGTGCTTCACGGCTACACAAGTCCTTCAGAGTTCTCCGCAGTATTTCTGGAAGAGGGCGGATAGAAACATCACAAATACACCAGCAATAACTCGAAGCCCCGAGTGTTGTCATAAACTAGGTGAGAGACGCAAACACCCGCAGAGTGATGGGCCGAAGCTGTTCCACCGCGCGGGCCAACGTAAGCACCCGCTGACGCTTTTTCAGCTGCCCCACGCTTCGCCTGAGTGCCGGTTTCGTCACCTGCCGAGTTTCGAGACACGACTCGTCACGAGTTATGCGACCAACAGAGAGTTATGCGTAACACTTTCGTACCACTCAATTCACCGTCAGCTGTAGCGCAAGCTCTCTTATCCTCTTCCCTTCCTGCGAGTCGTATACGACATACGGAAATGGTAACTTAAGTCTGTTTACAAAGTGCCGAATATAAACGTGCGAATTGCTTGAACATCATCCATGGGGTACCAAGATCTAGCGCAGCAGGTTTCAGCGCTCTGAGCGTTCAGTTACGGAAGTGCGCTATTGTTTACCAAACGTCGGCAGTGAAAGAAAAGCATAACTATGTCCAGATCCTGTAAGTGCGTGTTTCTATTAATTTATTCACGTCCTAACTACCCTGATCCGATGCTGTTTTATTGTCAACAGACAACTGATTATTAACCCCTTGTAGCACTAAGATAGCATTTGCCCGTATTTTGTTGTATGAGTTTCACACGTGTAGGACAGGGGATTTGCGTGTTGTAAAAACGTTTATGCAAACTTCTCTATTTTTGAATCGTAATATGTCAAGTAGCTATAGTAATACAATAGTAATAATAAAAGAATAAGTACTTTGAAACCTCCCAACAGTAAATAATAGTTATAACATTCACATTTTAGTGTAACCTCCCCACAGATAAATTCCGTAACCTACCAATAATACAATGTGACTAATCTCTCAATAAAATTGTGGCTCACATACAACCTTTCAATAATTAACTGACTGTGAATTTAAACTGGTAAATTTGGGCGTCAGCTGTGCTGCGTCATGGCCCTGAAAGATCATTCTGAATAAATTGAAAAATCTTACCTCAATAAGTCGCCGGATAACGTGTATATTTCTGCTACTATAAGAAACTTTTCTGCCACAGCCCAGTGCAATGCTGGCCGATAGTTTTGTCATGTATAAAAAGAAACAACTGATTTTTTTTACGATAATCGGGATGACCATGGATAGGAGAAATTAGTAACATCTTCAAATTCAGATGAATGATTGTCAAAAGTTAATTTTATAAGAAAGATTATTATTAAAAGATTTTTAAAAACATTTACATGGGACTTGATATAACAATAGTACAAATTTAGTTGTAACAAACTACATATGCGCGCAGCTGCTTTTACCTTTTACTACATCGCTCAGGCACGGCCATCGCTCCCCACGACCGGCCCCGTCAACTCAGTACACACGACTGCTAGCTACTGCTTACTCCTACTGCCGGAGCTACAACTACTACAACTACTACTGCTCTCTGGTCTGAGATTCTCTTATAGCCCACATATCGCAGGCAGCGCGTGAGCAATCCATCTGCTCGAGTGCGCTAGCAATGAATTCATTAGTCATGGACCGCTTACAACTTGATTGAAGATGAAAGAAGAGAAAATTTTCCCTTGTGTCAAAAGAAGAGGTGCATCATGAGTCAGAGAAGCCACTGGACTTGGGAACTTATAAAAAGGGAGTTGGAATGCAGCAAAACGGTTCAATAATCAAATTTTCAAATTTTAAAACCATTAAACAATACGTAATTTTCTGCTTAAAATGATGCAAAAATTTGTTAAGAAATTCTAATTAGTAACAATTTTATTTTATTTTGCCAAATTGTATCTGCGCTCAGGGAAATAACCCAACTTGTGACGTGTTCGTATTCAAACCTTAGCATTTACGAATACATTATTTATAGAAGGCTGTGTATTTCAATTTTCTGTTTGCAGAAAGTTCGATCATTTCCTTGGTATCATTTTTGTAGCAACCAGCGGTGTTTTCAGTTAAGTTTTTCATCTGTGAGTTTGTGTTTAGGGACCTGAGTTTCGTTTGTGGATCATTTGGATTTTGTAATCTGTTTTCTCGTTGAATGAAATTTTCACTCTGCAGCGGAGTGTGCGCTGATATGAAACTTCCTAGCAAATTAAAACTGTGTGCCAGACCGAGACTCGAACTCGGGACCTTTGCCCTTCGAGGGGAAGTGCTCTGCCATCTGAGCACGACTCACGACCCGTCCTCACAGCATTTGCCCGCGAAAGGCAAAGGTCCCGAGTTCGAGTCTCAGTCCGGCACACAGTTTTAGTCTGCCAGGAAGTTTTGTTTTCCTGTTAATTTTAGTGCTCAGTGTCATTTCCTATGATGCCAAACAGTGCATCATTATATAAAAAGCCTAAGTCCTGCGGAAGGCGATTTACAGGTATATTTTGTGTAAGCGAGTCTACTTCACCACCTGTTGATAATAGAGAAAGTTCTAGCTTTTGAACAGACGGAAAATGTTACGGGGACACACTCACTAGAGTATATAAAATGTTATGGAACCATCCACGTAAGCGAAGTTACAGATGAAGCTTCTAACCAACAAACTTCTAATGATCAATATGTTCGCTGGATTTTTCTATTTTTTGTTTGTGTGTCACGAATTGTTTGTGTTGTAATCTCTGTCGAGGTCCTATTGTTTTGAAAATAACGAAATCTGTTGGCCTTTCCTGCAACGTAGTTACCGTTTGCACCAGTTGTGAAAATAAGGTCTGTATTTGGACTTTCAAAATTGCAGTAATAACGTTCAAAATGATGGAGCACAGCAATCAGTCGCTTTCTCCTTTCAGGTTTTATTAAGACAAATCTAGATTTTGGCTAGTAATTAGCCATTATCTGTGCAGTATTTCAGAGCCTTAGCACATGTCCCTGTACCTCAGCCTCCCCTGTTGTTCGGGCTCCTGTCACAGTTCATACAAGACAAGAGTCTGCTGGCGTTCATGATTTGTAATAAACCTAGTTAATGCCCAGCAACATTTCTTTTAAGCAGGCTGATTCTTCTTCCACAGTTCCATAGTTACATCTGCTTCGCTGTGCGAAAGTACTGATTACGAGTCTCGGACCGGCACACTTTTAATCTGCCAGGAAGTTTCACTGAGACAGAATGTATACACAAAGTCTTCAAGAACGCACATGGGGAGGTGTGTGAGATTCTTGGCCTGCTGCAGCAGTTTTGGACTGCTTTAATATGAGGGAAATATGCCCATAAATGAAACGGAGCACAGACAGAAATGCTACAAGAATTCGCACACCGAAGCAGGTGGAACTATGGAACTGAGGAAAAAGAATCAGCGTTCTTAAAAGAAATGTTTGCTGGACAGGAACAAGGTTGGTTATAAATCACGGAAGCCAGTAGACTCTTGTTCGAAGTACAAACGTAAATCTCTCCAAGCATCGTGCGGAGACAGCCATTACACACAAGTGTTGTGTAGCTCCTTTCACAGAAACTGAGGAATGCGGAAGAACATCAGAACAAATGTGCTCACAGAAACTAAGGAATGCAAAAAACACCGGAACAATGTAGTGAATTGATTGCAACCAACACTGGAAATAGCCTTGACAGTGGAAACGTGAGAAATACGTCAGTTCCTGAGTCACACAGCAGCCCACGCAAGATGGAAAATTACCACCCTGCACTGAGAAGCCCGGTCACGAAACGGCGATCAGTCATTGGGTGACATCACACATTCGGTCCGCCAATGATAATTCAGAGATGAGGAAAAACTCGCGAAGAGCTACGGATAGTTATGAGAAGTGAAGGGGACACTTTCTGAGACAGCGTGAAAGCAAGACATGGATTCTCTCCAATCCGGGCCTATTATAGTCCGTTGCCTTTGTTTCCGATCCGCACCCCCATCCGAATTTTCATCGTCACTTTGTAACTTACTCTTTCCTGTTCCATGTTAAATGGACGATTCCTTACAATCAAATGCTTGTGTATGAAGCACTCAATTGAACATTACGATTCCCTTGCCTGACCTATTAGCAACAAATAATCTTGGACAAATAGTGAGTATTGTGACGAATACAGGGATTAGCGACCACAAGGTATTTGCTGCTAGGCTGAATACCGTAACACCTACAACCATCAAAAAGAAAAAAAAAACATATCTATTTAAAAAAAGCTGGTAAAAATGCCCTTAACGCCTTTTTAAGAGACAGTCTTCACTCCTTCCGATCTGATCATGTAAGTGTAGAAAAGTTGTGGAATGTTTTCAAACAGATAGTATCGACAGCAATTGAGAGATATATACCACATAAATTAATAAGGGATGGTACTGATCTCCCATGGTACAGAGAATGGGTCAGATCGCTGTTTCAGAAGCAGCGAAAAAAGCATGCCAAATTTAAAAGAACACAAAATCCCCAAGACTGGCAAAGTTTTACAGAAGTTCGAAATATAGCGCGTAGTTCAATGAAAGATGCTTTTAATAATTTCCACAACGAAATTGTGTCTCGAAATCTGACAGAAAATCCAGAGAGATTCAGGTCATACATAAAGCACACCAGTGGCAAGACGCAATCAATATCTTCACTGCGCGATAATAACGGTGAAGTCACTGATGACAGTGCCACTAAAGCAAAGTTATTAAACACGGTTTTCCGAAACTCCTTCACGAAAGAAGACGAAGTAAATATTCCTGAATTCCAATCAAGAACAACTGCCAAGATGAGAAACATAGAAGTAGATATCCTCGGAGTAACGAAACAGCTTAAATCTCTTAACAAAGGCAAGGCCTCCAGTCCAGATTGTATACCAGTCAGGTTCCTCTCAGAGTATGCTGGTAAAATAGCTCCATATTTAGCAATTATATACAAACACTCGCTCACAGAAAGATACGTACCTAAAGACCGGAAAATTCCACAAGTCACACCAATACCCCAAAAGGGAAGTAGGAGTAATCCGTTGAATTACAGGTCCATACCATTAACGTCTATTTGCAGTAGGATTCTGGAATATATACTGTATTCGAACACTATGAAGTACCTCGCAGAAAATGATTTATTGACACTTAGTCAGCACGGTTTCAGAAAATATCGTTCTTGTGAAACACAACTAGCTCTTTGTACTCATGAAGTAATAAGTGCTATCAACAGGGGATGTCAAATTGATTCCATATTTTTAGATTTCCAGAAGGCTTTCGACACCGTTCCTCACAAGCGTCTTCTAACCAAACTGCGTGCCTACGGAGTGTCCCTTGAGCTGTGCGACTGGATACATGATTTCCTGTCAGAAAGGTCACAGTTCGTAGTTATAGACGGAAAGTAATCGAATAAAACAGAAGTAATATCCGGCGTTCCCCAAGGAAGTGTTATAGTCTCTCTATTGTTCTGGATCTATATTAACGATATAGGAGACAATCTGAGTAGCAGTGTCAGATTGTTTGCAGATTATGCTGTCATTTACCGTCTTGTAAAGTCATCAGATGATCAAAACGATTTAGATAAGATATCTGTATGGTGCGAAAAGTCGCAATTGACCGTGAATAAGGAAAAGTGTGAAGCTAAATTTCGATTACGCGATAAGTCACACAAATCTGAAGGCTGTAAATTCAATTAAATACTTAGAGATTACAATCACAAATAACCTAAACTGGAACGATCACATAGATAATATTGTGGGTAGAGCAAACCAAAGACTGCGATTCATTGGCAGAACAGTCAGAAGGTGCAACAGATCTACTAAAGAGATTGCCTACACCAAGCTTGTCTGCCCTGTTGTGGAGTGTTGCTGTGCGGTGTGGGATCCGCATTAGGTTGGACTGACGGATGACATCGAAAAAGTACAGAGAAGGGCAGCTCGTTTCGTATTATCGCGAAATAGGGAAGACAGTGTCACAGACATGATACGTGAATTGGAGTGGCAATCATTAAACAAAGGCGTTTAACGTTGGGACGGGATGTTCTCATGAAACTTCAATGACCAGTTTCCACCTCCGATTGCGAAAACATACTATTGGCACCCACCTACATAGGAAGAAATGATCATCGCGATAAAATAAGAGAAATCAGGGCTCGCACAGGAAAATTTAAGTGCTCGTTTTTCCCACGTGCCTTTCGAGAGTCTTAACGGTAGAGAGACAGCTTGAAGGTGGTTCATTGAACCCTCTGCCAGGCACTCCATTGTGAATAGCAGAGTAATCTCGTAGATGTTGATGTAGATGTAGACATCCGCCTCCCGACACCGTGATAACGTTGCTTTGGCTACGCAACCCACAGCAAGCAGTCAATGCGAAGGACAATTCTGGGGCTTCGCTGCCAAGCATCGGAACAGCTACAGTGTGAGAGCTGCTGACTCACAGCTACGAGGCGACGCACCGTACCGATGCAGTGTCTGTCGCTGACATGACAACACGAAAAAGGAATACGATGAATGGCGGGGTGTATCATTCCCCCATCTGTCCTCTTAATAAGTGACTTGTGTCCATGCCCAGTCAACTCGGCCTTGACATTTGTAATTTACGAAGAAACTTACCGTAATGTAAGAAAGTATTTCACGTTTTAGTCCTGTAATTAATCTGTTCCTTTTGCACATCAATTACTTAATATCTTAACCATTTGCTTTTTGATTTCACTGTGTTATAGTGTTACTTACTTACACTGATCAGACAAAACGTTATGACAACCTGTCTAGTAGCCGGTATGTCCACCTTTGGCATGGATGACAGCGGCGACGCTTCGTGGCATGGAAGCAATGAGGTCGTTCTAGGGCGCTGGAGGGAGATGGCACACATCTGCACGCACATGGTACATAATTCCCTTAAATTCCGGAAAAGGGACGATTAGCTCTGACGCCATGTTCAATCGCATACCAGATGTATTCGTCTGGATTCAGATCTGGCCAGTTGGGGGGGGCCAGCACATCGATTGGAACTAGCCACTGTGTTTCTCAAACAACTCCATCACTCTCCTGGGGCATTATCCTGCTGAAAAATGCCACTGGCGTCTGGAAACATGATCGTCATGGATTTGGTGTACATGATCTGCAGCCAGTGTGCGATACTCCTTAGTCGTCATGGCACCTTGCACGAGCTCCACTGGTCCCATAAATCCCACATGAATGTCTTCCATAGCAAAATGGAGCCGCTGCCACCTTGTCTTCGTCTCACAGTAGTTACCAACCGTGCGCAGGCAGGGTGACGACTCCAGCGAGGGACCAAATAGTGTAAATTGCCCTGAAGATGACCCCATCGCGGGTTGAAACCGGTTGGCGGCAAAATAAATGATGCGATTGTGACTGTCATTTTGAACAGTTGACCACAGTACAGTCGTCAGGAAGCTGTTCCCCTGGAAGACGACGGATTCACGCTCTCCCTCGGCATTACGAAGAAGGTAGCGTGATTCATCAGACCGTGCAACGCTCTGTCACAGCGCCAACGTCCAGTGCCGATGGGCACGTGTCCGTTTCAGTCGTAGTTACCGATATCTTGGCGTTAACATTGGCAGACGCATAGGTCTCTGGCTGCGGAGGCCCATCGTTGGGAGTGTTCGGTACTCTGCATGTTCAGACACAATTGTACTCTGCACAGCATTAAAGTCTGATGTTGGTTCCGCCACAGTTCGCCGCCTGTCCTGTTTCACCAGTCTAACCGGCCTACAACGTTCGACATTCGACATCTGTAATGAGGGGTGATTTCCCCCCCCCCCCCTCCTCTACTGTATGGACGTGTTTTTATCTCGGTTTCACCACGTGTTGAGGACATTAATCACAGCATTCCTCGAACACCCGACAAGTCGCGCAGATTCCGAAATGCTCGTGACGAGCCTCTGGACTGTCACAATCTTCCATCGATCGAACTCAAACAGATCGCGTGCCTTCCCCATTCTACAAACGTACCGCACGCTCACTGACACTACATGCATCGAGCATGTGGCTGACTAGCAGTCATTCCTCCCCAAGTAATGCTGATATTGCCTGGACGGGTTTATATACACTACAGGTCATTAAAATTGCTACACCAAGAAGAAATGGAGATGACAAACCGGTATTCATTGGACCAATATATTATACTAGAACTGACATGTGATTACATTTTCACGCAGTTTGGGTGCATAGATGCTGAGAAATCAGTACCCAGAACAACCACCTCTGGCCGTAATAACGGCCATGATACGCCTGCGCATTGACTCAAACAGAGCTTGGATGGCGTGTACAGGTATAGCTGCTAATGCAGCTTCAACACGATACCACAGTTCATCAAGAGTAGTGACTGGCGCATTGTGACGAGCCAGTTGCTTGGCCACCATTGACCAGACGTGTTCAATTGGTGAGAGATCTGGAGAATGTGCTGGCCAGGGCAGCAGTCGAACATTTTCTGTGTCCAGAAAGGCCCGTACAGGACCTGCAACCGCGGTCGTGCATTATCCTGCCGAAATGTAGGGTTTCGCAGGGATCGAATGAAGGGTACAGCCACCGGTCGTAACACATCTGAAATGTAGCGTCCACTGTTCAAAGTGCCGTTAATGCGAGCAAGAGGTGACCGAGACGTGTAACCAATGGCACCCCATACCATCACGCCGGGTGATACGGCAGTATGGCGATGACGAATACACGCTTCCAATGTGCGTTCACCGTGATGTCGCCAAACACGGCTGCTACAATCGTGATGCTGTAAACAGAACCTGGATTCATCCGAAAAAATGACGTTTTGCCATTCGTGCACCCAAGTTCGTCGTTGAGTACACCATCGCAGGCGCCCCTGTCTGTGATGCAGCGTAAAGGGTAACCGCAGCCATGGTCTCCGATCTGATAGTCCTTGCTGCTGCAAACGTCGTCGAACTGTTCGTGCAGATGGTTGGTGTCTTGCAAACGTCCGGGATCGAGACGTGGCTCCGCGATCCGTTACAGCCAGTTTAATGGCCAGTAGTGTAGATATTGGTTAGGTGTATGTATGCAAAATCTATAACAGTGGAAAAAGACACCAGATTGCTTAACAACCCACTTGCTCCAGGAGAGCAACTTGATCCAGCTAGCCTGCATCCCCCAATTAAAGTTCAACATATAACTTATGCGCTCTTTCACTTGAAAGACTTCTTAATTGAATCGAAGTACGCCCAACTGACAACTCCAGAAAACGCAAGGAGCAAAGTGAAAGAGGTTCGAGGGCGTGCTTGAAAGCAATGCATCCGAATTCTTTATTGTATTCTCAGTATCGGTTGTGGTATTATGTGTCATGTATATCACTCGGTCGACTTTCCCACTTCACTGACGCAACTTTCAACCAGTATATGGACTAAATTGTAGCTTAAATGGTGGTGTGTAACGTAACTACGTCGTTACGTGAGGAAACTGATGCGACGCCTTGGGTTGACTGCCGTCGATCATCCTCCACACTGTCCCGACTTGACCCGATCCTCATCTGTTTACAAAACTTGAAGAATACGTTAGGGGACTTCACTTTGACAGTGATGAAACTGTGCGCGCAAAAGTGACGATGTGGCTCCGTAAACAAAGAAAAACATTCTACAGTGACGGTATCAACAAACTGGTCTGTTATTTGGAGGAATATGTTAGTCGGCAGAGTAACTATGTTGAGAAGTAAATATGTAGACTTGTAGAACAGGGACGTAGAATATTAATAAAGTTCATTTTACTTAAAAACCTTTAAGAGTTTCAGCTTAAAAATTAGGAAGTACTCACCTTGTATGCATGTATGTATGTACTACAAGGACAGAACAGCAGCGTAATTGAACACTAGTACCCAAATTTGTGCTGACCGTCAATTCTGAAAAACGTCGTCGCTTCTAGCATACCGTCTAAAGTGGTATTTCGCGGTTAACAGAAAAATAGCATCCAACTACAATACATACATTTAGTGACTTCATCTGTGTGTTCCATATGTACTTAAACAGATACTGAAGAGCACAGACTCGTATGCTGAAGCGCGGACAAAATATGGCAAGGCCCATGGCAAAAAAGTAGGCTGAGTGGACAGAACGACCCAACTGTTGGAAAGCCAGCACCTTTCTCAATCCACACGCGTTACCATTCCAAACAGCAAAACGGAATACGACTAACTGGATTAAAGGCTACATGACTTATTTTATTTTCAATGAGAGAAATAAAACAAGGGAACTTTACAGGATTTACGTCATTACACAACATCATACGTTGGATGATGCTGCAAATTGCCAGAAAAATTACGCAAATTTCCTAAAAGTATCAGTCACGTATACGGGTCACTGATCATGTGGAACTTGCTGTGCCAAAATACAGAAGCTGGACCAAAAGGAAGCAGTTACTGTTTTGAAGTTTATTTTTCTATTTGTTTGATATCCTAATCTGCCACTCGTGATTTCTTTTTACCGCAGGTAATAATCCACCATATCCGTCGAGAAAACAATATTTTTCCCATTCTTTTTCTTTTAATCTTTTATCTCATATCAATGAAGTCAATCAAACAATATCAATCAACTTTGTATTTTAAATAGCTCCGCAGATGATGAAGAGATTGAAAAAATATATGATGAGGTAAAAGAAGCTATTCATATAGTTGGTAGCGATGGATGACTGGAGATCGGTTGTAGGAAAAAGGAGAAAGAAAAGTAATAGGTGAATATGGAGGGGGCAACGGAATGCAAGAGGAAAGCGCCTGATAGAATTTAGTACCGAGCATAATTTAATCACTGCTAACACTTGGTTTTAGAATCATGAAAGACTGTTGTGCACGTGGAAGAGATCTGGAGAGACCGAAGGTTTCAGATTAGTTGTATAATAGTGAGACAAAGATTTAGGAAATAGATTTTAAATTGTAAGACATTTTCCAGGTGCAGATGTGGTCACTGACCACGATCTGTTGATTATGGCCAGTAGATTAAAATTGAAGGAATTGTAAAAAGGTAGCAAATGTAGGAAATAGGACCTGGCCATATTAAAAGAATGAGAGGTGTTTGAGAGTTTCAGAAAGAGCATGAGGCAACGATTGACAAGAAAGGGGAAATGAACATCGTAGAAGATGAGTGGGTAATTTTGAGAGATGAAATGAGTAGCCCAGATGCAAAAGTTGCTAATTGTGTGATACGCGAAACTGAAACTCGTACCACGCAAACTATTAAAAACATCATTTATTTTTAATGCATACATAAGCGAAAAAAATTTATTTTTCGTTATTATGCCTGGAATCTGCGATTATGTTTTATACGTTAAAATCTTAAATGAAATATTAACTCTGCTGTTTTTGCACCAGATTTATGCTGTTAGTGGGTTTTGCATACGAATCGATCCAACTACGAAATAAATATTCGTTTACTAAACCCGCTATTCGGTGATATGTTAAGAATGACAAAAAGCTGGAATTAAATTATTGCAAATATGAATAGACGACAGAATGAGATTTTCACTCTGCAGCGGAGTGTGCGCTGATATGAAACTTCCTGGCGGATTAAAACTGTGTGCCGGACCGAGACTCGAACTCGTGACCTTTGCCTTTCGCGGGAAGTGCTCGACCAACCTTTTTTTTTATTTTTTTAATATCTCATTTTTGTTCGATTTTGTTCTCTGCATCTGCTCAGGGCAGACGTCGTAAGAGATCCGTTTAAGTTCGTTTCTGATCGATTAACTCAGTTCTTTTATTACAGAGGGTAGCTAACCCTCTGGCCCAACACGTTGAGCTACCGTGCCCGTGGCAAGTGCTCAACCAACTGACCTACCCAAGCACGGCTCACGCCCCATCCTCACAGCTTTACTTCTGTCAGTACCTCGTCTCCTACCTTCCAAACTTTACAGAAGCTCTCCTGCGAACCTTGCAGAACTAGCACTCCTTAGAGAAAGGATATTGCGGAGACATGGCTTGGCCACAGCCTGGGGTATGTGAGTCGTGCTTGGGTAGCTCAGTTGGTAGAGCACTTGCCCGTGAAAGGCAAAGCCCCCGAGTTCGAGTCTCGGTCCGGCGCACAGTTTTAATTTGCCAGGAAGTTTCATAAATAGACGACGTTTTATTTCAAGGACAAGCATGAAAATTCCATAAAATTGGCGTATAAAATTACGAAAGTGACATTTGACACGGAAAAACTTGCTTATTTAACATCAAAAAGAGAACAAAAATGAAAGTTCAACATAACATTTTTTAAAAAAATAACACACTACCGTGTTTTCGACATCACAAGATATTGTAGAGATTGTTAAAAACCATTCAAAAACCCAGTTCACAAAAAATATATTTTTTATTTAAGACAACCGGTTTCAACAGTCTTTGCTATCATCTTCACGTCTTAAACATATAAAATAAATAAATGCGGTGTGACTAGGGCCTCCCGTCGGGTAGTCCGTTCGTCGGGTGCAAGTCTTTCGATTCGACGCAACTTCGGCGACTTGCGCGTAGATGGGGATGAAATGATGATGATTAAGGCAACATAACACCCAGTCGCTGAGCGGAGAAAATCTCCGACCCAGCCAGGAATCGAACCTAGGCCCTTAGGATTGACATTCTATCGTGCTGACCACCTTTTCTTCCTTTCTTCCTCATTTTGTTCGGTTTTGTCCGTTGCATTTGGCCTGGGCGGACGTCACAAGACATCCGTTCAAGCTGATCGCTGTTTCATTTACTCAATTGTTTATTGCAGAGGGCGAGCAGCCCTTTGACCGAACACGCTAAGCCAACGTGCCGGCACCACTCAGCTACCGGGGGTGGACATTAAACATGGGACGAGATATAACATATGAGAGAACGGATTTTGGAGAGGCATTTCGAACATGTATCAATATGACGAGATGTAACATGCGAGAGAACGGATCTTGGAGAGGCATTTAGAACATGTATAAACAAATAGGGCACCAAAAATACGAGGGTTGGAACTTAAATAGCGGCAACTGTTTATTCACAACGATACAAAAGAGTTACATGTTTGCACCTGTTACTGTCCTTCAAAGTAGTCACCTACGTTGCGTAAAGGCCCCCACGCACGCTACTACATGCTTGACAATCACACTTGCGCAAGCGTGCTTGCTCAAGCGTGCATAAATTCCTCGCGCCTCCACACTACTCAAGCACGCACGTACATGCATCAGTTTGTTTACATTGGAAAATGTCGAGCACAGACAACGATGCGCTTGCTGTTGCAGCCTTTTTGCTTGTTTTACGGAGAAAACAGAAGAGAAAATGCGATATGTAGAGTAAGGAGCGGCTTTAAAAACGAAAATCGTAGTCTCATACAAATTTACTGAGTAAATTGAAGATATATTCTCGTGATTGGCATAATTACCTCAGTATGAATGAAGAAACGTATTTCAATCTTTAGTCCCTTGTGACGCCTTTGATTGAGAAGCAGGATACAGTCATGAGGGAGGCTATAACACCACACGAAAGGCTAACAGCAACATTACAATTTCTCGCGACAGGAAGGAGTTATGAAGACCTCAAATACACGTCTGTAATTCCACCACAGGCACTAAGTGTCTTAGAGCCTGAAACCTGCCATGCTACCTATGCGGTGCTCAAAAGTAATTTCTTAAAGGTAAGTGAACCACTGTTTTCTCATTATGAAGTGTTTCTCTGGACACTGAATGTATTTTTTGTTTATGTACTTTAACTTCCTGGAAGCAATAGCTTATTGAGCCCATAGAATTTACAGTCCCTAATCTATAAATATTGTAATACTTATTCACGCTAAATTACTGCACATGTTTTAGACTTGAAATGAAAACATTTCATATGCTAGCAAACTATTTTTCATCAGTACATTCATGGCAACATTTTATCAGTCAGCTATCCATGTACCTCTTGCTTTTGTTTCAAATGGTTGTTGCCGTATCATACAGAATAATTTTATTTTATGGGCAATTGATGACAGCTGTCTCTGTGCCTTTTGCTTTAGTTTGAAATGGTTGTTGTAGTACCCAACTGCATTATTTTACTTGGTAGGCCTTTGATGACAGTGAATTCAACTGGAAAATTGCAGGTCATTCATTGCAAATACCTTGACATTTCAAAGCGAATCTTGAATATTGAAATAATACTGTATGTCTTAATATTAACACTCAGTTTCTTTTGGCACTGCCTGCAGTTACCAAGATCATTAGATAAAGGGAAAAAAAATGTTTGAAAACTAGGTTAAAGCTAATCAGAAGGACAATGCAACTTTCTAAAATTGTTAAAATTTAAATTTTACTCTAAAAGCACAAATGAACTTGTATTCAATGAAAAAATGGTATTTCATTTTAATTTTTTTTATTACAAAATGAATAACTTCACATATTAATTACATATTAGTTGTTACTGGTATTACTGCCAAAGGTTGAATTTGACACTGAACTGCTTCTGCACACTGTTGCACAGAAATTGCTGTACAGCAAAGTTGAATCTGCACTCACATCGCACATAGTGTGGGTGGGTTTCAAGTGGCCCATTTCAGCCATGAATAGCTTATCAATTATAATTTTTTCTGCCACCAGTCTTTGTTTGTGGTCCAATACGTCTCTCATTTTAGCAGCAACCTATTTCCGAAAAACTTCATGGCGGTCCCCATCTTTCTTTTGTTTTTGTCTTTAGAAATGTTCGCTAATAACTCCCAGAACAGAGTCCATTTGAGTACCTCTTCTTTTACTATTTGGTGTACTCTCTTTACTTTTTGAAAGAAAAACTTGTGGTGACCCTCCATCACTAGTAGATGGGACAGTGGAAATTTCATATTGCTGTGAATGAGGTAGAGACTCTACTTCCACGTCCAACTCTTCCCCCATATGCTGTGATATGGGGAGTGGTACTGTGGTAATTTCATTCTGCAAATAATATTGAACACTCGTGAATATTGAACACTGAAAATGCAAAGAAGTAGCTATTTTATCACCAAATAATCTTTTTTTATAAAATAGTAAAGAACAACGCATGCAGTGTTGGAAATCAAACGAGATTACGATTATAATGTAAATATAGTAATAGGGGCAAATATTACCTTCATGTAGATAAACATGTTCCATGTGGGGGAGGGTGGGGTGGGGGGAGAGGTCACATAGATGTGTTTATGGTCCCAAAAAAAATTAATAGATGTAAGAATACTATATATAACTTTTCATAATAATGTAATTTTAAGCTAACATGTTTAAAATTGGGGTTTTTCATTTTTCAGTTTCCTGAAACAGTGAATGAATGGGCCAGCATTACAAAGGATTTTGAAAGGAGGTGGTATTTTTCGCACTGTCTTGGAAGTATAGATGGAAAGCACGTGGAGATTGTACCTCCAGCTGGAAGAAATACAAACATACACACAGTATGGTCCTACTTGCAATAGCTGATACAAATGACAGATTTATTCTGTTCGATTTTGGCACAAACGGCAGAATATCTGATGGCGGTGTTCTTCGGAATACCTAATTTTTTAGGAGACTACAAAATAATACCTCAACATTACAAAAGAGAAAAAAGTAGCAAACAGTTCACGAAAACTGCCATATGTATTTATAGGGAATGATGCATTTCCTTTGAGGACTGATATGCAGAAACCATTCCGGCAGAGTGACTTGAACTGCATGGAAGAGAAAGTTTACAACTACATATTATGCAGAGCTCGGCGTATTGTTGAGAATGTATTTGGGATCTTGGCAGCACGATTTAGGATTTTCCACACAGCTATTAATATGGAAGTCGGCCGTATCGATAAGGTGGCAAAAGCAACAGTTGCTTTACGTAATTATTTAATGACTACTGTGAGTCAAACATATGCCCCATGTGATTCTCTTGATTTGGAGGACATAGAACATGGCTTGTTCCATAACGGCTTAACAACAGAGGATTCTAATATGCTACCAAATATGGTTCAAATGGCTCTGAGCACTATGTGACTTAACATCTGTGGTCATCAGTCCCCTAGAACTTAGAACTACTTAAACCTAACTAACCTAAGGACATCACAAACATCCATGCCCGAGGCAGGATTCGAACCTGCGACCGTAGCAGTCGCGCGGTTCCGGACTGAGCGCCTAGAACCGCGAGACCACCGCGGCCGGCCAATATGCTACCATTGCAAAGGACTACTGCAGGAAACATTCCACATGATGGCAAACATGTGAGAGAGGAATTTATGAATTACTTTGTAAATGAAGGACAAGATCCTTGGCAACATAATTTTGTGCATTAGCAGTAACGAAAAGTGTAAAACAAAACAATGTGTATTGCAGTATAGTATAAACAAATAAAAGCATAGGCATATATCTTAATTGTAACAGTACTACTGAAACTAAAATACCACTATCAACCTATCTCACTTACCTCTGTTCCTTGATAAATTACTCGAAGAGCATCTTGGTGTGTGCTGTTCATTTAAAAAGCTGAAAAGATCAAAGTACCACCGAACAGGTCTGTAAACTTCGTCTGCTGCAGCACCTGATTTGTAAGTGCTGTCACGTTTCCTTTTTTCTCGTCTATATTTCCTCAATAATGTATTAATTTTCTTAATAACAGTATCTTCGGTTGCTGATGGCTCTATTTCTTTGTACTTTGTGAGAAACACCTGATATGCCGCGTCTCTTTTCATTTCATGGTGATATTCTTTACTTTTAATATTCCATAAACGTGGGTGTCTTTCGTAGCACCTAATAAATTCGTCCAACACTTCCCGATCCGACATCAGAACGAAGAAGGAAACGACACAAAATCTAAATAAACGAGCGCTCTCCACAGTCTGTGTCCGAATGACAGATGTGTGCTTGTTCAAGCCTCCCTAATCTAGGCACACACGAGCAATCATGGACACGCTTGGAGGCTTGCACAAGCACGCATGATCGAAATTCGGTCAAGCGTCAAGCTGCTTGTGCAAGCTTGATGCTTGCGCTAATTTACCCTACACACGGTTAAGCAAGCTTTCACAAGCACGCTTGCGCATGCGTGATTGTCAAGCATGCAGTAGCGTGTGTGGGGGGCCTTAACACACGTTGCCAGCGATGTGGAAAGCGTACTACACCGTTAGCAGAGCCTGTTCTGTTGATGGTGCGAATGGAGCGGTCTACTGCCTGTCGGATCTCTGCAACAGTTCTGAAGCGAATGCCACGAAGTGGTTCCTTCATCTTCGGAACCAAATCAAAGTCACAAGTACTTAAGTCGTATTACTGTTGGTTTTTGGAGCATCACCTGCGATCAGCTTTGCGAAAGAGGAGGCTACACTTTCTGCGGAGCCGACCCATCATTTTGCACGACAATGTGCGGGCGCATACAGCGCAAGCTGTGACTGCTCTGTTCGGTCGATGGGACTACGAAGTGCTGTACCATCTACCATACTCCACGGACTTAAGTCCTTGTGACTTAGATTTGATTCCGAAGATGAAGGAACCACTTCGTGGCATTCGCTTCAGAGCTGTTCCAGAGATTCGACAGGCAGTAGACCGCTCCATTCGCACCACCAACAGAACACGCTCTGCTAACGGTATACTACGCTTTCCACATCGCTGGCAACGGTTTGCACAGAACGCTGGTGACGACTTTGAGGGACAAAATCAGGTCCAAACATGTAGCTCTTTTGTATCAGTCGTGAATAAATAGTTGCCACTATTTAAGTTCCAACCTTCGTAATATTGAAATGTTGGCAAAAAGTAATCCTGTATTAATACAATTTAACAAGATTTTGACGGTTCTCTTTACAATACTTGTTCACATCTTCGTTATGCTCACATCGCTAATTAAATAGACTCTTTGGGTGTCGGCTCCTTGCGTGCAGTGTCGCTCTAGTCAGATGAACTTCTTGATGTGATTTTTAAAACACTCTTTTCGCACTTCACATAACTTATTTCTTCTATCGCCTCCTCTCGTCTCAGTTGGAACTGAATCTTGGTCTAAACTTTTTTGGCACGACACAGTAACCCTATCGTTCTTAATTTGTGAAACTCACAAAAAAGCCGTTTACCAAACAGCAACATTTTCGATCTCCTCGCCCTTCTCTCTTCTGTAAAGAAAAGTGGGTGGTGATGGCTGGCTTCGCCGTCCCAGGATCCTCTTTTAGGGGACTTGGTAGAGACATTGTGAGCTACGTAGTTGCTCTGCACTCGGCTTCTTTTATGGTGAAATATTTGGTGAATTTTTGTGTGCCTTGCATGGTAAGTTAGTTGCTTCTTAAGTTTCCGAAAGGGTGTTTACAATCTGGCGTGTGCGTGTGTGAATCCCAAAGGGACCAAACTGCTAACGTCATCGGTCCCTATACTTACACACTAAACTAACTTATGCTAAGAACAACACACACACCCATCCACGAGGGAGGACTCGAACCTCCGGCGGTAGGGGCCGCGCAGTCCGTGACATGGCGCCTCAAACCGCGCGGCCACTAAGCGTGGCTACAATTTGGCATCTCTGAGAATGTCTTGGGTTTGTATCTGAAACAAAGTCTCATGCTTAAGTACATAGAAGCAGTAAACGGTGACAAGGGGGAGGGTGGTGGGGAAACCACATTACTGGTCTTTAAAAGTAGGCAGAAGTGCGCTCGCGCAGATAAAATAAAAGCGATATCAAGCAGGACAAACTATGTTACGAAAATCAGATAGCGTGTACAGCATAAAAAGGAGTGATTAAGCATATGATGGAAAGAAAATTTCAATTTTTATTGCCAACACACCCTCACCGATTGGCACTACCGAGAGGGAGGACCATCGTGGCTCTGACGTATCGTACTGCATCTGCAATAGCAATTTGAACGTTGTAAGTAGACTGTTTAGATTTTTATGTTGGTAACGCCATGTAGCGCTCTATACGAAAATCACTGGCTGTGCTGTGTGCAGTCTGTGGCTGGTTGCCATTATTGTGATATTATCTATTGTAGTGTTGGGCAATTGGCTGTTAACAGCGCGTAGCGTTGCGCAGTTGGAGGTGAACCGCCAGCAGTGGTGGATGTGGGGAGAGAGATGGCGCAGTTTTGGAAGCGGATGATCTGGACGTGTGTCCATCAGATACAGTAAATTTGTAAGATTGGATGTCATGAACTGATATATATGTTACGACTTTTGAACACTATTAAGGTAAATACATTGTTTGTTCTCTATCAAAGTCTTTCATTTGCTAACTATGCCTATCAGTAGTTAGTGCCTTCAGTAGTTAGAATCTTTTATTCAGCTGGCAGTATTGGCGCACGCTGTATTGCAGCAGTTCGAGTAACGAAGGTTTTTGTGAGGTAAGTGATTCATGAAAGGTATAGGTTATTGTTATTCAGGGCCATTCTTTTGTAGGGATTATTGAAAGTCAGATTGCGTTTCGCTAAAAATATTGTGTGTCAGTTTAGTGTTGATCAGAATAAGTAAAGAGAGAAATGTCTGAGTACGTTCAGTTCTGGTCAGCTGTTTGAAAACCAAATAATGTAAGGGGTTTATCAGCACAGTCATTCATAAATTTTTCTAAGGGGAGGTTTCAGCGTCAGTTGGCACCACAGTGATACTACGAACTGTTACACTTCGGTTACTTCAAGGATACGTTTGAGCCAGACGCCGTGTAGCGAGGATTACACTCATCCTAAACAATCGCCATTCTCTACTTCTGTAGGGTGAAAAGAGGGCTCATTGGAGGGGCGGTCTGTTGTGTTTTCTGATGAAAGCTACTTCTGACCCGGTGCCAGAGATGCCCATGTGTTGGTTGAAGGACTCCAATTTGGGCCTGCAACCAACCTGTCCATGTGCTACACACACTGAACCTGTACCTGGAGCTATGGTCTGGGGTGCGATTTTGTATGACAGCAGGAGCAATCATGTGATTATCCCTTGCACCCTGACAACTTTGTACGTTAGTTAGGTAAATAGACTTGTTGTGCTGTAAGATGGCAAGAACTATGCCCATTACATGAAGTCATTAAAGATCACCTAACTTACGTTGAGCGAACAGTAGGGCTGAACAAAATGACTGACAAGGCACAATGCATCTTGTAGAGGGTATAGTATGGATGTATTGGAATAATTAATGTCGGATGATGGTTTTAAAGTAATTCGCACGACATGAAAACTTTGTGGAAACGCGTCCATTTACTGGAGGCTAGTTTATCCCAGGGAAGTATTCGAGTTGACCGTGGCCGGCTGGGGATCGGAGAAGGGAAGCGACAATAGGCAGCCTAGGGCGGCTCAAGCTCTGAGAATGCGGTAACATGGCGCGGCCTCCAGCCGCCTAAAGATGAGTGACAGTGAGTGGGTGGTTGACCCCATGCTGGTGTACTGGGAAGCATATGGAGAACTTGTACGCCTGTTGATAAATGTCTGTCGTCCAGTTTTCAGTGAAGCATGCGAGAAAGCCGCGCAAAGCTACGGTGGAGCGGTCAACAGAGGCCAAAATATGCGTGTTCGTGACTATAGCAACTTCATTCTGAATTCACGGTCTGCAGAGTCTGAAGTAAATCAGATGAAGAGCGACAGAATCAAATACGACGGCTTCCGATAGGAACGAAGGACCGAGGAATTTGAAGTACTCTCCTGGGGGTCAGAATTCCGGAAAAATTGATGTTTTGTGCAGACACTAACCTTGATGGGTGGCCTGGGATGAGCTAAATAGCAGAAGTTGAGAGGAAGGGAAATTTTGTGGGAATTTGTGCACTTCCCAGAGTAGGCATTGGTTGGCGCTGGGAAGCGACGGATAATTAACGCGACTTGCGCTGCAATTGGCGTAAGTGAATTTGCTGGACGGGAAACCGAGGCGAAGAGCGGTCTGGCAGAAGTCTTTACTCAGCTTGCCTGAGAGAGAGTGAGCATGTCTGCAGTTGAGGACTTAGTAAACGGAACGATTGAGCTTGGAGATAGAAAGTTTTCGTTCAGCTATGTACTGAGAAAGATAGCTAGAAGTGAATAGACTAGCGCAGCCTTGCAGCACCACGAGGTCGGCCGACGCCCGCGTAACGACGCCGCCCCGCCACGCTGAATTCGGTGATATTGCGCCCATTCCGGCAGCTGATTAATTTGTTGGATCACGTCGGCAAAGTTTCCACAAGGGTTTCATGGACCGTGTATTGTAGAATTCATCTCGCTCTTCGCATTACGCCTGTGTCAGACGATAGGAATTACTTTGGATTTATCGCGCTTTACTCCACGCAAACGCAATTTATTACCACTGCCTTTTAGGAGAGCCATGTAATGTGATGATTGAAGGTCGTGAGTTAAAATAAATCTGTGCTAATCGACTGCATCTGTTTTCAATCAAGTAGTTGAAATCCCAAGTCACTTTCTTAATTAGTTTTATGTTCAACATTTGCATCTGGTGTTCAATAGCTGAATATAACATCAATGTGGACCCCTTTTTAATTAAAAGGGATCAATTCTGAATCAATTAATGTCAACACTGCCACCGCAGTTCAATCAGGAGTCACAGGGTCTTATTACTTTCTTTGCGTTATCCGATATTGCGGCAGTTCTGCACTCTCTGTTGATCTGTTAGTCAATTACCTGGGGTGAAAACACGCCAAAACCAGATAAGTGACGAGTGGGGTGTTACAGTGCTGCCTTTAAGGAACAGAATTTCAGTGGGTATTTTCCAACAGGATAACGCTCGCCCACATACCGCTGTTGTAACCCAAAATACTCTACAGAGTTTTGACATGTTCTCTTGGCCTGATCGATCACCAGCTCTTTTCAAATCGAGCAGATACGGGTCACCATCGGATGACAATTCCAGTCTCATCGACAGCCAGCATAAACCGTCCCTGTACTGACCGACAAAGTGCAACAGGCACGGAACTCTGTCCCTACAAGCTGACATCTGACACCTGTATAATACAGCACATGCACTCTTGCATGCTTGCATTCACCATTCTGACTGTCACACCAGTTACTAATGTACCAGCATTGCACATTTGCAATGGCTTATCTCGTGCTTACATTAGCCTGGTATCTCGCAATGTTAATCACTTGAGTAGGTCACCTAAAGAAATATGTTCGCGAAATTTCATCACTCTAAAACTGTTATTTTTTTATGCTGCCGTTCTCTTTCAGTCAGTTTACATCACATAGGAATGCGATCTGTGATAGGAAATCAGTATCTAGAAAGAATTTATCACAGATATGATTTTCTTCTGCCAGGTGAGAACAGACATCTCGCCTAACTTCAGGAACATGCGTTAATACATTTCCCCTGAAAAGCCAACGAATCGTACGGTAAAGTAAGAGAGATGCATCTTCAGCCCATATATCGTTATACATTTGTCTAAAAATCTAGCATTTTGGAGACGAGTTTCTATAACGTTAACCACATTTACGACAGTTTTCCTGATTCAGATCAACACTCAAATGTTGCGAAGCAAGTGTTTCTCTGTGGATAATGCAATGGGTCCGCATAATATCCGGAGCTTTGCCACTCTAAAGGCGCGGCATGGATTACACAACAGCAGTTCACACACTAGCACAGTCAGCCCAGGTACTTGATTTTCTTTCATGAAGTTGTGCACTATTTCGAAAAAAATCTCTGCCTGACGTACCTGCATTTATTTCCCTACAAAAAATAAGCTCTTCAAAAAATGGTTCAAATGGCTCTGAGCACTATGGGACTTAACATCTGAGGTCATCAGTCCCCTAGAACTTAGAACTACTTGAACCTAACTAACCTAAGGACATCACACACATCCATGCCCGAGGCAGGATCCGAACCTGCGACCGTAGCAGTCGCGCGGTTCCAGACCGAAGCGCTTAGAACCGCTCGGCCACTTCGGCCGGCTAAGCTCTTCCATCATTTCGTTATTCTTTTCATCAACAAATCGCACGTAGCAGATTAAATGAGCATCTATATCGCTAACAATGGCTTGATCTAGCTACAAACCAGAATCTGCCCTCTATTTTTTCTATAATTTATTCATGAGGATCGTTTCCCATACGTTGAATTCGAGGAGTAGCTGTAGCGTCAGACAAAAAATGTGCACAAACTATTTTGCTATGGATTCTCGAGACATACTGGACACAATGTCATCAGCACACGGTAGAATTCATTCCTCGGCATTAGTATGATCTGTGTTACATTTTGCTGCCCACGGAGCTACAATGTAGAACTAGACACGCGCTTTACTCGAGATTTTCGCTTGCTTAGAAAATTATGGTTTCTGTTCTCTCATTTCATTCAGTTTTCTAGAAGAATGTGCTCTTGGTTAGAAGACATCATTCATATGGACATTTTCAAAACGACGCTTTAATTTTCTACGTGCAAACGTTAAACAGAACGTAGTTTCAAACACAAGATACACTGTGGACGCTCTTCACTCTTCACTACCATGGGCGTTAAACAAAAATCTAAATACCTGGCGTCGTATTTTCTATACTGGCGTTTTCTATCTTCATTACTCGATTTTTACAAATTTAAAAATTTTACCGTAATTTATCGCCTTTACCAACTTTTTCATAATGTCACAATATAATAAAAACTCCTAGAACAAAACCACAACAATCGCTGCTGGTGCTAAGTGAAACGCGCGATCATTCGGCTTCCAGATTAAGACTGCTTACGCAGGGTGACTAACATCTGAAGTGGAATTCCTCCAACGCTGACACCTGAAATGGAATTTCCCACAATTGTCTTCTTTCTACATCTAAATCTACATATATACTCCGCAAGCCACCCAACGGTGTGTGGCGGAGGGCACTTTACGTGCCACTGTCATTACCTCCCTTTCCATTTCCAGTCGCGCATGGTTCGCGGGAAGAACGACTGCCGGAAAGCCTCCGTGCGCTCTCTAATCTCTCTAATTTTACATTCGTGATCTCCTCGGGAGGTATAAGTAGGGGGAAGCAATATATTCGATACCTCATACGGAAACGCACCCTCTAGAAACCTGGACAGCAAGCGACACCGCGATGAAGAGCGCCTTTCTTGCAGAGTCTGCCACTTGAGTTTGCTAAACATCTCCGTAACGCTATCACGCTTACCAAATAACCCAGTGACCAAACGCGCCGCTCTTCTTTGGATCTTCCCTATCTCCTCCGTCAACCTGATCTGGTACGGATCCCACACTGATGAGCAATACTCAAGTATAGGTCGAACGAGTGTTTTGTAAGCCACCTCCTTTGTTGATGGACTACACTTTCTAAGCACTCTCCCAATGAATCTCAACCTGGTACCCGCCTTACCAACAATTAATTTTATATGATCATTTCACTTCAAATCGTTCCGTACGCATACTCCCAGATATTTTACGGAAGCAACTGCTACCAGTGTTTGTTCCGCTATCATACACTCATACAATAAAGGATCCTTCTTTCTATGTATTCCAATATATTACATTTGTCAACGTTAAGGGACAGTTGCCACTCCCTGTACCAAGTACCTATCCGCTGGAGATCTTCCTGCATTTCGCTGCACTTTTCCAATGCTGCAACTTCTCTGTATACTACATCATCATCCGCGAAAAGCCGCATGGAACTTCCGACGCTATCTACTAGGTCATTTACATATATTGTGAAAAGCAGTGGTCCCATAACACTCCCCTGTGGCACGCCAGAGGTTACTTTAACGTCTGTAGACATCTCTCCATTGAGAACAACATGCTGTGTTCTGTTTGCTAAAAACTCTTCAATCCAGCCACACAGCTGGTCTGTTATTCCGTAGGGTTTTACTTTGTTTATCAGGCGACAGTGCAGAACTGTATCGAACGCCTTCCGGAAGTCAAGGAAAATGGCATCTGCCTGGGAGCCTGTATCTAACATTTTCTGGGTGTCATGAACATATAAAGCGAATTGGGTGTCTCAAGATCGCTGTTTCCGGAATCCGTGTTGATTCCTACAGAGTAGATTCTGGGTTTCCAGAAATGGCATGATACGCGAGCAAAGAAACATATTCTAAAATTCTACAACAGATCGATGTCAGAGATATATGCCACCAACTACGAAACAAATTCACGGCGCACTAGACAGCCATTCATGGGGCACCAGGGTGCAGCGCCGCACGGGGTGAATACCACTGCGCTTGATCATTTATATGCATGTTGCAAACAGTAAGTATGGTATCACACGTATCACACTTGCTTGGGGTATTTCTGTAATTAGCTTAATTTCTGTCAAATTTTTTCCGTTAGAAGAGATGTGCTGAGTCCTATCTGCAAAGAAGTGTTGAATTCAGTGGGTCGATACTCTGTAAGCTCTCATTTTGCCAGCAATCGACGGTGTGAAACAGTATGAAGTCATGGACGAACAGGGCAAGATCTCTGTTTTTTGAATCCGTGTCCATTTTTATGGAAGATATTTTCGATAAGAAAGTCCTAATAATGTAAGTAAACACTGTGAAGAAATTGAAAAAGAGACATTGTTGAGTGATGACCTCTATGCGATTCACTGCCTCTTCTGAAGAAATACTGACATAGGTAAACTTCTCATCTGTCGAGGATTCTGTTCCCATGGAGACAAACCATCTTCCTTTCATGCTGGCCGTTGGGTACAGAGATGTAAAAAAATGTACTAAGGCTTTTCTCACGCAATCCTTGTTTGCTTATAACATGTGCGTACTCTTGACAATGACCGTTAGGTTTAAACTGGGCAACAGTGACGAATGAAGGACGTTTACCCAAAGAATGAGCGGTCTCAAGAGGACTGATATATGTTAATCGATAATAAGTAAAACAAGTAGGAAAATATTGATTTGGAGTTATCAGTGTTTGGAAAAATGTTCAAATGTATGTGAAATCTTATGGGACTTAACTGCTAAGGTCATCAGTTCCTAAGCCCACACACTACTTAAACTAAATTATCCTCAGGACAAACACATACACCCATGCCCGAGGTAGGACTCGAACCTCCGGCGGGACCAGCCGCACAGTCCGTGTGTGCAGCCCATTAGACCGCTCGGCTAAATTAGTGTTTGGAAAATAATTCTTACCTGACGGTGCTCTCCTCGATATATTAAAAAAAACAGCAAAAAAGGCCAGTAAATTTTCGTGACAAACGAATGGATCCAAGTAACAAAAAATGACAAAGAAAAATAAATATGAATTCACTGTCGTTTTAATATCGGAATACAAATTTCCTTATCGAACAAACTTCGGATATTCCACTTATGATACCAAAGAGAATACACACCGCCTTATACACGAAATCAAAACTCACACGGAAAGATATAAGTGTCCTTTTTTCCGCGCGGTGTACGGGAGTGAAATAATAGAGAATTACTGTGAAGGTGGTTCGATGAACCCTCTGCCACCCACTTAAATTTGATTTGCAGGGCATCCAAGTAGACGTACACGTAGACGACACCTGCGACTTGAAAGAGGCACCACTTAAAAATTAAATTCAAAGGAACTATCGACGTAATTGCTCTCGAAACATTGATTTAGAAAAAGGAGAAAATCTCTGAAGACTGGAACAAATTTAGATCAAGATTCACTTAAGGGGGGCAGGACGTCAAACGGGCCGACTTGGAGCAGGAGAAGCACCACAGGACATTTTAATTTACACTGTCTATACTTTTACAAATAAATTCATAAAACTTTAACAGCATGATCAAGAAGGATTCAGGATTCATACTCATAGCAATGGAAGCCCAACAACGTAACAAACCATAGTTACAGGTGTATGAAACTCTAGAAGTTATTTAATTTATGAAAAAATGAATGAACTGTTACATTTTAAACTTCATGTTTAGAAACAAAATCAAGTTTTATAGTTAATTATCTCAATTTTTCCACAGTTTTATAATAGATTTGGAAAATTCTAGAGTTTCATACATCTGTAACTACTGTTTGTATGCTATGAAACATTCATCGAAGAATCTCTGTTACTTAGGAAGAAAAGTGTTCCTATAGCAACAAATGCAGCCAGTAATAAGTGTAAAAATGATGAAATTTCACATGTAAAAAAGGTATTTTGCTACGTTTTTGAACTTCCACTGCTATGAGTGTGTGTCCTCGATCTTTGCTGGTCATGGTAACTAAGTTTTATGAATTTATTTGTAAAAGTATAGACATTAGAAATTAAAATGTGCTGTGGTGACTCTCCTGCTCCAAGTCGGCCCGTTTGACGTCCTTCCCCCATTAACCAGTAAAAGAGACCAGTGAGTGCACAGAAGGAAAATGATACGAAGTGACTTCGACTACATGCGCCAGCATTACATTATCCGCATTTCCGAAAACTTTCCAGTACAATTGATCACATGGCCGGTGACGTATCTTTAGAAAACGAAGAAAAAGATGACGTTAGCGTTTCTTAATAAAACACAAAGATATAATTCAATAAAGCAGTTACGACATATGTAATAACGTTAGAGGCAATCTAAGCATTGACATATCGTCCGTTGGCTTCTTTGTCCAAAGCCGACATTTTCCGAAGATCCCGAGACAGATGCCAACCGGCAACACGTCAGAAGGCGGCCATGAAAGCCTTAACACTTTTCTTCAACGAAACATTGTTTGTATGCTAACTGCAGGTATCGAGTGTTTCTATAATAACGAACAGCTTTATGTAGTTTTATGTCAAATGTGTGTGAAAACTTATGGGGCTTAACTGCTAAGATCATCAGTCCCTAAACCTACACACTACTTAAACTAAATTATCCTAAGGACAAACACACACACCCATACCCGAGGGAAGACTCGAACCTCCGCCGGGACCAGCCGCACAGTCCGTGACTGCAGAGTCTCAGACCGCCCGGCTAATCCCGCGCGGCTGTAGTTTTATGACATGTCATTGTACGCTGCAAGCAGTGAACGTAGATTACATGCTACGGCATAATTAGTTCAGTTGAAAACTTACCAAGCTTAAAGCACTTTGAAAATAATTGTAATTTACGGTTAATTAATTAAGAATATTTACCAATTCTAAACTTGATACACTTTGAATCCATCCTGTACTGTATTATTTCTTAGCAACTAATTCAGTTCCACTAATCTTTCTGCAGCATTTCTTTTGGTATCTTCTGTGTAAGGTTTCAGCATAACAGTAGTCATCTGCGAAACGGACATGTTGTAGCCAAGTGTAGTGGCGTGGTCATCCTCACTTGAGGATGAGCAAAGAATGTATTGCCGACTTTCTCGGAGGTGCATAACGAGTATTTCACCATCATCGCAAGTCTGGGGATGTAATAAATGGTCCTCCAGGTGCAGTAGAGAAGCGATCAGGACTTGCTGCGCCAACCGTAGACGGGATCCCAGACTAGATCAGACTTGTGCAGCAAAGCAGAGGGTGCCGACTAGCTGGTGGCACCTGCCGCTGACGGTGTAAGCACCTGACGTGAGACTGGAAAATCCTGTCGCTTTTCCCTACGTGCAGTTCCAGTACACTACGTATAAACATGCAGCACTAGGCAGACTGAGTATATGCTCCACCGTACGCCATTGAGCGTCTGCATTGTTGTACAATGTATTCTTCACGCACCGCTGTGTTCGCTTTACCCAGCAGAGGTCACATTATTTCTCATGAGAAACTGCTGGGTGTCACTGCTCGGAAAATAAAAATACGAATCTTTGTAGAAAATTTAGATACGGTAGTGTGAATTCGATGACTTTTGTATGACTTGCATCTCGAGGGGAGTTGACTTCCTACATAGTCACTAACTGCCATAAGGAACGAAAGCTGTGTTCAGCGGCAAGGTTGGTTTTTACACTACCTTCCCTTTCTGTGTATGATCGTATTGTTGGTGTGACATTACTTCCCTCGACTTAGCGTGGGTTCTGAACTACGGAGCAGGTTGACTTTCGTAACGTCGGCCGGCCGCGGTGGTCTCGCGGTTCTAGGCGCGCAGTCCGGAACCGTGAGACTGCTACGGTCGCAGGTTCGAATCCTGCCTTGGGCATGGATGTGTGTGATGTCCTTAGGTTAGTTAGGTTTAAGTAGTTCTAAGTTCTAGGGGAGTGATGACCACAGCAGTTGAGTCCCATAGTGCTCAGAGCCATTTGAACCATTTCCTAACGTCAACAAACAATTGCAAGAAATGATAGAAGTTGGTTCAAATGGCTCTGAGCACTATGGGACTTAACTTCTGAGGTCATCAGTCCCCTACAACTTAGAACTACTTAAACCTAACTAACCTAAGGACATCACACACATCCATGCCCGAGGCAGGATTCGAACCTGCGACCGTAGCGGCCGCGCGGTTCCAGACTGTAGCGCCTAGAACCGCTCGGCCACCCCTGCCGGCAATGAAAGAAGTGATAAATGACAAAAGACGTCATCGAACAGACTCAAGATGCAGCCTCATTGTCTAAAATGTATGCACTTGGGCACAGAACTACGTTACTGTCGAGCTGAACAAAAGTGTGTTTCAAAGTGCCGAAGGAGTCGGTGACACTTTGTCTAACCTTTGTGACGGTACAAACCCCCGTTACTAGAGGCATGTTTCTAGTATGCAAGGATTGCTTTGTGGAGAGCGAGCGCGCTACATGTTGCGCGATTCGCGGAAGCGCGTGGCGAGATTTGCAACGGTCGGTGGGATGGTCTCCGCCGCTTGGCGGCGACGTGACCCGCAGCTTGGGACATTGTTTGGTTTTTCGCGCATTACTCAAAAACTATGTAACTTATGGTGAAGAGCGATGCGGCAGTGGATTGTGGCCAGCAAATAGGCACCTTCTGAAAGATCGATCTTTATTTCAAGCCACGAGATGCAAAAGTTATAGTAACCTCAAAATCGGTTAATATCACGAATGCTGAAAGATTAATAAAATTAGTAAATACCGACTTACAGGGATGAGCGAGCACTTATTAAAAACGTTTCGTCATAGTGGATCGAGTGCCGTTAAGATTCATAAATAATTAAGCCCGTAAAGACGAAAGTTGTTTATAAAATTCAATAGAAAATTCATGACGTAAAGAATGGCACTATATAACATTTTGGGTGGCATCACGAGTATTTTATACTAGTTAAGTTATACTATAAACTTAACTTGCAATAGTTTCCATTGTTTGCAAATTGTTATTAACATTTATTGCCCATAATTAATTAATTATTATAGCTATGAAGATTTTTTGAGAAGCGCAATGAGTAGATTATGTCTACTAGCGGTGCTATATGTTCTATGTTAAAATTTTGCGGCACAGAAGTAAGAAAACAAATTTGCGCTAAGTGTCGAAATTTTGCAAAAACTAAAACTTGATTTACGGGCGATAGAATAATCCTAGAAATTAATGTAAAACAGCAAATAATACGTAGTCTTTAGCGCGGTTCCGATGGTGTACTTATTTTCTGTCGAGGGATGTATGTATCAAAATTTTTAACCTTAGCTGGTGAGACTGGTACTTGCATCATAACAAGGGGGTTGATGTCCGAGCCCATATAAGCGAGCGGCCATCTTGGCCAGGGGTCAGTCGTTGGTCGGTCGTTTTGGAGGGTGGGTGGAGAGTAAGCCCCACTTGAGGGTGGCCCATGTGGTCGTTTGAGAATTCTTTTTCGCGCCGATTTATTTCGACAAAGAGTATTGTTTAATAGTGGAAGTGTGCAAGCATATATTTGGTGAACTGGAAGTGCTACGATTATTTGTGTGAGTACGATTTACGAGGTATACATCGTCGTAAGTGAACATGTGGCGATTTGTGATTTCGCGCCAAAACTGTTAGAACAAAGACGACAGTGGGACTTGTGGTTCTGTTCGAATTGACTGGGTAATTTTGGATTATAGCAGCCTAAATTACTGCTATTCGGGGCTCGGAATCAAATTATTATTAAAATAAAACTGTAAACCGTCTCACCAGTGCTAATTTCATTGTGTGAAAGTAAAGGACAACGCCAATAAGTAGTGATTGAACTGTGTCGTGAAAAACTAATTTTAGTATAATAATCGCCTAATTCTTGTTCCCTAGCATAAACTGTACTTATGTCTGAGTGAATAATTAATTCAAAACCCATAACAAATGCGCTGGTGTGGAACAGTGTGCTAATACACCAAGTGTGGAAATCATCCTCTACATCTACATCTACATCTACATCTACATTTATACACCGCAAGCCACCCAACGGTGTGTGGCGGAGGGCACTTTACGTGCCACTGTCATTACCTCCCTTTGCTGTTCCAGTCGCGTATGGTTCGCGGGAAGAACGACTGTCTGAAAGCCTCCGTGCGCGCTCTAATCTCTCTAATTTTACATTCGTGATCTCCTCGGGAGGTATAAGTAGGGGGAAGCAATATATTCGATACCTCATCCAGAAACGCACCCTCTCGAAACCTGGCGAGCAAGCTACACCGCGATGCAGAGCGCCTCTCTTGCAGAGTCTGCCACTTGAGTTTATTAAACATCTCCGTAACGCTATCACGGTTACCAAATAACCCTGTGACGAAACGCGCCGCTCTTCTTTGGATCTTCTCTATCTCCTCCGTCAAACCGATCTGGTACGAATCCCACACTGATGAGCAATACTCAAGTATAGGTCGAACGAGTGTTTTGTAAGACACCTCCTTTGTTGATGGACTACACTTTCTAAGCACTCTCCCAATGAATCTCAACCTGGTACCCGCCTTACCAACAATTAATTTTATATGATCATTCCACTTCAAATCGTTCCGCACGCATACTCCCAGATATTTTACAGAAGTAACTGCTACCAGTGTTTGTTCCGCTTTCATATAATCATACAATAAAGGATCCTTCTTTCTCTGAGACTTACTTGAGAGCCAAAATTTGCAATAACATTTTTAACCAACATTTGTGTATGCACATTCGTGTAAAAACGCTTCAACCGCTCTTTATTATTTTACCGCCCCGTCGCACCTTCACTACTACAATATATGGCAACTAGGAAATCAGTTCGGTTGAGGAAAGGGATGGAAACCACTGGAGGTTTTTTACCGAGAGTATGGCGCATGACCGAAAGTCTCCAAGCCGGGAGGCGTAAATTTGGTGAGTGTTTATTGCCTGGTGGCGTTAAGGGTCGTCACAGACGAGAATCGCGCCGCCAGACAATCCTGCTCCTGCTTGTCCTATATTTTATACATGGGCCGTTGGACCGTCAAATACTGTGACTATGTATCTATGGGTTCTGAAAAGACAAAACTAATTCCCATAGACTATAAATACTGTTCATTTTCCATTATTGGCCGGTTTCAGCTATTATACCATTTTCAATTGGTGGTTGACGTATATAAGGACAAGTCACCAAGCTCTCTATCCAACAGATTATGGTAGGAACACATATAAACTACAACCAATGGGAATATTCTAAGGAAGTTCAAATATATTGTTTAGTTTTCAATCACAGTTGGACATCTACCTCTTACGTTACTTTATTTTCAAACAGCTGAGTAAAACTGAACGTACTCAGACATTTCCCTCTTTACTTATTCTGATCATCACTAAACTGACGTACAATATTTTTAGTGCAACGCAGTCTGACTTTCAATAATCCCCACAAAAGAATGATCCTGACTAACAACAACCTATACCTTTCATGAGTCTCTTACCTCACAAATTCTTTGTTACTGTAGTACAGCAAGGGCCAATACAGCCAGCTAAATAAAAGATTCTAACTACTGAAGGCACTACCTACTGATAGGCATAGTTAGCAAATGAAAGATTTTGATAGAGAACAAACAATTTATTTACCTTAATAATGTTCAAAAGCCATCATATATATATCAAATCATGACATCCATCTTTACAAATTTCCTTTTTCTGGCGGACACACGTCCAGGTCGTTCGCTTATAGTAACCTCTCAAAACTCTGGCATCTCTCTCCCCACATCCACCACTGCTGGCGGCTCACCTCCAACTGCCCAACGCTATGCGCTGTTCACATCCCACTGCCCAACACTACAATAGCGAATATTCCAAGAATGCCAACCAGCCACAGACTGCAGACAGCACAGTCAGTGATTTTCATACAGAGTGCAATGTGGCGTTACCAACATAAAAACAGAGCGAGGTGGTGTAGTGGTTAGCACACTGGACTCGCATTCGGGAGGACGACGGTTCAACCCCGCGTCCAGCCATCCTCATTTAGGTTTTCCGTGATTTCCCTAAATCGCTCCAGGCAAATGCTGGGATGGTTCCTTTGAAAGGGCACGGCTGACATCCTTCCCCGTCCTTCCCTAATCCGATGAGACCGATGACCTCGCTGTTTGGTCTCTTCCCCCAAACAACCCAACCAACATAAAAACCTGAACAGCCTACTTACACTTTCAAAGACTTGTTTGGTTCGCCCTGTAGTTGCGTCAGAACCCGTAGTGTCTGTGTCAGAACCACACACCTTAATACTATTTGTGCTGTCCTAGCACAGACACGACAGGCTGCATTACTTTTTCACGAAGTAGAAGAATTCTGCTACCTTGTGAGCAAAGTAATCCATGACGGACGCAGCAAGAATAATATAAAAAGCAGTATAGCAAAGGTAAAGACGGCATTCATAGCCAAGAGAAGTCTACTGGTGTCAAAGTTGCACGTTATTTTGAGGAAAAATGTTTCAGAGAATGTACTCCTACATTTTGAGCACGGAATTGCATGGTAGCGAATCATGGACAGCAGAGGGACAATCGAAACAGAAGATAACTGAAGAGTTTGAGATGTGGTGCTACAGCAGAATGTTGAAAACCAGGTAGAATTATAACAAATAAGGAGCCTCTGCACAGAATCGGGGAAGAAAGTAACATGTGGAAACACTGGCAAAAAAAAGGGACAGGATGAGTGGAAATATGTTAAGGCACCAGGGAACCACCTTCTCGGTAGCAGTAAATAGCCGGATGACCAAAAAAACGTACGAAATTCGTCGAATATAATTTCTCCGACACTGACGGTGTTTTGTCTTATCGGCTAGAGGAATTCCACTTAAGCCATGAAGACACCTGTCTTAGCACCTTACAACTACCTCATTAGTTACAGGTTCTCAACAAACAGGATACAATTTTATTAGGTTGCCAGGCGTCCGACAGCGGGTCTCATGCTCAAAGAAACGTGGAGACGCGCCCCGTACTGTGGAGTCAGCAAAATTTAGATGCAATCCTGAGTCAATCGATTACTTTTCATAGAGAAGTTCCATCTCACTTTGCAGAATGATTCTATTGACATATTCGTATGTAGAAAAAATTGTACCCAGGGAAGTCAGAGGAAAACCGCTGGAAGATAACAGTGTAGTGCTGGTGCGGTCCGAGAATTGGGAGCATCACGTTCCATAGATACAAGGAATTTCTTTTCTTCTTTAGCATCTGGAGGAACAGTGCTAACTCTGAGGCACAAGGACGAGGTACCTCTGTGCAGCGACCCGTCCCGATAGTAAAATAATCTGCAGCATAGGTGATCACTTCTCTGGTATAATAGTGGAATTAACAGAGTTTACGTAGAAGGAAAAATGTAGCCTAGAAAGTAGACTGCTTACTAACCACTCGCGTGAGCCTTTCTGCAATTAAAAGTAGAAGTAAAAATACCAAGCGATGAGATAGCTTATTATTTTATTTTGGATGAACTGTTTCGGCAAATGTAAGTTCCGTCGTCAGATCCGTACAGCATATACACTGATCATTCAGAACATTATGACCACGGACCTACTATCGATATAATCCCCTCCAGGCGATCCCAACGTCACCTGGCGAGGTGTGACAGCTTGTCAGGCACACGTACGTTGGATTTTGTATCAGGAGCGTGCTGTCCATGTGTAGAATGAGGAAGGCTCGCGGTCTATCTGGGGCTGACCGAGGGCAGATTGTGATGGCCCGGAGGCTCGGGACGATCATTTCGGAAATTGCACGACTTGAGTGTTCGAGGAGTTCCGTGGTGAGTGTCTTCCATACGTGGCGAAAGAAAGGTGACACCACGTTCAGATGTCGTAGTGTTGGGCGGTTTCCCCTCATTACAGATGTCGGACGTCGTAGGCTGGACAGACTAGTTAAACAGGACAGGCAGCGAACTGCGGCGATAATAACATCAGACTTCAATGCTGTGCAGCGACCACTCTTAACGATGGGCCTCTGCAGTCAACGACCCATGCATGAGTCAGTGTTAACACCACGACTGAAATGGCACGTGCCCTTCCACACTGGACGTTGGCACAGTGACAGAGTGCTGCATGGTCTGACGAATCCCGATACCTTCTTCATCACACCGATGTGAGCGCTCGAATCCGTTGTCTTCCTGGGGAACAGCTTCTTGACCCCTGTACTACGGGACTGACAGGATCCACTATGCTCTGGGGTACATTCACGTGAGCATTCGTGGATTCAGTGGAGATCGAGCAAGGCACCTCGAGTATCGCACACTGGTTGCGGAGCACGTACTTCAAGACTGAGCCGTGGTAAAAACTGCTGTTTTGAAGGGAACGCCGCAGCGCGTAGTGTGAAGCATTCGCCCAACGTTTCCGGCGGTGGCGCCGCTGTGGAAGTCGCAGCTTTGGTGTCTCCCTCTGGTGGGAAAGGTTGCCTGTTCACGTGCATTTAAGGGGCGCGATGAGCTCGCCAATCGGTTAGTCTGGGTCAGTCTCTCGTCCCCAGCTGTTAGGCGGTTAGTGTCTGTCTGTCGTTCGGAGTAATAGTATGTCTGTCGTTCGGATCAACCTTTAAAGCCGGCAAAATGAGAGTCTTTCCACTCAGCCAGCAAGAGAACTCTGCGAGTCGTTGCCCAGTCGGGCCTTAGTTCCTGCATCTGAGTCTGCGCGTTAGGCCGCCAGTATGCTCGAGTTTGCTCAGGCATGGTCATTGGCGGTTGGCTCGATCGGTTGGTCGGTCGCGCAGTGGGACACAAGATTACTTGTCCGTCTTGAGCGTCGGCGCTTGTGAGGTCGCCACGTGAGTCCAGTGGGCCACGGCGTATAGCCAGGGGTAGTGGCTTCGCGGTCGACACGAGAGTAACAGGAGTCAACCCACGACATCAGTCTGGCCGATGCGACCTGCGACGCCGTGAGACGAGAGATCGGCGCGCCTTCCTGCATCCGTTGAAGCGACTGGCAGCGGACGGTTCGAGAGAACGATTTGGGGGTGCTGCGCCAGGTCTTCTCGAGAAATCGCAGTTTATTAGAAGTTAGGTGATTTATGATATCTTGTTTGATTTCCTGTTGTTAAATTCTACTTGTTTTCTTGGCGAGGTCACCAGCCGTTTTGCTTTGGGGTCGTCCCACCATTCTTCTCCGTTTGCCCACCCGTGGGAGGGTGGTTGTTAGAATTGGGTGGTCCGTTTTTCCCTTGTGGAGTAGGGGCGGGTTAGAGCAACCTGCGGTTCGGGTTGTTCGGTAATCTCCCTATCAATCTACCGTACGTTAGTAGCTGCCTCTGTCATGTTTGTCGGATTTGGTGTCTTAACGAATTCATTGCTTGGAGTGTAACGGCCTGGTTCCTGAAATACGTTTTGATCTTTGGAAGCTTTGATATTGTTGCCTAAGATCTTCAGAGGCAGTATCTGTGTACTGTAGAGCATCGTTTGTTTGACCAACCTTGTAGAATTTAAATAAGATTGCATTTCATGGGCTTTTATTTAAATGACCATCTTAGTATATAAAGTTGCCACCCTTTACCGTAAGACTATTCTTAGACGTTAAAATCAAGTTGCATCGTTGGTGGCAGGGTTAATATTTTAATTGTTAGTACTTTGTACGATTTCCATCCCTCCTATGGGGGGGGGGGGGTGCATAATTTGTGTGATTTTGTAAATTGTTAAAACTCTTAGTTTAAAGTAATCTGGTGTGTTGCAGATTTGCACTAGTGTACTCTTTCAGAGGCTGTTGTGAGCGGTCGTAACTACGACAGTGTCAAAAAGGGAGCGGCAAGGTTCTCTGCCCAAAAACTCATACAGTCAAAACTTGTTTCTTTCTACCTCTGAATAAATTGTAACTTTGATATTTAGAGGCTACTTTCTGATTATAATTTTAAATCTGTTTCTTTTAAAAAATGCTTTTAGGCACTATTAAAGGGGATAAAATTCCCATTCGTTAGAAGAAATTTGTTTATGATTTTATCAGATACGCCCTGGCAACTACTTCCATGCCTATATAGTGTGATTAAATCTGTTAACGTTCTTGATAAATCGCTTGTAAATAAAATATATTCTTAAGAATATTCTTTGAAAATAAATCACTGTTCAATGACGATCATGTTTCCCGACGGCAGGGTCACTTAACTACAAGATAATGCGTCATGGCACAAGGCCAGCAATATGATGGAGTGGTTCGAGGAACACAGTAGCGAGATCCAATTGATGTGCCGTGCCCCAAATCGCCAGATATGAATTCAATTGAACACATGTGTGGTGTGATTGAATGTGACATCAGGGCTCATCGACCCTTCCCCGTAATTTACGGGAATTAAGCTACCTGTGTGTGCAGATGTGGTACAAACTCACTCCAGCAACTTACGAAGCCCCAATGTTTCCCTGTCATGACGCGTCGCCTCTGTTATCCGCGACAAAGACGGATTTACCGACTATTAGATAGGTGGTCATAATTTTCTGGCTAATCATTGTAGATCGCTAGTTAAAAGTATAATCAGGTCAGATATAATTGTAGTGTTATTGGTCTATAATACTGGAATTTGTATATGGTATTTTAAGAATGTAACATTTTAGTTGTTCTCCTGTGTGACCTACATGCACTATGACGGGTTCGTAAAGTATTGTTCCTGTATTCCTGTCACCTAGAATTATTCAGTGGCGATGCGTTATTCACATTGTAACCTTATAACTATATTGATTACTAATATAAAGCAGTGGGTGAACAACTGATGTACATTAAGTTTTTTATAATTTTATAAGACTTTTAAATTAAAAAATTAAGAAATATTTTTTTTTTTTATAGAAGTTGATTTGTTATTCTAATGATCTCTGGTTTCGATTACCTCCCCTACATAATTACTTACTAAAACGTGTACTTTGTATTGTTTTGTCGACTCCTTGGATATAACTTCTTCCTTATGGTTCATATGTTACCAACGTATCTCCGTATGTTCACTGCTACAGTGCCACCTGCTGGTAGTTCGTAACATCTTTGCTTTTACTTGTGATCCTCAGTCTTGGCTCTAAGCACTATGGGACTTAACATCTGAGGTCATCAGTCCCCTAGACTTAGAACTACTTAAACCTAACTAACATAAGGACATCAAACACATCCATGCTCGAGGCAGGATTCGAACCCCTGACCGTAGCAGCAGCGCGGTTCCGATCTGAAGCGCCTAGAACCGCTCGTTCACGTTTTGTCCACGACTGTACATGCTCCGGTTGATTTTCCCTAGTAATCTCAGGAGTAAATATTTTATTTGCACATACCAGTCTGAAACAATCAGTTACAACATTCTTAGCACAGTGATTTCCACCTTAGAAAAATTTCCGTTACTAACGGTAACTCGAAATGTTTATCAAAGGCAATGACGAACGTAAACTCCGGTAACGTACAGGGTGCCGCAAGAAATGTGTTACCAAATGTTTCTTTCACAATTTACGACACTGGGATCTCTACAGCAGTACCAGCAGAGCTTGCAAAAACAAATGAGTTACGAAATGACGTGTAATTCACGATACTGAGGCAAGGAGACTAGTAAGCAGCAATGGCTGACAATGGAAGACTGACGACACAGCAACGATCGGCAATTGTATTACTTTTTCATGAAATGAAAAGCCTTGTTATGACTCAGAGGCGTTTTCGACAACAGTTTAACACACGATGGGTCCCTTGCAAGAAGACCATCCACAGGTTGTACGATAAATTTGTACAGGAAGGAACAGTATTGGAAGCGAAGCGACCTCGGCCTAAGCCTGTTTGTTCGCCGGAGAATACTGAGGCGGTACCAACTGCTGTACAGAGAAGCCCCGGGAAATCGTGTAGAAAGGCAGCAGTGCAACTGGGAATATCCAGACGCTCCGTTCAACGCATTCTTAAAAGTGACCTCCATATGTACCCATACAAGATGACCTGTGCACAGAAGCTCAATGAAGAACACAAGTAGCAGAGACTACTGTTTGCTCAGTGGGCGGAGGATAGAGAA
Source organism: Schistocerca americana (assembly GCF_021461395.2). Taxonomy (NCBI): domain Eukaryota; kingdom Metazoa; phylum Arthropoda; class Insecta; order Orthoptera; family Acrididae; genus Schistocerca; species Schistocerca americana. Next base: position 274,779,553 of record NC_060124.1, on the reverse strand, counting down.
GTTACTCTCATCAACGTTTGGTTTTCAGAGGAGGCGCATTTTCATTTAGACGGTGTGGTTAACAAACAAAATGTACGTTTTTGGGCCACTGAAAACCCACAAGTGCTTCATGAACGACAACATTGTGCTCCGAGAATTACAGCGTGGGCACCAATTTCCAGTCACGGACTAATTGGAACCTTTTTCTTTGAAGAAACTGTGAACAGCGAGCGTTATTTGAGCATGCTCCGCAATAGCTTCATTCCACAGCTTCTTGCTACTGCCTTGCCCTTCAACACGCAGTGGTTCATGCAAGATGGAGCAAGGCCACATACTGCAAACACTGTGTTGGAGTTTTTACACGAGCATTTCGACATGCGGAACATTTCACTCAGGTTTCCAGGTCGCTTCAATGACGGACAGTATTGGCAACCCAATAGTCCAGACCTCAATCCATGTGACTTTTTTCTTGGGGGTACCTAAAGGAAAAAATTTTCCCGAAACGTCCACGTGATTTTATGGAGCTCAGAAGACTTTTTCTTCAAGCTTGCAGTGAAATTACGGAAGACATGTGCCGTAGGGTAATCACTAACTTCAGTGTTCGTTCGAAGAAAGTTAGGAAACGAAATGGTGGACATGTTGAGCATGTGCTGAGTTAGAACAAATCTCCATGGACGGCTCTTCATTGTATTGACAATAAAGTTTATATTCAAAAACAAAATGGTAACACATTTCGTGCGCCACCCTGCAGATGGTCGGCTTGCACGTATTCCATCTTCATTAAGTTTCCTGCACGCTGTACTTCACGGTACGGCCGATAGGTAGCAGCAGACGTACGATGGAATGGCATCTCGGTTAATTACCAGCTACTGCATAGAATGCCTACGCTTGTAGCAGCGCTTGTTCGTTCTGGAATTTTTATGTGTTTCTAATTGTGATACATGGCCTGGAATAGCTCTATCTGCACTGCTGACAATGAAAACTACATCATGCAACAATGATAAAATAAACATGAAGTGTTCTACGTGGTTGGATATCTAAATGGTTGGAATTTTTAAGTGCAGGCATACAAAAAAGATAGAAATGCAACCATACATTCCTCCTCTAGAACTTAAAAGATTATACGTCAGAGATGTCAGTTAGAAATCATTGCTGAACGACTCTCGATTTTGAGAAGATCGTACACTAAGTGATCTACATATCCGGGCACCCCCAAAAACATACGTTTCTCACACTAGGTGCATTGTGTTGGCACCTATTGCCAGGTACTCCTAGACATCGTTAGAGAGTAGAAGCGGGCGCTCCACGAAACTCACAGACTTCCATCGTGGTCAGGTGACTGGGTGTCACGTCTTTACACGAGATTTCCACATTCCGAAACATCCCTAGTCCACTGTCTGGGATGTCATAGTGAAGTGGAAACGTGAAGGGACACGTACAGGACTAAAGCGCACAGTCCGACCTCGTCTGTTGACTGACAGAGACAGCCGATAGTTGAAGAGGGTCGTAATGTATAACAGGCAGACACCTATCCAGACCATCACACAGGAGTTTCAAACTGCATCAGGACACACTGCAAGTACTATGGCAGTTCAGCGGGAAGTGAGAAAACTTGGATTTCGTGGTCGAGCGACTTATCATAAGCCACACATCACGTCGGTAAATGCCAAACGACACCTCGCTTGGTGTAAGGACCGTAAACATTGGACGATTGAACAGTGGAAAAACGTTGTGTGGAGTGACGAATCAACGAACACAATGTGGCGATCCGATGGCAGGGTGTGGGTATGGTGAATGCCCGGTGAGCGTATTCTGCCAGCGTGTGTAGTGCCAACAGTAAAATTCGGAGGCGGTGGAGATATGGTGTGGTCGTGTTTTTCATGGAGGGGGCTTGCAAAAATGGTTGAAATGCCTCTGAGCACTATGGGACTTAACATCTGTGGTCATCAGTCCCCTAGAACTTAGAACTACTTAAACCTAACCAACCTAAGGACATCACACACATCCAGGCCCGAGCTACGATTCGAACCTGCGACCGTAGCGGTCACGCAGTTCCAAACTCCAGCGCCTAGAACCGCACGGCCACACCGGCCGGCGGGGCTTCCCCCCTCCGTTGTTTTGCGTATCACTATATAGGTTGATGTTCAAGCGCCTTCTTGCTTCCCTCTGTTGAAGAGCAATTCAAGGATGGCGATTGCATCTTTCAACACAATCGAGCACCTGTTCACCGCCTGTAGCGGAATGGTTACACGACAATAACATCCCTGTAATGGACTGGCCTGCAGAGTGTCCTGACCTGAATCCCACAGAACTCCTTTAGGATGTTTTGGAACGCCGACTTCGTGCCAGGTCTCACCGACCAAGTAACTTTCCAGCACCTGGTTGAACGTATGTCTGCGAGAGTGGAAGCTGTCATCAAGGCTATGGGTGGGCCAACACCATAGTGAATTCCAGCATTAGGGATGCAGGGCGCCACGAACCGGTAAGTCTTTTTCCCATTGTGTTCGGATAGTTTTGATCATATAGTGTATTATGCCCCATGCAAGAAGTAGGAATATCCACCAGAACTTGTGGGAATAAGGCATTTGACTGTTTTCTGGATGTCATACTAATGTTTAGTTATGTCATTTAGTGCTCATAACTTGTATTTTTCCCTCATGAACTTCAATATTTTAAAAAAAATTAATAAATGAAATTAAAACCACAGATGAAATTCAGGTAATTTGAAAGCCCACAAAAATTTGAGTCACATGGTGACTGTCACGTCACTGGCTAGCACGTTGATTCTACTGTCGTACGGCTCATTCACGAAGATATCTCGTTTCGCAATTTACGTTTCAGAAAACGGGTTAAAACCGGTGAGTAGTACCACATTGCGTAAGAACATCTATAAAAACTCCTTAAATATTATTTCTGTGACTTCTAGCCAATGAGGAGATACGTAGAATGTGGTTCCAACTGCTCGTAGAGATCCAGATGAGATAATGGTAACTACCTGTGTTTACTTCTATGAGTATCATGATTATGCAAGCAAACGCTCCATATGAAACTTATTATTCTATTATGTGAAATACATGAAATGTATTCGCAGTTGCGGATATGGAAAACCATCTGCTGAATAACGGAACGACGACAGTGAAAATTTGTGCCAGAACTGGAATCGAACACGGATTTCCCGCATATCGATATTGCACTGCCTGTGTTATTCCGAATTACGATGCAATGTACCTTCGCATGCAATATTGTTTGTGGGTTGTTTTCGAAGAATGAAGAGACCATAAATGCATCAATTTTCGGAAGGTTACCTCCATCAACCTCCATAAAAGTTGTAGAAACATTATCCGTCACTAAATAACTACACTGTTTCCAGAAGAGGAGTGGAAAAACACTAGCAACTTCGTGTAATACTCCTATAACACACGAAAGCTTCATCTTACTGCTGGCCTGTGACGTCTCCAGAGCTTCAGCCAAAACAGAGCGTTTTCGATCACATGACCGAACCTTGAAGTTTTGTGATATTTTAGCTTTAATTACACAGAAATAAAAGACTATATTTAGAATACTGACTGAGAATACTACTTCAGTGTTATAATTTTTCAGAATGATAACAATCCGAAGCATATTTTTAACATAAGAGAATAGCCTATTCTGCAACAGCACGATCCCGGCCATTTGAGATTCTGGTTTACCGTCCCCCGATACTGATGTGTCTGCTGATCGAGGTCCTCCCACTTCTGTTACACGTATACATGGGTTCTGGAGGCATTATTGGCATGTAGGATCTCTACGACAGCTGCCGACTAACACTCGAAGTGACACACACATTGTTGAATTGGCAGTGCAGGATCTTCCAGCCAGGTCACGTATCTTTGGTCAAGAACTGGTCGTGTTTGGAGTGAGATAAATATCGAAGAGAGCGGTGTGACGACATTCGGAGCAACACAAACTGTAGGCACGGCGGCCATTGTTGCAGATTCCCTTGGCACGGAAGCAGAGGCGCACGCGCAGAGATGCGCACAACAACAACATTAACAACAACCCCCCCCCCCCCCCCAGAGATGAGGCCCCTTCCACACTTGTCCGGCAGACGTCTAAACGGCACCGCGCACACGGTGTGCCACTTTGGTGATTTCTCATCCCTCCGACTACTGTTGTGCACGTCACAGTACAGCGGATCCTTTTATTTTCTTCTTTTCCATTCTTGGAGCATAGTTACAGCGAAATGAAACGTGAACAAACGCTGGCATAGGTCTTAATTCATCGTCGCTTCAAATGAAAGAGAAAGAGAAAGAGAATACAGTGTCTTCATCCAGTTAGTGTAAAAAACGCTCTATTTGAAGAGCGCCTGAGAAGTTCTTGTAATACATTCAAATGAGTGAATCGTCATTCGATGGATTACACTGGCGACTGGAGGATTTGCTACGGCTGAGGAACACTTTTTTTCCGGCGATATATGCTGTTTATACAAATGATGCCTGTTGCTATCAGGTAAGTGAAATAAAAATGCTATTACAGCATACGGTCTTAATAATTTTTACTTCGCTTCGCATTATTAATTGGGTAACTAATTACTGCAGGGATAGAGGCATAAGGAAGTATACGGGGCCGGTTCAACTAGCAGTATAACACACCATTTTTCTCGGCTAATTTCGGTTGAAAAAATGCGATGTTTGTTCTGATACCCCCAGGGAAATATTTCTGCTTCAGTCCCTATAGTTTCATGAAATTCCGATAGGTGGCGGCGCTATGCGTCTGTAACGGAGTTGCGTTCCAAACAGACAGCTGTCACTGGGTATCTTCCGGCCGCAAACATGAACATTGCAGATATTCATAAACGCATGCAGAACGTCTACGGGCATGTGACAGTGAACAAAAGCACGGTGAGTCGTTGGGCATGGCGTCTCACATAATCGCATCAAGGTCGCGCAAACCTATCCGATTTCCCGCGTGATGGCCGGCCGCTCGCAGCTGTAACTACGCAATGTTGGAACGTGCCGACACGCTCATTCGAGGTGATCGACGTATCACGATCAGGACACCTCGCTGTTCATCTGTACGTGTCTATTGGTGATGCTGACACACTCGTCTATCAGTTGGGGTACGCAAGGGTGTGTGCCCTCTGCGCTACTCGCCGCCTGACGCAAAGACCGTAAAGAGCAATGAAAGACCATCTGTGCGGAATCGCTTGCGCGTTACTAAGCAGAAAGTGACAATGTTTTGTCGAACATCGTCACAGGCGATGTAACATGGGTTCATTACTTGGAAGGAAACAAAACGGCAATCCAAGGCCTGACGTCACACTTCCTCGCCTCCGAAGAAAAAGTTCAAAGCCTCACCTCATCCGCTAAAGTAATGGCGACAGTCTTCACCACTTCAACGTGTTCATCGCCCCCAAAATGCGAATCAACTAACCTGTAAGACAATGCAAGGCCTCACACGAGTCTGCCTACCCGAGAGGAGCTCACAAGACTTCGCTGAACCGTCCTCCTTCATCCATCCTGCAGCCCAGATGTCGCACCTTGCATCTACTGTCTGTTGGACCCATTAGAGAATGCCCTCCTCGGGAAGCAGTAGGTGCATAATGAAGAAGTTAATGATGCAGCGAGAAATTTGCTCCGACGTCGAACAGTAGAGTGGTACAATACCAGCACACAGGCCCTGACAGAGAGGTGGTGTAAGAGTGTCGCATTGAACATACGAGTAGATTACGTAGAAAAAAAGGGTTTTGTAGCCAAAAGAGTGTCAAATAATATGGTATATTGTAGTCCTGAATAAAACCAACCGACTTTCAAAAATAAAATGCGATGCACTAGTTGTTGAGTGCCCCTCGTATTATTCAAAAGTTTCAGAAGGAATTTGTCCATTTACTTACATTCAGTACTGAGTAGCGAATGGATAATTTTTAAAACATTTTTGAACGTGGGTCTTGCCTTTTCTGTAGACACTTCAAGAGCGTGTGTCGTTTTGCATAACTTACCTGACAGAGGCGGCTTAGAAACGGGAGATACGTTATCAATAGTTGGAAGTTAGAGAGTTCATGCAACTAGACAGACACGTGATACAATTTCAGGAAAAAAGATCAGGATCATAATTAAGGGTTGCTTGTTTACTGAAGCTTCAATGCGAGATGCTTTTAATAATTTCCGCAACGAAATTCTGTCTCGAAAAAAGAGATTCTGGTCACACATAAAGCACACCTGAGGCAACATTGCCACAATCAATACCTTCACTGCGCGATAACAACGGTGAAGTCACTGATGACAGTGCCACTAAAGCAGAGTTATTAAACACGGTTTTCCGAAACTCCTTCACCAAAGAAGACGAAGTAAACATTCCTGAATTCCAATCAAGAAAAACTGCCAATATGAGAAACATAGAAGTAGATATCCTCGGTGTAACAAGGCAGCTTAAATCACTTAATAAAGGCAAGGCCTCCAGTCCAGATTGTATACCAGTCAGGTACCTCTTAGAGTATGCTGATAAAATAGCTCCATATTTAGCAATTATATACAACCACTCGCTTACAGAAAGATTACCTGAAGACTGGAAAATTGCTCAAGTGACACCAATACCCAAAAAGGGAAGCAGGAGTAATCCGCAGAATTACAGGCCTATATCACTAACGTCGATTTGCAGTAGGGTTTTAGAACATATACTGTATTCGAACATTATGAAATACCTCGAAGAAAACGATTTATTGACAGATAGTCTGCACGGATTCAGAAAATATCGTTCTTGTGAAACACAACTAGCTCTTTATACTCATGAAGTAATAAATGCTATCGACAGAGGATGTCAAATTGATTCTATATTTTTAGATTTCCAGATGGCTTTCGACACCGTTCCTCACAAGCTTCTTCTAACCAAACTGCGTGTCTACGGAGTATCGCCTCAGTTCTGCCACTGGATTCGTGATTTCCTGTCCGAAAGGTCACAGTTCGTAGTAATAGACTGAAAGTCATCGAGTAAAACAGAAGTAATATCCGGCGTTCCCCAAGGAAGTGTTATAGGCCCGCTATTGCTCCTGATCTATATTAACGACATTGGAGACAATCTGAGTAGCCGTCTTAAATTGTTTGCAGATGATACTGTCATTTACCGTCTTGTAAAGTCATCAGATGACCAAAACAACTTGCAAAATGATTTAGATAAGATATCTGTATGGTGCGAAAAGTGGCAATCGACCCTGAATAAAGAAAAGTGCGAAGTTATTCACATGAGTACTAAAAGAAATGAGCTAAATTTCAATTACCCGACAAGTCACACAAATCTGAGGGCTGTAAATTCAACTAAATACGTAGGATTACAATTATAAATAACCTAAATGGGAACGATCACATAGATAATATTGTGGGTAGAGCAAACCAAAGACTGCGATTCTTTGGTAGAACACTTAGAAAGTGCAACGGATCTACCAAAGAGACTGCATACACTGCGCTTGTCCGCCCTATTCTGGAGTATTGCTGTGCGGCGTGTGATCCGCGTCAAGTGGGACTGACGGATGGCATCGAAAAAGTACAAAGAAGGGCTGCTCGTTTTGTATTATCGCGAAATAGGGGAGATGGTGCCACAGAGATGATACGTGATTTGGAGTGGCAATCATTAAAACAAAGGCGTTTTTCGTTGCGACGGGATCTTCTCATGAAATTTTAATCACCAGTTTTCTCCTCCGATTGCGAAAACATTCTGTTGGTACCCACCTACACAGGGAGAAATGATCATCACGCTAAAATAAGAGAAATCAGGGCTCGCACGGAAAAATTTAAGTGCTCGTTTTTCCCGCGTGCCGTTCGAGAGTGGAACGGTAGAGAGACAGCATGAAGGTGGTTCATTGAACCCTCTGCCAGGCACTTTATTGTGAATAGCAGAGTAATCACGTAGATGTAGATGTAGATGTAGATGTAGAAGCTAGTTCCGTATAGCAGCGGTATTCTAACATATAATTTTTTGAGAAAATTGTTATTAGTCCATTCAGAATCAACTCATTTTTGAAAATTGAACAATAAAATCTCTTTGAGTGATTGAATAACTTATTTATGGTTTTTCCTTTTTTTTTCCTTGCCGTAAACGTTTTGAAGACACCCGCTCAGATCTTAGATTACATCGATTCACCCGCTCTTTTGTATGAATCCTGTCCTTATAATACTCTAGTGTTCAGTCCCATAAAACTGGCTGTTTATTCGCAGTAGTTAGCCACACCTTCCAGCTATCTCTCTAAATAGTCACCACTCCGATTTACACATTCGTCGTGGCTCGGGACAAACTTTCCAGTACCCTCGTCACAGAAAGCAGCCGCCTATGCTTTCGGCCAATTCTCTTCGCTGGTCTGCCTTTTGTTGTTCGGTTTGTGCCAAAATGTTGTCTTTGTAGCCAGCAAGCGGTTTATGTGAGCACAGATGAACAACGATGACATTTATGTTATGTGGGCTGCATAGATTCAGGCGAAATCTTTCACCAGATCCACGTACTTGACAGGAGACACTGTGTAAGTACGCTGTTTAGTTTTTTTCTTTTATTGGTAACGCCACGTAGCGCTCTGTATGAAAATCACTGGCTATGCTGAGCGAAGTCTGTGGCTGGTTTGCATTGTTGTTGGCTATTGTAGTGTTGGGCAGTTGGCTGTTAACAGCGCGTAGCGTTGCGCAGTTGGAGGTGAGCCGCCAGCAGTGGTGGATGTGGGGAGAGAAATGGCGGAGTGTTGAGAGCGGATGATGTGGACGTGTGTCCATCAGAGACAGTAAATTTGTAAGACTGGATGTCTTGAACTGCTATATATATTATGAATTTTGAACACTATTAAGGTAAATACATTGTTTGTTCTCTATCAAAATCTTTCATTTGCTAACTATGCCTATCAGCAGTTAGTGCCTTCAGTAGTTAGAATCTTTTATTTAGCTGGCAGTAGTGGCGCTCGCTGTATTGCAGTAGTTCGAGTAACGAAGATTTTTGTGAGGTAAGTGATTTGTGAAACGTATAGGTTAATGTTAGTCAGGGCCATTCTCTTGTAGGGATTATTGAAAGTCATATTGCGTTGCGCTAAAAATATTGTGTGTCAGTTTAAGCACAGTCATTTGTAATTTTTCTAAGGGGACGTTTCAACTGTTGTTTTAGGCATTTCTACGTGATCACTTTGCGCTCTGAAGTGAAATGAGCGACGTGAAGCTATCGATAGGCGTACTGCAGACACTGCCAAACACCTCTGTGCAACGTTTCATCGGATTTTCACACTAGTTTCCATTTCGCACGTAGGTCTTACCCCATACGGGTTGCTCGTTACCGTTTCATTCACAACCTATCGTTTATCTTCGGATACCTATCCTCTCCCTCTCCCTTTCCAGTCCACATCTCCTATCCCTCGACTAACTTCCTTCAAAATGTTTCTGTGGTGTCACCGCCAGACACCACGCTTGCTAGGTGGTAGCCTTTAAATCGGACGCGGCCCGTCAGTATACGTCGGACCCGCGTGTCGCCACTATCAGTGATTGCAGACCGAGCGCCGCCACACGGCAGGTCTAGTCTGAGAGACTCCCTAGCACTCGCCCCAGTTGTACAGCCGGCTTTGCTAGCGATGGTTCACTGTCTACATACACTCTCATTTGCATAGACGACAGTTTAGCATAGCCTTCAGCTACGTCATTTGCTACGACGTAGCAAGGCGCCATATTCAGTTACTATAATCAATATTTACAAGAATTTATCCTGAACACATAATATTGTGAATCATGTACCGTCAAGAGCGACGTTCGTCATTAATGGATTAAAGTTAAGTATCAAACTAATTACGTCCGCTTTCTGAATTCTCATTCCTTGTCATGTTCCAGACCTCACGTCAGTATAGTTCTTCCCTCCTCACGCCAGCCTGCGTGAGCTAAAACGCGTGCAATTCGGTCTCCACTCTCAACACGGTGTTGGCTCTTCTGCTAACACAAAAGTTTACACCTGCCATACTTGCACAATTGTCGTTCTTGTCGGCAACTGAATCGTGAAATTTACTGTCGACGTAGTCTCTACCAATGGCCTCTGGTACTTCACAAAAAAACTTCCTGGCCTTTCCCCTAGGGGTATACGATGTTGACAGCATCAGCCACTGACCAGCCATATACTGTGGTATTCTTGCCGTATGCCCCACTGCTTCTTCTTGTTTCGCCAGTGCTCGTGTATTTGGCCTCTGTAATGTATTCGAAATTCCCCTAATCAGTCTGGAAAATTCCTTAACAGACTCTCCAGTCTTCCTTTACTTCGTTTTCAATATATCGAACGGTGACGGCCTTTTACAACCACATACTACTTCGTATTGCGATAATCCTGCATTCGTATGCTGTTTTGAGCTATAGCCAGAGACGACCAACTCCAGACATACCAGTTGGTGTGGTGTGAGCCAACGTAGTCTCCAGTCATCTTCCTGATTGTCCTATGCACTCTTTCAGTTGTTCCATTGGCTTATGGATGGGGAGGACTCGTCCTTAACTCCTTCACATTCAATTAATCACACAGGTGCTTGAATAAAGCTGACACGAAGTTCGTTCCTTGGTCTGTTACTATTGTTTCAGGCACACTATACTTCAGCATCCAATTATTCACAAGTGCTTGTGCTACAGTTGCTACCTGTTGGCTTGGAATCGCGACCAATTTAGATATCTTGAAAAATGATATTTGACTGTGAGTACATGCTTAATTCTCTACAGGTGTTTTATTGAATGGACCTAAAACATCAATCCAAAGAAATATGAATGGTGCTAATGCGTCAGGTAACCTGTCCAATTGTTCTCTTGATCGGCACAAATCCGCTCTCTGTGCGCATTTTAAGCAGTTCCTCAGTCTGTTTACGTCCGTCTCACTATTCCTCCATCAGTACCTTTCTGCTACCCTTTTGTTGGCAGATCTGTAGCGTCCATGATCCGCTAATATTTGATCGATAGCTTCTTGTAGCACTCTATTCCTTAGCTTCGCTGGTAACACTACCCATAGTCCCAACTTGGTTTCTCGGCATAACAACCCTTCCTGCATACAAAACGCTGACTGCAAAAAATATTGCTTATATTCGTCATCTGCTCTCTGTGCAGTTTTCCATTCGTTATACTCTGTCACCAATACGTAATACTGCTACTTTTCTACTTAAGCCATCCACATTTCTGTCCTCCTTCCCAGGTTTATGCGTGATTTCAAAATCGAGTTCAGTCTTACTGGCCATTGCGTCAACCTACTAGAAGGATCCTTTAATCCCAACAACAATTTTATTGCAGCATCATGTTATTATTCTAAACCTTTTACTGTACAGATAACAACTGAAATATGTGCTTCCATAAATAAAGCTTGACAATGTGCAGTAATTTCTTTCTGAAGAATTTAGTTATCTTGATGCGCAAGCTACCGGATTTTCTACGCCTTGTAGTCCTTGTGACGACACACAGCCAAGTGCCTGCTTTGATGCATGAAAGGTAAGTCAGACTCTCCATTGAAGTCTGGAAATACCAATATAAGAGTCGATCTTGTGTTGTGGTCCAGAGTTTGATGCAGCTCTCCATGCTACTGTATCCTGTGCAAGCTTCTTCATCTCCCAGTACCTACTGGAACCTACATCCTTCTCAGTCTGTTTACTGTATTCATCTCTTGGTCTCCCTCTACAATTTTTACCCTCCACGCAACCCTCCAATACTAAATTGGTGATCCTTTCAAATGGTTCAAATGGCTCTGAGAACTATGGGACTCAACTGCTGAGGTCATTAGTCCCCTAGAACTTAGAACTAGTTAAACCTAACTAACCTAAGGACACCACAAACAACCATGCCCGAGGCAGGATTCGAACCTGCGACCGTAGCGGCCTTGCGGTTCCAGACTGCAGCGCCTTTAACCGCACGGCCACTTCGGCCGGCTGGTGATCCTTTGATGGTTCAGAATATGACCTACCAACCGATCCCTTCTTCTAGTCAAGTTGCACCACAAATTTCTCTTCTCCCCAATTCTATTCAGTACCTCCTCATTAGTTGTATGATCTACCCATCTAATCTTCAGCATTCTTCTGTTGCTCCACATTTCTAAAGCTTCTATTCTCTTCTTTTCTAAACTATTTATCGTCCACGTTTCACTTCCATACATGGCTACACTCCATACAAATACTTTCAGAAACGACTTCCTGACACTTAAATCTATACTGGATGTTAACAAATTTCTCCTCTTCAGAAACACTTTGCTTGCCATTGCCAGTCTACATTTTATATCCTCTCTACTTCGACCATCATCAGTTATTTTGCTCGCCAAATAGCATCACTCTACTTTAAGCGTCTCATTTCCTAATCTAACTCCCTCAGCATCACCCGATTTAATTCCTTTGTCGATCTCAAAGCTTCTTTTAGCTCCTTAAAAGCATGCCGGCACTCTTCTGACCACACAAATTTAGTCCTCTTTTTTAAAAATTGTATCAACGGTCTGATAATATCAGCAAATCTTTTTTACGAACTAGCGGTAATAGTTCGCCACTCCTAACAATAATTGCAACTCCTTTACAGATACCGGTACAGGAAATTCAAGTAACTAATTAATCTTGGGCCTGTCTTAATCCCACCTTTAGTTGTGATATGACCTACGTATGCTACCTCTTCAATCACAAAATTACACTTTACTGTGCTCAACGTTCACTTCGCAGCTTTTAACATTAGGATACATCCCTGTACCACATCATTCATATAGCCCATTATGTCATCGAGATACACTATGCATTGCGGTGGTTTTGAACCTCAGAGCACTCCACCCAACAATCTCTGAAACGTTGTAGGTGCACGTTTTAATCCGAATATCATTTTTCTGCATTGGTAGTGTCCCCAGGATGCCGAAAACGCTGTTTTGTGTCGATGCTATGGTGTAACCATAACCATAACCATAACCATAACCATAATTACCGTTCAAATCCAGTATTGAAATATATTTCCAATGTCCCAAAAAAATTTATGTGATTTTTGACGGATGGTGGGCGAATCTTACAGTTTTCACATTCTGATGTCTGCAATCACAACAAAACATTTATTTTCGTGTTCCGTCCGTTGATTCTTTTGACATTATGATTATTTCTGCCCGCTATGCACTACTATTTTCTTCAGTTTTTCCATCTTTCGGCTGTTGATCAATAAATTCCTACAAAATTGGCTGCAAGTAAGTAGGTGTTCTGTACGGTTTGCGGTAGACTGGTGATTTCATTTCCTGTTGGTATGCAGTGCCGTGGAATGTGTGTAGGCAGTAATTGACGTTTTGAAAAACATAAATGCCTCAATTCCAAAAGTAACTTTTGCTTCCATTCTCTATTGGATCCCTCTAGGTGCTTCACTTTTCTTCGTAATGCAGTCCGGCGACTGTCCATGGGTGACATTCTTCTTCCTCCAGGATATCCATATTAGCGATTAACAACACCTTTGTTAATCCTATGTCCTCTGCGGTAAAATATTCTAGGTCCTTCTTTTCACCCTTTATTTCTAGTACGCCCAACTAAGCATCTCATCTGATTAATATCTCCTTCTCTTCTGACGGTTCGAACACACACAAAATTCCTGGTGGCCAAACTGGATTCAACAATGACCCAAAGTGATTCCCCGGTACACCTAGGAGCGAATCAAGTCTTATTGTGATCGTTTGCGGTTTAATCGGTTCGTCTTTCGCTACAGACCCCCTGGTGGCATCACTACACTGATTATGGCTTCATTTAACTGAAACATCACGTTCCACCCGATGTTGCCAAAGATCAATTATGGCACAAGGCTGATAGAAGAAATCTAATTCGAGAATCATGTCGTAGTTCCCACTCATGTGCGGCACAATCTCTAGATATTGTTTGAATTGAAACATATCAAAGAAAAGTCCATATCCACTGATCCTAATGGTATGACATCTTTATCCCTCACTCAGTTTGTACCATGGTACGTCCCACTGCCTACATTTCACCAGACCACTAATATCCTGCAACCTTTTTCACCTGCTGTTGCCCTTACCATACAGTCCACCTCTGTATACGATTTCCTAGCATATAGTCTTACCAGGGAATGACCATAGGTGGATCTGGGAATCCAGTTGGTGTTTAATACCTCTATTCTTCCACGGTCCTCTACTTCTAAAACTACAAGGTGACAATTATCGAACGATATGAAATAAAATCGTCAAAACTTCCGAACGGTTTGCGTTAGGACGTTCAAACTGCACTGTTGGCCCTGGGGCATGATGAAAATTAATATGCGCATGCGCATGTGACTTGTTGTTGTCGGCCACTTTCATTTGGATGGGTTCGTCAAATAAGCAAAATTGGCGCGTTTGGGGGACTGAGAACTGATTTCGCAATGAAGTTTCTTCACCCTCAACGAGTGACTGTGTGGTGTGCTATGTCCAGTCACGGAATAATCGGTGTGATATTCCTTGATGGCATGGTGGCCACCGAAAGGTACATGAAGGTTTTGGAAGATGATTTTATCTCCATTATCCAAAGTGACCCTGATTTCGACAGGATGTGATTTATGCAAGACGAGGTTCGACACCATCGAAGCAGGAGAGTGTTTGATGTCCTGGAGGAGGACTTAGGGGACTACATTCTGGCTTTGGGGTACACAGAGTCCACTAGCATGGGCCTCGATTGGCCGCCATAATCTCAGAATCAGAACACATGCGAGACCTTTTTGTGGGGCTATATTAACGACAGGGTGTGCAGTAATAACTCCAAAACCTTCGTGGAACTTAAAAAGCCGTCCAGGAGGTCATCGGCTGCAACGACGTTCCGACACTTCAGCGGGTCATGCAGAATTTCACTATTGGTCTGCACCACATCATCGCCAATGATGGGAGGCATATCAGACATGTTATAGCCTAACTCCGAACGTATGTAGTGGCGTTTGGGTGTTGAATAAAGTGTGTGAACGCCGCAGTTTGTAACTAATTTACGTTTCTTTTCATAGTAATTTTCACCCTGTATTACGTTCTCTTACTGTATAACATGACACTGTCGCCTTACAGGCCCCATTCGTCCTCACACACTATAGCTAACCGCTCTGCTGTGCGCAGATCAGTCGGACCACTTGTCCACACACATCTCAACATTTCCGCACGCAATCCTCTCAAAAAGGCATCGGGCGCCCTCTGCTCAGCTTCTTGCAGTATAATTTCATTGACTATAGCATTCTGCCCTAATTCATAGATACATCCATTAATTTTCCTTATCCTACCCACAATTTGTTCCACAGTTCCCGTAATTATGTTAGTTATTACCAATAACTGTTTCCTATAGTTCCGGCACTATTTCGTTATGTATATCTCTGAATTAACCCTTCTTTAAATTCTTAGAGTGATGTGGCTCCCTTAAAAGCTTCTGTATACAGTACATAAGCCTTAGCTTTCCCTGTAAGTCTCTGTTTCGTAACACTCAATAATTCCTTATCAGATCAACCTTGAACGTCAGCCAGATTTCCCTCAAAGGTCTACACATCTCCGGTCGTCTTGCAAGATAAAGGAGCAATTAAACATGCGACTGACAAATCTACACTCTGTTGTGATGATTGTGAATCAATGCACGCTGTTCTGTATTATCCGCAATGCTACTTTTTCTAACAATCGTATACACACTGTTTCCAGCTCTGACACACCTTGTGTCTCTGATCCTGTCGAAGCTTTGTCCTTAACAACACTCATTTTGAGAACTAATATTTACAAGTCAAGAAAATAGAATACATCATCTCAATTCTTACATACAGTCATGAGCCATCTTGTCTCCTGCTATTGCCTAGCCATATGCCCCTGATGATTAATTGTATAACATTTTACTGGAAGTTGTCCCGTACATATTGCTGAGAGACCCTCACAGTTACGCTGTTCACATCTAACAGGGCCTAATAGATTGTGACTTCTATCACTCCTAAAACTAGACAAATCCACTAGTTCTCTACTCACAATGAAATGTAATTTACATAACACATGACTGTCAAGTCGTTTCTCCATGACCAAAAGGCCGGCCGGTGTGGCCGAGCGGTTCTAGGCCCTTCAATCTGGAACCGCGCAACCGCTACGGACTCAGGTTCAAGTCTTGCCTCGGGTATGGATGTGTGTGATGTCAGGTTAGTTAGGTTTTAGTACTTCTAAGTTCTAGGGGACTGATGACCTCCGATGTTAAGTCCCATAGTGCTCAGAGCCATTTGAACCATTGTTTTTGTACCAAAGAGCAATTTCTTTGGGTACCAAGATTAACGTGTTGTAACGCAGGGGCCATTCCTGGAACCCTAAATTAGCTGTGGCATAGCATTAATATTAGTATTTCTTCTTATAATATATATATATATTTTATCACAAAGGGATCGAGTATTTCATCTTGAAGTATGCAACTCAGGCTGACATTGCCAGAATCTTCATGTCTATTCTGACGTATCACACTCTTGCGTTCCTCAAGAGGATTCTGTATGTGTCATAATTGTATTAAGGGGGGTAGGAGCAGGACACTCTAGAATTTATTTAATTTATGAAACAATGAATGAACTATTATATTTTAAACGTCATATTTAGAAAAAACACAAATTTTATAGTAATTACCTCAACTCTTACGACAGTTTTTAATAGATTTGGAAAATTCTAGAGTTTCATACACCTTTAAGTATGGTTTGTACGCTGTATAAAATTCATCGAAGAATCTCTCATACGTATGAAGAAAAGTGTACCTATAGCAACAAATACTGCCATTAGTAAGTGAAAAAAAGATTAAATTTCACAGGTAAAAAAAAAATAATTTCATTATGTTTTCGAACTTCCACTCCAATGAGTGTGAATTCTGATTCCTTCCTGGTCATGCTGACAAAGTTTTATGAATTTATTTGTAAAAGTATAGACAGTGGAAATTAAGATGTCCTGTGATGCCTCTCCTGCACCAAGTCGGCCCGTTTGACGTCCTACCCCCCTTAAAACAACTGCACACGTCGCTGTACTAAAGACACTGCAGCTGACCACTACTGTGGGAGTGTGTAGCATGTGTGGAAGCTCAGCAGTTGCCCTGTGCCGTTTAGATGATAGCAGGACATGCTGCGCAAATGCGAAAGACCCCATATGGCTCTCCACAACGCGTGCGTGTATGTGGGGCCGTACAAATTTGACAAAAATGAAATAGAACTAGCACCATATCCATCTTTTAGACGCGTCGCTGTTCTGCGCACCACATCACTCTTATGTACAGATTCTACTCATCATCTTCATATGGGTGCAGTCAGCGCCTGAAGTGACGATTGGGGTGCTACTAGGTACGTAACTCGATCACCCCTTGTCAGCATATGCTGTTATTTAGTCTTGAGCGCTGATATTGCTGATGTCTTAAGGTCTCTGCCGTTCAGATCTTAGAGATCTCCATGACGTCACCAGATAACGAAAACTGCTTGCTTTTCTTGCTGTCCTGACCTACCTCGATGCATTGGGTGTTGGACTGTTTCTCAGGTTAGTACTTTCTCCACATCTCTCATCCAATGAAAACATTGGTCGTAGGTGACCGAGATACTTCCACGCTACCAACAGATGCCCCACACTTTTGATGACGTCTGGCAATTAGGTGAGACAGTATGGAATGACACACCCATACGCGAAATCCAAGGTCCCTTCGATTCGATGCCCCACTACGGTATTGTTGGTGCCAGATGCGACGGTTCTGCGTCCTTAATTCCTCCACCTGTACACCTGCAAATAACCAACAGATCTGACCATGTACTCTTTCAACTGTTGTGCATACTCACAGTAGAGAAGATTACATTTTATGCCAACCTTCCTGATGCGACCATCTTAATGACTTGCAGTTTAGTTTAACGCTATTGTGGTACCTGACGTATTTTGTGTCTTAAGTAAAAACTATTTTGCTTAGGTGAACGTGACACATCCATTTAGAGCATACTGTAGTCTTAGTCTGTCTCGGTTCGCTGGCAATGTTAATTCATGTATCACACCAAAGTCGCTAGCAGACGATGAAAAGATAGAGAAAGCACATGACAATGTTGAAGGGGTACTGCAGTACGAAAAAGACTAAATAGGAGAAAGGCTAATTGAGTTCTCCAATTAATTTCACATGGAAACAGCGAATACTCTGTTCAAGAATCATAACAGGAGGAGTTGTACTTGGTGAAGTCTCAGAGATGGGAAGATTGCAACCGGATTACATCATGATCAAACATTCTGAAATCAGATATCGGATTATAAGGCGTACCAAAGTGGAGATGTTCAATTCAATTTTAATGTATGTGAAATCTTATGGGACTTAACTGCTAAGGTCATCAGTCCCTAAGCTTACACACTACTTAACCTAAAGTACCCTAAGGACAAACACACACCCGTGCCCGAGGGAGGACTCGAACCTCCGCCGGGACCAGCCGCACAGTCCATGACTGCAGCGCCTTGGACCGCTCGGCTAGTCCCACGCGGCCAAGTGGAGATACAGACTACAATAAATACATTAGTGTTCACGAAGACTAGCCTGAATTTTAAGAGAATCGTCCACGAGAATCATTATGGAATGAAGTGGGACACTGAAGTACTGAGGAATGTTGATACGCTTTTGAAGTTCCGTTGAAATATGGAAACTGCAACAAGGAGTACCAGAGTAGGAAGTTTAGTTGAAGAGGAGTGAATATTTTAAAAAATGGCAGTCACAGATGTTGAACAGACAAACATACGTACAAGAAAGGTAAAAGTAAAGAAACGTTGCCTAATAGAAAAAAATACTTTAACTGAGCGACGAAACTACAAAAATGTTCAGGGAAACATAGAAATTCAGCATTATAAATCCCTTAAGAGTGAAATAAGGAGGAAGTGTAGGTCAGCGAATCGGCTGCTGGAAATGTGTGAACAATGCTGAAACGTCGGGAGGACTGACACAGCGTATAGGAAATTTAAAAGAAACGTCCTTGAAATTAAAGGCAAGTGTGGTAACATTAAGTGTGCATGATAATTCCGCTGTTAAATGCAGAGGATAGAGTGGTGAAAACGTTACACTGAAGGCTTGCATGATGAGGACAGTTTTCCTGATGAGTTGACAAAAGAAGAAACTTCAGCCAATGCAGAAAGCAAAGTGGATCCAGTATTACAGTCAGAGTTTGGAAGAGCGCTAGAGGGCTTGAGGTCGTACAGGGCAGAAAGGGAGACAACATTCCATCGGAATTTCTAAAATCATTGGGAGAAGTGGCAACCAAAAGACTACCCGATTTGGTGTGTTGGTGAATGTATGAGACTGGCGACATACCATTAGACGTTCGGAAAAGTGTCACCCACAAGACAGCAAGCGGAGATAAATGCGAAAACTATAGTACTGTCAGCTTAACTGTTCGTGCACCCAAGCTGCTGACAAGACTACTATACAGAAGAATGCACCAGGAAATAAGTTTGTTAGATGACGATGGGTTTGGCCTTAGGAAACGTAAGGGAAGCAGAGAGGCAGTTCGCCGTTGCCCTTGTTAATTAAACCAGGACTGAACAAAAAATCGAGACACCTTCTTAGGATCTGTCGAACTAGGAAAACCTCTCGAAAATATAAAATGGTGCAAGATGTTCAAAATTATGAGACAAAAATGAGGAAGATATAGGGAAAGACGTATAATATGCAGTATGTATAGGCACCAATTAGAAACATAAGACTGAAAGACCAAGAATGAAGTGTTCTGATTAAAAATTGCGTTTCATCCCTATTGTTCGGTCATCGAAGAAACAAAGACGGAATAGAAGCGAAGGTTCAGGAGTGAGATTAAAATTGAGAGTGAAAGGATATAAATGATAAGATTCCTTGGTCACACTGCCATCCTTTGTAAAAGTTAAGAGGAATTACAGTATCTGTAGAATGCAATGACCAGTCTCTCGAAAGCGGAATAGAGATCGAGAGTAAACCAGAAAAAGACGAAAAATCGGGAGAAATCAAAATAACCAGCACAGATTATACGGTCGCGATGCTGGGCAGCGGGAGACCGCAGGACGCAGCCATGTCCGACCTGTTGTAGCGTATATGCAACAATATGTAACGTATATGCTACAAATACATGGCGTAGCAACAGTCAATATTGCCATGTTCGTCTGTGAAACTGGACTCGATAAGGAACCTGAGCTATCAGTAAACGGAATCTAACCTGCATCACACTATGTGCATGTTGTATGAGTGTCAGTTTCACTGTCATTTAAGCCCTCGACAGGTCGTTGCCTTAAAAACTAAACAATAACATTTGGATAAGCTATCTGGTTGCGTTTTTGTCCAAGAATTTACAAGTGGTACAGAATTTGACTTGTGCAACGGAATTTACTGGACTAGAGTACATGATATGTTGTGGGGTGTCAGTATCTCTGTTTTGGCCATACGTTTTACACTCACCTCTTTATATAACTGTCTTTGTCCATGTGGTTTGCAGCAGCTCGCAGCAACAGCAGCTAAAGCTTATTGTTGCTAAGAATGAATTTAATAAAAAGGAGATTGCTTGGGTCTTGTTAACTACTAAATAACTTTTGAGAAGGGATTTCATTAATTAAGTCTATTTAAAACTTCAGAATCATCATGAACAAGTATTAATAATGACAATGACCAATGACATACGTGTCAATAATGTCTGAGTGCCAGGTTAACAAATTATTTCAATTTCAAAGTCACATTAATATTTAGTAGCCACAGCATATTATTTAGATACGGAGAATGATTATGATTATTTGGCGGGTAAGGAGGCTTCTTTCACTGACAAGCAAAACATGGGATTATTGCAAACTCGGACTAACAGTCACGGGTCTAGCTCTGCGATTGGTTTCGCGCTATGCTTGCGAATTGTACCTTGAATTCCATCTTAAAGCGTAGTTAAGACATCGAAATCTCTCCTGGCTATATAAACGAAATCAGGCCTTGAGTGTGGTAAGATCTGGAATCACCGACGTGAGGGCAGCGTGACACGTCTTCTGTCTCCGAGTTCTCGACCGACGCTACTCTTCCACACTCGCAGACAGACCTCCTCTCGCAACATGCTTAGAATCGCGCTCCCATTTTTTGCCCTCAGATTGTTACTATCGATATGTGAGTGCTTACACAATGCAGGGGATAACGTTAAGTTGGGTATATTGTTTTATGTAATGGACAGTTCTGTCACACTCCCTACACTGTTTCTAGCTAAACAGAACCAAGCCAGAGGTGATGTATCAATGACCACTAGTTAAGCGCTCAGATCGTGTTAACCGAAATGAACCGTGGAACTATTCGGTTCTTTAGAAAATCAAAATTACAATCTCACCATAGTTATTTAAAGAAAATAGGAAACCCAGGATCACTGGTGATGGACATGCTTGTCATTGTTTTACAATTTTAATTTGACTCAAAACAGACATTATTATAAACTACAATCCGGACATTTACCCTCTTACTGAAGCAATATACAAATTTTCACTTTACATGAATTAAATAAACATGAATAAGAATCATCTTTTGCATCCGCAACCAATATCATAGATAGTAGGCACGGTGAATAATCAATCATAAACAATCGTTCTTGTTTAACCATATCTCAAATGGCTAGTAACACTATACACTTCCAACCCAATGTTACACCGCCACATAATACCAGAACTTCATTAAAACACAAAGATCTTAAAGCCTAATAAAACTGTTCTGCCCACATAAAGGTCCACAGTGAAACATGCTTTTACTAAAAATGCAAAGTGGTCCAACCAACTGGCACACAGGAAATATAACAAGTTTCACATTCATTAAAGATACACAAATGATTAACATAAGTGTTGAATAAGAATGGCTAGTAATAATCAGTAAAACAACATATGGAAACGCTAATATTAACAAAGTGGCCTCACTTAACATTAGAGAACAGCATTAAGGCCCACAGCAGTATTTGGAAGCATAACGCTACAGGCAGCAGTCAATATGAACCTTCACTCCCCACGGCTTGTGCAGAGGCTCACAAGCAGGCGGTATACATTTATATATAGACCGACCGGCCTCACAGTGCGCGGTCCTGCCAAGAATCCATAACCGCGCCGACTCCAGGAGACGAGCAGACTTAACAAATGTGGTTCTAACGGCTCTGAGCACTATGGGACTTAACTTCTGAGGTCATCAGTTCCCTAGAACTTAGAACTACTTAAAACTAACTAACCTAAGGACATAACACACATCCATGGCCGAGGCAGGATTCGAACTTGCGACCGCAGCGGTCGCGCGGTTCCAGACTGTAGCGGCTAGAGCCGCTCGGCAACTCCGGGCGGCCGAGCAGACTTAACAAATGGCCTGCAGCACAAATAGATTTCCACGAAAACAAGGTCAAAACACAGCCACATTGGAATATATAATAAGCATACCCGCAAATTCTTATGGAGCGATACTCCAACAGTGCCCATCTCCCAGTAAATTAGCAGGAAACTTAGAGATCATTTGCAGCTGCCTTAAATCACTTTCAACATTATATAAACATACCAAATCCTGCCGTGACAAATGATTAAACCATTAACTCCACGGCTGCCAGGCGCGTACACAACGGCAACCAGTCCGCAAGCGGTCAATATGTCCTAAAACGAGTTAAAACTTGCATGAAAACCACATAAACCCACACTCCACAAATGATGAGAAACGAAACGACGAACACCAGCCTCCTAAAATAGCCGCTGTGGAACCAAGTTCAGAAACATCTCTGGAAGCTACCCAAACCACAATAAGTTTCAACAGTCTTCTTAGTTAAACACAGAATAACTTGCAGCTTGCAAATTACGAGCTGGGAAATGGTTCAGCGTGAAACGACGAACCCACCACAATTTTGCACGGCAAGGCGCCCAATCATCGGCACTGTAAATGCGATGCGACAAAAGATAAGGACGCCGTGCACGGAGAGGCCCATGCACCACAGTTAGGGACGCAGGCTTGTTTTCAACACAAGTTGGCTAAAACAACGCCGACCGGAGACTCTCCCATCACAAGTTCACTCGGAAAACCCGCCGGGGGGAGCAGTCAAAGATAGCGAGACAGCCGAATATCGATATCAGCGATGCAAGTAGAACACCCTAGCGCCAGCCGCCACGTCTCAACCTCGCATCCTATTTGAGAATCACCCGCCAAAGGAGCAACCCTCAAAACAACTTTCGAGCCAACTTAACCTGGCTCAAGTGTACCGTGAAAACCTTACCCGAGCTAAGCTACTTTACCTTGAAATTCACGAGACTAAGGATCTTAGTAGTTCGGCACGGCCCCTGATATCTCGGCTTAAACTTCCCCTTTACCTCCTGACTCATGGGAGCGACCAAACTGCGGATGAAGACTAAATCGCCAATCTTTCCCAAAAAGGGTTTTCGCCCGTTATTGTACCTGTTTGCCTGCCTCTTATGCGTCAGGTATATGTTATTCCTAGCCCGCTGCCAATTTTCTCTCAAAGCTTCAGGGGTAATCGACGTACGCAACAAATCATTAATACTCCACAAGTTCGAGAAGGGAGAATTAACCGAATACGCAAACATTAACGCATTAGGTGTGATACCAAGGGCCTCATGTATGGTGGAATTAAATGCCTGATTATGCCAAGGAAGACTCAAATCCCATCTACTCGGTGACTTCGAATCGTATATAGTGAAGGCCGCCTTTATGTTGCGGGTGACCCTTTATGCAAAGGACGCCTTTGGATAACAAGGAGTGGTGGTGATATGCTTGAGCCGATGGTTGAAACAAAAGGCCTAGAAACTCCTCGACAAATAGGCCGGAGCATTATCACTCACCAAGGCCGTAGGTGGTCCAAACCATGACATTACTGTAAGTAACTGTCGAGCAGTAATGTCAGACGTATCGCCACGAGTCGGTAGCAACCACACAAAGCGAGAGAAGGCATCAACTACAACCAGGATATACTTTTTGTCACATCTGGTGCGCGGCAAAGTCCGATATAGTCAACAAAGACTATCAAGAGGATAATCTTCCTTTTCAGAATGTAACAGCCCGTGAGGAACACCCAAGCTGGGCTTCGCCCTTTTACATGCCTGACAGCTTAGCAATTAACCGACACACATCGCGATACAATGAGGGACAAACAAAATTGGTGCAAATGGCTTTGAGCACTATGCGTCTTAGCTTCTGACGTCATCAGTCGCCTAGAACTTAGAAGTAATTAAACCTAACTAACCTAAGGAAATCTCACACATCCATTCCCGAAGCAGGATTCGAAACTGCGACCGTAGCGGACCTTTATCTACATAGTCAATTAGCTGCTGAACCTGTGCCAAGGAAATCGGCCGCTGCGCAAAAGTTAAACGCGAACGATCTTGAGGGCGCATCCCTGACAGAAGATGTTCAATATTATCGAGCTCTGATACCAACATGTCAAGAGCAACAGCTCCAATACGTACTCGATCAAAATATTGGGCTAGCGTCTCATCAACGGCTTGTACCCTCCAATAAAAATCACGCTCCCACTGCACTCGTGTTGGATGCGAGAGCTTCCTCCCCAAAATCTTTTGGCGGAGTTCAACCGATGTGCCACGATGCTGCAATTCCTCCGCTAAGATCTTACCATAACACTCCCGAGACATCAGATAAAACAGATACAAAATTGCGCCATGCTCCACCCCCAATGCGTCTGCATGAACTCGCAACCGAACTAACAACCACAACTATCCTTGAATATGATGCAAGGTTTTTATACGTAACTCTAATATACCTTCAAACAATTTTACAATTGGATTCGGCAATTTCAAGAAACAGTCAAAATATCAAGTTTTACATTGTATTCCCCCACCTGTATCCTTACTCTGTACGACAGGCACGCCTTCCAAGCCTACCTTACGTAAAGCAAGCACGACAGCAGAAGATTGCAAATCCTGAACTTCAGAAGCAATCTGATTCCAAATTTTCTGCAATGTGTCACTGAGACAGACATTCATCAAATCCATTAAACAGTTATTGTACTGAGTTAGGTGAGCTTGCACATTGTAAATTTGCCTCTGCGTAAGTGGAGAAGATCGCGAAAAATTCGACTGTGTGAGCAAAATCGTCCACGGATGCTTTAATGCGTGGAAGACACTCACCTACAACCGCGCTGTAATCAACAGGGAGGGAGACTGGGGTATCGGCCGAAGCCGCGCGGAGCAGCGCCGTTAACCCTCAACATTGCCCTCCACGGACAAACCGCGTACGCGCAGCTCATACATTAAGTGGTCGCGGCGCAAATGTGAAATAGCAGGCAAGGTACGTCCACACATGGTGGGCAACCCCCTGAAAGAGCAAAACGTATTAGTGAACATGAACAAACACATGTATCACAAGCTTCGACCATCAACAAGAAGGGTAGAAATGAAACCACCCCCTCGTATCGTTCTGCTACCAATTGAACCTTGGTACTATTCAGTTCTTTAGAAAATCAAAATTAATATCTCACCACAGTTATTCAAAGAAAATAGGGAACCCATGATCACTGGTGACGGACAAACTTGTGATTGTTTTACAATTTTAATTTGACTCAAAACAGAATTGATTAACTTCGGACATTTACCCTCTTACTGAAGCAATATAGAAATTTTCACTTAAATTACATAAACATGAATAAGAGTCACCTTTTGCATGTGCAACCAAAAACATGGACAGTAGGCACGGTGAATAATCAATCATAAACAATCGTTCTTGTTTAACCATAACTCAAATGGCTAGTAACACTATATACTTCCAGGCCAAAGTTACACTACCACATAATACCAGAACTTCATTAAAACACAAAGATCTTAAAGCCTTATAAAACTGAACTGTCCACATAAAGGACCACAGTGAAACATGCTTTTACTATAAATGCAAAGTGGGCCAACCAAGATCGCAAAACTGGCACACAGGAAAAATAACAAGTTGCACATTCATTAAAGATACACAAGTGATTAACATAAGTGTTGAATATGAATGGCTAGTAATAACCCGTAAAACAGGTTACAGGAACGATAATATTAACAAAGTGGCCTCACTTAACTTTAGAGAACAGCGTTAAGACAGACAGCAGTATTTGGAAGCAATAACGCTACGGTCGGCAGGCAATATGAGAGTTCACTCCCCACGGATTGTTAACATGGTCACATAACAGGTGGTATATATATATATATATATATATATATATATATATATATGTGCGTGGTCCTGCCAAGAATCCATAACAGCACCGACGCCAGAAACGAGCAGAATTAACAACTCGCCTGCAGCACAAATACATTACCATGGAAACAAGGTCAAATCACAGCCGCACTGGAATATATAATATGCATTCCCCGAAATTCGTATGTAGAAATACTCCAACAGTGCCCATCTCCCAGTGAGTTAGCAGGAAACTTAGAGATCACTTGCAGTTGCCTTAAGGCACTTTCAACATTAAAAAAACATACCAAATCTTGCCGTGACAAATGATTAAACCATTAACTCTACTGCTGACGGACGAATACACAACGGCAACCAATCCCCAAGCGGTCAATATGTCCTAAAACAAGTTATAACTTACATGAAAACCACTTAAAACACACACCCCAGAAATGATGAGAAACGAAATGAGGAACACCAGCCTCCTTAAAATAGCCGCTGTGGAACCAAGTTCAGAAACATCTCTGGAAGCTACCCAAGCCAAAAGAAGTTTCAACAGTCTTCTTAGTTAAACACAGAATAACTTGCAGCTTGCAAATTACGAGCTGGGAAGCGGTTCAGCGTGAGACGACGAACCCACCACAATTTTGCACGGCAAGGTGCCCAATCAGCGGCACTGTAAATGCGATGCGACAAAAGACAAGTACGGCGTGCATGGAGAGGCCCATGCACCACAGTTAGCGACGCAGGCTCGCTTTCAACACAAGTTGGCTAAATCAACGCCGACCGGAGACTCTCCCATCACAAGTTCACTCGGAAAACCCGCCGGGGGGAGCAGTCAAAGATAGCGAGACAGCCGAATATCGATATCAGCGATGCAAGTAGAACACCCTAGCGCCAGCCGCCACGTCTCAACCTCGCCTTCCTATTTGAGAATCACCCGCCAAAGGAGCAACCCTCAAAACAACTTTCGAGCCAACTTAACCTGGCTCAAGTGTACCGTGAAAACCTTACCCGAGCTAAGCTACTTTACCTTGAAATTCACGAGACTAAGGATCTTAGTAGTTCGGCACGGCCCCTGGTATCTCGGCTTAAACTTGCCCTTTACCTCCTGACGCATGGGAGCGACCAAACTGCGGATGAAGACTAAATCGCCAATCTTTCCCGAAAAGGATTTCGCCCGTTATTGCACCTGTTTGCCTGCGTCAGGTATATGTTATTCCGAGCCCCCTGGAAATTTTCTCTCAAAACTTCAGGGGTGATCGACGTACGCAACAGATCATTAATACTCCACAAGTTTGAGAAGGGAGAATTAACCGAATACGCAAACATTAACGCATTAGGTGTGATACCAGGGGCCTCATGTATGGTGGAATTAAATGCCTGATTAAGCCAAGGAAGACTCAAATCCCTTCTACTCGGTGACTTTGAATCGTATATCGTGAAGGCCGCCTTTAAGTTGCGGTTGAGTCTATCTACAAAGGACGCCTTTGGATAACAAGGAGTGGTGGTGATATGCTTGAGCCAATGGTTCAAATAAAAGGCCTAAAAACTCCTCGCCAAAAAGGCCAGAGCATTATCACTCACCAAGGACGTAGGTAGTCCAAACCATGACATTACTGTAAGTAACTGTCGAGCAGTAATGTCAGCCGTATCGCGACGAGTCGGTAGCAACCACACAAAGCGAGAGAAGGCATCAACTACAACCAGGATATACTTTTTCTCCCTTCTGGTGCGCGGCAAAGTCCGATATAGTCAACAAAGACTATCAAGAGGATAATCTTCCTTTTCAGATTGTAACAGCCCGTGAGGAACACCCAAGCTGGGCTTCGCCCTTTTACATGCCTGACAGCTTGCAACTAACCGACACACATCGCGATACAATGAGGGCCTAACAAAAATGGTTCAAATGGTCCTGAGCACATTGCGAGTTAACTTCTGACGTCATCAGTCGCCTAGAACTTATAAGTAATTAAACCCCACTAACCTAAGGACATCACACACATCCAAGCCCGAGGCAGGATTCGAACCTGCGACCGTAGCGGTCGCTCGGCTCCAGACTGTAGCGCCTAGAACCGCACGGCCACTCCATCCGGTGACGGCCAAACAAATCTTTCACCTTGGGTAAGGTCTTATAAAGGCCTAAATGACTAACTATGGACTCTCGAAAATACTTGAACACCATAGGTACCAAACTCCTCAGCAAGCAAGTCCTTAACTGCTGGTCCTTGGCCACCTGCTTACAAGGGACGCCACGACTGAAGCCTTAACCAGGATAAGGCTCCCCTAGCTTTTACGTCTCCCTCACTGGTCCCCAGACCGGATATTCTGACTGTGTTTCTCGTAGATACCAAAATAACTCGCGAATATCTGACAATATAGCTCCAACCATACACATTGGCTCAACACTTTGGACCTCGGAAGGTCTTAACCCGTCAGCTACCGCGTTATCAGACCCCTTAATATGTTTGATATCAAAGCGAAACGCTGAAATATGCACAGCGCAACGAGCAATTCGCCCAGTTTTCCTTGGCCTAGCCAGGACCCAGCTCAAAGCCTGGTTATCAGTCTCCAGAAGAAAGTGCTTTTGCTCAAGATAAAAGCTAAACTTCTGTAAGGCAAATATGACAGCCAAAGCCTCCCGTTCATGAACAGAATAGTTAGACTCGCGACCAGATAAACGGCGCGACGCGTAAGGTAAAAGCATCCTCTCCCCCTCCGCCTCCTTGAAGAAGACAGCAGCAACACTCGCATGGGAAGCGTCCGTTTCTGAAACCCAGTTTTTATCGACACTCGGTAGAGCCAATAAAGGTGGATTAGAAATGGTAGCTTCTGGGCCTCAACCTAAACAAATTCCTCATACTTCTAACGAAGATTGTTGAGGGGCGCCGCTAATTGGGCAATATTGGGTACCAACTTGCGAAAACAATTCGCCATTCCCGTAAAACGAGCAATTTCCTTCCTACTCCGAGGATGAAGGAACTCGCGCAACGCCTTAGTCCTTTCTGGATCAATACTGACCCCTCTAGCCGAGACCAAGTGTCCCAGAAATGAAATCTCGGACCTATAAAGAGTAATCTTCGAAGCTTTCACGGTCAGTTCAGCCGAACGTAAGCGGCAAAATATTTGATTTAATGGCCTATGTGATACTCTAAGATTCGAATATAAACTACCACATCGTCAAGGTAATTATACACACAGACAAACTAGTAAACGAAATATTACTGCCGCACCTGTGGCCACACCGAAAGGGACCGAGTCGAATTCAAAAAGGTTTCAGTCGGTGCAAAAGGCCGTGATCGGCCTTGACACTTCTGAGAAACGGAATTGGTGGTACAAATGGTTTAAATCAAGGGTGGTAAAGATGGTTGCACCAGAAAACCAGGTAAAACAATAGTGTACGTCAGGCAGTGGCACCGACTCCAGGACCACCTTCTTATTAAGACGATAGTCAATGACAACCTGAAAATCTTTACCGTGTTCTTTCAGGACCAAAATTCTGGGGCGGGATACGGCGATGTGGATGGCCAAATTACCCCTTCCTGGAGCACCTTATTAATTTTTTAGTTTATTATCCCTATCTTCGGGGGCTATAATCTAGTCGGTGGCTGGCGCACAGGAACACTATCAGTCAAAATTATCTCGTACTCCAGCACTTTCATCTCGCCTAACTGCTCGGACAACACTTCAGGATAGCGCTCTAGGACCTCCCTCAACCAGCGCACTTCCTCGGTGGAAAGATGACCCATCTCCACCTGTACATTACCGAAATAATCGACACTGGTACCCCTTGACTGATTGCACGAACAGAGCGACATGACAGAATCGGGAGCCAATTTGAAATGGAAAACCCCTGCTGCATAATCAACAAATAACCCGTTGCGTTGCGCAAAATCACATCCCAATATCACGGGAGTCTGCAAATTACACGCAGTGATAAAGCTCCGTGGTCACGAAAAACCATTAATGTGCAAATAACCCCGCACCTCCCCTGCAAAGGCAACTCACGGCCGTCAGCGACCCGACATCTTTGCACAGGAGGGAGCGGTGATGAAAATTAACACAAATACCAGAATTCTAGATACCACGTCCGGTCAACTACAGATCTACCGCAATCAACTAAAGTCAAAACTGGCTAATCTCCAAGCCGAGTGCCGACATATGGCAAGTGAGAACGACTGGCACCTTTAATTGCCTCATAATTCAACGTCCAGTTACGATCTTTGTTGTCTCTACCCCATCTCTGGCGTCAGCTGTTCGGTCCTGGGCTTCTGGACTCGGGACACTGCCGCACTAAAAGCTCGGTAGCTTAACAACGATAACACTGCAACACACGAGGACTATAGGCTCCCCTTTCTCGATCCCCTCCGCGAATTCCCATACTACGTTATGTAACTGGGAGTTGTGGCTGTTGATCGTCGACTAAAGAGACCTTTTTCTACATAGCCAATTAGCTGCTGAATCTGTGCCAAGGAAATCGGCCGCTGCGCAAGAGTTAAACGCGAACGATCTTGAGGGCGCATCCCTTCCAGAAGATGTTCAATATTATCCAGCTCTGATGCCGACATGTCAAGAGCAACAACTGCCACACGTACTCGATCAAAATATTGGACTAGCGTCTCATCATCGGCTTGTACCCTCCATTAAAAATCACGCTCCCACTGCACTTGTGTTGGATGCGAGAGCTTCCTCGCCCAAATCTTTTGGCGGAGTTCAACCGATGTTCCACGATGCTGCAATTCCTCCGCTAGGGTCTTACAAAAACACTCCCGAGACGTCAGATACAACAGACACAAAATTGCGCCATGCTCCACCCCCAATGCGTCAGCATGAACTTGCAACCGAACTAACAACCACAACAATCCTTGAGTATGATGTATGGTTTTAATAAATAACTCTAATATACTTTCAAACAATTCTACAATTGGATTCGGCAATTTCAAGAAACAGTCAGAATATCAAGTTTTATATTGTACTCCCCCGCCTGTATCCTTACTCAGTACAACAGGCTCGCCTTCCAAACCTGCCTGACCTAAAGCAAGCACGACAGCAGAAGCTTGCAAATCGTGAACTTCAGAAGCAATCTCATTCCTAAGTTACTGCATTGTGTCACTGAGATCGACATTCAGCAAATCCATTAAACAATTATTGTACTGAGTTCGGCGAGCTTGCACATTGCAAATTTGCCTCTGCTTAAATGGAGAAGATCGAAAGTCGTCCACGGATGCTTTAATGCGTGGAAGACACTCGCCTACAACCGCGCTGTAATCAACAGGGAGGGAGACTGGGGTATCGGCCGAAGCCGCGCGGAGCCGCGCCGTTAACCCTCAACATTGCCCTCCACGGACAAACCGCGTACGCGCAGCTCATACATTAAGTGGTCGCGGCGCAAATATGAAATTGCAGGCCAGGTACGTCCATACATGGTGGGCAACCCCCTGAAAGAGCAAATCGTATTAGTGAACATGAACAAACATTCGTATCACAGGCTTCGACCATCAACAAGAAGGGTAGAAATGAAACCACCCCCTGGTATCGTTCTGCTACCAGTTGGACCTTGGTGCTACTCAGTTCTTTAGAAAATCAAAATTAAAATGTCACCACAGTTATTTAAAGAAAATAGGGAACCCATGATCACTGGTGACCGACAAGCTTGTGATTGTTTTACAATTTTAATTTGACTCAAAACAGACTTTGTTATAAACTACAATTTGTACATTTACCCACTTACTGGAGCAATATACTAATTTTCACTTTAATTGAATTGCATAAACATGAGTAAAAATCATCTTTTGCATCCGCAACCAAAAACATAGACAGCAGGCACGGTGAATAATCAATCATAAACAATCGTTCTTGTTTAACCATATCTCAAATGGCTAGTAACACTATACACTTCCAACCCAAAGTTACACCGCCACATAATACCAGAACTTCATTAAAACATAAAGATCTTAAAGCCCAATAAAACTGAATTGCCCACATAAAGGTCCACAGTGAAACATGCTTTTATTAAAAATGCAAAGTGGGCCAACCAAGGAAAACAGGAAAAATAACAAGTTGCACATTCATTAAAGATACACAAATGATTAACATAAGCCTTGAATAAGAATGGCTAGTAATAACCAGTAAAACAGCTTATAGAAACGCTAATATTAACAAAGTGGCCTCACTTAACTTTAGAGAACAGCATTAAGCCCCACAGCAGTATTTGGAACCATAACGCTAAGGACGGCAGGCAATATGAGAGTTCACTCCCCACGGATTGTGCACAGGCTCACAAGCAGGCGATATATAATTATACATAGACCGACTGGCCTCATAATGCACGGTTCAGCCAAGAATCCATAACAGCACCGACGCCAGGAAACGTGCAGACTTAACAAATGGCCTGCAGCACAAACAGATTGCCATGAAAACAAGGTCAAATCACAGCCACACCGGAATATATAATAAGACTCTTCTGATTGTTTTCCTTGCAGATCACAAAATAATTCGGGAATATCCGACAATATAGCTCCCATCATACACTTCGGCTCAACTCTTAGGACCTCGGAAGGCTCCTCAGTGAACATACGACTTAATGCGTCAGCTACCGCTTTATCGGACCCCTTATTATGTTTGACATCAAAGCGAAACGCTGAAATACACACAGCCCAACGAGCAATTCGCCCAGTTTTCCTTGGCCTAGCCACGACCCAGCTCAAAGTCTGGTTATCAGTCTTATGCTCAAGATAAAAGCTAAACTTCTCTGAGGCAAATATAACTGCCAAAGCCTTTGTTAGTGAACTTTCGTTAGTCTCCTCTGATGTTGGTCTACAAATGAACTATGAAAAACCCAAAATCATTATGAATGAACGAACACCGAAGACAAATATCTCGGTTGGAAGTATTCAACTGCAAAGGGTCACAGAATATGTCTATCTGGGTCAACTTATAAATACGAGAGGAGACCAAACAAATATTTCGATGCATTAAATTAGGCTGTCAGGCTTATGAAAAAGACTGTTTTGTGTTGGAGTCTGAGATGTCGACTGAGCTAAGGAAAATAGTTTTTGACCGAAGTATACTGCCGGTAATAACTTATGGCTCCATACATGATCATTAAATGAATTCATTAAAAAAAAACTAATACTAACCCAATGAGGAATGGAAAGTTGAATGAGTGGCTACACATAGAAAGGCAGAAAGTAAGAAATTGATATCAGACGTACAACAAAGGTCAATGAAATAATGGACGGAGTAAGTACCTTGAAATGGCAGTGGGCACATCATGTCGGTCGAAGAAAAGATGGAAGGAGGTCAAAAAAGTACTAGGCTGGAGCCCAATTTACGAGAAAGTACCAACGGGAGGACTTCTGTTCAGATGGGCCAGAGACTCAAGGTAGACGGCCGGACTGAGCTGGCAACGGGAAGCTCAAGATCGGGATCCTATTTTCAAGCTTACTCCAAGAAGCCACTTCACCAAGTGACTGAATTGGCTAGTAATAGATAGAGTGTGGTAAAAACATAGAAACGTCAAAATACATTTCATTGATATGCCCAATACGGTTTAGAAAAACCTTGTCATTCAAAACAGCTTTCAGTCGCATCGAAATGGACAAATATGGGTCTTGTATTGTTTCCCATGGAATCTTGGAACATTCGTTCTGGAGAATACTGCCAACTGTAGGTAAGAATGATACATTTATGTAGTAATGACGCTCCCTTCTCTCCAAAGTAGACCATAAAAACTCAATAACATTGAGATCTGGCGCCTGTGGTTGCCAAGGAAGATGCGGAAATTCATTCTCGTGCTTAAAAATCCAGTCTTGGACTATGTGAACTGGGGTGAGCAGGGTTTCTGTTGTCTTCGAACGTAGCCTTACAGTTGTAAAACAATTGTACTATAGGATGGATATAACCAGCGAAAGTGGTTACATAATTCTTGGTAGTAGAGTGACCTTGGAAAGTGACCATGTGGGTCATGAAATACCAAGACATGGCTGCCCGAATCATCAGCAAACTGCAGCTTCGTTTCACTGTTGGAGCGTAAATGCGGCCAGAAGTCTGAAAAAGTGTGAAACAAGACTCGTCTGACCAAATGACTTTCTTCCAATAGTCCACAGTCAATCATGGCTTCGGCACCGCGTTTTACTGTTACGGGCGTTGCCATCACTTGTGAATGGTTTTGGAATTCAGGTTCGCCCTGCAATTGCTTCGTTATGGAGCTCCCTTCGTGTTGTTTCGGTAATGACAGAAATCGCGAATGCAACGTTCAGAACCGCAATGTTTTTGCGGCTGTTGTTCTCTTATTTTTCGTGACAATCCTACTCACTGACTGTCAGTGACGATCACTCAACACACACTTTTATATGATGTTTTTCCGCTTTTTCCGTATGTAGCACGACTCTTCGATACGGTGCCTCTTGAAACTCCAAATATGTCGGCTGTCTTGGTTACCGAAGCATCCACCATACGACCACCAAAAATTCGCTCACGTTCGAATGCACTGAGCTCTGACATAATTCACTCACAATTACACAGAACACTGTTGAGATCACGACTGACAATTGTGGCATATTATAACGTGTCGTTCGTAACGCTGAGCTGGAACTCCACAAACAAACTTTCAGAGATTGTTCAGTGATAGCTTATGAGTATCTTGGCTGGCTGGTTCAAATGGCTCTGAGCACTATGGGACTTAACATCTGAGGTCATCAGTCCCCTAGAACTTAGAACTACTTAAACTTAACTAACCTAAGGACATCACACACATCCATGCCGGAGGCAGGATTCCAACCTCCGACCATAGCAGTCGCGCGGTTCCAAACTGAAGCGCCTAAAACCGTTCGGCCACCGTGGCCGGCGATTATCTAGGTATAACGGACCCATGGTCCCTGGCTACTCGTTAGACAGTTATTTCATTTCGTTTCATTTCTTGCCCCAATTATCTTTGTATCTGTGTTGCAGTGAAACTCATGCTCAACAGTGCGAATGTCGGCAGTGTGTGACAACAGTTGACTTCTTGTGAAGAGCCTAGTTTACGAGACTCAGGTGGATATTCACCCGTTCCTGGTTGCTAGGATCATCGCAGTCGCCGACCGGAGTGGCCGAGCGGTTAAAGGCGCTACAGTCTGGAACCGCACGACCGCTACGGTCGCAGGTTCGAATCCTGCCTCGGGCATGGATGTGTGTGATGTCCTTAGGTTAGTTAGGTTTAAGTAGTTCTAAGTTCTAAGGGACTTATGACCACAGCAGTTGAGTCCCATAGTGCTCAGAGCCATTTGAACCATTTGATCATCGCAGTCGCGGAACTGATACTCCAAACTCGTAAAGTTCTTGAGACTTTCAGACAACCTATAGTGCGTCGCTGTACACTCTGCCGTGATCTTGGTGGTCGAAAATGTAAAAAAAAAAAAAAAAAAAAAAAAAAAAACACCTGTAAGGGAACTGTTTGTATTTGTTACGTACTATACTGTGGAGTGACAGAACAGACTCAACCCACTATGGTATAGGTGTTTGTATCTACATCTACATCGACATCTACATCCATACTCCACAAGCCACCCGACGGTGTTTGGCGGGGGATACCTTGAGTACCTCTATCGGTTCTCCCTTCTATCCCAATCTCGTATTGTTCGTGGAAAGAAGGATTGTCGGTATGCTTCTGTGTGTGTTCTAATCTCTCTGATTTTATCCTCATGGTCTCTTCGCGAGATATACTTAGGAGGGAGCAATATACTGCTTGGCTCTTCGGTGAAGGTACGTTCTCGAAACTTCAACAAAAACCCGTGCCGAGCTACTGAGCGTCTCTCCTGCAGAGTCTTCCACTGGAGTTTATCTATCATCTCCGTAACGCTTTCGCGATTACTATATGATCTTGTAACGAAGCGCGATGCTCTCCGTTGGATCTTCTCTATCTATTCTATCAACCCTATCTGGTACGGATCCGACACTGCTGAACAGTATTCAAGCAGTGGGCGAACAAGCGTACTGTAACCTACTTCCTTTGT
This sequence comes from Schistocerca americana, assembly GCF_021461395.2. Lineage (NCBI taxonomy): Eukaryota > Metazoa > Arthropoda > Insecta > Orthoptera > Acrididae > Schistocerca > Schistocerca americana. The sequence continues at coordinate 274,743,538 of NC_060124.1, read as the reverse complement.
TTTCGGATTGCATTTCCTTAGGATTCTTCCAATGAATCTCTGTCTGGCCTCTGCTTTACCGACGATCAACTTTATATGATCATTCCATTTTAAATCACTCCTAATGCATACTCCCAGATAATTTATGGAATTAACTGCTTCCAGTTGCTGACCTGCTATTTTGTAGCTAAATGATAAAGGATTCGCTGCAGATCCTCCTGCATTTCAGTACAATTTTCCATTGTTACAACCTCTCGATATACCACAGCATCATCTGCAAAAAGCCTCAGTGAACTTCCTATGTCATCCACAAGGTCATTTATGTACATTGTGAATAGCAACGGTCCTACGACACTCCCCTGCGGCACACCTGAAATCACTCTCACTTCGGAAGACTTCTCTCCATTGAGAATGACATGCTGCGTTCTGTTATCTAGGAACACTTCAATCCAATCACACAATTGGTCTGATAGTCCATATGCTCTTACTTTGTTCATTAAACGACTGTGGGGAACTGTATCTAACGCCTTGCAGAAGTCAAAAAACACGGCATCTACCTGTGAACCCGTGTCTATGGCCCTCTGAGTCTCGTGGACGAATAGCGCGATCTGGGTTTCACACGACCGTCTTCATCGAAACCCATGCTGATTCCTACAGGCTAGACTTCTAGTCTCCATAAAAGTCATTATACTCGAACATAATACGTGTTCCAAAATTCTACAACTGATCGACGTTAGAGATATAGGTCTATAGTTCTGTACATCTGTTCGACGTCCCTTCTTGAAAACGGGGATGACCTGTGCCCTTTCCCAATCTTTTGGAATGCTACGCTCTTCTAGAGACCTACGGTACACCGCTGCAGGAAGGGCGGCAAGTTCCTTCACGTACTCTGTGTAAAATCGAACTGGTATCGCATCAGGTTCAGTGGTCTTTCCCCTTTTGAGCCATTTTAATTGTTTTTCTATCACTCTGGCATCTATTTGGATATCTATCATTTTGTCATCTGTGCGACAATCTACAGAAGGAACTACAGTGCAGTCTTCCTCTGTGAAACAGCTTTCGAAAAAGAAATTTAGTATTTCGGCCTTTAGTCTGTCATCCTCTGTTTCAGTACCATTTTGGTCACAGAGTGTCTGGACATTTTGTTTTGATCCACCTACCGCTTTGACATAAGACCAAAATTTCTTAGGATTTTCTGCCAAGTCTGTACATAGAACTTTACTTTCGAATTCATTGAACGCCTCTCGCATAGCCCTCCGAACACTACATTTCGCTTCGCGTAATTTTTGTTTGTGTGCAAGGCTTTGGCTATGTTTTTATTTGCTGTGAAGTTCCCTTTGCTTCTGCAAAGTTCCCTTTGCTTTGCTTCCGTATTTCGTCTGAGGGTCTCTATATTACTCTAAGGTGTGTGTTCTGGGTATCGGACGTTACAAGCTTCTTCACTGCTGCGATAGCGTTTCTCCAGAGAGAAGGGTGAATGCGGTAAGCAACCGAATAAGTTAAATCATAACAAAATTATTTTAACCTCCTAAGAGTCGTCAGGTGATTTTTCTCTGGTGTTTCGGCAGATATTTGGAATCTCGTTTTTGCAATGTGTAGCTGGAGTCAACCCAAACAAATACTGCTCATCGTGCTGGTTATTCTTCACGATTTCCTGTTCCTGTTAACATATATCGGTAAAGCAAACATCGTATTAGACAAATCTGGGACAGCAATATCGAATGGGGACGTAAAATTCTGTCTTAAAAATTATTTTGTTTGCAACAAAAATACACCAGCGCTCTCCGTTGAGAATCGGAGTCGCATTAAAAACGTGTAAAGATGAAATTCTCTGAAACAAAGAAGACTGCGCCTTTCATTGAGAGTCTCAAGCCATTTACTCCCTCAGCAAGGTACAATTAATATTTATTATATTAATTGGTGTAACAGATTGCTGACTTGCAGCTGTGCGTTAATATTTAGGCGCATTATGGCCAAAAATATAATTTTTAAAATTATTAGTAATAATTAATTTATTGCTGAATTTTATAATGTTGCACATCAGTTCGTAGTGTCATTTCAGACAGTTCAGTTTGGTGTATTCTGATCTTTCATTTCTAATTTAGTTTATCTGTAATTAGCTACTTTTGTTACGATGAATGAACAAATTTTAGCTGAATCTCTTAATGATGATCTACCGTAACACATGCGTATTTCTTCGACTAGGGCGGAATCTATCACATGTTGTCTTTTTGAGTTATAATGTCTGTTGTTAACCATAGCTCATCATTAAATATCAGCTACTTTTTCGGCTCTTTTTTCATAATAATATTAACTGCTATGTTATTACGAAGAATTTTATGAGAAGTCATTCGACGGAGCCTCTTGTCACCTTTTGTTAGACATCTCCTTTAAATCTATAGCTTTAAGGGTTATGATTTTATTAATCCAAATTGTTTAATTATATGAGCTGTGGCTTAATAACCAAGAGGTTCACAAGCCGTAAGCTCCGAAACCTTTAGTGATACATGCCTGTAGAAGATCGCAGGCCAAATATTTTTGAGATAAGGAACCAGTACTGGGAAACTGATATTTCAGATGATGTAAGATCTCGAAAGTGTTTGGGGTATGTGTTAGTCGACATAACAATCAATTGCGCGCCGCACTGCATTGGTATCACAGAAACGACGTATCTGCAGGTGCAGTCATGCTAATATTACAACACTGTCAGTATCCAACGTTAAGTTCATTTCGAAACACCTTTCTATCCAATTCCCTTTCTATGTGATTCACATTCTATCTAATTTCTACTCCCTATTTTCTTGTCATAGCTATAAAACAGCTGTATCACTGAATTTCTGTTATATGGACTCTCTGTTCTAGCAATCCCATTTAAAAGTTGATGTCATTGTATTTCTCGGTGTATGATATCAAGTGATTTTCGATTTAACAAGCAAAAAGGTCTTCTAGGTCTAAGCTAGTTACTACCACAAGTAAGCGCTGATCCGTAGATAACGAGTTAGTGTAGAGGATATTATTAGTATTAACATCAATGAACACATTATTATTTTATTACTAATCACAATTGAAAACGAGTTTTTTCCTGGTTATCGGTTTTTAAGAAGGAAGTTGTCAATGGAGTAGAAGGATTTGTCTAGGACGAATGATATTAAATTAGATTTGAAACTTCCTTTCCTATCTATCAGACATTTTATGTTATTGGGAAAATGGACAAAATTTTTGTTGCTGCATAAACTCCCCTCTGAGCCACTGACAGCTTTAGGAATGGGTAATAAGTCATTTTCCTCCTAGTGTTGTAGGTATCTACATCACTGTTCTAAAATTGTCATGGATCATTTACGACAAATTTCACCAGCGAAGATATGTACTGTGAGGGCACAGTTAAAAAATTCCTACCTTATTGAAGAGCTACCTGTAAGATGCCTGAGAGTGAAGACCACATACTGTTCTTGCTCCTCGCTTTTGTGCAGTCAGTAAATTGTTTCTAGGTGATGAGTTACACCAGAAAATTATTCCCTACGACATTATTGAATGGCAATGTGCAAAATAAATGAGACTGACACGTTTGTTTTCAATATTAGCAGTTATATACGAAGAGCCAAATTGGCTGTCTAATTTAGTCCCAAACCCACATCACGTCTCTTCAACAACATGGTTAATCGTTTAAAGTTGCTCCTGTCCGATCGACCATTTTCTACTTTATAAAGTGTTAAGTACAACCATTAGTTTTGAAGCTTATTTGCTCTAGAAGAAATCAGCACAACATGACAGTGAAGCAAAGGTGGCTCAAATACGTTCCATCATCATGTATTCCTCCTCCATTTCCTCAGTTCAGACACCTGTAAACATCCTCTATTGCTGCTGCTAATTCACTACCTGAGGAAAAGGTTGTAACCTCCCCCTCACTTATCGACCTTAATGACAGTGAAAAATTAAACCGCGTGCACCTAATGGAAATTTGGGAAAAGCAATCGTCACCGAAGTTAATTTGTTGGTAAAGAGGGAAGAAAGGGTTACATCTAAATGAAAGGAAAAATGCAAATGAAATTGGTGGAAATTAATTTTGAGAAAAGGGTGAAATTAATAAAAAAAAGTAAATGTGCGGTCGTTACGTTAACAATTGTTGTTGTTGTTGTGGTCTTCAGTCCTGATACTGGTTTGATACAGCTCTCCATGCTACTCTATCCTGTGCAAGCTTTTTCATCTCCCAGTACCTACTGCAACCTACATCCTTCTGAATCTGCTTAGTGTATTCATCTCTTGGTCTCCCTCTACGATTTTTACCCTCCACGCTGCCCTCCAATACTAAATTGGTGATCCCTTGATGCCTCAGAACATGTCCTACCAACCGATCCCTTCTTCTGGTCAAGTTGTGCCACAAACTTCTCTTCTCCCCAATCCTATTCAATACTTCCTCATTAGTTATGTGATCTACCCATCTAATCTTCAGCATTCTTCTGTAGCACCACATTTCGAAAGCTTCTATTCTCTTCTTGTCCAAACTATTTATCGTCCATGTTTCACTTCCATACATGGCTACACTCCATACGAATACTTTCAGAAATGACTTCCTGACACTTAAATCAATACTGGATGTTAACAAATTTCTCTTCTTCAGAAACGCTTTCCTTGCCATTGCCAGCCTACATTTTATATCCGCTCTACTTCGACCATCATCAGTTATTTTGCTCCCCAAATAGCAAAACTCCTTTACTACTTTAAGTGCCTCATTTCCTAATCTAATTCCCTCAGCGTCACCCGACTTAATTAGACTACATTCCATTATCCTTGTTTTGCTTTTGTTGATGTTCATCTTATATCCTCCTTTCAAGACACTGTCCAATCCATTCGACTGCTCTTCCAAGTCCTTTGCTGTCTCTGATAGAATTACAATGTCATCGGCGAACCTCAAAGTTTTTATTTCTTCTCCATGAATTTTAATACCTACCCCGAATTTTTCTTTTGTTTCCTTTACTGCTTGCTCAATATACAGATTGAACAACATCGGGGAGAGGCTACAACCCTGTCTTACTCTCTTCCCAACCACTGCTTCCCTTTCATGTCCCTCGACTCTTATAACTGCCATCTGATTTCTGTACAAATTGTAAATAGCCTTTCGCTCCCTGTATTTTACCCCTGCCACCTTCAGAATTTGAAAGAGAGTATTCCAGTCAACATTGTCAAAAGCTTTCTCTAAGTCTACAAATGCTAGAAACGTAGGTTTGCCTTTCCTTAATCTTTCTTCTAAGATAAGTCGTAAGGTCAGTATTGCCTCACGTGTTCCACTGTTTCTACGGAATCCAAACTGATCTTCCCCGAGGTTGGCTTCTACTAGTTTTTCCATTCGTCTGTAAAGAATTCGTGTTAGTATTTTGCAGCTGTGACTTATTAAGCTGATAGTTCGGTAATTTTCACATCTGTCAACACCTGCTTTCTTTGGGATTGGAATTATTATATTCTTCTTGAAGTCTGAGGGTATTTCGCCTGTTTCATACATCTTGCTCACCAGATGGTAGAGTTTTGTCAGGACTGGCTCTCCCACGGCCGTCAGTAGTTCCAATGGAATATTGTCTACTCCGGGGGCCTTGTTTCGACTCAGGTCTTTCAGTGCTCTGTCAAACTCTTCACGCAGTATCGTATCTCCCATTTCATCTTCATCTACATCCTCTTCCATTTCCATAATATTGTCCTCAAGTACATCGCCCTTGTATAGACCCTCTATATACTCCTTCCACCTTTCTGCTTTCCCTTCTTTGCTTAGGACTGGGTTTCCATCTGAGCTCTTGATATTCATACAAGTCGTTCTCTTATCTCCAAAGTTCTCTTTAATTTTCCTGTAGGCGGTATCTATCTTACCCCTAGTGAGATAGGCCTCTACATCCTTACATTTGTCCTCTAGCCATCCCTGTTTAGCCATTTTGCACTTCCTGTCGATCTCATTTTTGAGACGTTTGTATTCCTTTTTGCCTGTTTATATTTTCTCCTTTCATCAATTAAATTCAATATTTCTTCTGTTACCCAAGGATTTCTACTAGCCCTCGTCTTTTTACCTGCTTGATCCTCTGCTGCCTTCACTACTTCATCCCTCAAAGCTACCCATTCTTCTTCTACTGTATTTATTTCCCCCATTCCTGTCAATTGCTCCCTTATGCTCTCCCTGAATCTCTGTACAACCTCTGGTTCTTTCAGTTTATCCAGGTCCCATCTCCTTAAATTCCCACCTTTTTGCAGTTTCTTCAGTTTTAATCTACACGTCATAACCAATAGATTGTGGTCAGAGTCCACATCTGCCCCTGGAAATGTCTTACAATTTAAAACCTGGTTCCTAAATCTCTGTCTTACCATTATATAATCTATCTGATACCTTTTAGTATCTCCAGGGTTCTTCCATGTATACAACCTTCTTTCATGATTCTTAAACCAAGTGTTAGTTATGATTATGTCGTGCTCTGTGCAAAATTCTACCAGGCGGCTTCCTCTTTCATTTCTGTCCACCAATCCCTATTCACCTACTATGTTTCCTTCTCTCCCTTTTCCTACACTCGAATTCCAGTCACCCATGACTATTAAATTTTCGTCTCCCTTCACAATCTGAATAATTTCTTTTATTTCATCACACATTTCTTCAATTTCTTCGTCATCTGCAGAGCTAGTTGGCATATAAACTTGTACTACTGTAGTAGGTGTGGGCTTCGTATCTATCTTGGCCACAATAATGCGTTCACTATGCTGTTTGTAGTAGCTTACCCGCATTCCTATTTTCCTATTCATTATTAAACCTACTCCTGCATTACCCCTATTTGATTTTGTGTTTATAAACCTGTAGTCACCTGACCAGAAGTCTTGTTCCTCCTGCCACCGAACTTCACTAATTCCCACTATATCTAACTTCAACCTATCCATTTCCCTTTTTAAATTTTCTAACCTACCTGCCCGATTAAGGGATCTGACATCCCACGCTCCGATCCGTAGAATGCCAGTTTTCTTTCTCCTGATAACGACATCCTCTTGAGTAGTCCCCGCCCGGAGATCCGAATGGGGGACTATTTTACCTCCGGAATATTTTACCCAAGAGGACGCCATCATCATGTAATCATACAGCAAAGCTGCATGCCCTCGGGAAAAATTACGGCTGTAGTTTCCCCTTGCTTTCAGCCGTTCGCAGTACCAGCACAGCAAAGCCGTTTTGGTTATTGTTACAAGGCCAGATCAGTCAATCATCCAGACTGTTGCCCTTGCAACTACTGAAAAGGCTGCTGCCCCTCTTCAGGAACCACACGTTTGTCTGGCCTCTCAACAGATACCTCTCCGTTGTGGTTGCACCAACGGTACGGCTATCTGTATCGCTGAGGCACGCAAGCCTCCCCACCAACGGCAAGGTCCATGGTTCATGGGGGGGCGTTAACAATTAACTGGCGTTAATTAGACATTTGAGATTTGGGGAACATTACGGTTGCCAGTCTTGTGGACAACTACTATAATAACTGAAAAAGAAAGGTTATTGCACATATAATTAGCACTAAAAGCGTGGCAACTGAAGATTGACACGTGTTGTGTGAAAACTGAATGTTTGTCAGAAGTAGTTAATAAAACCGGAAAACTGAAAGTTAATTTAGTGACTGAAATTAATAGTGAACTTTGTTTCTGAAGCACTACGAAATTCAATAAAATAAGGTTAGTCTTCGGCTACCTCAACAATCATTTCAAAAGCTACTTGAATCTACGCAATTTAGAAATAAGAGATTTAGCTTTGAACTTAAATTAAATGATTCTGAACAATTAACAATAGTAAAGTTTAGTACGTACCAAGCTGAGCTGCAGTCACAGGTAAGCTAAAATATGGTAACAAAACTCGCACTCTTATTTTCTTTTTGAGTAATCTAAATATTGTAGCCAGCAATGAGTATTTTAACTGAACTTTGAAATTAAAGCAGTGAAATGGAATGATATTACTTTAATGCTGGCGTATGAATTTCAACGGCACTCGGGTTCATTGCGGAAAAGGAAGGGACCTTGCGTGGTAATGCAATTGGGACAATGAGCAACAAAGGTTCATACTAAGTTGCTGTATTTTTGTGATGCAACAGTTTGAACAGCTGAGGTCTGCCATACAGTTCTAAAACTTTACGTGCTTTTAGTCTTCCTTGTTGGTTGATTGAAGGTTTGCAGTCGTCGATCGGGGATGTGGCGACAGTCACTGATTGTCGGCCGTCGCTGTTGCAGAAGCTGGATGTTGGCGCGCCTTCTTCTCGACACGGTCACCAGGCGAAACGGGCTCTTGATGTGCACCAGCTAATGCTTCTCGTCAGCGACACCGTGTCAGAAGCTATCATAGCAAGTCGAGCGCAATTACATGCTGTCAAACCCCGAAAGCGCGGCAACTCGTGGGAGCGTCACACAACACACCTGGTCCACCGCCCTACTCCAGCCAGACTCCCTCTGCTCTGCCCGCGCTCCACGCGGCAGAGTTAACACTACCAAAGATCCTACACACTTTGGTTCTCCACACGACCTATCGATGTAATCGTTCGATAACATATTTTTTCCTAGGCAAGACCCCAGCGTAAAAATACAAATAGTATTTACAAAACAAACTAATTATACATCGACATAAATGCGTATATGTATATATACAAATAGTAAAACAACTACAATATATAAAGACACAGAAATGTCATATCTTCAGGTAACAAAATAAGGAAAAAAATATAGTACAATACATGGAAATATGTGGTGATACAGAAGAAAGCTGAAGATAAGGTGGGTAGATCACGTAACTAATGAGGAGGTATTGAATAGGACTGGGGAGAAGAGAAGTTTGTGGCACAACTTGACTAGAAGAAGGGATCGGTTGGTAGGACATGTTTTGAGGCATCAAGGGATCACAAATTTAGCATTGGAGGGCAGCGTGGAGGTTACAAAACGTAGAGGGAGACCAAGAGATCAATACACTAAGCGGATTCAGAAGGATGTAGGTTGCAGTAGGTACTGGGAGATGAAGAAGCTTGCACAGGATAGAGTAGCATGGAGAGCTGCATCAAACCAGTTCAGGACTGAAGACCACAACAACAACAACAGATGGAAATAGGAGGATATGCATTTCCGGCGTTACAAAGTGAAACACCCGAAGAGGAATAGGAATGAAACACAGAACTTTACAGCTTGAGAGGGTAATAGTCTGTTATTTCGATACGACGTTGAGCAACCTACAGCCTGGATGAATGCACTGGTTCAGTTGGAAGAGGTGTGTCAGAAAGCTGCTGCATTCTCTCCTGAGGAAGCTGACCAACAACTGTTGTAATGGGTCACTGGAATGTAGATGACGTCAGATCGGTGCAGATATGGGAATCTAGCTGGCCACAGGCCCATCTCAACATAAACCAGAGAGCTCGAAGAGACATGCGCCATATGTGGGCGAACCTTGTCCCCTTGACAAAAAGCACCGCAATTCGGTCGCATGATACGCAACACATGCGGACGCAGCATGTCTGTGACTTAAGGTTGTGTCATCGGTTGTGTCATCGGCGTCGATGAATGACAATAAACGGAGGCCTGAAGTGATAGCCAATGGCTCCTCACGCCAAGATGGTAGGAGAAACCCCGCTGTATCGCTCCAAAACACTGGTAGAAGTAGATCTCTCCCGACGTCGACGCCACACTTGCCGACGATAGCAATCCGTGGTAGTGCAGGAAAGTGATTGCTCGCTGAACAAATGCAACGTTGTTCATCAACACTCCATGCTTTCCGGTTATGACACCACTTCAAATGTTTGTATTGTAGTGTTAACGGACGGTAATGCCTTAGTCCGTAGTAGTAGTGGTAGTCTGCGACCAATGGTGCAGAATGAAACAGAATGTTGTCATCTGTCTTCTGACTGGTTTGATGCCACGAATTCCTCTCCTGTGCTAACGTCTTTGTCTCAGAGTAGCACTTGCAACCTACGTCCTCAATTATTTGCTTGATGTATTCCAAACTCTGTCTTCCTCTGCAGTTTTTGCCCTCTACAGCTCCCTCTAGTACCATGGAAGTCATTCCTTCATGTCTTAAGAGATGTCCTATCATCCTATCCCTTCTCCTTATCAGTGTTTTCCACATTTTCCTTTCCTCTCCGATTCTGCGCAGAGCCTCCTCATTCCTTACCGTAGCTGTCCAGCTAATTTTCAACATTCGACTGTAGCACCACATCTCAAATGCGTCGATTCTCTTCTGTTCTGGTTTTCCCACAGTCCATGTTTCACTACCACAGAATGCTATACCCCAAACGCACATTCTTAGAAATTTCTTCCTCACATTAAGGCCGATATTTGATATTAGTAGATTTCTCTTGACCAGGAATGCCTTTTTTACCATAGCCAGTCTGTTTTTAATGTTCTCCTTTCTCCGTCTGTCATTGGTTATTTTACTACCTTGGTAGCATAAATCCTTAACTTCATCTACTTCGTGACTATCAATCCTGATCAAAAGTTTCTCGCTGTTCTCATTTCTACTATTTCTCATTACCTTCGTCTTTCTCCGATTTACTCTCAAACCATACTGTGTACTCATTAGACTGTTCATTCCGTTCAGCAGATCATTTAATTCTTCTTCGCTTTCACTCAGGATAGCAATGTCATCAGCGAATCGTATCATTGATATCCTTTCACCTTGTATTTTAATTCCACTCCCGAACCTTTCTTTAATTTCCATCATTGCTTCCTCGAAGTACAGTTTGAATTGTAGGGGCGAGAGGTTACATTCTTGTCTTACACCCTTTTTAATACGAGCACTTCGTTCTTGGTCGTCCACTCTTATAATTCCCTCTTGACTGTTGTGCATATAGTACATGACCCTCTCTCCGTGTAGGTAACCCCTACTTTTATCAGAATTTCGAACATCTTGCACCATTTTACATCGCCGAACGCTTTGTCCAGGTGCACAAATCATATGAACGTGTCTTGATTTTTCTTTAGTCTTGCTTCCTTTATTAACCGCAACGTCGGATTGCCTCTCTCGTGCCTTTACTTTTCCTAAAGCCAAACTGATCGTCATCTAGCACATCCTCAATTTTCATTTCCATTCTTCTGTATATTATTCTTGTAAGCAACTTGGATGCATGAGCTGTTAAACTGATTGTGTCATGATTATCGCACATGTCAGCTATTGCCGTCTTCGGAATTGCGTGGATGATTCTTTTCATAAATTCAGATGGTATGTCGCTAGACTCATACATTCTACACACCAATGCGAGCAGCCGTTTTGTTGCCACTTCCCCCAATGACTTTAGAAATTCTGATGGAATGTTATCTATCCCTTCCACCTTCCAAAGCTCTTTTAAATACTGATTCTAGTACTGGATCCCCCTAACTCTTCTAAATCGACTCCTGCTTTTTACTTCTATCACATCTGACAAATCTTCCCCCTCATAGAGGCTTTCAATGCATTCCTTCCATGTATCCGCTCTCTTCTCTGCATTTAACATTGGAATTCCCGTTGCACTCTTAATTTCACTACCTTCGCTTTTAATGTCACCGAAGGTTGTTTTGACTTTCCTGCATGCTGAGTCTGTCCTTCCGTCGATGATTTCTTTTTCGATTTCTTCACATTTTTCCTGCACCCATTTCATCTTAGCTTCGCTGCACTTCCTATTTATTTCATTGCTCAGCGACTTATATTTCTGTATTCCTGTGTTTCCCGGAACAATTTTGCACTTCCTCCTTTCATCAATCAACTGAACTATGGTTTCTTTGCAGTTACCTTCTTTGTACCTATGTTTTTCATCCCGATTTCTGTGATGACCCTTTTTAGAGATGTGCATTCCACTTCAACTGTACTGCCTACTGAGCTATTCCTTATTGCTGTATCTATAGCTTCAGAGAACTTCAAGCGTATCTCGTCATTCCTTCCGTATCCCACTTCTTTGCGTGTTAATTCTTCCTGACTAATGTCTTAAACTTCAGCCTCCTCTTCATCACTACTATAATGTGATCTATGTCTATATCTGCTCCTGGGTATGCCTTACAATCCAGTATCTGATGGCCATGATGAAATCTAACTGAAATCTTCCTGTACCAGCCGGCTTTTTCCAAATATACCCCTTCTTGTTGTGATTGTTGAACAGGGTATTTGCTATTACTAGGTAAAACTTGTTACAGAACTCAATTAGCCTTTCTCCTCTCTCATTCCTTGTCCAAAGCCCATATTCTCATGTAACCTTTTCTTTAACTCCTTCCCCTACAACTGTCCCCATGCAGTCCAAAAATGGGTCTCTGTCGCAACCGAATGTCCCCCAAATCTGGATACTGCGGACTAGCTCGCCGTATGGAAGCACACAATGAGACCTCACCCTAACTGTCATTTGCTGATAACGTTGTGTGGCACGAGTACATGTTATCTCCATGTGCTTCACAGTGGTCAGACGAAATCTGACGCTTTCCCACCATATAAATTCTTGCATATATCAGAGCCGCTAACAACAACATAAACGAACAACAGCAATTCACTCCGGTGGGCCTTCTAGCTGCCACAGACGAATGCAGATCCAATCATTTACATACGTCTCCATGGTGTGTACGTGTGAGAACTTATGCTCACATCTGACAGTGTCTTCTGTGTGCCCCACATTTTGTCAGACAAAGTATTTTTGATGGTACAGAGCCTATCGCTTAAATTATTATGAATTTACCAGTAGCCTGATGAAGTGCAGTGGAACCTTGGTACTGATGTATCTTTCCGTATCTGAATATAGTTTTAATTCGTACTTAGTTTCTTGAAGACCATACTGTCGAAAGCTACACCGGTAGCAGCGCAACTATCAGACAAGACTAATTTATTTTAAAAAATGCAATTTAAAAATTAATAATAACTTCAAATCATCCAGTTATCGATTCTCTTTCAGTGTACATACAAAAGGCTCTCTCTTATTTATTCAATCAGATACGACTGAGATCAATGTTGAGCAAGTTAACAATCTCATACTTCTGGACATACTTTCACAAGCGTGTCCAAAAAAGCACATTAGGCCTTCACTTTCTTGTAAGGGTCATATACAACAAGACATACATGGGAAAATAGATTCACTTCCTCGGTTGAGACTTAGAGCTATTAATATAATTTTAGTTTAAATTGAGTTAATAGCAGATGCACTAATGGAGGCGATAATGAATAGTAATTTGCAATAACGACGCCAGACCGTACAACTCGGAAAAGGCGACTTCTTCCACCACGAGCCTTTCTCGCTTTATAGGAACTATGTCTTTCCAGTGTTTCCTGTCCATTTCTCTTATATAAGCAGCCAAAATAACTTTGCTGGGCTCGTGTTTGTATGCTGTTATTGGAGTTGTTTCCAGTTTTTTAAGTGAGTACGATCTGCAGTTATTAACTGAGTTTTCATGTAAAATAATTCTACGAACGATGACTGAGAAATGCTTAATTTAGTCTCATGTTGTCAGTGATTTTTGTAGTGTTAGTGGGAAAAGGACTGGAATGGTAAATATGGCACCTTACTGCTGCGCCTCTCTCACCTTAATCGTGTTACTGGTAGACTGCGTAAGTCCCTTCCATCCAGGAATTGCTGGTACTTGTAGATTGGGCTGCACTGATTGGAACCACGTACCATACATTCACCGTATATCTTGCAGGGTGGGTAAGATATGTCAGATGCAGTGGACTGATCATGTTTAAATCTGCAACAGTTACCTGCTGTAATGCACTGCTCGAGTTACGTTCAAATATCTGAAATACCAGAACACCTAGGTGACCTACTTTTACTAGCGAGGGGACCAGGGTAAGCCTCTTGGTCTCTTCAGATGATGGGAGCGCGGAGGCGAGGGTGATGCATTCGCCACCCCCCTTGCTGTGAAAAGTATTCCAGCCGGTGATTGTGCAAACAGTGACGTTGGGTTGTGGAATACATACTGACAGCAAGTTACATTTGGGAGAGGCTCTTCACTGTGGTAGGTGCAGCTGTACAACTTTTCACGCAATAGCTCACACAGAACACTGAAAATAACTCCACTGTATAAACACGAGTCCAAGGTTGTTACTTTGTCTATTCACATTAGAGAACTGGATAGGAAGCGCTGGGGAGATAAAGCGCATCTGCAGCGCTTTTGTTGGGATAAGTCGCTTTTCCTGCAAGAATGCTATAGTTGACACGGATGAATGGTATAGTTGACGAATAGTATGACTAAGAATCAACGTCCTTTTCTGTAGTGTAGAAGAGTGTGCTGAGATTTACGTAGATTCTATCTACAGTGCTCAACAATGTAATACTATCGTAAAATATCGTCTACGATACTGGAGGTCTCATTGACCTAGGCACTTCATGCATTATCCAGTTAGAGCTCATATACTAGACGGTATTTACTACTGAAATGCTTTGTGGCCGTTCCAGTCATGTAAGCATGCCGCTGCCGCAGCAGGATACTGAGAGAACTCCAGTATCAATAGCAACTTGATTCAGTTTGTGTTCAGTACTGGTACACAATACAGGTCCGAACGCTGTTGCAGAGGCAACGGAAAAAGCATGCGAAGTTCAGAAGAACGCGAAATCACGAAGATTGGCTAAAATGTACAGACGCGCGAAATTTGGCACGGACTTCAATGCGTGATGCCTTTAATAGGTTCCACAACGAAACATTGTCTCGAAATTTGGTAGAAACTCCGAAGAAATTCTGGTCGTATGTAAAGTACACAAGCGGCAAGACGCAGTCAATGCCTTCGCTGCGCAGTGCCGATGGTACTGTTACAGACGACTGTGCCGCTAAAGCGGAGTTATTGAACGCAGTTTTCCGAAATTCCTTCACCAAGGAAGACGAATGGAATATTACAGAATTTGAAACACGAACAGCTGGTAGCATGAGTTTCTTAGAAGTAGATACCTTAGGGGCTGCGAAGCACCTCAAATCGCTTGATACGGGCAAGTCTTCAGGTCCAGATTGTATACCGATTACGTTCCTTTCAGATTACGCTGATACAATAGCTCCCTACTTAGCAATCATATACAACCGCTCGCTCACCGATAGATCCGTACCTACAGATTGGAAAATTGCGCAGGTCGCAGCAGTGTTTAAGAAGGGTAGTAGGAGTAATCCATCGAACTACAGACCTATATCATTGACGTCGGTTTGCAGTAGGGTTTTGGAGCATATACTGTATTCAGACATTATGAATCACCTCGAAGGGAACGATCTATTGATACGTAATCAGCATGGTTTCAAAAAACATCGTTCTTGTGCAACGCAGCTAGCTCTTTATTCGCACGAAGTAATGGCCGCTATCGACAGGGGATCTCAAGTTGATTCCGTATTTCTAGATTTCCAGAAAGCTTTTGACACCGTTCCTCACAAGCGACTTTTAATCAAGCTGCGGGCCTATGGCGTATCGTCTCAGTTGTGCGACTGGATTCGTGATTTCCTGTCAGGAAGATCGCAGATCGTAGTAATAGACGGCAAATCATCGATTAAAACTGAAGTGATAGCAGGTGTTTCCCAGGGAAGCGTCCTGGGACCTCTGCTGTTCCTGATCTATATAAATGATCTGGGTGACAATCTGAGCAGTTCTCTTAGGCTGTTCGCAGATGATGCTGTAATTTACGGTCTAGTAAGGTCATCCGAAGACCTAAATCAGTTGCAAAGCGATTTAGGAAAGATTGCTGTATGGTGTGGCAGGGGGCAGTTGACGCTAAATAACAAAAAAGTGTTAGGTGATCCACATGAGTTGTAAAAGAAATCCGTTGGAATTCGATTACTCGATAAATAGTACAATTCTCAAGGCTGTCAATTCAACTAAGTACCTGGGTGTTAAAATTACGAACAACTTCAGTTGGAAAGACCACATAGATAATATTGTGGGGAAGGCGAGCCAAAGGCTGCGTTTCATTGGCAGGACACTTAGAAGATGCAACAAGTCTACTAAAGAGACAGCTTACACTACACTCGTTCGTCCTCTGTTGTAATATTGCTGCGCGGTGTGGGATCCTTGACAGGTGGAATTAACGGAGGACATCGAAAGGCTGCAATAAAGGGCAGCTCGTTTTGTATTATCACGTAATAGGGGAGAGAGTGTGGCAGATATGATACGCGAGTTGGGATGGAAGTACAGAGAGACGTGGCAGATATGATACGCGAGTTGGGATGGAAGTACAGAGAGACGTGGCAGATATGATACGCGAGTTGGGATGGAAGTACAGAGAGACGTGGCAGATATGATACGCGAGTTGGGATGGAAGTACAGAGAGACGTGGCAGATATGATACGCGATTTGGGATGTAAGTACAGAGAGACGTGGCAGATATGATACGCAAGTTGGGATGGAAGTACAGAGAGACGTGGCAGAAATGATACGCGAGTTGGGATGTAAGTACAGAGAGACGTGGCAGATATGATACGTGAGTTGGGATGGAAGTACAGAGAGACGGGAAACGTGAATGACAGACATCGCACTGGTCATCCTCGTGTGACAACACCAATGCACGCTCGTTTCGTCCAACTGTCGGCTCGCAGGCGCCCAAAGCAGCTGCCAGAAATATTGGAAATGACTTCTACGAAGCAACCGGGATTCGTACCTCAGGCCAAACAGTGCGTAGAAGACTGCGTGAGGGTGCTGTTCATTCCAGACGACCAACGAGAAGTTTTGAACTGAACCAACGGGACCGACGCACTCGAAGGACCTGAGCTGTTGCGCATCAGCATTTGACTGTTTCAGAATGGAGTAATGCCCTGTTTTCGGACGAGACTCTAGACTTGTTAGGGGTTGGAAAAGCGCTAGACGACACCAGAAACGCCGACACTTTCAGGAAGTTCATCCGTTTGAAGGTGGAAGTGTAATGTTCTGGGCGGCAATAATGATGCGACGGCGGACCCCTATCATTCCCATCTAATGCAATTTGACTGGTCCCCGATACCTCTAAGAGACCCAAAAAACGATTGTAAAGCCCTACAAAAACATGGTTCAAATGGCTCTGAGCACTATGGGACTAAACTTCCGAGGTCATCAGTCCCCTAGAACTTATAACTGCATAAACCTAACTAACCTAAGGACATCACAAACATCCATGCCCGAGGCAGGATTCGAACCTGCAACCGTAGCAGCAGCGCGATTCCGGACTGTAGCGCCTAGAACCGCTCGGCCGCCGCGGCCGGCAAGGCTCTACAGACGTGAAGTCTGTGACGTTCTCATCTTTAGCTACTGCACTGCAAGATTTCACAATACTGTAGCAGTGGCTTGGTATATTCAAAGATATGCATTGACCAGCACAGTCCCAATGCATGAATGCAATTGAGCAGGCATTGGGCCTGTCCTATGTGGCCATTACACAGCTTCCGAGCCCACCTGACAATCTTCAGTACCTCGAACCCCAAGAGAAGCTTGATGGTCTAATCCAGAGTGTACCTTGCAGAGTGGAAGAACTCATCCGTGTGCGGGGAGGATATACTCTCTACTAAGGACTGATAATCTTCATAACGGAATAAAGATTTTCATGTTTCTGTCTTCAAGATGTACATTTAGGAGGGAGCATGCTTTGTTTTTTAATGATTTTCTGTAACTATCCAAAATCGTTCTGGTTTTCAGAAGGAATTATGTCTATTTTGTTAATAAGCTATTATACAAACCTCACTGGATGTACTATAAGAAGTCATTGCAGTAAACTATATGATATTCCGAATATTTCTTAATGTGTCTTTATGCGTTACTTGGAGTAGCGTCCGCAGCTCGTGGTCGTGCGGTAGCGTTCTCGCTTCCCGCGCCCGGGTTCCCGGGTTCGATTCCCATCGGGGTCAGGGATTTTCTCTGCCTCGTGATGACTGGGTGTTGTGTGATGTCCTTACGTTAGTTAGGTTTAAGTCGTTCTAAGTTCTAGGGGACTGATGACCATAGATGTTAAGTCCCATAGTGCTCAGAGCCATTTGAACCATTTGAACTTGCAGTAGCATTACTAATAAATCACATCTGTATTCCATGTAGTGTTAATGCACTTTGTGGAAAATAAACAGCCCCCGCTCCCTTCCAGCATGTCTGTGTACTGTATCACCAGTGCTTCATAAGGTGCGCTGCGGAAGGTCAGTATAAGTTTGTGAAACACCCGGTAGTTTCCCCGTATGACGTAGTGCGGTAGACAGAACTGGGAATTACCTGCTCGCCCTTCAGTTTGCAGACCTGTGGAGGAGGGAAGTGCATGACCACAGTCCGGCAACTCACCTACCGTCAAACTGCTGTCCTTCACCGCTGTTTACTGTTAAAGTGGCCCCCTTTTTTTAATAATCTACGATTTTTATATCTCTTTTAACGTGGAAAGTATGAGTCCCAGAGGAAAAACGAATGGGACATTTTCCTGTAGGGAATTCAATGAAATTTCTAGGTCTTGAAGAAACCTCAAACGCCATCGGCGAGGATATTTATTATGTTGCTCATGACACTTCCTCTTAGAGTTGCACAAAAATTTGAGAAAACACGATTTTTCTCCTAATTTTCCGTCATAGACAGGATTATATCACGGAGAATAATCAAACGTCACACCGTTCGTTCTTCAAATCTGTCCCAATGCAGACATTGTGCAGTACCCCCATTATCGTATGCTAATACACATAAAAAACGGGCATTCGATAACTCCACCTACGTCTACACTTCCATTGCACTGGGCGATAAGCCAAGTATCTGGGGAACACTTATTTGCTCACCAAGCCCTTAACGATCACTTAATCATTTGACGCTACGCTTAAGTAATGTAATGAAGTCGGTCAAGTAAAACACGATACATGGGTGGTGAACTAATAATTATAACTTAACGAGGTGTAACCGAGCTAGGGTAACGGAGCTACCGTTTTGATCACTCCTCGTAAGCAAGAGAATCACGTGATATGATGGTACTATTCATTCAGATATGTTTGCCATGATTAATGTTCTATTGTAGAAAATATGTTATCTCATTGAGACAAAGCTTTTCTTTTACTTCTGTGTGTAATGATTCTGTCCCGAAAGCCCGCATCTCGTGGTCGTGCGGTAGCGTTCTCGCTTCCCACGCCCGGGTTCGATTCCCGGCGGGGTCAGGGATTTTCTCTGCCTCGTGATGGCTGGGTGTTGTGTGATGTCCTTAGGTTAGTTAGGTTTAAGTAGCTCTAAGTTCTAGGGGACTGATGACAATAGATGTTAAGTCCCATAGTGCTCAGAGCCATTTGAACCATTTGTCCCGAAAGGTTTCCCATTTTTCTTTTACTTATCTTCTGCATTCGTAACGTTTTTAGGAAGACAGTAAAATGCACATATGGAACGTATAAGGAAAAGATATATATTACCGATTTACCTTATAATTCTGAAATGGTGTCGAGATATTGGTGCATTACCCTAAAGTAGTCTAGGTCTAGGCCCATAGCCTAGAGCACATACCAGTGAGCAAGTCGAGCTGTGCTACATGGCAGAAACATTTTCCTAGCACTCTCAGTGACGACGGTAGAGGGCTACTGCTAGCTGGAAAGCCGCCAGCGGTGAAGTGGGAGAAGGTCGACGATTAACTCCCATGCAAGCCTGCATATCGACTGCATCAGTATGCAGCCGCTAATAGAAGCACCTTGACGCGATGCAACAAAAGGAGTGCGGTGGGAAACCAGTTCTGAATACATCGCGGACCGACGAAATGTCAGCGGTGCCACACAGTACGTAATAACCGAAGGACACAACTTTTCGACGGCGCTTAAAATGGTTTCCTCACAAGAAATGAAAGGTCTCATTCTGCGTCTAAATACGTTACACGCGAGCCACCGTATGGCCCTTGGAGGAGGGTACATTGAACCACTGCTAGTCATTTCCTTTCGTGTTCTACTCGCAAATAGAGTAAGGGAAGAAAGACTGTTATATGCCTCCGTAAGAACCCTGAACTCTCTAATTTATCTTCGTAGCCCTTAGGCAAAACGTACGTTGTGGCCTGTCGGATCGTTTGCTATTAGCCTCAGATACCGGTTGTATAAATTTTCTCAAAAGGAGTCATCGAAAAGTGATTCCTATTTGAGTTGCCAAAGAATCTCCATTATAATTACATATTGTTCGAACCTACCGGTAACAAATGTAGCAGCACGCCTCTAAATTACTTCGATGTCTTCCTTTAATCCGAGCTGGTACGGATACCAAACTCTCTAACAGTACTCAACAATGGATCGCACTACTGTCCTATACGCTGTCTCCTTTAAACATTAACCACACTTTCCCAAAATTCACCACCGCCATCCCTACCACAGTTGTTCCATGCTCGTTGCCAATCATATTGCTTTGCAACGCTACACCCAGATAATTAAATGACGTAACTGTTTCAAGCAGCACACTACTAATGCTGTACTTCAACACTATTCGTTTGACCGGCCGGAGTGGCCGAGCGGTTCTAGGCGCAACAGTCTGGAACCGCGCGACCGCTACGGTCGAATCCTGCCTCCGGCATGGATGTGTGTGATGTCCGTATGTTAGTTAGGTTTAAGTAGTTATAAGTTCTAGGGGACGGATGACCACAGCAGTTAAGTCCCATAGTGCTCAGAGCCATTTGAACCATTTGAACTATTCGTTTGTTTTCCCTACTCATCTGCACTTACTTTCGTTTTCTACATTAATAGCACGCTCTTATTCATCACACCTACTAGAAATTTTGTCCAAACCATCTTGCATCCTTCTATAGTCACTCAGCGATGACACCCTACCACACGGCACAGAGTCACCTGCAAAGAGTCGCAGACTGCTCCTCACCTTGTATGCAAAATAATTTATATATACAGAAAATAGCTGCGGTCCTATCACATTTCCCTGTGGGACGCCTGACGATACCCTTTTGTCCGATGAACACTCGCCGTCGAGGAAAACGTACTGGGTTGTGTTACTTAAGAAGTCTTCGTGTCACTCACTTACCTGGGAACCTAATCCATATGCTTGTACCTTCGTTAACAGGAGGTAGGATGGCACTGTAGCCGGCCGTGGTGACCGAGCGATTCTAGGCGCTTCAGTCCGGAATCGCCCCGCTGCTACGGTCGCAGGTTCGAATCCTACCTCGGGCGTGGATGTGTGTGATGTCCTTAGGTTAGTTAGGTTTTCGTAGTTCTAAGTCTAGGGGACTGATGACCTCAGATGTTAAGTCCCATAGTGCTTAGAGCCATTTGAACCATCTGATGGCACTATGTCAAATCCGCCTGTTGCCCTCCATCCATTTTGCGATGTGTTCCATGCAGAAACAGGCAGTGTTACATAATACTACATACTAAAGACGATGCCACTTGCGAAGCTGCCGTGAGGTAAAATCTCTAGGGATGAACAATGTCGTTTTTGATTTTGATCTGGGGTTAGGGTGCTCAACATCCACATCATCAGAGTCTGTTACCCTCCCTCACAACTTCACTTCCGCTGCTAACTCTCCCCTGCCTATCACATCTCAGGAAAGTTTTCCCGCATACATTTTCACTAGACTGTAGCAGTGCTGCTGGTAGAATGGCTATTGCTGAGAAATGCGACAGTCGACCGGGAACGAAGTTCTGTTTTTATTCTACAAACAGTTTTATTCTGCCATGAAATTCAAGAACCGAGTAAAAATGCTTTCTTGAAACAGTTTCAAGTCGTCATTTTTATATGTTTTCCGTCTTTCCCTTAGTTGCTCTAAATTCGTGGAAGTATGTACCGTCTATGCAACCAAATGAAGGCAGTTTGTTTATTGCCATTCGCGCTGCGCTTCTTTTATGTGGGAAGCATCATCAGTGGCCTGAAATTCATATTTCTTTTTAAACATACAATAAACGTATTATGTGATAGACCTAATTTGCTGCTATATTACATTTTGTCCTGCTTTTCTCTTGCTTTTTAGGTTAGAGGCAATTTTTGTAGCACAAGTTCCGTTTTGTGAATATATCGTTCGGTGTTACAGTTTCCTGCGTTGTTAACACATGTGTATGGTCTTGGAGATGTATTTGTTAGTTTTCATACTCCAGCTGGCCGATGTCTGGCGATCTTCCATCCAAATTTGTCAATCGCTTTTTCTGTGTAGTGGTTATCTATTTTTGTGCTGATGTTATGTTTGAGTCCATTCGCTAACAGCTGTGCTTCTTTCTCCGTTAATTCTGTATATGTGAGACTTATTAATTTTGGGTGAAATTTGTGGTGATGGGTGTAGAAACGTAAAACATCCTGACAGAGGAAGAGAAAAAAGAAAATAACACAATAAATACTGGGCTAACACGAGAACGAGAGAAGAAATAAATAAGTAACATAATCACCATGTCAAAGAAAGAGAAAAACAGTAAACTTCAAACAGAAAAACACCACTAAGAAATTAAAAGAAAAACTACAAGCTAACAACATCATAGTCACAAGAGTTGATAAAGGGAACAGCACAGTACTGATCAATAAAGGACAATATATAGAAAAACCTAATTTCATCTCTTCTAACAATATCACAAAAGTAAAATCTGACCCAACAGCATGCTTCCCGACGTATATAAAAAAAAAACCTCAAAAGCATCAGACACATACTCATAGATAAACAAAAACAACACATCACACACAATAACTGAAAAGCACCAACATTCAGAAGCCAACCCAAGGTCAACAAACCCCACATTCCATTGACGTCTGTTGTTGATTTCATGAATGTACTATCATACCATGTAGTAAAACACATGAACAAAGTCATAATGCAACATTATGAAATTTGAAACACCGCAGAACAGTGAAAAACACAAATGAACTCATAACACAAATAAATGACTTACACTTCCCACAAACAGCATCACTCATCTCTTCAGACATAGAGAACATGTACACCTCAGTACTCACTGCAGGTACTATAAAACTAATTGAAGAAAACTTACTGACATACAACAAACTATGTGCAGACAATATTAATGAAATAACTAAAACCCTCAAAGCAATCACATCCGAAAATTACTTCCAATTTGAAAAGGAATTTTACTTACAAGAAGATGGGCTTCCAATGGGATCCCCAATTTCAGGAACACTGGTAAACATATTCATCAGCCACACAGAAAACACAATCTTTGATACAGTCCTCACAAAGGGTGGATAAAAAATTGTTTACTGGTACAGATATGTGGACGACATAAGTTGTATGGTAGATGAACCAACAGAGAAAATTGAGGAAGTTCATACTGATATAAACAACATACATAAAAATATTCAATTAACCATGGAAAAAGAAACACAAAAGCAAATACATTTCTTGGATATAAAAATAAAGAGAGAGAACAATAAACACACATTTGACATCTTCAGAAAGCTAACAGTCACAGACATCATTATACATGCTTCATCCAACGACCCACAAAATCGAAAATTGGCGACCCTACTTCACATGTTACACAGACTAAATAACATCCCATTCAGCAAAGAAAACTATGAAAAAGAATTACAAACAGTACAACTCATAGCCACAAACAATGGTTACAGCACCCGTATAGTACAAAAACTCAATCAAAAATTTAAAACACAACTAAAGAAAAATCAAAACAAGCAGAGAGCACAGACCCTACAACACACACGGAAACACAAAACAATAACACTCATGACGTGAATAACAGAAAAAATGGTACACTCTTACATACATACACAAAGCAACACACAAGATAGCAAACGTACTAAGGAAACAGGGATTATAAATAGCTGACAGAACAAGAAACACACTCCAATCACAGACAAACCAGATAAATACCAAGGAGCAGGTATACACCAGCTAGAATGCCAAGCAAGAATGTAATTCCATATATTTGTGGATGGCAAGAAGGAACTTTAACACTAAATACAAAGAATATATAAGAAGTTGGAAATATGAACATAGCCACTCTACCGTCGCCGAACACTTGATAAAACATGGACATGAACCATCAAACACAGAATGTGACATGACAGTTATCAGAGTGAATAATCACAAAAAAAAGCTCCTGACATAGCAAGAGAACTTTCACGCACAAAGAGCCATTGCAATGGAAAAGAACGTACTCAGCGACAAAATCCATAAAAAAATAACTCTGTGATCATGCTAGTCACTAAAACAATAACAAACTGAAATGTAACCAGGATAAATAATCAATAAATCTCCTTCCCCTCTCCTCTCCCAACCCCCCCCCCCCCCGCCCCCGCCACACACATGAACTCATATTTATTAAAAAAATACATTTACACACACACACAACAAATGAAAAACATCAAACACAACGCAAACAAAAGATAGACAAACACACAATAACAGTTGGCAACAATACACACTCAATGACATAGATATGTTAATCACCAAATGGAAAGTGAAACATTCCAAGTGACAAATGTGGATAAGAAGAACGCCAGACATAGGCCAGCTGGTGTATGAAAACTAACAAATACATCTCCAGGACCACAGACATGTGTTAACAGCGCTGGAAACTGTAATTAGCACCGAAGATACATTCACAACACCGAACTTGTGCTACAAAAGTTGCTTCTATCCTAAAAAGCAAGAGAAAAACATGACAAAATGAAATATAGCAGCATATTAGATCTATCACAGAATACGTTTATTGTACATACATCAAAAACAGTATTGCATCACCCCAGTTCACAGAACGCCTGAAGATAGAGGTTGACTGTGGATATTGTATCAGAGACACAGTCCCTTTGACTTTTCAGAGATGTCACTAAACACGCCCAAAGATGTAAACAACCATGCAGTTCCAGTCATTCCACCAGGAAGGAGGTACATAGCTCACGTTGTCTGTAGTTCAACCATGCCGAGGCAGTCAGTACCGCGGTTCGTTCGCGTCCGCATTGTTACTTTGGGCCAGGAAAGGCTTTCAACAAGGGAAGTATCCAGGTGTTTCGCAGTGAACCAAAGCGATGTTGTTCGGACATGGAGGAGATACAGAGAGACACTGTCGACGACATGCCTCGCTCAGGCCACCCAATTGCTACTGCTGCAGTTGGAGACCGCTGCCTACGGATTATGACTCGGAGTAATCGTGACAGTAACGCCACCATGTTGAATGATGCTTTTCGTGCAGCCACAGGACGTCGTATTACACCTCAAACTGTGCGCAATAGGCTGCATAATGTGCAACTTCACTTCCGACGTCCTTGGCGAGGTCCATCATTGCAACCACGACACCATGCAGCGCAGTACAAATGGGCCCAACTACATGCCGAATGGACCGCTTAGGGTTGGCATCACATTCTCTTCACCGATGAGTGTCACATATGCTTTCAACCGTCATGCTGAATTCCTTGTACACATTGTCCAGCGAGTGCTGTTTTGTGGGAGCATTATGCGGGGCCGAGGTACGTCGCTGGTGGTAAAGGAAGGCGCCGCAACGGCTGTACGATACGTGAGTGCCATCCTCCGGCCGATAGTGCAACCATATCGGCAGCATATTGGCGAGGCATTCGTCTTCATGGACGACAGTTCGCGCCCCATCGTGCACATGTTGTGGAAGACATCCTTCAGGATAACGACATCGCTGGACTGGGGTGGCCAGCATGTTCTCCAGACATGGACCCTATTGAACATGCCTGGGGTAGATTGAAAAGGGCTGTTTATGGACAACGTGACCCACCAACCACTCTGAGGGATCTACGCCGAATCGCCGTTGAGGAGTGGGACAGTCTGGACCAACAGTTCCATGATAAACTTGTGGATGTATGCCACAACGAATACAGGCATACATCTATGCAACAGGACGTGCTACTGAGTATTAGAGGTATCAGTGTGTACATAAGTCTGGACCACCACCTGTGAAGGTCTCGCTGTATGGTGGTACAACATGCAATGTGTCGTTTTCATTAGCAATAAAAAGGGCATAAATGATGTTTATGTTGATCTCATTCCAATTTTCTGTACGGGTTCCGGAACTCTCGGAATCGTGGTGATGAAAAACTTTTTTTGATATCTATGTACATAAAAGTAAACATGTATTTCAGGCCACTGATGGTGCTTCCCAAATAATAGAAGCGAAACGCGTATGGCAATAAACAAACTGCCTTCATTCAGTTGCAAAGACGGTACATACCGCCACAAATTTCATGATCCATGGCGTTGAGTACGAGGTAAAGGTAGTTTTTTAATATTTTATTCATTTGTTGGTTACTGTTTTCACGTATGACCTACATTTTAAAAACAACTGCAGACCGTGTTTCACACTGTTATTAGGGGAGAGTGATGTACTTATAGGGCAGTGTACATAGGCAGACATGTCATCTTATGATCGGTACTTCGGTCTAGCTAGTGAATTTAGAGCGACATGAAGGAATGTAGCCGGCCGAAGAGACCGTGCGGTTCTGGGCGCTACAGTCTGGAGCCGAGCGACCGCTACGGTCGTAGGTTCGCATCCTGCCTCGGGCATGGATGTGTGTGATGTCCTTAGGTTAGTTAGGTTTAATTAGTTCTAAGTTCTAGGTGACTGATGACCTCAGAAGTTAAGTCGCATAGTGCTCAGAGCCATATATGAAGGAATGTACACTAGAGACAACCCGTAAGCCCATTACAACAGTTTTTATTGTTGTTGTTAGATGTGAAGGTTGAGATTTATGCAGCATTTGCAAATATTTCACGCTCTACGCTTTTAAAAGCTGCATAATATATTAAAGCAATTAGGAACACATTATTAATTCCTCGTCGGTCGTACACCATCTTGCACCTTGAAACATATGAAGGTTTTTCTGCCACTTAGCATGTGAGATTTGCAAATGAAATGAGAATCTTCTCTGTCATGATAAGTTCACCTGTCTTGAAGACAGAAATTTGTGCTATTTTCCAGTGGTTTCCGTTTTTTGATAATGTTTTTTGCTGAATTTTATTTCAGTTACAGATTAAATACAGTATTTACAAGACTTTCGCATATGCAACTCATTTGGATTTCAATAAAATATTTTTTCCAATATATATGACCTTGTCGCACCGTTGAACATGTTTTCACGCTTTGAAAAATCTTAATTTTGCGGAGTATTTTTTTGTAGTTTGAGAAAAAGTCTGCAGAACGCAAGAAGTGAGTGCCATCATTTAAAAATTGAATAAGGAAAGATATTAATCTCCTGTTACAGGGTTGGCTAGAAAAGAAAGCATGAAAAGCTTACGCAGGTGCAGCCCTCTCCCCTACCACTGCTACAATCCTCAGTACAGTACTCTGCCGTGAAGCATACCAAAGCTTCCCTGGTTCTGATGGCATTCAAAACCGCATCCTCCACGAGTTCACGGACAGAGCGGTAGAATACCTTACAGACGTAACGAATGCCATCCTACAACCTAACACTTCCCTGGCTTTCGTAAGGTGGCTAAGGTCCTGACGTTCAGGAAGCCAGGTAAAGACCACTCCTTCCCAGAAGATTACCGACCCATCAGTCTGCTCGCTCAGCAAGACTGCCGAAAACGGTAATAATAAAACGCATCACTAGCCACTGCATCGCCAACGTCACCCCGAGGCCGGAGCAGTTCGACATTATGAATCACCTCTCAACAAGACAACAACTCCTCCGCGTAGTTGAACATATAACACACGGGTAGAACAGGAACAAAGCAACAGGTGCTGTGTTCCAGGACATCGAAAAAGCACAATGGTATCATACACAAACTAAGCGATGTAGGCTTCCCCGACGAGATCGTGCGTGTCATACACTCCTATGTCACCAACAGATGGTTCAACACTGATGTGCAGTGCAACCAGACGACACGACACGATATTCAAGCTGGAGGACCCTAGGGAAATATACTGGGGCCCATATTGTTCAACCTCTACAGTAATGATCTCCCAGCAACACAAAACACTACGTTAGCCATCTACGAGGATGACACAGTCGATCACGTGAAAGATTCTTTGTTGATTCATTATGGACTGTGGGACAACGGCTGACACGTATTTCTTGATGCAATGATTTATCAACAGCCGTATGTATTGTAGAAATTTATTTTATGAACTTCTTATATGCTACCAGTTTCGGCATTACATTGCTGCCATCTTCAGGCCCCAAACGCCATAGTCGTAAAATCGCTATACACGGAAGGAGGCATATAACTGGATCTGTGAATCAAATTAAAATACAAAACAATGGGGTAAATGATAGAGTTACAAGAAGACATCAACACACTGCGTTTTATGCTCAACATGTTGATGTCTTCTTGTAACTCTATCATTTACCTCATAGTTTTGTATTTAAATTTGATACACGGATCCAGTTACATGGCTCCTTCTGTGTATAGCGATTTTACGACTATGACGTTTGGAGCCTGAAGTTGGCATCAATGTAAGGCCAAAACTGGTAGCATATAGAAAGTTCATAAAATAAATTTCTACAATACATACGGCTGTTGGTAGATTATTGCATCAAGAAAGTTGTGCAAGACTGTAAACCGTCGAACATAAATTCACGATTATAGACAGCACTCAGAATTGTCGAGCTTTGGTTCGAACGATGGCGTATTAAAGTAAACGTCCACAAGTTCTGTTCATATGTAGACCGAAAGTACTGACCACATATCAACACTGTAGACAGGTTACACCACATGCCTATCCAAAGGTTTTCCGAGAGGAAGTTAGATAGATCGGTGTTTGGCTGAACAGGAGGGGGAACAGATAGAATACGTTGCCAACAGAGCGCACCTGAGGTTCACACAACGCTATCCTATGCTCAACAGCGAAAGTACGCTGAGTAGGAGGGTACAGAGGGTTTGCATGACACTGCTCACACCACTGACGACGTACACAGCTCCCGTCTGGCGATATTCAGCTCCTACACGTCTACGCCACCTGTGCTAAGCACCATTAGCAACGCTCCACGCTACACTCCCACCGCAGATCTCCACAACGAATACCGCCTTGATATCCTCCAGGAAGTATAAAAAAAAAAACTCGCCAGACGACTAAACAGGAACTCGAGACACTCGAACAATCCTTTCATTCTTACTCTGGGGTGCTATGATCATATCCATAGGAGGAAGTAAAAGCGACCAAAGGCACTCTTAGATAGGGCGAAACCACCTATGGTGAGCTAACACACACTCACAAGCGACATCGGTAACCCCAGCACGTCAGTAAAATATAACCCGACATGGCAGCTGCCATCAAAGCCGACCAACAGGCAACACCAGGGAAGCCGATATACTCGCACACAGAAGCCGCCTACATTACCCTGGCCTACACTATTCATACTATATATGACCTATCGGACACTAACCGACGACGAACTCAACTGTCACAGCGATGTTGATGCTGACGGAGAAACCAACGCCAGTACCCGGCTGCAGCTCCCGAGTGACAACGCATCGCAATGTCAAAGGTATCCTCCTGCGTGATTCACACAGTTCACTTACCTAGCCCCTGCACGACCTGTTGAAGACAGCAAGCAAACTGCTACTGTCCTTAGTGCGCGACCAGACGATCGCAGAGTTTTTTTTCCCTTGGCTCTTGTCTTCTCACTTTTTTTCCTCTCTGCACTTCAAATCACTACCCTTCGTTCAGATTTTGACCCAATCTATCTCCAGATAAGCGTGTATTAATGGTCAATCATAACCAGACGTACGCAAACATCGCAATTCCCACTTACGACGAAGACCGCACTTAGTGAACACTAACACCTATGCAGAGATGGCAGTAGACCTATTGTGTTGGCTGCCATGCCGGTGTGGGCGTGGAGGATCTCAGCCCTACAAAAAAGTACATTAATTAACTTGTTTCGTTCTTTATAAACAGTTACCTATACAGCACCACATTACACCACTTACGGACACAAAATGAAAGTGGTGTGGAGTTGAAAGAAATGTAGAGGGAAAAAGAGAATGGGATTAATAAAGGCAAGTTGCGAACTAGCTACAAACAAAAATTAAAAGTGATGGGAAGAGATGAGAAGTAAATGTTTAAAAACAAAGAAGATAGTAAGATATTTAGTGCGCAACGGAGTGTGCGCTGATATAAAACTACCTTGCAGATGAAAACTATGGGCCGGACCAATACTTCAAATCGGAACCTTGGCCTTTCACGGGCAAATGCTTTGCCAATTGAGCTACCCAACCTCGATTCATGACTCCTCCTCACAGCATTATTTCCACGAGTACCGCGTTTCCTACCCTCAAAACTTCACAGAATTTCTCGAGTGTGACTTGCAGGACAAGCACTCCTGCAAGAAATGATATTGCCAAAGATATGCTTCCAGAATGAAAGATGCCGAATTCGATTCTCGATCTGGCATGCACCTTTTATTTGCCAGAGAATTTTAGTTAGGTAGTTCTCGGAATAGCTAGTATTGGTCATAGTTCTGTTACTGTTTTATCAGCACTTGATAAAGGATAATTCACCAGTCACAGTCCATGATTCTGTGTCCGGCGCACTGGAGCATCCCCGGCATTCAGTGTCTGTCCTTGGGAACGTGGTCTCCTTCATGCTGATAAATGATCACACTGATCTTCATGTTTTTGGCGACTAGAGTGTCATCCAGCGGATGTGACCTGGGTCATCACCATTGTCCGCCATCGCAATACTTTCCATTCATCTGCTGAAACTAGCACCAGCCTGAACTGCCGGTAGTCGTCATTATTTCAGCAGTCTTGGCACATTCAAGCACTTCGTGCCAGGTACGCTTGTCACGTAATAGTTTCAGTAGATTGTCTTTTCCGATGCCGGATTTAAGACAGTGGAAGCAAAGTTTGGAACAGGAATAGAAATCATCGATGGATAGATTGGCAGACAACGTACCATGACAGAAGATAAGTGATAATACGATTAGCACTGAATACACGTTCAATGGTAAACAGAGCAAAGATGAAGTTGGCGAAGATTGGTAGAAAGGACATTCTTCACATTGAAACTGGAAACGATCTGATAGTGGAGGAGGAAAATGGTTCAGTCCAGAAACCAAGAATACATATGATGATCGAAGTAAGGAAGATAGAGTAGAATGGAAGAGAGCAGAAAATATTCTTTAATGGAAGAGCTACATTGGTATCAGACATTGCAATGCATCTGTAGTCGAGCATCCTAAATATGTCTGGAGTATGTGTAGGTACTTCTGAAAGTAAGTTAGACACATGAGCCTAGGCTAAGACCATTACACCAAAGGAGTGCCCCGTTATCAGAAGAGATTACATATTCAGGGTTGCCTGCTGGCAGCCATATGCAGCAAGGGACCACAAGCGCCACCATATGGACACACGGCAGCAGACCACGCCTACTTGATACAGCACGGGCTTTCGTGGTGTAGCACAGTGTTCTACAGCTTTCACCAGGTACGTATAGTTAGAGCTTCGTTTAAATTCCGTCCACTAGGTGCTAGCACAATGCAGAGGCACCAGGGCGTGCCACAGGTGTTTTGCAATGTTCTTTCCCTATTGTGTTGGCAGATTTACAGTTCTGTTTTGTCGAACAAATAAAGCTCACCATTTCTGTGCTAACTTTGATATCATTTTTCTACATCTACGTCTACACAGATACTCCACATTGTACAGCGGAGGATACCCTGTACCACCACCGGCCTTTTCCTTTCCTATTCCACTCGCACATAGAGCGAGGGATAAACGACTCCGTATGAGCCCTGTAGTGTCTCGGAATAGTAAAAAGTTGGAAACGTGGAATATTGTTAAAGTTTCGTTGCCTATGCCGAGAGCCAGAGGCAGTAAGTTAGCCAAGAGGTAGGAGGGTTGCGCATGTATTGGAATCTGTCGTCACGCAGGGGCAATGGCCTGGTTACACACAACAGGCGAGAGAGAATTGCTTAGCACGCGGGTTTGTGTTAGACGGAGACTTTTGTAGAGTGCGAGACAGAGGCATAGCGTCAGCTGAACTGCATTTCACAACTTCACCTAAGTCTGCCGTAACAACACGTAACTTTGTCGCAAGAACACCTAAGGGGCGAGTATGACAGATGAATCAGCAGTATGAGTGGAACGAATGCAGTCACTACAAACGAGCATGACGTCAGGACGTCGCTCGTGCTTCCTTTAAATACGCCACCTTTGACAGCAATAAGGCACTCGCAGTTAGACTTGCAGTGAGATGTGTACAGGTCGTTGCGTAGCGCTCAGCTCGGTGATCGACATGTTAATCTTTATTAAGGAGATGTTGCAGTAAGGGCGGCCCATCCAGCAGCAGACGTGAGGGGACAGTACCAGCTCTGGTCCTCTCTGCTGCCGCTGTCAATCATCAACCCAGGATTAGCAGACATCGCGGCAGACTCGCTCGCCGCCAATGCTGACTACATCGGTGAGCCGTCGTCGAGGTCGTGCGGGACCTAGGCCCTGTGCATCCGCTTTCACAACCCGCTGAGCCAACGACGCTGGGGGACTGCAGCCCGTTTCGCCCGTCCACCGCGGACGAGCCACCAGGAGGAGTAGGGAAGAAGATGGGGTGGGATACACTCCGCACTACGAGAACGCCTCTCGTGCCGACAGCGCCGGGACTCCAACCCAGAGCCTCCACGTGCAGTAGCTAGCTGTCCACCGCAGAGCCGACCGGCCAGTCGGGCGCCACCAGCCACGTGTGGATGAAGTACGAAGTAAGGACATTCCTTCACTACGTCACAGCACGCGGCGCTGCGCTAGCAAGACTGTGCGGCCCGGAGCTGGTGTCATCGCTACGAGTCAGCGAGGACTCGGGATGGTCGTTGATATCACCAAGCCACACTGTACTCGGCAGGAATAAAGGCGTTATGAATTAATAATGTTTCTTTGGAGCATCCGACGCTTCTACTGCCATTTCCTAGCACCCTGACAACTGGAGAGGTCACCGCTCGGCCATCCAGTCCACCGTAGGCGAACGGGACCACCGGGGCGCCTACAGCCCTAATTTCTCGTATCTTATCTTTGTGGTCCTTACGCGCAATGTATGTTGGTGGCAGTAGAATCGTTCGGCAGTCAGCTTCAAATGCCGCTTCTCTAAATTTTCTCAATATCATTTCTCGAAAAGAACGTCGCCTTTCCTCCAGAGATTCCCATTTGAGTTCCCGAAGGATTTTCGTAACACTTACGTGTTGTTCGAACCTAAGGGGAACAAATCGAGCACCCCGGCACTGAAGTGAATCGATATTTTCCTTGAATCTGGCCTGGTAAGGATCCCAAACAGTCGAGCAGTACCGAAGGATAGGTCGCACCGGTGTCTTTTATGTGGTCTCAATATCATTTCTCGAAAAGAACGTCGCCTTTCCTCCAGAGATTCCCATTTGAGTTCCCGAAGCATTTTCGTAACACTTACGTGTTGTTCGAACCTAAGGGGAACAAATCGAGCACCCCGGCACTGAAGTGAATCGATATTTTCCTTGAATCTGGCCTGGTAAGGATCCCAAACAGTCGAGCAGTACCGAAGGATAGGTCGCACCGGTGTCTTTTATGTGGTCTCCTTTACAGGTGAACCACTGTTGACTAAAATTCTTCCAATAAACTTAAGTCGACCATTCGCTTTCACTAACACAGCTCTCATGTGTTAGTTCCACCTCGTATCGCTTTTGCCACGTTACGCCCAAGCATTTAAACCACTTGACTGTGTCAAGGAAGACACTGGTAATACAGTACCCGAACATTACAGGTTTGATATCTCTACTCATCTGCATTAGCTCACATTCCTCCACACTTATTGCTAGCTGCCATTCATCATACAAAATGGAAATTTTGTCCAAGACGTCTTGTATCTTCCTACAGTCACTCAACTTCGACACCCTACCGTACACCATGACACCATCAGCAAATAACCGCACATTGCTGCCCACCCTGTCCGCCAAATCATGTTATGTATATAGAGAAAAACAGCTGTCCTCTCACACTTCCCTGGGGCATTCCTGACGACACGCTTGACTCCGATGAACGCTCGCCGTCGGCGACTACACACTGGGTTCTATTATTTAAGAAGTCTTCGAGTCACTAACATACCAGCGAACTTATTCCGTATGCTCGTACCTTCGTTCACAACCTGCAATGGGGCACCGCGCCAAACGCCTGCCGGAAATCTAGAAATACGGCATCTGCCTGTTGCCCTTTTTCGCAGTATATTATGTGAGAAAAGGTGAAGCTCAGATTCACACGAGTGATACTTTCTAAAACGACACTGATTTGTGGACATAAGCTTCGCAGTCTCAAGAAAGTTTTTTTGCATTCGATCTGAGAATATGTTCGGGGATTTTGCTGCAAACAGAAGTTAGGGATATTGGTCTGTAATTTTGTAGGTCGTCCCTTCTTTTGCCCAGCGCTTTTTTCAAGTCCCTGGGGACTTTGTGTTGGGCGATAGATTCACGATAGGTGCATGCAAGCTACGTATGGGGCAAATGCTGTAGAGTACGCTTTGTAAAATCGAACTGGGATTCCGTCCAGAAGTAGTGAATTTTTCTTTCAATTGTTTTTACGCGCCAGTGCTGCTTATTGCTATATCCTCTTTACGAGAGTCTATCCGATGGTCAAACGACGGTATGCTTCTATGATTCTCCAGTGTGAACGGTAGCTTGAACGTGAAATTTAGAACTTCGGCATTCGTTTTGCTGTCTTCAACTGCAACACTAAACTGGTAAAAAAAGATACTGAATGGAAGTCTTAGACCCGCTTAGTGATTTTACGGAAGACCAAAATTTTCTCTGGTTTTGTGCCAGATCTTTTGCTAGGGTGCCTCCGGCATAGATCTATTCACAGACGCATGAGCCTCTACTAACTTACGCTTGTCGTCATTTGTGCTTCCACTTTTGAAGCGAGTGTGAAACAGCCTCTGCTTCGTCAGCATCCTTCGAATTTCGATATTAACCACCGTTGATTTTTTTCCATCATTTATCCACTTACTAGGCACACAACTCTCCAGGCCACTAGCTACAGTCTGCTTAAACTTTGTCCATAATTCCTCTGCATCCATCTTACTGGAAACAAGTGATACCAGGTCACTGCCTAAGTGAGATGCTTATAATAGCTATCTGATCTCTCTAGCAGAATCGCTCTCCTAGCCTTCTTCATTGATTTGTTAACTTTCGTGATCATAGTTTCTTTAATGACGTCGTGATCGCTAATCCCCTCTTCTGTACTTTATAGCTATAACGTCCAAAATATTTCCACTGCTTGTGGGCTGCACAAGACGGTTTTCAGAAAACGCGTTTAAAAGCATTTCGTATGACTGTCTGCCTGTACCCCCCGCAATGAATACACAGACGTCCCAGTCTCCTCTCGGTAGGTTGAAGTCGCCTCCAACAAGTATTGCATGATCTGGGTATTTACGCGCTATTTGCATGATTCTAGAACTGTCACAACAGACTCGTGTGGCTGGTAAAATTATCCAACAATTAACTTCAGTAAAAACAATACCAATCGCCGTTATGTAGGTTCATTTCTAGGTAACCGGTTTCGACGTTACACTACGTTGTCTTCAGGCCAAAACTGCTCCAATCCAGTAACCTTCGTGTTTAAAATGTAGCAGTGCCTTTAACTGGTCTCGTAATAGCTATTACGGTCATACGTGCTCGTTGGACAACAGTAACAGCTATTACAAGACCATTTAAAGGTACTGCTCTATTTGTAACACGGTTACTGGATTGGAGCAGTTTTGGCCTGAAGATGACGTAGTGTAACGTAGAAACTGGTTGCCTAGAAATAAACCTACATAACGGCGATTTGTATTGTTTTTATTGAACATTCAACATCCGTAATGCCATATTCCACCAGAAGACGGAGTTACATTGAACAATTAACTTGGTTTCATCTATACCTGTTACACGCGACCAGATGACTTCACTGTCACACACTCTTCGACCTCAATAGAGACGATATTTTTGTCAACTGGAGTGAACACTCCTTCTCTTATGGTTTCTAATCTGTCTTTCCGACTCGCTCAATATGTTGGAGCTTTACACTTCGATTTTCAGCCAGCTCTCGGTCCCAAGAATAATTTGAGCCCTAGGACATTCCCGGAGGGCAGCAAATTCTGGAACTTAATCACGAATACTTCGACAATTTACTGATAAAATTATGACAGTCGAACTGTCTTTGTTCTGAACGCCGTTTGACTTCAAGAATTTTTAACATTGTGCAGCCCTGTCAGCAACTGTGATAATTGAACATGTAACACGTCAGCCTCAGTTGCAAATAGAAACCAGTCTTTACCCAGGTTTCAGCCTAAATAATTGCGCCTTCTTCAGAAGCGAGTGGCACTAAACTATTGCATGCCATAGTTTGGCCATGTCAAGTATAAAACTGTAGCACCGTAGTAACCAGTCATAAACCTACATTACCGAGCGAGGTGGCGCAGTGGTTAGACACTGGACTCGCATTCGGAAGGACGACGGTTCAATCCCACGTCTGGCCATCATGATTTAGGTTTTCCGTATTTCACTAAATCGCTCCAGGCGAATGCCGGGATGGTTCCTTTGAAAGGGCACGGCCGACTTCCTTCCCCATCCTTCCATAATTCGATGATACCGATGACCTCGCTGTCTGGTCTCCTTCCCCAAACAACCCAACCCATAAACCTACATTAGTTGGGCTGAAGAGAAACAACAGGCCCCAGAGTTGCGGCGCAGCTCTCGCGGGCTACAGACATCGTCCGCGCAGTGGGGCCTACTGTTTCCCTTCAGCACAAGTTATGTTGGTTTATGAGTGATTAATACGGTGCTACAGCTTTATACTTGACATGGCCAAACTATGGTTTGCAATAGTTTAGTGTCACTGGCTTCTGAAGAAGGCCAAATTATTTTTGCTGAAACCTGGATAAAGATTGGTTTCTACTTGCAACTGAGGCTGACGTGTTACATGTTCCGTTTTACTTCCCTCGCTGCATATCGACTGGCGAGTGTACATCAGAGCACTTCAAACTACTACCTAGCCTAAAAAAAACCTCAGCTTAGGACTAGCACTGTGTACAGCTCTCGATGGATATCGGAAATCAACATTCGCTCGATAACGACATAAAATAGTTCTCTATTCACGTCTGCGACAACATGAAGTACTACACATGCCTATAAAGAGGACAGAGTTAAGTTTACGTACTAGTTAAATATGTAACCCCCAGCTCATAAAGACTTTTCATATGTTAATAACACACACAGTGACAGGTAACTGATCAATATAAGGGAATTCTGCCACATCTCCGCCACTGTTGCCACTACGAGGTAGGAGACAGTTGCTGGAGAGTGATGTATGTGGTTTCTGTTAAGGTACAAATACATGATGACATCCCCCTCGTCACAAATTCTGATTATTTTTACTGTGTACTTCCTTTCTGAGTGCGTCTATAAATCATTGTAATATTCCTCGATCTCTTGTGTACATAAAGAAGACTTCTGTAGTGCATGATCTACAGTAGTTGACATACAATCTCAGATGTTACAGCTGGGGCTCCCACCTCGTTTTTAACGCACAGACACACACAGATTTATTCCGCAGTTATACGGTTTTTAGAATTCGTCGAAATCCTCTCTAGTGTTTCAAATGATACCTCTCATTGTCATGAACATTGTTCTCGTCATATAGGAGAAATTGTACTTCGACCGTAACATCATATTTCGCAGAGACGAACGTGAACGTACAGTCCTCTTGCACTTAACTCTAGGAACTGACGTTCGACTACTTCGCAACGACACCATCCAAAAGCTGCTCGTGTATCATCGTAAACAGGAGAGTTTTTAGATTTTTTGGCAGTCTGGTGAATAAGGAAACAAACATCCTGGTACTTAAATTTATTTCTTTTGCACATACATTTGGAGCCTGATAATTGCGCCTAAGTCGACGCCAGAAAGTGCTGTCGAATGGAAGGGCTGGGCGTAGGGTAAATTAATATCATTCATCAATAAAAGAAACAACGCCTCCATTACACACTCAGAATTTAAAAGGATTGACGATAACCATTAGGACCATAAAATTAGAAATTTTCGTTTTTACTTTACCGTGCAAGAACGCAGTGAGTGGACTCAAATTACAGCAGTTCGAAATTACATGAGCAGCCATTTAACTGTCGACGTACACGAAAGATGGCCTCAAATTTATAACAATTTGAAATTATATAAAACTCTAACAGCTCCCAAGATAAAGCCGCAGTGAAATAAATTAATAGTATTAAACAATCAACATACTAATCCGTGAAGAAAAGCCAACTTTAATATTTAAATAAATACCACAGAAACAGTCGTAAAATTACAAAAGTGGTAAAATTAGAAAAACACTTAACTCCTTCTTTGGTCGCGACAACACGGGGGCCAAAAAATACTGGTTTGCAGAATACACGCAGGCCAAGCTGCCAGAAATGAAGACTAACACTGCCTGTGCCCAAACATCAAGGCGCTGGTCGAAATTGGTCGGTAACACTGAACGCCAGCCATGACTGCAAAACAAAATCCAGTGATGAGATAGGTCAAACCACAGCAACAGTATAACCTTTATCAATCTTCCAAACGACAAATGTATGCCAAGGCGCGCCTATAGTACAGACAAAAGACTATTACTTAAGATATAGTCACTGTTCAGTACCAGACTCGATACGAAATAGTAGAATGGGCAGGTTTCGAGAAAGTCAGTTACTACAAATAACGGAAATGAAACAGCTTTAAAATTTACTCCTTAACGTTGATCATTACTTTGACAGTAGTTCATTAACAACCTTTACGGCCAAATTTAGATAAGCCGTCTGAATTAGTGTTGGTCTAAGCACAGGCTGCACCTTGCATCAGCTGTTAACGATCCTTATCAGCAGATAATATGCAAAACAGTAGCGCAGTTTAAAAATTTGTTACCTTAGCGACACAAAAAACCAATGAGAGCGATTTCATATAATCGATAACTGTGCACCCTAAGAGGGCTTGCTAATCAGAAGGAAGGTACTCAAAAGAAACACCTCTAATAATATTAGTGTTATGAACTAGCGTTACCGTTCAGAGGAGCTCAAACACCGAAAGCATTTAAATATCCAAAGGCACATAGAACTGGGCTACTTTTAATACGAAAACTGCTTATAGTTTTCAAGCTCCTTTCCTTCATCCATTACACCGCCAGGTACAAACACGTGCCATGGTGTCAGATGCTGCAGTCTGATGGTGTCCCAGCACGCTACCATTCTTAGCGGCTCTCGAATGAAGACAACTAAGACACACTAAGGTTTTCATATGAGAAAAATGGAAAATGGTAGCACACAGTTTACTCTCAGTATCACAGAAGGAGCTATTTTCTTACCAAGATCAAGTTTACACCACCTCAACAGCAGCTTAAATAACATTCACAAGGAAATCAGGTTTCCTTTTTAAAAAACTGGAGGTAGCATACAATGTACTGAGGCTCAAATCTCATGTAACAGCTGGAAAGGCACTCTCCATATCGCACAAGGAACAGCGCCACCAGTAAAAGCGGAAGCAACTGCAAGGCACACAGTGATGGATTACTCACATACAACCCAACCACTTCCCAATACACTTGACTTTCCAACTAGCCAGGAAGTAAATCATTGACGAAGGCGCCGGCCGCTGTGGCCGAACGGTTCTAGGCGCTTCAGTCTGGAACCGCGCTGCTGCTACGGTCGCAGGTTCGAATACTGCCTCGGGTATGGATGTGTGCAATGTCCTTAGGTTAGTTAGGTTTAAGTAATTATAAGTATAGAGAACTGATGACCTCAGATGTTAAGTCCCTTGCCGGCCGAAGTGGCCGTGCGGTTAAAGGCGCTGCAGTCTGGAACGGCAAGACCGCTACGGTCGCAGGTTCGAATCCTGCCTCGGGCATGGATGTTTGTGATGTCCTTAGGTTAGTTAGGTTTAACTAGTTCTAAGTTCTGGGGGACTTATGACCTCAGCAGTTGAGTCCCATAGTGTTCAGAGCCATTTGAACCATTTTTGTTAAGTCCCTTAGTGCTTAGAGCCATTTGAACCATTTTTTTTCATGAAGGCGAAGGCGGAACCAATCTACCTTCCATGATGCTCAAGAAGGCGCTACGCTAGAACCACCACGAGTTCGGGCACACCACACTACGGCCAAAAAAATGGCAAATCCAAATGGCTGGCCATACAGAGAAGCACTCCATGTTCTCTCATTAACAGCCTGTATTTAGCACAACACTCCTTCCGTCGGAAACCAAAGAGCACGACTCCAATCGAAAACAGAAACGATAGTGCCCACACGTCTCACATTTAAACACAGAAATAACACTTTCTTCATATTTGATGGGCCTGGGAGATGACCTGGGAGAGTCGCTGCTACAACCTTGCGACTCTGGCTAAAATGGGGGTGAGATGCGAATACGAGAACTCAACAAGAGAGTTCTCGTAGCCTCTATCACCTCAGTTCTCCACAGTCCTACCTACACGTGGTGCCCCTGTTAAGCTGAGCAACCCAGTGGAAGGTTGGGTAACCAATAGCAGCGGGAAATTGGGTCTGCGAACCGACAGAATGTGGAGGACAGTGGCAAAGGGAAACCACCACTGGAATTTCTTTCCTAGACGTTCATGGATTCCAGAGGTAAAGCTTCCCCTCAGTCGGATCTCAGCGAAGCGAATACAACGAGGACTCCAGAGATTAAGGCAAATGGAAAAGGAAGGAAGTAGAAGAAGAAAGAAGACTTATTGAGGATTGGAACTTGGTATGTTTTAACCGTTCTCCAGGAAGGGAAATTAGAAAACACCAAATATGAAATGGCAAGAAACAAATTGGACGTACTCGGAATGTGTGAGGTGACATGGGGTGGTTGTGGAGAACTAGAAAGTGCCGACTTCCGATTGTACTATTCAGGTGAAGATAAAAATGGAATGTATGGGGTTGGAATGTTGATAGGTAAAAGACTGAAGGACAAGGTTACCAAGGTTGAATAGGTTAGTGGAAGAATAATGATGATAATGAGACTGAAATGGAAAAAAGAAGGACTTAGTTATCATCCAGGTCTATATGCCAACAAGTAATCATTAAGATGAAGGGGTAGAAGAATGTTATAAGAAGATAGAAAACTTAGCAGAGAGAGAGAAGACAAATACATATATTGTCATAATGGGTGATTGGAGTGCAGTGGTTGGTGAAGGACCAGAAGGAAAAGCTCTAGGAAAATTTGGACTGGGAGAAAGAAATAAAAGAGGGTAAAGATTGTTGGAATTCTGCAATGAAAACTTCATAGTAGTTGGAAATACTCTATTTGATAACCACAGAAGACGACAGTATACTTGGATATTTCGATTTGACAACGAAAGATATGAAATTGAATGCATAATGATACAAAAAAGTTACCGAAATTGCCTAAACAGTGTCAAAAGTTATCCAGGGGCAGATATTTATTCAGATCATATATTAGTAGTTGCTGAGGTTCTACTTGAATTGAAAAGAACTTGGAAGGGACAGAAGAGAGAGGACATTAATTCAAATGTGTGTGAAATCCTATGGGAATTAGCTGCTAAGGTCATCAGTCCCTAAGCTTAAACACTACTTAACCTAAAATATTCTAAGGACAAACACACACACCCACACCCGAGGGAGGACTCGAACCTCCCCCGGGACCAGCCGCACAGTCCATGACTGCAGCGCCCTAGACCGCTCGGCTAATCCTACGCGGCGAGAGCACATTAACTTTGAGTAACTGAAACACAAAGGCGATTGTGAAAAATTAGAGAATGCATATTGAGAAATCATGAAGCAAGGACAGGAAACGGAATGCAGAGAAGGAAGATGGGATCATTTTAAAAATGAGATCAAATAGGCAGCTAAGGAAACGCTTGGAGTCAAGGAGAGGAGAAAAGTAAAGAAAGAATGGTTAACACCAGATATGATAACCAAGATGGATGATAGCAGGAAATGGAAAACTGTAAACACAGAAGAAGGGAAGCGCAACTACAAAAGGTGAAACAATGAATCAGGAAGGGAGACAGGAAAAACAAAGGAGAAATGGCTGACAGAAAAGCGTGACAAGATAGAGAAATTAGAGAAAGAAGGAAAATACGATTTGATGTACAAAGGAGCAATGGATTTGACATTCAGGGGAAAGAGAAACAGCAATGGACTGAAGGAAGTAGAGGCAGCGGATGGTCAAATTGTGAGTGAACCCCAAGAAATAATGAGAAGTTGGGAAGAATATATAGAATGGCTATACACTGCAGACAGTCGACCAAGTGAAGAAGACTTTGGGATAGAAGAAGAAGATAAAGTTGCAGATGATGAAGAAGGAAATGTAATACTAACTAGTGAGATTGGAGAATCTATGAAGGATGAAAAATGGAAAGGCAATCGGAATTGATGAGATTCCTGCCGAATTGTTAAAGCCAGTGGAGAAAGAAGGGAAAAGTGAGGTGATTGAATTGTGTAATCAAATATACATGACAGGAAAATGGGCAAAGGACTTTACAGAAAGTATCTTAATACCGATAGAAAAGAAAAAAGACCAGCAAAAACTGTGAGGAACATAGAAGTGAGCCTGATATCGCATGCAGCCAAAGTCTTGCTGAGGACGCTCAACAGAAGGCTCTATGGAAAGCTGAATTGCGTAAAAGGAGATGAACAACTTGATTTCAGGCGAGGAGTGGGAACTAGAGATACCATTAGTCTACTGAGAGTGGTAGGTGAGAGGTACGTGGAGAAGAAAAGGAAGGTGTATGTTGCGTTCATTGATCTTGAAAAGACTTTTGACTGTGTCAGTTGGGACAAACTGATGGAAACCCTAAGGAAACATGGAGCTGACTGGAGGGATAGACGGCTAATTAGAAATTTATATTTGAACCAGAGAGCAAGAGTAAGAATAAGAGGTGTGATGAGTGAAGAAATTGAACTGGGAAGAGGTGTAAGACAAGGTTGTAGTTTATCACAACACTGTTCAATATCTATCTGGAGGAAATCATTAATGAAAGTTTTGATGGAAGGAGAGGAGTATATATAGGTAGTCGGAGAGTGGAATGTATAAGATCTGCAGACGACATGGCTCTGAGGGCAGATAGCGCAAGAGAGATGAAAAAAAATGTTAGATGATCTAAACACAAAATTAGAAGAATATGGAACGAAGATTAACAAAAGAAAACGAAAAGCCTGGTAATTGGTGGAAAGGGGAGAAAATGCCGTATGAAAATAGGGGGAGACGAAATAGAGCAAACGAATAACTTCAATTACTTGGGAAGTGTAATAATGGATGATATGTATTGCGCAACAGAAATTTGCAAAAGAATTGCAATGGCAAAAGAAGGATTCAAGAGGAAACAGAAATTACTTTGTGGACCACTAAACAAAGATCCGAAGAAAAGACTTGCCAAATGTTACATCTGGAGCGTTGCACTGTATGGTGCGGAGTCCTGGGGATTGAGGAAGGAATATGAAAGAAGATTGGAGGCACTAGAGACGTGGATATGGATAAGAACGGAAAAAGTGAAATGGGAAGACCGAGTAAGGAATGAAGAAGTATTAAGAAGAGTTGGAGAAGAATGAAACATGCTGAAAGTCATCAGAAAGAGAAAACGGAACTGGATTGGACATTGTTTGAGGAGGGACTGTTTATTCAAGGAACGAATAGAATGAATGGTGGAGGGAAAAAGGGGAAGAGGAAAAAGAAGATATCAAATACTGGACAATATCAAAGGAGACAAATATTCAGAAATGAAAAGACTGGCTATGGACAGACAAAAGTGGAAGAGGCTTAACCTATGAGAAGACCTGCCGTAAG
Source organism: Schistocerca americana (assembly GCF_021461395.2). NCBI lineage: Eukaryota > Metazoa > Arthropoda > Insecta > Orthoptera > Acrididae > Schistocerca > Schistocerca americana. The sequence goes on along the minus strand of NC_060124.1, from coordinate 274,700,041 downwards.
GCAGAATACCATACTACTACTACTACTACTACTACTACTATATTTGCTAGGTATATAGACAGTTATAAGAGTCGAACGGCGTGAAAAGGAGGCAGTGGTTGCGAAGGTTATGAGATGAGGTATAACCTATTCCTTATGTTATCCAATCTGTACACTGAGTTAGCAATAAAGGAAACAAAAGAAAAATTTGGTGTAGGAATTAATGTCCAGGGAGATGAAATAAAAGCTTTCAACTTTGACGATTACATTGTATTACATTGTAATTCTATCAAAGACGCAAAGGACTTGAAAGAGCAGTCGAATGAAATGGACAGTGTCTTGAAACAAGTATATGAGGTGAACATCAACAAAGGAAAAACGTGGATAATTGAATGTAGTCGAATGAAATCAGGTGATTCTGAGAGAATTAGATTATGATACGAGAGGCTCAAAAAAGTTGATGAGTTTTGCTTCTTTGGTAGCAAAATAACTGATGATGGCCGAAATAGCTATATAAAATGGTAGGAAAAGCGTTTCTGAAGAAGAGAAGTTTGTTGTTGTCAAGTATAGATTTAAGGTTCATAAAGTATTTTCTGAAAGTATTTGTATGAATTCTAGCCATATATGGAACTGCAGCATGGACGATAAATAATTTGGACAAGAAGAGAATAGAAGCTATTGAAATATATTGCTACAGTAGAATACTGAATATCAGGTGGGTATTTCACTTAACTGATAAGGAGGTACTGAATACAATTAGGGAGGAAGGAAATTTGTGGCACAACACGACTAGAAGAAGAGACCGGAGATCGGTTGATAGGATACATTCTACGTCGTCAAGGGATCACAAATGTAGTGTTGGAGTGAAGTCCTGTAGTAAAAATCGTAGATGGAGACCAAGAGAAACCCGTACGCAGGTTCAGAACGATGTTAAATTGTAGCAGTTGTTCAGAGCTGAAGAGGCTTGCACAGGGTAGAATAGCGTGGACATCTGCATCAATCTAGTGTTTCGACTGAAGACCACAAGAACAACAACAGTTGTAATAACATCCAGCTTAATTTTCAATTTTCGTCTGAATCATCTAATTCTTCCTCCAGCCATAAATGTGAACAAAGAAGTTCATATTATCCAGGGATTTTTCCGTAAAAAATCTCTCCACGATGCACATCGGCTCTCTTGTAGTGACTGACACTGGAGTTTGTTGTTTATCATCTCTCTACCGATCACGGGGCACTCCATGTTGGATCTTGTCTGTCTCTTCCTCTATTAATCTATCTTTGTGCTGACTGCTGAGAGATACACCACAGTTCACGTCATTTAAGGAAGACGACGAAACAATTTGGAGGCATGCAGGTGTTCTTTTCTCAAGACGTTACTGGCAAGGGAACCTCCCCATCGCACCTCCCTCAGATTTAATTATAAGTTGGCACAGTGGATAGGCTATGAAAACTGAACACAGATCAATCGAGAAAACAGGAAGTAGTTGTGTGGAACTATGAAAAAATAAGCAAAATATACAAACTGAGTAGTCCATGTGCAAAATATGCAACATCAAGGACAGGGTGAGCTCAAGAGCGCCGTGGTCCCGTGGTTAGCGTGAGCAGATGCGGAACGAGAGGTGTTTGGTTCAAGTATTCCCTCGAGGGAAAAGTTTAACTTTTTATTTACACTTTATGTTACAAACTCTTATGTATTCATCACTATTTTGGGAGTGATTATCACATCCACAAGAAAACCTAAATCGGGCAGGGTAGAAGAATCTTTTTACCCATTCGCCAATGCCGGCCGAAGTGGCCGCGCGGTTCTGGCGCTGCAGTCTGGAACCCCGAGACCGCTACGTCGCAGGTTCGAATCCTGCCTCGGGCATGGATGTGTGTGATGTCCTTAGGTTAGTTAGGTTTAAGTAGTTCTAAGTTCTAGGGGACTAATGACCTCAGCAGTTGAGTCCCATAGTGCTCAGAGCCATTTGAATCATTCGCCAAGTGTACAAGTGGGTCGACAACATATTCCTGTCTTGTGACGCACATGCCGTCACCTGTGTCGTGTAGAATATATCAGACGTGTTTCCCTGTGGAGGAATCGGTTGACCTATGACCTTGCGATCAAATGTTTTCGGTTCCCATTGAAGAGGCACGTCCTTTCGTCTACTAATCGCACGGTTTTGCGGTGCGGTCGCAAAACACAGACACTAAACTTATTACAGTGAAAAGAGACATCAATGAACGAACGGACAGATCATAACTTTGCGAAAATAAAGAAAGTAAACTTATCACTCCAGGGAAGACCTGAACCAAGGACCTCTCGTTCCGCAGCTGCTCACGCTAACCACGGGACCACGGCGCTCCTATGCTTACATTATCCTTGACGTTGCCTATCGTGCGCGTGGACTACTCAGTTTGTATATTTTGCTTATTTTTTCATAGTTCCACAAAACTTCTTCCTGTTTCCTCAATCGATCTGTGTTCAGTTTTTCAAGGCCTATCCACTGTGCCAACTCATAACTAAATCTGAGGGGGGTGCGATGGGGAGGTTCCCTTGTGAGAAACATTAGAGAATATGCAGGGTGATTCAAAAAGAATACCACAACTTTAAAAATGTGTATTTAATGAAAGAAACATAATATAACCTTCTGTTATACATCATTACAAAGAGTATTTAAAAAGGTTTTTTTTTCACTCAAAAACAAGTTTAGAGATGTTCAATATGACCCCCTCCAGACACACGAGCAATATCAACCTGATACTCCAACTCGTTCCACACTCTCTGTAGCACATCAGGCGTAACAGTTTGGATAGCTGTTGTTATTTCTCGCTTCAAATCATCAATGGTGGCTGGGAGAGGTGGCCGAAACACCATATCCTTAACATACCCCCATAACTGTCGTCGATTCACTTCTGCCGTACTCAATAACACAAAAAGCTTTCTGTTGAGCGGTCGCCATCTTAGCATCAACTGACGCTGACGCCTAGTCAACAGCGCCTCAAGCGAACAAATGTACAACTAAATGAAACTTTATTGCTCCCTTAATTCGTCGACAGATAGTGCTTAGCTCTGCCTTTTGTCGTTGCAGAGTTTTAAATTCCTAAAGTTGTGGTATTCTTTTTGAATCACCCTGTACATTTGCGACGGACTGCGGAACGAATACAGCGACGAACGCACACATCACGTAACGACCATAACAAAATCAGAAGTATACACTAGACGTCCGCTCGCTGAAGCATCGTAATTTGATGGCAAAGACAGGCAGTCCGAGCACTTTATTATTTGTACTGAAATCCGAAAATATGGGACCATTTACTGTAAGTTGTTCTAAAATAAATGTGACTGCTGAATGAGATGCTGGTACACAACTGCGCCTCTCTGTGTTACACAAGACAAGAATGTTGCTAATGGCATCGATGCATCAAGAATTTGACACACAAAACGCAAAATTCACACTGTAGCACATAGTAGTTTCTAATAAGAGTTGTACTTTTAGAAATCAACAGACTATTCCACTTCGTTACGAAAGGATTTCATAATTATAATCGTTTCTACGGCATGTGGGACATCTATACGATTGTAAGGTACGTTTTGGCGACTTTACGTGGCAGCTGCGTACGGTACATAAAATGTTCAGGACTGTTTCACGAGAGAGTAAGATTCCAATTTCACCTCTTTCTGCCGACATGACAACGCGAGAATGTAGCACATCCTGTCACTAACACAGAATCACTACAGCTATGAAACTAAAAAATGACGATAGGAATACAATTAAGCAATTCAGGGTCTAAACCAGCAAATCTAATAGTGATACCACTGAACAGTACGTCGAAATTGGTCAGTTGTATGCTAAAATTGACTATGTTGTACCGAAATCACCAAATATAATGGCGATTCCACGTAACACAAGGCCTTGACAGGCTTCTAGAGGGTTTTTTTTTTTTATTTGAGTCAGTCTTCCGATAGGTTTGACGCGGTCCGCCACGAATTCGTCTTCTGTGCCAACCTCTCCATCTCAACGTAGCACTTGCAACCTACGTCCTCAATTATCTGCTGGATTTATTCCAGTTTCTGTCTTCGTCTACAGTTTTTGTCATCTACAGCACCCTCTAGTACCATAGAAGTCATTCTCTAATGTATTAATAGATGTCTTATCATACTGTCTCGTCTACTTGTCAGTGTTTTCCACATATTCCTTTCCTCTCCGAGTCTGCGCAGAACCTCATCATTCCTTACCTTATCAGTCCACCTAATTTTCAACATGCTACTATTTTCTTCTGTTCCAGTTTTCCCACAGTCCATGCTTCACTACCATACAATGCTGTGTTCCAAACGTACATTTCTTTCACAGATTAAGACCTATGCTTGATACTAGGAGATTTGTTTTGGCTGGGAACGCCTGTTTTGCCAGTGCTAGTTTGCTTTTGATGTCCTTCTTGCTCCGTCCAACGTAAGTTATTTTGCTGCCTAGGTAGCAGAATTCCTTAACTTCATCTACTGCGTGACCATCAATTCTGATGTTAAATTTCTCGTTGTTTTCATTTCTGCTATTTCTCATCACTGTCGTCTTTCTTCGATTTACTCTCAGTCAATATTCCGCAATCAGTAGACTGTGCATTCCATTCAGCAGTTCACGTAATTTTTTACTTTCACTCATGATAGCAGTGCCATCAGCGAAACGAATCATTGATATCCTTTAGCCTCGAATTTTAATTCCACTCCTGAAACTTTCTTTTATTTCCATCATTGCTTCTTTGATGTACAGACTGAACAGTAGGGACGAAAACTACATCCCCGTCTTACACCCTTTTTAATCTGGGCACTTCGTTCTTGGTCGACAACTCTTATTATTCCCTTGGTTCTTGTTCATATTATACATTACCCGGCTCTCCCAATTGCTTACCTCAATTTTTCTCAGAATTTCGAAGATCTTGCACCATTTCACAGTGTCGAATGCATTTCCCAGGTCGACAAATCCTGTGAACATATTTTGATTTTCTTTAGTCTTGTTTACATTATCAACCGCAACGTCAGAAATACCTCTCTGATGCCTTTACTTTTCCTAAAGCGAAACTGATCGTCATCTAACACATCATCAGTTTTCTTTTCCATTCTTCTGTGTATTATTCTTGTCAGCAACTAGGATGCATGAGCTCTTAAGCTGACTGCGATAAGTGTCGCAATTGTCAGCTCTTGCAGTCCTCGGAATTGTGTGGATGGTATGTCGCCAGGCTCATAAATGATACATGTGAATAGTCGTTTTTTTGCCACTTTCCCGAAAGATTTTTAAATTTCTATTGGAATATTATCTATCCCTTCTGGCTTATTTGATCGTAAGTCCCCCAAAGCTCTTTTAAATTCTGAATTTATTACTGCATACTTTATCTCTTCTATATCGACTCTTCTATCACATGACACCAATCTTCACCATCACAGCGGCCTTCAGTGTACTCTTTCCACCAATCCGCTCTCTCCTCTGCATTTAACAGTCGAATTCCCATTGCAGTATTAATGTTGCCAGTTTTGCATTTAATTTCTGCGAACGTCATTTTCACTTTCCTATATGTTGAGTCAGTCCTTCCGACAGTAACTACTTTTTCGGTTTCTTCACATTTCTCATCCAGCCATTTCGTCTTAGCTTCACTGTACTTCGTATGTATTTCGTTCCTCAGTAATTTGTATTTCTGTATTCCCGAATTCCCCTGAACATTTTTGTACTTTCTTCTTTTGTAGATCAACTCAAGTATTTCTTCTGTTTCCCATGGTTTCTTCGCAGTTACCTTGTTTGTACCTATGTTTTCCTTTCCAACTTCAGTGATTGCCGTTTTTAGAGATGTCAATTTCTCTTCAACTATACTGCCTGCGGAGCTATTCCGAACTGCTGTATTTATAGCCTCACAGAACTTCAAGCGTGTCTCGTCATTCCTTAGTACTTCCGTATCCCACTTCTTTGCATATTGATTCTTCCTGACACATTTCTTAGACTTCAGTCTAGCCTTCATAGCTACTACATTGTGATCTGAGTCTATATTGGCTCTTGGGTACACCTTACATTCCAGTATCTGACCTCGGAATCTCTGTCTGACCATGATGCAATCTAATTGAAATCTACACGTGTGACCCGGCCGTTTCCAAGCATACCTCCCCCTCTTGTGATTCTTGAACAGAATATTCGCTATTACTAGCTGAAAATTATTACGAAACTCCATTAGTCTTTCTCTTCTATCATTCCTTGTCCCAAGCCCATATTCTTCTGTTACCTTTTCGTCTACTCCTCCCCCTACAAGTGCATTCCCGAAACTATTAAATTTTCATCTCCCTTTTCAGTATCCTCATACACTTTCTCTACTTCTTCCACGTCGGCCTTCGACGTCGGTATTCGTCTACCTGAACGACCGTTGTCGGTGTTGGTTTGCTGTCGATTCTGATAAGAACAACCCTATCACTGAACTGTTCACAGTAACACACTCTTTGCCCTATCTTCCTATTCATTATGCGTCCTACTTCGGTTATACTATTCTCTGCTCCAGCTGATATTATCCTATACAGCTCTGACCAGAAATCCTTGTCTTCTTTCCATTTCACTTCACTAACCCCCAGTATTTCTGGACTCAGCCTTTGCATATCCGTTTCCAAATTTTCTACCTTCCCTACCACGTTCAGGCTTCTGACATTCCACGACTCGACTCGTGGAAAGTTATCCTTTCGTTGGTTATTCAGTCTCTTTCTATGGTCACCTACCCATTGGCTCTCCCCTCCTGGAGATACGGATGGAGGACTATTCCGGAATCTTTTACCAATGGAGAGATGATCAAGAAACTTTTTCAATTACTTGCAGCATGCCATGTGAATACACGTTATGTGTCTTTAATGCAATGGTTTCCATTGCCTTCTGCAACCTTATGCTCTTGATTACTGCTGATTCTTCCATCTTTAGTGGCAGTTTCCTGCCCCAAGTACAAGAGAGGGGCCCGAAACTGCGTCCGCTCCTCCACCCTCTATGACAAGGCCGTTTGCAGAATGAGTGACTCCTTGTGCTTTAAGTCTTCGGTCGTCAGTGCTGATTATTAATCGAAATTTAAGAGGTGGTGGGTTACGAACCAGGGACCGAGGAATTTTGATTATTAATGTAAGTCGGTACCCCAAGGCCATGGTTGAATTACCTCTAGAGGTATGGAACGTCAGTTCCTTATGTAATTTACATCTGATTTTAGTTCGGTAGTTGCGTTATTTTTAGTCATTTAGTCAGAATACGTAGTAGCCACGAGAAGTTGGAGTATGAACATAAGTTAAATGTAATTCTGGGAGAGCAGCATAGATATTAGAACAAATGTAGTTCTGACAAGGGGCAGTATTTTCCACTGAAGTATTATGTCAACGGTGTATCCATTTCTACCACAGACTCAAACTCATCACAAACAGGAAGCTGGGACTTCCATATACATTTCTAGCAAACATTAGTCCTAGTCATTTAGTCCGCAGGATATGTAAGTAGAAAGAAAATGGCTCTGAGCACTATCGAACTTAACATCTGAGGTCATCAGTCGCCTAGAACTTAGAACTACTTAAACCTAACTAACATAAGGACATCACACACTTCCATGCCCGAGGCTAGATTCGAACCTGCGACCGTAGCGGTCGCGCGATTCCAGACTGTAGCGCCTAGAACCGCTCGGCCACTACGGCCGGCATATGTAAGTATAAGTGTGCTATAAACATTTCGTATTACCTCAAGATTTCAAAGCCCTTTCTGTTGAATGTACATGCCATTTCTTCGCCAAGATGCTTATGTGGAAAGACTTTGGATAACCAAGGATGCAGATGTCCATGATAGAGAAGTCTGCTGTTAGGACTCAGTAAACTCCATATGGTTTCTAAGGACCATCTGCAGATAGAGCATGGTAGCAAATCCAGTGCTACAATGGGTTGTTCCAGGTTTCCAGAGCTATAGGGCATCACATGTTCTAAGCAAAATCGCATGATACAACACGCCAGACAATGACTATGCTCACTGGAGTGAGATTTGGGGAAGTACGAAACAACTAAATATTTAGGGGAGTAGGTGGGAAGAATACGATAATTTGACGTATTTAATGGTACTTCATCTTAAATGCATTGCGTTTATATATTTCGTTGGTGATATACTCTGCGAATCTCTAGAAGTCTCTGATACTGTGGGATACTGCCCACGTGTCTAACATAGGGTGCTTAGAAAGCTTTTTCCTCAGATAGCTAGTAAACATCCGAGCACATCATATCAATGGAGTTTATTTCAGTAAATTGGCTTGGCGTCTTTACAAAGATTGGTCGCAAGCAAATGGCGACAGGTAAATAATCAATGTCCTTCAATGTACACAATTTCCATTCAAGCAGTTAAAACAGATGACAAGTCATGGATCGTCTTATACTGAGACTCCTCTAGTGCGACCGCGGCTAGCATTCTCTTAGCATAGGTGCCTCTTCTGTCGTGGTGTCGTCGTGGTCAGCGTTCTACTGGCTGGCATCGTCTCACAGCCTTCTCTGCAGTTTCTTTCAGGCCGACTTGCCGGCGCTTGATATTACGCCGGAACAGTTACTATACAAGGATTTCACGTTATTTCAAATTTGATTTTAGTTTTAACAATTGCCTGTGGTAAACTGTCGGCTTTTCAGAATTTTTTATCTGTTATACTTACAAAAAACCGACTGTTATCAATACCTATCTCGCTGGCGGAAGCGTTGAAACCGACCTCCTGGGCAGAAACAGTCAAATGCAAGGTATCAGCGTTTGAGGTCAGAACACAGAAGATTCTATTAGAAGTCTGACTCAGTTTTAACATTAGTGCATTTCCCACACTTTGTATGTACGTAACTGCAGCACCGCTAAACCCAACAGAACACAGTTAATGTAAAGGTTACAATAAGTGACACGACTGCCACTATAGTGAACTGCATAAACACTCAAACGATTTGGGTCTCGTGGCACAGATACACATCCTGCTGGAAGCGTAGTGCATTCATACAGCGAATTTTTATTGTCTTGTCGTTTGTAGTTCAATGGTATTGTATAGCCTTATGTAGAGAATTTAGAAAATCAGCCGGCTGGGAGGCCGAGCGGTTCTAGGCGCTACAGTCTGGAACCACGCGACCGCTACGGTCGCAGGTTCGAATCCTGCCTTGGGCATTGATGTGTGTGATGTCCTTACGCTAGTTAGGTTTAAGTTGTTCTAAGTTCTAGGGGACTGATGACCTGAGAAGTTAAGCCCCATAGTGCTCAGAGCCATTTGAACCATTTTTTTTAGAAAAACACGCTAATATCTATAAGTGGGAAATCAATATGCATGCATGTCTGAAGGAACATGCATTGCAGTGACCGGCTGCCATATAAAGCAGTGTGTCAGCAGTGTGCAAGTAGCAGCATTACTGCATTTACTAGGCAATCTTGTATTTTAATAACCGTTTAAATTTTGTGTCGATTTGTTTGTGCTCTCTGTAGATTAGTTCAGACGTTCTTTGCACAACAGTTTTTAGCATGGATAGGGACTGCAACTGCTGTGTTCGGATGCAGGCTGAGTTGGCATCCCTTCGCTCCCGGCTTCAGTCAGTGTTGGCTACGGTCACACAGCTTGAGGCTGTTGCCAATGGGCATCACTGTGGGGGTCCGGATGGAGGTTTGTCGGGGACGGCCAGCTCGTCCCACGCATCCCCCGATCGGACAACGACTGTGGCTGCACGGGATACTCCCCACATTGAGGCTGATCCCTCACCTGTGGTAGAGTGGGAGGTCGTCCTGAGGTGTGGCAGGGGGCGAAAGACATACCGGAGGGCTGAACGGAAGGCCTCTCCAGTTTGTCTGACGAACCGGTTTCAGGCTCTGTCTCAGGCTGATACTGATCTTCGGCCGGACATGGCTGCTTGTCCTGTTCCAGAGGTTGCCCCTCAGTCTGCAAGATCCGGGCAGTCACAGAGGGTGGGCTTAATGGTAGTTGGGAGCTCCAACGTCAGGCGCGTAATGGGGCCCCTTAGGGATACGGCAGAAAGAGAGGGGAAGAAAACCAATGTGCACTCCGTGTGCATACCGGGGGGGGGGGGGGAGGGGGAGTCCTTCCAGATGTGGAAAGGGTCCTTCCGGATGCCATGAAGGGTACAGGGTGCACCCATCTGCAGGTGGTCGCTCATGTCGGCACCAATGATGTGTGTCGCTATGGATCGGAGGAAATCCTCTCTGGCTTCGGGCGGCTATCTGATTTGGTGAAGACTGCCAGTCTCGCTAGCGGGATGAAAGCAGAGCTCACCATCTGCAGCATCGTCGACAGGACTGACTGCGGACCTTTGGTACAGAGCCGAGTGGAGGGTCTGAATCAGAGGCTCAGACGGTTCTGCGACCGTGTGGGCTGCAGATTCCTCGACTTGCGCCATAGGGTGATGGGGTTTCGGGTTCCGCTGGATAGGTCACGAGTCCACTACACGCAGCAAGCGGCTACACGGGTAGCAGGGGTTGTGTGGCGTGGACTGGGCGGGTTTTTAGGTTAGATGACCTCGGGCAAGTACAGAAAGGGCAACAGCTTCAAAGGATGCAGGGCAAAGTCAGGACATGCGGGGAACAAGCAGCAATCGGTACTGTAATTGTAAACTGTCGAAGCTGCATTGGTAAAGCACCGGAACATCAAGCGCTGATAGAGAGCACCGAAGCTGAAATCGTTATAGGTACAGAAAGCTGGCTGAAGCCAGAGATAAATTCTGCCGAAATTTTTACAAAGGCACAAACGGTGTTTAGAAAGGATAGATTCCATGCGACCGGTGGTGGCGTGTTTGTCGCTGTTAGTAGTAGTTTATCCTGTAGTGAAATAGAAGTGGATAGTTCCTGTTAATTATTATGGGTGGAGGTTACACTCAACAACCGAGCTAGGTTAATAATTGGCTCCTTTTACCGACCTCCCGACTCAGCAGCATTAGTGGCAGAACAACTGAGAGAAAATTTGGAATACATTTCACATAAATTTTCTCAGCATGTTATAGGCTTAGGTGGAGATTTCAATTTACCAGATATAGACTGGGGCAGTCAGATGTTTAGGACGAGTGGTAGGGACAGAGCATCGAGTGACATTATACTGAGTGCACTATCCGAAAATTACCTTGAGCAATTAAACAGAGAACCGACTCGTGGAGATAACATCTAGGACCTACTGATAACAAGCAGACCCGAACTTTTCGACTCTGTAAGTGCAGAACAGGGAATCAGTGATCATAAGGCCGTTGCAGCATCCCTGAATATGGAAGTTAATAGGAATATAAAAAAAGGGAGGAAGGTTTATCTGTTTAGCAAGAGTAATAGAAGGCAGATTTCAGACTACCTAACAGATCAAAACGAAAATTTCTGTTCCGACACTGACGATGTTGAGTGTTTATGGAAAAAGTTCAAGGCAATCGTAAAATGCGTTTTAGACAGGTACGTGCCGAGTAAAACTGTGAGAGACGGGAAAAACCCACCGTGGTTCAACAACAAAGTTAGAAAACTACTGCGAAAGCAAAGAGAGCTTCACTACAAATTTAAACGCAGCCAAAACCTCTGAGACAAACAGAAGCTAAACGATGTCAAAGTTAGCGTAAGTAGTGCTATGCGTGAAGCGTTCAGTGAATTCGAAAGTAAAATTCTATGTACCGACTTGACAGAAAATCCTAGGAAGTTCTGGTCTTACGTTAAATCAGTAAGTGGATCGAAACAGCATATCCAGACACTCCGGGATGACGATGGCATTGAAACAGTGGATGACACGCGTAAAGCTGAAATACTAAACACATTTTTCCAAAGCTGTTTCACAGAGGAAGACCGCACTGCAGTTCCTTCTCTAAATCCTCGCACAAACGAAAAAAATGGCTGACATCGAAACAAGTGTCCAAGGAATAGAAAAGCAACTGGAATCACTCAGCAGAGGGAAGTCCACTGGACCTGACGGGATACCAATTTGATTCTACACAGAGTACGCGAAAGAACTTGCCCCCCTTCTAACTGCCGTGTACCGCGAGTCTCTAGAGGAACGGAAGGTTCCAAATGATTGGAAAAGAGCACAGGTAGTCCCAGTCTTCAAGAAGGGTCGTCGAGCAGATGCGCAAAACTATAGACCTATATCTCTGACGTCGACCTGTTGTAGAATTTTAGAGTATGTTTTTTGCTCGAGATCATGTCGTTTTTGGAAACCCAGAATCTACTCTGTAGGAATCAACATGGTTTCCGGAAACAACGATCGTGTTAGACCCAACTCGCTTTATTTGTTCATGAGACCCAGAAAATCCGCACTATCGCCTGATAAACAAAGTAAGAACCTACGGAATATCAGACCAGCCGTCTGGCTGGATTGAAGAGTTTTTAGCCAACAGAACACAGCATGTTGTTATCAATGGAGAGATGTCTACAGACGTCAAAGTAACCTCTGGCGTGCCACAGGGGAGTGTTATGGGACCATTGCTTCTCACAATATATATATAAATGACCTAGCAGATAGTGTCGGAAGTTCCATGCGGCTTTTCGCGGATGATGCTGTAGTATACAGAGAAGTTGCAGCATTAGAAAATTGTAGCGAAATGCAGGAAGATCTGCAGCGGATAGGCACTTGGTGCAGGGAGTGGCAACTGACCCTTAACAAAGACAAATGTAATGTATTGCCGATACATAAAAGGAAGGATCCTTTATTGTATGATTATATGATAGCGGAACAAACACTGGTAGCAGTTACTTCTGTAAAATATCAGGGAGTATGCGTGCGGAACGATTTGAAGTGGAATGATCATAGAAAATTAATTGTTGGTATGGCGGGTACCAGGTTGAGATTCATTGGGAGAGTCCTTAGAAAATGTAGTCCATCAACAAAGGAGGTGGCTTACAAAACACTTGTTCGACCTATACTTGAGTATTGGTCATCAGTGTGGGATCCGTACCAGATCGGGTTGACGGTGGAGATAGAGAAGATCCAAAGAAGAGCGGCGCGTTTCGTCACAGGGTTATTTGGTAACCGTGATAGCGTTACGGAGATGTTTAGCAAACTCAAGTGGCCGCCTCTGCAAGAGAGGCGCTCTGCATCGCGGTGTAGCTTGCTCGCCAGGTTTCGAGAGGGTGCGTTTCTGGATGAGGTATCGAATATATTGCTTCCCCCTACTTATACCTCCCGAGGAGATCACGAATGTAAAATTAGAAAAGGGAGGTAATGACAGTGGCACGTAAAGTGCCCTCCGCCACACACTGTTGGGTGGCTTGCGGAGTATAAATGTAGATGTAGATGTAGAAAATACTAGAGTCATATCTGCATTTGCCAATATGGGTAAATTTTGGCTGCACAATACATACACTGTAACACTCTGAGGGCATAAGAAACTCAAGATCTAAATATAAATGGGAAATGTCCTCTTCCGGTTATCTGTGACCCTTAATAGCAAATACTAACAGAATTGGATAGGCTGTAAGGGAAAGGGTACAAGCAGGGAACGGAGGTTACTTTGCAAATCTGCAACTCTTCAGAGACCGCTTTGTTGCAAGAAAAATGTGATTCTCATTATAGAAGGCGTTTCTCTGGACGTGAAATAACTAAATATCTCGATAACGACGCATCGTACGAAAAAAAATGTTTAGATGAAAAGGGTCACCTGTATGTGCTACAACTGGCCACTTCCTAATCACCCCTCCAGCGTGAGCGGGGTCATCTTTGTATTTTCAAATGGGAAACTGCACAAATAGGCACTCCTGATATTTGTCGATTACAGTACTATCTGCCACGAACGTGGTAGAAACCTACCCGTGGTCTAGGGGTAGCGTCTTTGATTCGTAATCAAAAACGTCTTCAGTCCCGGGTGCGATCCGCGCCACTGCCTAAATTTTGATAAATAATCAGCACTGGCGGCCAAAGACTTCCGGCATAAGAAGTCAGCCTCATTCTGCCAACGGCCTTGTCAAAGAGGGCGGAGGAGCGGATAGAGGTTCAGGGCACTCTCTTGTCCTAGGGGTGGGAAATTGCCCCTAAAGGCGGAAGAATCAGCAATGATCAACGACATGAGGATGCAGAAGGCAATGGAAACCACTGCATTAAAGACACGTAACGTGTATCCACAGGATATGTGGCCTGTAATAGAAGAAGTGTCATGATGATCTCTCCTTTGGCAAAAGATTCCGGAATAGTTCCCCATTCGGATCTCCGGGAAGGGACTGCCAAGGGGGAGGTTACCATGAGAAAAATATTGAATAATCAACGAAAGGATAACGTTCTACGAGTCGGGGCGTGGAATGTCAGAAGCTTGAACGTGGTAGGGAAACTAGAAAATCTGAAAAGGGAAATGCAAAGGCTCAATCTAGATATAGTAGGGGTCAGTGAAGTGAAGTGGAAGGAAGACAAGGATTTCTGGTCAGATGAGTATCGGGTAATATCAACAGCAGCAGAAAATGGTATAACAGGTGTAGGATTCGTTATGAATAGGAAGGTTGGGCAGAGGGTGTGTTACTGTGAACAGTTCAGTGACAGGGTTGTTCTAATCAGAATCGACAGCAGACCAACACCGACAACGATAGTTCAGGTATACATGCCGACGTCGCAAGCTGAAGATGAACAGATAGAGAAAGTGAATGAGGATATTGAAAGGGTAATGCAGTATGTAAAGGGGGACGAAAATCTAATAGTCATGGGCGACTAGAATGCAGTTGTAGGGGAAGGAGTAGAAGAAAAGGTTACAGGAGAATATGGGCTTGGGACAAGGAATGAAAGAGGAGAAAGATTAATTGAGTTCTGTAACAAGTTTCAGCTAGTAATAGCGAATACCCTGTTAAAGAATCACAACAGGACGAGGTATACTTGGAAAAGGCCGTGAGATACGGGAAGATTTCAATTAGATTACATCATGGTCACACAGAGATTCCGAAATCACATACTGGATTGTAAGGCGTATCCTGGAGCAGATATAGACTCAGATCACAATATAGTAGTGATGAAGAGTAGGCTGAAGTTCAAGACATTAGTCAGGAAGAATCAATACGCAAAGAAGTGGGGTACGGAAGTACTAAGGAATGACGAGATACGTTTGAAGTTCTCTAACGCTATAGATACAGCAATAAGGAATAGCGCAGTAGGCAGTACAGTTGAAGAGGAATGGACATCTCTAAAAAGGGCAATCACAGAAGTTGGGAAGGAAAACATAGGTACAAAGAAGGTAGCTGCGAAGAAACCATGGGTAACAGAAGAAATACTTCAGTTGATTGATGAAAGGAGGAAGTACAAACATGTTCCGGGAAAATCAGGAATACAGAAATACAAGTCGCTGAGGAATGAAATAAATAGGAAGTGCAGGGAAGCTAAGACGAAATGGCTGCAGGAAAAATGTGAAGACATCGGAAAAGATATGATTCTCGGAAGGACAGACTCAGCATACAGGAAAGTCAAAACAACCTTTGGTGACATTAAAATGTGATAGAAG
Source organism: Schistocerca americana (assembly GCF_021461395.2). NCBI lineage: Eukaryota > Metazoa > Arthropoda > Insecta > Orthoptera > Acrididae > Schistocerca > Schistocerca americana. The sequence goes on along the minus strand of NC_060124.1, from coordinate 274,684,647 downwards.
AAGAAACAGGAGTCGATTTATAAGAGATAGGGGATCCAGTATTAGAATCGGAATTTAAAAGAGCTTTGGAGGAATTACGGTCAAATAAGGCAGAAGGTATATTTACATTCCATCAGAATTTCTAAAATCATTGGGGGAAGTGGCAACAAAATGAGTATTCACGTTGGTGTGTAGAATACATGTGTCTGGCGACATACGAGTACCATCTGACTTTCGGGAAAGTATCATCCACACAATTTCGAAGACGGCAAGAGCTGACAAGTGCGAGAATTATCGCACAATCAGCTTAACAGCTCATGCATCGAAGCTGCTTACAAGAATAATATACAGAAGAATGGAAAAGAAAATTGAGAATGCGCTAGGTGACGATCAGTTTGGCTTTAGGAAAAGTAAAGGGACGAGAGAGGCAATTATGACGTTACGGCTAATATTGGAAGCAAGGCTAAAGAAAAATCAGGACACTTTCATAGGATATGTCGACCTGCTGGAAAAAGTGTTCGACAATATAAAATGGTGCAAGCTGTTCGAGATTCTGAAAAAAGTAGGGGTAAGCTATAGGGAGAGACGGGTCATATACAATATGTACAACAACCAAGGGGGAATAATAAGAGTGGACAATCAAGAACGAAGTGCTCGTATTAAGAAGGGTGTAAGACAAGGCTGTAGCCTTTCGCCCCTACTCTTCAATCTGTACATCGAGGAAGCAATGATGGAAATAAAAGAAAGGTTCAGGAGTGGAATTAAAATACAAGGTGAAAGGATATCAATGATACGATTCGCTGATGACATTACTATCCTGAGTGAAAGTGAAGATGAATTAAATGATCTGCTGAACGGAATGAACAGTCTAATGAGTACACAGTATGGTTTGAGAGTAAATCGGAGAAAGACGAAGGTAATGAGAAGTAGTAGAAATGAGAACAGCGAGAAACTTAACATCAGGATTGATGGTCACGAAGTCAATGAAGTTAAGGAATTCTGCTACCTAGGCAGTAAAATAACCAGTGACGGACGGAGCAAGGAGGACATCAAAAGCAGACTCGCTATGGAAAAAATGGCATTTCTGGCCAAGAGAAGTCTACTAATATCAAATATGGGCCTTAATTTGAGGAAGAAATTTCTGAGGATGTACGTCTGGAGTACAGCACTGTATGGTAGTGAAACATGGACTGTGGGAAAACCGGAACAGAAGAGAATCGAAGCATTTGAGATGCGGTGCTATAGACGAATGTTGAAAATTAGGTGGACTGTTAAGGTAAGGAATGAGGAGGTTCTACGCAGAATCGGAGAGGAAAGGAATATGTGGAAAACACTGATAAGGAGAAGGGACAGGATGATAGGACATCTGCTAAGACATGATGGAATGACTTCCATGATACTAGAGGGAGCTGTAGAGAGCAAAAACTGTAGAGGAAGACAGAGATTGGAATACGTGAGGCAAATAATTGAGGACGTAGGTTGTAAGTGCTACTCTGAGATGAAGAGGTTAGCACAGGAAAGGAATTCGTGGTGGGATGACCAAAAAAAAAAAAAAAAGGGATCCACATATGCATTAAAAATGGGGGAGTTCCCGCTTGAAAATACGAAGCTGACCCCACCCACGCACAATGGATGGTTGGGAGGTGGCCATCTGTAGCATAGACAGATGCCTCCTATACTAATATTAACTTTTCGCCTACGAGTTCTTTAGTTGTCTTAAGTTAAAGATACACACTGTATGACTACCAATATGTTTAATGTAATGTTCTCGTGGCTTTTTTGTGGTGGTATCAAAAGTTCGATGTGCTTACATTGTAAGTAGGCTGTTTATGTTTTCTCTATGTAAGTAGGCTGTTTAGGTTTTTTATTGGTAACGCCACCTCTGTATGACAATCACTGGCTGTGCTGTGGGCAGTCTGTGTCTGCTTTGCATTGTTGTAATACTCGCCATTGTAGTGTTGGGCAGTTGGATGTGAACAGCGTGTAACGTTGCGCAGTTGGAGGTGAGCCGCCAGCAGTGGTGGATGTGGGGAGAGAGATGGCGGAGATTTATAATTTGTCATGAACTGATATATATATTATGACTTGTGATGATATTAAGGTAAATACATTGTTTGTTCTCTATTAATATCTTTCATTTGCTAACTATCCCTATCAGTAGTTAGTGCCTGCCATAGTTTGAATCTTTTATTTAGCTGGCAGTAGTGGCGCTCGCTGTATTGCAGTAGCTTGAGCAGCGAAGATTTTTGTGAGGTAAGTGATTTGTGAAAGGTATAGTTTAATGTTAGTCAGGGCCATTCTTTTGCAGGGATCTTTGATAGTCAGATTGCGTTGCGCTAAAAATATTGTGTCAGTTTAAGGACAGTCATGTATAATTGTTCAAAGGGGACGTTTCATATGTCGACCCTTAGCCTAGGATACCTCACTGGAATCTTCTGATTTTTCTTGTAGTTTGTGTATTTAGTGTAGCTTTTGTTTATTGCTAGCGCGTAATTGTAGAGAGAATCTCCTTTGTAGTTGTAGCCTTTCATTGTTGTACAGTAAAACAGTTGTGGCATGCATATAGATTTGCACCAAGTATTTCGCAGCTGTAATTAACAAGATATTATTTTCAGTGTTATGTTAATGTGTTCTCTTATTTTTGCTCTTCAAATTGTGTTTTTCTGTGTTGTCGTGTGAAATACTGTGACAATAATGGCGTGTGAAAAACGTAATACTAGGCTCCAAAGTAAACTGAGAAATGACAGTGAAAATGAGAGCAGTGTGTTAGCGCCACCGAGTTATGAATTAACTGATGTTCAAAGTAGTAATTTGGTAATTGTGCATAGGGAAATGGAGAGGGCGGCAAACAATGGCGTGGACAGTGAAACAATTAGTGAAGAGGGAAGCATTATCGATCGATCGGTCGGCAACAGCTCGCCTCAGGAATCCGAAATGACAGGACACAATTTCGCAAATACTGTAGATTCAGGTTTTGGGTCATCACCGTTTTCTCAAATAAGTCAAGACACATTTTCTGCTTGTCAAAATGTGAATGTTGTCGGTGCAAATGCACTGCCGAAAAGCGTAGAGAAACAGATTCCAGACACTAATACATTATTATTGCAATTAATGCAACAAATGGGACAAAAGCTTGAAAAGTTAGACACAATGGAACAACACCAGAGACAAACACAGCAACAGTTAGACACAGTGGAACAAAATCTCAAAAAGTTAGACACAGTGGAACAAAATCTCAAAAAGTTAGACACTACACTTGAACAAACACGTGAAGATTTAACCACTGAGTTACATAACATCGAATCGAAATGTCAAAAAGTCTGTAATGACGTAAAAACACAAATTTGTGAGCATTTTCAACCTATTTTTTCGCGGCATGAAAATGCATTACAGAATCACGAAGCAGCCATAAAAGAGCTGCAAACCATTGTTCATGAAAATCTTGAGACCTTGTGGGCTAAATTTGACTCAGTTGCATCTACCGATTCGGTTACGCAACTTGCAAAAGCTCAGGAAAACTTAAAGGACAAAGTAGATACTCTGAAACTTGGTTCAGAAAAACACGCTGAGGAAATAAGTACACTATCAGAGAAAGTAGCCGAACTTTCGGATCAATTCACTAACTTATCTACAAAGGTAGATGATGATCTGAATGACACAAGACCCGTAGCCTTCACTGACACAGAAGAGTATGAACAAATAAGAAAATTCAAACAAAATCAGAATCAAATTAATACACAACACCAAAGAGAAATCCGGGAAGTACAAGATCAGCTGACACAGGTAATACAAGAATTACGTATTTCAGAGGACACTCGCGCTCCAACACGGGAAGAGGGACTTAGAAACACGGAAAAGCTGCAAAATAATAACACAGGGCATTTCGGAAGTAATGAAAGAAATTGGGAATGTGCACCGAATTTTGAGATGGAACGGCCGACACGACCTAACAATGACCGATATGCGACTCGCCGTCATGATGATTTTGACTATAAGCTGTTCATTACTACACGTAAATTCAAAACATTTAAGAATTCTGGCAACGACATTCATCCACAAGCATGGCTCCATCAATTCTCTCATTGTTTTCCTCCCAACTGGTCGTTAGAACACAGATTAGAATTTATGTGTGGCTACTTGGAGAATGAACCAGCTGTAAGAATGCGATCGGTCATTCACGATTGCCACAGTGAAGGAGAATTTTACCATGCCTTCCTCTCAGCATATTGGTCTCAAGCCACACAAGACCGCGTAAAACATGGCATCATAATGATGAAACATTTCGAACAATCTGAATTTTCCAGTCTTGTGAAATATTTTGAAGACATGTTGCACAAGAATCAGTACCTGTCAAACCCATACAGCCCCTCAGAACTCATCCGCATTTGCTTAATCAAATTACCTGAACATTTACGACACATTATTTTGGCAGGGCGTTGCAAAGACGACATTGAAGCATTTCAGGGACTGTTACAAGAATTAGAAATTGACACTGACAATCGCGGAACGCGAAACCAGGAACACAGCAATTACAGATCACATCAGTCGCAATTCCGCGATGAAAGAAATAATAACTGGACGCGACAAGGCTATTCTTACAACGCAAATCGTGACCAAAATAGACACCACCCGTACGACAACCGTTGGCAGAGTAATAATAGTTACAGAGAAAGATCGCATTTCCGTAGTAATGACTATCACAGAGACAATAAGATAAACAGACAATACGGGAACCAAAATAAATACTATCAAGGGAGACAGAATAACTTTAGACGCAACGGACCAGCGCGCAGTTACGATTCAGGGAGAAATTCTCCACCATGTGACCGACAAGAAAGAAACTATGGAATCTACCGACATGACGACAGACGATATGATCGTAACGACAGACCTGAATTGCATCAGAACTGTCGGGATTCAAACAGAGCAGGGCCCTCTCGGCAAGGCGAATTTGTAGAAGTTAGGTCTCCTAATCCCAATAACGACGCGCGCCAACAAAGAGGCAGACAATGACTCGCGCCGCAGGCAGCCACCTGCGCCGGCTGGCTCAGAGAAAAATAACATTGACGCTAACCTTGAGCAAGATTCCAGTATTCTTTACGGGCGAATACCGCATGATAATTGCATTCAAGTTGAAATTCTGCGTACTAGGAAGAGTAAAGGTTTACACCATATTTCACATGTAAAACCGTTTATTGAAAGATAATCTGCTTTTTAACTTGGTCTTTGCCATAAAACGTTTCACTTCACGTTACTAGTATGCTTTAGAAACTGTTACCATGCAACAATGTTTGAAGTTCAATATCCAGCCAAGAACCAAGAGAAATTATTTAAACAGAAATTACGAATGCATTGTTATTGCGAACTGACGACACAGTGTAATTGTGTGTGTACATTCTTGCTTGTTAGTTGTACGATTAGAACATTTACCAGTACTGCTAATGAGATTTTAATGCAACATTTTGGTTTACTTGAAAATACATTCTGGGTTTAATGTACTTTCTGTGAGATACCAGATGACACAGCGGTTAGTTAATGTGACAGCTACACGATTTTTATCACGACGCTACTAATGAGTGACAATTTACAATGTTGCTTTTGCGGTGTATCTGTTTTATATCTGCACAGTTTTTCTGAATTCTTCTGGAAAGTAAAACAGGTTTTAGTAGTAACTTTTGTGGTATAGCAACAATGAGACAGCCTTTTTCGTGGCATAACAATACGTTACTGTACAGTACTTTCCTCATCACGGCAATAAGCGTAATAACTAAGATATCTATACGTAAAGCATTTCACTTTTGTTTATCATGAGGTAAGTACATTGACTTCTGCAGAACTTAGCTTTCGGAGGACGATAAGTACGACACTTCCACAGAATTATCTTACAGCAAGACGCACATTTAGCGCTACAGGACACGTATTAGAGTGATTAATTTTGTACTTAAAACATTTATTTTTAAAGATTTTTTGAATTACAAAGAAAGTTTTCAGTGATACATTTCATTCCATTGCTGTAATCTGTAACACCTGAGGGCATAATTACATTTATCCTCAGGGGGGTACACGCTTACTTTGTGTACCATGTGTGTGGCAACCACAAGGAACCCTAGCTAATATGGTATTTGCTTATACAACTTTACACATCGGTACCATATTTCTCTAACACAGAATTACACAGCTATCTGATTATTTGACAGAGAAACAAACATTCTTTTTACTACATCAGTGACACATGTTTACGCAATACACAGTTGGGTAACTTCACACTTATGAAACTGTATTTTGTCTGTACTTTGAGAAACGCTCATATTTTTCGGAATCATTGTGATACTATGAGAGCTTTGAATGACGTATTTCGTAAGGGAGCATGATTTTAAAGTACGTTTGAGGTAGATGACACTATTGAAATGAGCAGAGAATTTTTTTAGGCTCAGAAATTATTGGAGGAAGTTACGACGATTTTGAGATTTGACTGAGGTGTTATGATGTTATTATTACGACGACGATGTGTATTATGTTGTTGAGGAATGTTTATTATGCTACGTATTTCTCACGATGAAATATTGAAGAAGTGTCGACGAATATGTATATGTATAATGAGGTAAGGAATAATGAGTAGTGTTTAGGGACTCTGATTTATGAAAAGGATGTTGGAAACCAAGAAACGTACTTTAAGAGTTATGAAATGTGTGACTGTATCACAATGGTGACGAATATTTTTTTTTGGACACTTATATTTATAGGATTTTGTTTCTACAGATTTGCAACGCTAATTCTTGACCTGTGAAATATTTTTAAATGAGACTGCAACGGTAGCAGAATCTCCTGTCGTAAATATTTCCGTACGAAAGTTAAGTGACCACCTGCACGTAATGCGTCGCGGGCACCCAGCTGTGTCAGACGCCTGGAGAAAAAGCCATTATTGCGAGCCCTTTTCAGCGGCACAGGTAGAAAAAAAAAGGGGACGTGGGACGTGTCAAACACCTGGAGAACAAGCCATTAGGGTGTGCCTTTCATCGCTAATGCGACACCCTCGTTACTTGAAAACATATGATTACTCGCACTTTGTGCTAATTACTGAAATGCTTATGAATTGATGGGAAATATTCGTACATCTGCACACCTGATTATGACAAGCGTCTTTCTATGAGAGTTGAGAGAATTTCTACTAACTTATGAAATGTCACATGACTATTGAATGATATTTTTATGCTTTGGTTTGCGTAACTGCTTATTTCATTTGATACCTGTTTTTCAGCTGTGTTGCAGCATTGCTTTTATAAAATGAAATGCATTTGCTAATGTGAACTCTTTCTGTCAACAGATCTATTAAATAATTATTTTATGATCCACATTCTTTAAAAAAAAAGGAGCACTTGGAAAGTAAAGAACAATAAGAAGGAACTAATAACAGTAACACATAATTTTCTTTTCAAGTACTTGGTAATTTCTTTTGTAGAATAAATTGTGATGCATCACTCTAATGTTAAGATGTGACATAGGTATTAGACATGGCCATTTTAGTGTAATATTTTTTCTGCTTGCGCTATGTCATGTTTAGGTATAAGTTGCTGCTGTTTGCCAGGCATAGTGTTATGAATTTGACTTTTGCTCATTTATGCTGCTAGCTTTGCCAATCTGTATTTTTTGTCATTGCTGCTTGTGTTAATTGTTTTGTGCTGCTGCATTGCCTCGTCCCTTAGTTTAGCATCTGAGCTCAGTAGATTTAAGTTAGCTTAAGAGGGGGTAGACTATGTAAGAAACTGACTATGGAGAATAGGTAAAGAAATGCATTGAGAAAACAGGTTTAGGTAGGATTTTCTTGGAAATAAATGTTGAGGTAAGAAATGTATGAACATATAAATACAGAAAGCATGCTTAGATAGAATTTTTTGGGTGGAAACAAAGGATGAAATAAGAGGAAAGATATATGAAGTTTTGGGTTGGACTGCAGTACCACATGTTACACTGAAAATGAACCCTGTCCTTTCCCTTTTGTGTTATCCCACTATATGTTTGTGTACCCTTGTGTATTTGTTTTCTTCCTGTCTCTGTGTACAGTTTCATAGAATTTTTTTCTCTTTTAATATTAAGCTACATTCACTATGATGAGGAATACTGTTATCCTCTAATATAATTGGCATTAATAATATGTGATTTACTTTGTAAAGATGTTAGATATTGTTAATTCCGTTCTGTTTAATGCTCATGTGTGAAGTTGATGTTTCAAAAGTTCTTGCGATCTTTATGTATTTACTTATGTCATAATTCCTGTAACACTGATGTATATGTCTATTTCTATTCTTTTGTAAAGCCTGTTTTGCTACAAATGTTATCTGTATTGTTATGTTCTTTAATGATGTATTCTGTACCTTTGTTATTGTATTCTCATGTTATAAAATTGTAATTGTTACCAGTTCTTCAAATTAAGTAACATTTCACTGCACACGTTTCTGTTGGTCATAGTACATGGACAATATGTGAGAAGTAGGGACTGATAGTGTTTGCACGTGTGTTAATGATTCAGCAAGGGACTGGATAACAGCATTGCTGGATCTAAGGACAATTCCAAAAACTTTGTGAGTGCACAAGTGGTGGTTTATGGACTTGCTATATTCTCCGCAAGACTCTTCAATGGTGAATGTGCACCTGCACAATCGCAACAGATGGCTGCTGACCATCTCTACAAGGACTACAGTGGGTCTGCATCTATGATGACCTACCAATACCATTATCTCTACAAGGACTACAGTGGGTCTGCATCTATGATGACCTACCAATACCATTATTTCTACAAGGACTGCAGTGGGTCTGCACCTCTGGTGGCCCACCAATACCGTAATCTCTACCAGGACTACAGTGGGTCTGTTCTGTGATGACCTACCTACCAATATTCTTCCAAACTACGACTGACTCTGCTGTGGGTTTGCTCTGTTGTGGCCCGTTATCTGACAGCATGTCAAGAGTCAGCACTGTCTTTCCGTTGGAAGGACAACACTACTTCTTCAAGACTGCATGGAAATCCACTACTTCTGTGTGCAATTTCTTTTACTAATGAGACTTTGTGAAAAAAAAACCTGTAATTACTGTTATGATGTACGATTAGGACTGTCTTTATGGACTGTGAGACAATTTTAGCTTTTGACCAACATAATATCAATAAGTGTGTGCATTTGATTTCTTTGTTATTGTAATTATGAAAAATTTTTTCAAATCTGTATTGGCCACTGCCCCATCAAATTTGTAAAAATTTTTGTGGGGAGCATGGGGGCTATGTAAGTAGGCTGTTTATGTTTTCTCTATGTAAGTAGGCTGTTTAGGTTTCTTATTGGTAACGCCACCTCTGTATGACAATCACTGGCTGTGCTGTGGGCAGTCTGTGTCTGCTTTGCATTGTTGTAATACTCGCCATTGTAGTGTTGGGCAGTTGGATGTGAACAGCGTGTAACGTTGCGCAGTTGGAGGTGAGCCGCCAGCAGTGGTGGATGTGGGGAGAGAGATGGCGGAGATTTATAATTTGTCATGAACTGATATATATATTATGACTTGTGATGATATTAAGGTAAATACATTGTTTGTTCTCTATTAATATCTTTCATTTGCTAACTATCCCTATCAGTAGTTAGTGCCTGCCATAGTTTGAATCTTTTATTTAGCTGGCAGTAGTGGCGCTCGCTGTATTGCAGTAGCTTGAGCAGCGAAGATTTTTGTGAGGTAAGTGATTTGTGAAAGGTATAGTTTAATGTTAGTCAGGGCCATTCTTTTGCAGGGATCTTTGATAGTCAGATTGCGTTGCGCTAAAAATATTGTGTGTCAGGTTAAGCACAGTCCTGTATAATTGTTCAAAGGGGACGTTTCAACATGGCTTCTTTCTTGTTAAATTCCAGTAGTAGAATTTACTATGAAGCACACATCGATGTATTTGAGGAACGTGGAAGAAGATAAAACTATCCAGGATGCAGGTTAAATACAGTTTACTTTTATCATGAATTAACGTCGCTGATTTCCTTCTCTGATTGAAATTAATCACAGATAAAAAATCTCCTTCATTAACTAGCAAACCCAAATGTACTTTTGTTATATTTTAAAACCACTTTTTCTTAGCGAAAATGATTTCAATGCTTGGTTTCTACAGCGACCAGAGATGCTTAACAGATAGTTAATGTTGGCCGGTTATTGAACAATGGATTGTCGTTTAGAGTAACGTTCGCTACGTTAAAATGTCAGAAATATATAGTATTTATCACTTCAATGTTCTTTGTTGAATATATTCTTCATCTGTTAATAATTTCAGTCTATTTAACTATCTCTGAAAATAAGGCTTTCTATTTATTTAAGTGATTTATCACACTTGGGAAAAACTCATGATCATTGGAATCAATGTCAACCATGTCAACCATACGGCGAATTCACTTTCTTGAAAATATCGGGTAAAATACAGTTTAATACCACTGATATTTTGTTTCCACTTACAGTTCACAATCACACATTACATCGAAGCGATTAGTGCTCATGGACAAGGTACTTACAGAACAGATCTGAACATATTACTTATATATTAATACAAAGGAATTCTAATCTACAGTTTTTTTTACTCCAGGATTATAACGTATTCCCTTTTATAATTAATACTTAAATATTTCAATTAAAACAATTAAAGTTTTTTATTCAAGTTGTGGTTTAACGCCATCAAAGCGTGGCTACATGAGTTCGCCCAGTTGTCAACTTTGGGTCACAAGTATGGATCGTGACACATGACCAAAATCTTTTAAGAATTTTTGAGCGAAAAGTGTTACGCAAAATGGATTGCCCAATAATCGGGGTACAAGGCTGGAGGATACGCTATAACATCGAGCTACAAGCATTAATACAGGAATGAGATATAGTGAAACTTGCCAAATCACTATGGATACAATGGATAGGACATGTGGAGAGAATAACAGGGGACAGAACACAAAAGAAAATGAAATGTGTTCAATTTATACTACTAGACGAGAAAGAAGTCCTAGAAAAAATTGGATGGATGATGTAATAGAGGATCTCACCAGTATGGTGGTGGAGGGATGGAAAAGTGCTGCAAAGAAAACGAGAAGCGTAGAGTCAATGAAGCCAAGGATTCCAAGTACTGTAGCTTTACGGAAGAAGAAGAAGAATCTTTCGAAGATTTGCAAAGGTAACTTCGTTGGTAATAATAATTGTATCAAGACAGCCCTATTGTCCAGATATCGCATCACACTTTCTGCTTAAAAGGTTTACTGCTTCTGCGATCATGCTGGTTAATCAGCTGGTGAAGTTGCACGTGATGAAGATGGAAGCTGTTTGCTCACAAAATGTAAACAACGCTCGGCTGACGTATTACAGAGGAACTCAATGTTTCTCTGGAGCTACAAGTGGATAATGAGCGACTGTTTTCAGATCGCCAATATCGTTGCAGCATTTCTCCTTGAGCTTTGCGTTGAATTCCAGTGCCTTTCCAATAAGTATTTTTTACAGTTTCGCTGAATTGTTATTTTTGTTGGACACCGTTGTCGAGATATCTTTGTGCTTATAAATCAAGTATTACCTTCTCTTTCGTTCTGCACTCTTCGTAAAGAAGTGGCGTATCTAGTGCCTCATAATTTCCGGAAGACATTTACTGCTTCATACCAATCAGTACTCGACAGACGTTCGACGACACAGACTGCCTGTTCTCCGTGCTCCTTTTACACTGGTATTGCGGCGGTGCAATGCATCCTTTCACTCTTACCTGCGTGACATATTTCCTGATTTGGGTATGAAATCACAGACTCACTCATAAGGCAGCAATCGGTGTCAGGCTCAAAATACATAAATTCTAGGTAATTACTCTGAAACCAGCTGTCGGATTTTGTACAGTGAAGCGTCGTCGAATTTGTCTCTTTTAGAAATTATTATAGTTAGATTATAAAAAGTGAAGTGGATAACGACACCTTCGTAATTAGTATATTTATGAAAAGAGATGTCGTGTAGTGAGCACTTGGTCACAATTCATTTGAGTAAAATTAGAATCACGCAGCTTAAAGGTTCCGAAAATAATTGATATGAAAAGCCCAGCTCAATCAACCTGTATATTTCTGGCGTGCATACATTGGAACCTAGTATCATTGGCCCTCACGGTAGGTGACGTAAGAAATACTTAATTTGATGTTGAAATACCTGGAACACAATCAAGGAAAGGCAGGAAATCCATCCTAGCTGAGTTCTCCGTATCTTCTGGTTACTCACATCGTTTAAGGCGTACTTGTCGAAAAAAACAGCTGATCTGTGATCTACTTCTCCGAATATCAGTACTGGACAAATACGGAGAGAAAATAGCAAAGCTCTGATGATAAAAATGTGTGTAAAATTTAATGGGACTTAACTGCTAAGGTCATCAGACCTTAGCTTACACACTACTTAACCTGAATTACAGACACCCATGCCCGAGGGAGGACTCGAACGTCCGCCGGAACCAGCCACACAGTCCATGACTGCAGCGCCTAAGACCGCTCGGCTGATCCTGTGCGGCTCTGATGATAGAATCGACAAAAGGTGCTCCTTGAATGACTCGCCGTAATACTACGTCATGATAGCTGTTAGCTTGTAATTACAGATCACTATGCTTTTATTTTAAGTCCACCGCCATTTGACAATGTTTTACTATAAAATTATTTATCTTCTACACAATCTGTATCTCGGCTTTTCGACTTTTACACAGTACTACAAGCTGGAATACTCTGTTTCAAATTCTAAAGGTGGCAGGGGTAAAATACAGGGAGCGAAAGGCTGTTTACAATTTTTACAGAAACAAGATGGCAGTTCTAAGAGTCGAGGGGCATGAAAGGGAAGCAGTGGTTGGGAAGGGAGTGAGACAGGGTTGTAGCCTCTCCCCGATGTATTGAATCTGTATATTGAGCAAGCAGTAAAGGAAACAAAAGAAAAATTTGGAGCAGGTATTAAAATCCATGGAGAAGTAATAAAAACTTTGAGGTTCGCCGATGACATTGTAATTCTGTCACAGACAGCAAAGGACTTGGAAGAGCAGTTGAATGGAATGGACAGTGTCTTGAAAGGAGGATATAAGATGAACATCAACAAAATCAAAACGAGGATAATGGAATGTAGTCGAATTAAGTTGGGGAATTAGATTAGGAAATGAGACACTTAAAGTAGTAAAGAAGTTTTGCTATTTGGGGAGCAAAATAACTGATGATGGTCGAAGTAGAGAGGATATAAAATCTAGACTGGCAATGGCAAGGAAAGCGTTTCTGAAGAAGAGAAATTTGTTAACATCGAGTATAGATTTAAGTGTCAGGAAGTCATTTCTGAAAGTATTTGTATGGAGTGTAGCCATGTATGGAAGTGAAACATGGACGATAAATAGTTTGGACAAGAAGAGATTAGAAGCTTTCGAAATGTGGTGCTACAGAAGAATGCTGAAGATTAGATGGGTAGATCACATAACTAATGAGGAAGTATTGAATAGGATTGGGGAGAAGAGAAGTTTGTGGCACAACTTGACCAGAAGAAGGGATCGGTTAGTAGGACATGTTCTGAGGCATCAAGGGATCACCAATTTAGTACTGGAGGGCAACGTGGAGGGTAAAAATCGTAGGGGGAGACCAAGAGGTGAATACACTAAGCAGATTCAGAAGGACGTAGGTTGCAGTAGGTACTGAGGATAGAGTAGCATGGAGAGCTGCATCAAACCAGTCCTGAGACTGAAGACCACAACAACAACAGCAACAGTACTACAGAGTTAAAAGTTGTTGGACAATGATTATGTCATATCTGTTAACACTGCCTGAATAGATACGATATGCTTTTCGCATTGTAATTGATAATGGCATAAAAACCGAAATCTAGATAGCACAGAAGAAAAATATAGTAATAAACGGTCAAGTGGAAGTTTACCCTTTTAAAAAATTATTGCATTACTCGGTCAACATCATCGAAAGGATCAGTATGTATTCGTTAGAGACACATATAGTAACCCACCGACTTTACGCACGAGCAGATCATTTACGCAAGGAGTATTATGTTTGTAAACTAATCTGTTGCAATCTATCATGTCTGTTGACTGATCTGTTGCAATCTTTACAAGGGGCTACGTTACACGGAGTGGAAAAGTAAGGTACGGTTGAACTTTAAGGAATCAACCCTTAGAAATACAAGCAAATTCGTTATTGGGACGTGAGCCCACGCTACAATTCTTTTCTACATTAATAGAGAGAAAGAGACAGGAAGAGGGCGTACCAGCATACTCTTCCTTACCTCACATTTTAGAGACTCTTTCTTCATTATATAGTCATGTAGTGAAAGAAGAGCCTGTAAAATGTAATGAGGTAAGAAAGAATTTCATGTCGTATGTTGGTACGCTCTCTTCATTTCTCTTTCCCTCCATTAATGTAGAAAAGAATTGTTACGGCCTCATGTTCTTCAAATAGCTCAAATGGCTCTGAGCACTATGGGACTTAACTTCTGAGGTCATCAGCTCCCTAGAACTTAGAAGTACTTAAACCCAAATAACCCAAGGACATCACACACGTCCATGCCCGAGGCAGGATTCGAACCTGCGACCGTAGCGGTCGCGCGGTTCCAGACTGTAGCGCCTAGAACCGCTCGGCCACCCTGGCCGGCCATGTTCTTCCACCCAGCAACAACGGATCAAAGTAAAATATACGTCGGCCATTAAATTTGAAACGCCAGGAAAGAAAGTAAACAGCAAAATTCTCCCTATTGTTCGTGTACAGTGTTCTAAGCAGAATACTTGACTGAAAATGTAATTTGGAAGTGAACAAAACTAATATATCAGGTAGAAACATCGAGTCTAAGTCGACATGCTGCTTCTGCTGCAGACTACATCAATCGTGCTGACTGGCGAGTGGAGGCACACCACAGTTTCAGTAACTCTTGACCAGGTGGTGCCAACCTGCAAAATCTTCCGTTACCTTATTGAGAGATAAAGCCACGGGGACCTCGATGATAGGGCCTAGTTACCGGGCTTAAGCAGTCACAACTGTAACGACTACCGTCCAAATTAACGGCAATACGAAACAGAGATAAAAATATTAAGTACCAACTGGTGTCGCATACCATTATAGCAGTTGTTGGGTCCGTATACTGCTACCAAATCACTTGTAAACGCCCGTTTTCCCCCTGGGCCTCGACTCACGGATTCATTCAGAGTGATGCTGTACGCAGAACTTGGTCCCGTCTTAAAAGACTGATTCGTCCGTTGTTGTTGTTAGACGCACCAGCGTCGGTCACGTTGCTGACAGTCGGTGGTGTTCTAGACGCCGTCGCAGTCCCAGTGTGGATATTTGTTTTGCTGCGAACATACCCATTTTTTGTCTGAAGGCAGATGAGGTGACTGTACGCACCCGCGGATCCGACGGGAATTCCGACACACCAGGCAGTATCGATACCATCGATCTATCAGCTGAGTAACACTGTGCTCAGTACAACGTCAGTGCTGCAACATAGCGAATGATCCCAGAAAGTAGGGTGCAGAGGCGACGAATTCTTGTAAGCGCCAGTTCTCATTGTGGCGCTAAAAATGGATTTCTATTGAGTTTTAGTGTAATTCTTAATGCTTAAACTTAGGTAAGCGTTTCAATATTTTTTAACGGTAATAACTATGACGTAGTTGAACAGTATTTTTTCCAGGGCGTCTTCTAGCGTGGGTTTTAAAACTTTTGGAGCATTATCAAAGCCATTAAAGTCAAATCTCCTCCATGATGACTGAGTAGCGTAATGCTAACCGACGAATATGGCGCTGTCATTGTTGATCCATTATGAACTGTGGGACAACGGCTGGCATGTATTTCTTAATGCAATAATTTACCGACAGTCGTATGTATTGTAGAAATTTATTTTATGAACTTCTTATGTGCTACAGTTTCAGCATTTCATTGATGCCGAAAGTGGGAGCACATAATAAGTTCATAAAATAAATTTCTACAATACGTACGGCTGTTGATAAATTATTACATCAAGAAAAAAATATGGCGCAATGTCGACGTGTTGTCGATCATTCGTCACGCTCTAAACATCAGAAAAAAGTTGTTTACATTTAAATAACGATTTATATCTAATGTCAGATGGCTAGGATAATAAAGAGAAAAGCAGAGAAGGTTAAATGAAATGAAGAAACCCTCAAAAGGGCATGAAGTTTAGTGAAGTTAAGAAGATCACTGAACATCATATCAAAGGGGCTGAATATGCTAAAAATTACCATTTATGATCCATTAAAACCAAATTCAGACATCAAATCTTTTCTGAGGAAGATATTTCTTCTTTTTTCTCCTCAATAACAACAAGAATTAGTCAACCATGTGTCTACATTGACACAATAATTCCATGCCGTTTCACGGGGCTGAATTGTGGCGAACTGCACGTGACCTTGCCCGAAAACCAGCCCCAAAGCAAAGTCTTACTAAAATTACCAAAATGACTGGAGAACATTGGGTTTCTGGTTTCTAAAAGAGGAATCCTAAAATAAGCATTAAGTGTCAGCGGTGGTCTAGGTTTCAAGAATGCTGCTTTTCTTTTTTTTTCGAACTGGAACATCATTTTCGAAAAAAAAAGTACCATAACGTATTTTGATACACGGCAAGAAAAACGGGAATTTCATTCTGTCTGCGTTTTGTACTGTTGATATTACCCTGTAACGCCAACAGTACAAAATGCAGACAGAATAAAATGGTATCGGTATTACCCACGTACTCGGGTTGCACGCTTTTGAAAATGTTTGTATAGCTCTAAGGGCATTCAACATATTTCGATACAGCTAACACTCCTGGGTCACATAGAGTGTCATGCTTTTTTCCACGGAAGAAACAGATACCAGAACAAAAAGAAACATCTCTTAAGGTGTTGGTATTCCTTCGGTAGCCCCAATATTTCTCCCCTCATGCACTAGTTGCATGTTGCCTTTGAGTTTCTGCGTGGCGCTCTGAATATGACCTCGCTGAACCCATCTAATCCACATTACCGTGGGAGTTGTGAGCCTGCTACCAGACCAAGTGACAGTGTCGCGACCCAGTTGCTGCCGAATTCCAACATGTCGTGGCACGTTTACTTCGCCTTGCACGAAGCATGATAGGATTTCTCAGTGAGAAACCTGGTGTATAACCTTTACTTACATACATGATGTGCATGGTGATAATGCTCTCTACTTTGTACCGTTCCCCTGAAATACTGAACATTTTCAAATCCAAGCATGGTCCACTCTTCATGCCAAATTTGTTGTAACCAGCTTCATGGTATTGTAGTTTTAATGGCGAGCCGTGTACTTGCGTTGCTAACACTTAACCCTATCCACTAGGAGTTGTGTGACTCTACCAACGCAACCAAACATGTACTTTCTACATGGTGATACCCTGACGATGTTACAGACTCTCAATGATAGTGGAGAATAAACGTCCGTGGAAGAAATCCCGCTTATTCGTCAACGGATGATGTAGCCATCTCACTTTGGATCGAGGGTTTCGTGAAAACCAGAATCAGACATGTCCTGAGGAGTACATAGAGGATTTCCTGTTTCTTAGTTAGCTCGTTCATCTTACCTCACCCTTTTTGATTTCTTCTTGTGGGGCCATGTCAAGAGTTTAGTCTACGAGATGTCTATCGAGACTGAAGAAGATCTCGTGACGAGAATTTTTGGTACCTGCGACACTGTTCAGATTACGCTGGGGACATTAGGAAGGGTACGACAGAATTTTGAGCGGCGATGCCGTGCCTGTATTGACGCTGGGGAATGTGGATAGTGAACAATTGTTGTTTACTGTAGCGGCCTGTTAACCTTGGCCACGTAAATGCAATTCATAACTACTGTATCGTCGACTTAGGATTTTCGGTCACTCTCCCATCAAGTTACGTGCGCCGTTATTGGTCCATCTACAGGGAAAATGAACTGAGCGTTTTGGGGAATATTCAGCGGCAATTCTGTGCGTTATGATCAGGAATTGGAAGCTGGAACCCTTACTTCGGGCTCTGCTCGAGCGAAATTCAAGTAAATTTTCGCTGATACCTTTCGACAAGGTTGTTTTCAGACTAGGATCAATTACATCAAATTTACACTCTTTTCCTTGCCTATCGTGGGATGAGGAATACCGCCTTATGCAAGACACCTTTTATCTGTTTTGCTTCACCCAGACATGTTTCAACACATTTCGTGCTATCTTCAGTAAGCTATTTTTTATTGTGTAACCTACATGATACATTTTGAAAAATCCCCCTTGTATCCTTTATTGGGTTTCGTGTGATTTACCGAAGCCGCCAAACAGTTAATTATTATGAATATATGACCGTGTGGATAATGGATGAAACGCCATCGGTTTTTCTGCTGTGATTTCAGGGGTATTTCAACCGAGTGCAGCTGTTCAGAGACGGAATTGTTAAAGATTGAAAGTTTTTCTGTTATTGAAGACCACAAACGTTGCGATATACAAATTGATATGTGTTTTCTATTAACACACAAATTCTGAGGCAGTTGCTACCTTCGCCTTACAAGTTTGGTTCAAATGGTTCAAATGGCTCTGAGCACTATGGGAAATAACTGGTGTGGTCATCAGTCCCCTAGAACTTAGAACTACTTAAACCTAACTAACCTAAGGACATCACACACATCCATGCCAGAGGCAGGATTCCAACCTGTGACCGTAGCGGTCGCGCGGTTCCAGACTGTAGCGCCTAGAACCGCTCGGCCACTTTGGTCGGCTCCATACAAGTTTAATTACGGTTAAACGTTTTATTGATTGCTGATTTTAAGTACTTCGTCATACGCAATGATGCTGGTTAACATGCACAGCAATCCACACTGCACTCCATGGTTGATGCTGGCCGATGCAGTTGACGCGAAACACGTAATCCGGCACTTGTCACTTTTGGTTTTATGTCACTCACGAATCGTTATTGATGAGGGTCAACCACATGACGATAAGGGGACGCACTCATTTGTCACACTTTGGTGAATTTACGATTCACTCCTCACTCAGCACATGCGCCATTGACACCATACTCAGTCCTACCGCCATTTTTTTTTATCATTTCCAGCCTTCCAAATACTGCTTCCACCCGACACTAATCTCACTGCCTCTTGCAGCACTCGACAATCGACTCCTGTCTGCTATTGACCTGGGTGTCGGATACTAATATCTATGTTCATGGGATCACGGATCACTAACATATTGGACATTTATTTTAGTAGTATTCTGCTACACAATTTACAACTTCTCATGGTGTAGCAGAACAGCTACCAGAATAACTGTCCAATAGTATCGTGTAAGTTAGAAAATAAAAAATAGCTTACCGAAGATAGCACAAAAGTACTGAAACACATCTGGGTGAAACAAAACAGATAAAAGGTGTGTTGTATAAGGCGGAATTCCTCTTCCCACTTTGTAGCAAACAGGGACATAACAAGAAAACTGCAACACCACAAGGTGATTACTTGTCTACCATCCTTGAAAATTTGTAATATCATCGCGGAATGACCCAATATATCGAACGTTTTAAAATTCTCTTATACAGGACAGATGCCGAAATTTTACTGTGTGAATAATTTTCTAGAGAGTATCCAATAACCCGCTTTTCAACGATTTCATTAGATCGGTGCGGTACTTGGAAGAAAATTTCCAAGCAGTCGTCGGAACGTTCCTTGCGTATTCCAGCGCTCACATGCTGTTAAGTCACAAGAGACCGCTTCCCAGAAACTTTATCATACAGCTGCAAACCGCTTCCGTCGAAAGCGTCCTGTAACGTACTCGTGGTCGGATTTTCTTAGCGTTCTGCGTAGGCGGCATTTACGTTTCTGCGGTTTCCTTCTTCCTGAGTTGCTGTCTTGTAAGACTCAGCGTTAATACCTCTTACGCACGACAGTGTCAGTTAGTAGGAAGATTATCCTTCAGTTCATAAATCTGTAGATCAGCAGCGGGATTCAACACTTACTTCTTTTTAATCTTGACATCATGTAGGTTAAACGTAAACGTCACTCATGTATTAGGAGTGTAACGACTGGCCAACTGCTACTGGGCAGTACGAGGAGCGATACATGATCGTCGGACATGCCACCAATTACTCTAGCCGTAATTGACAGAAGATGAATTCTGACGACACTGGTGCTACCTTCCTCACCGAAGGCAACGTGTTTTTTTCCCTGAAGATATTAATTGTACTGAGAAACGTTGGATTACAGTATTGTACAAATGTTGATGCGAAACTTAAACACTACCGTTAATACACTACTGGCCATTAAAATTGTTACACCACGAAGATGACGTGCTACAGACGCGAAATTTAACCGACAGGAAGAAGATGCTGTGATATGCCAATAATTAGCTTTTCAGAGCATTCACACAAAGTTAGCGCCGGTGGCGACACCTACGACGTGCTGTCATGAGGAAAGTTTCCAACCGATTTCTCATACACAAACAGCAGTTGACCGGCGTTCCCTGGTGAAACGTTGTTGTTATGTCTCGTGTAAGGAGGAGAAATGCGTACCATCACGTTTTCGACGTTGATAAATGTCGGATTGTAGCCTATCACGATTACGGTTTATAGTATCGCGACATTGCTGCTCACGTTGGTCGAGATCCAATGACTTTTAACAGAATATGGAATCGGTGCGTTCAGGAGGGTAATACAGAACACCATACTGGAACCCAACGGCCTCGTATCACTAGCAGTCGAGATGACAGGCATCTTATCCGAATGGCTGCAACGGATCGTGCAGCCACGTCTCGATTCCTGAGTCAACAGATGGGAAAGTTTGCAAGACAAGAACCATCTGCACGAACAGTTCGATGACGTTTGCAGCAGCATGGACTATCAGCTCGGAGACAATGGCTGCGGTTACCCTTGACGCTGCATCACAGACAGGAGCGCCTGCGATGGTGCACTCAAAGACGAACCTGGGTGCACGAATGGCAAAACGTAATTTTTTCGGATGAATCCAGGTTCTGTGTACAGCATCATGATGGTCGCAGCCGTGTTTCGCGACACCGCGGTGAACGCAAATTGAAAGCGTGTATTCGTCATCGCCATACTGGCGTATCACCCGGCGTGATGGTATGGGGTGCCATTGGTTACACGTCTCGGTCTCCTCTTGTTCGCATTGACGGCACTTTGAACAGTGGACGTTACATTTCAGACGTGTTACGACCCGTGGATCTACCCATCATTCGATCTCTGCGAAACCTTACATTTCAGCAGGATAATGCACGACCGTATGTTGCAGGTCCTGTACGGGGTTTTCTGGATACAGAAAAGGTTCGAGTGCGGCCCTGGCCAGCACATTCTCCAGATCTCTCACCAACTGAAAACGCCTGGTTAGTGATGGCCGCGCGACTGGCTCGTCACAATACGTCAGTCACTACTCTTGATGAACTGTGGTATCGTGTTGAGGCTGCATGGGCAGCTGTACCTGTAAACGCCATCCAAGCTCTGTTTGACTCAATGCCCAGGCGTTTCAAGGCCGTTATTACGGCCAGAGGTGGTTGTTCTGGGTACTGATTTCTCAGGATCTATGCCCCCAAATTGCGTGAAAAGGTAATCACATGGCAGTTCTAGTATAATATATTTGTCCAATGAATACCCGTTTATCATCTGCATTTCTTCTTGGTGTAGCAATTTTAATGACCAGTAGTGTAATTATTTCATAATTAGGAAATAACTTAATATGATCTAACAAGCAGAAGTGAAACACGCACGGTGCATGCAGTATCAGTGCGTGTGCTGTCCGTGTGTAGATCGGGGAAGGTTCACGATCTATCTGAGTTTTACCGGGGGCAAATTGTGATGGCCCGGAAGCTCGGCACGAGCATTTCGGAAACTGCACGACTTTTCGGGCATTCGAGGAATACTGTGGTGACTGTGTTCAACACGTACCGTAACCAAGGCGAAATCGCGTCCAGGCGTAGAGCGATTAGGCGGCCAGACCTCACTGCAGATGTCGGACGTCGTAGGCTGGGCAGACTGGTGAAACAGGACAGGTGACGAACTGTGGCGGAACTAACATTAGACTTTAATGCTGGGCAGCACAGAAGTGTGTCTGAACAGACAGTGCACCGAACAGTTCTAATTATGGACCACTGCAGCCGACGACACATGAATGTGCCAAACATCGTGACAGCGGGCGCGAGCACGAGCGGCGCGTTTCGTCACAGGGTTATTTGGTAACCGTGATAGCGTTACGGAGATGTTTAATAAACTCAAGTGGCAGACTCTGCAAGAGAGGCGCTCTGCATCGCGGTGTAGCTTGCTCGCCAGGTTTCGAGAGGGTGCGTTCCTGGATGAGGTATCAAATATATTGCTTCCCCCTACTTATACCTCCCGAGGAGATCACGAATGTAAAATTAGAGAGATTAGAGCGCGCACGGAGGCTTTCAGACAGTCGTTCTTCCCGCGAACCATACGCGACTGGAACAGGAAAGGGAGGCAATGACAGTGGCACGTAAAGTGCCCTCCGCCACACACCGTTGGGTGGCTTGCGGAGTATAAATGTAGAAATGTAGATGTAGATGTAGATGTAGAATGTGCCAAACATCGTGACATCGGCGGCTACGACTGAAACGTGCACGTGATCATCGGCAGTGGACATTGGCCCAGGGGGAGAGCGTTGATTCCGATACCTTCTTCATCACGCCGATGAACAGTTGCGAATCCGTCGTCTCACAGGGGAACAGCTCCTTAACACCGGTACTGCGAGACGGAGACAAGTTGGTGGCAGCTCCATTGTGCTCTGGGGAACATTCACGTGGGCGTCCATTGGTCTAGCGGAGCCCGTGAAAGGCACCAAGACGGCCAAGGAGTATCGTATACTGGTTGCTGACCATGTACACTCGCCCAAGACGATCATTTTTCCCGACGGCAGCGGAATTTTTCAACAAGATAACGCACCATGTCACAAGGCTAGGAGTGTGACGGAGTGGTTCGAGGAACACAGTGGCGGGTTCCAATTGATGTGCTGCCCCGCCCCCCCCCCCCCCCCTCGCCTCGCCCCCACTCGCCACATCTCAGCCCGATCGAACAAATCTCGGTTGCAATTAAACGTAGCCTCATTACTTTCATGCCATAACGCGTCGCCACTCTTATCCGTGCGAAAGGTGGACATAACCTCTATTAGGTAGCCGGTCATTATGTTTTGGCTGATCAGTGTATTGATTCTTCTAACCTCTGACCATGATGACGATGGCATACTGTATTGGAAAGCTCAAAAATGGTTCAAATGTCTCTAAGCACTATGGGACTTAACATCTGAGGTTATCAGTCCCCTAGACTTAGAGTTACTTAAACCTGACTAACCTAAGGACATCACACACATCCATGCCCGAGGCAGGATTCGAACCTGCGACCGTAGCAGCAGCGCGTTTACGGACTGATGCGCCTAGAGCCGCTCGACGACAGCGACCGGCTTGTTGGAATGCATCATGGTCCTATAAGTTTCAGTTTTCATGTTATTACTCGAAAAATGCAGTGGCATCTAAGGCTTAGGAACCAAGCCCCCACTAGTGTCGAACGCACTATCAAATTACGTACTTCGTACATACTCCGAAGAAATCCATTAATGATCGAACTGGCCAATGAGGAGGGCCTTTATTACCTAGTTATCATTTAGCAACCATGGTCATTTATATTTGCCGGCTGGAGCGGTCGAGCGGTTCTAGGCGCTTCAGTCTGGAACCGCGCGACCGCTGCGGTCGCAGGTTCGAATCCTGCCTCGGGCATGGATGTGTGTGCTGTACTTAGTTTAGTTAGGTTCAAGTAGTTCTAAGTTCTAGAGGACTGATGACCTTAGATGTTAAGTCCCATAGTGCTCAGACCCATTTTGAAACACTGATATTTTTTCGTTCTGCATGGATGGTTTGTATTTTGATCCCAGTTTCGTGTTTGTATTAATTACCATCTTTTTTTCCTTAGATTGTCCTGAGTATGTCATAATTTCTGATTTTTCTGATATACGATATGTTATTACAAATTAACCATATTAATGTTTCCATTTTAGCCCAGGGAAGGGATCGAATGTCTAAGTACGTCAATCAGCATTCTGTTCGATAAGTCTTGTAGCTGCTCATGTAGCAAATCTGCAAATCGGCGCTCTGTCCCTTTCCATACGTCTACGATTTTCGAACATCCAACCATTCTTTGTGTGGCGGTGTCCTGATACGGCAGTGTTAGTGGTCAAGACTTTGCTCTAGATGGCTGCACGGGCTAACCGCGCGGTCTTCGGCGCCTTGCCAAGGTTTGCGCGGCTCCCCACGTCGAAGGTTCGAGTCCTCCCTCAGGCGTGGGTGTGTGTATTTTCCTTAGCGTAAGTTAGTTTAAATTATGTCAAGTACTGTGTAAGGCTAGGGACTGCTGACCTCAGCAGTTTGGTCCGGTAGGAAGTTACCACAAATTTTCAATTTTTTGCTCTAGATGGACCTTCTACCGTCGGTCTGCTGAAGGTGAAAGGTCTCTGATGAAGATGTGTGCGTCAGAATAAACGTCTGAAGCTATACGCACACCAGAGAGATTTCTCCATGTAATCTTCCAGTGCACATTTAGTATTTTAACTCGAATGTGCAGTTTCACTCGTTTACCTCATAATAAAATTTCGACAGTATTGTGCTACGACTGCTTCCTGTTTCCTCCTCTGTAGGCTGCTGAACATACCGAAGAAAAATAGAAATATCCCTTGGTATTGTCAAAATCATCCGGGGACGTGCCTGAAAATGACGCCCTCCATCGGTAATGCTGAAATTCAGAATGGTGTTGGCCCACCTTTAGCCCCGATGACAGCTCCCACTCTCGCAGGCATACGTTCAGTCAGGTGCTGGAAGGTTTCTTGGGGAATGGCAGCCCATTCTTCACGGAGTGCTGCACTGAGGAGAGATATCGATGTCGGTCGTTGAGGCCTGGCACAAAGTCGGGTTCCAAAACACCCCAAAGGAGTTCTATAGGATTCAGGTCACGACTCCGCTCAGGCCAGTCCATTACTGCGATGTTATTGTCGTGTAACCACTCCGCCGTAGGCCGTGCATTATGAGCAGGTGCCCGATCGCGTTGAAACATGCAAACGCAATCCCCGAATTGCTCTTCTATAGTGGGAAGCAACAAGGTGCTTAAAACATCAATGTATGCCCGTGCTATGATAGTGCCACACAAAACAAGGGAAGCAAGCCCCCTCCATGAAAAATACGACCGCATCATAACACCACTGCCTCCGAATTTTACTCTTGGCACTACACACCCTGGCAGATGACGTTCACCGGCCATTCGCCATACCCACACCTTGCCATCGGATGGCCATATTGTGTACCGTGATTCGTCACTCTACGCAACATTTTTCCCCTGTTCAGTCGTCCCATGTTTACGCTCGTTACACCTAGCGAGACGTCGTTTGGCATTTACCGGCGCGATGTGTGAGCAGCCACTCGACAATAAAGTCCAAGTTTTCTCACCTCCCGTCTAACTGTCATAGTACTTGCAGTGGATCCTGATGCAATTTGGAATTCTTGTGTTATAGTCTGGCTAGAAGTCTGCCTATTACACATTACGACCCTCTTCAAATGTCGGCGGTCTCTGTCAGTCAACAGACGAGGTCGGCCTGCCGTTGGTGTTCCTGAATATTCGCTTACAAACGTCATTATTTATGCATTGGATACACACTATTCAAAGCATTGTCAACTTGAATGCATACCACTTCATCATCAAGCAAGTTTCGGTCAGCAATTATCCACTTCCGAATAGCGAGAGGGGTAGGTCTCTACGCGTTACATTCAAAAACCAAATGTCGCTTACTGTTCAGCTGACATAAGCAGAGCAACCGTAGCTCCGCAGTAAACAAGTGCTGCGCTGTACACAGCCGTAGCATAATTCCACACGCGACAGCGGTCAAATGCGGACCACTCCTGTAGACGTTATTACTTGTTGCTGTTGTGGTCTTCAGTCCTGAGACTGGTTTGATGCAGCTCTCCAAGCTACTCTATACTGTGCAAGCTGCTTCATCTCCCAGTACCTACTGCAGCCTACATCCTTCTGAATCTGCTTAGTGTATTCATCTCTTGGTCTCCATCTACGATTTTTACCCACCACGCTACCCTCCAGTACTAACTTGGTGATCCCTTGATGCCTCACAACATGTCCTACCAACCGATCCCTTCATATAGTCAAGTTGTGCCACAAACTTTTCTCCACCCCAATTCTCTTCAATACCTCCTCATTTGTTATGTGATCTACACATATAAACTTCAGCATTCTTCTGTAGCACCACATTTGGAAAGCTTCTATTCTCTTCTTGTCTAAACTATTCATCGTCCACGTTTCACTTCCATAGATGGCCACACTACATACAAATACTTTAAGAAACGACTTCCTGACGCTTAAATCAATACTCGACGTTACCAAACTCTCTTCTTCAGAAACGGTTTCCTTGCCATTGCCAGTCTACATTTTATATCCTCTCTACCTCGACCATCATCAGTTATTTTGCTACCCAAATAGCAAAACTCCTTTACTACTTTATGTGCCTCATTTCCTAATCTAATTACCTCAGCATCACCCGACTTAATTCGACTACATTCCATTATCCTCGTTTTGCTGTTGTTGATGTTCATCTTATACCCTCTTTTCAAGACACTGTCCATTTTGTTCAACTGCTCTTCCAAGTCCTTTGCTGTCTCTGACAGAATTACAATGTCATCGGCGAACCTCAAAGTTTTTATTTCTTCTCCATGGATTTTAATGCCTACTCCGAACTTTTCTTGTATTTCCTTTACTGCTTGCTCAATATACAGATTGAATAACATCAGGGACAGGCTACAACCCTGTCTCACTCCCTTCCCAACCGTTTCTTCCCTTTCATGCCCCTGAACTCTTATAACTGCCATCTGGTTTCTGTACAAATTGTAAATAGCCTTTCGCTCTCTGTATTTTACCCCTGCCACCTTCAGAATTTGAAAGAGAGTATTCCAGTCAACATTATCAAATGCTTTCTCTAAGTCTACAAATGCTAGAATCGTAGGTTTGCCTTTCCTGAATCATTCTTCTAAGATAAGTCGTAGGGTCAGTATTGCCTCACGTGTTCCAACATTTCTACGGAATCCAAACTGATCTTCCCCGAGGTCGGCTTCTATGAGTTATTCCACTCGTCTGTAAAGAATTCGCGTTAGTATTTTGCAGCTGTGACTTATTAAACTGATAGTTCGGTAATTTTCAAATCTGTCAATACCTGCTTTCTTTGGGATTGGAATTATTACATTCTTCTTGAAGTCTGAGGGAATTTCGCCTGTCCCATACATCTTGCTCTCCAGATGGTGGAGTTTTGCCCGGACTGGCTCTCCCCAGGCTGTCAGTAGTTCTAATGGAATGTTGTCTACTCCTGCGGCCTTCTTTCGACTTAGATCTTTCAGTGCTCTGTCAAACTCTTCACGCAGTATCATATCTCCCATTTCATCTTCGTCTACATCCTCTTCCATTTCCATAATATTGTCCTCAAGAACATCGCCCCTGTATAGACCCTCTATATACTCCTTCCACCTTTCTGCTTTCCCTCTTTTTTCCAAAGGTCTCTTTAATTTTCCTGTAGGCAGAATCTATCTTACCCATCGTGAGATAAGCCTCTACATCCTTACATTTGTCCTCCAGCCATCCCTGCCTAGCCATTTTCCACTTACAGTCGATCTCATTTTTGAGACGTTTGTATTCCATTTTGCCTGCTTCATTTACTGCATATTTGTGTTTTCTCCTTTCATCAATTACATTCAATATTTATTCTGTTAGCCAAGGATTTCTACTAGCCCTCGTCTTTTTACCTACTCGATCCTCTGCTGCCTTCACTATTTCATCCCTCAAAGCTACCCATTCTTCTTCTACTGTATTTCTTTCCCCCATTCCTTTCAATTGTTCCCTTATGCTCTCCCTGAAACTGTGTGCAACCTCTGGTTCTGTCAGTTTATCCAGGTCCCATCACCTTAAATTCCCAACTTTTTGCAGTTTCTTCAGTTTTAATCTACAGTTCATAACCAATAGATTGTGGTCAGAGTCCATGTCTGCCCCTGGAAATGTCTTACAATTACTTATTTGCGTGGCTCACTAACATTGACACACACTACCACACATGAAAATAGATGACTACACTCATTCTCGAAATAAGTAGGATGTGTAGTGAAATAAGTATTGTTTTTAGTGTCGGCTTGTATCTATCTTAGGACGCTATTGAGTGTTTAGAGAGCTATGCTTAACAGTATGACGAATCTAAATTTCATAACAGTCGCCACATCAAGATTTACTACGAGACTTCTTGAGCCAGACCTTGATGATATTGAATGCCAAATATTCAGCGGTGATCTCTCCCGAACGATCACGATTGGACTACTATGTCAGCATCACGTAGTAAGTGGTGTGGCAAAGGGTTCTTTCCCTGTTTCTTCTGTGGGAACGTTTCAGTTCCTATTTCGTGTTTTTTTTGAGAATTCCTTGTTTTTTCATAGACCTTTTATTATTCTCCCCCCACCCATCCCTTCTGCCTCTGCCCTGTTTCCTCTTTTATCCCGATCTAGAAGCCTACAATCTTCAAAACTTTTATTCAGAAATTGTTTGTGTCCCGTGCTCCGTCCGCTACTGTGTTGTTTGCTCTAATATTATTTTTAACATCTGAATGCAGCTTGTAGCAACGGTTGTTCAATTTTCTCTTTGTTTAACGTGTTATAATCCATCATACGCAAATGACGGGTATATTACAAGTTTCTGCTTTCGTATTTTACTATATTTGCGATGTTCTGTTGTATTCCAAAGTTATTCCTTTATTTTCAGGAGTCTGTCGGTTTTAATAAACCTATTGTTTGCCTTATAATTCTTCTTTCCAAATATTTCGCTTTATCTTACACATGAATCACACACTAGAAAATCACTTGCACGTATAGTAATTCTGGTTGCACCTCGGTTTTGATTTTTTAAAATGTTCTTAGACGCGATGTTTACGGTTCGTGTATTCGTCGTGATGTAACAGTAAAAAAATGAAAAAAATACTTTGCGTTAAGGTCCAGAGAATCAGTCGATGCTGACCGGCTGCCATAGCATTCTCTGATTAAATGTCATTCTCATGCAGCATGGAGAGGCGTGGGGTAGTACTCTGTTCTCCCAGACAACGTCAGCTTTGCAGATGTTAGAGTTGCTGCTTATCATTCAAGTTGCCGCTAGAGTCTGAATGCATCCCATCCTAGCCGTCCCAAACTCGGGCCTTTTGTATGGGTATCCAACAGGCCGACCTTTCAAGTAGGGAGGCGAACATCGATCGTGATGCCAAGGGGCTTAGATGTCTGGCGGTTCCTCGCTTCTACATTAAATTTTATGACTTCCTTTGCACGATGTGTGGTTCTTTAGTGGATACAGGAGGGAGGAACAGATGGCGTTCATGAACAGAGAATTCAGATATTAATTTATTCCACCTCTAGTATCAAACATTAAAAACAATACATAACATTCTTTCTGAAATACCAGTGTCAGTTTATAACACTAAATTTATATATATATATATATATATATATATATATATATATATATATATATATATATAATGTATCCACTGTTTAAAAGTCCATAACTTGCAAACTAATTGACGGAGTTGTCTTATTTTTAGTGAAAGTGTAGCATAAATAATTCCAACTTAAAGATATCAATGTGTTACAAATGGGCACCATTAACATCCACACATAAACGATGCCACCGAACTGCAGCACGAACTACGGACTGCATCGTGTTCAGTGGGGTATTTGCACATGAATGTACGATGGATTCTGAGGTTCATTCAATGTGCGTGATTTTTGTCGATAAACGACGTCCTTTAGTGTTCCCCACAGGTAAAAGTCCATAGGAGTTAAGTGTGGGGAACGTGGTGGATACTCTACAGCACCTCTACGGCCTGTCCGTCTTCATGGTAGATTCTCGTAAAGATATACCCTAACGCGATTTTGGTAGTGGGCTGGGGCACCATCTTGTTGAAGGTAAACTCTTCCGTCTCCATACAAGTCTCGGATGGCAGGTAAAATGGATGTCTGAAGCTTCTGAAGGTACAACTCACCGGTAACTGTGCCGTCAAAGAAGAATGGCCCAATCAAGCCCCGGTAAGAAAACCCACACCACACATTTACTCCTGGCAAATTCACGGCTTTGTCTACATGGACGTTTGGATTTTCGGCAGCCCAGTAGATGCAATTGTGGCGATTTACTGTACAATTGAGTTTGAACTGTGCCTCATCAGACCACACAATCATCTCTGCAAACTCTTGATCGTTACGCACCATGTTAGTAAGCCACTCGCAGTACTCCATTCTACGGTCTGGGTCGTCGTCGTTCATTGCGTGTAGCAATCGTGGGATGTAGCACTTCCACTTTGTTGGTTTCAAAATTCGCCGAACACTTGAGCGACTCACTCCAGTTTTACGGGCACACTGCCTCACGTGCTTCCGTGGTGAGCGAGTGAACTGTTGTAACATACGACGTGAGTTAGCTGGACTTGTTAATGTTACAGGTCGCCCAGATCGTTGTTTGTGTACATCTTTAACACAGCCATCGGCTTCAAATTCGTCTCGAATGCGACGAATCGTTAAACGTGTCGATGGTTCTGTTTGATACTCATTTCGCCATTGCCGTTGAACCTCATAAATGTTTTCGTACGTAAAATATCACTTCAAAACTGACTTCCTTTCATCGAATGTAAGCCTTGTGCCAGCCAGCTAGGTGCAACTAAGAACAAAACACTATCTGGCGACTGCCATCTGACAAAACAACGCAATGCAACGCTTGTGTGGCGATTTCCGGAAGTACAAACTATTACACTAACAAAGATGAGACAATTCCGTCAATTAGTTTGCCAGTCATGGACTTTTAAACAGTGGATACATTTTTTGGATCCCTCTATACCGCACAAACTTTAGAACACCATTATTTGTTTTTCTTCTTCAATATACCTTTAATTGCCGTTATCCGTGTGATCACTTAGTGTGGTTCTGTCGTAGTTCTTCGCTACAATGTGAACTCTCGATTCCGCTCTACAGGGGCAGCTTGGATGAATTTTAATATCATCTGAAAGTCATTGGAAACAACAGTGACTTCCACTGTCTCTCTACGTGAAACCTGGTTTTTTTTCGCAGGTTGCGCCTCAGTCCTTCAGCGGCATCTTCGCTCTTGACCAAAGCGGAAAAACGACGCCATCTCCTCTGTTCCATACCTCTTCCGAGTTACGATTTGGTGCGGCAGGTCGGTTCCCTGCATCGACGTAGTCCTGTAACGTCCACATCCACGATCATATTCGCAAGTCGTGTCGTTTCGCTTGGGCACCGCCGACGAAGCAAGCTC
This sequence comes from Schistocerca americana, assembly GCF_021461395.2. Classification (NCBI taxonomy): domain Eukaryota; kingdom Metazoa; phylum Arthropoda; class Insecta; order Orthoptera; family Acrididae; genus Schistocerca; species Schistocerca americana. The sequence goes on along the minus strand of NC_060124.1, from coordinate 274,653,330 downwards.
CCCACAGTCACCGGTCCGTTGAGCGCTCTTTTAAACATTGGCTGCTCCCACGTCACTCCAAACAGCGAGCCTCGTGACATTTCAGGCGAGCTGCCGTCACGTCGTCTGCGCGGCCGTAGCCACACGCGCAAATATCGCGATCACTTCCTCCCCAGACGCCCTCTCAGTCTTCTGCACGTCTTTGCTCGTGAGGGACGCAGGTTTCACCTGGCAGAGCACACGGCGGTCGGGACACACGCGCTCAAATCCGTAGTGGCTGCTTTCACTACGAGGAAAGGTACTGGCCGTCCACAAACTAGGTCACTCGTAGCATTCCTATTTCGATCTCTGCTATCTGTGAAAGAATCACCCTGGTCTGGAAGGAAAGGCACTGGAATTTGTTAGAGATGCGCATAGCCGATTGTTGACTCTGAAGCAACTCATAAAGATTTCATCTCGGCTGGAGTAATAACTTCACGTTCCTCCAAAACTACATATCGCTACGAATTTCCACAGCGCAGAGAAAATCAAAACACAGGTTGCGTCAAAAAAATGTATACGCACCTTGAACTGTCATAGACAATTTATTTCCCGTTCTACAAAAATGGCTCTGAGCACTATGGGACTTAACAGCTGTGGTCATCAGCCCCATAGAACTTAGAACTACTTAAACCTAACTAACCTAAGGACACCACACACATCCATGCCCGAGGCGGGATTCGAACCTGCGACCGTAGCAGTCGCGCGGTGCCGGACTGCGCGCCTAGAACCGCGAGACCACCGCGGCCGGCCCCGTTCTACAAGGTTAAATATCTGTGACAAAGTAACGTTATGTTTCTTCAACAGGTGGCAGCAGTGGCAGGGAAGTAACTGCAACATGGCGGACGTGCGTTTGAGCTTTGAAGCGCGGAAGCAGATAATTAAGTGGTACTGGAAGTTTGAGAATGTAGCTAGCTGCGGTTTGAAGACAGTGGAGAAGTGAGTATGGTACAGAACCACCTTCAAGGTTAACAGTGACACATTAACGAGACAAATTCGAAATGTGATGTGCATAAAGGTCGATCAGGGCGACCTCGTACAGCTAGAAGTCATGATTCCTCAACTGCGGTCTTTGAAATGTTTCAGCGTGTAATGGTACTTGAATTACGTAACCATTACGGCACCTCAACTCAACCTCTCGATACCAGCAATATTGTACTGTGTTTCTGTAAAGTAGTTGACATAGTTCTGAGACAACATTCAGATTTGATTTCATTAATGTAGAAGTACTTTGATACATCGATATGTTTGTATTGCAATGACATTATTCTTATGTGTATTCTTTCTTTTGTCACTATGATCTTTGTCGTACTTGTAACTCTGTTTTTTGGGCGCGAGCAGTTAGTTAGAGAGTTAGAGACTGCAAAGTCAAGTCTTGGACGTCATGTTGGAAAGACGCATATTGTAGTCAGCTTACAAAATGTGAACTTTAACAATGAGGTAGATGTTTTCAAGTATGTTGTGATGTTTTGTGTGACGTGATATGGCAACAAAGGCAATAGAAAGGAAGTGTAACTTAAATTCGGAGCCGGCCGGAGTGGCCGAGCGGTTAAAGGCGCCACAGTCTGGAACCGCACGACCGCTACGGTCGCAGGTTCGAATCCTGCCTCGGGCATGGATGTGTGTGATGTCCTTAGGTTAGTTAGGTTTAAGTAGTTCTAAGTTCTAGGGGACTTATGACCACAGCAGTTGAGTCCCATAGTGCTCAGAGCCCTTTTTTTCTAAATTCGGAGTGATGATTATTTTTTTACATCACCATTGTGCTAACTTTCAAAGGTTTAATGTTCAGGAATGGTTTATGAAACACACCTATAAAAATTTTGAATATCGCAGACTAAAACCTAGGCCTCTTTGCATCCGAGCTTGGAATCATCACCATCTAGATTTTCGACGATTGAGCCATGAGTTTACAACGAGACCAGCGGGGGAAACACGAAAAGATGAGTGTGTAGTTTATTCATTATTACATGAAACGACTTTTTAACTGTGCTATAGTGAGACCTGCCACATAATAACTTTGTTGTTGCCTGAAAATGCAGTATTTAGCAGCGTGAGCAACACCACAATCATTATTAAATTTTGACCTTTGTTGTGGTAGGGTTGTTAGAAGCGCTCGCCTCAAAAATCTTCAAGGCAAGCGGCACGTGAGAGTAATGTAAGCGCTAGTTGTGTGCTACGCATTCTGAAGAAAGGCAAGTTTCGTGTGTACATTCCAAGGCTGGTGCAACAGCTAAGTGACGATCGAAGGTTAGAATTTTGTGAATGGGTTTAGGAGATGGTGAGACGTGAACTGGGATTTATGGGTAGCATAATTTGGTTGTATGAAGCCAAATTCAATCTCAATGGAAGTGTCAATAGGCACAATTGTGTGTACTGGGCTGAAGATAATCGTCACATTACAATTGAAAAGGCTGTGAATTTGCCTGGTGTAAATGTGCGGTGTGGTTTGTTTGCAAGGGGACTCATTGGGCCTTTCCGCTTTGAAGGTACTGTTACTGGAGAAACGTACCTAACAGTGCTTGCTGACTCCATATTCCCTGTCATTCGTGCATTATACGGTAATGATGAGTTTTATTTCCAACAAGATGGCGCTCCGCCGCACTATCATAGGGACGTACGAGCATACCTGGATCACAATGTGCCAGGTCAGTGGATAAGATGCAGGGGACCGATCGAGTTTCCTGCACGCTCTCCAGACCTCACGCCGCTGGATTTCTTCTTATGGGGCACAGTAAAAGATGAGGTGTGAAAACGTAAACCACGTAACCTGGACACACTTTGGAATGAGATTCAGGCGGTGTGCGCAGAAATCTCATTGGATACTTTGGTACGATGTACAGAATCAGTGGTGACTCGTACTCAGAAATATATTGATCCTGAAGGCCACCAGTTTGAACGTTAATCACATTTGCAAAGTACATTTATTATTCCAATTGGACTTTAAGCTTTCCATTTCCAGAAATTTAACACTGTATAACGAGAAATAAATTTTCTATGACGCTTCAAAGTGTGTATACATTTTTTGACGCACCCTATATTTATCTTGACGCCGTAAAACTATGGGTAGTTAAACCAGGTTTAAACATAGTAAAATCATTAATTTCATAATATTTTGATCAAACTGAAGAATATTTCTAAACGAGCATGGGGATTGCTTACTGCACATCAAATATACAGTACCGCTGTTAATTACGCTATTCCATAGCGGCAAAAACACATCCAAACAAAGTCAGTATCTCCCAAAGCATGAGTTCAGTTGCGAAGAAACTTTGCAGACCTTGCTGTCCTGCTACGCTGTATACGTTGACCACATTATATTTCCTGCAAAAGCTTTCTATGGCGGCTCTCAAATGAGTGCACAACAGGGAGTGGCGATGTCAGTGCTACGGTCTTGCCGCAGACGCCTCACGGAGCGGTTGGTTGTGTCCGTAAATTTAGACAACATTATCAACGGGGACCAGCGACCTGATGCTGTATTTAAGATAATATGAACAGTCGAGATCACAATAGTATTCGTTTATTTACCGATTGCAACTTATGTTAAAGCCATCTTCAGAATTTTTGGCCGCCTATGGTTGGTACTGGCAGCTACTCGGTTTTCTCGTGGTACTAAGAGATAGTGGCAAAAAAAATCTGAAAATGGCTTAATATAAGCCGAAACCGGTAAATAAACAAATATTTTATCGATCTTGACTGTTCATTTTAAACTAGTTGGTTATGTGTCTAAAAGCCAGTGGCGGTTGGAGAAAAAAGCCCCCTCCCCCACTCACACAGATACCCGCTCCTCTACACACATACACTCAGAAACAGATTACAAATATGCAAGAGCAGAATAATGAAGCCTGTTTGTACCCTAAGGCTGCTTCTTCCACAAGAGAACGGGTTGCTGAGGTTAATAACCGAGGACAGCTAAACTGAATAGCCAATCGTATAACACAATGACTTTGTACCGACTGTAAATTGTGTTAAATTATCCTCCCCCAGTTTGGACCTTTAGCTACTTTTGTAGTGATCGACAAAACCACTTCTCTGTGACATGAAATAACATATAAATGAGTAATGAGAGCGCCCCACAATGGGCGTCAAAATTTAGTGCGTTGAGGGTCCTTTGAATATTCTCTCTCAGATTACGCAGCAGGCAAATCACCAGTGGGATGGACCAAAAATGTGGACACCAAGAATGTAGCGAATGGAGAATTCTTTGATCTTTTTGCGGTAGACGTAGTATGCAAGTTCCTAATGAGATCGTCCTGCTCTGGTAGCCAACAATTAAGTGACATAAGGAATTACGTGAAATCAAACACAAAAGGTCATGAGAGTAAGGGACTGTTAAGCGGTTGGAACTGATTGTTTAGGTTAATAAAACATGAAATGACTGTATTTATTTCAGTACCTGTTACATGCAAAATAAAACAAAAAGAGATCACAAATCTCAGCGCATTGTTGGCGTCAGTTATTGACTCAGCTGTTGAGGGGAAGGAGTGGGGAATGAATCATCTGACCATCGGCCGCTCTTTCGGTGTTACACGGCTGTGTGGAGATCGTGCCCGGAATGGTGTCTGTGATGACAGGTGGCTGTCTGTCGCGGTAGCTCGTAGTGTAGTCGGAAGGCGGATGCTGGCGAGAGATGGAAGACCCCAAAGTCTTCTTGCTTCCGCGCTGTCTCACCGACTGTCCTCTTCGTTTCTCGTCCATGTCTAAGCTCAACGCCTCGTCGAAATATTCCTCCTCTCGTCAGTTAGCGAGCGTTGCGCTCTCATTTAAATATATGGCCGGAAGAGTCAGCCTACAGGAATAGTGAAACGAACCCTGTCGTCCAGGACTGGATGTCACAAAGGGCGCAGATCCACCACGAGATGAGGAAACTCACTGGCGTGTGTTGAGAACTAAGCGTTGGAGTGTGTGAGTGAGACAGACGACAACCTGCGTCATAGGAAAACCCAGTAGAAGGCTTTTGTGACCAAGGAGACGTATCAGTGTTAAATATGACGGACCTAAGATCGGCTATAAAGGGAAGCATTTATGGAAACTCTTTAATTCGGTAGTAATGCAGGGAGTGAAGCCACAATAATTTTAATCTGCCATTCTTCATATATTTTCATGGTGATCCCAATAAAACTTGAATAGTGATCATATCTGTAATAGTTTAGGATTTACTGCTAAAGTCTGAACGCTTTGGTCGATCGTAACGATCGATATTTCATATAGAAGAGTATCATTAAAATGACAAACGTTGTAAACATCAACTCTGTAAATTTATTTGTCTGAAAGATATAGTAAATTTAAATTATCAGTATTTTCAGCTTAAGCATGAGATCATCATTTCCTCCACACAAAACACATTGAACGATGACAGCATGAAACCTTATTGAATCGTTAGATAATATATTTGTTGTAAACTTTAGTGCATACTGGTTACTTTTGCTCTTTATTTACTTGTCAGAAAGCACATTGGTGCAAGGCTATTGGCCGTGGCATTCAAAGCTAAGAAGGAAATTCTGTCGGTTTTACGCAAAAGAATTTAACGTTTATTATGTAATGGATATTATTGTTACTTTATTTAGAACGCGAAACTGGTCAAGCTTTGATTATTTAAATATGTTAATATGTAAAATAATGTAGAATAAGCTGTATCTAAACAGATGGACGACTTGAGGAAAGGGAACTGCCCTAGGCAGTTGAGCGAGGAGATACGGTGCGCGGGAAACGCGGACGGGGACGGACAGAGGAACAGTGCTGGTGCAGACGCGAAAGCGGGCAGTTCAGCTGGAAGGGTACAGTTCGGATGCAGACGCGAAAGCGGACTGCCGATCTTTAGGCAACTAGGAAGTGAAACAGAAAATTTCGCGTTGTGTGGTATCGCGCGACTTAGTCTCTGAGCGGTGAGCAGTCGAGCGCCTGGTGTGAGCTAACTTTTCGTGTAGACAACGTCTATTTCGCGATGAGGTTGTGAATGATCGAACTGTGTCAAATGGATATGGGCTCGACTGTAACAGTAACTCTAAATAGGACCACTTTCGCTATTAGTTTTCTTTCTGAATAAACATTATTCTAACCAAATCGCAACTGCGTGGCCTACATCGTTCATGGGTGGTGAAACGACTCCTTAGAAAAATTATATACGTGACTGGGCTTAAACCGACACACAATGTTTTTAGCGCAACGCAATCTGACTTTCAATAATCACTAAAAAAGAATGGCCCTGACTAACATTAACCTATACCTTTCACAAATCACTTACCTCACAAAAATCTTCGTTACTCGAACTACTGCAATACAGCAAGCGCCACTACTGCCAGCTAAATAAAAGATTCAAACTACAGAAGGCACTAACTACTGATAGGCATTGATAGCAAATGAAAGATTTTGATAGGGAACAAATGATGTATTTACCTTAATAGTCATAATGTATATAGCAGTTCATGACATCCAGTCTTACAAATTTCAAAACTCCGCCATCTCTCTCCCCACATCCACCACTGCTGGCGGCTCACCTCCAACTGAGCAACACTACGCGCAGTTAACATCCAGCTGCCCAACACTACAATGGCAGACAACAATGCAAACTAGCCACAGACTGCAAACAGCACAGCCAGTGATTTTCATACAGAGCGCTACGTAACGTTGCCAATAAGAAAACATGAACAGCCTACTTACATAGCCCCCATGCTCCCCACAACAAATTTTACAAATTGTTTTGGGCAGTGGCCAATAATGATTTGATAAAATTTTTCATAATTACAATAACAAAGATAACAGTATATTGATACAATGTTGGTCAAAAGCTAAAATTTTCTCCCAGTCCATAAAGACAGTCCTGATCATTCATCACAGTAAAATTGCAGTGTTTTTCTCAAAGACTGAGCAGTAAAAAAAATGCACACAGAAGTAGTGGATTTCCATGCAGTCTTGAAGAAGTAGTGTTGTCCTTCCAACGGAAAGACAGTGCTGACTCTCGACATGCAGACAGGTAATGGGCCACAACAGAGCAAACCCACAGCAGAGTCATTCGAAGTTTTGAAGAATATTGGTAGGTAGGTCATCACAGAGTAGACCCACTGTAGTCCTGGTAGAGATTACGGTATTGGTGGGCCACCAGAGGTGCAGACCCACTGCAGTCCGTGTAGGAATAATGGTACTGGTGAGTCAGCAAAGGGGTAGACCCACTGTAGTCCTTGTAGAAATAATGGTATTGGTGGGTCATCCTAGATGCAGACCCACTGTAGTCCTTTTAGAGATGGCCAGCACCCATCTGTTGTGAATGTGCTTGTGCACAATCACCATTGAAGAGGCTTGCGGAGAATATAGCAAGTCCATAAACCTCCACTTGTGCACTCACAAAAATTTTTTGAAATGTCCTTAGAACCAGCAATGCTGTTATCCTGTCCCTTGCAGAATTATTAACACACGTGCAAACACTAACAGTCCCTACTTCTCACATATTGTTCATATACTACGACCGACAGAAACGTGTGCAGTGAAATGTAACTTACAAGTTAATAATATGATGAACTGGTATCAATTAAAATTTTATAACATAAGAATACAATAACAACGGTACAAAATACATCATTAAAAACATAATAATACAGATAACATTTGTAGTAATAGGGGCTTTACAAAAGAATAGAAATAAACATATACATCAGTGCTACAGGAATTATGACATGAGTAAATACATAAAAGATCAGAATAATTATTGAAACATCAACTTCACACATGAGCATTAAAACAGAACAGAATTAATAATGTCTAACATCTTTACAAAGTAAATAACATATTATTAATGCAAATTATATTTGAGGATAACAGTATTCCTCATCATAGTTCATATAGCTGAGTATTAGAAAAATTCTACACCATAAGTCTTATCAGATAAACATATAAAGACAGGAAGAACATAAGTACACAAGGGTACACAAACACATAGTGGGATAACACAAGGAAAGGACAGGGTTTGTTTTACTGCAGTATTTTGCAAACAAAACTTTCTTTACTTCTCGGAGATCTCCCTTCGTTCTTCATTATTTCCGAGAAGTCCTATCTATACCTGCTTTCCGTACTTTTCTCTTATAGCCTCTCAGTGCATTTCTTCAAATTCATCGCAACTCCTTCTCTTATAGTCTACCCCCTCTTAAGCTAACTTAAATCAACTGAGCTCAGATGCTAAACTAAGGGACAAGGCAATGCAGCAGCACAAAAAAATTAACATAAACACCAATGAATAAAAATGGAAATTGTCAAACTAAGCTGCAGTAAATCTAAATTACCAAGCAATGATACATTACAACTAATATGAGCCAATGTGCAGCAACAAGAAAAATAAATCAGTAGAAAAACTAGCTTAACAGAGTAATACAAAGTGAAATTTAGTAGCACTATGCCTAGCAAACAGCAGCAGCAAATGCAATAACTTATATCTGAACATGACATAGCTCAAGCTGAAAAAATATTACACTAAAGACAACAATGCAGACAAGGGAAATGTATATTCACATCTTAATGTCTATGTAATTAAAGTGGTGCACCACAAGAAGTTATTCTACCAAAAAAATTACCAAGTAGTTGAAAAGAAAATTCCATATGCAATTCCTGTGAAGGGAAATGACTTTTTATGCTCCTTCGTTTTTTTGAATAGATCATAAAATTATTTACTGGATCTGTAGGCATAAAATATTTATATTAGTACATCTATTAAATTTTATTTTAACCAATGCTGCAGTGCAGCTAGAAACTAGATATTAAACAAAATGAGTAAATAAATACGTAAAGCAAGCCATATGGCATTTCTCTCAACTAGCAAGACAATAGCCGTGAAATGTTTCTCATCGTTTCATTAGGCATTTTAGTAAATATCATAAATTAAGAGCTCCACAGTATAATCATATGTTTTCAAGTTTGAGTGTGTCATATTTGCGATGCTTTCTACAAAGGAATGTCAATAGTGAGGATAATGGCCTCTTTTTTTCTCCACCTGTGCCTCTGAAAGGCACACACTAATGGCTTTTTTCCAGGTGACTGTCGTGCAGCTGCCCACGACACATTATGTGCAGGTGGTCACTTAACTTTCTTATGGAAATATTTACGACAGCAGTTTCCGCTACAGTGACAGTCTCATATAAAAATATTTCACAGGTCAAGAATTTGCGTTACAAATCTGTAGAAACAAAATCCTATTGATATAACAGAGTCCAAATAATTTTCGTCGGCATTGTAATACATTCACGCATGTACATACATTTCATACCTCTTAAAGTACTATTCTTGGTTTCCAACAACCTTTTTCACAAACCAGAGTCCCTAACCACTACTCATTATTCCTTACCTTATTTGTCGACACTTCTTCAATATTTCATCATAACAGATATGTAGCATACTCAAATAACTCATATAGCATCAGCTTATTGATCATAAAGATACCGCAACAGCATAATACACATAGTCATCGTAATAATAACATCATAACACCTCAGTCAACTCTCAAAATCGTCGTAGCTTCCTCCAATAATTTCAAAACCTAAAAAAAATTCTCTGCTCATGTCAAAAGTGTCATCTGCCTCAAACGTACTTTAAAAATCGTGATCCCATACCAAATATATCATTCAAAGCTCTCATAATATCACAATGGGTCCGAAAAAATATAAACAGTTCACAAAGTACAGACAAAATACAATTTCGTAAGTGTGAAGTTACCCAACTGTGTAATTGCGTAAACATGTGTCACTGATGTAGTAAAAAGATGTTTGTTTCTCTGTTAAATAATCAGGTAGCTGTGTAATTCTGTGTTGGAGAAATATGGTACCGATGTGTAAAGTTGTATAAGCAAATACCATATTAGCTAGGGCTCCTTGTGCTTGTCACACACATGGTACACAAAGTAAGCGTGTCCCCCCCCCCCCTGAGGATTAATATAATTATACCCTCAGGTGTTACAGATTACAGTAATGGAATGAAATGTATCACAGAAAACCTTTGCATCATTGTACTTCAAATATCTTTAAAAATAAATGATTTAAGTACAAAATTAATCACTCAAATACGTGTACTGTAGCGCTAAACTGTGCGTCTTGTTGCAACACAGTCTCTGTGGAAGTGTCGTAGTTATCGTCCTCCGAAAGCTAAGTTCTGCAGAAGTCAATGTACTTACCTCATGATAAACAAAAGTGAAATGCTTTGAGTATAGATGTCGTAGTTATTATGCTTATTGGCGTGACGAAGAAAGTACTGTACAGTAACGTATTGTTGTGCCACGAAAAAGGCTGTCTCATTGTTGCTATACCACAAAAGTTACTACTAAAACATGTTTTACTTTCCAGAATAATACAGAAAAACTGTGCAGATATAAAACAGAAACACCGCAAAAGCAACATTGTAAATTGTCACTCATTAGTAGCGTCGTGATAAAACCGTGTAGTTGTCACATAAACTAACCACTGTGTTGTCTGGCATCTCACAGAAAGTACTTTAAATCCAGAATGTATTTTCAAGTAAACCAAAATGTTGCATTAAAATCTCATTAGCAGTACCAGTATATGTTCTAAGTATGTAAGCCTTATAGTTCTTACGTAATCATGCAACTAACAAGCAAGAATGTACACACACAATAACACTGTGGTGACGTCTGTTCACTATAACAATGCATTCGTAATTTCTGTTTCAATAAGTTCTCTTGGGTCTTGACTGGATATTTAACTTCAAACATTCTTGCATGTTAACAGATTCTAAGTCTGACAAGCATACTAGTAATGTAACGTGAAAAGTCGTATGGCAAAGACTAAATTAAAAAAAAAAAAAAAAAAAAAAAACAGATTATCTCTCAATAAACGGTTTTACAAGTGAAATGTGGTGTAAACCTTTACTCTTCCTATTACGCAGTGTTTCAACTTCGACGCAATTATCATGTGGTATACGTCGGTAAAGAATACTGGAATTTTTCTCAAGGTTAGCGTCTATGTAACGTTTCTCTGAGCCAGCTGGCGCACGCGGCTGCCTGCTGTGCGAGTCATTGTCTGTCTCTTTGTTGGCGCACGTCGTTATTAGGATTAGGTGACCTAACTTCTACAAATTCACCTTGTCGAGAATGCCCTGCTCTGTTTGAATCCCGCCAGTTCTGATGAAATTCAGGTCTGTCGTTATGATTATGTCGTCTGCCGTCATGTCGGTAGTTCCTGTAGTTTCTTTCTTGTCGATTAAGTGGTGGAGAATTTCTCCCTGAATTATCACTGCACGGTGGACCGTTGCGTCTGAAGTTATTCTGTCTCCCGTGATAATAATAGTTCTGGTTGCCATATTGTCTGTTTCTATGATTGTCTCCGTCATATTCATTACTACGGAAATGTGATCATTCTCTGTAACTATTACTCTGCCAGTGGTTGTCATATGGGTGGTGTCTGTTTTGTTCACGATATGCGTTGTAAGAATAGACTTGTCGTGTCCAGTTATTGTTTCTGTCGTCACAGAATTGTGACAGATGTGACCTGTAGTGATTGTTTTCCTGTTTTCGCATCCCGTGACTGTCTGTATCAATTTCTAATTCTTGTAAGAGTCCCTGAAAAGCTTCAATGTCGTCTTTGCAACGTCCTGCTAAAATAATATTTCTTAAATGTTCAGGCAATTTCATTAAGCAAATGCGGATGAGTTCTGAATGGCTGTATGGATTTGAAAGATATTGATTCTTATGCAACATGTCTTCAAAATATTTGACAAGGCTGGAAAATTCTGATTGTTCAAAGTGTTTCATCATCATGATGCTATGTTTTATTCGGTCTTGTGTAGCTTGAGACCAATATGCATGGTAAAATTCTCCTTCACTGTGACAATCGTGAATGACCGATCGCATTCTTACAGCTGGTTCATTCTCTAAGTAGCCACACATAAATTCTAATCTGTGTTCCAACGACCAGTTGGGAGGAAAACAATAAGAGAATTGATGGAGCCATGCTTGTGGATGAATGTCGTTGCCAGAATTCTTAAATGTTTTGAATTTACGTGTAGTAATGAACAGCTTATAGTCAAAATCATCATGTCGGCGAGTCACATGTCGGTCATTGTTACGTCGTTTCGGCGGTTCCATCTCAAAATTCGGTGTGCCTTGCCAATTTCTTTCATAATTTCCGAAGTGTCCTGTGTTATTATTTTGTGGTTGTTCCGTATTTCTAAGTCCCTCTTCCCGTGTTGGAGCGCGAGTGTCCTCTGAAATATGTAATTTTTGTATTACTTGTGCCAACTGATCTTGTACTTCCCGGATTTCTCTTTTGTGTTGCATATTAATTTGATTCTGATTTTGTTTGAATTTCTTAATTTGTTCATATTCTTCTGTGTCAGTGATGGCTACAGATCTTGTGTCATTCAGATCATCATCTACCTTTGTAGATAAGTTAGTGAACTGATCCGAAAGTTCGACTACTTTCTCCGATAGTGTACTTATTTCCTCAGTGTGTTTTTCTGAACCAAGTTTCAGAGTACCTACTGCGTCCTTTAAGTTTTCCTGAGGTTTTGCAAGTTGCGTAACCGAATCGGTGGATGCAACTGAGTCAATTTTAGCTTGCAAGGTGTCGTGATTTTCATGAACAATGGTTTGCAGTTCTTTTATGGCTGCTTCGTGATTCTGTAATGCATTTTCATGCCGCGAAAAAATAGGCTGAAAATGCTCACAAATTTGTGTTTTTACTTCATTACAGACTTTTTGACATTTCGATTCAATGTTATGCAACTCAGTAGTTAAATCTTCACTTGTTTGTTCAAGTTTGGTGTCTAACTTTTGAAGCTTTTGCTGTGTTTGTCTCTGATTTTGTTCCATTTGTTGCATTAGCTGTAATAACAATGCATTAGTGTCTGGAATCTGTTCCTCTACGCTTTTCGGCAGTGCATTTGCACCGGCAACATTCACATTTTGACAAGCAGAAAATGTGTCTTGACTTATTTGAGAAAACAGTGAGGACGCAAAACCTGAATCTACAGTATTTGCTAATTTGTGTCCTGTCATTTCGGATTCCTGAGGCGAGTTGTTGCCGAGCGATCGATCGATAATGCTTCCCTGTTCACTAATTGTTTCACTGCCTACGCGATTGTTTGCCGCCCGCTCCATTTCCACATGCACAATTACCAAATGACTATGTTGAACATTAGTTAATTCATAACACGGTGGCGCTAACACACTGCTTTCGTCTTCACTGTCATTTCTCAGTTTACTTTGGTGCCTAGTATTACGTTTTTCACACGCCATAATTGTCACAATATTTCACACGATAACACAGAAAAGCACAATTTGAAGAGCAAAATAAGATAACATAGCAATGGAAATAATGTCTATTTAATTGCAAGCGCAGCTGCGAAATATTTGGTGCAAATCTACATGCATGTCACAACTGTTTTACTGTACAACAATGAAAAACTACAATTACAAAGGAAATTCTATCTATGATTACGCGCTAGCAATAAACAAAGACTACACTAATTACACAAACTACAAGAAAAAAATCAGAAGATTCCAGTGAGGTATCCTCGGCTAAGGGTCGACATATGAAACGTCCACTTAGAAAAATTATATACGTGACTGGGCTTAAACTGACACACAATGTTTTTAGCGCAACGCAATCTGACTTTCGATAATGCCTACAAAAGAATGGCCCTGACTAACATTAACCTATACCTTTCACAAATCACTTACCTCACAGAAATCTTCGTTACTCGAACTACTGCAATACAGCAAGCACCACTACTGACAGCTAAATAAAAGATTCAAACTACGGAAGGCACTAACTACTGATAGGCATTGATAGCAAATGAAAGATTTTGATAGAGAACAAATGATGTATTTACCTTAATAGTCATAATATATATAGGAGTTCATGACATCCAGTCTTACAAATTTCAAAACTCCGCCATCTCTTTCCCCACATCCACCACTGCTGGCGGCTCACATCCAACTGAGCAACACTAGGCGCTGTTAACATCCAGCTGCCCAACACTACAATGGCAGACAACAATGCAAACTAGCCACAGACTGCACACAGCACAGCCAGTGATTTTCATACAGAGCGCTACGTAACGTTGTCAATAAGAAAACATAAACAGCCTACTTACAGTGGTTAATTTAGTTCCCGATATTATTACTGTCACTATATGTTATGTTAACTTTGTCTTTCGCAAACCTGCCATTGGCCAGACAGTTTAACCAAAGGGCCACAAGTGTCTGATTCAGAGCGTGTAAAGCAACCCTAGCCGAGGCTGAGCCAAGACATTTAGACGAATAGGAACCGCATGTGAGCCCGAACATGTCAGGGATGTTAGCTCGCACTCTCGATGTTGTCATTGGTGGACTAAATTTGCCACGCCCTGTGGCTGATGGCCTTGCCTCCCAGTGCAGTGTGACAATTCTCTACCTTCTGTGGACTGGTGTGTGACTCGGGGATTGGCATCTTTCTCATGATTTGAATGTCAAGGCAGTTCCCAGGGTTGGTCGCACATTGTTTCTACATCATTCGGCATTCCTAAGTTGCTGTGAAAGCAGTCACACGACCTTCTTTGTAGTGGTTATCTCTGCGTGAGGCCAGGACACTTTCATGTTTGTGCTCCGTCTAAGAATCTACTGGTGTCCGTGATTTATAAGCAGCGTCCTTCTTGTCCAGAACACAACTTTTTAACCAGGATCACTTCTTTGATAGTTCCTTACCCTCACACGCCTCATTGCACGAAGTCATCTCGCTTTGTATTTGCGCTCGCTCCCAGTGCCTGTGGGTTCTTGAATCATCGACATACTCCTGATTTTGAGGCAATTATAAACTGCTGCTCTCAACCGGAAGATTCATACACCTTCACGTGTGGTTTCTTGACGCTTTTGTGTCTACGCCCCATCCCCGGGCTGCAGGGTTCCACCAGTTTTGAGCATGCTTCTCACTGTCCGCCAAACTCTTCGCAAGGTGTACATTCTTAGGCGACGCTATGGCAGCCTCCTGCCCTCCCCCTGTGCGGTCGCAGAACGACTCCAACGTCCGCATGTGGGGTGCTCGCCACATCGTGTCACTTTTCCCGTCGTCCTGGGCCACTGACGATATAAGTTGGCGAAACCAGTTGCCAACGGAGGTATCATACTATTGTAAAACATTACTCAACCAAGACTGTACCTCCTTATACAGCACAAGCAACCATGTATTTATTTACTCTATTTGATTAATTCTCTCAGTTTATTTATGATACATATTTTTATCGTTTTGTATGTTTTTTAATTTATTGCTGTTAATTTATTTCATTTGAAAACCTTCCCCACAATATGAAACCAAACAGAGATGGCAAACTCTTGGACATAGTCTAAACCCGACAACTCAAATACACATTAAAATGGTTCAAATGGCTCTATGCACTATGAGGCTTAACATCTGAGGTCATCAGTCCCCTAGAACTTAGACCTACTTAAACCTAAGGACATCACACACATCCACGCCCGATGCAGGATTCGAACCTGCGACCGTAGTAGCAGCGCGGTTCCAGACTGAAGTGCCTAGCACCGCCCGACCACAACGGCCGGATACACGTTAAAGCTAAATCACCTGATCAAACTATGTAGCCTCATTCTCTGTGAGTAACGTACCCACTTTTCCCTTGTATAAAATTCTTGTAATAACGTAACTACTTATCCCTTGTATATAATTCCTGTAACAATGTATCCAATACCCATTGCATAACAATCTATAACGTAATTCTCTCATTAAACATTAAAAACGTAAGTTTCACTAAAATGAGCAGATATGATACCCTTCCATACATTAATATAGTAATTCACGAGTATGCAAAATATGAGTAGCTTTATCAACATGTAAAATATGATTATATAAATTATTTTTTTAAATATGAATAGTCTGATTATTTTTTAAAATACATCTTATCAAGCATCCTTTCATCTTGTCACTACTTCTTGTCACTAGTCCTCGCATACTTCTTTTCTCATCAGTTTTACGGAGAACCACCTGATTTCTTATTTTATCAGCCCACTTAATTGTCAATGTGCTTGTATAGCGCCAAATCTCAAGCGTTTCGATTCTATTCGTTTCTGGTTTTCCCACAGTCCATGGCTCATTACTATACAACGCTGTGTTCCAGACGTAGATTACCGGAACATTCTCGTTCAGATTAATGCCGGTTTGGTAGCAATAGACTTCACTTGGCCAGGACTGCCTACAGTGATTGTGCTGGTCTCCTTTTTATGTACGTCTTGCTTCGACCATCCCAACCATCCCCACATACTTTTGGTTGCGAGGTAGTATTCCTACAGTTTCATAGCTACCTGTAGGATGAAAGATGGCTACAGTGTTTGTTATCTTTGGTATAAAGCAACTTTCAGCTGAGCTCATGAGTGGAATAGACCTCTTTTGCAGTCAGACTGGCTAAGCTCGTTACATTGTGGTGACGACTGCTACCGTGTGTGAAGACCTGTTTTCGGACACTGCTTTTCCATGTCTGTATATGCTGAGTGAGGTAAAATGTAGCATAACTTTTGCATTTTTTGTGATCGCTAATATTCATGAAACATACTTACGACAGATTATTGTTATCGCGAGTTATTATGTGGAGCGTAATAGCTGTCTCACGATTCCGTGCATATGTTCAGGAAACCGTTACATCAGATTTTAAAAAGCGTCTGTTCTTAACAAAATCCAGCCAGCATAACGACATTGCTTTCTGTTTCCATGGTTCTGCCCTGGTGAGTGTCAACCACAGTTTTTCTTAAAGACACGTGTTCTTTAATTCAAACACTAATAAATTAGCCGTCAATATTTTCGTGCTTAAAAAATATGCATAATTTTGCAGTGCGTTTTGATTCAGTTCATGCGGAACTTTCATATTTCCTTCTGACGATTATCAACTTACTTAGCATGACAATTTTTGTACCCATTGCACAGTCGCGTGATTTGTTTTGATTCACTTTATGCCCAACTTCCTTATTTCGTTTCGACAATAAAAGAAAATCAAATGGCGTGATTGATTGGAAAAGGTTTTTCCTCTCTTTCGCGCTCACTGACACCTTTTTTTTCTGACGTGTGGCAGTTGTGTGTTAAGTGTATCTGGACTGTATTACTCTACCACGATATTATTGCAGGTGGTCTGTTGAGGCCGTTATCGGAAACATGTGGTGGCGTTACAGAATACTAGTACAGTAATGTTTAAGAGAAACGCATTACACTGTGAACGGTTCAGGACACTTGAGCATATACTACCAAATTGTTCAGCGTGTGCCTGTGAAATATTGAAATATCACTTTAAAAACACGATAAGCCGAATGGAGCGGCTTCACTGCCAGGTGCAGTGGTCGACGAGTAGAGAAGGCAGAAAATGGAACTTTGTGGGGGTACATACTCCATCCCTTTCGAATAGTACCAAGGGGGCTACCTATCTCAATGTCCCCATCCACTGGACAGATCACCAACAGTGTCATAAGCCCTCACCCCATTACACAGTGCGCTGAGGTTTGGAATTTAATCCAAGACCTGAGCGCTAAGCCTCTTAACGTCACCATCCTTCCTCCCCCACGCCGGAAGGCAAAGGGAAAATTATCAACAGAGCATGACGTACCCGTCCAGCTGCTAACTTGGTCCTTCTGACGGGAACCAGTGTATTGAACGAGGCAAGCCCGTTGGCTCCTTTTGAGAATCACAATTTTGCTTAGTATGACCATGCACTGGACAGTCGCGTGATTTGTTTCATTAGCATGTATACAAGCACTGCACGTTAGCGTAATTTATTTACGAGGCAATGCATAGCTGCGCATTGAGCAACCAGATTCATGTATCGCAGGTCAATATGTAGCAACGTGAATTATGTATTTCAGGCAGCACTGAAAAGCAAAGCAGATTTCCTGTTTCTACTGTTATGCAAGGGGTACCCAAAAAAACGGAATTACTTTTTAAAAGCTATATATTTTTAAACTGTTTATAAAACAACCTTATAACGGCCTTATCCTCTTCAAAATACTCCCCACTACAACTAACACATTTGTACGATCGGTGCTTCCACTGTTCTACACATTTTTGTAGTCATCTTTAGAAACGGCTGACAGCTCCTCGCTAGCTTTTTCCTTGACCTCTTCAGTGCTGTCAAATCGGTGTCCTTTCATGTTTCATATCATGCGTGGAAATAAGAAAAAGTCACACAGATACGGGCCGTGCGAGTAAGGTGTGTGGGGCAGCGGAACCATGCGATTTTTAGCCAAAAACTGCCTAAAAAAGATGTCTGCGTGTGCAGGTGCATTGTAGTGGCGGAAGAACCAGTCTCCTGTCTGTCACGAATCGGGTCTTGTTTGATGAACACCGAGACAACCCACTAACCTTTGGCGGTTGATCTTCTTCTTCTTCTTCTTGCGTTATGGCCTCTGTAGGACCACGGGTAGCCCCTTCGTGGACTGCATTTTCCTCTTCTTCGCGCAGAACCTATTCATTCTTTCTCTTCTTCTCACCCGCTCTTCTTCCGAGATCTTCAGTTTCCGTTTCTCCTGGCGGCTCCACTGGTGACATTCTAATCTTTTCCTGTATTCTACTCTGTCATTGATCTCCGGCATATTTGTCAGTGTATATTTGTTCCTCCAATTTTCCTTCCTTCGACCTTGATCCCCAGTTCCAACCAGTCCTTCCGAAGTTCAACAACCCACTTGGTTCTTGTCTTCCCCCTTGTCCGCTCTGTTGTTTCCCACACTTTCTACGTCATTCTGTCCATATTCATCCTAACTACATGCCCAGCAAACCTTGCCCTTTTGAGTCTGATTTCCCCGGATATTGTTCTGACGTTCCGGTGCAATTCTTCCCTAGGTCTTCGCATCCACCTCTCTCCATCCCTTTCGGGACCTAGTATTTTTCTCAGTATTTTTCTCTCTTCTTTCTCTAGTTGTTCTGCCCCATTTCTTCCTAGTGTCATCGTCTCAGCAGCATATAATACTACATTCTTCACTGTTGCCTTGTAGTGGCTTATCTTTGCCTCTGTGGATATATTCTTTTTGTTGTCTATCTCCCTCGTAGTGGAGAAGGCTGACCTCATCTTCTTTATCCTCTCTGTTATTCCCTCCTTGCTCTTGTTCCTTCCTGTTATAAATTCTCCCAGGTATTTAAATTTGTCCACCATTTGCACCGTGTCTTCCGGTGTTTCCCAGTCTGCAGTGGTGTTTAGTGTCTTGGTCTTGTTATAGGCGATCCTCAGTCCCACCTTTCTGGCTACGTTAC
This sequence comes from Schistocerca americana, assembly GCF_021461395.2. Classification (NCBI taxonomy): domain Eukaryota; kingdom Metazoa; phylum Arthropoda; class Insecta; order Orthoptera; family Acrididae; genus Schistocerca; species Schistocerca americana. Next base: position 274,634,107 of record NC_060124.1, on the reverse strand, counting down.
TTAAGTTGTCGAGTTGTGTCTTTGCGTCTTCTTCCGTCTCACTTCCTAACAAGAGTCTGTCGATGGAGTCATATGCCTTTGTGGAGTCCACGAAGGTTATTACTGTCTTTTTGTTTTTTAAGGCCCTATGTTCTATCAGTTGCTTGAGGATAAATATCTGTTCTACACAACCTCTTCCCTTCCTGAATCCCGCTTGGTAGTCGCCAACTGCACTTTGTACTTGTTCTTCTACTCTCTTGAGCATTAGTTTTGACAGAACTTGCATCCGACCTCTAGTAGCGATATTCCACTGTAGTTATGTGCATCTCTCTTGTCCCCCTTTTTGTGTATTGGTACTACAATTGCATTCTTCTATCCTTCTGGCGGTTGATCAATTGTATGTCGACGATGCGTGCGCACAACCTCTCTAATTTTTCCAATATTTTCGTCGATTGGGGCAGTTGATGGACGTCCAGAACGAGGCTTCTGATTAATCGATATGTCGGCATTTTTAAATCAAGGAAACCATTGGTAAACCTGAGTTTTTCCAGTAGCGTCCTCTTGGTAAGTTGTTTTCTAGATTACAACAATTTCAGTGGCATTTTACCACGTAGAAAAGCTGCACATTTTTCACTTAAACTTGCCATCATAATAAACGAAACAAGAACAAACCAGTGTTATCCACAACAATCTGTGCAGATGGACAGAACACGCCAGGTCGACAACCCAGGAGACACTCAAATGGGAATGAGTTGCACTGTACATGACTTGCGGCAGAAATGCGGAAATGCATACCACACAAGCTTCGCCCAAGGAAATGTTATTCCTGTTTCTTTTTTTTTTGGGGGGGGGGGGGGGTGAGGGGGAGGGGTAACCTTGTATTTCAAAGCTATAACGAACTATTCTTTGGCGAGTTAAGGAAGCAAGAAACATTTATATATTTCCATATAATTCCAAAACAGAATGAGGAGCTGCAAGTGGTTTTTGCATACAACAGCGAACACCGCTAAATCTTGATTTGTAAACGTCTAATTGTATTTTTGTCCTTCTAGTTTAGCATTGTTTCAGTTCGTTATTTGTCGCCTATTCTTGTTAACACTTTGTTTTTGTGTTCGGTAATCTATTCAATAAAGTACCGTAATTTTACTTTACGGCCACCCGAGTCTTATCCCGAATGTCAATCCACCTGTAATTCCTGCAAATCCCCTAAATTATGCAGTACTTGTTTCAGTGTATGAATTTCACTTAAGACAGCAAGACAATTGACTTTGTATGAACAAGTTACAGGTATTAAGTTTCCATTCATAGCTGCTATGTTACATTCCATGTAACACTTAGAGCATTTCATTTGGAAAGTTTAGTGCCACTCCATATTCATGAAGTTGAACAGTCACTTCACAGGTAGAAGATTAAGCTGACAGTTATTTACGTAAGGCTTACACGTTTCATAGGATACACATAAACGTTACACGTAAGGACTGCACATAAAGGCTACACATGTCGACTTTTACCTAGGATTGGATCTACACTGACATTTCCTGATCAGTGGTCAAAGTAGGGATCTAGAAAACTTGAAGATATTAGGAGTTAATAGTGCCTTCAAATATTCAGTCCCTTGGTCTGCTTCAGATGAAACTGTTTAATTCGTTTTTCTGCCTTTTGTATTGTGTGGACTTATTTTATGGATTTGTAGCACAACGATTTTTGATAAGCGATACTTGCCCAAAACTTAGCTTTTGAATGGGAAGTAACAAGCAGTGTTACACAAGTGTTCAAGGTAGTGTTACAATTCATACTGATAGGTCTCGAGTTTACCAGCCTAATGCTAGTGCCTATAAAGATGGCTTCTGAGAATTGTAAAGCTCTGTAAGTAGAAAATCTATCGTATGCTGTACTGATTGGATTTTCCATAAGATAATCTTAGAGTATATGGCGTACATATTCAGTGACACTTATTCAGAAAATTTAGTACAGGAATTATTTTAATGCTTGTATTGTTTGGAGCTTTGCTTGGCTTCGCTAGAGAGACATATCATTGACTTAGCAGACAACGTCATGGCAGACTGAAGCAAGGTATCTCACTAGCAAGAGCCAGTTAGGTGTTCTTGCACAAGAACCCACATGCAGACTATACTGACACCGCAAGAACATCACCTGGCCCTCATGTTAGGGGGAGCTGCCACGCATCAAAGGTCCAAAAAATGCGGCCAGGACTGCAACTCAAGACGGATGCCACTGCAGAGTACTAACAACATTGCCACCTTACCGAACCTAGCAGCTTGGTTCTGTTGTGAAGAAGGTCAAGGAAAATGACGCTCTTTCAAAACAAAGATGGAAAGAGCCCTCATTTTAGCCTGTCATCTAGCTGCAGGATGCTGTCTTCACTGAGATGCCTGTTCCGCCTAGATCCCAAAGACCTGAGCCATCCGACGACAGGGCTACCTGCTGCTTGACTTCCATCAACTGCAAGTCTCCTAGTTTGGGGACCATGGTTCTGGTCTTTATATTGTGGGGGCATACCATATCACTGCTCGTTTTCCCAGACTGGAATTACTCCATTGGTGCTGGTTCGCACTATGCAGGCACACTCTACCGCTAGAGCCGCTGTCGCTGCCATTTGCGATGCGATGCGCGGTTAAACTAGAAATGATCTGGTGTGCCAGGCACTAGCGTTCACCAGCACACCTGTCTTCCTTGGAGGCAGTCACAGCAGTATTCCACCTGGGCTGGAGCCCTGACTCAACCTTTCCTTGCCGCCGCGGACGACAGTCTACTTACGCCATGCGCTACCTGCACCAGAAAAGAACTGTCGTCAACATGCTTGACACACAAGGGCAGACATCCGACCCTGGACACTTTCTGTGACAGCATAACTATTATGTATGGAGGAATAAACTCACACATAAAATAAAGTTTTGCATCATCTCGGTACCGAGAGTTCCGGAACCTGTACAGAAAAATGGAATAGAGATCAACATAAACATCATTTTCGCCCCTTTTATTGCTCGTGAAAACCACACATTGCATGTTGTACCACCATACAGCGAGACCTTCAGAGGTGGTGGACCAGATTGCTGTACGCACTGGGACCTCTAATACCCTGTAGCACGTCCACTTGCATTGATGCATGCCTCTATTCGTCGTGGCATACTATCCACAAACTCATCAAGGCACTGTTGGTCCAGATTGTCCTATTCCTCAACGGCGATTCGGCGTAGATCCCTCAGAGTGGTTGGTGGGTCACGCCGTCCACAAACAGCCCTTTTAAATCTATCCCAGCCATGTCGGTAGGGTTCATGTCTGGAGAACATGCTGGCCACTCTAGCTGAGCGATGTCCCTTATCCTGAAGGAAGTCGTTCACAAGGTGTGCAGGAATTGTCGTCCATGAAGACGAATGCCTCGTCAATATGCTGCCGATATGGTTCCACTATCGGTCGGAGGGTGGCAATCACGTATCGTACAGCCGTTACGGTGCCTTCCATGACCACAAGTGGCGTACGTCGGCCCCACATAATGCCACCCCGAAACATCAGGGAACCTCCACCTTGCTGCACTCGCTGGACAGTGTGTCTAACGCGTTCCGCCTGACCGGGTTACCTCCAAACACGTCTCCGACAATTGTCTGGTTGAAGGCATATGCGACACTCATCGGTGAAGAGAACATGATGCCAACCCCGAGCGGTCCATTCGGCATGTTGTTGGACCCATCTCTAGAGCGCTGCAACATGCCGTGGTTGCAAACATGGACCTCGCTATGGACGTCGGGAGTGAAGTTGCGCATCAAGCAGCCTATTGCGCACAGCTTGAGTCGTATCACAACGTCCTGTGGCTGCACGAAAAGCATTATTCAACATGGTCGCGTTACTGTCAGGGTTCCTCTGAGCGATAATCCTTAGGTAGCGGTCATTCACTGCAGTAGTAGCCCTTGGCCGGCATGAGCGAGGGATGTCATCGACAGTTCCTGTCTCTCTTTATCTCTTCCATGTCCGAACAACATCGCTTTGGTTCACTCCGAGTCGCTTGGACACTTCCCTTGTTGAGAGCCCTTCCTGGCACAAAGTAACAATGGAGTCGCCATTGAAGCGCGGAATTGACCGTCTAGGCATGGTTGAACTTCAGAGAACGCGAGGCGTGTACCTCCTTCCAGGTGCAGTGACTGGAACTGATCGGCTGTCGGTCCCCCTCCGTCTAATAGGCACTGCTGATGCATGGTTGTTTACATCTTTGGGCGGGTTTAGTGACATCTCTGAACAGTCAGAGCGACTGTGTCGGTGTTACTACATCCACAGTCAACGTGTATCTTCAGGAGTTCAGCGAACCGAGGTGATGCAAAACATTTTTTGATGTGTGTAATTGTCAATTTATCTTTCTCGATTTTTGAGCTGCCTATCACTTGGTTCCTACCCACTGCCTCACTGCAACGATGCCCAGTATAGGGAGTTGGCTGCCATGCTATGCTCTAAAACAATGACTCTTCCACCCTCTGTAAAAGCCAAGTCACCATAGACCTCTGCGCGCTTTAGAGGGATAGGGTTTGTCTGAGTAAAATTTTCGTGACTTTTACTTAACGCTATGATTTGTAAAACACTCAGCTTCTCAGTGTTATGATGAAGTTTAACAACTCTGTGACGACCACTGCGTGCACTGTTTTTTGGCTGGATTGCGATGATGTGTTTGTTTTGTGAAAATTAGGCAAAAGTAGATTACACGCTGTGATATTGTAAGTGCAATGACATGGTACCTACAAACAGGAGGAAACTTAATAAGTATTTTGGTGTAGTTTAACACTTAAAACTACACTGCTATCTATAATAATCCAATTTGGTGATCATGAGAAGGGGAGATTATTTTTCCTGGTAAACAGCCACTAGGCTCTATAGGTCATATTAAACATTCAGTAGAGTGTAGTAATAGAATCAGTTTTAATTTCCTGCAATCATCCCGCATCAAATCCATCAGATTGCACCATGAAAGAGTTAGGGAAGGTTTACAAGTTATAGTGTCATCAGCAACATAAAACCTGTGACTAGTATTTGGGTGTTTTTCAGGGCTTCTTAGTAAACTGCCCAGTAGTTCTACTTCATTGTCGCCCTTTCTTTTTCTAAAAAAACTAGTAACCACGAGTGCAGGTGAAGGAGTTCGTACCTATACCGACGCAACTGTGTCTAGATCATCGTGAGTTCGTCCGGGGCGCTAACAGATATCATGAAAGCGACAGAGAAATGTAAACCATCACACCCTTTCCGGCTGAGTATAAAGGAGTTGCGGGTGGTATAAAAGATACGGGTCATGCCACTCCGCAAATATTTGGTCAAGTGCTCTTGGGACCCTTTACTCAAGCCATCTGCATTGCCATGCTTATTGCCAGATTTGTGCACTACTTCACAATCGAGTTCAGTTCATTTTAATGCCCAACAAGACAACCACATATAGGATTTTTTAGGTCTAAGAGCCATTTCAGGGCCACATGATCTGTTATAATTCTGAATTTCATATCACGTAGGTAACACTGTATATGGCCCTCAACGTCTCCTTCTCCATAGTTAAATAATTTTGTTTGGCAGTATTTAACTGCCTTGAAGCATGTGGTACTGGCTGCTCCTTGCCATCTTCTATCAGATGATTGCTCACATCACATGACATGATAATTTCTTTTTGGTAATTTCGTTAGTGCCTCTTTCAAAATCTCGAATACAGCTTGCACTAGAATTTTACAGCGTTCTTTAAAAAATTTGCTAATGGTCTAGTGTTTTCAGCAAATCCCGTAACAAATCCCTATAATAATTGCAGACTCTAATAATGACTGGAGATATTTTGTAGTTTGTGGTGATGAGAAATCATGGACAACTCGTCCTATCTCGGGTCAGTCTCCATATCGTCCTGCAAAATCACATGCCATACACTACTTCTGTCGATAGAAAGTGGCACTTTTCAGTACTCAGCTTTAAGTATGCAGAATGAAAACTTAAAAGCACATTTTCCATCTGTTGTGCATGCTCCACCAAATCTTTAGAAAAAACAGTAATATTTTCTAAGTAAAATACTGTCTAAGTATGCCATACACTGACGTAGTTTCAACACTTCATTCAATAATCGCTAAAATGCGGCCAGTGCATCCCTGTTTTCAAATGGTATCATTCAGTACTGGTAATGCCCCATGTATGGTGAATGCGATCTCCTTGACTAATTCAAAGTGGTGATTCACATTTATTCAGGCTATCCAGCGTTTCTGTGATATTTGCAGTGGGATATGCAACTCTTACTGTTCTTGCTCTTAGGTATCGGCCGTTGCAGCAGAACCGGTAGGTCTTAGGTCCACCTCATAATTTTATGGGAATAATGGTAACAGATGCTCCCAAGTGAGTATCACTCTCTTCAATAATATCATCAGTTAATTGGTGATTGATAAATTCCTCCATGGAAATGGAAATGAGCGTTTGGCGTCATTGGCCGGGAGGCCCCTTACGGGGCAGGTCCGGCCGCCTTGGTGCTGGTCTTATTACATTCGACGCCACATTGGGCGACCTGCGCGCCGGATAGGGATGAAATTATGATGAAGATAGCACGACACCCATTCCCTGAGCGGAGAAAATCCCCGACCCAGCCGGGAATCGAACCTGTGGCCGTAGGACGACAATCTGTCACGCTGATCACTCAGCTATCGGGCCGGACAATTCCTCTATTATTACTTGCAGGTAATGAGATATTCAGTACGATTTCCTAAAGATAAGATGAGTATGCCCCATTTGGATTTTAGGCATGTCACAGGTGGTACGGTTCCTGCACTTAACTTAGCAACTAATACATACACGAAACCCTCCGTTGCCAAATTTACCTTTATAGTAATTTTAATTGGCGTGGAAGCCATAAAAACATCAAACATGGAGGCAAAATGTACGCATCTAAAAGCTGCTTAAAAAAGGAATAAAATCATTTAAATTTGTTTCCACAAGAGGATAATACAACGTCCCAATTCGGACCTTGCTTAAACTTACATTTTACTGACATTAAATATAACAAGATAAATAATCATACATGTGGCGAGAACAAATGAATAACACTACCAATCTTTACAGATGAGAATACGACTATATCCACGAAGGTTCGCGCCCTGGCAAGGGAGATACTTAACTTCAACATATAAGGTGATTACAGTTAGCCCTAATTCCACTCGACAAACGTGGTAACGATATAAACGAGACAAATGTACTGAAGGAGGATAGCCGAATGTGCCGTAGTAAAAAGGGCCACTATCGACCCCGTCAGGACGCGACCCCCGTGAACACGTCAGTTTCAGCTACCTGCAACATACACAGAGGCATTCGTAGCTTCTTAAAAACAATTAACATGCAAAGGGCACGACGCGTAACACACTAATAAAATATAAACGACTGCTTCACAGAACTAGCTACTCTTTAGACAAAAAAATAGCAGAATATTAATAACACGTAACCTACAACAAACTAAGGTACCATGTAATACAATATCGTCTTGAGCCCATAGAATACTCAGTTTGACTTGCCTGTTTATAGGTCTTACAACAGTGTCAGCTTAAGCAAACCCGCGAATACAAAACTCGAAATAGGACAGGAATAATGATTGAAGCCCCTAACAATGCTAGGCTGCCACACAGAGGAGACAATAGTAATTTACAGCGGCACACAACCGACCTTACATCTCCAATTTAGTATAATCGGAATAAACAATTTTGTGTATAATAATTACTTACAGTACCACGACAACCTCCGAATAACACTTATTACCCAAGGTAGGTGCTGGTATCGAAAGGTACCTTTAGTAATACAGAGTTCGAGTGTATTCACTTATTGGAATGGTTTCAACTTTCCATACCTTTCCAAATACCTCTCTGTTTACACACTTCTTTAACTTCTGCAACTAAAGAAGGGCATATAAATGCACATATGACTGACACTGATTTAAGCAGAATAAAACAGTTCATTAGTATGGCGCAAATGGCTTCATTTGCTTTAGACGTGGGATATCTTCACCATTCAGTAATTCCGAAATATATTCAACCACGCGTGAGAGCAAGACGTCGCCGTGGTACCAACTATTTACTTCATATAATTTCCTGCACAGTCACAAGGCAGACAAAGCGTTTTCACATGCAACAGCGGCGAGCCTCACATTTCCTCCGTCACGCCATAGACACATCTCAATTTCAATGGCCTGTAACTAGAACCTATACATGCCCTCGTAGCAGAAAAGCCCCAAAACACAACAGTGCACCACCGTGATCGCAGACCCGAGGTCCGATCAACTCACTGCTGGGATCTTTCGCTGACCCTGCCCATAGCGTACAGGCGTCGTACCACAGGTAGACGTCAACGAGCCGCCTCCGACCCTACGAATCCACTCTGCTGTCTCTTTTCTCTCTCCGTTAACCACCCGACCACCGGCCTGAATCGCGGAAGGCAAAGATGCTGACCCTATACTCGATGGCATTCTAAGTGCGAGAACACTGGCGCCAACCGCGCCACGGCTCAACAGGTGTCACAGATAATGGTCCACCAGGACTAATAGCGTTCCCATAGTTGCCCTATCTTTCTCTTTCAATTGTTGTACTTTTCTGGCGTGACGTAAATGCATTAACAGGTCGCTTACGCCAAAGGCATCCAAGCGACCATTCTAGATTGTGGTCATCCATGACATTGGCAGTCAATAATCCCTTTCGCAGATCCACTTCGTAAGAGACAAAATCATCCACACTAATCAGAACCAAGTAGTCAACATTTACTTTCAAGGCATGTGTGATGCTCCTGTACCCAGAACATTGCTAAATATGAAGCTCTTCAATTTGTATGAATGACTCTATAATACCTAAAATATCACCCAGTATGTGTGTGTCAGTACCGACGGTTATCCACAGTAATTTTCACATGACATTTGGTACTTTACCAGATGCATTGAGCTTTAATGACACAAAAACCATCAACTTTGTCTGAAATGCAAGATGTTCAAAAGGTGAAGAAGTCCTGTGTGAATTATACTAAAAACTTTGTGAAGTTGTAATTATTTCCTCAGTGGTAACTGAAATTATAATGGTGTCAATGTGTAACTACAAAATTTTATGACATTCCTGTAGGGGTTTCAAGATTTCAAGTGCTATGACATATTCAGTTATACTGTCGAAAATGTGTTAGTAAAAATTGAATGCGAAGGCTTAGATGTCGATTTCAGTCATCAAATGCTAGGAAAGACTCGAGCTTTGCATGAACCAGAACCATTACTTAGATACTCATAAATTGTGTATTACAACATGCGTCCGTAACATAGCAATGCACGGCATTTGATGAACATTAAGTTCCCTCATTTACAAGAAAATGGCAGGTAATTACGGAGTACGCTCTTCTGAGAGTAACATACAATCAAACCGTAAAGTTGTTAGAGCCATTACTAAGTTTTTGATCGAGAGGTAAACGGTAAGTGCTTCCTGCATAAGGTACTCACATGGAGCCATTATTCAGGCACGAGTTACAATAGCTCTTTTTTTTCTATGTTGTGCCAAGGTGCTCACAAGGAGCCATTATTTATGCACGAGTTACAATAACTCTTTTTTCTATGTTGTGCCCTTTTGGACCAACAACAGGGTTGAACACCAGCAATTATCTGATGAATTTCTTGCTACTTGTTCTGGTCAGAATACCGTAACCCTCTTTGTGGGATATTGTACTTGAGCTGCAGTTCTCCACATTATTTTCCATTTCAGAAGTGTGCTACTACACAATATTTGCACAAACCCACGACTTGAATTCCCACATCGTCTTCAAAATGAGTTTGTATTTACGAACTTAAGACCTTCGAAAACCCATAATAGTACTTTACGAGTGTGGTAAGGATACACACCTCCAGTTTGCTCTGTTGTGAATGATCTCACTGGAACCTACAGAGCTGCTTAAATGATTGTGATTCGTTTGCAAGTTTATATCGTGATCGCAAGCAGAAGTAAACTGGAGAAAAGGCAAATGCTGCATAAGGGAAAATTTGAGGTACCTCTGGAGGCCAGAGAAGCAACTGTATAATTATCAAGAGCTCAGATAAGAAACAAATACTAAGCAAAGAACGGAAGACTGTAATCTGGGAGAAATACACACTCCGTCATCAGAAGTTTCTGGACACACTTGCGTCAGAGGGTACTGACCGCCAGATGCCACGAGAAGCGGATCTTTTCTTATAAAAGAAAGAAGGGACTACAGTAACAAAAAATGATTCTGAGCCCTATGGGGCTTAACATATGTGGTCATCAGTCCCCTAGAACTTCGAACTACTCAAACCTAACTAACCTAAGGGCGTCACACACATCCAGCCCAATGCAGGATTCGAACCTGCGACCGTAGCGGTCACGCGGTTCCAGGCTGAAGCGCCTAGAACCGCACGAATCAGTAACAGTAGAATAAGTCGGTGAAAAGAGCTCAGTGACTACGATCGTGGACAAGTTATTGGATGTCACCTGAGAAACAAATACAGTAGAGACAGGTTGTGGCTAAGCCATGTCTCCGCAATATCCTTTCTATCAGGAGTGCTAGTTCTGCAAGGTTCGCAGGAGAGCTTCTGTAAAGTTTGGAAGGTAGGAGACGAGGTACTGGCAGAAGTAAGGCTGTGAGAACGGGGCGTGAGTCGTGTTTGGGTAGCTGAAATGGTAGAGCATTTGCCTGCGAAAGGTAAAGGTCTCAAGTTCGAGTCTCGGTCCGGCACACAGTTTTAATCTGCCGGCCGGGGTGGCCGAGCGGTTCTAGGTGCAACAGTCTGGAACCGCGTGACCGCTACGGACGTAGGTTCGAATCCTGCCTGGGGCACGGATGTGTGTGATGTCCTTAGGTTGGTTAGGTTTAAGTACTTTTAAATTCTAGGGGACTGATGACCTCAGAACTTAAGTCCCATAGTGCTCAGAGCCATTTGAACCATGTTTTGTAGCGCCTAGAACCGCTCGGCCACCCCGGCTGGAAAAATGTGAGAGGGAAACGGCCTGAAAAGTGGTGAGAAAATTCATGGCTCTTGCATCACGGTTACACACCCGCACCTTCATCCCTTGTTGGTGTATGACAATTGCACAAAAAATGAAATCACTGAGCTGTCTCATCCTCCGTAATCTCCAGACCTTGCTCTTGTGGCCATCTTTTGGTTCACATAATTAAAAACCACGCTGAAAAGACGAAGATTTGCAACGATAGACGAGATAAAAAAATTCGTAGATCCAGCAAGACGCGTACGAAGACTGCTCTCGAAAGTAGAAACGGCGCTGGGAGGAATATATCAATTGTGGAGGCAAAAATATCAACAGAGACTACGCACAATAACTAAAAGATAACCGTAGAAGTATTTTGTGGACAAGCTTCCGGAATTTTCTGAACACACGTCGCAATACTGCTCTGTGTCTGTCGTACAGTAGAGCAACAGTTCGTTTATATGTATCAACATTACTATGCAGCCTGTTATCAAGCAGCATGTCTGAGGGAAATTAGTCTTCCGAATTGTTTGAAGTGGCCCACCACGACGAACTCCTCTCCTATGCCGACCTCTGCATCTCAGAGTAGCACTTGCAACCTACGTCCTAAGTTATTTGCTGGATGTATTTCAATCTCAGTCCTTCTCCTCAGTCTTTGCCCTCTACAGCTAAAACCGTGGAAGTCATTCCCTCATGTCTTTAAGACGGCCTGTCCTCCTGTCCCTTCTTCTTATCAGTGTTTTCCACATATTTCTTTCCTCTCCGATTCTGCACAGAACGTCCTCATTCCTTACTGTATCAGTCCACCTAATTTTGAACATTCATTTGTAGCAGTACATCTCAATGCTTCCATTCTCTTCTGTTACGGTTTTCACCACCATACAGTACTGTGCCTCAAACGTACATTCTCAGAAATTTCTTCCTCAAACTAAGGCCTGTGTTTGATACTAGTAGACTTCTCTTGGCCAGAAATGCCCTCTTTGCCATTGCTAGTCTGCTTTCGAGGTCCTCCCTGCTCCGTCCGCCATTGGTTATTTTACTGCCCAGGTAGCAGAATTCCTTAACTTCATCTACTTCCTGGCCATCAATCCTGATGTTAAGTTTTTCGCCGCTCTTATCTCTGTGTCTTCTCATTATTTTCATCTTTCTTCGATTTACTCTCAGTCCATATGCTGCACTCATTAGACTCTTCATTACAGTTAGAACATGCTATTCTTCTTCACATTCACTAAGGATAGCAGCGTCATAAGACAATCGAACTATTGATATCCTTTCACCTTGAATTTTATTCCACTTTTCAACCTTTCTTTTATTTCCAACTTTGCATCTTCGAGACACGGATTGAACAGTAGGGGTGAAAGGCTGCATCCCTGTCTTACATCATTCTTAATCCGAGCACTTCGTTCTTGGTCGTCCAGTACTATTATTCCCTCTTGGCTCTTGTACGTATTGTAGGTTACCTGTCTCTTCCTATAGCTTACCACTATTTTTCTCAAAATTTCAATCATCTTGCACCATTTTATGTTGCCGAATGCTTTTTCCAGGTCGACGAATCCTAAGAACGCATCTTGACTTTTCTTTAGTCTTGCTTCCATTTTCTACAGCAACGTCAAATTTGTCTCTCTCGAGTACTTACCTTTCCTGAATCCAAAATGATCGTCATCTAACACATCCTTAATTTTCTTTTCCATTCCTCTGTACATTTTTCCTGTAAGTAACTGCATGAGGTGTTACCTGATTGTGCGATTATTCTCACACTTGTCAGCTCTTGCAGTCTTCGGAGTTGTGTGGATGATATTTTCCTCAAAGTCAGATGGTATGTCGCCATACTCATACTTTCTGTGTACTAACGCGAATAGTCGTTTTGTTGCCACTTCTCCCAATGATTTGAGAAATTCTGATGGACTGTTATCTGTCCCTTCTGCCTTATTTGATCTTAAGTACTCCATAGCTCCCTTACATTCTGATTTTACTACTGGATCCCTTATCTCTTTTAAACCACTCTTGTTCCTTCTTCTGTCACATATTACCCACCACAGAGGCCCTCAATGTACTCTTTCCACCTATCTGTTCTCTCCTCTGCATTTAACAGTGGAACTCCCGTCGCACTCTTAATGTTACGACCCTTGCTTTTAATTTCACGTTCCTATATGCTGATTTAGTCCTTCTGACAATAATTTCTTTTACGATTTCTTCACATCGTTCATGCAGCCATTTCGTCTTAGCTTCCCTGCACTTCCTGTTTATTTCATTCCTCAGTGGCTTCTATTTCTGTACTTCTGCGTTTCCCGGAACATTTTTGTGCTTCCTCCTATCATCGATAAACTGAAGTAGTTCTTCTGTTACTCACGCTTTCCTCGCATTTATCTTCTTTGTACCTACGTTTTTCTTTCCAAATTCCGTGATTGGTCGTTTTAGAGATGTCCATTGCTCTCCACCTATACTGCCTACAGAGCTATTCCTTATTGCTGGATCTACAGCCTTACAGAAGTTCAAACGTACCTCGTCATTACTTATTACTTCCGTATCCCACTTCTTTGCATATTGATTTTTCCTGACCAATCTTTTAAGCTTTAGCCTAATCTTCATCACTACTACATTGTGACCTAAGTCTGTATCTGCTTCGGGATAGGCCTTACAATCCATTATCTGATTTCGGAATCTCTGTCTGACCACGATTAATTCAACTGAAATTTTCCCGTGTCACCCTGCCGTTTTCGAGTATATGTCCTTCTGTTGTGGGTCTTGAACGGAGTATACGCCAGTACTAGCTGAAATTTGTTACAGAATTCAATTAGCGTTTCGCGTCTCTCATTCCTTGTCCCAAGCCGGCCGCGGTGGTCTAGCGGTTCAGGCGCTCAGTCCGGACCCGCGCGACTGCTACGGTCGCAGGTTCGAATCCTGCCTCGGGCATGGATGTGTGTGATGTCCTTAGGTTAGTTCGGTTTAAGTAGTTCTAAGTTCTAGGGGACTGATGACCACAGATGTTAAGTCCCATAGTGCTCAGAACCATTTTGAACCTTGTCCCAAGCCCATACTCTCCTGTGATATTTTCTTCTACTCCTTCCCTTACAACTGCATCCCAGTCCCCAATTACTATTAAATTTTCATTTCCCTTTACACAGTGTATTGCCATTTTGTATCTTCATATACTTTCACTAACTCTTCATCTTTAGCTTGCGACGTCGGCATGTATACCTGAACTATCGTTGTCGGTGTTGGTTTGCTGTCTATTCTAATAAGAACAACCCTATCACTAAACTGTTCACGATAACATACTATTTGCTGTACCTTCCTGTTCATAACGAATCCTACTCCAGTTACACCATTTTCTGCTGCTGTTGATGCTAGCCAATACTGATCTGACCAGAAATCCATGTCTTCTTTCCATTTTATCTCACTGACCTCTACTATACTTAGATTGAGCCTTTGCATCTCCCTTTTCAGATTTTCTAGTTTCCTTGTCCCATTCAAGCTTCTGGCATTCCACGCCCCGACTCGCAGAACGTCATCCTTCCTTTGTGAATATAACATTCGTGGAATAGTGTGTCATACCCGGAGTCCAGACATGACCCCAATGGAACCTCTTTTGGCTGTGTCAGAAAGCCGGCTTGTCTCCAGAACCTAGCGTCCGACATCACTAGCTTCTCTGGTTTAAAACACTTTTCGTTTGCTATGTTTCACAGCTTTGTTAAATAGTAAATGTGGAAGACTGTGGCACGTCAGCTTCTGTAATATTTGTTTCTAATTCTATGGCTATTTTTTGTTAGGGCCCCTTTTCCAGTACCTGTTGTACAATGATGTGGATACAGGACAATTCTCGTACATAAATATGTTTGAAAAGTCTAGTAAAATGCAAGAAAGTTCCCGTTAATAGCACTTCTTGCACACACATATTATAAAACAAAAGTCGAAATATCGTATTAATAAATATTATTTTATTTCCAGAATAAGGTAGGAGACGAGGTATTGACAGAATTGAAGCTGTGAAGACGGGTCGTGAGTCTGCTTGGGTAGCTCAGCTGGTAGAGCACGTGCCTGCGGAAGGCAAAAGTCCCGAGTTCGAGTCTTGGTCCGGCACACAGTTTCAATCTGTCAGGAAGTTCAAATATTTTTATTACCTAAAGTTAGACACATGGAGTGTCAATTAATTAATTATCCAAAGAATATACCAAATAAAACGGAAAAGAGTTGCCATTGGTAGTAGGGGGTTCATACAATGCAGTCCAATGTAGGACATAATACGTATTATAGAGTTGAAAATTCGTGGCAGGATTTGTTGCTCGGGGGACGTCCAGTGAGGACGTCACATTCTAAGTCATTGGGCTCTCGTCATTGGCACGGTCTGGTGTTTCTGCTTCTCTGCCGGCTACACAAAAGTCCCATCCTCCTTTCATACTGACGGGTCCGCCCCGTGACATCAGGTGGTCAGTCTCGCATTAATATACACTACTGGCCATTGAAATAGCTACTCCACGAAGATGACGTGCTACAGACGCAAAATTTAAGCGACAGGAAGAAGATGCTGTTATATGCAAATGATTAGCTTTTCAGAGCATTCACACAAGGTTGGCGCCGGTGGCGACACCTACAACGTGCTGACATGAGGAAAGTTTCCAACCGACTTCTCATACACAAACAGAAGTTGACCGGCGTTGCCTGGTAAAACGTTATTGTGATGCCTCGTGTAAGGAGGAGAAACGCGTACCATCACGTTTCCGACTTTGATAAAGGTCGGACTGCAGCCTATCGCGATTGCGGTTTATCGTATCGCAACATTGTTACTCGCGTTGGTCGAGTTCCAATGACTGTTAGCAGAATATGGAATCTGTGGGCTCAGGAGGGTAATACGGAACGCCGTGCTGGATCCCAACGGCCTCGTACACTAGCAGTCGAGATGACAGGCATCTTATCCGCATGGCTGTAACGGATCGTGCAGCCACGTCTCGATCCCTGAGTCAACAGATGGGGACGTTTGCAAGACAACAACCATGTGCACGAACAGTTCGACGACGTTTGCAGCAGCATGGACTATCAGCTCGGAGACTGTGGCTGCGGTTACCCTCGACGCTGCATCACAGACAGGAGCGCCTGCGATGCTGTACTCAACGACGAACCTGGCTGCACGAATGGCAAAACGTCATTTTTTCGGATGAATCCAGGTTCTTTTTACAGCATCATGATCGTCGCATCCGTGTTTGGCGACATCGCGGTGTACGCACGGTGGAAGCGTGTATTCGTCATCGCCATACTGGCGAATCACCCGGCGTGATGGTATGGGGTGCCATTGGTTACCCGTCTCGGTCAACTCTTGTTCACATTGACGGCACTTTGAACAGTGGACGTTACATTTTAGATGTGTTACGACCCGTGGCTCTACCCATCATTCGATCCTTGTGAAACCCTACATTTCAGCTGGATAATGCACGGCCGCATGTTGCAGGTCCTGTACGGGCCTTCCTGGATACAGAAAATGTTCGACTGCTGTCCTGGCCAGCACATTCTCCAGATCTCTCACCAATTGAAAACGTCTGGTCATTGGTGGCAGAGACACTGGCTCGTCGCAATACGCCAGTCACTAATCTTGATGAACTGTGGTATCGTGTTGAAGCTGCATGGGCAGCTGTATCTGTACACTCCATCCAAGCTCTGTTTGACTCAATGCCCAGGCGTATCAAGGCCTTTATTACGGCCAGAGGTGGTTGTTCCGGGTACTGATTTCTCTGGATCTATGCACCCAAATTGCGTGAAAATGTAATCACATGTCAGTTGTAGTATAATATATTTGTCCAATGAATACCCATTTACCACCTGCATTTCTTCTTGGTGTATTAATTTTAATTTCCGGTAGTGTACATATTCGCAGGTGAACGGAAACTGCAAATAAAATTTGCGTACGTTGATTTTAGAGCGCATACGTTTATCAGGTAATAGTAATACAATGTAGCAAGAGTGATGCTTAGGTAGCCACACAGGTTGCAAGTGACTGAATAACTACGAGGAGGCATTTAGATGAAGCATTGAAAGTGAATATGTGTTACTTTTCGTATATGAAGTTATTTTATGCAGTAACTCCATTCTATGACAATTGTGTACTACGTGGACGTTAAAAGAGCAGCAGTTAGAAAAAAAAGGTCGTATGTTAGATGTTACATAGCTCTAGTAAAACAACGCTAAGTATACAGTTGTTAAATTTGTCCAACATTATAACTTGTGTCTGAGCAACCTGTATTTCAGGGCCCTGTTGTAGTCCTATTATATAATTATGTAATTATTCCTATACATATCCTTCGCATTGAAATTCTGTTTTCGCCTGTAGAGAAGCCACTGGAACTTAACCAGTCTAAGCAAAATTACCACATTCTGAAATACTACCGACAAACCGAGGATAAAACATGGAAATTTCCGTAAATGAAATACGTTAGGGTCTAATGTGATGAAGATAGCAGATGGACATATGCATAATTACAAGTAAAAGCTTGTGTGATATCTTTAATGAATTCGTTGCTGATAATGTTAATCAATAGTTATCAAACGTGTGATAGTTTTGCCACATGTTTCGAGAGTAAATTATCCCATTATTAAAAACAAGGAAACGAATCGTATATGGCAATACCAAACTTATTGAGGACCATACAAAAATATTTAATTCGTCCTTTAGCGTAGCTTATTTTAGAACTTCTATGCCACTAGGCACAGTAAAAAGTAAAATCCTAGTAGCAAACACGTTTTGTCAAACATACAACCCTTCCTAGAGTATCTCACTTTGACGAGGCACGTTGTAAACTACAGGCGCCACTTTCACTTACCAAAGGTGGAACTTCCCTGCTACGCAGGTCACATCTCCCCCAACGATGCTACTGGGTGTTATAAAATCTACGAACAACACACATCAAGTACTAGTAAGTTCTGAAAGCAATACCGCACCTACGTTGCCATGCATGGATACACTATATTCCAATAAGCTGGTGTTTGCTTCCCAAAGTAGGAAATTTTATGTTTAACATTGCATGTTGCTGCTGTGTTTAGTCTTGTTGGTGCCTAATGACATAGAAGCGTTAAGGTATTTTATACAACAGGACGATTTAAATAGATATCGTTTTCAGTACGTATTGTTTTCTTATTATATTGCACTTCATAATGGGATAATGTAGTCCCGAAATACGTTGTGGTAAAAACATCACACGGTTGACAACTGACGCATAAAATTCTCAACACCGATTCACGAGGCAGTTGTACGATGGCTTCACAACATACACAGTTAATGAAGTTTGTATGGCATATCTTTTCGTGGTCTCACCGCAGTAATGACTGAGTTGGAGGACTGCAAAACTGAATCCGACCGCACTACGAACCTTGTGTGATAGAGAACTCGCTGTTACTCATTTATTTCTTTTGTCTGTGTTCTGAGTGGTTTAATGTGGCCCACCACGACTTCCTCACGAGTGCGAAACTCTTGATTATACAGTGACACTTACACCCACATCCTCAATTATTTGCTGGATATATTCCAGTCTCCGTGCTCCACTATATCTTAGGTGTGGTTTCCCCAGTTTTAGAATTATCCATTATTAGTGTGTTGCTTGTGTTATACTTGCTTATGGGCACAACTTACAATCCAATATCTTCAGAATCCCTGCCTTACATTGCCTTAATGCATCTAGTATCTCCTGTCGCATTAAACATTTTCCAAGGAGTGTTCCAATCCACCTTGAATATTAGATGTTAGTTCGATGTCCTCAAATACTTTCTCTCTCTCTCTCTCTTTCTCTCTCTCTCTCTCTCTCTCCCTCTCCCTCTCCCTCTCTCTCTCTCTCTCTCTCTCTCTGAGTGGCTAAACGTCATCAGTATCTTGCCTATAGCTCTACAGACTATGATACTCGCATATCTGCGCAGAAGTATTTTTTCCTTTTCTTCCTCCCCTATTTGCTCCAGATTTCAGCACAATATGCCAGAAAAACGTGTCGTAAGTTCCATGACATTTCGTTGTTGAGAGACAAGTCACAGTGGTTAGCAATGCAGGACAAAGCGTCACTAATTGGGGAACGACTTTTGTTGTAATATCTATGACACACAAACAAAATATGAATTACAGACTTATTTTCTAACCAAGGACAATGTTAAGTCCCATAGTGCTCAGAGCCATTTGAACCATTTTAACCAAGGACAGAGACTTTACGCGCCGTGCAGGGGGTTCAGGTCTTTCAGAGAGCACCCGTTGTCACACCTATTCTGTATTGTAACATGATGTCACTTTTATCTTTTTTCGAAATTTTACTGCTTTCTTAAATATTTTGTACTTTATCGGTGATGTATTTTAGCGTACCTGATAGAAATGTTCTGAGTTTGTATGTAAATGTGAGAATAATTTTTTTGTAATCTTGCTTGGTCATGCTTATGTTATTAAAATAGTAAGGGATAGTGAAAATGCGGAGGCAAGTTCCGCAGTGGCTGGGAGGTAAAAACGCGAATAGAGAAAAGGTGGAACTGAGCATAGAGAGCGCGCTAGTTGTAAAACAAAAACTACTTGCCTGTGGTCTGCCTCTGAGGAAGACGTACCTGCAGCAACAAGCAGGACTAGAGTGTTAATAAATGATTGCGATTCTTAGCAACGTTGATCGTAATAACATGTTCTGAATAAATATTCCAGAGCAAAAAGGAGATTTGTAGAGCATGTAAAATGAACAGCTACTGTTGCTCAATCGTGGTCAGCATCGTCGTCACAACGTCTCAGTAATTGGCCTACCTACAGGTAATGGAATGGTTTTACGAGTCTAACACTGGAATGGACCAGTTCTTTGTGATGTATTCTTAATATATGTGTGGAAGTTAAATTATTGTGTCTGACCCATTTTATTATTCAGAGTCATATTATCTGAGTTGAATTTCCAGTTCCCCTCCTTTATGTAATCCGAGACGTTATTGGAGTGTAAATGCTTATTCACACAGTTATTTTAAGTGCGTTGTTATTGTGCTGATTGTTAAATGGAGCTAGTAATTTAACCAGAATACTTTAATTAATTCAAATGCTCCGTGCGATTGTAAAAGGTAACTACATCTTTCGCTTCTTTAAATATCTTTATCGAATATTTCTCACAAAAAAATTACTAAAAATAGTTTCGTTAGTATAGGAATCTGAGTGTGAAAATGTTGAAAAAGAAAGTAATTGACTGTGCAGAAAGAAGGTAATTGACTGTACAGTTTTAGGACCTAAAATCTTATCTCATCATCAGCCAAGTTTATAAACAATGAATTTTATAGCCAAATATTTTGTACAAGCGGCCCTACACTTCTAAACACCAAAAGCGTCTGTAAAAAAGCTATCAAAATTAAATAAGAGTTTAAGGGACCCACATATATTAGCAACCTTGCTCATTGTTACTTGATAGGAAGTCTTGGATTCTGTATTAATATCTAAAATACTTTTTGGAACGTAACAGTTTGCTATAACAGAATGTAGAAAGTAACATGCAAGTTAGTATGTCCTTCATAAAGCACCCATTTATCACTGAGAATATTTTGTTACAGACCATTATAAATGTATGGTACTGGTTTGTGTAAAAGTACGTTAAGATGGTAGAACAGAGTCAGTGAACCCATACGATTCTTTGCATGTTGCTTGTTACCAGACACAGTTTATGGCAGAACGCCTGGGCTGCGTAACTTACCACCTACTGCAGCTTAGTGAGACACATTCAGGCAGCTTCTTCACCTGCCTGTCTTCTTGTTCTGCTTAAAAACTTAAAGAGGATGCACTATGTAGAAATCATTCGACAGTGCTAAAGTCCTTGCGATTTGTGCTGTAGTTAAGTGCTAGAATTGAACTAGCGACCACATAGATTAATATCTGTACCATATGACTATTTTCTCTGTTTAGAGACCTCGTTCCGAATCCCCGTTACTGGCTAATATTGTTCAGATACATAGCTATAAAGGAAAAGAAATTTTGTCTGACTGCATTTATTCCATTAGTCACACGTCCTCGGTCAATCCAAAAATCGTGGGAAAAGGGTAACTTTCACCAAATTTACGAAAACAACACAGTTTTAGTAAACCTCTTAAGTGTAATATTTGGCGACCATAACAGGATATTTTTACAACAGTATTCATTGAATGCTGTTGCAAGAAGTCGGTTGTATCCTGAAATAAAATTGGATAGGAATATAAATTCAGTTCCCAGTACTATCATCGCAGATCAGAAAGCGGTACCATATCCCAATGAAAGACTAAAAGTGATTATCGATGTAACCATCATGCTTGCAGCAAATCTTATTTAAAATCCTGATTTCATCAGGGCGCCTCACATATGTGTTTGTTGTTGGTGGATACTGGCAATTTAATTGTAATAGTGTGATAGGTACTTGAATCAAAGGGTTTGATATGCTAATAATATACATTTAATTTATGAATAAATTATACGTAAGGGCCAAGTTGTTCCGAAAGAGAAAGCAGGTTACCACCAGCGTAGTGCTGGACAGTACTGATTGAATTAATGTTAAAGTTGCTGCCAGAGTTAGCTGCTTAATTCATCCATGGTTTCTTCAAAATATTAAAAAAGGAAATAAACGAACCAAAAATACTGTGGAAGGGTAACTTTCAATAAATTTAGGAATACAACACTGCTCTAATAAACGTTGTTAGTGCTATATCTGGTGATAACGGCACGACATTTTTATGACAGCCGTTGCCAGAAGTTGGTCGTATTCTGAAATGCAATTGGATACATAAATAAATTCAGTTCACAGTGCTATCGTTGCAGATCAGAAAGTGGTACCATGTCCCACCGAAACACTAGAATCGATTATTAATATTTTTTATTATTATTTTGAGCTTTTCCTCATTACAGAGGCTTCTCTTCAACATAATAATTTACTCGGAAATATATCAATATATTTATCAATATAATAATCGATTTATAATAATAATCAATAATAATCAATAATAATAATCAGTTTATCAATAGAATAATCAATATCAATATATTTATCAATAGAATTGTCGCAACTGCAGCGAACATCAATTTAAATCCTGATTTCGTCAGAGGGTCCTGACATAAGTGTTTATGTTTGGAGGACGTTGGGGATTTAATTATAATGGTGTGATAAGTGAAAGAGTTTACATATATTAATTCATAACTAACACATTGAAAATATATTTTTTATACATTGATTTTATAACACAAACTTAAGACTAAATTATTCAGAAAGTCAAACTAGGGTCGTTCTTAGCGTATTGTTGGACAATACTGGCTGAATTGACGTTGAATTTACTGTCGCACCTGGCAGTTTAATGCAATCATTGTTTCTTCAAAATATTAAGGATGAACAAAGTGCAAAACATCACTATGAAGACCTCAAAGAAATAGTTCATCAGTCCAAAGGCGATACGTGAGTGGTGCTTGATTAAAGTTTTCTGCCAAATTTAACATCACAGAAAAATATAGAAATATGCAAACAGCTGCATGAAGCGCACGTTACAGTAAGAGATTACCAGAAGATGAAGCATAGGAATGTAACCATCTCTCCTCAACAGCTGAAATTTCTCTCATCACTCGATCGTATTTCTGTGCGGATAAACAGTGTCTGCAGTGAACCTGCGTGATGTCGCAATTCACTGTGCTGCAGCGAGTGACAGTGCAGGCTGACTTAGGGCGGGCTGTTGCTTCTGCAGCTGCCGGATGCACTCATCTGCTCAGATGCGATCGTGAAAAATTTATCTAAATCAAGAGCTGTTGAATCAAACTCTGGCGATTCGGCCGAAGTCCAAATCTGCCTACCAAAACCTCAGAGATGCTGGGAGTAACGCCTAGGACGAAGTCTCCACGAGTCTCCTCTGCAGAACCGCCTGTCGCTTCCCTACAATCCTTGGTGTTCATGTTTGGCGCACTTTATTCGGCCAATCAAAGAAAAAGCCTAACAGTCCCTCCAACGATGGGAACGGAATAGAGCCCGCTGTCTCGCATCAACAATTTAGACGCCAGAAAGCCAATCAGAAACGTGCTTTCGCACCTGGGAAAAGTCCGAAAGCACGTTCTCACGGCAAGCCAAATGTTCTGGGATTTATATGATTTTAAATATTTCCGGACTGTTCTTCCAGCGGCAAACTGAATTGGAAATTCTTCCAGGCGCCGCTGTGGGGCTCTATCAGAACTTAAAGGGCTGTCCGGCAACAGGACGAAAGTGTCGTAACCCTCTGGGGCAGGTTAGGAAGATGCTTCCGCCTCTCCGAATTCCGTAGATTTCTGTTCTGTATTGTGTGAAAAGGAGTTTGAGGCCTCCCGTTATGTGGAACCCTTTTGGTTGCCGGAGCCCCATACTATGGCTGGCCAGCCCGCACTCGTTTTTACGTCCACTAGAAAAGCGAACTCTGTTTCTGAATTAGCTTACTGCACCCTTGAGATCCTCCAGAGCTGTACGTTTACGTGAGCGGGAAACTACAAGACAAAGGAGTCCTTGTAAACTGAGGTACTGACAGTTTTCTCCAGTATTAGAACAGAGTCGAACTAATAAAGTGCATTGCCGCCCCTGACCACTCATATACATCGGTCAGCCAAAACATTGCCCACCGCGACCTTTGGTCCGCAACTCGTGGTCTAGTGGCTCTGGATCACGGGGTTCCGGGTTCGACTGCCGGCCGGGTTGGGGATTTTCTCTCCCCGCGGACTGGGTGTTTGTGTTGTCCTCATCATTTCACCATTATCGTCATCATTCGTGACAATCGATTGGATTGTGTAAAAAATTGAACTGTGTAGAAACTGGGACTTTGTACGGGGGCTGATGACCACGCAGTTGAGCGCCCCATAAACCAAACATCATCACCATCACAGCGACCTCTGATGCCGCCAGGTTGTGTTGCGGGCACGTGACGCGGTAACAGAAGCATATAAGCTTAGCAGACACAAACAGCTGAGGATCACCCTAGCGAAGATACGGGCTTCAAATGGGAAAATCCACTGAGATAAGCAACTTTGACAAAGGACACATCATTATTACGTAGAGCCTTTGAAGATCAAATGTTCACGTCCTACTGCCGAGAGCATCTGCGGAGAAAGGTATGACAGTGAAACTACTGTTGTTGTTGTTGTGGTCTTCAGTCCTGAGACTGGTTTGACGCAGCTCTCCATGCTACTCTATCCTGTGCAAGCTTCTTCATCTCCCAGTAGGTACTGCAGGGCCGGCCGAAGTGGCCGTGCGGTTAAAGGCGCTGCAGTCTGGAACCGCAAGACCGCTATGGTCGCAGGTTCGAATCCTGCCTCGGGCATGGATGTTTGTGATGTCTTTAGGTTAGTTAGGTTTAACTAGTTCTAAGTTCTAGGGGACTAATGACCTCAGCAGTTGAGTCCCATAGTGCTCAGAGCCATTTGAACCATTTGAACGTACTGCAGCCTACATCCTTCTGAATCTGCTTAGTGTGTCCGCAGCTCGTAGTCGTGCGGTAGCGTTCTCGCTTCGCGCGCCCGGGTTCCCGGCTTCGATTCCCGGCGGGGTCAGGGATTTTCTCTGCCTTGTGATGACTGGGTGTCGTGTGCTGTCCTTAGGTTAGTTAGGTTTAAGTAGTTCTAAGTTCTAGGGGACTGATGACCATAGATGTGAAGTTCCATAGTGCTCAGAGCCAATCTGCTGGTGTATTCATCTCTTGGTCTCCGTCTACGAATTTTACCCTCCACTCTGCCCTCCAATACTAAATTGGTGATCCCTTGATGCCTCAGAACATGTCCTACCAACCGATCCCTTGTTCTAGTCAAGTTGTCCCACAAACTCCTCTTCTCCCCAATTATATTCAATACCTCCTCATTAGTTATGTGATCTATCCATCTAATCTTCAGCATTCTTCTGTAGCACCACATTTCGAAAGCTTCTATTCTCTTCTTGTCCAAACTATTTATCGTCCATGTTTCACTTCCGTACATGGCTACACTCCATAAAAGTACTTTCAAAAACGACTTCCTGACACTTAAATCTATACTTGATGTTAACCAATTTCTCTTCTTCAGAAACGCTTTCCTTGCCATTGCCAGTCTACATTTTATATCGTCTCTACTTCGACCATCATCAGTTATTTTGCTCCCCAAATAGCAAAACTCCTTTACTACTTTAAGTGTCTCATTTCCTAATCTAATTCCCTCAGCATCACCCGACTTAATTCGACTACATTCCATGACACTCATTTTGCTTTTGTTGATGTTCATCTTATATCCTCCTTTCAAGACACTGTCCATTCCGTTCAACTGCTCTTCTAAGTCCTTTGCTTTCTCTGACAGAATTACAATGTCATCGGCGAACCTCAAAGTTTTTATTTCTTCTCCATGGATTTTAATACCTACTCCGAATATTTCATTTGTTTCTTTTACTGCTTGCTCAATATACAGATTGAACAACATCAGGGAGAGGCTACAACCCTGTCTCACTCCCTTCCCAACCACTGCTTCCCTTTCATGTCCCTCGACTCTTATAACTGCCATCTGGTTTCTGTACAAATTGTAAATAGCCTTTCGCTCCCTGTATTTTACACCTGCCACCTTCAGAATTTGAAAGAGAGTATTCCAGTCAACATTGTCAAAAGCTTTCTCCAAGTCTACAAATGCTAGAAACGTAGGTTTGCCTTTTCTTAATCTAGCTTCTGAAATAAGTCGTACGGTCAGTATTGCCTCACGTGTTCCCATATTTCTACGGAATCCAAACTAATCTTCCCCGAGGTCGGCTTTTACCAGATTTTCCATTCGTCTGTAAAGAATTCGCGTTAGTATTTTGCAGCCGTGACTTATTAAACTGATAGTTCGGTAATTTTCACATCTGTCAACGCCTGCTTTCTTTCGAATTGGAATTAATACATTCTTCTTGAAGTCCGAGGGTATTTCGTCTGTCTCATACATTTTGCTCACCAGATGGTAGAGTTTTGTCAGGACTGGCTCTCCTAAGGCTGTCAGTAGTTCTAATGGAATGTTATCTACTCCCTGGGCCTTATTTCGACTTAGGTCTTTCAGTGCTCTATCAAAGTCTTCACGCAGTGTGATATCTCCCATTTCATCTTCATCTACATCCTCTTCCATTTCTATAATATTGCCCTCAAGTACATCGCCCTTGTATGGACCCTCTATATACTCCTTCCACCTTTCTGCTTTCCCTTCATTGCATAGAACTGGGTTTCCATCTGAGCTCTTAATATTCATACAAGTGGTTCTCCTTTCTCCAAAGATCTCTTTAATTTTCCTGTAGGCGGTATCTATCTTACCCCTCGTGAGGTCAGCCTCTACATCCTTGCATTTGTCCTCTAGCCATGCCTGTTTAGCCATTTTGCACACCCTGTCGATCTCATTTTTGAGACGTTTGTATTCCTTTTTGCCTGCTTCATTTACTGCATTTTTATATTTTCTCCTTTCGTCAATTAAATTCAATATTTTGTCTGTCACCCAAGGATTTCTACTAGCCCTCGTCTTTTTACCTACTTGATCCTCTGCTGCCTTTACTACTTCATCCATCAAAGCTACCCATTCTTCTTCTACTGTATTTCTTGCCCCCATTCCTGTCAATTGTTCCCTTATGCTCTCCCTGAAACTCTCTACAACCTCTCGTTCTTTCAGTTTATCCAGGTCCCATCTCCTTAAATTCCCACCTTTTTGCAGTTTCTTCAGTTTTAATCTGCAGTTCATAACCAATAGATTGTGGTCAGAGTCCACATCTGCCCCTGGAAATGTCTTACAATTTAAAACCTGGTTCCTAAATCTCTGTCTTGCCATTAGATAATCTATCTGAAACCTTTTAGGATCTCCAGGGTTCTTCCATGTATACAACCTTCTTTCATGATTCTTGAACCAAGAGATAGCTATGATTAAGTTGTGCTCTGTGCAAAATTCTATCAGGCGGCTTCCTCTTTCATTTCTTAGACCCAATCCATATTCACCTACTATATTTCCTTCTCTTCCTTTTCCTACTGTCGAATTCCAGTCACCCATAACTATTAAATTTTCGTCTCCCTTCACTATCTGAATAATTTCTTTTATGTCATCATACATTTCTTCAATTTCTTTGTCATCTGCAGAGCTAGTAGGCATATAGACTTGTACTACTGTCGTAGGCGTGGGCTTCGTGTCTATCTTGGCCACAACAATGCGTTCACTGTGCTGTTTGTAGTAGCTTACCCGCATTCCTATTGCTTTATTCATTATTAAACCTACTCCTGCATTACCCCTGTTTGATTTTGTATTTATAACCCTGTATTCACCTGACCAAAAGTCTTGTTCCTCCTGCCACCGAACTTCACTAATTCCCACTATATCCAACTTTAACCTATCAATTTCCCTTTTTAAATTTTCTAACCTACCTGCCCGATTAAGGGATCTGACATTCCACGCTCCGATGCGTAGAACGCCAGTTTTCTTTCTCCTGATAACGACGTCCTACTATTAGGCGCTAAATAGTTGAACGTCTTGATAGAAAATGAGGTACGGACCATTGTCTGCTCTGTACGGTAGAACAGATGGTGATCTGTGGCATCTGTCGAAAGAGCACAATGCTGATGAAAGCACAAGTGTTTTGGAGCACACCGTTCATTGTACAGTAATGAAGATTGAGCTCCGCAGCAGACTACCCCTACGTGTTCACATGTTGACCCAGCGACATCATCGATTACGATTGCAATTGGTACGGAACCATCGGGACTCAACCGTCGATCAATGGGATCTAATTTTCGTTACACTGGTTAGATAGTCGCCTGCACAAACGACGACTCGAAAGGTGAAGCGCGCCACCGACACAGGTTGGTGGGAGAAATTATCCTGCGCTTGCATGGGACCTGTCGTAGCAATCGAAGACAAGCTTACAACTGCGAACCACCTGCATCAGTTCATGCTTGATGTCTTCCCCGACAGCGATGTCATCTTTCAGCAGGATAATTACTCGTGTCTGAGCCAGAACCGTATGACAGTGGTCTAAGGAACATTATAGTGAACTCACGTTGATGTCTCGGCCTCAAAATTCACCTGATGTAAATCCAATGGAAAACAGCCCATTATCTGCGCGCGTTGCATGATCTGTGAGTAGAAACCAAATGCCACATACCTCCAAAAACCGATCAACAAACTGTCGGATCCCTGATACGCAGAATCAGAAATGTACTTCGTTCTAAAGGCGGACAAACAAGCTATTAAGCAGATGGTCGTAATGTTTTGGCTCATCATTGCAGTTAAGTGCGAAAACTGTTTGACCACAGAATACAAATATAGTCTGAATCAAAAGAAGGGATGAAGGTGATAGGCAAGATTTGTGCATATCATTATTTAAGTAGGAATAAAGATCTGAGAGGGCGACCTGACACAAGCTGATGTCCTACATCACCCCATATTTGGTCTTAAAATTGTTCATCAAGAAATATGTTGAGATGTCACCCAAAGAATTTTTCTTAATCTGGTAAGCAATAACATCGATAAAATGAAGAAATGGGGTTTTACTGAACGGAGCGATAGTGAATGCGGTTATCCACTTTTAATTGTAATCAAGAAAGACAGGGGGGTTCGACTCGTGTTTGATGCAAGGACATTATATAAAAATCTAAAAAGAGAAATTCACAAATCTGAATGCATTGATGAGGTGTTATAGGCGCTTAATATTGTATATGCCATATGACTGTGCTTGACCTGGTAGGTGGCTATTGGCAAGTTCCTTTAGCTCTGGATCCATGAAAACAGCTACCATACTGAATGGTCTCTGAAGCTCTTCACACTGGAGAGTTGACTTTGAAGTTTAAAAAAATGCAAGTTTATTAAAAAGGTGATCAAGTTTCTCAAGCAAATAAGTACTATGTCTGCGATGGGCAACGACCCACAAAAGTTGGATGCCGTAAACAATTGCCCACCACCTAAAAATGAGAAACAACTCAAGGCATATGTCGGACTTTCCGGATTCTGTCACAAATTTGTGAAAGGGCATACTTTTAATAATTCGTATACGAGCAGTCTTTTAAAAGGAATTAGAGCCTTTGTATGGATGGTGAATTTCAATGTGCTTTTGAAGAACTGAAAAAAGGAATTAATAAGAAACAATATTTTGTATCAGATTTATCCTAACAATTTCGTATGAGTACCGACAGCAGTTTTTACCCTATAGGGAGCGGAATTTTCCAGATGAAACAAAGACAATGGAAACATGATCATTGACTAGAAATCAAAAGCTACTCAGTTCCAGGTTCCAATCTCACAACTACTTCAATTTTGAATAAATATCATCAGCAATGGCAGTCGAAGACATTTGGCAAAACAACTCGCCCTCGTTCTGCCAACGGCTCTATCAAAAACGGCAGAGGAGGGAACAGAATGTCAGAACACTCTCTTGTCCTTAAGGTGGGAAACTACCCCTAAAAGAGCGGAAGAATCAGCAGGATCAGTGGCCTGATGGTGCAGAATGCAATGGAAACCGTTGCATTAAAGACACATAGTAAGTTTCAGCAGGACATATGGCCTGTGAACGAAAAATTGTCATGATGTTCTTGCCACTGCAAAAGATTCTTGAATAGTCCCCATTCAGATCTCTGGTAGTCTCTGGGAGGTGACTGCCAACGGGATGGTGACCATGAGATAAAGGCTGAATTACCAACCAAAGGGTAATGTTCAACGAGTAGGAGGTGCTATAATATTGTAGGGAAGCTAGAAAATCTGGAAGGGGTAATGTAAATGCTTAATCTAGATATAGATTGAGGTCCCTGACGTGAAATGGAAAGAAGACAAGGATATCTCGCCTTATGAGTATAAGGTACTGTCAACAGCAGACAAAAATGGTATAACAGGAGTAGGAAACCTGATGAATAGGAAGGTAGGGTAAAGAGTGAATTGCTGTGAACAGTTCAATGATAGGTTTGGTCCTATCAGAATCGATAGCAAAACAACACCGACAAAAATAGTACAGCTATACATGCGGGCATCGCAAACAGAAAATAAGAAGGATACAATGGTATTGAAGAGGTAATTCAGTACGTAAAGGGAGACGAAAATCTAGTAGTCATGGGGGATTGCAATATGCTTTTGATGGAAGTAGAGGAAGAGAGAGTTGTGGAAAAATATGGGCTTGGTACTAGGAACGAGAGAGGAGAAAGACTAGTCGAATTCTATGAGGAATTTCAATTAATAATAGCGAGTGCTCTGTTCAATAATCAACAGATGAGGAGATATGATAGGAAAAGGCCTAGAGTTACGAGAAGATTCCATTTACATTATGTCAAGGTGAGTCAGTGATTTCAATATCAGATGTTGGATAGTAAGGCATTCCCAGGAGCATATGTAGATTCGTATTTCAATTTAGTAATGATGAAGAGCAGACTGAACTTTAGGAGACTCTTCAGGAAGAATCAAAGTGCAAAGAAGTGTAATACGAAAGTACTAAGGAATGCAGAGATACGCTTGAAATTCTCTGAGTTTATGCTTGTAGGTACCGCGAGAAAGGAAAGCTTTTAGCCAGTTCATTTGAAGAGGAGTGGTTATCTCTAAAAGAAGAAAGTACAACAACGTTCACGGAAATTCCGTGACACAGAAATACAAGTTACTTAGGACCGAAATGATTAGCAAGTGAGGGAAATGACTACTTGAAAAATGCGAAGAAATCGAAAAATAAATCATCACCGGAAGGACTGACTCAGCATCCAGAAAAGTTAAAATTAAATGGAAGGGTGGTAACATTAAAAATGCAACGGTAATTCCATTGTTAAATGTGCTGGAGAGAGGAGAAAGCTGGGAAGAGTAAACTGAAGAGGTTTATGACGAGGAGGAATTGTGTGATGACGTTATATAGGAAGGAAAAGGAGTTGGCATGGAAGTGATAAGGGATCCGAAATTACAATCACAATTTGAAAGAGAGTTGGAGGGTTTAAGATCAAATAAGGCATATCCGAATTTCTAAAATCATTGAGGCAGTAACAACAAAACATTTGTTCACACTGGTGTGTAGAATTTACTAGTCTCCAGTTTATCTACGGTAAAGATGCAAGCGAAATAAATAATTTAAGATTCGTGCAACTGGTAGGATTTGAAGCTGGGTCTTTTCGCTTAGAAGGCAGAAATGCTAGTCATTATACCACCACCCTTCTCATACGTCGCGACGAAACTTTAATTATAAGATCTATAAATCACCTAGACCTGAGGTACAGAATTTCCCCATTACATCCAACACTGGGGTGCTATTCCAATAATGCCAGAGAACCTCGACAATAGTGACGATGTAAGAAGAGGAAAACTATGTGCAGATATGAATAGAAGATTGTGTTGGGGAGGGCATTCGACTTGAGTAGTCTGTGGAGAAATGTTTGCTGTACTGATGTGGTCGTGTTATGACTAGTATTCCCATCTTGTAAACAACAAGTCCCAGGTTGAACTTCCAGCTTCGGCACAAAACTTTCATTTATTGCTTTGGCTTCCATCGTTATCGAAGCATTTGAGATGTGGTGGTACAACCGTATTTTGAAAGTTAGGTGGAGCGGTAAGTTAAAGGTTTAGGAGGTTCTGCGTGGAATCAACAAGGAAAGGAATACATGGAAAACACTGAAAATAAGAAGAGACACGATGAGAGGACATGTGTTACGGCATCAGGGAGTAACCAGAGCAAATTGTAGAGAGTAAAAACTACAGAGGTCGCAGAGATTGGAATACATCTAGCAAACAATTGAAACGCATGTTATAACTGCTACTGCTAGAAGAAAAGAATGGCGGACATGAAGGACTCTTGCTGGGGGGGGGGCATCAAGCCAGGAGGCTGATGACTAAAACAAAAAATAAGAAAAGATAGGCCATCAGAAAAGCTGCATAAAACTACTACGTTAGTAAGCAGAACTATGATCAGCTATGAGAAAAATGATGCAATATCTACAAATAAACTCTTGTTATTGTCTGGGATTCTAAGAAGTTCAGACATTATTTTTGGGGTGATAAAGTGACTATTTATATGTATAACAAAACCCAACATTTCTGAAAGACTGTCGCCTCTTACAATGAAGATTTACCCACTGGACGCTATTGTTGTAGCAGTTCAGTTACTAGATATAATACATTAAAGGCACATTACATTAAGTGACTGA
The DNA here is from genome assembly GCF_021461395.2 of Schistocerca americana. Lineage (NCBI taxonomy): Eukaryota > Metazoa > Arthropoda > Insecta > Orthoptera > Acrididae > Schistocerca > Schistocerca americana. The sequence continues at coordinate 274,602,107 of NC_060124.1, read as the reverse complement.
TGTTTATTTGTATTGCCTGAAAATTCTACTATCATACATAAATTAAATGATGATGACGGTACATTTCTAATGCTTTATTTGAAAGAGAAAATATTTGTTACAATATATGCGCTAACAAAAAAATGACAGAGATTGGAAATTAGTCAGAGTAAATTATGACAATAAGTAATTTAATCTTCAAAAGAATTCTGTGCGAGATCCAGATAAGGAAGCGTAGAGAGGTTGTTGTCCATCTCAATTTGAAACTAAAATTGTAGGTTACGCCCATTTAGCGTATGGGCATTGTGGAAGAAACAAATGCTCTAAGAAAATTTGAAATGTATTATTTCTTAGCAATATATCAAAGCAAGTGTGAGGTCGTTTAAAATCATGTGACATTTGCCACAGACTTAAGTGAGCAGACAACGTGAACAGATATAAAACGGAGAGTACAAAGCAGAAAGATGCTGTATCCGTTGACATCTACAGCCAGTAGCCCAAAACATCAAAAAAATTATATCTGTATAGTGATGATACTGGACGTTTCCATGAAATGTGTTACACTATATCCAGTAAGGACAGTCACAGCGAAAAAGTGTTTAGTAGAATGGGTGACTTAGCTTTTCAAACAACAAAAGCCAAAATTCGTCTTATCCAATAATGGGCCGCAATTTATTTCAAAAGTAACGGAAGGAGGCATGGAACATAATAGTGTGCGAATAATACATACTATGCATACGATTCAGCAAACAGCCCCTTCCACGCTAAATGCACGGATTTGGTAGGCTACTTGGAGTATACTACCATCGCAATCACAGGACGTGGCGCAAATTAGTACCTGATTTTGAGAGCATTACGAATTCGTTGGTTCACGAATCTACTGGATTTAGTCCAGAAGAAATTTTGTCAGACGTATAGTTTAAAAGTTTGATAGAGGAATTGATTGATATCCCACACAGTAAAGAACTGAAACTGGATATAAAGAAAGAACTGTTAAGAGAAAGAATGCTTAAATGAGCAGAAGCCAGAGGCAAACGGCATGATAAAAGTCTCAAATCAGAAAATGTTAACGTTGCCGACCTTGAATTGGAAAACATATGAGTAGTCTATAATGAGTAATGGAAAGATTTTCCAATGTAAGTACAAGTATAATTGACTCTTTAGTCCAAAGGATTCCTTACACTGATGTGTACCAACTGATATACCCATATACTGGAAAACTGATATATATCCAGAGCACAGTTGATTTGAAAGCACAGATGCCTAGAACAGTATAAAAAGTTCCTACAGTGGAAAATAACAAAATAGAGAAATGTGAAGAGGTTATAAATTTAAACTTGTTACATTATCTCGAAACGGAATCGACAGTGTCTTGAAAGGAGGATATAAGATGAACGTCAACAAAAGCAAAACGAGGATCATGGAATGTAATCGAATAAAGTCGGGTGATGCTGAGGGAATTGGATTAGGAAATGAGACACTTAAAGTAGTAAAGGAGGTATGCTATTTTGGGAGCAAAATAACTGATGACGGTCGAAGTAGAGAGGATATAAAGTGTAGACTGGCAATGGCAAGGAAATCGTTTCTGAAGAAGAGAAATTTGTTAACATCGAGTATTGATTTAAGTGTCAGGAAGTCGTTTCTGAAAGTATTTGTATGGAGCGTAGCCAGGTATGGAAGTGAAACATGGACAAGAAATAGTTTGGACAAGAAGAGAATAGAAGCTTTCGAAATGTGGTGCTACAGAAGAATGCTGAAGATCAGATGGGTAAATCTATCACTAATAAGGAGGTTTTGAATAGGATTGGGGAGAAGAGGAGTTTGTGGCACAACTTGACTAGAACAAGGGATCGGTTGGTAGGACATGTTCTGAGGCATCAAGGGATCACCAATTTAGTATTGGAGGGCAGCATGGAGGGTAAAAATCGTAGAGGGAGACCAAGAGATGAATACACTAAGCAGATTGAGAAAGATGTAGGCTGCAGTAGGTACTGGGAGATGAAGAAGCTTGCACAGGATAGAGTAGCATGGAGAGCTGCATCAAACCAGTCTCAGGACTGAAGACCACAACAACAACAACATTATCTCTGTAATACTGTAATTTCTGGAACTCGTAATAAATAAGTATTTCATCTGCGCTAAAGTCTGTCTTGTAACTTTCAGATCCTAAAGATTATCCTTTCTGTAAATAGGACGCATTAAAAGTGCAAAGATAATTAGTGAACTACATAAAGTCACCAGCAGCCAAAATAGTGATGTATATAATAAAAAGGATATTGCTTTAATTGACTACTAAAATTGGTATTAGCAGCCATTTCCCTACAAAATAAAAGGAAAATAACAAATTGCTGAAGCTGTGACTAGCATATGGGAACCAATGGAGAAATATCTGAGAATCTCATAACAATTTTCCAATGCTACAAATTCAAATATGAATATGCTGTTTGGCATTACTTTTCAGATGCTGAAGTATCACTGCTTGTTCTCACGACGGGTATGTTAATCTCTCAGTTTCATGCCAATTCTACTGCAAAAGCTGATATTTTGGCTGAAACAGGGATTTTTTAAATATGTGCATCTTCGAAGCAGCCTCCCTCAGGATATGTTAGTGTTAGAGAGGGGGGAGGGGTGCGGGAAGCCTGTGTTAATCCTGGTGGTGCAAAAAGCTTTCACTTCCAGCATTTGGCTGGCAGGTGTAGGAGAGTTGGTGGCGTAAATAGTCTGATCACCAATCTTTGCGCTTATGTCCCGGTTTATATACCAAGCATCTCCACAGTGTCTCTTGACGTGAGGGAATGAGACGCTGTTAATACTCCACACGCGCGAGCGCGCTCACACCCTCCCACCTACCAACCCTCCCAGACACTCACACACATACACACACACACACACACACCCACACACACACACACACATACACACACGCACAAATACATACACAAGACATATACCTGTAGTATTACAAACATTGCAGTGGAGCACTGTGCTAATAAATAAAACAAACAAAATAAATACAGAGAGGGAATGGTTTTGGTGCAACCAAGTAGAGCACTTGGTGCAGGACTCGCCAGTACCGTGTAAAAAGTGTGCTCAGAGTCGATGCCATGCAGGCACAGGCCGTTGTATTGGTCTACGGGGTTTAATAAAATGTTGCAGTAAGCTACATAGGTACAAAGAACGTAGCTGCGAAGAAACCATGGTAACAGAAGAAATACTTCAGTTGATTGATGAAAGTAGGAAGTACAAACATGTTCCGGAAAATCAGGAATACAGAAATACAAGTCGCTGAGGAATGAAATAAATAGGAAGTGCAGGAAAGCTAAGACGAAATGGCTGCAAGAAAAATGTGAAGATATCGAAAAAGATATGATTGTCGGAAGGACAGACTCAGCATACAGGAAAGTCAAAACAACCTTTGGTGACATTAAAAGCAACGGTGGTAACATTAAGAGTGCAACGGTATTTCCACTGTTAAAGGCAGAGGAGGGAGCAGATAGGTGGAAAGAAAACATTGAAAGCCTCTATCAGGGTGAAGATTTGTCTGATGTGATAGAAGAAGAAACATGAGTCGATTTAGAAGAGATAGCGGATCCAGTATTAGAATCGGAATTTAAAAGAGCTTTGGAGGACTTACGGTCAAATAAGGCAGAAGGGGTTGATAACATTCCATCAGAATTTCTAAAATCATTGGGGGAAGTGGCAACAAAACGACTATTCACGTTGGTGTGTAGAATATATGAGTCTGGCGACATTCCATCTGACTTTCGGAAAAGCATCATCCACACAATTCCGAAGACAGCAAGAGCTGACAAGTGCGAGAATTATCGCACAATCAGCTTAACAGCTCATGCATCGAAGCTGCTTACAAGAATAATATACAGATGAATGGAAAAGAAAATTGAGAATGCGCTAGGTGACGATCAGTTTGGCTTTAGGAAAAGTAAAGGGACGAGAGAGGCAATTATGACGTTACGGCTAATAATGGAAGCAAGGCTAAAGAAAAATCAAGACACTTTCATAGGATTTGTCGACCTGGAAAAAGCGTTCGACAATATAAAATGGTGCAAGCTGTTCGAGATTCTGAAAAAAGTAGGGGTAAGCTATAGGGAGAGACGGGTCATATACAATATGTACAACAACCAAGAGGTAATAATAAGAGTGGACGATCAAGAACGAAGTGCTCGTATTAAGAAGGGTGTAAGACAAGGCTGTAGCCTTTCGCCCCTACTCTTGAATCTGTACATCGAGGAAGCAATGATGGAAATAAAAGAAAGGTTCAGGAGTGGAATTAAAATACAAGGTGAAAGAATATCAATGATACGATTCGCTGATGTCATTGCTATCCTGAGTGAAAGTGAAGAAGAATTAAATGATCTGCTGAACGGAATGAACAGTCTAATGAGTACACAGTATGGTTTGAGAGTAAATCGGAGAAAGACGAAGGTAATGAGAAGTAGTAGAAATGAGAACAGCGAGAAACTTAACATCAGCATTGATGGTCACGAAGTCAATGAAGTTAAGGAATTCTGCTACCTAGGCAGTAAAATAACCAATGACGGACGGAGCAAGGAGGACATCAAAAGCAGACTCGCTATGGCAAAAAAGGCATTTCTGGGCAAGAGAAGTCTACTAATAGCAAATACCGGCCTTAATTTGAGGAAGAAATTTCTGAGGATGTACGTCTGGAGTATAGCATTGTATGGTAGTGAAGCATGGACTGTGGGAAAACCGGAACAGAAGAGAATCGAAGAATTTGAGATGTGGTGCTATAGACGAATGTTGAAAATTAGGTGGACTGATAAGGTAAGGAATGAGGAGGTTCTACGCAGAATCGGAGCGAAAGGAGTATGTGGAAAACACCGATAAGGAGAAGGGACAGGATGATAGGACATCTGCTAAGACATGAGGGAATGACTTCCATGGTACTAGAGGGAGCTGTAGAGGGCAAAAACTGTAGAGGAAGACAGAGATTGGAGTGCGTCAAGCAAATAATTGAGGACGTAGGTTGCAAGTGCTACTCTGAGATGAAGAGGTTAGCACAGGAAAGGAATTCGTGGCGGGCCGCATCAAACCACTCAGTAGACTGATGACAAAAAAAAAAAAAAATGCTAAAGGTTCTCGCATGGGCTGACTTACTCTTTGTGTGCACTACCGTGGATCACGAACCAGTCTGCGCGCTGTTAATCTGTGGTAGTAATAGGTGACTTGTGGTTTGGCAATGGTACAGTGAAGTTTCCCGTGTTTTTAAGTTACCCAGAATACGGAAGTCGAGTACGCTGTGTCGCGCTGTGAACAGTTGGCCATTATCAGTAGTGAGCAAGGTTTACTCCTCCAGCTTGTTATTCAGGGGCTCTGTTCGCCTATTATATTCACTGTTATCAAAGAACTGAGCACTGACGTGCTTTTTGGTCGCGATTTCCTTAAGCACACCATGTGCATCTTAAGTCACGTCTAAAAGGTCATTTTTTAGAAATTCAGGTCTGTGGAGAAAAATTTTGGTGGAGCCAGTGGCAGAAATACTGGGTATGTTCTGCAGAGGTAGAACAGTCACCGTTTGATATATACCGTTTGAGTAAAAACAAGGAATGTAGCTTGGTGAAGGGGCTGTGACGGTATCCAGAAGTATTTATCGATAGGCTCAGCTCACTGACAAAATCCAGTGTAATATCTTGCTGACCAAGCAACGCTGAAGACGAGGGAATTAAGGAAAACTGTTGATAAGCTTTTGGCTGATGGCGTAATTCGACCATCGGTTTCGCTCTACGTATCACCTATTGGTTTCCAAACCCAGTGGGGAAGGGTAACACCCAGACGTGTAATATAGGCCACTGAATCATAAGTTTATACGGGGGAATCCGTGTCATGGCCCAACCTTGCTTTACTTGGTTTTCAGAGCACAATATTTTACCATTCCTGACCTGAATAAGACCTACCACCAGGTGCCTCTCGCAGAGGAGTCCAATCCCTTTACTGCACACTGCACAGACTGGAAACTCCTTGAATATATATGAAGGCAGTATCTGTTCCCGATAGAACAGATAACATTGATGACCGTGCAGCTTCTCTAGCATTAAATAATAATTAAATCGACACCCTAGTTGCAAGCAGAAGTTGATATACATCTTTGTGGACATGTTGAAAATGTGTGCCCCGACCGGGACTCGAACCCAGGATCTCCTGCCTACAGGGCAGGCGCTCCAGCCATCTGAGCCACAGAAGGCCCGGAGGATAGTGAGCCTGCAGGGACTTAACCCGTGCACGCTCCCCGTGAGACCGACATTTCCATAGTGTCCACACCACCACGTTCGTAGTTTGCCTAATAGATGTTTGCCCATCACACTCATTACTCGTGGCAGATTAATCTACCAAGTCTGTATCTGTCCTTTCGGGAATAGATACTACCTTCATATATAGTTAAAATATGGCTACCCAGCCACTGACCTTCTTGTCCGGATGCACACGCTATGCCCCAACTCCTACGGGTCTTGGTAGGTTCATCTGCCACGAGTAATGAGTGTGATGGGCAAACATCTATTAGGCGCGCTATGAATGTAGTGGTGTTGACATGTTGGGAATGTGGGTCTCATGGGGAGCGTGCAAGGGTTAAGTCCCTGCAGGCCCACTAACCTCTGTGCTTTCGGTGGCTGAGATGGATGGAGCGCCTGCCGTGTAAGCAGGATATCCTGGGTGCGAGTCCCAGTTGGGGCACACATTTTCAACGTGTCCCCAACGATGTATATCAACTCCTGTTTGCAGCCAGGCTGTCGATTTATTTATCATTTCCTTGAATATAATCGCATTTCATTCATTTTGGCTACTGGAGCAGCCATATTGCCATATTTAGAAGATTATGAGTTGGCTGGCTTAAAATTTAAGTGTGTATGCAGCCAGCTAGATGGTGTGAATACTTACTGCAAAACCTTCAGGGAGCAGTTGGGCCATGTGGGACCAGTGCTTCACTGTCTTCGGGCTGACTGAACAAATCTGTACGATCAACCCGGTGCGAAGAGAGATCTCGTTCCTGGGTCGTCTCGTGTCTCGTGAAGGTGTGAGGGCCTACTATGATCGAACTAAGAATATTTATTTGTTTCCTGGCTAAAGAATGAAAGACAGGTTTAGAGAGATGGTGAATTTTTTTCACAAATTCATTCCCAGATTTGTGCAGCTGGCTGACCCCTTTAATCTACTGCAGAGGGTGAGCATTATCAGTCGAGTGATACCTGATGGGCATACTTCGATCCACTGAAGGAGGCATCGGCTAGCACACCCATCCTAGCTTTATTAGATTTCGACACAGAGTTTATCTTGTAGACAGGAACTTCAAATTCTGGTGTTGCGGCTGCCAAGAGATGTATGGAGAGCAGGATCCTATCAGTTACGCCTCCAGGTCTTTCTAAATGGTGGAGGGCCAATTCTCGGTGTACAAACTGGAGGCGCTAGCCATATTACTTCAATTAGAAAGATTGATCTTGAACATAAGTCATTCCACTTACAGACCAACAAGCAGACCTTAACACAGATGCTAGCTTGGCCACAGAAGACGGAGAGAATAGCCCAAGGGGTTGTGAGAAAAATGGTTCAAATGGCTCTGAGCACTAAGCGACTTAACTGCTGTGGTCATCAGTCCCCTAGAACTTAGAACTACTTAAACCTAACTAACCTAAGGACATCACACACATCCATGCCCAGGCAGGATTCGAACCTGCGACCGTAGCGGTCGCGCGGTTCCAGACTGTAGCGCCTAGAACCGCTCAGCCACTCCGGCCGGCTGGTTGTGAGAATATCCGCCTTCTGTGTTGCTGTATGAATACATATGGTTAACATCGTGGCTGACGCCCCTTAGCCAAATGTTTCAACACGAATCTGAGGCAGCGGTGCCGTAGCGAGGCAAGGAAGAAATTGCTTTTGTGTGCACGGTCCTAAGTGTAGTTATTGGTTTCATCAATTGATGTTCTTAACCGGTTATTGTCTGTTTATGCTCTCGCTGCAAATAGTGTTTTAAATTTCGTTAGCTTTGCCGTGGCAGGAATTTATCATTGGGCGTTATGAGGTTTGTCCCAGTTGCTAAGTGTAATTATTTGCTTGAATCCTTGATGTTGTGTACCTATGCAGTGAAGTGACAAAAGTTATGGCATATCACCTAATAAAGCGTCAGTACTCCTAATCTGTGGAAGTATCCTACAGAAATACTGAACCATGCTGCCTCTACAGCCGTCCATAATTGTGAAAATGTTCCCGGTACACGATTTTGTGCACTAATTGAGGTCTTAATTATGCCACACACATGTTCCATGGGATTCATGTCAGGTGGTCTGGATGGCCAAATCATTCTCTCGAATTATCTGCAATGTTCTTCAAACTAATCTCGAACAATTGCTGCCCATTCACATGGCTGCAAATGGTCTCCAATTAGCCGACACAGTCATTTCCGGTCAATGATCGGTTCAGTTGGACCAGGGGATCCAGTCTATTCTATGTAAACACAGCCCACACCTTCATGGAGCCATCACCAGCTTGCACAGTGACTTGTTGACAACTAGGGTCCATGGTTTCATTGAGACTGCGTCACACCTGGCTGCGCCCCACTCAAGCCCTACCATCAGCTCTTATCAACTGAAATCGTGACTCATCTGCCCACGTCACGGATTTTCAGTCTATGGTCCAACCGATATGATCAGTTCATGAGAGGCGCTGCAAGCGATTGAAACCTGGTAGTAAAGGAAGGCAGGATTCGGTTACGATTGTCGACGGGGCCTGGATTTTCTTTTAATCACACACAATTTGGGTAAATCAACAACAAAATAAAATTGTGGCAATAATTTAAGAATTTTTTCACGGCTGAAGGCCTTAAACGCCAAGAATGGCAATTACTAAAAAAATTAACAACATACACAAAATAGAGACACAGCAAATAATGTTTTGAAAACAAGCCAACGTGGTAGCAATTTTAAAAAGAAAATGGTTCAAATGGCTCTGAGCTCTATGTGACTTCACTTCTAAGGTCATCAGTCACCTAGAACTTAGAACTACTTAAGCCTGACTAACCTAGGAACATCACATACATCCATCCCCGAGGCAGGACTCGAACCTGCGACCGCAGCGGTCGTGCGGTTCCAGACTGTAGCGCCTAGAACCACTCGGCGATCCCGGCCGGGCGCAATTAAAATTTTAAGGTAAGTAACCACAGTCATGGTTGTAGGGCTTTAACGCCAAGAATGGCAATTATTAAAAAAAATTAACAACATACAATAAAACAGCAAATATAGTAACAAAGGTTGATTCAAAACGACAAGCAACTGATCACCAACCAGGTAAGACAAATGATGGTAACTTGGTAATACAATAATAAAATAGTAACACAATAAAAAAACACAAGGGACAATCACAGACGGTGCTCCAGGATTCAGCCTCTGAGTAGGTCAGGCCAAAAAGACTTCCGCGAGCGATTAGAAAGGTAGCCAAGAGTTGCATTCACACCACAAGATGGTAACTCAGATTACTGGCACTCTAATGAGTGACTAATGATAATCTTGGTGAGGCTACCTGACGTCCAATAAACGAAATGCAAAGATGTAAAAATACGCCAAAGCCTGTACCAGCAGTCTGGACTCCGCCCACAGAACACTGTGCTTAGAGCGCCCTTAAAAAGAAAGGAATCACTACTACCAAGGCAGAAAAATCTTCAACCAACCTACAATCAAGAAAGCTGTCACACTTACACGCCTCACCGGACAGCGACGGCAAGGCAAGGAAACGTACACTGCCATTACATACACTAGCCCAAAGGGCAGATAACTGGGGCGTTAGCGGTCGCCAGGAAGGAAAAACCAGCTGGTTGAACTTAACAACTGTAACAAGCTGAAGGTAGTAAATAGTAATTAGAAGCCCAGGAAAGCTAATCAGATCCGCCTTCCCCAAGCACTCCACTCGCTGCTCTTTGCCTTGGCGACACTACGAGCAGCAATACGAACCCAGTGGAGAACCGCGGGATTTCACAATGGTGGTGGTTTGTCTACTCGAATTGAAATGCCCTCACCTGGAAACTTGCTGGGTCCGATCTGGACGACGTCGTGCACCCTCGCGACCACAACCCTTCGATCCGACAGTCCATGCACGCCACCAGTGGTCCAGGCGTGTTCTCGCTCTGTGCGGACCTGGCTACTCCAGCGTCGCCAAGCGAACTGCTCACTCACACGACACAGAAGAACAACGACGTCACCCCAAAGACAGGGCCACAGTTACTACATATCGATAACGCCGCTGCTGCCACTAGCGGACAGGCAACACTCGCATTCTGTTATTAAAAGAAGGTCATCGGGCACTGCGCTGTCCATCATGAGAGGTAATGCATGAAATTTTGTATTCTCTGCATACGCTGGACACTGTGGACCTAGGAATATTGAATTTCCCTAAATGAAATGTCGCAAGCGTCTAACTTCAACTACCATTCGCGCGTTCAAAGTCTGTTAATTGCCTTAGTGCGACCTTAATCACGTCGGAAACCTTTTCGCAAGAATCACTTGCGTACAAATAACAGCTCCGCCGACGCCGTGCCCTTTTATATCTTGCGTACGTGATACTACAGCCATCTGTATATGTGCATATCGCTACCCGACGACTTTTGTCACTTCAGTGTAACAGCCTGTTAACAAGTAACGCCGCATGCTGCATAATTTGATTTTTGCCAGCCAAGGTACTCGATTTTTCTTATCTTTCTATCACCTTGAATCCATGCATTTGAAGGACTGTATTTAATGATGTGTTGAGTCCTTGCCTTAACTGCCTTATTCATAAGTCATCGGTGCTCCCATTATCGAATTGTGTATTTTATCAATGGAAAGAGTTTAATTCTTTCTGATAATAAAACGATGTTCAAATATACTTTATTTTGTAGTACCAGTACCTTTCCACTCGCCCACCAACTCCCAATCACTTCACTTAAAACTTGTACATCTACATCTAGTACTACATGATTGCTCTATGATTCACAGTTAACTGCCTGGAAACGGTTCATCTCTACCATTCTGCTCTCCAACAGCGAGCAGGAAGAACACTTAAATCTTTCTGTGCAAACTCTGATACCTCCTATTTTATTACGAAGATAATTTCTCCTGTTGTAGGAGAACGGCAACAAAATATTTGCACGCTCTGATGAAAAAATTAGGTTCAGACGCAGTGAAAAACGCCTTTGTTTTAATGACTGACATTCCAATTCGTATATCACATCCATGGCACTTTCACTCCTACTTCGCAAAACACTAAACGTGCTGCCTTCCTCTGAACTTTTTCGGTGTCCGTCAATCCTATTATATGTGAATATCACACTGCACAACAGTACTCCAGAAGGAGGACGACAAGCACAGTGTAATCACTCTCTTTAGAAGACCTGTTACAGTTTCTCAGTGTTCTGCCAATAAATCGCAATCTTTCGTTTGATCTGCTCACTGCATTATGAGTGTGATCGTTTTATTTAAATTATTCGAATTTGTGATCCATGAGAATTTAGTTCAGCTCATAGTCTGTAGATTTATGGACGAGGCTTCTTTGGAAAGTAAAGTCCGCTCGCCCGCCCGGTTAGCCGAGCGGTGTAATGCACGGCTTTCTGGATTGGGAAGGAGCGCCGGTCCCTTGCACGAATCCGCCCGGAGGACTTGTATCAAGGTCCGGTGAGCCGGCCAGTCTGTGGATGGTTTTTAGGCGGCTTTCCATCTGCCTCGGCGAGTGCGGGCTGGTTCCCCTTATTCCGCCTCAGCTACACTATGTCAGCGATTGCTGCACAAACAAGTTCTCCACGTATGCGTACACTACCATTACTCTACCATGCTAACATACTAACATAGGAGTTACACTCGTCTGGTGTGAGACGTTCCCTGGGAGGGTCCACTGTGGGCCGAACCGCACAATAACCCTGAAAGAGTGGTTCGGTGTGGGGCGGCGGAGGGGTGAAGTGGACTGCGGTAGTCGTCGTGGGGTTGTGGACCACTGTGGCCATGGCGGGGATGGAGCGTCTCCATCGCTTGTAGGCCCCCGGTTAACATACAATACAATGCAATACAAGGTCCGGTCAGTTTCGAAATGCAAACCACAGTGACAATCCGATGAAACTTAGCGCACGTGTGTTGCGCAGTGTTTCTAGTATGCCAGTCGATCACATCCAGTTATATACGTGAGGCTATTACCATAGGTACCTAATTTGATTAGAAGTTTCTATAGAACAATAATCCGTTTCATATGCTAGAAATTTTCTAAATTTTCTCCACGGCCTGGTTCGAATCTTAAAGCTTCAACTTCAGGTACCACCAAATACACACATCAAAAAAGGTTTGCATCACCCCGGTTCCCAGAACTCCTGAAGACAGACGTTAACTGTGGACATTGTATAACAGACACAGTCCCTTTCAGAGATGTCACTAAACCCTCCCAAAGATGAAAACAACCATGCATGAGCAGCGCCTATTAGACGGAGGAGGTCTGACAGCCGATCTTTTACAGTCTAGGAAAGAGGTGTAGGACTCGTGTTGTTCGTAGTTTATGCATGCCTAGAAGGTCAATACTGCGGTTCGATCGCGTCCGCATTGTTACTTTGTGCCAGGAAGGGGTCTCAACAAGGAAATGCCCAAGCGTCTCAGAGTGAACCAAAGAGATGTTGATCGGACATGGAGGAGATACAGAGAAAAAGAAACTGTCGATGACATGCCTCGCTCAGGCCGCTCAATGGCTATTACTGCAGTGTATGACCGCTACCTATGGATTATGACACGGAGGAACCCTGACAGCAATGTCACCATGTTGAATAATGCTATTCGTGCAGCCAGAAGACGTCATGTTACGACTCAAACTGTACGCAATAGGCTGCATGATGCGCAACCTCACTCCCGACGTCCATGTCGAGGTCCAACTTTGCAACCAAGACACCATTCAGCGCGGTATAGATGGGCCCAACAACATGCCGAATGGACTGCTCAGGATTGCCATCACGTACTCTTCACCGATGAGTGTCGCATATGCCTTCAACCAGACAATCGTCATGGACGTGTTTGGAGACAACCCAGTCACACTGAACGCCTTAGACACAGTGTCCAGCGATTGCAGCAAGGTGGAGGTTCTCTGCTGCTTTTGGGGAGACATCATATGTGGCCGACGCACGCCGCTGGTGGTCATGGAAGGCGCCGTAACATCTGTACGATACGTGAGTGCCATCCTCCGACCGATAGTGCAAGCATATCGGCAGCATATTGGCAGGTATTCGACTTCATGGACGACAATTCGCGCTCCCATCGTGCACATCTTGTGAACGACTTCCTTCAGGATAACGACATCGCTCGATTAGAGTGGTCAGCATGTTCTCCAGACATGAACTCTATCGAACATGCCTGGGATATATCGAAAATGGCTGTTTATGGATGCCGTGAACCACCAACCACTCTGAAGGATGTCGTTGTGGAGTGGGATAATATGGACCAAACGTGCCTTGATGAACTTGTGGATAGTATTCCACGACGAATACAGGCATGCATCAATGCAAAACGACGTGCTACTGGGTATTAGAGGTACCGGTGTGTACAGCAATCTGGTCCACCACCTCTGGAGGTCTCACTGTATGGAGGTACAACATCCAATGTGTGGCTGTTATGAGCAATAAAAAGGGCGGAAATGATGTTGATGTTGATTTCTATTCCAATTTTCTGTACAGATTCCGGAACACTCGGAACCGAGGTGATGCAAAACTTTTGTTGGTGTGTGTAATTACGAGAACATAATAAATGTGCGGTGGTCGTACCAGACGGTCAAACAAACGCACGGGAGTGTAAAACAAGCAACAACCACCACAGCACCCGTCCAGACAGCACGACGCAGGGGTGTCTAGTGCAGATCAAGTATTTTGATTAGAAGCCGCTTCTTGAAATCTAAAGATATGTAATCAATCTGACGTCCTTGTCGATAGCACTCGTTACTTCGTGAGAATAAAGAGCTGGGTGTTTCACAGTAACGATATTTCTTGAATCTGTTTTGGCTGTTTGTCAATACGTCATTTTCTTTGAGGCAATTCATAATGATCGAGCACAGTATACGTTCCAAGTTCCTGCTACAAATCGACTTATGTGGTATGAGCCTCTCAGCGGTTTACTTCTATTTCCTTTCTTGAGTATTGGTGTAACTTTCCAGTCTTTGGCTACGCATCTTTCAGCAAGCCAGCGATTATATATGATAGCTAAGTATGGCGCCATATTGCATGAGCATACCCTGAGAGGAATCTGAGCGATACATAATTTGGACCGGGGACCTAGCCTTTCTCAAGTGTTTCAAGCTTTTCGCTACACCGACGTTATGTAGTTTTAAGTTATTCACGTTATCAGTTGCTCTCGATACGAATTCTGGAATGTTTTCTTCGTCTTCTTTTCTGAAATAATTTTGGAAACCGTGTTTAGTAACTCTGCTTTAATGCCACTTTCATCAATAACATCATCATTCTTATCGTGCCGTGAAGTCTTCGTGCTGGTGTACTTTGCATACGACGCGAATCTCTTTAGGTTTTCTGCCAGGTTTTGAGACAGAGTTTCATTGCAGAAACGGTTAAGAGCACCTCACACATTATTTCGGGCTGACTTTCGAGCTTCTGTAAAGCCTCGTCATTTTAAATTTGACATACTTTTTTCTTTGATTTTGCAATAGTGTGTACCATGGAGGATCATTACTGTTTCTTATTAGTTGATTTGGTATATATTTCTGAACTACCGGCGATACGATTTCTTTGAATACAAGTCGCCTCTGGCATACGCTTATACAGAGTGGAAGGAAAGGATTCTGTCTGTCAGGAAGGTGTGAAACGAATTTTTAACTTTTTCTTTTCCTTAAAAAAAATACATGTATTTTGGGTTTATTTTTGATAGTTGTGGATGTTACGGTATTCATTCTAGCTACAACAATCTTGTGGTTACTAATCCCTGTATTTACCCTCATGCTCCCTATTTGGTCAGATTTATTTTTGATGCTAAGAGGTCAAGTATGTTTCTGCAACCATTTATACGTCGACTGGCCTTCTGAACTAATTGTTGAAAATATTTTTTTAACAAAGCATTCAGTACGATTTCGGTTGAAGTTTTATGCCTACCGCCGAATTTAAACATATATTATCGCCAACTTATCGAGGATGAATTGAAGCGACCACCAACGATAGTTGCACGAGTGGGGTACTTTCTTCAAATGAGACTCAAGTTTCTTTGAACTGCTCAAAAACTGTATCCTCTGAGTCGAGGGGTCGGTAAAAGTTCGTCAAATATAACTTCTACCCACACTCACAGGAATTATTTACTTCAGTTTCGCTACCATATACTTCTTCTGACAGCAATAAACTCCCCTTCACAAACTGTATTTTATTTACACTTTCTGAACACGGTTAAGTCTTCCTAAACATTTCAGGTCACCTTAGTTCCGGCTTTAGCCAACTTTCACTACCCGTAACAAATTTTTCGTGGGGTGTATGTGGCGATTATGCCACATCTCTGCCTACATTTTGTTGTCTCGTTTTAACGTACAGTATTGAAAGATTTTTGTCGCTGGAAGCTAGCAAGAAGGTAGGTTCATTCGGCGTACTCATCCCACCATGCTCCAGGTGCTCTTAGAGCATGAGAACGGTAAATTGAGTGGAAGAAGCTTATAGTGTTGGAGCACAAAGAGACAGCGGCGATTCGCCAGTGAGTCTTGGACGCCAGAAAACGTGTTTTCCATTATTTGTATTTCATGTTTAAATGTTACCGTACATCTCCTACTGTGCCGATGACGTTACTTGCGCTGAAATCTTGTTAACAATAACTTCTATAATTTTAAGTTCACATTCAGAGACTAATTACAAAAGTTGTTTAATTTTCGTAGGCAGTGGCTGATACCAATAACCAATCGCAACCGCGCAACGAGCGGAAAGTCGCCAAACTGTTAAGGTAGTTCACACTACTGGTCTACGATGCGCTTCTGGGGAGTGCGATTTTGTGTGAAGATACACTGACTTGTTAAAAGTTGCTTCGCAAAACGAATGTGCAAGATCGTGCTGAATATTTTGTTGTGACTGTTTACAGTGCTCTGGAAATAACCAGAAACACGAAACTCTGCTATATTAGCAGTGGTCTGCCTCTCGGAATCGTTTGCTCGCTTTTGTAATTCTGTCAATAAAAGGAGAGTCAAGTTGTAACGCCGGAAATGCATATCCTCCTATTTCCATCTATTGTACTATAAAATTTTTTCCTTATTTTGTTACCTGAGGATATGACATTTCTGTGTCTTTATATACTGTAATGTATAATTGGTTTGTTTTGTAAATATTATTTGTATTTTTACGCTGGGTCTGGACTAGGGAAAACTATGCTATCGAACGATTACATCGATAGGTCGTGTGGAGAACCAAAGTGTTTAGGATCTTTGGTAGTGTTAACTCTGTCGCGTGGAACGCGGGCAGAGAGGAGTCTGGCTGGAGTAGTGCAGTGGAGCAGGTGTGTTGTGTGGCGCTCCCGCGAGTTGCCGCGCTTTCGGGGTTTGGCAGCATGTAATTGCGCTCGACTTGCTATGATAGTTTCTGACACGGTGTCGCGGACGGGAAGCATTACCTGGCGCACATCAAGAGCCCGTTTCGCCTGGTGACCGTGTCGAGAAGAAGGCGCGCCAACATCCAGCTTCTGCAACAGCGACGGCCGACAATGAGTGACTGTCGCCACCTCCCCGATCGACGACTTCAAACCTTCAATCAACCAACAAGGAAGACTGGAAGCACGTAAAGTTTTAGAACTGTATGGCAGACCTCAGCTTTTAAAATTGTTCCATTCACAAAATTACAGCAACTTAGCATGAACCTTTGTTGCTCATTGTCCCAGTTGCATTACCAAGCAGGGTCCCTTCCTTTTCCGGAATGAACCCGAGTGTCGTTGAAATTCAAACGCCAGCAGTAAAGTAATTTCATTCCATTTCACTGCTTTAATTTTAAAGTTCAGTTAAAGTATTCATTTCTGGCTACAATATTTAGACTACACAAGCACAAACTAAGAGTGCGAGTTTTGTTACCGTATTTTAGCTTACCTGTGACTGCAGCTCAGCTTGGTACGTACTAAATTTTACTATTGTTAATTGTTCAGAATCATTTAATTCAAGTTCAAAGTTAAATCTCTTATTTCTAAATTGCGTAGATTCAAGTAGCTTTTGAAATGATTGTTGAGGTAGCGCAAGACTAACATTATTTTATTGAATTTCGCAGTGCTTCAGAAACAAAGTTCACTATTAATTTCAGACACTAAATTAACTTTCAATTTTCCGGTTTTATTAATTATTTTGCTAAATTAAGTCAGAGCGTAGCGAAATTTATGATTTCTGACAAACATTCAGTTTTCAGACAACACGTGTCAACCTTCAGTTGCCACACTTTTAGTGCTAATTATATCTGCAATAACATTTCGTTTTCAGTTATTACAGTAGTTGTCCGTAGGACTGGCAACCGTAATTTTCCCCAAATCTCAAATATCTAATTAACGCCAATTAATTGATAACGTAACGACTGCACATTCACTTTCTTTACTAATTTTACCCTTTTCTCAAATTTAATTTCCACCAATTTCATTTGCATTTTTCCTTTCATTTAGATGTAAATTTTTCCTCCCTCTTTACCGACAGAGTAACTGCGGTGAGCCCGCATCTCGTGGTCGTGCGGTAGCGTTCTCGTTTCCCACGCCCGGGTTCCCGGGTTCGATTCCCGGCGGGGTCAGAGATTTTCTCTGCCTCGTGATGGCTGGGTGTTGTGTGATGTCCTTAGGTTAGTTAGGTTTAAGTAGTTCTAAGTTCTAGGGGACTGATGACCATAGATGTTAAGTCCCATAGTGCTCAGAGCCATTTGAACCATTTGAACTGCGGTGACGATTGCTTTTCCCAAATTTCCATTAGGTGCACGCGGTTTAATTTTTCACTTAGGTCGACAAGTGAGGGGGAGGTTACAAAGTGGCATCCCAACACTTCGTAATATCAGTCAGTAGTAGCACTGAGGGTTTTCCCTTTTGTCACTTCGTTATGCACTGATAGCTGCATGCGTTAGCGCCCTCTCTCGGCGGAAATGAAGCCAATCGCGACGCCAGTGACGGGAAATCCTTATATTGCAAGAGGTAAGAAAATTCTCATGTTGTGCTATGACAGTGGGAACAGATGTTGTTCCGGCGTAACATCAAGCGCCGGCACGACGATCAACAACGGAAGAGCAAAGAGGGCTGTGAGACGACGGCAGACGGCTGACAGACCCGTCTCTAGGGCGACACCTAGATAGGAGCGGCATCTAGGCAGAGAAAATATAAGCGCCGCGCCGCCTCGCCGCGGCCCGAGTTGAAATCTAGCCGATCTACGAACTCTACAGCAGTGACTTACGAACAGTGTTACTGAACTTGTATATACTGAAGAGATTGCTTATGTTTCATGTCGCCCATTGCTAGCGACAGTGCAAATTTGTCGATGTTAGGTACTGTCATTAATCTTACTGTAACAAACATCTGTTAATACCGTTTGCTTGAATTGATGTCTAGCGACCCGGGAAATCAGGCTTCCTAGGCACGCTGTATTAGACGACTACGCAGAACACAACAGATGTTGCATTTGGAAATTCACCGTGTTTGTTGCACCTGATGTACGAGGGTCGCTCCGAAAGTAATGCGTCCTATTTTTATTCATGCAAACTACAGGAGATCCAAAATCACAACAGCACACCTAAATAGAAGAATATATCAGTTACAAACTGTCATTTTTAAATATAGTCACCACGATTCGTTATGCTGTTTTGCCAACGATGAACCAGAGCCGGCCGCTGTGGCCGAGCGGTTCTAGGCGTTTCAGTCTGGAACCGTGCTGCTGATACGATCGCAGGTTCGAATCCTGCCTCGGGCATGGATGTGTGTGATGCCCTTAGATTACCTAGGTTTAAGTAGTTCTACGTCTAGGGGACTGATGACCTCAGATGTTGTCCGATAGTGCTTAGAGCCATTTGAACCACTTCGATGAACCAGAGCCTGCATGCCGCACTTGAAAAAATCGGAGCCAGCTGATACCAACCAGCTTTGACAACAGCATCCGAGTCTTGAAGATGTTCGCCACGTAGTCCATCTTTCAGAGGCCCAAAGACATGGAGGTCTGAAGGCGCTAAATCGGGACTGTACGGTGGGTGTGATAAGACAATCCAGCCGAATTTTGCAATGAGTTGAGTGGTCAGAAAGCTGGTGTGGAGCCAGGCGTTATCATGTTGCAGGTGAATGTTGGTCTTCTTCTCTGGCACTAAGTTGGAAATTCGGGCTTTCAGCTTAGTCAGTGTCATCTTGTACTGTGCTGAACTAAAAGTTCCTTCAGGCTCCAAGACATCCAAAAGACCACACCCTGGCTATCCCAGAAGACCGTGCACATCACCTTGCCTGCTGACGGCTGTGTCTGGAGCTTCTTCTTCGACGGAAAATTCGCATATCGGCATTCTGTCGACTGTCTTTCGGATTCTGGCTCGTAGTGGTGACTCCACGTCTCATCTCCGGTGATGACTGTCACCTTGAGCTTCATACTGGTCCATCAGGTCCCAACAGATTTCTATTCGATGTGTTTTTTGTTCTTCTGGAAGCATCTGCAGGACCCGTCTCGCACACATTGCGGTGACAAAGATATTCCAACATTGTTTCCGAGGCATTACTGCCGACATTCAGCTTTCCACACGATGCTCTGGTCGTTATCCGCCTAAGAGCACTGATGAACTGAGCAAGACCATCTTCATTGCAAGGGATGGCAGCTGTGTACGGTCGACTAGGCCGTGGCTTTTCATGCACACCTGTTTCACATCTTGAAAATACTGTACCCATCACCTCACATTGCTCACGTCTGTAGTATCGTCTCCATACACCTTCACCAAGAGTCGATGGATTTCAGACGGCGCAATTTCTTCAACAGTAAGGGATTCAATTTTTTTTTCCTTTATTGTATTTCAATGCCCCATATGGGGCAGGCTGGCAGCAGCATAGGCGCCACTCTTCAGCCGAGAGACAGACATTGAGTACAGGACATGAAGGCATTTAAAGAAACAACAGAAAGGAGGAAATACGGCGAAACAGACATATAAAAGGGAGAAAATAATGGAAGACAGCGTAAAAAAAAGGTGGTGACTATAAAATTGTGATAAAAAGCTAAAAACTGTACACAAAAAGCCACACACTGTGACAGTTACAAGAAACACAAGTCAAAGCATGGCCGGAGCATGAATGTAGCAATGGATGGCGTAGCACGTAAGAATGACTTACAGTAACACTATGTACAAGACCAGCACACAATTAAAATCACAGCTCGACGTCATGGGAGAACAGCACCAAACACAACTCTGACATAGCACACTGATGATGATGAGCGAACTGAGAGGATCTGCCAGGGGGGGAGATGAGGGAGAAGGGTAGGATAGGGGAGGAGAGGGGGTGAGACAAGAGGGGAACGCGCCAAAGGGCACAGGGGAGGGAAGGAATTGGGAGGGAAACAGTCGAGGAGGAGGTGCAGCGACCCAAGGGGGGAGGGGAAGGATTAAAAACCGCTCTGGGAGAAGGAGGGGAGAGGAAAAGGGGGCCTCTGGAGAGGGGAGGGGGAGCCAGGCCAGGCTGCTATTGGTAAGAAGTGTAGATGTCACGGTGAATGGGGAGGTGCTCCCTGATGAAGGAGATGGAGGGTGTGGAGGTGGAGAGAGGGAGGGATACAACAACAGAACAACAGGCAGGGGGATGGAGAGGAAAGAGGAAACCAGAGGGTGAGGAGGATGAACCCTGTGGACAGTGTAAAGGATGCAGCGATGTTGGAGGAAAAGGAGGAGGTGGGGAGGAATTCAATCGCACACAGCTGTTTTATACGCGGATCCATACCAGACACCATTTTGGAACACTCCGATGCTAGTGAAACTACCGCAGAACAACAGAACCAGGTGCAAATTAAAGAGGAAAGTCGAAGTATTAACACAACACCAGCCACATCTGGCGCAGATATCCAAAGTCACCAGAAAAAAAAAAATAGAGGCATTACTTTAGGAACGAGCCTCGTATCTTTTCAGTGGAGAGTTTTAGTAACCCACCGTGTAGCATATTAGGGTTATCATTTGCATTTACCATGAAACTGCTAATGGTTTGAACATTGAGTGCCTTAGTTATAACACTATGCATCCCCTGCAGTCCCCATATTCGTCGCACAATTCCAGCTTGTAAGCGAGGCTCTCACTACGATTTTGTTAGATATTGTTAGATTTATACAAGCCTGACTTCCTTATTACTGACACGTGAGGAATAACAATTTTTCCTGCACAATAGATTTGGTCGAAATATAGCTCATGACTCGAAAGCTAGATGTGTAGTGGACACTTTCCAAGAAGTAGAGAGCCAACGGATGGAGACTTTAATGTTACAAGTGGTATACGGGTCAGGTCTCATAAGCCAAACTTGAAAACGCTGGTGCAATAGAAGTGTGCCACAAATATCCATCAACTTAATACTGGCACGGAAAATAATTCTGACTTAATTTACAGAAAGCCTCGGGCATCTTGTTGCATTTCGTGCCACGACCTTGGCTATTGACTAACACGCAACTTGTAACTAATGCATTCCCTTCTGTCACGCCCATCGCCTGCTTAGCATTCTCCAGCTCATTACATATCTAGTTTAATGTTATTGTTTCTTTGTCGCTCCGCCTGCGTTTGGCGGTCATTATCAACATCTGCAGCAGCTCGGTCAACACCGTGACGACACCACTAAGGCGTATAATTCATTAAAACGACTAGTGCCCAGCCTAGTGCATAGCGTATTGTGTAACCACAGTCCCTATTGTACTCCGTTCTATAATGAGCAAGACGGCGTATACCTTCGCTATCCGAACGGCCATCAGCACTACAATAGCATTCGGCTCTCTCCTCGTGTCACAAGCCTAGATGAGCGATTATCATATGAACAATAGCTCGTTACGATCTTCCACGCTTGCGGGCGGTCTCTGAAGCCACGAATAATCTCAAGTTGTAATGTTTCATGCTGATTATTATCATAGGTACATTTAGCAATGCGTTTAGAAGAAGTAAAATTTAAATGTTTGTTCCACTTACACCTAAACAAGACGAAAGACACGGGAAGCTGCTGCTCATATTTAAATGTAACAGAGAACTGTCAGTGTTGACCACGGTTTAATTTTTCCGAACAAACAACCGGTTTCAGCACTGCAGCCAATATTCAGTATTTTTGATACATAAATAGTTGTGTTCCAATAAACAACAGTTTTAGCGGCTATCAGCGAAATTCTTCCTAACATCAGTTCCATGAGACTTCTAGCTGACGTTACATAGCTAGAAAATTGTGATTGGCAGTAGTCTATAAATGTAAAAATAATTCACTGTATTGCGCTTCAACAGTCAGAACGGCCGAATGCCGTATGATTAAAATTAAGATTTAAAACAGTCTTGATCGCATTTTTTTTTTTATTGGACTAAGCGACCGGTCTCGACTCTTTCATAGAGTCATCTTCAGACTCCAGAGCGGTGGATGGACACTGCCAGAAGAGTTGTTACACGAACGTCGAGGGCCGACGGATCTCTTCTGGCAGTGCGCATCCACCGCTCTGGAATCTGAAGATGACTCTATGAAACAGTCGAGACCGGTCGCTCACTCCAATTAAAAAAAACTGCGATCAAGACTGTTTCAAATTTCAATTTTAACAAATTTTAAGATCGCTGACTATGTTTTCAAAAAATAAAAAAAAAAGCCGTATGATTTGACGATTTTAGAACTATCACTGGATGGAGTCTCGTCCATAAGATGCGCTGACGGAAAAAATCAAAACACCGAGAAAGAGTTGTGCGACGTAAACGAAAGTCGGTTGGCGTGTCTCTACATCTGAAAGATGACCTTGAAAGGCGGCTTTCATTTGTGACATTCATTTCGCAGATTATTCTGCATGTTTGAAGTAAATAAACCCATATAAAGATTAATTAGTCTTCTTAGGTGGATTAGAAAGAGAGATACGTGATGATTAAACACATGTCTGAAATAATACGGGCTTTGGTAATGATAAAACTTAGTTGCATGCTGTAGGTGTAAGCAAAGTAAATTTGCCAGTGGAGGCGAGCAGTGGACGGGCACCCGGCGAAGGCCGGCGAGCGGCGGAAGAGCATTGTGCAGAGGCCGGGGTCCCAGGGGATGCGGCCAGTGACCGGCAAGCATCAAAAGAAAAGAACGCCGCCGGGTGCCAGGTGAGAGAGAGAGGGGAAATGTCGAGCAGACAGAGAGCGTACAACGTACGCGCTAGTGCCGCCCAGTCGCGCGTTGTTTTAGCGGCAAATGGGCTGACTCTGGTTGGGCTGTTCATAAGAAAGTGCGGAAAACGCTGAGGGTCAACGCCCGCTGTTTGGACAGAGAAATTTTTGGATAGGTGGAGATATTGTATCACTCCGCGAGGGAGATGTAGGAAGCCTTTGCAGCGTCGGGATTGGCTGATTAGAGTTTGGCGGCGAGATTGTCGCAAGAGCATCGGTCAGAGCGAGGGAGAGGGAGAGCGTCTTGTGCCGTGAAAGCGGACAGTCGCAATGTTGGGTAGCTCTGAGATAGGGACTTATATTCTGAAGACTGTGCTGTGTATGATCTAGAGTCTGCAGCCACAGTAGGACATCGGCGTCCATGATAGGCATTGCACTGACTACTAGTATAATTGCAGCTGATTCCTCCTTATAGGCTGGCAGTCACCATTGAACGTAGTCAACCAGTGCACAGAGCTATCATACTGGTATCGCACGTTAGTACAAGACACACTGGGCTGCACCTTAAAGGTTGTTGAGCCGGTCTTGAAAGCGTTGTATACCATTTAAAGGAAATATAGGGCTTGTGGTATTAGCAGCTTCTGAGTAGTTTATTCTGCTCAATATATTTGAGAGACTGATCTTAATTCAGTGACTTCGCAGCTGCAGTCGTCGCCCCAGTAATATCGACGGAGTCAGCACTCTGGTAGACGGTATTGTAAAATTTGCAGCAGCGGCAGTAATGTTCAGAAACAGTTGTTGGATAGTGTTCTTGCCATCCACTGAGCATCCGTGCAGTTTTGCTTACGATTCGTTATTGGTTATTTGTCTTTTTGCATGTTGTTTGGTTTGTTTCTTGGTGGTGGTGTGCGAAGTACGCATTATTTCAGACACAAAAGGGATTACAGGAACGCAGTCAGATCGCATTTACCATTTGCTTATCCAGGGGCATAATTAAATCTAACTTCGGATCAACTTAACATCATGAGCTGAGAGCCAATCTTACCAGTGTAGTATATCTAAGAACAGTGTACAATTTGTTTAGTTTGTTTTCATTCATGATTTGTTCATTACGATCTAATTTCTATCATGAGATAATTTACAATAAATACAAGTTACTTACAATATCGCTTTTGATTCAGTAGTAGGTGGTAGTTAGCCGTCACTGTCACATTAATATACTTGATTTTTGTTTAATAGCGGCCACGGCCCCAATAAGAAGCCTTCCAACCTCGAGTCAGATTTCGCAGCAGTCGCATAAGAGCGGCGCTGGAAGCTCCACAAAGAGGGTCAAATCAGGTTTGCTTTAAATACACGCTGTAATGGTCGTGAGTGTTTGTTACCTTTGACATTGGACGCGGTGAATTTCTGTAAGTCAAGAATGACTTTAAGGTGACAAACAAGCCATTATCAGCATCTCACTGAGTTCGAACGAGATCGTGTAACAGAGAAGCTGCCGGCTGGGGTGGCCAGCGGTTCTAGGCGCTACAGTCTGGAACCGCGCGACCGCTACGGTCGCAGGTTCGAATCCTGCCTCGGGCACGGATGTGTGTGGTGTCCTTAGGTCAGTTAGGTTGAAGTAGGACTAAGTTGTAGGGGACTGATGACCTCCGAAGTTAAGTCCCATAGTGCTCAGAGCCATTTGAACAGAGAAGCTGGATGTTACTTCTTCGATATTGCAGAAAGACTTGACAGGAATGTTGCCAATGCACATCATTGCTGGCAGCAGAGGTCACAAGAATGTACCGTCGCAAGAAGACAGGGCTCTGGACGGTCACGTGGCACTACCGAGAGGCAACACCATCGTGTTCGGCGTATGGCTCTGGTGCATCTGCAGCAGCAATTTCAGCAGCAGTTGGCACCACAGTGACACAACGAACTGTGACAAAGCCATGACTTAAAGGACAGCTTTGAGCCAGTCGTCCTGTTGAGTGAATTCCGTTGAACCCAAACCACCACCATTTGTGAGTTCAGTCGTGTCAAGCGAGAAATCACTTGAGGGCAGGTTGGAGGTATTTTGTGTTTCATGTTGAAAGCTGGTTCTTGGTTGGGGAAGGAGACCAGACAGCATGGTCATCGGTCTCATCGGATTAGGGAAGGCTGGGGAAGGAAGTCGGCCGTGCCCTTTCAGAGGAACCATCCCGGCATTTGCCTGGAGTGATTTAGGGAAATCACGGAAAACCTAAATGAGGATGGCCGGACGCGGGATTGAACCGTCGTCCTCCCGAATGCGAGTCCAGTGTCTAACCACTGCGCAAACTCGCTCGGTAAAGCTCGTTCTGCCTCGGTGCCGGTGGTGACCGTGTGTTGGACAGGAGGGAGTCATTTGAGGCCCTGGATAGAGTCTGCCTGCGTGCTAGACACACTGGATCTATGTTTGGAGTCATGGTCTGGGGTGGGTCTACGTATGACAGCTGGAGCACTCTCTAGGATATCCCACACACTCTGACTACAAATTTCTGTGTCAGACTTGTTATTCGGCTTGTGCTGACATTCATGAACAGCATTCCGGTGGGTATTTTCCAACAGTATAATGCTCGCCCACTTACCACTGTTGCAACCCAACATTCTCTACAGCGCATCGACATGCCACCTTAGCCGGTACGCGCAGCACATCTGTCTCCAGGCGAGCCGTGTGGTAAAACATCGGAAGACAACTCCAGGATCATCCACAGACAGCATTAACCGTCTCTGTATTGACCAACCAGTTGCAACAGGCATGGAACTCCGTCCTACAAAGTTACATTCGGCAGCTGAACTAGAGAATCCATGTCATGTTTGCACGCTTGCATTCAACGTTCTGTCGGTTAGACAGGCTATTAACGTGCCAACATTTCACATTTTCAGTGGCTTACCTCGCACTTACACTAACCTGTGATCTTGCAATGTTAATCAATTAAATATTTTACCTAGGCAAATGTATTCCCGAAATTTCGTTGCTCTTCATTTATTATTTTTTGGTGTTGTGATATTTTCCGTCAGTGTATGCAGAGGAATGCCTACAGAGCGATTAAAGTGGAACGAGATTATAAAACGAATCGTAGGAAATACTGATGCCAGCAAGATTCATTGGAAGAATACCCAGAAAACGTAGCCTGTCAGCAAATGGAGATAGCTCAAAATTTTAAACATGCTTGAAGCAGCAACTGTTGACAATCTTCACGGTAAATGATAACAGCCAAACAGTTGCAGAATAAAGATTCATCGAAATTCTTGACTACAGTATCGGCAAATCTAAACACATCTTCATCATAAGCAAAAATACACTTGAACAGAAATACACATTCATTAGCCGAAAAACTTAGCAACATAAATGAAAAAAAACTTCTAGCTTTTATTTAAGTCACCATGAAATATACCGAAGTATTAAGAGCACAAAAGCATTTAATCACTTACTAAAATCACGTCCTGCAGTGGAGATGCGTAAAATAATCGTGCCAAAGGTGCCGTCAGTAGATAAAATTTAAATATCACCTCCATCTGTACAGCACAGTTATAAAGAAATGGTTGTTGTGTACATAGTTCCGTGTAGTCAGCGGATACACAACTTTCCCAATAGAGCGCGCCCCGCTAAGCACAACAGCGCAGGCGCAGTGCTCGTCCATCTCCGCACTACGAGATGGCGCTGTCTTAGAGACGGACCAAATTCTGCTTCCGCCGATCCGTGTATTAATATGTCACGTAGCCAATGAGATTGCTGCTAACGTAGAACCTTTTCTCCTCGTGGATCACACTCGCGCAGTGATACCTGAACACTCGAGGTATTATAACGAGTGCACAGACCTCCGATTAGTTTACCCTTGAACGTCATGCTCTCCGCCTCGCCTATCGCATCCGTCTCCCCTCCCCCACGCGGATCCTGTACAATCTCATCCCCTTCCCCCACCTCCTCCTTTTCCTTGAAAGGATACGGATCCTGTACACCTCCCGCAAACTCGATCCTCCTCACCCGCTCATCTCCCCGATCCTCTCCCACCCCCGCCCGCTGCCGCGCCTGTATTCGCACGTCCCACCCGGTCTCCATCTCTCCACCCTCCTTACTCTCTCCCAAGGTGGCTTCCGCCAGCTCCCCCTTCCTGATGATGTCCTCCTCCCCTGCATCTACCCCTCCTATCAACTTCGATCCCCCCCCCACCTCCTGTGTCCTTTCCTTTAGGCACCCTCCCTCCCTCCCTCCCTCCCTCCCCTTCCCTTCACTTTCCTTTCCCCCCCTTCCTCCTCCCCTCTCCCCCGGGCTTCCCCTCCCCCTTCCTCCCTCCGCCTCTCTCCTTTGCCCATGGCATCTCTGCTCTCCCCTCTCCCATTCCCCTTCCCCTTCCTCCTCCTCCACCTCCTCTCTTGGCAGATCCCCGGACTCGTACACACTCAGTGGACATTCGCGCGCCGGAGATCGTCGCCGTCAGTGTTTCGTGTGTGTGCCTTCGTTTGTGTGTAGTGTTGTTCGCCGTCACGCCACCACCGTTCACGTGCCGTCGCCATCATCCATGTTATGTGCACCGTGTCGCCTCGTGTTAGTGATGTTTCTCGTCCAGCGTGAACGGCTCCATGTTTTTTCGATTTTTAGTGTCTACATTTTTTGCCCACCGTTTTTACTGTCTACTCTGTGCCACCTTTATGTACTACTTATTGTCAAACTCAAGGCTGAAGAGCGGCGTTTTGTGCTGCTGCCAGCCCGCCTTTGTATAAGGTGTTTAAATTCACAATAAAGAAAACAAAAAAAACAAAAAAAACTCCGATTAGTCAGTCTGCATTAGTCTGTAGTCAAGTTTCAGTCCGCGCCTACTAAGATTATCATATTCCTGTACATAGCCATGAAGAGAAATGTACAGACACTTTGTCAAGTAACAGATATATGTGAGAATAAGATTAACGTACCAAGACCAAAAGAACTTCAGATTGTCAATTGTATACAGCATGCAGAATCAAGTTAAGTAATTTCTATGTTTTTTATTATTTTAATAAACGTGAGTGAAAATTAATCAAGTTCTGTTTAAAGTTGGTCACCGTCAATCTGCTACTCTAAGCGTGCAAGTGGCATTTCTATCGTCTGACCTAACGGCAGAAGATAAACACGCCACGATAAGACCACGAGACATATTACTGACACTCGCCTACTTCGTTAGAGCGCCGTGTCAAATAATCTGATGGTGTGTGTACCGAAGGTCTTACAGTACGCACACCATAATGGTCGATGTGAACACGGCATATTGTCAGTACTTAGCCTGCGAACTAGCGTGAAGAGAGTGTGGGAGCACTGGGTCAGACAATTTCACCGAGAGGGGGCACTTGTGGTCCTTGCGGGACACTAGCGCACGTTAAAACACCGGGATACATACTCATTCGCATCAAAATCCTAAGGGTTGTGCTAATTTAAACCCTCTGTTTTTATAAATAAAGCATATCAGAACCATTTAAAACACCCGCATACAACAGAAAATCTGAACACCAATTAGCCTGTGTCCTAGGGTCAAGCAGGTGAAGCTTGCGTTAAGGAACACATCTAACGAGAGAGGGCACTAGTGTCTTGCGCCAGAATATCGCGCAAATTAAAGGCTAGAATACATACTTGTGAAAACAAACACAAAGTTGTAAATGGAAACCATCTGTCGTCATGAATAAAAGACGTAACACAATCATTTAAACCACACATACACATTGAAAACCGTGGACAACAATCATCAAAAATACGTAAAATCCCTACACGACAGGAAAGGAGCATCTCAGCAGCATCTACAAACACGAAAAGTAGTCTCTAGTCAGCCCAGACTATATTACGATAGAGCAAGAAGGGGCTTGAAACAATCCAAAAAATTTTTGTTTCATATTATTGGGGCACGGTAAGAACTTGGCATTAAATCCGGAGTTTACAAAATTACTTGTAAGGACTGCCCCAACTATTACCTTGGACGGAAGGGTAGACCCAGTGAAATAATATACAAAGAAAGATGCTAGGTAAAAATGGGGAAAACGTGTACAATTCCACGTTTGCTGAACAGATATTACTCTTACAACATACGCCACCTAAACTGGATGACGTAGAATTGCTACACGAAGTGAGTAAGGGTTACAGACTAGACCTGTACGAGGAAACAGAAATTTTCAAGCATGTCTCGAAAAGATAGGTTTAGTCTTAACGAACAGGTGCAGCTTAGAAACAAATTTTTTTTGATAGTTTCAAACCCCCTTTTTGCTTTAACGTAATATAGTCTGGGCTGACTAGATGCTAGTTTTCTTGTCTGTTGATGCTGGTGAGATGCTCCTTTCCTGTCTTGTTGGGATATTACGTATTTTTGATGATCGTTGATCGTGGTTTTCGATGTGTATGTGTGGTTTAAATGATTGTGTTACGTCTTTTATTCATGACGACAGATGGTTTCGATTTTCTACAACATTTTGTTCGTTTTCGTTAGTATGAATCCTAGCCTTTAATTTTGCGCGAGATTCTCGCGCGTAATACTAGTGCCCTCTCTCGTGGGATATGCTCCTTAGCGCAAGCTTGACCTGCTTGACACTAGGACACAGGCTAATTGGTGTTCAGATTTTCTGTTGCATGCGGGTGTTTTAAATGGTTCTGATATGTTTTATTTATTAAGACAGAGGGTTTAAATTAGCACAAGCCTTAAAATTTTGATTTGCATGAGTATGTACCCCGTTGTTTTAACGTGCGCGAGTGTCTCGCGTAGACCACAAGTGCCCTCTCTCGGTGAAATTGTCTGCACCAGTCCTTCCATACCCTCTTCACGACAGTTCACAGCCTTAGTACTCATGATATGCCGTGTTCACATTGACCATCTCTTTATAATTATGCTGTACAGATGGAGGTGATATTTTAATTTTAGCTACTGACGACGCCTTTGGCACGATTGTTTTATGCATCTCCACTGCAGGACGTGATTTTAGTAAGCGACTAAATGTTTTTGTGCTCGTAATTTTTCATGGTGACTTAAAGCTATAAGTGTTTTTTTTTTTTTTTATCTCAATTAGGTTGCTAAATTTATTTGCTAGTGAAGGTGTATTGTTGTTCAGGTGTGTTTTTGCTTGCGATAAATATATATATCGACTACCGAAACCGTGGTCGGTCAAGTATTTCAATAAATATTTATTCTGTGAGTGGTTATGGAGATAGTTTGCAAAACACTTATTCGTGATATACCTACAAAACTAGGGAGATTCGAAGAATAACGGTGGCTTTGGTTACAGACTTCTTAACTGAGAGCACATCTTTCTGCAGCTGCAGATGTTGCAGGAGATGCGCTCTGCATCACGGTATGGTCAACTGCTGCACTTGCTAGAGCACCCGTTCCCAGAAGAGCCAACCAATATTGTGATTCCTCCTACACACATCTCGTGAAAAGATCATGAATGTAAAGTAAGAGATATTCGAGCTCATACGGCGTCCTAACAACACTTGTGCGTCCAGTGAATCATTCGCGACTGGAACAGGAAAGGGTGAAGGAACAATGGTACAGAAAGTAAACATCGCCACACATAGAAAAGAATCAATTAAGTCCGTAGAACAAGAAACTGGACCCCGTGCGCCACATGAGAAGACGCAATATGCAGAAGGTGTCAGATCTAGATTCAGCAGTCAGTCAGATTCGAGAAAATCTCTCAAGTGGAAAAATTCAGATATTTGGGTTATATTACTGCATTTTCATACCTACACTGGAAAGGTATCAATGAAACAAAACTGCAAAATCATATAAAGTCACTACGCGTATACACGATAAAAAATATTATTACTAAAAGCAAAAGTAAGTAATAATTGGTTTGCACTACTGGCATAAGGTTTCCTGGGGATGAAAGGACAGAGCAAAATAAAGACTGAACATCACTCGTATCAATGTTTTTACAAACACCCCTCAGGAAAACTAACTCTACCAGTTGGGAGAAGAGGACCTTGACATATTAAGATAAAATATCTAATTAGATAAAACAATTTAAAAACAGAAACCTTATAGGTGGGGCAAACCAGCTATGGGTAATCATTTTGGGTATTATTAAAAGGTCTTATCTCCATTTAGTCCGTTATTGTTGGATCGCTACCGATTCCTTGCCACTAAAAGTGACGTCTTCAGGTTTACAGCTGCAACATTCGTTATATGTCCACCTGGAGATGTGGCTCTTAGTGCCACGAAACCGGTAGTGACCCAATGATAAAGACCTAAATACAGCTGATGCGGTTTAATAACACTCAAGATGAATTTAAGAACAGTTACTGATAACTAATAAAACAATCTCCTCAAATGCTCTTTTCTTCGTTTTAAAAGAATAAACGATGAAATACAAAACCCAAGATTTTCCAAACAACAAGTACCGGGTGATCAAAAAGTCGGTATAAATTTGAAAACTTAATAAACCACGGAATAATGTAGATAGACAGGTAAAAATTGACGCACATGCTTGGAATGACATGGACTTTTATTATAACCAAAATGCAGGATGGCGCTCCACCCCATATTGCTAGACGCGTGAAAGATCTCTTGCGCGCGTCGTTTGGTGATGATCGTGTGCTCAGCCGCCACTTTCGTCGTGCTTGGCCTCCCAGGTCCCCAGACCACAGTCCGTGCGATTATTGGCTTTGGGGTTACCTGAAGTCGCAAGTGTATCGTGATCGACCGACATCTCTAGGGATGCTGAAAGACAACATCCGACGCCAATGCCTCACCATAACTCCGGACATGATTTACAGTGCTGTTCACAACATTATTCCTCGACTACAGCTATTGTTGGGGAATGATGGTGGACATATTGAGCATTTCCTGTAAAGAACATCATCTTTGCATTGTCTTACATTGTTATAGTAATTATTGCTATTCTGCTCAGATGAAGCGCCATCTATCGGACATTTTTGAACTTTTGTATTTTTTTTTATTCTAATAAAACCCCATGTCATTCCAAGCATGTGTGTCAAATTGTACCTCTCTATCGACATCATTCCGTGATTTCTTCAGTTTTCAAATTTATACTGACTTTCCGATCACCCGGTATAACATGGTAAGTAAACAGTATTCGAAACAGGCATTCAATAAACACCTTTACAATATGTCTGACTAAAATACAACAGGTACTTTATGTTTACCTAAAAGGAGCTCATTAAAAGGAAAGAAAAACAATAAAGGCAGCTTGATATGAAACCCCAACACGCCAGGCAATGTGGTCCGGACGAACAGCCCCGAAATTACTTAGGGCGAGCCCTATACGCTTCCCACCACACTCCTCTTCTTCTATGCAACCAGTGGGCACACTCCCCAAGGCACGACATACAATGATGGCCGGATGAACTGAGAAATAACTTTTCAGTAAAACAAGTAAAAACTTAAGTGAGCAGATTTCAAACTGGCAGCGTAGGCAAAACAGATGGGATATGTCGCTAACAGGTAATAACGTAATTGGCCAAGGCAAGCACCTGATTGTAAAGAAGTTCAGTGGCCAACGCAGGTTCAGATTCCAATCACGAAACGAGACGAAACGGTAAATACTTAACCTTCGCGCCGTACGGGAAAACGTAAATGGAAGGGAGAGGCGAACTGTTGGATGGCGAACTTCACATGCGTTAAACACAAACTTGGCTTGGAAGTGTAATCCACCAGATACATGGAACAAGATTGGCCACCGTAAGACCCATAAGATTGCAGGCTAAAAAAAAAAAAAAAATTAAAGAAAGGCTTAGAGATTTATTGCACAACGTACCAGGCAAAGAAACATTGACAAAAAAAAAAATTACATAACACCAAGTAGTTCAAAACCCCAATGATATAAAACACAATAAAATCACAACTCCGTAACAATTACCAAATTGAAACACTTGCGTTTTTATACGAACAGTTGTTGTTGGTGTGGTCTTCAGTCCTGAGACTGGTTTGATGCAGCTCTCCATGCTACTCTATCCTGTACAAGGCTCTTCATCTCCCAGTACATACCGCAACCTTCACCCTTCTGAATCTGCTTAGTGGTCTCCCTCTACGATTTTTACCCTCCACGCTGCCCTCCAATACTAAATTGGTGATCCCTTGATGCCTCAGAACATGTCCTACCAACCGATCCCTTCATATAGTCAAGTTGTGCCACAAACTTCTCCCCAATCCTATTCAATACTTCCTCATTAGTTATGTGATCTACCCATCTAATCTTCAGCATTCTTCTGTAGCACCACATTTCAAAAGCTTCTATTCTCTTCTTGTCAAAACTATTTATCGTCCATGTTTCACTTCCATACATGACTACACTCCATACACATACTTTCAGAAATGACTTCCTCACACTTAAATGTATACTCGATGTTAACAAATTTCTCTTCTTCAGAAATGCTTTCCTTGCCATTGCCAGTCTACATTTTATATCCTCTCTACTTCGACCATCATCAGTTATTTTGCTCCCCAAATAGCAAAACTCGTTTACTACATTGTCTCATTTCCTAATCTAATTCCCTCAGCATCACCCGACTTAATTCGACTACATTCCATTATCCTCGTTTTGCTTTTCTTGATGTTCATCTTATATCCTCCTTTCAAGACACTATCCATTCCGTTCAACTGCTCTTCCAAGTCCTTTGCTGTCTCTGATACAATTACAATGTCATCGGCGGACCTCAAAGTTTTTATTTCTTCTCCACGGATTTTAATACCTACTCCGAATTTTTCTTTTGTTTCCTTCACTGCTTGCTCAATATACAGATTGAATAACATCGGGGATAGGCTACAGCCCTGTCTCACTCTCTTCCCAACCACTGCTTCCCTTTCATGCCCCTCGACTCTTATAACTGCCATCTGGTTACTGTACAAATTATAAATAGCCTTTCGCTCCCTGTATTTTACCCCTGCCACCTTCAGAATTTGAAAGAGAGTATTCCAGTCAACATTGTCAAAGCTTTCTCTAAGTCTACAAATGCTAGAAACGTAGGTTTGCCCTTCCTTAATCTAGCTTCTAAGATGAGTCGTAGGGTCAGTATTGCCTCACGTGTTCCAACATTTCTACGGAATCCAAACTGATCTTCCCCGAGGTCGGCTTCTACTAGTTTTTCCATTCTTCTGTAAAGAATTCGCGTTAGTATTTTGCGGTTATGACTTATTAAACTGATAGTTCGGTAATTTTCACATCTGTCAACACCTACTTTCTTTGGGATTGGAATTATTATATTCTTCTTGAAGCCTGAGGGTATTTCGCCTGTTTCATACATCTTGCTCACCAGATGGTAGAGTTTTGTCAGGACTGGCCCTCCCAAGACCGTCAGTAGTTCCAATGGAATGTTGTCTACTCCAGGGGCCTTGTTTCGACTCAGGTCTTTCAGTGCTCTGTCAAACTCTTCACGCAGTATCATATCTTCCATTTCATCTTCATCTACATCCTCTTCCATTTCCATAATATTGTTCTCAAGTACATCGCCCTTGTATAGACCTTCTATATACTCCTTCCACCTTTCTGCTTTCCCTTCTTTGCTTAGAACTGGGTTTCCACCTGAGCTCTTGATGTTCATGCAAGTGGTTCTCTTATCTCCAAAGGTCTCTTTAATTTTCCTGTAGGCAGCATCTATCTTACCCCTAGTGAGATAAGCCTCTACATCCTTACATTTGTCCACTAGCCATCCCTGCTTAGCCATTTTGCACTTCCTGTCGATCTCATTTTTGAGACGTTTGTATTACTTTTTGCCTGCTTCATTTACTGCATTTTTATATATTCTCCTTTCATCAATTAAATTCAATATTTCTTCTGTCACCCAAGGATTTCTACTAGCCCTCGCCTTTTTACCTACTTGATCCTCTGCTGCCTTCACTACTTCATCCCTCAAAGCCACCCATTCTTCTTCTACTGTATTTCTCTCCCCCGTTCCTGTCAATTGTTCCCTTATGCTCTCCCTGAAACTCTGTACGACCTCTGGTTCTTTCAGTTTATCCAGGTCCCATCTCCTTAAATTCCCACCTTTTTGCAGTTTCTTCAGTTTTAATCTACAGGACATAACCAATAGATTGCGATCGGAGTCCACATCTGCCCCTGGAAATGTCTTACAATTTAATACCTGGTTCCTAAATCTCTGTCTTACCATTAGATAATCTATCTGAAACCTGTCAGTATCTCCAGGCTTCTTCCATGTATACAGCCTTCTTTTATGATTCTTGAACCAAGTGTTAGTTATGATTAAGTTGTGCTCTGTGCAAAATTCTACCAGGCGGCTCCCTCTTTCATTTCTTAGCCCCAATCCATATTCACCTACTACGTTTCCTTCTCTCCCTTTTCCTACGACCGAATTCCAGTCACCCATGACTATTAAATTTTCGTCGCCCTTCACTATCTGAATAATTTCTCTTATTTCATCATACATTTCTTCAATTTGTTCGTCATCTGCAGAGCTAGTTGTCATATAAACTTGTACTACTGTAGTAGGCGTGGGCTTTGTATCTATCTTGGCCACAATAATGCGTTCACTATGCTGTTTGTAGTAGCTTACCCGCATTCCTATTTTCCTATTCATTATTAAACCTACTCCTGCTTTACCCCTATTTGATTTTGTGTTTATAACTCTGTAGTCACCTGACCAGAAGTCTTATTCCTCCTGCCACCGAACTTCACTAATTCCCACTATATCTAACTTTAACCCATCCACTTCCCTTTTTAAATTTTCTAACCTACCTGCCCGGTTAAGGGATCTGACATTCCACGCTGCGATCAGTAAAACGCCATTTATCTTTGTCCTGATAATGACATCCTCTTGAGTAGTCCCCGCCCGGAGATCCGAATGGGGGACTATTTTACCTCCGGAATATTTTACCCAAGAGGACGCCATCATAATTTAACCATACAGTAAAGCTGCACGCCCTCGGGAAAAATTACGGCCGTAGTTTCCCCTTGCTTTCTGCCGTTCGCATACCAGCACAGCTAGGCCGTTTTGGTTAGTGTTACAAGGCCAGATCAGTCAATATCCAGACTGTTGCCCCTGCAACTACTGAAAAGGCTGCTGCCCCTCTTCAGGAACCACACGTTTGTCTGCCCTCTCAACAGATACCCCTCCGTTGTGGTTGCACCTACAGTACGGTCATCTGTATCGCTGAGGCACGAAAGCCTCCCCACCAACGGCAAGGTCCATGGTTTATGGGGGGCAGTAGGCTCCTCAAATCGCCTGGCCATGCGCAGGAACGGGAAAGATCAACAGGAGGCTGAAGCGAGTCCGATAGAGAAGCAGCAAGACACAAACGTGGGCAGGAACGGAACCAGTCACAATTATCATGCTCACGGCGGGGAAATGTATTCGCAGTTGCGAGTATGGAGGACCATCAGCTGTATAATGGAATGACGAAAATGAAAACTTGTGCCAGACCGGGAATCAAACCCGGATTTCCCGCTTATCGCGACCAGTGCAAGCCTACATGCACGTCCGAAGAAACATTGCATCGTAGTTCACAATAATATAGGCACTGCAATATCGAATATTTACAACTGCAGTGTGGTCTTGTCGCCGAAGCAACTAGCTAAACGTAGATCTCCGAGCATTCAAAGTCGTTGTGCTGTGACAAACCGTAGAAAAATTTTGATACGCAGGGAGGTGGCGCAACGTTACGG
Source organism: Schistocerca americana (assembly GCF_021461395.2). Lineage (NCBI taxonomy): Eukaryota > Metazoa > Arthropoda > Insecta > Orthoptera > Acrididae > Schistocerca > Schistocerca americana. Next base: position 274,565,281 of record NC_060124.1, on the reverse strand, counting down.
GTATTGAGGCGAGCTAATAGGCGGAAAAGTGTTGGTACGACGCAAGACGAAATTTTTGTACTGCTGAATGCCAGCGGGCCCATGACTTAGGGTGCGCCGCGGCATTACCGGCTTCCGGCAAAGTGACCGGTACCAGAGTATCCAGGTACAAAGACTAGCAGCACCATTAAAAACGGGAAAATCCCGGTATGAGGAATTTGGACGATGCGTCGACCGCTTGAAAGGTCCCGCCTTGCTTCCAGCACTGGTAGACTTTGAGGCAAGCTGAAAGGTGGTTCTTACAGCCCTTTAAGAGCCTTTGATAATTTAAAATCAAATATTAATGCAAACCTGGATGCATCGGCCATGCCATAAAATAAGGTGCATCCAATTACACAACAGCAATTTCAGTGTCTTTAAAATAACAAAACTTAATAATTTACAGTGACTGAATATTTCCACAGTGAACCTCTGACAACGATTTTTAATCCCTTTATGTGGTTTCAACAAACGGTATCTCAGATAACAGCATTGCGCTATAGCTATCATCCTGATAGCCTCTCATCTGTACGTGTTTAATTTACTGATTTATGGCGTCTTTTACATACAGAGGGGTCCAAAAAATGTATCCACTGTTTTAAAAACCATAACTTGCAAAACTAATTGACGGAGTTGTCTCACTTTTGGTAAAAATATCACTGTAGGTGTTCGAAATTGTGACCATTAACATCCACACACAAACGATGCCGCCGAACTGCAGCACGAACTACTGACTGCAACCTGTTCAGTTGGATATTTGCACATGAATGTACGATGGATTCTCGAAGTTCATCCAATGTGCGTGGCTTTTGTCTATAAACGACGTCCTTCAGTGTTCCTCACACAGGTAAAAGTCCAGAGGAGTTAGGTCTGGAGAACGAGGTGAATACTCCACAGCACCTCTACGGCCTATCCATCTTCCTGGTAGATTTTCGTCGAGATACGACCTAACACGATTTTGGTAGTGGGCTGGGGCACCATCTTGTTGAAAGTAAACTCTTCCGTCTCCATACAAGTTTTGGATGGCAGGTAAAATTGATGTCTGAAGCTTCTGAAGGTACACCTCACCGGTAACTTTGCCGTCAACGAAGAATGGCCCAATCAAGCCTCGGTAGCACAACCCACACCACACATTTATTCCTGGCAAATTCACGCCATTGTCTACATGGACGTTCGGATTTTCGGCGGCCCAGTAGATGCAGTTGTGGCGATTAACTGTACCACTGAGTTTTACTGTGCCTCATCGGACCACACAATCATCTCTGCAAACTTTTCATCGTTGCGCACCATGTTGGTAAACCACTAGCAATACTCCATTCTACAATCTGGGTCGTCCTCGTTAATTGATTGTAGCAATCGTGGTATGTACAACGCTTGTGTGGCGATTTCCGGAACTACGAACTATTACACTACCAAAGATGAGACAACTCCGTCAATTAGTTTGCCAGTTATGGACTTTTAAACAGTGGATACATTTTTTTCGACCCCTCTGTATGTTTCATTATGCAAATGTTTGTCAGAACATCATGTCCTCCACAGTTACACAGTAAATGAACACAGTATCAGTGCCTCACATTTTGTCATACTTGTGTCTTTATTGAATGAACAGTTTACTATTTTGCCAGTAACATTATTAAAATGTTGACTGCAAGTGCTATTAAAAACGGTTTAATTTAAAGGTGATCAATCGAGTTTATTAGCGGACTCAGTGATTAAAAAGAGAACCAATAGATGCTTCTGTCAAGAAGTCATAAATAGCTCTTTAAATAACATTTAATGACGATTCGTTGTTATTTAAAGTGAGCGCACTTGTACAAGAGTACTAGCTTATTTACTTACGAACAGTCCTTTATGTGTGAGTGACGTGAATCTCATCGAATGTTAATAACTTTTATTTATTCAAATATTCTTGTAATTTATTATTTTAGTCTGAAAAGTGGTCAATGTAGCACGTTAAAACGATGTATTCTGGGTAGGGATGACCTTCACCCAATGGAAAAGGGGACATTAGTGGAACCCTGTGGGAGTCAAATGGATACTGTGACTTTTTGGGTGAAGATCACAAGGGAGCGATTCTGAACACTTTATGTCGACTTATTGAAGAAGGCAGACCTGCCTGCAGTAACGTGCGTGATTCCACCACTTAGGTGTTTCGTTGTGAGCGCTGAACGGCCAGTGCCATTTGTTAACTTCTGAAGAGACTTTATACTTGAAGAGGTCTGAATGTGCTCCAGAATAGGATTCTAACCTCTTCCACTTGAATTACAGAGCTGAGGACAGACACAGTATGAGATACTATTCTTTGTATTGTGTGATAATTTGTAAATCACCATATTGAACTCTTAACTGTTTTGAGCTGGTGAATATTAGGTGTATTGTGATTGCAAAATGTAGTTTCCTGTGTCTTTGATGACGACTTAGTTTGGGGATTTTGTTACCATTCTCCTAACACTCTCAGCGTTACTGTACTGCATATGAGAAGGGTATTTTCTGTCTGTATTTTAACTCGTTTATTTGAGTTGTCCGTTCTGGAATAACGTCATTCAACATAATTCTCTATCAGTTGCAGACATTAGAATAGAACCCTTGTTATTAAATTATTCATTTAACTTCTATTTCATATTTCTGGGTATTTTATTAACTTGCAGCTGTAGCCAATGCATAGATTATTTGGTTGCAGGGTCACAGCTACAAATTATTATCTACACTGAAATAGATGCAGGGCATGAAATCACACATGCCTGGCTCGACTCTGTTACTACATCGAGCTGTTCTTTTTAAACAGAGCCATGCATAGCACAAGGACCTAAGGTATGAGTAAGAGCAACTAGTAAGGAGTAACTCTCAGGTACCGTCAAATGCGTGGATTACGATGACCCACCACCCTCCTCCAAATCTAGTTGGCCAAAATAATAATGAATCCATTCCCATTTCTGGTGCACATCCGTCATGTCCAGAGGATAATCACTTGGAAGTCACATGGGCAGTAGCGTAAGCAGCCAGCCCGTTACCCTGCAGACCTGCACTGTCTGTGTTGCTTCACTCAATGCCTCCTGGAAAATGGTCTCAGCACCATTTGCAGCAAACGTGCCATGCCCCTTTCATGTCAAAGATTGTGTTCCAGGAGACATGCCACAAGCTATCGGTCATGCAACGGTTCAGCCGCTTTCCCCAAAACAGAAGCCCCGAGGAGGGATGGAGGAGGTGACAGCACTCTCAACAGAGACTTAGTCACCTCTTGAGGCGGCTAAGCGTGATCGGAGTGGGTATCTCCAACGCCTTATACGGGCCCGCAAAGCAGGGTGACAGTTTTTCAGACTTCTTGCAAAGTCTCTGCCCCCAAAATATCTCACAAAGACATTTCTGGCAAAGACTATATTCCCGACCTACAGTTATCGTTGGCCCTGGGTATAATGCGCCGCTTCCCTTTTAACGGCGCTTGGAATATTTGCCTAGGCTCTGCACCAAGGTATGAGTAAGAGCAACTAGTAAAGAGTAACTCTCAGGTACCGTCAAATGCGTGGATGACGATGACCCACCACCCTCCTCCAAATCTAGTTGGCCAAAATAATAATGAATCCATTCCCATTTCTGGTGCACCTGCGACCGTAGCGGTCTTGCGGTTCCAGACTGCAGCGCCTTTAACCCCACGGCCACTTCGGCCGGCGGCTATCGTTACCGAAGGAAAATAACACAGGTTAGTTAGAGGAAAGTGTACAAGACATTCTTCTGAAGGAAGATTCTAAAGTAATTTTGAGCTAAATACTGATGATACTTTTGAAATGGGTACAATATAGAGCAATCCTTGGTTAACTCAGAACTAACATCATCGGGCAACAATTCGTGATGAACCAGACATTTTTTAAAGGAAAATAAGACGGATTGGAGAACATGAGTGTAGCAGGGGTAGTTCTGTGCACCTCATGTCTGGCAGTATTAAAGGTTACGTTGAGCCATGGTAAAGAAAGATCCCATTTAGTTTGAGCCTCAGGGTGGACAACAATCAGAGAGGACTTTAGGCTACTATTAACCCACCCCACCAATGAAGCTTGTAGTTATAAGGTGTCGTGGTCATAAATAGAAGTTTCAAAACTCCTGCAAAGAGAAACAAGGCGCATTATCGCTGGCAATGACCTTCAGACCACCGAACCAAGAGAATATCCTATTCAGATGCCTAACAATTTGTCCGGTAGTTATACCACTATATGGGACCAACCAGCTGAACCGAGTAAAACCATCAACCTGTAATCTCCCCCTTCCTAATCTGCCAACTGGACTGCGGCATAACTGACCGCAGGCGCATATCCGTAAAGAAATTTTACAGTGAGTGAGACTATCGTTAAAATAATGGTTCAAATGGCTCTGAGCACTATGGAACTCAACTGCTGAGGTCATTAGTCCCCTAGAACTTAGAACTAGTTAAACGTAACTAACCTAAGGACATCACAAACATCCATGCCCGAGGCAGGATTCGAACCTGCGACCGTAGCGGTCTTGCGGTTCCAGACTGCAGCGCCTTTAACCGCACGGCCACTTCGGCCGGCGGCTATCGTTACCGAAGGAAGGTTAGTTAGAGGAAAGTGTACAAGACATTCTTCTGAAGGAAGATTCTAAAGTAATTTTAAGCTAAATACTGATGATACTTCTGAAATGGGTACAATATAGAGCAATCGCTCACGAACCGCACAGTGGGGAAAAAGGTTGGTTGGTTGGTTGTTTTCGGGAAGGAGACCAGACAGCGAGGTCATCGGTCTCATCGCATTAGGGAAGGACGGGGAAGGAAGTCGGCCGTGCCCTTTGAAAGGAACCATCCCGGCATTTGCCTGGAGCGATTTAGGGAAATCACGGAAAACCTAAATCAGGATGGCCGGACGCGGGATTGAACCGTCGTCCTCCCGAATGCGAGTCCAGTGGGGGAAAAAGGGTACCACGTAATATTTACTACAGAAATCACTGATAACACAAAGAAAACGGTGATTAGCTAAAAAAAGGATAATTAAACGGTCGCCAGCCCACTAGGGCAATGACTCTGCAGAAGGTAAGAAAGGTAATGTGAAAAAAATTTAAGCAATAATCACTGGTGAGGTAACATATGGTTGTCACACTTCTCCGCAACACTACAGTTCACGAGGAAAAACTGAATCAGAAAACATTGAGTTTGTAGTTACTTATTCTGAAATATTAAATTTTGATAGAAACGTAAAATGAAATTATTGGTTATACAACTGACTGGCTTATCTTTCTGTTATGCAAGAAAATAACTTTCAGTAACTTCAGTGCAACGTAGTGCAAAATTTAGAAAAAGGCAAGCAATCTACTTTTGATTATTGAAAGTTTGAACTGAATTTAGTTTAAGCAAGTGAGCAATTGATTGTACTTTTAAAATGACAACAATAAAATACATACCAAGACAGCAGAAGTCACTCGCTAAGCTAAACACAGAATAGATGAAATTGCGCACTCTTAATTTGTGCTGTATCTTTAGTTATTAGATTTCCCAGCTTTTTGCTTTAATACCATTTCGTTGTTGCTTGATACATATAGATAAACTACGACACCGCTAATACCATTTCGTTGTTGCTATCGATACATTTCAATAAAATTCCCTTGGCTGTTACCCAGTAATTTACAATATTTTCATTATAATTACAGTTATATAATTATATACAGTCAGAAATAAATACAGTATTACATCGAGTACTTATTAAATATAGTTTTTTAAATACAGGTTGCACCTTCAGAATTAAAGTACAGTACAAATTAACAACGGATATTAAACGCCGAAAATCTTTGGTTGGTGCAGAACATATTTTATCTGCATTTTTAGTCTTACAAACCCCGTAAATATATAGCACTGCCTAACTTGGGTTTTCAGATGAGGACCAACGTAATCAACAAAAACAGGCTCCGTGGGGACCTCCACCTCGCTGGTTGAAGCAACCCCCTACGCCCATCGGAATGTGGCTCAGCCATCTTGGACTTCCAACATTGACTCCCCATTTTCTAACATCAGGATACAGAGTATTTCAGGTAAGGGACTCACGGATCTTGCTAATGGTGAGATGACCCCCCACCCCCACAAGAGAATTATGATAATATTTGAAAAGCTATTCATCCCGGCGCCCGCAGAGGCCTTCCTCATTTTGTACCCAGGGACTCTCAACTGCTCCCTAATGGAGCCCAACGTGGGGTCATGCTCCTGTGGTTGCTCATGGCCAGCAGACGATACCGAAAGTTCGGTAAGCACTGAACTAACGAGACCTCTTATCGCCTCGCAATCATGGAAAGAAGAATCCAGCTTCACCTCTTCAGACATTCTGCTCAAAGTGTCTGCTACAATGTTATCAAACCACCAATGTGGCGGACATTGAGGCAGGTGGAAATTTGGTCGGGTCTCCTCGCAATACGCCCAGTTTTACGCTGGCGAGCCCAAACCCAGCTAAGGGCCTGGCTGTCCATCTCCAGTGTGGATTCCTGGTGATCGAGGTAGTATTTAAATTTTTATACCGTGAAGAGGACAGCCAGTGATTCGAACTCATAAACAGAGTATGTCTTCTCAGCTAGACACAGGCACCTAGCGGCGTAGGCTAAGGACTGCCGCTTGCGATCTTACTCCTGAAGCGACACTTCGGCTGTCCCCGATTTAGAGGCGTCGGTTTGGATCACGAAGGGTTGATCGAAGTCAGGAACAACCAGAACGGGGGCATTACTCAAAGTGATCTTAAGTGCATGAAACACAACCTGATGACTGCCCGTCCAGGCAAATGGCTCACCCTTCTTTCGCAACAGGTTTAACAAAGTGGCTAGGTCAGTAAACTTCAGAACAAATTTTCGGAAAGAGTTAGCAATGCCAACGAAATGGGCTACCTCCTCCTTAGTCTTAGGAGGTCGGAAACTATATAGCTCGTTTCCTAGATGTCTTCAAACTTGGTTGTTATGCAGTCACACCCTGTGCCTATTTATTAACATTTGCCAATATATAGGCATCTGCAAAACTGGTGTTTCCTTTTTAAACATAAATAGGTACTTTAAGAAATGCGGCATTTTTATTGTACTGAAGTGGAAAAATTATAGTTTCATATTACAGTGAAATGAAATGTTTTTTGTAAATAATACATTTCAGCTATCAGTCGTCCTTTTCAAATTTTATTGGCAGATCTAGATTTCGGCTAGAAACTAGCCACTCTCAATGCACTATCATTTTTGATCAATGCATGTAATGCCTGTTGGTAGGGCTTCATCCACAGTTCATTTAATAATAATTATTCAATGAACTGTGGATGAAGCCCGACCAACAGGCATTACATGCATTGATCAAAAATGATAGTGCATTGAGAGTGGCTAGTTTCTAGTCGAAATCTAAATCTGCCAATAAAATTTGAAAAGGACGACTGATAGCTGAAATCTATCATTTACAAGTCAATTACAGTCGCTGCGTGCAACATCCTCTGAATGGAGGGTAACCTGAAATGAAATTTTATTAATAATTTCATCTATCCTTTAACAAGTATTCATTTTTTTGTACTTCGTGGTAGGTAAGTGCACCTCAGTGAAGAAGTGATATGCAATTATCAGCAAATAATTTTATAGTTTTACCTTCCATCCAGGTGTAACATACGCAAGTAATAGGGGTCCTGGAAACATACTGCAAAAACAAACACGCCTACTGTACCACAAAAGCACTGAAGCATGTCTCACACATACCTTCAAGATCGTTAGATTATGTTATATTAGCTTAGATTCTGCTTACGTAGAGTTAACGCCTGTAATGTCGGTTAGTTAGTTACTCAGGATATGATACCATTGCTTCTGTTGGGAGGGCAGCAAGTAAAGCTAGTGCCTTTACAAAAGTCATATCTGTAACACTGTGACACAGAAAAATAATAAATTATGTTGTTTGGTCTGTGTATTTCTGTCTTTTCAGAAAATATCTGAGGAATCGAAAAATTGTTACAGTTGTTGACTGGAGAAGAAATGCAATTCTATACAGTTCGTTTAACGTTTATAATTACCTTTATTACTATATACTTACAGTACGCAATAGAGCGCCAGGTCCTGGTTTACAGTCGTCTCTGTGGCTATTTAAGGCTAAACTTCTTTTCGTTGTGGGTTACTTGGAATTTTAAATATGCAAAAACTGTTTTTTCAATGGTTATTGCAGTTCACAGCTGAGCAGCCACCCATATTAACGACGAATCATTCAGTATATTTAATTACAAATCTCCACTCGCATCTTCCGTCATATGTAGAGAAGACTGACTGACCTACGCTTTGGAGGAAACGTGGCCAGCAGTTTAGCTCAGGTCATAAGAGTGTCAGCCGTGGACTGGCTGTTTGATGATGTCTCCCACAAAGTCATATCATGTGCTTTGCAGTCATGGTGGACTGCTCGCCATAGTAGAATGGCTGATGCTTACCTTTCGGATCGTGCTTTCGCCTACTTGGGAGTTGAGATTTGTCCTACCAGTGTGTTGATGGGCTACGTTCTGCAGTTCGATTTTGGCGTGTTCCCTTTGCCTTCGTTGGTGGACATGACCAAATACACTGTCCGTGATTGGCTTTGGCCTGATAAAGGAACAATTGTGAGCAACATTTCGTGTTTGAATAAAGTGTTAGCTGATATTCTCAAGGCACCCTCTAAGCAGTAGGTTCAAAGTGCTGTATGTTCTTCTTGTCATAAACTTATTCAGATGATTCCACTGGCTGTGGTTTGACCGATGTCTTTAATATGCATCAGCAACCTGGCAGTAAAAAGTCGACTAAGTTAAATAATTACTTAGTTGTACGAGGGTTTCATTTTCGAAAGACGGTTTTGCTTTGCACTGTAGGTGCGTGAGTTTTATAATTTAAGTTTTTTAGTGTACACTATTCTCTGAATATTAGTACCTTTTTCTAAGCAGTTGTAGGCCAGTCTGATTGAGTTGTACGGTCACACGTACCACTTGTATTTGGAAATTCGGATACTGTCTGTCATTCACTTGCTATGAAAATTTAACTTGTTTTCTCTGTGTATGTTTTAGAACCTGCACTGAATTGAGCAAATGTCTGGGGCGTCAGGCAAACTGAGAAAGTTACTGTATTTGCTTAACTCATGTGTTCTAGGCGCTTTACTTGCCTGGGATTTTAGGGTGGCCGAGTGTTCTAGGCGCTACAGTCTGACACCGTGCGACCGCTACGTTCGCAGGTTCGAATACCGGCTCTGGCATGGATGTGTGTGCTTTCCTTAGGTTAGTCAGGTTTAAGTAGTTCTAAGTTCTAGGGAACTGATGACCTCAGACGTTAAGTCCCATAGTGCTAAGAGAGATTTGAACCATTTTGCCTGGGATTTTGTTGCTCATGAAAGTAATTGCTGTAGTGTATCGACCCCATTTGGTCAAATAACATGCTAGGGCAGAAGTGAGCTGCGACACAGCCAGCATTAGGTGGGCCAGAGTGTTATGGATGGCAAAGCAAAACACGGCTGACTGACGCAAAGCAGACCCAGCTGGGCACAGTATGCTGCATTGTGCTAGTGGAAGGATGGAAGCTTTCCTCACTTACCTCCATGGAAGTTTTTAGAGTACATGCCTTAAGCCTTAAACAAACATAGCCTAGCGCATATAAATACTCAGCCATTCATGTACTAAATCATTCAGTATCACAGCCTACACCACAACCCTGTGCACTCAGAGGGACACCCCAGAATGCAGAACGGCGTCTGCTGTTCAACCACGATGCAGCAGAGCCTGCTCTGAGTCGTGAGGATGCCGCCCGCTTGCTGGAGGAAGTCCACGGCCATTGTCAGCTGCGTCACCGCGCTCTCATCGTGGTCGCAACTGGAGACATCACTGACAGATAAATTCGAGTGACACCACATTCGGCCCCGCTCTTTGCACCGTCAGCAGTGCTGGACGTCTTTTTCGTCACATGAGGGGAACTGGATACCTTCAACAAGCGTTTCCTGGTGTACTATGGCCAAGGATCAGAATAAAGAAATTTAATTCGAAGATCTACCGTCGTCCTAAAGTCTCATTTCACTTCCCATGGGTAAGGATTCTAGGGTCATTAGACACTGGTAATGCCTTGCGATTTGTCAATACTTCCGTTTGAGTCTCATATTTTATTATTGCATTCTCCTCAGTCTACTTCACAGATGTGTATATTTTTTAAGTTTTCTTCTTTTATCTTGCATAACTGTTTTAACACCCCACCCATCATTTATCTGGTTTTGGTGTGTGTTCACCCCAGCTAATTGACTAACAGATCAACAGAGAGTGCAAAACTGCCGCAATATTGGAAAACGCAAAGAAAATAATAAGGCCCCGTGACTCCTGATTGAACTGCGGTGCCAGTGTTGACATTAATTGATTCAGACTTGATCCCTTTTAATTAAAAAGGGATGCATATTGATGTTATATTCAGCTATTGAACACCAGATTCAAATGTTGAACATAAAATTAATTAGGAAAGTGACTTGGGATTTCAACTACTTGATTGAAAACAGATGCAGTCGATTAGCACAAATTTATTTTAACTCACGACCTTAAATCATCACATTACATGACTCTCCTACCAGGCAGTGGGAATAAAGTGCGTTTACGTGTAGCAAAGCGCGATAAATCAAAATTAATTCCTATCGACTGACCCAGGCATAATGCGAAGTGCTAGAAGAATTCTACAATTCACGGCCCATGAAACCCTCGTGGAAACTTTGCCGACGTGATCCAACAAATTTATCAGTGGCCTAACTGAAGCCAGAGCAGGCGCAATATCACCTAATTCAGCGTGGCGGGGCGTCGTCGTTGTGAGGACGTCAGACGGCCTCGTGGTGCTGCAAGGTTGTGCTCGTCTATTCACTCCTAGCTATCTTGCTTAGTACACAGCTCAATCGTTCCGTTTGCTAAGTCCTAAACTGCAGAGATGCTCACTCTCTCTCAGGCAAGCTGAGTAAAGAACGCCAAGTCCGTACTCTAGGCAAGCTGGAAATGGAAGACCCCTATGGAGATTTCTGCCAGTCACCTCTTCGCCTCGATTTCCCCTCCAGCAAAATCAATTACGCCAATTGCAGTGCAAGTCGCGTTAATTATGCATGTCTTCCCAGTGCCGACCAATGCCCACTCTGGGAAGTGAACAAATTCCCACAAAATTACTCTTCCTCTCAACTTCTGCTATTTAGCTCCTCCCAGGCCACCCATCAAGGTTAGCATCAGCATAAAACAGCAATTTTTCTGAAATTCTGACTCCCAGGAGAGTACTTCAAATTCCTTGGTCCTATTTCCCATCGGAGGCCAGCATATTTCATTCTGTCGCTCTTCACTCTGTGGACCGTGATTTCAGCATGAAGTTGCTACAGTCACGAACACGCATATTTCGGCCTCTGTTGACCTCTCCACCGTAGCTTTACGCGGCTATCTCGCATGTTTCATTGAAAATGGGACGACAGACATTTATCAGCAGGTGTACAAGTTTTCCGTCTGCTTCCCGGTACACCAGCATGGGGTCAGCCACCCCCTCACTATCACTCATCTTAAGGCAGCTGGAGGCCGCATCCCGTTGTCGCTTTCTCAAGGTTTGAGCCGCCCTGAGCTGCCTATTGTTGCTTCCCTTCGTCGCTCCCCAGCCGCCCGCCGCCACACGGCCGCAGTCAACTCTGAATACTTCCCTGTAAATCGACGCATTTCCACGAAGTTTTCATGTCGCGTGAATTACTTTACAACCACCATCCAACATTAATTATTCCAATATGCCCATACTATACCCTCTACAAGATGCATTGTGCCTTGTCGGTCATTTTGGTTCAGCCCTATTGTTCGCTCAACGTGAGTTCAGTCATCTTTAATGACTTCATGTAAGGGACATAGTTCTTGCCATCTTACAATGTACATTATTTGAAATCTGCTGCCGTTTACGTTACAGATGTACACATTATTTGGAGTTGTCTACTTTCTGTGACTGTGTATGTTAGTGAGATAACAATCTGCTCTGGCATCTTCATGTCTGTGTACGTATTTTCTTTTATTTTTTATTGTCAGTTCTCTTATCTACACGTTTTAAATTTACTGATGCAGCAGACTGCTTTGTCTGCTTCTCATATTGTACATTTCTTTTTAAATGTCAGCTATCTGATCTGTGTATTATAAAAAATTGTTGTTTAAAATTTCAGCGCAAATTTAGGAGTATTTACTAGAACTTAATGTGTTCAATTTGCGCTCTGTGGTAAATAAGTACAGCTGAGTTCCGTAATTTAGAGTTTGATTTCAGTGATAAATAATTAATTATCTTTAAAAGTTACTTTATTTACGCACAGCATCTTACTACTCTTATATCATCTACATCTACATCTACATGGATACTCTGCAAATCACATTTAAGTACCTTGCAGAGGGTTCATCGAACCACATTCACAATTCTCTATTTTTCCAATCTCGTATAGTGTGCAGAAAGAATGAACTCCTATATATTTCCGTACAAGTTCTGATTTCCCTTATTCTATCGTGGTGATCGTTCCTCCCTACGTAGGTTGTATCAACAAAATATTTTCGCATTCGGAGGAGAAAGGTGGTGGTTGGAATTTCGTGAGAAGATTCCATCGCAACGAAAAACGCCTTTCTTTTAACGATTTCCGGCCCAAATCCTGCATCGTTTCTGTAACACTCTCTCCCGTATTTCGCGATAATACAAAACGTGCTACCTTTCTTTGAACTTTTTCGATATACTCCGTCAGTCGATGTGGTAATGATCCCACACCGCGCAGCAGTATTCTAAAAGAGGACGGACAAGTGTAGTGTAGGCCGCCTCCTTAGTAGGTCTGTTACATTTTCTAAGTGTACTGTCAATAAAACTCAATCTTTGTATAGCCTTCCCCAGAACATTTTCTATGTGTTCCTTCCAATTTAAGTTGTTCGTAATTGCAATACCTAGGTATTTAGTTCAACTTACGGCTTTTAGATTAGACTGATTAATCGTGTAACCGAAGTTTAATGACTTCCTTTTACCACGCATGTGAATGACTCACACTTTTCGTTATTCAGGGTCAACTGCCACTTATCGCACAATTCAGATATTTTTTCTAAATCGTTTTGCAGTTTGTTTTGATCTTATGATGACTTTATTAGTAGATAAAAGACAGCGTCATCTGCAAACAACCGAAGTCGGCTGCTCAGATTGTCTCCCAAATCGTTTATATAGATAAGGAACAGCAAAGGGCCTATAACACTACCTTGGGGAACCCCAGAAATCACTGTTTTGCACGATAACTTTCCGTCAGTTATTACGAACTGTGATCTCTTTGAGAGGAAATCACAAATCCAGTCGCCGGCCGAAGTGGCCGTGTGGTTAAAGGCGCTGCAGTCTGGAACCGCAAGGCCGCTACGGTCGCAGGTTCGAATCCTGCCTCGGGCATGGATGTTTGTGTTGTCCTTAGGTTAGTTAGGTTTAACTAGTTCTAAGTTCTAGGGGACTAATGACCTCAGCAGTTGAGTCCCATAGTGCACAGAGCCATTTGAACCATTTTGAACAAATCCAGTCGCATAACTGAGACGATATTCCATAACCACGCAATTTCAATACGAGTCGCTTGTGTGGTACAGTGTCAAAAGCCTTCCGGAAATCCAGAAATGCGGAATCGATCTGAAATCCCTTGTCAATAGCACTCAACACTTCATGTGAATACAGAGCTAGATGTGTTTCGCAGGAACGATGTTTTACAAACCCATGTTGAATGTGTGTCAATAGACAGTTTTCTTCGAGGTATTTCATAACGTTCGAAAACAATATATGTTCAAAAATCCTGCTACATATCTACTTTAACGATATGGGCCTGTAATTTAGTGTATTACTCCTCCTACCTTTCTTGAATATTGGTGTGACCTGTGCAATTTTCCAGCCTTTGGGTACGGATCTTGTGTCGAGCGATCGGTTGTATATGGTTGTTAAGTATGGAGCTCATGCATCAGCATACTCCGAAAGGAACCTATGAAAGCTCCCTACCACTTCAAAAACTTCCGTAATACATTCAGCTATATTTTCAGCTACATACCTCATTGTCATTATTGTGATCTATACCTAACACGAGAGAACGAATGCCTCCCCTCCTATCACTACCACACCTCAGTGTTGCGAAGTTTCGCCAGGAGACATGTCGAAATTTCATGGCTTTCCAATGCCACCACCCAGAGGGAAACCCAAGCGCTTCCAATCAGCAGTGTACGCTGGAAATATCCACATTAGTGCTCAAATTGAAATACAGCACTAAACTACCTTTAAAGCATGGCGATGACTATTATACATCCATCGTTACACGTAGCTTTGAAGTCTTAGTTTGCACCTACGACGAATATCCCCAGGTATATCAGTTTGAAGCCTTACGTCGTTTCATATATTTCAGAGAGAAATCTGATCAGTTATACCAGAGGGATACTCTTGTATCACAATTGTTCCAACACACGTCAGCCATATTCTTCAAAGCTGAACTAATCGACGACAGCCTCAGGATACATATCAAATAGTAATAGTTTTGTAACTAGTACAGAGCCCTCGGGTCAAGTAGGTACTCTGTTAGTTGAGCTCATCTCACGTTACCTCACGCCGGATGGATAGGCGTAGACCCAATCAAGTTCACTTTTAACTTCGCCGGTAGAAGTTCTCATCTGTTACGGCAGTGTAGCTCCATAGAAGAGTGACGAAAAATAACTTCAGATAACCTCTCTAAGTCTCAATGTGTAACTTGTAACAATGCAACCGATTAAATCTGATCGCCTTGTTATCTCCCACTTATTAGCACGACTGGGTTCTGTGTAACTGAAGAAACAACCAAAGTTCATAATAAATGTATACTAGGCTATCAAGTGCAGCGGGTTCACTAGGATCGAGAGCATCATGAGGCAATGACTCTGAGCTTCCCATATCTCTTCATCCGAAAGGTAAACGCTTGACAGGAATGTCGAGATATAGGTTTCCGCGGCTGTTGTCATCAGGAATGAAAAGTTTAGGAATATGTAAACACGGACACTGCTTTGATTAGCGTGTTGTAATGACGACAGTGACCGAAACTTCGATTTCATAAGTGTGACGACTCTGTTACACACACGGAAACATTGTATGGAAGATAAACTTACATATTTATTGTTGTGGCATGCGGTTTTCTTGATGCTCACTTATATATATATATGTGGCATCTGTTCTTTCGGACATATCCTTCATTGTCTCAGTTAACAGAACACACATTCCGCCTGCGCCAATTCCCAAGCTATCGTAGGCCTTTGTCCACTCTCCTCATTGCTCGCCGCAATCACACTGGATTCCCAGAAGAGTTCATCCGCATTAACGTGATATTAATGGCGTCCAAACCTTATATATTCATATACGTGTGATGTCTGTTTCTTGGTACATAATGATGTCAAATTACATCATTGGAATACAGTCCCAATGATGCTTTATTATACTCTCTCTCATCTTTTTAGAACCAACAATAGTGTAGTACTAAAATGATGATATAATAACTAGTAAAAAATTACGTAACCTCAAACTGAAAGTCTCATAATAACCTTGCATGTCAAAGATATTCATTATTTCCATATATCACGTCACTCTCATCCTTCAAACCAATCAGAGTGCCGCTCTATGCGATATCAGATTCCGGCTGCAGTCTTTCCTTAATGAGTCGTATGTGACACTCCAAATACCGGATCACTTATAAGTTTCCCAATATAAAGCGCTTGGGTAGAACTTGTAGAACTGTCAATAGCCTCGCTCTTCTTTTGATAGGATCCATGCGCATTTCCTGTCGTGTTGGTGAATTTTCTTGCCTATGGAGGTGTTGGTGGCAGAGGGTTTAAGCTCCGATCTCCTTTCAGGGTCAGATTTAGTAAGTAAAACGGGATTAGTTTTGGATTACGCCCTTGGGAACTTTTGTTTAGGATTACGGTCCGAGGTGAAGTTTCGCTTGTGCCGCCATTCTATGAGGGTACGTCTCTGAACCACTAACGTTAGTGGGGCGGAGTTCGCACCTAATATATCTGTCAACATTTCAGGGAAATCACGCCACATCTGAAACACAGAATCACCCCGATTTCCATTCAAAGGAAAGGTATATCCCGATCGGCTAAGGTAACTTTAGATGGCCTTACAGCCACGTTTGCCTCGACGGCATATATATATATATATATAAATTTGGCCATTAAAGACCGTGAAAACAGTTATTTCTTGCTCTTCTGGGAAGTCTTCTTTCTCTCAGTCCACACTTCTTTCATTCTTGCGCTGAAGGCGGCTTTTCTCTCTTCAGACCATTTAGTTCCACAAGTCTTCTTAATTTTCACACCGAAACCCGTGAATGAATTCAGTTTTTTTTATAAAATGGTTTCTGTTAAATATTGTTTCCTGATCTATGTCCATTTCTTTTACTTCTCTTTCTGTGTTGATAAACCATAAATTTTTATTTTTTAGATTTGCGATGTACGAAAATATTTGTTTTGTAAGCCTATTCGGGTTCATCCTCATGATGTGAGCATAAAAGGAGCATCTTCTTTTTCTAATTTCGTCTGTAATTTTGCTGCACTTCGTATACACTTCTTTGTTGCTTTTTAGTCTGTATACAGGCTTGCCTTGATCATCTGTTATTTTCCTGTGTCCAAGAATTGTCCTCACAATTTTTCTTTCACGATTTTCTATCTGTTCTGCGTATGTAAAATTTGCCGGTGTTTCTGATGCATATAGTATCTGCGGTCTAATGACAGTCTGGTAGTGTCTGAGTTTAATGTTTTTGGATATACATTTTTTTGAATACATTTGTCTGCAGTAGTGAGTTGCTGTCTCTAGTTTTTGTATTCTAGCCCTGCAGGCTGGATGACCTTTTGCCACAGGCTGAATTAGTTCACCAAGATATTTAAAATGTTTAGATACCTGTATTTTCCCGTATTTCGTAGTTATTTTCTTTGGTGGATTTTTGATATTTGTAATGATTTCTGTCTTTTCAAATGAAATTTGCAAGCCGGTTTTGTCAGCAGTTTCTTTAAGTAATTCTATTTGTTTTATTGTGTCTTTTTGTGTGTAAGCTAAACAGGCGAGATCGTCAGCGAAGGCAAAACAGTTGGTTTCAATGGCTTTGTAGCACTTCCCTCCAATTTGGACTTTCTCAACTCCATGTTTTTGCGTGAGTTTTCTCCATTCTGCTATGACTTTATCCAGAACACAGTTGAAGAGTACCGGGGACAGCGCATCTCCTTGTCTGACGCCGGTTTTGACCTCGAAATGCCGTGAAATTTCTCCTTGGAATTTTGCTCTTGATGTTGTATTTTTTAATGTTTCTTTGATTATGGTGATTGGTGTTTCATCTATTTCATATTCTCGAAGTGTTTTGATGAGTGTGTCCCTATCGATTGAGTCATAAGTTTTTTTGAAATCAATGAATGTTATGAAATATTTCTTGCTCCTTGTGGATAAATAGTTCATTGTTGTTTTGAGGTTAAAAATTTGTTCGGCGCAGGATCTTCCTGGTCTGAAGCCAGCTTGATATTCTCCAAGTTTTCCCTCTATAATTGGTGATACACGATTGAGCAGGGCTTTTGATAGAATTTTCTATGGGACTGGGAGAAGCGATATTCCACGGTAGTTGTTAACATCCCTTTTGTCACCTTTTTTAAACAAAGGGTGAATTAGGGCAGTTTTCCAGTGACCTGGGATTTTCTTGGTTTCCCATACTTGTTCAAGTTCTTTGTGTAGTGCTTCTACTGATGTTTCTCGCCCAAGCTTGAGCATTTCTGCTGTAATTGTGTCTTCTCCACCTGCTTTCCTGTTTTTGAGATTTTTGATTATGTTTGTCATTTCCTCTCGTGTCGGAGGTGTTGAATGTGTTGGTAATGTTTCTTGTTGCGTAAAACTGAGAGTCTGGATGGGTGTTTGGAAGTTTAAGAGTGTCTGAAAATATTCAGCCAGGATTTCACAGTTTTCAGTATTGTTGGTGGCGAGAGTCTTATTATTTCTCCTAAGGTTTAGGCAAGGGGACTGGTATTCTCGGAGTTTCTGGTTGAATGTTTTGTACCAAGCTGCCGTGTTGCATTTCTTGAAATTCTTTTCGATTGAGTCCAGTTGTTGTTTTTCATATTGTCTCTTGGTGTTGCGAATAGTTTTCGAGGCATTCTTTCTGGCTTGCTTAAATTCATCAAAGTTGTTTTCAGTTTTATGTGAGTTCCACTTTTTCCAGGCTTTAAGTCATTCATGCAGAACTTCATTACGGTTGCTGTCCCACCACGGGTGTCTCAGTTTGCTCTTTTTTGGAAAGGTTGTTTCTGATGCCTCAATCAAGTTGTTTTGAAATTCTTGGAGGTTTTGTGAAGGGGAGAATGTCTTTAGTTTTTTCTGAAAATCCTTGAGGTTAGAGTTGGACTTAAGGTTGTAATTTCTCAGGGTTGTAAGATGGAAATTTATTTTATTTCTGTTTTTATATTCACCGTTTCTGCTTTTCTGTTTGTTTTGTGGGATCAGTTTAGTTTTTATTTTCGTGAGATAGTGATCGGAGTCGAGGTTTAGAGATTTTCGGACACGTGTGTTCAATATTTAAGACCGCTACGGTCGCAGGTTCGAATCCTGCCTCGGGCATGGATGTTGGTGATGTCCTTAGGTTAGTTAGGTTTAACTAGTTCTAAGTTCTAGGGGACTAATGACCTCAGCAGTTGAGTCCCATAGTGCTCAGAGCCATTTGAACCATTTTTTTTGTTCAATATTTCTTTTTCACATTTGGAGGAGATGGCAACGTGATCTATTTGAAATTCTGCGATACTCTTTATCGGAGATACCCAGGTTTTTTGTTTTCTGGGAAGATGTTTAAAACGTGTTGACATTAGCTTGAGTTTAAACTGCTTACAGAGCATAATTAACCTTTCTCCATTTTTGTTGGTTCGTTTGTGTGCGGGAAAGTTGCCGACAATATCGCGGAATTTCTCTTCTTTTCCAATCTGAGCGTTAAAATCTCCTAGAAGTATTTTTGCATTGTTTTCTGGGACTTCTTATATATGATCCTTAAGGTTTTCCCAGAATTCATCTGTTTCTTCCCTATTTTTAGCATTATTTTTGTCATTTGTGGGAGCGTGAACATTGATTAATGTGTATTTTTCATTTGCACATCGAAAAGTGAGGAAAGATGTTCTCGATGATGTTGACCAAAAATGTTCGACAGAGTTCAGAATTTTTGTGTTTACAGCAAAAGCTGTGCCAAGCTGAGGGCATTTCTTCATTACAACTTTTCCAGGTTTTCCTTTAAATATTCTGAATTTGTTTGATTCAAATGTGTTTTCATCAGTGAAGCGAGTTTCTGGGTTTAATCTTGTTGGATTTGCATGGTTTTGGAGACTCCCCAGAATCCATGGGTCTGCTTGCGTTGTTGCCGACGGTGGATTGGCCACCTGGGGTAGTTTCGTTATTGATAGACATTTCCATCATGCGTTAAGATTGTAACTGTTGAAATTCTTCAAAGTTGGGGAGATTACTTGCGTAACCTACCAGGAATACGACTAACGTTGTTAGCGTTATAAGGTTTTCTTGAAACAGCCGCCTCTAACATGAGGAACAGACGCTGCCCACAAGCCGCCCAATCTGGGTACAGACGCTTGCAGTTATAGATTTTTGGTTCCTCCGCTCTCTCGAGTTAAAAATTCCTCAACCGCCTATGAGACCGTTGACCGGTTTTCACCCGTAACCCTAGGCAGGGGCCCTCACAGGGTGCTACCATCCGGAGCCAGATGGACCCAGGTTTTCTTACGAGGTTGTTACTCCTCCCCCTCCTCCTCCCTCATCACTTGTAAGATGAGGATCCGGGCTTGGGACCGGCAATATATATATATATAGAGTGAGTCACCTAACGTTACCGCTGGATATATTTCGTAAATCACATCAAATACTGACGAATCGATTTCACAGACCGAACGTGAGGAGAGGGGCTACTGTAATTGGTTAATACAAACCATACAAAAATGAACGGAAGTATGTTTTTTAACACAAACCTACGGTTTTTTAAAATGGAACCACGTTAGTTTTGTTAGCACATCTGAACATATGAACAAATACGTAATCAGTGCCGTTTGTTGCATTGTAAAATGTTAATTACATCTGGAGATATTGTAACCTAAAGTTGACGCTTGAAACCTCCGACGTTCAGTTGCGTGTTGTAACAAACAGGGGCCACGGTCGGCGAGCAGCATCTGCAGGAACATGTTTACGATGACGACCGAGTTTAGGAGTGTGGCTGTAGTGCACTGTTGTGGTTTCGCCTAGCTGTCGCAGTGTCCGCATGTAGCGCTTGCTGCTATTGTTATTCTGCATTCGTCTCCGCACGCAGACCAACTGTAGTACACCGTGTTACCAGACGTCTGTGATAGTGTAGTGTTGTAGGAAAAGTGACCATGGTGTATTCGAACTCTGAAAAGGCGGAGATGATACTCATCTATGGCGAGTGTCGACGAAATGCAGCTGAAGCCTGCAGGGTGTATGCAGAACGGTACCCGGACAGAGAGCATCCAACGTGCCGCACATTGCAAAACATCTACCGCCAACTGTATGCAACAGGTATGGTCGTAGCACGCAAACGGGACCGTAACAGGCCCACCACAGGAGAAGCAGGTGCAGTTGGTGTGTTAGCTGCTGTTGCCATGAACCCACACATGAGTACACGGGACATTGCGAGAGCCGGTGGACTGAGTCAAAGTAGTGTCATGCGCATACTGCATCGTCACCGCTTTCACCCGTTTCATGTGTCGCTACATCAGCAATTACATGGTTATGACTTTAATCATCGAGTGCAATTCTGTCAATGGGCATTAACAGAGAATGCGTTGCAGCTCTACCTGTTTACCGATGAAGCGGGCTTCATAAACCACGGGGCAGTGAATCTACGGAACATGCATTACTGGTCCGTGGACAATCCTCGCTGGCTCAGACAGGTTGAGCGACAGCGACCGTGTACTGTAAATGTATGGTGCGGAATCATTGGCGACCACCTCATTCGTCCTCACTTCATTGCAGGGGCCCAAACAGCTGCAACATACATCGCGTTTCTACAGAATGATCTGCCAACGTTGCTCGAAAATGTCCCACTGGAAACGCGTCGACGTATGTGGTAGCAGCATGATGGTGCACCTGCACATTCCGCAATTAATACTAGGCTGACCCTTGACAGGATGTTCAACGGGCGTTTCATAGGACGTGGAGGACGCATAAATAGGCCAGCCCGTTCTCCTGATCTTACACCTCTGGACTTCTTTCTGTACGGTACGTTAAAGGAGAAGGTGTACCGCGATGTGCCTACAACCCCAGAGGATATGAAACAACGTATTGTGGCAGCCTGCGGCGACATTACACCAGATGTACTGCGGCGTGTACGACATTCATTACGCCAGAGATTGCAGTTGTGTGCAACAAATGATGACCACCACATTGAACATCTATTGGCCTGACATGTCGGGACACACTCTATTCCACTCCGTAATTGAAAACGGAAGCCACGTGTGTACGTGTACCTCACCCCTCATGGTAATGTACATGTGCGTCAGTGAAAAAGACCAATAAAAAGGTGTTAGCATGTGGACGTAATGTGCTGTTCCAGTCTCTTCTGTACCTAAGGTCCATCACCGTTCCCTTTGGATCCCTACGTAATTCGGTGCTCTCCGATACACACGATCGAACAGTGGAGGATTGGTACTCAAGCGTCAACTTTAGGTTACAATATCTCCGGATGTAATTAACATTTTACAATGCAACAAACGGCACTGATTACGTATTTGTTTATATGTTCAGATGTGCTAACAAAACTAACGGGGTTCCATTTTAAAAAAACGTAGGTTTGTGTTAAACATACTTCCGTACATTTTTTTATGGTTTGTATTAACCAATTACAGTAGCCCCTCTCCTCACGTTCGGTCTGTGGAATCGATTCGTCAGTATTTGATGTGGTTTACGAAATATATCCAGCGGTAATGTTAGGTAACTCACTCTGTATATATATATATATTCGTGAATACAAGCCTGGAAAAAATTTAACAGCCGTAAAACACAAGAAAATGGGAGGACTTCAACAGGATACAGAAAAACACTTCAAAAATAATCCGAAGAGAAAACAGAGGTTACGAAAACAGCAGGTTGAAAGAGATAGAAGAAGACTTCACCAGAAACAACACACGAAATTTTTACAGAGTATTTCGAGAAAATATGACAGGATATCAGCCACCAAGCTTATGCTTCAAAAGACAAGATGGAACACTGGAGACAAATCCGAAGAAAAACTGTGAAATATTAGCCAGATACTTTGACACGTTACTTAACTGTGATAAACCAAAACAGAGATTACAGTTTACAAAACCAGAACCCAACCGGGACTCCGAATACCCAACATATGAAGAAATCATGAAAATAATAAAATCATTGAAAAATAACAGAGCACCAGGTGAAGATGGACTGATTCCAGAAATCTGGAAATTAGACCATGAAAACATTACACCCAAAATTCATAGTATAATCAAAAACATCTGGGAAACAGAAAAGATACCAGAAGAATGGAAGTCAGCCCTAATACATCCCCTCCACAAGAAAGGAGACAAAACAGACCCTAATAACTATAGAGGAATTTCGTTACTGCCGGTGGCATACAAAATTCTATCAAAAGCTCTGTTAAATCGCCTAGAACCTCAGATAGATCCACAGATCGGAGAATACAAAGGAGGGTTCAGGAAGGGAAGATCATGCAGTGAGCAGATCTGGTGTCTGAGAACATTATTAACAACGAGAAAGTCCAGAAACACCACAGTAACATTTGTTGATTTCAAGAAGGCTTACGATTCCATAGACAGAGAAACACTTTTTAATACACTAGAAGAAAGTAGGGTAGACCATAAGACCAGAAAACTAATTCAGGAAACATTAACAAATACAAAGTCAAAAGTGAAGTTCATGGGCGAGATCTCAGAATCTTTCGAAATCAAGACAGGAGTTATTTAACGCTGTTTTAGAGAAAATAATCAGGACGTGGGACAAAGGAGTCAATGGGGTAAAGATGGGGAGAGAGAAAAATAGAATCTTCATCATAAAATGTCTGGCCTTTGCCGACGATATAGCCATCATTACAAATGACAGAAAAGAAGCCAGAGAAGCCCTATATATATTGCATGAAATCGCAGCCAGAACAGGACTAGAAATATCATATGAAAAAACCCAGTACGTGGACACAAAATCTACAGACAGAAGCCCATTGATAACAAAGTACGGAAAGATAACACAAGTAGAAAGTTTCAAATACCTGGGAGAGATTATACAGAAAACAGGACTGAATTCAACAGCCAATGAAGAAAGAGTTACAAAACTACAAAAAGCATACAGACTTACATGGAACCATTACAATAAAAGAAATATTTCCGTCAATGCCAAATTAAGACATTACAAAACAGTAGTCTTACCTGAGGCCTTGTATGCCTCAGAAACAACAGTAATCAGAGGAAGAACTAAAATCAAGTAAATGGGAAAGCAAGAGAAGAAGATTCTTAGAAAGATCTATGGGCCAGTTCAGAGACAGGGGATCTTGGTAAAGAGACCAACAAAGGAATTGTACAAAGAGGCAGAGACAATTACAGACAATATCAGAAAAAGAAGGGCAAAATTCTATGGGTACATTCATAGGATGAATGAAAATAGGCTGACCAAGAAGATTTTTAACATAGTGGTGACGAATAAGGTGAAAACTAACTGGGTAAAGGAAATCATGGAAGACCTCAAAAATCTAAACATCTCTACAGAAGAAATATCAAACAGAGGAATATACAGAGAAAAAATCAACAAACAGAAATTCGAAGAAACACCAAAAGAGAAGAAATCAGGAAAGAAGTGGACAGAAGAGAGGAAGAAGAAACACAGTGAATTTATGAGAGATTTTTGGGAAGAGAAAAGAAAGAGACAGAAAAAAGTGCCATGAATTTGAAATGTACCAATTTATGTACCATATTGTCATTGTGAATATTGATTGTGTCTTAACGCTCACCTTAATGGGGAATTAACGATGATAATAATAATAATAAATTCGTGCGTTATCACGTGGGGGCTAGAACCAAACTATTAAATCTGCAATGTGTAGTGCCCAGTACAGTCGTAACAAATTATACTTCATCAACAAATAACTCTCAGCACTGATATGTTTTGTGACATGTATTGCAAGTGACTTTACATGTCTTGCTAAGAAATCAACAATTTAGAAGATAACTTATTGTTGTATAACTTAGAGCATAACTTGTCATACATTAATTTCCTCGTGACCCTTCTAGAATTGGATTTAGTTTAACTAATGCACAATTTTTTTGTTTTAGTTATTAAGAAATACTATTTTAGCAATGAGCAACTAATTTTTCTAGTATTACCGGTATTCGGTTCGAAACATCAGTCATCATAATGAATGTCTGTGTTAAAAGTATCTATACTAATTTACTTGTACATCATTATCCTATACCAAACTTTTGTAGTAAGCGATTTGATTCAGTTCATAGACCATTTCAGAAACTAGGCATGCCAAACCATTTATAACAAGTCATTTTTCTCTGCCTGTTGCACACGACTATTACTTCGTAAAACTATTACTTGAGGCAAAATAGAATCATACCTTATTCCACTTCTGACCCGTTTGCGTTTGCACTCTGGTGTAATTACATATGTAGCATGCAGACCAACCAGTTCTGTTGTATAAGGGATAGTGAGAGGTTTAGTATCACTGATTTTGAAGGTTTTTGGTTTTGGAACTGGCATTTGACTGAGTTTTCCCAATTGTCCCAGGAAAAATCTGAGTTCAGGGAGTGAAGAGTTCCTAATGTCTCAAATACGATTACACTGCTATATTCTTCTAGGAGCATTACAGTTACAAATTTTCGGAGTTCCTACAGACGCATCTGCAGTCTAATATGAATGATCCCGTACAGGGAAGAACAACTCACTCTGAAATCCATGCTTTGGTGGACTACTTTTGTTTGGAGTGCACAACCGTCACGAAACAATCACATTATGGTTGTAAGACTGGGCTGAAGAAATGCCACGGACATGACCCCTACCACCTTTTACTCAGATGTGTCGTGTTTCATGAAACACTCTATTCATCAATAACTATTCGGAACACAACACCCTAGTTGTTGTGAATAATACCCTCTATCATTTGTGTCTGTGGTAAAGGCTCATTCTGCATCAAATCAGAGACTGTTGCACGGACGTCTGACGTCACAGCATTTAGCACATAAGTGCAAGAGGATTTTATATTTCTTGCTATCAAAGTTCAAAAGAATTTGGTACATTATGATGTAAAATGATGATCTCTGCATACAAGATTTGGTACTTCTTGGAAGCAAATACTTACTTGTTAGATTGTGCAAGCTATTAGGCAGGGGCTGCCACCTCTAAGTCACCTTCACCTATGCAGACTGAAGCAACAAATGAAAATCTGTATCAAGGCCGGTATTCGAAGCCAGGTCTCCTACTCACTAGGCTTATGCCCTAACCACTACGCCACCCAGGCACGGCAGCTTTGCACTATCACACGGACTAACGTAGCACGCCTCCATCCTCAATCCAAATTCCCATTCACACTTCAGCCCATTTGGTATTCCCCCTTAAACACGAACAACATTGCAAAGGCTCTCCAACTGTATTGGAATAGCACCTGAGCATCGAACTAATTTTATTGATACAATAATCCGGCACCTGTTGACTGTGTCAACGCTGTTGCTTGATGTCCATTATTCGAGCTTCATCATCTTGTATCTCTCTTGAGTTGTTGGACAGCTTGGGAATCTTTCTGAGATCATCCAATACACGTTCAGTTTCCAGGATAACTGGCAGGACCTCCTTATCTTTCGAGTCACATTGGAACATGCGACGAGAGCATCAGTCGCTTGACTGCCTGCTTCTCTAACCTGCATCACTTTGAAATGGAAAGCTGAAGATCTAACCGCCCAGTGGCCATCATTTTTTTCGGGGATTAGCCAAAACACAGGTTAAACCGTAATTATTTGTTTCCGATTCAAATGGTTCAAATGGCTCTGAGCACTATGGGACTCAACTGCTGAGGTCATCAGTCCCCTAGAACTCAGAACTACTTAAAGCCTAACTAACCTAAGGACAACACACACATCCATGCCCGAGGCAGGATTCGAACCTGCGACCGTAGCGGTCGCGCGGTTCCAGACTGTAGCGCCAGAACCGCTCGGCCACCAGCGGCCGGCATTTGTTTCCGGCTGGAATAGTTTTCTTCATCGTAGAATTTAAATTTATTGAGTCCGAATAAGACAGTCGGCGCCTCTAGCTCATTAACAGTGTACTTCCGCATAGGACAGGGATCTCATTGCGTACGTGACTTGCCTGCTTAAATTCTTCAAGTAACATGGCCACTATTCCTAAGTTAGAGGCCTCAGTTTGGTGGATAAATTCGCGGTCCAAACCAGGAACAGCAAAGACAGATGCGGTACCTAAGATCACATTCGAAACATCAGACGTGGACTAATGGATATCAGACCAATAACATTTTTCATCTTTTCGGCGCAACTCAGTCAATAGTGCGGCCGCTCGAGCTAAATTCACTATATATTTTCTTAAAAAATTTACCATCCCTATTAACCCTTAATGTTTTTAATTGGAGGGAATTGTTTGACAGCTTTAGTGCGTTACCGATTCATCTTGATCCCAACAGCCTACGTAGGATACCCCAAAAGGAAATCACCTTGTAGACCAAATTTACCTAATTGGTAGGGTTGATAGTCATCCAGCTTTGCGTAAAGAGCACAAGAAGAGGCGCAAATGCTCAAGAAGTTCAACAGTTTTAAATTTGAGTTCCCCTAAAACTGAACCCAGCAAACGCGACAACGCAGCTGCCCCAGAGGGCATCTAAAAAGCAACACACTTATATTCAAAGAGATTCCAGTCAGTATAAACTCAGTGCGGGTCTTTGATTCTTCGACCTACGGCACCTGCAATAGGCCAGATTGAGATAAACACTGAGGTGACAATACTGATAGGAATATCCACACATCCAGATGGTGGTAGTTCGAAGTACACAAGGTATAAAAGGTCGGTGCATTGTTGGAACAGTCATTTGCACTCAGATGGTTCATGTGAAAAGTTTCCGCAATGATTACGGCCCCATGACGGGAATCAATTGACTTTGAACGCGGACTGGTAGTTAGAGCTAGGCGTATGGGACTTCCCGTTTCGAACGTTATTCAGTATTCCACAAGTGTGTCGAGAATACCAAATTTCAGACATTACCTCTCACCATGGACAAAGCAGTGGCCGACGGCCTTCACTTAACGACCGAGAGCAGCGACGTTTCCTGCGAGTTGTCAGTGCTAACAGACAAGCAACACTGCATAAAATAACGGCAGGAATCCGTAAGGAAAGTACGAAGATTCTATCCGTTATTGCAGTGCGGCGACTCATGGTGTTAATGGACGACGGCCGCAGGCGGTCGACGCGAGAGCCTTTGCGAACAGCCTCAGCACCTCTCCTGGGATCGTGACCAGTATTTATTGAGTCGTCCGTGTTCTGACTGGTTTGATGCGGCCCACCACGAATTCCTCTCCTGTGCCAACCTCTTCATCTCCGAGCAGAACATGTAGGCTGCGTTTTCAATTATTTGCTGGACGTATTCCAATCTCTGCCTTCGTCTTCAGTTTTTACACTCTACAGTTCCCTCGATGTCTTACCAGATGTCCTATTGTCTTGTCCCTTCTTCTTTCCGTTTGTTTCATATATTCCTTTCCTCTCCGGTTCTGTGCAGAACCTCGTCATTTCTTATGAGGGTACCTAATTTTCAGCATTCGTCTGTAGACCCTCATCTCAAATGCTTCGATTCTCATCTCTTCCAGTTTTCCCCCAGTCCATGTTTGATACCATATAATTCTGCAATACTGTGCTCCAAACGTACATTCTTAAGAAATTTCGTCTTCAGATTAAGGATCATGTTTGATACTAGTAGACTTGCCCTTTTTGCCAGTGCAACTTTCCATTTGATGTCCTCCTTGCTCCGACTGCCATTGGTTACTTTGCTGCTGAGGTAGTAGAATTCCTTAACTTCATCTTCTTCGTGACCATCAATCCTGATGTTAACGCTTCCACACCTGAGCCCGATGCTGACCCGTGTGCCCCGCTAACTGAGCATTTTTTGTGGTTTTTCAGAATACAGTCACTTTTTAAGCTGTAATGCTAGAGGTAAAAGCTTTTTATGTTTTTGCAGACTGATGTGTCATCTGTTTGAAGAAATAGGTTGTGGCAGGTGAAAGAAACAAACACATTATTGATACTGAAAAATATTACTGTATATTTTCGGATTTTGAAAAAAGTCAAACATTGAATGTAAGACACACAATTTGTTTTTGTGTGGTATTCCCTGAAGCATTCTGGTGTACATAAAGAGACATTACACTCTTGACACCACCAACTTGTCTCTTTCCTTCCTGACTTGCCAGTCTGTGCTTTGCTCCATTGTGAACAAACTTTAAAAACTCGTTTGGGGTTTGCTTTGCTTTGCGCTGTTTTGTACAAAATGCCTTCCCTTCAGCCTGTCATTGATTGGACTATTTACAGGCTCTGTTTCCTTGTGTGCTGTTTTCACAAGAGACTCGGCAACCTGAAGCAGAAATATCTTCAGACTACATTTTTCCTGTCTTCAGCATTTCTTGTCTCCTTCTACAATACATATGGATTTGTGAGACGCATCACAAACATGTAAATAAACTACTTTTTCCACCCTTTGAACTGCTTCCTGCCAAATGGCTAGTAAGCAACCATCTGATCAGAACGATCCACTCATGTTTTATAAGTATTGTAGTCCGACACTACATGTGGTTTCATTTTGTTGATACGGCCCTGTTTAGTACGCACCGACACTGCCGACATCGTGGCCTTGCGACAAGTTGAAAGCATCAACACATCCTTGTATCTTTCCACGTCAAGCAAAGTAAGTGTTTTCCCCTCATAAAAATCATTTCACTGTCTTTATTTTCATTTTCACAACAGTATCTTTGGGCATGTCTCTCCTGTTAGACATGCATGTCCCCCACTGATATTCTTGTTCCACAGGTGGTCAAATATTTCAGGAGAGGGGTAGTATCTGTCCATGAAATAGAGTATGGCCTTTATCGAAATGTTCTGAAAGTAGTCTAAGAGTGCTATAACAGCACTCTCTTCGGATCCTTTTCCCACGTACACTTCGAAGTTCAAGCAATAGTCAGTCTTTGCATCACATACATAAATAATTTCATACCATATTTTTCAGGTTTATTTTTCATATAAACTCTTAAGTGAATTCTTCCTTTGAACTCACACATTGTTGGGAGGGAGCATATGACAACTGACATGATCGACCCATACTGTCATAAAACTTTCTAATTTTGAAAAGTGGGTCATAATTCTCTTGCCCTGTAGGTCTGTAAAAATGGTTCATATGGCTCTGAGCACTATGGGACTTAACATCTGTGGTCATCAGTCCCCTAGAACTTAGAACTACTTAAACCTAACTAACGTAAGGACATCACACACATCCATGCCCGAGGCAGGTTTCGAACCTGCGACCGTAGCGGTCACGCGGTTCCAGACTGAAGCGCCTAGAACCGCACGGCCACATCGGCTGGCCGTAGGTCTGGAATTTTCTATACTGTTCAAGTGCAAGTTTGACAGAATTGCTTTGAATCTGTCCCTGCTCATTATGCTAGGAGCAAAGGACGAAGAAAGCATGTAATCTGTCGACCAATAATCATGCAATGACGACTTTTTCACAAGACACATGTGTAAAATAATAACAAGAAAGGAATATATGTCACTCGGCTTCACAGGCTACCACTTAGCAAACAAACTGTCTTTATAGAGTTTTTACTCCTCATTTTATTCATGATAATTGCTGCATATATATTAGTTTGCGTTTTGATTGTTTTCACAATTTCGTCTGTCATAAAAACACTGAAACAATGGTAAGCACTTGAGTTTCCGTTTATTTGTTTAGTAACTCCACTATGTTCCCCAAAAACAGGAACATCCGGCAAAACATCGTCTTCTGTCCACACTGTACCTTCGTCTTCATTTCGAGAGCCCCGTATCTTTTTGGGTGGCGGAGGAGTCTCAAATCCGGCGGCAGTTTTACGGCGTTCCTCTTTTTCACTTATTTCATCAGCTTAGCTATGCTGTGTAAATTACAATATTCTTATCTTAGCAGTGTTGCCTGTTGTATACACGCAAAGAGAAAATCAAATAAAACCTCAGTAAATACATATTTTTCGCTTCGGCAACTTACCAATAGTAAATATTTCATTATTATCTGAAACACTTTCCCATTCTTCAATATCTCCTTCTGAACCAGAATCGTATAGAAAATTTTTCTAGAAGAGCTAAAAAGTTCAGCCTTCAGTCTTTCGTCCATGACGTAGTTAATTCGCTTAGAAAACGATCATGCACATTTACTGTCACTAGATATACATGCGTAAAACGCGGGAATTTTCGTAGTCGGGATTAACGCTACACGCATGGAAGAGGTGCGAGAAACACTCAACAGGCGGCAGCACATGATGCAGGAAGCTCGACGGAGACAACAACATATAACGGAAACTGTACCCACTTAAAAGGCGTTGAAAAATCAACAGCTGACTGCCGCCCGAGTCACACTCGAGCTCAGGCCACTCAGCGATACCATTATGCTCGAGTCACACTTGGGCGCCGTCACGAAAGTGCTAAGTTTCACGCTGTTCTCATTTCTGCTACTTCTCATTACTTTCATGTTTCTTCGATTTACTCTCAATCCACATTCTGCTATCGTTAGACAGTTCATTCCATTCAGCAGATCATGTAATTCTTTATCACTTTCACTGAGGACTGCAGTGTCATTGGCGAATAGTATTATTGACATCTTTTCACCTTCAATTTTAAATCCACTTCTCAACCTTTCTTTTATTTCCACCATCGCTCCTTCGATGTACAGATTGAACAGGAAGGGCAATAGACCACACCCTTGTCTTACGCCTACTTTAATCCGAGAACTTCGTTCATGGTCTTTCACTCTCATTTTTCCCTCTTGGCTCTTGTACAGGTTGTATATTTCCCGTTTCTTCCTATAGTCTACCCCAATTTTCCTCACAATTTTGAACATCTGGCACCATTTGACATTGTGGGACCCTTTTCCCAGGTCGACTAATGCTATGAACGTGTCTTGATTCTTCTTTAGCCTTGCTTGTATAATCAGCATTTTACTACCTTACATACACATTTATCGTTTTCTATGTATCCCCTGGAGAGGAGTCTCTGGGACGTGGAAAAAGTAAAAGTTTATTTATTTATTTTATTTTTATTTTATTATTATTTTTTCAGCAATTCTAATGCAGACAGAGTTATGAGCTATAATGCTTGTGAAGATATTCGTCGATGGAGTAGAAGGAGTTGACCAACAGGAAGTTCTTTAATTCACTCTGAAACCTATCTTTATCACTTACAAGACCTTTGATATGCTCTGGTAAGTTATTGAATAGTTCCCATGTATCTGACTCCTTTTCGTGCTAATGTTAAGCTTTTATAGTCCTAATGCAGACTGTTTTCAGTTCTGGTATTATAATCATTTTTGGCACTACTTTGTGTAAAAAGAGACACGTTGGAAACGACAAAGACCATCAGTGAGTATATGTACGGAGACGTAGTAGTCAGAATTCCAAGTTTCTTAAAGAGTTCTCTGCACGATGATATAGGACTGACACCAGATATAATTCTGATGACTCGTTTCTGAATTCTGAAAATGTTCTCTTAGTGAGAGCAGTCTCCCCAAAAAATAATCCATAACTCATTAATGAATGGAAGTAGGTCTAATAAACTAACTTCTTCATTTTTAAATCACATATTTCTCCTATCATGCGTACTGCAAATGTAGCCGAACTAAGGCGTTTCATTAAGTCTAGGGTGTGAGTTTCTCAAATCAGGTTGTGGTCAATTTGTAGCACTAAAAATTTGACACTGTCTACAGCTTTAGTTTCATTGTGTGAATACATTATACATATAGGGTCAAGTATTCCTTGTGAGCTACTAAACTATACGTACTGTAAAAAAACAGAGACAATCCACTTGCTATGAATCACCCATTAGACACTTACAAATATTTCGTTAGCTGATTGCTCAGAGAGATAACTAGTACTTTTTTTTATACCAATACTTGTATCATCAAACAATAAGGTAAAATTTGCATTTCGTGACGCTGCATATAGAAGGTCATTAATATATAATAGGATATATATAATAGGGACTTAAAATAGAGCCCTGGGCCACTCCTTGTCTTATGGTTTCATATTTTACGTGGTAAGCCTGATACATACACACACACTGTTTTCTATTACAAAGATAGGATAAGACCCATGAGTCTGTTACTCCTGTTATCCCATAATATTTTAACTTTTGTATAAGGATATCATGCTTAACACAATCAAACAGAAATGATACAGAATTTGGGATGGACATCATTAAAAGAAAGGTGCTTTTCGTTGCGACGGAATCTTCTCACGATTTTCCAATCACCAAATTTCTCCTCCGAATGCGAAAATATTTTGTTGACACCGACATACGTAGGGAGCAACGATCACCAAGATAAAATAATGGAAATCAGAGCTCGTGCGAAAAGATATAGGTGTTCATTCTTTCCGCGAGCTATACGATATTGGAATAATAGAGAATTGTGAAGGTGGTTCGGTGAACCCTCTGCCAGGCACTTAAATGTGATCTCCGAAGTATCCATGTAGATGTAGATGTAAAAGCTTTAGCCAGATCACAGAATGTTCCAAGCGGTAATAACTTTTGATTTATTGATTCTAATATATTATCTGTAAAAGTAAATATAGCTTGATCAGTTCACAATCCTTTCCGAAATCCAAACTGATTGTGAATGAGAATATTTTTTGTACTAAGTGTTTGCAAAGCCTATTTTATATAACCCTTTCAAACACTTTTTAAAATATTGCCAATAATGAAACGGGACGGAAGTTTTCCACTGATGACTTGTCTCCTTTTTTGTCTAAAAGTTTAACAATAGCATATTTAAGCCTATCTGGAAAAGTGCCCTGTGGAGGGATTCATTACATAAGTAACACAGTATGTCACAAAGTTTTGAGGAGCAACAATTAATTATGGTAGTGCTGATTTCATCATAACAAAACAACTGCATGGTCAGAATTGGCTCTCTGGTGCCTTTACCTTTCCTAAAGCCAAACCAATATAAGCTGGGATATGAGATCTGCCGAGATAAAAGGCAGCGTAGCCAACTTAGGTCAATGTCTGCGCGGTGCATTGGACCATCGTGTTAACATCACATGTGACATCGTTGGCGACACAAAAACGCCTACGCTGTGTGCCCTAGTTTGCTGTCTGGTGCCTGTCCGAATACTAAATTATTTCAAGGTAGTACGGGTTCGCAGTCGCAGGTCATAAGGATTTAAGTGCATTGATCCACCTGTGTAACCGTGTTCAGGGTTTAAGCACGCTCAATACCAACGCTAAAGACTCTGTAAGTAGGCTGTTTAGGTTTTTTTATTGGTAACGCCACCTCTGTATGAAAATCACTGGCTGTGCTGTGGGCAGTCTGTGTCTGCTTTGCATTGTTGTAATACTCGCCACTGTAGTGTTAGGCAGCTGGCTGTGAACAGCGCGTAGCGTTGGGCAGTTGGAGGTGAGCCGCCAGCAGTGGTGGATGTGGGGAGAGAGATGGCGGAGTTTTGAAATTTGTCATGAACTGCTATATTTATATATGATGATATCAAGGTAAATACATTGTTTGTTCTCTATTAATATCTTTCATTTGCTAACTATCCCTATCAGTAGTTAGTGCCTTCCATAGTTTGAATCTTTTATTTAGCTGGCAGTAGTGGCGCTCGCTGTATTGCAGTAGCTTGAGCAGCGAAGATTTTTGTAAGGTAAGTGATTTGTGAAAGGTATAGTTTAATGTTAGTCAGGGCCATTCTTTTGTAGGGAATTTTGAAAGTCAGATTGCGTTGCGCTAACAAAATATTGTGTGTCAGTTTAAGGACAGTCCTGTATAGTTGTTCAAAGGGGAAGTTTCATATGTCGACCCTTAGCCTAGGATACCTCACTGGAAGCTTCTGATTTTTTCTTGTAGTTTGTGTAATTAGTGTAGATTTTGTTTATTGCTAGCGCGTAACTGTAGAGAGAATCTCCTTTGTAGTTGTAGTTTTTCATTGTTGTACAGTAAAACAGTTGTGGCATGCATGTAGATTTGCACCAAGTATTTCGCAGCTGCGCTGGCAATTAAGTAGACATTATTTCCATTGCTATGTTATTTTATTTTGATCTTCAAATTGCGCTTTTCTGTGTTATCGTGTGAAATATTGTGACAATTATGGCGTGTGAAAAACGTAACACTAGGCTCCAAAGTAAATTGAGAAATGATAGTGACGACGAGCGAAGCTTGCCAGCACCACTGGGTAATGAATTAACAAATGTTCAAAGAAGTAATTTGGTAATTGCGCATAGGGAAATGGAGCGGGCGGCAAACAATGGTGTAGACAGTGAAACAGGTAGTGAACAGGGAAGCGTTATCGATCGATTGGTCGGCAACAGCTCGCCTCAGGAATCGGGAATGACAGAACACAATATTGCAAATACTACAGACTCAGGTTTTGGGTTCTCAGCGTTTTCTCAAATGAGTCAAGACACATTTTCCGCTTGTCAAAATGTGAATGTTGCCAGTGCAAATTCACTGCCGAAAAGCACTGAGGAACATGTTTCAGACACCAGTGCATTGTTATTACAATTAATGCAACAAATGGGACAAAAGCTTGAAAAGTTAGACACAATGGAACAAAATCAGAGACAAACACAGCAAAAGTTAGACACAGTGGAACAAAATCTTCAAAAGTTAGACACAATGGAACAACACCAGAGACAAACACAGCAACAGTTAGACGCAATGGGACAAAATCTTCAAAAGTTAGACACCACACTCGAACAAACACGTGAAGATTTAACTAGTGAGTTACATAACATTGAATCGAAATGTCAAAAAGTCTGTAATGACATAAAAACACAAATTTGTGAGCATTTTCAACCCATTTTTTCGCGGCATGAAAATGTATTACAGAATCACGAAGCAGCCATAAAAGAACTGCAAACCATTGTTCATGAAAATCACAACACCTTGCAAGCTAAAATTGACTCAGTTGCATCTACCGATTCGGTTACGCAACTTGCAAAAACTCAAGAAAACTTAAAGGACACAGTAGATACGATTTCAACACAAATGGACACTCTGAAACTTGGTTCAGAAAAACACGCTGAGGAAATGTGTTCACTATCGGAGAAAGTAGCCGAACTTTCGGATAAGGTCACTAACTTATCTACAAAGGTAGATGATGATCTGAATGACACAAGACCTGTAGCCTTCACTGACACAGAAGAGTATGAACAAATTAGAAAATTCAAACAGAATCAAAATCAAATCAATACACAGTACAAAAGAGAAATCCGAGAAGTACAAGATCAGCTGACACAGGTAATACAAGAATTACGTATTTCAGAGGATACTCGCGCCCCAATACGGGAAGAGGGACACAGAAATACGGAACAGCCACAAAATAATAACACAGGGCATTTCGGAAGTTATGAAAGAAATTGGCAAGGTGCACCGAATTTTGAAATGGAACCGCCGAAACGACGAAACAATGACCGATATGCGACTCGCGACATGATGACTTTGACTATAAGCTGTTCATTACTTCACGTAAATTCAAAACATTTAAGAATTCTGGCAACGACATTCATCCACAAGCATGGCTTCATCAATTCTCGCATTGTTTTCCTCCCAACTGGTCGTTAGAACACAGATTAGAATTTATGTGTGGCTACTTGGAGAATGAACCAGCTGTAAGAATGCGATCGGTAATTCACGATTGCCACAGTGAAGGAGAGTTTTACCATGCCTTCCTCTCAGCATATTGGTCTCAAGCCACACAAGACCGCGTAAAACATGGCATCATAATGATGAAACATTTCGAACAATCTGAATTCTCCAGTCTTGTGAAATATTTTGAAGACATGTTGCACAAGAATCAGTACCTGACAAACCCATACAGCCCCTCAGAACTCATCCGCATTTGCTTAATCAAACTCCCTGAACATTTACGACATATTATTTTGGCAGGACGTTGCAAAGACGACATTGAAGCATTTCAGGGACTGTTACAAGAACTGGAAATTGACACTGACAATCGCGGAACACAGGAGCACAACAATTACAGATCACATCCGTCGCAATTCCGCGATGAAAGAAATAATAACCGGACACGACTGGTCTATTCTTACAACGCAAATCGTGACCAAAATAGACATCACCCGTACGACAACCGTTGGCAGAGTAATAATAGTTACAAAGAAAGATCACATTTCCGTAGTAATGAATATGACAGAGACAATCATAGAAACAGACAATATGGTAACCAGAACTGTTATTATCAAGGGAGACAGAATAATTTCAGACGCAACAGTTCGGCGCAGAGTTACGATTCAGGGAGAAATTCTCCACCACATGACCGACAAACAAGAAACTATGTAAACTACCGACATAACGATAGACGTGAATTTCATCAGAACTGGCGGGACTCTAACAGAGCTGGGCCCTCTCGGCAAGGCGAATTTGTAGAAGTTAGGTCTCCTAATCCCAATAACGACGCGCGCCAACAAAGAGGCAGACAATGACTCGCGCCGCAGGCAGCCACCTGCGCCGGCTGGCTCAGGAAAAAATAACATAGACGCTAACATTAAGAAAAATTCCAGTATTCTTTAACGACGTATACCGCATGATAATTGCGTTGAAGTTGAAACTCTGTGCACTAGGAAGAGTATAGGTTTACACCACATTTCACATGTAAAACAGTTTATAGAATTGCTTGTTAGTTGCACGATTATGGAACGACTATAAGGCTTACATACTTAGAACATTTACCAGTACTGCTAATGAGATTTTAATGCAACATTTTGGTTTACTTGAAAATACATTCTGAATTAAAGTACTTTTTGAGAGATACCAGATGACACAGTGGTTAGTTTATGTGACAGCTACACGATTTTATCACGACGCTGCTAATGCGTGACAATTTACAATGTTGCTTTTGCGGTGTATCTGTTTTATATCTGCACAGTTTTTTCTGAATTCTTCTATAAAGTGAGACATGTTTTAGTGGTGACTTTTGTGCTATTGCTACAAAGAGACAGCCTTTTCCACAGAACAACAATACGTTACAGCACAGTACTTTCTTCATCACGGCAATAAGCGTAATAACTAAGACATTTATACGCAAAGCATTTCACTTTTGTGTATCATGAGGTAAGTACATTGGCTTCTGCAGAACTTAGCTTTTGGAGGACGATAACTACGACACTTCCACAGAGATTATCTTACAGCAAGACGCATATTTAGCGCTACAGGACACGTATTTGTGTGATTAATTTTGTACTTAAAACATTTATTTTTAAAGATTTTTGAATTACAAAGAAAGTTTTTCGTGATACATTTCATTCCATTGCTGTAATCTGTAACACCTGAGGGTATAATTACAATAATCCTCAGGGGGGTACACGCTTACTTTGTGTACCATGTGTGTGGCAACCACAAGGAATCCTAGCTAATATGGTATTTGCTTACACAACTTTACACATCGGTACCATATTTCTCTAACACACAAATTACACAGCTATCTGATCATGTAACTGAGAGATAAACATTTTTTTTACTACGTCAGTGACATGTTTACGTAATTACACCGTGGTATAACTTCACACTTACGAAATTGTATTTTGTCTGTACTGTGTGAACTCTTCATATTTTTTCGGAACCATTGTGATACTATGAGAGCTTTGAATGATGTATTTGGTAAGGGAGCATGATTTTAAAGTACGTTTGAGGAAGATGACACTATTGAAATGAGCAGAGAATTTTTTTTAGGTTTTGAAATTATTGCAGAAAGCTACGACGTTTCTGAGATTTGACTGAGGTGTTATGGTGTTATTCTTACGACGACGATGTGTACTATGCTGTTGAGATATGTTTATGATCAATAAGATGATGCTACCGTATATGAGGAGTAAGAAGTATGTTGGAAACCAAGAATCATACTTTAAGAGTTATGAAATGTGCG
Organism: Schistocerca americana; assembly: GCF_021461395.2. Taxonomy (NCBI): domain Eukaryota; kingdom Metazoa; phylum Arthropoda; class Insecta; order Orthoptera; family Acrididae; genus Schistocerca; species Schistocerca americana. The sequence continues at coordinate 274,527,116 of NC_060124.1, read as the reverse complement.
TAAATGCGTGACTGTATCACAATGCTGACGAATATTTTATTTGGACACTTATATTTATAGGATTTTCTTCCTACAGATTTGCAACGCTAATGCTTGACCTGTGAAATATTTTTATGTGAGACTGTCACTGTAGCGGAAACTGCTGTCGTAAATATTTCCGTAAGAAAGTTAAGTGACCACCTGCACGTAATGCGTCGTGGGCACGCAGCTGTGTCAAACACCTGGAGAACAAGCCATTAGGGTGTGCCTTTCCGGAAGCACAGGTAAAAAAAAAAAAGAAAAAAGGCAGGCCTCTATCCTCGCCATTGACATTCCTTTAGGGAAAATATTGCAAATGCGACACCCTCATTACTTCCATTAACCTTGCTATTGACATTCCTTTGTAGAAAGCATAGCAAATATTACACGCTCATTACCTGAAAACATATGATTACTCGTACTTTGTGCTAATTACTGCAATGCTTATGAATTGATGGGAAATATTCGTACATCTGCACACCTGATTATGACAAGTGTCTTTCTATGAGAGTTGAGAGCTACTGACTTACGAAATGCCACATGACTATTGAATGATATTTTTATGCTTTGCTTTTCGTAGTTGCTTATTTCACTTGATATCTGGTTTCCAGCTGTGTTGCAGCATTGCTTTTATAAAATGAAATGCATTTGCTAATGTGAACACTTTCTGTCAACAGATCTATTAAATGATTATTTTATGATCCACATTCTTTAAAAAAGGAGCACTTGGAAAGGAAAGAACAATAAGAAGGAACTAGTAACAGTAACACATAATTTTCTTTTCAAGTACATGGTAATATTTCTTTTTACAATCAGTTGTTGTGGTGCACCACTTTAATTACATAGATATTAAGATGTGAATATACATTTCCCTTATCCGCATTGTTGTTTTTACTGTAATATTTTTTCTGCTTGAGCTATGTCATGTTTAGGTATAAGTTACTGCTGTTTGCCAGGCGTAGTGTTACTGAATTTGACTTTGTGTTACTCTGCTAAGCCAATTTTACTACTCATTTATTTTTCATGTTGCTGCACATTGTCTCATATTAGTTGTAATTTTGCATTTTATCTGTTAATTTAGATTTGCTGCTGCTTGCTTTGGAAATTGGGATTTTTTTGTCATTGCTGTTTGTGATAATTTGTTATGTGATGCTGCATTGCCTCGTCCCTTAGTTTAGTATCTGAGCTCAGTAGATTTAGGTTAGCTTAAGAGGAGACTATATAAGAAACTAACTATTATAAATTTATAAGAAATGCATTGAGAAGCTATCAGAAAATGGTCTGGCAAAATAAAAAGGATACTGTACAGTGGAGAAAAACTATTATTGACAGAGGATGAGAACAGAATACAGAAAGCAGAGAGAAAAACTATTTTTGACAGAGGATGTGAACGAAATACAGAAGGCAGGCTTAGATAGGACTTTTGGGAATAATGATGAATGAAGGGAGATCTCCAAGAAGCAAAGAAAGTTTTGTTTGCAAAATACTGCAATGAAACAAACCCTGTCCTTTCCTTTTGTGTTATCCCACTATGTCTTTGGGTACCCTTGTGTATATATGTTCTTCCTGTCTTTATATGTTTACCTCATCAGACTTTTGTTGTAGAATTTTTCTCATACTCACTGTTATCCTCAAATATAATTTGCGTTAATAATATGTTATTTACTTTGTAAAGATGTTAGACATTATTAATTCTGTTTTGTTTTAATGCTCATGTGTAAAGTTGATGTTTCAAAAGTTATTCTGATCTTTTATGTATTTACTTATGTCATAATTCCTGTAACACTGATGTATATGTTTATTTCTATTCTTTTGTAAAGCCCCTATTACTACAAATGTTATCTGTATTATTATGTTTTTAATGATGTGTTTTGTACCTTTGTTATTGTATTCTTATGTTATAAAATTGTAATTGTCACCAGTTCATGATATTATTAACTTGTTAGTTACATTTCACTGCACACGTTTCTGTTGGTCATAGTATATGGACAATATGTGAGAAGTAGGGACTGATAGTGTTTGCACGTGTGTTAATAATTCAGCAAGGGACTGGATAACAGCATTGCTGGATCTAAGGACAATTCCAGAAACTTTGTGAGTGCACAAGTGGTGGTTTATGGATTTGCTATATTGTCCGCAAGACTCTTCGATGGTGATTGTGCCCCTGCACAGTCACAACAGATGGCTGCTGGCTATCTCTACAAGAACTACAGTGGGTCTGCATCTATGATGACCCACCAACGCCATTATTTCTACAAGGACTACAGTGGGTCTGCATCTTTGATGACCCACCAATACCATTATCTCTACAAGGACTACAGTGGGTCTGCACCTCTGGTGGCCCACCAATACCATACTCTCTACCAGGACTACAGTGGGTCTGCTCTGTGATGACCTACCTACCAATATTCTTCCAAACTACGACTGACTCTGCTGTGGGTTTGCTCTGTTGTGGCCCATTATCTGTCAGCATGTCAAGAGTCAGCACTGTCTTTCCGTTGGAAGGACAACGCTACTTCTTCAAGACTGCATGGAAATCCACTACTTCCGTGTGCATTTTCTTTTACTGCTCAGACTTTGAGAAAAACACTGCTATTCTCCTGTTATGTACGATTAGGACTGTCTTTATGGACTGTGAGACAATTTTAGCTTTTGACCAACATTGTATCAATAAGTGTGTGCATTTGATTTCTTTGTTATTGTAATTATGAAAAAAAATTTTTAAATCTGTATTGGCCACTGCCCAATCCAATTTGTAAAATTTTTTGTGGGGAGCATGGGGGCTATGTAAGTAGGCTGTTTAGGTTTTTTTATTGGTAACGCCACCTCTGTATGAAAATCACTGGCTGTGCTGTGGGCAGTCTGTGTCTGCTTTGCATTGTTGTAATACTCGCCATTGCAGTGTTAGGCAGCTGGCTGTGAACAGCGCGTAGCGTTGGGCAGTTGGAGGTGAGCCGCCAGCAGTGGTGGATGTGGGGAGAGAGATGGCGGAGTTTTGAAATTTGTCATGAACTGCTATATTTATATATGATGATATCAAGGTAAATACATTGTTTGTTCTCTATTAATATCTTTCATTTGCTAACTATCCCTATCAGTAGTTAGTGCCTTCCATAGTTTGAATCTTTTATTTAGCTGGCAGTAGTGGCGCTCGCTGTATTGCAGTAGCTTGAGCAGCGAAGATTTTTGTAAGGTAAGTGATTTGTGAAAGGTATAGTTTAATGTTAGTCAGGGCCATTCTTTTGTAGGGAATTTTGAAAGTCAGATTGCGTTGCGCTAACAAAATATTGTGTGTCAGTTTAAGGACAGTCCTGTATAGTTGTTCAAAGGGGAAGTTTCAACTCCTCTCTCATTGAAGAGTTGCACGATAAAATCATTCAGTTACAGTATAATGTAAGTTTGCTAATTTGGCACTGACCATGAATAGGAATAATTACCTAATTCGCTTTTGACAGTAATACAGAGCATGATATCAACAAACATAAATAGAGAAATTATAGATCTTTTATAGTTACCGATCACTTGCAAAATCCGAAGTTCTACTGAAACTTCCCCTTAAAAAATTAAGAATGACTGTGCTGGTAAACTTCTATGTTATTTGATTTTAAATCAGCTGAGCAAAAGTGAACGTACTCATACATTTCTCTCTTTACTTATTCTGATCATCACTCAACTGATACATAATATTTTTTTAGCGCAACGCAATCTGACTTTCAATAATCCCTACAAAAGAATGGCCCTGACTAAGAATAACCTATACCTTTCATGAATCACTTACCTCACAAAAATTTTCGTTACTCGAACTACTGCAATACAGCGAGCGAAATACTGCCAGCTAAATAAACGTTTCTAACTACTGAAGGCGCTAACTATTGATAGGCATAGTTAGCAAACGAAAGATTTTGATAGAGAACAAACAATGTATTTACCTTAATAGTGTTCAAACGTTATATATATATATATATATATATATATATATATATATATATATATATATATATCAGTTCATGACATCCAGTACCGAGCGAGGTGGCGCAGTGGTTAGCACACTGGACTCGCATTCGGAAGGACGACGGTTCAATCCCGAGTCCGACCATCCTGATTTAGGTTTTCCGTGATTTCCCTAAATGGAAAATGCTGGGATGGTTCCTTTCAAAGGGCACGGCCGACTTCCTTCCCCGTCCTTCCCTAATCCAATGAGACCGATGACCTCGCTGTTTGGTCTCTTCCCCCTAAACAATCCAACCCAACCCATGACATCCAGTCTTACAAATTTTCTTTTTCTGACGGACACACGTCCAGATCGTCTGCTCTCAAAACTCTGGCATCTCTCTCCCCACATCCACGACTGCTGGCGGCTCACCTCCAACTGCACAACGCTACGAGCTGTTCATATCCAACAGCCCAACACTATACAAGCGAATATTCCAACAATGAGTCCCACCAGCCACAGACTGCACACAGCGCAGTCAGCGATTTTCATACAGAGCACTACGTGGTGTTACCAACATAAAAACCTAAACAGCCTACTTACACTACATTGGTCCATTCGACTTCCGTTGAATCTTACTGCATGGTAATTTGTCAATTATAATTTCGAATGAATTAGCTAGCGAACATTTCTATTTTGTTCAGAATCGAAGTGAGTCACTCACCTCCTATTCTGATTATGTTACGACAGCCTATCGGCTCTTTGCCTCAGGGTTACTGAACTGGAAGCAGTAACGTCTTTCTAGAAGGCATCAGTCTAAAAGTCTGAAACTTTTACTAATTTAGATACTGACCTATATTCACGGAAGCTGCGCTCTTCATCAACGTTGGACCCTAAACGACCTGGAAACCGCGGCCTCGTCAGATGAGACCAGATTGCAGTTGGTAAGAGCTGATGGTAGGATTCGAGTGTGGCGCAGACCCCACGAAGCCATGGGCCCAAGTTGTGAACAAGGAGTTGTGCCAGCTGGTGGTATCTCCATAATGGTGTGGGCTGTGTTTACATGAAGGCAGCTGGGTCCTCTACTCGAACTCAACCGATCGTTTACTGGAAATAGTTCTCTTCGGCTACCTGGAGACCATATTAAGCCATTCATGGGCCTTACGTTTCCAAAACCTGATGTAATTCTTATGGATGGGGGGTGCAACATGTTACTAGGATAGGAAAGTTCGTGTTTGGTTTGATGAAAATCGTGGACAGTTCGAGCTAACAATTTCGCCACCAGATCGCCCGACGTGGATCTCATTTAACATTTATGGGACAGAATCTAGAGGTCAGTTCATGCAAAAAGATACTGCACCCGCAGTACTTTCATAATTTCGGATGGCTATAGAGTCAGCATGGTGCAATATTTCTGCAGGGGATCTCCATCGACATGTTGTGTCCATGACACATCGAGCCGCTGAACACGCCGGTCAAAAGGAGGTCTGACAGGGTGTTGGAAGGTGTTCCCCGACTTTTGCCACCTCAGTGTAATATGGTAAAATACTCGGCTCACGTAAACGGGTAAACAACTATGGAGCTCAGCTAATGGTACCGATTCTAATGGTACCTTTTGGTTAACAGAGCATCCACTGGTCTATAACCCTCACCACTGGGCTTAATAACAAGAAGATTAAGCGAGGCGTACAGAGTTACTGACAGCACAATATTACTGTGAGCCAAAATCGATAAATGTGTATAAATTCTTCATTTTATGAGGGAAACTCTGCAAGAAGATTGGCAGACAGGGATTTAAATAGCGAGCCGAATTTGTGCTCAATGTTATCCGTGAACCCTAATTTATTAGTATGTCTGTCGGGGAATTCCCCACTTACTTCCAGCTCTTGCCGAGCCCCTCTCTCACCGAGATCAGTAACAAAAGGAGCAGCTTCAACATAATTATGGTTAAACAGAAAATACCTCTGGTTAGGCTCAAACTTGAAAAAGAGCTCTCTACTTTCATGACATAAAATACGTCCGATCTTCTTTAACAAATTATTACCAAGCAGTACATCGGTCGATATACTCTAGACAACAGTAAAATGTACCGATCATGATGTCCCACGATACCGTCCAACACTGGCAACAACTCGCCATTGACCATACGACACTGCTTAATTTTGTTTAGTAATGGGGGAACGTCACACACCTGAATATGCTTACTACACCACCGATAAACGGACACAGTGATGTGGCCAACCGAGGCAAGTAAAGTGCATTTTGGCTCATGACTTAAGATGGTACAGAAAAATAGTAAACTTGAACTGTACGCGGTCTTTAGCCTACCGCAGTCCTTAAACAGCCCCAAGCGCACCGATTACAGAGAGCTGCTGCCCAATGGCGTCACCTCTGTTTAACTCTGTCTTGGAGTATAGGACAGTCCCGCACTAAATGACCTGACTGATTTCATCAAAATGTGACCTTCTTCCGCTTATAAACAGACAGCATGTTTCCTGCTGAGCAGAGTTTTATACTACGTTCATGGAAGCCGCGCTCTTCATCACTAAACCTAACATTTTCAGTACTTCTACTAATTTATCTTAAGACACTCAGGTTTATTAGTAATGAAAACAGGCGACCAGTCTTCTGGACTCATACCTTCTAGAAAGCTGTTTACTACTTCCAGTTTAGTAACCCTCAGGCCAAGTGTCGATAGACTAACATAATGAGTATAGGAGTTGAGTGGCTCACTTCGATTCTGAGCACGATAGAAATATTGTGCTAGCCAGTTCATTCGAAATTCTTCTTCACAAATTATCCTCTAGCAAGTTTCTACGGAAGTCAAATGGTCAAATTGTGGAAATCCGGGTTTTCTAAGTGAACGATAACTGTAAATGATCTCTTTGTGTATATTTATATCGTATCGATTCTCGATATTACTGGCAAAAGTTGGTTATATAATTTACTGAACAGTTTCCTCCTTCTCCCACTATTCCTACTCAAAGTTGCAAACCTCTCATCTCGATCACTTGCATCAGGAGAAGGGAACTCTTCTTTTCCCTAACCAAAACCATCGAGCCAGCTTAGCACACTTGCATCAAGCTATAACTGAATGACGTTACTGCGCAACTCTTCAGTAAGAGGCAACTCTACAGTGTTGGTATTGAGTGTACTTAAATCCAAAACTCAGTTACTCAGTTGGCTCACATGCGCCTGTGACTGCGAACGCACACTACATAACAGTAACTCAATATTCGCACGCACAGCAGACAGCAAACTACAGCATACAGCGCAGGCGTAAGCCGTCCCGCCAATGGTCCAGGTGTGACGTCAACACGACGCTTCAGTGCACCGCTCAGACATTGACTTAAGTTGACTACGCTGCCTTCTAAGGGCAAACCCCATACCCAAGCTCGTACTGGAGCTCGTTCTTTATGAGGTATTATCGTAGTTTACCAGGCCATGGCCGATTCCATGCTCTACAATTATGTGAAGTTAAGAAAAAAAGTAGTACACCTAGCCAGAAAAAACTATCTTGCGTACCAGTACACGGGAGCAGAAACCTGCTTCTCTGTGAGAACCAAGCTCTTCTACCACTGAGAAGGTAGGGAGCTAGGATCTTGGAATAGTAAGGCGCTGAGCGTAAAGAAAATAATTTTTGAGACATTTACTTAACACAGAGCCCGCACTTTAAATTTAAAAAAGAACACTCAGTAGTTATTCGTCACAGAGTGTAACTTGAACACCTTAAGTTTCGTAAATATTACAAGTTTATGCAGAATTTTTAAACAACAGTTTCTTTAATACATGGCATCAAATAGGTGACATTTCAAAAATAATATACACGTTTATGAAGCAGAACGCTGCTTCATTAAATATTAAAACCATATATAAGAGAACTGATAGTAGATTTTTGAGGAAGATTTTGTGCATGGCCAGATTATGCTCCATCACAGAAGTACAAAATTACAATAAAAATGTTCAAATATGTGTGAAATCTTATCGGGTTATCAGTCCCTAAGCTTACACACTACTTAACCTAAATTAGCCTAAGGACAAAAACACACACACACACACACACACACACACACACATGCCCGAGGGAGGACTCGAACTTCCGCCGAAACCAGCCTCACAGTTCAAGACTGCAGCGCCTCAGACCGCTCGGCTAATCCCGCGCGGCTGAGAAAATTACAAATAATGCAATCATGTATGATACAGAACGCAGTAATTCTAAAATAATATACTCATCTGCAACACAAAAGGCAGAAAATTGAAAATAATGTACACATCTCTGTAGTGAACTGAGAGCAGTAATACAATATGTGACTTCCAGATTACAAAAGGGAGCACTGAAAAACCGCCAGGCGTTACAAGTTACTTTTAAGAGGAACAAAATCCCATTCGCATAAAAGGCCTAGAACAAATAAACTAGCAGAAATAGTAACCGCCACTATTTGGCCGTCACTCCAGACAGTTGGCTCGATCCAGTACAGATTCTAAAACATAGAAACAGAGAACAAATTAAATTCACATAGCAAGTGGTTGACAGACAATATACGGGTCCCCAAACAGTCCCCAACCAGAACAGCTACATCAGAGGATACAACTGAACTCGTTTGGACGGCAGGGACTAATAACTAAAATAAAAAGTATTGAGGGAATAGTAGATACTAAAAAATTTAAATTAGAAAACACACGTTACTATAGTGCAAAGAGAAATCGATATTTTGAAAGTGACACCCTCTTACAATTAAATAGATATTTGAACTGGTCAAGTTCTTATGGCCAGGATGCTGATCCACTTTAAACGCATAGGTCAAACCATGATTGATCCGAATCATTTTATGGCGAGAACAACAAGGGGTGTCTCGTGAAATGTGGCTAACATTTTATACACACAATAAATGTATCTCACCATTTTTCATGTATCAGACCAAAGTCAACTGATGGTGTATATGGTCAAGTCCACCAACCAAAGGAGCAGGAAACACACAAAAACTGAACTCCACAATACGGCGCGTCACCACACAGGCAGCGCAGTGCTGCAGCTTCCAAGTAAGTGAACGGATGGTTCTCAAGGTAAACATCAGCCATTCAAACAGGTGGACGTATAGCATTTGTGACAGCCTCTGGCGGCGAGGTTAATTCTTACTGCGCATCTAATAACTGTGATGGTCCCGAACCCAGCAAAGTAACAGAGAGGATATGGAGTGGAAAACCATACTTGACAATGTATGTTGGACGTAGCCCACAGTTAAAGGAAGATGCCGTTTACAGGAATGATTGCCACTATACAGATACAGATACTGATCTGGCAGTATTGTATTCTTGAAGACTAGCCGCAGTTCTCCAACCTGTGAAACAAACCTGACCTTACCTCTAGAGCAGTTATCGGTATGCTACACTCCAGCATGTGAATTCTGCCTAATTAAGTTTTTAACGCAGTCACGCTTGGATAGTAGAATACAGCCACCAATAATCAGAAATTATTTCTGGAAGAAGTGAACTATACTGAGGAGTGCCAAAGTCCTCAAATAACGCGTCTGAACATTCTCCGTTGCACCAAAAAAATTTGAAAGGTGGTGCCTACCAGAATTCACAGAGCTTGCTCAAACGTGAGTGTGCAGTTGCCAGTGGTAGAAAAGCTACACATGAAATTTCACTCGCGTGAAAATTTATGTTTTATAAATACCACAACATAGCTAATCTATGTTGGGGAGACGAAATTAATACTCTTTTCCTCATGGAACTGCTCACTCCATCCCAGGGTAGTTAGCAAAGCCAAAATTAAGTAATTTGATATTCTCCGAGTCAACTATTTCCCGAATTGCGAGTTGCGACCGAAGAGTCATCAGGGACAATATGACAGCACTCGAGTAGTAAACAGTTTCCCAGTGCACCGCACTAAACTTACCTCCGCACATGGGAGTTATCCGTCTCATACGCCATAAGATTTGCTCATAACCCACCAACATCTAAAATTCAGTTCTTTGTCACGAGCGGAAATATACTTTAGACACAGTCAAGATCACTGCCTGTGCAACCTTACTTAGATGACGTTACTAACACAGTATGTGCATTAGCAAAGTTTATTGTGCCAATCCCGTTTAACCGCCAGGCAGCGCGCCTCCTCTAACAATGGCATGTCACGCCATTGCTCACGACTCTCGGTGGCACTGACGTCAGACACCACAGTTTGACAAATATTTACTCTGCTTCTAATTACATCATTCTCTACGGGTTACGTACCTAGAGACACACTCTAAACATTGCTTGCATTTGGCAAGTTCTCTACGGTGCAGCACAAACAAATGTACGGTGGACTATTTTTCCCTTCAGGTTGGTCAGCTGAAGAACTTGTGCACGGGCACCAAAGGGAAGGGGTATCGGCCCCCGAGAAATGCGTCTTAACTTTTACTGCAGCTGCTTTCTCTGTATCCCTGCGCCTGCTCACATTCTTTCCAGACCGTGCTGGCTTTGCCCATCATACTGCACCCGCATCTGCACCTGACACCGACGTGGCCTCCCCACCCTCCAGAGTCCGCAGCTCGTGGGCTACTGGTTACCTTTGCTACCTCTGGATCACGGGCTCCGGGTTCGATTCCCGGCCGGGTTGGAGATTTTCTTTGCCCGAGGACGCTGTTTATGTTGTCCTGATGAGGACATCATCATCATCATCATCACCATCATTCGTGACAGTGATTTGGCGGTGTACAAAATTGAACTGTGAAAAACTTGGGACTTTGTACGGGCGCTGATGACCGCGCAGTTGGGTGCCCCACAAATCAAACATCATCGTCGTCATCAAACCGCCCTCCAGCCACCTCTGAGTCGATTCGAACAGGTATGCTTAGTTAAAATGATACTACAGTATTTGGAAATTTGTGATAAGGTCTTATGAGACCAAACTTTTGAGGTCATCGGTCCCTAAGCTTACACACTAGTTAATCTAAATTAAACTAACTCACGCTAACAACAATACACACTCATGCCCAAGGGAGGAATCAAACCCCCAGCGGGGGGAGTCGCGCGAACCGTTCAAAAATGGCTCTGAGCACTATGGGACTTAACATCTATGGTCATCAGTCCCCTAGAACTTAGAACTACTTGAACCTAACTAACCTAAGGACAGCACACAACACCCAGCCATCACGAGGCAGAGAAAATCCCTGACCCTGCCGGGAATCGAACCCGGGAACCCGGGCGTGGGAAGCGAGAACGCTACCGCACGACCACGAGATGCGGGCGCGCGAACCGTGACAAGGCGCCCAGACCGCTCGGCTGCCCCGCGTGGTGATAATAATCTGGTGATGATTGTTTAGATCAAAACTTCAGACATTGCTTTAAATTTATGTAGTGAATCACACAATTTTATTATGGTGAATATCAGCTTCTTTGGAACTCCTAGATTGTTGATACTAGGAGGTAATACTATTTTTGCAGTGCTTAATGATATGTCGGAGTGAAGGTCATATTTTGTGTGTACCAAAGGTCTATTTCTACAGCGTCAGCTATGTCTGAATTGCCTGGTATGCTCATTCCAACGAAACTGTCCACCATTTCTGTAGAAAGTCATACAAAACCAGAATGTGGTACACGACGCAAGGCATGTCAACAGGTACGTGCGCAGCAGGACGCAATTTTTAAAACTGTTCTAGCAGTAAATTACTGGTTGTATATGTATAATGAAAATGAAATTGTAACTTTAATGTTGTAGTTACGTTACGATAATAAACGCAAAACACACAGTTTGTAGCTGTGGCAGAACGCCATTGATCACGGGAGATGGAATACCTGGTTGAACGTGCGTGTCACCCGCATTATTCCATCTCTTTCATGGATGTGCACACTTGACTGTAGCCCGATACCCGAACGATGGCGGTTCGCGCACGTCAAGGCAATGATGGGAAGTGCATCATTGCCGGTGTCAAGCGACAGTTGTGGTGCGCACATGCACGTGCATTGCGCCTGATGAAAGCGTCTATGCCGCAAATTATGTCTCTCGCTTGCTTATGAAGAATTTGTTGCTCTCCACTGCCATCAGCCATGACAACTCGCAACAGATTGAATAAAAATTACCTACATAGCTTGCTCAGATCGCGTGTAATGCTCGCACTCCATACAACAATCACAACAGAGCGCTAATAACACAACTGAACGCTCATTAGCTGTCTGAGAACGCGTGACGTAGGTACACACAACAAGCGTAAGTGCGACTGCCATCGTTCGTGACTTCAGCTATACATTATATCACATAAATGACAGCTTTAGAGAAGTGTTTTACCTTTCAAGGGGGACGACCAGATTGACTCTAGATTTTCGAACCGATATTCATGATTTTTAAAATAAAATAACAAACACATTACAAAGTTCACCTTATATCTTTATTGTTTACCCAAAAAATCGTATAGTGCAAAGCTCTTGAAGTCTAAGGACACTGCACGACATCGGCGAAAGGCATTGCGGAGTGCGAGTGGGGTTGGTGGGAACTCTGAACGCCACAGTATTCAATCTAGAAGAAGTTTTAAAAAGCTGTTTGGAAACGGATGCTATTTTATAACGTAGTAGGTAGGAATATTTAAAAAAATGGTTTTAACAAAATGGCAGTGCTCTGAAATAAAAGTCAATTTTTTCGTCAAAAACGTCGTTATCCAAACGTGCAGCAGAAATCGAAATAAAAATATTTCACAAAAGTTCTGCCTACTGCAGTAGAAAAAAACGCTGGCTCACAAGTTACAAAAAGACGTATTGTAACTGAATATATATTTTATGAGTTACAGCCGCCGCCAACTGGAAAAAACAAGTGTTTTTAATGGTTTTTGACAAAATGGTGGCACCCTTAAATAAAAGTCAGTTTCTTCCACAAAAAAGTTGTTACAAGAACGTGCACCAAAAACCAAAATTAAAATATATTACTAAAGTCCCGCGTACTACGATAGAGAAAACGCCTACTAACAAGTACAAAAAGATGTATTATAAATGCGTATATTTCCTATAAATTATAGATCCCGCTAGCATGAAAATCATTGTTTCGAAACGGCAAGCGTTTAATGTTTCAACTTGTCTTTTTTAAGGTGAAACTTAACACATTTTTAGTCCGCCACACCACCAAAGCACAGTTGGCCTGTTTTTCGCCGATATCGAAACACTCTCTCTTTAACGAAGTTAGCTTTCTTCGTCTTACCAATCAAAGCGTTTTTGTATGCTGGGATTGCCTTTAGAGCCATTTCTATCTGTACAAATACGTTTATTTTTCATTTTCAAGCTCTCAGTTAGCAAATGCGAGACAAGCACGTGCTTTCAGACTGTTAACAGTAAACAAACCACGTTACGAGGAGAAATATAGTTGATAATAGTATTTTTGTCGATACTAATATCTTCTGTGATACTGTCCGAAACTATCATGTGCTCTATTCCGTCGGTAACTATTACAGTATTAAATCGGTTGGATTGAGCGCCCCGATGTACCGGACACCGCATGCAGCAAAACACTGTTTTAACATATTTTAATACTCGTATTTACGGCACACACTATATGAATGAATTTTTGAAAACAGACTAGCTTAGAAACATTTCAAGCCATTACGCTCAAAATAAAATAAAATAAAATCTGCCCTTGCCTGCTCCCTTAAGAGTCCTTGCGTAAGGTCTTGGCTGTGTGCAATCAAACGAAATATATGGCTGGTCCAGGACGCATAGATACAGTTCTTTCAGATATTGTGATGTGTGTGAAACTCTTATGGGACTGCTAAGGTCATCAGTTCCCAAGCTTACACAGTACTTAACATAAATTATCCTAAGGACAAACACACACACCCAAGCCCGAGGGAGGATTCGAACCTCCGCCGGGACCAGCCTTTCAGATATTACTCAATTGACTATAGGAGTTATCACCACGGGAGTGGGGAACATGAGGGGTCGAGCATGTTGAAGTCCGCATTTGCCACTACCCAGCCCCTGAATATAGACAACCCGACGATCAAAGGTCAATTTTTGTCCAAGTCACTGTAGACACCCAGAAGGCTGAGGCGACATGCAGGAAGACCTGCAGATGATGGACGATTAGAGCAGAGACATTCAGTTAACCTGGAACGTAAATAAATTTAACGTATTGCTCGCAAACGGGCTATGGGATCCATTGGTGTTCTATTACACTACTGACAGCAAAATGCTGGGAACAACAACTGTCAGAAAAATCCAGGAGAAGCGTGCAGCTAGAATGACCAGAGAAAATCAATCGTAGGAAGCGCAAATGTTGGTTGATTGGTTTGACGGATAAATGGACCAAACTACAAGGTCATCAGTCCCTTAAACGCAAATTTCATTCTGAAATTAACTGTAAGTATCAAAAGAAAAGTCTCGCGGTTCTAGGTGCGCAGTCCGGAACCGCGCGACTGCTACGGTCGCGGGTTCGAATCCTGCCTCGGGCATGGATGTGTGTGATGTCCTTAGGTTAGTTAGGTTTAAGTAGTTCTAAGTTCTATGGGACTGATGACCACAGCTGTTAAGTCCCATAGTGCTCAGAGCCATTTGAACCATTTGAACCCTGACAGCAACGCCACCATGTTGAATAATGCTTTTCGTGCAGCCACAGAACGTCGTGTTACGACTCAAACTGTGGGCAATAAGCTGCGCAGTGCGGAACTTCACTCCCGACGCCCTTGGCGAGGTCCATCTTTGCAACCACGGCACGTTGCAGCGCTCTAGAGATGGGTCCAACAACATGCCGAATGGACCGGCCAGGATTGGCATCAAATTCTCTTCACCGATGAGTGTCGCATATACCAACCAGACAATCGTTCCAAGGTAATATTGAGCCGTGTGTACTTCCATCTTTCGACGGCTCATTTCCTGAGCATCGTGTGGAACCAATATTTTTGGTAATAGTGTTTAGGCGCGATCGGGCTCTAGCATCTTGTTGCTGTCTTTTATTGCTTCGCTTCTATTTCGTTTTTCCGCGGTTGTTCAGGGTTGGTCTTTAGTGTACTCACTATCGATTGCGAGTTCTGTCCTCGGTGTACTTATAAACCGTAGGTTGATAACACGACCGACTCACGTGTTTACTGCAGCAGACTCCTTGGCCTGCACTATTTATAGGCGAGCGCGGTCACGCTGGGGGAGGTTGTCGCGCAGTGGCCGTCGTGTCTGCTCTGGTGACGTCGACATCCTGCCTTCCGCGTACGGGTGTAATCGAACACGCACTTCTATCAGTGGAGGAACGCCGGCCTGGTTGGGCCCCTCTGTCCGCTCTTCGCTGGTTGTCCGCGGGAGGCGGATCACAGTCTAATCACCGCCTGCGTCGACGAAGGCAAACAAACAGTAACCATCATGGGGCGGTGTAGCCGCCGTTCGGCGAGGTTTAGAGTCTGGGAGCAGTTCGGCTGGGTCGGTGTCTGCCGGGACGATGAGGACGGCTCAGAATTGTGCACAGCAGTACCGGACTAACGACGAAGTGCGCCGAGGGAAAGGAGAAAAGAAGTTAAGTGTGAATGTTTCAAGTTGATCGTCCTTTGGAATTGAGTTCATCCAGTCGTCTTTCCCGCCTTGGGGCCACCGCTGTGGCAATCCTCTGTTCTGATCACTGGTGCAATTCTGACAGTGCAGATTCCTCCACGCATCGTTGCTAACCGGTGTACGTTTGCACTTATATGTTTTGGTAGTTCATCCTCCCGCCCTGTGGTTGCAGAATTGCGGGTATGGGGTTAGTAGCTTGTCTCCCAAGATCTAGTGCTGTATTATTAAGGTTAATTCTAGTTCAGTCTAGTGTTCTGTTAATCCCTGGGCATATGTATCCGCCATACTATTTGCGCTGTATTTATTCTAAGTGAGTTGCACTGACAGTCGTTGGGGGTTCGAGTCCTGTCACGGAGCTGATAAGGGGTCACATTGGTTTCGGCTTGTCAGCTGGAGAGTGTTGCCTTAGGGGTTTGTTAACATTGGCATGTCAGCGTTGTCTAGCGCTACCGGAACCTAAAGAAGAACATTGTGCTGATTAGGGAATGTTGTTACACGTTCTTGTTTTCATTTCGATACCTATATTTGTGAAGGCAACCGCATGAAGTAAGATTTGTTCTGAAGCTATGCTGGATCTTGCGCTCTGGGGATTTTGGTTTTTTGTTTTGATCCCGACTATTTGGCTGTCTTAGGCCGGCCGAAGTGGCCGTGCGGTTAAAGGCGCTGCAGTCTGGAACCGCAAGACCGCTACGGTCGCGGGTTCGAATCCTGCCTCGGGCATGGATGTTTGTAATGTCCTTAGGTTAGTTAGGTTTAACTAGTTCTAAGTTCTAGGGGACTAATGACCTCAGCAGTTGAGTCCCATAGTGCTCAGAGCCATTTGAACCATTTGGCTGTCAGGAATATGGAACTGTGTTGTTAATGTTTGGCTTGAACAGCGGATACGCGGCTAGTTTAGTACGTGTGTAGTGGCGTAGCGTCCTCGTGAAGACGTGTCCGCTAGATTGCTATTGCGTCTCCTCAAAGTGTAATTTCCACCTTACTAAAACTCCCTAGTTAGAAGGGAGGAAGGAAAAAAAACTTTAGAAATACCTTCTATTTGCATTAACTATCTTACCTGTCGCTTAAGTAAATATCTGCTCAGTGATTAAGCTAATGGGAGCACCTATCCTAAAAGCAACTAGCGCACTTCTGTTATGGTGGCCCTGGTGCCTATTTTGGTCCGAAAGATTGTATCAACTGGCTTACATGCTCCGTATCGAGCTTCTGATGTTGTTTTTTGAGTGGTTGTGGATTATTAAAATTGATTATAGTGCAAACGTTTGTATTTTACCAACCGTGCTTATAAGTTATTAATATGATTGGTTGGAATGTAATAGAAAAGTTTTAGGACCATAGGTTGTCCAGGTAGGAATTTTGAAGCCATGCTGTGTTGTGAATTCATGTACGTATGTTTTATATTGCAATGAGAATTTAAATGTGGTAAACCCAGGCTTTGTGATTAATAATTAAAGATTTAAGAGTGCATTCACTTAGCGCTTACTTATGTGTTGTGTTATTATTATTTTTAAAATTTATAATAGGCGTTTTAGTTTCTTAAATTAAAGCCTTTCCAATTCGAAAGTGGTGGCCCTCCCATTTTGGGCAATTGTAAGCATCGAAGCAGGATTTACGTAGTTGGTGTTATGTATTGTATGTTGTGAATAAATTATTTATGTGTTAATTCACGCCTGATATGTCAATTCCTTGGCTCCGTCCACACCTTGGTCGTAGTCTTTTAATATTAAATGATCAGAACGCCGTTCCAAATATTATCGTCGGAGACGTGTTTGAAGGAAACCCGGTCAGGCTGAACGCCGAATCGCCGCTGATGAGTGGGACAATCTGGACCAACAGTGCCTTGATGAACATCTGGATAGTATGCCACGACAAATACAGTCATGCATCAATGCAAGGTACCGTTGAACCTACGACCTGCAAGGTAGGAAGGCACAATCTCACGCATTCAGAGTTCAGAAGAGTACAGCAGTACGGACAGTGATGGAATTAGAAAGTGATCTCAATGTCCGTTCCACTATATTCACCTTAAAGGAAATTTGTCACTAGCAGAAATTAGTGTGTGGGTTCAGGCGCGACTATATGTTAGCTAAAACGAAAATCTTAGATTTTCCTTACTAAGATTTCATTTTTTTCTTGAAGTATGACTAGATGACATATCAATGTTAGCAAAATTACGTACAGCATGGCAAAATATTGATCCTGGGTGTTCAACTCTGTGAAGCGAAATTTCTTATTCTTATAAGGTTCTTTAATGGTAAGATAGTTGATGACCAAGTCTGGGGGTCGATAAAAATACAAACAAATTTAAAACAGTTGTGGCCAGAGATATCAATTACGGTACAATGCACAATGAAAATACCCATATTCAATGGGGGTCGGTAAAGAGCGATCAAAAAACAGTACGCAATTAAAAATATTCATAACAGGTGCTCATCTGTCCTTTTTGTTAGATCGGACAACTCCCGTTTCTGGGTAATTTAAGCCTGATAGTCTTGAATATGTTTAGCTACAGATCATGGCTGAATGTATGCAAAGTAGGAGAGACGGAGATTACCACAGTTCTGAGAGTCAATTCAGTATCACTCGCTGGCGTGTTGCGAGCGCCTGTGATTACCTCGTGTCGGCAGCGGCAGTGGCGGCTGTCGGCGCGAGATGTGAACGTGAGAATCTATTCTAAACCTCTCTGTACTGTTAAACACTAGTCGGGTACATTTCCTTCACCTTTGGTGAAGCCAAGACTCCTATGTATTCGCTATCTAAGTTAACTGGCATGATACACTCCATTTGACTAGAACAGCGCGTACGATATTGCCCTCAAATCACTCACAAGCATTAACTATCAGTGTTCGGTGCGATTCTCTGTACTAGGAGACTTCGCAGTGTAAGTCATTGAGAGTTAAGACGAGCCTGTGAACAGGTGTTCACATAATGACTCTCACAATCGTCTCAGAGCAGCGAGGGTCTCCTTGCTCTAACGATTTTCTGCAAGAGAAGTAACCAATCACTCTGTCTGCAATTGGCCTATATCAAAGCTGGTTTTCTTTCTGGCCAATCAGGGCGTTTGTACTTGTTATAACTCCACCCACTAGAGTTTTTGTTGCCTGCCACAGGCGCCGTTTCTTTCGTTGGGGGGAATTTAACTTCTGCTACTTAATACTGAGATAAACAGCTTTTTCTTTCACACGAGTTTTAATGTAGATGGTTGCAGTCAGTCACCATCGATTTAAGTTGGCTTTCTCTGAACATTTATGTGCGACCTCCAGCCATGTTCCTGTAAAACGGCTTTCTGAAAGGTCGTCGTTAAAAGTGGCGACAAGCGCTGATTTTGCTGGCGGCATATGCAGTGGCTGCGGCATCTCATTGTGTCCACTAGGTGCCCCGCAGCGAGGGGTTCAACCGCGCCAGATGGCGTGCCATCGTAAAATGCGCCTTATTGCTCGGATTGGGGAAATTACTTGCGTGTGATTACTAGTATGAGTGTTACTGGTTTATAGTCACGAAACGTCAGTTTGTTTATTCACTTCTCTCTGCCTGTTGACAAAATTTGTACATTGTCACGTAACCATGTTGTGTGAGTTATCGAGTTAACCGGAATTGTTTCAGGAATTAAATGTAAGGTGTGTCATTTGCTTGACACCTTACATATCACCACCCTTCTGAAATAATTTTTGTGCTGAAGGTAGACAACGGTTGAGGTGCTATCGAAGCCAGTGAAAAATTATACTTTTTCCCAGCATTGAATACTGGCCAGCCACTTGGTCTGGTCCTTATTCTATTTAATTCTATTGGTTTATATATACTTTAATTTTTAAAATGATTAACTTTGTTATTGATTTAATTGCCTCCCTTAAGCGAAGACTATAAATTTTTACACTGACATCAATTTCTTTTTTATTATTGATGCATATGAGTTTTTTGTATGTTAGATTTTATATCGAAGGTGAGGAGCCTCTCACATCTATCTTTTGATATATAAAGGCACATTTGCATGCCGAGCGTGAGTTTCCTCGGAAACGCGAAATACTAATTAAATAAATGATCAGTGGCAAATAAATAAAGCCTATGGCACACAACTGCAGCGCTGTGTCGCTGATAAAACAAAAGCACAATTACGTTACTCTTATGTTTGTTTAAGAAGGAAGAGCTCTGGTTGAAGTGGTGCGAGAAGCACGTATTTTATTTTATTGTCTGGCACACCGCCATATTTCATGTTATAGAAGAATACTGCGAGTTGCAACCACACTAGGCACTCGATTCTGTAAAGAATTTATATTTATAAAAGTAAGTAGGATTATGAACTGTAGGCTTATTCATTGAATATATCTGATTTAACTAACTGTGTAACTTTTTTATGTTTAGTAGACAATCACCTCTGTACGACGTATTGGCATGGCTGGCAAATTATTGTAATATTGAGATTTAGATTATGAGTCCGCACCTACCGCAGCAGTCTTTGGAAACGATTTAATTACGAAGTCCGATTATTTCAGTTTTATTTCACGGTCAACTACGAGTAACATTGCCTTTACGAAAAAGCCATTGTCAAGCGTCTGATAACGAATAATTAAACATCCACGTTCCTGATAAGCAAATACAATTGCAATCACAATCACCATCATACAGATAGAATAATTAACATATTCAAAATAACATTTTTTTATTTATTTTATTTATTTTATATTGGCGACCGTGACAGGACTTGTTATTTTGTCATTTGTTACATTGTTCTCTTTGTTTCATGTAAAAAAAAAATCAACTTTCTGGACCTGGACGTCAATGTATGAGAGATAACAAAATCTGAAGATATTTTCCAATTCTGAAATTTTGCCGGAAGACGCAATGAAACTTCCAGCAAAATAAGGTAAGACGCAGCATCTTTGCATTAGCAGGCTTGACCAGACGTATAATTCAGTGTATTAGCTTTTCAGTAAATTCTGTAGTGTTTCTTTTCTGCATAACAGTTTCAGTGATAAATTTTATTCTCAGTACTTTTCCCTAAACAATAACATATGCAACAATACCAATACACGAGTGTACAATATGGCCGACTTCTGTACGATATCATGTAACATGGCCAGCAGCCATTACCAATAATCTCAAATTCAGTTTATATTTTTAAATTAACAGACAGCCATTGTTGCTACGAGCGATTCATGCTCAACTACATTTTATTTTAAAATCAGTGTCAAAAATTTTCTTGAAACATATATCACGTGTGGCATGGTAATAACTAGAAAACAATACGCAAAAATGGAACAGCAAGGACGTACTATTCAGGCGCAATCCGACTCGGACGTGAGACAAGTGTTAGAAAATGACTTTACGACAGCAACCGGTAGTGACGATTCATCAAACATTGACGCAAGTGTTGACGAAAATTTTGACAATAGGCCGTCCACTACAAAAATTTCAAAATCTCAATCAGAGCCCATGTTAATGCATGACGTCACGTCTAATGACGCGGCGGGGGCAGAGACCTTGCAAACGGTAAACATTGCCGACATGTTACAAATGCTAATGAAACAAAACGCAGAAAATATGGCAACCATAAGGAAACAGAACGCCGAAAACATGGCAACCTTAAAGGCACAATTAGAGACACAAAATGAACAGTTAAAAACACAAAATGACGAAATCAAATCTGATCTCATAGCAATCATGATAGGTAATGACACTTTGTGTAAACGTGTGGAACTTATAGACGCCACACTGACCAAACAGATGACCGAACTCAGTACTAAATTTTCCCAGCTCAATACGAGACAAGAAAAGACTACAACTGACGTAGCACTTTTACAGACACAAGTAATAAACCTTAATGTCACGTGTGAAGTTCTTACTGAACAAATTCAAACATATCCTTCAGTACATGACAGCCTTGAAAAACGAATTACTGACGTACAGAATAAATTTGACAATGTTGAACAACACCTGACTGACATCTTACAATCAGATGCCACAGCTCATTTTCAAAATATTAATAAAGAATTTCATGATTGGGTTGAGAACAAAGACAAACATTTTGATAGATGCTTACGTGAAAATTTACCAACAATTGTGCACGACTCCGTAGCGCAATACATTACTAATAACAAACAGCTGATCAGTGACGCAGTACAATCCGTCACTGCACCCATGAGACAATTCACCGATCAACTACAGTCTGAATGTAACGAAAATATCAGTCAAAATGTACAGTTCAGAAACCAATATACATTCGAGTATGATACACACATTCCGCACACGACAAATACACAAGAACAAAACACACCACGACTACAACACATACCACGATGTGGAAACACAAACACAAGCTATTATCATGGTAAACCACAGCAACTTTATCGTAATTACTCGCCAGCTGAACATACCAGTAATTACAGTGGAATAAATCCATATCACAATGCGAAGGAAGATGAAAGCTTAATGAAACACAGGCAATTTCAGATTTTTATCCCAGAAAAACGAACCATTCATCCGGTGATTTTTCTTAAATCTTTTAGTAACGCGTTTCCACGCACTTGGAGTGACCGGAAAAAGATTTCATATATTGTCGGTTACATCCAAGGCGATGCAGCTGTCTGGGCATACAGTCAAGCTGACGTATGTACCACGTACAGTGAGTTTGAGCGTGCTTTTCTGAACAAATTCTGGTCGCAATCCGTCCAGGAGCGACTCAGAAGACAAATTTTAGAACCTGAAACTTTTAACAGTAAAAATGGTAACTTACGCAGATATTTTGAAAAATACTTGAACATGGGACATTTTTTAGACGAACCAGTCGCAACGCGTGATATACTCCGTGCGTTGAAGGCCAAATTGCCTTTCAACATTAAAGAAAAACTCCTACATATCCCGGATGACGATTCAGATTATTTTTTAACAGCCTTAGATTCGGTTGACATGTTACTTGAAGATCAGCGCTTCGCGCGGCAAAACAGCAGCCACAATGTTTACACTAGTGGTATGCAAAACATGCAGGCTTGCCAACTCAATTCTGGCGCGCCCACAGTTGGATACGCCGTACAGCAAAAACAGCAAACTCACATGCCGTCTCAATACGGAAATCAAAATCAACACGCGTATTCCAATACAAACAATAGTTACAACAGTAATAACATTTCATGCGGCAATCCATACAAAAGGCACCGCGGTAATAACTACAACGGTAACAACGGATACAAAGGTAATAACAAAAACACAAACAGAAATAGAAATAATAATAACTACGAGCCAAGACAGCAGCAAGGTTGGACTCGTAACGATCAGTACTTTCATTCAAACTCTGCTTTACCACAGCAGCCACCAGGTGAAAATTGGAGCATACCTTACGACCGACAGGTAAGTTATAATGCGCAACAGCAACAACAACCGCAAAAGTTTGGAGATCATAATAGGCAATATCCGAATGTGAATATAATAGAAATGACACCTGATGCACAACCTCAATCTGTGTCAGTACCTAGTACAAATGCTAATCCAACAAACTAGAAACAGTCACTACTTTGCCCCAGGTCGTGGCTGAAGAATTCTTGGGGGGCGACTTCAATGTTAATCAGTTGTTTGACACCACACTTGAACAACAGAATAATGATATGCCGAGTAATTCTAAACAAAAACTACCTGTTTTATTTAGAAGATACAACCACAATAACAATATATCAGATGAACTTTTACAAGACAGTACACAATGTCGTTTAAACACAAATGAAATTGTTTTAGCATCTACTACTGGTGTAGTAGGTGGGATTCCAACTACTATTATCCTAGATACAGGTGCAGCTGTGAGCGTTTTGTCTTTTAATTTCTATAAAAAGATGTGTGAATTGGAACCTGTGCCTGAGTTTCCTGCCCAAAACTGTAAAATAACTACTGCACTAGGTAATAAGTCATGTAGGGTTACGAAGCAAGTTTTTGTAAACGTTAAAATAGGTAATGGAACCGTACAATGGCCATTCCTGGTTGTACAAAACCTTGTGACAAATTGCATATTAGGAATAGATATTATGAGCGAGAAGGACTGCATTATAGACTTCTCCAAAGGTAAATGTATTTTAAATGATAAAGGCAGTGTAATTATTATTGATTTGGACAGGAGAACTCTAAAGCATGACAAACACTGTACAGGGTACAAGGTTCAGTTAGTACTTGACAAAGACATTCAAGACATGCAAACACACTCATCTGACACAGAGATAATGGACTTGAAAACATTGCTTGATCATAAGATTAGTGAAGCTACAGCTCTCAGTGTACATGAACGTATAAAACTACAGGAAGTGTTATCCAAATATTTACAAGTTTTTACCAAACGATTAGGTGTTATCAACACGTATGTGTACAAGATTGAAGTTAAGCCTCACAAGATCTTCTACCATAAGACATATAACGTACCGTTATCTCAACGACCTGCTGTGTGGCAAGAATTAAAACAAATGTTAGACTGGAAGGTCATTGAACCATCCACCTCACCTTATTGTAGTCCTCTACTTGTTGTCAAAAAATCAAATGGAAGCATTAGGTTAGTGTTAGACGCACGAGCTATTAATGAAATAATTTTACCGGTTCACACAAAACCTGAAAATTTAGAAGAGCAATTACAGAAATTTCTAGATGCAAAATATTTTTCCACAATAGATCTCGCTAATTCGTTTTGGCAGGTGGGTATCACTCCTGATTCTCGGAAATATACTGCATTTATGTTCGGGGGCCAACCTATCAGTTTTGTGTTCTACCCTTCGGACTGAATGTCAGCTCGGGGGTATTCATTACAGCCCTGGATACCGTGCTTGGCGACGATTTAGTTGAGACAGTCACACACTATGTAGATGATATACTGATAGCTACACAATCTTGGAATGAACACGTTGACACTCTTCAAAGAATTTTAGAAAAATTTGCACAAGTTGGAGTCACAGCCAACCTAAGAAAATCAAAATTTGGTTGCAGTGAGATAAAGTATTTAGGACATATCATTAATTCACAGGGCATACGTCCGGATCCCAGTAAATTAGATGCTATCAGAAACTTTCCTAGCCCTCGAACTAAAAAGCAGTTAAAATCATTCCTTGGGCTATGTTCATTTTTCAGACGTTTTTTGCCACAACCACTTTTGAACAGTAAACATCTGCTAAATCTACTCAGAAAGAATCAAGTTTGGATCTGGTCGGAACAGTGCCAGAATGACTTTAATACAATTAAACATGCTTTAGTGAATGCTAACATATTGAGCCATCCAGATTTCAATTTAGATTTTTGTATGACTTGTGACGCTTCACGTACTGGCTTGGGCTGTTGCTTATTTCAAGTTGTAAAGAATAAAGAGGAGGAACAGATAAGAATTATTGGGTTTGCGAGTCGCACTCTAACTGAATGTGAGCGTACATACTCCACTACTGAGTTAGAAACACTTTCCATAGTATGGGCATTCAAGAAATTCAATTATTATTTATTTGGAAAACATACGGTAATTTACACCGATCACCAGGCCCTGACATTTTTGTTAACTTGTAAACTTGTACATCCTAGACTATCACGATGGGCAGTTACACTTCAGAACTACTCTTTTGAAATTAAGTACATAAGAGGTAAGGACAACACCATTGCAGACACTTTGTCTAGACTTCCACAAGGTATGAATGATACCAACAGTGACTTAGAAAATATAAATGACTACAGGATTCTCTTAATGCAAGACAAGCAGTATCACCAATATTATATTGATATGTGCAGAAACATGGCTGAATTACAAAAATATGATCCTCACTGGTATAAGATAATAACATTACTGGTAGAAAAACACAATCATCCTTTGACTAAGTATTACAAGTTACACAATGATGTGTTATTTTACCGCCGACATCCAAATGCTACTAACTGGTGTGTATGCATTCCCAAAGAGTCTGAACGTAATCTAATTTGGCACACACACTTAGTTTGGGGTCATTATGGGACAAAAAAGTGTTTGGCAAAGCTCTGCACATACTGTTATTTTAGCAATATGAGAAGAAAAATTTACAGGGAACTAAAAACATGTGTCATATGTCAAAAATCAAAACCTCAGAATTTATCCACAAAAACAGATTTACATTCTATTTTACCCAGTAAACCCCTGGAAATTCTGTGTACTGACATCAGTGGACCGCATCCAGCAAGCTCTGGAGGCGTCAAATATATCTTAGCTTTTTACGATATATTTTCTAAACATGTAAAACTTTATGCTTTAAAATCCGCCACTGCAAATGCTATAATACGAAGATTCTCAAGTGATTACCTGACGCACGTGGGAAAACCTAAAGCAATTCTATCAGATAATGCAGCATACTACTCTGGGTACAAATGGAGAAATTTCTTGAAGGACAATAACATCAAAAGTATATTTATTTCGAGGTTTAGTCCACAATGTAACGCGACTGAGAGACTTTTCCGATAATTAAACCGTTTCATGAGGACCTATATTTCATCAAAACATACTAATTGGGTGTCCTACCTAAGTCTTTTCGAAGACGTACACAATAACTTAAATATTTACGATACGAATTACACACCTAACGAGATCATGTTCAATTGCAAACAGAACGATCAGTGGATAGAACCATTACCTAAGTTGTCGGACAAGGAAATCACACCTGAACAGAAAATAAAAGAAGTTTTGACTACATTGACACATCACGCACTAATACGAAACAAACATCACAGAAACATAATAAAAAGAAAACAAAAATTCGAGGTAGGAATGCTTGTACTACTTCGTACTCATCATAAATCTGTAGCACTCAAACGACGCAACGCTAAGTGGCGTCTGCTATATGAAGGACCTTATATAATTGTTAACATACCGCATCCTGGTGCGTATCTGTTACAACATCCTAGAACTAACAAAATTATTGGGCTATACACACACCGAGATCTTAGAGCATTTCATGCTGAATAATGTCAAGGTCATACCCATCAAAATATTGCTAAGCAACTCGAAAAACTCTGTTGTTACAACACAGATAATAAGTAGTATAGAAATTTTCATTTCAGCGGTTCCAGTGACGCAGTTGAAGACAGAAGAACTCTTCTTTCAGCGCGCGCCTCCACCTGAAAGACGGAATATTAAAGTAAAATTTATGATTACGTAGCAGTGGATGACATATTAATTTTTCACCGAACATTTGTTACTGAAGGTACTACTGACTTGGTGTGACACCTGACGAACTGACAGACGTCATCTGTGAAGCGATCTTTTACTTGAGAAATGGATTAGACGCACATCTCTCAACACGAGAAGCATCTATCAGTAGTCAAGGCCACACAGACACTCGACACACACGCACAAAACGCGAGGAATCGAACATTTTCTCTCTCTTACTATTTTGAATATTTATTGAGTAGTGAAAACGCCTGGTCTTGCCTACTGATGTAATCAATGTTGTGTCTAACCTATCTTAATTTCAGATGACATCACAAAAAACATCGATAATATCCCAGCAAAATCGCTAAAGAGGATGTAAATATCTGCAATTCATGAAATCAAATGTGACACAATGTAATAACCTATAGCGATGTAATGATGATGTAAACATGTTTATGTGCAACTATATTATGTTTATGCTAAGAAAATATGTGACGTGTGTATGTATAATTACTTATTTTTTTAACTGATGTATAGTGTAACTGTTACTATGTAAAAATTTGAACAAAATGAGTGCCAAAAAGACATTGCATAGTGAACCACTGTTCACGGACATTAACGAACATTACTAACTCTGCAACTACGCGGAAACCTATGTGAAAGAAACTGTTAATGCCATTCATTATGCAGCGTATCAATGTAAACGCGATGAACAATTTCCTTGATTAATAACTACGAACATTTAGGTGAGCTATATTCAGCAAAAAACTGAAAATGTGAAGAGCATAATTCGTGCATCGTCTAGTGACGTTACTACAGTACCCAACTTCAAGATGTTAACTGGATTAAATGAACACAAAGTGCCTGTCCAGAAAACAACACGACGGGTGGAAGAATTTTGGTTGGAACTTCAGGGAATGAAATGTTCTCGAAATGTGATGGACACTCTTACCTGGACTGTCCAAGGATCGACGCCAGCTATGTGCCGTCCGAGGTTCTGCAACCAAGCTTCCACGGAATGTAAAAAACGAACTGCACGTGGACCAATTACTCGACGGGTCACGTCTGATCTGTAATAAGCAATGCTTTTAGTCACAACGAACTGCATCACTACGACTATAATGGAAATGAGAAATGGACACGCTTATGTATTAATCACGTTGTTATACAACGATGTTACTGTGATCAAAAAACTTTACCACGACGATACTAACCTGTAAAAAATTATTGTGCAGCGGATGAATATGAACTGTAATAACGCCACGATGTGTATAGGTCAACGCACCTGAAAAATACGGACATTTTTCTTTGAAGTATTTCAAAACAATACTATGTAACTAAGAACATTCAACAATCTAAGTTGTATTGTGTTATAACAAATATTGTAAATTTAAAACTAAGTTACCTGTCATAGAATGTAGTCTTCATATGTAATCTTGGTTGAATACTTTCTTTGTGCAACGACTGAAAAACGCGAGCACACGAACAATATGAACTGCAATACTGTGCCGCGTGATCTAACTGTACGATATAACGGCAGTGCCGCAGTTACACAGACGCTTCTGCGCATGCGCGCACTCTATCTGCCAACATAAGAACTTTTACGGCGCACCCGCGTCATTCAAATTTTGTATATAATGTGTATAATGTGTAATGTAAGTCATGTAAATAGTTGTAGATAACTTAGATTTTCTTGTGCCTTTAGGTGAGTTGCTCGCCTGCAGGTGTGTCCTTTCGCCTCGCAATTCAGGGGGCAATATAAAGGCATCTTTTGATATATAAAGGCACATTTGCATGCCGAGCGTGAGTTTCCTCGGAAACGCGAAATACTCAAAAATGGTTCAAATGGCTCTGAGCACTATGGGACTTAACATCTGTGGTCATCAGTCCCCTAGAACGTAGAACTACTTAAACCTAACTAACCTAAGGACAGCACTCACATCCATGCCCGAGGCAGGATTCGAACCTGCGACCGTAGCAGTCGCGCGGTTCCGGACTGAGCGCCTGAACCGCTAGACCACCGCGGCCGGCGCGAAATACTAATTAAATAAATGATCAGTGACAAATAAATAAAGCCTATGGCACACAACTGCAGCGCTGTGTCGCTGATAAAACAAAAGCACAATTACGTTACTCTTATGTTTGTTTAAGAAGGAAGAGCTCTGGTTGAAGTGGTGCGAGAAGCACGTATTTTATTTTATTGTCTGGCACACCGCCATATTTCATGTTATAGAAGAATACTGCGAGTTGCAACCACACTAGGCACTCGATTCTGTAAAGAATTTATATTTATAAAAGTAGGTAGGATTATGAACTGTAGGCTTATTCATTGAATATATCTGATTTAACTAACTGTGTAACTTTTTTATGTTTAGTAGACAATCACCTCTGTACGACGTATTGGCATGGCTGGCAAATTATTGTAATATTGAGATTTAGATTATGAGTCCGCACCTACCGCAACAGTCTTCGGAAACGATTTAATTACGAAGTCCGATTATTTCAGTTTTATTTCACGGTCAACTACGAGTAACATTGCCTTTACGAAAAAGCCATTGTCAAGCGTCTGATAACGAATAATTAAACGTCCACGTTCCAGATAAGCAAATACAATTGCAATCACAATCACCATCATACAGATAGAATAATTAACATATTTAAAATAACATTTTTTTATTTATTTTATTTATTTTATAGATACTATTTTGTCAACCACCTACAATATAAATCAGCTTAAAAATTTAAATAGTTTATACTTAGTCCAAAAATGCAGTGTTCTGCTGTTTGTTTTACGAAAATTGTGATTATAACAACTAATGTAAGCATCAAAATAATTCTTTAGCTAATCCTAAACATATCAAAATTTTAAAAGTTTATATAAACGATTTATGCAAATTCAAAAATATTCTACTCACAAACAGTATTCATACACACATATTATTCTAAAAAAAAATATTACTCTAAGAGGTACATCTACATCTACATCTACATTTATACTCCGCAAGCCACCCAACGGTGTGTGGCGGAGGGCACTTTATGTGCCACTGTCATTACCTCCCTTTCCTGCTCCAGTCGCGTATGGTTCGCGGGAAGAACGACTGCCGGAAAGCCTCTGTGCGCGCTCGAATCTCTCTAATTTTACGTTCGTGATTCCTCGGGAGGTATAAGTAGGGGGAAGCAATATAATCGATACCTCATCCAGAAACGCGCCCTCTCGAAACCTGGACAGCAAGCTACACCGCGATGCAGAGCGCCTCTCTTGCAGAGTCTGCCACATGAGTTTGTTAAACATCTCTGTAACGCTATCACGCTTACCAAATAACCCTGTGACGAAAATGTGGTTTTTAAGAAATGTTGCATTGATAATTACACATGAATAAAATTTTAAAATATTACTCTCATAGACAGTAAATTAAGTTTACAAAATTTACTAAAATACATGAAGAGGTTTACTTTTTAGCATATTATTCTAATTACATTATAAGTACGTAAAACATTTTCTTTAGACAAAGATTTCTCCTGAATTGCTCATGGAACAAAATAGATTATGAAAAGACTGTTATACAGTTCTGATTCAGACACTTACACATATTGTATAGAGAGATGTAAATTGTATCAAATCGATATGTATACATCGAACTCCTATGTTAATTATTGTACTTTTTGCGACTTTTTCACTGTCTCACACTGATCTTTATTTAATTTTGACCATTATTTTGACACAAAGTCAACGAATGTTCTTCCGTGAGGTTGCCGACGAATGACTTTGCGCGAAGCTGAAGGACTTGTGCGAGATGCTTGTCGGCAAACCTTTAGGTGGGCAGCATCGTTCTCCATCGAATTTTGCAACAGGTTGTTGCGATAGTTTGGTGTGGCCCTCATAATAATGTGGACCTTTTAGTGTGGAGTCTCGTGGAGTATTGGCTTTAAAAACGCGTATCTTTTTTCTCAAGGCACTGCTGAAGGTATTTACATTTTTGTAGCACTTCGCAGACAACTAGCTTAAAATAGGATGGGTATTTTGAAAAGTGTACCTTGAAATATTTTTGCCCACCTTCTGTCTCCAACATTAGTCTTGGGACTCTTCATCTTCTGTTCTTCCAAACATCTTCATTTCTTCACACTTGAATCTTGCCTCTTCTCTGGGCAGGATATAGGTAATTATTGACACCTAGTTGCTTTGAAGTATTACATTGGTTAGTGTTTAAATCTTTGATTAGGATTTTCCAGCACTGATTGACTGATTTTCCGTCAGCTCTGTAGTTTAATATAATATCGCAGCCTGGTGGCACCAGTGCGAATCTACACGTCATTTTTTGCCAAATCGTGTCCCAGCCAAGCCGGGGTACAAGTAAACGTAAAAATTCGAACTTGTTGATTTGTAGTTATACTATAGGAAAATTTTTGTTTCTTCAAGTTGTTCTACAACTGTCTGCGTGCCCATCAGTTAAAGCCACTTTTTCTCAGGAGCATATAGACGTACAGAGTTGAAATTTATGTCATATAATAAGTTCTATCATCAACCAGAAACGTATAAAACGTAAGGGTGTGAGCCCATGCAGCTAAAAGATATGGCACCCAATATCTAGGGATAGCATCTTTGATTAATAATCAAAACATTCCTTGGTTCTGGATTCGAAAACCCGCCGCCGCATAATTTTTGAATAAAAATCATCAGAAATGGTGGCCAAAGACTTACGGCATGAGAAGTCACCCTCATTTCGCCAACAGCCTTGTCAAAGAGTGTAGAGGAGCAGACAGAAGTTCAGCTCACTCTCTTTCCCTGGTGGTGGGAAACAGCCCCTACAGGAGGAAGAATCAGCAATGATCAACGGCATAAGGATGCAGAAGGAAGGATGCAGAAGCAATGAAAACCACTGCATTTAGGACACGTAATGTGTATCCACTGGACATGTGACCCACAGTAGAAAAAGAAAAAACAGTGTCATGATGATCTCTCTATTGGCGAATGATTCCACAATAGTCCCCCATTTCGATGACACGGAGGGGACTACCAGAGGGGGAGGTGACCTTGAGAAAAAGACTGAATAGCAACGAAATAATGACGTTCTACGAGTTGGGGCGGGAAATATCAGAAGTTTTGACACACTAGGGAAGTTAGAAAATCTGAAAAGGGAAATATTAAGCCTCAATATAGATATAGCGGGGTCAATGAAGTGAAATGGAAAGAAGACTGAAGTGATATCAGGTGTTCCGCAGGGAAGCGTCCTGGGACCTCTGCTGTTCCTGATCTATATAAATGACCTGGGTGACAATCTGAGCAGTTCTCTTACGTTGTTCGCAGATGACGCTGTAATTTACCGTCTAGTAAGGTCATCCGAAGACCAGTATCAGTTGCAAAGCGATTTAGAAAAGATTGCTGTATGGTGTGGTAGATGCCAGTTGACGCTTAATAACTAAAAGTGTAAGGTGATCCACATGAGTTCGAAAAGAAATCCGTTGGAATTCGATTACTCGATAAATAGTGCAATTCTCAAGGTTGTCAATTCAACTAAGTACCTGGTTTTCAAAATTACGAACAACTTCAGTTGGAAAGACCACATAGATAATATTGTGAGGAACGCGAGCCAAAGGTTGCGTTTCATTGGCAGGACACTTAGAAGATGCAACAAGTTCACTAAAGAGACAGCTTACACTACGCTCGTTCGTCCTCTGTTAGAATATTGCTGTGCGGTGTGGGATCCTTACCAGGTGGGATTGACGGAGGACATCGAGAGGGTGCTAGAAAGGGCAGCTCGTTTTGTATTATCACGTAATAGGGGAGAGAGTGTGGCAGATATGATACGCGAGTTGGGATGGAAGTCATTAAAGCAAAGACGTTTTTCGTCGCGGCGAGATCTATTTACGAAATTTCAGTCACCAACTTTCTCTTCCGAATGCGAAAATATTTTTTTCAGCCCAACCTACGTAGGTAGGAATGATCATCAAAATAAAATAAGAGAAATCAGAGCTCGAACAGAAAGGTTTAGGTGTTCGTTTTTCCCGTACGCTTTTCGGGAGTCGAATGGTAGAGAGATAGTATGATTGTGTTTCGATGTACCCTCTGCCAAGCACTTAAATGTGAATTGCAGAGTAGTCATGTAGATGTAGATGTAGAAGACAAGGATATCTAGCCAGATGAGAATGGGTAATACCTACAGCAGCAGAAAATGAATAGTAAGTTAGTGGAGACAGTGAGTTACTGTGAACAGTTCAGTAACAGGGTTGTTCTCATAGGAATCGACAGCAAACCATTGCTGACGATACTTAAGTTATAACTTGCAATGTCGCAGCCCGAAGACGAAGAGTTAGAGAAAATATATAAGGATACTGAACGAATAATTCAATACTTACAGGGAGATAAAACATGGGAGAATGGAATACTGTTGTAGGGAAAGTTGTAGAAGAAGAGGGGCTTGGTACTATGAGAGAGGAGAAAGATTAATTCAGTTGTGCAATAAATGACAGCTAGTAATTGCAAACTCGCTGTTTAAGAATCACAAGAGGAGGAGGTATACTTGGAAAAGGCTGGGAGACACAGGAAGACAGATATTTTGAAGTCAGATATTGGATTGTGAGGCGTACACAGGGGCAGATACAGGCGCACATCACAATTTAGTATTGATGACAGTAGCCTGACTTTTACGAGATTAGTAAGGAAGAATCAATGTGCAAAGAAGTGGGATACACAAGTACTGAGGAATGAAGATGTAGCCTTGAAGTTCTCCAAGGCTACAGACACTGCGTTAACTAATAGCTCAGCAAGCATTACAGTTATAGAGCAATGGTAACTCTAAAAAGGGCAATCACCGATTCTGGAAAGAAAAACGTAGGTACATAGAAAGTAACTGCGAAGAAACCAAGGGTAACAGGAGAAATAACTCAGCTGATCCATGAATGAAAGAAGTACAAAAAGGTTCAGGGAACTAAGGGAACGCAGAAATACTGGTCACTCAGGGATCAAATAAATGGGAAGTACAGGGAAGCCAAGGCGAAACGGGTGCACGAAAAATGTGCAGAAATCGAAAGGAAATGATCCCCGATACGACTGACGCAGCATACAGAAAAGTCAAAACAACATTCGGTGAAATTAAATGCAAGAATAGTAACATTAAGAGAGCAATAGTAATTTTACGGTTAATTACAGAGAAGAGAGCTGATAGTTGGTAAGAATACATTGAAGGCCTGTAGGAGGGGGATGACTTCATTGTGTACGTGATAGAAGAAGAAACAGGAGTCGATATAGAGGAGATTGTAGCTCGTGTGCAAGAGGTAGGAGATCCTATATTATAATCAGAATTTAAAGGAGCTTTGTAAGACTTAAGATCGAATAAGGCAGAAGCGATAACATTCCTTCCGAGTTTCTAAAACCATTGGGGGAAGTGGCAACAGAACGACTACCCATGATCGCGTTTAGAGTGTATGAGTCTGGCGATATAGCATCTGTTATTTGGAAAAACTTCATCCATGGAAGTCAATGGATCTCAAGAGCCGACAAGCGCGACAGTTATCGCACAATCAGCTTAACGGCTAATGTATCCAAGTACCTGACGAGACTAATGTACAGAAGAATGGAAATGAAAATTGAGAATTTGTAAGATAACGATCAGTTAGTCTTTAGCAAAGGTAGAGGCACTAGAGAGGCAGTTCTGATATTATGACTGCTCATGAAAGCAAAATTGAAGAAAAATCAAGTCAATTTCATAGGATTTGTCGATGTGGAAAAAGCGTTCCACAATGTCAAATAATGGAAGATATTCGAAATTCTAGGAAAAATAAGGGTAAGCTGTAGGGAAAGCCGGGTAATATACACTGAGGCGCCAAAGAAACTGTATTCAAATACAGAAATATATAAACAGGCATGATACGGCGCTGCGGCTAGCAACGCCTATATAAGACAACAAGTGTCTGGCGCAGTTGTTAAATCGGTTACTGCTGCTACAATGGCAGGTTATCAAGTTTAAGTGACTTTCAGCGTGGTGTTATAGTCTGCACACGAATGATGGGACGCAGCACCTCCGAGGTAGCGATGGAATGGGGATCTTCCCGTGCGACCATTTCACAAGTCTACCGTGAATTTGAGGAATCCGGTAAAGCGTCAGATCTCCGACATCGGCGAGGCAGGAAAAAAATCCTGCAAGAACGAGACCAACGACGACTGAAGAGAATCGTTCAACGTGACAGAAGTGCAACCCTTCCGCAAATTGCTGCAGATTTCAGTGCTGACCCATCAATTGTCAGCGTGCGAACCATTCAACGAAACATCGTCGATATGGGGTTTCGGAGCTGAAGGCCCACTCGTGTACCCTTATTGAGAGCACGTCACAAAGCATTATGCCGTCAGCACCACCATTTGACTGTTGATGACTGGAAACATGTTGCCTGGTCGTACGAATCTCGTTTCAAATTGTATCGAGCCGATGGACATGTATGTGCATGGAGACAACTTCAGGTATCCATGGGCCCTGAATGTCAGCAGGGGACTGTTCAAGCTGGAGTGGTGTCGGGCGTGTGCAGTTGAAGTGATATGGCACCCCTGATACGTCTAGATACGAATTTGACCGGTGACACGTACGTAAGCATACTCTCTGACCATCTACATCCATTAATGTTCATTGTGTTTTCCGATGGATTGGGCAATTCCATCCCACATGTCCACCCCACATGTCCAGAATTGCTATAGAATGGCTCCAGGAACACTCTTCTGTGTTTAAACGCCTCCGCTGGCCGCGAAACTCCGCGGACATGAACATTATTGAGCATATCCGGTAAACCTTGCAACGTGCTGTTCAGAAGAGATCTCCACCCTGTCCTACTCTTACGGATTTATGGCCAGTCCTGCAGGAATCATGGTGTCAGTTCCCTCCAGCCCTACTTCAGACATTAGTCGAGTCCATGCCACGTCGTGTTGCGGCACTTCTGCCCGCTCGCAGGGGCCCTACACGATATTAGGCAGATGTACCAGTTTCTTTGGCTCTTCACTGTATATTACAGAAGCTGTGTAAAATGTGATAAACCTTCATTTCTCCAAAGTTTTCATTTCAGTTTTCTCACTAGAGTATCATTATCAAACGAAACTGTACAACGGAATAAATCAGCAGTCCAATGTGCTTCTACTCAAACACCTGTACGAGTATGTTACTACGAGTTTACATGCTGGCTTGTAGTAGAGTATGTAGTGGCTTTTGTTTCGGAGAAGGTTTTCAACATCTTGACTGTCATGATTACAGGTCGGTGATGTGTCTTCGACTGTTACACATGCTTTATCATTTCTAGAGAATTGTGTGTATCGACAGAAAATACTGTGTGATTCATAAGTATCTCCGAGGTTTCGGAAAACGACTGCAAAGAACAGGAAGATATTCAAAAAATATATAGATACTAGTGGATAGTTTCCACAGGGTGTTACAAAAAGGTACGGCCAAACTTTCAGGAAACATTCCTCACACACAAAGAAAGAAAATATATTATGTGGACATGTGTCCGGAAACGCTTACTTTCCATGTTAGAGCTCATTTTATTACTTCTCTTCAAATCACATTAATCATGGAATGGAAACACACAGCAGCAGAACGTACCAGCGTGACTTCAAACACTTTGTTACAGGAAATACTCAAAATGTCCTCCGTTAGCTAGGATACATGCATCCACCCTCCGTCGCATGGAATTCCTGATGCGCTGATGCAGCCCTGGAGAATGGCGTATTGTATCACAGCCGTCCATAATACGAGCACGAAGAGTCTCTACATTTGGTACCGGGGTTGCGTAGACAAGAGCTTTCAAATGCCCCCATAAATGAAAGTCAAGAGGGTTGAGGTCAGGAGAGCGTGGAGGCCATGGAATTGGTCCGCCTCTACCAATCCATCGGTCACCGAATCTGTTGTTGAGAAGCGTACGAACACTTCGACTGAAATGTGCAGGAGCTCCATCGTGCATCAACCACATGTTGTATCGTACTTGTAAAGGCACATGTTCTAGCAGCACAGGTAGAGTATCCCGTATGAAATGATGATAACGTGCTCCATTGAGCAAAGGTGGAAGAACATGGGGCCGAATCAAGACATCACCAACAATGCCTGCCCAAACGTTCACAGAAAATCTGTGTTGATGACGTGATTGCACAATTGCGCGCGGATTCTCGTCAGCCCATACATGTTGAATGTGAAAATTTACAATTTGATCACGTTGGAATGAAGCCTCATCCGTAAAGAGAACATTTGCACTAGTGCTGATAGTGCCTGCACACGCTGTACATGGTACGGAAACAACTGGTTCTCCCGTAGTACTCTCCATACAGTGACGTGGTCAACGTTACCTCGTACAGCAGCAACTTCTCTGACGCTGACATTAGGGTTATCGTCAACTGCACGCAGAATTGCCGCGTTCATTGCAGGTGTCCTCGTCGTTCTAGGTCTTCCCCAGTCGCGAGTCATAGGCTGGAATGTTCCGTGCTCCCTAAGACGCCGATCAATTGCTTCGAACGTCTTCCTGTCGGGACACCTTCGTTCTGGAAATCTGTCTCGATACAAACGTACCGCGCCACGGCTATTGCCCCGTGCTAATCCATACATGAAATGGGCATCTGCCAACTCCGCATTTGTAAACATTGCACTGACTGCAAAACCACGTTCGTGATGAACACTAACCTGTTGATGCTACGTACTGATGTGCTTGATGCTAGTACTGTAGAGCAATGAGTCGCATGTCAACACAAGCACCGAAGTCAACATTACCTTCGTTCAATTGGGCCAACTGGCGGTGAATCGAGGAAGTACAGAACATACTGACGAAACTAAAATGAGCTCTAACATGGAAATTAAGCGTTTCCGGACACATGTCCACATAACATCTTTTCTTTATTTGTGTGTGAGGAATGTTTCCTGAAAGCTTGGCCGTACCTTTTTGTAACACCCTGTAGTTCTAATACACGCCTGCGACGTAGTTTCAGATTGCAACACTAAGGGGTAGATGTGTGAGTGCACGTAGACAGGTCATCCACTCCATATTTTCGTAACGAATTAGTTTTCAGCTACAGATAGGTAACCCATTGAAGAGCAGGCTATTGGCCTAGTGCTTTCCCAGTTCCCAGGCAAATACTACAGCAACTTCAAATTATAGCACGAACATATTGACGCATGACAAATGGTTCACGTTTGGGGCATTTGTAATGTGAGTTGAAAACTTGAATAGCTGCTCTATGTACTTATAGGTGTCTACTATCTTATAGCTGCCATATAGTCATCTTCTGAAACCCCAGAGGTATCCGTAAATAACGTTGACGTCCTGACCTGTGATAGGATAGACTAAATGTCATAATTAGGTCACTGTTTCTGTATGTATCAGTAAATAAGTAAGGACGACCAAGAACCAATAAGCCCATTGAAAAGGACGTAAGAACGAGATGTAGTCTTTCTCCCCTACTGTTCAATCTATACATCGAAGAAATAATAATGGAAACGAAAGGTTCAAGGGTGGAATTAAAACTGGAGCTTAAAGTATATCAGTGATAACATTCGCTGATTACATTACTATCAAAAATGAAAGTGAAGAAAAATTAGAGGATCTGTTCAGTGGAATGAACAATCTAATGAGTATAGACTATGGATTGAGAGTAAATCAATGAAAGACGAATCTATTGAGATGTAACGGAAATGAGAATAGCGAGAAACTTAACATCATGGCTGGTGATCACGAAGAAGATAAAATTGAGGAATCCTACTACTTAGGTAGAAAGAAAAAACAGACTGATGGACAGAACAAGGAGGAAAGGCTGACGTGAATGGTAGACTGGCACTGGCAGAACGTGAGAGAGGGCATGTTCCTGGTCAAGAGAAGTCTACTAGTGTGAAACATAGGCCTCAACTTGAGGAAGAAATTTCCGAGAACGTACGTTTGGAGTACATCATTCTACGGAACATGGACTGTGGAAAAATTGGAACAGAAGAGAATCGAATAACTTGAGACCTGATGCTACAGAAGGATGTTGAAAATTAGGTGGTCTGATAAGGTAAGGAACGAGAAGGCTTTACGCAGAATGGACGAAGAAAGCTATTTGTGGAAAACACTAACAAGAACAAGGGACAGGATGGTAGGACATGAGTTAAGACATCAAGGAATAACTTCCATGGTACTAGATGGAGCTGTAGAGGATAAAAACTGTGCAGCAAGACAGCGATTAAAAATATCTAGCAAAGAACTGAGGACGTAGGTTGTAAGTGCTACTTTAGTTTTAACAGAAACAATAGTATGCACTTCCTATAAATATCACAGAAATTTCCTAACTACGTTATATGTTGCTGTGTATTGTGTTCGTGGCTGGAGTAGTCAAGATTTTCATTCCAAACTGACATCTAATTTATACTTTGGCTTCATGTGGATCATGCGAGATTATCATTTTATTTGTTTCACAGCAGCTGAAATTAAATTTGCGTTATGGTAGTTTAGCGATTTCTCCTTGATTTTTGGAAGATGGTGTACACCGAATCATCTTGGCAAACCAGTGATACGTTTCATAAAAGATTATATTAGAGGAATTTAAAAACGGTTTTAGGACAAGACCAGACGCCGAACTCCTTCAACCCCATGGGTAAATGAGCTTCTTAAAAAGCAAACGTCTTTATGTGTTAGCGTCCCACAAGTATCGTGATTTTCCAATTAAACAGTCACAAGAAATCCTTTAAGACACGATCTTACCAACTACAATTCGTTCACCATCACTAATTCTGCTATAATTAATTATTCCATTAGGATTTCTCATTCAAGCCACCAATAGAGAGAAACCTCCACACGAACGAAACAGCTTTTGATTTAATCTGGTCACCCTCTCTTGTACATGTTATTCACTAGTAGCTTTGCAAGTGTAGAACAGAAAGAAGCTATTACCTGTAAACTGCAGTGTATAGAAAGTTGGTGTACGTAAAATTATCCGGTGTAACATACGGAGTCCGGCTTGTTAGTGCACAGACACTACGAAATTTAGGAAAGCTTGACTTGACACCCGTCTATTTCGCGCTTACACTGATCAGCCCCAACGTTATGATCACCTGCCTCATAGCTGGTATGTCCACCTTGCACGGATAACAGCGGCGACGCGTCGTGGCATGGAAACAATGATGCCTCGGTAGGCTGCTGGTGGATGATGGCATCACATCTGTACATACAAATCACCTGAATCCCGTAAATTCCGGGGAGGGGGTCAGGGGCGATGAGCTCAGACGCCACGTTCCATCACTTCCAAGATCAGATTCAGATCTGCCGAGCTGCGGTGTCAGCACATCAATGGGAAATCGCCACTGTGTTCCTAGAACCACTCCACCACTCTCCGGGCCTTGTGACACGACGCATTATCTTGTTGAAATATGCCGCTGCTGTCGGCAGAAATAGTCGTCATGAAATCACTTAATAAAAGCTAGTCTTCTGGTCCAGACTGTTTACCAATTAGGTTCCTTTCGGAGTATGCTGATGCATTAGCTCCATACTTAACAACCATATACAACCGTTCGCTCGACGAAAGATCCGTACCCAAAGACTGGAAAGTTGCTCAGGTCACACCAATATTCAAGAAATGTAGGAGGAGCAATCCACTAAATCGCAGGCCCATATCGTTAACGTCGATATGCAGAGGATTTTAGACCATATATTGTGTTCGAACATTATGAATTACCTCGAAGAAAACTGTCTATCGACACGCAGTTAACATGGGTTTAGAAAACATCGCTCCTGTGAAACACAACTAGCGCTTTATTCACATGAAGTGGTGAGTGCTATTGACAAGAGATTTCAGATCGATTTCGTATTTCTGGATTTCCGGAAGGCTTTTGACACTGTACCACAAAAGCGGCTCGTAGTGAGACTACATGCCTATGGAATATCATCTCAGTTGTGTGACTGGATTTGTAATTTCCTGTCAGAGAGGTCACAGTTAGTAGTAACTGACGGAAAGTCATCGAGTGAAACAGAAGTGATTTCAGGCATTCCCCAAGGTAGTGTTATAGGCGCTTTGCTGTTCCTTATCTATATAAACGATTTGGGAGACAATCTGAGCAGCCATTTTCGGTTTTTTGCAGATAACGCTGTTGTTTATCGACTAATAAAGTCATCAGAAGATCAAAACAAACTGCAAAACGATTTCGAAGAAATATCCGAATGGTGCGAAAAGTGGCAGTTGGTCCTAAATAACGAAAAGTGAGAGGTCGTCCACATGAGTGCTAAAAGGTTCTCAAACTTCGGTTACACGATAAATCAGTTTAATCTAAAAGCTGTAAATTCAACTAAACACCTAGGTATTACAATTACGAACAACTTAAGCTGAAAGGAACACATAGAAGATGTTGTGGGGAAGGGTAACCAAAGACTGCGTTTTATTGGCAGGACACTTAGAAAAATGTAACAGACCTACTAAGGAGACTGCCTACTCTACACCTGTCCGTCCTCTTTTAGAATACTGCTGCGCGGTGTGCGATCCTTATCAGATTGGACTGACGGAGTACATCGAAAAAGTTCAAAGAAGGGCAGCACCTTTTGTATTTTCGCGAAATATAGAAGACAGTCTCACTGAAATGATACAAGATTTATGCTGGACACCATTAAAAGAAAGGCGTTTTTCGTTGCGACGGAATCTTCTCACGAAATTCCAGTCACCAGCTTTCTCCTCCGAATGCGAAAATATTTTGTTGACACCGACCTACATAGGGAGGAACGATCACCACAATAAAGTAAGAGAAATCAGAGCTCGTACGGAAAGATATAGGTGTTCATTCTTCCCGCGAGCTATACGAGATTGGAATAACAGAATTGTGAAGGTGGTTCGATGAACTCTCTGCTAAGCACTTAAATGTGATTTGCAGAGTATCGATGTAGATTTAGATGGATGTGTGTGGTCTGCAACCAGTGTACGATACTCCTTGGTCGTCATGGTGCCTCGCTCGAGTTCCACTGGACCCATGGATGCCCACATCAATGTTCCCCAGAGCATAACGGAGCCGCCGCCATCTTCTCGCCGTCCTGCAATACAGGTGTCAAGGAGCTATTCCCCTGGGAGATGACGGATTCGCGCCCTCACACCGGCATGATGAAGAAGTTATCGGGATTTATCAGGCCATGCAACGCTCTACCACTGCGACAGCGTCCTGTGCCGATGGTCATGTGCCCATTTCAGTCGTAGTTAACGATGACGTTGTGTTGGACCAACCATTAGTTGTCGGCTGCCGAGGCCAAACGTTACGAGTGTTCGGTGCATTGTGTGTTCAGACACACTTATATTCTGCCCAGCATTAAAGCTTGATGTTAGTTCCGCAGCAGTTGGCGCCCCTCCTGTTTAACTAGTCTGCCCAGCCTACGACGTCGGACATGAGGAGTGGCTGCCCAGCTCCACGACGTCTGACCGTGGTTTCACCTCGGTTTCGCCACGTGTTGATAACACACAGCAGAGCACTCCTCGAATGTCCGACAAGTTGTGGAGTTTCGGAAATATTCGTGCCGATCCCTGGGCCATCACAATCTGCCCTCCGTAAAACTGGGATAGTTCGCGCGCCTTCCCCATTCTACACCCGGACAGCACGCTCACTGATATTACATGCCCCGTGGGTGTGTCTTCCTAGCAATCATTCCTCGCCAGGTGACGCTGATACCGCCTGGACAGCTTTACATCGATAGTAGGTCGGTGGTCATAACGTTCTGGCTGAACACCACATGTTTACCATGATTACGTTTCATTTTAGATGTCCAGACCTGGTATAAAACAAGTATTAGATACTGACTTTGTACTTACGTAACTAATTTGAAATACAGTATTATGAACATATCAGTGTATGCTGTACCTATTGTAATCACAGGGTATGTTCCGTGCTCCACTCCTGTTATCTCACGAATACACGTACAGGATAGCCCAACGTCATTGTAACGAAGTGTGAGCAAGAATGTTAAGTATCGCCACGTAAATGTGGAACAAGAAGATGACGAAGTCGTCGTGTTGAAACAGAACAGTTGAAAGATAAAACTAAAATAATGATCATTGTACAGAACTAATACTAGAATGGAAGAGAATCTCGTAGATTCGTTTAGCAACGATGTTAAACTGCACGCTGTATGTGTTGCCCGCACAGAAAACCACCTTTGGTTGTGCACCGCAGAATAATCACACTAATGAAGAAAATGCGTTTGAGATGTGAACTAATTTCTCTTCCATTCAGGATTTAGTTTTATACATCGACTACATGTTTTATGAAATTTATAGAACAGCCACAAATAGTAATCGATACTTTTTAGTGTCCAGTCTCCCCAATTTCATAAGAGCATCGTCAGAAACTGTGGGACTTACAGTTCAAAGTAATTGGCTGATTACACTACCGGCTGCTTTGAACTGAATTTCAAAAGAGGATTATTAAAAAACTTTTGAAATTACCGTTCAAAATATTTGGCTGATTACATTGCTAGCTACTTTGAACTATATTTTCCACAGTTTCTGACGCTGCTCTGTCAAATCCTATCAAAGTCAGCGAAACCGGTCAATAAAATGTTGATTACGACTTGTGGCTGTCCTAAAGATTTCAGCAGTCGCTGTTTACACTGCCCATAAATAATTTTAATTTTATCTCTGGAGCTGGTTTCTTTTAGGACAAAGATTTCGTCGTCTGGATGTACCATATACAGAGGGAGATACCTCCTTACGTGCCCACCCACAATCTCTTACAAATAATGACTTTGAAATGTATGTGTATCCAATGTAAAAGAAGGCTGAGCACAGCGCATCCACAGTAGCTGTCGTACCACTTCTGTATTCATCGCCTATGTACTTCAGCTTAGTTACGTAAGACAAGGCTTAGCATTTCCTTTACTTTATTTAACTGCTCTGATGATGTTCTAAAATGGTATAAGACGGGTAGTCATAAATGCGACCTTGACTCCGATAAACAATATTAAAACGCTGAGAAATGTTGCGCAAATAGTATCGTAAAGCATCGACAGACTGCGTAGAAAGTCAAGGTTAGGAGACTACGTTTCAGCGCTATAGAGAAACGTGTGTTACAGAGTGGTAATTGCGCTGGCGGTATGCCACGAGAAAGTGGATAGATAGTTCTCTCACAGTTCACAAGCGTACGAGAACTATGCGAGCAATAGTGTTGCAAGTCTCCTGGCAACTGCAAGAGTTTTCAACGATGTTTAGTGACGTCCTTCAAAGTATGTCAGTTGTTGCCAAAGGGACTTACGTTCATAACATTGTCTGCGACAGAGCCATTGTTATTTATTATTATGCTTACATCCAAGTTACACAACCAACCTCCGTAGCCGAGGCTGCTACACACTCTCGTGCGTTGGCGTTGGTAATCTGGTGGTGGTGGAAGGAAATTTCCATGCCAGCGTTTG
Organism: Schistocerca americana; assembly: GCF_021461395.2. Taxonomy (NCBI): domain Eukaryota; kingdom Metazoa; phylum Arthropoda; class Insecta; order Orthoptera; family Acrididae; genus Schistocerca; species Schistocerca americana. The sequence goes on along the minus strand of NC_060124.1, from coordinate 274,483,185 downwards.
GCTGGCAAGGGAAGGAGAGGTGACGGCGTAAATTTCCTGGTCACCAGACTTTGCCCCAATGTCCTGCTTGAAATACCAACTCTGTCTCACGACGTGAGGTCTACATCTACATCTACACCCGTACTCCGCAAGCCACCTGACAGTGTGTGGCGGAGGGTACCTTGAGTACCTCTATCGGTTCTCCCTTCTATTCCAGTCTCGTATTGTTCGTGGAAAGGATTGTCGGTATGCCTCTGTGTGGACTCTAATCTCTCTGATTTTATCCTCATGGTCTCTTCGCGAGATGTACGTAGGAGGGAGCAATGTACTGCTTGACTCCTCGGTGAAGGTATGTTCTCGAAACTTCAACAAAAGCCCGTACCGAGCTACTGAGCGTCTCTCCTGAAGAGCCCTCCACTGGAGTTTATCTATCATCTCCGTAACGCTTTCACGATTAGTAAATGATCGTGTAACGAAGCGCGCTGCTCTCCGTTGGATCTTCTCTATCTCTTCTATCAACCCTATCTGGTACGGATCCCACACTGCTGAGCAGTATTCAAGCAGTGGGTGAACAAATGTACTGTAACCTACTTCCTTTGTTTTCGGATGGCATATCCTTAGGATTCTTCCAATGAATATCAGTCTGGCATCTGCTTTACCGACGATCAACTTTATATGATCATTCCATTTTAAATCACTCTTAATGCGTACTCCCAGATAATTTGTGGAATTAACTGCTTCCAGTTGCTGACCTGCTATACTGTAGATAATGACATTGTTGATGCTGGTCCGTCCGTCGGATGAGGGCGCTAGTTTGGTGGCCCCCTTGGTGCTGTAAGCGAGGAGTAGGCTGTGTGCCGGCACCGCATTTCAGCCTCTCTCATCATCATCATCATCATATCATAAAACACAAATATTACACTGTACTCCAAACACACACGGAATACATAAATGTAGTCAGAATGAGATTTTTACTCTGCAGCTGAGTGTGCGCTGATATGAAACTTCCTGGCAGATTAAAACTGTGTGGCGGACCGAGACTCGAACTCAGGACCTTTGCCTTTCGCGGGCAAGTGCTCTACCAACTGAGCTACCCAAGGCACTTGCCCGCTGCAAAGTGAAAATCTCATTCTAGTACAATAACTGTGTACTGCGTAGCCACTACTGTCTCAGCGTTTTTGCCAAATGCAACCAACCGTTTGCTATTAATATGTTTATTAATTTTGAACAGTTTGAACGTTTTCTTGATATTTAATAAATGCTGCAAATTTATGAATCTTGAAAGGACTATCTCTGTTATTATGTTTAGTTTTATAATATTAGGAGCTTGGGAACCTGTGAATTCTTAATTTTAGTTAAACTAAAATTTATTTTTGATTAACAATAACAGAGAAAAGTTGTAATATTCATAATAGCCCAACTCCTACGTTGTAAAAGGATTTCTTTTGAAGTACCAAGGTTACTACAATGCTCTAGTTCGGACTCTGACAAATCATGAGCATATTATGTTGTTGAGACTATGGTAAACGTTCTATATCCGTAAATCTTTACGTTATTTTCAGTGACACATATTAAATTTGCTATGTGTATTTAAGGTAAATGCGTCTGTGGTTTGTTTAGATAACTGCCATTCTATAAATTGCCCAGAGCGTTCCACAGCCAAAAATATCTGTACAATTTAGCGACGGCAAGATATCTGTCGTCCTTTTCTTTCTGTAATAACCATTCATGGCCCCTACCACATGGTGGGTATCCTACTGTGCTTCGCACTAATACACATGTGGCACCCAGGACATTATTTTTTCTTTAAATTTGTCGTACTGCTCTGACTGTAAAAATTAGGACCGCCAGTTTTTTCCTTATTTTAACTTCGTATCAGCCGTACGAACCTTTGCCAGCAAGCTCGAGACCGAGTCCTACTATCTTCTTGTCATTGTCCAGCTGTCACATAATTTAGTCAACACTTCACTACCTGAATGTCATCTTTTCCGTCACAATTTTGAACAGTGTGCGTTTCTGATTAGTTGATGAGTCATTTCTATTAACAACTATTCGTCTACAAGATAAGAACGGAAAGAAATCTTTACAAAAGACTGAAAGATTAAAATCTGTAATCGTATTGTGGCATATGTGGCGAGAGAGTAGATGCTGTTCGGTTGGTGTAATGTATAGGTAGAAGAAGTTGCAATTGTCACAGTGTATTTGAGAAAGGAGATGGGCTTTTCATTTATAATTCTGGTGTAATGGAAAATTTTCGTCGACAATAATGAGGTAAAAAGGTATTACAGTTTTCTTTAATATCAATGCCTCTTGCTCACAGGTACAGTCAACAAACATCTTGCTTGTGTTCATTTATTAGATTTGTAACTCTGAAAAACCAGAAATACTATAATTGCACATAGAAACCAATTAGTTCATTGTAAATGGCGTTTAAAATATTTTGTCGTATTGAGAAACAACCGAGCCAGATACATGTACGTTGAGTCACACTACCACACACAGAACATTTACACCTGTGCTTTGTTGTTCGTAGCTTTTATAGTTGCAGGGGACTTAATTAATCAATTGTGTTAATGGAAATTCCTTGCCATTCTTTATTTTTATTTTATGCAGTCAGATTCCGTGCTAATACTAGTCAGGGCCAACCAGCTAGAGCTACTAAAATTATTGCATTTATTCATTAATATTTATAATTAAGCCTCCATGCAACATGTGGCCACTCCTTTAACAGGGTCCGAGCAGGAACACGGGAGGGGGTGTTTACTAGTTATCGGGAGCTCCAATGTTAGGCGTGATAGTGTGCCTTAGAGAAATAGCACCCAGGAGCAGAAATATATCTGATGTGCATTCGGTATGTCTGCCGGGACCCTCTTCCGAGATGTGGAGGAGACCCTGCCTGCGGCTATCGAGCATGTAGGTTGTGGCTTTGGTTCTGTGGACATCCTCAATTCGTCTGCGCAGCATGCAGAAGTAGTGAAGACTGCTGGCGTTATATGCGAGGTACAAGCAGATCTCTCAATTTGCAGCCTTGTTTTCGGAACTGATCGAGGTCCTTTGGGTTGTAGTCGAGTGCAGGGCGTCAACAAAATGCTCCGTCGATTCTTTGACAGTACTGTCTCCAGATTTCTGGACCTCCGTTATGAAGCCTGAGCTCTCGGCTGATGCAGATCTACAGAGCGGTAAGTTAAGTTTTTATCTGTTTCTGTCTTTTCCTCGTAGTGTATTTATTAATTTTCTTGCGTATTTCTCTGTTTAAGAAGTTTAATCTCGCGTTTTAGCAAGTGTACATTCATTCACTCTATAGAGGAGTATTTGCTCATTTGTTTTGAAGACAAGCGTCTGTTCGTTTAGTAAGCCAGTCAGGCTCTCGGATGATACAGATTTACAGATGGGCAAGCTACATGTTAACTCTTCGTGTCTTTTTCTCATGCTACATTTATCAAATTTCATCAGCGTCCATTGGCAACACATGAGCAGTGCTGCAAGTTGCATATCAAGCATTCTGTCGCTTTTACAGTTTATTAGTTTATTTTTTCAGCTAGTCTTGCTAAGTTAAGTAGGATATGTGCGTACTGCGTGAAGGTTGTAGGAGGAGATTGCTGCAGTTCGCGAGGGCAAATACGGAGACTGTTCGTCTGGCCTCGCCTATTCACCCTATGCTGCAGCTGGCCGTTCCTACAGCAGGATCCGGATAGGTACACTTGGAGAGGGGTTTTTAGTTATTCAGAACTCTAACGTTAGGGTTGTTACGGAGCCTCTTAGGCAGAAAGCGTTCAAGCCTGTAAAGAAGGCCAATGCGCACTCGGTATGCCTAATGGGGAGCCTCATCCAACATACGGAGGCGGCCTTACCTGAGGCTGTCAAGCGTGCAGGATGCAGTCGTCTGCATGTTGAGAATCACGACGGCACCAACGACGCCTGACGCCATCCTTGATTTTATATACGAGACTTCTGACCTCGTGCTTGGGTTGCAAGCAGAGTTTGCCATTTATAGAACTGTTCCCAGAGTTGATCAGGGTCATTTGGTTTGGAGCTGAGTGGAGGGTATCAACCAAAGAATTCATCGACTCTGATCTTGTCTGCTGATTTCTAGACCTGCGTTATCCCCTTGATGTACCAAGGGATCACTAGACAAAGGAAGCAGCTATTCTGGTAGCAGAGTACTTGTAGAGTGCAAATGAGGGTCTTTTTAGGGTAGGCGGTTGTCTCAAGTACTCTGATGAACACTCAACAGTCGATGTGCAGCAAGGAAAGTCAGACCACGTTCAGAGTAAAGACATTTCAGCTGTCAAAATTTTATCAAGAAACTATTGAAGTATTCGTAAAAAAGTTGTCGAATTTATTGCTCTTCAGGAAAATTCTCGCGCTCAAATTATTTTCGGGGCCGAGAGTTGGGTGAAACCCGAAATGGAAGGCTCTGAGATACTTAGCGAGTCGTGGAACGTATATCGGAAAGACAGATTAGAGACTATAGGAAGGGGTGTGTTCGTGTCAGTTCAAAAAAGTATCGTCTCTATTGAGGTCTAAGTTGAGTGTGACAGCCAAGTTATCTGGTAGCGCGTAACATGTCCAGCTGAAACGAAGTCAATTCTTGGATGTTTCTACCGGCCACGCGACTCTGCTGCGGCCGTTATAGAGTCATTTAAAGAATGCCTATGGTCAGTAGCGTGTAAATACCCAAATCGTGCACTACTAGTTGAAGGTGATTCTAGCCTATCCAATATAAACTGGGATGTCTTTAACGAAATCTGAGACTTGAATAAACTGTGACAGAAACCCGAACCACAGGGGACTGACATACTAGAACATGCTTTGATACTATGAAATGCTACATTGATACTGGCTAGGCACTAGCCGAACGCTGCAGTCATGGACTGTGCGGCTGGTCCCGGCGGAGGTTCGAGTCCTCCCTCCGGAACGGGTTTGTGTGTGTGTGTTTTTCCTTAGTATAATTTAGGTTAAGTAGTGTGTAAGCTTAGGGACTGATGACCCATAAGACTTCACACACGTTTCACACCAGCCGAAATCTAGGAAAACCTGCAAGAAAAGCACGACTGATCGCTATGCTGTATCATTTGAAAGTCATATCGCAGTCGTTGAGTGCACCCACGTTCCTAATGGAAGGTAAACCAATATCTTTCCTCATAAATCTTGGCTCCATCTTTCCTATTCAATCAGTCCTTATTTAACTCTTCCAACTAATATCAAGATTTACCTTCACGATTGTATTCTGTATCGAACAGAAAGGTCTAACATCTCGAGCGTGACATCATTTTTGTCACCGTTATTATTTTATATAAAAGTTATGTTTGCCTTTTAATCATCTTAACCAAGGATGAAGAGCAGTAGAATGAATTTCAACATACTGCATTCATCAGAAGCAATAGAAATTACAACTAACTTAGACATCCAAGACAATAATTCTCGGTGTGCATCCAGCAGGAAGGAACAGAGGTGAGAGTTCGAACAGAAAAACCAGTTCGACGGTGAGTGGTAGACGGGGGACGGGCCACGGTTCGCGTAGGTAACAGTGAACGGGCATAATAACCTTCACAGTTTCGTCCCTAGACGGTGGAATGTCGTTAACGCCTAGAAGTGTAAACAGAATGTACATTAACCGAGAATACAACAGTAATGTACAAACAGGAACTGAAACGTGGAGAGCGAGGAACTGGGAGTTTAAGTGCCAGACCACGAAAATATTTACTCCAAAGAACCAATTTAATTCATACACTCCTGGAAATGGAAAAAAGAACACATTGACACCGGTGTGTCAGACCCACCATACTTGCTCCGGACACTGCGAGAGGGCTGTACAAGCAATGATCACACGCACGGCACAGCGGACACACCAGGAACCGCGGTGTTGGCCGTCGAATGGCGCTAGCTGCGCAGCATTTGTGCACCGCCGCCGTCAGTGTCAGCCAGTTTGCCGTGGCATACGGAGCTCCATCGCAGTCTTTAACACTGGTAGCATGCCGCGACAGCGTGGACGTGAACCGTATGTGCAGTTGACGGACTTTGAGCGAGGGCGTATAGTGGGCATGCGGGAGGCCGGGTGGACGTACCGCCGAATTGCTCAACACGTGGGGCGTGAGGTCTCCACAGTACATCGATGTTGTCGCCAGTGGTCGGCGGAAGGTGCACGTGCCCGTCGACCTGGGACCGGACCGCAGCGACGCACGGATGCACGCCAAGACCGTAGGATCCTACGCAGTGCCGTAGGGGACCGCACCGCCACTTCCCAGCAAATTAGGGACACTGTTGCTCCTGCGGTATCGGCGAGGACCATTCGCAATCGTCTCCATGAAGCTGGGCTACGGTCCCGCACACCGTTAGGCCGTCTTCCGCTCACGCCCCAACATCGTGCAGCTCGCCTCCAGTGGTGTCGCGACAGGCGTGAATGGAGGGACGAATGGAGACGTGTCGTCTTCAGCGATGAGAGTCGCTTCTGCCTTGGTGCCAATGATGGTCGTATGCGTGTTTGGCGCCGTGCAGGTGAGCGCCACAATCAGGACTGCATACGACCGAGGCACACAGGGCCAACACCCGGCATCATGGTGTGGGGAGCGATCTTCTACACTGGCCGTACACCACTGGTGATCGTCGAGGGGACACTGAATAGTGCACGGTACATCCAAACCGTCATCGAACCCATCGTTCTACCATTCCTAGACCGGCAAGGGAACTTGCTGTTCCAACAGGACAATGCACGTCCGCATGTATCCCGTGCCACCCAACGTGCTCTAGAAGGTGTAAGTCAACTACCCTGGCCAGCAAGATCTCCGGATCTGTCCCCCATTGAGCATGTTTGGGACTGGATGAAACGTCGTCTCACGCGGTCTGCACGTCCAGCACGAACGCTGGTCCAACTGAGGCGCCAGGTGGAAATGGCATGGCAAGCCGTTCCACAGGACTACATCCAGCATCTCTACGATCGTCTCCATGGGAGAATAGCAGCCTGCATTGCTGCGAAAGGTGGATATACACTGTACTAGTGCCGACATTGTGCATGGTCTGTTGCCTGTGTCTATGTGCCTGTGGTTCTGTCAGTGTGATCATGTGATGTATCTGACCCCAGGAATGTGTCAATAATGTTTCCCCTTCCTGGGACAATGAATTCACGGTGTTCTTATTTCAATTTCCAGGAGTGTATTTTAAAGCCCGTGCTACACCAGAACAATAATAGCTGCATAAAGTTTTAGCCGTGTCGCCTAACAATGAATACAAGGAATTAAAGAAGTGCGGCACCAGCAAGTAAACCTCTTGAACAACGGATTTTGATGCAGACACTTTAGTTCAAAGGGTCGCCCTCTGTCACCCAGACTGGAGGTGCAATCTGCCTGGTAAACCCGACAACTTCACGTAGTAATCAGAACTTACATGATAATCAGAACATTTCAAGGCAGTTCTCATTAAATATGGAGGTGAATGAAAGATATTTTATGATAAAAATACGGAAACATACTACTGAAGATTGCACAAAACAAAACACTCTTCGGATCTCTGAATAAACATTAACAAAGATTCGATAGTTTCAAGAGGAAGAACCATTAATATCTAAGAACCATTCAGCAATCACTACTGAAAGGTGATATCGAAGCACAGTACCCATTTACACATAAAACACGTCTTGAAAGCTATAGTAGTGATTTATAACTCCTTTTAAGGGGAAACAGATAGCCCTACCTGGATAATATACATTTAAAGCCAAAAAAATAAATCACAACGAAGGAGTGATTCGAATGGGACGGAAATCAGTAGGTGTAATATACATGTACAGGCAAAAAATCATTACAGTTTGAGAAAAATTGGATGATTCATTCAAGAGAAAGAGATCCAGAAATTGAGCAGGTCAGTAATGCGTTGGGGCATCTCTGGCTCTTATGCAAGCAGTCATTCTGCTTAGCATTGCTTGATAGAGTCTTTAGGATACCGTGTCAAATTCTGTCAAGCTGGCGCCTTAGATCGTGAAATTCCCACGCTGGTTAGAGGGCCCTGCTCACAGTGCTACAAACGTGCTCATTCGGGGAAAGATCCGGCTACTTTGCTGGCCAAGGTATTGTTTGGCAAGACAAGCAGTAGAAACTTCCGCCGTGTGCGGGATGGACATTATCTTGCTGAAATATAAGCCCAGGACGGCTTGCCGTGAAGGACAACAAAGCGAGACATAGACTGTCACTGATGTTCCGCTGTGATTTATCGGTGCCAGGGAGTTTTGTTATGGAATGAAATGCCATCCCAGACCATTACTCCCGGCTGTGGAACGGTAGGAGTGGCGACAGTTAGGTTGGTATCCCAAAGTGTCAGGGCGTCTCCAGACAAGTCTTCGGTAGTCATCGGCACTCAATATGGAGCGGCTCTCATCAGTCAAGACAATACTACTGCAGTCGATGAGCTTCCAGGCCGATTATTCCCGACACCATTGCAAATGGTCTTCTTGGTGTAGAGAGGTCAATGGTATTCAGTGCACGGGGCGCTGTGAGCTTAGCACCCTTTCTGTGAGCCGCCTATCAATGGCTCTTATGGTCACTGAACCACCAGTTGCATGTCGGATCGATGAGAATGATGAACCCGAGGCTTTGAATGCCTCTCTGACGCTTGTCCAGACCTCTCGTTCCGTCGTCGTTGCTGACGCTGTGTTCGGCCATGGTTCACCCATTCCTGCCGACATTGTCGAATACCGGCATCGCTCCTATGCAAATGTCGAGCGATTCGCCGAGTACTCCAACCGATTTCTTTGAGCCTAACTTCAAGTCATCTCTCAAACGCTGACATCTGCGTATGTGATTCACGCAGCTGTTTGCGAGGCACAGTTACTGTTCAAGTCAGTACACTGAAGAAAATACGCAAAGGCCTTTTGCCTTGGTATCTTGGTATGCCCTGTTTAATATCCTTGCCAAATGCGCGGTAAAATTGTGCTGCAACGTCACTCACTCATCCATCGACTGCCAAAACACTGAGTTTTGCATTTTCGATACCTGCATCAGAATCAATTTGTGAGCAACTGGCATAGCTCCTTATTTGTGCCTCTTTTTTTATTTGTTTTAGAGTGTATATCCCGATAAAATGTTAAAACATCCCTTTTTTCAGAAAAAATGGCTCTGAGCAGTATGGGACTTAACTTATGAGGTCATCAGTCCCCTAGAACTTAGAACGACTTAAACCTAACCAACCTAAGGACATCACACACATCCATGCCCGAGGCAAGATTCGAACCTGCGACTGTAGCGGTCGCGCGGTTCCGGACTGTAGCGCCTAGAACCACTCGGCGATCCCTTTTTTTATTTAAAATAACTTCAGCTGATACAAAATAAGTTTTTGAGTGTATCCTGAAACTTTCAGCTTTCTGTAGTACTTAGAAACTGAGAGACTAACTTTAGTATTGAAAAACTAAACTTATGGGTTACCGAGACCAAAACTGAGACATCAGAACATGCCTTGTTCTTAGATTGAATCATTAGTTCTCCTCATCTTCCAATTTTAATTCCCTGTCGGCAACTTGTTTGATCTGTCTTGCACCCCTACTGTACAACTTCAGATCGTTTTCTGCAGTTCTCAGTCTCCCAATACCGAAATTTATCATCGTCTCCACAGGGCGACAGCCTTCACGTGGTCCTATTTATTGCAGCACATCAAGTTTATTAATGTTGCCTTGAGTGAAAGTTTCAATGGCATCATACATCCCATAGTGTAAGGTGTATATGCCCACAAAAATATTTTTGGGTAAGCGAATCCAAATGACATTCTTCACAGACTCGTTTGTATTCTGTGTCCTGCCATGTAAGCAGTTTCGAAGTAGATCAGTGTTTGCCAAGTCTTTTTGTATTGGCTTTACTACCTCTATGACGGCAATAAACAGACTTTTTCGATGATTACATTTTTAACCCGTGTCTCTTCATGGCTGGCATTGCATCCAGTTGGTTTGCCATCAATTCGGCAAGTTTCCCCTTGTGACGACTTCAGTTTTTCATGAGGACACCCATTCTCGTATTCACGTGCTCCAAACACTGAAGATTCTTTGTTTTGACCCCTTCCCCATACGTTTTGGAAGCCACGATTTCACTATAGCCTTGAAAGTTCCCATCGCCTAAGCAGTAGATGTACAGTACATCATAACATAGCTGAGAGCATTGAAAAGTTTCTTCACTCCTGTCGCTTCCATCGCTCCATTTGTACACTCTAATTTGCTTTTGTCTTTCTGGGCACCTACAAAAGTAGGACGTAATAGCAGCAACAGCCGCTTTGCTTGTCTCTACCGTCGTGGCGGTGATGTCACCGGTTTTTGAAGTGTGGCCTCGCGTTTGCCAAGTGCCATTAAATACTGCACTTATATCCCTTTCATTGTCACAGTCTACATTGCCTAACATTGCTTCCTCAACTGAAACTTTCATATGCCCATTGGCCACATCTTCCGCTGCACTCCTTAATATACAGTGTGTTCGTTTTCACTGATGGCATTGAAGTACATCGAAAACAGAAAATTGGATCAAAAAACGCTATAATTCCAATGTTATCACATCCAGTGAAAACACACTCGACCACCATCCAATCCCTTCCGTGGGTGGCGTGAGACAACTTTGAAATCTTCAATGGAAGCCCCGGTTTTTTTAATTGAATATTATGATTCGACGGCCAAATCTACACATGTTTTGTCTGAAGCATTTTCTTCGTTTCTCCGAGTACACAATCGTAATTTACGACATGCTACTAAACGGCCCTTGAATATCCAATGGTAAGTGGGATCCCACCTCCATGCTGCGACCGTAGGACAGGCCAGTATTTCATAACTTGTTAGTGGAAATTCCATTCGTAACGTTGCATTTGTCTGACATGTTGGACAGGGGATTCCAAGACCGACCACTGTGGCCATATCTCGTGGAGAACGCTACTCTTCTTTTCCAATTAGAGTAAGTTTTCAAACTTAGTGCCGCCAGCTTCAGTGAACTGATTTTTACCGGACAGGGGCATATCGCCGGGAATGTCAGCACAGGCATTTCTGATGCGATCGACCATTTCTTCAGGACCTGTTGGTACTTGCTGTTACATCTTACCTTTTAAATAGTCCCACAGAAAGAAATCCATCAACGTCAAATCTGGCTACCTAGCGAGCCAACAGAAGGATCACTTCCGCCAGTGTAAACACGGTGTACTACCTCCCGTGCTTTAATTGTGTCAAGCTCTGGGCAACAGCCATGCTTAAACCAAATACGTTGTCGGACATCCAGGGCTATAGTACCGCTAGTTCCTGTCCCAAAAACGTTCGATATTTGCGTCCATTCAACGTACCATCGATAAAATACGGAACAGTGAGTTCATTCGCCTTGATGCCACACCATACGTTAACCGACCAAGGACGTTGATAGTCAGCCTGCCGTAACCAGTAGGGATTATCTACATTCCCGTAATGCATGTTTTGCCGATTAATGCTAGCAGGTTAAGCGAATGAAGACTCATCGCAAAATAGTACCTCGGCAAATAACGTGGAGGTCGTTTCCATTTGTTGAAGTGTCCATTCACAAAACGCTACCCTGTTATGGAAATGAAGTTCTTGATGCAATGACTCGTGGTGTGGGTGATACTTATGAGAATTAAGCATATTGACATCATTACCTACGGACATACCGGAATCGTGCTGTAACCCCCGGGCGCTTACCCGTGGAAGGTGGTCCACTGCCGCTAGTACAGCTATTTCATCAAATGGTTCAAATGGCTCTGAGCACTATGGGACTTAACATCTTAGGTCATCAGTTCCCTAGAACGTAGAACTAGTTAAACCTAACTAACCTAAGGACATCACACACATCCATGCCCGAGGCAGGATTCGAACCTGCGACCGTAGCAGTCGCGCGGTTCCGGACTGCGCGCCTAGAACCGCGAGACCACCGCGGCCGGCTATTTCATCGACTTCTTGTGTTACGTGATTACTTCGTTTCCTTTTGTCAGCCTGTCGCTGGCATCAGACAAAGGCATTCCTAATGAACGAACGAGAGCGAGCTTTCTCGGCAACGTTTTCTCTACATTCTCCCTAAATCAGTTTTCTTTTTTTCTGCAGTTGTAACATTCATCGTCCACGTGCACGTTTGTCCTCCAAATGACAGGTAGGTGTGTAGGCAATAAACACTGTCCGTGTACTGTAATGTTTAGAGCCGCTATCTGTTACACATCTGGCCGATACGCGAGCTTCAGACGCCGTGTACTGCCTGTTATAATAGTCGTAGTTCATTACACGGCCACGGTGGCGCGTCGAGTAATCCCCTATTCCATATGTCGGAGGAATGGAGGAATACAACGTTTCGAATACGTTGCCACTTAGAACCTTGCAGTTCCTTTGTATATTCAAGGACCATTGAGAAGCATGTCGTAAATTACGATTATGTACCCACTTCTGTTCCTCATATTAAAGAACCACCTGTGGCGAAACAAAGAAAATGCTTCAGACAAAACGTATATAGATTATGCAGTAGAATCGTAATATGGAATAATAACGGGAGTTCTGAGAGAAGATTTAACCCACCCTGTCTGGATCTCCGCTCCCCCTACCTTTTACAAATCCCTTCAGATCGTAGAACGCCATGCTCTTCGCCTCGCCTATCGCATCCATCTCCCCTCCCCCACGTGGATCCTGTACGACCTTCTTCCCTTCCCCCACCACCGCCCTTTCCACGAGTGGATACAGATCCTCTACACCTCCCGTAAACTCGATCCTCCTCACCTGCTTGTCTCTCCCATCCTCTCCCACCCCCGTCTGCAGCCGCACCTGTATTTCCACATCCCACCTGCTCTCCATCTCTTCACTCTCCTTACCCTCTCCCAAGGTGGCTTCCGCCAGCTCCCCCTCCCTGATGATACCCTCCTCCGCTCCATCTACCCCTCCTACCAACTTTGATCCTCCCTCCCTCTTCCTGTGTCTGTTCCTATGGGCACCCTCTCTCCCTTCACTCCCCCTTCCCTCCCTCCTCCCTTTCTCCCCATTCCTCCCCCGGGCTTCCCCTACCGCCATACCTCCATTCCTCCTACCATCTCCTCTGCCATTGGCATCTTTGCTCTCCCCTCTCCCTCCGCCACCCACTTCTTCACCACTTGGCAGGTCCCCAGACTCACATGTTACGTGGACATTCGCGTGCCAGAGATCATCGCCTAGTGTCTGTGTGTGGCGTCGTTTTCCAGTGTGTATACGTTTAGTGCTCCAACATTCGCGTGTGACATCTATCATCTCTGTGTGTGTCCACATTCCTGAACATTCTTTCTTGGACTCTGCGCCTGTGAACGGCTCCATGTGTTTTAATTTTGTGTGTCTACGTCTGCATATCCACCCTGTCTATTCTACGATTGTCTTCATTTGTATCTTTAGTTTTATCTGTGGCCTAATAGCGGCGTAATATGCCCCTGCTGGCCTACCTGTATCAGGTGTGAAAATAACAAAAAAGGAAAAAAAAGAGAAGATTTAACAGTTTCCCCACCGCCACCCAAGCACAGGGAGGAGTGGCGGGCCGTGTTTGGCATCTTTGGATGTCTCCCTTCGAGACAAACAAGTAGGAATTATAATTTTTTTCATCCGACGTATAGTTTTCGATATATTTCAATGTCTTCAGTTAAAATGAACACCCTGTATATTTATAACTTCTAAATTTTGATAGGGGAAGTGGAGGCAGGTTCATTACCCCGCGGTGTGTGTATATTTGCAGTTGCTGTTCCCTTCACAAAGGAGTGTAGACGATATAATAATGTAATATTGGAACTGTGCAGTTTTCCCTTATTGTAACATGTGTGACATAAATAAGAAACTAACACCAGATTTACAAGATATAAAAATTTACTGCTCTGCAGCTATGACTAATGTTTATTTATTCCTAATTTCATGCCTTCACTATTTCATTGTTTGCACTTGTTTATCGAACACACTGGGTAAAATATAAATGTCAATTATTTCAAATTCTTCACTACCCTTATTTATTCCTTACAGTGTTGAGTTTCTCTTGGGAAGATTTCTTCACTGTTTTTATATCTTCTTCTCCAATCAACACTAAGGTTGAATACTCTATTACTTTTACCAGGCATTTTATAATCGTAATTCTACTATTATTAGCAAAAGTAATCACTTCCTCCCCACAAACTACATTTATAAACGAAAGTATACAGGAAGAAAGAAACAAGAGAATGTAGAATACGATGAAGCATAGCGATACCAAGCTACCAACAAAAAAAATTCTTCTTAAACTTTTTATTTCGGACGAATAGCAGGAAATCTGATTGTACTCTGTAAATTTTCATTTCTTCCTTTGACAATTGAGGCGGCAGCCATGTTGATGTCTAACTGACAATTCTTGTGAAAGTCATTATTTAAAACCGATAGATATGCCTATATGTATGTTCCACAACTCCTCCTAAATCACTGCACCGATTTCAGCAAAACTTGGTGCACAAATTACTTAACGTCTGGAAAGAATCGCTGAGGCGGTGAGAACCAACTACAAAAGGGTGAGCTGCAAAGGCAGCGAAGCCTACGAAGGATGAATACATATACTTTAATATCTTCAAGATTTCGCGGCCGTGTCAGCAACTGTGTACATATTAATTTTAATAATTAACAGCCTCAGTTGCACCCTTTGAATACAATTTACCTAGGTTTCAATGGGGATGACCCAACATTCTTCAGAATAACAGTAACTACCGCTTTTCCATAGTGGACATCGTCAAGCCAAAACTTTAGTCATCCAGTGTTCGAGAATGAAAAAACGTGACTTCCAACAAACGTTACACATAATTTTAAAGTTTCGCAAAACGTTTTCTCTCTGACAACCCACACAATATGATTATATTAAAAAGTTTATCACTTACTGTACTTTATTTTATTGCTTCTTCACTACTGATTGCACTCGTGACACATTTTGGAGTAGTATTCATATATATTAATGAATTTACTATCAAAACTATGTCGTTATACGACACTTAGTTCGGGAGATATAACGTTATAAACAATGAGATGCGTGAAAAATTGCCACATTATGCATGATGTTTCCATTTATCACTTCTTTACTACTAACTCTATTCACAACGCATTTCGCAGGAGGTAGTCGCATATGCCACAAGATGTTTCTGTAAAACCACGCTATGTGACCAAAAGTATCCGGACACTTTTTCCGTATTATGTGCATTGTGCTGACACTTACTCCCAGGTACTCCATATCAGCGACCTCAGTAGTCATTAGACATCGTGAGAGAGCAGAATGGGGAGCTCCACGGAACTCACGGACTTCGAATGTGGTCAGGTGACTGGGTATCACTTGTGTCCTGCATCTGTACTGGAGATTTCCAAACTCCTAAACATCCCTAGGTCCACTGTTTCTGATATCATAGTGAAGTGGAAACGTGAAGGGACATGTAGAGCACAAAAGCGTACATTCCGATCTCGCCTGTTGACTGACAGAGACCGCCGACAGTTGAAGAGGGTCGTACTGTGTAATAGGCAGACATCTATCCAGACCATCACACTGGAATTCCAAACTGCATCAGTATCCACTGAAAGTACTATGACAGGCGGGAGATGAGAAAACTTGGATTTCATGGTTGAGTGGCTGCTCATAAGCCGGTAAATGCCAAACGTTGCCTCGCTTTTGTAAGGAGCGTAAACAATGGACGATTGAACAGAGGAAAAACGTTTGGAGTGACGAATCACGGTACACAGTGTGGCTATCCGATGGCAGGGTGTGGGTATGGCGGATGCCCGGTAAACGTCATCTGCCAACGTTTGTAGCGCCAACAGTAAAACTCTGAGGTGGTGGTGTTACGGTGTGGTCTGCGTGACACTGTCACAGCACAGGCCTACAGTGATGTTTTAAGCACCTTCTTGCTTCCCACTCTTGAAGAGCACTTCGAGGGTGGTGATTGAATCAATCAATACGTTCGAGCACCTGTTCAGAATGCACTGCCCTTGGCGGAGTGGCCTGCACAGAGCCCTGACCTGAATCCTACAGAACACCTTTGGGATGTTTTGGAACGCCGACTTCGAGCCAGGCTGCTCCGACCGACATCGATACCTCTCCTCAGTGCAGCACTCCGTGAACAATGGGCTTCCATTCCCCTTTAAACCTTCCAACACCTGACTGAACTTGTGCCTGCGAGAGTGGAAGCTGTCATCAAGTCTAAGGGTGGGCCAACACCATACTGGATTCCAGTATTACCGATGGAGCGCGCCACCAACTAGTAAGTCATTTTCAGCCAGGTGTCCGGATACCGTTGATCACATAGTGTATATTGATGTACAGCACATAGTTCAAGGGATATGAAGTCATGAAAATTGAGCTTCATCAAAATGAAACAGTAGGGTGAAATTCGCTAGAGATATGGGTGACGGACGTTTGTGTACGAATACTAATATATTGCCTTTCTGGAGAAGAATGGGGGGAGGAGGAGATAGATAGTGAGGGGTAATATGGAAATGGACACAGGTAAGGGGAAGAGGAGATGAGATGGACAGAGAGAGCGGAGGGGGTAAAAGGTAGAGTTTGGGGGGATGAAGAAATGGGCAGAGAGAGAAAGAGGACGAAATGGACAGAGGAAGGCGGAAGGAAGAGTTGAAGTAATAGACGATGGAATTAATACGTACATAGCCTGCCAACGCCAGGTACTCAGCTAGTATAAAATGTACTACTGGTAGCGCTATAAAGAAGGTCGGAACTCCATTTAAAACATACTATTCTATTCAAGTCAAAACAAATAATAACTTTTTGATTGAAATGCCACTCAGTTTCCCCTTAAAACTCCGGAAGAGAGGCAAATACCCTGGCAACACAGCCATAGCCATACCACTGTGCCATGGAACTGAAACCAAATGAAACTGGGCAACGTACATAAAATGTAAAGTATGTCCTGTAATCAACCGTGCACACGTGTCACTGAATGTGATGTACAGGCAAATGAAGGTGCGTGTTCTACAACGCTTGTTACCGGATTGTATGGTTGGCCTCGGCGTGTAACTAGCCCGAGCCTTCGAACTGCAGCACGTCCCTCAAATGTCGTATAGCGAGTGCGTCTCCGTCTCTTCCCCCCCCCCCCCCCCACTTCCCCCGCCTCGCAAAGCTATGGTGGATACTGCTAGTGTTAACAGCACGGTACATCGCGGCGGGTCGGCTTGCGCCGCCTCCGATAGTCAGCCGGGGCACGCGGGAACTTCAACAAAGACTGTGCGGCACGTGCGTGTCGCGCTGTAGTCTAGTGTCACGTCACACGTGCTATACGCTTCTCAATTTGCGCCTAGCCTCTGAGAGCGATTCTAAGTAGGCAGCCCTCTAAAATCAGGCAGAAGGTGCGAATTGCATACCCTAGTGGTACGTCATAGGCGATGCTAGAGACTGAGTCAAAGATCGACAGAGGGAAACCCCCTACCGATACAACCTGACACACAGCTCAACCAGCCCCCCCCCCCCATTTCATCTCACACCACACACACACACACACACACACACACACACACACACACACACATTAAGCATCGGGGTACGAAGCTCCACTCCCCACTGCCTTACTATAATTGTTAACAATTACCAGTTTAAGCTGGCTTACATAAACACGGTTGGTTTCTTTAACCAAGAAGCGATCGTCCAAGTTCCAACAAATCATGGCAGTATTTTACTAGAAATTTTCTTATAGACCTGAAAAAATTGTTCAAATGGCTCTGAGCACTATGGGACTTAACATCTGAGGTCATCAGTCCCCTAGAACTTAGAACTACTTAAACCTAACTAACCTAAGGACATCACACACATCCATGCCCGAGGCATGATTCGAACCTGCGACCGTAGCGGTCGCGCGGTTCCGGACTGAAGCGCCTAGAACCGCTCGGCCACAACGGCCAGCTATCGTCCTGACAGTGGACATAAAAAAATTGTATACTTCCTTTGCGTTGTGTAAGGAGAAGTGGACTATGGAGTGGAGCGGCAATTGTCAGCGGAAAGCTGGACAGGAGCAGAAATGGTTAGCGAAGAAGTAAAACCGCAAACAGAAGATTCACTTATCTTGTATCTCTCCAAACGAACGAAGACTCAGTACATGTGATGCAGCAAGAAACAGAGTCCAGCTATTATGATGTACATAAGGAATAGCACGAACGATGAAGATGCAGCCGCGACCAGGCGGTACCTGCTTAGCATCACGTTGCGAAGTGACGCCGTCCACAAGTGGGGCTGAGTCGCTGCCGCCGGGTATCCTATATAGCGGCGGAAGAGGGCGCTCGAAGTACGGACCTGCTGGAGGTGCTCACCAGACGCCCTTGGGTTCCTATGTATAGGTTGATATACAGGGCGGGCCATCGATAGTGACCGGGCCTAATATCTCACGAAATAAGCATCAAACGAAAAAAACTACAAAGAACGAAACTCTTCTAGCTTGAAGGGGGAAACCAGATGGCGCTATGGTTGGCCTGCTAGATGGCGCTGCCATAGGTGAGACGGACATCATCTGCGTTTTTTAAAAATAGGAACCCCCATTTTTATTACATATTCCTGTAGCACGTAAAGAAATATGAATGTTTTAGTTGGACCACTGTTTTCGCTTTGTGATAGATGGCGCTGTAATAGTCACAAACGTGTAAGTACATGGTATCACGTAACATTCCGCCAGTGCGGATGGTATTTGCTTCGTGATACATTACCCTTGTCAAAATGGACCGTTTACCAATTGCGGAAAAGGTCGATATCGTGTATATGTATGACTATTGTAATCAAAATTTCCAACGGGCGTGTGCTATTTATGCTGCTCGGTATCCTAGACGACATCATCCAAGTGTCCGGACCGTTCGCCGGATAGTTACGTTATTTAAGGAAACAGGAAGTGTTCAAACACATGTGAAACGTCAACCACGACCTGCAACAAATGACGATGCCCAAGTAGGTGTTTTAGCTGCTGTCGCGGCTAATCCGCACATCAGTAGCAGACAAATTGCTCGGGAATCGGGAATCTCAAAAACGTCGCTGTTGAGAATACTACATCAACATCGATTACACCCATACCCTATTTCTATGCACCAGGAATTACATGGCGACGACTTTGAACGTCGTGTACAGTTCTGCCACTAGGCACAAGAGAAATTACGGGACGATGACCCATTTTTTGCACGCGTTCTATTTAGCGACGAAGCGCCATTCACCAACAGCTGTAACGCAAACCGGCATAATATGCACTATTGGGCGACGGAAAATCCACGATGGCTGCGACAAGTGGAACATCAGCTATTTTCTGCATGTTTTAGATTTAAAAACCCCACTGATGATGGCGATATTTGTCGCCCAAAACTAGTTTGGGATAATAAAGAAATAAACGAATAACAAGGTGTTTTGCATCAAGGCGGACTCAATTTCTGATATTACTGTTCAAATGTACCTACGTTCTGTATTTTAATTTAAAAAACCTACCTGTTACCAACTGTTCGTCTAAAATTGTGAACCATATGTTTGTGACTATGACAGCGCCATCTATCACAAAGCGAAAAAAGTGGTCCAACTAAAACATTTATATTTGTTTACGTACTACACGAATATTTAATAAAAATGGGGGTTCCTATTTTAAAAAACGCAGTTGATATCCGTTTGACCTATGGCAGCGCCATCTAGCGGGCCAACCATAGCTCCATCTGGTTTCCCCCTTCAAGCTAGACAAGTTTCGTTCTTCGTAGTTTTTTTGTTTGGCGCTTATTTCGTGAGATATTTGGTATGGTCACGATCAACGGACCACCCTATATATACGCGATACTAAAAATACGATGTCCCCAAGGTTCGGATTGGTAGCATGCCTATCCCGGTTATACATTCTGTGTGGTGTGCAAAATGAGTACTATTTGTAGGACGTCATCAGTTGCTCTGGATGATCTCAGCACTGGTCTGTTTTGAAAGAAGATCGTTAACAGACCTTAGGTTTGATTTAACAGAAATAAATCTTCCGAACAGGCCTCGGAAGAACCATTAGTACGAGTGAGCTGCCGTGTCAGCCTCGGCCATTAGGTGTCACTCACTGGGTGTAGATACAGAGCGGCATGTGGGCAGCACACCAGTTTCCCAGCCGTTGTCAGCTTTCGTGACCAGAGCCGCTACCCCTCAGTCAAGGAACTCTTCAATTGGCCTCACAAGGACAGAGTGCGCCCCGCTCGGCAACAGCGCTCGGCAGAGTCGGACGGTGACCCATTCAACTGCCAGCTAAGCAACTTCGGTGATCTGATTGGAACCGGTTTTACCAGTGTGTCAAGGCCGTTGTCTAAGAGACACAATGGAGTAAGCATATATTAGACTACCAGACGTTGACGTATGAGTCACATGAACAGCGGAATTACGATCCATATTCAACCTAACTATAAACTTAGCCCACTTACCTGAGAGTCAACTTGGATTGTAATCAATGTGGATTTAAGATTATTGTTCAAGGCGATAGATAGTAAGGAATGGTGGTAACATGTGAAAAGCGTTTCCAAAGCAGAAAATCTCAGACACTTCAGCCTGGGGCAGCCAGACCATCAAAATTTATATACCTAAGAAAAGCTTTAATTTATCTTTTAAAGCCAGTACTGCACCCGAATATTGAACTCTGTACATATTTATACCTAGTTTTTGTACGTCCGTCCTTTTAGCAGGAGGCCTCTGGGACGACAGCCATTTAATATCGTGACAAAATAAAAACACTTATAGCCGTCCTTATGATTTTATTTTGTTGCTACCAGTTTCAACGCTTCATTGCAGTCATCTGCAGGCTGTTTCTGATGCGGTACGGGTTCATATGATCCCCATGCGTAACACACCAGTTGCCAACATTACTGGATACGCAGATAATGTGAAACTTACGTGTCAGCCCTCCAACCACTCAGGGGCTGACACGTAAGTTTCACATTATCTGCGTATCCAGTAATGTTGGCAACTGGTGTGTTACGCATGGGGAGCATATGAACCCGTACCGCACCAGAAACAGCCTGCAGATGACGCAATGAAGCGTTGAAACTGGTAGCAACAAAATAAAATCATGAGGACGGCTAAAGGTGTTTTTATTTTGTCACAATATTTATTCTTGTCTAGATTAACAATAAATACGCGCAATTAATCATGTACCGCGCCAGCACATAAGACTTTTTAACAACGGATTCGCCGGCAGCGGTGGTCTAGCGGTTCTAGGCGCGCAGTACGGAACCGCGCGACTGCTACGGTCGCAGATTCGAATCCTGCCTCGGGCATGGATGTGTGTGATGTCCTTAGGTTATTTAGGTTTAAGTAGTTCTAAGTTCTAGGGGACTGATGACCATAGTACTTAAGTCCCATAGTGCTCAGAGCCATTTGAACCATTTTGAACAACGGATTTAGTAGCAGGCAGTAAACAAGGAGGAGTACGTCGTTGTCACTGGACGTGCACTTTCCCCGGCGTACTTGACAATTGGACGCAATAAAATGACCGTACATGTTAATTAGAACATTTAAAGGCAATTCTCATCAAATATGGAAGCGTATGAAAGATCTACAATAATGAAAGTATGCACTAGTGCAGATTAATCAAAACAAAACTAATCTTCAGACCTCTGAATAAACAGGAACAAAGCGTTGATAATTTTAAGCAAACGGTCCTTTAATAAACAAGAACCATTGAACACGCTGTAACGTTGATATCAAAGCGCAGTCACATACCATGGGTTATAATTAAATTTTTCCTATTTAACACTTTATTACACGGGAACCAATTACCGCACGAAGACCAAAATTGGTAGCATTAATTTACGTCAACGGTCACAAACTTTATGTTAACAGATTACCGGTTTCTGTCTATAATTACCATCATCAGATCTGTTTTATGCACTACTGGCCATTAAAATTGCTACACCACGAAGATGTGCTACAGAGGCGAAATTTAACCGACAGGAAGAAGCTGCTGTGATATGCATATGATTAGCTTTTCAGAGCATTCACACAAGGTTGGCTGGCATGAGGAAGTTTCCAACCGATATCTCATACTCAAACAGCAGTTGACCAGCGTTGCCTGGTGAAACGTTGTCGTGATGCCTTGTGTAAGGAGGAGGAATGCGTACCATCACGTTTCCGACTTTGATAAAGGTCGGATTGTAGCCTATGGCGACTGCGGTTTATCGTACCGCGACATTGCTGCTCGTGTTGGTCGAGATCCAATGACTGTTAGCAGAATATGGAATCGGTGGGTTCAGGAGGGTAATACGGACCGCCGTGCTGGATCCCAACGGCCTCGTATCACTAGCAGTCGAGATGACAGGCATCTTATCCGCATGGCTGTAACGGATCGTGCAGCCACATCTCGATCGCTGAGTCAACAGATGAGGACGTTTTCAAGACAACAACCATCTGCACGAACAGTTCGACACCGTTTCCAGCAGCATGGACTATCAGCTCGGAGACCATGGCTGCGGTTACCCTTGACGCTGCATCACAGACAGGAGCACCTGCCATGGTGTACTCAACGACGAACCTGGGCGCACGAATGGCAAAACGTCATTTTTTCGGATGAATCCAGATTCTGTTTACAGCATCATGATGGTCGCGACATCGCGGTGAACGCACATTGGAAGCGTTCACCCTGCATGATGGTATGGAGTGTTATTGGTTACACGAGTCGGTCACGTCTTGTTCGCATTGACGGCACTTTGAACAGTGGACGCTGCATTTCAGATGTGTTACGACCCGTGACTCTACCGTTCATTCGATTCCTGCCAAACCCTACATTTCAGCAAAATAATGGACGACCGCATGTTGCAGGCCCTGTACTGGCCTTTCTGGATACAGAAAATGTTCGACTGCTTCCCTGGCCAGCACATTCTCCAGATCTCTCACCAATTTAAAACGGCTGGTCAATGGTGGCCGAGCGACTGGCTCGTCACAATACGGCAGTCACTACTCTTGATGAAATGTGGTATCGTGTTGAAGCTGCATGGGCAGCTGTACCTGTACACCCCATCCAAGCTCTGTTTGAGTCAATGCCCAGGCGTATCAAGGCCGTTATTACGGCCAGAGGTGGTTGTTCTGGGTACTGATTTCGCAGGATCTATGCACCCAAATTGCGTAAAAATGTAATCGCATGTCAGTTCTAGTACAATATATTTGTCCAATGAATACCCGTTTAACATCTGCATTTCCTGTTGGTGTAGCAATTTTAATGGCCAGTAGTGTAAAAAAATCGTAATGTACTGCAGCCATAGCGGCATCGTCAAATGTTAAATGCAGAAGCAGCACCAGCATCGTCAAATATATATGGGTGCTGTTTCTGCCTTTAACATTTGACGATGCCGCTATGGCTGCAGTACATTAGGACTTTGTTTTTATAAAACAGATGTGATGATGTTCACTATAGATCGAAACCGGTGATCTATTAACAAAAAGTTTGTGATCATAGACGTAAATTAAAGGAAACTTATTATATATACGACAATGTCGCAGCTTGTGATTTATTTCAAGGGCATCGGGTACAGAAATGATGCAGGATCAGTTCAGTTGAAACAATATGCAGCTACGGTACGTCATACCATTAGATACCGGTACCATTACTGCTACAATAGGGGCTCAATATACCGCCAATCAGAGTCTGAAACCTCAGGTTTGCATTCTGCACAGCAGAACGTAGCGTGTCAGTTGCTATGCTGGCTACCTCTCTTGATATTCTGCGCTTCAGATCAGCACATGTGTGAATGTCCCCTTCATAAACTGTGTCCTTCAGGTAGCTCCACAAACAGAAATCACAGGCTGTGAGATCAGGTGATCGTGCCGGCCAAGCATTTGTAAATGATCGGCTGATAATTCTATCGTTTCCAAATGTGTATCGGAGAAGCAGGTGAATTTTACGAGGAATGAGTTCAGTGCGTCTCTCTCCTGAAGGGCGGGTATGACATGCTGGCGAATCATATCACATTAGCGCTGCCCAGTCACACTGCACGTCTTTGGTCCTTTGCACGTCTTTGGTCTTTGAGTGCCAACCTGTTAGAAGTAGAATGGTCCAATGATGAATGTAGCCGTGAAGCCACGCCAGGGCTGACACGTTCACCACACAGAGGAACTTCATTCACGGTGACAGGAGGTGAAGACCCCACACTCAGCAATCCTGTGTGTTTACCTCATCCGTCAAAGAGGGCCGGCCCTCGTCAACTTCAATCCTTGCGAGAGGGTTGGAGTGAAGGCAACACGTCGTTGTGCATTCTGTGGTGCAAACTGCTCTGCGATACGGATACTGTACGGATACCATTTGAGAATGTTTCTAAGCACCTTCCCTACAGTGGACCACTGGATGCTTAACTATCGTGACACCACACGCACACTGCCTGACGATGCCGGCCGTAGTGGCCGAGCGGTTCTAGGCGCTTCAGTCTGGAACCGCGCGACCGCTACGGTCGCAGGTTCGAACCCTGCCTGGGACATGGATGTGTGTGATGTCCTCAGGTTAGTTATGTTTAAGTAGTTCTAAGTTCTAGGGGGTGATGACCTCAGATGTTAAGTCCCATAGTGCTCAGAGCCATTTAAACTGCCTGACGATCGGAAATTGCGCGCAGCGTTGTCTGCCATAGCAACAGCGATTACATCAACCACCTGTGGTGCAACACGTCATCGGCCCCTTCCGGAAGCGACGCCCAGTTCCCCAGTTGATTCGAACTTCATCATCATGCTCCCCACACCAGGTGGAGAACGAGGACCCTTCCGTAATGCATACAGCCGGCGATATTCTCGAAGTGCAGCTGCAGCATTACTGTTGTTTTGATAACAGAGCTTCACCAACAACGCCCTTCGCCTTTTGTCCCACCTCATGTCGACACTGCGACTGGCCAGGTATGTGAGACTGTAAATCACAATGACTGATCACGGCACTTGGTGGCCATAGTTAAACTGGTCGGCTACGCTGTGACGCATGAAAGTCATCCACCCCATACTCTGCACGTTAATGCCACCAAGTTTGATACTTAATGTGGGGAAAGTTTCATTATAGCCACACGGTATATTAAATGCTAGGGTAGTGAATTACAACAGCTTTTAATCCTCTGGCAGAAGAGCAAGTATCATGGAAACACAGCTAGAAGCAGACCGTCGCGGCACACGGCAGAGGCTCGACTTGTGTCGATTCCACCTGTC
The DNA here is from genome assembly GCF_021461395.2 of Schistocerca americana. Classification (NCBI taxonomy): domain Eukaryota; kingdom Metazoa; phylum Arthropoda; class Insecta; order Orthoptera; family Acrididae; genus Schistocerca; species Schistocerca americana. The sequence goes on along the minus strand of NC_060124.1, from coordinate 274,458,100 downwards.
AGCTGCAGCACGAACACTTGAAGGCTTGCTGCGTACACATCTCTATAAAGACAGGCGCCATTTGTGCACTATACCATCATGCCACAGGCGTTGCTAGATGCAGAGTGAAATATACGACTGAAGGAAAATCTCTGTCGATTAGAGTTGATACGCGACAACGACACAAGAGGACACAAGTCGGTTGCCTACGTGCAGGAGCAATGACATCACGATCCGTGGTAAGCCACATCCCGTCTGACATCACAAACCAAGATGGTGGTAAGTCACTCCCCTATCCTAATCTCACAGCCCAGTATTTTAACTGCCATTGAAATGAAACAGCCAATCCCATTACAGTACATTACTGCCCAAGATAACTAAACAGTCAGTCTCAAATTAACATTTTCACCAGCCATTAACACAAAGCAACCAGCCACAGCATACTATTCTTGTGGCCATTCAAAAGAAACAGTCAGTACCAAATATAGCCACAGAGCAGCTATCTTGATCAAAAGTATCCAAACGATTTGAATTTTGCACCATATTCCAAACTAGTTATCAAAAATTACATAAAGGGTGTTACCTGCGTTATTTCCACGTGTAAAATACTGAAGCTGCATAGCAAGAAAAATGAAAACCACCATGTATGCCATGAACTGACAGGACAAGCAGCAATTGTAAACGTCCATTGTTAAACCTGCATACCATTGTTGACGTAATGCACAATGGATCATCTAAATAAATATTTTCCACATCTAAATTATTTTATGATGCTAGCCATGTGTCACAATATTAATCAGTATCTAAAATTTCGGCCAAAAATTTGTCTGAAACACTGGAAAAGCAGCGTTTATGTCTAGTTTCACATGGTTATTTCCACAGACACAAATATCTGTAAAAATTAATGCCTACAAACATTTCTGTGGACACTCTAAGTTGTGTTTTCATATCTAAATAGACTCCTGGAAATGGAAAAAAGAACACATTGACACCGGTGTGTCAGACCCACCATACTTGCTCCGGACACTGCGAGAGGGCTGTACAAGCAATGATCACACGCACGGCACAGCGGACACACCAGGAACCGCGGTGTTGGCCGTCGAATGGCGCTAGCTGCGCAGCATTTATGCACCGCCGCCGTCAGTGTCAGCCAGTTTGCCGTGGCATACGGAGCTCCATCGCAGTCTTTAACACTGGTAGCATGCCGCGACAGCGTGGACGTGAACCGTATGTGCAGTTGACGGACTTTGAGCGAGGGCGTATAGTGGGCATGCGGGAGGCCGGGTGGACGTACCGCCGAATTGCTCAACACGTGGGGCGTGAGGTCTCCACAGTACATCGATGTTGTCGCCAGTGGTCGGCGGAAGGTGCACGTGCCCGTCGACCTGGGACCGGACCGCAGCGACGCACGGATGCACGCCAAGACCGTAGGATCCTACGCAGTGCCGTAGGGGACCGCACCGCCACTTCCCGGCAAATTAGGGACACTGTTGCTCCTGGGGTATCGGCGAGGACCATTCGCAACCGTCTCCATGAAGCTGGGCTACGGTCCCGCACACCGTTAGGCCGTCTTCCGCTCACGCCCCAACATCGTGCAGCCCGCCTCCAGTAGTGTCGCGACAGGCGTGAATGGAGGGACGAATGGAGACGTGTCGTCTTCAGCGATGAGAGTCGCTTCTGCCTTGGTGCCAATGATGGTCGTATGCGTGTTTGGCGCCGTGCAGGTGAGCGCCACAATCAGGACTGCATACGACCGAGGCACACAGGGCCAACACCCGGCATCATGGTGTGGGGAGCGATCTTCTACACTGGCCGTACACCACTAGTGATCGTCGAGGCGACACTGAATAGTGCACGGTACATCCAAACCGTCATCGAACCCATCGCTCTACCATTCCTAGACCGGCAAGGGAACTTGCTGTTCCAACAGGACAATGCACGTCCGCATGTATCTCGTGCCACCCAACGTGCTCTAGAAGGTGTAAGTCAACTACCCTGGCCAGCAAGATCTCCGGATCTGTCCCCCATTGAGCATGTTTGGGACTGGATGAAGCGTCGTCTCACGCGATCTGCACGTCCAGCACGAACGCTGGTCCAACTGAGGCGCCAGGTGGAAATGACATGGCAAGCCGTTCCACAGGACTACATCCAGCATCTCTACGATCGTCTCCATGGGAGAATAGCAGCCTGCATTGCTGCGAAAGGTGGATATACACTGTACTAGTGCCGACATTGTGCATGCTCTGTTGCCTGTGTCTATGTGCCTGTGGTTCTGTCAGTGTGATCATGTGATGTATCTGACCCCAGGAATGTGTCAATAAAGTTTCCCCTTCCTGGGACAATGAATTCACGGTGTTCTTATTTCAATTTCCAGGAGTGTAGATACAGAACACATGTTCTTAAGGAAATCCTAAGTATGTAGTTGACATTTAATTTTTGGGACTACGCTTGGTGTAAGACACAGTAAACCCTCAAATTCAATAATTCCACATCTAAATTAAACTTCGATACTTGTTAATTATCGTAATGTTAATTCAGCTTCTAAAAGGCAGCAAAAATACGAAAGAAGTACAAAAACTGCAATGTGCTTGGGAAGTGCAGGACCCTGGCGTAATGGTTGTCACCTTTTGAACTGACCTCTGCCAGAAGGGTAACAGTGGTCATTTTGGAAACTGACCACAACTGCACCCCAACTCCAACGCCAATGTGGTGACCGTGAATTTGACCATCATTAGCACCCCACACGTGCTTTTGTAGTCACCTGTATATTAAAAAGTATTCCCCTAGAGGTAACGATAATTACCCACTAAACTGACCATAATTGCTCCAGGGGTAACGATGGTTACCTCCTGAATAGGTTGTCAGTGTCCTCTTGAAGGGCAGGCGTTTATTGCAGATCTTGTTAGCGGAACGGTGGTCTGCGGGTAGCATCACCGACTAGTAATGAAAACGTTCTGGTCCCGTGTTGAAACCTAACCACGATTTAAATTTTGCATAACAATGATCAGCAATGCTAGCCGAAGACTTCCGACATAAGTTGTCGCCCTTGTTCTGCCAACGGACTTGTCAAATAGGGCAGAGGAGCCAATACAGATTCATGGCACGCTTTGGCTCTACGACTGAGAAACTGTCCCTAAAAAGCGGAAGAATCGACAATGATCAATGGCATGGTGATGTAGAAGGCAGTGGTAACAACTCCACTCAAGTCGTATAATTTGCATCCACAGGATATGTGTCCTGCAATTGGAAAAGTGTCATCGTGGTCTCTACATTGGCAAAAGATTCTAGATCAGACCCCCATTCGGATCTCCTGCAGGGGACTGCCAAGGGAGAGGTGACACTGAGAAAGAAAGGAGTAACTAACGAAAAGGAAATGCCCTCCAAGTATGTCGACTACAAGAAATTTGAACGTGGTAAGGAAGACAGAAAATTTGCAAAGTGAAATGTAATGAATCAGTCAATATACAGGGTGTAAATTTTTAGTTGACAAACCAGAATAACTCGAAAAATAAGCTTCATACAAAAAAATGTGTAGAATCCATAGTTAATCAGACTAAGAACAGCCGACCAGTTGCAAAGGATAAAGTAATCTTTACCTAGGTTTCAATAGATATAAATCTATCTTCTTCAGAAGACGGCAGTATTATAACAACATGAAGTGATATGTCCTTATCGTTTACGCAAACATCTGCATAGTTACATTAATCATATAAAATATAGCCCTGACAACAGGGTTTGTCAAACAAATGAAATAGGTACATAGAAGTTGCAGAGCTCTGCAACTTCTATGTACCTATTTCATTTGTTTGACAAACCCTGTTGTCAGGGCTATATTTTATATGATTAATGTAACTATGCAGATGTTTGCGTAAACGATAAGGACATATCACTTCATGTTCTTATAATACTGCCGTCTTCTGAAGAAGATAGATTTATATCTGTTGAAACCTAGGTAGAGATTACTTTATCCTTTGCAACTGGTCGGCTGTTCTTAGTCTGGCTCTGAGCACTATGGGACTCAACTGCTGTGGTCATCAGTCCCCTAGAACTTAGAACTAATTAAACCTAACTAACCTAAGGACATCACACACATCCATGCCCGAGGCAGGATTCGAACCTGCGACCGTAGCAGCAGCGCGGCTCCGGACTGGAGCGCCTAGAACCGCACGACCACCGCGGCCGGCTGTTCTTAGTCTGATTTACGTGGAACCATTGCTGTAGCGCAGCTGTGTTTAAAGTACTGGAATCCATAGTTTCTTATTTTTGAATGGGACATCTGCTGGTGCTAAAATTAGCCCGCCACCCCCTCTCCCCTGGGGGTGGGAGGCAACTTTAAAATTTCAAATGGGAACCCCCAGTTTTTACTGCAGAATCATATTCTACATAAAAAACTACGTACAATTTGTCTTAAATATTTGTTTTGATTCTTGGTAGTTGGCGCTGTAATTCAAGAAAATCCATATTCTCATTTTATGTGGAAAATGGTTACGGAAAAATAAAAAATGCTTATTTACCTCGTAAATTTTGATTCGCAAGTATTTGCACATACTCAACAATAAAACGAAACAAATCGTTACTTTTCAGGACCACCATTTCTTAAACGGGAATACGTTCATCTTTAGTTAGCGAGTGGATTAGTCTTTTCTTCAGTTAGACTTTTACATTGTTTACTCTGTCAATTAATGAGTTCACTCGTTAGTGAGTAGGATGTTTGGTTAGTTAGTTAGCTAGTCAGATGATTTGTTTGATAATTAAAAGTTGTGTGGCCTCATGACCACGAAACAAACAAAACTTATCCAAATTTGCGGAAAAAATGAATATTTGGGTCAACATTTCCTCACTCGCAAACCCCACCCTATGGGGGGAGGGGGAGATTTTTAGTTTTAGTGAATCAAAATTTACGAAGTAAATAAGTATATTTTATTTATCCGTAACCATTTTCCACGCAAGAATCAGAACATGGATTTTCGTGAACTACAGGGCCAACTACCAAGAATCAAAACAAATGTTTAAGACAAAATGTACGTAGTTTCTTATGTAGAATCTGATTATGTAATAAAAAATGGGGGTTCCCATTTGAAATTTTAAAGTTGCCTCCCGCCCCACCCGCAGGAGGGTGGTGTGGCGGGCAAATTTTAGCATCAGCAGATGTCCCCCTCGAAAATAATCTACTGCGGACTCCACACATTTTTTCGTGTGAAGCTTATTTTTCGAGTTATTTTCTTTGTCAACTTGAAATTTACATCCTGTACAGTGGGAGCCAGTGAAAAGAAGTAGAAGGAAGATAAGAATTTCTAGCGAGAAAAATATATGGTAATATCAATAGCAGCAGAAAATGGTATCACGAGTGTAGAATTCATTATGAATGGGAAGGTAGGGCAGAGAGTGAGATACTGTGAACAGATCAGTGATAGGGCTGTTCTCATGAGTTTCTACAGGAAACCAGCGCTGGCAACAATGGTTCAGATACACATCCAGACGTTGCCAGTAGAAGGTAAAGAGATAGAGAAAGCGTATGAAGATATTGAACAAGTAATTCGGTATGTAAAGGGAGATGATGTTCTAATACTGATGCGGGACTGAAATGCGATTGTAGGGCAAGGAGTAAAAAGAAAGAGTGTCTGCTTGGCAGTAGGTATTAGACAGGAGAAACGCTAATTGAGCTCTGCAGTAAATTTCAAATGATAATAGTGAATACTCTGTACGGTAATCACAAGCGAGGACGTACACTTGGAAAATGCCAGGAGACACTGTAAGATTCCAGATGAATTGCATCATGGTGAGACTGTTTCCGAAATAGATATTGAGTTGTAAGGCGTACCCATGAGGAGATATAGGCTCGAAGCACACTTTGTTAGTGATGAAGAGCAAACTGAAGTTAAAGAGAAGCATCTGGGAAAATCAGTGCGCAAGGAAGTGGAATGCTGAAGCGATAAGGATTGGTGAGACTCGTTTGAAGTTCGCTGAAGGTTTGGATGCTGAAACAAGGAATACTACGATAGGCAGTTCAGTTGAAGAGAAATGGAAATATCTAAAAAAGAGTAACCTCACATTTTGGACAGAGAACAGTGGAGTTAGGAGGGTAACTGCGAAGAGAGATTGCGTAACAGAAGAAGTACTTCAGCTGATCGACGAAAGGAGGAAATACGAAAATGTTCAGGGACAGACAGGAATACAGCAACCAAAATCACTTTGTAATGAAATAAATAGGAATTACAGGAAAGCCGAGACGAAATGGCAACATGAAAGGCGTAGAAAATACAAAAAGAAATGATGGGACCTAGAAAAAGAGTTCTACAATGCAAAATGGTGCAAGATATCGAAATTCTCAGAAAAATTCAAATTATACCTAATGTTCCAAATGATTCAATTTTTCCTCTTTCTTGACATACAATGTGAGAGATAATTCCAAATCCTGGTAGAATTAAAATGTAAACTTCTGGGTGTCCAAAGAATCAAAATAGGTGTTGAACGACGGATAATATGTAACAAAAGGTTAAGAACCATGTGCTCGGGTTAAGATGGATGTAAGACAGTGGTGCAATCCTTCGACCCTACTGTTCAAACTATACATGGAAGAAACAATGACAGAAGTAAGAGTTCAAGAATGGGATTAAAATTTAGGGCGAAAGAATATCAGTAGTAAGATTCGCTAATAACATTGCTATCCTCAGTTAAGGCGAGGAAGAATTATTGAAACTGTTCACTGGAACGAACAGGTTAATGAGTGTAGAATATGGGTTGAGAGTAAACCAAAGAAAATGAAAACAATGGTAACTAATAGAAATGTAAGCAGTTAGAAGCTTTAACGTCAGACCTGGTAATAAAAGAGTAGAGGAATTTAAGAAATTCCGCTACATTTGAAGCAAAATAATCCACGAAAAGCAGACCAACAAAAATAGAAAGGGTGTTCCTGGATAAAAGGAGTCGTTTAACATCAAGCATAGGGCTCAATCTCAGGAAGAAGTTTCTGAGAATACACGTGTGGAACACAGCTTTTTATGGTAGCGAATCACGGACAATGGGGAAACTGGAACACGAGAGTATCGATGCGTCTGAGATATGGTGCTGCAGAAGAATGCTGAAAACTAGGTGGACAAATAATGGAAGAACTGAGGATGTTCTCCAGAGAATCGATGAAGAAGAAAAATATGGAAAACACTGACAAGAAGAACGTACAGAATAACAGGCATGTGTTAAGACATCACGGAATAACCTCCATGTGATTAGAGGGAGCTGCCGAAGATAAAAACTGAAGGGGAAGACAGAGATTGGAATACATTCAGCGACAATAGAGAACGCAGGTTGCAAGTGTTGGTTTGAGATTAAGTACTTGGGGCAGGAGAAGAATTCACAAATTTAGAAAAATAGTACATTTTGGTGCAAAGTTCGTATGTTCGTTGTTGTTGGTTGTTTTCTTCCGATGGTGCTCTCAGACAAGTGTGGACTACTCTGTGGTACCTTTGTCACAGATTTCGGTTTTGCATAACTTATGACACATAACGTCTATTCCTGATCGTCGACAATTTGATGTTCTTCAAGGCGTTTCTGCAACAAAGAAACGACTTTGAGACCCACTGAACGGTCTACAACAAACTGCGATTCTCTGTCGATAATAGTGTGCAGATTATGATTGTTGGGACGATAGCGGGACTTCATGGAAACCCTGCAGATGGCCATCACTTAATTGCATAAAAATACGAGAGTTTCCGCAGTAATAATTTATTTTCAATGTAAATAGTCAATTAGATTTATTTAAATGATTGTTTAACATCGAGTGTTCCACGGCAACATGTCGAATCCGCATGTGAAAACCAAAAAAAAAGATGTCGTTTGACTTTCATTAGAAACAACGAATCACGAAACTTCTTTTGACCCCGTAGTTGCTCTTAGTTATATAACAATTTCACATTCTCTCTCACAAAAGTATTAGAACGTTCCAGTTTCTAACATTAAGATGTGTAAGGAACGATCAAAACGTGTATATGAAACGTGGAGCGACTCCGATGTGGGTATATAAGTACCGACATGTAGGCGAGGGGGCGAGTGTGCATTCCTGTGTTTCTGACGTGCGTGCGGTACATGCGGAAACGTGAGTTATTGAGACGTTATTACCAAATGCATCCAAACAGGACAAACGTACTATTCTGCTTTTCTTGGCTACCGTAAGAGAAACAACGATACACACACATCGGAGAATGAGGAATGTGTATGGGGCAGCACGTGTCGAAAAGCACCGTTGAGGAATGGTGAATGTAGGGCTCCTGGTGCTCCATGGTAACCCACGTCCCCATACCGTTAAGTGTCGTAACGCTGAAGCTACGCTAACTCAAGTGGGATGCACCGAAGCACCCGTCCTATACACACTTCTTCCCACGCGATTTCAAGATTTCGGTCCCTTCAAAAAGGCCTTGACTGGTTAGCGATTCCTGTCGCACGAAGATGTGCAGCAAGCGGTTAGGGACTTCCTCACGCAGTTTCTCATAATTTATGCCACATACTTTTTGTCAAGGTGAACTACTGTTCTGGACTTAAATAGGAAAAGAAACAAACTGCGCAAAAATAGCTCCATTTAAAACAAAACGAGTAATGTTTTATAAGTCTCAAGGACAACAAATTACCGATATGGTAACGCGTACAAAAATATTTTAGATGAAAAGGTTTGCTGCCTCATTATGATTGCAGGGTACGAAGAGTCCGAAGTTCATGGACAAACTTTCAGAGATTGATCACGTTCATTTGGTGAGTGCTTCGATACGAAGTACTTGTGGTCCCTAGTCGCCCGTTACGTAATGTGTGTGTGAAATCTTTTCGGACTTAACTGCTAAGCTCATCAGTCCCGAAGCTTACACACTACTTAACCTAAATTATCCTAAGGACAAACACACACACACCCATGCCCGAGGGAGGACCAGCCGCACAGTCCATGACTGCAGCGCCTGAGACCGCTCGGCTAATCCCGCACGGCGTTGTGTAATAATGCCTTCCGTATGTTCCCAACTCCGCCGTCTCACAGACATCTGCGTGGCTATTTATGCTCGTGGAATCAAGGTTAGGGTCAGTGCATGAGGTCGTTATAGTCGGAGCAGTGGCAGCTGGCAGTGTCCTTACAGAAAACTCCTCGACATTCACCTTGAGCGATTAGAGGAGTCGCAGAAAACCGAAGTCCCAATAAAGCCGCCGCCTCGAATTAGAGTCCACTGACTTAAATCTTCCGCCACCTCTGCGAGGAGGATAAATCAGTAACACGGAGTCTCGTATAGTGTTTGTCAAACGAGTTCACAGTAACTTATGGTGCATCGTCCGCAGCTCTCGGTCGTGCGGTAGCGTTCTCGCTTCCCACGCCCGGGTTCCCGGGTTCGATTCCCGGCGGGGTCAGAGATTTTCTCTGCCTCGTGATGACTGGGTGTTGTGTGATGTCCTTAGGTTAGTTAGGTTTACGTAGTTCTAAGTTCTAGGGGACTGATGACCATAGCTGTTAAGTCCCATAGTGCTCAGAGCCATTTGAACCATTATGGTGCATCACTGTCTGAGATGTAACTGATTTTTATTTGAGTTTACTCACAGCATACGGGACTGAAAGTGGAAAATATGAACTTTTCCGTGTCGTGCGAGTGACAAATTTGTCTTTAATAGTCGCACACCACTTACGATGAAGAGTGTAGTATCTAGTCAGCTTGACAAGTTGCTTATATTCCACACGGTTAGCTCTTTTCTTACTGCAGGGGCCGCAGTAACCACAAAATAAGTGTGTCTACTAGTAGCACAATAAACCAGTTAATTGCATCTCTGAAAGGTTAGTGAATGTATACAATGTTTGCTTATGTTTTGGGTTAAAATATAGTAGTTAACGTGATAAAGAAATTAAGGCGGCGAGTAGGCGGTTATTAATTTAACTTTCATCGTACGAACACATGCAAGCCACCGACTATAAATCAGCTATGCATTGCCCAAGACCGTGTAGTGCAACATTCTACCGCTCCTTACATAAAGCGGTTGGTCACTGAAAGACGCGGGTCACGGCCCATTGTTTCGAGATTAGTCAGTAGCGCCGCTTATAAAGGGAACTGCTGCGAGTGTTCTCTTCATCCCGCAAATCGTGATTCATACCACCATAAATAGTGACACATTCCACTGCGTTTCACCTGTCGACTGCTGCAGAAAATGTTTTGTTGTCATTCCTCAGTGTTGTCATTTCATACGTGACCACATTTACTGATGTTCTTCAACGCAGCTCGAGCGTTTCACACATATTTCCCAGTTTCTAGAAATACTGTATCATGAGTCTGATTGTCAAACCTTTTCCATCAGATCTTGAGAGTAGACCAATGAGCGACTTCATGCTTTCAGAACACGTATGTAAATCACAACACAGGTGACGACTTGGTCGCCATTTGTAGCTGGAACCACTGCTAAAGCCTGTAGATGGATCTTTGTTCTCTCAAATACCTCTAACTGATTCGTCACTGTGCTCTCACGAAACTCAATTAAACGGTGGTGTCGGGTGTCGAACGGAGGTCTCGCTTGCTGGAGCGGCGCTAAAAATTGAACACAAGGATGACGTGGCGATGCATCTAAGTTGTCCACCGGTTTCTGTAACAAGTGAAACCGAAGTAAGAGATTCCATTCAATGTATCATCGGAAACGTCGTACCCTATCCTACTTTCTTCATAAGCGTGGATCACGCTGGCACTTGGTACACCACTCAAGATTTGATGTAGCAGTATGAACAGCATAGGGAAAGCATTATCGTAGCCAAGAGGTACACGAAGCCCACACCCATTACTGCAGAACAAGTTTTTAAGCCAACCAGCTCCGCAGATGGTGAAGGCACAGAACTAATGTCAGATGAGATAAAATTAAGTGAAACGAAAACCAATTGTGATGGAGGACGGATTCGATAGCAGGAAAAGGAAGGGAAGGAAGAATAGTGGGTCAATATGGACTGAGCGGAAAGGAATGAAAGAGGAAGCCGCCAAGTACAATATTGCCCGGACGATACTTTCATCGCTACGACTTGGTTTATGAAACATGAAGGAAGGCTGTATGCGTGGAAGAGACCTGGAGATCCCTGAAGGTTTCAGACTACTTATACACTGAGATGAGAAAAGTGAGGATACCTCCCAATATTGTGTCAGGACTCCTTTTGCTCGGCGTAGTGCAGCAAATTGACCTCGAATGGACTGAACAAGTCGTTAAGTCGTTGGAGTCCGCTGCAGAAATATGGAGACATGCTGCCTGTATACCCGTTCATAACTGCGAAAGTGTTGCTGGTGCAGGATTTTGTGCAGGAACTGACCACTCGATTGTGCCTCATGTGCTTGGATGTTGGTCACTCTGGGTGACCAAATCATTCTCTGGAACTGTTCAGAATATTTTCTACGCCAATTTCCTACAGCTGTGACCCCGTGACAAGGCACGTTTTCATTGATAAAAATTCCATCGTTGTTTGGCAACATGAGGTCCATTTTGCAATTCATTTTGGTCATCTGATGACTTTACAAGACGGTAAATGACAGCATCATCAGCAAATAATCTAATAGGGCTACGCAGATTGTCTCCTATGTTGTTAATATAGATCAGGAACATCAGAAGGCCTATAACACTTACTAGGGGGACGCCGGATGTTACTGTTTTACTCGGTGACTTTTCGTCTATTACTACGAACTGTGACCTTTCTAACAGGAAATCATGAATCAAGTCGCACAACTGAAGTGATATTCCATAGGCACGCAGTTTAGTTAGAAGACGCTAGTGAGGAACGGTGTCGAAAGCCATCTGAAAATCTAAAAATATGGAGTCAATTTGACATCCCCTGTCGATAGCACTCATTACTTCATGAGTGAAAATGGCTAGTTGTGTTCCGCAAAAACGATGTTTCCTGAATCCGTGCTATGTGTGAATAAATCGTTTTCTTCGAGGTACTTCATAATGTTCGAATACAGTACATGTTTCAAAACCCACCTGCAAATCTACGTTAGTGATATGGACCTGTAATTCAGCGGATTACTCCTATGTCCCTTGTTGAGTATTGGTGTGACTTGAGCAACTTTCCAGTCATTTGGTACGGAACTTTCTGTGAGGGAGCGTTTGTACATAATTGCTAAATATGGAGCTATTGTATCAGCATACTCTGAAAGGAACCTGACTGGTATACCATCTGGACCGGAAGCTTTGCCTTTATTGATTTAAGCTGCTTTGCTACGCCGAGGATATCTACTTCTACGTTTCTCATCTTGGCATTTCGTGATTGGCATTCGGGAATATTTACTTCGTCTTCATTGGTGAAGGAGTTTCGGAAAACCGTGTTTAATAACTCTGATTAGGTGGCACTGTCATCAGTGACTTCACCGTTGTCATCGCGCAGTGAAGGTATTGATGCGTCTTGCCAGTGGTGTGCTTTACATATGACGAGAATCTCTTTGGGTTTTCTGCCAGATTTCAAGACAAAGTCTTGTTGTGGAAATTGTTAAAAGCACCTCGCATTGAGGCACGCGCTATATTTCGAACTTCTTGCCAATATTTGGAATTTTGCGTTCTTTTAAATTTGAAATGCTTTTTTTTTTTCGTTGCTTCTGCAACAGGGCAAATGAACACAGTAGAAGACGAATGTGTAGCTTTGGGAGATGACATAGTGTGGGTGGCAGAGAATCAAATTGGTAACACGACAACGCCTACTAGATATCCGTAGATAACACAGGAGATAATATTGATTTAACTGCTGAAAGAAGAAAATATGAAAATGCAAAAAAATGGAGAGGAAGGAGAAAGGGAATACAAACGTGTAAAAAAGAGATTGACAGGAAGTTGAGAATGGCTAAGAAGGAATGGCTATAGGACAAATTTAAGAATTTAGAAGCATATTTCACTAGGAGAAAGACAGATACCGTCTACAGGAAAATTACAGAAGCCTTTGGAGTAAAGAGAAACAGTTGTATGAATACCAAGAGCTCAGATGTAAAACCAGTACCAACAAGGAAAATTTGAAATGTGGAAGGAGTTGTTGTTGTTGTGGTCTTCAGTCCTGAGACTGGTTTGATGCAGCTCTCCATGCTACTATATCCTGTGCAAGCTTCTTCATCTCCCTGTACCGACTGCAATCTACATCCTTCTGCATCTGCTTAGTGTATTCATCTCTTGGTCTCCCTCTACGATTTTTAACCTCCACGCTGCCCTTCAATACTAAATTGGTGATCCCTTGATGCCTCAGAACATGTCCTACCAACCGATCCCGTCTTCTGGTCAAGTTGTGCCACAAACTTCTCTTCTCCCCAATCCTATTCAATACTTCCTCATTAGTTATGTGATCTACCCATCTAATCTTCAGCATTCTTCTGTAGCACCACATTTCGAATGCTTCTATTCTCTTCTTGTCCAAACTATTTATCGTCCATGTTTCACTTCCATACATGGCTACACTCCATACAAATACTTTCAGAAATGACTTCCTGACACTTAAATCTATACTCGATGTTAACAAATTTTTCTTCTTCAGAAAAGCTTTCCTTCCCATTGCCAGTCTACATTTTATATCCTCTCTACTTCGACCATCATGAGTTATTTTGCTCCCCAAATAGCAAAACTCCTTTACTACTTTAATTGTCTCATTTCCTAATCTAATTCCCTCAGCATCACCCGACTTAATTCGACTACATTCCATTATCTTCGTTTTGCTTTTGTTGATGTTCATCTTATATCCTCCTTTCAAGACACTGTCAATTCCATTCAACTGCTCTTCCAAGTCCTTTGCTGTCTCTGACAGAATTACAATGTCATCAGCGAACTTCAAAGTTTTTATTTCTTCTCCATGGATTTTAATACCTACTACGAATTTTTCTTTTGTTTCCTTTACTGCTTGCTCAATATACAGATTGAACAACATCGGGGAGAGGCTACAACCCTGTCTTACTCCCTTCCCAACCACTGCTTCCCTTTCATACCCATCGACTCTTATAACTGTCATCTGGTTTCTGTACAAATTGTAAATAGCCTTTCGCTCCCTGTATTTTACCCCTGCCACCTTTAGAATGTGAAAGAGAGTATTCCAGTCAGCATTGTCAAAAGCTTTCTCTAAGTCTACAAATGCTAGAAACGTAGGTTTGCCTTTCCTTAATCTTTCTTCTAAGATAAGTCGTAAGGTCAGTATTGCCTCACGTGTTCCACTGTTTCTACGGAATCTAAACTGATCTTCCCCGAGGTCGACTTCCACTAGTTTTTCCATTCGTCTGTAAAGAATTCTTGTTAGTATTTTGCAGCTGTGACTTATTAAACTGATAGTTCGGTAATTTTCACATCTATCAACACCTGCTTTCTTTGGGATTGGAATTATTATATTCTTCTTGAAGTCTGAGGGTATTTCGCCTGTTTCATACATCTTGCTCACCAGATGGTAGAGTTTTGTCAGGACTGGCTCTCCCAAGGCCGTCAGTAGTTCCAATGGAATGTTGTCTACTCCGGGGGCCTTGTTTCGACTCAGGTCTTTCAGTGCTCTGTCAAACTCTTCACGCAGTATCGTATCTCCCATTTCATCTTCATCTACATCCTCTTCCATTTCCATAATATTGTCTTCAAGCACATCGCCCTTGTATAGACCCTCTATATACTCCTTCCACCTTTCTGCCTTCCCTTCTTTGCTTAGAACTGGGTTTCCATCTGAGCTCTTGATATTCATACAAGGGGCCCTCTTTTCTCCAAAGGTCTCTTTAATTTTCCTGTAGGCTGTATCTATCTTACCCCTAGTGAGATAAGCCTCTACATCCTTACATTTGTCCACTAGCCATCCCTGCTTAGCCATTTTGCACTTCCTGTCGATCTCATTTTTGAGACGTTTGTATTCCTTTTTGCCTGCTTCATTTACTGCATTTTTATATTTTCTCCTTTTATCAATTAAATTCAATATTTCTTCTGTTATCCAAGGATTTCCACTAACCCTCGTCTTTTTACCTACTTGATCCTCTGCTGCCTTCACTACTTCATACCTCAAAGCTACCCATTCTTCTTCTACTGTATTTCTTTCCCCCATTCCTGTCAATTGCTCCCTTATGCTCTCCCTGAAACTCTGTACTACCTCTGGCTCTTTCAGTTTTTACAGGTCCCATCTCCTTAAATTCCCACCTTTTTGCAGTTTCTTCAGTTTTGATCTACAGGTCATAACCAATAGATTGTGGTCCGAGTCCACATCTGCCCCTGGAAATGTCTTACAATTTAAAACCTGGTTCCTAAATCTCTGTCTTACCATTATATAATCTGATACCTTTTAGTATCTCCAGGGTTCTTCCAGGTATACAACCTTCTTTCATGATTCTTAAACCAAGTGTTAGTTATGATTATGTTGTGCTCTGTGCAAAATTCTACCAGGCGGCTTCCTCTTTCATTTCTGTCCCCCAATCCATATTCACCTACTATGTTTCCTTCTCTCCCTTTTCCTACACTCGAATTCCAGTCACCCATGACTGTTAAATTTTCGTCTCCCTTCAGAATCTGGATAATTTCTTTTATTTCATCATACATTTCTTCAATTTCTTCGTCATCTGCAGAGCTAGTTGGCATATAAACTTGTACTACTGTAGTAGGTGTGGGCTTCGTATCTATCTTGGCCACAATAATGCGTTCACTATGCTGTTTGTAGTAGCTTACCCGCATTCCTATTTTCCTATACATTATTAAACCTACTCCTGCATTACCCCTATTTGATTTTGTGTTTATAACCCTGTAGTCACCTGACCAGAAGTCTTGTTCCTCCTGCCACCGAACTTCACTAATTCCCACTATATCTAACTTCAACCTATCCATTTCCCTTTTTAAATTTTCTAACCTACCTGCCCGATTAAGGGATCTGACATTCCACGCTCCGATCCGTAGAACGCCAGTTTTCTTTCTCCTGCTAACGACATCCTCTTGAGTAGTCCCCGCCCGGAGATCCGAATGGGGGACTATTTTACCTCCGGAATATTTTACCCAAGAGGATGCCATCATCATTTAACCATACAGTAAAACTGGTGGAAGGAGTATATACACTGAAAAACCAAAGATTATGACCACTGACCACGGCGACGCCTGGGCAAGTGGCGCTGTAGCAAAAGTATGTAGGCGGAGCAGACACGGAGTGGGGATGGTTCCAGCGAGATATGGGCTGCATATGGCGAAACCCATTGAGATACGCGACTTTCACAAAGAATGGATTGTTATTACGCAGAACCTGTGAATCAGTATCTCGAAAACAGCGTCTGGTCGAAAGTTCATGCGCTACTGTCGTGAGCATCTGCGGAAAGAGGTAGAAGGGCAGGGAAACTACCATTAGGTGCTAAGTAGTTGGACATGACAAAATGGTAGATATCGAAATAGACGACAGAGAGATAGAGAAACAATTAAAATCGCTCAAAAGAGGAAAGGCCGCTGGACCTGATGGGATACCAGTTCGATTTTACACAGAGTACGCAAAGGAACTTGCCCCCCTTCTTGAAGCGGTGTACCGTAGGTCTCTTGAAGAGCGTAGCGTTCCAAACGATTGGAAAAGGGCACAGGTCATCCCCGTTTTCAAGAAGGGATTTCGAACAGATGTGAAGCACTATAGACCTATATCTCTAACGTCTATCAGTTGTAGAGTTTTGGAACACGTATTATTTGCGGATGATGCTGTAGTATATCGAGAGGTTTTAACAATGGAAAATTGTACTGAAATGCAGGAGGCTCTGCAGCGAATTGACGCATGGTGCAGGGAATGGCAATTGAATTTCAATATAGACAAGTGTAATGTGCTGCGAATACATAGAAAGATCCCTTATCAATTAGCTACAATATAGCAGGTCAGCAACTGGAAGCAGTTAATTTCATAAATTATCTGGGAGTACGCATCAGGAGTGATTTAAAATGGAATGATCATATAAAGTTGATCGTTGGTAAAGCAGATGCCAGACAGATTCATTGGAAGAATCCTAAGGAAATGCAATCTGAAAACAAAGGAAGTAGGTTACAGTACGCTTGTTCGCCCACTGCTTGAATACTGCTCAGCAGTGTGGGATCCGTAGCAGATAGAGCTCATAGAAGAGATAGAGAAGATCCAACGGAGAGCAGCGCGCTTCGTTACAGGATCATTTAGTAATCGCGAAAGCATTGCGGAGATGATAGGTAAACTCCAGTGGAAGACTCTGCAGTAGAGACGCTCAGTAGCTCAGTGCGGGCTTTTGTTGCAGTTTCGAGAACGTACCTTCACCGAGGAGTCAAGCAGTATATTGCTCCCTCCTACGTATATCTCGCGAGGAGACCATGAGGATAAAATCAGAGGGATTAGAGCCCACACAGAGGCATACCGACAATCCTTCTTTCCACGAACAATACGAGACTGGAATAGAAGGGAGAACCGATAGAGGTACTCAAGGTACCCTCCGCCACACACCGTCAGGTGGCTTGCGGAGTATGGATGTAGATGTAGATGTAGATCCATGACTGTTCACGGAACGTGTGATTCGGAGGATTTTTTGATCTGTAAAGTTGGATGGACAAGATCTGTGACATCTCTGTCGAAAGGGCACAACGCTGGTGCATGCGCAGGTGTTTCGGAGCACACCATTCATCGCGCGTAACTGAAAATGGAGCTCCGCAGCAGACCACCCCTACCTGTTCACATGTTGACTCAACAACGTCGTCAGTTACGATTACAGTGATCACGTAAACATCGGAATTCGACCGTCGGTAAATGGAAAAGTGTCAGCTCTTCGGTCGAATGACATTTTTGCTACACTAGTTCGATGGTCGTCTCCCCAGACGCCGTCATTGTGGTTACAGCGGCTCGGAACGTGCAGCGCGCCACTGACGCAGGCTGTTGGTAACGGTGTTATGCTATGGGAGCCATTCTCCTGCGTTTGCATGGGACCTTTGGTAGTAATCGAAGGCACGCTGACAGCTGCGGACCACCTGCTTACCTTCATACTTGATGTCTTTCCCTATGGCGACGTCATCTCTCAGCAATATAATTGTCCCTGTTTCTGATCCAGAACCGAACTACAGTGATTTGAGGAGCGTCATAGAGAACTCACGTTGATGTCTCGGTGACCAGATTCGCCGGACGTTAATCCTATGGAACCCATCTGGGTCGCTAACGGGTGCCAACACCGTGTACGCAAACCAGCGGCCCATTATTTCCGCGAATTGCATGACCTCTGCGTGGACAGTAATGCCACATATCTCCACGCAACTACCAACAAATTGTCGTATCCTGGTTACGCAGAATTAGTTGTGTATTTCGTTCTAAAGACGGTCAAACAATGTTTTACCTCATCAATGTTGGGGTGGGGGGTGGGGGGTGGGGGGTGGGGGGGGGGGGTTATGTAAGGGAGATGAACATGAAGGCAATATTTTAGGAATGGAGGAGGACCTGCATGAAGATGAGAAGTGCAATATGACACTGTAATAAGTATTTGACAGACTACAGAAAGACCTAATTTGAAACAAGGCTCCGGGAGTAGGTGAGAGTCCTTCGGATCTTCTCGTACTCATGACAAAATTCTTCCATCAGTTACAAGATGTATCAAACAGGCGAAATACACTTAGGCTTAATGAAGAATATAATAAGTCCATCTCCATAGACACTACCGGCTATTACTAAGTTAGCAGAATACCTATGATGTTATTTCTGTGAAATGATTTTTGTAACCGTAACTGTAATTGGACTGTTTTTCGGTTCCGGAGAAATTGTTACTGAGAGGAAATAACAGCAAAACAAACGGGTATCAAACCAAAGTCCTTTTGGTAATCATGAAAACTGTATTTACATAAGAGGAAACGGTCGCCAACCTAATTAGGCAAAGTTGTACCCAATATCTTCAACGTTCATAAAGAACGTTAACTATGTGGGTTGACTTTACTTGAAACCAAACTTCTGGTTTGCCGATGAGATGAACAGCCTTAGCACAGTTTAGCAAGTAATGTACCAGTGAACTGACTTGAACTACATGGACGAAGTGTTAATGTGTTCAGGAGACAAGTGGTTCCCAGCAACACTTACTATCTCTACAATTACAGTAGAAAAATAATGACAATTATGGGTGAATGATGGTGGTGCACCACTGAAGTGGGGCAAGAGGTTCTTTTGCCAGTTTCATTACAGGCAATTACTACTACTGAAATAGTTATGAAGTAATTGAACCTTTTGTATTGTTTATTATTTGCACTTTCAAGGAATATTCACTACATTATATTAGTTAGCTCTAACGGAATATGCGGCTTCTGGATTAGTACAGTTTGAATAATTGTAGCCAGTTGCTTATTCTTGATTGCTGTTATTGTAATATGACATTTAAATCTGGCTCAACAATTAGCATGCGAGCCCAGATACTGATTTATCGGTAGGTTCAGATCGTGGCTGAACACTTTAGTGACAACACAATAGGGGAAGCACTGTTACTTGCATAACACACAGAACTGCAGACACTATTATTTCAATAAAACGAATCTTTGAACTGAATACTTTAAGCATCCATTCATGAAAACTGCGTGGAGTATTTCGAAACTTATGATCACTATGATCATCAAGGGATCACCAGTTTAGTATTGGAGGGCAGCGTGGAGGGTAAAAATCGTAGAGGGAGACCAAGAGATGAATACACTAAGCAGATTCAGAAGGATGTAGGTTGCAGTAAGTACTGGGCGATGAAGAAGCTTGCACAGGATAGAGTAGCACGGAAAGCTGTATCAAACCAGTCTCAGGACTGAAGGCCATAACTACAACGATCACTAAATAATTATGTACTGTACAACTACACAAAGTTTGTTCATTTTTGTTAAGGAAAATAATTGATTTCGAGTTCAGTGAAATAGGATGCTCGGATTCAACGTAGCACTAGAGATAGAATCCTGTCTAGGTAAATACTAAGGATAAAATACGGTGCCTCAACACATAGTTGCGGAATACAGAATTGTTGTGTCTAGACAAGACAGCCTAGACACAATGAGAGGAAGCCGAAAGGCACGCGCTACGCTCACGCAGATGGGCGTGAGGTCTGAAACAGGATACGTAATGAACGCTATAAAGAAAAGTACGTAGCTTCTGGAATACTTAACTTTAATCCATCCTTTTGGTACAACTGGAGACTGTGGCGATACAAGTGAGACTCTTTAGATACATGCAATGTTACTAATGGCGCCTTGCTAGGTCGTAGTCATTGACTAAGCTCAATGCTATTCTAACTATCAGCTCGGCAAAGGAGCGAGGCTTCGTCAGTATAGTCGCTAGCTACGTCGTCCGTACAACTGGGGCGAGTGCTAGTCCGTATCTCGAGACCTGCCTTGTGGTGGCGCTCGGTCTGCGATCACACAGTGGCGACACGCGGGTCCGACATGTACTAATGGACCGCGGCCGATTTAAAGCTACCACCTAGCAAGTGTGGTGTCTGGCGGTGACACGACAAGAATTATTACTGAAAATGATACCATATAATTGGTTCATGCAGCTATACAGTACCCAACTGATAATTTGAGATTAAGATGGTGGCAGCGTCGATCTTCTGCGCCACAAAGGAGCTTTGCAGTTCGACCACCAGATCCACCTTTTCTATTCCCGCCTAGTGTCTGTGTTCCAGAGGGACTTCCCTCCAAGTTTTACGTGATTACAAATCTACTTATCTACTTGGCCTATGCATGAAGCGATAAAATATAGCATTTTCAGTCTTTTACACTTCGTTACTTTCGACATTACACTCACATTAATTACCATTACATAAATTAACATAAATAATCAATTAAACATTTTACATGTATGTTACATCATATTTATACAGAAATCACAATAAGTAAAAATAGACAGAGTAGTTAGATAAGACTATTATAGATGATATCGATAATAGTGTTACAAGTTGATGACAGATGTGAATATTACCGAAATATCAATTTAACGAGTCATAGTTGCAAGATATTCTTTACAAAAAAATTAATGAACTTTTACAAACCTTTCCCTGTGAAGATCAGTTTGTATTTCGGAGACTACTGACCATACGACTTACCTTAGAATATATGTTACAGAAAGGCGAACCTATGTTTACAGTGATTGTAGACTTGACAGTACTGACTAAATAGGGGAGGCGAAAGTCCATTTATAACTTCCGCATAAACCAGACGGTCGTTACAAGAGTCGAGGGGCATGCGAGGGAACCAGTTGTTGAGAAGGTCGTGAGACAGTGTTGTACCTGCAGCCTTTCCCCGATGTTATCCAGTTTGTACACTGAGCAAGCAGTATAAGAAACCAAAGAAAAATTTGGGGTAGCAATTGGAGTTCAGGAAGAATAAACAAAAATTTTGAGATTTTCGGATGACATGCTAAAACTTTCAGTCACAGCAAAGGACTTGGAAGAATAGTTGACAGGAATGAACAACATCTTCAAAGGATGATATAAGATGAATACCAACAAAAGAAAAACCAGCGTAATGGAATGTAGTCGAATCAAATAAGATGGTGCGAGGGAATTAGATTATGAAACGAGACACTTAAGGTGTAAATGAGTTTTGCTATTTTGGCAGCAAAATAACTGATGATGGTCAAAATAGAGATGTTATAAAATGTAGGCTGGTGATAACAAAAAAAGCGTTTCTGAAGAAGAGAAATTTGTTAACATCAAGTATAGATTTAAATGTCAGGAAGTCCTTTCTGAAGGTATTTGTATGTGATACGCCCACTAAACCCGCTTGGCAGAACAGGTAATTAGGATTGTGGAAAGGGCCATATTAGGTTTGGGTCAGTTTCACCTTCTAATTGTAATTTATTGGAATTTAATAACACTTTTACAGCCAAATCGAACATAGCCGGACCGTTACCGAATGCAACTCTTTCACGGCTGAAAGCCTCCAAACAAGAAATCTTAACAAATAAACAAGATAAAAATCCAATTAAGACAGCAATAAAATAACTAAAAAAATATCACAGCAAAGTAGGTAGAACAAACATACGGAAGGTGCAATACAAAAGGCTGAAGGTCACAACTAAGTTTCAAAATTTTAGAATATATTACCATAGACTTTTAAAGGCAGAAGGCCAGAATGTTTAAAAACAAGAAATCTTAAAAACCAACAGGATAGAAATGCAATTAAAAGGAAAATGAAATAAATAAAAAAAACATATCACGGCTACGTGGGAAATCTTCAGACAAAGCAGATCGAACAAAGATATGCAAGGTGCAATACCATTGGCTGAAGGCCACAATTAAGTTTCAGAATTTTAAAATTTATTACCATAATCTTTTAAAGGCAGAAGGCCGCAATGTTTAAGCTTGAAAGATAAATTTATGAATTAATTTTGCAAAATTTTTAAGAAAAATGAAAAAAAAGACCATAAGCCTTACATTTGAAGCAGCTAAAAACAGATAATCAAACACCAGTGGCACTCAGAAGCCTCCAGGGCGGTCGGTCTGCCCTCGGTCACTTAGGCGAGACAGGTGGAGAGCCTGACTGCACGTGATCCGTCAGAGCCCAACCAGGGGACAGCCACGGACCGACCGACACAACGACTTGTTTCCCATCAATCAGTACATGAGAAGTCAAAAAGAAAAGGTTACAAACGGGATGATCCACAATGGAGTATGTATTAGCTGTCAAAAGTACACACCATGCTGGACAGCGACAACAGATGAGGAAAGGACGCTGCCTGCAATTACGTTAGTGGCCAGGGCAGGTAACCGGAACACCAGCGGCCACTAGGCAGAAAAAATTCCGCTGGTACACTTGAATTTGAAACACGGCAATATAGTTAACTTCACCCAAAAGAATACTGCCTGAATTGACGTCAGTGCCCAGGGCAGGTAACCAGAACACTAACGGCCACAAAACTGAAAATTCCACTGGTGCACTCGAACTGTAGTCAATCAAAATAGTTAAATGCACCACATGGCGGCTACATTTCAGCAGTAGAAATACTCACAGGAAATACTGCAGAAAAGTCACAGGAAAACCACCCCAACACCAAACCACCGAAACGAACCACCACAACATGAAAGGACGTGGCTTGGGTAGTTGAAACCACTAATCAACTGTGACGCCCTGGGTCGGTGAACCACGAAGCTCGTAGCGGTCGGACAGCCCCACCCACACACGCTCCAACACTGCGCAGGGGCTGCCAGCAGCCCCAGCCGACTGCACCGCGCGAGGATAGCTTCCGTCGTCCGCATCAACCGACCGACTGCCTCCAGACCCCCTAGCTGGATATTATATGCACCAACCCAAAGATGGTACACGGCGCAAATATCAATACACATCACTGCTGCCACACGTAGAAGGAACAAGAACTACGACGTAACCGCAACAAGGGCTGGAAACCAAACACAGATATACAGCAAAGTTCACGAAAATGCATCGTTGGGAGTGAGCACAGCTCAGTATGGAGTGTAGCCATGTATGGAAGTGAAACATGGACAATAAACAGTTTAGATAAGAAGAGAGTAGAAGCTGTCGAAACGTGGTACTACGGAAGAATGCTGAAGATTAGATGGTTAGATAACGTACGTAAAATGGAGGTGCTGAACAGAATTGTGGAGAAAATAAATTTATCGTATAACCCGACAAGAAGAAGTGACTGGTTTATAGGACACATTCTGAGACGTCAAGGGATCAGCAGTTTATTAATGGAGGGAATTGTGGTGGGCTGAAAATCGTATAGGGAGTTCAAGAGATGAACACTTTAAACAGATTCAGAAGTAAGTAAGTTTGTGTAGTTACTTGAAGACGAATAGGCTTGCACAGGATAGAGTACCATGGAGGGCTGCAGTAAACAAGTCTTTTGACTGAAGACCACAACATCAACAACAGCAAAATATTCAGTCTAAAAGACAGTTTTGAGCAACTTCCAATGTTGTGTGTAAAGGAGCTCCATAAAATTATGGAAACACCCCAAAAAATGTATGCTTCAATTAATTGCAGATGCAAATGCTCGCCTCCAGGTTGTGCTGTTGTATCTGACCATGGATGACATCCCTGTAATGTCCTCAGTACGTTGCCAGTACCACTCGTGGTAAGAACAGTGCTCTGTTTGATTATGAATTGATTATGTCGGAGCTAAGTGAATTCGAGCGTGGAAAAATTACCAGCGTTCGTATGGTTGATACTTCTGTAGCAAAGGTAGCCGAACTGTTTGGTGCTCCTAGACAAATATTTATACTGCATACAGACAGAGGAAAAACACCAACCGCTGAGGCTCAACACGGACGAAAGTTTGAGATGAGTGACCGACAGGGACTGTGATTGAAGCGGACTGTGACGAAAAATAAGAGGACGACAACTGTAAAAGTCACTGAAGAACCGAGTGTCGCACGCACGAAACCTCTCAGCATGGAAGGATCTCCAGAAGCAGGAAACTGCATGGCGAGCTGGGATTCCAAAATCATACATCAGTGATTAAAAGACCCGAAGCCATGCAATATGAACTATGGAGCAATGGAAGAATGTCATTTGGTCTGATGCTCTGATCGAGCTTACGTGCCAAGAGTGAAACGTGGAGAGGGGATCAATGATGATTTGGGAAATCATATTGCAGTATTCAGTTGGTGCCATGACTACTCTACAAGGTGGCATTACTGCCAATGTGAGACATTAGGGAGAAGCTGAATCAGATGCTACAAGTAGGTATGCAATGGTGTTTCTGAGTCACCACATTGAGTTTAGATATGGAATTTAATGTGAGGGTCCATTGTGCCTTGCAATAAGATAGATCTAATATTTCAGTGCCAGATAACTCCAACAGGGAGGGATACACCCTATTGAGTGTTTCGCTTTATTGGGCAGCAAAATTTTGGGTGCAATTTGAGGATCTATATACGTTTTTGATCACTCAGAAGCTCGTTGACCAGCCTATTTCCAAGAAAGGTGGTTTGCGTAGGAGAATGGATGACAGAGAGGATGGGGAGAGGAGTTGGACATGATGTTGTAATCTGTTTGGCCAGTTACAGTATATTTTTTGGGGGGGAGGGGGGGGGGGGTTAGGACGCGTTGCCAGCAATCGGAATAGCAGAGAAAGCTGGCCACCGACTGCAGGGGGTCAGAGATCTAACTAGTTTTGTTCGTATTTGGGAATCCAAAGATCGAACTAGTAGGGCACTGAGGCTACCGACTGTAGCGTCGCCCAGTGGAGGCCACCCGAACTCGGTGAGGTAGCGAACTACGATAGCGCCGGCTGGTGGAGACAGTCTGAATTCAATTTAGTGACCCAGAAACACCACTGCATACTCACATCTAGCATTTGATTCAGCTTCTCGCTAATGTCTCAGACACTGCAGCAGGCTAGAGGACGCACTATATAGCGAGAGAACTGGGGGCCCTTTATAGGGATTAGAAAAAATGTAGAAACACTTAAAACACAACTCATTACTATGCCTAATACTGTGTAGGCAACCCATTTGCATTAAAAACAGCTTCCAGTCGTCTCTGAATGGATAGGTTCAGATCTTGTATGGTTTTCAAGGGAATCTTATACCATTCTTCCTTAAATTAGTGGCAAGTTAGGTGAAGATGATGAAGAGGATAATGGTTACACAGCCTTCTCTACAAAGTAGACCATAAAGCTTATATGATGTTCAGGTGGCTGTGATGGTAAGAGAAGACGCAAAAATTCATCCTTGTGGTTAGAAATCCAGTTGTGGACTATGAGAGCTGTGTGAACAGGAGCTACGCCGCCTTGCAATACAGCATAACCACTGGAGACCTAACATTGTACCATGAGATGGAGCTGATCAGCCAGAATGGTGAATTCAGACTGTCTCCACCTGCCAGCACTATCGTCGATCGTTACCTCAGCGAGTTTGGGTGGCCTCCACTGGACAACGCTGTAGTCGGACCGAGGGAGGTGGCGGCTGGTTAGCACACTGGGCTCACATTTGGGAGGATGACGGTTCAATCCCGCGTCCGGCCATCCTGATATAGGTTTCCTGCGATTTCCCTAAATCGTTTCAGGCAGATGCCAGGATGGTTCCTTTTGAAGGCTACAACCGACTTCCTAACCCATCCATCCCTCATCAGATGAGACCGATGACCTCCCTGTTTGGTCTCTTGCACCAAATTAGCTCCAACCTATATCTGGCATACTTACTGCAGTCGATGACCACATTGTCCTGCTAGTTCGATCTCTGGATTCCCAAATATGCTATAACACTAGTTAGATCTCTGAGCCCCCTGCAGTCGGTGGCCAGCTTTCTCTGCTAATCCGATTGCTGGCAACGCGTCCTACTCCCCCCCCCCCCAAAAAAAAGTTACTGTGACTAGGCAAACAGGTTACAACAACATTCCCAACTCCTCTCCCCTCCACTCTTACATCCCTTCTCCTGCGAAAGCCACCTTTCTTGGAAATAGGGCGGTCAGCGAGCTTCTGAGTGAACCAAAACATATATAGATCTCCAAATCGCACCGAAAATTTTACTGGCCAGTAAAACGAAACAGCCAATAGAGGCGTATCCCTCCCTCTTAGAGTACTCCATTTGGCACTGAAATATTAGCTCGATCTTATTGCGAGACACAATGGACCCTCAAATTAAAATTGTTCTGTATTGTGGTTTTATGGCTGTATGATGTATATAAGTCTCACTCTATTGATATTACTGGTATATCTTGTAGGTTAAAGTACACTTACCACAAAGAATACGACTCTGGGCCCTGAAATTAAGTGTCACAATATCAGTCCCTGGTCTAAACTATCACCGAGCGAGGTGGTGCAGAGATTAGCAAACTGAACTCGCATTCGGGAGGACAATGGTTCAAACCCACTTCTGCCAATCCAGATTTAGGTTTTTGTGATTTCCCTAAATCGCTCTAAGCAAGTGCTGGGATGGTTCAACGGTATGGCCGATTTCCTTCACTATCCTTGATGCAGTCCGAGCTTCTGCTCCATTTATAATAACCTCGACGGCAACGGGATATTAAACGCAATTTTTCTTCTTTCCTTCCTTCCTTCCTTATAAATTGTCTTTAATTCCTTACTACAACAGTACAAAACATATGTGTCCCACTTTATTGACACTATAGGCGTAACTTACAGGTTACGGCACACTTGATGACAACGAAGCTTCTATCTTTACGCCGAAGCAAAAATACTTTAAAGTAACCAAAAATATTTTTTTATTGTTATATAACACCATAGAACATAGATGTCTCACTTAATGCCACTAATAATCTGACGTGCAGCTTAAGGTACATTTGGTGGTTAGTATACTTCAATCTTTCTGGGAAGGAAAATAACACTTTAAAGAAACCAACAGTTATTTTTATTATTAGTCTAGAACAATACAAAACACACGTGTCTTAATATATGTTACAATTGACAAGACTGACCTTTCAGTAAACCTAGCGACGATTATAGTTCATTCTTGTACCAAAGTAAAAGAGCACATTTAGTAAGCAAAAACTATTCTGTGTTATTTGTCAATGTGCGAAAACATCTATTCTATAACGGTACAAACACATGTGACTCAATTACTGGCACTATCATTATAATTTGCAGGCTAAGATACACTTGGCGAGAACAGGGGTATGCTGTCAGGTATTGGAATCTGCAGGACGCAGATGAACATGCTGAACAGTAGTTGTAAATCTGAAATTAGTACACATTCATGTAGGTTAGAAACTAGGTTTTCTAGGCATTCAACAGCAATCACATGGCTGTTTCCTTGGTACATGTGCATCTCTGTAATATGAGAAATAAGACACTCAGAAGTTTGAACAGGTCAGATTTTACTTAGACCCTGCTGCCAAAATCTTAGCACATCCCCCCCCCCCACCCTGTCCTCACATGCTTGCAGTCCCTATACAATCCTCATTACCACATGCATGTGATGTATGGGGTAGCTATGCTAAGATATTTATGTATGTTTAGTCAACAAGAACTCATACTAGTCGAAATTTGTTCACGTATGTGTCTTATTTCGCATATTGCAGAGATTCAGAATGCACGTGTATCTGCCTGCTGTCAGAGGGAAGCAGGTGTATACAAGCGGACTGTCAAGAACAGTTAAAGAAAGAACCATCTCTAAGATAAAGTTAAAGAAGTTAATTATGGTGTATTTAACAATTTACCAAGCGGTAAATGCTCCCTGATGATCGTCCTGAGTTACTTACACAACTACATGTACACAACTAGCACCTTTTGATTCTGTATTTAACGCAAGTTTTTACAGATTTTGCTGGGATTTTTAACAAACCAGGAATGAGTAATAGTATAAAACCATGACTTCTGTGTGCGAGAGTACTACCAAGGAAACAGCAACGTGACTGCGAACAATGATAAGACCGCTTGAAGAGTGAGTTTAATCAGGATGATCTCCAACTGAAGAATAAAAAGTGTAATAAATTTATATGTCAAATCACAAGCCCAGACATTGTGAAGCATCTTAACATGTTATATAATGCCCTGACATGACTCTACAAATAATTTTTACGTCTTCCAGCTGGCTAAATAACATGCCATTATCCGACTTGAAACTGTAATTTATAACTGCAGAATGGATGGTGTGTTTTATCTGATGCAAAATTGTGGAAGACTATTGAATGCGAACATATACTTTACGGAGGTAGATGTTGGCTTTATCAGCAGAAGATGAAAAACATTTTGTGTTGCAAGAGGAAATTAAACTCGTAGCAGGGGTCACTAAAGTTAATGGTTGACTTAGAAAAGTAGCTGAAAGTGGATGGCAGCCCTGTTTTCTTTCCTATACGAATGTATACTACACTCAAATGTAAAACTACTGTTCACTATGTTACTTAATCGAAGCCTCATGTAGAGTCCAAAATGCAACAGAGAAAGTCAGTAGTCACCAAGAGACCTTAATCTGTAAGTTAAATCACTAGCGCCACTAAGTACGTTGCATGTGTTTAATAGTGTTGTACGTAGGAACAAATCTTTACGTATTTTGGTTTCTTAAAGTGATGTTCTACTTTGGTATAGAGCGCCAACTAGAGTCATGACTAAGTGCACCTTACCCTGTAAATTAGATTAGTAGTTCCATAAGTGAGCCACTTGTGTTTTGTCCTGTTATACAGAACTAATACACATACTTCCATTTTCTTTTAAAGTCATACTTCCATTTGGTAGAAAAATCGAAGTATAGTAGTCGCCAAATGTACCTAAACCTGTAGCTCTACCAGTAGTATCAATGATGTGAGCCACGTCTGTTTTGTACTGTTATAGAACAAAC
Organism: Schistocerca americana; assembly: GCF_021461395.2. NCBI lineage: Eukaryota > Metazoa > Arthropoda > Insecta > Orthoptera > Acrididae > Schistocerca > Schistocerca americana. The sequence goes on along the minus strand of NC_060124.1, from coordinate 274,428,968 downwards.
CGTTAGTATTTTGTTAAAAAATACAGATGTTGTTTGGTTTCTTCAGAGTGCTATTTCACTTTGTTGCAAAGATCGACTTTTCGTCCACCATCAGAGATTGATCTGTCAGTAACTTTTTCCAAAGATATCACTACTCCAGTGACACTCTTAATAGTGCCGCAAGCCTTTCAAGCAAACCGAGCAGCTTCCACGTTGATCTGTTTACGGTCTGTGATCGAGATTTACTGCCACAGGAAGGTTTTATAAGGAGTCTTTCCTCTCCTTGGCAGCCACCAAACCGGGAACCGCAGCTACTCTGTTGCGGATTGCATTTCGCTTCCCTCGCCTCTTACTATGCGGCAAGCTAACGTGCTTACACCTCACCAGCTGACCGCATGGTTCAGAGGTACTGAGCCCTTCCAACAGCGACAAGTTAGCCGTCTTTGCTAACGATTTTAAATACTCTTCCATTTTTTCTCTGTTCTGGCTATTGTCCAAACAGTTATAGGGTGTTTTTCTTAATATAAATGTCTATCGAGGACAAGCTCCTGATAATTTCACAAACATTTCCTTTGATCACCGTACTAACAAATGCTCTGTTGTCGTTGTCATTCATAAGAGTAATAACTTACGGTTCCTAAGGCCTGCTGTAAAGGATGTTGCCTCAAGAACGTGCAAAAATGCCACAGAACATAGAGCATCCTTCACTGAACAATTTGAGGTCAGCTTAAGGAGATGATAGCAATAAAATCGCATTACTGTATACTTTCTTATTTACATTAGTGACAGTTAACTGCAAGTACCATCACTAACACAATGAACGTACCATTTGTACTATATCTTACAAAATGTGTTGAAACTGATGGCCATCAGCCTCAGTGCAAGCATGACATCAGCCAACAAGATTTTGTCGCACCCCGAGAAATATCCTCGTTGTGTGTCGAATCACATCACAGGCAGCTACAATTCTGGCTCGACCTCGCTGGTCGTGGAATAGGACTTCCCATGTCAGTCCAGCGACCTGGAAATACACAGCACTGAAATGGTTGCGGACATCCACACTGAAGTGAGACGGTGCACCGTCATTTGTATCCACATCCTCTCAGGTACATGCAAGGGTGCGCTCTCCAACAAGACAGGTTGAACTCTTTGAATGAGCGTCAAGTACAGGTAGTCATTCAGACGGCCATGTAGATTTCCTATTGATCAGGCTCGTGCTCCTTGTTTCCTTCCAGGATATAAACAATGTACATGTAAAAAAACAGCACGGTACGTGGAATCTTGTACACATGTTAGTCGCAAATAAGGTGGAAAACAGTAATGTTAGACAAAGCGGTAGACAAGTTTATTTCCATCTCCTCAAGCTGGATTCCCTACCTCGAATTGTTCAGTGGAGCATTCTCTTGTCCTGTTACATTTTCGCTCATAATTTCGGAAACACGGTGTATAACAGAACTGTTCCAGTAACATTTTGATAATGTGTGGGGAAAAAAAGGCCAAGGAGCTAAAAACCTACTGATGATGGCAAGAAAACCTTGCTGATAGTTAACGGATAGGATGGAGTAGTAATTAAAAAAGTGATCTCAATCTCTGGGCGGGTGGTATTCAAATCTCCATCTGACCGTTGTTTATTTAAAACAGTTAAGGCGGTTACCTGTACGATTTCTTGGAAACGACACACACTATTGCATTTCTATACTTGTCCAGATGCGTGGTTACAAAGTAAGGTGCGCGAGTTCTTGGTTGTGGTGCCAGGCACTCAACATCACGCAATTCCTCTTAGAAAATGTGACTTTGTTTCGCCGCTATGGCACAACAAACTGAGCTGGATAATGTTCTGAAAAAGAAACACACGGCAACTCTAGCGGAACTGGATGTATCATCAATTGATTTCAACTACGTGCTAGAGATCATCAATGAAGTAGATAAGTAGATTATAACGTTATGCCTTTATCTACGTGCTAGCCTAATGAATCGGAATTTTTTTTTAAATCAACAAGCTTCTGACTACATCTCAAGTTATTCACTGTATGTATTCCAGTCTCTTTCTCCCTATATAGTTTCTGCTCACTACAGCTTCCTCTGCTACCATGGAAGATGTTCTCTGATGTCTCAACCGACATCCAATCACCCTGTCCCTTCTTCTTGTCACTGTTTTCCATATATTCCTTTCCTTCCCGATTCTGCGGAGAACTTCCTCATTCCTTACCTAATCTGTCCACACAATATTCAAATTCTTTTGCAGCATCACATATCAGATACTTCGATTCACTTGTTTTCCATTTTACCTATTACCATAGAGTGCTGTGCTCCAAATGTCCATTCTCGGAAATGTCTTCCTCAGAATAAGGCCTATGTTTGATACTTCTCTTGGCTAGAAATGTCCTCTTTGCCAGTAATAGTGTGCTTTTTATGTCCATCTTGCTCCGTCCATCACGGGTTATTTTCCTGCCTAGGCAGCAGAATTCCTTCACTTCGTCTACTTAATGATCCCCAATTCTAATGTTAAGTTTCTTGCTGTTCTCATTTCTGCTACTTCTCGTTACTTACATCTTTCCTCGGTTTATTCTCAGTCCGCATTCTGTACTCATTACACTGTTAATTCCAGTCATAAGATCCTGCAGTTCTACTTAACTTTCGCTGTGGGTAGCAGTGTCATCAGCGAATGATATCGCTAATATCCCGTCACCCTTAAATTTTATTCCACTCTTGAAACTTTCTTTTACTTGTGTCATTGCTTATTTAACACGTAGATGGAACAGTAGAGGCGAAACAATACACCCTTGCTTTACACACTTATTAATCCGAGAACTTCGTTCTTGGTCTCCCGCTATAATTGTCCCCTCTTAATTCTTGTGCTTATTATACACCTTTTGTCTATAACTTGCCCCTAATTCTCCCAGAATTTCAAACATCTTTCACCATTTTACATTGTCAAACGCTTCTTTCCGGGTCGACAAGTCCTATGAACGTGTCTTGAATTTCCTTCAGTCTTGCTTCCAATATCAACCGCAACGACAGAACTATTTCTCTGCTTCCTTAATCTTTTATAAAACCAAACTTATCTAACAGATTCTCAATTTTCCGTTCTTCTGGATATGATTCTTGTCAGCAACTTGAACGCACGTGCTGTCAAGCCGATTGTGGGGCAATTGTTGCACTTGTCGACTCTTGCTATCTTCGGTATTATGTCGATGACGTTTTCCTGGAAATTTGGTGTTAAATACCCAGTCTCAAACAGTTTACGCAGCAACGTGAATGGTCGTCTTCTTGCTACTCCCCACAATGACTTTAAAAATTTTAATGGAATTTTATCTATTCCTTCTGCATAATTTGGTTCCTTCTTCTGTGACGTCATCAGACATGTCCTCCACTCATAAAGACCTTCAGTGTACTATTTCCGCCTATTTGCACTGTCCAATGCATTTAACAGTGGAATTTTCATTGCACTCTTAACGTTACCGCCCTTCCTTTTACTTTCACCAAATGTTGTTTTGACTTTTTTATACACTGAGAATCTTTCCGACAGTCGTTTCTTTTTCGATTTTTTCACATTTTCCATGCAGAGATTTGAAATTAGCTTAACTGAACTTCCTATTTGTTTCATTCCTAAGGGAACTGTATTTCTGTTTTCTGAATTTCGCTAGACATTTCTCTACTTCCTACCTTCGTTCTGTTACCCACCGTTTCCTCGTAGTTACTTCTTTATACATAGATTTCTTCTTCCAGTTCTGTGATCGGCCGTGTTGGAGATTTACATTTCTCTTCAACTGAACTGCCTGTTGAGCTGTTCATTATAATAAGTCTGTGGCCTCAGGGAACTTCAAGCTCCTCTCTTAATACACAGTACTTCCGTGTCCAACTTCTTTCTGCATTAGTTCTTCAGAGTCGGCATCCACTCCTGGGTGCGCTTTACAATACAGTATCTGATTGTGGAATCCCTACCTGACCAATATGTAATCGAACTGGAACCTTCTCGTATCTCCTGGTCTTTTCCAAGTATATCTCCTCCATTTGTGTATTCGTTGTTACCAGCTCTATTTTATTATAGAACTCAATTAGTCTTCCTCCTCTCTCATTACTATCACCAATCCGAAATTCTCCCGTAACCCTTTCTCCTAATACATTCCAGTTCCCCAAGACTATTAGATTTTCGTCTCCGTTTACATATTGAATTAGCCGATCAATGCCCTCATATACTTTTCGTCACTCTAAATCTTCTGCTTGCGACGACGAAATGTATATCACAACTGTAGTTAGTGTTGGTTTGGAGTTGATTCTGTTGAGAATAAACTGAACTGTTCATACAATGAAGAGACGAAGACTGGCACACGCGCCTAATATCGTGTAGGGTCTCCGCGAGCACACAGGATTACCGCAACACGACGTGGCATGGACTAATGCCTTAAGTAGTGCTGGAGGGAACTGAGACCCTGAATCCTGCAGGGCTGTCCATAAATCCATAAGAGTACGAGGGGGTGGAGATCTCTTCTGAACAGCACGTTGCAACGCATCCCACATATGCGCAATAATGTTGATGGCTGGGGAGTTTGGTGGCCAGCGGAAGCGTTTAAACTCAGAAGAGTATTCCTGGAGCCACTCTATAGGAAATCTGGACGTGTGGGGTGTCGCGTTGTCCTGTTGGAGCTACTCAAGCCCGTCGGAAAGCACGATAAACATGAATGGTTCAGATGATCAGATAGGACGCTTACGTACGTGTCGCCTGTCAGAGTCGTATGTAGATGCATCAGGGGTGCAATATCACTCCAACTGCACACGTCCCACACCACGAAGGAGGCTCCACCAGCTTGAAGAGTCCCCTGCTGACAAGCAGGGTCCATGGATTCATGAGGATTCGAAGTACACGTCCATCCGCTCGATACAATTTGAAACGAGACTCGTCGTACCAGGCAACATGTATCCAATCATCAACAGTCTAATGTCGATGCTGACCGGCCCAGACGAGGCGTAAAGCCTTGTGCCGTGCAGGGTACAGAGGTGGGCCTTCGGCTCCGGAAGTACATATCGATGATATTTGTTGATGGCCCAGCATTGAAATGTGCGGCAATTAGCGGAGGAGTTGCACTTCTGTCACGTTGAACGATTCTCTTCAGTCGTCGTTGGTCCCGTTCTTGCAGGATCCTTTTCCAGCCACACCGATGTCGGAGATCTGATGTTTTACTGGATTCCTGATAATCACGGTACACTCGTGAAATGGTCGTAAGGGAAAATCTCCACTTCATCGCTACGTCGGAGATGTTGTGTCCCATCGCTCGTGCGTCGACTATAACACTACGTTCAAGCTCACTTAAATCCTGATGACCTGCCAATGTAGCAGCAGTAACCGATTTAACAACTACGGCAGACACTTGTTGTCTTATGTATGCGTTGCCGACCGCAGCACCGTATCCTGCCTGTTTACATGTCTCAGTATTTGAATACGCATGGCTAAACCACTTTGGCGCTTCAGTGTAGTAACGCACTCTCTGCCGATTCATAACGAATCCTTTTCACGTTATACCGTTTTCCATTGCTGTTCATATTACCCTATACCTGTCTGACGAGAAATCGTTGTCTTTTTTTTCCATTTCACATCACTGACTTCCACTATATCTAGATTGTGCATTTGCATTTCCCTTTTTAGATTTTCTAGGTTCCCTAATACGTTTAAACTTATGACATTTCACGCCCGACTCGTAGAACGTTATCCTTTAGTTTTTTATTCACTCTTTCTCAAGGTCACCTCCTCCTTGGCCGTCACGTCCTGGATATCCCAATAGGGAAAGTACTCCGGAACGTAGAAATGATCAAGTCACTTTTTCAGTTACAGGCCACATGTTCTGTGGATATACATTATGTGTCCTTACTGCAGAAGTCCCCATTTCCCTTTGCATCCTCATGCCGTTGATCATTGCTGTTTTATCCGCCGCTTTCCACAGTTTTCCCACTAGAGGGGCAAGGGGTGCACTGAGCCCCTGTCTACTCCTCCGCCCTCTGTGACAAGGCCTTTGGTAGAACGAGGAAGTTCGAACCTGGGACCCGGAACGGTTTGATGACTAGTCAAAAGCGGTTAGTCTTTTTTGTCAGGTCTATTATCATTTCGCTCGTGAGTTCAACATTAAGACAAAAGTGGCAGTAAAAACGTGGCCGTGGACGGGTCTCGATGGCGAGACCTCACATTCGGACGTCACGAGTCTTACGGCATTTATTTTTTCTTTCTTTGAGGTCGTGCACCTACACTCCTGGAAATTGAAATAAGAACACCGTGAATTCATTGTCCCAGGAAGGGAAAACTTTATTGACACATTCCTGGGGTCAGATACATCACATGATCACACTGACAGAACCACAGGCACATAGACACAGGCAACAGAGCATGCACAATGTCGGCACTAGTACAGTGTATATCCACCTTTCGCAGCAATGCAGGCTGCTATTCTCCCATGGAGACGATCGTAGAGATGCTGGATGTAGTCCTGTGGAACGGCTTGCCATGTCATTTCCACCTGGCGCCTCAGTTGGACCAGCGTTCGTGCTGGACGTGCAGATCGCGTGAGACGACGCTTCATCCAGTCCCAAACATGCTCAATGGGGGACAGATCCGGAGATCTTGCTGGCCAGGGTAGTTGACTTACACCTTCTAGAGCACGTTGGGTGGCACGGGATACATGCGGACGTGCATTGTCCTGTTGGAACAGCAAGTTCCCTTGCCGGTCTAGGAATGGTAGAACGATGGGTTCGATGACGGTTTGGATGTACCGTGCACTATTCAATGTCCCCTCGACGATCACTAGTGGTGTACGGCCAGTGTAGGAGATCGCTCCCCACACCATGATGCCGGGTGTTGGCCCTGTGTGCCTCGGTCGTATGCAGTCCTGATTGTGGCGCTCACCTGCACGGCGCCAAACACGCATACGACCATCATTGGCACCAAGGCAGAAGCGACTCTCATCGCTGAAGACGACACGTCTCCATTCGTCCCTCCAATCACGCCTGTCGCGACACCACTGGAGGCGGGCTGCACGATGTTGGGGCGTGAGCGGAAGACGGCCTAACGGTGTGCGGGACCGTAGCCCAGCTTCATGGAGACGGTTGCGAATGGTCCTCGCCGATACCCCAGGAGCAACAGTGTCCCTAATTTGGTGGGAAGTGGCGGTGCGGTTCCCTACGTCACTGCGTAGGATCCTACGGTCTTGGCGTGCATCCGTGCGTCGCTGCGGTCCGGTCCCAGGTCGAGGGGCACGTGCACCTTCCGCCGACCACTGGCGACAACATCGATGTACTGTGGAGACCTCACGCCCCACGTGTTGAGCAATTCGGCGGTACGTCCAACCGGCCTCCCGCATGCCCACTATACGCCCTCGCTCAAAGTCCGTCAACTACACATACGGTCCACGTCCACGCTGTCGCGGCATGCTACCAGTGTTAAAGACTGCGATGGAGCTCCGTATGCCACGGCAAACTGGCTGACACTGACGGCGGCGGTGCACAAATGCTGCGCAGCTAGCGCCATTCGACGGCCAACACCGCGGTTCCTGGTGTGTCCGCTGTGCCGTGCGTGTGATCATTGCTTGTACAGCCCTCTCGCAGTGTCCGGAGCAAGTATTCCATTTCCAGGAGTGTATCTTCTCGTCTAGCTAAGTTTACTATCAATTAAAAGAAACAAAAATCAAATCTACTCCTAGTTGGCATCACCACTTTGACTCTACCATAAACAAAGGAAATGAACTATTGATTTTCAGCCGTTGCCTTGAATTATTCGCGAAAATTCTCCCAAGGGATGGGTTCCACGCGTCTGTAATTTGTTTTCTATTTTTTAATTAATTTATTTGGTAATTACATGTCGATTATTTTAAATGTGTACAAATGAAAATGCTATATAAATTAATGTTACAATAAAAATGTGATTGAAAGAACAATAACTTTCTATATTGCTTGCGCTGCTTTAGCGAAAGGAGTCTTTCTTCTAGAAATGGTGCAACTGGAGTTTTCTTGTCCACTGCTACTAGCGTTTTCTACGTCCATCAATACCGCCTAAACTATCTACAACAAACTAATGCTGCATTGCTAATGCCTCATTGAATGCAGCGTTTCTGGGATCAGGTAATCGCTTTCCTTTGTCACTGTTTGAAATTCAGCTCATTCTGTCTTCGATGAGATGCTGCGCATACGTTTACAGCTACATTGAGCCTGGCATTCCATGGCTAGTGGCAAGGGCGGCGGAGGGGGGAGGGGAGGCAGGTTACGAAAACGCTGCGTAAATAATTTGCAAAGCGCGTGCGGTACCTCGGTGTCCGTGCAACAGGTGTGCGAGCGCTTTGCAGATTCCACAAATAATGAAATTCCACTTCCTCCCCTTCGCCGAAGATGTAATAGATTCCCTTGAACCATGAAAGTGCAAGATATTTGACGAGGGAAAAGTAGCAGTCATTCTGACACAGAAGGGACGGAGGCTCATTCACGTCAGGTGGAACAGGTAGATGACAAGCTTGGATCTTCTGTGTCATTCCCCAGGCTACACGCAGGTGAAGCGATGTTCATCATCATCCAGTAGGCGACAGTCGGGACAAAATGGGGAGTCTTTTAATCCGACAGCGTGGAACTGGCGGCTCGTCTCATATTTTTTATTGGCGACTTGATACCACGCCGCACGCACGTTAGTTGGCAGAAAATGCTGGTGTATCGTTTTCCACACTCGTGGTCAGTTGACTGTCGGGTACTTGTTTTCAGCCACGTTGCGCGGGACTACACGCAAAAGGGTGGTGTACAAATCTTTCGCCTTCGGAGGGCGCATTGTGAAGAGATCCGAGGCTGTGTTCCATAAAGAATACCGATACAAGTCGATACATGTGACGCGACGTGCGCCACCGACACCGGCGGGTCGTGACAAACCGGCATCAGGACTTCCAATAGACGACTGCTCATATAAAGGGCAGCTGCCCGTGCTCGGGGATTAACGACTGCCAACGCTCCACTACATAGGGGGAGGATGAGAGTGTCATAACGTAGTTTAAATATGTGTCCTGTGGACAGTAAATAACCGAAGGCCGCCTGAAGGCTGCGACCTATACCCGCTGGTAGGGGAAGGACGTCTGCCACGTGCTTGTTTTGTTGTCACTTAGAGGTTCAGGTACTTGACACGTTGCACCTGGTTCAAGTCCCGGAGCATCATCTGGCGCACGATCACGCATACGGCCTGTAGTAATCGTCGGTCATTCCGCGCACATACTTCATAAACGTGACTCCGAAATATCTCAGTAACTGAGTGGGGGGCGACAGCGCCCCGCCCGAGGCCGTGATCGATGTCCAGCGCCGCCGACTTGTTGGTGTTAGGAGACTGCCTGCAGCCTCTGCATATTGCTCGTTCGAATTTAGTACTCTGCGGACCTCATCAGCAGTAGCACGTCGTCGGCGTACGCCCTACAGCGGAAGGTGGCTTCCCTCAGATGATGCCTGATAGCCTGTGGTTGAGACCAAAAATGTCCAAATGTGTGTGAATTCCTAAGGGACCAAACTGCTGAGGTCATCGGTCTCTAGACTTACACACTACTTAAACTAGCTTAAGACTAAGGACAACACTCACATCTATGCCCGCCGGCCGGTGTGGCTTCAGTCTGGAACCGCGCGTCCACTATGGTCACAGGTTCGAATCCTGCCTCGGGCATGGATGTGTGTGATGTTCTTAGGTTAGTTAGGTTTAACTAGTTCTAAGTTCTAGGTGAAATATGCTTTCCCAGCTGATACACAAAGTTGAAATATGCTCACTTTTTTTTATTTACTTAAATTTGGCATATTTCGCGACAGTACCTTTTCCGTTAGATGTTTACGAGGCGGTATTGGTCTTGGCTTCAGTTGTCTATTGGGAGTATGATTCCACAATGCGTCTTTGTCGTCTGCAGGAATGACCTGGTTCAATGTGTTTGCCTCATTTTTGTTGCTTCAAAATACCATTTCTTCGAATGTAGTTTCTTCTTAAAGTTCGTATAAGAAAAAATAGTAACATAATTCAAAATTATTTATGACGGCGACCTGCACATTGTTCTACCGTCAACACACACCAAGAGTTAACTGCTGACTGACTATAGTCAAAGACGACTCCAGCGTCAAAGACATTTTACACAACACACAAGCTTCCACTTGTAATCAGTCTCTTTGCTAGTCTTCGATACATTTACTAATAGTAATCAATATGCTTTCACTCTCATAAATATAAGTAAATTAACATAAGATAAGGCAAATTATAATAAAAAAATACTGACAAAAAATATAAGAAAACATTTACAATTTGCTATCGATATATCCGGTAAAAAAAAAATACCACATCTCCCAGATCCATTACAACTGCTCCCCAGGGCTTTTGTTGTTATGGACATATACAACAAAATCCCGACCACTCTCAGTAATGGATCTGTATTACACAATTAGTACATTAATGATGCAGTGTGATAACCTCTTCCAAATTTGGACTCTTTGAATCTGTGGACTTGTTACTGGCTGTTGTTGCAATGATCCTTCCCCATCAATCTCATACACAAAAAATTCAAGTAATGAAGTTATTTGACATGACAAATATACATGGTATAAAACATACATGAGAAATATTCTAACATACAGCATACAGATTGAAAATAATAGAAAGGTAAAACCCATTTCCTAGAATAAGAGTTAAATTTTTTTTATATTACTGTTAATTTCATTATGCTTACATATTGTACAGTAAAAATGATACTGGACATATATATAGTGTAGTTTTTTTATATATTTGCCTTTTTAAATTTTTTTTAGTTATAATTTTTTTTAATTTTTATTTCTTTACTCATGGTTTTTTCTTTTGTATATTTTTTGCTTATGATTTTCTTTTTAAAATTTTTAAAATTTTTTTTATTCATTTTTTTTCTTTTGTATATTTTTTGCTTATGATTTTCTTTTTTTTTAGTACAGCTAAAGATGCATCAGTGTTATCTAAATTTTTTGCAATTATTTATGTACACTTGCCTCTCTACTACAATATTACTACAAGTCACATTCTTGTGAAGAGTACTTTCGCTCCCCACAACATTAGTATAAACAACAATAAATTGCTCATATATCATGAGGCTTTATCTAAAATTGGTTTTGAAACTTATACCTTTGCATGCATGTCCTCACATGCATGCCTTCACCCACAGGGAAGACTTAGCTTCCAAAAATTAGAAAAATTCAGAAATGCTCACTAGGGAGACTTTTTTTTGTAAAGAAGTAAAAATATGTCTTTCTCTCATTCTTTGTTACAACAGTGTTTTTTCATCAGTTTCAATTAACATGTGACTTCAAATTATTAATTTATACATGCAAATATACATACTTGGTTGTACAGGTAGTTTTGTTCTAACAAGCATATTCCAGTGGAGGACTGTTGTTTTAGATGATAATAGGTTATTTAAATTTTGAAATTATGATTTCTGTTTAAATAGTTTCAAAGAGGCCACATTCCTGAGGCCAAATAATTTCTCTGACTTGGGATATACCAAATGATAAGCATTAGGGTGTGGATTTTCTATGACTTCAAAAGGCCCAATATAGATATCAAAGAATTTTTTAATTTCTGAAGTTACCATTTTTGATTTTTCATGAGATTTGACCATAACAAGATCCCCAATTTTGAAAGTGGTTAATTTTGCCCTATTGTTATGTCTTTTATTCCTCTTTTCCCCTTGTTCCCTCATAGTTTCCCTGACAATATCTTCTCTCTCTTGCATAGTTGAAGGTGTACATTTAGGAAATTCAATAAGTTCTGATATTAGATTTGGAGGTCTAATATTAAACATAATCTCATATGGTGAAAATCCTGTGGAACTATGTTGTAGGCTATTCATAATATCTTCAAAATTTCGAATCTGCTCAAACCAGGTTGGATGTTTATGGCTACAATAGGTTCTACAAAGTCTCCCAATTTCCCTCATATATCTTTCTGCAGGATTGGTGGATGGAGAATAAACAGATATAAGTATATGCTTCAATTTTGATCTTTCAATAAACTTTTTCCAAATTTTAGAGGTGAACTGTGAACCATTATCTGATAATATAGCTTTTGGTTTACCCACCTGTGCGAAATAATCTCTTTCAATTTTTATTATAATCTCATGGCTAGTAGCTTTTTTCACTGGATATAGTTTAATTAATTTTGAAAATACGTCTACCATGACAAATATGTAACAGTGACCACCTTTACTCTTTGGTAACATTCCATATAAGTCTACTGCGATAAGATCTAAAGGTTTTTCCGGAATAATGTTTTGCATCTCTCCACCACATCTTTGATTGCTCACTTTAACTCTCTGACATTTGTCACAGGTTGCCAATTCTTTTCTTACCTTCTTTCCAATATTGTAAAAATAAACATTTTCTTGTATCTCTTGAATGCACTTCTGTATCCCACAATGACCAAAACTTTCATGTATGTAAATGATCAGCTTATCAGCATCTGCCTCTGGCCAACACAGTTTCCAATTATCAGAATCTACATCTGTTCTCTGAAATAAAATCCCCTTATGTAATTTGTAAAATTTATCAAGTTTCTCATACCCCTTCTTGCCTAAACATTCTTTGATTAATTTCCAACTCTGATCCAAATTTTGATTTTTTCTAATTTTGTTACACATATCTCTAATTGTTTTATCATTTTCCACCCCTTTCAAGTATCTAATTTTAAATTGCTTTTCCTCCTCTTGTTCAAAAATCTCCTTTTCTCCCCCAATTGGCAACCTTGAAAGTGAATCAGCTACTACATTCTCAGAACCTTTTATGTGTTTGATTTCAAAGTCAAACTGTTGCAGAAATATTGCCCATCTGATCGATCTACTGTGGTATAATTTGCACTCTTGTAAGTAACTCAAAGCTTTGTGATCCGAAAATACTATGGTTTTATGTCCAATAAGGTAAATTCTAAATTTTGCAAAAGCCCAATGAATTGCCAAAAGTTCCTTCTCTGTGACTCTATAATTTTTTTCATGCTTGAGCAACATTCTGCTTGCAAATGCTATGGTACAATGTATCTTAACTCCAGTCTCTAGTCTTTCTTGAAATAACTCTTCTCCAAGCCCATAATTACTGCTATCAGTGTTCAAACAAAATGGTAAATTAAAATCAGGTCTGTGTAATAAGTGTTGCTTCCTCAAATGTTGCTTAATTTTATCAAACTCTTCCTGACAACTTTTATCCCAAACCCAAACAGTGTTTTTCTTAAGTAACCGACTTAAACATGGTGCATTCAGACTCTGATCACTTATATGTTTTCGGTAATAACCGCATAACCCAAAGAACGACTTTAATTGTTTTTTCGTCTTAGGAATAGGAATTTCTGAAATTGCTTTAATTCTTCTGGATCTGCCAAAACTCCCTTGTCTGTGACAACATGACCCAAAAATTTTAATTCAGAAACTACAAATTTACATTTCTCTAATTCAATGTCATCCCCCCTTTTCTAAGTTTTTCACAAACTGACTTCAAAATCGAAAAATGTTCCTCCCAATTTTGCCCTGTAACCAAAATGTCATCTACATAAATTATCAGTTTAGACGCAAGTTCTTGCCCCAGTACATGATCCAAAGCTCTTATAAATTCCGAAACAGAAGAATTTAACCCAAATGGCACAACACAATATTGGTAACTCTTCCTATTGTACAAGAAAGCAGTATATTTCCTAGAATTAACCGAAAGTGGTACCTGATGAAAACCCGAAGTTAGATCCAAACTTGACATATGTTTTATATCTGTAAATTTATAGAGTAACTCATCAATATTTTCGGGATGGTCTGTCTGTCTGAACAAAATTTTGTTTAAGTGTCTAGAGTCCAAAACCAATCTTACTCCACCATCTTTTTTCGAAACTACTACTAGAGGATAATTATATGCGCTGATACTCCTTTCTATTATATTACATCCTTCCATCTTTTTCAGCTCTTTCTGAACAGCATGTCTTTTTGATATTGAAATACTGTATGGTTTTATGAAAAATGATTCATGAGGTTTTACCTGAAGCTCACACTGATAACCCTTTACCCTACCAGGTATGTCACTGAAAACATCACTGTATTCCCACAGCAGATTTTCTAACTGTTGTTTTTGCTCCCCAGATAAATTTTGTGTTTCTGAAAATTTCGAATTTACTAAATTCCCAAATTCAACTTCATCAGTATCAAATCTATGAGTTTCAATATTCTCCAATCTATTTTCTTTTAGTAAATTGATACTGTCAAAATTTCCATTACTCTGATCACTCAGTGCGTTCACAAAATTTGTCTGAATGTATTCCCTTTCACTAGTTTCTATCAAAAGTTTTCTTCCAACCCAATCTAATGCTGTATTTACTTTTACTATCCAATTCATACCCAAAAGAAAATCCTCATTAAATTCCTGAATTACAAAACATCCATGTGTGAACAACTTGCCTTCAATTAAAAATGTCACTTAAGCCTGGCTTTTTACCAATTTACTGCTCTTCCCAGTAGCACCTTTTATCTTTACCGCAACAACTGGCATTTTAACATAATCTTTCCCCACTTTCAATTTTTTGCTTAACCTTTCAGATAATCCCGAGATCTCACTTCCTGTATCAATTAAACATTTACCAATCCATGACCCAATTTGAATTTTTGTATAGGGACTGCAAAATTGATCACTTTTCTCAGAACCTGTATCCTCATTTAATAAATCACTTTCAATTTCCCCAAACCTATACTTATCAGAATCATATGGTTTATCATTACATGTATTATTTGTCACAGTTATAAAATTTGCACAAGATACAAAATTGTCATTAGTACTCTCTATTATCTCAAATAGCCAAGAATTTTCATCCAAATCACATTGTATACTATTGAAGTACTTATCCTTCAGCTTTTCAAAAATAAAATATCTCATCTTTTTCCACCACTCAGGACATACAGTTTCACATACATTAATAAGCATCTTTCGAAAGTTCTTGTCAAAACAAATAGTTGCACTGTTCAGCCATAGATTCATAAGAAATGTGTGTGTGTCATTAGTATCTGTAAAAGTTTCACTTAGGCTAGAAGTTATACATGTGTCATCATTATTTGTGTAGTCAGATTCTTTACCAACAACATCAAAATTCGCACTTTCACATACACCCAGCTTGTTAGCCTTATTCATCCTGGTAACATCCCTGGGAATTTCTATAATATTCTCACTATTTAATCCATTTTCAACCATGTGTATACCCAACTCCCTATTTAAACTAATGAAACACCTTTCCTCAACATCATCAATACCATTACTATCATAATCAACATTATCATCAACATCATTATCATTATACATATTCAGGCCATACACATTCAAATTATCCCCCAAAATATAATTTCCCCTTTCTAAAGTTAGCAGATACCTTTCACCAATATTTTCATTCTCACAGCATCCATTCTTTCTTTCATTCACACACGTCTCTGAACTACTACAAATTACATCTTCTGACAAAGTGTTGTTCTTTTCTGCCCAAGTGTAAAACTCTGTTAAATTAAATGAATCACAATTACTTTTGTCTACTGTATATTCTTGTGTACTGAAAATTTTATCTTTATCAATACCATCATTATTTTCCTCTTAAAATTTCTTCTATAAGTAACAACTAATGACCTCATGTGATAGCTTAGGTTTGGAATTGTCATGTTTGGGTTTATGATAGTTACAACCTTTGGTCCTTTCATCATGCTCACCTTCTGCCTCAACCTTGTGGACCTTCAAGGGGGCGTCTACTCGTTTTTTATTTCCTGAATTACAACTTGATCCTGCTTGAACTGCTGATTGTGGTTCTGCCAATGTCTCTGATCAACATTTCTGTTCCCATTCCTATGCCAAACATTACCTGATTGTTGGTAGTTTCTGTTGTACTGATCTCTAGCAAAATTTCTGTGATTTGGATCCCTAAAGTGTTCTCTATTTTGTTGATTATTCCCGCGAAGATGTTGTTCTTGTTTTGGATAAAAATTATGGTCCTTCTTTTGAAAATTGTTATATCCCCGTGAATTTTGACTGACACCATGATAATTGTTTTGTTCCCTTTTTTGAAAGTTGTCATTTCCCCAATTTTGACCATTACCTTTCTGAGTAACCCACTGTGTGTTCTTGTTGTTACCCTATCCAACTTTTCAATATAATTGAGAAACTGTTCAACATTACTATCAGGACAATGAACTAAACTCAATTGCATTGCTGATGGCAATCTTCTCTTTAAGGTATCAATTTTGATCAAATCATCCAAAGGTTTTGATAAATGAATAAGTTTTTGAAGTTCACTTTTGCAAAATTGTTTCATGCTCTCATCTGATTCTCTATAGTTTCTCCCATTCAAAAATTCACTTTTGATTCTAGTTTGTTTAAGATCATCCCAAAAATTTTCCAGAAATTTTGATTCAAATTCTGAAAAGGTCATCCCCAAAGTTACAATCTGGTTTGTCCAAGTCAAAACTTCCCCTTCCAAGAATTTTTTCACAAATTTAATTTTCATATCATCTGATGAGTGAGGTAAAAAACAATCCTTACAATACTGTATAAAATCAACGGGATGTAAAGGTCCATCTACCGAAAAGTGCTTCACTGGAATATTAGATACAAGATTGCATGTGTTGACATTGTGATTTTTGCTTTGAAATTCAATGTCAAAACTTTCAATTTTTTCGCTAAGTTCTCTGACAGATTTTTTGTTTTCTAAATCATTGCACTCTACTTTTTTTTCTAAAGTAACCAAACGACTGTCAGTTTCTTGTTGTACATTTTTAACTAAAGCTTTTGTGTTCTCATCCAAATCTTTAATTTCCCCTTTTATCTCATTAAAATCAATTAAATTTCTTTCCCTATCTGCCAGTAACTCATTTTTTACAGTATTAATTTCATCACTCAATTTAGCATCAATTTCATTTACTTTTGCTTCCACAGATTCAATTTTTTCCTCAACACTGCAAACTCTGTTCGAAAGATCACCCACTTGGGTATTGACTGCTTGGACTTGCA
This sequence comes from Schistocerca americana, assembly GCF_021461395.2. Taxonomy (NCBI): domain Eukaryota; kingdom Metazoa; phylum Arthropoda; class Insecta; order Orthoptera; family Acrididae; genus Schistocerca; species Schistocerca americana. The sequence goes on along the minus strand of NC_060124.1, from coordinate 274,411,979 downwards.
ACAAAATGTTATCAATTTTTTCATCCCAGTAAACCTTATTGTCGTCAACTGATTGTTTAATTTCTTTCGTGAAATTTACAAGAAAACTTTTTAAATCAAATTGATCGGTTCTTTCTGTTTCATTTGACCTGTCCCGATTTTCGAAGTCTATTAAATTACTACTTTCTACTTTAGGCACAATACTCTCGAAAATCTCATAAGTCATTGTGAAGAAAAAAATGTATACACAACAATACAAAACAAGATAAAAAGATTCTTTTAACAAAATACGAGGGTTTCGTGACTTATCTGGAACACTCTTCTACTGTTGCAAATCCACATTTTCCGTCCATGTGATTGTTGACAAAAATTCTTGAAGTATTTTCTTCTGTCGAAAATTATATTTTGTGCCGAAACATTTCTTCTCCAAAACTTTTACTTCCCGATGAACACAAATACTGTAACACACATTCTGAAAAAACTGGTATTAACACACAAAAATTTTCTTCCTCGTAGCACTGTTGAAGATCTCGTGAACACAATATCCCGGCTACAGTCCCCAGTTGAAATATGCTTTCCCGGCTGATACACAAAGTTGAAATATGCTCACTTTTTTTATTTACTTAAATTTGGCATATTTCGCGACAGTACCTTTTCCGTTAGATGTTTACGAGGCGGTATTGGTCTTGGCTTCAGTTGTCTATTGGGAGTATGATTCCACAATGCGTCTTTGTCGTCTGCAGGAATGACCTGGTTCAATGTGTTTGCCTCATTTTTGTTGCTTCAAAATACCATTTCTTCGAATGTAGTTTCTTCTTAAAGTTCGTATAAGAAAAAATAGTAACATAATTCAAAATTATTTATGACGGCGACCTGCACATTGTTCTACCGTCAACACACACCAAGAGTTAACTGCTGACTGACTATAGTCAAAGACGACTCCAGCGTCAAAGACATTTTACACAACACACAAGCTTCCACTTGTAATCAGTCTCTTTGCTAGTCTTCGATACATTTACAAATAGTAATCAATATGCTTTCACTCTCATAAATATAAGTAAATTAACATAAGTTAAGGCAAATTATAATAAAAAATTCTGACAAAAAATATAAGAAAACATTTACAATTTGGTATCGATAAATCCGGTAAGAAAAATACCACATCTCCCAGATCCATTACATGGGAGACTGATGACCTCAGATGTTAAGTCCCATAGTGCTCAGAGCCATTTTGAACATCTATGCCCGAGGCAGGATTCGAACCTCCGGCGGGAGGAGCCGCACGATTAGTGACTTGGCGCCTCTAACCGCGCGACCACTCCGCGCGGCTGTGGTTGAGAGCCCCGAGCAGTTGGTAGATAGCGGGCAACCTCCTGATGGGTTTTGGACCCATTATAGCGTCCCCAGTGCCATATTACGAAAAGACAATATTTATAAAGAAGACATTCATAATTTGTAAGAGATTTTTTTTTTCTCATGTAGCCTTAAAATAATAATTCCTCTGTGTATGTTTAGATTGCAAAGAAATAATTTATGACAGAATGATCTAAAGAGACGACAAGATACGCTCATTTGTTAATTTTTTAGTCGACCTTACTTCTTCGCTTGTCTTGAATGTGTCTAGAGGGACATCTTGTGTGTGCTGACGAATGTAAGCATATTTGTATGAGTTAAGCATATAATATACTGATTTAATATTATTGTTCACTTTTAATTTGTAAGAGGTGATCCCGATTTCATGTCCGCCTTCCTTGAATTAACCTGCATTCAAGTAATTTACAGCTCAACAATCGCAGCGGCCGATGCAGCCAACGACGCTATTACGTGGCGATATTAACTTATGAAAAATTAGCGGAAGCGGAAAACTCGCCCGCTATTAGCATAATATTAATTTTTCTCCACAGCCGCACGAAGTTGCAGAAATACTTAGCTTTAAGATTCTTATTTTCAGTAGCATAGCCGAGACCCAGAGCCAGGACTCTGACTACAATACAATGGTTAACGGAGGTAAGAAAATACTCTCGCGCGTGTGTGGGCCGCAATTGTAATTAATAACTAAAGATCTTTTGCTTTAACGTCAACTGACTAGCCGAGGAAATTTATATGAAAAGTTTATTACATTGTTCAACTTAAATATCATTTTTATGAAGGCCCGCCACGTAAGTCGGCAACAATCAAAAAAAAAAATAATAACAATAATAATATATTAAATTACGACGGCCGACGGACGCGAGATTGGCGCCGCAACTTTGGGGCCGATTAAAGAAAATACGAAAGTTACGAAATCTGACTCTATTGTAATGAATGTAATTATGTATGTGTCTAATTGTTGTAAAATATTAATGCTTGTATGAATTCTTTTACATGTACAACAACAAAACCACACCCTGAGGAGATCTGGAGAGGAAAAAGTGTAGAAAAGAAAAAGGATTGCGAGAAAGAAAAATAAGTAAGGTAAGGCCTATTGTGCAAGCATCCTGTGTAGCTCTGTGCGGAATATCGAACCCATGTGCACATGAGATACCTTCGGTGTTTTGTGTGTTTATGTGTTTATTTTTGGAGGGGATAATTATTCGTTTTGTGTATTTATATGTTTATTTTTGGAGGGGATAATTAATCGCGTGTGTATCAGTGTTAAAGATTTGTCAGTGGCTTAAAGTGAATTTAGTAAGGGTAAGATAGGACAACCTAAAGCATCCGTACCAGAAGAACAAAATTCTGTTAATATGGAAAGTGAGGATCATTTGCAATACGTAAACGAATCCCAAGCCACCGCCTCGGATGACATAATTTCCGGAGCGGGGGGCGAGGATCTGTGGACGGTGAATGACGCTCCACAGCAGAATGGGAATAGAGTAACAACTCCACTGCCTGGGCAGGGGGGCCAATCGAGTGCTAGATTAAGCGGGGCACCAGTATGCTCACCGATTGCAGACCCATTTGCAGAATTTCTGCGCAGGTTAGAAGAAAGAGATAGGGAAAGAGATCAGAAACTGGCTCAGATGCTCCATGAGCAAGAGCAACAAAGAGAACTGAAAGAAAGGGAAAAGGAAAGAATGTCAGAACAGAGGGAAAAACAAAGAGACGAAAAACTGGCTCAGATGCTACGTGAGCAAGAGCAGCGCAATGAAGCGAAACTAGATAGGATCCAAAGCGAACTAGCCGAGATGCGGGATGCGTGCAAAGAGATCCCCGATCTTGTGCAAAGCTTAGCCGGAGAGATGCAAAAATTACAGATATCGCAGGCTAGGCTTGAAGACAATGTCCAGACTTTAACCAACCGCGTGGATAATGTGGAGATAGATGCACGGAAAAGTATTGACGCATATTTGGAAGTGCAAGCTCAAAAAGTAGAAAAAGAATTAAATGAATGGCTAGAAGTAAAGGATCGCGAGATATCTGCAAAGATTGAAAGCGACGTAAAAACAGCTGTAGAACAAGCGACTGCGGCCGCGAGTGTAAATATTGACGCCAGCGCTGCCGCACTACATGCCGAATTAACACAGATTAAGTCCCGTGTGACTGCGGAGTTGCCAAATTGGCAACAGGAGGTCGCGCGGAGACTGTCTGCGTTGGAAAGCAATGTAAACAGTGGCGGACAGATCATGAATCCGACTCCGCGTACTGATTACTGTAATAACGCTGACGGTATGCAGGGTGCGAGTGCGCAACCGCAACCTAATGCGAATTATGAGCACGAACAACATGCGATACCGTGCAGCGCACATCACGAAGTAATGAATGTCCCAGAATGTAGCAATCAGATATGCAAAAAAGAGGACAATGTAATAAAACACAGGACATTCCAACCTTTCAATAGCGAAAAACGAAATGTCCACCCTGTTGTATTTATTAAGAGCTTTAGGAATGTGTTTCCCAGGACATGGACGGAAAGACAAAGAATACAGTTCGTGGTCTCCTTTATTCAAGGTGACGCGGCACTGTGGGTCACCGACGTGTCCGAAAAATGTCTAACGATGCAACAGTTTGAAGGTGCATTCTTGCAAAAATTCTGGTCCGATAGCGTCCAAGAAAGACTACGAAAGGAGTTGTACAGTCCAGAAATGTACAATCCTAAGATGGGAACGTTACGCAAATATTTCGAAAAGTATATAAACAAAACCAGGTACTGGGACGAGCCAATGTCCGATCGTGACATAATCAGATTAATAAAAATGAAGTTGCCCAGTGAAATTAAAAGATATTTCATCAATGTGCCGGAATACGATATAGAACAATTCATGGAAATAGTGGATTCTGTTGACCTATTGATCGAAGATATGAAAACCGAAAACAAGTGGAACCATGCAGGCTATAATCAACACAAAGCCGATTACAATAGCAGCCACAGTAATGGTAGTAACTTAGTACCAAACGGTAACGGGAATAGGCAAGAGCACCGGCAACAGAATCAAGGCACAAACAATGGCAATGGTTATAACGGCAACGGTTATAATCGTGAAAATCGAAAGAGACATCATGATGGACGCAGGAGTAATGGATATAATGGTAACGACAATCCGCAATGGAGGAACAACAGAAACCAGTGGCGTGGTCGTAACGAACCGACACCACAGTGGCAACAAAACACAGCGCCACAATGGAACGCCAACCCAGGTCCATCACAGAACATGTCAGGAAGTTACAACCGACCACCACAAAACCAGAGCCATACACAATATCAAAATACACCATCGGGGAGGCAGGGCGGCCAACCCAACAGTAGCAACAACGACAACCAGAACCACAATGTGAGGTTAGTGGAAGTGACAGACAACTGTCAACCCACTAATGCTCATCCGTTAAACTAAAGACAGCCACAATACGCTCTCCGTTGTTGGCTGCAGGATGGTGTAGTGAGGGCACATTCACGGATGACAGCCATAAACTTTGTATGCTGAGATACAATGAAGGAACAAAAATAGAAAAGGAACTTGTAGACATACCGCAGACATGTAACCGAACCGACAAAAGTGTTGTTCAGGCTATATTGCAAGCAGATATGTATGGAGCACCAATACAGATAATAGTCGATACCGGTGCGTCAACCAATGTCATGAGTGCAAATTTTTACAAGTACTTGAGTCAAAATAATAGAATACCAGTATTGCCAGTGAAGAATTGACGTGTAACAGGTGCAATAGGTGCACAATCTCATATCATAAAGCACCAGCTGCAAGTCGAGTTTACGGTAGGAAATGAAGCAATGAAAAGCTCGTTCCTAGTAGTTAAGGGATTAGGTGTTGCTTGCATCCTGGGGATGGAATTTTTACGCCAGAGGGACGCAAAAATCGACCTCTTGTGCGGGGAAGTAAGCCTTATGAATGAGGATAGACGTGTAATTTTGCCGTTGTTGAGGACACGGGAAGTGCACGGTAAATATTGCCGGAGCTTTCAAACGAGATTCGAAGGAATACAGGTAATGAATTTATATTCTGACTTAAGTACAAGACAAGCACGTTATAAGGAGTTTATTACTGAAGACAGAGAGGAAAAAAGGAAACTGATAGCCATGAAAGTTAGGGAGTCAGAACATTTGACTGAAGCACAACAAAACGAATTGACTCAGCTACTTACAGATTATGAGAATGTGTTTTCGGAAAAACCCGGTGTTATCGAGGGCTACACCTATAACATCGAAGTGGTACCTCACGATACTTTCTGTCACGCAAACTACACCATCCCGTGGTCGAATAAGGAGGCAATTACGAAGTAAACAAGAAAAATACTTATAAAGACTTAAAGAAGTTCGCTCAGTAGAGCAACGTTTACATTTGTGTGTAGTAGGTTAAGTTTATAGTGTATTTTTTCTGTGTGTAAATGTTCCGATTTTAGTGTAATATTTAAAGACAATGAGGCACACGAGATTAGTGCGATTCAATTTTGTAGATGTTAAGGAATAATAGTACTTTTAAGCAATTGCATTTTGAAGAAAAAAAAAATGAACGTAGGTCTAAGAATATGTTAAAAATTTCATGTTGAAAAATGCTTTAAAAATATTTAAAAAAAATCAATAACATGTAATGATGATAGAATTTTTCATTAGTGTGTCATGAATATTTTTGAACAGTAGTAGTAACGCAACTTATGAAATTTAATATTATAGTGTATATGTTGTTCTATGTATTTATGTCTATACCGATCTTGAAATATGCTCAATCATAATTTACTAAACAACATGAGTGCAGGGTGTACATCACCCAAGGTACCTCATGTGTTGTGGACAAGGTACAAAGCAAATCAGTAAACGCGACTACCGCTAAGCACTGTTAAAATAAATTGCCATCTGCTAAGGCAGAGATTTACACGAATCAAACACTAATCTAGGAACTTGCACGCTAGGCCTAGATTATAAAATGTGTACAGTAATGCGAGAGGCAAAGTTTTGTAAAGTCGAGCCTGGCTCTGGAGGGCAAGTACGCAATGAGTGGGCAGACATGACATGGGGACTTACCTCAGATGAGACGGAAATACAATTGTATAGTCAAAAAATCTGAAGGCAAGTACGACTCTAAGTGGAAAAGGAAAAGAGACAAGTACTGCGAGAGACTGGTAAAATCCAGCACAAGCCAAAATCCAGTTCAGACTGAATGAAATACATTAGTGTTTGTGAACTAATCGAAACAGTTACTTTAAACAGTGTGAAATACTGTGAAGGTGAAACTGTGATATGGACAGTGAAGTGCTAGTATTGAACGTTCAACAGCGTTGAGGACGCCAAACGCCAATATTACGCACGAAAAACTGTGAATTTGCTTATAAATGTGAACTGTTAACGTGAAGTGAACCCACAGTCAATATTTTTGGGACAGACTGTAGTTTCAGTGAGCACAATAATGCGAGATTGGAATGCGATGCGTGGACTGTTGCAAAACAGCGACCGCAGAAACGGCGAATGTTTGTGCTAAGCTCGTATTGGGACACTCACCAGTGCCTGCGAGTGCGGCGAAAACATAAATAATTTTATTAAGACAAAAACTGAGGTGTAATGGAAACAGTGGCGCATCAAAACTTCATTCACGGGAGAAGATCCATGTCATGTATTCTGCAAGACAATGCTAGCTTGACACTCGGAAACTGGCGAAAACTTAACAACAACTGCCGCACTAATAAATTCTTCTTTCCCACTAGCGTAACCATCTGCAGCGGGAAACAAATATTACGTTGGTTGTGTGTATGTTTCATGTACTACGTCGGAGATGCGTAGCAGAACTGACTCCTGCCAACAAGAGCGGGGGGCGAATATCATCCCACTCCGCCACGCCTGGCCGAGACAGCAGCGCATCGCCAACGGTGCAGCCGATCAGCTGATTCTGACGTTCCGCGACGGCGAGACACACGCTGGCGTCGAGCGGGCGTTGACCTCTCCGCAGCCGCCGCGAACGCCGAGCACCGAACACACCAACCGACGCCGTCGCGAGCCAAACGTCGCGGCGTAGATCATCAACGACACCGCAATCAATTGTTATAATGACCTCATTTTTTGCATAGTGCAACAAAAATATTTGTATGCACATCCTGTACTCCAATGACATTCCAGAAACAATTAAGTGAAAGTGACCAAAGCAGTTAGTCTGTCGCTCCGCCGAGGTTTTCCCCAGGTTTCCCTACGGCCGCGCCAAATGGGGAGCGAACAGTTGACACCCCTGGGACTTCAAATATTCCGGACTAACTCGTGGTATACCTTGAACCTCATCTGTATTACACTTTGTGTGCAACACACCTCAGTAATTACAACATACGATGTGACATATATAGACTATGAAAGAAAACTCTGCGTGTGGACACTGTGGACATGAAAGTGGAAATATTTATGTCAAAAAACACGAACATTTTTTATGACATAAACATTTCGGGGGGCAATATAGCGTCCCCAGTGCCATATTACGAAAAGACAATATTTATAAAGAAGACATTCATAATTTGTAAGAGATTTTTTTTTCTCATGTAGCCTTAAAATAATAATTCCTCTGTGTATGTTTAGATTGCAAAGAAATAATTTATGACAGAATGATCTAAAGAGACGACAAGATACGCTCATTTGTTAATTTTTTAGTCGACCTTACTTCTTCGCTTGTCTTGAATGTGTCTAGAGGGACATCTTGTGTGTGCTGACGAATGTAAGCATATTTGTATGAGTTAAGCATATAATATACTGATTTAATATTATTGTTCACTTTTAATTTGTAAGAGGTGATCCCGATTTCATGTCCGCCTTCCTTGAATTAAACTGCATTCAAGTAATTTACAGCTCAACAATCGCAGCGGCCGATGCAGCCAACGACGCTATTACGTGGCGATATTAACTTATGAAAAATTAGCGGAAGCGGAAAACTCGCCCGCTATTAGCATAATATTAATTTTTCTCCACAGCCGCACGAAGTTGCAGAAATACTTAGCTTTAAGATTCTTATTTTCAGTAGCATAGCCGAGACCCAGAGCCAGGACTCTGACTACAATACAATGGTTAACGGAGGTAAGAAAATACTCTCGCGCGTGTGTGGGCCGCAATTGTAATTAATAACTAAAGATCTTTTGCTTTAACGTCAACTGACTAGCCGAGGAAATTTATATGAAAAGTTTATTACATTGTTCAACTTAAATATCATTTTTATGAAGGCCCGCCACGTAAGTCGGCAACAATCAAAAAAAATAATAATAACAATAATAATATATTAAATTACGACGGCCGACGGACGCGAGACCATCTTCCGTCCATTGACCTGGACCTCAGAGCTGCGTGCTGCCACAAGTCGACGCAGGGTGTCGGTGAGGCTGGAAGTAAATCCCATATGGTCCATCACCTAAAGTATGAAGTTATGGTGTTTTGTATCCCGCCTGGAAGGCGGCGCGTAGGTCTGCTCCGGTAAACTGAAAGGTTGGCCGAATGTAGGAAGTGAGTAGGAGCAGGAAAAGGTAAAACACGACGGTACTGCTTGTCAAATTATAGATGTTTACTATAGGCAAAAACAAGTTGATAAACCGTTACATAACTTTGCAATCAGGTGCGAACTGTCCCCGCCGTCTGCTCTTGATGAAATGGGCTGAATCTGCAGCGGCGCTGGTAGACCTCAACAGCGCCTGCTACAGGGCGCTGTCGTCGGTGTCTGTCGTAGTGTCAACTTAACTTACACTTAGGCCGTGGCATCGTTGGTATCGATACCACATGGTGTGCTCTGTTGAAGGCCCGATTGATATCGATTGAGGCGATGGCCGCTCTTAGGCGCTTTGCCGAGGCGATCGCTATGGAGTCCCTGCAGTCGGCGGTGCCCATTTTTATGTTGGCGTCTCCGGCACACGACGTCTGTTCTGGGGCGAGAATCGTTAACAAAGTCTTCTTAATACCGCCTGCTAAAAGCCTGGCAAAGATTTTGTAGACCACATTCAACATTGTAAGTAGCCAATAGTCATTGACCGATTGCCCTCCTTCTGGCTTGTGTACTGGTGCGAGAAGTCCTTCTACGAAGGAATGCGGTATGGAGCAGACTGGGGATAGTCGTTCTAAGGACACTGTAACCCAGTGGGGCATCATGACGTCACGGAAGGTCCGGTGAAACTCGACCAGTAATCCATTGAACTCTGGAGACTTGTTGACTGCAACTTAGTCCAAGGCGTCGGTCACCTCGGCAGACGAAACTTCCTCCAGTAATGCCGTGGCCATTGCCCTGTCAATAGAGCATGTCACCTGTTTTAATGCTTCCGCAGTGACCTGGTGGTCTACAGTTCTTTCCTAGTGAAGATGACGAGAATGCTCCTCCATGGTTTTACTATGGTCGTTTGGGTCGTACAGGAGCGTCCTTCTTGCATCATAAGCCGAGTGATTAACTGCTGGTGATATGTGGTGCATGGTGGGGACCTCCCCTGCCGCTGGGTCGTGTCATCGCGAGCGAATTATGGCGTCTTCTGGGCGGCGCTTCGTGAACAACAGCATGTGAGCTTTGACACCGTGTCATTCTCGTTGCCTGAGCGGTGATGGAGACAGAGCATCGAGGTCCCTGAGCGCCGCATGGTAAAAGTCCAGGGCCTGCCGGTGTCACGCAGCCGTGTCCTCACCGAACTGCGTGAGTGTCCTACAGACTGCTTATTCTGTGCAGAGGAGCCACCACGCCAAAGTCGATTGGTCCCGAGATTTACGACTTTCACAGCTGGCCCACACTGCGGCCACTTGCAGACGGCAGTTCGAGTCCTGGAGGTGTGTTACACTCACCTTCCAAAGGCTATTACTGCGCCAGACGGTTGAGTGTTGAAATGCATCGTGCAGATGTAGCCACTATGATCACAAAAGGCCAGAGGTTATCGTTCGGCGGCCACCACTCCCTGTTCAAGACTTTCTTGATGCAATAATTTAGCAACAGCCGTATGTATTGTAGAAATTTGATTTATGAACTTGTTATGTGCTACCAGTTTCGGCATTACGGTGATGCAATCTTCAGGCGCCTGTACAATGAGTAGAATAAATCTACTATTATAAGAAATATAGAACATACGTTAACAGAAAGCAGATGGCAGTTATAAGAGTCGAGGGACATGAAAGGGAAGCAGTGGTTGGGAAGGGAGTGAGACAGGGTTGTAGCCTCTCATCGATGCTATTCAATCTGCATATTGAGCAAGCAGTGAAAGAAACAAAAGAAAAGTTCGGAGTAGGTATTAACATCCATGGAGAAGAAATAAAAACTTTGAGGTTCGCCGATGACATTGTAATTCTGTCAGAAACAGCAAAGGACTTGGAAGAGCAGTTGAACGGAATGGACAGTGTCTTGAAAGGAGGGTATAAGATGAACGTCAACTAAAGCAAAACGAGGATAATGGAATGTAGTCGAATTAAGTTGGGTGATGTTGAGGGAATTAGATTAGGAAATGAGACACTTAAAGTAGTAAATGAGTTTTGCTATTTGGGGAGCAAAATAACTGATGATGGTTGAAGTAGAGAGGATATAAAATGTAGACTGGCAATGGCAAGGAAAGCGTTTCTGAAGAAGATAAATTTGTTAACATCGAGTATTGATTTAAGTGTTAGGAAGTCGTTTCTGAAAGTATTTGTGTGGAGTGTAGCCATGTATGGAAGTGAAACGTGGACGATAAATAGTTTAGACAAAAAGAGAATAGAAGCTTTCGAAATGTGGTACTACAGAAGAATGCTGAAGATTAAATGGGTAGCTCAGATAACTAATGTGGAGGTATTGAATAGAATTAGGGAGAAGAGGAGTTTGTGGCACAACTTGACTAGAAGAAGGGATTCGTTGGTAGGACATGTTCTGAGGCATCAAGGGATCACCAATTTAGGACTGGAGGGCAGCGTGTATGGTAAAAATCGTAGAGGGAGACCAAGAGATGAATACACTAAGCAGATTCAGAATGATGTAGGCTGCAGTAGGCATTGGGAGATGAAGAAGCTTGCACAGGATAGAGTAGCATGGAGAGCTGCATCAAACCAGTCTCAGGACTGAAGACCACAACAACAACAACGTTAACAATTGACAGGTATCATATTAACTATGTAAGTGGCTGAAAATATATATTGTGTATCCTTAAAACTATATGTAACATTAGGGCAAATATGCTTCTGCCTGTATCATGCTGTTGTTAATAGTTTTCACTGTTGTACTCGAATATAGCATGATAGATGAACGTATGTATACGCTATTATTCATAAATCCGTAACACACAGTTGTAATAGGCCATGCAACACAACAATCAAATGTACTGCATATAATGATATGTCCAGTGGAAGAATATTTTTTAATGATTAACTAATATAAAAAGAACAATTAAATAATTTAAAATACAAGAAAATATGACATAACCATGTCAGAATACATAAGTTACGTATGTGTAGCCTAGGTCGTATTATGTGTGGTACGACAAACAGCTGCCGCAATATTAACGATAAAAAGCATAAAAGAGTATGTCTTAAAACCCAATTACATTCACGAATTAAACCAATGCAATCGTACTACAAAAATCATCAAACACCTGGTCACTGGAGGCACTTCATTAGAACCCGTATGTAAGATCACCCCGCACTGTGCTGAGTGGATTAAAGCAACGACAGCAGCTGCCTCATATAGTCATAGTTACAAAGTCCCTGTGTAATACGTTGTGACACATACATGCGATCGAGTCGCCTCGCCGAATGGCTGGTAAGATGGGTGTGTCCAGAACTGTCACGTCAGTATGGCCAGGAAACCTGTACATCGCACTGTTCGATCAGCCGGCCAAATGGGTACCAAAATGAGGCCTTGTCAAACCCAGTGAGATGCTGATTAAACTGTCTCAAATGAGTCCATGGCATCTACGTGCCCTTCACAGTGATCACTCAATATGCAATGCTGTTCAGGCCTATTAAACTTTCAAGTCGTATAAAGTGTCAAAAGCTGAATACCCACAGTCTGCAGCACAGAATGGTGCAAGACGTGCAGGAGGTCACTGAGGTTCTGCAAGGAACCGACAGCGATATGGAGCCATACTGACTCCGTGCTGTGCTGTTTTTCTCGGTGCAGAATCCATATCACGAATAGTCCGCTCGAGCTTGTGCCACAGATTATCAATTGCGTTGAGATATAGGGAGTTTGGTGGCGTGGAAGTACGGTAACATAATCCTGGTGGTCTTCGAATCATACACGTAGATTGCGAGCTGTGTGACAAGTTGCATTTTCCTGTTGGTAGATGCCATCATGCAGAGAATAAACAAACTGTACATAGTGTTGGATGTGTTTCCCAAGGATAGATGCGTACTTATGTTGATCCATTCTGTTTTCCAGAATGACGAGATCGTCCAGGGAGTGCCAAGAAAACATTCCCTGTACCATAATGCTCCCTCCTCCAATGTGGACCGTTCAGACGATTGGTGCAAGTTATCTGACTTCATACGTTTCACGTTGTTCACTTACCCAAAGGGGCATAAAATATGATTCATCTCAAACTGCCACCTGTCACGTTCAGTTGCGATACTGGTGCACAAATTCCGACCTTCGTTATCGATGAACAACAGTCAGCATGGCTCCATGAACAAGGTGCCTGCTGCAGAGCCCCGTTCACAGCAACGTCCACTGAATCGCCCCAGTGCAGACACTGTTGGGAGCCCCCCGATTCATGCGGGCGATCATTGGTTCTACAGTTGCGCCTCTACACGGCAGCCGTCTTTCAGCCCTGTCACGCATGGCCAATGGTGCTCTACACTTGGCTCGACACAGGTTTAGGATAGCGCGATTTTTCCGTACACTATATAATTTAACCACTCTAGCACACGAACAGTTATCAAACTTAGCGGTTTAGGAAATGTTTCCACCATTGGGCCAAGAGAAAACGCTCATGAAGTTTTGGGCATGAGGTAAATTGCTTCGTTTCCACATTACGATAACGACTGCACTGTTTTCCGCGTCCGTCGCTCTATATGCCCTCCATTTCTGGTGCTCCTACCCGCCGTCTGTTAGGGGCTATTGCACGGTAACATTGAGCATAGGCTGTGGTCACATTAATGTGACTGGACTACGTGAAAACCGTACCAGGGCTGCCAACAACACTAAAAATGAACAATACTAATTCGCTCTGATGCCCGTTCTATCAGTCGCAGAGAAATGAAACTCTGATCGTTCAAGTACCCTCCGATGACGTGTTAAAGTTACTTTGACTTCCGGCGATGATTTTTGGTGCTTCACTTTTTTGTGAGACACTGTATACTAACGTTCTTTGCAAGCACAGATCAGTTTGGAGAAAAAAGGAGATACTGTGCAGTGGATTTCAGCGAAGTCATAAAGATTGCTTCACAAAATCCCGAAGATAAAACGATCAGATATACAAATGCCCGTAACAGAAAAACGTGGTGTCGAAGCCATAAAACCTGTACCATACAGCATTCGAAGAGCGTCGTTTGGTCGGATGAGTCTTGCTTGAGTTCCAACATCTGGCCGAGTTAACGCACCAAGAGAGTGAAATGGTGGAGTTGGTGGAGTTCAGTGGTCATATGGGCGACCACACCGCAGTATTCCATTGGTCCTATAGTTACTCGGCATGGTCACATTACTCTCAAGGATATTTTGGATGATCACATCCATCTCATGCTACAAAATGAGTTCCCCCATGGTGATATTCTGTTCCACGATGACTGGACCCCTGTTCACACATCTAGCATCGTCCAAGACTGGATACGTGTGCGCGAGGATGAATCGTCCGATCTTCCCTGGCCACCATAGTCAAGATGCAAAAGTTATTGAGTCTTTGTGATCTACTTGGGAGACAAAGTTGCGTGATCTCTACCTTCCCCTAACTCTGTTAACTGAACTTGTCACTATTTTGCAGAAATAATTGCACAAGATTCCCTTTAAATCTATACAGGTCCTGTATTTATCCATTCCGAGAAGACTGAAAGTTGATTTGAATCCCAACGATTTTCCAAAACCGTATTAGGCGTGGTGGGGTGTTGTTTTTGTGGTCTTTCCGTAATTTTGTCCACTTCCGGTAGCTCTGTCGCTACGGTTGATGATAGATGTCAGATTTCAGAACATAAAGACTCTTTCTAATCGTTTGTAAAAGTATAAAAAGGATTCGGCATTGTTAACTGGGCCAACATGTTCCTCGGGCGTGCAATGGCAGTAATCCTACTTTTTCATCTGATGTTTCGGCCTTATACCATATTCCCATCTTCTGAGTGAAGCAACGATCTGAACTTCAAACCCCCCTCCCCCTCCTCAAATACCTTATTTTATGTAACAGAAGCACCACGGGACAATGCCTGTCAGATGTCTTACTTGACTTACGGCAGATGTAGGGCGAAACTGCGAAAAAATTTGAATGTTATTTATTGTGTAATTTGAATGCTTCAGAAACACATCGGAAAGTTTCATAATTGAGTTCTGGTTACAAATATGTTTTAAAAAAGTTTGTTTTGGGCCTCTTGATTTGCCACGCCCCCTCTTTCTATGCTGTGACCCGTACCTTCTCTACGCTAAAAGTTTTATGTGCATTAATTTTTCGTCCACACAATTGAAACGAACTGCAGATGAGTCTAGAAGACTGTGAGAAAGATTATCTTCGGGTTTTTGTTTTTTTTGTTTTTTTTTTTTTTTTTTACAATGTCTTTTTCTGGGAAAAGGCTATTTCACCCTCACGTGTCTAATTCACGATATAATCGTACAGACTGTCAACATATCTCCGTAAGGTCGTGTTCTGCACGGAAGATGGCGTTTCGGTCAACGGAAAACCACGCGAATGATGATGGCAGGGCACATATCAAGTGGCGTAGTGTTTGCTGGGTAGTCCCACATCCACAGTTTCTGTGTACACAGTCACAGACAGCTCAGTAAGGCACAGAGACGACGCCTACCAGACACTCTGCAGTGGAGGGCCGTAGGAAGAATGGAAGCAGGACAGTCGTAAACTCAAGTGACCCGATGGCTTAACGTGAGCCATTCTCGGATGTGTCGACAGTTTATAGAGACTGAAACCGTGTCACGAAGATCAGGGCAGGTCCAATCAAGTGTGACATCACAAAGAGAGGACCGTTACGTGGCTGTAAGCGCACGACGGCACCGCCTTAGTACTGCGCAGCAACTGTCTTCTGACCTCTCAGCACCCACTGTAAGTGTTGAAAGAGGCAAACAGTTAGAGAAGGCTTCGACAGAATGGCCTTTATTGTCGGAGACCTGCTGTAGTGTGCCACCTGGACAGTCGAACAGTGGCCCAATGTCCTTTTCAGAAATGAGTCCCGATTTGGTCTAAAGTGTAGTTCTCGAAGGATTCGGTTCTGAAGGGAATGTGGAACATGATTTCGAGACCCGAACATTGTGGAAAGAGACCCATATCGAGGAGGATCGGTAATCGTGTGGGCAGTGATTATGCTGATTACTCGAACATCTCATTGTACGGGTGAATCGGAATGATTTAGCTGCTGACAGGGATCGTGATGAGGTCCTGGTGACCACTGTACGGTTGTTGCGAGTTGATGTGCGCTCAGAATTCGTACTGATGGACGGTAATGCTCGGCCTCGTAGAGCACAAAATGTCTGCAGGCATGGCGTGGGCTGCTCGCTCTCCTGATCTGAATCCCATAGAGCATGTCTGGGATGCAATAGGGAGACGTGTCAGCATCCCTCAACCACTCTCCAAGACTTGCGAGCAACTCCGCAGGAAGAACGGGAGTTACTGCCTCAACATGATATTGATGACTTTATTTACAGCTCGCTCCTTCGTTGTAAGGGATGTATTGCTGCCACGTATGGTCACACCCCATACAGAGCACATTAACCAGTTGTCAGAATGTGTGTGCAAATCTGTTAAGTTAGAAAAAACGAGGAATATTTTATGCAGCTGTAATGCATATTGCAGCTGCTTACATTCACTATTGTTTACGTAGTTTTTACTTTTCTATCACATGTTTATATTGCTTCGTGGCAAACTAAAGGCAACCTTGCAAAATTGCCGTTTGTCTCTTTAATTTTGGATACCAGTGTACGTGAAAGCATTGTCAAAAAAGAGTATTTGTGTTCTCAGTTGCTGTGAATAGATCTGCATATGATGCCTGTCCATTGTTCAATAGCAAAAATGTAGGTAATACTAAATGACTGCAGAGACTACGCTTCCATCCAGGTGCATCCACACTGAAGGCACTCAGAACCATCGATGAAGCGTGACTGGACAATGCTCAGACAACAGAAAGAACCGTACAAAAGTTGGCTAGGCAAAGGAGACGGCGGGAGAGATTACTCCAGGAAGAGGAGGAATAGAATAAAGATTATGGGTATGGATAGCATTAGTCACTAGAGGTATAGTAATACTGTCAACAACTGAGATAAAAACTTTAAATGCGAAGTGCCATAAACTAACTTTTTTAACTATAATCTACCTTTTCTCAGGAATTATAAAAGCTAACATCCTGAAATTCGGCAGTGTTATTAAGAATTAATTACTGAATAAGCCTGTGCAGCACTTCCCCGTTATCTTTGCTCTGAGAAAAATTCTCCTTTAAAATTCGAGAAAAATAGAGCACTCCCGGGTAACACCAAACTCAAAAATTAATTTCAAAGTAACTATGTCCTTAAAAAAAACCTGTTCCACGCGTTTTATTGGCCTCTTACGCGGATGTAAACTGAAATTCTAGTTTTATTGCTTGATTAGTTTACGAGAAACGGTACCTTAGAGAAACAACTGCAATTAAAAATACAAATCCTTACAAAACGTATCTCGATGTGTATTTTCGGACAAAACTTGCACAGAATATCAAGCATTATGTTGTACAAAACAGTCTCAAGTTTTGCTATTTTAGCTGTAATATTTCTGGGGACATACATGTTTAAATACTATAACACATTTTGCCCCACGCCTGTCCATACTGGTGGTTGAGAAATTGGTGGTTATGAATGATTGTTTCTGCGACTGTTGTATGTAATCTGTTATATGTCAAATTTTCAGCTCCATTCCTTTAAACCCGGAGAATCCACCACAGCGCATGCGGGCATAAATTCAAACTGCCAGAGACGTTGTTCGGCTGCAAAAAATTATGCATAAATTAAATCTGTGGTTACACTTTCGACCATACAGGATCTCAGTGTAACTTCAGGAGCTACACCGTACTGACCTCGTTGCGAGTTTATTAAATTGTTGAATCCGGGGCTTTCTTCAAGAAAGTCCTCAGAAAAATAGATGTAGACTGTACTGAACGACAAAGGAAAAGAACTTCTCGAACTAAGAAGGACGTAAGGCTGGGTGCAATCTTTCACATCTACTGTTCGTCCTTTACAAGAATAAAATAAATGAATGGTTCAGAAGTGAGGTAAAAATTAAGAGTGAACGGTTATGAATAACGGGATACATTTTTGACGTTCCTGTTCTGGGTGAAAGTGAAGAGGAGTTACAAGGTATATTAAACGGAATGAGCTATTTGGTAGTGGACTGAGAAGAAATTAAGGTACAGCAGAAAAGACGTTTTATGGCAAAGTAAGGACAAGAATGATTTCTTCCAAATGGTCTAAAAGTATCTTCAACATGTAACTTCCTGGCAGATTAAAACTGCGTGCCGGATAGATACTCGAACTCGGGACCTTTGCCTCGCAGACAAGTGCTCTACCAGCTGAGCTACCCACGACGACTGACCCCTACCCCCCCCCCCCCCCCCCCCTCCTCACAGCTCTACTTCCGCCAGTACCTTGTCTACGCTCATTTCCATTTTTTTCCTAACTTCCAATCTTCACAGCGCACACTCCGCTGAGGCAAGCCATGTCTCCGTAATATCCTTTCTTCCAGGAGTGCTAGTTCTGCAAGGTTTCCAGGAAAGCTTCTGTGAAGTTTGGAAGGTAGGAGACAAGGTACTGGTGGAAGTAGAGCTGTCAGGACTGGAAGTGAGTCGAGCGTGGGTAGCTGAGATGGTAGAGCACTTGCCCGCGAAAGACGAAGGTCCCGAGTTCGAGTCTCAGTCTGGAACACAGTTTTAATATGCCAGGAAGTTTCACATCAGCGCACACACTGGTGCTGAGTGAAAATTTCATTCTGGATATACCTTCATCATCATTGGCTCTACACCGAATGCGAAAGTACCATTGTACACAGGTGCCAAGAAAGGAGACGACGAAATTGGTGCAAAACCGAGATATGTTGAAGAAAACTGTTGCGACGTTTCAAACTCTCTATGGAGAAAATTAAATCACTAGTTCAAAAATGTTCAAATGTGTGTGAAATCTTATGGGACTTAACTGCTAAGGTCATCAATCCCTAAGCTTATCCACTACTTAACCTAAATTATCCTAAGGACAAACACACACGCCCATGCCCGAGGGAGGACTCGAACAGCCGCCAGGACCAGCCGCACAGTCAATGACTGCAGCGCCTGAGACCGCTCGGCTAATCCCGCGCGACCAAATCACTAGTGCCAAGTGGTCTGCCTAACGCTGTATTTACGAAAAACATGTGGATTGAACAAGAAAAGAAAAAGTAAAAACAACCGTCATAATGGTTGTAAGCATGTTGTGGTCCCTAGATGTACGACTGACGAAATACACTGACAGAAAAAAAAATCGGCGCACCAAGAAGGAGTTGTGCAACATAATGTAAAGTTGGTAGGCGCGTTTCTGGAGGTGAAAAATAATTATTCAAATTTCGCGCCAGTTGCACTAGAGTGGCACTAGTAATGCCACTACGAAGATGTAAATCAGGCTTGATTTAAATATACGCTCTGACGTTCGTGAGCGCCAGTTGTGTTTGACACGACATGGTGAGTTGATGTTAAATGCTTTTAATTTGACAAGAACGCCATTATGAACACCTGACTAAGTTAGAACGAGGTCGTGTAATAGCGCTATAAGAAGCTGCGTGTTTCTTCTGTGAACTTGCAGACACACTTGGCAGGAATGAGGCAACTGCACATGATTACTGGCAGCGGCGCTCACGAGAATGTACGGGCGCAAGAAGTCTGGGCTCTGGACGGTCGCGTGACACTACAGACAGTGAGGATCATCGTAAACGGCATATGGCTCCGGCTCATCGTACTGCATCTGCAGCTGTAATTTGAGCAGCAAAAAAAAAATGGTTCAAATGGCTCTGAGCACTATGGAACTTAACTTCTGAGGTCATCAGTCCCCTAGAACTCAGAACTACTTAAACCTAACTAACCTAAGGACATCACACACATCCATGCCCGAGGCAGGATTCGAACCTGCGACCGTAGCGGTCACGCGGTTCCAAACTGAAGCGCTTAGAACCGAATTTGAGCAGCACTTCGCACCACAACGACACAACGACGAGTTACAGATCGGTTACTTCAAGGACGGCTCCCAACCAGACGCCCTGTAGCGTGCATTCCACTGACCACAAATCACAGCCATTTGCGACTTCAGCGACATCAAGCGAGAGCTCAGTGGATGGCAGGGTGGAGGTCTGTTCCCTGTTCTGATGAAAGTTGGTTCTCCCTCGATTCCCGCGGTGACCGTGTACAGGCTAGAGGAAGGCAGCTGAGGGGCAGCAACCAACCTGTTTGTGTCCTAAAGGCATTGGACTTACAACTGGAGTTATGGTCTGGGTTGGGATTCCATATGACAGCAGAATCACTATCGAGGCTACCCTACGCACCTTCCTGTAAACTTGTACGTCAATCTGGTGAATCGACCAGTTGTGGTGCCATTCACGAAGAGCATTCCAGGGAATTATTCCAATCCATATGTGGCATTCAGCAAACCAGTGCTTAACATTATTGGTTAACAGTCTTGGTTGCAATTTTAGTTTTTTTAGTTTTCAACTACGCGTTTCGCCTTATTTATGCATCTTCAGGTTGATCTACATAGAAAACAGAGAACAAATACATCTATTTACGAATCACGATCGCGTTGCGCAGACTTCGATAACCTAAAAGCATGTATAAACAGATCAAATACTGAAAGAGCATATACCTTTGGTATTTCTTAGGACGATCCTGTAGACAGTGTAGCGGAAGGGCATCGTCGAATACATCAGGCCAACATCGCCTTCGTCAAACTCAGTAAAAACTAGAAATATAAAACAGTAAAAGCAGATAAGAAAATTCACCAGTGATCGGACACTCAGAAATGTAATCATACTGCCGAAGCCTTATGATAAGGCCTTACCTTTTCTAGATGGAAGCGAGTGACTCCAAGATCTGCATAACGCGTTCGTCTTCACAGGAGCGAGTAGCAGAATAAGATGGGACTCAGGTAGTAAGCACAATGCACCACAGAGTCGCGTTCTAGTACTGACACCTAATACTGAATCACCTCAATAGCTGGTGCTGCCACGCAGCTGCTGGTAAAAATGAGAGATCGTAAACTAGATATACATACCCACTAAAACTTCATAAATGTAATGCAAATAAAACAGTAATAAGATGAAATTACTAGGGGCAAGACCTGTGCAATAATTTATCCTAAAATTTTGACGAAGTAAAACACAAATGAAGGCGGTAAATTTAAAATGAGAAAACAGGGTGTATAATACAACACATAGATGCAGTACATATACAGATTTTACGTATCATATACCACTAAAACGAGAACATTAAAAACACAGGAACGTCATTTTCAGATGAAGAGGCCCCCATGTAACACTCAATACTGCGTCATTTGGAGCTAGAAGTTCTACCTAACAAGAAAACTCTTTTTTTAATATAAAATATAAGATTATTATGCTTCGGCAATATGATTGCATTTCTGAGTGTCCGATCACTGGTGAATTTTCTTATCTGCTTTTACTATTTTATGTTTCTAGTTTTTACTGAGTTTGACGAAGGCGATGCTCGTCTGATGTATTCGACGACGCCCTTTGGCTACACTGCCTAAAGGGTCGTTCTAAGAAATACCAAATTAAGGGATTTGCTCTTTCAGTATTTGATCTGTTTATACATACTTTTAGGTTATCGAAGTCTGCACAATGCGATCGCGATTCTGAGAAGGGTTAGGTTAGGTTAGCTTAATATTTGTTCTCTGTTTCCTATGTAGATCAACCTGAATACGCCTAAATAAGGCGAAACGCGTAGTTGAAAAATAAAAAATTAAAATGGCAACTAAGACTGGTTTTAACCAATAGCACTCCAGGGGGTGATTTCCAACAGGATATTCTCGCCCACATACCGCTGTTGTAACAGAACATGCTCTAAAGAGTGTTGATATGTTGCTTTGGAGCAGGCTGTGGTGGCCGAGTGGGTCTAGGCGCTTCAGTCCGGAACCACGCGTCTGCTACGGTCGCAGGTTCGTATCCGGCCTCGGGCATGGATGTGTGTAATGTCCTTAGGTTAGGTTTAAGTAGTTCTCAGATGATGAGTCCCATAGTCCTGAGTGCCATTTGAATCAATTGTTGCATTGGCCTGCTCGATCACCAGATCTGTCTCCAATCGAGTACTTATGTGACATCATCGGACGAGAACTCCGGCGTCATACACTGCCAACATTAACCGTCTCTGTATTGACCAGCCAAGAGAAACAGCCACGGAACTCTATCCTACAAACTGACATTCGGCACCTGCGCAATACAATGCGTGCAGATTTGCATGCTTGCATTCAACATTCTGGTGGTTACATTGGTTACTAACGTACCAGCATTTCACAATTGCAATTGCTTCCCTCGTGCTTATGCTAATCTGTAATCTTGCAATGTTAATCACTTACATATGTCACCTAGAGAATTGTATTCCCAAAATTTCATTAATCTATCTCAATTATTTTTTTGGTGTGGCGAGTTTTGCCCGTCAGTTTACACAGGTACCCTCAGAGATTGGAATTTATTCTACGTGGAGTATTGAGGACGTTTAGTGTGTTATTATAAGAGCAAAACTCGTGGCATGCTACATTCAGCCATTGTGAAGAGTGATGGGAGGACAAAAAGAAGTGAGCGGCCAAGAGTGGCTGTCAGCAGAGAGGTGAGTCAGCAGCAGCGGCGGTCGCAGGCAGAGGTGGTCAGACAGACGGTCAGCACCTACTGGCGGCTGCCTTGAGACTGCCGGCTGGACTGGTTCGCTGCGCTCGGCCCTCCACTGATTTGATGTGTAGGCGGCCTCTGGAACAGGTTGCCGTCTGCACTGTGTCCTTGCTCCCATAGGCTCGGATCGGCCTCGACTGTGCACCGGACCAAGGAATAAAAACAACCAAGTTTGATATGACAACTAGAGGCCACCAGTTCTCTGCAGGACACACCACCTTACAAGTGGTACTGTCCTTGTGGGCTCAGATGTTTGT
Organism: Schistocerca americana; assembly: GCF_021461395.2. Lineage (NCBI taxonomy): Eukaryota > Metazoa > Arthropoda > Insecta > Orthoptera > Acrididae > Schistocerca > Schistocerca americana. Next base: position 274,389,333 of record NC_060124.1, on the reverse strand, counting down.
GAGTTCATATGACACAAAGGGATCACAAATTTAGCATTGGAGGGCAGCGTGGAGGGTAAAAATCGTAGACGGAGACCAAGAGATGAATACATTAAGCAGATTCAGAAGGAGTAGGTTGCAGTAAGTACTGGGAGATCAAGAAGCTTGCACAGAATAGGGTAGCATGGAGAGCTACATGAAACCAGTCTCAGGACTGAAGACGACAACAACACAATAACGACAAGGGCTATGCCGACGGTAGCACAGCTGCTAACAGGGTCGATGAGCCAGACGTAACTGTGCCTCACAGTGCCCTATCTTCCCATTCTCTGTCCTTCATCCTTTCACATTTTTAAGACAAAGGCAAACTACCCTCGACAGCTGTAGAGAAAGAAAATCATCTAGGGGAAGGTTACCCCGTAAACAAACTACAAGAAATCTTCGCAATTTGGTAGTACAAAGTAGACGAAAAGTTCGAGAACACGGTATACGGTTTGGAACGTGGAATAGTCGTTGTTTATATAAAACAGCTGCCTGCATCAGAATCATCAAGGGGATTGAAAGATAAAGGATAAATTTATCTGCCTTACAGGAATTACGTTGGGGTGGTTATTGGTAACCCTGATGTCGAAAAGTATATAAGTTTTTATGGAAGCTGTGAGATAAGACACAGACTCTTGTAAACCCTCGTCACCAGTTTTGTAAGGGCCTCGTCGCTGCTGCTGTGGAAGCCGGGTTGCAACTGTTGTTACGGTAGGCCGAGATTGTGAGTTCGTGAAACGACTTCGGGTGCAGCACACAGCTAAGATACTTTCTCCCTGAAACTATTACACAGCTATGCCCCAGTGTCAGGTAACAGCATAAGGAAATGAAGGTTCTACAACACTCCAACATACACTACTGGCCATTAAAACTGCCGCATCAAGAAGAAATGCAGATGATAAACGGATATTCTTTGGACAAATATATTATACTAGAACTGACATGTGATTACATTTTCACGCAATTTGGGTGCATAGATCCTGAGAAATCAGTACCCAGAACAACCACCTCTGGCCGTAATAAGGGATTTGATACGCCTGGGCATTGAGTCCAACAGAGCTTGGATGGCGTGTACAGGTACAGCTGCCCATGCAGCTTCAACACGATACTACAGTTCATCAAGGTTAGTGACTGGCGTATTGTGACGAGCCAGTTGCTCGGCCACCATTGACCAGACGTTTTCAATTGGTGAGAGATCTGGAGAATGTGCTGGCCAGGGCCGCAGTCGAACATTTTCTGTATCCAGAAAGGCCCGTACAGGACCTGCAAATGCAGTCGTGCATTATCCTGCTGAAATGTAGGGTTTCGCAGGGATCGAATGGAGGGTAGAGCCACGGGTTGCAACACATCTCAAAGGTGACGTCCACTGTTCAAAGTGCCGTCAATGCGAACAAGAGGTGACTGAGACGTGTAACCAATGGCACCCCATACCATCATGCCGGGTGATACGCCAGTATGGCGATGACGAATACACGCTTCCAATGTGCGCTCACCGCGATGTCGCCAAACACGGATGCGACCATCATGACGATGTAAACAGAACCTGGATTCATCCGAAAAATGATGTTTTGCCATTCGAGCACCCAGGTTCGTCGTTGAGTACACCATCGCAGGCGCTCCTGTCTGTGATGCAGCATCAAGGGTAACAGCAGCCATGGTCTCCGAGCTGATATAGTCCATGCTGCTGCAAACGTCGTCGAACTGTTCGTTCAGATGCTTTTTGTTTTGCAAACGTCCCCATCTGTTGACTCAGGGATCGAGACGTGGCTGCACCATCCGTTACAGCCATTCGGATAAGATGCCTGTCATCTCGACTGCTAGTGATACGAGGCCGTTGTGATCCAGCACGGCGTACCGTATTACCCTCCTGAACCCACCGACTCCATATTCTGCTAACAGTCATTGGATCTCGACCAACGCGAGCAGCAATGTCGCGATACGATAAACCGCAATCGCAATAGGCTACAATCCGACCTTTATCAAAGTCGGAAACGTGATGGTACGCATTCCTCCTCCTTACACGAGGCATCACAACAACGTTTCACCAGGCAACGCCGGTCAATTGCTGTTTGTGTATGAGAAACCGGTTGGAAACTTTTCTCATGTCAGCACGTTGTAGGTGTCGCCACCGGCGCCAACCTTGTGTGAATGCTCTGAAAAGCTAATCATTTGCATATCACAGCATCTTCTTCCTGTCGGTTAAATTTCGCATCTGTAGCACGTCATCTTCGTGGTGTAGCAATTTTAATGTCCAGTAGTGTATCAGTAGCTGTCTCGCAAATGAGTTAACAGATTTATTTATTTTTGTGACTTGTTGAATCATGAAGTCTGCAACACTGTTTGTAATATAACAAAAAAGGCCCTCAATTGTTAAGAGCAAATAATCGTAGGTAAACTTCACAGTACGTAGCAAATGCAATTACAGCTACTTTCTGTTCACTCTCAAGAGTTCACTAAACGACGTTCCCTGCCTAAGTCAACACTAGGCGATGATCTATAACCAAGTGGGTGACGGATTCCCTTTGTCTTTTAAGTAGGCTTGTCCGTTATCGTCCGGTCATTGGCGGATTATACTCGGCCGAAAATTGGCCGAGACGAAGTCGATATCTTCATCCTCAGTGCAGCCCATGGCGCTGGTGGAACTCGTGCAAGTGGCGAGTGTCTACGGCACCGGCACCAGGTCGCATCTTTGCGCCTGTGGTGCCTTCGCCCTGGTTGTGTCTTGTTCGGACGACATTAGCAGCAGTAGCTGCTAATGTATCTGGGTTTCCGTCACTGACTCCTAGAATAGCGGTATTAACAACAGACCATAAGGTACGTAACACGTCATTTGTTAACAACTGTGCACCCTCTGAAGAATCCGCATTCCAAGTGGAGAATGAGTTCTATGCGCAAATAGAGATATTCATGGGTGCTATTCCCATCACGGAAGGACTTCGAAACCGAAAGGTCGGCCTCTGTGGCCCAGCGGTTCTAGGCACTTCAGTCCGGAACCGCGCTGCTGCTGCTACAGTCGCAGGTTCGAATCCTGCCTCGGGCATGGATGTGTGTGATGTCCTTAGGTTAGTTAGGTTTAAGTAGTCTATGGGACTGATGAGGTTAGATGTTAAGTCCCATAGTGCTTAGAGCCATTTAATCCATTTGAAACCGATGGATTTCACTACCTGCGGAAGAAGACCATTAGGAAGACCAAAGAGAAAGTGGGGAGATGGAGTCCATAAGCACTTGCTACAGAACGGCATAGAGGGTGATCAGCGACAGATGGCACAGAAAAGAATCTGGTGGAAGAGGAGCCTCGTAGCTGCGTGGGATCTTCTGGGGCTGATCGTGTAAAAAGGTACCATCAGCTGTAACTCAAATGCACTTCCTCTGTTTGCTCCCAAATCACGTGGCCCTTCAAAACTTAACGACCAGATAGATAAAGTAATGTAACATATTAACAAGTCGGTGAAAATGAATGAATGTGCGGGAAGATGTCGCCAGAGGTCTCCCTGTCGTGCACAGAAAGCTGGACATAGCATGCTGTGAGATCAGCGTGACTATAGCGCCAAATGGGGCTGGCACCTCAACAGTTGCCAGTAGGAAGAGTGGAAAAACACGTGGCGCGTCAACCAGCAAGCATTTACGCTGTACTATAGCTTCTCGTGCATAGGGAACATTTGAGTCACTGACACCGCCGTCCGAAGGAGAGGAGATGTTCAACAACAGTCAAGTACAGCTGCGGATGACGGCTACATTGTGCAGCACCCAAGAAGGAACCCAAGTCGGACAGCAGGTGCACTTGTAACCACATTTAACAGAACTGCAAGGTAGGCAGTTTTACGCTCCACATTGTCACTGTATGGGGATGACGTCTTTGCTTGAAGACTAGTAAGTTGCGCTCCGCTGACACCCGTACATCGACAGCACAGTTTGCGATGGTGCCAAGAGCATGGAGACTTGACCAACGAAGAGTGGGACTGCGTGATCTTCTTGAATTGGACCAGTTACAGTCTGAGTAGTCATTCTGGATGTACTCCAATATGGCAAGAGATGGGAACACGATCTAGGAACATCGTATAATATTATCGTTTTGGAAGACTAAGTGCTACAGTCTGTGAAGGCATAATGTTGGATTGGTGAACTTACTTCCCAATCTTTCAACAGAATACACTTACTGGTCAAAGTTATTATGGCACTGCACTTTTTCCCATGTGCGTCTTTTCAGGGATGCATTTGGTCTTGATTTCATTTTTATATACGACATTGTGCGACCGCAACGAACAACGCAGGTGGACGGGCTGTTGGAACTAGATGATATTCCGTGAGTGGACTGGCCTCTCCATTCCCTTGACTTAAATCCCACGGAGCACGGGTGGAATTAACTCCGTATGTGCGTGACAAAGCTCCACGTAACTAGGTCATCCAACCTGAAAATTACTTCTTTAAGAGTGGAGGTACAATTCTTCAGACATGATAAAAGTTTCTTGAGTTCCATTCAAAAGATTACAAAACAAGAAATGCGCTGAACGAAATATATGAACAGGAAACTACAGGTGATTTTGGAATGCTTTTTCCTTTTATGGGTAGGTGAGTTTATAACGAAGCGGGCTCTTAAATAAACGCTACAGTTTCTGTCGACTGACCCAGTATATGGGTGAAGCTTTTGCGAGCGTGTTAAAACCGATAGAATAGCACTTGCCGTTAATACAGCAAACAGTTGGTAGCTCCCGCAGCTCTCGCTTACATATGCCATAACTTCTGTTAATGACCTACTACAGAAGAGTGAGCCGGGTTAGCCACTGAATGATGTACTGTGTCCCATATCACTGTAACAGGAGTCTCGGTTGCCCTTTTCGAATTGGTCGGTTTCTCATTCACAACCTATTAATTCCAGTTCACTGATGATCCAGAACATTAAGAAACCTGCTTAATACCTTGTTTGTCCGTCCTTGGAACGAAACACATCACAGATTCTGCGTAACAGAGATCCGACAGTATTTTGGCAGGTTTGTGGAGATATGTGGCTCTACATTTCTATGCACAGCTCATTAAATTCGCTTAAGTAACGGGTCGCTCATTTGCGTACGCGGTGAGAACGCCAAATAGCGACCGAAATCGGTTGCATAGCATCTACATCAGGCGGATTTGGTCACCGAGATGTCAACGTGAGTTTAATGCTCCTCAAACCATTGTAGCACGGTTTTGGCTCCGAGACAATTATACTGCTGAAGATGACATCGCCATGGGGGGGGGGGGGGGGATACACCAAGCATGAAGGGATCCAGGTAGTTCGCACATGTCAGCGAGTCTTCCATTACCGCCACAGGTCCCATGCAAATGCAAGAGTAAGTCTCCCATAGCATAATACTATTCCCACCAGTCCGTGTCCGTGGCGCGCTACACCTTTCAAGCACCGATTCACCTCGCTGACGGCCTTTGTGGAGACGACCAGCGATCTAGTGCAGCAAAAATGTCATTCACCCGAAGAGCCTACACGTTTCCATTGATCTATGGTCGAATTCCGATAGTCTCAAGCCCACTGAAACCGTAACTGACCATGTCGTTGGGTCGGCATGTGACCATTTGGGAATGGTCTGTTGTGGAGCTCCATGTTCAACAATGTGCCATGAACGTTCTGATCCGAAACTCTCGTGCGCGCACCAGCATTGTGCCCTTTTGGCTGAGAATCCACAGATCAGCATCTGTCCTACGTTACTGAGGAGACAAGCCTCCTACCCCACGTTCTGTGAAGAATCGTGGACGTCCAACCATTTGGCGCCTGGTGGTAGTTTCACTGTCCTTCTACAACTACATCTACATCTACATGATTACTCTGCAATCCACACTTAAGTGCAGAGGGTTCATCGAACCACAATCATACTATCTCTCTACCATTCCACTCCCGAACAGCGCGCGGGAAAAACGAACACCGAAACCTTTCTGTTCTAGCTCTGATTTCTCTTATTTTATTTTGATGATCATTCCTACCTATGTAGGTTGGGCTCAACAAAATATTTTCGCATTCGGAAGAGAAAGTTGGTGCCTGAAATTTCGTAAATAGATCTCGCCGCGACGAAAAACGTCTTTGCTTTAATGACTTCCATCCCATCTCGCTTATCATATCTGATACACTCTCTCCCCTATTACGTGATAATACAAAACGAGCTGCCCTTTTTTGCATCCTTTCGATGTGCTCCGTCAATCCCACCTGGTAAGGATCCCACACCGCGCAACAATATTCCAACAGAGGACGAACGAGTGTAGTGTAAGCTGTCTCTTTAGTGGACTTGTTGCATCTTCTAAGTGTCCTGCCAATGAAACGCAACCTTTGGCTTGCCTTTCCCACAATATTATCTATGTGGTCTTTCCAACTGAAATTGTTCGTAATTTTAACACACAGGTACTACCTCTTTCCTTATATGCTCACGATAGTAGCACGTGCACATTCGACCAGCTTCACCGTTTTCCACCTACTCGTTCACTGGATCTGCGTAATAACTATCTGCCCTTTGTCAGAGTAACTTATCCCAATGGATTTCCCCATTTGCAGCCCACATTTTCCATAGGGTGATTCCCCGTCCGTGTCTGCTCCGCTTACATACTTTGGTTACGCGCCACGTGCTCGCAACGCCACCAGGCGAAAACATTCCCCATACCACAATGCATGCAGGGTTAATTGCTTTCAGACGTTTGTTGCTGTACACGCCAATGGCCATCTATCCGATGAAGCACAGAACGTGATTCCTCTGCAAAGGTCACCTGTCGCCACCTATTAGGCGTCCAGGAACGGCATTGACGTGCAAATTTCAACCTTCTTCGCCGATGAGCAGCCATAGGTACCTGCTGTCGAGGCACATATGCAGCAACGTTCGTTGTACGGTCTTTGAGGAGACATTGTTGATTGTCCGTTGGTTCATATGGACGGTCAGTGTTCTATAGTAGCACGTCTGTTCGCCCGTAGACATCTACGCAGCCGTTGTTCACCCCTTAAACCATGGCCCTTGGTACTCTACAGTTTCCTCGGTGCCGGCTTTAGACAACACCGACTCAAAGGAAGGCCTCGGCGCTTGTTGGTGACGTCACGTCAGCTAGGCATGGAGAACGCCAGGTCTGTTGCAGGCAGAAACGCCTGGGTGTGCTTATGACTATAAATCTCTTATTTTTGGACAAAACGTTTGGTATTGTTTTGGATTCTGCAGTTTTATTTAGATGAAAGATTTTCTTACTATCGTAAAGCTACAAATGAAGATCATAGTTCTGTATTACTAAATCCTGTCGAAACAAACGTAGATCAATATGGGAAGACGCTTTGCCCCATTGCAAGCTTCGGAAATTTTACATTAAAGTAACTATATTTACTTGATCCATTTTGTTATCGAAACTTACCCCAACCCCCTTACAATGAACTCGTTTCTTTTATTTATTTATTTATTTCCGTTTGACGTCGTCACTGGAAATGTGAACTAATTTACATGTGTAAATGTCCAACTGTTGCCAGTCATTAGATTACAGTCGTTTTCAACGAAAGGAGTTCTAAACAGGAAACAAAATAGCTTCATACATCGAAAATACCGCTGAGCTTAAACTTTTTTAAAAATGCACATTAGAAAAGATAAATATTCCCCTCTTTCAACCGAAAGGAGAAACTTAATAAGATAAAAAAAATTTATTTGATAAAACAAGTATCTCTCTTTTGCCTCTTCTTCTGTCCCCCACCCCCTCCCTCTCGACGTGTACAATCGCAAGATATTTCATTAACATTCAAAGCTCCTCACCCCATAGTCAACCAAGATACCTAAAGAAGAGCGCCAATATGTTCACAGTTTCTTGTAAAAGCAACCCAGTACAAACGTAACTTCCTCAGATTTACAAATAAGGTAAAGAAGCACGAATTGTGTTGCTGCTGGACCATGAAGTTGTTTTTGTATGTCAATCCTTAATACAGGTGGAAATTTAAGTTCAGGAGTACACTATTTGTTAAGAAGTGTAATGAATTGCACAATTAATTGATTGCAGAAATCTCTCAGAACAATGTGTGTTGGTCAACAACCGCCAATAGTTTCACATTTTCCAGTGTCTGGGAGGGAGACACCACTATTATGAGTATGCCTGCAACAGACCTGGCGTTCGCCGTGCCTAGCTGACATGACGTCACGAACAAGCGCCGAGGCCTTCCTTTGAGTCGGTGCTGCTTTAGACAGCGCCATTTTGACACGCACGGTATACCTTAACCACTGTGGCACGCCAAGAGTTCACAAACTTAGTCGTCTCGGAAATTCTTCCACTCTTGGCCCAAAAGCCAACGATCATGGCGTTTTCGACGTGAGACAAATCACCCCGTGTCCGCATTACGACAACGACTGAACTATTATCCGGGTCCTCCTTCCACTTCTAGTGCTGCAACCTGTCGTCTGTGAATGATTATTGATCTTCGGCGTCGAACATAGGCGTTGGTCACACTAATGTGACTCCGTCATGTGTAACACTGTTTCAGAAAGAAAGAAAAATACTGACAACTAAATCTTGCGTAACTTATTAAATTGTTCTTGGATGGACCATTAACGACACAAGCATCTTTGGATTTGTCATTAACCATTACAATAGTTTCAAGATTTATAAACCATTTTTGACGTAATAAAATGTCTGACCTCATTTAGAATCTACAACAGAGAATATTTAAGAAATTACATTTTTTTTTTGGAAGTGGGAAATCGTTCAGTACAGCTTGTGGTTAATTAAGAAATTGCTTTACGTCTGAATGGCTTAATAACCTCCGCAGGAAATACTACTTACGCTTAACAGACTAGTGAACGAGAATGGAAAAGCGTTAATAGAACGCGCAGGTATATCATGTCGTTCTTAGAGCAATTATAACTTCTTAGAGATCCGTATCGCCCTACTTCCAATTATCGATGGTCATAAAATTTTATAACCAGTATGATTTCCTGTTGACGTATACCAAATAAATGGCAATTCTAAGCGTCAGCATACTGTCAGTATTAATTTATGGCAGGCTGGAAACAACAATTAAACCAAAGAATCTAGTACCTTGAATCGCAGTGTCCAATGCGACTGACAGTGTTGACCTTCAACTGGATATGCGGATGTGTTTAAGTAAGTTGTGTATAATGTGAAAATGTACGTCGCACCCATAAATCGCTTTTCTGGTTTCCACTGTTACACTTATGCAACAGCAAATCGTCAGGAGAGTGAAAAGTGAGTACTTCAGTTTCATGTTATGAGATCTGAACTTATTTTAGAGGTATTTAATGTTCGAGTTTTGTTTATCAATAAACTAAAATACTGAACATCGCCCATGGGGCAAGACAAGCTAATACTTCTTTCATGGGTAGGTGAAGTGAATCATTTTCAGGCTAAATCAAGACAATCAATTCCCCTGCCTAAAATGTAACTTCAGCAGTTAAAAAAATTCTGCAGTAATCACTCACAAGGTAGATTATAACACATCAAAAATACAGATACTACGTTCCGTAAAGAAAACTAAATCATTGGAGAAACCAGCATGGTGCATTTCACAGACTTACCAATCCTTCATTAAAACATGAAATCAGTAAAAGATAAAATAGAGTACTTTGAACTGGATAGAAGTTTATCTTACTGAGGTCAGATGCAGACATACAGAATTCGAGCATAATGTTGTTAGAAAGAACATCTTTTACTGTAGGACTGCTTCAGTGGATGGATGATCATAGTTTCATATCACAAAAATAATACAGTTTAAATGTAGAAATGACCTTTGTAGAATAAGTGAATACAAACACTTCATGATATGAGCTATTGAATTAACAGGGCTTGACATCACTCAAAAATTAATCAATCTGTCTGTATATTGACCTCCGAGTCGGAATATGGTCACTTCTATTCAATAAACTAACAGTATCTCTAGATGAAGTATCAACAGCCAAATTCAACATAATTTTGAGTGGAGGCATGTACATAAACACAAATATCATCAACGAAAGTAGTAGTCATCTCCAAAATATCTTTCACAGTTTTGACATGTTAATGTCGGTCAATAGCGCAATCAAGTCTTCGAAGGAAGCACGTGAGCTACGAGTTCACGACATCCAAAAACATATGGCCCCAGCATGTCAATATCGATCATTTTATAGACTTGCATCTGGGGCCTGAAATAAAATAAAATAGGATCTAAACCGCACAGCTGTTTGACGAATTTCATAGTTAAATATTTGACCAGCCGGTCCCATGTCCACAATGAATCAACAGAGACTGACAGTGCAATAGGGTTTGATACAATGACTGCATCATTAATTAATTAAATGGCCACAAATATGGACAGGAAAAAATCTGAAACAGCTGTCATAGGACGAGTGACCTGGGCGTAGCGTCTTTGACTTGAAATCAAGACGCCATGGGACTCTGGTTCAAACCTGACACTGCCTAAATTTTGGAAAAAAAGTATCAGGAATGGCAGCTAGAGGCTTCCGGCACAAAGTATTACCCTTATTCTGTTATTGATCATGTCCAAGAGGATGGAGGAGCGAAAATTGTATCAAAGGAACCTCTTACCCTTGGGTTGGGTAACTTACCTTAGATGGTAAATGACTCAACAATGGTCAAGAAATAGGGATCCAAAAAGCAATGGTAACCACTGAATTGAGGACATGTAAAGATTACCTACAGGCCATTGAAAGCACTACAGAGCTGGTGTTCAGTGATAAGCTGCTGAATCGGAATAAGTTTATTCAAATTTAAACAAACTGCTTTATTTAAACAAGCAGGAAATTTCACAAGCGTAAAATATGTCAGATAAGAATAGCACATACCACTAGAATTAATTAATATGTCTTTACAAAAGGGTACTGCTTGCAGAATTAAGTAAAATACCTCAGTTAGGTAACACTACCAACCAGATTTATTACTACTCGTAACAGAAGCAGCCACTGACACCGCAAATTTGGCCAACGATTACTACAGAATGTACTATAGTGATTTACAAAGCTCACTGCTGGCAGAACGTAGTAGTAGAATGAGCATTAAGCTAAACAGTAACTACCAACTAGATAAATTGTTACAAATTAAAGAAAGAACTGTTGGCAGAAGTTAATAGAATAATCAATGAGTAAGGCTGCAGCTGTAAACAAGATCTACTATTACAACTTAAGAAAGGTAGCCGTAGGCAGAATTTAACAAAATGAATAACCAGCACGACAGAAAAGGCCAACAAAACGTATTACTACAACTTAAGGAAAGCAACTGTGGGCAGAATTTAATACAATGGTCAATGAGCAAAACAGCAATTGCCAACTACCACTCATGAAAAGCGACTGTTGACAGGATTTCAAAATGATCAGTACATATAACAGGAACTACCACTATAATTTAATTTTTCGCTTAAGGAAAGCAACCATTGGCAGAATGTAATGAAATTATCAAAGAGTATATAGTTAAACAGCAACTGGCAATTTTAAACAGCAACTGATAACCAGAGAAACCCTTTCTTTAATAAGAACAACACTGGTTTAAATATTATCTAGAGTAGCACTTGCAGTTGAAGTTAAATCCTATTCATAGTGGATAGTTCACGATAATATGGGAGCAAATAATTTTATCAGACCTAGCCTAGCAAGGCCGTTGTAAATAATGAAAAGCAAACAGTATTCACCTTCGATCAGATAGCTTCTTACACAAAGGGTACTCAAAAGTTTGCATGAGCAAAGAAATCAGTACCATTATACATACCCTGAAATAATACGACATTCAGTATGTAAGATGGGGTTGTCAGGCAGTAACGCAAGCAGAACCAAAGCTGAAATTTTACTTAGGACCTCTAGACTAAACAGTTGCATAACCTAACTAGTTTCTTCATTTAGAGTAGCTTATGGATAATCTAAAGGATTTAGTTGCAAGTTATCCACCTGTTTCAGTAAAGGAGTTATTAATGACGCAGGGGGAGTCAGTTGTACCTACCAATGTTGTTTTACGCAACCTGCAGTGGCCTTCAAAACTCTCGCGCGAGATTTTCATATTCCCTCGCTCGCTACGCGCGCGCTATTAGTCCTACAGAAAAATGAACAAGACCTTTTCGTAGGAAATTTAATGTAGCTGAATTTGTTTTGAGAGACGTTTCAGCTGGATGCCATGGTTTCCAAGATATTCAAAAGAAAGGTATAAAAGTGACCTACAAAAACATCTACATCTCCACAATTGTGCCTCACCAGTCAAGGTTTCTTGTACAGTAAATTGTTCGTTGCATTCCCTTCTGCCACTGTTCAGTAGTTTTGGTCTACTCGAGATATTCCCAATATTTGAACTTTTGTGGTTCTATTGATTGGGCTATTAAACAACCAGCATAGTCGCATACTTCGTTAACATTATTAATTTAAACGTGCCCCTGAGGGTAACGAATAAGAAACGACTTTTCTAAAAGTTATGCTAAAACTAACAATTGGATCCAGAGGACAGTAGTTCCGTAATCAGAGGGCCTGACGAATACAGCGACGTAATTTTTTATTTTATGCTGTTAATATTCGCAACATAGTTAGGTAAAATTTAAACAACCGTCAATTTTACGATTGTAAGCGGTAAGCTGGTGACGTAATAGGGCAGGTCAATGAAGACCAAAAAACTCCGAATCTGGGAAATAGTTCATGCAGTTGCTAATTATTGTACAGTAGTAGGAGGTAGTTCCATGAACAACATACCAGAAATCTTGACCGGTGGGGGGCTGGGGAGGGTGGCTGAATGTAGGTGTGTGGTTGCCTTTGAAGAACACTTTTGCACGTTTCTCCACAATAACTCGAAAACTACGACCTCTAGCGAAAACGTACCCGAGTGAAAATTTTAACTACACTATCATTCCTACAGTAAAGGTCCTGTCCGTTTCTTTTTTTGTGTGTAGGACTAACAGTCTGAGCGTAGCGAGCGAGAGAATTTGAAAATTTCGCGCTTGTTTTCTGAAGGCCAGATAGAGAGTTGTGTGTTGCATAATACAGACTGTAATGACACATTCCGACGCAGAGACATACAGTACCTTAAAGGCTGGGCCAAAGATTAAGTTGAGATGGATGTAGAATATAATCTCTGTAATGTTCATATTGGATTCTCTTTTGTTTCATACTCCAAGAAGGACTTAAGATACACTTTCGATTATTACCTTGTAGGGGACGGACGTAATTTTTGGTGTGTGCGGAAAGGCACCTATCTTGTTAGTATTTATGGTTCGTGCGACGAGCAGAGGAAGTCTTACTGTCTTGTGAATAAAAAATAGTGAGAAGTATCTAAGTTTTACGAGAATTAGGGCCTATTTAAAGCGACATAGCATTGTATTCCTTTCTTTCCACCAACTTCGTGAAGGATAGCGATGCCGACTTTGGAAGATACGCACGGCCAACAAAGAGAAGAACATCGATGGCGACTAATGAATTAATATTGTAGCAGAAGTACTAATTCTACGTTTAAGGTGAGAACTCTGAATAAATCAACAATGACGTAGAATTCAAAATTTAATTAATCGGAATTGTAAATTATATTACACGCAAATTTCACGCAGCACTGAATTTGTCGGGATTCCATCCGGTCAATATAGTCCGTAAAAAAGCCTTTCAAAAATTCTTAAGTTACAGTTCCATTTCCATAATTTTATTCTTTTTAAAAAAATCAGTAAATTTAATTTTGTATTTATTTCACCACAAGACAAAAACACAAGATCCCCTTTCTGTAACACACGAGACTCAGATGCACTATCAAAACAAATTTACAAACTGTAGATACAGAGAAAAGGTGAGCTTGTGATTAAGGGACCACACAAGGCACAATAGAGAACAATAAATACGGCTCTAATACTGCATCACACGAGTGACTTAAATTACATGTGGTTTTGCCATTTTGAACAGGGTCCGACTTGGCCTAGAGCCTCTGATCGTGTAGTAAGATTAATAACAAACAATCTGTACGAAATGACGTAATAGTCAGTGTGACGCAATTAGCTGGCTGGTTCTGCTGTGCTTCTGACACGTTTTTGGGTAACCAGGACAGCTAGCTCACAGGCGGGTAGGTCACATAACGACACAACAGTCGTAAAATAAAACAGTCACTGTAATTTCTGAAGATCTATGAGAAAATCAAAGGCAGTCCCAAATAATCGAGACTGCCAGGAAGCCTGTGCTTTGGTGGTAGAGCTATAGTTCAGGAACCAATAGGCCGTAATCCACAGGCAGCCGTTGCAGCTGACACAGGGTCCTTCAGATGTTCAGATGATGAGCAGATATAAAGGTCCACTCGTCACGTCGGGACAAGCTCCTCACCAGGCGATATTTGGTTCAAATGGCTCTGAGCACTATGGGACGTAACATCTGTGGGCATCAGTCCCCTAGAATTTAGAACTACTTAAACCTAACTAACCTAAGGACAGCACACACATCCATGCCCGAGGCAGGACTCGAACCTGCGGCCATAGCAGCCGCGCGGTTCCAGACTGAAGCGCCTAGAATCGCACGGCCACACCGGCCGGCCCAGGCGATATTTGTTACCCAAACATTAACCATCATCACGTGGGAACAGCACAGGCTAACATTAAGCTTAGCTGCTGCTGCTGCCCCAGCCTTCCCCCGGCCACAAACACGCTGCTGCTGTTCGAAGCTCACAGCCTGTCCGGAAGTGTCTGAGCGCGCTGCCCACCGCTCCTCTCCTTAAGGGGAAACGTTCGTGAAAAACACACTTTCTTTAAAAGATAGATAAAATCTACAATTTCCCAGATACGGTAATAAAACTTTGTACCATGCATTACATCAAAATGACACATTTACCGTTAACTTCCTTGGATTATATACATGACGTTTCACAATTCGTGTTACACTTTTCTAGACGTCCGGAAACGTCATATGGCGGCGCTACAGACCGTCAGATATACAGGCGCCGGCGCCTGCAAATGTATGTATATAGGGTGGTCCATTGATAGTGCACGGGCCAAATATCTCACGAAATAAGCATCAAACGAAGAAACTACACACAAGGAAACTCGTCTAGCTTCAAGGCGGAAACCAGATGGCGCTATGGCTGGCCCGCTAGATGGCACTGCCACAGGTTAAACGGATATCAACTGCGTTTTTTTAAATAGGAACCCCCATTTGTTAATTACATGTTCGTGTAGAACGTAAAGAAATATGAACGTTTTTGTTGGGCCACTTTTTTCGCTTTGTGATAGATAGCGCTGTAATAGTCACAAACATATAGCTCACAATTTTAGACGAACAGTTAGTAACAGGTAGGTTTTTTAAATTAAAATACAGAACGTAGGTACGTTTGGACATTTTATTTCGGTTGTTCCAATGTGATATATGTACCTTTGTGAACTTATCATTTCTGAGAACGCATGCTGTTACAGCGTGATTACCTGTAAATACCACATTAATGTAATAAATGCTCAAAATGATGTCCGGCAACCTCAATGCATTTGGCAATACGAGTGACGACATTCCTCTCAACAGCGAGTAGTTCACCTTCCGTAATGTTCACACATACATCGACAATGCGATGACGCATGTTGTCAGGCGTTGTCGGTGGATCACGATAGCAAATATCCTACAACTTTCCACTTTCCGGGTACGTCAGATTCGGTGAACGTGCGGGCCATGGTATGGTGCTTGGACGACCAATTCACCTGTCATGAAATACGCTATGCGTCATGAAATATGCTATTCTATACCGCTTCAACCGCACGCGAGCTATGTGCCGGACATCCATCATGTTGGAAGTACATCGCCATTCTGTCATGCAGTGAAACATCTTGTAGTAACATCGGTAGAACATTACGTAGGAAATCAGCACACATTGCACCATTTAGATTGCCATCAATAAAATGGGGGCCAATTATCCTTCGTTCCATAATGCCGCACCATACATTAACACGCCAAGGCCGCTGATGTTTCACTCGTCGCAATCATCGTAGATTTTCCGTTGCCACCAATAGTGCATATTATGCCGGTTTACGTTACCGCTGTTGGTGAATGACGCTTCGTCGCTAAACAGAACACCTGCAAGAAATCTGTCATCGTCCCGTAATTACTCTTGTTCCCAGTAGAAAAGCTGTACACAACGTTCAAAGTCATCGCCATACAATTCCTGGTTCATAGAAATATGCTACAGGTGCAATCGATGTTGATGTAGCATTCTCAACACCGACGTTTTTGAGATTCCCGATTCTAGCGCAATTCGTCTGCTACTGATGTGCGGATTAGCCGCGACAGCAGCTAAAACACCTACTTGGGCATCATCATTTGTTTCACGTCATGGTTGACATTTCACATGTGACTGAACTGTTCCTGTTTCCTTAAATAACGTAACTATACGGCCAACGGTCCGGACACTTGGATGTTGTCGTCCAGGATACCGAGCAGCACACATAGCACACGCCCTTTGGGCATTTTGATCACAATAGCCATACATCAACACGAAATCGACCTTTTCAGCAATTGGTAAACGGTCCATTTTAACACGGGTAATGTATCACGAAGCAAATACCGTCCGCACTGGCGGAGTGTTACGTGATACCACGTACTTATAAGTTTGTGACTATTACAGCGCCATCTATCACAAAGCGATAAAAGTGGTCCAACTAAAACATTCATATTTCTTTACGTACTACACGAATATGTAACAAAAATGGGGGTTCCTATTTTTTTAAAAACGCAGTTGATCTCCGCTTGACCTATGGCAGCGCCATCTAGTGGGCCAACCATAGCGCCATCTGGTTTCCCCCTTCAAGCTAGACAAGTTTCGTTCTTTGTAGTTTTTTCGTTTGACGCTTATTTGGTGAGATATTTGGCCCGGTCACGATTAATGGACCATCCTGTATACAAGGCGACTCCGTGATAATGTTACACTCTTCGAAGGATAATGGGGAAGGATAAACGTATCAGTTTGAGGTTAGGATCCCTTTACCGGAAACGGACGAGTCGAAAGTTATAAACGAAAACCGTTGTAATACCTCTGGTTGGTACTGGTGTTTCTAAGAATGTCGCGTAGGCAACTTTCAGAGATGGTAGTATGGACCAAGACAAGAAAATATGCCTGGTAAACATGGGCTTTAAAATGCATACCTCAAGGGCTATGAGCACTTGTTCAACACAGAGAATTTGAATCAACAATATCAGAAATTGAGTCCGCCTTGATGCAAAACACATTGTCATTCGTTTATTTCTTTATCTTCCCAGAACAGCAGGATGGCGTAATATTCTTGATCATAAACTAAGTGTGAAAGTTTTGTTTTTATGTGTATAGAATCAGCTACATACCTTCCAACGAACTTGCAGATGACATGATGTTCGCTGAGTAAAAACGGCAACAAAAAAGAAAGCGTACAGAAAATATGTCGCAAACAGCGACAATAATTCTCAAAAACATGCTGTAACATACAATAAATAAGATTAAAAAACCCAACGATGATGGCGATATCTGTCGCCGAAACTAGTTTGGGAAAATAAAGAAATAAACGAATAACAGGGTGTTTTACATCAAGGCGGACTTAATTTCTGTTATTGTTGTTTTTCTATGCAAACACGGACCAAATGGAAGAATTCCAAGATAAAATTACAGGAAATGCGTTTCACACTAGCGAAGATGAACAAGTGCTCATAGATCCTCAGGTATGCATTTTAGAGCCTATGTTTACTGGAAATTTTTTCTTGCTTTGATCCATACTACCATCTTTGAAACTTGCCTACACTGCGATCTTAGAAACAACAGTACCAGTGCATGTATTCCACTATCAGAGGTATCAGAACGGTGTTCGCTTATAACTTTGAACCCCTTCGTTTCAGGTACAGGGACCCTTACCTCCTATTGATACATTTATTCTTCTTCATCAGTCTGGAAAATTGGTAACATCATAACGGAATCATCCCGTACATAGATACATTTACAGGCACACGGCCTGTAACTTTGATGCGCTCTAGCGTCGTCGGATGACGTTTCCGGACGTGGATTCCTAAGTAGAACTTCATCTACTAAGTTCCCTCTGCAACCTCTAGACGTATGTAACACGAAATGTGAAATATCCTGTATGTTTAACATTTTTTGTAGATTTTCAAATTTTTATTTTCAAAAAATAATGTGTGTAATTTTCTCCCAGAAACTATTAAAGAGACTTACACAAAATTTTCTCTGTTAAATCTCTTCGCATACAGGAAGCTTCTCTCATGAGCTTTTTGAATATAGCAACAAGGAGAATTTAAATAATTTTTAATTGCAATTCTGTGAGGGCAGTATGAAATTCATGCAAAATACTAACGACTTCGCCCCATATCTCAGATTCCACTCAGAATTTCCAAATTTTCTCTGAGACGACATTTATTAAAAATAAGTGTAGAAAATTTCATAGTTCTAGCCGTCATACCTTTACAGAAAAAGGTGCATAAACTTCAAGAAACATAATTTTCACGATATGGAATTTAAAGTAAAACGTAACGGCTTTTCTTATGTCACATCTTCAAAAGACCCTAGTTTTGTAGTCAAGGTCTTCTTTTGCGTCAAGATTTCCTTTCTGCTTTCTTATTCTCTGCCTACCTTTCTTTACCAAGTCTTCAACTGACTTTTCAGCTGCAGAAAAGACGCGCTGTAAATCTATTTTTCTCAAAATGCTTGAGTGAAGTTTCCCATCTTAAAACCCATTCTCTCTAAAACCTTCATCGTCCCTACATTCTCATCATTAAATACAAGAACTGAATCATAAGTTGCAATTCTGATAACTGTAGCTGATGAAAATGTGATTTTAGAGCACCGTTTCCATATGCGTGAATTTAGAGACTCATTTGGAGTCTGGGTTTTGCCATGAACACACTTTTTAAAAATTCATTATCGACCATAAACCAGTAAGTGGGCCTGACAACCTCTAGAAAACAATCTCGAATTGTGAATGTAATGACATCCCTCTGAGCCTGTACATGTTTACTCCAGCTAACATGGCACAGATGACGAATGTGATGTTCGTCCGTTTGTAACACCGATAATGCAGACAGAATACCTCCTGCACCAATAAAAAAATTTGCCGTTTAATATCCGTTGATAACTTGTACTCTAGTTCTGATTATCAAGCTGTAAGCTGTATTAAAGAAACTATATTTAATAAGTATTCGATGTAATAGTGTATTTATATCTCACTGCATATAAGTGACTGTAATTTTAATGAAAATATTGTAAATTGCTGGGTAATAACCAAGGGAACTTTATTGGAATGTATCGATAGCAACTACTAAATGACAGTAGCTGTGCCGTTGTTTATCTTTGCATATGGAGAGTCTCTGACGCGGTGCGAGCAGAGAGGAGGCAGAGCAGTTTGATGATGAAACAGTGAAACAGTGCGGCAGTGTTTTGTTCGGCGCTCCCGTCGACGCGGTGTGCAGCTATGCTCGCGCCAGTGTAGACGCCCTGATTCGTTAACCCGCGAGTATTGAGACCACGGTAAGATTGGGCAGGCGGAGGAAGCTGCTTTTCTGTTTCTTGTCCCGTAATTATCCGTAGCTCTGGAGACGACTCGGGGTTCTCATCGAACAGCAGCAGCAGCAACAACGGCTGCTCAACATTGTCGTCGGTTACATTCTTCGTCCTCCGCAGTTACAACATCGTAAGACTGTTAACTGACAGATTTAGGAATGTAGAGGCTTTACCCTGTTTCATTTCTTTCACAAAGTATGACTATCTGGAATAATAACTTGCATTAGTTAAAACTTGTAGGACGCATGTGTTGTCATTGTTCTCAGACACTATTGCTAGGCAGGTTCCCGTGTCCTCTCCATGCAATCACCGAAGGTTGTAAGACTTTGAAGATTGATTAACTCTTTACTACCAGTTTCGTGTGTTTGCTAATGACTAGTTTCAGTCTAAATTTTCTGCCTCAGTAACTGTACTGCATAACAGAGGTTAAACTAATTTGCTAATTTTAGTATTAACTTCATGAGCCGTGCTGCGGTTCACGTTGGTGCTGTCTGTAGGTTTCCGCCCTCTGTTGGAGGCCAGACATTATCGTTTAGTAGGCATAGTTGCAGTTGACAGTGGTCTAGCAGTAGTGGACACCAAAAGATCCTGAGGAAGATCCCAGCAGAGGGGTCGAAACATCGAACATTTTAGAAGAAACGTGACGCAGTCTAATAACCCAGAAGATTTTAACTTCAGTGACAACGGCCACGAAAGCCTGCAGACTTACATAGTGGCGCTTGTTTGTCTTCTTCTCGTCTTGACTGGCGCCACTCGGTTTCGCAAGCGTTTCCTGTCCGCTAGTGGCAGCAGCGACGGTTATTGATATGTAGTAACTGTTGCCCTATATTTGGGGGACGTGTTTGATTTTCCAGGTCGTGTGAGTGTGGCGAGTTCGGTTGGGGACTCAGGAGGAGCCAGGTCCGCGCAGTGCCAGAACACGCCGGGACCGCAGGCAGCACGCATGATCTGCCGGATGGAAGGGCTGTGGTTACGAGGGTGTACGATCTCGTCGTAAACCGGATCCAGCCAGCTTTAAGATGAGTGCATTTCAATCCAAGTAGAGCAGAGTCAGTCACACGTGTGGGCCCCGTAGTACGTATGTGATGTTGTGACAGATTATCATCGCGTCGTCATATCCAGTTTGGTGGATCTGCATACCGCTTAGTACTTGAAGACTGCACTGTGTTAAAAGCACTTGGCTCAGTGATTAAACGGTGTGGTTACTCAATTGTGAATTAATAAAGCAAAGAAGAGATCTGTTTCATTCTGCCAACTGTCGTCAGAGTTGTCACAGTGAGTTCAGTGTGCGTTTGTGTGCCTAAGGAATTGGATGTCACTCATTTGGTACTTGGTTTTGGCTAGCTTTGCGATTGTTTCCGTAATGACGTGTGGTTGCTGATTCTGGTTCGTTACATTTCGGTTTTGCCTCGCACGCAAATCGAGTGGGGTTTTAGTTACTGTTAGTTTGTCTGGTGTTCTGTAGTGTGACTTGCTTGTTAAGATTTTCGGGTTTGTGGAACCGGTCGGAAATCTGGTAGTGGTTCCTTTCTCGTCCCGGGCGCTCTGAACACAGTATTCTGGGGACGTATTGCAGACCGCCGGTTCAGGCTTTGGCGTATTGCTCCGTCATTGCATTTGGTTTATCGGACGTCAGGTAGCTTCAGCAAGATTATCATTAGACATTCGTTAGACTACCACTAGTCTGAGTCACCATTTTGTGAAGTGATTGCAACTCTTGGCTGCCTATCTCATCGCTCGTCAAAGTGTTTGTTGCCGAACCTTCTCAGAGGTCGATTCCTGGAGCACCGTCTGTGACTGGTCCTTGGGTTTTATTATTGTATTATTCATTACCATCCCTTTTAATGCCTACGTTAAAGGTTGTGTATGTCTAGTTAATAGTTCCGGTCGCCTTGGAATAAATCTAGCAATGTAAGGGTTGTGTTACAAGGTTACCATCATATTATTTCATCCGTTTTATGGTCAGCTGCTTGTTTCTTTTAATTAACCTCTGCTTGTGTTCACTGTTTTGCAGCAGGTTTCTAAATTTTTATATAGTTGCCGTTCCTGGCGCGTAAGGCCTTCAGTTGTGATTGTGGTCATTTGCTTTGAAAAAGGCATTCGATATTTGTACTTTAGTAGTAAGCCTCATAACCTTATTTACTGCCATTCCTGGCACGTGATACCTTCTGCTGTGTACGTGGCCACTTACCTCTTAATATTTCAATACATGTACGTTGCAATTGCAGCGAGTTCTTAAACGTTCTTAATTTATTGCCATTCTTGGCGTGTAAGGCCTTCAGCCGTGATCACAGTGGCTTTTTTTCAAAAGCATTATATGTATCTGTGTTTTATGGTGATTTGCCAAACTGTAACGCACTGAAAACACTATTATTTACACAGTTATTTATTCCTATATTAATAACCTCTGGTACTTTTTACTTCTTGTTGAGTCTGGAATTACTGTTTCAAAAATAAATGTGTGTAACTGTAAAAGGCAACTAATAGTTACAGCCCCGTTCACAATCGTAAACGAACAGTTCGACGACGTTTGCAGCAGCATGGATTATCAGCTCGGAGACCATGGCTGCGGTTACCCTTTACGCTGCATCACAGACAGGAGCGCCTGCGATGGTGTACTCAACGACGAACCTGGGTGCACGAATGGCAAAACGTCATTTTTTCGGATGAATCCAGGTTCTGTTTACAGCATCATGATGGTCGCATACGCGTTTGGCGACATCGCGGTGAACGCACATTGAAAGCGTGTATTCGTCGTCGCCGTACTGGCGTATCACCCAGCGTGATGGTATGGGATGACATTGCTTACACGTCTCGGCCACCTCTTGTTCGCATTGACGGCACTTTGAACAGTGAACGTTACATTTCAGATGTGTTACGACCCGTGGCTCTACCCTTCATTCGATCCCTGCGAAACCCTACATTTCAGCAGGATAATGCACGATCGCATGTTGCAGGTCCTGTACGGGCCTTTCTGGATACAGAAAATGTTAGACTGCTGCCCTGGCCAGCACATTCTCCAGATCTCTCACCAATTGAAAACGTCTGGTCAATGGTGGCCGAGCAACTGGCTCGTCACAATACGCCAGTCACTACTCTTGATGAACAGTGGTATCGTGTTGAAGCTGCATGGGCAGCTGTACCTGAACACGCGGTCCAAACTGTGTTTGACTCAATGCCCAGGCATAATAAGGCCGTTATTACGGCCAGAGGTGGTTGTTCTGGGTATTGATTTCTCAGGAACTATGCACCCCAATTTTGTGAAAATATAATCACATGTCAGTTCTAGTATAATATATATTTCCAATGAATACCCGTTTATCATCTGCATTTCTTCTTGGTGTAGCAATTTTAATGGCCAGTAGTGTAGCAAGCACAGATAAGTGAGCTGTTCAAGGAGTTATATCGATCCCTGTTCTCGAGGACTACCTTTGCCTAGCGTTGCTTCGCCAACCGTTCCCTTGGTGTCTCTAGTGGTGGCGCCTTGGTGTCTCGACATGGGATTTAAGCTCGTGGGCAGCTGAGGCATGCCTGCTGCAGTTTGGCAGTTTTTGTGGAACCTTGTGTGATGGCCTGGCTTTTACCTGAAATCTCTGATACACACACTTTTTTTGAGTCGTCTTCTGACTGGTTTGATGCGGCCCGCCACGAATTTCGCTCCTGAGCCAAACTTTTAATTTGCTGGATGTATTCCAGTCTCTGTCTTCTTCTACAGTTTGCACGCTCTGCAACACCCTCTACTAATGTGGAAGTTATCCCATGAAGTCTTACCACACGTCTTACCATCCTGTCGCTTCTTCTTGTCAGTGTTTTTAATACATTTCTTTCCTCGCTGATTCTGAGGAGAACCTCCTCATTCCTTACCTTACTAGTCCACCTAATATTTAACATTCGTCTGCAGCACCATATCACAAATGTTTCGCTTCTCTTCTGTTCCAGTTTTCCTACAGTCCACGTCTCACCACGATACAATGCTGTGCTCTAAACGTACATTCTTACAACTTTCTTCATCACATGAAGATCTATGATTGATATTAGTAGACTTCTCTTGTCCAGGGATGCATTTGTCGCCAGTGCTAGTCAGCTTTTTATGTCCTCCTTTCTTCGTCCATCATACGTAGCAGAATTTCTTAACTTCCTCTACTTCGCGATCCCAAGTTGCAATGTTAAGTTTCTCATGGTTTTCATTTCTGCTACTTGGTCTTTCTTCGAGGTAGACTCAGTCCATATTCTGTACTCGTTCCATTTGAAGTAAGCTGCTGTTCTTCTTCGCTTTCGTTGGGGATAGCAACGTCGTTAGCGAATCTTATCATTGACATCCTTTCACCCTGAATTTTAATACCATTCTTCCATAGTTCTTTTATTTCCTTCAATTCTTCTTCGATGTGTAGATTAAACAGGAATGGTGGGGGCATAAGACTTCATCCCTGTCTTACACCCTGTTTAATCAGAGCATTTCGTTCTTGGTCTTCCACTCTTATTGTTCTTGTACATATTGTATATTAACCTCCTAACCCCATACTTTATTCCTACTTCTCTCAGAATTTCGAACATCTTGCCCCAGGTCGGAAAATCCAGTAAACATGTCTTGATTTTTCTTCAGTCTTGCTTCCATTATCAACTACCGCGTAATAACTGCCTCTCTGGTGCCTTTACCTTTCCTAAAGCCAAACTGGTCATCAGCTAACAGATCCTTAATTTCCTTTTCCATTCTTCTGCATATTATCAGTGTCAGCAGCTCAGATGCAAGAGCTATTAAGCTGGTTGTGCGATAATTCTCACACATGTCGGCTTTTACTCTCTTCGGAACTGTGTGATGAAAGTCTGATGGTATATCGCCAGTTTCATACATTCGAGACACCAACGTAAATAGTCATTTTGTTCCCACTTCCCTCAACCATTTTTTAAATTCCTATGGAATGTTATCTATCCCTTGTACCTGATTTGATGTTAAGTCTTCCAAAGTTCTTTTAAATTCTGATTCTAATGCTGGATCCCCTAACTCTTCCCTGTCGACTCCTCTTTCTTCTTCTATGAAGTCGTCAGATAAACACTTCCCCTCACAGAGGCATCCAATGTACTCTCCACCTATCCGCTCTCTCCTCTGCATTGAACAGTGTAATTCCCACTGAACTGTTAATGTTATCACCTACCTATTAATTCCACCGAAGGCTGTTTTGACTTTCCTGTATGCTGAATCCGTCCGTCCGACAATCATTTCTTTTTCAATGGCTCCACATTTGTAATTCAGCCATTTTGCCTTAGCTTCCCTGGACTTTTTGTTTATTTCGTTTCTAAGTGACTTGTATTTTTATATTTGTGTATTTTCCTGAACATTTTTGTACTTCCTTCTTTCGTCGATCAACAGAAGTATTTCATCTCTTATTCGTGGTTTCTTCGCAGTTGTCTTTCTTCCACCTACTGTTTTCTTTCCAACTTCTGTGATTTCCATCTTTAGAGATGACCATTTCTCTTCAACCGTACTGTCTACTAAGCTATTCATCAACGCAGTGTCTAAAGCCTCAGACAACTTAAAACGTATTTCTTCATTTCTTAGTACTTCTGTATCCCCCTTTCTTTGCGTACTGATTCCTTCTGCCTAATCGCTTAAACTTCAGGCTACTCTTCATCGCTACTACATTGTGATCTGAGTCTATATCTGCTCCTGGGTTCAACTTAAGATCCAGAATCTGATTTCGGAATCTCTGCCTGACCATGATGTAATCTAAGTGAAACCTTCCGTATCTCCCAGCCGTATCCAAGTGTAACTCCTCGTCCTGTGATTCTCGAACAGAATATTCGCTATTACAAACTGACATTTATTGCCTAACACAATTAGTCTTTCTCCTCTCTTGTTTCTCTTACCAAGTCCATATTTTCCCGGAAACCTTTCTTCTCCGCCCTCCCCTACAATCGCTTTCCAAATCCTCATGACTATTAGATTCTCATTTCCCTTTACGCACTGAATTACCCGTTCAGTATTCTCGTACACCTTCTCTATCTTTTCAGCTTCTCCTTGCGACGTGGGCATGCATACTTAACTGTTGTTGTCGGTGTTTGTCTGCATTCGCTTCTGACAGGATAAACCTGTTACTGAACTGTCCACAGTAACTCACTCTCTGTCCTACCATCCTATGCATAACAAATACTACTTCCATTATACCATTTTCTGCACCCGCTGATACTACCCAGAAATCCTCGTCTTCCTCCAATGTCACGACACTGATCCCCACCATATTAAGACTGAGCCTTAGCATTTCCGTGTTCAGGTTTAACAGCTTCCCTACCACGGCAAGACTTTTGACATTCCTCGCCCCGACTCGTAGAACGTTATCCTTTCGTTGTTTCTTTAGTCTTTTTCTCATGGTCACCTCCCCCTTGGTAGTCCCCTTCCGGAGATCCGAATGGAGGACTATTCCGAAATCTTTTGCCGATGATCATCATCACACTTTTTCAGTCACAGGCCACATGTCCTGTGGATACAAGCTGTGTCTTTAATGCAGTGGTTTTCATTACCTTCTGCATTCTCATGCCGTTGATCATTGCTGGTTCTTCCGCTTTTAGGGACAGTTTCCCACACAAGGCAAGAGAGTGCCTTGAACGTCTAGCCTCTTCTCCAGCTTTTCTGACAAGGCCGTTGGCTGAATGAAGGTGACTTCTGATGCCGGAAGTATTCGGTCACCACTGCTTATCATATGCATATGATTTTAATTTTTCTGTCTTCTATCATTACGGGTATTCGTGAAATAGTACTTCCTTTTGGCTGCTTCACAGCCGCATATGTAAAGTTAAGATTTTTAATACTAAATTCGTAATCTATATGACTGACAGATGTTGATGCAAAAGTCTGCGTCAGAGATATATACATTACTTTAATTTTCTGTTTCCTGTAATGCCGTTTGGCTGCTTCACAGCTGTGTATGTTAAGGCTTAAGAAAATGTTTTAACTGATTTTCTCACCGATTTGCTGATTCAAAAGCCTGCTCAGCAGACGTGAACGTTTCAAATATTATACTTTCCATGAGTGTACGAACTAATGAGACAACAGTCCCCTCAGTTTGCCCAACAGCTGTGCATATAAGTTTTCTTAAAATTTTTATGCCCTTTGGTAATTATCTGCCGTGTCTGTTTCAAGGACTTGTATATTAGTTCAAGTTTCAGGGGCCTGTTAATGCATATTACAGAATTTGTTGATAAAAGAAATCAACAATTCCTTAAAATTTGCTACTCGATATATTAGCATGATAAAATTCCCACTGGCTGCTACACGGCCGTGTATTTAAATTTACTGCTATTAATTCTTTGACCAACGTGTTCTGGTATTTATTCGCGATACAGTCTATTCTGTCTGTCGCATCTGCTGATGTGTATTGTTTGAGAAGCGTTTGATAAATTTTGGGTATGAACAAATATTACTTGCTTTTGTAAATTAAAGCGGTGTCTGTGGTAAACAGAAAAATGTAATTCTTTCAGACATCGTTATATTTTCGCTCAACACCTTTTTACTCCCAGATCCCATCTCCTTATTACTTGTTCGCAGTTCGTGCTCTCGCGGTCGCGGTCGCGTTCTCGCTCCCCGAGCACCGGGTCCCGAATTCGATTCCCGATGAGGTCAGGGATTTTCGCCTGCCTTGAGATGACTGAGTGTTTGTCTTGTCCTCATCATTTCATCTTCATTTATGAAAGTGGCGAGATTGGACTGAGCAAAGGTTGGGAATCTGTACGAGAGCTGATAACCGCGCATTTGAGCGCCCCACAAGATCAAACATCATCATCATCCCTATTATTACAACAACATTCCTCCAAAACTTATGAAATAATTAGGGAAAGTGCTATTCAACTGTTTAAGTTGGTGTGCAGAATGTATCAATGTGGAGACATACCATGAGACTTTCACGTGCACTGGCTCTCGTATAGTCAACTCGTGCATGTAAGGTAGTGACAAGAACAACATACAGAATGGTGGAAGAAAACAAATTGAGGATCAGTTCCCAGGATGCAGTTTTCACCCTGCAGTGGAGTGTCCGCTGGTATTAAACTTCCTGGCAGATCGAAGCTGTGTGCCAGACCGACACTCGAACTCGGATCCTTTGCCTTACGCGGACATGTGCTTTTCCACCTGAGCTACCCAAGCAAGGCTCACGACCCGTCCTCGCAGCTCAGATTCCGCCAGGCGAAGGTGCCGAGTTCGAGTCTCGCTTCGGCACACAGTTTTGATCTGCTAGGAAGTTCCATATGAGCGTCCGTTATTTGACGACCAGTTCGAGTTTAGGACAGGTACGGCCACCAGAGAGCCAGTTCTCAACTTTGTGAATAATAATAGATGAGAGACTGAAGAAAACCCCAGACACTGTCACAGGATTTGACGATTTCGAGAAAGTGTTTGTTAGTGTAACACGATGGGCGAGGTTCGAATTTCTGAGAATGGTCCTGTAGGGACAGGAGCATATATACAAAATGTACAAGGTTCAAGAGCCAACACTAACGATGGAAGACCAAGAACAAAGTGCTCGGATTAGAAAGAGTCTAAGACAGGGATGTTGGCTGTTGCCCATGTTGTTCTATTTAAAACATGACATAAGAAATGCCGAAAGTAAAAGAAAGATTCAAGAGTGGTATTAAAAATCAGGTTGAAAGGATATTAATGACGAGATTCGTAGATTATAACGATATAGTTTGCTACGAGAGCGAGTCCCCTATAATATTACCCCCTTGAGAGGTTTCTAAAGTTGACTGTAACTACTGGGAAGCAACCATGTTTTGTTTCGTCAGGTGAAAGATTGTGTTTTGAAATGGTTATAACAGTTACTGTAATGGCAGTCGAACCAAAAGTCTTATAGATGGAAAATAAGACAGTGGTCATGTAAATCAATTAACTGTCAATTTACTGTCGCCAACCTAATTCGGTAAAGTTATTCCAGGTAAACATGCTGCAAACAGAGTAAACCAACTGCTCGTTTAAACTTGACTTGGGAACAGAAACCTGTTTTACAGTTTTACAAATCGGATACGAAAACAACAGTACTCTGTAGCTTTTATTAGCAGAGCATCTGACCATGAACAACAAAGAAACACGATACAAACTACGAGGGCGTATTAACCCTACGTTAGTGTCAATATATTTTATAGAAAATTCCTGCTTTGAAAGAAAAAATAAATAAACTTATTATGGGTCCAACAACCCCCCCCCCTCCCCCCCCCCCCCTTAGGCTTCCATGCTATAGAAAATTTCCCCGTGTAGGATTTCGTATTTCTCATCTCTACAACAATGCAAGTTAGTTTCTTCTTGGTTGGTATTCTTGATATTCACAACAATCGGTTTACTTTCAGAGGAAGTGATTTTTGATATCAGTCAGCTGTTATTTATCTTGTAAACTTGCAGTGAGTTAGTGCAGTTCCCAACACGTAGGCCTCCAGTAACTTTGGTGTCCTACACAGCAAAAACGAAACCAAGTAAAAACTTAGTGATGTTTGGCAACAGTGCAACAAGATAAAGGCACTGTTGGAGGAGAGAAGAGATAAATGCATAATATAATGGTGGAATTGATACCATTGATCCAAGTGCGCGTATGTACACCTGCAAGAGGGGAACAAAGAGATGGCCTCTATCTGTATTTTACTCTCTCATCGACATTTGTGCTATCAATGCAATCACCATATACATCCAGCAACATCCAAGATGGAATGAAAGGAAACACAACAAACGGAATCTTTATCTTCTGCAAGCTGGGATGGAACTAGTGAAATTTCAGGTAGAAGAAAGAAGTGCCAATGCAAGAGGGTTATCGAACCAAATTGTTCAATCAGTGGAGACTATTCTACAAAACAAAATCAAAGAAGTGACAACAGAAGCACGTGAGGCTCCTGCAGAGAAAGGTCGGTTCCATATTTGTGTAAGAGAAGCTAAAACAAAGAAGCAGAAGTACAACAATCTAAGTAAACCAAAACAGTATTGTGGACAGTGTCATAAACATGTGTGTACACACATTCAGAAAAAATTGTTAAGTGTGTCTCTTGCCTTGAAGTTGAGGACTCAGAGTAGTCTATTGTATATGAACACATCTGTATTTTGTATTGCAATATGTCAATCTTTTATTTACTCAATCCAATATTCATAACAATTAACAACATTTATAAACCGATGCGTTAGTTAAATACTTAAACCATTTTGAAAGTTGTAATTTTTCGTCAGTAAACTTATTTAATACCTGTGGGATCGCCGAACCCTCCCCCCCCCCCCCCCCCCCCTTAGGCATCCAAGTTAGAAAAAAAAGGCTTGGGTGTCTTAGGGTTAAAATGTTATACCACCGAAGTATTATTTTAAAACTCTTAAAATTTTTTAAAGAAAACAAACGTTAATAACATTTTACATCTTTGTTCTTCATGTCTACATAAATGGCAGTCCTCTGCAGTTAGGTAAGTCCGAATTGTACGGTGTAAGATGGCGGTGGCAAAATGTTACGTAACTATGTTGTTGCGTGAGGAACAGCATTCTGTGACGGAGTTACGATTTCGAAGAGTTCATCCAGACAGGGCAACCTCTCCTTCAGCATGATAGTGCGAGGCATCACGGAAGTACTATGACGTCAGCAGGAATCCAACGCCTTCGCATATAACTTCCGATTATCATCTGTTTCCTAAGCTTAAAGAAAACCTTCGAAGAGTTCAGTTTTGATAGTGCTAAAGTGGTGCAAGCAGAAGCAAACGTTCTACAATGGCGTTAGCAACAAAGTATCGTTCAGTAAGGCAGAAGCACATATAAAATGAACATGAGATGGCGTTAGTACTTCACTACTGAAAAACTATGATGAAATAGTTATCTAACTGTTATTTTAGCTAACGTGAAAATTGTTTGCTTTCGTGGGAAGTATATAATCCTTTGCATTATACCGACCATAAGTGAAGTATGGGGACGCTGGATCACTTACAGTTATAATGTTACTAGTTGTGATTTTAATTGTAAAATACTCCTAGCATAGTTACTGAATTTCATAAGCACTTTTACTGTAAAATTTTCTAACCTACTGGCTCAACGAAATGTGGAGGGCAAAGAAATTGTTCTGTCTACTGACTGTGTTCGAGACTAACACTTCTAGCGAAACACAGTAATAATACACTTATTAACACAAACAAACAAATAAATGAACACTGTTATAAACCTGTAATGCAAAAGGCATTTTCAGGCCTTTGAGCAGTTATGGTCTGTATTTGGTTTTTACAGCCACTGTTTTACTATGCAACTTGTAGTATTGTGTAATGCTTTTAACGAGAATTTCAAATAACCACTTCGCCCTAAGTCTTTCCGGACAGATACCTTTGAAGTCGGAAACATTCGGAAGTTTTCAGCACTAGCAAATGGAATCTGCCCACATGATTGACTAAGAATTAATCATTGTTCTCTAAAAAAAAGTTGTGAATGAAACAGTTATTATGTAACAGTCCAAGCAGATTTCGGGTCCATGCAGATATCTGCTACATCAAACTTTACTTGTCCTGGAGGTGACGACAGTGGTGATCTTCCGTGGCAAAAGAATATAATCGTCTCGTAATACATAGTTCTTAATGTAACGCGCTTTGTAAAATATCTCCTTGCTGTCGGACTTCCACGATTCAGAGCACAGCAGTAATTACCATAATCTAATAGCCAATATAAATCTTCATCCCGAGGTGTACTTAATCCATGCTTCCTACAGTTTTTCCCTCATTAAGCACTCAGAACATTAAGTTGTGGGATGCTGGCCAGCGATTATGTCCGCTACAAAGGCTGCTCGCACTACTTCGCCAAACTATCTCTTACACTACCTCATAAACCTTTACTTTCCGGACGGACTACCCACCAGGTTTTACATTTCATACAACTCTCAGTACCTAATCATGAATCAGTTTAAAATATAATGCTGTAACGCATTTGTATTATGAACGAACGTTGTTGAAGAAAAAGATACTTGCAAACCAGTTCTAGTTACATGCCTTTAAAAATATAAGAACGATTGGTCGCATATGGGTCGATTCAAAGAAC
This sequence comes from Schistocerca americana, assembly GCF_021461395.2. NCBI lineage: Eukaryota > Metazoa > Arthropoda > Insecta > Orthoptera > Acrididae > Schistocerca > Schistocerca americana. Next base: position 274,357,838 of record NC_060124.1, on the reverse strand, counting down.
ATTACCACACCGATAATACAGTATTCATAGGAAACACAGAAGTGGGCACAATCGTATCATGTACACGTGTTACGTATGCCCCATGTTTCAGTGATGTTCCCTGATAAAGCTACCATCATTGAAACATCTAAAATACTTCACACTGTGTTGAGCGCAACTATATACCAGCAAAAACAACATTTTTTACATATGTAACAGTAAATGAAATAGTATCCCAACAGAGTTTCAAACGAATATCATTAGCTAAATTCAGCAAAAAACTTATCGCGTACAAGTGTTTAAATGGTTCAAATGGCTCTGAGCACTATGCGACTTAACTTCTGAGGTCATCAGTCGCCTAGAACTTAGAACTAATTAAACCTAACTAACCTAAGGACATCACACACATCCATGCCCGAGTCAGGATTCGAACCTGCGACCGTAGCGGTCGCTCGGTTCCAGACTGTAGCGCCTAGAACCGCACGGCCACTCCGGCCGGCGCGTAAAAGTGTTCCTCTGTCGCAGACATTTCGTGTAAGTTATATATATAAATAGAAAATTTATGGGCAAGAGAGAATACATTATACATATAATACACACTTCTAACAAATTTTTCCTGAGCATCGGTCTGTAATAGTTACCAGTTCATTTACTTTGTCTTATGGCTAGCATGTAATCGTGGAATGCTTTACATTCCAGAAAATTAGTAAATATTTTTCTTTCATCTGAAGGATGATTTTGTCTGCTCGAATTTTACGCAGTTCAACAGAAGAACGCAACACATTATTAAACACACTATTTACAATAAGCACGCCTTCTCTGCCCCTTTACCACTTCAGGCAGTCCATATCAAACAAAGTTTTGTAATATTCTCTTAACAGAAGAGTATGCTGCTCATTTCAGACTTTGTCACTCCATTATTCACTTTTTCTTTGCTGTGCAGTTCACATCATTAGGCTGCAGATCATTATACATGGCAGTCCTTTTATCCATCATTCCATTTTACAGAATTCCTTTTCATTACATCCTTTCCATTAACTTACTCAGAATCTGGATCTTAAACGTATATTAGTATGTTTGTAACGGAACTTCTTCACAACGGTACCACGGTACAGTGTTCCTTATTCTGTACAATGGATGTGAGGTCTTAAGCCCATGACATTGTGAACACTTAATGTTTTCTTTGCTTATATATACACTAGATAGTGAGCTTTAGTCTGAGGAGTTCCTGCACTTCACACGGACCATTGTAAACATACTTAAATTGAAAATTTCGTGCTTAATTCACTTGATTTTTCGAGGGTTTTACGAGAAAAATACTTCCGACTTTCATCTTCGTTACTTAGAGATTATTATCATGCTGATTAGATCTGGCTTCCATCTTTTATTTCGTTCTTTCCCTCTCTAATTCCTTCTTTCTTCCCAATCCAAGGTCTATACAGTTGGAGATCCAGGACCTCTTCTACTGTACTTTTGCCTGTACTGTGTAGTGGTATTTCCTCCAACGTAAATCCCATGGATTGCTGATGTAAGGATTTCATGACAACTCCGAAATCTGATGTGAACCCGCATAATCCACATATGATTGCGGTGGCAATAGGTTCTACACAGTCTACCTAACTAACAGATTCAGCATTCAACTGAATTTAGCATTCAGCTGGTGGTGAACTGAAATATACGTTTCTTGTACTTCATACTGCTCTATAATTTCTTTCCAAATTTAGAAATGAACTGGGGTCTATTATCTGACGCTAGTGACTGTGATTTTTTGATATTTGCAAAGAATTCAATAATTGTATCAAATATTGCTTTACCTGTGGGTTTTCTAATTGGATAGGGGTTTGATAAGTTTGAAAAAGGCTTCGAATACCACTAACATATATATAAAATTTCCTGACGTCTTCGGGCGGGGGCTTTATAAATTTGCAGAAAATAAATCAAGTATATCATCTGGTATGTTGTTTTGTGTAGGACCCTCATTTCAAACCTTTCTCACGATTTTATATGCACAGTCACCTTTTTTACCATGTTACCAATGATTAGTATAACACCTACAAGTTTTCCGGCATACTGCTTGAATCCACTGTGTACTGATGCACGGTAGCAACAGTCTGACACTTCAAACTGTGATGGCCAACAAACCTTCCAGACCCCCTTATTCAAATATTCCCTTTTATACATTTTAAAAAACATTATAATACTGAGCAATTTGAGATGGCTCACTCTATCAAATTTAAGTTTCTCTCATTTTCAGACTCTGTATTCGTTTTGATAATGTAGCATATTTTTCATATATCTTTAATTTTCTTTTTCTCAGGTACTTTATTAATGAGAGAGCTTTGGAACGTACCGTATTCGTCATTCTCTTTATGCAAATCGATTCGATGTTCCGGTAATCTAGATAAAGCATCTGCAACATATTTATCGGTGCATTCGACATAAGAGTTCGTATGAACAAATTGCAGAATGTATAATGCCTAGTGGGTTAACCTCCCGTTTTTATAGGAGGCAAACTATTAGGTAAGTTAACGCCTTGTGGTCAGTACGAATAACTATTGTATACCCCCACAAAAATGTCGAAGTTTCTTTCCCTGATATAGTGTAACCGCTTTCATGTTTAGTTAGTGCCTTGCTCCCGGATGCATTGGTTTGGAAGCTGGTCCACAGTGCTTTGCTCACAGATGCACTGGTTTTGGGACCTCTTCCTTCTCGACCATCTATTGCTCGGAAAATTTCAACTTTGATTCCACAAGCAATGATGCCAGCACTCATATAAAATGGTTTCATTAATTCTAGATGATGTAAACATTATTCTTCGACATGTACCGTTTTAATTCTTAGCAATCATCTTGACACCCTTTAGTACTAATAAAGGCAAAATGCTCCTAAGCAGGTTGCTAAAATACACTACTGAAAGCCTGCGTGTCCCTTCGCCACTCTGTGATAAAATCCACACTGGCCAAGAAATGCTTCAAGCTGTTTTTATTCTTGGGGGAACGGTATTTTTCAAAAACTGTTGACATTTCTGGGCCTTAAAATTCCCAGAATTCGTAATGATGCCTTGCAGAAATTTAAACACTTTTTACAAACTCGGACGTTTAAAATTTTAAGGTCCTCACCACAGCTTTAAGAGCAGTGAATACTTTATGTAGTGTCCTCACCACTCTTATGTGGCGACTGACAGATCATCAACGTATACTGTTAATCTGTCACTTAATTCCTTCCCCAAGACTAAATCCAGTGCTCGAATAAGACCCAAAGCTGATGTACTGAGACGGAAAGAGACAACTTTATGTTGGTAACATTTGTCGGCAAATAAAAATACCTATACTTACAGGCTTCAGCGTCTAATGGAATTTGCCATCCAATCAAGCCCTGTTAGAAATCGTAAATTACGGAAATTCTGTAGCTTTTCATCTAAGCCTTCCAGCTGGTCAGCTTCTCTTCTGACAGTCTTATTTCAAGTTTGTGTGTCAATCAGCATTCGCACTCTTCATCTTCCTTATTCACAGCAATGAAAGGGGATTATATTCGTGGTTGAACCTCCCAACAATTTCCCATTCAACCATTTTGTCTATTTCTAACTGTTCAGATTGTTTCTTATCCAAGGAAAGTGAGAAAGACGTCACGAAGAATCGTTCGTGAGTCAATGCTTCAATATCGTATCTGAAGTTGTTAAGTAACCAAGGTTTTTCCGAAAATGAATTAGTATTTCTTTCTAACATAGTGTACATATCAGATTTCTGTTCTCACGTAAAGTCCTGTTATTCATTTTCCTACTTTTCATCATCAGTCTTTCAACATGACAAATTTCGAAACTACTTTACAATCCATTATTCTTAGGATAAATTTCTATTTGTAATGATTCATAGTTAGCGTCATAAGTAATTTCTGTTTCCTCAAACGGTATCTTTAAAGTGCCAGATTTATTTTTAATTTTGAGAATTTCATTACTACAGTCCAAAGTAAACTTTTCTTCATCGAACCAATCGACCCCCAAAATAATTTCGGCATTCAGATCAGGAATGATTAGAAATCGCGTCCAATTTTTGTCCTTTAATTTTGAGATCTACCAAAACTTGGTTTCTAATTGGTTTACTGATTTCTCCTTTGACACCATTTACGGTCAGCATAACTAGTCTGTGCTTGGATTCGATGCAATAAACAAACGATTGTGATATAGTACTCACCGGTGATCTTGTGTCTGAAAGTAATTGTTATTTAATATTGTATATTTCAACAGGAATTATGTTGTGTTTAATTGTCTTATTTTCGGCATTATTTTGATCGTCCACGACAAATCCTTATCAACCATGAGATCATTCCGAGAAATAATGTTTACCAGCTGATCACCTACATATGAAGGTTTATTCGGGTTTCCGACTTCAAAGAATTTTGAAACTTGAAGCCGCTGTTTGCCAAGGTATTGTAACAACTTGTAACGTAGCAAGTTATTACGAGATAACTTTCATTGCAGTAAAGCATGCAGCCGTGAAGCCCAGTGGCTGTAGAATTGTGTCTTCGCTGTGACTCACAGAGCAGCTGACGCTACTAGCTCTGACAACGGTCTCCAGTACCATCTACTAGGAACGGTAATTCATACCCCCTACGAATCGAAATGAACCATGGTAATTATCAACCGAATTTTTCAAACTTGGTATACCGTCTTTTGTTATTAAGAAAAGAATACTGTGAAAATTCCAGACTCTTACCTCTAATAGTTCTGGAGATTGAGAAAATTACATAAATGTCCAAAAACCGACACTTATGTTTCAAAACTCAGTTAGCAACAGTAGCAGTTTGTTTTTCATTATCATCTAAAGTCATAAAAAGAGTTCTCAGTGTATAAAATGACTTCACTGTAATTGTCTTTTCAAAACTTTAATTACTATGTATTTCGTAGCGTAAAAGAAGCATTCAAAATTATTATCTGCATATTATTTTGTTGTGTGTGTACATGAGAATGAATGAGAGAGTGTCTGTGGGACGCACGTAAAAACTTAATACTATTTTAAGTAAAAAGTTATGAAATAGAGTCGTGGGAAAATTGTGGTGCGACGACGTAGCTGATGTATGTCGACGTGTGCTTGATTTTGTAAGACAGCAGCCAGAATAGAAGTTGGAAGTGGAATATGTTTCTAAATTAATTTTAAGATTATGTTGCATTTCGGTCTATTTTATTAAATATTGCATTTTAAATTGGCATTGGGATGACGTAATGATTTTCTGATTAGTGATTGGCTCAGACAAGTTTTGCCGCAAGGATGATATAGAAGGATGATTCTGATTGGTCACTCAAACCATTAGACAATCAGAATTAAGCTGTTCCCACGTGCAGAAAGTTAGGTAGGCATAGAGTGGGGTGACATTGAGAGAGTCGCTCGCCAACCTTCGTATGTGTAACATCATGCCTAATGTCGCCGAGAAAATTAAAATGAAGAACTGTTGAGTTCATCGCTGATAGGAAGTGTCGTGACTTACGAACATTGTGAGGACAATTTGATTAATTAATTTATGTGGTATGAGGGTGTGATATTTAGGTCTTAGCGAAATTCAGCGTGGCATATTCTGTATACTTTATGGAGTTCTTGGGGGAGCACTTCTAACTTTGAAGACCACTGATAAGATCGAAGTTACAACTCCCTATAGTAGTGGGTCAGTAACTGTCAGATCAAACATTAATTGGGTCGGACTGGCCGATATTATGGCTGCTTTCCTGTGTGAAATTTTGGGGTATTGACTGTGAACTTGGAATGATAGAGCAGCTAAAATAGTAAACTCGGACTTGCGGACTTGATAGCAAATTTATGTGCTTCCTTAAGATTAAAAACCAGTTTACTAAAATTTCCGGAGGATTGCTGCAGGTAAGCTGCATTTACCCACCACCCGAAATCTGTTAAAATGAACTTACAGGAACTGATTCGCAACTTTTGTTACGCGTCCTATGTGTGGCAGGTATTAGGTCGTGGTTTCATCACCGCTGCTTTACACGGCCTAGTGAGTATCTACTACTGCAGAGTGAAGGGACGTCGTAAGGAAGCCGTACTGAGATAGGTGGACAATGAATGAGAGAGAGAGAGAGAGTACGATCGAGTAACTACGATGAAACCCGCCCCGTTGCAAACTGGAGGCTCTTTCTTTTTCCTTCAATATTTACTTCTCATATTTGCTTAGAATATTCTGCCTCTTTAGGTTTATAACAACTTTTTCCTAATAATTCATTTATTTCCGTTGCCCCACTGTTTTCATCATCAGAGCTGGCTTTTGAAGCCGACCACCGGGCACCACAACTTGATTCTAACATGAACGTTTCTGTTCGATGGGATTTAGGGATTGCAGCCGGATCACGTTGACTTCTTGCCACGATATTTCGGCTGGCAATCGTCCAGCCATCTTCAGGTGAGTGTCGATCACTGGAGACTGCAAGTTCCCGGGGTCAAATTTGGCGCGAAAACGCATGCGCATTGGCCTCCGTCACAGGAGCGTCATCTATCGAAATTCCCTCCCTCTGGAGCTATGGTTCTATCTGTGGAGCGCAGGCACATGCGTAAAAGTGAAAACTACATGTCCGCCCTCTGTCGGAATGCCCGCCTGCATCGCTAAAAACAGACGTCAAATGTCGCCAGATGTGTCATTATGAATTAACTGCCTTCTCTCAGAGGAAATTAGAGAGATCACCGGATCCCAAGCCTTGTCCAGTTGAAAACCACCATCACGATTGATAAGATTTTGCGCTAGCCGTATCTCCACAGATTCTTTAATTACTGAGTCTCAAAAAGTTTTCTCTGCGGCCAAGATTTTCGTGGCAGAAAAGTCCAGAGTGTGTCCTGTGGTAATTCAGTGCTCAGCTACGGCCGACTTACTGGTCTCAGGAAAGGACGTGATGGACCTTTTGTGGGGAAGTGCGTGCATCATGTTCGCAACTCTGCTGAGTTTACCAATAGACTGAAGTCAGTTCAACTCAGTGATAATGACTTACTAGTCAGCTTTGATGTCATCTCACTTTTCTCTAAGATTCCTCTTATGGATTCTTTGTCGCTCATCAGCAATAAGTTCACGCCCGACATAACAGCACATTTCCATCACGTCCTTTCCTCAACCTACTTTTTATTTAACAACGAATATTTTGTGCAGACTGACGGTGTTGCCATCGGTAGTCCTCTCTTGCCTTTGGTAGCATACTTCTTTATGGAAGACTTTGAGGAAAGGGCACTAGATTCGACAGGACTTGAACCGAGAGTTTTCTGGTGATATGTAGATGACACTTTTGTAGTGTGGACCCATGGTGAAGAAGAACTGTCGCGGTTCTTGCAACATTTTAATGCAATCCAGAAGAACATCCAGTTTACCATGGAAATAGAGAAAGATGGTTGCTTGCCGTTTTTGGACGTGTTGGTTACTAAGAGAGTGGGTGGGTCATTAGGGCATTCTGTCTATCATAAGCCAACACATACGGACCTTTACCAGCAACCGTCGAGTTGTCGTCACCCTTCACAAAATACTGGCCTCCTTAGAACTTTGATGCACCGGGCTTATGTTGTTTCAGATGGAGACAGTCTTACAAAGGAGCTGGAACATTTGGAGTCGGTGTTCTGAGGTAGATGGAAGAAATGTGATCACCCACAACATCAAGAAGATAAGGAGCTATTCAAGTCCAGGGTGTTCCTTCCATACGCCAGCAACCTTTCATCTAAAATAGGCAGGATCCCAAGGAAACATCAAGTTAAAATAATCTTCCGACCACCTCCGAAGATTAGTGCCCTTTTCGGTTCAGTAAAGGACGATCTGGGTCCGCGGAAGGCCGGGATCTATAAAATTCCTTGCAGTGTGGCAAAGCCTACATCGGTCAGACGAAACGCACAGTACATGAAAGGTGCATTGAGCACGAACGCCACACTCGCTTTTCGCAGCCCAGTAAGTCGGCCGTAGGTGAGCACTGTATTACCGTAGGACACGCTCCGGATTTTTCTGCCACGAAAATCTTGGCCCCAGAGAAAACTTTTTGGGACTCAGTAATTAAAGAATCTGTGGAGATACGCCTAGTGCAAAATCTTATCAATCGTGATGGTGGTTTTCAACTGGACAAGGTTTGGGACCTGGTGATCTCTCTAATTTCCTCTGAGAGAAGACAGTTTTCAGCTTTATGCATGCGCCTGTGCTCCACAGATGGAACAGTAGCTCCGGAGGGCGTGAATTTCGATGGATGACGCTCTTGTGACGGATGCCAATGCGCATGCGCTCTTGCGCCAATTTTTGCTGTAAAGTTGACCCCAGGAACTTGCAGTCTCCAACTATAATCTGGCCTGGTTCCCCCACTTGCCAGGGCCCTCTTTTCCCTCTCCCATCCTTCTCCCAGAGCGGGTTTTCCTCCTCCCCCCCCCCCGCCCCCCGAGACTCTTCACCCCATTGTCGCATCTTTCCCTCCTATGTCCCTCACTACCTGGCCCTCTTCGGCGCCCCCCCCCACCCATATCCCCACCTCTCTTGCCCCCCCTTCTCCAACATCTCCTTGCGCCTGGTAGATTCTCCATTTTGATCATCGTCAGTGTGCCATGTCAGTGTTGTTCAAAGTGGTTCAAATGGCTCTGAGCACTATGGGACTTAACATCTGTGGTCATCAGTCCCCTAGAACTTAGAACTACTTAAACCTAACTAACATAAGGACATCACACACATCCATGCCCGAGGCAGTTTCGAACCTGCGACCATAGCGGTCACGCGGTTCCAGACTGAAACGCATAGAACTGCACGTCCACACCGGCTGGTGTTAGTGTTGTGTTTAGTGCTGTTCTCCTGTGCGTCGAGAGGTGTGATTTTATTTGTGTGCTGGCCGTGTACTTAGTGTTACTGTTAGTGATTGTTATGTGCTACGCCATCTGTCGATACTTTTATGCTCCGCTCATACTGCACCTTGTGTTCTTTTAACTGTCCCAGTGTGTGGTTTTTTGTGTGCGCTAATTTTTTACGGTCTTTATCTCCATTTTACAGTCGCCCATTTTTGTCTGTTGCCTTCCATGATGTTCCCCCTTTTATATATCTATGTACACCGTGTTTTCTCTTTTATGTTATTTTTCGATGTCTTCTATTGTTGGTTCTATGTCCTTTGGCTGAAGAGCAGCGCATATGCTGCTGCCAGCCTGCCCAGATGGGGAATTGAAATACAATTAAAAAAAAAAAACTTGCAGTCTCCAGGGATGGATACTCACCTGAAGATAGCTGGACGACTGCCAGCCGAAATATCGTGGCAAGAAGTCAGCGTGATCCGGCTGCAATCGCGAAATCTCATCCAATATTCAGTATGCTGGGAAGACTTCAAGAATCACTTGAACGTTTTTCTCAGATGTGAGGTGATTTTCATCTGACTTTTTATCATAATATTAACACTTCGCATCACGATTTTCTCCCAGTGTTAATAATTCTAACTCGGTCACAGCAGGCTCTTTATGTGAGCTGTCTTCTTCTTTAGATCTAATGATGTCTAGTTTCACTTCGCATTTCATAAGATCATCAAGCACTTCAATGATTCTGAAGCAATCACCTGTATCTACATCGTCTTTCCCCCTGACAGCAGCTCACCTGGAGTTAGTTACTTGTTTACTTAATGAGAAAATGGTTCCAATGGCTCTGAGTACTATGGGACTTAACATCTGAGGTCATCAGTCCCCTAGAACGTAGAACTACTTAAAGCTAACTAACCTAAGGACATCGCACACATCCGCGCCTGAGGCAGGATTCCAACCTGCGACAGTAGCAGCAGCGCGGTTCCGGATTGAAGCACGTAGAACCGCTCGGCCACAGCGGCCGACGCCTTTTCTGTATCAAACACTGTTTCTTAGATGTAAGATTTATGTTTTACATTCACCAACAATTTTCAAATCGAAAACCATTTCGTCTACGTTTATCTTTGTTCTCCCTTTTCATGTATTCTTTAGATTTATGACTTGAACTTTGCGTTACTGTCAATCTGACCCTGCTTAGACGCAAAATTTGTATTTGTGTTATCAGACCCTATTTTTCATGTCCTCAGTTTTGGCACTGAAAATGCTTACTTTTTCGTCTACTTTGTCAATCAGTTGACCGATTTTTATATCCTGTGTCTTAATGATAGATCATCGATTTTATCGCCCTGTATTGTCAGCTGGATATTAAGGCTACTTGTGCCACTTGCCTCAGTCTTGAGATGGTTATCAAACCACTAGCAATGCTAACCAGTTAGTTGATTTGTGCTACTCTTCATTAATTAGTAAGATTATAAAGTAACTACTTTGTGCTTTGATTTGTATTGTCAAAGGTTAAATAATTCGTTCATGCTCAAACGTTTCTCCTGTAGTAAGGTATCATCATTCTATGATTCTACCTCATACGTTTCTAAAAGTATTTTTTGTTTATTTGTGACAGACCGAACATTTCAACAGATTCATTTACGTATTTATCCTCTTCCAAGTAAGCTTCCTATCTTCCGTTGTCGAGTGGCTCTTGTTTTATTTGAGCCGATCGCAACATCTGACTTTGACTATTTACGTACGCTTGGTACCCTATGTAAGCTTGTTGCCGTACTGTGGCACCATCTGTGTGTTCACTTCCGTACCTACTGAGCGTAGCGATTAAATTTCACTATGTGGCAAGCGTGTTCTGCTCGTTATCATCTGCGACCATTATCGTATCCATACTGACAGTAAATATCGATTACAGTTTACGTAATAATGTCCTGTATTATCTGCTAATATTTTCCCTATCAAATTTTCTGCAATTTCGTGCCACTGATCACACAATACTTGTAATATACTTGTTTCACGTTTCCTGTTTACACCATGATATGTATTTTATTTTACAGGTAGTTAATGAAATGTCCTGTCCTTTCCGATATCCTTACCATCCCTGACGATCCCTAGTTCGATTACTCCATCTTCCCTGATGTCTGTGAGCGAACTGACACCTCTGCCCCTCCACTCGCTCCTGGCTTCCAGTACTTGGACAACATTACACACACTCAACTCAACATCCCGATCACCACTCAAAATGTCATTGCTACACTACGCACGTAATGCAACACCGCTCCCGGTCACGACCGTGTTACCTACCATCACCTCCTTGAAACTCCCACTTTATTCCTCTCCACCATGGCCAGGCTATAAAATGTGGTTTTGTCCACCGGCTTCTACACCAAGCTGTGGAAAACCTTCAGGATGCTGATGTTCCTCAAACCTGACAAACAGCCTTCTGCTGTCTCCTCCTACCATCTCATCAGCCTTACCTCGGCCTTCAACAAAGTCCTGGAATACATATACACCCGACAAATGCACCAGCACCTCCACCAGCACTGCCTCCTTCCCTCTAGCCAGTCCTTCTCTATCGATGACCTTCTCCTTCACCTCACTCACCTCCTCTGCGACCAGTTAAATTCCTGTCACTCCGCCATCTTCCTCTCTCTCGACCTTGAGCGCGCCTAAGACTGGGTATGGAATTCCGGTCTCCTCTTCAAGCTCCAAACCTTCGCCCTTCCTATTAACTACATCCGTCTGATCACCTCCTTCCTTTCTCACCGTCCTTCATATTTCACCATCCATAACTCAGATTCCTACACCTTCCACCCCTCCACTGGTCTGCCCCAAGGTTCCGTCATCTCCTCTCTTCTCTACCTTCTTTACATGGCAGTCATGCCACCGCTTTCACCCCCTACACCCCCTACACCTTCTCCAATATACCGATGACACCACCTTGCTTGCCCTCGCCCCCACCCTGCAACACTCCCAGCACCTTCTCAAATCCCATCTTCATCATTTCACCACTTGGTGTAACCAGTGCCTGCTCAAGGTCAATCCTTCCAAAACCCAGGCGATCATTGTAAGCAAAACCACCCCTCCCTTCCGCTTCTTTGCTTTTTATCTCACCATCTATGGCTGTCCTATTGCCCTTAGCCTCACCCTGAAGTTCCTTGGCGTCGCCCTTGACCGTCACCTCTCCTGGATCCCCCCATCTCTGGACGATTCAAGCCAAGGTATGCTCCCGACTCCACCTCTTCAAGCTCCTTTCTGGCCACACATGTGGTCTGGACCCCTCCACAATCCTCTACACCTATAAATCTCTCATCTGCCGCATCCTCTGTTATGCCCATCCCACTTGGATCTCCACACCTCCACCTTGTATAAGTTCCTTCAAATCAAGGAAAACCATGCACTCTGCCTCGCCTATCACATCCACCTCCCTTCCCCCACATGGATCCTCTATGACTTAATCGCATTCCCACACCTCCTCCTCTTCCTTGAATGGATATGGATCCTTTACACCTCCCATAAACTTGATCCTCCACATCCACTTGTCTCTCCCATCCCTTCCCACTTCATCTGCTGCCTTGCCTATATACCAGTATCCCAACTGCTCTCCATCTTACCGCACTCCATACCCTTGCCCAAGGTGGCTTCCATCAACTCCCCCTCCCGTATGATGCCCTCGTCCCCTCCATCTACCCCTCCTACCAGCTTTGATCCTCCCCTTCCTCCTCCTGTGTTTTTCCTCCAGGGTATCCTCATTCCCTTCTATTCCTCCTCCCTTCCTCTCACCTCTTCCCTCCCTCCCCTCCCCAGGCTTCCACACACTCCCTACCCTCTCCCCTCCCCCTCCCTTCCTCTCCCCCACAGGCATCTCCACCCCCCTCCCTTCTCCCCCACCTTTCCCCTCTGGCAGGCCCCCGGCTTTTTCGTGTGCTCAGTGAGTTCTTAGAGCGCCAGAGATTGTCGCCACTGTGATAGTGTTTGTCTACCCATCCATTAGTGTCTCTCATTCAGTGCTCTACCGTTCACATGTGAAACTCTGTGTCTCCGTTGTGTACCGTGCTGAACGTTTTTACACAAACAGTGCATCTGTGAACGCCTTCATTTATTTTAAAATGTCTGTCTCCTGTTTTTACCCTCCATGCATTTTTGTTTATGTGTCTTCTTGTTTTCTGTATGTTTTTTCTGCGGCCAAAGAGCGGAATCGATAGGCAGCTGCCGGCCTACCTTTTTGTAAAGGTATTAAAATTACAATAAAGAAAAAAAATGTCGTGTGTCGTGGATACGAGCATAGCACTATAGATTCTTACTGTTGTGACTGTGATAGCTAGTCCCTTATAATGATACCCCTAAGAAAGGATTAAGTTGACTATGATCGTATACTACTGGGGCGGAATCAGACTTTGCTTTGTCACTGGAAGGCTTACGTTTTGAAAAGTGTGTAACAGTTATTCCAATGGGAATCGAACCAAAAATCTAATAGTTTACCATGTAAATCAAAACATGGTCGCCAGCCTAATTAGAGAAAGTAATTCCAAGTAAATATACTGCTAACAACATGAAATAACTGCTGTTTTAAACTTTTCTTGGAAACGGAAATCTGTTTCATAAGCCGCACATGAAAAGAACAGTAGATTCTAGCATGTATTAGCCAAGTATCTAACGATGAGCAGCACAGGTGAACGATTAAAATGTATTGGCAGAAATCTATTCCGCACTAACATACTGTGGTGTGCTTATTGTAAGACCTTCGGTACACACACCATCAGATTATTTGACTTGTCGCTCTAACGGAGTAGGCGAGTGTCAGCGATATGTCTCGTGGTCTTATTGTGGCGTGTTTATCCTCTGCCGTTAGGTCAGACGATAGAAATGCCACTTGCACGCTTAGAGTATCAGATTGACGGTGACCAACTTTAAACAGAACTTGATTAATTTTCACACACATTTATTAAAATAATAAAAAGGCATAGATATTACGTAACTTGATTCTGGATGCTGTTTGCAATTGACAATCTGAAGTTCCCTTGGTCTTGGTACGTTAATCTTATTCTCATATATCTCTGACACTTGACAAAGTGTCTATACATTTCTCTTCATGGCTATGTACGGGAATATGGTAATCTTATTAGGCGCAGACTGAAACCTGACTACAGACTACTGCAGACTGACTGATCGGAGGTCTGTACACTCGTTATAATACCTCGCGCGTTCAGGTATCACTGCGCGAGTGTGATCCGCGAGAAGAAAAGGTTCTACGTTAGCAGCAATCTCACTGACTGCGAGACATATTAATACGCGGATCGGCGGAAGCAGAATTTGGTCCATCTCTAAGGCAGCGCCGTCTCGTAGTGTGGAGACGGACGAGCGCTGCGCCTGCGCTGTTGTGCTTAGCGGGGCGCGCTCTAGTGGGAATGTTGTGTACGCACTGACTGCGCGGAACTATGTATACAACACATACACTGTCTGCTTTAAAGTGTCAAGGACAATGCTCATTACAAAGTACCACTTAGTAAGGGAGAAGCACATACAAATTGGACTTGAGGTCGCTTTAATACTTCACTATTGAAAGACAGTGATACTGAAATAATTATCGAACTGTTGTTTTTGTTGACGTGAACAATCATTGCTTTCATGGGAAACATAATCCTAAGCATTATACAGATCATCGTAAGTACCACAACTCTGAATCACTTATGGTTTTAATACGTTTTGGCAGTTGTGATTTTGATTGCGCAAGCGTCTCTAGAGTAATACTGAATTTCATAAACATTTTCACCGCAAAATATACTAAACTACTGGCTGAACATAAGGCGTGAGGGGGTGGGGAGAGGTACAAAGAAATTGTTCCATCTACTGACTGGGTTTAGGACTAACACTTATACCAAAACACAGTAAAAGATACACATAAATACAAAATAAATAAATAAAAGGACGCTGTTACAAACTTGTACTGAAAAGAATTCTAGGCCTTCGAACTATTTCACTGTTTCACTGTTTCATTATACAACTTTTACTATAGCGTAAGGCTTTTAGTATGAACTGTAAATAACTAATTCGATTAAGAGTTTTCAAACGCAATAATTTAACTGTACACTTTGGCGATCACGTTGAGCATTGCATATGTAAGGTTAATTAATCACTTAAGAAAATTATTACTACACGAAAGTTAATAACTATTTTGAATAGTACCGATTCTGCCGTTCGCTATAATCGTAAACACTTGGAAAATTTCAGCTCTAGAAGAGAAACATTTTCAGGCGAACGACAGAGAATGAATCAATGTTCTCACCACAAAGTTGTGAATGGAACATCTATAATTTAACAGTTTAGTAAATTACTAATCCATACTAAACTTTACTTGTCCTGGATTTCGTGGCCGTGGTGATCATCTGTGGCAAAAGAGTAAAGTCGTTCGTGTGATCATGGTTCTTGATGTAACATGCTCTGTAAAATGCCTTTTTGGCATCGTATTTCCACGATTCAGAGCCAACCATAAATACCATGATCTAACAGCCAACACAAATCCAGATCCGAGGCATAATTAATCCACTCTTGCTGCAATTCTTGCCTCAATAAGCACTCGCGATGTTAGCTAGTTGGCAGCTGTCACCGATTATGTCTGATGCTAAAACTTCCCACGCTACTTCGCGCCAAACCAACTGTTCACTCCCGGTTAAAGATTTTCTATAGATATAATAATATAGAAAACTTGTATTACGATCGAACAGAGTTTTTACAAAACGGTAATTACATAGCCTTGCAAAAATAAGAACAATTATTTATATACGGGTCAATCCAAAGCAAGTTATCACGGATGTATCATAGTAATCGTAGGAAACATAGGGCTCCACAGACGAGGCACAGTCCACGTCAGACATTACTCTCCTTAGTGAAAGTAAAGGAGTATTACAGGACCTACTGAATGAAATATAGAGTCCAATGAGTACAGAATATAGACCGAGCGTAAACCAACGAAATGTGAAAGTAATGAGGAGCAGGAGATACGAGATTAGCGAAAAACATGACATCAAAACTGGGGACCCAGAAGTAAAGAAGTGAAGGTGTCCTACCATCTAGCCAGCAATATAGCCCATGAAGAACGAAGAAAGGAGAACATAAAAAATATAATAACACAGGCTAAAATGGCTATCTTACGCCAAATATGCTAGTATCAAACATCGGCCTCACCTTAGGAAGAAATCTCTGAAAATACATCTTTCGAGCATATCAGTGTACAGTAGTGAATTACAGACAATGGGATCATCGAAAAAAAAGAGAATCGAAGGGTCTGAGATGTGTTACTGAAAAAAAGTGTTGAAAATTAGGTGGGTTGATAAGATATGGAATGTGGAGGTTCTCAGTAGAATCGCCGAGGAAACGAAAAAAAAAAAAAAAAACAATGACAGGAAGAAGGGACAGAACTATAGACATGTGTGAAGACCTCGGGTAACAACTTTCGTGGTACTAAATGGAATTGTAGATGATGAAATCTGTATGGGACGACAGAGATTGTAAAACATACAGCAATTAATTGAGAACGTAGTTTGAAAGTGGTACTCAGAGATGAAGAGGTTGGCACAAGAAAGAAAACTGTGGCCGGCCACATCAATCGAGTCAGAAGACTGATGACCCCTAAAAAAGAAGAAGAAGAAGAAAAGATCTTTGACTCTCAGAACTGTTGTACCAAATAATAACAGGAAAATCACAGATGGAAAACATATATCTATACTGCAAGCCTACAACAGACATTTATATGAAATCAGAATACAAGAATATTCACCAGAAATTACAGATCATAGTTGAATGAAGTGTGCAGCTAAACAAATGTAAATGCGAACGCGTCTGAATTTTCAACATTACTTAAATTGTACTCTGAAACGACATTTCCAAAGTACTCACATCATTTCCAATGTCCCTCAAATATCAATGTATAACAACAGATCTTAGGAAGTCCTCTCAGACCCTGAAGTCCTGAGTTGTATGAAAAACTGTCATAATGAACCAGTATACTTAAATTTATATCATAGATACTAAATCCGGATCTAGGGTGGGGCAAACCGGGGTATCTGCCGTGGGCGGAAATTTCAGGGAGCGCCAAAGTAATATCCTTGAAGAAAAAAACCTTGTTTCACAAAGCGCCTGATATCCAGCGCACGTTGGTCTATCGATTATTCATATGATTTTTAAACATATCCCTGCTGGTTTTTGAGCATTTTTCACCACGTTCTAAGTTGATTTCTGAACTAATCGTAAGTGTTTTTTTGAATGCGTGCATGGTGTACGTGATGTCTTTGCCAGGGGATTCCCCTTCGCATCTAGAAACAAAAACTTTCCCACAGACCAAAGGGGATTGGGCTATACTAGCTGAGCGTAATAAACCCGAACAGATAAATGCCATTCGCTCTTTGTTTTGTGGTCGATTTGGTGTGCAAATGATCAGCGTTTTTATAATTAATAGTGAAATATACAGAAAGAGACTGCCAGAATGAATAGAGATGCCTAACAGGAATAACAGGTAAGAAAGTTTACGTATTAATCTTCTTGGTGTATCCAAGAAAATGAAAATTTGACAAAAAATTTTTTGCCAGATCGCTACACGACTAAGGGCCAGTTGTACAGTCCCCGGTTAGTAGCCGTTTAAATTATGTTCTCGGAACAGCGCGGAAAACGCGTTAAACGAACACGTAATTATGCCTAACAGAAGAACAATCGCAGGATAACTAAAACAGTGATTATGGCAATGTTAGCGAACATAAATGGAGAATTAAGTTTTGACAGTGGTAGGAATAGTTACAGAATGAGTGATGACAAGATTGATTGTTACAACGAGGAAGGAGAAGAAACGGGGACATCACAATGGGGAATCAAATTATAACGATGAACATGATGAGTCGAAATTCATACAAAAAATTTCGCACCACTACTTTTCGATCTCATGCTTGAGAAACTGCAGTGTATGAACGAAATGTGAAACTGTTTCCTAACATAAAACTTTTTGCTTTTAGTAGGCCTAATAGGCGTTTGGTATTGGTACTTCGAGAATTATATTCTGCCGTGTCATTTATGTAAATGAGGTAAATAAAAATGACCATTTGTGCCAAAACAGTCTCTCTTATTTGGCCTATGTTACTACTGCCGCAATATTAGAAAGGCCTATTTCGTTTTATCTAGCAGACAGTGACAAAATAGACGTAATCAAATCGAGAAACCACACCAGTCCTCGGTACTATTCGTATTAATTTCTGTTTCAGTATTAGACAAAAACTTTTTTGATGTTTCATGTGGCAAAACGTTTGACGTAGTTTGATGAGGTAACAGATTCTTTCGCAGAAAGGAAAGCACGCCGTGTAAGGCTGTAGCAAGATTAGAGAGAAAAAAATGCTGGGACCTAAGGATTGAAGAAATGTTTACTGTGTTGCTTGTCTCTGGTCTTTACTGGTTTTATATTTCTTAAATTTGTTTTTATGTCACACAAAAGAGAAAGTTATTAGCTAACAGGCAACGAAGAGTGCAAATTTTCAGGGGGGTTCGTATCCTCCCGGTTACAAATGGTCCCGTCCAATATTAATTCTGAGTTTGTTTAAAGGGGTGTAGGATATCAAACCGGCCGACTGGGAACAGGAGGAGCACCACAGGACATTTCAATTTCCACTGTCCTGAATATAAGTTGTCTTACATTTCCTCGAACATATATGTTTTACATACCAAACTTCTCTCAGAAAGATGTGCGCTACAAAACGAACATATTTTAGAAAAATCAGTTTTTTTTAAATTTGTGACGTCCTATCTCAAACGCTAGAGGGTGGGGGTGGGGGGCAGGGGGCGCTACTGTAAAGTTTTTTTTCCGGTTCGGAAATATCGTAGAGCCGGCGCTGATAGATGCAAAAAGATTTATAGGAAGGAGCTTAATTGTGCCCGTTGCGTAAGAACGAATAAAACTGGCCACTTCGTCATTACAGAGTTGCTCGAACCTTGCAATTAAGATGCCGCCATAAATCTTCCAGTTGAGTGTGCTGCAGATGAATTCACAGCGCGAGCGACTCACAACGCCCTTGGCTTACTCTACTTCTTTTTTTTTTTTTTCGAAATATGGAAATCCATTAGGCAGTTAGCCGTGTGGAAACCTGTTATTATCCTCAAGCGACCATCACCTGCCAATTACAAGCATATTTGTTCACGTCGTCTTCGCCGGAAAGTAACAAGCTCTGTTCACATAGCCCGCATCTCGTGGTCGTGCGGTAGCGTTCTCGCTTCCCACGCCCGGGTTCCCGGGTTCGATTCCCGGCGGGGTCAGGGATTTTCTCTGCCTCGTGATGGCTGGGTGTTGCGTGCTGTCCTTAGGTTAGTTAGGTTTAAGTAGTTCTAAGTTCTAGGGCGCTGATGACCATCGATGTTAAGTCCCATAGTGCTCGGAGCCATTCAGTTCACATACAACTGGACAAAGCTACGTGATATGATGAAGGAATATTTTCCCCACGACTCTCCTTATGCAAAAGCTTCTCAACACCCTGATGTTGTCTTATTCGATCTTCGATGTACTGAATGTGCTGGCGGTAACATGACATATCTGACACATATCTGACAGTTCAGTCGGTCGTGCGCTAAACACGCAACGAATTCTCGTGTCTATGGGAGATTAACTGCAGCGACCGGCGTTGCCAGAGATGTTTAATATCTGTCACGCAGAGAGATTCGCCCTGTGCCTTGTTGATACTCATAGCGAATGCAAGCCGCGTAGTAAACTGGAATCGCTTTAAATCGAAGGGGCATATTTAAATCACTCTGTATCAAAGGAATGCGGGGAATGAATACGTCTTCACCTGCGACGTACCTCGTGATAATGGTGCCCTCTATTACGCGCGGCAATAGGTTGTCCACGGGCAGTCTCGTTCCGTTGCATATGTAACAACGGCAGCTAATCAATAAATACGAGTTTGCAATCATGTTTCTGCCACATTCCCCTGATCTAATAATGTCTGATAGTATTACCTCCAAGACGGATATTGCCACTGTAATTTATTCTCGCGATAAGAATTACAGTCCTTTTACCACGATATATTTTGTTTGTTAGGTATTTAATTTATCATTACATTTTTCTTTGTTTTATCGGAATCTAGAAATTCTAAATTTGCCAAGAACTTTTTGGTACATCTACATCTACATTTATACTCTGCAAGCCACCCTACGGTGTGTGGCGGAGGGCACTTTACGTGCTACTGTCATTACCTCCCTTTCCTGTTCCAGTCGCGTATGGTTCGCGGGAAGAACGACTGCCGGAAAGCCTCCGTGCGCGCTCGAATCTCTCTAATTTTACATTCGTGATCTCCTCGGGAGGTATAAGTAGGGGGAAGCAATATATTCGATACCTCATCCAGAAACGCACCCTCTCGAAACCTGGACAGCAAGCTACACCGCGATGCAGAGCGCCTCTCTTGCAGAGTCTGCCACTTGAGTTTGCTAAACATCTTCGTAACGCTATCTCGCTTACCAAATAACCCTGTGACGAAACGCGCTGCTCTTCTTTGAATCTTCTCTATCTCCTCTGTCAACCCGACGTGGTAAGGATCCCACACTGATGAGCAATGCTCAAGTTTAGGTCGAACGAGTGTTTTGTAAGCCACCTCCTTTGTTGATGGACTACATTTTCTAAGGACTCTCCCAATGAATCTCAACGTGGCACCCGCCTTACCAAAAGTTAATTTTATATGGTCATTCCACTTCAAACCGTTCCGTACGCATACTCCCAGATATTTTACAGAAGTAACTGCTACCAGTGTTTGATCCGTTATCATATCATCATACAATAAAGGATCCTTCTTTCTATGTATTCGCAATACATTACATTTGACTATGTTAAGGGGCAGTTGCCACTCCCTGCACCAAGTGCCTATCCGCTGCAGATCTTCCTGCATTTCGCTGCAATTTTCTAATGCTGCAACTTCGCTATATACTACAGCATCATCCGCGAAAAGCCGCATGGTACTTCCAACGCTATCTACTAGGTTATTTATATATATAGTGAAAATCAATGGTTCCATAACACTCCCCTGCGGCACGCCAGAGGTTACTTTAACGTCTGTAGACGTCTTTCCATTGAGAACAACACAGCTGGTCTGGTATTGCGTAGGCTCTTACTTTGTTTATCAGGCGACAGTGCGGAACTGTATCGAACGCCTTCCGGAAGTCAAGGAAAATGGCAACTGCCTGGGACCCTGTATCTAATATTTCCTGGGTCTCATGAACAAATAAAGCGAATTGGTTCTCACAAGGCCACTGTTTCCGGAATCCATGTTGATTCTTACAATCGGTCAAGTACTTTTCTGAATGTTTGGTAACAACTTTTCTCCTTTATATGTTTTATACACATATTTGTATCGTTTATATACATAAAAATATATAGCCTAAGTCCACCCAAATGTTCGTTTAAGGAACGTGTAGGAAATTGAAGAAAGCCGCCCAAGAACTTTTTAGAGATTTTTGGTATCAACTTTTTCTCTTGATATATTGCACACATATATGTTTCAAGTGAGATTACAAAATCCTATGTGGACTGTGATCTTCCTCTTGTCCTGAAGGTAAAGTCTACAAAATATCATCAAGATCTGAATAAAGCTGTTGAATTGTATGAAATACAAACAAGTGAACACTCTTCTTTACATATACGGAGCGGGTAAACACTTGCATTTGTGAGATGCTTACAGAAACCGTATGTTAACACATCCTCTCCCGTACATAAGGAAATGATAGTAGTTACAATTATTTAAATTAATGCCACTGTTAGTGACCTCGGCTACAGAGGCGGATGGTGAGATAAAATTTAATTCAATAGATCCCACTTTCATCTACGTGATTACGGAGTATACACTACAGTAAGAGTTAGGTACATAATACTGGAGAAATAATGGCAACGTAATTTTAAAAAGACAGATGTAACTGAAAGTATAAAATCTGTCACAACGGAGAATTATGGCAGCCACAGAAATATAGTGCTGAGCTCGGTGGTGGATTCTACATATACGTTTACATCATACTGCTCATGCCACCTCATGGTGTATCACGGAGGGTACTTCTGGTATCACTAATTGATTCTTCCCCCCTCCCCCCCCCCCCACCCTATTCTGTTCCAGTCGCGGATGTGGCTTGGGAAGAAGATTGTCAGTTAGCCTCTGTATTGACTCTAATTTCTTGAATTTTCTCGCTGTGGTCATTACGTGAGATTTATGAGGGAAGAAGTAATATGTTTTCCAAAATGTACTCTCGCTAAATTTCAATAGTAGTCATCTCCGTGATGCACAACGCCTCTCTTTTAATTCTGCCAACTAACGTATGTTTTTAGATAGGGTCTGCCTTTAGCAAAACACAAATTTGTTTTTTAACCTAAACATGTTTCACAGCAGTTGCAGCATCATCAGTGGGCTTTTATTTTTCATCCGTTAAAGATAAAGCGTGTTCTTTACTGTTTGTATACATATAACAGTTAGTTTTTAAATCGTAATGAAAGATATTTGAAAAAAAAACACACAAATTATTAATTCGCCACATGGTGTGGTTTTTCTGATATGTTGTGTTTCTACAGTGACTGTTTTGTTCGACAGTTTGTCATCTGCAACTACTTACACCTTAAAGTAGATAAATTGTTTAAGCCAAAATTACGATTTGAAATAGTTAGTGTGTGTGTGTGTGTGTGTGTGTGTGTGTGTGTGTGTGTGTGTGTGTGTGGTTGGTCTTGTCTAATAATTCTTTGAGGGCAGAGAACAGAGTTCCATTGCAGAGAGCAGTGTAATCATTTATCACTTGTTTCACTTCCACTATCGCTTTTTGTATCTGATAATTGTCTTCAGTTATTAATTTTTGTGGTGGGCTGTTGCTGCAATTGAGAATTTTGATATCAGTATTGATGTTTGTTGGGTTATTTTTCTGTCCATGAGGTGTTCAACAAATGTGCAACGGCAGCTGTTACACAGAAGAGCATTAAAAAGTAGAAGCTGTCATTCCACATTTTCTGAACACGTCACGGACAAGAAACATAACCCAACAAACATCAATACTGATTTCAAAATTCTCAAATGCAGCAACAGCCCCTCCACAGAAACTAATAATTGAAGAAATTATCAGGTACAAAAAGCCATAGTGGAAGGGAAACAAGTGATAAATGAATACACAGCTCTCTGCAATGGAACTCTGTTCTCTGCCCTCAAAGAATTATTAGACAAGACCAACCTATCGAGCTCTCACCCCCACCCCCCCTCCCAACACACAGAATTAATTAATTTCAGGCATAGAAATAAATATTTCAAACTGTAATTTTGGCTTAAACGGTTTATCTACTTTAAGGTGAAAATGGCTGCAGATGACAAACTGTGGAATAAAACAGCCACTGTAGAATCACAACACACCAGAAAAACCACACCATGTGGTAAAAAGGTGTGAATTCATAATTCATGGGTTTTTTCAAATATCTGTAATTACAAAGTAAAAACTAGCAGTTATATGTATAAAAACAGCAAAGAACATTCTTTATCTTTAACAGCCCATTGATGATGCCGCAACTGCAGTGAAACATCTCTGGGTTAAAAAACAGAATTGTGTTTTGCTAAAGGCACACCCTATCCAAAAACATACTTAATGTTAAAGCAAACACGGAAAAAAGAGCTTCAACCCCAAGATGATTATTCTGCCAACTAAGGTTGTTGAACTTCTCGGTAACGCTTTCGCGACAAAGCCATCCCGTGACAAAGAGGTTCAGGATGGTCTGAGTGTTATTGACCTCATAGCAGGTAACGCTGACGTTGCTGGATGCCAGGTCAGCACCTACTTACCTACTTAGAAACAGCTCTTGAGCCGTCGTGGAATCATAAAGACGCTTAAAATAACAACATGACTTATTTAGCAGATTCCTTACAGTCGAGTTATCAGTGAGCTTTGAGTGCTTACTGAAACCAGCATGCAGCAGCAACAAATGCCGCCAGAGCAAAGACGCCATTCCAGAGAGGAGGTCCCAGAAAAGCGTATTCAGTGTCTTGCAGGGTGTGTAATTGCAACAGGCCAACAGAGGACGAGCATACAGCGTCAGCGTCCTCTGGTGCAGGACAACCCTACCATTAGGCGATATTGCAGCGACTATCCAGCTGCTCGCACTGGACGCGGTGCACCCAAGGGCAGACTGCGTGACAAGGAACCCAGTAAGACACCTTAGAGCAAGCAGATGTTAGCCAGCAGTTGGACCTCCACCGCAGCGCACCGCTTCACTTCCCGGCAGCATCACGATGAGATGTGGTACCTAGACTCAAGGTTAGTGGAGGCATCGTGTAGATCAAGTTGAGATAGGGTGACTTTGTGTCGATAGATAGATTGGGTAATTCTCGGTGTAGGCTGTGGTCATTGACAAATACTCTACGGCTTTGGTAGGCAGTACTTACGGCCATTCGATCTGACTCTGTCGTATCACGCCGATACTGTGGACACACAGATCACAGAAGTGGTGCAATGCCAGGCCCCACGAGCATGTAATCTATGTCACCTATACGGTGGCTTGGTCTTCACAACGTCCAGCACCGACAACATTCCAGCTTGAGATTTTCACTTTGCAGCAGAGTGTGCCCTGATATGAAACTTCCTGGCAGATTAAAACTGTGTGCCGGACCGAGACTCGAACTCGGGACCTTTGCCTTTCGCGGGCAAGTGCTCTACCATCTGAGCTACCCAAGCACGACTCACGCCCCGTCCTCACAGCTTTACTTCTGCCAGTACCCTCGTCTCCTACCTTCCAAACTTTAATCTCCTCCTGGGAACACTTCCAGGCTGTGGCTAAACCATGTGCCCGCAATATCCTTTCTTTCAGGAGTGCTAGTTCTGCAAGGTTCCCAGGAGAGCTTCTGGTAAGTTTGGAAGGTAGGAGACGAGGTACCGGCAGAAGTAAAGCTGTGAGGACGGGGCGTGAGTCGTGAACGAGCACGCTTCAGTACTGGGACGGAAGTTTTCTACATGTCAGCTTACAGCTGTTTATTGAAAGTGGATGAAACGTGATGCGAAATGAGTTTATGAACTGTCTGCCGCAGATCCTTATCAGCTATAAAATTATTCTGACTTGACAGTCTTCTCTCCCTTCGATCACGATGATATGGGGCTTCTTCACGCTTAGGAGTGGTTGCGATTGCTAAATAAAAACCTGTTGATGTAGGGTAAAAGGGGAATGCTACTCACCAACAGACAGACAATTGGTTCAAATGGCTCTGAGCACTGTGGGACTGAGGTCATCAGTCACCTAGAACTTAGAACTACTTAAACCTAACTAACCTAAGGACATCACATACATCCATGCCCAAGGGAGGATTTGAACCTGCGACCGTAGTGGTCGCGTGGTTCCAGACTGAAACGCCTACAACCGCTCGGCCACATCGGCCGGCACAGTCAGACAGATCCCGAACATCAATCAGATATATTGACCCTAAAACACATGTAATGTGAACCCACCCAGATAGTCATGCGCGCTAAAGTGCCACTTCTGGAAGGGGGAGTTGCACCAGCCTTGAATCGAATCCGCGTGGCTGTGTACAATCCAGCCTGTATGTTGTTTTTAGGCCATTTCGAACACATCAGTAGGTGAATACTGGGCTGGTACACATTTCCCGCTCAGTTACACGATTCTCAAACACTTAAGAAACTTTCTGCATGAACACCAGACGCAGATGGTTGTGGGTACACACATTCCGTCTTGCGGAAGGGGAAAGGGGGGGGGGGAGAGGAGCGAGAGTGGATACGAGGTGCTGACAGGAAGGTTATCCATTCATCCCTTACGCTAAACCGAGCGAGGTGGCGCAGTGGTTAGCACACTGGACTCGCATTCGGGAGGACGACGGTTCAATCCCGTCTCCAGCCATCCTGATTTAGGTTTTCCGTGATTTCCCTAAATCGTTTCAGGCAAATGCCGGGATGGTTCCTTTGAAAGGGCACGGCCGATTTCCTTCCCAATCCTTGCCTAACCCGAGCTTGCGCTCCGTCTCTAACGACCTCGTTGTCGACGGAACGTTAAACACTAACCACCACCACCACCTTACGCAAACCTCATTCGGTAATAACCATGCTGACCCTGTGCCGATGGTGGACTAAGGCACAAGAAAAAGAAGAGAGACGAATTATGTGGTAACCTGTTACATTCTACAAGAAATCGATCCACTCAAGATTAAAGAAATTACCTACACCTTAACGTCTTGCTGCACGCGAAGACAAAACAATTAAACTGGACTGAACGTAGAAAATGAAATACAGACGACTCGTTCAGACGCTCAAACAGAAATTGTTAAGAAAAAATTGTGAATAATCTTAAGAACTTGTAATCAAAGGGAAAATAGTAGCCACGCGATCTGCACATTAACGCTATCTCAGACAAAGGCAGCATGGACTGGTCTATATCGTCAGCGTCGGAAAGGTCGTCATGCCTGCCGATCGCGATGAGAATAGTTGCGTCGTTGCGACCGAAATTACCACGAGCTTTCTACTGAGAAACCGGTGTGCTAAAGCGAACTGCTCTGCCGAGGATAGCTACCAAGTAACGTAGGCAAGCGCATAGAAGGTAATAATGGAACACACACGCTACTGACAACACGATGTGGCTCCGACGAAGAACTGAAAAAGTGGGGTGCTGACTTCGGCTCTCTGCGCTTTTGTAGATTCGGCGTATCACCACAGTATTTGTTCGCTGGCGGAGAGAGGGTCCGGCAATCAAACTAACTGGGATGACAGCTGCAATCTATTCCGGCCAGGGCCAGCCCAACCTCCCAGCTCTGGAGTTTGGAAAACTGAAGGTGAGGAAGCCAAATATATTTTTGTGTGCTCAGGTAGCCGTAGCTTGAAGTTCAAAGTAACATCGCAGAACCTCTACCAAATTTCGCCATTTAGCAAATTATAACAAGAATTAATCCACAGCCCATAAATTTTCTCTGTACTCACCAATTATCTTTTCAAATAAGCCATCGATGGTATCATATTGCCGGGGAATATTGATTTAATATCGTTTATGCGTCAGTTTATTTTATCGACTTACGAGTTAACAACTTGACCAACCGGTGACATATATTAGATTCATAATTTCACAAGCAATCCGACCCTGCGATCGAAAATGTAAATTAAATTTAACTAGCAGATCTCTCCTTGTCAGGAGACTGGACAGCCCTGCAATCGTGTCTCCTTCATGTCTCACGTTTTGGATAGAAAATACATCAAAATGTTTGTCAGGTAAGTAAATTAGTAGATATGTCATGTTCCTAACTGTAGCCCCTGTTATGGTTACTGGGAGCCGAACGTTGTTTTCGAAATGTCACAAGCTGTACCGTCATTCCACATACGTTGGTTCTCCAGACCTTAGATTGATCCCGTTGGTAATAACTCAGGATAACCACCAAATTGTTACATGTGGAATGTACGTACTGTAGACTGGTTTTCTGGAAATAATGTCCCGCTCCAAGCATGTTCCGTTTGCATCCTTACGCTTATGTTCCTCGCAAAAATAGTTCTACTTCAGACGTCCCTGCAGCAGCCTGGGTTACTTGGGAAGCCACTACACAACACAAGTCACCTTCATAGTCTCTACAATGGTGCACAGATTACGATACCCTCGTCCTACCCCCACACTCAGTTACTTGCAAGAAAACGAATGCCATTCAGCAGTTTTGCGAAACGAAATAAAAGAAAAGCTCACAGCACTAACAAGACAAATGAATAATGTTCCTCGCAAATAAAATACGCAAAGTAAAATACAACTATTATCAAACTCTGAATAAATCCCTCACTAGACATCACAAAAAACTGCTTACAGGCACTACATCAACAATCAGCTATGTCCTAACCAGGCGCACTGTAACACAGAATAAAATCTTCGAGAAAAACATCCAGTTAATCCATTAAACATTGCAACCAAGGATTAAAAAATATCACCTAAGAAAAATCATACTCCTACAATTAATTACCAAAAATGAAGACATGATATACCGCAATTAACCCCAAAATTCTCCACTACATTCGACATACAATGTAAAAATTTCAATGCCCATCATCTGTTGTTTCCTCACAAAACAATTAAACCCTCCGTTGCTGTGACAACAAGACAAATTAATCCAAGTGAAATAAATACACGATATTTCTAAAATAACCATTTACCTACCACACAATAACGTCTATGCACACATTGTCACCTGCAAATCACATCTCAAGATAACGCAACTTCCTTCGTCATTTCTACAAAATTCATACAGCTTGGGGGCTGTGATACATGTCACAATAAATTCATAAAAAGCACAAGAAAATCTTAATATGCTACTACTTCCATGACCTGAACAGGTATCATAATGGGCTTGTAGTTTATGCAGGTGCAGCCGATATATACATCTGACTTGTATGACTATTCAACATTTTGGAAACTGTAGTTCGACATTCACTGGTGATGTCATCTCAATATCCTGGTGTGGACCATGACACTGGCGATGAATTTCTTCATTTTTTCCCTTTAGGATGAATGAGCTTGTATGCATCACCCATTGAGCCACACAATACTGATATGAAACTTTTTGGCAGATTAAAACTGTGTCTGAGCTACCCAAGCACGACTCACGGCCCGTCCTCACAGCTTTACTTCTGCCAGTACTTCGTCTCCTACCTTCGAAACTTTACTGGTAGAGCACTTGCCCGCGGAAGGCAAAGGTTCCGACTTCGGGTCTCGGTCTGGCACATAGTTTTAATCTGCCAGGAAGTTTCATATCAGCGCACACTCCACTGCAGAGTGAAAATCTCATTCTGGAAACATCCCCCAGGTTGTGGCTACGCCATGTCTCTGCAATACCCTTTCTTTCAGGAGTGCTAGTTCTGCAAAGTTCGCAGCACAACTTCTGTAAAATTTAGAAGGTAGGAGACGAGGTACTGGCAGAAGTAAAGCTGTGAGAACGGGGCGTGAGTCATGCTTCGGTAGCTCAGTTGGTAGAGCACTTGCCCGTGAAAGGCAAAGGTCCCGAGTTCGACTCTCGGTCCCGCACACAGTTTTAATCTGACAGGACGTTTTAATACTCCTGTAACTGCACATTGTGCTGCCCCACTCACTCATTACGTTCGGAGACCTTGGTATACACTTTTTGTAACTATCTCCATACACCTGTGATCGATTTTGCGAAATTTCATACTGATTCAGAGAACGTCTGCCCCTTGGGTATGTTTAAGTCAGATGGTGATAGCATTTTTCGACCATCTACTACCTTGTATGGTGATACTCCCGTAAATTCAAGGGTTCTGAATTACAAACTGTGACCATATACGGCAATAGAGTATCGCAATTATTGTGATGGCTATTCACACAGTAGCTCAGCATCTAAATTATCTGATATAAATGTTCCGTTCTCCCGTTCGCCTCTGAATGTAATGGGCTTGTTCTCAGTTTGCAAATACGTAGCAAATAACAAAACTGCTGCATCAGCACCGTCATAAAGTTGGTGTCTGATCAGTGGCTGCCGTTTTCAGAACCCTGAACTTCAGTGAGCAATTATTTATCGTTGTGTGTGTTACCATTTCTGCTTGCTGTTTCAGGATAGCGATCGTCTCAAGATAGCGAGAGAGATCATATATAACAGTCAGAACGTAACAGTTTCCAACTGGTGTCTGGTTGAAAGGCCCTAAAATATTTTTGTCTGCATATAAACCACCAGTACTGCGCAGCTACTTCTTAAACCGTGTTTCAGTGCCTTCCACGACTGCTCAATACTTCATCAAGTGCCTGTTTGAACACTTCTTCTTTCAGTGTGACAAGAACCACAACACATCAACACATAGCCCAAGCTTTGTGGTCTTGCGTAATACACCATCGCATTTGAGAAAATATCATCGCATTGCAAATGACTTAAAAACTGTGTTACCAGCGTGTGGTCTTTGCTACTCTCAAGTAATATGATCAAATGTCTCTAGCATTCCGATCTACCCACTAAAGGCATCCACATTATTGTTTTGTGCCAGTTTTAGGGACTACTTCAGAATCAAGCTCACTCAGCTTCAACCCCAACCATGTAAGTCTGGAAGACAGATCCCTTAATCCCAACAACCACTTCAACAGTGTGTGATCTGTTATTACATTAAACTTTTCCCATACAAATAATAGCGGAAGTATGCCACACCGTATATGAGGCTCAGGATCATATATTTTAAGGTATACTAGTTCCTCTCTGCTTTATTTAATTGTGGCGATGTGTACGCTTCTTGATATCCCTTACGTTCTACTTCTTGATGGTAACACAAATGCTGTTTCATAATCTCGAAATACTAATTCGAGGCTAGTCTTTCAGCTTTTCAAATGCACTTTTGCTCACCAATGTCCAATGGAACTTTATACCCTGCTTTAATAAGTGCGTGAGGTGTGATGCCATTTCCACAATCCCTGAGACGCATTTCTATAACAATAATTTGCTAACCACAAAAACGACTAAAACTGCTTGCTTAACAGAACTTGAAAATCATGTTCAGTACTCATAAATTTTGCATGTGTTCCTACTCATTTATGGCTGATTATGATCCACATGTATTGAAACATGGCTAGTAACTTTTTCAAACAAAATGACATCCACTGATATAGATAGTAACCAAAATGAAGCGTAATTTCAGTTTTTGGCCGATTGTCTGGTACTATTTTCAGTTGATGGTAGGCACTATGTAGATCTGTAGTAGCAAAATACCTGCACTGTCCCAAGTTTTCCAGGGCTCTTGTTACATCTGGAATCACAAAACTATTGAGGTATCTGTAGTCACAGTAGAATCGATTTTTCTTCATCTCATCTGAGCTTTATCTAGTACTATCACCACAGTTGTACCTCTTGGGCTGGTGGTCTCCCCAATCATACCATTGCTTGTATGTTGGTTGATGAATTGTTCCACCAATAGGTGTAGCTTGTGGGGCACCTGATACGACTTTCTGTACACTAGTGACTGCTTCCCATTTGGGGTTCTGTGTTAAATCATCAGGGTCACTGGTAACAACCCACTAGGATTAAAAAAGTCATCAAGTTATAGCAATAATTCCTCCATCACTACTCTTTCCATTCATTTTGAAGACTTCATCTTTTCACATTATGCCAGTGGCACTAGTGGCTCGCTGATGGGTAGGGTTTAATTCATACTGTATAGATCCTCTGCGTCTAGAAGTCCTAAACTGGCGCCCACTAATCCCTTAACCAAATCAATGTCCTTGGTCCCAAAATTATCAACATCAGTGGCACCATCCACTCGCCCGTACGTGTATAATACTCATGCACACAAAATGCCATGCTTTATCTGATTCATCATTTTCTTCTAATAATTCAATCGTACATATTAAATTCACAGAACGCCTTGTTCCAACACACCAGAGTAGTTCCTCTATATCTTGCATTACTTTATCATGTGAACTGATCCTTAGTGATCTTGCACTCATTTAATGTCTTTCATGAGAGATGAGCCTTGTGGCAGTGTGTCACTGACAGTAGTTTTCACCAGAATGAATGATGTTCCTCCAAGTTCTACTATGCATTGTCTAAGATGAATTTTTGAGTGACGCTTATACAGGAAATCTAACCATAGTGTTGTACAGTGTCCACCACGTACGCATGAAGAAAGTCCATACTTTGCCGGAGTTGCTTTGCTCCCTCTCGAAAACTTCACATCGGCGAACTAATTTGATGAATATTATTACCTACAACTACAAGTAACATTTATAGCGAAATGTTAAATTGCCTCTTCTCTATGAGATCCAAACTTATCACAGGCACATGCGCAATTGTACCTAACAAAAATTTTTGTTCCCTACCACTGATTATGCCAATCAAGTAACAAATGGTTCAAATGGCTCTGAGCACTATGGGACTCAACTGCTGAGGTCATTAGTCCCCTAGAACTTAGAACTAGTTAAACCTAACTAACCTAAGGACATCACAAACATCCATGCCCGAGGCAGGATTCGAACCTGCGACCGTAGCGGTCTTGCGGTTCCAGACTGCAGCGCCTTTAACCGCACGGCCACTTCGGCCGGCTCAATCAAGTAACAATCCATCCTTAATACACACACGTCGAAAAAAGTTTTGCATTACCCCGATTCCCAGAACTCCCGAAGATAGACGTTGACTGTGGGTATTGTATCACAGACACAGTCCCTTTGACTGTTCTGATATTTCACTAAAACTGCCCAAAGATGTAAACACCCATGCTAGAGCAGCGCCTATTAGACGGAGGGGGTCCGACAGCCGATCAGTTCCAGTCATTCATCCACCAAGGAGGTACACGGCTCGTGTTGTCCGTAGTTCAACCATGCCTAGACGGTCAATACCGCGGTTCGATCGCATCCGCATTGTTACTTTGTGCCAGGAAGGGCTCTCAACAAGGAAAGTGTCCAGACTTCACGGAGTGAACAAATTCAATGATGTTCGGCCATAGAGGAGATTCAGAGAGACGGGAAGTGTCGATGACATGCCTCGCTCAGGCCGCCCAGCGGCTTCTACTGTAGTGGATGACCGCTCGGAGAAACCCTGACAGCAACGCCACCATGTTGAATAATGCTTTTCATGCAGCCACAGGACGTCGTGTTACGACTCAAAATGCGCGCAATAGGCTGCATGATGCGCAACTTCACTCCCGACGTCCATGGTGTGGTCCATCTTTGCAACGACGACACCATGCAGGGCGGTAGAGATGAGCCCACCAATATGCCTAATTGACCGCTCACGATTGTCATCATGTTCTCTTCACCAATGAGTGTCGCATATGCACTCAAC
The DNA here is from genome assembly GCF_021461395.2 of Schistocerca americana. Classification (NCBI taxonomy): domain Eukaryota; kingdom Metazoa; phylum Arthropoda; class Insecta; order Orthoptera; family Acrididae; genus Schistocerca; species Schistocerca americana. Next base: position 274,325,314 of record NC_060124.1, on the reverse strand, counting down.
CAGACAATCGTCGGAGACGTGTTTGAAAGCAACCCGGTCAGGCTGAACGCCCTAGACACAGTGTCCAGCGATTGCAGCAAGGTGGAGGTTCCCTGCTGTTTTGGTGTGGCATTATATGGGGTCGACGTACGCCTCTGGTGGTCATGGAAGGCGCCGTAACGGCTGTACAATACGTGAGTGCCATCCTCCGACAGCTGGTGCAACCATATCGGCAACATATTGGCGAGGTACTCGTCTTCGTGGACGACAATTCGCGCCCCCATCGTGCACATCTTGCGAATGACTTCCTTCAGGATAACATCGCTCGACTAGAGTGGCCAGCATGTTTTCCGAACATGAACCCTATCGAACATGCCTGGGATAGATTGAATAGGGCTGTTTATGGACGACGTGACCCACCAACCACTCTGAGGGATACGCGCCGAATCGCCGTTGAATGGTGGGACAGTGCCTTGACGAACTTGTGGATAGTATGCCACGACAAATAGAGGCATGCATCAATGCAAGAGGAGGTGCTTCTAGGTATTAGAGGTACCAGTGTGTACAGAAGTCTGGACCACCACCTGTGAAGGTCTCGCTGTATGGTGGTGCAACATGAAATGTGCAGTTTTCATGAGCAATAAAAAGAGCGGAAATGATGTTTATGTTGATCTCTATTCCAATTTTCTGTACAGGCTCCGGAACTCTTGGAACCGACGTAATGCTAATTTTTTTTATGTGTGTGTTTCTGCGACATGAAAACTTATTGGGAGCTTAGCCTGGCTGACCAGTGTTCCAGTTGCGAATTAACAGCTCATTATGGTCAGTCTTCGCTTCTTATCATGCACATGATGTCTGACTTTGCCACATCTGTTACAGTGGCATTCACTCCGTATGTGGCTTGAATGACCACAAAAGCAGCATTTAACGCCAATGGTAGAGACATTTCTCCTATCACGGACTCAAGCTTCCGCATGTATCTCTCCCAGGGCTGTTGCTGCTCCTATGGCTGCAGCAAAGTCCGATCGAAATGCCGAGTGTACGTTGCCCGATACATCGGGTGGCATTCCCCGTAAAATTCATCTAACATTCTCTGCATTGCCTTCTGCAGAAGGATCCTACTTGTGTTCGTTACTGTCTGTTAACTTACAGGTATTGACATTGACATTCCATATCCTATCCACGAAACTTTCGACAGGTTCTCTCTGCCCCTTTGACATCCCACATGCTATCTACAACTGTTCTGCCTTTTATATCATTGTACTAGACTTCCTAGTTCATAAAATGCCTTTCCTTTTCTCAGTTTCCCATATTATATTATAAAAGTTTTCTTCTCTCCTGTCAAACGTAACTTTGCCATTTGCAGCGGCTGGTCTTCTTTGTAACAATGGAGGTTAGCAGCTGTCAACAGGTTATCTACAAGCACTAATACTTCTCAATTCATAAAGAAGTCATTTATTTAAAATGTTGACTGATTTCGAACTTTCTGCTGACAATCTTCAGATCAGTCATCATTTTTAAATAAATGCGATCTTCAGTGTTTAAAACTGATAATTTATAAAACGAGGGTGGTTTGAAAAGTTCTCGGAACAGAATACAGAAAAATTACTTACATTACTGAAACTTTTTTCAAAATTTTCAATGTAGCCTCCTTGTAGATTAATGCAGTTTGTCCATAAATGTTGCAGTGCCTCCATCCCATCTCGGAAATGAGTTTCTTCTAGGCCTGCGAAATAGTTGTCAACTGTGGCTATCAGTTCTTCGTTTAGAGTGAATTTTCGTCCACCAAGAAAAATTTCCAGTGTTGGGAAGAGATGGAAGATTGACGGAGCCATATAGGGTGAATAAGGCATGTGTGGCAACAATTCATACCTTAGTTCGTGTAATTTTTCCATCGTCACGGCACATGTGTGGCGCGCGCATTGTCTTGATGGAAGATGACCTCCTTCCTTGCTAAACCTGGCCTTTTTTCGTGTATCTTTTGTTGAAATTGATCCAGGAGGTTAGTGTAGTATTCTCCAGTAATTGTTTGCCCATTGGGGAGACAATTTACGGACAGAATCCCCTTCGCATCCGAGAACACTGATACCATGACCTTTCCCGCTGAAGGAATTATCTTTGCTTTCTTTGGTGGCGAAGAATCAGCACGTTTCCACTGCTTTAACTGTTATTTTGTCTCTGTGGTATAGTAGTACACCCAAGTTTCATCTGTGGTAACCAACCGGAGCAAAACATCTTGTTCATGTCTCCTAAAAGGGCCAAACATTGTCCCGATATGTCCATTCTCATGCGTTTTTGATCCAGCGTCAAGAGTCGCGGCACCCACGTTACCGACAATTTTTTCATTTCTAATTCTTCAGATAAAATGTGATATACCCTTTCAGATGACATCTGGCAAGCGTGAGCATTTTCACGCACTTTCAATCGGCGATCCTCCATGACCATTGTGTGCACTTTTGCAATGATTTCTCGAGTAGTGACACATCTTGGTCGACCACTGCGCGGATCATCATCTAAGCTCTGCCGACTAAATTTAAATTTATTTGTCCACGTGGCAACAGTTTAATATGAAGGAGCAGAGTCCCCCAGTGTATTCTGGAAATCGACATTAATGTCCTTTGCTTTCATACTTTTCTTTAGGGAGTACTTAATCACTGCTCGAATCTCGATTTTTTCCATCTTCGCAAATCACTACGAGGGAGCAACAACACAGCCACGTCACCGCCACAGCTCTCTTCAAAAAGCGCTGTTTACAGGCACTTGTTTACAGACAACAGTCCTATGAATATCACGTGAACAACTCGTTGCGCTAGCACTGACCTCTCGTCGTGATTCCGAGAGCTTTTCAAACCACCCTTGCAGACCACTGATAATCTCCTAACCACGTTACATAAAGTTATTACTACATCTTCTCTTGCCTTGGATGAAAAACGGTCAACTGGGCTAGTAGTACCTAACTTTAGGAACATCTCTGTTCTCTTCTGCAGCATCTAACTATTTATGCAAGTGTATATTATCTGCCCTCTTTCGTACTATTTGTCTTCGACTCACCGAGCGGGGTGGCGCAGTGGTTAGACACTGGACTCGCGTTCGGGAGGTCGACGGTTCAATCCCGCGTCCGGCCATCCTGATTTAGGTTTTCCGTGATTTACCTAAATCACTCCAGGCAAATGCCGGGATGTTTCCTCTTAAAGGGCACGGCCGACTTCCTTCCCCATCCTTCCCTAATCCGATGAGACCGATGACCACGCTGTCTGGTCTCCTTCCCCAAACCAACCAATCTTCGACTCAGCTGGTATAAAACCTTACCTACCATGCAAGGACAAAATAAATGTCGTGTGACTTCGGCGACTTGCGTGTCGATGGGGATGAAATGATGATGATTAGGACAACACAACACCCAGTCCCTGAGCGGAGAAAATCTCCGACCCTGCCGGGAATCGAACCCGGGCCCTCTGGATTGACAGTCTGTCGCGCTGACCACTCAGCTACCGGGGGCAGACATGCGAGGACAAATAAAATATCACACACAGCAGGGTGAACACAAAGACAATTTAGATGAACACAAAACAATTTAGCACCAAAATAACACAACTTGATAATGATGGGAAGCACAAGCCGTGTGGACTCATTACACTATGGGGTATAATGTGTATATCTTGTACGTGTGATGCATTTCACTAGGATGAACTAACAAATTACACCGTATGCACCAAACAGGACGCAGAAACACTAATGTGCACCCGGATTTCCTTTAACATCCTCCACATTTATATTCTCAAAAAAAAAAAAAAAAAAAAAAAAAAAAAAAAATGGCTATGAGCACTATGGGACTTAACATCTGTGGTCATCAGTCCCCTAGAACTTAGAACTACTTAAACCTAACTAACCTAAGGACATCACACACATCCATGCCGTAGCGGTCGCGCGGTTCCAGACTGAAGTGCCTAGAACCGCTCGGCTAGTCCGGCCGACTTTTATAACCTCATTAATTTTTACAAACTGCACTTTAAAATGAGTCCATAAATCTAACTGACCTCTCATTGCACGACACTTTAAGAAAGCACAACCAGGAAAAATAGTTTTTCGGCACTCACCTCACTGCACTGATGATGTTTTATGCCACGTCACGATGTTCCTCAGTACCATTAGTCACTTCTGACGGCATTTATAGTGGGTTCAGGGTGGTCTCAATGACCACATGGCTCGTCATGTTTAAGTTTCAGGACGTTAGACAGGTCAACAAGTGCAAAGAACCAGTTCCTCAACCGCCATGGAGTCATAATGATAATGGAAATAACCGTAGGAGTTATTTAGCGAACTTCATACACCCGCAACAGTCAGTTTGTTGGTTGATTGTTTGACTGGGGGGGAGGGGGGGGGGGGGACCGAACCGAACAGCGAGGTGATTGGTCCTCTAAAACAGTTAGTGCCCTAGTGATCTTGGGAATTGGTACTAATTGGGTCAGAATGCAGCCGCAAGAGATGGCCACGTGCACATAGATACCAGGACAGACAGTCGGCCCCAGAAGAAGCAAAATGAGGGCCTCAGTGGGTGCCGTGTTGTCAGTCCTACTGATATTCGACAGTGGCGGCCAACTCCATGGCAGGCCGGTCCTGCAGGTAGGTGAAAATGCATTGACCGACCACCAGATCACAATGGACACGGTGGAACTAAAATGCAGACATTGAGCCAAGGATCACCAGGAGGCGCCCTGGAGACACCAGGCAGCAGTAGGACCCCAGCTTGAAGGCAGCAGTTCAGCTCCTGGCAGCCTCTGGGCTAGAAAAGCAGTGTATAGTTCTTTGAGACAGGGCAGCCCCTTTCAGTTGGAGAGCTGGCGTAGAGTACTTCTCGATGTAGGCTGTGGTTGTCAATAGATACTGCAGGGCTAGAGTGGGTGGTATTTAGGGCCAGTCGATCCGGCTCTGTTGTGAACGTCAATTTGTCACATAGGCCACAGAAGCGGCTCAGCTCCAGCCGAAGCAGAGGATAGTCCAGGTCAACACTGCTGTGGCTCGACTCTCGCAACATGTCCGCTGACACTGTTCCAGCCCTGGCACAAGGCAGCAGGGTCCAGTGTGTTGTAAATGAGCTCACTTCAGTGCCGGAACAGAGACATTCGTTATGCCAGCTACGCACCATTCCAGAGTCTGCAGCGGAATGTGGTCGGCAGACATCTGACTCGCCTGGTTGCAGGTTGTGGACGCCGATTTGGAAACGTAGCGGCGTAACGTAGTTAAGGGTCGTTATTTATTAATGAAGGTGAATAGTGAGGTCGATTTCTCCATTTAAGTATGTACTGTAATATTACGTGGAATAATTTATACTGCTGCAGTCACTTTTTCCTAATATTTTATTAGCACAATCCATTTCGGCAGCATCAGTTACATTATACGGTTACTGATACATCAGCTGATAGGTTATGTACATTAGCTGTGTGTGCCAGTGGGGTTAAGAATCGCAAAATAAACATGTGTGGAAGGATAAATCTGTCACAGTGTGTACATTATGTGAATAGCATGATTAGATAATATATTAATATGTTTACCTACGTTTCTGTTGCCGATTTCATTTTCTGGCACAAGTTGTGATTTACCTGTTACTGTGCTCTGTGTGCCAGAAATTGAAGTCGCCAACAGAAATGTAAGTAATTATTAATATATTACCTGACCATGCTGTTCACATAATGTACACAATGTAACAGATTTATCCTTCCACACAGGTTTATTTTTCGATTCTTAACCCCACTGGCACACACAGCTGATGTACATAACCTATCAGCTGATGTATAAGTAACTGTATAATGCACCTGATGATGGCAGCATGCTGCCGAAATGCAATGTGCTAATAAAATATTAGTAAAAAGGTGACTGCAGCAGTATAAATTATTCCACATAGCCGGCCGCGGTGGTCGTGCGGTTCTAGGCGCTCCAGTCCGGAGCCGCGCTGCTGCTACGGTCGCAGGTTCGAATCCTGCCTCGGGCATGGATGTGTGTGATGTCCTTAGGTTAGTTAGGTTTAAGTAGTTCTAAGTTCTAGGGGACTGATGACCACAGCAGTTGAGTCCCATAGTGCTCAGAGCCATTTGAACCATATTCCACATAGCCTTATGTTGCAGTCGCAGACCTCAAACAACATCCGTATAACATGGATAAATTTAAATATACTGTAATGCCTGCGCCAGCTGCTGTGGCCGAGCGGTTCTAGGCGCTTCAGTCTGGCACCGCGCTACTCCTACGGTCGCAGGTTCGAATCCTCCCTTGGGCATGGATGTGGGTGATGTCCTTAGGTTAGTTAGGTTTAAGTAGTTCTAAGTCTAGGGGACTGATGACCTCAGATGTTAAGTTCCATAGTGGTTAAAGCCATTTTGTAATGCCTGCCTCTCATAAGGCAACTATGGCATCAGTACCTGCACATTCCCATGACATACCGGAGACGGGAGAGCGGTAGATGCGCAGAGTTGATTTCACTGAGAATGGATTAATAAGATACCAGAAACAGTGAAGAGTAACTAAACAGTCTACCCCGCTGTTTCGCCTGTTATATACTGCTTTGGCGCATAAGTTCCTTGCGTTTTTTCACAATTGTAATAAACACAACAGATACACATAACAGAGACTTTAGTCATCAACAGTATATTCTCCTTCACAGTCTGCCAACGCTAGGAGAACTTTTCGACTCCGGACTGTAGAAATCAAATGTTTTTGAGACGAAAAGCCCGTCGAGCCATGTTCGGAGTCATTTTCATCCGTAAAAGAAGTCCCTTTAACGTTGAAAGTAGTTCAAAAGCGTCTGAACACTATGAGACTTAACATCTGAGGTCATCAGTCCCCTAGAGCTTAGAACTACTTAAACCTTACTAACCTAGGGGCATCACAACATCCATGCCCGAGGCAGGATTCGAACCTGCGACCGTGGCAGTCGCGCGGTTCCAGACTGAAGCGCCTAGAACCGCTCGGTCACACCGGCCGACTCCCTTTAAGGTTTTTTAATAGAGTGCGGAAAAGGGAAAATCCGGGGAAGCAAGATCAAATGAATAAGGAGGGTGCGGAATGACTTCTCACCCCATCTCGTGTTTAGTGTTTTCTGTCAATCTAGCACAATGCAGCAATGGAGTAGTATGACTTCACGCATTGTTCCTGATTGTTGTTACAGAGTTGCGTCTACGAGACGTCTCAGTTGTTGACAATAAATATCAGCAGTGATGGTAGCAATCCGTACTACACACACCGTCGGTTTTCCACCACGCGCAGAACATTACCTTTTGTGAATGCGCGCAGGTCTTTGTACATGGAGTTGCTGCTTTTGTTGGGCTCAACCATTCCTTTGTTTTTCTTATGTTAGCGTAAACACTATTTCTCGTCACCAGTAACGACACAGGATACGAATGGTCGGTGTTGTCCACGAGCCAGATAATGACGAGCAGGTAGAGATGTACCAGGTGATCAAAAAGTCAGTATAAATTTGAAAACTGAATAAATCACGGAATAATGTAGATAGAGAGGTACAAATTGGCACACATGCTTAGAATGACATGGGGTTTTATTAGAACCAAAGAAGCACAAAAGTTCAAAAAATGTCGGACAGATCATCTGATCAGAATAGCAATAATTAGCATAACAAAGTAAGACAAAGGAAAGATGATCTTCTTTACAGGAAATGCCCAATATGTGCACCATCATTCCTCAGCAATAGCTGTAGTCGAGGAATATAATGTTCTGAACAGCACTGTAAAGCATGTCCGGAGTTATAGTGAGGCTTTGGCGTCTTTCAGCATCCCTAGAGCTGTCGGTCGATCACGATACATTTGCGACTTCTGGTAACCCCAAAGCCAATAATAGCAAGGACTGAGGTCTGGGGACCTGGGAGGCCAAGCACGACGAAAGTGGCGGCTGAGCACACGATCATCACCAAACGACGCGCGCAAGAGATCTTTCACGCGTCTAGCAATACTCTGCTTTTTTTTCTAATAAAACCCCATGTCATTCCAAGCATGTGTGTCAATTTTTACCTCTCTATTTACATTATTCCGTGGTTTATTAAGTTTTCAAATTTATACTGACTTTTTTATAAAAAAATGGTTCATATGCCTCTGAGCACTATGGGACTTAACATCTGAGGTCATCAGTCCCATAGAACTTAGAACTACTTAAACCTAACTAACCTAAGGACATCACACACATCCATGCCCGAGGCAGGACTCGAACCTGCGACCGTAGCGGTCACGCGGTTCCAGACTGAAGCGCCTAGAACCGCACGGCCACACCGCCGGCAATTTTTCAAACTTGCATGCAAACATCGCACGATGGTGGAATGACCACAGTTTATCACATTTGGCAGTTCTCGAGTACAGTGACGAGGATGAATATGAGTTAATGATTTTAAACAGTCTCCCTTATACCCAAAAGGTCTTTGTAAATGTGGAGAGTTACTAATGCCAAAACGATCTTCCTTAAAAAGAGAAAACTGTTTTCTTACGTGCTTTGTCCAATGGCTCTAGCCCTATACACGGTGCAAATGTTTCTCACTGCCTCCGCCGCTGCCACCCCTCTAATGAACAGAAGAAGAGGTCGGAAACATTCCGATTTCTCCACTAGGCACTTCATCTTCTAGCGTCCAAAGTTCCACTCACTATCTCCAAATGACAAAATGACAATATACAAACTCAAACAGCAACTGTGAACTATAAATAAAACGTATTAATCGATGCATAAAACCATAGCAACAGGACTACCAAGTGGCGAAACTAAAACGTCCTGCTATGTTTTTTGGGGGGATACTCGTTGCAGCAGGTGGAGTGCCAAGATACGCACAGGAGACGTCTGTCACACAGGCACGGGGAGTAGCCGCCAGGGGCGATGGCGTGAAGCGGGCGAGACGACACGGCTTCCTTGAACCGCTGGGGACTGGCGAGTGGTAACTGGCGATTAAACTTTCGTACCATTCGGACCTGATCTCCATCAGCATCACTATCAGGTGTGACTACGCGATGAGGCGTAGCGCCCTATACCGATCCTGCCTTGGAGGCGGTTAAGTGGGAGATGTGTCTGAGCTGGAGAGTGACAGATGGTGGCGCGAGAGTGGACGCGCACGTAGTTTATGTATCAGCCGACAGAGGACAATATTGGGTAGGGGACTGTGATTTTAGTTTCGATTGTGCCCACTAGAGTGCACTAAAGTAATAGAATGTTTTTCATAAACTGTTCTAGTATTTTCGTAAAGTGTTATTATGTCTTTTTGTGTACGTAAAATGTTATAATGTGTTTTAGCAGTATGAATGATGTGTGAGTGTGGTTTAAGGTTAATATGAAGGTAACTGTTTAACGAGTTATGTAGTAGGATTTAGTGTGGGAACATTTCGAAGAACTATGGATATGGACAAAGGGGATTTTTGTAGAATAATTTTGTAAAGTAAGTTTATGGTAAAGGGAAAGTTAATTCAGGTATAAATAACAATAGTAAATAACTTTATGGATAAGCAAAACTTCAGCATATTAGATAATTATGTCGGTAAAAAGCGCAGTCCTTAGGTTTACTATTTTGCGATTGGTTATTCATGAAAAGCGCAGACTGACGCGGGAGAGTGTTGTTTTGCTATTGGCTATTGAGTAAAGTGACCAATGGTAAAGCAGTATTCTTCGCACGTCTTTCTCTGCTGTTAGAGAAGACTTAAAGTATTCTAGAGAGAGTGGGAGCCAAGCACAGTTCGGACGTGCGTAGTAGTAGTTCCGATGGAAATGATAAGTTGCCGGATCTAGCAGTGTTTCATACATCAAAAGTGTGGTAAAGTGACGGCATAATTATTCCGATGTGTGTGTAGTAATTTCGGAAATTTTAAGTGAATTTTGTGACGATAAAAGACATATATTCCGCATGGCGTATTGAGCAGGTCGGTGGCTAAAACTGTGACTGCATTTGGTACCGACAGACTTAATATTTGGCGAGCATTATCAATCAAAAACTATCAGTATTTTTGTAGCTATTACGTTTTCCGGAAATGCAACACGATAAACTTGCTAAATGAGTAAAAAGGATTATGAGTGACTGTGTTATGACTAGCACGGGCTTGGCAGTGATACTTATTCACCTAAGTTTGAGAATATATCGTTTGAGGACAAAATTTCCAAACTTTCTTCTGTGTGAAAACTTTCTCCCGAAACATAGATTAGTGACTTAAATTGCAGCCTGGTTCACATCGAATTACAGTAGGTTTCACTCGGCTTCCCTACCGATGATCTTCTGATACAGTGTTCACAGGTAGGTGCAGGTCCGTCGTAAAAGGGACGGAAAGAACCGCGCCGCCGCAGCGGGAACGAATACACTCTCGTGTTCTTTGTATGGTGGAAGCGAGCATAGTCCGAATGTCTTTTTGAAGCATTTCTTGGCATGCTTGAAACAAGTGTTGCACCGTTTACGAGTTATTTAGCCTTGCGCGCGCCAAATTCAGGCACTCGCACGCACTAAAATTCGTTAATGGACAGACACCTTCTTTTACACACCTAACTCTGCCCATGACATATTCGCCTTTTTTGTGTTACGATAGAAGAAGCATTTTTCATTCTGGTTCCCAACGTTTACTCCACCAGAACTGTGACTTTTTGACCGCCTTAGCTTGGCAACCGATGTAAATTTTAATCTCTGTTGATCCACTGTGGATACAGGATAGCGGCCGTCCAAATATTTAGAAGGAAAATCGTCAAACGACCGTATGTATTAAGAAGTTATTTTATTTAGAGAATCCCTCTCTACTCCATGTATAGGCAGGGACAGGCTGTTTGAACATAAATGAATGACTCATATTTTGCACAAATACGAGAAAAAATCTACTGCTGTACATTACACTGTTGATGAAAAATTGATTTAAATAGTAGCTGCAGCATAATATCTAGGAGTAACCATCCGGAGCGACCTTAAGTGGAACGACTGCATGAAACAAATAGTAAGAAAGGCGAATGTCACAGTGAGATTCATAGGATGATTCTTAAGGAAACGTAATTCATCAACGAAAGAAGTGGCTTGAGCATTTATCATCACTCTGCGAGCCTCACTACGTTGGATTAAGAGAAGAGCTTGTCGAGATCCAACAGGAGAGGCGCGTTTCGTCCCGGGATCGTTTATTTGGCGCGAGAATGTTACGGATATGCTCTACAAACCCTATGCCAAGTTCTGATAGAGAGGCTCTGTGCAACCCGGAGAGGTCTGCTGTTGAAATTGCGAGAGAGTACACTCCAGATAGAGTCGGGCAACAGGTTACTTTTTTCCACGTACGTCTCGCGAAAGCACTACAATGAGAAAATGTCAGAATCTGCATCTAATACAGAGGTTTATCGACATCCATTCTTCCCACACGACATTCCTGAATGTAACAGGGAAGGCAGGATCAGTTAGTGGTACTGCAAACACCCTTCGTCACACACCGTCACGTGAATTATGGAGCACTGATTTTGATCTAGGTGCTGCCCACTCCATCGTTAAACACCTAGTAGACAGTAACGGTTGTACGTCACGAACTTGGGATACGCTCAGTTTACTTTCACATCTGACGATCTGACACAGTTAAGAGAACCGTGCTGAACTTTATTGACTATGAAGTCTAGGCGCACGTGTTGTATTCTCGTTCTTTATTCTCTAGGCGAAAGTGTGTCAGTCTACGGAAAGCGTTCGGACGGCAGAATCAATCTGGCTGCCATTATTTTCCACTTTCCGGATGTAATAGACGAACAAATCGAACTGATTTTAAGATAGCCATTTGCGAAATTAACCTTGATTCCCACCAGGTTTTCGTTCTCAAAGGAGGTCGTGATACATGAGCATAAAATGTGCTCCACAACTGTACAACAGATTGGTAGCAGTGATAAAGGCCTACAGTAATGGGCTTCTGTCTGATAACTTTCTCTGAAGACGGGAATGATCTGTACTCTTTTCCAATCACTTGAAACGCTTCATTGTTCCAGTAACGCGGAACTGCTGCAAGAAGGGGAGCAACCTCATTCGCCTTATCTATTCAGAACTGTACAGATTCCAGTCTTGTGCTTCTTTTGTTAATACCTTTCCAATATTTATTCCTTGTGACTTCAGGTTTCGTGCGTTGGTTGACACAAGGAACTCCATTACAGTCTTCCGCAACGGCACTATTTCAGAACACCTAATTCAATATTACAGCGTTCTGTCATTCTACGTCTCAGTGACAGTATGAACATTGTATGTGTGTAAGCAGTACTGATCCATGTACTGAATTTAAGCAAGACAGGTCTTAGGTGTTTTCATCAGATTGGTATAAGAAGTTTGCTTTCGAATTCATTCAACGTATCCGCTATCTTCTGCGTTCATTTTGGTTCCATTCATCGATTGTTTGACAAGAAAACTTCGACTTAATTTATATTAGAGATGAATACCTCGTTTATTTTGTAGCAACATTCTGACAGCGTCGTTGAGCCATTTAAGATATTGCCCCGTCCATCACAATGAGACATTACGAGCAAAGCGGTCCGCGCTGCGAAAGGCGGTGGCCAATGTTTGATGGCTCAAACGATCGGCTAACCGGATGCGCTAAGCAAGAAACGCCAGCAAGGCCAGCGCGAAATGCAGGTTCCTGAGCGACCCGTCACTGGTTTTCTCAAGGCTGTAGCGTGAGGTGGACGAAACTTCGTTCACTGCTACTTCATGTCTTCATCCCTAGAGATTAACATTTGACACTGACCGCTCTGATAATCTCCAGTCTCATTCTTCTCACACTCAGTAATGGGTAACGTATTACCAGCATTCTTAGCATTCCTTTCGATACGTGTAGATATTGACGCTCAAAGATCTTCGTTGTGACTGATTGTTTCCCTTACGTTAAACTGAAAAGAAAATGTTGGCTTTGTCAATTACCAGACCTATTCCAAGATGGAAAACAACAGCTAGTGAGGAACAATCATATTCAGAACCATCTGCTTTCCATGTGGCCCGCAACCACCACCAGAAACTTTTGCCAACACTTTATCAGTTGCGTTATTGTACGGGTATCAGAGGACGGTTCACTTACAATAAATACTTTCGATAAAAGTATCCCTTTTGTTTCTTTTTCCTCATTTGTGTTTTTTATTTTCTATTAGTTTCTTACCTGATGCACTTATTTACATTTTGTTTACATTTCACAACACATACTGACCTTTTTTTTAGAATTGTTACTAAAAGCTTTCCGTAAATAACTTGTCACACATGTCAGCTGTTTTTATTTCTGTTCTTAAAGGATTTCGACTATGTGAAATATTGACCAGCTATTTACGATTACAATTTTATGTACATGTATTGTTGTAATGATGTTATGTTCACAAATAAATGCAAGAAAAAAAATGCGCGTAACTCAGGCACATAATTTTTGGTAATCGGGATTGCGTTCGCACTGTACGAGAATTAAAAAAATTAAAAAACTCGTGCTCACCGTATGTTAGAATATGGAAAAGAACTTTTGCGCCACTCTCCGCTTATTGGAGTGATTTTATTCTAATAAATGTTCTACTCCTACTTCCAGGAATCTGTTGTAGCTACCGATTGGCCAACAGCCTCCACAGGTAAGTGCAGAAGGAGTGCTTAACGGTCGGCGCCTAACTGAACTTCACTGCGGCGCATCTGATCCCTTGTTCCTGGACATTCAGCTCCTGCTCACCGATAGTCTGAAATATCCATTACTTTACGCTATCTGAGACGCAGCCTAAGAGCCCGCGCCAAAAACTTTAAAAGAAAAATTTTCTTTAATACTGTGATACTTTGAGACCTCATACATTCGCGACAACGTATTTTTGTGTGAGCGTGTGTGTGTTTGGTGGGGGGGGGGGTTCTTTGGGCGAATTTTTCTGTGGACCGGCGATCTAAAATGAGTGAGCATAGACCTCACAAAATCTATCCGCAGCTCGTGGTCTGACTGTAGCGTGCCGTTGACAAGGATGTCTTAGACTGCTGGTACATACTGCCAGAGCAACATCCTGTGGTGTGCATACTGTAAGACCTTCGGTACACACACCATCAGATTATTTGACTTGTCGCTCTAACGAAGTAGGAGTGTGTCAACAATATGTCTTTTGGTCTTATCGTGGCGCGTTTATCTTCTGCCGTTAGGTCAGACGATAGAAATGCCAGTTGCACGCTTAGAGTAGCAGATTGACGGTGACCAACTTTAAACAGAACTTGATTAATTTTCACACACATTTATTAAAATAGTAAAAAGCATAGACATTACATAACTTGATTCTGGATGCTTTTTACAATTGACAGTCTGAAGTTCCTTTGGTCTTGGTACGTTAATCTTATTCTTACATAACTCTGATATTTGACAAAGTGTCTATACATTTCTCTTCATGGCTATTTACAGGAATATGATAATCTTATTAGGCGCAGACTGAAACTTGACTATAGACTGGTACAGACTAATGCAGACTGGTACAGACTGGTGCAGACAAATGCAGACTGAGTAATCGGAGGTCTGTACACTCATTATAATACCTCGCGTGTTCAGGTATCACTGCGCGAGTGTGATCCGTGAGGAGAAAAGGTTCTACGTTAGCAGCAATCTCATTGGCAGCGTTACATATTAATACGTGCATTGGCGGTAGCAGAATTTGGTCCGTCTCTAAGGCAGCGCCATATCGTAGTACGGAGACGGATGAGCGCTGCGCCTGCTCTGTAGTGCTTAGCGGCGGCAAATAAATATACACTGATTAGCTGTACGTTATGACCTCCGACCTACTATCGATATAAACCCATCCAGAGGGGAATAACTGTTCGTCACACACACGCATTGTACATGTAATATCAGAGAGTGTGCTGTCGGTGTGTAGAATGGGATAGGTGCGCGATCTATCTGAGTTTGACTGAGGGCAAATTGTGATGGCCTGGAGGCTCGGCACGACGATTTCGAAAAGTGAACGACTTGTCGGTTGTTCAAGGAGTGTTGTGATGTCTTCAATGCGTGGCGAAACCAAGGTGAATCCACGACCAGACCTCCTGGGCTTCAGTGGTGACCCCTCTTTGCAGATATCGTATGTCTTAGATTGGACGGTTTGGTAAAACAGGCTAGCAGGTGAGCTGTGATGTAACTAACATCAGACATTAATGCTGGGCAGAGTACAAATGTGTCTAAACAGAGTACACCGAACATTCCTAACGATGGGCCTCCGCAGCAGACGATCCATACATGTGCATATGTTAATTCCACGACACCGGCAACTATAACTGAAATGGAAACGTGACCATCAGTCTTGGACGTTGGCGCAGTGACAGAGCATTGCACTGTCAGATGAATCCCGATACCTTCTTCATCAAGTCGATGGGAGAGTGCAAATCCGTTGTCTGCCAGGGGAAGTGCTCCTTGGCACCTGTACTGCTGGAGGGAGCCAAGCTGGCGGTGGCTTCATTATGCTCTGAGGAACATTCACCTCGGCATCCACGGGTCCAGTGGAGCTCTAGGAACGCACCATGATGGCCAAGGAGTATCGTATACGGGTTGCAGATCACGTACACCGCTTGATGTCGATCGCGTTTCCCAACGGCAGTGGCATTTTTCAACAAGATAATGCGCCGTGTCACAAAGCCAGGAGAGTGATGGAGTGTTTCGAGAATCACAGAAGCGAATTCCAAATGATGTGACCATCCAGATCGCCAGATCTGAACCCGAAAGGACAGATCTGGGATGTGATTGAACGTGGTGTCCGAGCTCATCGCCTCCATCCCCGGAATTTACGGGAATTAGATGACTTGTGTGTGCAGATGTGGTGCCAACTGCCTCCATCGCCATAGCAAGGCCTCACTGGATCCATGCCAAGACGCGTCGCCGCCGTCATCACTGTTATCCATGCCATAGGTCGACATACTGAAAATTATGTATACGGTCACAATGTTATGGTTGATTAGTGTAGAATATGTTTTGTCAGTCCATTTATAAGTAGGCTGTTTAGGTTTTTTTATTGGTAACGCCACGTAGCGCTCTGTATGAAAATCACTGGCTGTGCTGTGTGCAGTCTGTGGCTAGTTTGCATTGTTGTCTGCCATTGTAGTGTTGGGCAGCTGGATGTTAACAGCGCGTAGCGTGGCGCAGTTGGAGGTGAGCCGCCAGCAGTGGTGGATGTGGGGAGAGAAATGGCGGAGTTTTGAAATTTGTAAGACTGGATGTCATGAACTGCTATGTATATTATGATTTTTCAACACTATTAAGGTAAATACATTGTTCTCTATTGAAATCTTTCATTTGCTAACTATGCCTATCAGTAGTTAGTGCCTTCCGTAGTTTGAATCTTTTATTTAGCTGGCAGTAGTGGCGCTCGCTGTATTGCAGTAATTCGAGTAACGAAGAGTTTTGTGAGGTAAGTGATTTGTGAAAGGTATAGGTTAATGTTAGTCAGGGCCATTCTTTTGTAGGGATTATTGAAAGTCAGATTGCGTTGCGCTAAAAATATTGTGTGTCAGTATAACCACAGTCCTGTATAAACTGTTCAAAGGGGACGTTTCATATGGCGACCCTTAGCCGAGGATACCTCAATGGAATCTTCTGACTTTTTCTTGTAGTTTGTGTAATTAGTGTAGCTTTAGTTTATTGCTAGCGCGTAATTGTAGAGAGAATCTCCTTTGTAGTTGCAGTCTTTCATTGTTGTACAGTAAAACAGTTGTGGCATGCATGTAAATTTGCACCAAGTATTTCGCAGCTGCGCTTGCAATTAACTAGATTTTTTTTTCAGTGGTATGTTAATGTGTTCTCTTATTTTTGCTCTTCAAATTGTGCTTTTCTGTGTTATCGTGTGAAATATTGTGACAATAATGGCGTGTGAAAAACGTAACACTAGGCTCCAAAGTAAACTGAGAAATGACAGTGAAGACGACAGCAGTGTGTTAGCGCCACCGTGTAATGAATTAACTAATGTTCAACATAGTAATTTGGTAATTGTGCATAGGGAAATGGAGCGGGCAGCAAACAATGGCGTAGGCAGTGAAACAATTAGTGAACAGGGAAGCATTATCGATCGCTCGGTCGGCAACAGCTCGTCTCAGGAATCCGAAATGACAGGACACAATTTTGCAAATACTGTAGATTCAGGTTTTGCATCCTCACCGTTTTCTCAAATAAGTCAAGACACATTTTCTGCTTGTCAAAATGTGAATGTTGCCGGTGCAAATGCACTGCCGCAAAGCGTAGAGGAACAGATTCCAGACACTAATGCATTGTTATTACAGCTAATGCAACAAATGGAACAAAATCAGAGACAAACACAGCAAAAGCGTCAAAAGTTAGACACAATGGAACAACACCAGAGACAAACACAGCAAAAGCTACAAAAGTTAGACACAATGGAACAAAATCTTCAAAAGTTAGACTCAGTGGAACAACACCAGAGACATACACAGCAGCAGTTAGACGCAATGGAACAAAATCTTCAAAAGTTAGACACCACACTTGAACAAACACGTGAAGATTTAACTACTGAGTTACATAAAATCGAATCGCAATGTCAAAAAGTCTGTAATGACGTAAAAACACAAATTTGTGAGCATTTTCAACCTATTTTATCGCGGCATGAAACTGTATTACAGAATCACGAAGCAGCCATAAAAGAACTGCAAACTATTGTTTATCAAAATCATGAGACCTTGCAAGCTAAAACTGATTCAGTTGCATCTACCGATTCGGTTACGCAACTTGCAAAAACTCAAGAAAACTTAAAGGACACAGTAGATACTCTGAAAATTGGTTCGGAAAGACACATGGAGGAAATTAGTTCATTATCAGAGAAAGTAGGTGAACTTTCGGATCAGCTAAATAATTTCTCTACGAAGGTAGATGATAATCTGAATGACACAAAACCGGTAGTCTTTAATGACACAGAAGAGTGCGAACAAATTAGGAAATTCAAACAAAATCAGAATCAAATTAATACGCAACACCAAAGAGAAATCCGGGAAGTACAAGATCAGCTGACACAGGTAATACAAGAATTACGTATTTCAGAGGCCACTCGCGCTCCAATACGGGAAGAGGGACATAGAAATACGGAACAGCCACAAAATAATAACACAGGGCACTTCGGAAATTATGAAAGAAATTGGCAAGGTACACCGAATTTTGAGATGGAACCGCCGAAACGACGAAACAATGACCGACATGCGACTCGCCGACATGATGACTTTGACTATAAGCTGTTCATTACTACACGTAAATTCAAAACATTTAAGAATTCTGGCAACGACATTCATCCACAAGCGTGGCTTCATCAATTCTCTCATTGTTTTCCACCCAACTGGTCATTAGAACACAGATTAGAATTTATGTGTGGCTACTTAGAGAATGAACCAGCTGTAAGAATGCGACCGGTCATTCACGATTGCCACAGTGAAGGAGAATTTTACCATGCCTTCCTCTCAGCATATTGGTCTCAAGCCACACAAGACCGAGTAAAACATGGCATCATAATGATGAAACATTTCGAACAATCTGAATTTTCCAGTCTTGTGAAATATTTTGAAGACATGTTGCACAAGAATCAGTACCTGTCAAACCCATACAGCCCCTCAGAACTTATCCGCATTTGCTTAATCAAATTACCTGAACATTTACGGCATAATTTTTTGGCAGGACGTTGCAAAGGCGACACTGAAGCTTTTCAGGGACTCTTACAAGAATTAGAAATTGACACTGACAATCGCGGAACGCGAAAACAGGAACACAACAATTACATGTCACATCCGTCGCAATTCCGCGATGAAAGAAATAATAACTGGACACGACAAGGCTATTCTCACAACACAAATTGTGACCAAAACAGACACCACCCGTATGACAACCGTTGGCATCATCATCATCATTTAAGACTGATTATGCCTTTCAGCGTTCAGTCTGGAGCATAGCCCCCCTTATAAAATTCCTCCATGATCCCCTATTCAGTGCTAACATTGGTGCCTCTTCTGATGTTAAACCTATTACTTCAAAATCATTCTTAACCGAATCCAGGTACCTTCTCCTTGGTCTGCCCCGACTCCTCCTACCCTCTACTGCTGAACCCATGAGTCTCTTGGGTAACCTTGCTTCTCCCATGCGTGTAACATGACCCCACCATCTAAGCCTGTTCGCCCTGACTGCTACATCTATAGAGTTCATTCCCAGTTTTTCTTTGATTTCCTCATTGTGGACACCCTCCTGCCATTGTTCCCATCTACTAGTACCTGCAATCATCCTAGCTACTTTCATATCCGTAACCTCAACCTTATTGATAAGGTAACCTGAATCCACCCAGCTTTCGCTCCCATACAACAAAGTTGGTCGAAAGATTGCACGGTGCACAGATAACTTAGTCTTGGTACTGACTTCCTTCTTGCAGAAGAGAGTAGCTCGTAGCTGAGCGCTCACTGCATTAGCCTTGCTACCCTCGCTTCCAGTTCTTTCACTATGTTGCCATCCTGTGAGAATATGCATCCTAAGTACTTGAAACCGTCCACCTGTTCTAACTTTGTTCCTCCTATTTGGCACTCAATCCGTTTATATTTCTTTCCCACTGACATTACTTTCGTTTTGGAGATGCTAATCTTCATACCATAGTCCTTACATGTCTGATCTAGCTCTGAAATATTACTTTGCAAACTTTCAATCGAATCTGCCATCACAACTAAGTCATCCGCATATGCAAGACTGCTTATTTTGTGTTCACATATCTTAATCTCACCCAGCCAGTCTATTGTTTTCAACATATGATCCATAAATAATATGAACAACAGTGGAGACAGGTTGCAGCCTTGTCTTACCCCTGAAACTACTCTGAACCATGAACTCAGTTTACCGTCAGCTCTAACTGCTGCCTGACTATCCATGTAAAGACCTTTAACTGCTTGCAAAAGTTTGCCTCCTATTCCATAATCTCGTAGAACAGACAATAACTTCCTCCTAGGAACCCGGTCATATGCCTTTTCTAGATCTATAAAGCATAGATACAATTCCCTGTTCCACTCATAACACTTCTCCATTATTTGTCGTAAGCTAAAGATCTGGTCCTGCCAACCTCTAAGAGGCCTAAACCCGCACTGATTTTCATCCAATTTGTCCTCAACTAATACTCGCACTTTCCTTTCAACAATACCTGAGAAGATTTTACCCACAACGCTGACTAAAGAGATACCTCTGTAGTTGTTACAATCTTTTCTGTTTCCATGTTTAAAGATTGGTGTGATTACTGCTTTTGTCCAGTCTGATGGAACCTGTCCCGACTCCCAGGCCATTTCAATTATCCTGTGTAGCCATTTAAGACCTGACATTCCACTGTACTTGAAGAGTTCCGACTTAATTTCATCCACCCCAGCTGCTTTATTGCACTGCAATCTATTGACCATTTTCTCCACTTCCTCAAACGTGATCCTATTTCCATCATCATTCCTATCCCATTCTACCTCGAAATCTGAAACATTACTGATCGCATTTTCACCTACATTGAGCAACTCTTCAAAATATTCCCTCCATCTGCCCAAGGCATCCACAGGATTCACCAGCAGTTTTCCTGACCTGTCCAAAATACTTGTCATTTCCTTCTTACCTCCCTTTAGAAGACTGCTAATTACACTCCAGAATGGTTTTCCAGCAGCTTGACCCAATGTCTCCAACCTGTTTCCAAAGTCTTCCCAAGATTTCTTCTTGGATGCTGCAATTATCTGTTTGGCTTTGTTTCTTTCTTCAACATAACTTTCTCTGTCTACCTGAGTTCTAGTATGTAGCCATTTTTTATACGCCTTCTTCTTCCTTTTACAGGCTGCCTTGACTGTGTCATTCCACCAAGCTGTTTGTTTCCTCCTACTTTTACACACTACTGTTCCAAGACATTCTTTAGCCACCTCTAGTACTGTGTCCCTGTACCTTGTCCATTCCTTTTCCAATGACTGTAATTGACTACATTCAACTAACTGGTACCTTTCTGAGATCGCTGTTATGTACTTGTGCCTGATTTCCTTATCCTGAAGTTTCTCCACTCTTATCCTCCTACATATGGACCTGACCTCCTGCACTTTCAGCCTCGCAATCCCAATTTCACTGCAGATTAAATAGTGATCAGTGTCATCAAAGAATCCCCTGAGTACACGTGTGTCCCTCACAGCCTTCCTGAATTCCTGATCTGTTATTATATAGTCAATGACAGATCTGGTTCCCCTGCTTTCCCAAGTATACAGGTGAATGTTCTTATGTTTAAAAAAGGAGTTTGTGATTACTAAGCCCATACTGGCACAGAAATCCAAGAGTTGCTGCCCGTTCCTGTTTGCCTCCATATCCTCTCCAAATTTACCCATAACCTTTTCATACCCTTCTGTTCGATTTCCAATCCTGGCGTTAAAATCACCCATGAGCAGAACACTGTCCTTGTCCTTTACTCTAACAACTACATCACTGAGTGCCTCATAAAAACTATCCATCTTATCTTGATCAGTCCCTTCACAATGCGAATATACTGACACAATCCTAATTTTCTTGCTAGACACTGTCAAATCTATCCACATCAGTCGTTCGTTTACATACCTTATTGCAACTACGCTGGGTTCCATTTCTTTCCTGATGTAAAGACCTACACCCCATTGTGCTATTCCTGCTTTGACTCCTGACAAGTAGACCTTGTATTCTCCCACTTCTTCTTCTTTCTCACCCCTTACCTGAATGTCACTAACAGCTAAAACGCCCAGCCCCATCTTACTTGCAGCCTCTGCCAGCTCTACCTTCTTCCAAGAGTAGCCCCCATTGATATTAATAGCTCCCCATCTCATTACCATTTGTTTGCCAAGTCGTATCTTAGGAGTCCCTGGTTTGTCAGTTAGAGGAGGGACTCCGTCACCTCCAAAGGTCCGAGGCATTTTGCTCTGATTGTTGCCAGCATCATATTTAAAGTACCAGGGAAGCAGGTTGCTAGCCTTACTTGCCCCGAGTCCCATTGGGTTTTACCCCTAACGGCTGAGGGACTAACCGGTGGATTTGGTAGTCTTTGCCGTATGAGCACAAAGGTGACCACGACTCAGAATATGTCCGAGATGCCCAGCCTTATTCCAATGTAACTGGTATCCCAACTGTCGGGACCACTTACTTGGCCACTCATACGTTGCCCGTGGTTCATGAACTAGGACATGACTACAGGAACCCACACCATGAACCGTTGGCAGAGTAGTAATAATTACAGGGAAAGGTCACCTCTCCGTGGTAATGACTATCACAGAGACAATCAGAGAAACAGACAATATGGGAACCAAAATAAATATTATCAGGGGAGACAGAATAACTTTAGACGCAACGGTCCAGCGCACAGTTACGATTCAGGGAGAAATTCTCCACCACGTGACCGACAAGAAAGAAACTATGGAATCTACCGACATGACGACAGACGATATGATCGTAACGACAGACCTGAATTGCATCAGAACTGGCGGGATTCAAAAAAAGAGCAGGGCCCTCTCGACAGGGTGAATTTGTAGAAGTTAGGTCTCCAAATCCTAATAACGACGCGTGCCAACAAAGACACAATACGCAATGACTCATACCGCTGGCAGCCACAAAACGTACATATGAAACTGACGACGCAGCTGCCGTAGCTAGTAATTACGTAAAAATGGAAGACATTAGGGACATCTTACTCCAGGAACACGACGTAAAACATAACAACATTGCATATCCTGTGATTCACATTACAGTAAATGACGTAAAATTTACTGCAGTACTTGACTCTGGCAGCCCCATTTTAGTACTTAGTGTAACAGCCTTTAGCAAATGCAACAAATCGAACGATTGCCCCACACTTCCGTTACGTAAGATTAAATTAGAAGGTGCAATCGTTGGAAAAAGTGTAGATGTACGCCAACAAACCAAC
Organism: Schistocerca americana; assembly: GCF_021461395.2. Lineage (NCBI taxonomy): Eukaryota > Metazoa > Arthropoda > Insecta > Orthoptera > Acrididae > Schistocerca > Schistocerca americana. The sequence goes on along the minus strand of NC_060124.1, from coordinate 274,302,481 downwards.
TTAGAATTCTTTTGTCAAAGCCACAGCTTCTCTATGAACTTTCTCATTGTTCCATTATTGTCGACGGAAATTATATTGGGAGTAGACTTTTTGAATGAATATAAAGCAATCTTAAACTTTCACGGTGCTGAAATAAGTTTAGAGAAAGAAGGTAAATCAATAGCTTTGAAGTTTGAAGATTGGCTCTCAAACCTTGCACAACAGTGACAGTCTCACATAAAAAATTTCACAGGTCGAGAATTTGCTTTGCAAATGTGTAGAAACAAAATCCTATGAATATATCAGTGTCCAAAAAATTTTCAGTGGCATTGTGATACATTCACACATGTACACACATTTCATAATTCTAAAGTACGATTCTTGGTTTCTAACATCCTTTTCTACAAATCAGAGTCCCTAACGACTACTCATTATTCCTTACCTCATTATACATATACATATTCATCAACACTTCTTCAATATTTCATCATGAGAAATACGTAGTATAATAAACATTCCTCAACAACATAATACACATTGTCGTCGTAATAATATCATAACACCTCAGTCAAATCTCAAAAACGTCGTAGCTTTCTGCAATAATTTCAAACCCTAAAAAATATTCTCTGCTCATTTCAATAGTGTCATCTACCTCAAACGTACCTTAAAAATCATGATCTCATACCAAATACATCATTCAAAGCTCTCATAGTATCACAATGGTTCTGAAAAAATATGAAGAGTTCACAAAGTGGAGACAAAATACAATTTCGTAAGTGTGACGTTATCCAACTGTGTAATTACGTAAACATCTGTCACTGACGTAGTAAAAAAAAAGTTTGTCTCTCAGTTAAATGATCGGATAGCTGCGTAATTATGTGTTAGAGAAATATGGTACCGTTGTGTAAAGTTGTGTAAACAAATACCATATTAGCTAGGGCTCCTTGTGCTTGCCAAACACATGATACACAAAGTAAGCGTGTACCCCCCTGAGGATTAATGTAATTATACCCTCAGGTGTTACAGATTACAGCAATGGAATGAAATGTATCACGGAAAACCTATGTATCATTGTACTTCAAATATCTTGAAAAATAAATGATTTAAGTTCAAAATTAATCACTCAAATACGTGTCCTGTAGCACTAAATGTGCGTTTTGATGTAAGATAATCTCTGTGGAAGTGTCGTAGCTATTTTCCTCCAAAAGCTAAGTTCTGCAGAAGCCAATGTACTTACCTCATGATAAACAAAAGTAAAATGCTTTGCGTATAGATATCGTAGTTATTACGTACAGTACCGTGATCAAGAAAGTACTACACTGTAACGTATTGTTGTGCTACAAAACAAAAAAAGGCTGTCTTATTGTAGCTATACCACAAAATTACTATTAAACATGTTTTGCTTTCCACAATAACTCAGAAAAACTGTGCAGATATGAAACAGAAACACTGCAAAAGCAACATTGTAAATTGTCACTCATTAGTAGCGTCGTGATAAAATCATGTAGCTGTCACATAAACTAACCACTATGTCATCTGGTATCTCACTGAAAGTACTTTGAATCCAGAATGTATTTTCAAGTAAACCAAAATGTTGCATTAAAATCTCATTAGCAGTACCAGTATATGTCCTAAGTATGTAAGCCTAATAGTCGTTACGTAATCGTGCAACTAACAAGCGAGAATGTACAAATACAACACTGTGTCGTCTGTTCACTATAATAATGCATTCGTAATTTCTGTTTAAATAATTTCTCTTGGTTCTTGACTGGATATTTAACCTCAAACATTGTTGTATGTTAACAGTTCCTGAGTGTGACAAATAGTATTAGTAGCGTGAAGTGAAAAGTTTTATGGCAAAGATTAAGTTAAAAAGCAGAATATCTTTCAATAAACGGTTTTCCATGTGAACTATGGTGTATACCTTTACTCTTCCTAGTATACAGAGTTTCAACTTTAACGCAATTATCATGACAGACCCAGTAAAGAATACGTTTCTCATATACTTTCTTAGAAAAGAGAGCACAAATAGACATTTCCCTTCACAGGAATTGCATAAATAATATTTTTAATGACTCGGTAACTTTCTTGCAGAGTAAGTTTTTTGTGATGCATCACTAGTGTTAAGATGTGATATAGGTATTAGACATGGCCATTTTTAGTGTAATATTTTTTCTGCTTGAGCTATGTCATGTTTAGATATAACTTATTGCATTTGCTGCTGCTGTTCGCTAGGCATAGTGCTACTAAATTTCACTTTACATTACTCTGTTAAGCCAGTTTTACTACGAATTTATTTTTCTTGTTTGCTGCACATTGCCTTATATCAGTTGTAATATTGCATTTGCTTTGCTAATTTATGCTGCTTGCTTTGCCACTTGTATTTTTTATCATTGCTGTTTGTGTTAATTGTTTTGTGCTGCTGCATTGCCTCACTCCTTAGTTTAGCATCTGAGCTCAGTAGATTTAAGTTAGCTTAAGATGGGGTAGGCTATATGAGAGAACGAGTTGTGATGAATTGGAAGAAATGCATTGAGAAGCTATAAGAAAATGGTTTGGCCAAAAAAAAGTATTTTGAAAGAGGATATGAGCAAAAAAGTAGGGTTTAGGCACAACAGGTTTAGGTAGGATTTTCTTGGAAATAAATGATGAGGTAAGATAATGGAAAATAAATAATGAGGTGAGAAATATGTGAACATAAAAATACAGAAAGCATGCTTGGATAGGATTTCTTTGGTGGAAACAAATATTGAAATAAGACGAAAGATCTATGGAATGAAGTTTTAGGTTGGACTGCAGTACCAAATATTACACTGAAAACAAACCCTGTCCTGTATTTTTGTGTTATTACACTTTGTGAATTTGTCTTTTTCCTGTCTTTATGTGTTTAGCTAATAAGATTTATGTTGTAGAATTTTTCAGATACTAAGTTATTTTCTTTGTAAAGATGTTTGGACATTATTTATTCTGTTCTGTTTTAATGCTCATGTGTGAAATTAATGTTTCGAAAACTATTCTCATTATTTTATATATATATACTTATGTCATAATTCTTGTAACACTGATGTTCATGTTTATTCCTATTCTTTTGTAAAGCCCATATTACTACAAATGTTATCTGTATTATTATGTTTTGAATGATGTATTTTGCACCTTTTTTATTGTATTCTTACGTTATAAAATTGTAATTGACACCAGTTCATCGAATTAAGTAACTTGTAAGTTACATTTCACTGCACACGTTTCTGTTGGTCATAGTATATGGACAATATGTGAGAAGTAGGGACTGTTAGTGTTTGCATATGTGTTAATAATTCAGCAAGGGACTGGATAACAGCATTGCTGGTTCTAAGGACAATTCCAAAAACTATGTGAGTGCACAAGTGGTGGCTATGGACTTGCTATATTATCCGCAAGACTCTTCAATGGTGATTGTGCACCTGCACAGTCGCAACAGATGGCTGCTGGCCGTCTCTACAAGGACTACAGTGGGTCAACACATTTGATGACTCACCAACACCACTATTTCTACAAGGACTGTAGTGGGTCTGCACCTCTGGTGGCCCACCGATAACGTAATCTCTAACAAGACTGCAGTGGTCTGTTCTGTGATGACCTACCTACCAATATTCCTAAAAACTTCCACTGACTCTGCGGTGGGTTTGCTCTGTTGTGAGCCATTACCTGTCAGCATGTCAAGAGTCAGCACTGTCTTTCCGTTGGAAGGGCAACACTACTTCTTCAAGACTGCATGGAAATCCACTACTACCGTGTGCATTGTCTTTTACTGCTCAGACTTTGAGAAAAGAAACGGCAGTTTTACTGTGATGAATGATCAGGACTGTCTTTATGGACTGTGAGAAAATTTTAGCTTTTGACCAACATTGTATCAATAAGTGTGTTCATTTGATTTCTTTGTTATTGTAACTATGAAAAATGTTTTCAAATCTGTATTGGCCACTGCCCAAAACAATTTGTAAAATTTTTTGTGGGGAGCATGGGGGCTATGTAAGTAGGCTGTTTAGGTTTTTTTATTGGTAACGCCACGTAGCGCTCTGTATGAAAATCACTGGCTGTGCTGTGTGCAGTCTGTGGCTAGTTTGCATTGTTGTCTGCCATTGTAGTGTTGGGCAGCTGGATGTTAACAGCGCGTAGCGAGGCGCGGTTGGAGGTGAGCCGCCAGCATTGGTGGATGTGGGGAGAGAAATGGCGGAGTTTTGAAATTTGTAAGACTGGATGTCATGAACTATTATGTATATTATGATTTTTCAACTCTATTAAGGTAAATACATTGTTCTCTATTGAAATATTTCATTTGCTAACTATTCCTATCAGTAGTTAGTGCCTTCCATAGTTTGAATCTTTTATTTAGCTGGCAGTAGTGGCGCTCGCTGTATTGCAGTAGTTCGAGTAACGAAGATTTTTGTGAGGTAAGTGATTTGTGAAGGGTATAGGTTAATGTTAGTCTGGGCCATTCTTTTGTAGGGATTATTGAAAGTCAGATTGCGTTGCGCTAAAAATATTGTGTGTCAGTATAAGCACAGTCTTGTATAATTTTTCTAAGGGAACGTTTCATTCATTGAATTCGTTATTGACGGTCCCCCTGGCTAAATAAAGTGAGAAGATAGATTGTGGTTCCAGCCTGATGTACTCAGGGGACTATACAATGCTATTCCTTAGTTAGAGAGAAGGCAACCAGGATACACGCCAAGTGATCTCTTACAGTATCCACTGTTTTGTTAGTGAATTCGTTAAATCTAGATGGCGCTGTCAACCGTTTTACCTTTGTATGAGTTGAATATCACCTTTAAGTTCTTAATGTTCTGTTTTGCGCCTGTATGTAGCATCAAAAAAATCATCCCTTGGACCACATCCCCAGAAATGGTAGGAGACACTGCGTCCTGGCTTCAGGTTTCGACCCCTATCCACCCTGCCTCCACCATCACAAAACCTAGTCCCTAAAACCTAAAACAATTAAAAATTAAAGAAAAGAAACCGTAAAAAAATAATGCTACGCGATCATTTACTTATACTTTCATGAACACCGCGCCCGCTCGCCTCAAACTCCCAGTGGCACACAAGCATACGCGTGGCACTTACGTTGACAAAATCGTCAGTATTTTCAAATCAATGATCAATGGAATTTTGCTTGTTTGAAGCAAGTTAGTTCGGGAAAAGCTATATCTTATTTATTCTAAACCACGACCAATATAGCTGTTTACTTCCTGTTGCCAGACGCCGATTTTTGAGCTCTTGAAGCTGTGTAAAACTGTTTTCAGATAACTTTATTTGTTAACGAAGTATTGTGGCTAACGCACAAGATGTCTTAAGAAACATAGCATCTGACAGGTGAGCTTACTGCTCCGTGACTTGAGACCAAGGTCAAGCCACTGTTGTGAGCGCTATACTGGAGAATTCCAAAGACTAACAAACAAATGACATTTAAGAAATACATGAATGTATTTTTATAAAAAATTATTTATTCCTCTAATAACTACACAAAACTAGGAAACTACTCCATATACTTGTCAACATTGCTATTATAATATTACGTGGTTGCATCAGTCACTTCAGCGCGATACTGCCATGGCGGCCATACCTGTAATTGCGCGGGAAAGACAACTCGATGTAACAACTGAGTAAAGAAGCTACCTCTGTGATAAGACTGCTTTTTTCACATTTTTTCTTTGTGATATACACTCCTGGAAATGGAAAAAAGAACACATTGACACCGGTGTGTCAGACCCACCATACTTGCTCCGGACATTGCGAGAGGGCTGTACAAGCAATGATCACACGCACGGCACAGCGGACACACCAGGAACCGCGGTGTTGGCCGTCGAATGGCGCTAGCTGCGCAGCATTTGTGCACCGCCGCCGTCAGTGTCAGCCAGTTTGCCGTGGCATACGGAGCTCCATCGCAGTCTTTAACACTGGTAGCATGCCGCGACAGCGTGGACGTGAACCGTATGTGCAGTTGACGGACTTTGAGCGAGGGCGTATAGTGGGCATGCGGGAGGCCGGGTGGACGTACCGCCGAATTGCTCAACACGTGGGGCGTGAGGTCTCCACAGTACATCGATGTTGTCGCCAGTGGTCGGCGGAAGGTGCACGTGCCCGTCGACCTGGGACCGGACCGCAGCGACGCACGGATGCACGCCAAGACCGTAGGATCCTACGCAGTGCCGTAGGGGACCGCACCGCCACTTCCCAGCAAATTAGGGACACTGTTGCTCCTGGGGTATCGGCGAGGACCATTCGCAACCGTCTCCATGAAGCTGGGCTACGGTCCCGCACACCGTTAGGCCGTCTTCCGCTCACGCCCCAACATCGTGCAGCCCGCCTCCAGTGGTGTCGCGACAGGCGTGAATGGAGGGACGAATGGAGACGTGTCGTCTTCAGGGATGAGAGTCACTTCTGCCTTGGTGCCAATGATGGTCGTATGCGTGTTTGGCGCCGTGCAGGTGAGCGCCACAATCAGGATTGCATACGACCGAGGCACACAGGGCCAACACCCGGCATCATGGTGTGGGGAGCGATCTCCTACACTGGCCGTACACCACTGGTGATCGTCGAGGGGACACTGAATAGTGCACGGTACATCCAAACCGTCATCGAACCCATCGTTCTACCATTCCTAGACCGGCAAGGGAACTTGCTGTTCCAACAGAACAATGCACGTCCGCATATATCCCGTGCCACCCAACGTGCTCTAGAAGGTGTAAGTCAACTACCCTGGCCAGCAAGATCTCCGGATCTGTCCCCCATTGAGCATGTTTGGGACTGGATGAAGCGTCGTCTCACGCGGTCTGCACGTCCAGCACGAACGCTGGTCCAACTGAGGCGCCAGGTGGAAATGGCATGGCAAGCCGTTCCACAGGACTACATCCAGCATCTCTACGATCGTCTCCATGGGAGAATAGCATCCTGCATTGCTGCGAAAGGTGGATATACACTGTACTAGTGCCGACATTGTGCATGCTCTGTTGCCTGTGTCTATGTGCCTGTGGTTCTGTCAGTGTGATCATGTGATGTATCTGACCCCAGGAATGTGTCAATAAAGTTTCCCCTTCCTGGGACAATGAATTCACGGTGTTCTTATTTCAATTTCCAGGAGTGTATTATGTGGATAGCCAAAGAATAGAAACTAATCGCCATAAATAAGAAACAGGATTGTAAGAGCGCAATTGCGAAACGAAATATTGCACAATTAAAAAAGGAAGAATGACAAATGTATATGTAATTCATTTCGTATGACATACGATTTGAAGCAAAATTCATTGCAGCTGCTCCAAAAAAACGATGGTGAAACATTTTTACTTGTCGTGTAGAGTCATTTCAGTATGTAACCCTCGTTTCCACATATACATAAATAGTGTGGACGTATGTCGACGTAGTTGCTCTAATTCGAATTTACGTAATCGTCGTCTGAGGTTCCTGTACCAGCTGCTAAATCTAGCGTCACCTATTATGTAAGATATGTATTTTTTCCATATCTAAAAGCGCTAACTGATTACTTGAAAGAAGCAGAAACTGACAAACCCGTTCTCGAGTCCGAGAGAGTAGGAGTAGCACCGCGGTCATGCTGAGCGTGTGCTACAGAAGTCCACCTTCAAGACGATAAGGGAAAAAAGTAATGCACTTTTTGAAGTTCCAGACAACAAAAAAGAGTGAGGAAAATCATGTGTTATTGCTCTAGTTTCTCACAGCAAAAAGTTTATTTGGAAACGGGCGCTACATAGTTTTTTGTGGTAGTATCTTGGGATAAGTAAAAACAAAATGAAAGTAGCGAAATTCTTCAGAACCCTAGATTGGAGGTGAATACAACTTCATCAGCACTAACATCCCTAATAAGCTTCATAGAAACCAGAAAGGATAGATCTGAAATTTACGAATAGAAACTTGCTAAGTTAACTAACTCTGAAACTTCCTGGCAGATTAAAACTGTGTGCCCGACCGAGACTCGAACTCGGGACCTTTGCCTTTCGTGGGCAAGTGCTCTACCAAATGAGCTAACGAAGCACGACTCACGCCCGGTACTCACAGCTTTACTTCTGCCAGTACCTCGTCTCCTACCTTCCAAACTTTACAGAAGCTCTCCTGCGAACTCGGTCGGGCACACAGTTTTAATCTGCCAGGAAGTTTCATATCAGCGCACACTCCGCTGCAGAGTGAAAATCTCATTCTGGAAACATCCCCCAGGCTGTGGCTAAGCCATGTCTCCGCAATATCCTTTCTTTCAGGAGTGCTAGTTCTGCAGGTTCGCAGGAGAGCTTCTGTAAAGTTTGGAAGGTAGGAGACGAGGTACTGGCAGAAGTAAAGCTTTGAGTACCGGGCGTGAGTCGTGCTTCGGTAGCTCAGTTGGTGGAGCACTTGCCCGCGAAAGGCAAAGGTCCCGAGTTCGAGTCTCGGTCGGGCACACAGTTTTAATCTGCCAGGAAGTTTCATATCAGCGCACACTCCGCTGCAGAGTGAAATTCGCATTCTGTTAACTAACTCTGCTGAGTACGAAAGTGAAACACGGCGCAAGCGCAAAATGAATGTATGTATGTCACCTCTTCACCAGATACCGAGTTGGCCTCTTCAGAAATGTAGTTTCCTTTCTGCCAGAGACCAATATTTTGATCTACATTGCGGCACATGTTTGACGACGACAGAATAATTGATTCCCGTGCTGGATTTCTCAACAAGTTAATTTAGACCATGAACTAGGAAATCAACAAATTTAGGTCAAGGCGTTTTACACAAGGTTCAAAAAGGTGTTGAGGACAATGAAAAAGCATTTAATAAGGAGAGACTGATTTATAAACTATTCTGTTTTCCATAATGTCGAGATTGCAACTGCCACCGGTCACAGAAAGAAGTGGGTGGACATTTTCAACATTGAAATTGATTGAAATCGGTCTTAGAGCCTCCGTGTTAGTAAGCATGTTCAATGCTTTGGCTTCACTCAGTACTGAAAGTGAAATTTTAAAGAACGAAGTTATGGATATTGTAAGTAGGCTGTTTATGTTTTCTCTATGTAAGTAGGCTGTTTATGTTTTCTCTATGTAAGTAGGCTGTTTATGTTTTCTTATTGGCAATGTTACGTAGCAGTCTGTGGCTGCTTTGCATTGTTGTAATACTCGCCATTGTAGTGTTAGGCAGCTGGCTGTGAACAGCGCGTAGCGTTGCGCAGTTGGAGGTGAGCCGCCAGCAGTGGTGGATGTGGGGAGAGAGATGGCGGAGTTTTGAAATTTGTCATGAACTGCTATATTTATATATGATGATATCAAGGTAAATACATTGTTTGTTCTCTATTAATATCTTTCATTTGCTAACTATCCCTATCAGTAGTTAGTGCCTTCAGTAGTTTGAATCTTTTATTTAGCTGGCAGTAGTGGCGCTCGCTGTATTGCAGTAACTTGAGTAGCGAAGATTTTTGTGAGGTAAGTGATTTGTGAAAGGTATAGTTTAATGTTAGTCAGGGCCATTCTTTTGTAGGGAATTTTGAAAGTCAGATTGCGTTGCGCTAACAAAATATTGTGTGTCAGTTTAAGCACAGTCCTGTATAAACTGTTCAAAGGGGACGTTTCATATGGCGACCCTTAGCCGAGGATACCTCACTGGAATCTTCTGATTTTTTGTTGTAGTTTGTGTAATTAGTGTAGATTTTGTTTATTGCTAGCGCGTAATTGTAGAGAAAATCTCCTTTGTAGTTGCAGACTTTCATTGTTGTACAGTAAAACAGTTGTGGTATGCATGTAGATTTGCACCAAGTATTTCGCAGCTGCAGTTAACTAGATATTATGTTCAGTGCTATGTTAATGTGTTCTATTTTTGATCTTCAAATTGTGTTTTTCTGTGTTGTCGTGTGAAATACTGTGACAATAATGGCGTGTGAAAAACGTAATACTAGGCTCCAAAGTAAACTGAGAAATGACAGTGAAAATGAAAGCAGTGTGTTAGCGCCACCGAGTAATGAATTAACTGATGTTCAAAGTAGTAATTTGGTAATTGTGCATAGGGAAATGGAGCGGGCGGCAAACAATGGTGTAGGCAGTGAAACAATTAGTGAAGAGGGAAGCATTATCGATCGATCGGTCGGCAATAGCTCGCCTCAGGAATCCGAAATGACAGGACACAATTTTGCAAATACTGTAGATTCAGGTTTTGCGTCCTCACCGTTTTCCCAAATAAGTCAAGACACATTTTCTGCTTGTCAAAATGTGAATGTTTCCGGTGCAAATTCACTGCCGAAAAGCACTGAGGAACATGTTCCAGACACCAGTGCATTGTTATTACAATTAATACAGCAAATGGGACAAACACAGCAAAAGCTTCAAAAGTTAGACACAATGGAACAAAATCTTCGAAAGTTAGATACAGTGGAACAAAATCTTAAAAAGTTAGACACAGTGGAACAAAATCTTAAAAAGATAGACACAATGGAACAACATCAGAGACAAACACAGCAACAGTTAGACACAATGGAACAAAATCTTCAAAAGTTAGACACCACACTTGAACAAACACGTGAAGATTTAACTACTGAGTTACATAACATTGAATCGAAATGTCAAAAAGTCTGTAATGACGTAAAAACACAAATTTGTGAGCATTTTCAACCTATTTTTTCGCGGCATGAAAATGCATTACAGAAACACGAAGCAGCCATAAAAGAACTGCAAGCCATTGTTCATGAAAATCATGAGACCTTGCAAGCTAAATTTGACTCTGTTGCATCTACCGATTCGGTTACGCAACTTGCAAAAACTCAGGAAAACTTAAAGAACACAGTAGATTCGATTTCAACACAAATGGACACTCTGAAACTTGGTTCAGAAAAACACATTGAGGAAATGTGTTCATTATCGGAGAAAGTAGCCGAACTTTCGGATCAGTTCACTAACTTATCTACGAAGGTAGATGATAATCTGAACGACACAAAACCGGTAGTCTTTAATGACACAGAAGAGTGCGAACAAATTAGGAAATTCAAACAAAATCAGAATCAAATTAATACGCAACACCAAAGAGAAATCCGGGAAGTACAAGATCAGCTGACTCAGGTAATACAAGAATTACGTATTTCAGAGGCCACTCGCGCTCCAATACGGGAAGAGGGACTTAGAAATACGGAACAACCACAAAATAATAACACAGGACACTTCGGAAGTTATGAAAGAAATTGGCAAGGTGCACCGAATTTTGAAATGGAACCGCCGAAACGACGTAACAATGACCGATATGCGACACGCCGACATGATGACTTTGACTATAAGCTGTTCATTACTACACGTAAATTCAAAACATTTAAGAATTCTGGCAACGACATTCATCCACAAGCATGGCTCCATCAATTCTCTCATTGTTTTCCTCCCAACTGGTCATTAGAGCACAGATTAGAATTTATGTGTGGCTACTTAGAGAATGAACCAGCTGTAAGAATGCGGTCGGTCATTCACGATTGCCACAGTGAAGGAGAGTTTTACCATGCCTTCCTCTCAGCATATTGGTCTCAGGCCACACAAGACCGAGTAAAACAAAGCATCATAATGATGAAACGTTTCGAACAATCTGAATTTTCCAGTCTTATGAAATATTTTGAAGACATGTTGCACAAGAATCAGTACCTGTCAAACCCATACAGCCCCTCAGAACTTATCCGCATTTGCTTAATCAAATTGCCTGAACATTTACGACACATTATTTTGGCAGGACGTTGCAAAGACGACATTGAAGCTTTTCAGGGACTGTTACAAGAATTGGAAATTGACACTGACAATCGCGGAATGCGGAAACAGGAACACATCAATTACAGGTCACATCCGTCACAATTCCTCGATAATAACTGGACGCGACAAGGCTATTCTCACAACACAAGTCGTGACCAAAACAGACACCACCCGTATGACAACCGTTGGCAGAGTAGTAATAATTACAGGGAAAGATCACCTCTCCGCGGTAATGACTATCACAGAGACAATCAGAGAAACAGACAATATGGGAACCAAAACAATTATTATTACGGGAGACAGAATAACATGAGACGCAACGGTCCAGCGCGCAGTTACGATTCAGGGAGAAATTCTCCACCACCTAACCGACAAGAAAGAAACTACAGGAAATACCGACATGACGACAGACGATGTGATCGTAACGACAGACCTGAATTGCATCAGAACTGGCGGGATTCAAACAGAGCAGGGCCCTCTCGTCACGGTGAATTTGTAGAAGTTAGGTCTCCAAACCCCAATAACGACGCGCGCCAACAAAGAGACAATAGGCAATGACTCACACCGCTGGCAGCCACAAAACATACTTATGAAACTGACGACTCAGCTGCCGTAGCTAGTAATTACGTAAAAATGGAAGACATTAGGGACATCTTACTCCAGGAACACGACATAAAACATAACAACATTGCATATCCTGTGATTCACATCACAGTAAATGATGTAAAATTTACGGCAGTACTTGACTCTGGCAGTCCCATTTCAGTAATCAGTGAAACAGCCTTTAGTAAATGCAACAAATCGAACGATTGCCCCACACTTCCGTTACGTAAGACTAAATTACAAGGTGCAATCTTTGGAAAAAGTGTAGATGTACGCCAACAAACCAATTTAGAATTCTTTTGTCAAAGCCACAGCTTCTCTATGAACTTTCTCATTGTTCCATTATTGTCGACGGAAATTATATTGGGAGTAGACTTTTTGAATGAATACAAAGCAATCTTAAACTTTCACGATGCTGAAATAAGTTTAGAGAAAAAAGGTAAGTCAATAGCTTTGAAATTTGAAGATTGGCTCTCAAACCATGACGAAGAAATCAATCGGCTTTACCTTCTGTTAGACAACAGTTCGGAATTTTCTACGGAACTAGACACTAACAATCACTCTGCAAGTACTGACAGGGATGATATCGACGGCGCATTTGACACTAATAACTTAATTCAGAATAAAATTCAAACAATTGAGAATTGTAATGACACTGATAGGCAGGACCTTTTTGAGATTTTACAAGCACATTCCACAGTTTTTACTCATAAAACAGGAACAATCAAGGGATTTCAATACCAATTTCGTGTTCGTGAGCATACTAAATTTTGTGTTAGACCATATGTAATTCCAGCACATTATAGGGACCGTGTTAGAACAGAAATACAATCTATGCTCGACGAGGGCATTATTGAGCCTGCAGTAAGCTCATACAACAATCCATTACATGTTGTTGAGAAGAAAAATGGATCGATCAGGCTTGTCTTAGATTCGAGACAAATCAATACGATCATTATTCCTGAAACAGACAGGCCGCAAACGTTGGAAGAACTTCTTCAAAATTTTAATGGTGTAAAAGTGTTGTCTTCCATTGATCTCAGATCCAGCTTTTATCAGATCGAACTTCATCCAGAATGTAGAAAATACACAGCTTTCCTTTGTTTCGGCGTTTGTTATCAGTTTCGGAAACTTCCCTTTGGTTTGAACATTTCTTCAGCAGCATTCATTCGCGGGCTAAATTCCGTATTACCTGAGTTCTTAAAACGTCACATCACCTTATATGTGGACGATATTCTAATAGCAGAAGCTTCATGGGAACTACATAATCGCATCCTCAACAGTTTGTTACGTATTTTTGCAGAATCTGGAATTACAGTTAACCTGGAAAAGTCTGAATTCGGTAGGACAAAAATGAAGTTTTTGGGACATATTATTTCTTCTGAAGGCATTCAGCCGGATCCTGAAAAGTTAGAAGCAATCAGAGCCATTCCAGTTCCATCCACAAAAAGACAAGTCCGCAGTTTTCTAGGTCTCGTAAATTTTTACCGTCGTTTTCTGAACATGCAAATTCTTGTTACACCAAAACCTTGTTCTCTCACTGGAAAAAATACTATTTGGTACTGGGACGAACAAGCACAGTTGGAATTCAATTCTTTGAAAGAATCGCTACTTAACGCGCCAATACTAGCTCATCCAGATCTGTCACAAGATTTCTGCCTTAGCACGGATTCTTCTAAAGTCGGTCTTGGTGCCCATTTATTTCAAGAAGCCACAGAAAATGACACTACTGTTCAGAAAACCATTGCTTTTGCTAGCAGAGTGCTAACCAAATCTGAAAAAAATTATTCCGTTACTGAATTAGAAGCTTTAGCTATCGTTTGGGCATTTAACAAATTCCGTTTCTTTCTTTCTGGTAAGCACGTAAAAGTATACAGTGATCATCGTGCATTACAATTTCTTATGTCTTCAAAATTAAATCATGACAGGTTGAAACGTTGGGCATTGTTTCTGCAAGAATTCCGCTTCACAATAGTCTACATTCCCGGCAAGGAGAACATTGTTGCGGACGCACTGTCACGCGCACCGGCTGGGCTTGAGAAAAGTAACAAAGAAGGCAACCTCGAGAAAAATTTCAGTATTCTTTACATTCAGAAAGTCGCCTTTGAAAACTTCATCACCACATCTTTAAAAGACATTGCTCATGAACAAGATAAAGATCCGATTTGGAGAGACATCAAAAGTAAATGGCATGAAAAGACACACACTCAGATTCGGCATTATTACCTGGTTAGAAACAACATACTCTTCAAACGCTGCACTGTTGATGACAAGCTATGGGTACTTTGCATTCCAGACGATTTTGTTAATAAGCTCATTTGGTACATTCATTTCAGCTACGCACATTTTGGCCCACCAATACCATTATCTCTACAAGGACTACAGTAAGTCTGCACCTCTGGTGGCCCACCAATACCATTATCTCTACAAGGACTACAGTGGGTCTGCACCTCTGGTGGCCCACCAATACCATTATCTCTACAAGGACTACAGTGGGTCTACATCTTTGATGATCCATCAGTACCATTATTTCTACAAGGACTGCAGTGGGTCTGCGCCTCTGGTGGCCCACCAATATCGTAATCTCTACCAGGACTACAGTGGGTCTGCTCTGTGATGACCTACCAATATTCATCAAAACTTCGACTGACTCTGCAGTGGGTTTGCTCTGTTGTGACCCAATACTTGTCTGCATGTCGAGAGTCAGCACTGTCTTTCCGTTGGAAGGACAACACTACTTCTTCAAGACGGCATGGAAATCCACTACTTCCGTGTGCATTGTCTTTTACTGCTCAGACTTTGAGAAAAGAAACAGCAGTTTCACTGTGATGAATGATCAGGACTGTCTTTATGGACTGTGAGAAAATTTGAGCTTTTGACCAACATAATATCAATAAGTGTGTGCATTTGATTTCTTTGTTATTGTAATTAGGAAAAAATTTATCAAATCATTATTGGCCACTGCCCAAAAAAAAAATTTGTAAAATTTTTTGTGGGGAGCATGGGGGCTATGTAAGTAGGCTGTTTATGTTTTCTCTATGTAAGTAGGCTGTTTATGTTTTCTCTATGTAAGTAGGCTGTTTATGTTTTCTTATTGGCAACGTTACGTAGCAGTCTGTGGCTGCTTTGCATTGTTGTAATACTCGCCATTGTAGTGTTAGGCAGCTGGCTGTGAACAGCGCGTAGCGTTGTGCAGTTGGAGGTGAGCCGCCAGCAGTGGTGGATGTGGGGAGAGAGATGGCGGAGTTTTGAAATTTGTCATGAACTGCTATATTTATATATGATGATATCAAGGTAAATACATTGTTTGTTCTCTATTAATATCTTTCATTTGCTAACTATCCCTATCAGTAGTTAGTGCCTTCAGTAGTTTGAATCTTTTATTTAGCTGGCAGTAGTGGCGCTCGCTGTATTGCAGTAGCTTGAGTAGCGAAGATTTTTGTGAGGTAAGTGATTTGTGAAAGGTATAGTTTAATGTTAGTCAGGGCCATTCTTTTGTAGGGAATTTTGAAAGTCAGATTGCGTTGCGCTAACAAAATATTGTGTGTCAGTTTAAGCACAGTCCTGTATAAACTGTTCAAAGGGGACGTTTCATATGGCGACCCTTAGCCGAGGATACCTCACCGGAATCTTCTGATTTTTTGTTGTAGTTTGTGTAATTAGTGTAGATTTTGTTTATTGCTAGCACGTAATTGTAGAGAAAATCTCCTTTGTAGTTGCAGACTTCCATTGTTGTACAGTAAAACAGTTGTGGTATGCATGTAGATTTGCACCAAGTATTTCGCAGCTGCAGTTAACTAGATATTATGTTCAGTGCTATGTTAATGTGTTCTCTTATTTTTGATCTTCAAATTGTGTTTTTCTGTGTTGTCGTGTGAAATACTGTGACAATAATGGCGTGTGAAAAACGTAATACTAGGCTCCAAAGTAAACTGAGAAATGACAGTGAAAATGAAAGCAGTGTGTTAGCGCCACCGAGTAATGAATTAACTGATGTTCAAAGTAGTAATTTGGTAATTGTGCATAGGGAAATGGAGCGGGCGGCAAACAATGGTGTAGGCAGTGAAACAATTAGTGAAGAGGGAAGCATTATCGATCGATCGGTCGGCAATAGCTCGCCTCAGGAATCCGAAATGACAGGACACAATTTTGCAAATACTGTAGATTCAGGTTTTGCGTCCTCACCGTTTTCCCAAATAAGTCAAGACACATTTTCTGCTTGTCAAAATGTGAATGTTTCCGGTGCAAATTCACTGCCGAAAAGCACTGAGGAACATGTTCCAGACACCAGTGCATTGTTATTACAATTAATACAGCAAATGGGACAAACACAGCAAAAGCTTCAAAAGTTAGACACAATGGAACAAAATCTTCGAAAGTTAGATACAGTGGAACAAAATCTTAAAAAGTTAGACACAGTGGAACAAAATCTTAAAAAGATAGACACAATGGAACAACATCAGAGACAAACACAGCAACAGTTAGACACAATGGAACAAAATCTTCAAAAGTTAGACACCACACTTGAACAAACACGTGAAGATTTAACTACTGAGTTACATAATATTGAATCGAAATGTCAAAAAGTCTGTAATGACGTAAAAACACAAATTTGTGAGCATTTTCAACCTATTTTTTCGCGGCATGAAAATGCATTACAGAATCACGAAGCAGCCATAAAAGAACTGCAAGCCATTGTTCATGAAAATCATGAGACCTTGCAAGCTAAATTTGACTCAGTTGCATCTACCGATTCGGTTACGCAACTTGCAAAAACTCAGGAAAACTTAAAGAACACAGTAGATTCGATTTCAACACAAATGGACACTCTGAAACTTGGTTCAGAAAAACACATTGAGGAAATGTGTTCATTATCGGAGAAAGTAGCCGAACTTTCGGATCAGTTCACTAACTTATCTACGAAGGTAGATGATAATCTGAACGACACAAAACCGGTAGTCTTTAATGACACAGAAGAGTGCGAACAAATTAGGAAATTCAAACAAAATCAGAATCAAATTAATACGCAACACCAAAGAGAAATCTGGGAAGTACAAGATCAGCTGACTCAGGTAATACAAGAATTACGTATTTCAGAGGCCACTCGCGCTCCAATACGGGAAGAGGGACTTAGAAATACGGAACAACCACAAAATAATAACAAAGGACACTTCGGAAGTTATGAAAGAAATTGGCAAGGTGCACCGAATTTTGAAATGGAACCGCCGAAACGACGTAACAATGACCGATATGCGACACGCCGACATGATGACTTTGACTATAAGCTGTTCATTACTACACGTAAATTCAAAACATTTAAGAATTCTGGCAACGACATTCATCCACAAGCATGGCTCCATCAATTCTCTCATTGTTTTCCTCCCAACTGGTCATTAGAGCACAGATTAGAATTTATGTGTGGCTACTTAGAGAATGAACCAGCTGTAAGAATGCGGTCGGTCATTCACGATTGCCACAGTGAAGGAGAGTTTTACCATGCCTTCCTCTCAGCATATTGGTCTCAGGCCACACAAGACCGAGTAAAACAAAGCATCATAATGATGAAACGTTTCGAACAATCTGAATTTTCCAGTCTTATGAAATATTTTGAAGACATGTTGCACAAGAATCAGTACCTGTCAAACCCATACAGCCCCTCAGAACTTATCCGCATTTGCTTAATCAAATTGCCTGAACATTTACGACACATTATTTTGGCAGGACGTTGCAAAGACGACATTGAAGCTTTTCAGGGACTGTTACAAGAATTGGAAATTGACACTGACAATCGCAGAATGCGGAAACAATAACACAACAATTACAGGTCACATCCGTCACAATTCCTCGATAATAACTGGACGCGACAAGGCTATTCTCACAACACAAATCGTGACCAAAACAGACACCACCCGTATGACAACCGTTGGCAGAGTAGTAATAATTACAGGGAAAGATCACCTCTCCGCGGTAATGACTATCACAGAGACAATCAGAGAAACAGACAATATGGGAACCAAAACAATTATTATTACGGGAGACAGAATAACTTGAGACGCAACGGTCCAGCGCGCAGTTACGATTCAGGGAGAAATTCTCCACCACCTAACCGACAAGAAAGAAACTACAGGAAATACCGACATGACGACAGACGATGTGATCGTAACGACAGACCTGAATTGCATCAGAACTGGCGGGATTCAAACAGAGCAGGGCCCTCTCGTCACGGTGAATTTGTAGAAGTTAGGTCTCCAAACCCCAATAACGACGCGCGCCAACAAAGAGACAATAGGCAATGACTCACACCGCTGGCAGCCACAAAACATACTTATGAAACTGACGACTCAGCTGCCGTAGCTAGTAATTACGTAAAAATGGAAGACATTAGGGACATCTTACTCCAGGAACACGACATAAAACATAACAACATTGCATATCCTGTGATTCACATCACAGTAAATGATGTAAAATTTACGGCAGTACTTGACTCTGGCAGTCCCATTTCAGTAATCAGTGAAACAGCCTTTAGTAAATGCAACAAATCGAACGATTGCCCCACACTTCCGTTACGTAAGACTAAATTACAAGGTGCAATCTTTGGAAAAAGTGTAGATGTACGCCAACAAACCAATTTAGAATTCTTTTGTCAAAGCCACAGCTTCTCTATGAACTTTCTCATTGTTCCATTATTGTCGACGGAAATTATATTGGGAGTAGACTTTTTGAATGAATACAAAGCAATCTTAAACTTTCACGATGCTGAAATAAGTTTAGAGAAAAAAGGTAAGTCAATAGCTTTGAAATTTGAAGATTGGCTCTCAAACCATGACGAAGAAATCAATCGGCTTTACCTTCTGTTAGACAACAGTTCAGAGTTTTCTACGGAACTAGACACTAACAATCACTCTGCAAGTACTGACAGGGATGATATCGACGGCGCATTTGACACTAATAACTTAATTCAGAATAAAATTCAAACAATTGAGAATTGTAATGACACTGATAGGCAGGACCTTTTTGAGATTTTACAAGCACATTCCACAGTTTTTACTCATAAAACAGGAACAATCAAGGGATTTCAATACCAATTTCGTGTTCGTGAGCATACTAAATTTTGTGTTAGACCATATGTAATTCCAGCACATTATAGGGACCGTGTTAGAACAGAAATACAATCTATGCTCGACGAGGGCATTATTGAGCCTGCAGTAAGCTCATACAACAATCCATTACATGTTGTTGAGAAGAAAAATGGATCGATCAGGCTTGTCTTAGATTCGAGACAAATCAATACGATCATTATTCCTGAAACAGACAGGCCGCAAACGTTGGAAGAACTTCTTCAAAATTTTAATGGTGTAAAAGTGTTGTCTTCCATTGATCTCAGATCCAGCTTTTATCAGATCGAACTTCATCCAGAATGTAGAAAATACACAGCTTTCCTTTGTTTCGGCGTTTGTTATCAGTTTCGGAAACTTCCCTTTGGTTTGAACATTTCTTCAGCAGCATTCATTCGCGGGCTAAATTCCGTATTACCTGAGTTCTTAAAACGTCACATCACCTTATATGTGGACGATATTCTAATAGCAGAAGCTTCATGGGAACTACATAATCGCATCCTCAACAGTTTGTTACGTATTTTTGCAGAATCTGGAATTACAGTTAACCTGGAAAAGTCTGAATTCGGTAGGACAAAAATGAAGTTTTTGGGACATATTATTTCTTCTGAAGGCATTCAGCCGGATCCTGAAAAGTTAGAAGCAATCAGAGCCATTCCAGTTCCATCCACAAAAAGACAAGTCCGCAGTTTTCTAGGTCTCGTAAATTTTTACCGTCGTTTTCTGAACATGCAAATTCTTGTTACACCAAAACCTTGTTCTCTCACTGGAAAAAATACTATTTGGTACTGGGACGAACAAGCACAGTTGGAATTCAATTCTTTGAAAGAATCGCTACTTAACGCGCCAATACTAGCTCATCCAGATCTGTCACAAGATTTCTGCCTTAGCACGGATTCTTCTAAAGTCGGTCTTGGTGCCCATTTATTTCAAGAAGCCACAGAAAATGACACTACTGTTCAGAAAACCATTGCTTTTGCTAGCAGAGTGCTAACCAAATCTGAAAAAAATTATTCCGTTACTGAATTAGAAGCTTTAGCTATCGTTTGGGCATTTAACAAATTCCGTTTCGTTCTTTCTGGTAAGCACGTAAAAGTATACAGTGATCATCGTGCATTACAATTTCTTATGTCTTCAAAATTAAATCATGACAGGTTAAAACGTTGGGCATTGTTTCTGCAAGAATTCCGCTTCACAATAGTCTACATTCCCGGCAAGGAGAACATTGTTGCGGACGCACTGTCACGCGCACCGGCTGGGCTTGAGAAAAGTAACAAAGAAGGCAACCTCGAGAAAAATTTCAGTATTCTTTACATTCAGAAAGTCGCCTTTGAAAACTTCATCACCACATCTTTAAAAGACATTGCTCATGAACAAGATAAAGATCCGATTTGGAGAGACATCAAAAGTAAATGGCATGAAAAGACACACACTCAGATTCGGCATTATTACCTGGTTAGAAACAACATACTCTTCAAACGCTGCACTGTTGATGACAAGCTATGGGTACTTTGCATTCCAGACGATTTTGTTAATAAGCTCATTTGGTACATTCATTTCAGCTATGCACATTTTGGCCCACCAATACCATTATCTCTACAAGGACTACAGTAAGTCTGCACCTCTGGTGGCCCACCAATACCATTATCTCTACAAGGACTACAGTGGGTCTGCACCTCTGGTGGCCCACCAATACCATTATCTCTACAAGGACTACAGTGGGTCTACATCTTTGATGATCCATCAGTACCATTATTTCTACAAGGACTGCAGTGGGTCTGCGCCTCTGGTGGCCCACCAATATCGTAATCTCTACCAGGACTACAGTGGGTCTGCTCTGTGATGACCTACCAATATTCATCAAAACTTCGACTGACTCTGCAGTGGGTTTGCTCTGTTGTGACCCAATACTTGTCTGCATGTCGAGAGTCAGCACTGTCTTTCCGTTGGAAGGACAACACTACTTCTTCAAGACGGCATGGAAATCCACTACTTCCGTGTGCATTGTCTTTTACTGCTCAGACTTTGAGAAAAGAAACAGCAGTTTCACTGTGATGAATGATCAGGACTGTCTTTATAGACTGTGAGAAAATTTGAGCTTTTGACCAACATAATATCAATAAGTGTGTGCATTTGATTTCTTTGTTATTGTAATTAGGAAAAATTTTATCAAATCATTATTGGCCACTGCCCAAAAAAAAAAATTTGTAAAATTTTTTGTGGGGAGCATGGGGGCTATGTAAGTAGGCTGTTTATGTTTTCTCTATGTAAGTAGGCTGTTTATGTTTTCTCTATGTAAGTAGGCTGTTTATGTTTTCTTATTGGCAACGTTACGTAGCAGTCTGTGGCTGCTTTGCATTGTTGTAATACTCGCCATTGTAGTGTTAGGCAGCTGGCTGTGAACAGCGCGCAGCGTTGCGCAGTTGGAGGTGAGCCGCCAGCAGTGGTGGATGTGGGGAGAGAGATGGCGGAGTTTTGAAATTTGTCATGAACTGCTATATTTATATATGATGATATCAAGGTAAATACATTGTTTGTTCTCTATTAATATCTTTCATTTGCTAACTATCCCTATCAGTAGTTAGTGCCTTCAGTAGTTTGAATCTTTTATTTAGCTGGCAGTAGTGGCGCTCGCTGTATTGCAGTAGCTTGAGCAGCGAAGATTTTTGTGAGGTAAGTGATTTGTGAAAGGTATAGTTTAATGTTAGTCAGGGCCATTCTTTTGTAGGGAATTTTGAAAGTCAGATTGCGTTGCGCTAACAAAATATTGTGTGTCAGTTTAAGCACAGTCCTGTATAAACTGTTCAAAGGGGACGTTTCAATATACAGGGTGAAAAGTATTTAAACCGACAAACTGTGGGCGGTTGTAGGGGACATCAAAACAAATATTTTTCCCCAATGTCATTTTTTCCTGTGAGGAGTATTTAAACCGGTAGAGGAAGATTTCTCTGGCGGCAAATTAATTAAACCAACAAACACTTTTCTATTTTTTTATGACCAAGAGACAACACATTAACACAACCCAATTCCAATTACAGTAGATTTTCAAAAATTCCTCCATTGTCACGTAAACAAAGGTTAGACCGTCGGATCATGTTCTATCTGACACGGGCAAAAATCCGAGGAGTATCCTGAATTGTTCCTGCTGCTGCTGCTTGCCGGGCAACCAGATCCTCTTCTGATGCAACAGGAGTTGGGAAAACAAGGTTGCGCTTCTCTCCCCACACAAAAAAGTCCAGAGGAGACATATCTGGGGATCGAGCAGGCCATGGTACAGGACCACCTCTGCCAATCCACGTTTCTGGGAACCGTCGGTCCAGGAATCGATGCACACGATGACTGAAATGTGCCGGAGCCCCGTCATGTTGGTACCACAAGCGTTGTCTTGTAGGGAGCGGGACGTCTTCCAGCAATTCTGTCAATGATCAGGCGAGAAAATTTTAATAGTGCCTGTCATTTAATGGCCTAGGTAACAGATACGGCCCAATTAAACAGTCCCCAACAACACTGACCCGCACATTAACGAAGAACCACACTTGATGAGCGCTAGTAACTGTGGCATGTGGGTTATCCTCACTCCAAACATGCAAATTGTGCATGTTGAAGGCTCCATCACGCCTGAACGTTGCTTCATCGGTAAACAACACAGAGGATGGAAATGTAGGATGCATTTCACACTATTCCAGGTACCACTGCGAAACTGTGCTCTGGGTGGATAATCAACTGGTTCCAGGTTGTGGACACGCTGTAAGTGAAATGGACGTAACAATTGCTCTCGAAGGACTTTTCTTACATTCGTCTGATTTGTCCCCACGTCACACGCAATTGCACGAGTGCTGATTGAAGGATCCCGCTCCACATGCTGCAAGACAGCTTCCTCAAATTGCAGCGTTCTTACCGTGCGACGGCGTGCCTGTAGAGGTAATCTGCTAAATGACCCGGTCTCACGCAGACGTTGGTACACTGCAGCAAAGGTCGTATGACGCGGGATACGGTGATTAGGATATTGTTGTTGATAAACCCGCCGTGCAGCTCGTCCGTTGTGGTGAGCTAAGTAGTAAGCACCAACCACATCAGTGTACTCACTCCAAGTGTATCGCTCCATTAGTAAACAGAGACAATGCACTACTACACTGGTAGACAGCAGTTGCCTACAACTGAAGAGCGTAATACGGCCTACACCGGTTTAAATAATCCTCATAGGAAAAAAATATTTGTTTTGATGTCCCCTACAACCTCCCAGAGTTGTCGGTTTAAATACTGTTCACCCTGTAACTCCATTAAACAAACAATTGGTATAATCAGTTCACCGTAAATATAACATGAAACTTTCGTTTTAAGGATTTTTATTTGAGGAAGTATGTGTTTGAATTAAATGCAAGAAAAATTTGCTTGTTTGTCAGATTCCTTTCGTAATCTTGCACTTGCGAAGCAAACTTGTTTACTTACACTTACTTATTTTAGTTTACACTGCCTGGCCCAGAGGACAGTACGCAACTACAAAACTCCTCTTTCACCGGATTCTACTTCCTGCTTTCTTCCGCAAATCACCCTCAATCCCATGAATTCCATCTCTCCACCTTTTGTTTGTTCTACCTAGTGGTCTTCCCCCACGGGGAGTAAAATCCATGGATTTCAAAGATCTCTGACATTTATCAGTCAGAGCGACATGATCTGCCCATACAGGCCATTTGGTTCTCTTCAAGACTACAATTTTTCGGATGTTGAAGAGCTCATTCCTCTCTCAATTAGGCCCTTTCCTCCATTTGCAAGTGATCTACTATCTGCTCCTGCACTGGACCAAAGATCTTGCTTCAGACTTGCCACTCGAAAACGAGAGGATTGTTTACGTTGCGACATGATTGTCACAAGTTACTGTGCAATGCAGTTTCATTTTTTCTGATACTGTTTCGTGGTAATTTCATTGAGATTATACTGGCTTGTTTGCTTGCGAGGAAAATGTGTGACCAGACGAAGCTACACCACAACCGTGTGTTCTTTGATTGCTCTGGGAGAAGGCTCATCAAACTGAAACACATGAAATATTAGTTCACTTTATTACATTAATGACTAAAACATTTAGTTACTTTGACAAACTTTTTTGCCACAGGAGTACCAAACAATTTACAATTGTCATGGCCTAGCAAAGTATCACTTGATGCAATAATTAACAAACAGTTCATCATTAACAACAGTGTAAGTTCATCTGAAACTACGCGTTGGTTCTTCTCTATGATGTTAACTCCTTCAGATGAGATCACTAACAGGACAGAGCGCCTCCATGCTCGGCTCTATATTGACCTCTGTTGCGAGGGTGCTGCTATGCTGAGGGGGAGGCGTGGTCTTCTCGAATGTCTCCCATTGGCTATTCTGCGATTGTAGTGAGGTCTCACTAACATCTGTGGTATCGATATGCGTTAACGACATTGATGTTGCATTGCAACCTCTGAACGATACCACAGAAAGATTTGTGTTTTCCCGCTGCGAAAATCCATTCCCAGTGGGGTCACCAGTTTGCCACCAGAAGGCGGTCAGTAAGTCTCACTGGGAGCAGCGAGCATTCCCAAGCGGTTGATCAGTTTGGAGGAAATGTGACCACAGCCTGGTCTACGATTTTCTGGATAGAGCTGGCGCCTGTGCTTGCTGAGGGCAGAGGCTGTCGTGCCACGCGATTCTAGGCGCTACAGTCGGGAACCGCGCGACCGCCACGGTCGCAGGTTCGAATCCTGCCTCGGGCATGGATGTGTGTGGTGTCCTTAGGTTAGTTAGGTTTAAGTAGTTCTAAGTTCTAGGGGACTGATGACCTTAGAAATTAAGTCTCATAGCGCTCAGAGCCATTTGAACCATTTGTCATGCCACCACTGTCATAGCCTACTGGGCATGACGTATTTCCCTTTTCTGTACGTTCATCAAAGGGTGGGATGCTAGAGCACCACCATAGCTCTGTGAGAATGTCGGGTGTTTCTGTTCCAAATTGTTATGTATCCAACGTAATGAGGTACCCCTGCCACTGGGTTTGGTACAAAGCGGATGACCAGTTGGTGGAACATTGCTCCAGGAGGGAACTAAAGTATTGTTCGATAATGTGTTCTTTGTACAACGGAAGTCCAAAGTTTCTCCTATCATCATGAATTCTGGTGTCTTTTGTTAGCTTTGAATTCACGTGCTGTCCAGAGGAGAAAATCTTGCTGTATTTTCTCCACACAGACTTCGATATAAAATGGTACTCCCCACAGCGTTAGCGTCTTTCTGAGTTATTTCTGACGATGACTTAGAGACCTTTGCCCTCTGTCAATTTTATGTTACTTGTGTATGTTGTAAAGAGCAAATAAACATTTGTTAGAGTTGTCTTATATATGAATATTCCTTAATCTTCTTACAACTTTTCCATCACTAAGCAAGCAACAAGTACCACATATAACCTGTTGTATACTCAAGTTGTTTCCATTATGATGGTGTTTTCGTTGAGTACAGTGGCCAAACACAATAAACTACTGTTTCACGTTAAAGAAGGACACCATCGAGTCTGGAAGTCTTTTTTTCTGCACAATCTAAATTTAGAAACTGTACGATCCCACGGTTTGGATCATTGTTTGTAAAGCTGCCCTACGAATTTGCCTGAGAGACTGCACTATTTACCAAATGGGCTAAAACTGAAGTACGATCGGTTTACGATTTGGATTCCCGCTTTTAGCTCTGGCCCACACGGTGTGTCCTCTGAAAGGATCGTCCGCACATATTTAAAATTGTTAACTCTTTTGTAGGATCGGATTCCGACTAACAAGTGGATAGAGCTGGCCTCTTGAATAGGGACAAGTCTGGCTCATCACCAGGTACTCTATCTTCGATTCAGTCACCAAGAGACCCATATTGCTCCTTGCCGTTCTGCTGCCGCTGCAGCCTCGGACTGAGTTATTCCCTTTTTTTTCTTTCTGTCATCAGCCATCTGACTGGTTTGATACCACCTTCCACAAATTCATCTGAGAGTAGCACTTGCAACCTACGTCCTCAGTATCTGATGGATGTAATTGCTTAGGCTTCCGTGGCCAGAGTCAGTCGACATAATAGTTTCCTGGGTGTGGTACCGCATCATAATGTATAAAACTACTGCTGCTGGAGAGGAACCAGCGTTTCGGCCACGGTTGCAGCGGCCTTCTTTTGGGTCTATTGCTGCATTGTAGCTTTTTTTTCTTTAGTGTTATTCTAATCACCTTATACAAAGGTGGGCTGTGAGCAGCATAGTACGCTGCTCTTCAGCCGCGATTGGTACAATAAATATGACATACTAAACACAAAACGAAGGTATACACACGACACACTGATGGCGATGATCTCCGGCGCGCGAATGTCCACTGAGAGTGTACGAGTCCGGGGACCTGCCAAGAGAGGAGGGATTTATAGGTGTGGAGTATGGTGGAGGGGTCCAGACCCCACCTATGGCCGGAAAGGAGCCTGAGGAGACGGAGTCGGGAGCGTGCCTTGGCTTGGATTGTCTGGAGATGGGGGGTCCAAGAGAGGCGACGGTCGAGGGTGACGCCAAGGTACTTAAGGGTGGGGATAAGGGCGATAGCATAGATGGGACTTAAATTGTTCAGAAAGGAGATGAGTGAGGTGAAGGAGAAGACCATCGGAAGAGAAGGACGGCCGAAAGCCACACTGGGTAACGGGAAGGAGGCGGTGCTGGCGGAGGTGCTGGTGGACACATTGGGTGAGGATGGATTCCAGGACCTTGCTGAAGACCAAGGTAAGGCTGATGGGACGGTAGGAGGAGACAGCAGACGGCGGCTTACCGGGTTTAAGGAACATCAGGATACGGGAGGTTTTCCACAGGTCGGGGTAGTAGCCGGTGGACAGGACTACATTGTAGAGCCTGGCCAGGGTGGAGAGGAACGAGACAGGAGCTTCATGAAGGTGGCGGTAGGTGACACGATCGTGGCCAGGAGCGGTGTTGCGTTTGGTGCGGAGTGTAGCAATGAGATCCTGTGTAGTGATAGGGGCATTGAGTTCTGTGTGTGAAATGTTGTCCAGGTACTGGAAACCAAGTGCGAGGGGACAGAGGTGTCAGTTCGATCGCGGACATCCGGGAAGAGGGAGTAATCGAACTGGGGATCGTCAGGGATGGAAAAGACATCGGAGAGGTAGGAGGCAAAGTGATTGGCCTTACTAAGGGTGACAGGGAAGGGGTGATAATCATGGAGAAGAGAATAGTAGGGGAATGGTTTAGTTCTGATAAAGCGACGGAAGGCTGACCAGAACTTGGACGAGTTTATAGGAAGGGTAGCATTTAAATGGGTGCAGGTCTGTCGCCAGTCACGGCGTTTCTTAGCCGCAAGCAAGTTTTGGATGTGTTGCTGGAGTTGGTGGTGGCGTTGTAGTGTGTCCGGGTCACGTGTGTGGAGGAAGGCACGGTAGATACGGCGGGATTCACGGAGGAGGAGGACGGCCTGTGGGAGTAAGATAGGATTGTGGGGGTGGATGGCGACAGTAGGGACGTGGGCCTCCATGGCCTCAGACAAGGTCTGCTGGAGAAAGGAGGCGGCATGGGTTACATCGTCAGGGTGGTGGTAGGTGAAGGGGTGGCCTTTGACCTGGGTGGAGAGGGTATCCCGGTGGGCATTCCAGTCAGCATGGGAATAATCATGAACGTACTTCGGGGGAGGGTCATTACGAGGGTCGGGCAGGGGCGACGACCGTCTGAAACGATGAGCAGAACAGGGAGATGGTCGCTACCAATGGGGTCCAGGACATCCACCGCTATGCGGCCAAGGAGGTTGGGGGAGGAGAGAATGACATGGGGAGTGGAGTTGGTTTCGGGGCGGGTGTGCTGGGGAATGGGGACGAGGTCGCCTTGGAGGGTGGAGAGGAACCGATGCCACCAGCATAACTTGGTGGCAGAACGACTATGGATGTTGAAGTCAGCGGCGACCACGTAGGAGGAGAAGGTATGATCAATGTGGGAGAGGAAGTGGAAAGGAATAGGGGTGTTAGGACGGACATAGATGGTGGCGCAGGTGACGGTAAGGCCAGGGAAGAAGAGACTAAGGATCAGGTGTTCGGTGGGGTCGGAAAGGAGAGGTTGGAACCGAACCGGGATCTGGCGGTGGTGACCAATGGCAACTCCGCCACGTGCTATTGGGAAGGGATTATCGGAGCGGTGGAGAAGGTAGGGCGAAGTGTGGACGGTGAGGTGGAGTTGGAGGAAGGTTTCATTGAGGAGGAAGGCATCCATGTGGTGGGTTGCAAGGGTGTGCATGAAGAGGTTCTTGTTGGCGGGAAAGAAACGGATGTTGTTGAACAGGATATGGTGCTGTGGAGTGGAGTGGAGTTGGATTCGGGGTGGGTGTGCTGGGGAATGGGGACGAGGTCGCCTTGGAGGGTGGAGAGGAACCGATGCCACCGCCATAACTGGGTGGCGGAACGACTATGGATGTTGAGGTCAGTGGCGACCACGTAGGAGGAGAAGGTACGATCAATGTGGGAGAGGAAGTGGAAAGGAATAGGGGTGTTAGGGCGGACATAGATGGTAACGCAGGTGATTTAGACGAGGGTGTTGAGACGGGAGAAGGTGAAATGGGCCTGGTTGTGGGAGTAGGTGGCATACATTTTTAGGTGAAAGACGGAACGGGCAGCGAGGGAATCTGTTGGAGGGTGTGTGGGCGCTGGAATGGGTGGTAAAATGGTGAGGAACCTGATGATGTCCTCAGCAGTGGGAGGGGGACGAAGGGAATTGCCAGGAGGGGTGGGGGTGTCCAGAGGGCGAACAGGGACAGTGGGTTCAGGGGTGGTCAGAGGGGGTGGGATGCGGGAGATTGCAGGTATTACAGGAGGGAGGGGACTGAAGGTTAGGGCACTGCCAGAGGAAGTGCACTTGTTACCAATGCGGGCAGGTGGGGGCCTCGTGGCACTCAGCTGTTGCGTGCGAGTTGTAGTGCAGACACCTCTGGCAGTGGAAGGATTGAGGAGGGGAATGGGAGGGGTCAACCTTGTATCTCTGGTGGAAGAGGAGGGCACCCTCCTTCAGAAGGTGGTCAATGGAGGGGGCGTCCTCTGAGAAAACCCGCATAAGGCGGGTGGGGCTGGCGGAGTTAAAGATGCGGCGGACCGCCCGCACTTCCAGCGAGAGATGCGCCTGGAGCTCCACCAACACCTCCTCCTCTGTTATCGTCGGACTAAGCCAAGTGATCACGGCTGTGAGGGTCGGCGGGTTATGTGGGGGTTGGGGTTGGCGGGTAGGAGACAGGGAAGGAGCAGGGGTGAGGGAGGCATTAGGGCCAAAACAGGTGATGGGGATGCGGGAGAGGATGTCAGTATGGAGAGTGGGGCTGGGGGAGGAGATGACAACTGAGTCTCTTCTGGGAGTGAGGAGGGAAATGGGGGCTCCAGGAAAGTGTTGACGGAGAAGGAGGGAGAGATTCTGGGCCTAAAGGAGGGACGGATCGCGATGAGAGAGGATGTACTTGCAGGAAGAGGGTGGGGAGGAGGACGAGGAGGTGGAGGGAGCTGGGCCAGGGGGGAAACATCCATGGCATCCTGGGGGGGGGGAAGGAGGATGGGGCGGGGTCTTTTTGGTAGCGGAGGAGTTGGTGGTGCCACTAGGGCGTTTAATGGTGGTGGAAGGGTGGGTGGTGACATGAAGTACAGGAGCTACAGGGAGGTGGCGGGAAGTGGCAGGTCCCAGCGTGGACGCAGTAGAAGGCGCCAGAGATGGTGATGGTGAAGGCGATGGCGACGGCGATGGCGATGGTAGTGGCGGTGATGGCGAAGGCGATCGGGAGAGCGAGGCATGGGCAGTGGCCTGACGGGCCACCACCCTCGCTGGAGCTGCAGTGACACGCTGGTGGAGTGGGGGTAAAGGATCTGAGGGAGAGAAGCGGGAGCAAGAAGCTGGGGAAGGGGCGAAAAAGAATGAGGGCCAAGGGAGAGTTAGAAGTGGAGGAATGGATGGGGGGGGGGGGGGCGACTGGGCACACCATGTAATGGTGGTGGTGGTGGCAAAGGGCGACGTATACACTATGGCAGTGGTGGTACTAGTGGCAGTGGTGGTGGGGGCTGACATGACAACTGGGATGAACTAAATCAGCACAGGACGAAAAGGAGAGGAAACAACCGGGGATGGAAGAAGATGGACGAAGACGGAAGAAGACGGACGAACACAAATGAAGACGGACAAAGATGGACCAAGACGAGGACCAGAATCCCACGGTGCTAGTCCTGGCGATGGCGGGCAGAACCGCTGCAGCTACTGCTCCTGCTGCTTGCTGGACTGCAGCTGCTGCTGCTGCTGGCTGGATGGCCAGACCACTGCTGCTCGCTGGACAGCTGCTGCTCGCTAGACTGCTGCTGCTGGCTGGACCGCTGCTGCTGGCTGGACCACTACTATTGGCTGGACCACTGCTGCTGGCTGGACCGCTGTGACCACTGCTACCATTGCTGCTGCTGCTGCTGCTGCTGCTGCTACTGACTGGACCGCTGCTGCTGGCTGGACCACTGCTGCTGGCTGGACGGCTGTGACCACTGCTACTATTGCTGCTGCTGCTGGCTGGACCGCTGCTGCTGCCTGGAACGCTGCTGCTGGCTGGACCACTGCTGCTGGCTGGACCGTTGTGACAGCTGCTACCATTGCTACTACTGCTGCTGCTGGCTCGACCGCTGCTGCTGGCTGGACCGTTGCGACTGCTGCTACTGCTGCTGCTGCTGCTGGCTGGATGGCTGCTGCTGGCTTGACCGCTGCTGCTGGCTGGGTGGACGGTCCACTGTTGCAGGCTGGACCGCTGCTGCAGGCTGCACCACTGCTACTGACTGGACCGTTGCAACTGCTGCTACTGCTGCTGCTGCTGCTGCTGGCTGGATGGCTGCTGCTGGCTTGACGGCTGCTGCTGGCTGGGTGGACGGTCCACTGTTGCTGGCTGAACCGCTGCTGCTTTCTGGACCACTGCTGCTGCCGGGACCACTGCGACCGCTGCTACCGGTGTTGCCGCTGCAGCTGCTGGCTAGATCGCTGCTGCTGGCTGGACCACTGCTGCTGGCTGGACCGCTGCTGCCGGCTGGACCGCTGCTGCTGGATGGACCGCTGCAAATGCTGCTACTGCTGCTGCTGCAGCTGCTGCTGGCTGGATCGCTGCTGGTGGCCGGAGAGCTGCTGCTGGCTGGATGGCTGGACCGCAGTTGCTGACTGGATCGCTGCTGCTGGCTGGACGGCTGCTGCTGGCAGGACGGCTGCTGCTGGCTGGACCGCTGCTGCTGGCTGGACCGCTGCTGCTGGCTGGAGCACTGCGACCGCTGCTACTGCTGCCACTACTGGCTCGATCGCTGCTGCTGCCTGGACCACTTCTGCTGGCTGGACCACTGCGGCTGCCTGGACCACTGCTGCTGGGTGGGCCACTGCTGCTGGCTGGACCACTGCCGCTGCTGCTACTGCTGCTGCTGCAGCTGCTGCTGGCTGCATCGCTGCTGCTGGCTGCACCACTGCTGCTGGATAGATGCCCAGACGCCTGATGCTGGCTGGACCGCTGCTGCTGGCTGGGCCACTGCTGCTGGCTGGATTGCCAGACCGCTGCTGCTGGATGGACCGCTGCCGCTGGCTGGACCAATCCAACCGCTGCTACCGCAGCTGTTGCTGCTGGCTTCATTGCTGCCGCTTCCTGGGCCGCTTGCTGGGCCGCTGCTGCTGGATTGGTGGCCGATCCGCTGCTGCTAGCTGGACCACTGCCGCTGGCTGGACCACTGCGACTGCAGGTACCGTTGCAGCTGCTGCTGCTGCTGGCTAGATCGCTGCTGCTGCCTGGTTCGATGCTGCTGGCTGGACCACTTCTGCTGGCTGGACCGCTGCGACCGCTGCTACCATTGCTACTGCTGCTGCTGCTGCTGGCTGGACTGCAGCTGCTGGCTTGACCGCTGCTGCTGGCTGGACCATTGCTGCTGGCTGGATCGCTATGACCCCTGCTACCGTTGCTGCTGCTGTTGCTGCTGCAGTTGCTGCTGGCTGGACCGCTGCTGCTGGCTGGACCGCTGCTGCTGACTGGACCGCTGCGACCACTCCAACCACTGCTGCTGATGCTGCCTGGACTGCTGTTGCCGGCCGTATGGCCGGAATGCTGCTGCTGGCTGGACCAATGCTGCTGGCTGGGCCACTGCTGCTGGCTGGATTGCCAGACCGCTGCTGCTGGATGGACCGCTGCCGCTGGCTGGACCAATCCAACCGCTGCTACCGCAGCTGTTGCTGCTGGCTTCATTGCTGCCGCTTCCTGGGCCGCTTGCTGGGCCGCTGCTGCTGGATTGGTGGCCGATCCGCTGCTGCTAGCTGGACCACTGCTGCTGGCTGCATCACTGCTGCTGGCTGGACTGCTGCGACCGCTGATACCGTTGCTGCTGCTGCTGCTGCTGGCTGGACCGGTACTGCTGGCTGGACGGCTACTGCTGGCTGGACCACTGCAACTGGCTGGACCACTGCGACTGCTGCTGCTGGCTGGATTGCTGCTGCTGGCGGAAAAGCTTCTGCTGGTTGGATGGCTTGACTGCTGCTGCTGACTGGACCGCTGCTGCTGTCTGGACCACTGCTTATGGCTTGACTGCTGCGTCCGCTTCTACTGTTATTGCTGCTGGCTGGACTGCTGCTGCTGGCTGGACCGCTGCTGCTGGCTTTACTGCTGCTGGCTAGATGGTCGGACCACTGCTGCTGGCTCGACCGCTGCTGCTGGCTGGATGGCCGGAACGCTGCTGCTGGCTGGACCACTGTTGCATGTAGTACCACTGCTGCTGGATGGTCTGCTGCGACCACTGCTACCATTGCTACTGCTGCTGCTGCCGCTTGCTGGACCGCTGCTGCTGGCGGGACCGCTGCTGCTTGCTGTACCACTACTGCTGCCTGGACCATTGCGACCAATGCTACCGTTGCTACAGCTGCTGCTGCTTGCTGGACCACTGCTGCTGGCTGGACCACTGCTGCGAGCTGGATGGCTCGACTGCTGCTGCGGGATGGACCGCTGCTGCTGGCTGGACCACTACTGCTGGTTGGACCGCTGCGACCGCTGCTAGCGTTGCTACTGCTGCTGGTGCTGGCTGGACTGCTGCTGCTGGCTGGACCGCTGTTGCTGACTGGACTACTGCTGCTAGCTGGACCTGCTACTGTGCTACTGCTGATGCTGCTGGCTGGACCGTTGTTACTGGCTGGAACGCTGCTGCTGGCTGGACCACTGCTGCTGGCTGAACTGCTGTGAGTGCTTCTACCGTTGTTGCTCCTACTGCTGGCTTTATCGCTGCTGCTGGCTTTCCCACTGCTTCTATCTGGAATGCTGCTACCGCTGCTGCCACTGCTGCTGCTGGCTGGATCGCTGCTGCTGGCTGGACCACTGCTGTTGTCTGGACTGCTGCGACCACAGCTACCCTTGTTGCTGCTGCTGCAGCTGGCTAGATCGCTGCTGCGTCGTGGATCGTTGCTGCTGGCTGGACCATTGCGACCGCTGCTACCGAGATGCTGCTGATGCTGCTGACTGGATCGCTGCTGCTGGCTGGACTGCTGCTGCTGGCTGGATGGCCAGACCGCTGCTGCTGGCTGAACCACTGGTGCTGGCTGAAACGCTGTGACCACAGCTATTGTTGTTACTCCTGCTGCTGCTAGCTAGATCACTGCTGCTGCCTTTACCGCTGCTCCTGGCTGGACCACTGCAACTGCTGTTACTGCTGCTGCTGCTGCTGGCTGGATAGAGGCTGCAGGCTGGACCGCTGCTGCTGGCTGGACCACTGCAACTGCTGTTACTGCTGCTGCTGCTGCTGGTTCTGCTGGCTGGATCGCTGCTGCTTGCTAGACCTCTGATGCTGGCTGTATGGCCGGACCACTGTTGCTGGCTGGAGCACTGCTGATGGCTGGACCGATGTGACAGCTGCTACTGTTGTTGCCGCTGCTGCTGCTGGCTAGATCACTGCTACTGGCTGGACCGCTGCTGCTGGCTGGATTGCTGCGAGCGCTGCTACTGCTGCTGCTGCTGCTTCTGGCTGGATTGCTTCTGCTGGCTGGAACGCTGCTGCTGGCTGGATGGCCGGACCACTGCTGTTGGCTGGAGCACTGCTCCTGGCTGGACCACTGCAGCCGCAGCTAACGTTGTTGCTCCTGCTGCTGCTGTTGCTGGCAAGATAGCTGCTGCTGCCTGGACTGTTGCTGCTAGCTGGACCCCTGCAACAGCTGCTACCGTTGCTACTGGTGCCACAGCTGGCTGGACAACTGCTGCTGGATGGGTGGCCGGACCACTGTTGCTGGCTGGAGCACTGCTGCTGGCTGGACCGCTGTGACAGTTCCTACTGTTGTTGCCGTGGTTGCTGCTGGCTAGATCACTGCTGCTGGCTGGACCGCTGCTGCTGGCGGGAAAGCTGCGAGCGCTGCTATTGCTGCTGCTGCTGCTTCTGGCTGGATTGCTGCTGCTGGCTGGACCGCTGCTGCTGGCTGGATGGCCGGACCGCTGCTGCTGGCTGCACCGCTGCTCCTGGCAGGATGACTGCTGCTGGCTAGACCTCTGCGACTGCAGCTACTGTTGCTATTGCTGCTGCTGCTGCATGGACTGCTGCTGCTTGCTGGACCGCTGCTGCAGCCTGGACCACTGCTGAAGGCTGGACCACTGCGACCGCTGCCGCCATTGCTGCTGCTCGCTGGATCACTGCTGCTGGCTGGGCCGCTGCTGCTGGCTGGACTGCTGGTGCTGGCTGGGCCACAGCTGCTGGCTGGACCACTGCGACTGCAGCCACCAAGCTGCTGGTGCTGCTGCTGACCGGATCGCTGCTGCTGGCTGGTCCGCTGCTGCTGGCTAGATGGCCAGTTTGCTGCTGCTGGCTGGACCACTGCTGCTGACTGGACCTCTGAGACTGCAGCCAACGTTTTTGCTGCTGCTGCTGCTGCTGGCTAGATCGCTGCTGCTGCCTGGACCGTTGCTGCTGGCTGGACCACTGCTGCTGGCTGGACCGCTTCTGCTTTCTGGACCACTCCTAGTGGCTGGACCACTGCTGCTGGCTGGACTTGTGCTGCTGGTTGGGTGGCCCGACCGCTACTGCTATCTGGACCACTGCTGCTTGCACGACCACTGCTGCTGGCTGGACTGCTGCGACCACTGCTACCATTGCTACTGCTGCTGCTGCCGCTTGCTGGACCGCTGCTGCTGGCAGGACCGCTGCTGCTGGCTGGACCACTACTGCTGGCTGGACCATTGTGACCGATGCTACCGTTGCTACTGCTGCTGCTGCTGCTCGCTGGACCACTGCTGCTGGCTGGACCACTGCTGCTGGCTGGATGGCTGGACTGCTTCTGTTGGCTGGACCGCTGCTGCTGGCTGGACCACTACTGCCGGTTGGAGCGCTGCGACCGCTGCTAGGTTGCAACTGCTGCTGGTGCAGGTTGGACTGCTGCTGCTGGCTGCACCGCTGTTGCTGACTGGACTACTGCTGCTAGCTGGACCTCTGTGACCGCTGCTACTGTGCTACTGCTGCTGCTGCTGGTTGACCGTTGTTGCTGGCTGGAATGCTGCTGCTGGCTGGACCACATCTGCTGGCTGGACCGCTGCGACCGCTGCTACCGTTGCTGCAGCTGGCTGGACCACTGGTGCTGGCTGGACTGCTGCTGCTGGCTGGATGGGTGGACCAGTGCTGCGGGCTGGATGGCCGGACCGCTGTTGCTGGCTGGACCACTGCTGCTGGCTGGACCACTGCTGCTGGCTGGACCACTCTGACCGCTTCTACCGTTGTTGCTGCTACTGCTGGCTTTATCACTGCTGCTGGCTTTCCCACTGCCTCTATCTTGAATGCTGCGACCGCTGCTGCTGTTACTGCTGCTGCTGCTGCTGCTGGAGACGCTGTTGCTGGCTGGACCGCTGCTGCTGGCTGGACCATTGCGACCACTACTACCGCTGCTGGCTGGATTGCTGCTGCTCGCTGGATGGCCAGATTCCTGTTGGTGGCTGGACCGCTGCTGCTGGCTGGACCACTGCTGGTGGCTCCACCACTGCAACCGCTGCCACCGTTGTTGCTGCTGCTGCTGCTGGCTAGATCGCTGCTTCTATCTGGACCACTGCTGCTGGCTGGACTGCTGCGACTGCTGCTACCGCTGCTGCTGCTGCTGCTGCTGGCGGGATCACTTCTGCCGGCTGGACCACTGCTGCTGGCTGGATGGCCATACCGCTGCTGCTTGCTGGACCGCTACTGTTGGCTGGACCACTGCTGTTGGCTGGATTGCTGTGACCGCTTCTACCGTTGCTGCTGCTGCCCCTGCTGGCTGGACCGCTGCTGCTGTCTGGACCGCTGCGACCACTGCTAGCATTGCTGCTTCTGCTGCTGCTCGGCTGGACCGCTGCTGCTTGGCTGGACTGCTGCTGGCTGGCTGGCACCTGCAACCCTAACACTTCGATTAGTGACAGGCACGAATCGAACGCCGGTACTCAATGCGAGGTACTGTCGGAGATGTGCATTGTAGCTGTGCAGTGCCCCTTATATTTTGCTGTTACTGTTCACTGAGCGAGCCATTACGTCATAATTTTAGGAAAGATTGTTCTTTTTATTGGTCACTTAAGAAAGAAGGAGAGGGATCTTTATTATAACAGGTTATTTCGGTGGAGGGAGAATGTGATCTCTGTTGTCTATTGGCTCTTGTGTTATGTGCAATGAATGGTGGTCACCGTCGATTGAGAATTTGACTGCTGTTTACCAACTGCTGGACGTCGGCCGCGCGGCGTCAGTTACTCGCCGGTAGTGCTCGTGCCTCGTGTTGACAGTTCGGTCTGTTGGGCTCTGATTGCTGGCAGCCAAGATGGGGATAGCCTGAGTCCATCCTCCCTATTCATGTTATTATGGTGTTTAAGTATTTCGATGACCTCTCTGATTTTGTGTTTCGTCATAACCGGCTGCTTGGCCAATACACAGGATTTGCTGAATTTTATTTCTTTTGCGCAGTCTTGCTGAAGTTCTGCCTCTGCAGATTTGTTGTGTTGCCCTAAACGAATATAGCGCTCGTGTTCCCGAATGCGCGTTGCTATTGGCCTGCCAGGCTCGCCGACGTATGCCTCTCCACATTCACATTCCACCTTGTAAACGCCTGCAGTATGTAATGCATCCACCTTGTCCTTGGTGGAGCCTAGCACGTCCTGGATCCTACGACCACTATAGAAGACAGGCTGCACCCCAACCCGGGGAAGGTGTTTGCGTATTCGATGAGTAACATATTTCACACCAGGTAAGTGCACTGTTGGCTGCAGTTTGTCTATTTATTGCTTATCTTTCTGGCTTGCGTTCGTCGACAAGGCTGTGTGGATCGACTTATGGCTGTACCCATTGGCTAGAAACGTTTTATACATTATGACGCGGTATCACACCCAGAAAACTTTTACGTCGTCTGGTGGATCTATTCCAATCTCTGTCTTCCTCTACATTTTTTTCCCTCTACAGCTCCTTTTAGGACCATGAAAGTCATTCCCTGATGTATCAACAGATGTCCTAACATTCTGTCCCTTCTCCCAGTCAGTGTCTTCCACATATTCCTTTCTCTCCGATTTTGTGCACAACCTCCTCATTCCTTACTTTATCAGTCCACCTAATTTTCAATATTCATCTGTAGCACCACATCTCAAATGGTTCGATTCTCTTGTGTTACGGTTTTCCCGTAGTCCATGTTTCACTACCATACAACACTGTACTCCTAACGTACATTCTCAGAAATTTCTTCCTCAAATTAAAGCCTATGATATTACCACACTTCTCTCGGCCAGGAATGTCCTTTCTGCCAGTGCCAATCTGCTTGTGTCCTCTTTGCTTCGTCCGTCAATGGTTATTTTGCTGCCTAGGTAGCAGAATTTCTTACCTTCATCATCTCCGTGCCCATCAGTCCTGATGTTACCTCTCTCGCTGTTCTCATTACTGCAAATTCTCATTACTTTCTTCTCTCTTCGATTTACTCTCAGCCCGTATTCTGTACTCATTAGACAGTTCATTCCATTCAGCACATCACGTAATTGTTCTTCACTTTCACTCAGGACAGCAATGTCATCAGAGAATAGTATTAGTCGTAACCTTTCACCTTGAATTTTAATATCACTCCTGAACCTTTCTTTTATTCCCATCACTGCTTCTTCGATGTACAGATAATCCTTACAAGTTTGGTAAATAGAGCCATGTGGTCGGCAAATGATTTTATCACTTTCAAGATAGATACTTACGGAATTCTTATGAAAAGCTTAACTTATTATTATAGTATGTCATTTTTAAAATGGAAATACACTGCTGGTCATCCAAAATGCAACACCACGAAGGACTGTAGACACCACAGCTAAGCCGATTTCAGAGATAACATGCTGTAAAAACATAACATGATTGGAGATAGAGCCCTATATGAGGTGAAGAAAATAATGAAATCAATACTGAGTGTTGCCACCATTACTGGCTATAAACCCTGCTTGTAGGCGCTACAGTCTGGAGCCGCGTGACCGCTACGTTCGCAGTTTCGAATCCTACCTCGAGCATGGATGTGTGTGATGTCCTTGGGTTAGTTAGGTTTAAGTAGTTCTACGTTCTAGGGGACTGATGACCACAGCAGTTAAGTCCCTTAGTGCTCAGAGCCATTTGAACCATATAAACGCTGCTACACGCCTTGGAATTAAATCAAAGAGTCTTATATTACCGATGCTGACCTGTTGTAGTAGCGGGTGGTGAAACCAGGGCCAGCGGTTCTGCAGTCATCGACCAGACGTTTTTGACAGGTGAGTACATGAATAACAGGGAGGCCACAGCGGCAAAGGAAACCAATGGGCAGCAAAGACGTGTTGAACATTGTGTGCCACGTGCGGTTGCGAATTATCCTGCTGCAATATGGCTATCGGCAGGCTCCGAAGGTGCGGGAGGACAACAGGCTCCAAAACTTCAGAGATAGAACGCTGGCTCAATAGTGTACTAGCAATGGGTGCTAGAGGGGTACGGGAGTGGAATCCAATACCACCCTAAACCGTAATACCTAGTGAAGGACCAATATGGCGATGCGTAGGCGCAACAGTTCAACCGTCTCTCACCACAGTGTCTCTAGACTCTAATCTGCCCATCGCAGTGGTGCAGACAGAATCGAGATTCGTCTGTAGGTACGATGTCGTTCCGTTCGGTTGTTCACGCCCGTCGTTCATCGCACAACTGCCGGTGTATACGCGTGTGGCGATGACTCGGTGGTAAGCGCAGCAATGGACGCCTTGCGGGCAGTCCACTCTGCCCCGGCAAAAGTCGTCGAACGGTACGCTCGGACACCGCTTGGTGTGCAACAGACCGAATTTGTTGCGATGTGGCAGAGCGATCCATTACTGACCTACGCACAGGGTTCCTGTCATCAAGCATAGCGGTGCAACGAGGTGGGTGCAACCAGTGCCGTCGGTCCGTCGCTCCCTCCTGCATCTAATGAATACAGATACGCGTCACAGTTTCTTTAGTTCCGCCGGACAGGATTAGCGATTTCTCTGAAGTGTAATCCGCAATCCCTGTAGGGAACTACTTACTTCTCAGCCGAACTACGAAACGTGCTCGAAAGAATCTCTCTGTCTTCTCGGCGGCATACTGAGGCTGCTTACGCAAACAGCCGCACGATAAAGCAATTCCAGGATGTCCACACGGTCGTCTGTTCCCCCTTTGTATAGACGTTGCATGCGGCACAGCTGGCGCCCGTGATGTGAACCTGCGCTGAAATGCTAATCACATGCATCTCTCGTCGCCGAAAATTTCACCTCATTTGGATGCTTTCCTTCAGGGTGTTGCATTTTGGGTGCCCAGCAGTGCACTAATTTTTGCACGGACATGAATCTCAGTTATTTAACGTACATTTGTTCATAGCAATAGTAATAAACGGTTTGAAATAACTTTGTTTTTACAACCTCATCAATTCGCAAAAGCCGGCCGTTGTGGCCGAGCGGTTCTAGGCCCTTCAGTCTGGAACCGCGCGACCGTTACGGTCGCACGTTCGAATCTGGCCTCGGCCATGGATGTGTGTGATGTCCTTAAGTTAGTTAGGTTTAAGTAGTTCTAAGCTCTAGTGGACTGATGACCTCAGATGTTAAGTGCCGTAGCGGTCGCGCGGTTCCAGACTATAGCGCCTAGAACCACTCGGCCACTCTGGCCGGCTTTACTAGTATCAATCATAGCCTTTAATTTGAGGAAGAAATTTCGGAGAATGTACGTATGGAGCATAGCATTGTATGGGAGTGAAAAATGGACTGTGGGAAAACCGGAACAAAGGAGAATCGAAGCATTTGAGATATGAAGCTGCAGGTGAATGTTGAAAGTTAGGTGGACTGATAAGGTAAAGAATGAGGAGCTTCTGCGCTGAATTGCAGAGGAAAGAAATATGTGGAAAACAGTGCAAGGAAAAGGCACAGGATAATAGGACATCTGTAGAGACATCAGGGAATGACTTCCGTGGTACTCGAGGGAGCCGTAGACGGCAAAAACTATAGAGGAACACAGAGATTGGAATACATCCGGTACATAACTGAGGACGTAGGTTGCAAGTGCTACTCTGAGATGAAGAAGTTGACACCGGAAAGGAATTCGTAGCGGTTCACATCAAAACAACCAGAAGACTGATGACTCAAAAAAATAAAAAAATAAATAAATAAGCCCATACCGCACTATTCTCCAAGCGTTCCGCACCCTCTTCTCTGCGAGTCTCGATTACCAGCGATGTTGCAGCACACTTTATTTATTT
This sequence comes from Schistocerca americana, assembly GCF_021461395.2. Classification (NCBI taxonomy): domain Eukaryota; kingdom Metazoa; phylum Arthropoda; class Insecta; order Orthoptera; family Acrididae; genus Schistocerca; species Schistocerca americana. Next base: position 274,261,364 of record NC_060124.1, on the reverse strand, counting down.
ATTTAATCCTTATTAGCTTCTGAAATGCATATGTGTCAGCCGTCACAGATTAAAGGATTTGACAAATACAGCAAGGTAACATTTGGCCATCACCACATACATATCTTAGGGCATACATTCGTTAACTTAATTTCATATTGGCAGTGCTACATGTATTCAATCAGACTAATACTTATAGTTGAGAGCTAAACAATCGTTTGTCTTAAAGCGGTTACTTCATGAATTATATTAAGTGACCACCATCCTTATAGATTCTGATGTCTTCTTATGCTATAAAGCTGGCTATGATATCATCTCCGAGAACTGGCATATTGGAAAGAAGCTGGTAGCGACCAAAAATCGAGAGCACCTTTAAAAATTCGACTGTCTTTCTCATAGCGGTTGCACTGAAATAGAATGTGATTACATCACCAACTGTAGCTTCGTCACATTGACACTACTCAAGTGGACGCGGAAGAATCCATGATTGAGACACATTGGCACAATGAACTATTTTCCTGATTTGTAATTGTACTGACTGTCGAAATGAGATTTAATCTACACAGTTTCTATAATTCATTGCTTGATGATAGTAATATGCTAGGTTGAGTGGGTAGTTACTGGCTCTTTTGTTCCAATCCTTATGAGTAAAACGCTTTGTGACTCGGTGATTACTACTACGTTAGGGATTATGAGGTACCTTGCCTGTTACATTGCCTGCATAACAGCTAATGTTTCAGCTAGAAATGTGGAAGAATGGTAACTACACAGAGACTGATTTGGGTCCAGGAACACCCACACTGACTTCTTGAAGCGCGGTTGAAGTGTAACACATCATTTCCGGACAGCGCCTGTTTGCTCGTTTCTATGGATACTGTGTTCCGGAGGAATAATGAGGTTTTCTCCAAACTGTAGGAATTGACCAGTTCTCTCTCTAATTCCCCAAAATGCGTTGTGTATGGGCATACGAGCCCGGATCGGCGTCGAGTGATTTCTCGATGATGGTCAGTGTTATCCAACATCAAGTGCAGGAAAATTTCTAAACTTTCTCGTTTTCTACAGCGCTTTACACAAGTGTAGTAACTGCATGCATGAGACAGCCAATGAAAATTCCTGCATTACACGGGTGATTCTCTCTGGGTGACAGCCCTATCTTATACATAAATAGTTTGGAGCTCACGGTATGAAGAGTCGGCCGGTAGACCTCGTGCGGTGTAGAACTTGGGTGCCTTGTGGAGCGGACACGGTGTATTCGTAGTGTATCTCGGAGGCCGGAGGAGTGTATCGTTCGCGACCAACCGAGAGACTCTGACCGCGCGCGGTCGCTGATTTCGGATTGAACATCTTCGAGATATAGGCGATATTTACGATTAAGTTAGAGTGAAAGGTACGTCGTCAAAGAGCTTACATCAAATCATAGAACCAGTGCTAGTCGTACGATAGTATTTTTGCGAACGAGACGGACCTGGCGAGTTTTCGTAGAACCCGCTGAATTATATTTGCTCCTGTCGTAATTTGAGAGTGATGTTTCTGCGTGACTCTCTCGCTGTTGACTATTGAACTATGTTACGAGGGCTAGCAGAAATCCTTGGGTAACAGAAGATATATTGAATTTAATTGGTGAATGGAGAAAATAAAAAAAATGCAGTAAATGAAGCAGGCAAAAAGGAATACAAACGTCTCAAAAATGAGATCGACACGAAGTGCAAAATGGCTAAGCAGGGATGGCTAGAGGACAAATGTAAGGATGTAGAGGCATGTATCACTAAGGGTAAGATAGATACTGCCTACAGGAAAATTAAAGAGACTTTTGGAGAAAAGAGAACCACTTGTATGAATATCAAGAGCTCAGATGGAAACCCAATTCTAAGCAAAGGAGAGAAAGCAGAAAGGTGAAAGAAGTATATAGAGGGTCTGTACAAGGACGATTTTCTTGAGGACAATATTATAGAAATGGAAGAGAATGTAGATGAAGATGAAATGGGAGATATGATACTGCGTGAAGAGATTGACAGAGCACTGAAAGGCCTAAGCCGAAACAAAGCCCCGGAAGTAGACAACATTCCATTAGAACTACTGATAGCCTTGGGAGAGCCAGCCCTGACAAAACTCTACCATCTGGTGAGCAAGATGTGTGACACAGGCGAAATACCCTCAGACTTCAAGAAGATGTGAAAATTACCGAACTATCAGTTACGGCTGCTAAATACTAACTCGAATTCTTCACAGACGAATCGAAAAACTGGTAGAAGCCGACCTCTGGGAAGGTCAATTTGGATTCCGTAGAAATGCTGGAACACGTAAGGCAATACAGACCCTACGACTTATCTTAGAAAACTGCTTAAGGAAAGGCAAACCTAAGTATCTAGCATTTGTACACTTAGAGAAAGGTTTTGACAATGTTGACTGGAGTACACTCTTTCTAATTCTGAAGGTGGCAGGGGTAAAATACAGGGAGCGAAAGGCTATTTACAATTTGTACAGAAACCAGATGGCAGTTATAAGAGTCGAGAGGCATGAGAGGGAAGCAGTGGGTGGGAAGGGAGTGAGACAGGTTTGTAGCCTATCCCCGATGTTATTCAATCTGTAGACTGAGCAAGCAGTAAAGAAAACAAAAGAAAAATTCGGAGTAGGAATTAAAATCCATGGAGAAGAAATGAAAACTTTGAGGTTCGCCGATGACATTGTAACTCTGTCAGAAACAGCAAAGGACCTGGAAGAGCAGTTGAACGGAATGGACAGTGTCTTGAAAGGAGGATATAAGATGAACATCAACAAAAGCAAAACGAGGATAATGGAATGCAGTAGAATTAAATCGCGTGATGCTGAGGGTATTAGATTAGGAAATGAGACGCTTAAAGTAGTAAATGAGTTTTGCAGTTTGGGGTGCAAAATAACTGATGATGGTCGAAGTAGAGAGGATATAAAATGTAGACTGGCAATGGCAAGAAAAGCGTTTCTGAAGAAGAGAAATTTGTTAACATCGTGTATAGACTTAAGCGTCAGGAAGTCCTTTCAGAAAGTATTTGTATGAAGTGTGGCCATGTATGGAAGTGAAACGTGGACGATTAATAGTTTGGACAAAAAGACAATAGAAGCTTTCGAAATGTGGTGCTACAGAAGAATGCTGAAGATTAGATGGGTAGATCACGTAACTAATGAGAAGGTATTGAATAGAATTATGGAGAATAGAAATTTGTGGCACACCTTGCTTAGAAGAAGGGATCGGTTGGTAGGGCATGTTCTGAGGCATCAAGGGATCACTAATTTAGAATTGGAGGGCAGCGTGGAAGGTAAAAATCGTGGTGGGAGACCAAGAGATGAATACACTAAGCAGATTCAGAAAGATGTAGGTGGCAGTAGGTACAGGGAGATGAAGAAGCTTGCACAGGATAGAGTAGCATGGAGAGCTGCATCAAACCAGTCTCTGGGCTGAAGACCAAAACAATAAAGAACTATTTTATTGCTGTTTTTATTATGAGCATTTGTTGCTACTGCCGAGCTGGAATATTAACCACTTAGCAGTGAACATATTGCAATCCAATGTTCGAATCTCGAAAGTTTTCTTGATATTACTTTGATAAATACAGGGATTTTAATTGTTGACTTCGGAGTTCTAGAGATGTAAGCTTTTGAGTACCAGTGATTTCATCCTGAAACCATCTCTTTATTATAATTTTTTTTTAATGACCTACCAATGCCTTTTGCATGCTGTTGCAAGACAGAGACATCTAGTGGTACAGTGAGGTACCCTCTACCAGGCAGCTTGAGTGTGATTTGGAGAGTAGGCATGTAGTGAATGTTGTGCATTGCAGCAGACACGTGTAGCGTTCAAAGCAACAGTGGAAGCGGAGATTGTGGTATATGTTTAAAGGAAATTGCACATTGGCCGTTTTTGGTTCATTTATATTGAAGGTAAGTATGTCTAAAGTAATTGTAACGTAAATTTGTATTACTGCTTTTATTAGTGGTTTCGAAATGAAATCACTGATGCACTATATATTTCTGATAGGAAATTTATTAATTTTTAGGCACATTTTACTCGTTATTTGGGACTATAATCGATGTTAGGCATAATGAATTCGCGAAAATTCCGAGATGTGGGACTGTGTCTAGAAAAAATGCGAAATTGCTTTCCAAAATATCACATGAAATGAAATGATGGTTAGTTGAAAACTGTATTTCCTAGTGGTTCGGAAGTGAAATCATTGAGTGTCTACTTCTTGTCAACTTCTTCTTATATTCGTTGCTTACTGCGATGATAAAGATTAGTTTTGTGAAATATTTAGAAATTATTATTTTTTGTTCTTTTCATATTGGACCAGTGGTCGTCAAACATTTTTGGTGAGGACCAATGCGAACATTGCGGGGCTGCACTTCGGGCCGCAAGTATACAGGTATTATCAAGTAACTGATAACCTACATAAATTAGTATGCTATGACTCCCCAATACACTAGCTGCAGTACGAGCGATATACGTTCTCAGCCGGCTCCCAAGGTCAGATCATAAAAAAAGGGAGAGTTCGGAACGCTTCGTGTTGACTTTTCTCCGTTTCAGATTTCTGCGACCTTCAGCAACCTTAAGGCTGTCACGCACTAATTGCCTTTTGCGTTGTTGTTGTTGTGGCGGTGCTGTTGTCTGTGTGAGTGGAGGATTAATTGGTTAATGGCAGTAATTGTAAATATTCTTTAATCAATTATGCAGTGTTAGACCCGACCACAAATGTTTACCAAATGTTTTGAATCTCTTTTTCTTCTACTCGTTGCGTTGTAATACAACAGCCTTAATTTAATTTCATATTTCCTGCTACAGATATGTACCGTATTTAAAAATGATCGCGCCGATAATGCGCATCACGAATTCGTGTTACTTCCGTTTAAAATTTGTACCACAGCAGCTGATTGTTACGAATCGCGCACGCCTGTGAGTTGTCAGCACTGGAAGACAAATAATAAGACATTACCCCTCTCACATTCTCTAACCCCGAAATGACTGTCCTACTTACCCATCTGCCCCTGTGGTAAGCGGCTAAGTTTAAAAGGCTAAGTTTAATTACTTCACGGATACACTCATCAATGACAGTTAAAATTAAGCACATCTTAAAATCTACTGTCTCGGTAAGCATTTTTGTTTGTTACTGAGCATGGAAGTTATATCCTGAATAAGGTCTTAACGGTGGTTGACATTTTTGGGTTCGGGTGCTAGCCACCAGATGCATATTATTATAAAATATAACTGAGAACCGCGAGCCGGGCGATATATCGATATCGAAACGGCAGTATTGAATGCCGATATTTTTATTTTACATTACATTTTCTTCCAATTTCCGGTAAATATGTGAAGCTATTCTTTTTAAACTGTAGTAGAACATGATTTTACTTTCATTGCGTGAATGAGTCTCACTACTTTTTGAGCGCCCATCACGACTTCTCTTTTAGTGTGTGAAGCAAGTAAAGGTGGCAGAAAGAAGATTTCCGATTGCAGAGTGGCGGCGGAGGTGTGAATGAAATAACAAGATATCCGATGTGGAGAAATAGACACCAGTTGCGTTACAAACCGATTTTGAACGCACATATTGGGCTATTTCTTCGCATCGGCATTCTTAAAAAAAACAGTTGCTGAAAAAGATGACCATAACCTAAATGACAAGATCGGTTTCAGCGGTGGGCGGACACTTGTGAGGGATTATGCTGACGCAGTCGGCACTCGGCTCTATCAACAGAAAATACAACGTTTAACTTACCCACGCAATTTTGACACTACAACTGCCAGGTCGCTGGCGTTTGCAGAAATGGAAAAACAGGGAAGTCGACGGAACCGAACGACGGGCCAATCGGAACCTTTTATTGTGGCACTTACATGCAGTTACCATTGCTAGCAAAGTGGTTATTGCCAAGCGTTTCTATCAGTTGTTGCTCTAAGGGGGATAAGCAGGCAGGTAGCTAGTTGATGTACAAAATATCTAATAATAAATCAATACTTAAACCTGCAGCCGTAAAACTGGAAGTACATTTACAAGGTGCAGCCGATATTTTTGTAGATCAGTACGTCAATATTTTTTTCGTCGATATATTGAAACATATTCTCAGTTTATCGCGGGCCAATAATGACATTTTTTATAATATCGATAAATCGGATTCGCGATATTTTTAAAAATATTAACAGACCTATGTCAAATACTTCCCGCAGATCAATGCGAGCCCGGCGAACCTCATTTAGAACGACTGGTGGTTAAGCACGGCGTAGAATTAATCCGAATCCACGAGCGAACGTTTCCAGTTGAATCTAGAGAACAACACGTCTTATAATTAGTTTCTCGTGCCGCACATCTCCAGGAATGCGTGGGTTCTGGCCGTGACAGCGACTGTGACTGTGATCTGTTGCGATGCTACGGAAGCTCCTAGGGTGAGGGCGAAAGGAACATTTGGAATGATCGTTGGGACAGGAGAGCATCGGCACTCCCTGTTCGACAGTTTTCCCCTGCGTGCATTACGTGCACCGAACTCCTCATCTGAGACTTGCACTTGCAACCTACGTCGTCAGTTAGCTGCATTATGTATTCCAATCACTGTCTTCCTCTACAATTTTCGCTCTCTACCTCCCCCTCTTGTACGAGGGCTATTTAGAAAGTAAGGTCCGATCGATCGCGAAATGCGAACTACAGTGAAAATCCGATGAAGCTTCGCATAGGTGTGTTGGACAGTGTCTCTGGTATGACCATCTATTCCTCAATTTCCCTGAACATTTTCGTTCTTCCTTCTTTCATCGACCAACTGAAGTATTTCTTGTGTTAACCATGGTTTCTTCGCAGTTACCTTCCTTGTGTCTATATTTTCCTTTTCAGCTCTTGTGATTGCTCTTTTTGGAGACGCCCATTCGCCTTCAACTGAGTTAGTTGCTGAGCCACTCACTATCTCAGTATCTATTGTCTCAGAGATCTTCAAGCGTACCTACTCTTTCTTTAGTACCTCCCTGTCCTAATTATTTGCTCTTTGATTCTTCCTGACTAGCCTCTTAAACTTCAGCCTACTCTTCATAATTACTAAATTGAGATCGGAGTCAATATTTATTCCTGAGTACGCCTTACAATCCAGTATCTGATTTCGGACTCTACCTGAACATGATTAACCTATGTAATCTAACTGTAACGTGGCAGTTTCTCCCGCTCTGTTCCAAGTATACCATCTCCTCTTGTGATTCGCTATTAGTAGCTGAAATTTACTACTAAATTCAGTTAGTCTTTCTCCTCCCTCATTCTTACTACCAAGCTCATATTCTCCTCTCAAGCCTTCTTCTAATCCTTCCCCTACATCCGCATGATCTTGCTGACCTCCAAATCTTTTCAACAGGTTACACGCACCTGTCAACGATATCTTGACACTGTACTCCTTCTCCATGTGAGTCTTTTCAGGGACGCATTCGGCTCTGGCTTCACTTTTATGGATGACATTGCGCGACTTCATCTAACTGCGCCGGTGGAGGAACTCTTTGAACGAGAGGATATTCGACGAATGCACTGGCCTGCTCGTTCCCAAAATTAAAACCCAGCGAGAACACGTGCAATGCGCTGGGAAGACTATTATAACACATCCACATGCACCAACGACCAGTCAATAGTTTTCAACCATGCTGGTGGACGAATATAACGCCGTACCACAGTAACTCCTTACAAACTTTCTAGTCAGCAGAGCAAGTATTGCCGTCCGTGATCATCACACGCCCTATTAAGAACAATGTATCGCCGTTTGTGGAGTCCAGCGGACCACTAGAAATCGCGGTGGCTTCACTGTGATTATTGTCGTGGAATAAAACTGTCATTCCTGTTGGTCTCCTTGCGTAGCTCTTCCACTAACCTTCGGTACCATACCGTAGCAGTTCTGACAATGTATGGTTCAAGTTTCATTCAGCTGTGTTATTTGGCACAGACGCATAATGGGAAAGTTGCTTTGGTCCTTTAGTTTTGCACATCACATTATTGTAATGCAGGTGACGTTAACAAGGATATTGTAACCCCCACGATACGTCTGTAATCATATTTCAAAGTTGAGTGGTACAAGGACCTACTGTCCAATATGTATACGAATGTAGTCGTGTACAACATTCCACAGGCGAACAGAAAGATTTAACACAGCTCCCCAAAGTTTTTCTTTCCTCTAAAAATCCATGCCATTACACAGTCAACAGACGAAAAGCGACTGCTAGGCGCTACTAGATAAGTGCGTTTAATTCACTCATGAGTTGTGTGTAGGCTCTCTTTTATTTAGCTTATCACTTTTCTGGGCATAACTTAGAGAAATTACTTCCAAAGTATAGTTTCCTCAGCAATCTGCAAAGTGTCCAATTAATTCCATGTTTGTCATGGAAATGTATGCCATTCTCCATATTATCGTCATTTTTCATATTATCGTAAATCGTATCATCATCCTGTTTAGCCGGCCGGGTTGACCGAGCGGATCTAGGTGCTACAGTCTGGAACCGCGCGAGCGCTACGGTCACAGGTTCGAATCCTGCCTCGGGCATGGATGTGTGTTATGTCCTTAGGTTAGTTAGGCTTAAGTACTTGTACGTTCCAGAGGACTGATGACCTCAGAAGTTAAGTCCCATAGTGCTCAGATCCATTTGAACCATTTAAACCATCCAGTTTATCTGAGTTACATCCATTTGTGTCACAGATGATACCATAATAAATTTAAGATTAATTCACCCAAAGATCAACTTTATTATCTTGCAATCTCTAATATTTTACGTTCCATTCGCCTATTTGGAATTAATTCTTACATAATAATTAAATATTCATTTCCCAGTCATTTAGTCATTAATAATTAAAACTCGTATAATATTACGAAACTTTCAAATTATAATTTCTATCGTCTTGTCTACATATGTAGTGCTCGTATTTTTCAGTAGTATGACCCCTGAGGTCATATTATCTCGTTTTACAACATAAAAATCACTTGTGCCATGGCACCGGCAGTCCTTCATTGTAATTTGTTTTGCTCCACACATGTGCTGTTGATTCTAATGCCTGTAAACTAATTAAAGAGACATCAATCCTCCTTAACTTGTCATGAAGCTACTCGTCTGTGATATAATGATATCTACATAACCTGCAATTGTTTTGCTTTGAGACCATTAATCTGCCTCAAGAGTTCCACAAGAACTGCGTTCCTAACATCTCATTTACTTTTGCAGCGTAGCTCGACCTATGTCATTACCTGTCGTGTTCTATTTGCCAAAGAAATTTCTAAGCACCGTTTTAGTTGCCACGACGCATAATTTGGATTGGGTCCCTTCTACAAAACTCTAAAACTCACTGAACTATCACTAATGTAGTGGCAAGAAATAACATGATAGTCGACCTATTTTACAAGTACACCAAAATTTTTCATGAATTCGGTTGTTTGTTTGTTTCTTCAGTCCTGAGACTGATTTGATGCAGCTCTCCATGCTACTCTATCCTGTGCAAGCTTCTTCATCTCCCAGTACCTACTGCAACCTACATCCTTTTGAATATGCTTAGTGTATTCATCTCTTGGTCTCCCTCTACGATTTTTACCCTCCACGCTGCCCTCCAATACTAAATTGGTGATCCCTTGATGCCTCAGAACATGTCCTACCAACCGATCCCTTCTTCTAGTCAAATTGTACCACAAACTTCTCTTCTCCCCAATCCTATCCAATATCTCCTCATTAGTTATGTGGTCTACCCATCTAATCTTCAGCATTCTGCTGTAACACCACATTTCTAAAGCTTCCATTCACTTCTTGTCTAAACTACTTATCGTCCACATTTAACTTCCATACATGGCCACACTTCATACAAATACTTTCAGAAACTTTTAGAAATGACTTCCTGACACTGAAATCTATATTCGATGTTAAAAAATTTCTCTTCTTCAGAAACGATTTCCTTGCCAGTCTACATTTTATATCCTCTCTACTTCGACCATCATCAGTTATTTTGGTCCCCAAATAGCAAAACTCCTTTACTACTTTAAGTGTCTCATTTCCTAGTCTAATTCCCTCAGCATCACCCGACTTAATTCGACTACATTCCATTATCGTTTTTTTTTTTTGCTTATGTTGATGTTCATCTTATATCCTCCTTTCAAGACACTATCCATTCCGTTCAACTACTCTTCCAAATCCTTTGCTGTCTCTGACAGAATTACAATGTCACCGGCAAACCTCGAAGTTTTTATTACTTCTCCATGAATTTTAATACCTAGACCCTTTTTGTTTGTTTCCTTCACTGCTTGCTCAATATAAAGATTGAATAACATCGGGGATAGGCTACAATCCTGTCTCACTCCTTTCCCAACCACTGCTTCCATTTCATGTCCCTCGACTCTTATAACTGCCATCTGGTTTCTGTACAAATTGTAAATAGCCTTTCGCTCCCTGTATTTCACCCCTGCCACCTTCAGAATTTGGAAGAGAGTATTCCAGTCAACATTGTCAAACGCTGTCTCTAAGTCTACAAATGCTAGAAACGTAGGTTTGCCTTTCCTTATTCTAGCTTATAAGATAAGTCGTAGGGTCATTATTGCCTCACGTGTTCCAATATTTCTACGGAATCCAAACTAATCTTCCCCGAGGTCGGCATCTATCAGTTTTTCCATTCGTCTGTAAAGAATTCGCGTTAGTATTTTGCAGCTGTGGCTTATTAAACTGATTGTTCCGTAAAGATTTAAAATAGAATTTATTCGTATAAAGTAATTGTCATCGAAGTGGAGTTACGTCGTCACTGAGGCTGTGTTGAATAGGCAAAAAGCGCACCTGATCTGGGCAGATTCGAGACTGTGGTGTTGAGAGCACAGAAAGCAAACCTCACTCTGCCCGCAGATTGCTGAGTGAGTTGAGAGCGAAGTGTGAAGGGCAAACTCTGCCTCCCACAACCACTGCAGACATCAAAGCTGTGTGTCTCTTCAAGCTTTCCCGGCGGATGTGTTGTAAATAGTCTTCACGGGTTTGCCGCCGGATCACGTTGTGCAGATCCATAATATTTCCTCGGAGCAACCGCCTGGCGGCAAACCCGTGAAGACTATTTACATCAAAGTTGTCCTTTGTCCTTGAAATCAAGCGCCTACAAGAAATAGGAGTGACACCCGGAGAAGACGGACACTGAACTGTTGTGTGCAAGCGAAACTGAGAATGTAACTGTTTTACACATCGACATTTTCAGTAATAACAGCTGTTGATGTAAACTATGTAAAAGTCAATTGTAATAGTATTCAACAATGGCGGCTACCATGCTGCTGCAACAGTTTTCGGCAACTGCCACTCAACAGACACACAAAGTAATGGAAGTCATCTTGTTGTAGGAATATGCTTTTATGCTCACGTATTATGACTTTTCTAGGGGCTAAAAATCCTGTCTGTAGCAATCAACATAGGTTTCGGACACAACTGTCGTGTGGTACCCAGCTCGCTCTGTCCGTCCACGAAACCCAGGAAGCAGTAGGCACAACAGCCCAGGCAGATGGCGTATTGCTTGAACTCCAGATGTCGTTCCTTACAGTTCTGCACTGCCGCCTGATGAACAAAATACGAGCGTACGTAGCATAATTCAATCAGTGTGACTCTTTTGGAGAGGACGTAGCAAACAGGCTATTATTATCAACGGAAAGAAATCAAACGTAAGGGAGAGTTATGAGACCAATACTTCTCATAGTCTATATGAATGACCTGCAACGGCGGAAGTTCCATGAGGCTTTTCGCGAATGATGCTGTTTATGTTGAAAAGTAGAAAGGCAATAAAATTTTAGCCATATTCAGAAAACTGCTGAGGATCGCCTTGCGGTACAGAGATTGGCGGTTGACCCTCAGACATAATATAACGACTTGTGGATAAATAGGCAATAAGAACTACTGTTTCCAGAATGAGATTTTCGCTCTGCAACGCAGTGTGCGCTGATATGAAACTTCCTGACAGATTAAAACTGTGTGCTGGATCGAGACTTGAACTCGGGACCTTTGCCTTTCGCGGGCAAGTGCTCTACCCGAGTTCGAGTGTCGGTCCAGCACACAGTTTTAATCTGTCAGTAAGTTTCAGAACCACTGTTGTGCGGTAATACGATTGTAGAACGATCACTGAAAGGAATGCCAAAATTTTCTAGGAGTATGTGTGCGGAGGTTTTTAAATTGCAACGACCACATAAAACTAATGGTGTGCAAACAACTGCCGCACTGTGTGACTCATTGGAAGAATCTTCAGTAAGTGAGGTCCACACTTAAAGGCGGATAGTAACAAAACCCTTGCTCGTCAGTCTGGAATCCGTACCGGATAGTATCGATGAAGGGAATACAGAAGGCGCAAAGAATGGCAGCTTGTTTCGTTACAGGTTCATTTAGTAAGCTCGAAAGGTCTACGGAGGTGCTGAACCAACTCCAACAAGAGAGGCGTTCTGAATCATAGCGTGCTTTATTATTAAAGTTCCGAGAGCGTACGTTTCTAGATGAGTCAACCAATGTGTTATGTTATTTCCTATGAAGCGTATCTCGTGAAAAGACTATAGGTAAAATTAAAGTAATTCGATTTGACATGGAAATTTACCAACAGTTGTTCCTCCTGCGAGTGGTCAGCGACTAGCACAGGAAAGGGAGAAAAGGGCCCTCCGCCACAAACCATAGGGCGGTTTTCGTAGGATAGAGGAAGAAATAGATAGTTTGATAGCTACGACTGGTTGTGATCGCACACGAAAAGGTATCAGCGCAGAGTCTGCTGGTTCAAAATGGTTCAAATGGCTCTGAGCACTATGCGACTTAACTTCTGAGGTCATCAGTCGCCTAGAACTTAGAACTAATTAAACCTAACTAACCTAAGGACTTCAAAAACATCCTTTCCCAAGGCAGGATTCGAACCTGCGAACGTAGCGGTCGCTCGGCTCCAGACTGTAGCGCCTAGAACCGCACGGCCACTAAGGCCGGCAAAGTCTTCTGCTACTGGAGATTAGAAACGTGTGAGCATAGAGACCAAGACCAAGTGATTGCAAAGCACTTTGAAACCAGCCCACAGTGACCTATTTTCCAGAAAACGTCGACAAAAATCAGAAAACAGAGAACTTAATTTCATCTGAAATACCCCGTAATAGGATAAAAATGTACTGTATAATTCTATACAATGTTAACAAAAAAATGGTTCAAATGGCTCTGAGCACTATGGGACTTAACATCTGTGGTCATCAGTCCCCTAGAACTTAGAACTAATTAAACCTAACTAACCTAAGGACATCACACACATCCATGCCCGAGGCAGGATTCGAACCTGCGACCGTAGCAGCCGCGCGGTTCCTGACTGAGCGCCTAGAACCGCGAGACCACCGCGGCCGGCAACGATAATCTTTCTGCTCTTCAAGCATAAGCGTCAAGACAGTTGAAAGTAATTCAACTCGGCAGCGCTCCTGCCTCGTGTTTGTACCGTAAATTGGAGCGATGTTGAAAGTCGCAATTACTTTTCTTTCAGCCATTTTAAAGACGTTTTAATGGAAAGTTATTGAAGGTGTGTATATTGTATTCCGCATGTTCTATATTATAATTTATTTTGTATGGGCATAAATATTAACATCAAAATTAACTGTTTTTTTCCCTTGTGCGTTAATATCTTTGAAACAATAGTACAGCTGTGAGTTTAATCGCGTTTGATGACTTACCTTATTTAAAAATGTATCTAGGGTATAATTTTTTGATTGTTTGCGACATCTCGTGCCACGATGCAAAAATGCGTTTTTAAGCTCACGTTTAATATCAAGACATGTGACGCTGGGCCAGGCGAGACGCTGGGACAGTTTTCTGGTGTAATTTTAAATTGAAATCGACTACGTTCGCCTCATTGACAGTTTCGAATAAATTTTTTCAGAGTGCAGGCGTCGGAAAAAATTCGATACTAGACAAGCAATTTCATTTCGAACATCTCGAGAAGGATGAAAATTTAAGAGGAACTGTTCACTCACGCGCTACAATGCAATTTCCGTAATGCAGATTCGATGTTAATGTAGACCTTTTAAAAGCGTTTTCTGTGGATACTGTGAAAATGTTAGTACAAAGTTATCTGTGGTAATGCGTTCTTACGTAAAGTTACAACGTGCCGATTCATTGTTCCCTCATTGTCGTATAAGGAACACTGAAAATCTGTCAACTGCCAGTGGATGTTAAGGACTATTGAAACAAAGTCATAAAAAGGCACCGTCAAAAGTATTCGCTAATGTCGTCTAGAGGAAATACCATTACATATGTTTTAAAATTATTGCTTATATCATTAGATCCTTACCTTCTTGTCTGAGATTAAAACCACCAAAGAAATTTATACGAATGTCATCCATGGCTCTACAACTAGTGTTACTTTTGTGTGCACACACAACACCAACGGATGACTGAATGTAGTTTGGTGATTGTACATAATTGATCATTCATTATAACATTAGCTGGGATGTATTATTTTCAAATAAATTCTAAAAACATTGAAGAAAACATGTTTTAAAACTTAACAATTTTTGGAATCATTTCAGACCCATTTTTCACGATCGAATGAATTTTTTTAACAAAATTCCGCCATTTTTCGTACACCATATTCAATTTAATACTGAATATAACATCTTTTCGAATTAAATACCCTTCCAAACCGCTTTGAACCAATCTTTCGCAAATGAATTTTTCCATGAAGAAGCCGTTTTTTTATTATCAGTTTTGAATTTTGAAAAGAAATGTACACGCATGCTCATAAATTAAGGATAACTGCAGAATGTGGTGCCACACAACGTGGCACTACACAAAACTGGCGCTAATAGCATAGGCACACACGGAACACACACGACACAGATTTGTAAGGCCACGGTATTGGTGATAAGTTAAGAAAACCGTCCCGAAACACATGTGCTACAAAACGCCACTGTTTCCTGCCCATGTACCCCGACATCAGTATGCAATATGATCACTATGCACACGTACACAGGCCGCACAACGGGTTGGCATACTCTGGATCAGGTGGTCGAGCAGCTGCTGGGGTATAGCGTCCCATTCTTGCACAAGTGCCTGTCGGAGTTCCTGAAGTGTCGTGGGGGTTTGAAGACGTGCAGCGGTACGTCGACCGAGAGCATCCCAGACGTGCTCGCTGTGGTTTAGGTCTAGAGAACAGATAGGCCACTCCATTCGCCTGATATCTTTTGTTTCAAGGTACTCCTCCACGATGGCAGCTCGGTGGGGCCGTATGTTATCATCCATCAGGAGGAAGGTCACCCCAGAAAAAGAGTACACACTGGTGCAAAATGGCGTCCCTTTACACCTGACCTGTTACAATTCCTCTTTCAAAGACATGCAGGGGTGTACGTGCATCAATGATAATCCCACCCCACAGCATCAAACCACGACCTCCACACAGGTCCCTGCCAAGGACATTAAGGGGTTGGTATCTGGTTCCTGGTTCACGCCAGATGAAAACCCGTCGAGAATCACTGTTCTGACTATACCTGGATTCGTCCGTGAACATAACTGGGACCACTGTTCCAGTGGCCATGTGCTGTGTTCTTGACACCAGGCCTTACGGGCTCTCTTGTGACCAGGGGTCAGTGGCATGCACCTTGCAGGTCTCCGGGCGATTAAACCATGTCTGTTCAGTCGTGTGTAGAGTGTGTGTCTGGAGACAACTGTTCCAGTGGCTGCGGTAAGATCCCGAGCAAGGCTACCTGCAGTACTCCGTGGCCGTCTCCGGGCATTGATGGTGAGATATCGGTCTTCTTGTGGTGTTGTACACTGTGAACGTTCCGTACTGTAACGCCTGGACATGTTTCCTGTCTGCTGGAATAGCTGCCATAATCTTTAGATCATACTTTGTGGCAACCGGAGGGCCAACGCTACGACCTGCTGCTTGACCAGCATCCAGTAGCCCTAGCATTCCACCCCTCACAACGTCATCAATGCGTGTCTCTTGAGCCATTTTCAACACAGTCACCATTAGCACGTCTGAAAACGTCTGCACACATAGTCGCTGCACCGTACTCTGGCATGCACCAACACACCTCTGCGCATGTGGACTGCTGTCAGCGCCACCGTGCGACGACCGCGGGTCAAATGCACCGCATGGTCATACCCCGAGGTGATTTAAGCCCGCAAACCGCCCACCAGAGCGTTGTTTCACCATGTATCAGTATTTATGAGCAAGAGTGTAAGTAATTTCCTAGATCACTTCCAAGCGATATGTACCGAGCACACGACTGTCACGGAAGCAGACATAGATTTTTCCCTTGACTATCAATTTTAATTTCAATCTGAGCCTTTTTTAGTTTTTATACACGTTTCCTTTGAAGTGGACCACTGTGGAGCGGCACTGCATTCTGACTGCGACATCCGTACGTATACGTTGTGGATGTATATTTGAAAGTAGGTCGAGGTCACTGCAGCAACCATGAGACTAGACAGCTTCGTAAAAAAACCGTCGGACTTTAGCCCGGAGGGTGTCGAGTCGTATCGTTGGTAAGTGGTATGAACATGTTCGAGACCATTGTTTCCGTAATTCACTTCAAGGAATGTGTAATGAATTGCGTTGTGTTACGTTATTTCTGAGTAGCTGCTATGCCGGTCTGACTGCTGCGTGTGAGGTAGCCGCTGAACTGTTGCTTAACGTTGGTAACATGATAGTCGTGGTTTCTGCAACGTCCTAACTAGTAAAATTAGTTATGATACTCTACTGCCTTCTGCTACAAAGTGAACCATGAATTTCACATCCCCATTACGTTAGAAGCATAGTATTACACGCTGGAGAAATCTGTGTACAGTTACTATACCACAATTTGTTAATAGCTGTTACTAGTGAGCTACCATCAGCACCACTGGAGTGGTTACCTGACGACATCGCGCTATACATGGGTGTGGATCCCATCATCCTCTCAGTTTACGTACGAACGTCAGCAAACTATCTACATAGTTTTATCTTCTCCAGGCGATCACACAGCTTTCCCGACCAAACGAATTACATGATGGAACGATGCTGCGAGCAGTCACCAGTAACGTAGTTTTATGTTTCTATGGCTGCGCTTCAGTGTTGCCCTAATTCTAGGTAAGTATGGCTTTCAGTCAATGTTGCGGCCGGGTTTTGTATTTCGCGGTTGAAATCTGGCTACGGCCGAACAAACTATCAGTGATATTTTGTCATAGACTGGAGTGCGGTAATGTTGCTCAAGTCGTTTTGCTTGCACTGTATTTTTTGTTTATAAATTATCAACCAGATTCTTTTCTCAAATTGAGATTTCACTCATTTTCAAACCGGTCTTTCAGTACTATTAAAAGTCCCCGGTTTCCTAATCCATACCCACTGTACCCTAAGTCGTACTTAGGATAAGTAGTCAGCGACGTCGTAATAAATCCATGGAACGTTACATCCATAATTACATGTAACGATATTACACAAACAAAATATAAATTCTTAACCAGTTAAATTGCTTAAATTGACATACTGAAAATCAATTAGTTTGAACGTACTCTCCACGGTAGCACATACGTCATACACACAAACTTTACATTTCAAAGACTGGATCATATCTTCTTCTCGATGTTACTTAGACAGCTGACATAATCAGTTCAGTCTGTTCTTTACTGTTTTATTCTTGTTAAATGCTTCCTGTACCTCTATCTCTCTCTTTTTACGTTATAGGTTTGTACACAGATTTCTCCTTTTTATTTGCTTTTCTTTGGCATCTGTTTTCTTTCTGTATGGACTTAATATTAATTTCATTTTTTGTTTAGGTCGTTTCGTATTTATCGCGATAACTGCTATATACTGGATAGGAGACAAAAACTTTACTTGTTGACTTAATTTCAGCAGTTGTTGCAACACCGTACTCGGGTCCACATTCGTGAGGCATTGTAGAATGTCCAGACTGATCACTAAATGGTGTTTCAACGTTA
Organism: Schistocerca americana; assembly: GCF_021461395.2. NCBI lineage: Eukaryota > Metazoa > Arthropoda > Insecta > Orthoptera > Acrididae > Schistocerca > Schistocerca americana. The sequence goes on along the minus strand of NC_060124.1, from coordinate 274,243,486 downwards.
GCCAGCCTTCCAGATTTTTACGTTGTTGTTTCAATTCCATCGATGGTTTCTTGGTGTGATTGATCAATAAGACGCACAGTAGTAGCTACAAAGTGCTCTTCTTTGACGACATGTCAATCATATGACAACAAGCCTTTTGCCTTAAAACCGTTTAGTGTGGTGTGCATACAAATGATCTGGGGTATGCACTACCCATGAGTTTGTTTTATGATATTGTCAAGACTTCAAAGCAGCCACGAAGGTGCTGTTTCATTGTAGCTGTTGTTTAGTGCTTTAAACAAAAATCTGCCCTATGGCTGTAGACGATGAATCGTGTGAGCAGAAGATGATGGCATGGTTATACCGTAATCACGAGATAGCGCACAAACCAGACATTTAGAGGTAATTCGGCTATGTCAATACAGTAACGCAAAATTGTTTCTGGTCCCTTTCTTCCACTTTTGTACATTTTATGCAATGCTCTAATCATTGGACCAAAAGTTCTGATGTTATCCAAACCTTCGTCGAACATCCACATCCTGTTTTTGGTAGAGCTACCATTTTTAAGACATCAGTCGCTCTGCTGTGCTTATATATTAACTCTGGCGGTATGAAGTCGTCTGCTGCATTCTTTGCACATAGATATGACGTTGTAAGATCTCTTTCTCCGTTTATGATAGCGCCTACGTGATGTTTTCCATTTCGAGCAGTTATTTTAGACGGTTTGTGAACTGTGTATAAGGCGGTTTCATCCATTTCATACATTGAAAAGCCAGAGAAACTGGTACACCTGCCTAATTTCGTGTAAGGCCCCTTGAGTACGCAGAAGTGCCGAATGCCGAACCACGACGTGGCATGGACTCGAATAATGTCTGAAATAGTGCTGGAAGCAACTGAAACCATGAATACTGCAGGGCTATCCATAAGCCCGTAAGAGTACGAGGGTGTGGAGTTATCTTCTGAACAGCACGTTGCAAAACATCCCAAATATGCTCAATAATGTTCATGTCTGGGGAGTCTGGTGGCTAGCGCAAGTGTTTAAACTCAGAAGAATGTTCCTGGACGTGTGGGGTGTCGCATTATTCTGCTGGAATTGTCCAGGTCCGTCGGAATACACAATGATCAGACAGTATGCTTACGTATGTGCCATCTGTCACAGTCGTCCACACCGTCACAGAGCCTCCAACGGCTTGAACAGTAACCAGCTGACATCCAGGGTCCATGGTTGTACGAAGTTGTCTCCATACCTGTAGACGTCCATCCGCTCGATAGAATTTGAAACAAGACTCGTCCGACCAGGCAACATATTTCGTAAAAGCTTTGTGTCGTGCAGTCATCCAGGGTACATGAGTGGGCCTTCGGCACCGAAAACCCCTATCGATGATATTTCGTTGACACTTGTTGGTGGCTCAGCATTGAAATCTGTAGTAATTTGCGGAAGGGTTGCACTTCTGTGAAGTTGAACGATTCTCTTCAGTCGCCGTTGGTCCCGTTCTTGCATGATCTTTTTCCGGCCGCAACTATGTCGGGGATTAAATATATTACCGGATTCCTTATATTCACAGTATACTCTGAAATGGTCGTACGCGAAAATGCCCACTCCATCGCTACCTCATAAATGCTGTGCCCCATCGCTCGTTCGCCGACTATAGCACCACGCTCAAAATCACTTAAATCTTGAAAACCTGTCGTTGTAGAAGCAGTAACCGATCTAACAACTGCGCGAGACATTTGTTGTCTTACACAAGCGTTGCCGACAGCAGCGATGTGTTCTGACTGTTTTCCGGTCGCTGTGGCCGAGCGGTTCTAGGCGTTTCAGTGTCGAACCGCACGACCGCTCCGGTCGCAGTTCGAATCCTGCCTCGGGCATGAATGTGTCTGATGTCCTTAGGTTAGTTAGGTTTAAGTAGTTCTAAGTTCTAGGGGACTGATGACCTCCGATGATAAGTCCCATAGCGCTCAGAGCCATTTCAACTATTCTGACTGTTTACATATCTCTGCATTTGAATACGCAAGCCTGCACCAGTTTCTTTGGCGCTTCATTGTATATCTGGTCAGCAGTAAATTTTTTATTTATCAAAACGCTCCTTAACACGTTCTTTATTAAAACCCTTCCTTCGTTCCATGTATATTGCTTCGGGAGCTCCCCGGGACAAGATGGGATGATCTTTCATAAACCTATAATAGCATTTTTGCCAGCTGCCTTCGTTTTTCTTTATTTAAGCGATGCAGCAGACGATATTTCTTAGCAAGTTGGAAGACAAGTTTCCTTAATTCAGTGATAGTTACGCCTTAGAAACTAGACTCTAAATTATTTATATGCTGTGCTAATTCATCTCCATTTCTGCTGTTATGTCAATGGGTCCTACAGATTTTGATGCTTTAATTAAGCTCTTCAGGTGACGACGTAGTGGAAGTTATGGTACGTTATATCTTCTACATGTCTCATTAAACCCAATTCCACCATTCCTACGTTTCAATGAAGTTTCGTGAATATGCTCCAGCTTCCACTTACTGTACGCTTCTTCGTTATATTGCTCAGTTGAACCAAGCAATTTTTAGTTAGTATCTAATTTTTATCAACGCCTAAGTCGTTCCGGCAGAATTAGCGAATTCTCGGCAGGTACGAATTAGGCGGTGGAACCTCCACCATTTCAGACCAAATTACTGGCATAATCTCAAAGTTTTCTGCCGTTGGATTATGCTTAAATGAATGGCAGAGTATCACTAAAATATAGATGATACAAAACAATTACTTCATCATATTTTTCTACGAAACTGCTTACGAATGAACGAAAGAATGTAATAGAAACAGTTCAACAAACTTACTTTTTAATTATCGTTCTGTTACGGCAGCCAGCGATCCACTCTCTTGTTTTTTGCTTACTCGCACGACTCTGTAGTTCCATTTTACACCATTTAATACAGTAAATTCATTTTTCATGATGGATGATTTCTGTAACAGTGCTGATGTGGAAACAACCAATGTAAAAATTTTTCAGAAAATTCAAAAACTTTCATTAACGTTCATAAATTTTGCAATATCCAAGGAAGAACGGGAAGCATTATTTTAGAATGAACAGGAGACCAACTTCTTTTAATGTCATCATTAAAAGCATATCATTGCACCCAAGACAATCAAAATTATCATTTTCAAATCGTTATAAATAATGTTAAAGTTGATTTAGCCTGATCCCAAATCCACAACAGTACTAACAGTCTTAAAGCAAACAGCACACAACTAATAATTATCGAGAATTTTTCATGAATGAATTGTTTATAAAAACCAAACATAACAGCATCGGAATTAAAACTACTTGAGCATCAGAAAACTAAGGTTGCCATCATGACATACAAAAGGAAATCACACTGAACAACAAATTTGAAGTGAAAGTGTGTAAATTGCATGATTTTGAGTTAGTTATGTTTATTTCAGTATAAAATGATACAAAATCATCATCTTCATAAATATTTAGCTCAATTTTTTTAAGTAATCTACATTTTTATATAAATAACTCACTAAATAAACATGCATTCATGTTCCAAGATTCAGCATAACAAATTTTAAATGAATAATTACTTGAATTATTTTATGTGTTATGCATTGATAAATTTCAGTGCCATTCTGGATGCACCAAAGTAAAATATTAAGAATAAATGAAGATAATACTACATGAATGAAAATACTTTGTAAGGCTACGTTATACCAGCATTATGTAAATCACAAAAGAAAATATATAAATTAACTGTCATAAATGTATATAATGGATTACAAATGTTAAATGTCGGTATCCACAGTATGTACAATTACATATTTTGCTCAGAGATAAATTCAGATGACTGTATTCGCTTGTCTTGACGTTTATACACATATTCGGTAACATCCTTTATGGCAGTCCAGCATTAATTTGCTAAAATAGTAGGGCTCCACTTTCCAGCATACCTCTTCTCAAATGTGACAATATATTGCTGAAATTGCTCCCCATGTTCATCACTTATTGCACCACAATCTTTGGGGAAGAAATCAAGGTCGCTATGCAAGAAATGCATTTTCAGTGACATGTTGCAACTAAGTTTTTCATATGATGACATGTTATCTACAATCTCCTTGTAATTTAGTGCTCAAATTTTCCCTAGGAACTGTAAACAGACTGTCTTAAAACATTGCCATGGATGCTTCTCATCCCCTCGTATGATTCCATCAACTGTATGGTCTCCAAAAAGGTCTCAGATATCTGGGCCTACAAAGATGCTTCTATACTTTGGCATCACTTAAGTAAGGGAATTTTTGCCTTAAGTACTTAAACGCATCACCATCATTGTTCATTCCCTTAACAAAGTTTTTCATGAGACCCAACTTGATGTGCAAGGGCGGGAGCAGAATCTTCTTAGGATATACTACAGGTTCACTCTTAATGTTGTTTATACCTGGTTGAAGGGGTTTTCTGGTGGGCCATTCATGTTTACCGTAATGAGATGCACGAGCTCGGCCCCATTCACAGAGAAACAGCAATATTTAGTATACCCTAATTGCATACCTAATAGCGGTGCAACCACTTTCAAGTCACCAAAACTCTGCCATTGAGTGTCATTATACTTGATGGCTTCTAGTAAAATTTTGTTGTTTTGGTATGACTCTTTCATATGCACACTATGCCCAACTGGAATAGAAGGAAGCTCATTACCAATATGTAAAAGCACTGCTTTTATTGGAACCACACCCTGCCTATCGAACCCATGTTAATTTAGGCAAGTATTTGACCCATTTCTGAAAAAAACTATTTGATGCAAGACCTTAATATTTTTACTGTGTGTTACTTGATGCTAATAGATTCAACTGTACTAAAATCTACTTTATCCATTTTATAGTTTTTCAGAAATATTTTTTTAAAATTTATTAACAAAAATATTAAGTTTTTCTGCAGAAAATATTTTTTGTGAACTTCCTAATGGGGTAATATTAATGAATGTAATACCAGAGGTGGCTTTTTATGTTATACGGAGTCTCTGAAAATTTCATTCATTTATCTACCACAGTTTCTGATATAATGCGGTGTATGTACTGCAAATTTTAGTTTGTGGAAAATTGACTTTAAAGAAAAACTTTTGAAATTTTTTTTTGAGCTTTTCCTCATTACAGAGGCTTATCTCCAACATAATAATTCACTTGGAAATTACAATACAAACAATAAACGTTCTTAAACTATAATCTCAAAATATTTCTCCAGGTGTTTCGATCTTGTGTGTCTTCTTCCTCTGCGCCCTTCTCCTCATTGTGTGCTGTACATTTTGGAGCCAGGTGGTCATAGGTCGTCCTCTTCTTCTTCTCCCCTCCGGTTCCAACTCCAACATAAATTTTGGTATTCTGGCTTTCTCCATTCGTCGTACATGCCCGTACCATTGTAATTTCTTCCTATCCATTACATCATATATTCTTTCTTTTATTTCCATTCTCCTTATTACTTCGGTGCTCCTTATCTTTTCTTTCTTGGAGATCCTTGCCGATCTTCTCCAAAAGTCCATCTCTAGAGCTTGTAATTTTTTAATGTGCTTCATGTTAATTGTCCAGGTCTCCGTTCCATACAGAACCACACTCTCTAATATGGATTTTTCTGACTACGATATTCCCTCGATTTCTAAAATGGATCCCAAATAACAGAAACTGTTTATCTTTTGATTTTCTTTCCTTCAATGTATAGCTCATCTGAATCATTAGTCAAGTATTCTGTTTTTTGGTAATTAATCTTCAAACCCCAAGTTTTGTATGCTACTGCTAGTTGATTGCACATATAGTTAGCATCCTCGCCATCTTGTGCTACGACTACTTGATCATCAGCAAATAATAATTGATGTAGGTAAACTCCATCTCTTATTTCTAATCCCATACTATTACATTTACGAGACCATGTTCTAAGGCTAACATCTATATAGATTTTAAATAATGATGGTGACATGGGATAGTCCTGTAAAAGGCCTTTGCTTGTTCTAAATTTCTGTGAAAGTTTATTACCAACTTTCACTTGGAAAATGTTATCTTTATACATCTGTTGTATTATTTTAATCAAGGAAGGGTTTATGTTTGCCATATGTAGTGCTCTCCAAAGTAATTTTCTTGGAACAGTATCATACGCTTTTTCTAGATCTATGAAAATTAATCCTATATTTTTTGATTTTTCCCTATGATTCTCCAAAATCTGTCGTAATGTGAAAATATGGTCTACACATGATCTCCCAGCCGTGAATCCACATTGCTCTTCTTGGGTTCTAAAATTTTTTCCCAGTTTGTTTTTAATTACTTTCGCAAAAATTCTCATTAATGTGTTTGTAACACAAACTCCTTGATAGTTTGAACAAATTTTGCGATCCCCTTTCTTAAATATTGTATTAATGTAACCTACCTTCATCTCGTTAGGTATTGAATCTCCATGTATCATTTAGTTGTAGAGCTGTATTATCAGTTTCACAATTTTGTCACCACCATATATCAGACACCCCAGATTGATATTGCCTGGTCCCGGTGATTTACCATTATTTCCTGTTCTCAACGCCTGAAGTGCTTCACATTCTAAACTCTGGATCTCATCATCTTCATGTCCTTTATCTTCCCCTGTTCCTTCTTCTAGATATTCTTCTCCGTCCTCATGTAATAACTTTTGGAAATACTCTTCCCATTCCTTTTGTGTTATCAGTTGGAGTTTAATTTTGCTTTTTGTATCCTGTCGAAGCCCTTTCAATACTGACCATGCTTCTTTTGCTCTCCCAAATCCTAATTTGCTATTCACCTTGGCACATGTTCTTTCCCAAGCTTAATTTTTTGCCATCCTTATTTTTTCATCACTTCATTCTTCTTTTCCTTGTGTATTGATCTTGTTTCTTCTGATTTATCATTCAACCACTGAAGGAACGCATTTCGTTTCTCTCTAACGAGGACCTCTAGTTCCTCTGACCACCACTCTGCTGCACGGTTGTGGTTGCTATCTTTTTTACCTAACACCTCCGTTGCTATGATTTTCACATTAGCTTTTATATAGTCATATATTTCCTCTGTACTTCCTTCAAATGATTCAACCAGTTTCCTTTCCATCCTGGCCGCAAAGAGTGTTCTGATACTTTCGTCTTGTAGGCTGTCAATATTAAAAGGTAAATTTTCATCTTTCTCAGTCTGTTTCGTTTTATTTATGTTACTTGTATCACTCCTCGCATTCTTACATGGCCAGAAGGACCTCATTTTAACTAGATAGTGGTCTGATCCACACTGGGCTCCTCTATAAGATCTGACGTCTACTGCTTTGAAACTACTTGTTTGCCTAATATAATATAATCTATTATAGAACGAAGTTCTTTGGTGTTCTGTTGTCAAGTATATTTATGAATGTCCTTATGTTTGAAAAATGTGTTGGTAATTTTTAGATTACTTAAAGTTAATTAAAACTGTCCTGCTGCATATGATGGCCCTTCTTTGGCCTCTAGCAGGTCTTCCAGCTTCTTTTTAACCTTCCTGGACGTTTATCTTGCTTTCTTCGCCACATTAGATGCAGACCTGTCTGCATCGCCTATCCTCATTTTATCGCGTTGTTGCAGCCCAGTGATCATATTTTCACCAGTATTAATTCCCGGCTTTTTCAGTACCCAGCACTTTCCAATATTACCACAACTGAATGGAATAACAGCATCATGAACTCCTAGTTTCATTGTATGCATGCCTACAAATACAGTTTTAGGAAGGCGGTTCCAAATTACTCTGTTGAAACATTCGTTTGGGTTCTGTGTCTACCCATGCAGACATTTCCTTAGAAGGTCAGAATGAGCCAAGTCTCTGAAAATAGGTTTAATTGCTATAATAACAGCAGCAGGAAGAGAATTCTGGTGAGAATAAGATTCTCCAGTTGCCTGAGCCCTATTGTATTTGCACTACGAATTTTCTCGTGTTGTACACAATCCATGACATGGCTTATCATCAGTAGAGGACTTATGGAAGATTGTGGCCCAAACATCTCTCTTCATTGCCTCCAGATTTGCTTTATTTCTCCTAATTGCCTGCCCATAGTATACCTGCAAGTTTTCTATTTCAGTTCTAGTTAACCGATCCTGTCCAGTCAACAATTTTCCATCTCCTAATATTTTTACTCTCATATCAACAGTTAGTTTTCTCAGCCTTGTTCCCAAACGTTTTGGAACACGGCCTACATATTCTATTGTGCTAATAATGGCATCTCCATATGGCTTAGAGTTCACCACATTGTTGTATGCCTTACTGTCACCATCGCCCAAATATTTGGCGTACCATACACCTCTTGTTTCTATGGAGGAATGTAATATTTGTTGTATTCCATGAACTTCCATACGACCACTTGTTCCTCTAAAATTAGCCAAACAGTTGTGTTTTTTTATGTTCATGGACTTTACAACATTTGCAATATTTAGACATTATCTTCACATCTAACACTTTACCGGTGTCTGCAGTCGTGGCGGTCACTACTCCATTCAGAGATGTATTTCCTCTTTTCTGCCAACTTCCATCAAGTGCAACTGCAATATCCATACATCCATCATTTTCTTCCACTGCTTTCCTAGCAGCCAGTTTCATGCTTTCCTCACTGACCTCATATACAGCTTTCTTTAATATTGCAGTCAGTTTTTTTCAAATTTATTCGGTGGTTGATGTAAAGTCTTCACTGAACAAAATGTTCTCGCTGCAGCCATGCCCTTGTCAATGGATCGTAAGGCATGAACTAATCTAGTATTGATTTCACAAGGGCCACTTGCATCTGGTTTTGAAGAACTCATAAATGAAATCACAGCTGAGCATTTAGTGCAAATTAAATCCAAAGGAATTGCTAGGCCTTTTCTCTCACTGGCACTCTCACAAATTTTCACATTCTGTGACTCACCACACTGTCTAAATCGTACAAATTTAGAAATTAGATCTGATAATATTCTCAAATTTATAATAATGTTACTGCACCCCTTGTCACTTACAGTAAATTCGTTGTAACTCTCTTGAGATGGTGTGAGCTTCTTTGCTGATGCACTTGTTGAAGAATTACAATTAGAAGCATCGTTGCCAGGCGATATAGCCTCTTGTACAGAAACCTTTTTAAACTTGTTTCCTCTAAACTGTCGTTTCTTGAAAATGCCTTTACGTTTCGTCATCTTCAATAAACACAACAAAACACACGCAAACGAGCACTGCAAACGTAAGTATAACAACTACTCGCAATCACACTTGAACAAAACTAATCGCGTGTTTGAAAGCATGTTGTTTCCAAACAGCAGTAAAATCCTTTCAGAGTACTTAAATAAAACCTTAATCTATCGAAATATGACGAAAACCGAAAATCATATTTTTTTTTGGACCTGAACCACGGTGTGGTCCCCTTAAGCTCAACTTCGACGAATCAATAAAGTCTCCACTCATCAGGGTTGTAATTAATTTTGAGAGCCTTCATTAGACCATTTATGCCTACACTTGCCACAAAACTATCTTGCATGTGAAAGAAAGGAGTGAGTTGTTGTTCTCTTCTGCGGTAGAATGAAACATTAACATTGCTTTCGTGAAAATTGCGCTGCTGCAGTCTTGGTGCTAAAATCTCAGCCTTAGCATTGGAGAGCTCCATATCTCTAATGAGATCACTTAACTCATTCTGAGACTATTTTTATGGATCATCAGTGGATGATATATTTGGAAGAAACTCTGGATCATGTGATGTACATGGTGCAGGACATGCAGAGTCCCCATCAGAAGTAATCTCGTACTCTGTCAGTGGTTCAGATATTGGCAAATGGTTCAAAGGGCTCTGATCACTATGGGACTTAACATCTATGGTCATCAGTCCCCTAGAACTTAGAACTACTTAAACCTAACTAACCTAAGGACATCACACACATCCATGCCCGAGGCAGAATTCGAACCTGCGACCGTAGCGGTCGCGCGCTTCTAGACTGTAGCGTCTAGAACCGCAGGGCCACACCGGCCGGCCAGATATTGGCAATCCTTCCTCATGTAGAACTGGACGTATAACATATGGAATGTTAGGATAGATCACTGTCGCCTTCTTCTTCTTAGATATTCCCTTCTTGATAGGAGGAACCGCACAAAAGTAGCAGTCACTGACGTGGTTAGTTGGCTCACGCCAGATCATGGGCACTGCAAAGGGCATTGAACGTCATTTCCAATGCATGCAGTACCTGAGAGTGCTGGCACAAGTGTTGCAGATCACATGTGGGGACCAGGGATTATCTTGATCACCTATTTTGCACGCAAAATAATAACTTTAAGCTTTTTTAATCAAAGGAGTTGCCGCGCGGAGTAGCCGCGCGGTCAAGGCGACTTGTCACGGTTCGCGCGGCTCCCTCCTCCTTAGCGTAAGTTATTTTAAGTTAGATTAAGTAGTGTGTAAGCTTACGGACTGATGACATGAGCAGTTTGATCCCATAAGATATTACCACAAATTTCCAAAATTTCAATGGAGTCACTTCACCACACACAGAGCAAAATGTGTCAGCACTGTTAGCACAAACTCGTGGCATTTTTGTTCACTTCAATAGTAGTCAACCTGAACAACTGGTAGTTAGTCTAGAAACAAATGTGCAAAAATTATTACATGCATTAATAAAGTCACTGAAGTTGAAGAGGAGGGAGACAACAAGATCACTAACATTGGTATCAAAATGTTTATATCCAAAATACTGCACACAAGTAAGACCAGGGACAATAATATAATCCACTGTTACTAGTTATTATGACTTTCACAAACAATTATAATATTTGATTTTAAACTTAACATAAAAATCCATATTTAATTATCTCACTGTAATAAATCAATGTAAAACGAAAACTAGAGCTAATTTTGAATTCTCTTTGTGATATTCGCGATCAGCACATTAGAGTTGATAGGAAGTGGCTATTTTCATTCCATTTACAATTTGATTGTAGCACAGTGTTATCGGATAATATCCCAAAATGGCTTTGGAAACCAGATGTAAAAATTTTTTGTAAGACAAACAATAACGTGAGATGAAGACTGCGACGCAAGGTAACTGAAAGAAATTAAACTTGTTGGAAAAAATGGAAATTTACACAGACAAGAACAAACCAAAACCGACGCTACACGGACAGAGATCTACACCACGACCTCTGTCACTTGGCTCTTGAAAATACGTGGTCGGATCAGCAGCAAAATGTCTCCAGGGGCTGACGCAAGAAGCCTTAGTCCAAAGGTAAGAAGGCAGAAGTTGACTGGGCGTACTTTCACAAAAAGCTACAAGTGGACTCTGCTAGCACGGCAAGAATCGCTACCAGTGTGGGGTGACAATAAAATAACATCACTTAACATAGCGGAAACACGGATGTCGACTGTATCCAGGCTGACATGGATGTCAACATGCCCACACCAGACACTGGGCTACTTTCCCTGTTCTTTGTTATGTGGACTGATGGCTTGCGAATCGTTGGTAGATAGAGCCAGCATAAATACAGTACTACCCGTTTCAGCTATATAGCGTGAGTCACAGCTTGTAGCCACTTACGAGATGTGCCCCGAACTGAGGCATTTTGTAGCTACTACCAGACGCCGCCTTCGCTAGCTGCAGAGGTACTGGCTTGCACTTACGCCTGAAGCTGCTGCCTTCCACACATGGGATCTTTAGCTGGCCTTTACGGACTTGAGGGTGCCTACCTCTGTGTCCATGGTTTGCATCTCGGCGTGACTACTTGCCTATAGCCTTGTGTGGGCACACTCTATTATCTTGCGCCGTCCCGGGACCTGAATCAGCGCTACTCTGTCACCCAAATGTTGACTACTCAGCCGCTAGCCGTTCGATAGAGTATGCTGCGCACTGGCTGTCAGATGCGGCCACTTGCTGAGCTAAGCATGTCTGCACGACTAGGTTCAGCCTGCATCCTGGGGTCGCTGACTGATCATTGCCTCTTTATCTCGTACAGACATACTTATTTAATTGCTACCTTCCACCGGTCATGAACGTGGTTCCACGAACCGCTCCCTCCCAGTCGACAGTCAATGCCTTCTCCACCTGCAGTGGGGTAACTGCCCATCCCAGCCACCCTGAAAGTCTGTTACATGATAGAGACATCATCTACATGACATTTATGTGTACGTGATAGGATATGTCGATGCTGGAACATGCTCTCTCGCTGCTTGCCAGAGGCCGTATTGCACTTAGGCTTCAGCCTCATGCTGGTAGATCGCTGGTATTTCAGTCATCTGTTTTCTGGCTGGGTTTCATCACCCTGAGGGTGTTGATATCGCTAATTGACTGGATTACTTGTAGTGTGTGAAGCAAAAATGATATTTTCTACATCTTCGGGCGACAGTTATAGTGTTTGTTACCATCTATATAGCTCGTAGCGCACATATACGCGGTAACATGCAACTCAGAGGTACGGGTCTAATCCTGGTGGTCGATGGAAGTTTCACTGCCAGTAAGTTGGCAATTGGAGTGGAGCAGGCGACATAAATTTAGTGATCACAATTTCTTTCAGTAATATAGTGGATTAAATTACAAAATTCCCAGCACAGTCTCATGGAGTGAGGGTGTGTGACACTCTGATGGTGGTACTTGTACATCCGTCAGATGGGGACGTTAATCCCAGCGGCCTTATTGATGTTATTCCCGAGGACTGAACTATGTGCTGACAATGGGTTTCACCCTCTCCTCCCTCTCACCCAATCACACAACACAAAAATAAAAGTACATAACAAACTCATCCACTAAAGTCATCTACACTCTTTAAATACAGATGAGACACATCTCTCCAAAGTCTGCGTGGAAAGCAGCCATTGTGTGCGGACGAAGAACACCGAAAAGGCGAGTGATAATGCAGCCAACAATCATCCATTACATTTAGATTTATATTTTAGTGATACATTTAAGGCAAAAATTTGGTTACTGATATAGAAAAAGAATTCTGATGCACTGTTTTAATGCGGACTATCCACACTGCAGATCTTTCATCATCCGAAAAGCAGCTCAAGAAATATGTAAACACTTTGTCAGACAGTTACGAATGTAGGAACAAATTTTCTAGTTTATTTAAGTATAACTGAGCCACCAGTAGTTAAATCTATCTAGCGTACTCTGCGGATGTTGTCACTGTCAGTAAAATTCTTCAGGGGATGTGACCCTATTTTCAATACGTAAAATTCTGTAATGGTTCGTCCACTGTTGCAAATGACCTACGTGACGGGTCAAAAGAAACAAGATGGGTTGCTTTGGTTTTGATGTTATTATAATATGTTGCTTATACTTGTTCTTCAAAGAATAAGCTATAGTATACCCATGTTGATGAGTGGCCGGAATATAAATTTTGGTTTCAAAAATGTTACAAGCCGTGCACAGAAAACGCGAGCGGTTCGAGCGGCAAAGACTACGTTCATAGCAACCGGATACGAACAGAAGAGCCAAAGGCCATCTACATATTTCATTAATTGTTAAAATTAATGATTTCGCGCCACATTTGTTTCGTAAATTGTTCCTAAATAGTTTCATATGGGATTAAGTTAATCGTGAATGAACTGTTCTTGAGGAGAAGCAAAGTAAAAGAGGCTGCCTGGTATTTTGAGTACAGAGGACGTGTCGATGGCTATTGCCATCTATATTGGTATTAGCAGTAGCGCCCGCAGTGTGGAACGGACTAATTTTTTGTTACGAATACTGACTTACCCGACATATCCAGAAGGTAGATAGAGCGAGTTACGTCTCTGAATTTACAGTAAATAGTAATAGTGGTACATAGTGGAGATAACGAGGGATACAGGGCTCTGATAGTGCGGAGTACAGGAAGATAAAACGTGAGTACATTTCTTTGCAAGCAAGATTTCAATAGCGTAGATGTGAAGAGTCCAAACTCTGGCCAGTGAGTTCTCGTTGCAATCAACGATCATGTCGTCATAGGAATAGTTATCTAAATTCGGTTTTGTGTGCTCCAGACTCGTTTACTGTTGAACAATACAAAGCTATGGTGCGTTAAACTGAAATAAGGAACCAGCTCTCAATTTCCCCTATAACAGGAAAGAAAGGAACTGAAAGATATTTTCCCGTTAACGAGTCAAGAAGAATCATTTGAATTTTATTTTTTATTTATTCGCGTCAGAAGCATTTACGATGTATAAAATAATGTACAATATTTACATGTCGTGTGTATATATATTTACAAGACAATTATTTACGCTTTTGCCCCCCAGAAGTCAGCGACCTCTACTGCATTTGGCGTTGCATGCAGCAGGCCTTCTGTTGTGCATGTTGCTGGACATTGGGTACACTGGAGAAGGTGGAAGGTCGTCCGCGTTGCTCCACATTCACAGATTGGCGGCTCCTCTAGGAAACCCCATTTAGTCAGATTGCTCTTACATTTCATGACAACCGAGCGTAGTCTGTTGAGGGATCTCCATGTACTCCAATTCTCTGTGTAGCCGGGTGGTAGTCTTTCGCTTGGTGTAATCCATGCCACAGTACTGGTGAGCCTTGCCCGCCATAGTTCAATTCGGCATTGCTGTGGTGCCCCAACTAGAGCCTCGGTAGAGCTGAGGAAGCTCTTTCTGGATTTTAGTCGTGGGTTTGCTGGTTTATAGCCATATAGGGGGTGAGCTTCAGAAGTTTCTGATTTTTTCTTCTCACTTTTTGCTGCTACCTCTCGGCGGATGTCGGAGGGGGGTGGGGTTGGGGGCTGCAATTCCCGCGAGGCTGTGTAGTTTATCCACAGCAGTAGGCTTCAGGCACCCGGTGATGATGCAACAAGTATCATTAAGAGCGACATCTACTGTTTTGGCATGGCAAGAATTGAACCACACTGGGTTTGCATATTCACCAGCAGAGTAACATAGTGCAGGGGAAGAGGTTCTCACAGTGTTGGCGTGTGCTCCCCACGTTGTGCCTGTTAGATTTCTGACGATATTGTTCCTGGCTGCCACTTTTTGCCTCTTATATGTTAGTGCACGGTCAAGGGTGACCCCTTGGTAGTTGGGATAAGTACAGTGTTCTAGTGATGTTTCTTCCCAGGTGATTCTGAGGGCTCTAGCTGCCTGCCGGTATTTAAGAAGGAAAGCGCAAGTCTGTGTTTTTCCTAGATTTGGTCTCAGCTGGTTTTCCCTGTAGTAAGCTGACAGTTCTGTCAATGCTTTGGACAGATTCTCTTCAACAGTTTCAAAGCAGCGGGCTTAGGCGGTGATAGTACAATCATCTGCATACATGAAGCTCTGTGTTCCTTCAGGTAGTGGTTGATCATTTGTGTAGATGTTAAACAAAGCTGAAGCAAGCACACTTCCCTGGGGTAATCCGTTTTTCTGTGACCTCCATCTGCTTCTGTTGCCCTGTGATTTAAAAAAAAAATTCTATTTTCAAGGAGATTCCTTATGAAAGAAGCACTTATCAAGTGAATAAAAATTATAAAAAGTAAAATTAAAGTAAGTATTAGTGATTGATTAGTCAGAGCCACTCTTTAACGTTCATATTCAGCTGTGTGAAGCAAGCCTGAAATAATATTAACAAATAGTTCTTGTCTTAGAAAAATACAAAGTATTCCAATAAGTCCTCCTAGCTTAAAGATAGGAGATAAATACAAAATATATTATTATTTAACGGTTCCTTGAAAGATAAATAAACGAAATAAGTACATAGCAAAGATAGTGGTTTCGATACAGCAAGAAAAGAAACAAAATAGACACATTTTATCGCTGACTGAGTGATCTGGTACATTTATGGATTTCAATTTTTCGACGTATGTAACTGATAAATATTCACATCTTTAAATGTGATTATATAGTAATTAGTTATTTGCTGGATGTATCAGGTAATAACGTAGAATTGCAGGCAGAAGGCAGCTGATAATTTTTTATTTAACTGTAATACATAGTTTTATTTCATCCTATGTTAATGTGAAGATAAATGATATAAATGATTCCACTGCGCATGTAGAAGTATCTTCTATTACTATTCCCATAAAAATTTTAGTTTAACATTCACATACTTGAAGCGAAGGAGCTACACGAAGATTGCGAATTGTTATATTACTGTAATTACTCACAGTGAGATTTAAGTTGTATTAATACCAAATGTGTGAAGTGCACAAAGTGAATCATTATCTGCGAAGTAGTCGGTTGATTTAAGTGCATTATGAAAGCTGACTATCCCCTAGTAAACATATATTTTCCTGTTGAGCCTTATTGTGCTGGATGTAGACTAATTACAACTTTAGGATTTATCCTAAACTCACAAGCTCACCCTTGAAACAAATTGTGCTAGAATAGTGGGATTTCTTGTCAGTATCAGTTCAGATACGCTGACGTAACGAATTGTTTGTGCGACGTTAGAAACTTGTTAATTAAATAATTCTCAGTAGGACGGAGCAACCTTCGACCTATAATCACAGCCTTAGCACACATTTATAATTACGTCTTGTGCAGTAACTATTAGCCCTCGGTATCTCAATCTAAAGAGTAACGTATTATGATGTCTATCTTGTGGGTTTTAAGCAGTTGCTACCTTGTTTGTCTTTACGTAAGGCACAGTAAGAAACGCCAAGCGTCGTTAGCACGCTCTTCGTACAAATCAGCACAAGGAAGTGTCGTTGGTACACGGATACAGAAGGATTGTTCTGTCACAATGCATCCTCCACAGGATGTTTTGCTGTGGTTTAGTCAGTAAAACACCCTGAGGAAGGTAATTTGGGACAGTGGCTGAAACGTCATCATGTGTAACATTAGTTGTCAGTTTTGCGATTTCACGTAAGTAAGCCACCATAACTTTACTGTTCTTTTTGTATGAGTGACACGTCCTGACGTAGCAGGGAAAAGAAGCAAACCAGTGGAAAAATGCACTTGAAAGTGGGGTACCAGCTGCATCATCGTACCTTCCTCAGCAGCTTTAAAATTTTCCGATAATTTCTGTTATATGAACATATTCGCATTTATTTATGCAGAGGCAGAAGGAGACTGTGGCAGTGGGAAAGAGATGTAAAATTAATAAATATTTGAAGAAAGTAGAGATTGGTTATGTTATAGAAAGAGCGAAGGATAGAACGGAATTGTGAGGGAAACAGGGCACTGTGGCAGTAGATCATAGTTGACAGTGACAAAACAGTGCTGGAAAAGAGTGAAGGAAATGATGCAAGTGGGCGAGTAATAAAGAAAAGGAAAAAGTTGAAGTGGGTGAGAGCCAGTGATATTGAGAGACAGTGTATGTAACAATGACAGTGAGGAAAAGAGAGATAGTGATAGTGAGAAGAGAGAGCAGCAGTTGGAAGAAATGAATGAGATAATATCAGTAAGAGAGAGCAAGAGGGGATGGTATGAAAGGAGACAGCAGTAGTAGGACAGAACGAAGGAGACTGTCGCCGTGAGACAGGAGACAGTGACATTTAGAGACACACGACGAGTTCGTGACAGTGAGTTGTGCCGAATGAAAGTGTGAGAATGGGCCAGTGGGAATGGATGGGTATGGGCGATTTACAGCGACTGACTAGCGGGTGTGAGCGAGCTAGTTAGGGGAGCTTGTGGGAGTGACAGCTAAGTTGCTTGTTAAAAAGGTCGCAAATATGTTCGCGTGACAAAAATTTTGGAATAAATTTTGAAGGTTGAATGAATCAGCTGGTACCCCTCGTTTCATTTCTTCTTTTTTTTTTTTTTTTTGTTGCCTTTTTTGCGCTCCCATAGCAGGATTTTTCCGCTGGTTCTAGTATGGACCACTCGAGTTGCTTTTAAGCATTGTCCTTTGTAGAGTATCCACATTCTGCCACTATCTTACTAATGAAATCACCATACTCACACAGTTATAGTTGTTGTTAGCTTAAGAGAGAATTTCAAGTGACGAACTGAAACAGAAATATGTTGCAGGCGGATTTGGATGTATCTGGAAACTAAGAAGTGAAGTTAGCAAGTACATTAACAATAAAATAGTGGCAATGAAACCTCTGATTGACCAAGAAAACGGTACCAGAGTGTGGGAAGAGATGAAAACATTACGCTAACCACTGCTCGAGAAAAAATAGCATATAAATCTGGACATCGGAAACAGAAATGGATGACTGATGAAATTCTTTCATTGATGGATGAACGGCAAAGGTATAAAGCCCAGTTAGATCACACTACGTACAATAATATCTAGAAACTCATAAGATAAAAGATTAGAGCAGCAAAAAGTGAATGGCTACAATACGAATGTGAAGAAATTGAATGCTTGCAAGCTTCATATGACGATTTTAACTTACATAAAATATTAAAAGAAACTGCTGCGATATATAAAAGAAAAAACATCTCCTTATTATCCAACAAAAATGATAAAATACTTTAGATACCATTGAGAAGAAAGAGATATGGGAAGACTACATTAAGATCCTCTTTTCAGATGATAGACCAAATGTTGAGATTTCTAGGAACAACAATTTAACAGGACCCCCAATCATGAAAGAAGAAATAGAGAAATCCATCAAAAACTCAAAAACTAATAAAGCCACAGGGCCTGATGAAGTTCCAATAGAACTTATTAAACTCTTTGATGAAGAAGGTATCAAAGTCTTACACAAACTGTTTAACAAAATTTATGACACTGGTCATTACCCTGACGAATGGCTATTATCAACTATCATTCCCTTACCAAAGAAGAGGAATCCGAGAAGATGTGAAGATCACAGACTCATTAGTCTTATGAGCCATTCTCTGAAAATATTTCTGCGAGCCATCCCTCTAAGGCTTCATGGAAAATATGAGAAATTCATTAGTGAGACACAGTTTGGAGTTAAGAAAGGGTTAGGTACAAGAGAAGCAGTAGTCGCAATACAAGTTCTAGTAGAAATCTGCTATGAGCAGGGTAAGAATGTAGGCCTCTGTTTTATTGACTACGAAAAACCATTCCATAGAGTACAACAACATAAACTCATGGAAATTCTCAAAGGAATTGATGTAGATGAGAAAGATATCCGTGTGTAGAGAGTTTATATTGGAATCAGACAGACCAGGTTACATTTGATAATTAAGTCACAGATTTGGTCAATATATGTAGGGGAGTCCGACAAGGATGCATACTGTCACTCCTGTTATTTAACTTATGCTCTGAAAGTATTTTTCAGGGGGCACTTGATGATGCAGAAAAAGGCATAAAGGTTAACGGAGTGTATATCAACTACATTCGCTGTGCTGATGACACGGTATTGATAGTTGGTAACTTAGATGACCTTCAACAACTCGTCAACATAGTAGGAGCTCACAGCAGTGCTCTAGGCCTGAATATTAACATCAAAAAGACTGATTTTATGATTGTCACACGAGAGTCCGACTCATTTAAAGATGCAGATCTACGATTTCAAGGGTCTGTAATACAAAGAGTCAACAAGTTTAAAGATACATGGCTTTGTTAAGATTGGTGAACAGACTTGGAAATAAAATGTCAGATAGAGAACGCACGAAATGCCTTCATAAAATTGAATAATATTCTTAACAAGTACAGACCTAAAGTAAACCTTAGAGTCCGATTTGTAAAATGCTACATCTGTTCCGTGCTTCTATATGGCTCTGAAGGATGGACACTAAATATGACAATAACGAAGAAGTTAGAGGCCTTTGATATGTGGCTTTATCGCAGAATGCTTAAAATAACGTGGACTGCAAGAATAGCCAACACTGAAGTACTGGAGCGAATTAGGAAGCAGTGAGAAATGTTGGCAATGCTTAAAGGAATAAAAACTGCATACCTAGGAGATATAGACGGAACACCAAATATATGCTTCTGCAGTTAATAATAAAAGGAAAGATTGAAGGAAAAAGAAGACAAGGGCGAATAAGAACATCCTGGTTTTACAATATAAAGCAGTGGACAGAACTACGAAGTGTAGACCAGGTATTATGTAATGCGGTTCACAGAAGAAAGATGCAGCATGTCGTCGCCAACATCCATTAATGGATAAGCTTAAGAAGAAGAAGAAGAAGAAGAAGAAGAAGAAGAAGAAGAAGGAAACAGAGGCAAGTAGATCATCACAATGCATTTCATAGTGAATAATATTGGGTGTAATAATTTTTGGAAATTAGTTCCTCACTTTCACCTATTTTATTGTTTTATATTTTTCGATAAAATATCAGGATGAAAATTTACAATCGACATATATAGTACATGGCGTAGATGCAGATAAAAATTGACGAAAAATTGTTTCAGAGTGAGTAGCCTAACGAATCACTTTTCTACAGAAACTGCGTTAATTATGTAGCTGGTCGAATCGCATGTTTAGCTGTCTGTAAAATTATTCAGTACTACAACATGAGGTTCCCAGAACTCTTCTGATGACACGGAAACAACAGCATAATTCTCCGTGTTACATCACTCTACAAATTACGTTTTACTTCGTACACATAACTGCCCTGTGCAAGTAGGATAATTTGAACCTGTGTCTCTCGAAAACGGATGAAGATACCAAGAAAATTTTTAAGGTTGCTCGATATCGGGATCCTACGAATGTATCAAACATTTCAGCCATTTATTGTTCATAGCCATCTTTTAATCCGCGGCTCTATAACGGAAAAAGGTTTTTGAAAACGGGAAGATGCCACTTCTAGATAAATGCCTAGAGAATATAGATAAAATTTGGGCGATTTGCTGTAATTAGGTATTTACATACCGCCGCTGACGGCGATAAAAATGGTGAAAAATGGTTTTTTCGAGTTTTTTCGGGAAGTGCCCGTGAACTAAATAGTGCCTCCATAAGCCCCGTAAGGCACACCATACAACACATTTAATGGAGAAGAAACCAACTGAGTCGCTCTATTAGCTTAAGCTGAAGGAATATTCACACTTCTTCCATTTACTGTAGGATAGTTACAGTAGGACGACCCTTCCGTCGAGTACACACACTGTCCCTAGCCCAAAGGTTATTCAAAAATCCTTACTCTACCTTTCAATCAGCAACAGAACCCGAAGAATGAGCCCCGAAAAACAGCATTTTAATGCGTGGCGTTTGGGACATGATGGTAGCGCATGCTATGGCACATGTACTGATGTTGTTCAAATGAGTGAGTCCAATCCCATATGGGACTACTAGCAGGGTTTGATCGTCTACAAAGAAGGGTGCGTTTTGTTTTTATGCACAGGAGAGCGTAAGGGAAATCAGAAAAACCTGTGGTGACACGTGCTTGAAGAGAGGTGAATAACAACTCGTCAAAATCTCTTTAGAAAAGCTTCAAGCAGCAGTACATAGTGATGGATCTAGGAATAAACTACACATCCTGTGTACCGCTCCTGTAGGTACCTGCACTCCATATGCGAATGGAAATGGAACTGGAAGAAACCTTAATACATGGTACATACACTTCACAGTGGTTTGCACAGTGCGGATATAGATGGAAACGGGGAAGTAGATGTATGGTGTGCGAGGGACCGCGTAATCGAAGAAGTGTGCTCTAAACAACTGTACTGTTAGAGAGACCCTGAAGCAACGAACCATGCGAGCAGCATGGTACAAATATAAAGTCATATACACAGTGAAATCTCAGTGTAAATAATTTGAACAACATTTTTATATCATTTTATGATTTAACTGGTCTGCTAAGACTCAGTGGTCTTGTTTCATCATCGTCGGGTCATGTCGCCGAGATGCGAGCAGCGAGGTTGCAGCATAAATACACCTTAGAGTACACTACTTCGAAAGTCGTGCAGATCGCGGCGCGTGGAGGTGGATAGGACAGCGGGTCTTCGTAGCAGGCCTAGCCACTACTTGTTAAAACCATACTAGCCTCTATGAAAACAGTTCAAGTGTGCCACCTACGAAGACATCAACCTTCAACATGTAACGTAGCCCCCTATTTACTCAAATACATGTGTATACATATTCACATTCAGCTGTCTACAACACCACTCACTAATAACCTCAACTGAAATTAATTACGTCCCCAGCCTCACTATGAAAGGGTCACTCCTACAGAATAAATAAATTTTCTAAATCCAAACCCTCAAGCGCATCTCCCTCGAAGACCCAAAATTGTTCATACAATCGGGGAACTCCCTTAATTGTCTCTGGCAAATCCCTTCTCCACACCTTCACTCACCTTGAAACGTAATGTTCAGCTAAGTCTCAGAAATGACCTTATAAAGTGCCTCATGGAAGATAGTTGCAGCAACTGAAAACTTCGTATCCTCCACTCTTCCAACAAGCGTAATTCCGGTCTACCACCTGTAAACTCACTACTGTTCCCTTCAGCACATTACCTTAAACTGCAAAATTTGCTTCCGTCCACTTTCTACCGCTAAAACACCTTCATCTTACAGCTAAAATATGAAAGCAATTGCGCAGTTTCCAAGTGCCTTGTGTGCGCCCGTTAGTTTTGGATTGTACGTTGCTTATTGCTTTATTTTCTTATTTTGAAATATGTGGTTGCTCACTGAATCTAAATACGACTCTCGAAACACCAAAATACACTGGCTATTTCTACTACCACGCAGCAATGGAGAACAATAATCCAAGATCTCATGTAACATTTGTAGGTGACAGAAACCTAAGATACTTCGTTATTTTTGGTCAAGAAAATGTTTATTTTTTGATATATTGTGTACGTTTCATGTTTTTAGATATTAATTCAATGTTTTACAGTCTGACGAACTTCTTCCGTACATATAGTTGAGTTTGTATATCGATATTTAAATACGTCTCCGAGCTATGCTATGAAAATTAGTCTTCTTATAAATGCCATAACAAAATCTAAAATATAACTTAATTTTCAATTTTATTTTATAAAGTCCGTACACTGTCATTTATGAAAAAGTCACTTAATTTTGTGTTAGTTTGCCAACATATATTGTGGCGTCTAGGATTTAACTCAACTTTTCAGAAGTATAAATGTCTATTTTTAATCATACGGACTTCCCGAAGCTTCGAGTACATTATCTGTATGATATTGTAAATTGATGGCAAAGCCACTATCAGTTGCTTACTAGTCTTTCCTCCATGCGCATGTGTTCACACCCAAGACTCTTCGATTTCGGTGTGGTATAATATGCAAAAATTAATGCCCTACACTTCAGTCCCATGGAACAAACAACTGTGCACCATTATAAATTTTCATTAAGGCTATCCTCGAAACAAGAACCTTGGCCACTGAAGGAAGGAGGGACACACAGCAGTCAATCTCAGTCTCATTAGTTTTTATTATTCTTGGAAATGTAGATTTTGGCTACAAATAGCGGTTGTTTACCGCCTCAGTGTCCTCCTCTGCCTGTACTCCTATAACGACATACGGTGACATAGAATGCGACGAGTCTGTTGAATTGTAATGGGAATCCACTGAAGATGACTATTTATGGACGAAATCTAGATTTTTAAGAATAATAAAAAGTAATAGGATTGCCGACTGACTGCTGTGCGCATCTCCTTCCTTATAGTCTACGGTAGCTGTGCACAATAGTTCCTTATTAAATCAAAGTTGGACACTGTATCCAACTCTTCCGGATTAAAGCAAAGTTGAACACTGTATCCAACTCCAGGTTAAGTAAAATATATATTTTCGTTATAAAGTTATTCTCTCAATTGCTTACTACAATTATCGCAGTAGAACTGGTAGGTACTGTTATGCAATAAATTTAGACTAATACACTTCGACAGAGTGTTAAGGGATACTTTATAATTGCGATTCCTACTGCAGAGAGGCTAAACCTGTTGTCCCGGACCGCTCCTGACACCTCGGTCGCTATAATTTCTCGTTTGTTTGCCATCGGGACTGTCACCACAATACAATGCCAGCAACCTTTTCCTACGATCTGTTTTCTCATTCACTCTCTGCGCCAGCAGTCTCTCGCCACGGTCCTTACTCACTGTAGACCCATACCAGACTCTCTCCGGCTGCTGACGCTCCCCATACACACGCACAACCCGATATATTTCGCCTTCTTTCTCTTTTGAATGAAATGACACAAAAAGTCTTAAAGCAACAGCTGCCACTGGTCACTTAGCTCTCTTGTTCTTCTCCAAGGTGTTTTTTCAATACAGCCATAGTCCAAAAATCACGAATATTACTTTACAAAGGAAAGTAGCACTTTCCAGCTGAAAAATCCACGTCCGTCTGGCGTTCACAGCCATAGATTTCCTGCAGCCCCTTATAATTCCATACCTACTCCGTAGGCTTTGTAGCGAACCGTACAATGGACGAGTACTCGTATACTTTACTGTGTCCGGCTGATCCCAGACAGGTGTTATTCTCCCTGCGTTCGCCACCCATGGCTGGCTTCCCCCACGGGTCTTTAACAAAAAATGCAGTATTCACACTGAGGCCTCCTTAACTGAATCAGCACAATCTTGAAAACTCCACAGGTATTCAGCCACGTAGCGTTGGCAAAATGGCGCGACATTTCGGCAAGCCGACTTCTTGCCATCTTCAGGCGTTCTTGTAGTCTGATTTATCTCTAATGGATGCCGACTTTATATAATCTCCTGCCCTCTCCCGCAGACTCCATCTGGGCCGGTGGTGGGGGAAGGGAGGCGCTCTGCCGTCGTGGTGACAATGCATCTTCTTCTTCTTCTTCTTCCTCTTCTTCAGGTGTCCTGACAGGCGCGGATTTCCGTATGAACTGCAGTTTGTCTGCAGGTGGCCGATTGCCAGGCACTGTAGGCTTGAGACTAACTAACTGCATCTACCCACACTCATGAGTCCTGGGAGAGTGTCGAGGCAAGCTGCAAGTGGAGTGCCGGCCGAAGTGGCCGAGCGGTTCTAGGCGCTACAGAGTGGAACCGTGTGACCGCTAAAATCGCAGGTTCGAATCCTGCCTCGGGCATGGATGTGTGTGATGTCCTTAGGATAGTTAGGTTTAAGTAGTTCTAAGTTCCACGGGACTGATGACCTCAGCAGTTGAGTCCCATAGTGCTCAGAGCCATTTGAACCATTTTTGCTAGTGGAGTGAGAAGAGTTCTGTAGACGTCTCGTCGAGCCTGCGTCGAGTGTACCGGATCCTCTCCCTGACCACATCACAAACTCCGTGCATTACGCCCAGCAGCTCCAGAACTTCCGATTGGGCCAAGAAGACTTTATGGTGAGCTTTGACGTGGTATCCCTCTTCACTAGGGTACCTCTAAAAGACTCCCTAAGCCTCATAGGAGAAAAATTGGGACCAACAGTAACGACAGTTTTCGTATTCGTACTTACTTCAGCATACTTTCTGTCCGATGGGAACTACTACGAGCCGGCCGGAGTGGCCGAGCGGTTCCTAGGCGCTAGAGTCTGGAATCGCGCGACCGCTTCGGTCGCAGGTTCGAATCCTGCCTCGGGCATTGATGTGTGTGATGTCCTTAGGTTAGTTAGGTTTAAGTAGTTCTAAGTTCTAGGGGACTGATAACCTCAGAAGTTAAGTCTTATAGTGCTCAGAGCCATTTGAACCATTTTTGAACTACTACGAACAAACAGATGGAGCAGCGATGGGCTGTCCCTTATCACCAATAGTGGCCAATATGTTTATGGAGGCTTTTGAAGAAAGAGCTCTCTAGTCGCAGTCTACAAGCCCTCTTGCTTTTTTCGATATGTAGACGATACATTCGTAATCTGGCCGCACAGACGACATCGCCTCCAAGACTTTCTGAAGCATCTGAACTCGCAGCACCAGAATATCAAGTGGAAGTAGAAGAAAACAACCCGCTTCCATTTCTGTATGTGCTCGTCAATCGAAAGACCAGATGGCACACTAGGACACAGCGTCTACCGTAAGCCGACAGATACAGATTTGTACCTGCATGCCTCCAGCTGTCATGCTCCTTCACAGCGAGAGGGCGTTCTGAGCACACTGGTGCACAGAGCACGCGAAATCTCGAACTGTGACAGCCTAGCAACTGAATTGCAGCAGTTGCAGGCCGTGTTCCGGACGAACGGTTACAACAACCGGCAGATAAAACGCGCCTTAAGACCGAAGAAGCTAACACCGCAGCCTTCCGAGGACGAAGACAAACCGGTTGAAACGGCGATTATACCTCATGTCGGGAACACAAAGTCAAAGATCGGCAGAGTACTCAGAAAATACAATGTCAAGTGCGTGTTTTGCCCTCCATCCGAAACGAAAACATTATTAGGATCAGTCAAGGACGACTTAGGACTCCGCAAACCAGGAGTTAATAGCATCCCTTGCTGGTGCGAGAAAACGTATGTAGGCCAGACCATCCAGAGGTTACAGGAGAGATGTAGTGAACATAAACGCCACACAAACAACGCACAGGTGATCAAGTCTGCCGTGGTGGAGCACCGCATCTCACATGGACATGACATGAACTACGATGGCACAAAGGTGTTACAGCAATCTAACACCTTCTGGGACAGTATCCTCAAAGATACAGTGGAGATCAGGCTGCATGACGAATTAATAAATAAAGACAGGGGTTTCCAGTTAAGCAAGGCCTGGGCTCCAGCTTTGAGTATGATTAAAATACAGCGACAGTCTACACGGAAATCTGCTCCTGCCAGGACACCTGAAGAAGAAGAAGAAGCATTGTCGCCACGACGGCAGAGTTCCGAAAGCGGCCGTGGCCGCGAAAGGACTGTGGCCCATGATGTGTCGCGGGGAGCCGCGCTTCCCCCACCACCTGCCACGGACCGCTCCGAAGCGCCCAGACGGAGGCTGCGAGAGAGGGGTGGAGATTTAAAGTCGGCATCCATCAGAGATCAATCAGAGTCCAAGAATGCCTGAAGACGGCAAGAAGTCGGCTTGCCGAAATATCGCGTCTTTTTGCCGACGCTACCTGGCCGAATGCCGGAGAAATTTTCAAGATTTCTGTACGCCGGGAAAACCTCAAATCACAAATCAGCACAATGACACAGGAATACTTCTGTCACAAGTTCTTACATCTTAAACAGATTTATACTGCGTGATTTACTATGTACGTTAGAGCCGTTTTGTTGTTGTTGTTGTTGTGCTCTTTGCTATTTGGGGAGCAAAATAACTGATGATGGTCGAAGTAGAGAGGATATAAAATGTAGACTGGCAATGGCAAGGAAAGCGTTTATGAAGAAGAGAAATTTGTTAACATCGAGTATAGATTTAAGTGTCAGGAAGTCATTTCTGAAAGTATTTGTATGGAGTGTAGCCATGTATGGTAGTGAAACGTGGACGATAAATAGTTTAGACAAGAAGAGAATAGAAGCTTTCGAAATGTGGTACTACAGAAGAATACTGAAGATTAGATGGGTAGATTACATAACTAATGAGGAGGTATTGAATAGAATTGGGGAGAAGAGGAGTTTGTGGCACAACTTGACTAGAAGAAGGGATCGGTTGGTGGGACACGTTCTGAGGCATCAAGGGATCACCAATTTAGTGTTGGAGGGCAGCGTGGAGGGTAAAAATCGTAGAGAGAGACCAATAGACGAAAACACTAAGCAGATTCAGAAGGATGTAGGCTGCAGTAGGTACTGGGAGATGAAGTAGCTTGCACAGGATAGAGTAGCATGGAGAGCTGCATCAAACCAGTCTCAGGACTGAAGACCACAAAAACAACACCTTTTTATTACAACCAAATTAATCATTTGCTTAGCATTCTAAGAAGCTCAACAACATAGACAACAGTGATGGCCAAATCACCCTACTGAAAACGGCATAATTACTTTTAAAATCACAACTTTCTAACACCTTTTTCGTATTTTTGTCTCTGAAGCAATTGCACGGGCAACACTGCAGCTCATGTCGATGACTACATGATTAGTCACCACCATTCTATCGGAATTTAACACTACATCTGCATGATTACTCTGTAATTCAAAATTAAGTGGCTGGTCGAGGTAACAGTAACATCAAACATCTGACGTATTATCACGTGTAATCGCAGAAGCTCTTACGTTTTCTCAGAAGTAGCGGCGCACATCAACAGACGCTGGTGGTACGAACAGTCCTCTTGCACTTTAGGTGAACTGGTACATCTATGCAGATATGTCCAATGAAATGTCCTAAATACCTTAGATAAGAGTTCTGTTGCACTTCACGTGAACTGGCTCATTTAGGCAGATTTTTTCATGAATTGCTATAAATACGTTAGATGATAGGACATACCTAATGGTTTCATTTTTCCTGATTCTAGTTTTTGATCTCAAGATGGTGTATTCCGACTAACACCTCTGTTATAGTTAAAGATAAACATCATCCAGACTGTTATGAAATCCATACGTATTATAAAAATAGATATATGTACGTATGTATGTACAAGGTGACAATTATTGAACTATATAAAAAAGTAAATCAGTTAAAAAATAAGGTGTAAAAGTCCCTAAAGATATTCGGATTTAGGTCGCTGTCGACGACCTGCTGAATGGCTGTTTTCAGCTGAGCAATGGTTTTGTGGTTATTGCTGTACACCTTCTCTTTAATATGGGCCCACAAAAGGAGTCGCATGTCTTCAGATCCGGAGAACATGCCAGTGGCCTCTGGGTACCCCAGAGTCAGAATGCGGTCTCCATAGTGTTCCTCCAGGACATCAAACACTCCCGTGCTTCAATAGGGTCGAGCTCCGTCTTGCATGAACCACATCTTGTCGAAATCTGGGTCTCTTTGGCTAATGAGGATGAATACTAATTTCCATCATGCCCCGTGCACTTTGAACGACCTAACGTAAACCGTTCAGAAGCTATAACGATTTTCTTTCATATAGTTCAATAACTGTCAACCTATTAGGTGCATTGTGCATGCCACCTACTGTCAGGTACTCCATACAAACGACCTGAGTAGTCATTAGACATCGTGAGAGAGCAGCATGGGGCGGTCCTCGGAACTCACGGACTTTGAACGTGCTCAGGTGATTTGGTGTCACTTGTATCATACGTCTGTACGCGAGATTTCCACACTCCTAAAAATCCCTAGGTCCACTGATTCCGATGTGATAATGAAGTGGAAACGTGAAGGGACTCGTGCCGCACTGAAGCCTACCGGCCGACCTCGTCTGTTTACCGCCGATGGTTGAAGAGAGTCGAATGTATAATAGACAGACATCTATCCAGACCATGACGCAGGAATTGCAAACTACATCAGAATCCACTGAAAGGACTATGAAAGTTAGGCCAGAGGTGAGAAAACGTGGATTTCATGGTCGAGCGGCTGCCCATAAGCCAGTAAATGCCAAACGACGCCTCGCTTGTTGTAAGGAGTGTAACCATTGGACGATTGAACCGTGAAAAACGTGGTGTTGAGTGACGACTCACTGTACATAATGTGGCGATCCGATGTCAGGGTGTGGGTATCGCGAATGCCCGGTGAACGTCATCTGATAGCGTGTGAAGTGCCAACAGTAAAATTCAGAGGCGGTGGTGTTCTGGTGTGGTCGCGTTTTTCATCGAGAGGGCTTGCACCCCTTTTGCGTGGTACTATCACAGCACGCGCCTAGATTGATGTTTCAAGCACCTAGCTTCCCACTGTTGAAGAACAAATAGGGGATCGCAATTTAATCTCTCAACACGACCGAGCACCTGTTCATAATGCACGGTCTGTGGCGGAGTGGTTACACGACAATTACGTCCCTGTAATGGGCTGGCCTCCATAGAGTCCTGGCCTGAATCCTGTACAACACCTTCGGGATATTTTGGAATGCCGACTTTGAGCCAGGCCTCACCAACCGACTCCGTGAAGAATTGGCTCCCATTCCCCAAGTAACCTTCCAGCATCTGATGGAACATATGCCTGGGAGAGTAGAGACTGTCATGAAGGTTAAGGGTGGGCCAACACCATATTGAATTTCAGCATTACCGATGGTGGGCGCCACGAACTTGTAAGTCATTTTCAGCCAGATGTGCGGATACTTTGATCACATAGCGTACGTATGTTCTAAATCCTCACCCCCCTAAACCAATGGACTAGTTTCTGCTAAACTTGGTAAATAAATCTCTTATTGTCTGGAAAGAATCGCTGTGGGGTTAAGAAGAAATTAGCTATCAAAGGAGTGCAGGTGTAACCCACAACGCGCGAATACCCATAAATTAGCGATCCAGGATCAGAGACTGAGAGCTCTTAGTGACTCGCAACAAACTTTACACATAATGTCATATCATTACGCAACTTTTCTCGCTGACTATCCACACCAAATGATGAAGCAAAAGTGTTTATCGCTTACTACATGTTCGCTATTCATGCAGCAAAACTTCCGCTTGAAAAATGACTTTTAATTTAATACTTCTTCACTACTAACTGTACTCGCTACACATTTTGCAGACAGTATTCACATACCCCATTGAATGTACCAGTAATATTATGTCGTACAACGCATCGTTTAGGACAGTGTTTTTCAACCTGTGGGTCGCGATCGTATGGGGTGTCGCAAAGCCTTGCTCAGGTGATCGCAGTCGCAGGCTCAAGCATTTGTAGCATGGCTGGTAACGTATGTTTCATGACGAACATCTGCTACGGTCTAAATGTCACACGGAAGTGACAAGACTTTTCGAAAGCACCTTGCAAATTCGCTCAGGTACAGATCTGGTACTTAGTTATAATAATGAATAAGAATTTAATTTAAGCCTGTTAAAGAGCTCAAATACGCAAAAACTTGCAGCAGTGAGAAGCAACACGATGTCTATCGATCTCTTCCCACTTCTGCGGAATGGAACTAGGGCGGCGAGAGTCACTAAGTCTTGTACGGATACTATTTACCTCTGAGAGGTTTGCCGGGAGTGGTAAAGGACCATATCAACTTCCGGGCTGGAACGGCGGTGCAGTGGCAGCGTCCTGTGTATTACTGACAACTTAGTTGCCAATCATATGCTGTAACAAAAATATCACACAAAACGAGAGCAATTTATGAAAGCACATTTAAAAGATACTCATGTTCAAATGTGATACAACGTGGCTGCAACAACACGCACACACCTCACGTGCAAGATGTGGCACAACGGTTACTAGAATGCATTTACAACAACCTTCGAACCAAACAATAGATCGCTAGGATTGGTAGCAGTGAGATAAGGCACGAAGTACAGCAGTTTCTACCGAGCGGATCTAGGATACCTCAGCCCAACTCAGACTTTAGTTCACACACTGCATGTTGGCGTTGTTTCTATTTTCGTAGTTCTGTGGCTGTATCGTGATTCCCACAAAATCGTCGTTGCTGGTCACCTGATTAATTTCTCATTTCTTTCGGGTAGTTAATTGTGGTGATTGCCGTGAAGTGAATCATTGTTTTTTGATAGTGATTTATAACAGAGTTGCAAAATATCTTACAAAATACTAGTAACAGCAGTTGTAAAAATATATACTACATATTCTCGCAATCAATTAAAATGAAATGTTGCCTTCTTTTGAAACTGAACGCTAGTAAATGAAATAACCATCCTACTGCATGTCTGAAAACTGGGGGTGCTGTAGTACAAAAACCTACGCCTATGGTAGATGGTATTTATTTTTTATTAAATTTACGTAATTCCTTTTTTAGGATTAATTCTGAATTGAGCATCATGTAGATTTTTTATAATAAATACACCGTGTTAACGATAAATTAACGCAAAACTGAAAAACTGTTTTCAGGAACCGATCGATAGCTAAATGATGAAGATTTAGTAAGTATCTGTGACAAATTCGAAAAGAGATCTTCTTGCTTACAAATTGACTACACATTGGGACCTAGTTTGATTAGGATAATTCACTGCTGCATTGCGAAACACTCGTTATGCGAAACATATTTTACTGTTGAAATTCACGTAAAAAAGGATGATACATTCCATTCCGGAAAAATACTAAAACAGTTTATAAAATGTACATCCTTATTTACAAGAAGTCGTCTAATGACATTTGTTTTACCTTATCTTCAAAATGAGACATAATCACGGAAGACGGCCAGCTGAATGAAACATCTGCCTTCGTATCGGTTCATGCGCAGCTTTATGGTATTCGTGTTGGTTAACGATGACATATCTAAAATGGAATTCATATAGAGGTATTTCAATGCCATAAAGTAACATGAGTCTTGCTTGCAAAACCGTCACAAAGAATTTGACAACGCTGTCGAGGAGACCCGAGTGGAGGTATCGGATACAATAATTGCAACGCGAGGAGTGTCGCTAACAGTACAGTTGAATTCCGCATTGTCGGCTGCGTTGTCTGTGTCGGAGCGTCTATCGTACTTTGTCCATCGTAATAATAATAATAATATCACTGATACACAACATTACGCTCTTTTTTCCTCTGCGTTTTCTGTTATTTCATTTTCGTTTCTTTCACGAGAGCATAAGGCGTACTGTCTAGAGTAAAGTCAATAACAACAATGGTACGATCCAGCAATTACACGCAAATGCACAACCCTTTATCGGCAGAGCTGCAGTTTGATGCCTGGTGACTAATGTCTCACATTTGCATCATTAAAAAGCATACTTGATACTTACTAAGATTTTATTGTTTTGAACAGTTTTTATTCATAGGACGACGCCAGTGATACCTGCCACGGCTGCCACTTAGCCAGATGAAAGTGCCTGTTTATTTATCAATAATTTGTCGAATCGTGGTTCTATTTTTGAGACACAAATCACCAAATCATTTTCTAGCTGAAGTCTATTTCATTTCTTAGTTTTTAAGTTCACCATTGATGAGAACGCTAATTCACTAAAGTAAGAAGCGGCGAATGGCACAATTAGTTTCAAAACTTCCGTTGCCAGCAGTGGATACTCTTCTTTTCTGTTCAACCAGAAGACGTCAATCTTCTGCGAATTAAATCCCATTTTAAGCATCCCGTCAGCTGCTAAATCTGTAAGTGTTTCTTTCGTCAGCCAGTTTTACTGACTTATCTAAAAAAAGAATTAGTAACCATCTATGACCGTTGTCAGCGTCAGACTTCAGCTCTGGAAAGTAACTTAACAGTTTCCCTTCCAAATTATGCAAGCTCTGTATCATGCAAGTAATGTGGCAGCTTAGTGTCAGCGACTCATCCATTTCAGTTTTCTTCGATAATCGTCTGAATACAAGGGAAAGACTTAGACATCATCTTTTGTAAAAACTTTGAGCACAAACTAAGTCTTGAGAGGAATCATTTGATTTTATCCTTAGCTGTTATAATGTTTTCTTCTTTCCATTGGAGGCTCTTGATTAATATATTTAGATGGTTAAAAAGATCCGTGAGAAGCGCTAATTTTAATAGCAAACAGAGTCACAAACGTAATTCGCATATCCAGATTCAAAATCTTGTAACAACATTAATAATTCACATTTTAGTTCCAGAACACGTGTCAATACCTTTCCTTTGGGAAGCTACCAGACCTCCGTGTGATAAAGGAGATTTTGATGGAGAGAACCTATGTCTTCACAAATGATCGTAAACAGTCGAGTTTGCAGCGCTTTACCTTCAGTAGAGTTTACAACTTCGATCGCCTCTTTCAGCCCATCATTTAAATCAGTATTTCAAATCGTGGCTGCCAGAGCTTGTCGATGAAGAAAGCAGTGAGTCCATGGAAAATTTGGCATTATTGATTTTAATTTCGCGACGAGCCCATTTTTACTGTCAGTCATAGCTTTAGCATCATCACTACAAATGGCGATACATTTTGCCCAGTCAGTCTCGTACGTCCGAGTGCTCTCTAAAAACATGTCATACAAACACTGGCCAGTCGTGTTCGGAGGGAGTGCTTTGCAAAATAAAATGTCGTCCATGATACTTTCATCCGCTTCAAAGTCCACAAATACTATGAACTGAGCAGATTCAGAAACATCAGTAGATTCATCAAACTGCAAAGCAAAATGTGGGCTCTTCTTTAATTTTTCAGCTAATTGTTCTCGAATGACACAGGCCATAACGTTTATCCTGCGTTCAGTGGTATTATCAAACAGTGATGTGCTTTATGGCTTATTTGCCCCTTGCTTACCTAACATTTCAGCCATATCCAGGGCTGCTGGCAAAATAAGATTCTCTGCATCTGTATGCTGTTTCCTGCTTTAGCGACTCGGAATGCGACTCGTTAGTAACGCTTTCTCGTTGACACTGGATACCTAAAATCAGATGAAAATATTGATAAATGAAAGAAATGAATAAACAGTCAGAAACATTATACTATTTTAAATCAACAAATAAAATTACTATTGTATTGCCAGAATCATAGTAGTTTGCTGCTGGTTAAGTGTTTTCAGTTTCCTTTAAAAGTAATCCAACGCCTTATCAGCTTCCTTGGAATATTTGGTTGAGAGGTGACGCAGAAGCTTTGATGGTTTCATACTCCCACGTGGCAATACTTTACCGCAAATTACAAAAAAGTGGTTCAAATGTCTCTGAACACTATAGGACTTAACATCTGAGGTCACCAGTCCCCTAGAATTTAGAACTACTTAAACCTAACAAACCTAAGGACATCACACACATCCATGCCCGAGGCAGGATTCAAAGCTGCGACCGTAGCGGTCGCGCGGTTCGAAGACTGAAGCTCCTAGAACAGCTCGGCCACGCAAATTACACATTGAGGTTTATTGTTCATGACAGTAAAACCATACTTCAGACGACTGTCGTCATAAAGTCTATTTTTTCTTTTTATTTTGATTCGCTTCCGCCACTACCAGTTGCACCAGATATGGAGGGCTGCACAGATCTTTTAAGGAACTTGTCCACTTTATGCTCGCTCAGAGCGAAGCACGAAGACAATAATCACGTCCGTACTTGCTGGGGTACTCGGACAACGGATTGTAGTGACCGCAAAGGCGCGACCATGACACCTTCTCACCCCCACGCCTCTACAGAGGCAAAGAACATAATTATATCTCTGCCCGCACAGCGCTGCGACCTCTTGTCACATTGCACTTGATTTCTCGATCAGTATCAGTATTGTATAGGATGACCAAATTATTTTCGGTGAAAACCGGGACACATTCACCCGGGTGCCAATGGACACCTCATTCCACCTGTACCCAGGTTTCTTAATTTTAAATTTTAATGTTTTGTTGAGACATTTTGCTAACCCGATTGTTATAACTAATAATAGAATACAAAAGATTGATATAATCTAGATTATCTGTATAATTAATGACATTTAATAAACGTATACAGTAATAAAGAAATGTATTACGATTTTACAAAATTTTACGGCCATTCAACTTTTAATCAATCAATATTAACATGAGCTTTAATATTACTGAGCACTTGTAGATGGAATTGACTGTCCTTGGAGAAAAGGGTGTTTTCACCGCCTCCAGCCTTCTTGATCATGTCTTTGTTCTTTGAGACACAGTAATAAAACTCGGCACAATCCATTTTGTAGTTGTACAGGATCTGCAGGATTGCTTCAAGAGAGTCCACCTCCATTCTGTTTCTTTCATCAGTCCACTGGATATTCATCAACGAAAATATTCTTTCCACATTGGCATTATGGGCTGGGATTGCAAATAAATACCTTGCAATTATTACCAACTCAGAGTAATGCTGAAGACAGTCACAGCTTTTAAAAAAAACTCACCCACTTCTCATGACATTTCAATGGTAGTTTTTTTCATCATTCCACTTGTGAAGACTTTCTTCAACAAAATTTGTCAGTATGCCGAACTGATCAAAGAGAATGGAATCATCGATTTCAATCTCTTTACTCTTCAAATAAGAAACTGTCTCTTCAACGCATTCCCATTTCGGCACTCTCTTCAGTAACATCCAGTCAAACACCGGCGAGTAGGGTAAACATGAGGCGCTCCATTTGCTGAGATATTCTACAGAAGTGTCATAAAACTTGTTAACTTCTTCTCTAAAACTCCTTTCCGCTGCTTCTGATACTTCTGCTCTTTTAAGGACAGATTTAACATTAAAAGAAATGAACTGCTGATCTCTCCTCTTAGTAACAGTTTCCAGAGTATTTTTCAAAACATCATTTTCCTCTATTACACTTTTCGTGCTTTCCTCAATTTCCTCTATCCCATGCTGCAAAGTGCTAAGCTGACTGTGAATGAACCATAAGTAGGCTTCACTTAAAGGGTTACTGAAAAACTGAACCAATATTTTGGGGGCTTCGTCTTCATTTAGGAGGAAATCTTTTAACGGTTCAAACAGGCGGATTACTCGATCAACTGCTGGAAACAGTGATAACCAGCGAGTTTTCGAGTGACACATTACATTCATATATTCAGTTCCCACATAATCACAGAACTCCTTACACCTCTCTGTTCTAACAGTATATATGTAAAAGTGTGAGTATATCTTCATGACGATAGTTTCAACATCACAGCTTAAAGTGTCAGCAGATGTTCAAATGGTTCAAATGGCTCTGAGCACTATGGGACGTAACATCTGAGGTCATCAGTCCCCTAGAACTTAGAACTAGTTAAACCTAACTAACCTAAGGACATCACACACATCCATGCCCGAGGCAGGATTCGAACCTGCGACCGTAGCGGTCGCGCGGCTCCAGACTGAAGCGCCTAGAACCGCTCGGCCACACCGGCCGGCTGTCAGCAGATGTCTGCACGCTATTGTGTGAAACATGTGCAGGGCACCCTATGCCTTCAATGTTTTCATGCAATGTTGCCTTTAATTTGGTAAATACGTTGCATTTGGCTTGTCTTTTTAAACCACCAAAGTTTGTGTTGGTGCTGTCTCCACAAAATGCCATACATTTATTTTTC
The DNA here is from genome assembly GCF_021461395.2 of Schistocerca americana. Lineage (NCBI taxonomy): Eukaryota > Metazoa > Arthropoda > Insecta > Orthoptera > Acrididae > Schistocerca > Schistocerca americana. The sequence goes on along the minus strand of NC_060124.1, from coordinate 274,206,997 downwards.
TCAAGATCAAACATTTCGATAGTATACATACAAAATCTTGAAATTTCGTCAGATGTTTCATTAGGTAGGGAACTCACCTTCAAAAGTTTGGTCTGAATTCCCTGATTAATACCGGAAAACTGAACAACAAACGGAAATATTTTAGTGGCCTTATGATTGCTGGCATCAGTGGATATCCCATAGAAAGAAGACTTTTTGATGTATTCAAGGCTTTCCTTTACACTCTGGGGAGAATAACTCCTTTCACTAAGGCTGACACTTTAGTTCTTGTTGAACTAAACTTTTTTGCAATGGAAGAATCATCAAACATAACGCTGTTAAGCTTATTAGTACAATCACTAGATCTGTAAGTTTGGTTATCTTTTACCGTGTGGTAGGCTAGTGTAAGCTCGGCTGCTCCACCTTCCGTCTCTTCACTTGACTGATGTTTCACAAAATAATTTTCTAGAGTTTTACTGCAGCTCGGTGCACTGTATGTGCACTGTTAATGTGTTTCTTTGACCTGATGTGACCAACTATGCCGGAACGTCCACCATGACTTATACTAGTAAAACAGTTACATACGGAACACTCTACTTCGTAATCAAAACGACCTTTCTTAATAAAATTCCATTCCTTGGAATAACAGTCACTGAACTTGCAGGCACGTTTCGGCATTGCGTTTCACAGTACTGCAGCAATAATACCACTAATATGAGAAAAAACTATTGCAGTTTGTCTGACAAAACATCAACTACTACACTGTTCTGACAATGAGTGTGTGAGTAAGTGGCGCGACAATCGGACGGCTTCATAGCTCTGTTACAATAATACAACGCCAAAGCACCGCTCAAAGTAAATTATTGCCTGAGTGTATCAATACTGATACTGTGATTACTAGTGTGGGACAATGGAGGCTTTAGACAAATAAGCTAAAATATATTGATTTATTGTGTTGCATTTCCTTTAATATAGCGAAATTCCAAAAATTTGAGAAAGTTTCACGAAATGTATTTAAAAACTGAATTCCGGGACTTTTGAGCGTCCCGAAACAAATTTTCGGGACACCGGAACACAGGGATGAAAACCGGGACAATCCCGGTTTTCCGGGACGTTTGGTCACCCTACTATAGTATCAATAGAACGAAAATTAAATACTTTGCCGTTGAAATCGCTGTCATACATTTATTATGGTTCTGGGGGTCGTCAGAATATTTTTACTTGGAAAGAGGTCGCTTATTCAGAAAGTTTGAAAAACGCTGGTTTAGGAGATACGACGTCATAATAACTGCGATGTGTTAGAAACTGCCGAATCATGCAACACACTTAAATTTCTTACCTCGTTGCTAGTAATTCTATTCACAACACAATTCACAGAGAGTAGCCGCATATACAACCGGATGTACCTGAAAAATTATCGCTCTACAACACGTAGCTCAGAAAATACGACGTCATAAGCTTTCACCTGCATAAAAATGAAAGTGGAAGACGAAGTTCGCAGAAGGTGCAGATGAAATATGTGTACAAATACGTGTAAAATATTTTAAGTATGTATAAAATATGCGAACTCGAGCAAAGCCACGGGTAAGAGCTCATTTTAAATCCCTGGAACAATTTCTACCAAATTTGGTAGACATATTAGTTACTATTGGTAAATAATTACTGTCGTGGTAAGGACCACCTGCCTCCTATTGGTGTGAGCATGGAAACGTGGAGAGAGAAAGGGGGGGGGGGGGCGAGGAGATAGGCTGACAGCAAGGGAGAAGTAGGGCATGGATACAGATAGGGGCAATGAGAGTATGGATAGAGTGAGAGAAGAGGATGAGATTGACAGAGAGAGTGGAGATGAGGACACAGACAAAGAAAAGAGAGAGTAGAGGAAACGAATTGGGAGAGGGGGAAGAAATGATGGACAGAGAGAGACGGAAGCAGAAGGTGGAAAGGAAGGGGGAGGCATAAGGGGATAGAGAAAGGGAAGAGGAAGAGAGAGAGGAATGGAGGTATGTACGAAGAGAGGGGGGGGGGAGATGGAATTAGAAGGAAGAAATGGAAAGATGGAGGAGGAGCAGATAGAGAGAAACAGGTGGAAGGAGTAGATGGACAGAGAGAGGGGGAAGCAGGAGGTCGGAATAAGTGCATACCCGGGCAATGCCACAGTGCTCAGCTGGTATAAGATTGTAAAACAGTATCACTGCCTTTTCCAGCGACATTTACCACTTTTCTGTAACAAAAATTAGCTCCTGAGGAATGTAATAGATACATCAACAACTAAACAAACTTATCAGCATCTCAGGTTATCTAAAACACCAGTACATAAATGGCGCTCATCTAAATTGTTATGTATCACAGTACTATTTATTTGATGTTATGCCTTTAACAGAGTATAGGTAGGACAGTATCACAGGCTGTTATTTGGTTAAATGCATGTACTTTCATTCTTCAAACAATGTTTATTTCATTTATGCCGCAAGTACATCTCCATTACTTTCACTCAAGCGTCTAATGCACTTGCTGGAACCTGCTGATAAACACTTGAACAAATACAACAATGACTCCACACCAATGACTTTCTGCCACTTCAGAAGGGGCTACCATTACACAGAAGTTCACAGCTAGTACATATGCGAAATTATAGAACCACTACAGTGTTGTGAATAAGAACACATTTTCACCACATAGATAATTTGTAGTAATAGAGAGCTCAAGAATGAGACACTGTCTTCATAATTTTGCGTAAATGTATAAGTAGCACTCCTAAAGCGCTACTATCTCTTTTTTGGGTGAATGTAAGCCACCGGTCTGCTCTTACTCCAGTGCCCACCTGTGTGTAGCTAGGTGTTCACAGCACAGTTGGGCAAGGGTGTGCAAACAGCTGGCATGTGGGCATGCAGCTGGGGTGCAGCCTGTGTGGCTCTGCTGCAAAGTGTGCAAAAGCTGAGCACTTGGGGGGAGCAGGGTGGGAGCGGTGGAGGGGGGTGGGGCAAGAATAGCCAAATGACCCTCCCATGCACCGAATGGTGTCTAACAAGCCATCCTTGTAGGTAGCCTATACCAGGTGTGCCTGCCCAATGGCGAGCTGAGTACAAGGCGGCTATCGGTATTTGTTATTTAAGTATTCTGAGGTCTTAAAATTGTGGCTATGAATGCATCAGACTACCCAACGCGTGTTACAGTACACATTGTTATATAATACACATTTCACAGTTACATGTGCATACTGATGATTTGAAATAAGACTGAAGTAAAACATTTATGACAATTGGAAGGTTGGCGTAGGTTTTTTAATGGTGTGATATACTACTTCACTGCATCACATGACTTAATACCATAATAAATATAGTAAACATGAACACAACCATACATGCAAACAATGCTGTTAGTCATGGGCTAACGAACGCATATATTTATGTAGATGATGCTGTGCAGATAGTAAATCTATTAATTTACTGCATAGACAGAAGTTTACAGTCATAAAGGAGCTTCATACTTTAGTATCCAAAATTCTGTTAACCATCAAAATATTTTGCAACGTAAAAAAGTCAATAAAATATCCAAACAGTCTACACCGCATCTAATTCTTGAATTGCAGAATGTGAACGAATATAGTTACTGAGCTTTTGTCAACAAGAAAGACTTAGGTCCGCCACACACGTTCCGGTATACTTGTCAGGTAAACCTGCACAGGTATACCGGAAAGGTATACGTGTGAAGGCTGGAAGTACACACCCGCTACTGTAAACTGGAAGATTTTAACTCAGTCAGTCGAGAAACGGCAAGCAAACAAGAAGACGACGAAACAGCTTTAGTCTCTTCGTCAATGGCCGTTAAGTGTAAAAGGAAGCAAAAAACGAAAAACGTGGTGTGAAGAGTGGCTTACAGAGAGAAATGAATACACTGATACGAGATTAGTAAGAGTTATGTTCAGATCTTTCAGATTACGGTAATTTTTTGCAGATGAATGAAGACGTCTACCAAAAACTACTGTCACTTGTGACTCCTTTAATACGAGTGCAAAGGAAAAATGGAGTTATGAGAACTACTATTTCTCCCCATGAAAGACTGACAGCTACTCTGAGGTTTCTTGGAACTGGTCGATTGTACGAATCTCTCAAATATTCTACTATAATATCACTCCAAGCTCTTGGCCAAATAATTCCAGAGACGTGTGGTGGCACCTACAATGTGCTGAAAGGAGTATATCTTCAGATATGTACAATAAATAAACACATTTTTGTAAATTCTTTTATTCTCAGCACCTCTTTTTACAATTCAAAGACAAAATTTTAACTGAGGCGTAATAATGAGTAATAGATGAAATTAGAGAAATAATTGAAAATTTGTTAGTATTCGTCAACTAAGACCATAGAAAAATTAAAAATGTCTGAAAATCAAATATTGTTAAAGGCAGCTAAGTAAGAAGCTGCTGGGAGTGGAAGCGGAAGCTTTACTGTAGTATTTTAAATTTCTATTTCTTATTTTCTTTATAACCCAACTTTTTAAACAAGCATTGGTTTTTTGTTATCTTAAATGTTAGTTTTATTTTGATTGTAAAAGTAAATTTATAAAGCCTGTCGCAATCATCACCGCTATACACCCACAGTGTGAAAAAATATTATTAATCTGCTATCGTTTCAGTTTCCTGACTCCACTGCGAAATGGAATATTATTGTTGAAACATTTGAAGACAGATGGAATTTCCCAGATTGTCTTGGTGCCATGGATGGTAAACATACAGACATAGTTCTCCCACCGAATTCCAAATCTTCTTACTTCAGCTGCAAAGGCCGACACAGTATGGTACTTCTTGCAATAGTGGATGCGAACTATCGGTTCCTTTTACTGTATTCTGGAACTAATGGACGTGGTGTTTCTGATGGAGGCGTTCTTCAGGATCGTAAATTTTATGAAAAGCTAGAGAGTAATGAGCTCAAATTTTCAAAGCCATACAATGCTACAGAAAATTTGGAAAACGTCCCTTACGTCTTTTGGCTGTTGACGCCATTCTTCTTACACTTAATATTATGAAGCCTTTTCGACTAGCACAACTAGATTCAGCTAGTAAAAAATTTGCAACTACCGCGTTTCAAGAGCAAGACACGCTCTCGAAAACTGATGTGGAATACTTGCATCCAGATTTCGTATATTCCACACTCCAATCTATTTGGAACCAGAAGACACAATGAAAGTGGTGATGGCAACATGTGCATTGCATAGTTTTTTGATGGAACACCATCCAAGCTTTTACGCTCCTCCAAACATTACCTACCAGGAAACGTACGAAGGAACTGCTAGATTATAGGTTTGGATACCTCGGAATCGAATATGGCGGCCATGAAGCGTCTGAACCACGGGAACATAACGTCTGCTGCTAAACAGCTTAGAAATGGTTTCAATTCATACTTCCTGAATGAAGGCAAAGTTCTATGGAAAGGCAACAAGGTTCTTAGAAACAAAAAATGGACTAAAAGAAGTAGTCTGGCCTTAAGAAGTTAATAATTCATACAGTTCAATACGTTTTGAATTAATAAATAAAAAATGTGGACTTTAAATATAAACTTTCCATTTGTGAACACAAAATGTAGTTTAATTAAATTAAATTATATGAGTGTTATAAATAATCTGATTACTTACTTCATCGATCTTACATCCATCCTCGTCATCGAAGTTTGACACAGACGCACCAGGAGTATCTTGATCGCCAAGAAAATCGAAGAAAATCTAAGTACCACAATTTTGATGTGTGAACGTTGTCTGTTGAAGCTCCGGATTTCATTGCATATCATGTTTCTTCTTCGCTTTACGTACATTACTTCTTAAATGTTTTTACTTTTTAATTACATATTGTTTTATAGCATCGGGATCTGATTCCTTTAATTTAATAACAAGTCTTTCATAGGCCGCATCTTCCTTTGGAAGGTCATGGTACTCTTTACGTTTTACCTGCCACAGACAAGGTTCTAACCTATAAATTTCGATAAACTCTTCTATGACTTGGTTCCGTTTTCGATTTGACATGTTGATCAGAAGAGTTCAGCACTACCGTGCGTGTAGTCACTACTTAACACTGTTGTACACGTAAATACAAAGACAACCTACGCTCTCTACTCAAAAATCTAGCCCCAGATAACCAGAAACTAGTACAGGGGTGCCGGAGTGACTCACACACATTCTCAGTTCTACACGCTTGCAAAGAGAGAAAGAACTGAATTTTGATTCTTCTCTGGTCACCTGTGCAGGTCGTTACGGCTGTACGGTTTGGCCTGCAGCGGCTGGCACACACGCTCGGCTTTACCTGTACAGGTGACCTGTGCAGGTTTATCTGACAGGTGTACCGAAACATGTGTGGCGGGCCTTATCTGGACTGATGTTGTATATGTCATGGTCCAGTGTAAGATAAACAATTTTCATATTCTCCCTCATTCCTTCTGTTGCACTCTCATGCTGATTATTTATTCTACTTCTGGCATTACATACATAACCACATTACAGGCATTTCTCCATATACTTTTCCTCTATCATCAGAAACGCGCACAGTTCTACTTGAAGCACACACCACAATAATGGTTCAAATGGCTCTGAGCACTATGGGACTTAACATCTGAGGTCATCAGTTCCGTAGAACTTAAAACCACTTAAACCTAACTAACCTAAGGACATCACACACATCCGTGCCGAGGTAGGATTCGAACTTGCGACTGTTGCGGTCGAGCGGTTCCAGACTGAAGCGTCTAGAACCGCTCGGCCACAGCGGCCGGCACCACAACAATGACATACCGCCATGGATTCTATTGCTCAATGTTCTTAGAATAAAATAAAGTCTCTGCCTAACGAGTGCAGTTCTCTTTCAGGTCTGACAAAATGGTTCGACCAAGTATGTACTTATTCCAATCATCTATCATACCAGTTCCTCCTTCCCCTCCACCCTGCCCATCGCCTGCCCCTCCACGCTATCTCTCTAAGCCCCATCCACCTCATCTCTCTGCCCGTCTCCTCATACCCCCCCCCCCCCTCCCGCTCTATCCATCTCGTCCTCCACCCTCTCCCTGTACACCTCTTACTCTTGCTTTTCTCTGTCAGCTTCCTTCTCACCCTCTCTCTGTCAACCTTCTCCTCCCATTTCTCTCTGTCCATCTCCTTCTCTCTCCTTCCACTATCTATTTCGCCCTCTCCCTCTGTCCATGTTCTCCAGCCCACTACCTGTATCCATCTCCTCCTTCCCCTTGCTGCTTGTCGCAACTCCTCCTCTTGCTTTGTCTCTTCAAGTTATCATGCTCACCCACAGTATTTGTTTCCAGATCGTAAATAATATCAGTACCAAATCTGGTAGAAATCGTTCCAAGCGTTTAGTTTGAACTTCGTCACTTCTGTCTTTCCCCACACATGCACATTTGAAATGTGCGTCACATATAATAAACATATTTTATACTGATTCATACACATATTTCACCTGCATCTCTAACTCTATGTTTATGACGTCATATTTCCCGAACTAATTGCTCTACAGTGATATTTCACATATTTTATGCGTATTTCTACATATATTTCACCTGTATGACAAGCGAATTTCGTCTGGAAAAATCATTTTCACACAGCTCAATGTTTATGACGTCGTATTTTATGAACTATGTGCTGTACAGTGATATAATTTTGCATCTACAAACAGTGGTATATGTGGCTACTTTCTGTGAAATGGCTTGTGAATAGAAATTGTAGCAACAAAGTAATAAATTTATGCGTCTTGCATGAGGTATCAGTTTTTAATGAATCTCATTGTTTATGAAGTCATATCTCCTAAACTATGTATTATACAGTAATACACTTTTTAAAGTGGATACAGCCTGCGATTTGTATACAAATAGAGTCAATAGTAAAGAGCTAATAAATTTTGATGTTATATGTCCTAAACTATGTGTCGTATTATAACATGTTTTTCTAGGTATATTCAGCGGAACATGTGATTACTATCTCCAGAATGTGTTGCGAGTAGAGTTAGTGGCACCGAAGTAATAAATTCAAACATCTTACATGATGCGGCAGTTTTTCACCCATCTCATTGTTTATCTCCTGAAATATATTTTGCACAGTGATTTAATTTTGCAGTTGTACCCAGAGGTAAATGTGAAGACTGTCTGCAACTGTGTACGAATACGGTTACTGCTAAAGAATTAATAAGTTAAAAACGTTACTCTCCATGCAGCAGTTTTAATGCATGAATAGCTAAAGTGTAGTAAGCGATAAACTTTTTTTCTTTTCATTATTTTGTGTGGGTTGGCGGCGAGGAAAAGTTTCGTTAAGGTTAGAAATTGTGTAAGTTTTGCTGCAAGTCACTAAGTGCTCTGATTCTCCAATACTGGATGACTAAAGCATGCGTGTTTGTGTCTTGTTGGCTACACTTGCTTTTTCGCCCTCACGCTCTCACCTTTTACATGTAAGTATTTTTTACCTTCACAGAGATTCATTCCAGACAATAGGTGATATGTGTACCTAGTCTGGTTGAAATCAGTCCTGTGGTTTAGGAGGAGATGTGGAAAATACATTCATCCGTATATATATATATATATATATATATATATATATATATATATATATATATGGACATATTTTCATAATGTGACATATGGATCATACTGTTTCTGTGTTGCATGTGTTTCAGAAAATGGATCCCAGAAGTAGTACCATTTACATTTATTGGCATACCCTAGCAGAAAAATGACAATATTTACGGAAATAATTCCTTAATGTACTAGTACATTGCGTCAGTTGTTACAGTTAGATAACATTGCCACACACTTCAAAATGCCTGAAACTGAATTATCAATCATTAAGCTGTGGCTTTATGTCCCGAAAGTGAATCTCATGATTTAACTGTGTTATTACTTGGGCAAGAACGTGCAAACAGCTGGCGGATAGGTATGCTGGCAGCTGGTCTGTAGCTTACACGATCCTCCTGAGCGCATGCAGGAGCAATGGTGGTGAAATAACACTCGTCTGAACAGAATGTGTTTAATACGGCAGGCTGATGGGTGAAGCTTGAGACAGAAGAGGGGGGGAGAACATGGAGGGGGGAGGGGCCTGCACCCAATGGTCAGCCTGCCAGAAAACATATCCTTGGGGAAAACATAGACATAGCCTTGGAGAGTCAGAACTACTAAGATGTCAGCATGAGTGTCTGTAGTCCAACCGCTGGTAGCACTTCTAGCAGCTATGAAAACCTGTGACCATATCTCACTGTACAGTCAGCCCTGAGCTACACAGGAGAAACTTTCTGACCAGCTGGGGTTAGGACAGAGACCAATGTTTCCTTGAATGGGCCTTGCATTAACAGTACCTAGAATATCATGGACTGTGACTTTAGCTGTTGATTTGCACTTCATTGGGTGTTATGATTTGGACCGTGTTATAATCAGTGTACTATAGCGACTTAGTAAATTTTTTTATAAACTGGTTATTTTGCTTCGGTTTGTTCTGCTAGTAAAAGTTCCTTTATCGTAACTCACAGTTGTGTATTCCAAAAAGAAGCAGTTGATAACACTATCCTACAACTATAAAATGAAGTGAAATAAATTGTAAGTTATAATTTTTCACACAATTTCTGTTAGAAAATTTTGCGAGATATTGTAAGTATATGAATCACATATCAGAAGGTACTGATTAACTTGACAGCTAATTAGAGGTAATACTAATAATTAAATTAATAACGCAGTACTTTTCCTGAGATTAATTGAAATGAAAAATATGAATGTTTTTTCAGGATATTTTCAGTAAATGTTGAATACAGAAAACCACAAAACAGTTAACATGTGTTATTGATTGGCGACTCCATGGAGTGTCCTGAGCTCAGTTTGTGATCGCTCTAAGCTTGTTGGCACCAGTGCCTACCAATTTAAATTGTATATTACAGCACTGAGGATGGTCACTAAGTGACCGAAAATCGATTTTGCGGTTAATAAAACAAAAAAATACGACCAATGCTGTCTCTCCTTCCAAGTTAACATGTGAGTCCAGGAGTCGAGGGCGTCTTTTTAAATGTACTTTTGGGCTTTCATATTTGGTCAGTAGCAATGACAGAAAAGCAGTGTTGTAAAAAATAGAATATTTCAAATTTTCTAAATTCACCAACAACGTCATAAGTGTAATGCTACAGCTGATAACGATATTGACAACTGATTCATGTAGGTGATTCGGCAGAATCAAAATGAAATCGTTGACTGATATTAGAGGATGCCTCGGGGCTAGATCACTCACTTGAGCGACACAACTAAATGAGATGCAAGTAAAAAGAAGAAATTTTCACAGCATCCCGTTATCGTTACCATGAGGGAATCATTCATACCTTACTTTGAAGGGGATGTGGGACTAACAGTGATTTAAGTCCTGACCTAGACACATGACTGCCACAGGAAACCCAATGGCGTGGAATTAAAGATCAAGACTAACACAGTGCTGACACTGTATCTATGCCACATCAGGCACCATATTTATGCAGGCACAATATTGCCACTGAAAGTAAAATATAGTTTTAGTAAGAAAAACAAATGTGTAATAAAATATAACAAAACGAAACTGAATTTCTTTTGTTTTTCAGTAATAAACAAATGCGGAGAGACTGTCAGCCTCTCACTTTCCCTTTGAGAAAATACGTGCTACTAAATTGTGAAATTACGAACAGTCTGCTTATGTTCCTCTATTATGGGATGGGCTGCTGTAGAATACTTCTGCCTCCTGGCTACAAAACTTCATGAGACTCATTACATCCCTAAATTTGGAACCTGAAATGATGTTGAACTTTTCATTAAAAAGCTTGCTGTGAGTACAGAAGAACCTAGTTCATTGAGTAACATTCCTTATACAGTCTAAACATTTTTATAACATTTAAATATTGCTATAAATACACTTAATGTGTCTTTGAGGCTGTAATGGATTTGGTGACCTTCACAGCTATTAACGTAGCTGCAGCTTCAGTACAGTGTTCTGGTACTTCTGATGAAAAATAGTCCTATAGTTAGAGTTTCTCTCATAAAGATAGGACATCTACTTGAAATGAGAAAACCCTGGGTGTAAATAACAAAATTGGGAGATTGTTGACGTAACGTCGTCTTATTCGGCAAGAGACAGGACATAATTTAATGAAGAATTAATTGGAAACAGAAACCGAAGATTTTTGTTGTCGCACTTGGAAGCGGTTGAAGAAGCTACATTCGTAGTCAGAGTGTAGTGCATAATACTGAAAGCATTGAGATCAGAGGTTGCGGCACTGCTAAACGCACGTTGACAGATATAAAGCACATAATACGACTGCTAGTCACAAGAAGTCCTTCTAAAGTGAAGTTCCCGATAGCTACAATCTTCGATTTTCAGAGATTGCATTTTTTGATGGCACATTATTAAAATGTCATGCGAGTGCATACTGTCATGCTATCAACTTCTCAGGAATCATATAAACTTACCAAAATGTCCTCTGTGTGGAGATAACAAACGGTGAACTCGTTAGCGGCTGATATTCAAATCATAAGTAACAAACTGAATCCCAGTGTTGTGCTTTCGGACACTGAATTTTTGTTTTCGGTTACAGATTTTACAATCTGGGAGCGGTGAGCTTGTTGTTCGACGCTTATATAAGTTAGTGCTAAGTTCTCGTTCATCCCATTTACAATTATGGTATTACATTTGTTAAAACTATGCTGAATGACGAGAAAGTGCTGGACGCATGAACACACGTACAAGACTCTTCTCGCTTTTCTTAGGGTATTACCCGAACAGGAGCGATATTTCCGTCTTAATCGCCTAAATGACTGATAAGATCTACCCTCTATTTTTCTCGTGTGGCGATATTGAAAGTATTAGGTTGTATCAGTTTTCTGTATAAATACTCAAGGCCGTATGTTACACACGTTGTCCAACGCTAAGACCATTGCGCAATAAGAGTGGCACATTGTAAGAGGAATGTACGTGTTCTAGCTTTCCTACAGAGGTAGTTTTGCTGCGGTACTGATAACAGGTGCCTCGCAGTGTGCAGATAAAACGGTGCGACAACTGTTAACATACTCCAACGTTGAACTGGGCGGCACGGTACGATTGTTGCGGGCAATACGTCTATATTGCAAGCAGATTCACCGTGGAAATTCTAGCGATATATGCATCAAATGCAGTGTCACTTCCAGCGGTAGTGAAACGTTGCCAAATATTTGCCCAAGGCCACACAGATGTGGGTAATAATGATCGAGAACTACGGTCATCGATATCGACCTCTGAGGACAACATCCAAGCTACCAACAATGGTTCTCGAATGGTACCGGCAACAAAGAGTGTGGATATCTGTGATCGAGTGTTTGCATAGACTTGGTGACAATGATGAGCAATGGATTAGTGTATCGGTGTTACTTTGAAGTGTAGTGCAGCATTTAATACGATATATAAGGCGCGCCATAATAATACGTAACTTGCTTTTTGAAGTTCCCGAGTATAACCTTTTCCAAACAGAAATAAACTGACGAAAAAAAATCGCAACACCAAAAAAGGACGCAGAGTAATGAAAGTTTTGAAATAAATTTGTGTGGGTGACATATTTAAGTGATTAATATTGAATGATCACAGGCTAATGTGTTTGCAAGATAAGCTATTCCAAATGTGAAACGCTGGAACGTTAATAACCAGTATAATCGACAGAATGTTGAATTCGAGTATGTAAACGTGCATGCATTGTGTTGTACAAGTGCCGGATGTCAGGTTGTGGAATGGATGGCACAAATGGCTCTAAGCGCCATGGGACTTAACATATGAGGTCATCAGTCCCCTAGAATTATAACTACAAATACTGGATATTAAAATTGCTACTCCACGAAGGTGACGTGCTACAGACGCGAAATTTAACCGACAGGAAGAAGATGCTGTGATATGCAAATAATTAGCTTTTCAGAGCATTCCCACAAAGTTGGCGCCGGTGGTGACACCTACAACGTGCTGACATGAGGAAAGTTTCCAACCGATTTCTCATACACAAACAGCAGTTGACCGGCGTTGCCTGGTCAAACGTTGTTGTGATGACTCGTGTAAGGGGAGAAATGCTACCATCACGTTTCCGACTTTTATAAAGGTCGGATTGTAGCCTGTCGCGATTACGGTTTATCGTATCGCGACATTGCTGCTCGCATTAGTCGAGATCCAATGAGTGTTAGCAGAATATGAAATCGGTGGGTTCAGGATCACTAGGATTCGAGATGACAGGCATCTTATCCGCATGGCTGTAACGGATCGTGCAGCCACGTCTCGATCCCTAAGTCAACAGATGGGGACGTTTGCAAGGCAACAACCATCTGCACGAACAGTTCGACGACGTTTGCAGCAGCATGGACTATCGGCTCGGAGACCATGGCTGCAGTTATCCTTGACGCTGCATCACAGACAGGAGTGCCTGCGATGGAGTACTCAACGACGAACCTGGGTGCACGAATGGCAAAACGTCATTTTTTCGGATGAATCCAGGTTCTGTTTACAACATCATGATGGTCGCATCTGTGTTTGGCGACATCGCGGTGAACGCACATTGGAAGCGTGTATTCGTCATCACCATACTGGCGTATCACCCAGCGTGATGGTATGGGGTGCCATTGGTTACACGTCTCGGTCACCTCTTGTTCGTACTGACGGCACTCTGAACAGTGGACGTTTCAGATGTGTTACGACCCGTGGCTCTACCCTTCATTCGATCCCTGCGAAACCCTACATTTCAGCAGGATAATGCACGACCGCATGTTGCAGGTCCTGTATGGGCCTTTCTGGATACAGAAAATGTTCGACTGCTGCCCTGGCCAGAACATTCTCGAGATCTCTCACCAAATGAAAACGTCTGGACAATTGTGGCCGAACAACTGCCTCGTCACAATACGCCAGTCACTACTCTTGATGAACTGTGGTATCGTGTTGAAGTTTCATGGGCAGCTGTACCTGTACACGCCATCCAAGCTCCGTTTGACTCAATGCCCAGGCGTATCAAGGCCATTATTACGGCCAGAGGTGGTTGTTCTGGTTACTGATTCCTCATGATCTATGCACACAAATTCCGTGAAAATGTAATCACATGTCAGTTCTGGTATAATTCATTTGTCCAATGAATACCTGTTATCATCTTCATTTCTTCTTGGTGTAGCAATTTTAATGGCCAGTAGCGTACTTAAATCCAACTAAATCCAATGCATTCGAAACTGCGACCTTAGCAGCACCGCGTTTCCGGTATGAAGCGCCTAGAACCTCTCGGCCACAGCGGCCGGCTGTGGATTGGAGTTCCCTGTCTGTCGCACTTGGTCGGTCAGTACAGACACGGTTAGTAATCTTAATGGATGACGGTGGAATTGTTGTCTGATGATGGCCCTTATGTGCTCTATAGGAGACGTATCTGGTGATCAAGCGGGCCAAGGCAACATGTCGACACATTGTACCGCATGTTAGGTTACAACAGCGGTGTGTGGGCGAACGTTAACGTGTTGGCCGACACCCCCTGGAGTGCTGTTAATGAATGGCAGCACAACACGTCGAATCACCTAACTGACCGACAAATATGCAGTCATGGTGGTTGTGATAACCACGAGAGTGCTCCCACTGTCATACGAAATCGCACCTCAGACCATAACGTCAGGTGTACGTCCAGTGTGTCTAGCACGCAGACAGGTCGGTTGCTGGCCCTCATCTGGACTTCTTCTAACCAGCACACGGCCATCACTGGTGCCGAGGCAAATTCATCAGAAAACACAACAGACCTCCACCCTGCCCTTCAACGAACTGTCACTTGACACCACTGAAGTCGCACATGGAGGCGGCTTGGAGCCAGTGGAATGCACCCTACAGGGTGCCTGGCTCGGAGCCACCCTTGAAGTAACTGATTTGTAACACTTCGTTGCAACGCTGTGGTACCAACTACAGCTCAAACTTCTGCTGAAGATGCAGTACGACGCGCCAGAGTTATACAACGAACATGGTGGTATACCATCTCGACAGTGTCACGTGGCCGTCCTTAGCACGGTCATCTTGCGAGCGTACATTGTCGTGCCCACCGTGGCAGCGATCACGTGGCATTGGCTACGTTCCTGCCAAGTCTTTCTGTAATATCGCAGAAGGAACATCCAGCTTGTCGTAGCTCTATTCCACTACCTCGTTCGAACTCTGCGAAGTGGTGACAACTGCGTCTTTTTCGCCGTAAGCGGGGTAGGACGTCAAACGGGCCGACTTGGAGCAGGAGAGGCATCATAGAACATTTTAATTTCCACTGTCTATACTTTTACAAATAAATTCATAAAACTTTGTCAGCATCACCAGGAAGGATTCAGGATTCACACTCATTGCAGTGGAAGATCGAAAACATAACAAAATAAATTTTTTTTACGTGTGAAATTTCATCATTATTTCACTTACTAATGGCTGCATTTGTTACTATAGGTACACTTTTCTTCATAAGTTAGAGTGATTCTTCGATGAATTTTGTACAGCATACAAACCATACTTACAGGTGTATGAAACTCTAGAATTTATATATTGATGAAAAAACGAATGAGCTGTTATATTTTAAACTTCATGTTTAGAAAAAACACAAATTTTTTAGTTAATTACCTCAGTTTTTACCACAGTTTTTAATAGATTTGTAAAATTCTAGAGTTTCATACACCTTTGAGTATGGTTTGTATGCTGTGCAAAATTCGTCGAAGAATCTCTCTTACTTATGAAGAAAAGAGTACCTATAGCAACAAATGCTGCCATTAGCAAGTGAAAAAAATGATGAAATTTCACATGTAAACAAAATCATTTCGTTATGTTTTCGAACTTCCACTGCTATGAGTGTGAATTCTAAATCCTTCCTGGTCATGCTGACGAAGTTTTATGAATTTGACTGGCTCTGAGCACTATGCGACTTAGCTGCTGAGGTCATCAGTCGCCTAGAACTTAGAACTAATTAAACCTAACTAACCTAAGGACATCACACACGTCCATGCCCGAGGCAGGATTCGAACCTGCGACCGTAGCGGTCACGCGGCTCCAAATTGAAGCGCCTAGAACCGCACGGCCACACCGGCCGGCTTTTATGAATTTATTTGTAAAACTATAGACAGTAGAAATTAAAATGTTCTGTGATGCCTCTCCTGCTCCAAGTCGGCCCGTTTGACGTCCTACCCTTCCTGACTAACATCAACTCAACACTTCCTGTCCCAACACTAACTAACGCCCGCGAACGTTACAGCATGTATTTAAACCAAACCTGATTTGCATCCTTATATTGGCGTTACTAGTGCCACTCTTATACGACTGGCGCTAAACTGGAGTAGACATCATTTTTCAGATTTAGAAACAGTCCTATCAAATTTCGTTTATGTCGCACAACTCCTTACTGGCGCTGCAATTTTTTCCCGTCAGTTTAACTTAGTAACTACACAGCTAACTGCTAAGAACTGGAGTGGCTATTAGGACAAGTGGTGGCTGCACTTAAATCACTTTGCTATTCATAGAGCTGCTATCGTGTAGCAGAGACTTGTCACAGATTGTTTTTATACTCCATTCGAGACATTCCTGTTTCTTCATGAAATATATACAGAACTTCTAATTCCATTAGTTGCCCTCCTGAAATGATGAAAGTTCATCACAACCACGAGTAATGAAAATCAAAGTATTTCCATTGCATGACAGTTTCTGATGCTGTTACCAAATCATAACTGTCGCCGCCGGGAACCAGTTGTTAGGAACATGATAGATGCAGTGGCTGTTCCTGACTTCTTAGCGTTTAACGCGGGAAAGAACTTCTATAGCTAAAGACGTGTTAGTAACTGTCACAAAAAGACTGCAAATTCGTGCGATATAGACGCTGTGTTGCCTCTTTTGTTATGATCAGTTGGCGTGAATAATCGTCAGTCTTGATTACACTATGGCTAAAGGCAAACATCTGATAATGAAAATCTTTTACTGGAAAAAAAAAATTTCAGCATTGACACAAAGAGGGGGAAGGCAGCATAATAAATTGCTGGAGGTATAGTACCATTATAGAAAAATAAATTCTTGATGTCTTCAAACAGCCTGGCTCCCATAACGTAGACTGGGATTATGTGTGTCAAAGCAGTAGGCACCCAGCAGTCCCGCGACACAACTCCCTGGCCAACAATTCAATTCTGTTTTTAGTTCTTGGCGTTTTTCCTGAGGCACGTCCGAAAAGTTGACTTACTTTTTCCTGGAATGACCTACATCCGGAAATCCAAAATTTGGTGAAAAATTGAATGGGTTCGGGTGCTGTGTTTTCAAATATGCGTCGCCACGGTTCCATCACAACGGGAGGGGCTATACAACTATGATTGTATACGTTATAGGGTAGCTTTAGTTAGTCAAACCATCATACAAACGAATTTTAGAAACCGTTGTTGAGAAAACTGTTTACAGAGCCTGGTTGCAAGTAAGAAACATATAAGTTCAACTGAATTATCACTGAAGAGAAATAAAGACCACAATATCTGACAAGTCGTTACTACCTGACACAAATAACCACAAAACATACATAAGCACACTGTACAACAAACAAAGGAGAAGTCAAAGAATCTTCGCAACCAAAGATTAATATATCAAAGAGATCATATGGATCGTGATATAGAATTGTTATTTGTTTTACTATACCTCAATTCTATATAACCGTAGTCTATAATTTTACTAATTTGCAGTCGTTGTCACAGTTTTTCAAATTTTTGTTTGCATAAGTATTTTGTAGAAATATCAGCTACTGTTTTTCTGTTGCAATATACTTGACACCATTTTTTCTTGTCAGTCAACAGTTACTAAGAAACTCATATTTAACATCTGTGTGTTTTAGTCTTTCATATTCCCTTTTACAAAGAGAGGCAATACAAGACTGACGTGCTTCGGTAGCTCAGATGGTAGAGCACTTGCCCGCGAAAGGCAAAGGTCCCGAGTTCGAGTCTCGGTCGGGCACACAGTTTTAATCTGCCAGGAAGTTTCATATCAGCGCACACTCCGCTGCAGAGTGAAAATCTCATTCTGGAAGACTGATTTTCTTTATAAATTTTAAGTTTTTTATTTGTCAGTTCTTATAAATCTCGAAATAGCTTCTCGAACAACAAATATTCTACAACACAAGTTGCAAGTGATTCTGCTTCTGTAGAAGACAAAGCTAAAGTACTCTTTTTTCTAGTTCCCCAGCTTATAGTATTACCAGACAGCTTGATAGCATAAACTGATGTTGATTTGCTTCTGAACTATTGGCCAAGTCACCATCTACATAAACTAATACAGTCTCATTATTCCCTTCCGCATGCATCCCAAAACCTATTGTGCCTTTTATTTAACGCAATATCCCCTTTGAAACTTTCCAATTCATTTCTGTGGATCACTTTGATAACGACTGAAATAATTCACACCATAACGTATAATAGATCGTGTTGTTTCAGTTACATACAACAGGAGTCCGGCTGTAAGGTAATATCCAGACGCTGCTTGCAGTCTGTGTGCCATAGTTGCTGATATTGGTAGAACCTGAGCCATGTGGATCACCTTAGTCGCCACGTGAACGTTGAGGCGTTCCAGACGCTGTAGGAGGTCCATCCGTCGAAGTAGCTTCCGGCGAACGTCTGTGCGTATCGCCTGGAGTAATCGTTTGTAGTTCATGGCAGCTGTGCGGCGCACATCCTGTGTAAATCTTATGCCCAAGAACCGAATCATACAATTGATAGAAGGTCATCAGCATGTATCCTGCAGTGAAAGGCGTGATCCCTCACTGACATGCCTGAGAGCCTGTTTTTCAACCCTCCGACAAGTGGTTCCAGTGCGATCGCGTAAAGGGTCATGGAGAGTGGGCATCCTTGGCGAACTGACCGTCGGATCGGCAAAGGACCCGCAATCCGTCCATTCACCAGTACACGGGATGCAGCTCCGCGGATATCGGGATGCAGAACCTTCTTTATGCGGCTGGCAAGTAGTCGGGCGAATATTTTGTAGTCCGAGTTTAGCATTGTAATTGGTCTCTAGTCCTCGATCGCCCGACCTCTGGAAGGCTTGTGTATCGGTATGAGGAGACCTTCCACGAATCCAGGTGGCACGTGGGAATCGGGGGTCACCAGTTCCTGGTACATGGTGATCCATCGGGACATCATGAGATCGCGGAAAGTCCGATAAATTTCGAGCGGCAGTCCCTCTGGCCCGGGCGACTTGTTGAGTGCTCACTTGTTAAGGGCGTACTCGATGTCGTCGCGTGTAAGTCCAGCTAAAAGTGGCGCCGCTGCTGCATTGTCGAGGGTGTGCGACACGAGCTGCAGTATGTCGTAATTGTCCGCATCCTCTGTGTTCACTTCTTCGTAAAACCGGCGATAGTGATCTGCAAAGGATTCTACAACCGGCACCTGAATCATTACGACCCTACCATCGGGCAAAATGAGGTCCACGATCAGCTTCTGTCGGCGTCGGTGGCTGTCGAGCACGATGTGATTCATAGACGGGTTTCCTCCTCCCACTCGGTCTTCACGTCGAGACCGCACGACGACCCCCTCCAAACGTTGCCTCGTAAGAGACAATACTTTACCTTTAATTCGGCGGCTTTGCATTTGTCGGTCTGGTGACGGTGGTTGGATGGTGCGTTCGCGGAGCATTGTGTAATAAATTCCAATGTGTGACGATGCCACGCTGCGATGTCTTTCCCATATTGTCTGAGCACACGCCGAAACGCTCCTTTTGCGCATTCCATCCACCATGCTAGAGTCGAAGGGTATCGGGGAAGATGACGTTCGCAATCCATCTTTGTGCTGGCGATAATCTGACGACATTTCGGGTCTTGAAGGTGTGCCACATTCAGCTTCCAGGGTCCACGGCTGCGCTATATCCGCTGCTGCTGTAGAGTGACCGTGCATATGAAAGCGCTATGATCGGAGAAGGCAACCGGCCAAAGTTCGGCGTCCAATACTCCCGGCGCTAGAGCTCGTGAGACATAAATGCGGTCTAGGCGACTGGCCGAGCGACTAGTAAGGATGTGGCTCCGGGACGGTCACCATGCATTTTCTCCCAAGTGTCGGTGAGAAGCAGATCTCGAACCATTAACCGAAGTTCTTGACAAGTCGAGAAATGCGGGACTTGGTCTTTGGGGTGGAGCACACAGTTAAAGTCGCCGCCGAAGATATATTGATCGAAGCGACTAATAAAGAGGGCGGCGATATCCTCCGAGTAGAACTGCGAACGCTCGCGGCGTTGGTCAGTTCCTGATGGAGCGTAAATATTAATGGTGCATGTGCCCAGCGCTGTGATCACCAGCCCCCTGCCTGACGGAATGTAGTCACTTCTTCGATGGTAATTCCGTCGCGCACCAGTATTGCCGAACCGCTGCCATTTTGGTCCGCCGGTGACATACATGCCACATAACCGTAGAAGACGGGGAGGGCAGCTATATACACTTCTTGCAACAGAGCAATGTCAACATCCGAAGAACGAAGCATCTCACGCAGCAATTGGACCTTCGCTGCCGTTCTTATCGTATTGAGGTTAATCGTGGCTATACGATACGCTTGTTATCGTACCGCTGGTGCTAAGTTATCCATTGAGATTGGAATTGTCTATGGGGCTTCCGACTGTCGTGGCACCCCCGCATCCCCCCAGACCTCGCCTGCCGTTGTTTCTAGAGGGCCGGCGCCAATGGCGTGTGTCCTGTTGGCGTAAATTTCATGGTGCCGTCGTCGTCGTGGTCATCCACCTACGCCAGGGAACTCAGAGCGACATCGGCTTCCCTAGTTTTCTCAAGACACGGCATGGGTGCTTGCACTCCAGAATGTGGTGGGCAGCAGCTGTCCTGCATATCGGCATCCGATTGCGTCACTGTGGATATGTGTAATTTCTCCTCAGTTCCGTTCGGTGGTGCCACACTGCAGCAAATGGCGGCTGCCTCTGTGATAGCGTCCTCATTGAAGGTGGAGTCGTCGTCCTCTGGAGGCTGCGTCGCATCCCGTTCGGAAGTTGCTCTACGCCTCCGCTTCCGTAGCTTCGTAGAGCGTTGCTTCCTAGTGTGTCCTTCTGTGTCAGACGATGGCAACGACTCACGACGTTCCGGCACAAAGCCCGCCGGTGGCACAATAAGCGAGTCTACTGCTATGCTATCGTCATGTACAGCGTCATCCGTCGACGGGGGCGGCGCTATGGGAGTTGAACCCGTAACCTGTAGAACGGATGTGTCGTCATCGCCCTGTATTGGAGGGTGGAGCGACGACTCAACAGTCGATATCGGCTGTCGTGGTGAAGTGGTAGCGGTCGTGAGGGCTGCTACGTAAGTCACAGGAAGCAGCGTCGGCTGGGATGGCGGGTCCGCGTCAGGCGGCGACAGTTGAGTGATTCGACGTCGGATACATTCGGATATGAGGTGTCCCTCCTTCCCGCAACCAGAGCAGGTCCTCGGCTGCCCGTCGTAGATAACGATGGCACGGCAACCACCGATATTCAGAAGTTGTGCCGTTGATGATCTTGACATATACGATTCTGCTCACAATGGACAATGGACAGACAAGCCTTCGTGTGAATTACTTTTGAACACATTATCCGAAAACTGTCTTGAGCAGCTAAATCGACAGCCAACGCGTAATGGAAATATTTTAGATCTGGTAGCCACGAACAGACCAGACCTCATCGACAGTGTCAGTGTTGAGACAGGGATTAGTGATCAAGATGTTGTCATTACGACTGTGGTTACGAAAGTAAAAAGTTGGTCAAGAAGGCTAGGAGAGTATTCTTACTAGAAAGAGCAGATAAGCAGTTGTTAGCATCCCACTTAGTAAATGAATCGACTTCATTTACTTCCGGTACGATAGACGTGCCAGAATTATGGACAAATTTTAAACACGTTGTAAATCACGCATTGGAAAAGTATGTGCCGAAAAAGTGGGTTACTGACGGAAAAGACCCACCGTGGTTTAACAGTGCAATTCGGAGAATGCCCAGGAAGCAAAGACAGTTGCACTCGCGGTACAGAAAGATCGGGAGAATGAGGACAGGCAAAAGTTAGTAGAGATTCATGCTGCTGTAAAAAGAGCGATGCGCGAAGCAAACAACTACTATCACCGTCATACCTTAGCAAAAGATCTTGCTGAAAACCCAAGGAAATTCTGGTCTTACGTATAATCAGTAAGCGGGTCGAAGGCTTCCATCCAGTCACTCACTGATCAGTCTGGCCTGGCAACGGAAGACAGCAAAACGGAAGCTGAAATTTTAAATTTAGCATTTGAGAAATCTTTCACGCAGGAGGATCATACAAACATACCGCCGTTTGAGTCTCGTACAGATTGCTGTATGGAGGACATAGTGATAGACATCCCTGGGGTTGTGAAGCAGCTGAATGGTTTGAAAATAAATAAATCGCCAGGTCCTGATGTGATTCCAATTCGGTTTTACAGAGAGTACTCTAATGCATTGGCTCCTTACTTAGCTTGCATTTATCGCGAATCTCTTGCCCAACGTAAAGTCCCGAGCGACTGGAAAAAAGCGCAGGTGACGCCTGTATATAAGAAGGGTAGAAGGACGGATCCTCAAAATTACGGACCAATACCATTAACATCGGTTTGTTGCAGGATTCTCGAACATATTCTCAGTTCGAATATAATGAAATCCTGAGACAGAGAAGTTGCTGTCCATGCATCAGCACGGCTTTAGAAAGCATCGTTCCTGCGAAACGCTACTCGCCCTTTTTTCACATGATATCTTGCGAACCATGGATGAAGGGTATCAGACGGATGGCATATTCCTTGACTTCCGGAAAGCGTTTGACTCGGTGCCGCACTGCAGACTCCTAACTAAGGTACGAGCATATGGGATTGGTTCCCAAATATGTGAGTGGCTCGAAGGCTTCTTAAGTAATAGAACCCAGTATGTTGTCCTCGATGGTCAGTGTTCATCGGAGGTCAGGGTATCATCTGGAGTGTCCCAGGGAAGTGTGGTAGGTCGGCTGTTGTTTTCTATCTACATAAATGATCTTTTGGATAGGGTGGATAGCAATGTGCGGCTGTTTGTTGATTACGCTGTGGTGTACGGGAAGGTGTCGTCGTTGAGTGACTGTAGGAGGATACAAAACGACTTGGAAAGGATTTGTGATTGGTGTAAAGAATGGCAGCTAACTCTAAATATAGATAAATGTAAATTAATTCAGATGAATAGGAAAAAGAATCCCGTAATATTTTAATACTCCATTAGTAGTGTAGCGCTTGGCACAGTCACGTCGATTAAATATTCGGGCGCAACATTGCAGAACGTTATGAAGTGGGACAAGCATGTAATGGCAGTTGTGGGGAAGGTGGATAGTCGTCTTCGGTTCATTGGTAGAATTTTGGGAAGATGTGGTTCATCTGTAAAGGAGACCGCTTAAAAAACACTAATACGACCTATTCTTGAGTACTGTTCGAGCGTTGGGATCCCCATCAGGTCGGATTGAGGGAGGACGTAGAAGTAATTAGGAGGCCGGCTGCTATGTTTGTTACTGGTAGGTTTGATCATCACGCGAGTGTTACGGAAATGCTTCAGGAGCTCGGGTGGGAGTCTCTAGAGGAAAGGAGGCCTTCTTTTCGTGAACCACTACTGAGTAAATTCAGAGAACCACCATTTCTGGCTGACTGCAGTACAATTTTACCGCCGCCAACTTACATTTCGCGGAAAGACCACAAAGATAAGATAAGAGAGATTAGGGCTCGTACAGAGGCATATAGGCAGTCATCTTTCGCTCGTTCTGTTTAGGAGTGGAACAGGGAGAGAAGATGCTAGTTGTGGTACGAGGTACCCTCCGCCACGCACCGTATGGTGGATTGCGGAGTAGGTATGTAGATGTAGATGGATGCCAAGAATGTCGGTCACTGGGATATTTTCCTCTTCTCGTAGGAATCGTTCGACTTCAAGTACTTTGGGTCGTCCAAATTCGTTGTGGAACGTAAATTTGAGAGTCGATTGTCTGTATTGGTGCGCCATGGTGATATATGCTGCGTACAGCACGCGCAAAACGGCCGAGTACGATGTAAACAACACGAGAGCTCGCTCCGCGGCAGGGACACAAACAGCGCGTCCTCACCACAGCACTGCCAAAGGCCAACTACGCCACTCACGCTACCGCAGGCGGACAGCTTGTTGTAATAATTGAATACCATTGATCTTGTAGTAATTATGTGATGTTATCAGCTTTTTGATATCTCTATGCAGATTATGGCAATGTTTAGTTGAAATACGGGAAGCATAATAATGCAGTTGAAACTTCATGCAGTTTGCAGCAGGGTCTTTCACCAATCAGTAAAAATTTTCAACAAGAATCAATGTATACAGCTCCAAGGAAAGACGGTTAAGAATTTAATGTTCACAGGCTATGTTATATAGCGAGCTATTGATGAACGTAATACCTGAAGGCCATAAGTTGAATTAATTATGAAAACACATCTAAAAATGTATAAGAACCCACTCATTTTTACATCAGCCCTTCTGATGAATGTGTAACTCGACATTTTGATTCGTGTTCTGCCTCAATACGTGGTAATATATACGTACGTAAAATATCAGATGTAGCTACAAAACTAAGATCGTATCTATGTTCCGTTATTCATCCAGCAATTCATTCATGATAATAAGATTCTAAATACAATCTACAGTCGTTTTGAAACGGTAGAGTACCGCAATATTAATTTAGTGTTGGTAACTGCGTTTTCATTTCCAAATACAAGACTACGGCTGAGAAACCATACTTGCTAAACCAGTCAACCGAGATATTCACATTTTGCAAAGTCAAAAGAAGAAATCCAAGTCCTTAAGTCTTGAAGGACATGTGAGGAAGTGAAATACCAGGAAATTTCTACATAGGAGAATTACTGAAAACTAGCAAAACATACATGTTTCCCCTAAAGCGTATCATTACAGGAGAAAAAACAAGCATACTGGTTAAATGGGTTGGGTTTACATCGTCGCACTATAGCTAAGGTTGTTGTCGAGGACGTTATATAAAATAAGATACGTAAAAGACAAAACAACACTGTTCCATAGCGTGATGTGAATGAAGTGCTCCGTATGGAGCAGCGGTAATCTACACGACAAACTACGCGCTGAACTCCATATTCCAACATATAACTACTGCAGTCCTGGAACAAAACAACAGAACCGCCTGGAACAAGATGATGAGGGGATTAAGCCAATTTACGGTGCCTTCAAAGAACGCGATACTGCGTATGTTGCATGCAAATGTTGGATCGAGCATCCCCTTTCAGGCTGAATTTTAGCCGATAAGGCCAAGAATATACCCAAAGGAGTGGTTATTTACACAGGACAATGTTTTGCGGAATTAGCGGTTGATAATACATCCTAAGACCCTGAAGGAGTTATGGAAACTTGTCAGAAATTGATGTTTAAGCAGATATCGACAGACAATGCAAAATCGTAAACTTTAGCGGCCGATGAATGAATGTGTGACGCTGCAGGGCAATTTCACTGTGCAACTAGGAAGGGCAGTGAAGAGGGGACATGTCGATACCAGGGCATAACATCTTTGCGAATTTAATTTCATGTTCCCAGTCGGGCAGTAACTATGCCTCCCAGACAAATCTATGAACAACATCTACAGATGTCACCATTTGAGAGGGCACGTGTACTTGTGCTCAAAGAATCGCGTCGGAGTATTCGGCAAACTTCTCAACCTTTTGAATAAGAGTGATGTCACTCGTCGACGATGTTGGCAGGACTAGACGAACCATGTGTGAACACAGTGACAAGAAGGAAGCGGTCGATCTGGACTCTATAGAATGTGGGGACTGAATAATCGTCACAAAGGTACTCAGAGGCCCAGATTCATCATTGCCATGGATCCGACGTGAAACAGGTGCTTCGGTGACCTCAGCGACGAATAGTAGGCGGCTCACAGAAAGGGAGCTGCTCCTTGTGCCTGCTACCACTGATCTATGTACACCGAAAAGTCCATTTGCTATAGTGTCGGGCGCGTTTTGCCTGGAATCTGACTGGAGTACAATTGTCTTCAGTGATGAGTCCCGCTTAGAAATGAGCCCCAACAACCAGCGAAGACATGTCTGGAGACGTCTCAGGCAGTGGTGGGATAACGACCTGAGAGTTTCCCGCCATATGGCACGACAGCCATGAGTGACGGTCTGGGCTGTCATCTCATTCCACAGCAGGACCACTTTGTTGGTCATCCTGGCACCCTTACAAGACAGCGATGTGTCGACAATGTTGCTCTTCGTGGCAAGTTATCCTGGACTAACATTTCAACAATCTAATGCCCGCCCACACAAGGTGAGAATTTCAAGTACTTGTCTTCGTGCTTGCCAAATAATAACGTGGCCAACCAGGTCGCTATATCTCTCCCCAACCGGGAGCATTTGGAGCATAATGGTCAGGATCTTCCAACGCGCTCGGGATTTTGACGTTCTAACGCGTCACTTGGACAGAATTTGCACGATATCTCTCAGAAGCACATCTAAAAACTCTGTTAATCAATGCCAAGCTGAATAGCTGCTTGTATAAGGGCTATATGTGGAGTAACGCATTATTAACTTGCTCAATTACGAGGATCACTCCAAAAAAATGCACACTATGTTTTTAAAAATACAGTTTTCATTCTGCATGTGTGAAAGTTTTACAGTGTGTAGATAGAGCATTCCCATTTGTTTTAAAACTTAGTTCAACCTGTTCCCGTGAGTGGCGCCATCACAGCATGTCTTTAAGGTGGCTGCTACACTTGACGTTCGTCAGAAGCAACGTGCTGTCATAGAATTCGTGTGCTGTGAAAACGAGACAGTGGGAAACATCCACAAGAGGTTGAAAAAGGTGTATGGAGATGCAGCTGTCGATCGCAGTACAGTTAGACGGTGGGCAAGCAGGTTACGTGATGAAAGCGGGCACGGCAATATTGAGGATTGTTCTCGCAGCGGCTGGTCTCGTACTGCACACACACCAGACAATGTGCAGAGAGTTAACGAATTGGTGACTGCTTCTAACATTCTGCGTGGTGTCTGTTTGTTCTAAGTCGTGTCTCCCTACCACCTTCGCGCAACGACTCTCTGAGCGTGTTTTTTAGGGAATTGACTGGTTTGAACCTGGGACCTGTTGCTGGTAAGGAGACGCCAGACCACACATGACATGTAGAGTTCAGAAGAGTTCAGTGAGACTAGCGATGATACAACCAAATACTTAATGATTTCAGCGTCAGCTCCACTGCACTCCCTGCAAAAGAATCTTAATACGAACTAAATTTAGTGGAAGGGGTTCAAGGCTTTCCTATTTTTAGTTAGCTGGTAAAATAACGTCGAAAAAGCAGTTAAGTTTACCCTTGCAAATTTCATTCAACTCACAAAACATTGTTTATAAATTGCACTATTGATAAAAGGAAATATTTTAATACAGGATGGTAAAAAGCAACTGCGTTCAACAAAAATGTGAACGAATATTCCCTGTGTGGGTTTCCAAGTTCTACAATGCATCGAAGGATGACCTGTGCCATATCACATCTGTAATATAGGTTCAAATTAAGTTTCACAAAAGAGAAAACTATCAACATGGTCTACAGTTACCCTCAATTATCTTTAAATACTTATCTAACTTGTCGTAAATTACAGTGGCTGATGTGGCTTCTGAATAATTATATAACAGAAAAATCATCGCGTTTCAGATTTTAACTTACGTAGCAAATGTGAATACCATTAGCTTCAATTGACAATCGACACTAGTATTACGTAAAAAGGGGATGTAACAGATGAGACTTCTGCAGTTCTGAGTGAAGCTTTATGCGCTGTTATGCGGCATCGCATGTGTTCATTACCTTATCGGTGTTCGTCAGGGGGCGGCGGACGGCACAGCTCCACGCACCTCGCCGTCGCGGAAGCAACTCCCTCCTAACTTCTCCTTACTACAATTTACCGAAGTCGGTTAAAAAAAAAACTATCTGGCTGTATTTTCATCTGACCAATCAGGGTCTCAATGTTAACCTTGAGCGCCGCCTACAAAAATTCTGTCTATCCAATGAGAAACGTCGTTCTTTTCATGGTGGGGCAATGTTTTTAACGTTTGCAACGTAACAGAGACGCGAAAAAGTCTCACGCTAAAACTTGCAGCTGGTGTGGCCTTTTAGTGTTATCGTAAGATCTATACTGTTCTTCTGGAGGGCTCTATCTTTTAACATGGGCTGGGGTGCGGTCCTGGTGGTTGGCTGGCGACGTGGGTGTCCGTGCCTTATGGTAGGACCTTCTAGCTTAACACGGTTCTGCTCTCAGCTTCTGTTCTCATTTCTTCCCTCAGAACTGCGTCTGTCTCACGGTGGGAAGGTATGACATGCATTTAGGCATTCTTGTGTTAGTCTGTGGTATTCCATTTGCTCACTCGTTACTCGTATTACTTTGGTTAATTTAATGTCAGAATTTATTCGGAGCTATGTAACATACTGCCAGATATGCTTACCATGTCAGGGTTTTCATGGAGGTGTTGGATTTGCCTGACACCTTACATATCACTACCCCTCGAACTTAATTTTTGCACTGAAGTTAGGCAATGATTGAATCGTTGTCTAATTCAATCAAAAATTATTCCTTTATCTTAACTTTGTTGCCTACTCTTCAGCCATGTTATCCTGGTTCTATGCTAGTTTGTATTACTAATTTATATTTTTATATTCTTCTACATTATTTTCAAAAATATGTTTATATTGACAAGAGAAGAATATTTTTATGCTATTATAATTATTATTTTTTAATTATTTTCTTTCTTTGTTTAAGTGTGAAATTTGTTTTTTAAGAAGTTTTTTATCGAAAGTGAGGAGTCTTTCACATCGATTTTTTTAGAAATATTGTTTTCTTTATAAATGTAGTAATTAAGTAAAATCTATTTCTAACACGTTTTATAAATATCATGTACAAGTAAAGTGTTTTTGTTTCTAGACACTCATTTCAACATTGTTACACTAGCAAATAAGAATTATTTTGAAGAATTGGTTTGACAAAGAAATATACATACACAAGTATTGAGATATTATCCTAACAAATGGTACAAATATTTAAAAAAGAAAAAGGGAAAACATCCAACAAGATAATTTTTTATTCTTTGTTTTTATAAGGAGAAAATAAGTAAAATATAGTTATTCTTTTATTTTTATGAGGAGAAAATAAGTGGCATATAGTTTTAGTGTATATTATGCCTTACTTTTGTTCTTTATATACTGTCCATTTCAGAACTAATGACTTATTTTTATCGATAGTCTATTTATTACTTAAGTCCACAGTTATTTTGTAGTTTATTGGCTGTCTGGTGCGCTTAACTTATTTAGTTTTTCACACGTTTCTTTTGCACAATTCCTACATCACATAATTTGATTTCATACATTCACACAATCCTATGAATGTTTAAGCATGAGGTTGGCAAATGCTTTTGCACGAAGATGATGGACCTGAGCGAGATGGATGTGGGCAAGTATTTGATGTACAGCTTCATTCGTCGTTCCTTGTTGGCTTTGCAAGTGTGTGTTGCTGTTGTGGAGGTCCCATAATGGAATGGAGCTGTGAGTGCAGAATCTCGTGGTTTACTGGCTTTGTATGCGTGAAAGTCATCGTTATGTGTCGCTGAAAGCGGTCGTTTTTCGTTGTAATACTTTGCAGACGACTAGTTTACAATAGGATAGGGATTTGGGAAGGTATGTCGTTTATTCTTCACCCATCTTCTTCCTTGGTCTCAGTCTTGCGAATCTTCAACTTCTGTTCTTACTGCCTTTTCTCTGCTTCTTACTTGATTCTTGGTTCATTGCTGGGCAGGATATGGAAATATTTATTGATAACTAGTCGCTTTGAAGTTCTCCTCTTAGTAACAGTTTGATAAATTGTTTGGACATGTCATTGTTACTTTGTGGAAGTTTTCTTCAGTTTCGTGCTGTTTAATAGCAGTAGTGTAACTTTTACACTTTTTTTTTTTTTTGCCAGTGGTGGCTTGCCGAAGCGGTCTTCTCGTCGGGCGGTTTTTTGCTCGCTCCGCTGAGTGGGGGCGTCCCGGGGTTTACGAGCGGTGAAAGTCCGGTGTTTGCTTGTCTGTCCCTGCACCGGTCGCTGTCCTTTCCCCTCTCTCGATGCTTCTGCCTTGCAGGAATCGTGTCTTGCTAATTACGTCCGTTTCTTTCTTGATACTTCTCATGTTGCAAATTGTGGGTCGTTGCATCTGGTCCTTGCTGGAGATTTTTCAATGGTTCTTACAAAAAGTTTTACTTATATTCATCTAACATATGGCTAGTACTTACATTGTTTTACGCCTTTTTAAAAAGCTTTACAAATTTCGGTGCCCTTTCCATGTTACAATTATAAGATATTTTGAGTCTTACCTTCTACAAGAATCCTCAAATTCGTTTTTTATTTTTGTGTATTGTCGTGGTGTATAGCATTTATTTAAAAATCATTTCTTTGGTCCAAAGTGGCCATTACTTAAATGTGTATACCATATGTACACATTAATTAGTTCATCTAGGATATAAATTAACCATTAATTCATTGCAACATTTCGTCTAAAAGATAAAATATTGTTTTTGACGAGATAGTGCTGTCGAATGTCTGGAAAATCCTTACTTCTCCACTTGTGTTTGATTCCCAGTATTTTGGAATCCTTGTCCTGTTCTTTGCTGTGTTTTTCAATGCTGTCATAATGTAGTTTTCGAAAAGTACTTGTTTCATATAGTACATTGTAAACTGGTCTTCTGCTGCTTCCAAACCTATGTTATTCGATGCACTCTGTGGACATCATGATAAAGCATCTGCTAATACATTCGCTGGTCCTGGTATGTGTGTAATAGTGAAGTCAAATTCTTGTAGTATTAACATCCACCTGGCTAATCTCCCATGAGTTAGTTTGGCAGATAACAGAAATTCTAATGATTTGTGGTCAGTGTATACTTTTGTTTTTCTTCTGAATGGGAAGTATCGAATACGTTGGAAGCCCCATACAATGGCCAATGCTTCCAGATCCGTGACTGAATAGTTTTTCTCGCTTTTTGTGAGTACACGACTGGCAAATGCAATTGTTCTATATGATCTTAGCCCTACCTGTTCGTATTCTTGGAATAAAACAACTCCTAAACCTGTTTTCGCGCTATCAGTGGCCATACAAAAATTTTGTGTTGGATCAGGATGTGCTAAAATCGGTGCTATTGTTAGTGCGTTTTTCACTTTTAAAAATTCTTCATTGGGTTGTTGATCCCATACCCATGGTGTGTTTTTTCCAGTCAATGCACATAGGTGTGGTGTTGCGAGCGAGTCGATCCAAATAAATTTTTTATAGAATCCGGTGAGACCTAGAAATCCTCTGAGAGTTTTCTTATTATATGGAGTACAGAATTTTTTGGTTGCCATTAGTTTTTCTGGACCGGGCATTACCCCTTTCTCTGAAATTATGTCTCCTAGAATTTTGACCTCTCGCCTTCCAAATATGGATTTTGTTATAATTACTGTGACCCCATGCTCTTTCATGATCTGCAAAAACTGATTTAATGTGTCGTTGTGATGTTCACAAGAGGGTTCTGCTATAATCACATCATCAACATAACAAGTAATTTTTTGTAAAATTTCAGGAATGAGTATAGCATTAAATCCCCTAATAAATGCTGCTGATGATATGTTTAAACCAAATGGCAATCGTTTAAACTGGTAACATCTACCGATTACGATAAATGCTGTAAATTTTCTACATTCTGGGGCCAATTCTATTTGCCAGAAACTACCCTGTAAATCAATTGATGAAAATATCTCAGCACCGTGGAAGTTTTGTATCAATTCCTCTAATTTTTCTGGGCGATCTGTCTCAGTAATTATGATTATGTTGATCTGCCTGGAATCAAGCACTAATCTGATGCTCCCATCTCGTTTTTGTACAATATGGAGCGGGCTGTTATATGTGGAGGTAGCTGGTTCAATAATATCATCATCTAACATTTTAGATATCGCCTGGAATACTTTATTCCTGTAGCTTAATGGGATTGTATAGGGTGGCACTCTAAATGGTTTGTGCTGTTTTACTTCAAACTTGTACTGAAAGTGTTGAATACTGCCAGTCTTAGGTGAAAATACCTCTGCTTTATCTCGTAAAATACCTTCTAATCTTCTTTTACTGTGTTCCGAAATACCTTGAACTTCCTGCAATTTTTCGTCGATTTCTTTATGGACTTCTAACATGAGTTGAGGCGATTCCGCCTTTTGTGCATACCATTCTAATTCTTCATCCTCTTTATCTTGCGTCATTCTTAATTGTTTGTTTATAACTGGTATTTCTTCTAATTTTAGCTTTTGCTCAAAGAGAAGTGTGACATTCCCGAATGTTACGCTACCTTTCCCCATATCGATTATCGCTCGTCTCTCATTTAAAAAATCTGCACCTATAATCAAATCTACAGTTAGTTTAGGTATAATCACAAAGTTGGCTTCGATCTTTTGACCTTGACACGAAAGAGTTAACCATGTTTGTCTCATAACTTCCGCAACATTGTTTCTAATAGGACCTCCTACTTTAATCTTACGTGTTTTCAGAACTGGCAATTCCTCATTGGCATTACACTGCATGAATAAATTTTCTGAGATCGCAGTCAGTTCACTTCCGCTATCAATTGCAATATTGACCGTGATATGCTTTACCATGGCCTTCACAATTGGTTGAATTTGAAAGGGTTGGTTCTGTTCTTCTTCTTCTTGCATCAACGAATCCTCCACTGCATCATACATAAGTCTTTTCAGGAATTTCCCTTGTGAATTCGAACTTTCTGTAGGATAAGCTTCGACTGCTACCTCTCTCTCTTTTATTTCCTCTTTTCTATTTCTTCCTTCATTTAAGCTTTCTTCAACATCCTCTACTTTTCCTCATCCTCGTCTATCTTCTCCTTCTTCGTCGCTTCTTCCACATAATCGCATTTAAATGCTCTAATTATCGCTTCTTAACTTCCTTCATTATATACGTTGGGTTGTGTGCCCACTAGTAACTTATTTTCAACTTCTGTCGACTGCGCATTATCCTCATTGAATTCGCTTTCCCTGGTTTCCATCTCAAATAGCTCTGCAATACTCATTACTTCGTTCTTTCCTCCTACATTCGTTGTGTATCCCTCTGATAATTCATCTTCCTCGTCAGTATTCTGCCAATTAATTTCGTCCCAACGCGATATTGTTATTTTCCTGTCTTCGTTTTCATCTGGTAACTGCGGTTTTGTTTCTTCCTTCTTCTCTTCTCGTGATAAGGTATTTACTTCTCTGTTCAAGGTGCTGCAATTATCCTGGGTCGGTGCGTCATTCTCTTTTGCATGGGCTCTTAGCTGTCAATTCGAACGTTTTTCGGGGTTTGGTGATCTGACCTCCACCTCTTCTATCTGTATTCTCTTTTCTTGCTCCGCTTGTTGATATTGGTTTGTTGATAATTTGTCGGTCTATTGGCGCTCCAATACCCGTTCCGGTTGTCATTGTTCCCTCTGTAATAGTTGTTGCCGTGCCTGGGTGAAATATAGTTATTGCCATATTCTCTTCTAAATCCATACCCGGTTTTGTTGAAATCTATTGTCGTTTCTTGGTGCGAAGTTATCACGAGGTTCGTAATTATTGTTTCTTCGTACTGTGTCTTGTGGATTACACTACTTTTTGCTTTCGTTTTCACGTGCGCTTCGTCTTTTTCTTGCGTCATCTTCCGAAAATATGAACTCTAGTTCCCTTAGAATACCTTTAAATGCTTCGACGTCATTGGCTCCGCGACCTACTAATGATTGCTGGTATTTCAATGGTAACTTCATCGCGCATAATTTAATCAACTCTCCGTCACTGTATGGTACATCTAAGCATTTATTTTTGTTTGCCATTACTTCGAAAAATTTCACGGGACTCTTCTCTCCTGAATTTTCAAAATATGGGTTCTGTAATAATTCGTACTTAACTCTGTTCTGTGCTTCGCTGGACCAATATCGTGAGAGAAACTTCTCTCTGAAATCTTCGTACGATCGGCATGTCGCTGCAACATTCTGCATGGTTTCTGCGACTGTTCCTGACATGTGTGCACTTATAAAGTCTAATTTGTGTGCTAGCGTCCAGTGTTCTGGTAATCCTACTCGGAATTGATCAATTAAAGTTCGTGGATGTAATGAGTTTCCTTCTCGAAAGTGTTGAAATTTTCTGACTGTGAGGAAATGATCGTTGTCGTACTTCGTCATAGTTCCATATGAAATTCGCGATTCTTCGCCACTTTTGTTTCTGATCATTTCTCCCGTCGTTCTTTCCGGTTGTGGTACATCTGTTGGATATTGTCCACTGTAACTTTCGCCTACCCTTGCGTAGTATCGTTGGAGTGGTACACAATAATTTTCTTCCATCGGTTGTGAACGTGCAGCTGAATACATTGCACTGTACTCTTCGCAACCTGGCTTTCCATTTTCATTGGTTCGGTATCTTGTCTGGCTAACCTTGCCGCTTCATTGCACGATCCAGACTGTCTTGAAACATACATTTGTGGTTCGGCATGTGTTTGTGGTGCCGTTTGTTCATCAAGAATTTCGAAACGTGTTTGTTGCGGTGCAGGCTGTCTGATTTCACGTATGTTATTTTCCGCCTGTGAGTGGAACCGAAAATGCATGATATCTTCGTTAATTGCTTGTTTTTCCGGTGCTGTTACAGATACGGATGTGGTTGCAGACTCAATGCTTGTTCGATCCTGTTCACTACGCTCTTCAATGGTTTACAACAACTCTGTTTGCAATTTCTGAAATTGTTCCTTCGTTTGCGCTTCTATTTTGACTATGCAGTTATCATATCTTTTCAGCGCTGCTTTTGTGATACGATTGCGTAACACACTGTTTTCAACAATTTCACGCGCTGTACCTACTGTTTGTCTAGTAATTACGTTTATCTGTTTCTCTAGTTTCTTGATTTCTCCGTGGGAGTTGTTACGTAATGTTTTGATCTCGCCCTGAGTGTCATTACGCAATGTTTGTACGTCCGCTTGTAGCTTGTCAATGTCTGTTCTCAATTGATTGTGACCTGTCTTTTGGTGTTATCGTAAGATCTATACTGTTCTTCTGGAGGGCTCTATCTTTTAACATGGGCTGGGGTGTGGTCCTGGTGGTTGGTTGGCGACGTGGGTGTCCATCCTTTATCGTAGGGCCTGCTAGCTTAACACGGTTCTGCTCTCGGCTTCTGTTCTCATTTCTTCCCTCGGAACTGCGTCTGTTTCACGGTGGGAAGGTGTGACATGCATTTAGGCGTTCTTGTGTTAGTCTATGGTATTCCATTTGCTCACTCGTTGATTGTATTACTTTAGTTAATTTAATGTCAGTATTTATTCGGAGCTATGTGACATACTGCCGGATTTGCTTATCATGTCAGGGTTTTCATGGAAGGTGTTCGATTTGCCTGACACCTTACATGCTGACAAACGCATCACAGTGAACGGATTGTCACGCTACGTTGGTATAGTGGAAGGAAGTGTTTGCAGAACACTGAAAGTGTTGGCGTTATAAAAGGTTTGTGCCAGGTGGGTTCCCAGGATGTTGACAGTGGCTCACAAAGAAACAAGAAAAACGGTATGCAGCGAACGTTTGGAACAGTACGAGAATGGAGGAGATGAACTTCTTGGAAGAATTGTGACAGATGATGAAACATGGCTCCATCATTTTTCACCAGAGACGAAGAGGCAATCAATGGAGTAGCAGCAGGCAAATTCACCCAAGAAAAAAAAGCAAAACCACACCTTCGGCAGGAAAAATTATGGCTACGGTGTTTTTCGATTCCGAAGGACTCTTGCTTGTGGACATCATGCCAAGTGGAACCACCATAAATTGTGATGTATATGTGACAACAGTGAAAAGACTTGAAGCTCCATTGAGTCGTGTTCGACCATATCGGCAAAAGCAGGATGTTTTGCTGTTGCACGACAATGCCATACATGTTGTAAGTCAGCTGTTTAGGTTTCTATGTTGGTGACGCCACGTAGCACTCTGTATTAAAATCGCTGACTGCGCTGTATGCAGTCTGTGGCTGGTTGGACTCATTGTTGGAGTGTTCGCTCGTGTAGTGTTGGGCGATTGGATGTGAACAGCGCGTAGCGTTGGGCAGTTGCATGTGAGCCGCCAGCAGTGATGGATGTTGGGAGATAGATGCCAGAATTTTGAGATGTTATTATGATAGACGATCTGGACGTGTGTCCGCGAGAAAAAGGAAATTTGTTAAACGGGATGTCACGATATATATGATGACTTTTGAAGATTATAAGGTAAATACATTGTTTGTTCTCTATCAAACTCTTTCATTTGGCAACGATATGCCTATCAGTAGTTAGTGCCTTCAGTAGTTAGAATCTGGCAGTATTGGCGCTCGCTGTATTGCAGTAGTTCGAGTAGGTAACGAAGATTTTTGTGAGGTAAGGTTATATGTTATTCTTTTGTAGGGATCATTAAGAGTCAGATTGCGTTGCTCTATAATACTGTGTGTCGGTTTAGAAATGATCATAATAAGTATAGAGAAAACTGTCTGAGTACTTTCAGTTTTACTCAGCTGTTTCGGTATCAATGAACGTAGAAGTTTACCAGCACAGCCTTTTTCTACATTCAAAAGGGAAGTTTCAAAGTTACTCATAACTGCCTGCGGGGTTTCAGAAGACAATTTCGTAAAAAGTGCACTACATACAGGAAACACACGCAAATCATTGGATATAGCATGTCTTCAAACTTTAAATCGAATACAATTGCTCATTATGGGCAATATTTATGACGTTACTATGTGTGTGAGATTCATTAACATGAATCAATGGTCCGGTAACGAGCGAGGTCAGCCAGCTTTGTAAATATGTTTATTGGGTTGCCTGTCTACAAAAATTGGTTCAAATGGCTCTGAGCACTATGGGACTTAACTTCTGAGGTCATCAGTCACCTAGAACTTAGAACTAATTAAACCTAACTAACCTAAGGACATCACACACATCCGTGCCCGAGGCAGGATTCGAACCTGTGGCCGTAGCGGTCGCTCGGCTCCAGACTGTAGCGCCCAGAACCGCGCGGCCAATTCGGCCGGCGCCTGTCTACTGGTGCAAACTAAGGCTAGGAAGCAAACGCTTAACAATGAAACTTGATAACAGCACACAATCTATAAATGTACCGGGTAAGTTGCTAAACTTGGTAGATATGCGTAATGTGGAACCGATTTACGGTGGATAAGAATTAGTTCCAGTTTTAGTTACTAGGTGCAATTCTGGCTCCGTGCACTGTTTATCTGAGGGTATAACATCAACGCTGTCATTTGAGGATCTAGAAGAAAGAACTCGAACCTCCGACGGGGGGAGCCGCGCGAACCGTGGCAAGGCACCCGAGACCGCGCAGCTACCCCACGCGGCGTCACATTCTAGCATGCTTTCTTTCAGACTGACTGATTTGACGGTAAGGTTCAGGCATATGTCTGCTCATCAGAATGTATGGTCACAAGACGAACTGGCTATGGAACGCAACGTGGCACTACCGAGAGGAAGGACCATCGTGATCACAGTGTGGCTCTGCCGCATCACTCTGCACCTGCAGCAGCAATTTGACCAGTAGTTGGCACCTCAGTGACATAACGAAGAGTCACAAATCGGTTACTTCAAGGACAGCTCCGAACCAGACGTCTTCTAGCGTCCACACCACTGACCCCACGTCACCGCCATTTGCGACTTCGGTGGTGTCAAGCGAG
The DNA here is from genome assembly GCF_021461395.2 of Schistocerca americana. Classification (NCBI taxonomy): domain Eukaryota; kingdom Metazoa; phylum Arthropoda; class Insecta; order Orthoptera; family Acrididae; genus Schistocerca; species Schistocerca americana. The sequence continues at coordinate 274,169,336 of NC_060124.1, read as the reverse complement.
AGCTCACTGGAGGGCACAGTGGAAGTCTGTTGTGTTTCATGACCAAAGCTGGTGCCAGTGGTTAGGAGGAGGCCAGGTGAACCCCTGCAAACAACCTGCTCGTGCGCTAGACTCACTGGACCTACAGCTGGAATTAAAGTCTGGGAGGCGATTTCGTATGACAGCAGAAGAAGTCTCGTGGTTATCCCACGCACTCTGACTGGTAAACTGTATGTCAGTCTGGTGGTTCACCCTGTTGTGCTACCATTCATGAACAGCATTCCAGAACGAGCGTTTTCCAACAGGATAACACCCCTCCACATACCACTGTTGTAAACTACCAGGGTCTGCAGTCTGTCAGTATGTTCCCTTGGCCTACTCGACCAGCAGATCTGCCTCCTATAGAGCACATGTGGGACATCATCGGATGACAACTCCATTGTCATCAATAAACAGCACTAACTGTCCCTCTATTGACCAGCGAAGTGCAGCAGCTAATTGGATTCTACCCAAAAAACTGAGATCTGTCACTTGTACCACACAATGGAGCCACGTCTGCATGCTTGCTTTCAATACTCTGGCAGTAACACCGGTTATTAATGTACCATCATTTAAATTTGCAATGGCTTTTCTCTCATTTAGACTAACCTGTTAGTCACTTAAATATGTTGCCTAGAAAAACGTATTCCCCAAATTTCATTACTCAACATTAATTAATTTTTGGTGTTGTCACTTTTTTTTCATCTATATATTCAGGAATGGAAATTGCATTGGGGTAGTACACGTTCATGTTCTAGACAAATTTGACGATTATTTGCGTGTATGTGGAAAATAATGTTTTTGCGTTGATGACATACTTTTGCTAACATTTTAGAGTCGGAAAGAGCATTGTGACACATGGTGCATCATAGAACAATTCAAATGAGAAAATATTTTGGAGCTCCATTCGAACTTTGTATATATATATATATATATATATATATATATATATATATATATATATATAATACCAAGGGTGCAATGTGCAATATTTTAGGCTATGCTCAAAAAAAATCTGTATTCTGTGAATTTTTTTTATTTTTGGCCAAACTTTCAGGAAACATTCCTCACACACAAAGATAGAAAATATGTTATGTGGACATGTGTCTGGAAACGCTTACTTTCCATGTTAGAGCTCATTTTATTACTTCTCTTCAAATTACATTAATCATGGAACGGAAACACACAGCAACAGAACGTACCAGCGTGACTTCAAACACTTTGTTACAGCAAATGTTCAAAATGTCCTCCGTTAGCGAGGATACATGAATCCACCCTCCGTCGCATGGAATTCCTGATGCGATGATGCAGCCCTGGAGAATGGCGTATTGTATCACAGCCGTCCACAATACGAGCACAAAGAGTCTCTACATTTGGTACTGGGGTTGGGTAGACAAGAGCTTTCAAATCCCCCCATAAATGAAAGTCAAGAGGGTTGAGGTCAGGAGAGCGTGGAGGCCATGGAATTGGTCCGCCTCTACCAATCCATCGGTCACCGAATCTGTTGTTGAGAAGCGTACGAACACTTCGACTGAAATGTGCAGGAGCTCAATCGTGCCTGAACCACATGTTGTGTCGTACTTGTAAAGGCATATGTTCTAGCAGCACAGGTAGAGTACCCCGTATGAAATCGTGATAACGTGCTCCATTGAGCGTAGGTGGAAGAACATGGGGCCCAATCAAGAAATCACCAACAATTCCTCCCCAAACGTTCACAGAAAATCTGTGTTGATGACGTGATTGCATAATTGCGTGCGGATTCTCGTCAGCCCACACATGCTGATTGTGAAAATTTGCAATTTGATCACGTTGGAATGAAGCCTCATCCGTAAAGAGAACATTTGCACTGAAATGAGGATTGACACATTGTTCGATGAACCATTCGCAGAAGTGTACACTTGGAGACCAATCAGCTGCTGATAGTGCCTGCACACACTGTACATGTTACGGAAACAACTGGTTCTCCCGTAGCACTCTCCATACAGTGACGTGGTCAACGTTACCTTGTACAGCAGCAACTTCTCTGACGCTGACATTAGGGTTATCGTCAACTGCACGAAGAATTGCCTTGTCCATTGCAGGTTTCCTCGTCGTTCTAGGTCTTCCCCAGTCGCGGGTCATAGGCTGGAATGTTCCGTGCTCCCTAAGTCGTCGATCAATTGCTTCGAACATCTTCCTGTCGGGACACCTTCGCTCTGGAAATCTGTCTTGACACAAACGTACCGCGCCACGGCTATTGCCCCGTGCTAATCCGTACATCAAATGGGCATCTTCCAACTCCGCATTTGTAAACATTGCACTGACTGCAAAACCACGTTCGTTATGAACACTAACCTGTTGATGCTACGTACTGATGTGCTTGATGCTAGTACTGTAGAGCAATGAGTCGCATGTCAACACAAGCACCGAAGTCAACATGACATTCCTTCAACTGGGCCAACTGGCGGTGAATCGAGGAAGTACAGTACATACCGACGAAACTAAAATGAGCTCTAACTTGGAAATTAAGCGTTTCCGGACACATGTCCACGTAAAATCTTTTCTTTATTTGTGTGTGAGGAATGTTTCTTGAAAGTTTGGCCTTGGCCGTACCTTTTTGTAACACCCTATATATATATATATATATATATATATATATATATATATATATATATATATATATATCGTGGAAAAAATTCACAGGATACAGATATTTTTTGAGCATGGCCAAAAATATTGCACATTGCATTACACCATTTGTGAAATTTTTTGGATAAATACTTGTGACTATGACATAAAAAATTCAGAGCATTTGCTTGGGTTTGAACACAGTCAAGAGGGGAGCATTTTTGCTGGCTGTTTAAAAATCCAAAAATAATATGTTTTTGTGTGCCCTTTGGATGGTGATAGGCAAATTAGTCAAAAGTGACTTTGAGAAGTAGTTGAGTGTAGGTAGCTGAAACCACAATAGCCCACGTTTCTTACCTGTATGGAAACAGAGAGAGTCGAAATTTCTTGCCAACACGGACAGTATTTGACATAAACACTAAGTATGAAAACAAGTAAAACATAAAAGCACTGAAATATTTACTGTTGATGGTACAGTATTTGATATAAACGTGTATCTATGTGTGTGTGTGTGTGTGTGTGTGTGTGTGTGTGTGTGTGTGTGTGTGTTGAATAGTGTCAATTTACACAACTTAGGCGAAGAAGCTTACGCAATTTTTTTAGTCTAGTGCAGAAGATTCAGAGCCTTGGGATAGTTCTGAGCTCGGTCAATGTTAGGGCGTAAAATCAAGGGCCGGAATGCCAGTCGGAGACCATAGAGAAGAGATGGCTGTGAGAAGACGTCAGCCAATCGGACGCTGATCGACCCCTCTCCAGGACGACAATGGGGCAGCAGCGGCCCCTATGTGAAGAGCACATAAGTCCAGTTCATTTGTAGCTTCAAAATTAGGCTATGGTATAGCAGCGACTTAGGATTGTTTATACTGAAGAAATTGTTTATTTCGTTTGTCGCCCTTTGTCGTATCATTAACACTATTTGTTTTAATGTCGTCTAGCGATCCGAGTAACCAGGTTTCCTAGGCAACACATATTTGACGACAAGCAGGGAGACATAATAGTCAAGGTGGCTACATTAGCTTTTATTTTAGAGGAATTAAAATATTAATCTACGATTGGCTACCCATTTTAATAGTGGTAGGAGATATGGTGAGAATGGGGGATGGAGGGGGAGGTGTGGGACTTACATGTTCAGGTAATGAGTTCTAACTCAAGGCCCTTGCCCCCTCATTGCTTCGATGTGTATTTAAAATTTTGACTAGGTGCGTCAGTAGTTGGTCAGTACACTATTCATGACACAGATGACAGTGCCGTATGACACGTAGAACTCAATCAGCTTTGGCGAGAGTCGGGAGTGATTTTGATATTAGAAATGAGAATATTTTCTCTACTTGTGTAGTGTGATACCCTTTGAAATTTATCAGTGATGGTGTCACGAATGTAAAGAATGTGGGTTATAGAACGTGAAAGTTCAAAAAAGGTCGAATGTCCGTGTACAATGAATTAAAAGGATCTTGGTCTCTCTTCAGCTGGTCTGACAACTTGGTTACAAGTTGTTTTGGAGGACTGCCGGCTCAGCGCGAAGCAATCGCCTCCCTATTTGACGTTTCCATGGGACCTGTCCGCACCGTCCTACGTGATGGCCTTAAAGTGTAGAAAGTGCGCTGCAGGCGAGTGCCAAGAATAATGATGGATGGCGTCCATCCTGCACGCGCGACAGATTGCCAGGCGATGTGCCTCGATGATGAAGGCATGAAAGGGACTTCCTTTTCAACAACTGTGATAATGGATGAAACATGGATTCTGCTTTTCAGTCTAGAAACGAAACGGCCAGTTAACCGAGTGGAAGCACACAGCTCACTATCTGCAAACAGATTTCGGGTTAGGGCCAGCGCTAAAAATGATCCTGATGGTTTTGTGACAGTGATGGTGTAATCCTGTCTCTAAAGGTGGCTACAGTAGCAAATGTGACCTACAAAATATGTTGCAAATTCCAGCGTTGAGAGAAAAAGTAATAGTGAATGGTGCACGTGTGCTATTTCACCAAAGCAATGCACTACTGGGCCAGGCAATAACGAAGCAGGAAATTTTTCGTAAAAAACACTTTTAAGTGATTTATGATGCTCCTAATTCACCTATTTTGGCGCCTATATATTTTTGGTTTATTTCAACGATAAAAGATACTCTTCGTGTTGGTACAATCCAACAGTAATACTATTGCTTTAGTGATCTCCCAGTGTACAAAACAGGCGCCTAAAGAAGAGTTCGCCTTGGTCAGAGAATTCTGGCATCGACGTTGTAAAAAATGTGTGCCGCTGCAAGAAGATGATGTTGACATGTGACAAATTTTTGTGTTATTATTATGCGAGAAATAGAAACGAAAATCTTATAAGTAGAAAGATCCTCATACAAAACAATTATCAACAAGAGTGAATACTAAGCCACTGTCCAAAGGAAGCCTAAGGCTGTTATTAATCGCCTCTCGAACACTACTTAGTTAAGAACAGAAAATGGAGGAAGAACATCACTCTGAAGGACCTCTTAACTTACGTTAAACACTGATGAACAGATAGTGATTCGAATCCGGGAGAAAAGAGCTTTATCGCAAAACTAAAAGAAGATGTATGTTGATGTTGCAAAACCCGAGGCATCAAGGATTGGTTACTTTAGTAACGGAGGGAGGTATGTGGGATAAAAATTGTTTAGGTAGACGAAGGCTTGTTAACTACAGTAAACAGATTCAAATGGATTTAGCTTGAAATAATAACTAAGAGATGAAGAGACTTGCAGAGAATAGATTATCATGGAGATCTATGTCGGACCGATAATCAGACTGAAATCTGAAACGCCCAAATATGGCACACTGACACATCAGATTGTCACTAATCTCTGGGATCTTGTATCTGTACGGTTATTCGAGGCATTTCGATGTTACATGGTAATGTTCTGTTTAACGATTGCGATTGCTTCCCCGAGACAATTGCCAGTTAATGCTAGTTAATGGCCACAGCAATGTATAGCCCCAAATACACCTCCTAAACACGTGCGTGTTACTAACGTCAGTGCAAGTGATCACAATTTTTTCGAAGTCTGTGCACAAACACAGATTGTCTATACTGATGAGCCAAATTATTATGAGTAACCTCTTAATAGCGTGTTGGCATATTTTTGGAACGGAATACAGCAATAGTTCCGCGTGGCCAGATTTCGATTAGTCCTTGGTAGCTTTCCGGAGGTATGTCGTACCACCAGGTATCTACGCACAGGTGAGGCAGTTATCGTAAGCTGCTGACCGGTGTTTTGATGACGCTAAATCGGCAGCCGATGACATCGGATATGAGTTCCATCTCGTTCAGATCAGACGATTTTGGTGACCAACATATCAACATGAGTTCAATATTACACTCCTCAAATCAATGTAGCATTATTGTAATGAGAACAGCTATGCTGGTGGAAGGTTTAATAGCAGTCGGAGAAGACACCAACCATGAGGAGGTGCAGGTGGTCCAATAAAATGTTCACGTTCTCCTAATTTGCGTGGTTCTTTCCACCACTACAGCTCCCATGCAAACGCAGGTGAATGTCCTTCACAGCATAATACACTATCCAACAACATTAACTTGATCACCTGTGAAGAAACTGAATAACCACCATTTCGGTGCGGTCCGCTGGAAGAAGACTCAGTGACGTTCTCGAAGGTTCCGATAGTGATGAGGAGACATGCCGATTTCAGTTTCTCGGTTGGCGATCCATGGCGCGTACTGTAAGATCGAAATGGATTCACAGATTCTCGATTCGGTCTAAGCACGGGCGCTTCCGTGGCCATCGGATGGATTATGGTAAACTCATACTGGCGGTCTTCCAACCGCGCACGTTCACTGTGAGGTGCGTGATACGTTACATTGGTCAGTTTACTTATTTATTTGTTTATTTACACATCATGTTCCGTAGGACCAAATTGAGGAGCAAATCTCTAAGATCATGGAACACGTCAGTACATGAAATTACAACATAAAAGAACAGATAAAGATGAAATGTTTACGAAGCCGAAAAATGTCAGTCCACAAGTTTAAGTAAAGACAATCAACAATGCAACAGGAATGAGCTTAATTTTTCAGGGAACTCCTCGACAGAATAGATGGAGTGACCCATGAGGAAATTCTTAAATTTCGATTTTACTGCGCGTGGATTGCTGCTAAGGTATTTTAATTGGAGCGGTAGCTTACTGATAATGAATGCAGCAGTATACTGCACAACTTTCTGCACAAAAGTTAAGGAAGTCAGATCCAAATGCAGGTTTGATTTCTGTCGAGTATTAGCTGACTGAAAGCTACTTATTGTTGCGAATAAGCTAATATTGTTAACAAGAAATGACAGTAAGGAAAATATATATTGAGAGACCAATGTCAAAATATCCCAGACTCGTCAACAGGGGTCGACAAGAGGTTCGTGAACTTTACCAATTATTGCCCGAACCGCTCATTTCTGAGCCAAAAATATCCTTTAAGAATGGAAAGAGTTACCCCAAAATATAATGCCACACGACATAAGCGAACGAAAATAAGCAACGTATACTAATTTTCGTGTCGAACGATCACTCACTTCAGATATGTATTGTATTAATTCTGAATTGAGACAAAATTACACAACTCATTGTTGGCCATTTGTTAATTTCACGTACAACGCTGTATATTTACCTACTAAAATGTACATCAAAGACAACGTCAATGGTTAGGTGGACTGTTATATTTATGGATGCAGCGAATATTATCAACAGGTTTGTTACTGTTTATGTTTATGAGCAGCCAAATTCATTGTATACTAAGATAAACAGGTAATGCAAAGAAGTAACAACAACCAAAGAAAATAAATTGCTCCTAAGCTTTCCTATCCTACCGGACAATGAGTCCAAAGATTTAAAAAAAGAAAGAAAAAGGAAAAGTTACCTGCTTGTAACAGGAATTTCTTTGACCAAGACAATTTGACACTTAGCCAACTGTAATGTCCATCCGGCCGTGAAAGTATACATTTTAGTACTTAGCCAACTGTCATTCAGTCAAGATGGTATACTCAGCAATGAAACAAAGCAGTAGGCTTTGCCAGAAATATCGACTCTTAGACAATGTGTCTAATAGTGTATTTTAATACGATAGTATGCCATCTTAGGCAATTTATAACACTTGTAAGTAAGAATTAGAAATATTGATTCTTACAAGGTTAAATGGTTCAAATGGCTCTGAGCACTATGGGACTCAACTTCTGAGGTCATTAGTCCCCTAGAACGTAGAACTAGTTAAACCTAACTAACCTAAGGACATCACACACAGCCATGTCCGAGGCAGGATTCGAACCTGCGACCGTAGCGGTCTCGCGGTTCCAGACTGCAGCGCCTAAAACCGCACGGCCACTTTGGCCGGCTCTTACATTGTTATATCACTTGTTATGTATTTCACTGTTATTATCTAATCTGCTTTCAGAAAACACTTGATAATGAAACTTTGAAACGGGAATCATGATTGTGTAAATGTAAATGTAACACTGTAAATAAAGAACAGTCTAATGGCAGTACTGACATTAAAGAAATATATTATGACTGTGCCCCCGCATTATGAAAAAAATATTAACTGCCATATGTATATTCTAGGTCTTCGTAGAAACTATGTCTTCCAGTATCGGCCTTATCTTCTGTAGGCGTATGATATATTTTCAGGTTGTAGAACTTTCATTTTGTTCCCATCCAGCATGTTCTTTCACTAACAGCTTTTAAGTCCCTAATATTTCATCTTATTCTGTTGACCATTGCAAAACCAACTTCAAGTTGATGTTTACCTTCTCTGTTTCCTCTATAGACACATCTACTTCCCTTCTCCGGGCCATTTCATCTCTTTAAGTGCCGCTACGTCTAGTCTATACTTATTAATTTGTTCATACAGCACCTTCACCGCTCCAGGTGTGTAGAGTGGTCTTACGTTACGATTGCCACGTCTCATTCTGAGATTATTCCGTGATATGCTAGCATCATCATCTTTGACCCATGCGACTTAGGAGACAATACCAGTAGCACAACTGCCACCATCGTAGCTCTCAGGATCAGTCGATAATGCAAGATCACATCGGATACGAAATATTCGTGTTTTAAAGCATATTATTGTAATTAACAGATTATTTTCTTTACAAATGAATAAAAAGTATACTGATGACTTGTGAGCTCAAAACAGCGTGTGTCATTACTGACTGTCGAGCTTTTATATGTCATGGAATTTGAAATTATGTACAGTAAGAGTTTTGTAGACATCCTGTTTTAAAGCCATACTCTCTTTCCTTTTGTATGTAACAGCCCTAAGAAGGATTTAAGATTTCACTGGGCAAACTCGAATTTAGGATATTTTAAGATTAACAGATTTGTGACATGAAATGTCATGGGTGGCGTACTGTACATACGCTGATAAGAGAGAAGAGTATGTCCGCTGCCCAACGCGACGCTGCACGGAGCTTGGTGACGTTGCAGCCGCGCGATGCGGTAACAACAATCACGTAAGTGGAGCAGATATGGACATGGGCTGCAAATGGGGAAATCCGTTTAGATAGGCGACTCTGGCAAAGGGCAGATTATTATTACCCAGAGCCGGTGCACCAGTATCTCGATAACGGCGAAGCTGCTAAAATGTTCACGTGTTACTGCCGTGAACACCTACGGAAAGAGGTAGAAGCACAGTGACACTACCACTAGGGGCTAAATGGTTGGAGGTCCACGACTCTTCACAGAACATGGAATTCGGAGGCTCTTCTGCTGTATAGAGTAGGGTTGATGGTGATCTGTGACATCTCTGCCGAAAGAGCGCAATGTTGGTGCACTCGTAAGTGTTTCGGAGCACACCATTCATCGTACATTGTTGAAAACGAAGCTCCGCAGCAGACCACCCCTAAGTTTCCACACGTTAAGCCAACGACATCGTCAATTACTATTTCAGTGGACACGGGATTACCAGGATTCAACCGTCGATCAATGGAAACGTGTCGGCTCTTCGGGTGAATCACATTTTTGCCACACCAGGTCGATGGTCGTCTTCACAACAACGTCATCGAGGTGAACGGGGGATCGAAACCTACAGCGCGCCACGGACACAGATTGGTTGGAGCAGTATTATGCTGTATGAGACATTCTCCTGCGCTTGTATGTGACGTGTGGTAGCAATCGAAGACACGCTGACAGCTGACAGCCACCTGCATTCCTTCGTGGATTACGTCTTCCCCGACGGAAACGTCATCTTTCAGCAGTATAATTGTCCGTGTCTCGGAGCCAGAATATTCCTACAGTGGTTTGAAGACCATTACAGTGAACTCACGTTGATGTCTCGGGGGCCAAATTCTCCTGATGTAAGTCCTGTAGTACCCATCTGGGTCCGTACCGGGCGCCATCACCGCCTGTGTAAATCAGTGGCCTGTTATACATGCAAATCACATCACCTGTGCTTAGGTGTCTACTGCCATATACCTCCACAAACCTATTAACAAACTGTGGAACAGTGATATGCAGAATCAGTGATGTGTACACGTACAAACAAGCTTTTAAGGAGGTGTGATAATGTTCTGGCTCATCTGTGTAGATACAATATTGGTTATACACTGCCTATTTCCTACTGTAATAAAAGACTTATTTAGAATATATGCGTTTCGCTTTATTTCAAACCATCTTCAGTGGTCAACGTAACCATTTATTTGTCAAAATTGCCGGCCTCTGTAGCCGAGTGGTTCTAGGTGCTTCAGTCCGGAACCGCGCTGCTGCTGCGGTCGCAGGTTCGAATCCTGCCTCGGGCACGGATGTGTGTGATGTCCTTAGGTTAGTTAGGTTTAAGTAGTTCTAAGTATAGGGAACTGATGACCTCAGATGGTAAGTACCATAGTGCTTATAGCCATTTGAACAATATGATAAACGATTCTCCTGTTTTGTATCAGTACTATTATTTTAACAGAACACAGTTACGTTAGTCGCTCGTGAATTTTTGGTTGAGTGGCTGGTTCCATACTTCCCAATATTCTTCAACACACTTCGACTTTTAGTACACTGCACTTTACTAACTTTTGTATACATTATGTGCAGATGCATTTACAACTCGTGTCCTTTGTTTTTGTGTTCCAAGGTGAAATGGTTCGCTTTCTGTTCTGTAATGGTGAATGCGCCTGCTATTCAATAGCGTGTGTGTTTATATTTCTCGGCTACTGTGTGTATGTGTGTGCGTTTAGTGGAGATGCAAGTCCTAAATTCTGTGCACAGAAATTTTTGCCTCATTGAAGCTGCTTCGCTATAGTACTATATTGGGTGACCATGGCATGCTGGCAGTTTTATGTGTTTGTGGCAGCTAGGAAGATTGCTATTTACCTCCGTGTTTTATAAGTTTAAATAACGTTTATTTGTTGACATTTTTTCTGATTGTTTATCATGTGTTTCTTTTCTGGTATTGCCTTTTGAATTTGGAAGTTTTCTTGTAGTGTTAGATGTTTTTCATTACTGAATCTCTTTTTCATATCTCTTACTGTTAGTGTTGATTTTCTTGTCGGAGGTGTTCTACAAATGTTGAGTGGCTGGTGCCATACTTCCATGTTTTTTTACGTCCTTTATTTCGTAATTCAAATGTTTTTCTGCTCTTATCGAACTGTAGAGCATAACTTCCGGTTCACTGAAGTTCACAAATGAAAATTTTTTATACAGGTCAGTGCCATCCTCCTTCTTTAAAACTGTCTGTATCTTTGGTAAGCTACACTCCTGGAAATGGAAAAAAGAACACATTGACACCGGTGTGTCAGACCCACCATACTTGCTCCGGACACTGCGAGAGGGCTGTACAAGCAATGATCACACGCACGGCACAGCGGACACACCAGGAACCGCGGTGTTGGCCGTCGAATGGCGCTAGCTGCGCAGCATTTGTGCACCGCCGCCGTCAGTGTCAGCCAGTTTGCCGTGGCATACGGAGCTCCATCGCAGTCTTTAACACTGGTAGCATGCCGCGACAGCGTGGACGTGAACCGTATGTGCAGTTGACGGACTTTGAGCGAGGGCGTATAGTGGGCATGCGGGAGGCCGGGTGGACGTACCGCCGAATTGCTCAACACGTGGGGCGTGAGGTCTCCACAGTACATCGATGTTGTCGCCAGTGGTCGGCGGAAGGTGCACGTGCCCGTCGACCTGGGACCGGACCGCAGCGATGCACGGATGCACGCCAAGACCGTAGGATCCTACGCAGTGCCCTAGGGGACCGCACCGCCACTTCCCAGCAAATTAGGGACACTGTTGCTCCTGGGGTATCGGCGAGGACCATTCGCAACCGTCTCCATGAAGCTGGGCTACGGTCCCGCACACCGTTAGGCCGTCTTCCGCTCACGCCCCAACATCGTGCAGCCCGCCTCCAGTGGTGTCGCGACAGGCGTGAATGGAGGGACGAGTGGAGACGTGACGTCTTCAGCGATGAGAGTCGCTTCTGCCTTGGTGCCAATGATGGTCGTATGCGTGTTTGGCGCCGTGCAGGTGAGCGCCACAATCAGGACTGCATACGACCGAGGCACACAGGGCCAACACCCGGCATCATGGTGTGGGGAGCGATCTCCTACACTGGCCGTAAACCACTGGTGATCGTCGAGGGGACACTGAATAGTGCACGGTACATCCAAACCGTCATCGAACCCATCGTTCTACCATTCCTAGACCGGCAAGGGAACTTGCTGTTCCAACAGGACAATGCACGTCCGCATGTATCCAGTGCCACCCAACGTGCTCTAAAAGGTGTAAGTCAACTACCCTGGCCAGCAAGATCTCCGGATCTGTCCCCCATTGAGCATGTTTGGGACTGGATGAAGCGTCGTCTCACGCGGTCTGCACGTCCAGCACGAACGCTGGTCCAACTGAGGCGCCAGGTGGAAATGGCATGGCAAGCCGTTCCACAGGACTACATCCAGCATCTCTACGATCGTCTCCATGGGAGAATAGCAGCCTGCATTGCTGCGAAAGGTGGATATACACTGTACTAGTGCCGACATTGTGCATGCTCTGTTGCCTGTGTCTATGTGCCTGTGGTTCTGTCAGTGTGATCATGTGATGTATCTGACCCGAGGAATGTGTCAATAAAGTTTCCCCTTCCTGGGACAATGAATTCACGGTGTTCTTATTTCAATTTCCAGGAGTGTATTTTTATTCTTTGTTTCTTAAAGATATTACTACTTCTGCGTGTTAAGTTTGTAAGGGGTTAATCGCCTCTTATGTATTGAAAACAACATATCTTTGCCTCACGCAGGTCCCAGTAGGTACTATCGATAGTCGAGCACCCAATGCGCCGGAGCGTGGTCTGTGTTGAGACTCTGAGCTAGTAAGCTGTCGGCTGCTAAGTGAGCAGGGCGGATTTCGGCACGACGACAGGTTGCGTTTACAAATGTTTAACGGCTGCGTGTGTCACCCAAAGCCGTGGGCCAGAACTCCAGCGAATACGTAAACGGCGTTAATTGAGTGGTTCGTTTGATGTGTTTAAGTGTTCATTTGTGCACCGTGATTACACGACAACCGCGCCGGACACCCACGATTTGGACTGCAGTGAAGGTTGTGTGTTCAGTGTCTAACAACCCTACCACAACAAAGGTCAGCATTTAATAACGATTGTGGTGTTGCTCACGCTGCTAAATACTGGATTTTCGGGCAATAACAGTCATATTATGTGGCAGGTGTCATTAGAGCACAGTTAATAAAGTCATTTCATGTAATAATCGAAAAACTAGGCACTCATCTTTTCGTGTTTCCCACGCTGGTCTCGTCGTAAAATCATGGCTCAATCGTTGAAAATCTAGGTGGTTATGATTCCAAGCTCGGATGCAAAGAGGCCTAGGCTTTATTCTGCTATATTCAAAAGTTTTTGTAGATGCGCTTCTCAAACCTTTCTTGGAGATTAAACGTTTCAAAGTTAGCACAATGGTGATGTAAAAAAATAATCAGCACTCCGAATTTAAGTTACACTTCCATTTTACTGCTTTTATTGCAATATCACGTATCACACAAAACATCACTTCACAACACAAAACATACTCGAAAACATCTTCCTCACATTTTATAAGCCAACTATAATATGCGTCTTTCCAACATGACGTCCAAGACTTGACCTTTTCAAGGTTCGACTCTCTAACAACTTAACAACTAACTAATAATCGCTTACGCGCCCAAAAATCAGAGTTACAAGTACGTCAAAGATCATAGTGACAAAAGAAAGAATACACATAAGAATAATATCATTGCAATATAAACATATCGATGTATCATAAATGAAATCAAATCTGAGTGTTGTCTCAGAAATATGTCAACTACTTTGCAGAAACACAGTAGAATATTACTGGTATCGAGAGGTTCAGATGAGTTGCCGTAATGGTTACGTAATTCAAGTACCATGACAAGTGCCACATGAAGAATATTGGCGTGTGACTACATTAATAGGCGACCCTTGATGAGTTAACCGTTATTACTTTGTCAGACGAAGGGAGTAACTGCCTCATTGGTACAATAACAATATTAACAACAAAGTATGTACCAATTATCGCTACCTGATGTCCTAATTAGCTTTGTTGGACTTAATACGAAACAACTCCCGTGCAAATATTAACCAATCAGCCTTTATCAACGGTCTTATGATCTTCTGGATTTTCATATTTAATTTTTTAACTAGAGATTCCCTTGTATCTAGCGTTTTTGCTATTGGAGCTGTTATGACTAGCTCATTATTGTAGTTTGTCTCGTGACAGCACGTACCTGGGCAAGGCAGAATGCACAGTTGTGGTCGTTGCGGCTTGCACTCCGAAAAGCCAACGGCTTTTGCTTGCGCCATCCTGGAGGCGGAATTCCGCGGAGCCGCCTAATAACAGGCTTTTCCCAAAGGGCTACTGTGCCGTTTCGGTCACGCCATGGCTGGCTGGTCACTTTCTACCGTTCTCAATCCACATGCCGATTTCAGCCTTTTCGTGGCCCCTATCATTAAAATGAACGTTTTCTTATTTACTTTCTTCGTTATACATTATAACTGTCAGCCTGCCTCCAAAGCTTCTACCTTCTTGTGAGAACTGGTTATCGTCCACAAGACCGCAACCCAGTAAAAATCCTTCATAAAACAGTCCCTAACGGCTACACTGATATTACATGTCAACGAAGCCCTCTTTTTCAGAAAATCTTTTCTTGCTGTTGCCAGTCTGCAGTTTATATCCTCTCTACGTCGATAATGATCAATTATTTTGCTGCCCAAGTAGTAGAATTCGTGTAATAATTTCAGTGTCACATTTCCCCTTAGTATCGCCTAATTTCGACTACACTGTATTACCATGGTTCCATCTGATAATCTCTGTTCAAGACACTACCCATTCCTTTCAACAGCTTTCCCAAGTTCTTATCCGTCTCTGAAGAACTGCAGTGTCACCGGCAAATCTGAAAGCTTATTTTTCTTCTTCTCCCTGGACTTTAATTTCGTTCCCAAGTTTCTCATTGGATGACATCACATTTTGATCAATGTACTAACTAAATAACACTGGTCAGAAGCCGCAACCACATCTCAATGTCTTCTCAACTACTGCTTCCCTTCCATTTTCTTCGACTCATATAACTGGAGTCTGGTGCTTGTTTACAAGCTGTAAATAAACTTTAGCTGCCTGTATTTTCTCCCTGTTACCGCCAGATTTAGAAACAGTGTATCCTAGTTAACACCGCCAAAAATTTTCTCTGAATCTACGAATGGCTGTAATGGGATGTTTGGCTTCCTTCAGTCTATCTTCTGAAGTCAGAATGGCCTCACGTATCTCTACATTTATTCAGAAACCAAATTGATCCCCCCGAAGTCCTCTTATAGCAGTATTTCCATTCTTCTGCAAATAACTGGTGCCAATACATTGCAGGACACTGGACTCGCATTCGGGAGGACGACGGTTCAATCGCGCGTCCGGCCATACTGATTTAGGTTTTCTGTGATTTCCCTAAATCTCTCCAGGCAAATCCCGGGATGGTCCCTCTGAAACGGCACGGCCGACTTCCTTCCCCGTCCTTCCATAATCCGATGAGACCGATGATTCGCTGTCTGGTCTCCTCCCCCAAAACAACCCAACCCAGTACATTGCAGACATGACCTACTAAACTGATCGTTAGGTGGTACTCACACTTGTCATCACATGCATTCTTTGCAAACTGCAATTATTACACTCTTCCTGAAATCTGAACTACAGGTGCAATAATTTTGACGTTGCTACCTCTCCCATAGATATCAATAAATCTGAGCAAGTTTCAACCACTCCAGGTGCCTTGTTTCTACATAGGCCTCTCATTGCACTGTTAAATTCTTCTCTCAATATCATATCTCGCAACTCATCTACACCTACTTCTCTTCTCTTTGCATAATTTTGTTCACAAGTTTATTTCCCTCACATAGATCTTTTATATATTCCTCCCACCTTTCAGGTTTCCCTTCTTTGCTCTGTACCAGCACGTCATTCGAGCTTTTGATATTCATACAGCTGCTCTGTTTCCTCTAAAGGCCATTTAAGTTTCCTGTAGGCAGTATCTATCTTTTCTGCAGTTATGCATGCTTCTACAGCCTTTTATTTGTGCTCTATCCATTATTAGTTAGATATTTTGCACTTCCTAAAGTTCTAATTTTTGATATGTCTGTGTTCCTTTTTGCCTTCTTTATTTGCTGCATTTTTATATTTTCTCCTTTTCTCAGTTAATTTAAAAATATCTTATGTTATCCAAGGAGGTTAAACAGGAAGCAACACATTGATGGTCTGCTGAAACGTCTGAGTTCAGCTACGTACGCTATTAGGTTTATTGCAAATTTTGGTGATAAGAATCTCAGTAAATTACCTTACTATGCCTACTTTCATTCACTGCTTTCGTATGGCATCATATTCTGGGGTAATTCCTCGTTGAGTAGAAAAGTATTCACTGTTCAGAAACGTGTAATCAGGATAATTGCTGGAGCCCACCCACGGTCATCCTGCAGACATCTATTTAAGGATCTAGGGATCCTCACAGTAACCTCACAGTATATATATTCACTTATGAAATTTGTTGTTAATAATCCAACCCAGTTCAAAAGTAATAGCAGTGTGAATAGCTATAACACCGGGAGAAAGGATGATCTTCACTATGCAGGGTTAAATCTGACTTTGGCACAGAAAGGGGTAAATTATGCTGCCACAAAAGTCTTTGGTCACCTACCAAACAGCATCAAAAGCCTGACAGATAGCCAACCAACATTTAAAAAGAAATTAAAAGAATTTTTAGATGACAACTCCTTCTACTCATTGGCTGAATTTTTAGATATAAATTAAGGGAGGGAAAAAAACCAACTTAAACATTACTGTCATGCAATATTTTGTGTAATGTAATATCTTGAACAGACATCTTTTATTAACCTGACACGTTCCACATCATTACGAAGTGTCGTATTCATGATCTATGGAACAAGTACTAATCTAATCTAATATAATATAATCTGATACCTACTAAGCTTTCTCATTCTACCAATGCGATTCTCTGTTGTCTTCCCAACTTCACCTTTGAGAGCTACCACTATATTGCTTTACTCTCTGTCGGTCTAGTACTTCCTAACACTTCTTCTCAAACTTTCAGTAACCTCTGCTTCTTTTAATTTACCAGTGTCTCATTTCCTTAATTTCACATCCAAACATTCAAACCAACCAATATTATTTAACTACCGAAAAGGAAAACCATAGTAGAAATAGTACTATAAAATCATTTTAATTAGAATAGATTACGTGTGCAGTTAGTAGGATAATTCTGATAAATGCTTTGCAAAGATTGCTAACTTCATCCCTGAGCGTGAAACATATTTTAACGATACCGCAGCCCTGTGCAGTTTCCAGTACCTTCCACACCAGTCTTTTGAAAATACTATCATATTTTGTATCATATTCTCTGAAATTAGTAAGAATACATTACTGTACGTTAATATAGAAATAACTGTAGAAATTGGTCACGACCTGAAGTAGTTGCTGAGTCTCAGTTTAAGTTTTTTTTTTTTTTTTTTTTTTTTTGCAGATTTATCACAAAGCCCATACATGTAACCAATCTTTCTATTGGTATATGTATGCTTGGTGCTGAAGCTGTCTAGCTATGAAATCGATATCGTGTAAAACTAATATGTACTAGGACAAATGAAGTGGTAGGAAACGTACCTGTCTTCCATAAACATTGAGTGATATACCAGGTGGTTATAAATAAAAGTCCAGCCATTCAAGGGGGTCCAGTGTGCGCGTAACTTGCTA
The DNA here is from genome assembly GCF_021461395.2 of Schistocerca americana. NCBI lineage: Eukaryota > Metazoa > Arthropoda > Insecta > Orthoptera > Acrididae > Schistocerca > Schistocerca americana. The sequence continues at coordinate 274,151,474 of NC_060124.1, read as the reverse complement.
GATATGTTAATCCTTTAACGAGTAACCGATTTACACTGGAAAACAAATTAATTCAAACTGTGGCCACCAGGTGCAAATCTGGCACTGAACACTGTTTCCATGAAGGCATGACATACACGCTGTCATTTGACAAGCCATAACGTGAGTGATTCAGTATTTAAAGGGAGTTGAAAATCTAATAGCCATAGGGGATTGGAATGAGGTTTTAGGGGGAGGGGTAGAAGATAGGGTTACGGGAAATACGAGAAAGACTAATTGAGTTCTACAATAAATTTCAGGTAGTAATAACGCATACTCCGCTCAAGAATCACAAGAGGAGGAGGTATACTTGGGAAAGGCCGGGAGATACAAGAATATTTCAGTTATGTTACGTCATTGTCAAGTACAGATTCCGAAATCAGACACAGAATAGCAAGGCGTACTCAGGAACAGATACAGACACAGATTACAATGTAGTAGTGATGAAAAGTAGTCTGAAGTCTAAGAGATTAGTCAGGAAGAAACAATACAGAAAATGGTGGTGTACAGAAGTACTAAGGAATGACGAGATGTGCTTGAAGTTCTCTGAGGCTATAGTTGTTGCCATATGGAATAGCTCAGTAGGTAACGCAGTTGAAGACGAATGGACATCTCTAAAAAGAGCAGTCATAGAAGCTGGAAGGAAAACCATAGGTGCAAAGAAGTTAACTGCGAAGAATCCATGGTAAACAGAAGTTATATATACTTCAGTTGATTAATGAAAAAAGGAATTACAAAAATGTTCAGAGACATTCATGAGTACAGAAACACAAGTTCCTGAGAATTGATATAAACAGGATGTGCAGGGAGCTGAGACAAAATGGCTGCATGAAAAATGTGAAGAAATCGAAAACGAAATAATAGTCGAAAGGACTGACCAAACATATAGAAATATCGAAACAGTCCTTGGTGAAATTAAAGCAAGGGGGGGTGGGGGAGGGGTTGAGGGTAACGTTAAGAGTACAATGGGAATTCAACTGTTAAATGCAGAGGAGACAGCAGATAGGTGGAAAGAGTTCACTGAAGGGGGAAGATTGCTCTGATGTGATTGAAGAAGAAATGGGAGGTGATATAGAAGAGATAGGGGTCCAATATCAGAATTTAAAAGAGCTTTCGGAGCCTTAAGATCGAAGAAGGCCGAAGGGATACATAGAATTTCATCAGAAGTTCTAAAATTATTGGAGGAATTGGCAACAAACTGACTATTCACGTTGGTGTGTAGAATATATGAGTCTCGCAATATCCCATCTCATTTTCGGAAAAGTATCATTCACGCAGTTCCAAAGATTGCAGAGCTGAAAAGTGCGAGAATTATCGCACAATCAGCTTAACAGCTCATGCATCCGAGTTGCTGACAGGAATAATATACAGAAAAAGGGAAAAGAAATTTTAGGATGTGTCAGATAACGATCAGTTTAGTTTTCACCAGAGAGGCAGTTCAGATGTTGCGGTTGATAAAGAAAAATCGATACACGTTCATAGGAACCATCGAACAAGAAAACGCGTTTGACAATATCAAATGGTGCAAAATTTTCTCTGAAAATTCCGAGAAAAAAATGTGTAAATTGCAGGGAAAGACGGATAATACACAATATGTACCAAAGCCTAGAGGGAACACAATAAGAGTGGAAGACCAACAGCGAAGTGCTCGGATTAAAAAGGTTGTAAGACACTGATGTAGCCTTTCGCCCCTAGTGTTCAATCTATTTATTGAAGAAGCAATGACAGAAATAAATGCAAAGTTCAAGAGCGGAATTAAAATTCAAGGCGAAAGGGTATTAGTGATAAGACTTGCTGATGACATTCCTATCCTCAGCAAAAGTAAGGTAGAATTACAGGATCTGCTGAATGGAATGAATTGTCTAATGAGTACAGAATATGGATTGAGAGTGAATCGAAGAAACACGAAAGTAATGAGAAGTAATAGAAATGAGAACAGCAAGAAATGTAATATCAGGATTGGCGATCACGAAGTAGAAGAAGTTAAGGAATCTTGCTACCTAAGCAGTAAAACAGCCCATGACCGACAAGCAAGGAAGATGTAAAAAGCAGACTAGCATTGGAGAAAAGGCCATTCCGGACAAGGAGAAGTTTACTAGTAGCAAACAAAGGGCTTAATTTGAGGAGGAAATTTCTGAGAAAGTATGTTTGGAGCATTGCATTTTATGGGTGTGAAAAAGGATAGTGGGAAAACCAAAAAGAGGAGAATCGAAGCATTTGACGTTTGTGTCACAGAAAAACGTAGAAAGTTAAGTGAACTGATAAGGTAAGAAATGAGGAGGTTCTCCTCGAATCGGCGAGGAAAGGAATAGATGGAAGAGATAGGATGGCAGGACATCTATTAGGACACCACGGAATAACTTCCATGGTACAGGAGGGAGCTGTAGAGGGTAAAAACTGTGGAGGAATACAGAGACTGAAATACATCCAGCAAATAACTGAGGTCGTAGGCTGCAAGTGCTTCAATGAGATGACGATAAAGAAAAATAGAAAGAAAAACTTGAGTGAACCTGAGTGAAGAGTATGGCCATCGAGATGGGAGATGTTTCACTCTCAGTGACGTATGTGAACGGCAGCAATTACAGTGCTGCATTGAGAGAGTATAGACGACTCAAAAGTCTCAACGTCGTTTTACGGATGCAGCACTTCGTAAATGTGTCTGGTGCTCGTATTGAAAAAATTGTGAAAGCGGTGGTTAGTAATGAAATCAGCATTATTCTTTTTTCACTGGTTTAACTTTTTCTGCCCATGTCCTATTCCTAATTCATTATGCAGGGTGGTCCATTGATATTGACCGGGCCAAATATCTCACGAGAAAAGCATCAAACGAAAAAACTACAAAGAACGAAACTCGTCTAGCTTGAAGTGGGAAATCAGAGGGCGCTATGGTTTGCCCGCTAGATGGCTCTGCCATAGGTCAAACGTATTTTTTTAGTAGGAACCCCCATTTATATTACATATTCGTGTAGTACGTAAAGAAATATGAATGTTTTAGTTGGACCACTTTTTTCGCTTTGTGATAGATGGCGCTGTAACAGTCACAAACGTATAAGTACGTGGTATCACGTAACATTCCGCCAGTGCGGACGGTATTTGCTTCGTGATACATTACCCGTGTTAAAATGGACCGTTTACCAATTGCGGAAAAGGTCGATATCGTGTTGATGTATGGCTATTGTGATCAAAATTCCCAACGGGCGATGTACTACGTATGTTGCTCTGTATCCTGGACGACATCACCCAAGTGACCGGACCGTTCGCCGGATAGTTAGGTTATTTAAGGAAACAGGAAGTGTTCAGGTACATGTGAAACGTCACCCACGACCTGCAACAAATGATGATGCCCAAGTAGGTGTTTTTGCTGCTGTCACGGCTAATCCGCACATCAGTAGCAGACAAACTGCTCGAGAAACGGGAATCTCAAAAACGTCGGTGTTGAAAATGCTACATCAACATCGATTGCACCTGTACCATATTTCTATGCACCAGGAATTGCATGGCGGCGACTTTGAACGTCGTGTACAGTTCTACCACTGGGCACAAGATAAATTACGGGACGATGACAGATTTTTAGCACGCGTGCTATTTAGCGACGAAGCGTCATTCACCAACAGCGGTAACGTAAACCGGCACAATATGCACTATTGGGCAACATCAGCGATCTTGGCGGGTTAATGTGTGGTGCGGCATTATGGGAGGAAGGATAATTGGCCCCCATTTTATCGATGGCAATCTAAATGGTGCAATGTGTGCTGATTTCGTACGTAATGTTCTACCGATGTAACTACAAGATGTTACACTGCATGACAGAATGGCGTTGTACTTCCAACATGATGGATGTCTGGTACATAGCTCCAGTGCGGTTGAAGCGGTATTGAATAGCATATTTCATGACAGGTGGATCAGCCGTCGAAGCACCATAACATGGCCCGCACATTCACCGAATCTGAGGTCCCTGGATTTCTTTGTGGGGAAACTTGAAGGATATTTGCTATCGTGATCCACCGACAACGCCTGACAACATGCGTCAGCGCATTGTCAATGCATGTGCGAAAATTACGGAAGGCGAACTACTCGCTGTTGAGAGGAATGTCGTAACACGTATTGCCAAATGCATTGAGGTTGACGGACATCATTTTGAGCATTTATTGCATTAATGTGGTATTTACAGGTAATCACGCTGTAACAGCATGCGTTCTCAAAGTTCACAAAGCTAGATGTATCACATTGGAACAACCGAAATAAAATGTTCAAACGTACCTACGTTCTGTATTTTAATTTAAAAAAACCTACCTGTTACCAACCGTTCGTCGAACATCTTGAGCCATATGTTTGTGCCTATTACAGTGCCATCACAAAGCGAAAAAAGTGGTCCAACTAAAACATTCATATTTCTATACGTCTTACACGAACATGTAATAAGAAAATGGGGGTTCCTGTTTTAAAAAAACGCAGTTGATATCCGTTTGACCTATGGCAGCGCCATCTAGCGGGCCAACCATACCGCCATCTGGTTTCCCCCTTCAAGCTAGGCAAGTGTAGTTCTTTGTAGTTTTTTCGTTTGATGCTTATTTCGTGAGATAACTGGCCCGGTCACGATCAATGGACCACCTGTATATGGAAACATTTCGATACGTATTTAGCTGGCCGCAGTAGAGGAGCGGTTCTAGGCGCTTCAGTCTGGAGCCGAGCGACCACTCCTGTCGGAGGTTCGAATCCTACCTCGGGCATGGGTGTGTGTGATGTCCTTAGGTTAGTTAGGTTTAAGTAGTTCTAAGTTCTAGGCGACTGATGACCTCAGAAGTTAAGTCGCATAGTGCTCAGAGCCATTTTGAACCATTCGTATTTCCTGCTTTCACACTGCGACGTTAGCACCCAGTGGTCAAAATTAGAACTAGTTGTTATTCTAGCGTAATTCGCTTACTCATTAATGCATTAGAATACGTACCAATCTTCTTTACCATACGATAATAAAAGCCCGCAATGAATGTCTCTGAGTAGCTACACTTTGCTTATTGTTACCCGGTACCTATACTTACTTTCGGCAGGGAGGAAAGGCGATGCTTAAAAGCAGTAGCGTGTATTTTCAAGACAAACTTCCATATGAATTTGCACAATGAATATTTCCTGCGACATCTGTACAGTGTTAATACCAAGGAAAAGGAAAAGACATTCTGTACTATAATGTCGTGGTAATACAAGGCATCATGCAGAAAGATACGCTTACGTTACATATTCATTTGTCACAAAATATTAACTCAGTTATCAACCAGAGCAATATAAAGGTATTCCAGTCCTTATAGAAATTATTTATGAAAGTAATATTACTGTATGCATTAGTGTTCAAGTCCATCTGGAAATTTTAATTCCACTGGAGATGAGGGCATATAAGCGCCAAAGAACCTGGTACAGGCATGTCTATTCAAACACAGAGATAAGTAAACAGGCAGAATCCGGAGCTGCGGTGTCGGCGACGCCTATTAAGGCAACAAGTGTCTGGCGCAGGTGTTAGATCGGTTACTGCTGCTATAATAGCAGGTTATCGAGATTTAAGTGAGTTTGAATGTGGTGTTTTAGTCGGTGCACCAGCCATGGCGCACAGCATCTCCGAGGTAGCGATGAAGTGGGGATTTTCCCGAACGACCATTTCAGTAATGCAACATGAATATCAGGAATCAGGTAAATCATCAAATCTCCGACACTGCTGTGGCCAGAAAAAAATCCTACAAGAACGGGACCAACGAAGACTGAAGAGAATAGTTCAACGTGACAGAAGTGCAATCATTAAGCAAATTGCTGCAGATATGAACGCTGGGCCATCAACGAAACATCGTCGATATGGGCATTCGGAGCCAAAGGCCCAATCGTGTGTCCTTGTACGGCACAACACAAAGCTTTACGCCTCGTCAGGGCTCGTCAACACCGACATTTGGCTGTTGATGACTGGTTACATGTTGCGTGTTCGGATGAGTCTCGTTTCAAATTATGTCGAGGATGGACGTGTACTAGTATGGAGACAACCTCATGAATCCATGGTCCCTGCATGTCAGCAGGGGACTGTTCAAGGTGTTAGAGGCTATGTAATGGTGTGGGGCGTGCGCTGTTGGACTGATATGGGACCCCTGAAACGCCTAGATACGACTCTAGCAGGTGACACGTACATAAGCATCATGTCTGATCACATGCATCCATTCATGTTCATTCTGCATTCTGACGGACTTGGGCAATTCCAACAGGACAATGCGACCTCTCAAATTGGTTCAAATGGCTCTGAGCACTATGGGACTTAACATCTGAGGTCATTAGTCCCCTAGAACTTAGAACTACTTAAACCTAACTAACCTAAGGACATCACACACATCCATGCCCGAGGCAGGATTCGAACCTGCGACCGTAGCGGTCGCGCGGTTCCAGACTGAAGTGCCTAGAACCGCTCGGCCACACCGGCCGGCGCGACCTCTCACACGTCCAGAACTGCTACAGAATGGCTCCTGGAACACTCTTCTGAATTTAAACACTTCCGATGGCCATCAAACTCCCCAGACATGAACATTATTGACCATATCTAGGATGCCTTACAACGTGTTCTTCAGAAGAACTGTCCACCCCCTCGTACTCTTACGGACTTATGGACAGCCGTACAGGATTGATTGCGTCAATTTCCTTCAGCACTATTACAGACATTGGTTGAGTACATGCCATGTCGTGTTGCAACACTTCGGTTCGTGGGGGCCCTACACGATTTTAGGCGGGTGAACCAGTTTCTTTGGCTCTTCAGTGTATATGAAGTGTGTTGCTTAATAATATATTAACATTGTCTGTGTATTTTATCTTTTTCAGTGAAAGGTGTATGATTCTGCAAAACAATTTCATAAATTTTAGGTCATTCGCTTGAATTGTTTGACGGTTACGTGACGTGCTAATATCGGTACGGAAGTTTGGTGACTGTAAGGTCCATCGAGGTCCTATTTCAGAGAAGGACCTTCAATATGGAGTTGCAAATGGCAGTGATTCTTTTTTGTGTAATCTGTGACCGTAAGCGATACTGCCATACCTCACTCCACCGGAAAAAGACAAAGTAATCCCGTTTGGGAGAGACACTTATGGACTAAACCCGAAGAAGGGTTTTTGTCACATTGTCTAATGAGTACAATTTGCGAAAGGAATTTACATGGCGGCTACACACGGATGGATACGCGGGCCTTGTGCACGAACATGAAAGACTAGTTCGTGCAGACCCTGGAGCAGCAGAAGCTGAGAGACCGGTCCTGGAGACCAGAAGCTGGTCAGCGAGTTGCTCAGCCGCGTCTGCATCCTTCGCACGAGATAACTGCAGGGTCAGAGTCGCAAAGAGCTACAACTGAATTTCCATACTGGAGAAAGCTCACATCGGTAGCAAAGCAGTAAAGACAAACACGCTTAAGAAAGACTGGATTGTGATCCAGGTACCGCTTTTCACGTTCATGTTTTGAAGCAGTCTGTCCCTAGTATGTGGGATTTTCTCTTTTTATTTTGCAGATGAGGAACGCTACTGGAAAGTTTCTCCACGAATGGAGGTCGCTTGTTTGTGGATTTGTGGTAAGTTTATTTTTGTGTAGGGAGACAGGCTGTTTCAAAGACTGAAATGTATTCATAGTACACCGAGCGAGGTGGCGCAGTGGTTAGCACACTGGACTCGCTTTCGAGAGGATGACGGTTCAAATCAGCGTCCAGCCATCCTGATTTAGGTTTTCCGTGAGTTCCCCAAATCGTTTCAGGCAAATGCCGGGATGGTTCCTTTGAAAGGGCACGTCCGATTTCCTTCTCCATCCTTCCCTAACCCGTTGGAAACGATGACCTCGCTGTTTGGTCCCCTCCCTCAAACCACCCAACCATTAACAGGATGGAAGTCATTTTTTTTCAGTAAGAAGAGTCCATGAAATGGAATCACCCACTACGTAACATGGAACATTAAATTACTCGGACACGCAAGCCTTTCAGACATCTTGACATCTTGACATTAGCAGAATAAAGTGAAAGTATAATATGCATAATGCGTAAGAACATGTGTACCATGGTTGTTCGTCAACATCGACGTCAACGTTGTGGATACATGTACCACACAATTAAAACAACCTCAGCTGCTAGTGAACTTGTGCTTGGATCTTGGATTTTTAACAGCTGGGATAAGCACACATCAGTGAATTACGCGACTAGAAATTCGTACTGTGAACGAACCTTACTTTATCTTGGTTACTGTTAACAGTGAATCTCACTGTTGTACGTAGTTTTACCATGCTTTAATGTGCCACTGACATCGCGAACGAGGTTATATGGCGGTTCAATTATGTAACAAATGAAATTACAATTGATTAATGTCGATATTTCGGCTAGATTTATGCGAACTTTCGATATGCTGGAAGAAGCTCAAGTTATGCATGGGTAGTTATTCCTGCTTATCAGATTTGAGCAGAAACTCTTACAACTACTATTACTTCATGTTTTCTACATAGCACGACATCATAACTGACCATATATAATTCAGTGATGTGTTTTCGCAAAGAAAGAAAAAACACTTTTTGCACTATAGACCATTTAATTTATTATGTCAAAGTAAACTTTTGTTTCATACTACCAGTAGGTCTCGGCCCGTGGCCATTAATACACTCCTGGAAATTGAAATAAGAACACCGTGAATTCATTGTCCCAGGAAGGGAAAACTTTATTGACACATTCCTCGGGTCAGATACATCACATGATCACACTGACAGAACCACAGGCACATAGACACAGGCAACAGAGCATGCACAATGTCGGCACTAGTACAGTGTATATCCACCTTTCGCAGCAATGCAGGCTGCTATTCTCCCATGGAGACGATCGTAGAGATGCTGGAGGTAGTCCTGTGGAACGGCTTGCCATGCCTTTTCCACCTGGCGCCTCAGTTGGACCAGCGTTCGTGCTGGACGTGCAGACCGCGTGAGACGACGCTTCATCCAGTCCCAAACATGCTCAATGGGGGACAGATCCGGAGATCTTGCTGGCCAGGGTAGTTGACTTACACCTTCTAGAGCACGTTGGGTGGCACGGGATACATGCGGACGTGCATTGTCCTGTTGGAACAGCAAGTTCCCTTGCCGGTCTAGGAATGGTAGAACGATGGGTTCGATGACGGTTTGGATGTACCGTGCACTATTCAGTGTCCCCTCGACGATCACCAGTGGTGTACGGCCAGTGTAGGAGATCGCTCCCCACACCATGATACCGGGTGTTGGCCCTGTGTGCCTCGGTCGTATGCAGTCCTGATTGTGGCGCTCACCTGCACGGCGCCAAACACGCATACGACCATCATTGGCACCAAGGCAGAAGCGACTCTCATCGCTGAAGACGACACGTCTCCTTTCGTCCCTCCATTCACGCCTGTCGCGACACCACTGGAGGCGGGCTGCACGATGTTGGGGCGTGAGCAGAAGACGGCCTAACGGTGTGCGGGACCGTAGCCCAGCTACATGGAGACGGTTGCGAATGGTCCTCGCCGATACCCCAGGAGCAACAGTGTCCCTAATTTGCTGGGAAGTGGCGGTGCGGTCCCCTACGGCACTGCGTAGGATCCTACGGTCTTGGCGTGCATCCGTGCGTCGCTGCGGTCCGGTCCCAGGTCGACGGGCACGTGCACCTTCCGCCGACCACTGGCGACAACATCGATGTACTGTGGAGACCTCACGCCCCACGTGTTGAGCAATTCGGCGGTACGTCCACCCGGCCTCCCGCATGCCCACTATACGCCCTCGCTCAAAGTCCGTCAACTGCACATACGGTTCACGTTCACGCTGTCGCGGCATGCTACCAGTGTTAAAGACTGCGATGGAGCTCCGTATGCCACGGCAAACTGGCTGACACTGACGGCGGCGGTGCACAAATGCTGCGCAGCTAGCGCCATTCGACGGCCAACACCGCGGTTCCTGGTGTGTCCGCTGTGCCGTGCGTGTGATCATTGCTTGTACAGCCCTCTCGCAGTGTCCGGAACAAGTATGGTGGGTCTGACACACCGGTGTCAATGTGTTCTTTTTTCCATTTCCAGGAGTGTATATGCAGATAAACATCCATGAATTTTGTGCCATAATGTTTAAACTCAATTCGTATTACGTGATAACAGAAATTTATTCCCACACAAAAGTCATACTTCTCGTACATACATATGATAATAACCAGACGACTATCATCACACATTACACTACACGTTACATGGCTTTGTTATGAATGATATCTACTTCTCCTAGATGATGAGATGATTGCTTGCATATTTTAATTGGAATATGTGCAGTTAGTGACTTAACAAAGTCATGACTTTCATCATTGACGATGGTCTTTTTATCATTTGACGATAGTTTTTTTTATCTGTTGATGAGTGTTGAAATCTTTACCTAACCACGCCAATTTTAACATTGTGGCATTCTGCAACCTATGACATAGCATTTACATTTCCACCAGAAGCAACTGAAATTACTCAACAGAGGAAAGTCCACTGGACATGACGGGATACCAATTCGATTCTACACAGAGTACACGAAAGAACTTGCCCCCTTCTAACAGCCGTGTACCGCAAGTCCCTAGAGGAACGGAAGGTTCCAAATGATTGGAAAAGACCACAGGTAGTCCCAGTTTTCAAGAAGGGTCGTCGAGCAGATGCGCAAAACTATAGGCCTATATCTCTGACATCGATCTGTTGTAGAATTTTAGAACATGTTTTTTGCTCGAGTATCATGTCGTTTTTGGAAACCCAGAATCTACTACGTAGGAATCAACATGGATTCCGGAAACAGCGATCGTGTGAGACCCAACTCGCTTTATTTGTTCATGAGACCCAGAAAATATTAGATACAGTCATCCATGTAGATGCCATTTTCCTTGACTCCCGGAAGGCGTTCGATACAGTTCCGCACTTTCGCCTGATTAACAAAGTAAGGGCCTACGGAATATCAGACCAGGTGTGTGGCTGAATTGAAGAGTTTTTAGCAAACAGAACACAGCATGTTGTTCTCAATGGAGAGACGTCTACAGACGTTAAAGTAACCTCTGGTGTGCCACAGGGGAGTGTTATGGGACCATTGCTTTTCACAACAGATAGTGTCGGAAGTTCCATGCGACTTTTCGCGGATGATGCTGTAGTATACAGAGAAGTTGCAGCGTTAGAAAATTGCAGCGAAATGCAGGAAGATCTGCATCGTATAGGCACTTGGTGCAGGGAGTGGCAGCTGATCCTTAACATAGACAAATGTAATGTATTGCGAATACATAGAAAGAAGGAGCCTTTATTGTATGATTATATGATAGCGGAACAAACACTGGTAGCAGTTACTTCTGTAAAATATCTGGGAGTATAGGTACGGAACGATTTGAAGTGGAATGATCATATAAAATTAATTGTTGGTAAGGCGGGTGCCAGGTTGAGATTCATTGGGAGGGTCCTTAGAAAACGTAGTCCATCAACAAAGGAGGTGGCTTACAAAACACTCGTTCGACCGAAACTTGAGTATTGCTCATCAGTGTGGGATCCGTCGGATTGATAGAGGAGATAGAGAAGATCCAAAGGAGAGCGGCTCGTTTCGTCACAGGGTTATTTGGTAAGCGTGATAGCGTTAAGGAGCTGTTTAGCAAACTCAAGTGGCAGACTCTTCAAGAGAGGCGCTCTGCATCGCGGTGTAGCTTACTGTCCAGGTGTCGAGAGGGTGCGTTTCTGGATGAGGTATCGAATATATTGCTTCCGCCTACTTATACCTCCCGAGGAGATCACGAATCTAAAATTAGAGAGATTCGAGCGCGCACGGAGGCTTTCCGGCTGTCGTTCTTCCCGCGAAACATACGCGACTGGAACAGGAAAGGGAGGTAATGACAGTGGCAAGTAAAGTGCCCTCCGCTACACACCGTTGGGTGGCTTGCAGAGCATAAATGTAGATGTAGGTGTAGAAGATGCAATTCAAAGGTTGTGGGGTCCGTAAGCGACCTGAACAAATACAGCTACAGCGGATCATAGACAATTCATTCAGTTTCATTTTAATACTTTTAATGTCTGTATTTTGAAAAATTTTTCATTGTCTATAGTGTCAAGAAATTATGAATAAATATTTTAGCTGTAGTTGATCCAGTTTCAAAATAATATACATAACGACGATCAATAATACTCGCGGGAAACACAGTACAATATTACTACCAATGACGTTAGTTGGTATTATGTCGTTCATAGGTTATTTCATAACTGCGGATTGTGAAACGAAAAGGCAGAACGAAACCCTTGCTTACAGTTACAAATTTATGTTTGCTTCGTGTTCAGAGATGAGTTTCCCGTCTTCAGGTGATTACAATAAAATATTGCTTGAGGTCTCAGTAGGTTCTTTATCGCGGTATGAGTCTGACGTCATACGTAATATATTTAAGTGCTTGTAATGAAAAAAAAATACTCCCGAATAAAATTGACTACTTGGATGAAATATGCGGTTTCTGAAAGGGTAGTTAGAAATCTACATCCACACCGTAATATCACCAGTCGCCTCCTTGTCCGAGGTGCCATACGCACGCTTGTGCACTGGTGTTTGACGCTGGGGTTTGCCGCCTCGAATCCCGGTGTTGGAAAGAATTTCGCTGGCAGTATTTGGCCAGAAGGGCAGGAGAGATGGTGGTGTCCAGCTCTCGATCATCAGACTTTGCGCCATTGGCCTGGTTTAAACACCAGACCTCTCCGCATTGTCTCGTCAAATGATGGAATCTGGTGCTGTTGATGGTGACCCGTCCGTTGGGTGGGGACATTAAGCTTGGCGGTCACCTTTTTGGTGTTATTCGCGAGGTCTAGCCTGTTTGCCGACGCTGGGTTTCACCTTCTCTCTTATCTCATCATCATCATCGTCATCATCATATAACACAAACATTACAGTACACTACACACACACACACAACAAACAAACAAACACACACAAACACACACACGCACACACACTATACATGCATGTATTACCACAAGTACTATAATGGAGCATGTTGCAAATAAATAAAAAGTGGAAATATTATCCACTAACTAACGTGATGCATTAAGGACCCTGTTTTCACCGTCTACGTTTATTTATGGTTCCCACGGTGACTTTCGCCAGCGTAAAAATGACTACAGTCTTTACTTTCCGATTGTGTTGTGGTTTTATAACACCATCCTTTAGCAGTACTCCCGTTATGTGTAAAGACGAGTACAATACTTCTACACTACAAGAGCAAGATGCCGATTATGTTACTCCTATGAAAAGAATTCAATTTTGGTCGTAACTATGCGTTAATGGACAAGATATCCAATAACGTTTCGTAATCCAAAATCTTATATTCAGTAGGGAGCTTCCAATATAAGAAGTCATCCTTGTTGTGCCAAAGGCCTCCTCAGAAAGGGCGAAGGAGCGGACACAGTTCAAGGCACTCCATTGCCCTTCGGGTGGAAAACTGCCATTGAGAGGCGGCAGAATCAGCAACAACCAACAGCGTGAGGATGAAGACGGCAATGGAAATCACCGCATTAAAGACACATAATGCGTATGTTGCTCGAAATTGAAAAATTTGTCACGATATCACCATCCCCAAAAAATTCTTTCGGACTAGTTCCCATTCTGATTTCCAAGAAGGGAGAGCCAAGGCGGAGGTGACCATAAAAATATGTGGAATAACCAACCAAAGAATAACGTTCTACTAGTCGGGGCTCGGAATGTCAGAAATTTTAACGTTGTATCACAGCTAGAAAATCTGAAAAGGGAAATGTTAAGGCTCAGTCTAGATGAAGTGAGGGTCGATGAAGTGAAATGGAAATCACGCAAGGATTTCTGCTCACACGAGTATAGGGTAATAACAACAGCAGCAGAAAATGGTGTAACGGATCTTGGAGTCATTATGACCATGAAGGTAGGTCAGAGAGGTGAGTTACTGTGAACAGCTCAGTCATAGGGTTGTTCTCACCATAATCGACAGCAAACCAAAACCGACAACAGTAGTTCAGGTATAAATGCCGACGTCGCAGTCACAAGCTGACGAGACAGAGAGAGTTTGAGGATACTGAACGGGTCATTCAGTACGTAAAGGAGGATGAAAAGCTGATAGTGAGGTGGACTGGGATGCGGTCGTAGGTGAAGGAGTGGAAGAAAGCGTTGTGCCAGATTGTGTGCTTGATAGTAGGAACGTGGAAACAGGAAGATTATTTGAGTTCTACAGAAAATATAGTAATAGTGAGCACTCTGTTCAAGAATCACGAGAGGAAGAGATGTACTAGGAAAAGGCCGAGAGACGCGGAAAAATTTCAGTTAGAATACATCGTCATCAGGCAGATATTCCAAAATCAGGTATTGGATTGTAAGATGTACCCAGGAGAAGACAGAGACTCAGATCATAATTTAGTTACGATGAAGAGTAGCCTAAAGTTTAAGAAACTAGTCAGAAAGCATCAATGCGCAAAGAAGTGGCCTAGGAAAATACAAAAGAATGAAGGGAGACGCTGCAAGTGCTCCAAGACTATAGATACTGCTATAATGAATAGTTCAGTAGACAGTTCAGTTGAAGAGATGTGGACATGTCTGACAAGAGTCATAACAGAAGTTGGAAAGAAAAACACAGGTATAAAGAAGATAATTGCAAGGAAATCTTGGATAACATAAGAAATACTTCAGCTGATCGATGAAAGAAGGAAGCAAAACAATGTTCAGGGAAATTCAAGAATACAAAGAGGGAGGCTACTTAGGAACAAAATAAGTAGGAAGTGAAGGGAAGCTGAGACAAAATGGCTGCAAGCAAAATGTGAAGAAATCGAAAAAGAAACAATCATCCTGAGGACTGACTCGGCATACAGAAAAGTCAAACGACCTTCTGTGAATTTAAAAGCAAAGGCCGTAATATTAAGAGTGCAATGGATATTTAACTGTTAAACGCGTGCGTGAGCGCGGATAGGTCGAAGGCGTATGTGAGGGGGAGGACGTGTATAATGAAGTAATAGAAGAAGAAACAGGAGTCGTCAGGGAAGAGATATGGTGTCATTTATTAGAACCAGAATTTGAAAGACATTTGGAAGGCTTACAGACAAATAAGGCCGAAGTTATAGATATTATTCCATCGTAATTTAAAAAATCATTTGATGAAGCGACAAGAAAGCAACTATTCACGTTGGTGTGTAGAATCTCTGAGACTGGCAACGTACCATCAGACTTTCGGAGAAACATCATCTACACAACTCCGAAGACACTGAAAGGTGGCTACACTGAGCCACTGCGCCAGAGATTGCGCCAAAGAGTATTATTAAGCCGCCTCCACAGTGCTTGTCGAGAGCTCGTAGAAGTCAGTGCCTGTTATGAACTCGTAGAAGCCAGTGCCTGTTAAGAACTCGTAGAAGTCAGTGCTAGGAGAGAACTCGTAGAAGACAGTGCCTGATAAGAACTCGTAGAAGTCAGTGCTTGGAGAGAGCTCGTAGTAGTCAGTGCCTGTCGAGGTCTCGTGGTAGTCTGTGCTGAGATGTTGTAGCAGAGAGTGTTTGTTGAGATGTGCTATTAGGCAGTGCTTGCTGAGATGTGATATTGGAGAGTTCTGGTTGAGATATAATGTAAGGATTAGAGTGATTTTCATCAATATAAATGAGGTAACTAACTCCGTTTGTTTTTTAATTTCAGTATCCTGAATAATGCGTCATTACAGGTTCAGTCAACAAAGCATCTGGCGTGTGTTCTTGTATTAGAGTGTAATTCTGCTTTCCTTACGCAATTATCGTATTTCTAATTTTCTTTTATCACGTCAGTAAAATTGGTATTTAAAAATTCTTGTCTTGTTGAAGAAGAACCGTGCCAGATGTGCGTTGAGTCACACTCCCACACACAGAACAATTACATTTGTGCTTGGGTTTTGTAGGTTTTATAGTTGCTGGGGACTTAATTAATTAACTGTGTTTACGAAAATTTTCTTTCATTGTTTGTTGTTATTCTACGCAGTCAGATTGCGTAATAATACTAGTCAGGGCTAACCGATTACGAGACACAGCGTAATCGGACTAACAGCTACGAAAAATAAAAAGTATTTTCAATCATATTTAATTAAGCCCCCATGCAACACCAAGTGCCGTCAAATCTGAGAAGTATCGCACAAACAGCTTCACAGCTCGTGAACCAAGTTGTTGGTAATAATAATATACGGAAACATGGAAAAGAAAATTGAGGATCTGTTAGCGGCAGTCACTTTGTCTTTACGAAAGGTAAAGGTACCGCAGATGTCGTTCTGACGTTGCGGATGAAAATGGAAGCAAGACTGAAGAAAAATTAAGACTCGTTAACCGTATCTGTCGACAAGGAAAAAGCGTTCGACAATGTAAAATGGAGAGAGACGTCCAAAATTCGAAGAAAAATGGTAGTAAGCTATAGGGAAGGAGGATAATATACAATATTTACAAGAACCAAGAGGGAACAATAAGAATGGGGGATCAAGAACGAAGTGTTCAGTACGAAAAGAGTGTAAGACTGGGACGTAGTTTGCCCCCCTACTGTTCAATCTATACATCGAAGAAGCATTAATGAAAATAAAAGAAAGGTTCAAGAGTGAACTGAAATTCAAGGCGAAAGGATATTAATTTTAAGATCCGATGATGATATTGCTGTCCTTAGTGAACGTGAAGAAGTGAATCGAAGAAAACCGAAAACAATTAGAAGTAGTGAAATGAAAGCAGCAGAAAACTTGACATCAGAATTGTGGATCACGAAGTCGACGAAGTTGAGGAATTTTGCTACCTTGTAAACAAGATAAGCCATGACGAAAGGAGAAAGCAGACTAGCACTGTAAAAAGAGTGTTTCTGGGGAAGGGAAGCACGCTAGTATCAAATATAGAATGTAAGTTGAGGAAGAAATTTCTGCGAATGTACTTTGGAGCACAGCACTATATGGTAGTGAAACATGGACTGTGGGAAAAGAGAAGCGAAAGAGAATCGGAGCATTTGACATGTGGTGCTACAGGCGAACGTTGAAAATTATGTGGACTGATAAGGTGAGGCATGAGGAGGTTCGACGCTGAATTGGTCAGGACGGGAATATACGGAAAACACTGATAAGGTGAAGGGACAGGATGATAGGACATCTGTTAAGACTCCAGGGAATAATGTCATTGGTACTCAAGGGAGATAAATCTTAGAATGCATTCAGAAAATAACTGAGGACGTAGATTCCAAGTGCTACTCTGAGATGAGAATGTTGGCACAGGAGACGAATTCAGAAGACTGATGACTCAAAAAAAAAAAAATTAAAAAGGTGCAGTAGTTGAACTATCTCACATCTACCCATGTTCTGGTAGCATTAAATTGTAACTACGTAAAGAAAAACGGCTACCTGCCTAAATGGGCAAGGTGGTATGAAGTGTTTATACTATTCATCAAGAAAATTAACTTATGTGTAAAGCTGTAATCGGTACTAAAATCTGAAGCCTCCTGGAAGATTAAAACTACCGACTGATTGTGCCACAAACATTTCTTGCGGTTCTACCGCCAAATCAACCTTTCTATTTCCGCCATACTGGTTCCTTAGGGCAGGGATGTCCCTCCAAGATTTACATAGTTACAAACCTACGTGCCCTATGCATCAACCAGTTCTACAAATACTACTTTAACGTAACAGCATTTAAACAGAACGTAGAATTGAAAATTACGTTTAGAGATTAATGACTGCGAGATAAATCGACAGTAATTACAATAAACATCTACATAGTTGCTTAACCAAAGAACATGGTGACACGGATGTCACATTAAGCATAAGAAAACAAAGCATTTTCATCACATGAATATTCTCGATACTATACGAAAGTGTTACAATGTCTTCTTATTTTATCGAATAATTTTGTTTCACAAAGACGCTGCAGTAATGATTCTTGCCTCTATGGAGAAGTAAAAAACTATTTACAAAAATCTAATGGGAAACGGGCAGAATACGCTGCCGATCATGAAAATCATCCTGCTAACTCGACACACTGGCGGACTCAACAGACGTAAGTAGACCTCTTCAGCAAATAAAAAATGGGAAAGCTGCAGGCCTGAGAAATGTACCTGCTGAACTGAAAAGAGTAACCCGTCTTCAGTTCTAAAATTTCTGGCGGAAATACTTAACAGGTGTTTAAATCGTGACGTATCGTCAAATGAATGGAAAGAAAACTATTGTTTCATATATATTTCAAAAAGGAAGCCGACGCGATTGTGCTAATTACAAAGAAATTAGCATTATTTGTACAATAGCCTGATTGTACCGCAAAGCATATATAAACAAAACAGAAGCACAAGTAACGGAGTAGGAAGAGCAAAATGGGTTTAGAGCGGGACACTCATGTACAGATGGCATATTCACTCTTAAACACTTCATTGAAAAAAGGCTACAATGAGGAATGTCGGTTCACAAACAGAAGCCATACGATACTATGTATCGTATGTAAGTTGTGGGCAGCAAGGAAAAAATTTTGGTACTAGTAATAAGTAGGTTCAGGCAGTCATAAACGTATATGAGAGTTGGAACAGTATAGTTAAAGTAGGTAAAATATTCCCCAAAAATTTTACTGAAAATGAGGGTCTAAGACAAGAGTGCTCATTAGCACCGATTTCACTTAAAACAGTTTTAGATGTAGTTTTGCAAAATTGGAAGACAAAATGTCATAGAAAAGGAACCCTTTCGGATAAAAGACATTATATACTTTGCTCTTCGCAGATGATCCTGATAGCGAAGAATACTCAAAATGGGGTCTGACAATAAACACAAGGAAGACGGAATACACGGTAGTGGTCGAAGATGACCCAGAGTATTTCGATGTAGAACTCTGCAAAGTTAAAAGTGTCTATACATTTAAATATTTGGGCGCCACTTTTACAGCTGGGAGATGCACATAAGGTATCAGGAATCAAGTTGGACGAGGAAAAAGAGTAACTGGCCGACATAACTCCTTACAATGAAGTGACAAAATTAGAAAGAGAACGAAGGTCTTGTTGTACAAGTGAATTATAGAGAGTATCATCACATATAGTACTGAAACATGAATCCTAACCAAGAAAGAGAAAAATGAATTGACGTCTCTAGAGATGAATTTCCGGTGAAGGAGTTGTTGAATCTCCAGACTTGAACACGTCAGGATCGGCATAATAACTGAAATTATGTGAAAAAGTGACACTATTGTCTACATTAACTTTATATAGCCACTCTCAAAGAATAAATGATAAGTGATGACTAAATATCTATGAATGGGCACCAGCTGAGTGAAGAAAACGTGGAAGACTACGTGAAAGATGCCATGAACTCTAGCAGCTCTAAGTAAGAATATTGAACAAATAGCGAAGTACGAAAATTTGAAAATTACAAATACGGTTACCTTTGTTGATGAGCACGCATTATAGCGAAATATACCGATAGATATATTTGTTCTTTCGCACGGAAGTTATAGTCTCTTCTTTTTAATACGCTTCAATATCTATATATATACTTCTAGCAGTTTCTTCTTGCAGCTTCATCGTTTGCGCCATGAGTAATGTTGCTACCATAATTTTCACTCATTTGATTCTCTAAATCTGCTCGTTTAAATACGACTGCCAAAGCTTCCCTACATATAAATGGTAAGTGGGCAGTTTTTTATACACTTGCTAAGTATACTATAAATCATCTTTAAAAGGACCAACCATCGTACCCAGATGCACCTGTCAGATATAAGATATGGGCTTATTACACGGCCATAACTATGAAACTGACATATTCGGGTCATTAACGTCAGCCAGTACTTCGATGGACGTAGCTTGATTAAGATTTCACAACACAAGGCCAATATCTTCTTACTGCAATGAAGTACGAAATAGAAGCAACGTGTGTGGACACTTGTGGTCAGCATTTGGTTTGCTTTTTCAGCGGTTATGATTTATTTTTTCATAATACATTAAAAATAACAACCTAGATAAAGAATTTCCCTGTTTCTGTCGGCCTGAACAGTTTGTAAAAAAGGAATACCTTCATGTATTAATTCATAGCTTGTTGTGTATCATTCATCGTGTGTGACACGCTTTCGTTTAATTTACATTTTAAAATAGACAGTGGCACTTATGTCTGTAACTTATAAGGAATCTAGTTCTATCGGAACTATTGCTAACTATCGCTCCATTACTGAATCATTGACGGCATATAAATTACAGCCTAACTTGAAGTCATTTTCTTTCATAAATTACGTAGTTTTATACAGTGTTCACTGATATTTCTGACTGTTAAATGCAATTTTTTCGCCAATATGTTTTTATTATTTATACAACGATGTATTAGCAGGCACCGATACTAAACCATGACATTCACTAGTCACAATTTTAAAAGTGTATTATCTGAAAAGACGTCTACGTTAGACACAATAATTTCTATTCTTCAGTGTTATGTGCAAACAAAGTCTCTCTCTCTCCATTTCTAACTTTACTGTCGATAATGAAATCGATTTTATGAAATAACAGGATGCTTCTGTTTTTCATGTTTTCAAAATTTTTGTCATTAACCATTAGGCCTATAAGACTCAGATAATTATTTGCAGGAAACAATATATAAATTAAAACTGATAAACAATTTCAGTAACAGCATCTATTTTAATAACAATTTCAGAGTTGTCTTGGAGATCATCAGAAAGGACTCAGCATTTGTAGAGAGTGTGCTGGACTGCCAACGGTATTTGTAGTGTGTGGGAAAGATACATTTTCTACGTTTTCAATCTGAAAAAGTTTGTGCAGTAATTGTGAAAGCATGTGTGCTGAAAAGCGAAGATAAAAACAAACAAAGTCAAATCAGATACCTTCCAGCTATCTAAATTGTTATTTTACCGCTGAAAGGTGTTTGATTTGACATTCTATACTGAACAGCCGAGGTCCCGCTAACGTCTGTGAGAAGATGGGCATACAGAGACAGTGGAAAAAATGGAAATGTCGTGTGGCTATGACCTCCCGTAGGGTAGACCGTTCGCCTGGTGCAGGTCTTTCGATTTGACGCCACCTCGGCGACCTGCTCGTCGATGGGGATGAAATGATGATGATTAGGACAACACGACACCCAGTCCCTGAGCAGAGAAAATCTCCGAACCAGCCGGGAATCGAACCCGGGCCCTTAGGATTGACAGTCTGTCAGGCTGACCACTCAGCTACCGGGGGCGGACTACAGAGACAGTAATAGACAGTTATTGTGAACTGAAGTTGTTAATTCTTCACACAAAGTCAATAGTGACATCCAAGGCCTCGTCGTATAGAATATGACGCAGCAGGAACAGGGACATAGATGTTGAAGCCATTTTGAAAAGATAAGTATGATTTTTCAAGTTTATGCAACGCACACTACCTTTTACCAAGGGTATCATCGCTACAATATGACACATTACGTAGGAATGTTATTATGAAGAAATAGTATAACATATTTACTGTCAAATATCTAGTGTATTACAAATTAGTGTTAAAAATCCAATACAGAAATCGAGTGGAAGCCTTTTTAAGTTAAATTATTTAGTCTGACATTTTTTCGTACGTTATTAATATACAAAAATCTCAAGAAACTCATACTTTGATCTCCGTTACACACAATTTGTACACTTACACATTTATCACATTAGTTCTACACCTCTAATTTAAATAAAGTTTGTTTAGAGAACGCTCGTTGACTACTGAAGAAAACGACTGTTTCAATAATTACTTAACAATGTTAAAAAAATCAGGCTGATCTCACCAGTTATATTGACGAGGCAAAAATTTTGTGTCTAGTTGTCAGAACTCAATAGAGTCCTTAGACATCTTATTGATTTGATAGGACTAACAAGTACGATGTATTACTATTCAGGAAGTAATGTTCTGAATTAACTGCCGACTCTTAGTAAGCTATGTAAATTCTCTTAGTTCAATTCAAGAAGCTGACTGGAAAAGCTCGCAGTCAATTAAATACATTAAAAATGAAGCATTAAATACATTCAAACTAAACAGAGACTAACTATTAGAAACTGGTGACAAAAGAAATTAAGCAAGTAGCAAATTAAAAATTTTTAAGTCTTCATCTAAATGATAAATTACTTTGCTATTCTTTAAGGAAATCAGTCGAAACTGTTAGTATTAAGTTACTGAAAACGTTTTACTATGCACATTTGCACTCCATTATTTATGTCATACTAAATAGTGCCAAGGGAAACTAAAAAAAACTGCCAAACATTTTGAGAGTAATATAGGGAAAGTAGCAGCAGGATGGAACCATAGGGCAAAAAGAAACTAGGGCAGTGGACAACAAATTTCTTTGATCAAGAGCCAATCCTGGCACTGTGGGCCGGAAACGTGGGTCGCATATGAAGCGATCTTATTATTAATTGCTAACCAACGTAAATTAGTATCTTACAAGCCCTCACGAGGCTACCTACAGTAAGGGCGTGATACGCTGGCCATCGACCCCTTAGCACTAACCGTTAAAAATTGGCACCATTCGGAACACTTCGTGTCGACTGTTTTCTGATTCGTATTGATGCCACCATCAGCGACACTAGAACTGAGACACTGACAAAGTTTTGTTGTGCTGTATGTGTGAGGGAACGATTAATTGATTAAAAACTCTAACTGTATTGTATTTGAATCCATTATGCAATATAAGTCGCGATCGCAAATGGTAACTAAATGTTTCTTCTACCAATTGCATTGTATTACAACAGCTTTAATTTGATTTCATATTGCTTGCTACTATGAAATCCATTTGAAGTTGACCGTCAATAAAGTACGCATTCACGAATCCACATTATTTCCATGACAAAATCTATATCGTTCTAATTGCTTGGTGCATTCGCGCACGCCCTCGAGTTGTCAGTACTGGAAGAGAAAGAACAACCACTGTCCCAGCACGAGCTATGCTACTTACCCCTCTACACGGAGATCAGTGGACAACTTCTCTCAGCTCACGACCGTTGAACCAACATAAATTAAAACTAAGCGCGTCTTGAAATATTACAGTCTCCGTAACCATTTTTGTTTTTTACTGAATATAAAAATTAAACTTTTAAGAAGTTCTTAGTGTTAGTTGGCCTTTTTGGACTCAGCTGTAAGTTGCTAGACGAATATTATTACAAAATACGGATAAGAATCGCGGGCCGCAAGAATACTTTATTCGGGTTGCATGCGGCCTGCGGGCCGTTATTTGACAACCACTGAACTAGGGGTTTATTTTGTCCCCAAAGTGGCGTGCTCTAGAATCGCTTTCAGGAACTATTATTCAAATGACAAGAATTTTAAATAGCCATTGTAGAAGCGTTTATTTTTGATTGTAACGTGTTTGTACTTGCTTTTCGCGTGCATATTGGGCATTAGTAACTCTTAAGCGAAACTGCTTTATCTACTAGTTCTCTGCTTCCTAAAATCTCAAAACAGTTGCTAGACCCTTTATTTTAGTGGGTTTACAGGATATCTATTTTTCAATACGCTTTAACTGTACCTAACCTCACAGGTCGGAGCAGAAATGACCGGGGCGGAACTGACCGAGGTTCCGTGCTGCCGCAGGTAGCGTACCTTTTTTTCCTAGTGTTTATCTAACACTCGTAAATACACTATTATATTTTCAGGCATTCTGTTTGTAGGTAGTGATAATTCTTTTTTCATAGGTGGTTAAATGATACGAACAAAAAAGTTATCGTTAAAGTTGGCCAACAAAAAACATTGAAACGACTGTTGTGAAAAGGTAATGGCATTAAGAAAAACCAGTATTCAGTTCAACTTTCCAAGAAATACTTTTCAGCGAGCAGTTCAGAAAAGAATTCAGAATGAAATTTTCTGTCTCAGAAGCCAAGGAGGAAATTTTGCCACGTTTTCTGGAATGTTGAAGTGTTACAGCTCGTTGGTTATTTAAAAGACAGGGATAGCAGATTGTTGGGATTGACAATGAAGGCGTTCAGAGCCTCAGCGTTCCAGTTGGCAGAGGAAAACAAACTGAAGCACCTCTTTAACAACGGCTGGTGACTGAATGACTCAATTTATTTCAATGCATCTAGCATTCTGCCACTTGTAAACACACATCTCTATTGTGTTTCTGTAGGTATTTAGGAAATGTTATTAGACTTTAAAGTTGGATTTCCAAGGAAATGAAAACTAGAAATAGCACTTACACTACATTAGAGTTATGAATGTGACTCCGCTGTGGCCAAGACACACAGAGATTTATCGGTTTTTTTTGCCATTCTGATTGACAGTATATATATATATATATATATATATATATATATATATATAGAGAGAGAGAGAGAGAGAGAGAGAGAGAGAGAGAGAGAGAAGAAATACCAATCGGTTTAAAAAATGAAGAGCGGCTTCAGAATGAAAGAAGGGACTGCTGGGAACTGAGAACTACGCAACACGGACAAGTCCGTGTGAGTGAAGTGTAAATTACATGGGGATGTTATAATATAATTGCCTTTCAAACGTCATTATCCACAAAGAAAACGGTTTTGTTTTGAAACGTAATGCGAAACAAGTACTTATTCCTTAAATGTTGATTACTGGAAGCGACAAACCAAAAATTTGGCATGAGTGAAAACGAAGAAATTCAGATGTTAGAAATATTGTGTATTTTAATGAAAGAATGTATTGCGGTAGTCACAAGTGTATTCCTCTATATTTAGTTGTGTATACACATTTATTATTTGTAAAGTACTGCAACTATACTAAAATTTGTCTGAAATAACAATTAATTATATGTAATGGCTGATAAATAAATAAAAATATCTCTTTGCTTTCTATACCTTTTCGTCACCAGGCTCAGCTGTTTCACATCCATTGCTTGATAAAGGAAACTCCACATTTTTTTCCGCACTGCGAGCTACGATTCCTAAAACTGAAAAATAATCTGAGATATGAAGCCTGAACTAACCTTTTCTGTGCTGTTCATAGTAACATGTGGTGCCGCTACTTGATAGCCTGACTCTCATCTTTCGAATTGCATTTCAACAAGATCCACATTTAAAGGAGAGACTGCTGTTTCAGTATCTGCGTACATTGAAAATGGTGCGGCTATCACCCAATCTCACTCCATTTCATTCTTTCCTTTATGTCTCAACAGTTCTTAATTTTAGAGTTTCACCCTGTAGAAAAATAAATATAATAGCTTACGTTTGGCGATTCAGTAAAAGATTTCTAGGTACTGAAATGCACAATGGCACTGCTTGTCGAAAAATACGAAATTTTACGAGATGTTTTCTGGTCAGATATTTGAGAGTAACGATAACACGACACCCTGTAACTTACACAGTCAGCTTTTGTTTTAATTTTCACAGCCAAGTGATGGTGGATTACAAAGACCAGCGCTATGTGCGCTTTTTTAAAGAAAATGAATTGCTTAAAAGAAATTAAGGTCATTAAGAAAATCTTGGTGATATGAGAGAAAATTGAAATATTTCACGAATAGCTGCTGCTATCTATGTGAAGAATGTGTCAAAAAGTTCATCTTTTCAAAGCCCTGCCATTCTGCACACAAAAATCCTTTGGTGTGATATTCGACAATGGCAAAGACCACATTCGAAACAAGTACTTATTTTAGGACATTTCGAGACAGAAGACGCTAGGAAGGGAAATGATGTGTCAAGAAGTTCGTCTCTCTGTGGTCTAGCTGTTCGGCGCGTAAGAACTTCGTTGGTGATACGGTATATTTAACTGTCAAAATGTCTTCGTTCGGTTCTTCAGATGTGATCCGCTTGGGCACATGCGTATTTCTTGCTAGTCAAGAATGTGTGACGTTGAGCAGATTTCGATGTTTGAACTATATTTCATTTTGTGTGATACTGACGAAGATCGACTTTTCTACGGCTGGCCCTCGCCCGAACTTGTCGAAGAGCATGTGCGTTTCAGAGGTATTCCAGTGTTTAACGCACAGCACCAATTTAGAAGGGAAGGACATGCTACAACTACGATAGAACTGCTCTTTGATGATGACAGCATTGAGCATGGAGGTCAACAATCTCAAGAGCTGAAGAAGTTGCTCATCACATTAGAGATTCTGGATTTCTCTGCTTCATGTTGGAAAAGAATGTAAATACCAAGTCACAGCATACATTGAAACTACTCTACTGTCTCTTGACCTGTGTCCTCTTAACAACAACAGTATACCAATCGATATTTAAATATAATATATTTCATGTTTTCTGAACAAAACTTGAAAATTAAGCAATTTTTTTAAAAAATGGCCAATTGTTTAATAAAATCATTTATCTAAACCTGAGAAATGAAATGTATTAGAGTAACGTCTGATGCAGTTTTGAACGACGCTCGGAATCATCTATGGCAAATCAGAATTTAAAGTTTAATTTTCACTTAGAATCTTAGAATTTTAAAGAGTAATACCCCTATTACTATTTCTTAGGTGCACTGTGCAGTATGCCGTCGTGTAGTCTTGACGTATTTCTGTCAACTAAGTCCGAAAATACAAAAAAAAATCGACGTTTTGCCGATTCAAAAATGTTTCAACAGACAATCCTTCACTTATCTGGATACAGAATGCGTATAGGGCAATATGTAATTTCTCCCTTAGAAGTGTGAAAGCCTTCATTGTTTTGTTCACTCGTTTTCCCTTATGAAAAGTAGGCATACCTACACTACTGGCCACTAAAATTGCTACCCCATGAAGATGACGTGTTACAGACGCGAAATTTAACCGACAGGAAGAAGATTCTGTGATATGCAAATGATTAGCTTTTCAGAGCATTCACACAAGTTTGGCGCCAGTGGCGACACCTACAACCTGCTGACATGGGGAAAGTTTCCAACCGATTACTCATACACCAACATCAGTTGACCGGCGTTGCCTGGTGAAACGTTGTTGTGATGACTCGTGTAAGGAGGAGAAATGTGTACCATCACGTTTCCGACGTTGATAAAGGTCGGATTGTAGCCTATCGCGACTGCGGTTTATCGTATCGCGACATTGCTGCTCGCGTTGGTCGAGATCCAATGACTGTGAACAGAATATGGAATCGGTGGGTTCAGGAGGATAATACGGAACGCCGTGCTGGATCCCAAAGGCCTCGTATCACTAGCAGTCGAGATGACAAGCATCTTATCCGCATGGCTGTAACAGATCGTTCAGCCACGTCTTGATCCCTGAGTCAACAGATGGGGCCGTTTGCAAGACAACAACCATCTGCACAAACAGTTCGACGACATTTCCAGCAGCATGGACTATCTATCAGCTCGGAGACCCTGGCTGTGGTTACCCTTGACGCTGCATCACAGACAGGAGCGCCTGCGATGGTGTACTCAGTGACGAACTTAGGTGCACGAATGGCGAAACGTCATTTTTTCGGATGAATCCAGGTTCTGTTTACAGCATCATGATGGTCGCATCCGTGGTTGGCGACATCGCGGTGAACGCACATTGGAAGCGTGTATTCGTCATCGCCATACTGACGTATCACCCGGCGCGATGGTATATAGTGCCGTCGGTTACACGTCTCGGTCACCTCTTGTTCGCATTGACGGCACTTTGAACAGTGGACGTTACATTTCAGATGTGTTACGACCCGTGGCTCTACCCTTCATTCGATCCCTGCGAAATCCTACATCTCAGCAGGATAATGCACGACCGCATGTTGCTGGTCCTGTACGGGCGTCTCTGGATACAGAAAATGTTCGACTGCTGCCCTGGCCAAGCACATTCTCCAGATCTCTCCCCAATTGAAGACGTCTGGTCAATGGTGGTCGAGCAACTGGCTCGTCACAATACGCCTGTCACTACTCTTGATGAACTGTGGTATCGTGTTGAAGCTGCATGGGCAGCTGTACCTGTACACGCCGTCCAAGCTCTGTTTGACTCAATGCGCAGGCTATCAAGACGGTTATTACGGTCAGAGGTGGTTGTTCTGGGTGCTGATTTCTCAGGATCTATGCACCCAAGTTGCGTGAAAATGTAATCAAATGTCAGTTCTAGTGTAATATATTTGTCCAATGAACACCCGCTTATCATCTGCATTTCTACTTGGTGTAGCAATTTTAATGGGCAGTAGTGTACATGGGTTCGGGCATCATTCATAGATAAGTCAAATGTTTCTCTAATTTACTTTATTTTTTACTTTTAAACAAATGATTTCAAAACGTTTAACCTTTTCTTTTCTCTTTAGGTTTGCGTCCTTCAGTCGGTAAAAACGGTCCACGTTAAATTGGCGGTGTACAAAATGTAATGTTCTAGCGTCAATGCAATCAAAAAATACGGCCAGTAATGTCACGTATTTTGCTACTCGCAAACTCAGTCATCAAAAAGCATTTTAGAAGGCGGGTAACCGCAGCTGCTGAAGGGCATAAGACGAAGAACCCCGCTTACAGCTGGAAAAAAAGCTGTTTGTAAAAACACGACAGGTTTCGCGGCTTCAAGCCGCATCACCAGGTGAACCTACACGGTAGAAAGCAAAATACAGAATCACCACATTCCGTGGGTATTGAAATTAATAAAGGCATGTCTAAAATATACTCATACCATTAAATAATCATAGACAAAATGTTCAAATAGATCTGAGCACTATGGGACTTAACTTCTAAGGTCATCAGTCCACTATAACTTAAAACTACTTAAACCTAACTAACCTAAGGACATCACACACATCCATGCCCGAGGCAGGATTCGAACCTGCGATCGTAGCGGTCGCGCGGTTCCAGACTGTAGCGCCTAGAACCGCTCGGCCACCTCGGCCGGCAAATCATAGACGCACCCATCCCTCCTAGACAAAATTTATATTCAGAGAATATCGTCAATACTACAGCTAGCGAACGGTAAGGTAGAGCTGCTCCATTCTTTAAAATTTTCCTGTATCTAAAAAGAAAAGAGAAAATATTTTACAGTGAGCGGACGATAATTTCTTTTGAAAAATAGGACGGATAGGCGATAAAAGAACTGTCACTGCCAACATGATTAGTCGCGACACATGCAAATTACTATGTGGGAAGCACCAGGAGGCAGTGTCTTATCAATGTCACTGCAGGGCAGCTCAGTGCAGGATTAGGTAAAAGCGGTCCGCACGAAGGACAAACAAAGACCAGCTGACTCGAGGAACTGAAGCTCTTCTTTATCGTCAATCCGGCCTCTTTTTCAAGAAATTGTAGAGCCCACTAACTATAAAATATTTTCTTTTTTCTTGCAGATGCAGGAATGTTTTAGAGAATGGAGCACGTTTTCTTTACCTTTCTCTCGCCATAGTATTGGCGACCGAGACCCGAGTTCGGGTCTCGGTCGGGCACACAGTTTTAATCTGCCAGGAAGTTTCATATCAGCGCTGCAGAGTGAAAATGTCATTCTGGTATTTCTATGTTCTTTCAACGTTGTGAGTATATTTTAGACATTTTTTTATTAATTTTAATATTCGCAAACTGTACTTTGCTTTTTACCGTGTATGTTTGTAGCGGTAACACCGACCACCTTAAACGCCAACCGATGCTGACGTTACACCTCTGCGAGAAATTTTCAAGAAGTTGTGACCGTGAGATAACCTAATGGAAACAGAAAAAGTAAACAGGAACTCGTTTCCGAAACACTCCAGCAGAGTGTAACTAACATAAAGAAGTGGGTCTAGGAAAAGGCGTTCCCCCAGCACAAAAGCAAGTCGTAATACTACATATTAATATCGGTCGTCAGACTAATTAGGCATTCTTGCGTCAAGCAAAATGATAAAGCGGAAGGCAGTGCTAAGGCTAACGTAACCTTCCTTGACACGCACACTAAACTCTTTCCTTGTATCTGTTCACACTACAACACAGTAACCTAACCTTGCAGGTAAATGTGGTACTAATTAGTAACTGAGACAAACGAATGGCCAATGAGTTAGCAAACTGTAACATATGCCTCTCAACAACAGGTAGCTTAAATGAACTAGATGCAGCAGTTTATAGAACCAATCCCCAACACATATGAAACTAGTAGCAATAATAAACAGGGAAGAGCATGAAATGATTCTGATTTAAGCCAGGGGGTCTGTTAATGATCATATTCTATAACTTCATTGCTTACTACAGAGTCTCTATGCCTCTGCATTAACCAAAAAGCAATAGAATAGCTAACACAGTAAATATTTCTTTCTTAAGCTCGGTTTGAAGCCTGACTACACTGGCTCTGAAGGAGCCTTTGCTTTGCTTCGTTGTTAACAAACTATAACGCTTTAAATAACAAATGTGGTTTGATAAGCAGTCTTTTAACCTACTCAAAATACTGTTGGCTGAGAAAATGCCAACACAACATTAAATTCAAGTTCAGACACTTTCTCATGAAATGAAAACTGATAAAACTTCGTAATTCTGGCCAAAGTGCATAAATGCAACAATTAATAATTTTTTTCATTACAGATTAATTTTACTAATTTCAGACAGCTATTCAAGTAAGGCAAGTTATTGAAGGAATTGGCTGCAGATTGGTCTAAACATGCAGTGGAAATAGAATTTCTCAAACTATAAAACTGAACTTTAAACACTATAACTCCGCATATTAGAACGCAATCATAACTATTTTTATAAGTGCCGAATAAGTCTTCCAGCAATAAATTAGGACACTCGGAACTAAAGTCACTAGGATAGGATTCCCGTCCAGGTTTGTGGTTTGGGATAATCACGGGTGTAAGATAGAGTTTTTAGCAACACCACGATTATTATTAAAATAAACTAAATTTCACAAATACTTGATACATTTACAGAGTGCCACATCTAAACAATTTAGTGGAAGTCTGATGGTACTGGTGGCGTAATTATCAGTGACTGACAACCTGGTGGCGACGCATTCATGGTAGTACTGTTGGGTTCGCCCTTTTACAGATCTTCTTGGCGTCGGAATTATAATTTTATAGGGCCAAAAATCATGCCACGATAATATTATCGCCAAATACAGCATCCGAGGCCCATAAATACTGCTCTTAAACTCTTCTGGCTTCAAAACTCCAAGAATATGAGCCCCGATGATCTGCTATTGCTAGCAAGATCTTAACCACAGCACTGTACAGCAAGGACGAGTTCCCACATGCGCGCCAACCACACCTTTTCCACTTCGCCAGGCTACTTCCGTAGTTGCGGCGCTTCCCCACATCCTTTACTTTCAACCCTTTGTCATTTATAGTACACTATGTAACAACCATTTCAGTAGTTATTTAAATTCACAAGCATAATTCAAACAACATCGTTCAACAGTTGACATAACTGAAATCTGTATTTATAATCAAATACACTCCTGGAAATTGAAATAAGAACACCGTGAATTCATTGTCCCAGGAAAGGGAAACTTTATTGACACATTCCTCGGGTCAGATACATCACATGATCACACTGACAGAACCACAGGCACATAGACACAGGCAACAGAGCATGCACAATGTCGGCACTAGTACAGTGTATATCCACTTTTCGCAGCAATGCAGGCTGCTATTCTCCCATGGAGACGATCGTAGAGATGCTGGATGTAGTCCTGTGGAACGGCTTGCCATGCCATTTCCACCTGGCGCCTCAGTTGGACCAGCGTTCGTGCTGGACGTGCAGACCGCGTGAGACGACGCTTCATCCAGTCCCAAACATGCTCAATGGGGGACAGATCCGGAGATCTTGCTGGCCAGGGTAGTTGACTTACACCTTCTAGAGCACGTTGGGTGGCACGGGATACATGCGGACGTGCATTGTCCTGTTGGAACAGCAAGTTCCCTTGCCGGTCTAGGAATGGTAGAACGATGGGTTCGATGACGGTTTGGATGTACCGTGCACTATTCAGTGTCCCCTCGACGATCACCAGTGGTGTACGGCCAGTGTAGGAGATCGCTCCCCACACCATGATGCCGGGTGTTGGCCCTGTATGCCTCGGTCGTATGCAGTCCTGATTGTGGCGCTCACCTGCACGGCGCCAAACACGCATACGACCATCATTGGCACCAAGGCAGAAGCGACTCTCATCGCTGAAGACGACACGTCTCCATTCGTCCCTCCATTCACGCCTGTCGCGACACCACTGGAAGCGGGCTGCACGATGTTGGGGCGTGAGCGGAAGACGGCCTAACGGTGTGCGGGACCGTAGCCCAGCTTCATGGACACGGTTGCGAATGGTCCTCGCCGATACCCCAGGAGCAACAGTGTCCCTAATTTGCTGGGAAGTGGCGGTGCGGTCCCCTACGGCACTGCGTAGGATCCTACGGTCTTGGCGTGCATCCGTGCGTCGCTGCGGTCCGGTCCCAGGTCGACGGGCACGTGCACCTTCCGCCGACCACTGGCGACAACATCGATGTACTGTGGAGACCTCACGCCCCACGTGTTGAGCAATTCGGCGGTACGTCCACCCGGCCTCCCGCATGCCCACTATACGCCCTCGCTCAAAGTCCGTCAACTGCACATACGGTTCACGTCCACGCTGTCGCGGCATGCTACCAGTGTTAAAGACTGCGATGGAGCTCCGTATGCCACGGCAAACTGGCTGACACTGACGGCGGCGGTGCACAAATGCTGTGCAGCTAGCGCCATTCGACGGCCAACACCGCGGTTCCTGGTGTGTCCGCTGTGCCGTGCGTGTGATCATTGCTTGTACAGCCCTCTCGCAGTGTCCGGAGCAAGTATGGTGGGTCTGACACACCGGCGTCAATGTGTTCTTTTTTCCATTTCCAGGAGTGTAATTTCCATGATAGATACAGCATTCTACATAAGCATCACTACAAAATGACATAGAAATATCGATACAGATCCAAAATAGGTCGAAAATAGGCGTTACAGGTTCACCTGATGATGCGGTTTGAGGCCGCGAAACCGATCGTGTTTTAATAAACAACAATTTACAAGCTGTAAGAGGAGTTCTTCCTAACATGTCATCAGGGTATTTCCCGTTGACCTAGAATCATGAAATTTGGCAGGCAGTAAGGTTTCCAGTATTAGTAAAGGGGAAAAAAACCAAAATTATTAGTATGTGTCAGTCTTCAATTGTTAGACTGCAATTAGCTTGCAAATTTTTAAGAAAGTTCTGTTAACACCTGTTTTTCTCAGGTACGGGTAGACGTTTCAAATTCAGGTTTCTGCCACACATTAAGGTCTATCGTCCCTTTACAGTGTAAAACATTTAAGCTTCTACACCAACGCGAAATTCACTCACCAAAAACTGTACGGTACTTCCCGTTGACCTAAAATAATGAAATTTTGTTAGAAACAAAGATTCCGACTACAAGTGAAGGGGAAAAATTTGAAAATTATGTCGAAATTGACCAATGTATTGGCAGTATCGATATCGATAACACGTAAAAATCGTCGAGTCCTTCGAGTCCCTGCATGGATGAACTATCTATATGTATAAGTATGTGTGTGTGTGTGTGTGTGTGTGTGTGTGTGTGTGTGTGTTACTCTCTTACCTGACATGTCGATCGTTGAAGTGTTCATAAAATGTGTAGGTTTGAACACGGGTCGTCTTTACAACAGATCACGGTAAGGGCATACCAATTGACGGATAGGGAAGGTCAGTTGGGAACAACCTACTCCACCCCTAAACAAAAAAAAAGGAACTTCCCAAATTGGACTTAACATCCCGCCAGGCCTAACAGAGCGACTTGTCAGTTGAGTACAAGTTTGATGTAACCCGAACATGTAATGGGTACTGACTAGTAGCATTCTGTCATATCTCGTGTCATCTCAAAAATATTTCGTCATCCACCGCAAAACTAACATTATTTGCCTTTTAACCCCTACTCCCTTTCACCATTCGCCATATCTCAAATACTGAGTATGCTGAGTCAGGGTGCTTTACACTTTATTTTCCGCTTTAAGATTGCTTGCACACTACAGTAGCTACTGGGTATTTCATTCCTAAAGAATTAAAAGAATCCAGGAGGCAGGAAATGGTTGCATGGAGATTAGAATTCTTAGGATATATTAGGCTCCTTGTGACTGAACTGGGCACACTTTGTTACGGAGGTATGTGTAACATATTACAAACGTCTGACTGCGGGAAAAGGGACTGACTTACGGCCCACCTGTTGTTGTTGTTATTGTTGTTGTTGTGGTGGTCTTCAGTCCAGAGAGTGGTTTGGTACTCTATCCTGTGCAAGCTTCTTCATTTCGAAGTAACTACTGCACCCAACATCCTTCTGAATCTGCTTAGTGTATTCATCTCTTGGTCTCCCACTGTGGTTTTTACCCTCCACGCTGCTGTCTAATACTAAACTGGTAATCCGTTGACGCCTCAGAACATGTCCTATAAACCGATACCTTCTTCTTGTCAAGTTGTGCCACAAATTGCTCTTCTCCCCAATTCTATTCAGTACCTCCTCATTTGTTACATGATCGAACCATCTAAACTTCAACATTCTTCTGTAGCACCACATTTCGAAAGCTTCTATTCTCTTCGTGCCTAAACTATTTATCGTCCACGTTTCACATCCGTACATGGCTACACAGCACACAAATACTTTGAGAAAATACTTCCTGAAACATAAATCTATACTCGATGTTAACAAATTTCTCTTCTTCAGGAACGATTTTCTTGCCATTGCCAGTCTACATTTTATATCCTGTCTACTTCGACCAACATCAGTTACTTTACTCCCCAAATAGCAAAACTCATCTACTACTTGAAGTGTCTCATTTCCTAATCTAATTCCCTCAGCGTCACCTGATGTAATTCGACTACATTCCATTATCCTCGTTTTGCTTTCGTTGATGTTCATCTTAAAGCCTCCTTTCAAGACACTGTCGATTCCTTCAACAGCTCTTCCAGGTCCTTTGCTGTATCTGACAAAATTACAATGTCGTCGGCAAACCTCAAAGTTTTTATTTCTTCTCCATGGATTTTATTCTTACTCCAAATTTTTCTTATGTTTCCTTTACTGCTTGTTCAGTGTACAGATTGAATAACATCGGGGATAGGCCACAACCCCGTCTCACTCACTTCTCAGCCACTGCTTCCCTTTCATGCCCCTCGACATTTATAACTGCCACCTGGTTTCTGAAGAAATTGTAAATAGCCTTTCGCTCCCTATATTTGATCCCTGCCCCCTTCAGAATTTGAAAGAGAGCATTCCAGTCAACATTGTCAAAAGCTTTCTCTAAGTCTACAAATGCTAGAAACGTAGGTGTGCTTTCTAAGATAAGTCGTAGGGTCAGTATTGCGGCCCATCTACCCTCTTGTATTATCTCTAGAATAAACGATGTAAGTAGATTGCTCTCACGGGAGGCAAAGTAAGGAAATTCGTAACACAATGACTTCAGCGTAACCTCTATATGGTTACAACTGAATAAAATTTTACAGTTTACAGTAAGCTAAGTGATTTAAAAAATGGAGTGTACCCACAGCCTGTCTATTTGCGTTTGGCCCATGATCACCGTTTTCATGTCTACCAGAGACAATGAAGCTGATTTAGCTACATTATTAAGTCTCGACATGGCTGCTTATAAATCAACTTTGTCTTATATCAACTGCACGCTGCTAGCAGCCAGTTATAACTTCGTATATAACTCTTTTGTTCTGGGTTTTACATTTCCTAAGCGTATGTGATACGTAGACCATGTATCATTTAAATGAATGTACCATTTAAATTGAAACTTCTTTATTTAAATGTGTATGTCTGTACTGAAATTGCTGAATGACTGAGAAGATGGAACTTCTACGTTATTTGATTCTGAAACAGCTGAGTAAAACTGAACGTACTGAGTCTACTTTCTTTTCACTTTTTCTTATCATATCAACACTGACCCACAATATTCTAGAGCATTGCAATCTGACCGCTCAAAAACATTACAGCCTGACTTCAAATAATTAATTCAAACGAATGGCCCTGACTAAAAAGAAATCTTAACAATAACCTATACATTTCATTAAGCACTTACTTCCCAAAAATCTTCATTATGCGAACTACTGCAATACAGTGAGTGTCAATACTCCAAACTAAGTAAAAGACTCTAACTGCTAAATCCACTAACTACTAATAGACATGAGGTTAACAAAGGAAAGATTTTGTTGCAAACCAAATAATGTATTTTTTACCTTAATAATGTGACTGCTAAATCCACTAACTACTAATAGACATGAGGTTAACAAAGGAAAGATTTTGTTGCAAACCAAATAATGTATTTTTTACCTTAATAATGTGACATCCAGTTTAAACTCGAATATAAATCGTCATTGACAACCAGTACAAAGATAAATAATCATGAATAATTTTCAAAGTCGTATACTTCCAGATCGTTAGCCTATGCTAACACTTAGCACATGTAGCCTCCATCAAATCTAACTTATCACATTTAACATCCACCACTGCTGGCTGTTCGCCGCAAACTGCCCAACAGTACTTTCGTCACGGCTGGCGACTAGCTTCCAATTGCCAAACAGTACTTCCATCACTGCTTGCGACTAACTTCCAACTGGCCAACAGTAGTGGCGATTAACTTCCAACAACGAGTCCAACCAGCCACAGAGTCTCTAACAAAGAAAGCGCAGTCAGAGATCCAATGCAAAGCGCTACACAGTGCTGCCAACACAGAAGCAGCCCACTTACATAGCCTCCCCTGCTCCCCACAAAAAATTTTACTAATTATTTTGGGCATTGACCAGGATCTATTTGTTAAAAAAATTTATATTAGCAATATCAAATAGATCAAATGCACACAATAATTAATGTACTGTTGGTCAAAGCAAATATTGTCCTCACAGTCCCTAAAGACAGTCCTAATCATATATCAGAGTGGTAGTCTATGACAGTTTATGCACAAAGTCTGAGCAGCAAAAGAAAATGCACACACAAGTAATGGATCTCCAAGCAATCTTGAAGAAGTGTAGTCCTCCCAGTGCCGGCTCTTGACATGAATATTCGTAATGGGCCACAACAGAGCAAATCCATAGCAGAGTCAGTCGAGGTCTTGAAGAATATTGATAGAATTAGTAGGTCACCACAGAGCAAACCCACAGTATTTCTTGTAGAGATTATGGTAGTAGTGGGCCACCAAGGGTGCAGATCCACTGTAGTCCTTGTAGAGATGGCCAGCAGCCATCCATTGTGACTGTGCAGGTGCACAATCACAATTGAAGAGTCTTGAAGATAATAAAGCAAGTCCATAAACCACCACTTGTGCACACACTTAATTTTTTGCAATGTCCTTAGATCCAGCGATGCTGTTAACCAGTCCCTTGCTGAATTATCAACACATGTCCAAACACTAACACAGTCATTTAGCCTCTGAGATTTTACACATACAGTATGACCAACAGAAATGTGTGCAGTAAAATGAATCCCTATTATTTACTTAATTTGAAGAACTGGTGTCTATACAATTTACAATTTTACAGAGTAAGAATACAACTACAAAGGTGCAGAAAACATCATTAAAGAACATCATAATAGAGATAACATTTATAGTAATGCAGGCTTTACAAAGAAATAGAAATGAGCATATACATGAGTATTCCAGGAATTGTAAATACGTGAAAAATGAGAATATCCATTGAAATATTAACTTTACACATGCGCATTAAAAGAAAACAGAACAGAACAAATCATGTCTAAACATCTTTCCAAAGTAAAGAATATATTAGATTTGAGGATAACAGTATTCCTCATCATAGTAAATGCAGCTTAGTACTAGAATAGAAAAATTCAATTAATCTTATCAGGTAAATACACAGAGACAGAAAAACCACATCTACACAAGGTTGCACATAAACACATAGCGATATAACACAAGGTCGGTTTTCAGTTTAACATTTGGTACTGCAGTCCAACCCAAAACTTCATTCCACAGATCTTCCCTCTTATTTCAACATTTGTTCCCACAAAAAAAAAAATCCTATCTAAACATGCTTTCTGTATTTACTTTCACGTATTTCTTACCTCATCATTTATTTTCCATTATCTTACCTCATCATTTGTTGCCAAGAAAACCCTACCTAAACCTGTTGTCCCTAAACCCTACTTACCAGTTCATTTCCCCTTTCAAAATAACTATTCCACAATATACAATACTCTTTTGGCCAACTTTTTTCTTATAACTTCTCAATACATTTTCTCGCAACTCATCACAATTCATTTCCTTATATAGCCTACCCCCTCTTAAACAAATTTAAATCTACTGAGCTCAGATACATAAACCAGATAACAATTCAATGCAGCAGCACAAAACAATTAATACAAACAGCAATGCTAAAAAATGCAAATTGGCTAAGCAAGCAGCAGTATATCTAAATTAGCAAAGCAAATCCAATATTACAACTAATATAAGGCAATATGAAGCAAACAAGAAAAATAAATCAGTGGTAAAACTGGCTTATAAGAGTAGTACTAACTAAAATTCAGTGGGACAATGCCTGGCAAATAGCAGCAGCAAATGCAACAACTTATGTCTAAACGTGACAAAGCACAAGCAGTAAAGATAGCAATGCAGATAAGGGAATGTCTACTTACATCTTAATGCCTATGTCACATCTTAACTCTGAAGTGATGCACCACAACAACCTATTCTACCAAAAAAATTACTATGTCCTTCAAAAGGAAATTATGTATACAGCTCCTGTTATCAATCGCTTCTCCTTCTTATGCTTCTTTTCTTTTTTAGAATGTAGATCATATAATTATTATTTAATAGATCTGTAGACAGAAAGTGTGTACACTAGTATATGTGTTAAATTTTATTTTATAAAATCAATGCTACAGCGCAACTAGAAACTAGATATCAAATAAAATAAACAAATATCTTCAAGGCAAATCAAAAAACAAAACATCATCCACTAACCATATGGCGTTTCATAAGTCAGTAAAAATTCTCTCAAGTCTCTTAGAAAGATACTTGTCGTAATCAGGAGTGTAAACGTAAAAATATTTCTCATCACTTCATAAACATTTCTGTAAGTAGTAGAAAGTACGAGCTCTACAGTGCAATCATATGTTTCCAATTAATAGCATGTCGTGTTTGTGATGCGGTCTGCAAAGAAATGTCAACGACGGGCTCAACAGCCTCTTTTTTCTACAGCTATGCGAGCCCTTACGAAAGTGCAGGTAGCTTCAAAGCGGCTAGAGCGGCAAAAGGAAAGTTAAAAATTCCACATAACAATAAGCATACTTCAAAGCAGGTGGCGCGCAGCTGCGCACAGCAAAGTATTACGTCAAGGTTACATACACACTTTACCAAAATACTTGCGACAGCAGTTTGAGCTTCAATGACAGTTTGATACAAATAAAAAATTTCACAGGTTGAAAATTTACGTTCGAAGTGTAAGGAAACGAAATGTCCACGTACTGCAATAATCATGATCCCATATAAGATACATCACTCAAGTCTCTCATAGTATCACAGTGGTTCCTAAAGTAAATGCGAACAGTTTCCAAAATGCAGACAAAGTGCAATTTTATAAGTGTGAAGTAATCAAACTTTTTAATTACGTAAATATGTGTGACTGGCGTACTAAAAAAATGTTTGTCTGTCTCAGTTAAATGATCAGATATCTGTGTAATTCTGTGTTAGTGAAATATGGTACCGATGTCTAAAACTGTACAAGCAAATACCATATTAGGCAGGGCTCCGTGCGCCTGCCACGCGCATGATACACAAAGTAAGCGTGTACCCCCTGAGGGTTGATGTAATTATACGCTCAGATGGTACAGATAACAACAACGGAATGAAATGTGTCGCCGAAAATCTTCTCTGTATCATAGCAGTTCTAGATCATTTCTAAAAATATTCCATGTACGAAAGATAATCACTAAAATGCGTGTCATCTAGCGCTAAACTGTGCGTCTTGCTGTAAGATAATTTCCTGTCATTGGCTAACTGTAATAATGTGCCAAATGTCGTAGTTATCGTCGTTCATAAGCAAAGTTCTCCTGAAGTCAATGTACTTACCTTGTCATATACAAAAGTAAAAGTGCTATGCTTATAGATGTTGCAGTTATTACTTACATTACCGTGCTGTAACGTATTGTTGTGTTACGAAAAATACCTATCTCACTGTAGCTATGTCACAGAAGTCATTACCAAAATATGTTTTACTTTCCAGAAGAACGCCCAAAAACTGTGCAGACATAGAACAAATACAGTGCAGAAATAATAATGAAAACTGTGTCCCTCATTAGTAGCGTCGTAGTATAATTGTGTAGCTGTCAGACAAACCGAGTACTCTATCGTCTATAATCTCTGAGAAAGTACTTTAAATAAAATATGCCTTTTCAAGTAAACCAATATATTGCAGTAAAATCTCATTAGCAGTATATGCTACAAGTATGTAAGCCTTATAGTCGTTACGTAATCCTGCAAACAACTAACAAAAATGTACACACACGGAGACTGTGTCGTCTGTTCCCTATAAAAGTGGACTCGTATAGTCACTGTCTTAATAAGTTCCATAAGTTCTTGTCTGGATAGTTGACTTCAAAACATCGGTGTATGTGAAATGTGACAAAGCGTAATAGGAACTTCAAGTGAAAAGCTTAATGCAAAAGACTAAGTAAGAATTTTTTTTTTCAAAGCAAACTGTATTTTCTTGTTTGTACATTAATGACCAATTATGGGGAAAGCAGTAAGAAAATTGACAAAGCCAAGCCTTGGATGTATAACATTACTAGAATTCTTGAATGTTCTGAATTTTCATGTAGTGATGATGAGCTTAGTCAAAGTCATCGTGTCGGCGATTTGCAAATCTGTCATCCTTACGTCGTGTCGGTGGTTC
The DNA here is from genome assembly GCF_021461395.2 of Schistocerca americana. NCBI lineage: Eukaryota > Metazoa > Arthropoda > Insecta > Orthoptera > Acrididae > Schistocerca > Schistocerca americana. Next base: position 274,110,815 of record NC_060124.1, on the reverse strand, counting down.
CATCTCAAGATTCGGTGCATGTTGCCAACTACTTTCAAAAACTCCAAAATACCCTGTGTTGTTATTTTGTGACTTTTTCTTACTTCTGAATCCCTCTCCCCGTGTCGGAGAGTGAGTGCCCTCTGAAATTTTTAATTCTTGTATTACGTGAGCCAACTGATCTCCTACTTCTCGAATTTTTCTTTTTTACTGTGTATTTATTTGTTTCTGATTTTGTTTGAATTTCCGAATTTTCTCGTACTCTTCTGTGTCAGTAAATGCTACCGGTCTTGTGTCATTCAGACCATCATCTACCTTCGCAGATAAATTAGTTAGCTGAACCGAAAGTTCGACTACATTTGCCGATAATGTACTGATTTCCTCGGTGTGTTTATGTGAATCCAGTTCCAGAGTGTCCATTTGTGTCGAAACCGTATCTACTGCGTCCTTAAGCTTTTCCTGATTTTGTATAAGTTGCGTGACCGTATCAGTATACGCAACTGAGTCAATTTTAGTCTGCAAGGTGTCGTGATTTTCGTGAACAATAGCCTGCAGTTCTTTTATGGCTGCTTCGTGATTCTGTAATGCATTTTCATGTCGCGAAAAAATAGGCTGAAAATGCCCACCTTTTTTTTTACATCTTCAGAAATTTTTTGACATTTCGTTTCGATTTGAAGTAACTCAGCAGTTAAACCTTCACGTGTTTGTTCAAGAGTTTCTTTAATTTATTTCTGTTTTTGTTCCATTTGTTGCATTAAATGTAATAACAATATATTAGTGTCTGGAACATGTTCCTTTGTGCTTTTCGGCAGTACATTTTCGCATTTTGAAAAGCAGAGATTGAGTCTTTACTTAATTGAAAAAAGGTTAAGGACGCAAAACCTGAATCTACGGTATTTGCAAGATTTTGTTGTGTCATTTCGCATTCCTGAGGGAAGCTATTGCTGACCGATCGATAGACAATACTTCCCTGTTCACTAATTGTTTCACTGTCTACACTATTATTTACTGCATGGTACATTTCCCTGTCCACAATTACCAATTTATTTTGGACATTTGTCACATCATTACAAGGTAGTGCTGAAACGCTATGCTCGTCGTCACTATCATTTCTCAATTTACTTTGCAGCTAGTGTTGCGCTTTTCGCACGCCATAATTATCACAGAATTTCACACGATAACACAGGAAAACACAATTTGAAGAGCAAAGATAGCACTGAAAATAATAAATATCTAATAAATTGCGAAAGGAACTGCAAAATACCTGGTGCAAACCCACATGCATGCCACAGCTGCTTTTCTCATTACATTATTGTACAACAATGAAAAATTACCACTACAATGGAAATTTTCCAAACAATTACGCGTTAGCAGTAGCAATAACTAATTTCTAATCATGCACTAATTACTTAAACTACTAGAAAACCAGAAGATTCAAGTGAGGTATCCTCGACTAAGGGTCGACAGACGAAACTTCTTCATTTAAATGTGTGTGTCTGTACTTAAATTGCTGAATGACTGAGAAGATGAAACTTCTACGTTATTTGATTCTGAAACAGCTGAGTAAAACTGAAAATACTGAGCCTACTTTCTCTTTACTTTTTCTTATCATGTCAACACTGACCACAATGTTCTAGAGCAGCGGAATCTGGCTGCTCAAAAAAATTACAGCCTGACTTCAAATAACTAATTCAATAGAATGGCCCTGACTAAAAATAAATCTTAAAAATAAACTATACCTTTCATTACGCATTTACCTCACAAAAATCTTCATTATGCGAACTACTGCAATACAGCGAGCGTCAATACTACCAGCTAAATAAAAGACTCTAACTGCTAAAGCCACTAACTACTAATAGGCGTGAGGTTAGCAAAGGAAAGATTTTGTTGCAAACCAAATAATGTATTTTTTTACCTTAATAATGCGACATTCAGTTCAAACACGAATATAAGTCATCATTGACATCCAGTACAAAGATAAATAACCATGAATTATTTTCAATCTCCAATTCGTATGTTTCCAGATCGTTAGCCTACGCTAACACTTAGGACATGTAGCCTCCATCAAATTTAACTTATCACATTTAACATCCACCACTGCTGGCTGTTCACCTCCAACTGCTCAATAGTACTTCCATCACTGCTGGCGACTAACTCTCAACTGCTCAACAGTACTGGCGATTAAGTTCCAGCAAGGAGTCCAACGAGCCACAGAGCCTCTTACAAAGAAAGCGCAGTCAGAGATCCAATGCAGAGCACTGCACAGCGCTGCCAACACAGAAGCAGCCCACATACAAAATATTCAGATTCTCATAATTATTACGTTTTATAACATACTATACACAGTTAATAATTTCTATTAAGGTTAGTCAAATTACAATTTCACCAATTTGAAATTCGGTTCGTTATAGGTTCAAACTATTGGTCTGGAATGATAAACATTTTTTTGTATCTGAAAATAGTCTTTGGCACCCGACATGTAACACCTCCAAATGACATGGAACCAATGAAAGTCTCAATCACTATGAATCAACGTTCGTTTAGTGTACTACTGATATACATCGCTACATTATTTTGGATATTGTTACCAGAGCTATGAAAACACATGGAGTAATTATAGACACATTCTTATTGAAAACAAAAAACATTTGAGCTTGCACGAGATGAGACTAAGTAAACATACAAAACTGTTTAGCATGTAACTCAAGTACCAAGTTTGCTATCTGTGTTCTCGAGCTTGCTGCTTCTTATACAAATTGTAGGAAAAAGATCTCTGAAACACTGTAATGTTTAATACCGATTATGGCGCCAAGGTAGATGAATCGTACATTTATCCATCACTGGTTTTCTAAGGTGTCCGGTGGTCCGCATGCCGTTAGAGTCAAGCGAATCTATTGTGCTATTCGGCAAGCGAAGAAAGAATTACAAAGAATGATAACAGCCACAATAATACAGTGCTGGACTGGTCACTCTTTTGGTCCAGGACTAACAAGGCATACACATCATAAACAATATAATGTTTATTTATTACTAGTCCTGGACACGCAGGATGCCAATGATTTTTTTTTATTCGGAATGAGAGCAGCCAGAAAAATAACAAAATGCTGCTGTTGAAGTTTAACGGTCCAAAGATGTTTACGATCTTATATTTGACATAAGTGTATGATACAATGTGGCTGGATCACGAATCTTGGCATCACACTGCATTTGAGCGTGAAGACCTGGAATACTAACACAGGATGCTACTATTAAGACTGAATTTTTCAATTTAATACTTTGTACCAAGTGCTAGGTGATAATTTTTAAAAACACGTCACCTTAACCGTAAACGATCTTCTTGTCACAGTCGAAATGTGCAGCGAACACTTGGCAGCTCTATGAGAGGCATTTCATTACTCTCTGAAGAATGAAACGATGGAGAGACAATTATCTGACGAGAGTGTGAATATGTACGCCAGTGAATGAATTTTTTAGGCACATAATTCTTCCACATCGAAGAAAACAGAGAAGCTAGAAGCATTACGCAAATTCCTACATCTAGTACTGTTTAGACATTTTTATGTGAGAGATTTATACCGCTCTTCGACAGACAATGAAGTTATGAGCGACGAAGTTTGGCACAGTTTACTGAAGGTAAAGTGAAGATAAACTACGCTTCGTTTTATGCAGACAGTCTGTAGAGGATCCCTTTCTACGCATTAAAAGCGGAAAAAACATTTCACTAATATACTATATTCGTGCTCAGATGGCACCAATTCAGTCTATATAGCATGTTGTGGATCAGATTACGGTTTGGCGAGAAAACGTACATCAACTATTATTTTACCAACGAGAAAAGTGGGGTCAGATTGAGCACTAGTAGACTATACAAATTTATATCAACTCATATCTAATAGATAGATGAAGGAAAGAAACTTGTGGACGATCTTCTTCGGGAGAAAATGTTGACAAGCTATGAACTAAAAATATCGAAAACGAAGAAAGAGCTGTAGCTATAATATTTGGTTTCATAAAATTAAATTGTTAAGTAGCTAGACAGCGTCAAACAGTGGTAACTAAGCACAAACAGCTGTCACCCTATTAACAAACAAACTACAGCACGAGATGTTGCCCAGAAAGGCGTTAGCCGTGCAAGCGTTTGTTTTGGTCAGATAGTTCATATTGGGTGAGCCCAATTCGTAGACAAGCTTACCGACGTAAATAGTTATATTTACGTCGGTTACAGAGGGTTCGCCTACCAACAGTAGAAGTTAGAATCTGTTTAATTATGCTAATTATGGGGGTAGCACATGAAGTAATGTCATATAATTGCTCAGGAACATACGGCAAGTGCAGAACGGCAAGCATTGTTCGTCATTAGAATAGAAGAAATATGGGCACACCGAATAGGAGGTACAGCAGAAGCTCGATATAACGGGAAACTCCGGTACCTGCTTCACCTCTGCGATAAGTCGTAGGCGTGGTATATCGAGAGTGGACTGTGGAAAGACTACGCATGGAAAGTTAGGGAAGGTACGTAACGCAGTTTTATGCTACACTTTATATTATACAGTATTTAAATTTAGGCCATATTAAAAGTTAAATAATTAAAAAAACTCACCAGATAGGTCCTGTAGCAATTTGATCAACTTCTCTCAATGACGTCCAAACACTAAGAGTACAGCAGTTTCTAATAAAATATATTTCTGAACTATTGGGTATAAAATTATTTATGAAACACAGTACATGGTCGTTTACAACACTGTCAGCAAGCCAATTTTGAATGTTGATTTTTCCACTACTTTAAAGCAGTCAATTGCCTTCTTTTGGCGGCTCATTAACGCAATTTCTTTCGTGCATACGGTGCATACTGTTTAATGTTCATGTGCAACATCTGAATATGGTTCTGTTCATTTTGCCTTGGCATTCACATAATTATTTTGTTTATGTCATAAATATTTTAAATAAACTGAGAATATTCTGTACGATTTCTTCTTCTTTTTCGTCTTCTTCTTTTTAATTCTCATTCTCACCTTCGTCTTCTTTGCCGCTCCCACTACATATGGCATCAATAACGTCTTTGGCATCGTATAAATAACGTCTTTGGCATCTATGATTTCTGAAATCGGTTTCTTGCGTCGACTGGTGCTTAGCAGTGCGTGTCGTCAAGATCGGTATTCTACTACAGACATATGCAGACTCGATGTCACTGCTGCTGAAACAAATGTGGCTACATTATTCATCTGTAGTATTTTGTTCAATGAGCATTAATTCAAGCAATTCGTAAAAGTGGTGAGACATGTCTGGTGCCACACCAGGCCTTCTGAATACGTAACAGTTCCCAGTTTCGCAGATTTCAATAGCATTTCCATTTCTAAATCTTTATTATCAACTGAAATGAGCAGTTCACTGCGATACAAATCCTTAAATGCTTGTATGATGCCCCCATGCAGCGGCTGAATTAAAGCCCTTATGTTCTTATGTTTAAAAAGTTTTTGTTTCTCCGTGGTCTGACTGAAACACGTCAGCACTTTCATGAGCTGGACTTTGATCAAGATTCAGTAGAGAGTCTTTCCCCCGCCTAAGTGATCACAGGTACTTTCCTACTGACGAACAAATTCTTCTTGAAACCACTTTCTGAACGTGTATCATGTCATCCAAGCCATCCCTGAATGCGTGTAAATGAAACATAATTATTACATGTTTACGTACTTCAAAAATCCGCAGCTCGTGGTCTTGCGGTAGCGTTCTCGCTTCCCTCACATGGGGTCCGGGGTTCGATTCGCGGCGGGGTCAGGGATTTTCTCTGCCTCGTGATGACTCAGTGTTGTATGTTCTTCATAATTATTTTATCATCAATGACGCCCGCAAGTATTCTACTTTCGTCTACAGAAAGAGATTTCAGCTTATTCATGCCAGAGGTCTTATTTCCTGTCTTTTTTTCTTTCGTTTTTTAGATCGAGAGTTCCGGTTTGAAGCAGTCGACAATAAAGCACTGTTTCATCACAATTACACACGATGATTGCTTAAATATTAATGTACCATTACTTTATGTAGAATTTCAAGAAATTGTGAAGATGATTCGTCATCAGAAGCCCCAGCTTCTCCTTCAGTACTCGTTTGGCTAACTCCATGGGAATATTTACACCTTGAAAACCATCTGTCGTAAGTAGTTGAATCTTTGTTATCGTGTAAATCGAAGATAAATTTCGCATCTTGTCCTTTAATAACTCCTGCACGACCGCTACGACGCAGGTTCGAATCCTGCCTCGGGCATGGATGTGTGTGACGTCCGTAGGTTAATTAGGTTTAAGTAGTTCTACGTTCCAGGGGCCTGATGACCTCAGCAGTTAAGTCCCATAGTGCTCAGAGCCATTTGAAACTTTAATAACTGACCTTCGTCAAGTAACTGTCTTTTCCAAGTTTCGTCCATTTTTGTGTACATTCCCACATTAATTTCAACTATTTTCACAAAACTTATAACATTATTTCTTCTTTCATTCATCCTTTGGTTATTCTTTAAGGTACTCCGCATCTCAGACATTAAACTTGCTTTTGTATCACCATTCTTCATACGATCAACAGTTTTCAATCACTCAAAGATTATACTTAACATTTATGCAACATGACTTCGTACCAAGCGCACGGAAATGGACGCTCTATGTGAACAATGCATGAAAGGCATTATGGTTGTGCTTAGTTTGATTACTGTCAAACATTGTCACTTACACTCTTTCTTGACTACGTCGAAAAGTTGATTTCAGTTTCACATGTCCTGTTCGGTTATTGGTTTCCGGGATTACAGGGGTAAATGATACTGCAGAAGTACAACAAGCAGACAGCAATAAGGTTTTTTCAACGCGTTCTATACGAATCCACGGTATATCGGACCGTGGCATACTGGACTTTTAAGCTAATAAGAATCTACTACCTGATAAACGAGGGGAAGCTACAGTAGAACTGAAACTATATATAAAAGACTATGTCTGACTGACATCATCACCCATCGCCATCGTAGCTAGGCCTACGAAAATTGGTAATTGGTTTCAGGGTCAGAAATAGAGAGAAACGTGTTTCATTATTTTTGGAAATTAATGCTATGTGGGTCAAATAGTGGGTGAAAGATTGTGCTGAAAATACATAATTATTAAATATCTACTAAAGTATTTTTAAAGTTACATCTATGCACATTGGTATTTGGCTTATGATTACAAACAAAAAAGTACTTGTTTCAGTGTTTTTGGACACTGAACTCCTATGGGGGTGAAACAGGGGACGAGATTTTTATGAAAATGTTTTATTATGAAAGCACATTTAACGCTAAATCTATGACAAATTTAATTTGTCTCCTCAGTTAGAAACTGAAAAGCACATGTTTCACTTTCTTTGTAAATTCAGCACTAAGGAAGTGAAATAACGTCAGACTGACTGACTCTTCACCGACCAGCCCAAATCGCTGAGGATAGAAACTAGAAGTTTGGAGAGGGTTTGGGTCTAATACTGTAAACGTCGTTTAAGAAGGAATTTTTCGAAATTCCTCTCCTAACGAGATGAAATAGCGGATGAAAGACTTTTTGTCGCTATTAAGGGAAATTTGAAGCTAGAATTACGAAACTAGTATTTGGTTTCTCATTCAGAAAATAAAAAAAGAAAAGAAAACGTATTTCCGCACTTTTGCATATTCAATCAGTAAGGGGGTAAAATAGTAAGTGAACTTTTTTTTGAAAGTAAATAATTACTAAAGAACTTTTAACGCTCCGTCTACGACATCTGACATTTGACTTCACTGTTAGAAATAAGAAATAGGCCTCTCAGAGTTTCTGAATATTTAACCCCTAAGGAAGTACAATAGGTAATGAAAATTTTTAAGAACATATTTCATTACATTAAAAATTCTAAAGCTAAATTTATGAAAATTGGTATTTCACTTCTCGGTTAGGCATAAAGAAATATTTGAAATATTTGTTAGGGGATGAAAGTTGCTATGGAAATATCTCCACAGCAACGCAAAAGGCATGATTAAAAAAAACTTCATACTCCAGCTACCAAAATCACTTTTGGTCAAAGTAAATTCGGAAAAGACCATGATTATATGGCTGTAATTAGCGTGAAAAGCTCAGACGTTGTTGCAATTTGTGAGCAACATAAGAAAAGGGGTAAATAAAAACAAAAAATTCTATGCAGATCATACAGTCTACGTGAGCGAAGCAGCGGCCACTAATCTAGTGCATAAATAAAAGTGAAAATAGTCTATTCTGAAGTGTAATACTGTATACACATCTAGCTGTAGATGTCTTCAACAAAATAAGTGTTTAAAGAAGCTGAGATGAGATCTCAACTTATCCGTAATGGTAAAGAGGGTTCAGTATTTTCGGAAGACATATGAAATCCTTTATAAAGAAAGCAATCACGAGTAAGCGTGTAAGTTTCGTGAAGCTTGAACTGCCCAAGCACTGAAAGGAAACGCAACAGTCGATCTACAACAAAGAATAATTAGATCTACCGGATGAGCAGCGCAAGTCCTAGTAGCGATAAATTATTTAAAAAGAAAAAAAAGGAAATTACCACCCAAGAAAGCTATGGACATTTAAGTGGCAGTAAAGAAGATTCATATGGTTCAAATGGCTCTAAGCACTATGGGACTTAACATCTGAGGTCATCAATCCCCTAGACCTAGAAATACTTAAACCTAAGGACATCACATACATCGATGCCCGAGGCAGGATTCGAACCTGCGACTGCAGCAGCAGCGCGGTTCAGGAGTGAAACGCCTAGAACCGCTCGGCCACAGCGGCCGGAAGTATAGATGGCTCTGGCTCTGAGCACTATGGGACTTAACATCTGAGGTCATCAGTCCCCTAGAACTTAGAACTACTTAAGCCTAACTAACCTAAAGACATCACACACATCCATTCCCGAGGAAGGATTCGAACCTGCGACCGTAGCGGTCGCGCGGTTCCATACTGTAGCGCCTAGAACCGCTCGGCCACTCCGGCCGGCAGTAAAGAAGGAAATAGACTTTAGCAAATGTAGTTGACAACAGAAGAAATTTTGGCACAAACTTTGATAAATTATAAAGGGTAAATTATAAAGAGAAGTCTTTCGTGCTGGAGATCTACATTGAACATCAGAGAGTGTAGATGTAAATGAAGGATTCCCTCGGATGTAACTAGTTTATTGTCACAGTAGGCATGGTAGATGGGGAAGTTACTAACTGAAGAGATAGTAAATAACATGCTAAGCGTTTCCTCGGGTTGCGCGTCTGTAGAAACTTTGTTTTACCAAACTCCGAACAGTCACATAAGAGAAATCTCCCCGACGACACAAAACGGGAGAGCAAGAGGAAACAAATTCCATGCTGAAAGACATAAACTAAAAAATAAAGTTTTACTAATTGGTGTATTTAATAGAGTAAAATATTGGAGACTTCATGTTGGGCTTGACGCATGTCCCGTGTAATAAATTTGACTATGAGTTAATGAAGGTTCATCTTTTGCAAGGCAAATAAGTCTTCCGAAATTAGCCACTCAAATACACACTCAATAAATTGCGGAAAGTAAGAATAGGGAAGAAAGGATGGGAGAAAACATGTCGCAAACTCCAGAAAACATTATGCCCGAGATGAATCGTAGAAAAAAAGTCAGCCAGCGAGTGAATGAAGGAAAGCATGAAAACTTACGTCTTCGCAGTCACCACGGGACGATACGTAGAGGGTTGTAGTACGTTCCGAAATTCGTCAGTTAGAGTGTTTTTCTCGAAACTTTATGAGTAGTCTTTCACGAGATAGTTCGCATCTACCTGCCAACGTCTGCCAGTTCAGTCCGCTCAGCATCTCCGTGTCGAACTCCGACGGCTCAAACAAATGTGTGACAGTTTCTGCTGCCCTTCTTTATATCCGTTGAATCTTACGTGTTAGCCCTGTTTGGTACAGGTCACACACACTTGAGCAATACTGTGAGATGGATCGCACGGGAGTTTTCTAAGCAGTCTCCTTCGCAGACTGTTTGCGTTTCTGCAGTAAAAGGGGAAATCAAATGAAAACGTGACCTATACAAAAAAAGCCAGTAAGCTGTTCGTTATTTCAAAAGCAATCGCTGTAACTGTTGACACATTTATCCCAATATGAGACAAGACGACCAATACATTCGTGCAACAAAATTTCCTGTTGTCTTCGGAACCATGATTGTACGTCGGTCATGAGTTTCATACTTCAAGGCGGGGGCAAACGCTCCCAAAATTGTTTCGACTACGCAGCAAAAGTTTCGCTGGGAATCCCTCACACATTCTCCATCGATCTCACTCTTCCACATGCGATTTCCACATTTTTGAAGTCCTGACGAAAGAAATTCGTGGCCGTTGATTTGCCTAAGGACAAGAGCCGCACTCCTAGGTGCAATCGTGGTGACCTAGGCAAACGAAAACATTTTTCTATGATGACAATGACCGTCTTGTCTCACACTAGGATAAACATATTAACCGTTATGACGATTTTTTTTTAATACTGAACAGTATACAAAATTTCTTCCACCTGTCTCGTTTTCATTTCACTGTCCTTTATTCCACCGATAAACTGAAGACTACCATCTGCTTTACCTACGACTGTCCCCATGTGATCGTTCCATTTAATAACCCTAAAGATCTGTTACAGGCAGTTGTATGTTTCGGCCGACTCATTCCAGCTGTGAATCATTGGCTCGTTGATACTGAAGTGGTAGCATACTACGGTTTTTTTTTTGTTTCGTTTTTTGACGTGTAAAACTTTGCATTTCTGAAGATTTAAAGCAAATTGCCAATCTTTGGCGCACTTTGTAAAGTTCAATATGCAACTGAATATTTAAGCAATGTTTTTTCACACAGTGATTTCCTTCAGTATAGATAAATGCATCATCCACGAAACGCCTAAGGTTACTGCTAATATTGTCTGCAAGGCAATTAATATTAAGATGAACAGCAAGGATCGCAAGACACTTCCCTGAGTCACACCAGACGTCACTTCTACATCTGTCGTTGACTCTCCATCGAACCATTAACTGTGTCCTCCATACTCAAAGATCGTCAACCCAGTCACAAATTTCTCTGGGTAGTACCACATACGATGGTACTATTGATAGCAAACGTGTATATGGTGTCGAGAAAAATGTTTTCAAAAGAAAAGAAAGACTGCCTCCACCTAACTGATCACAGTTTCAGAATATCGTGCGAGGAAAGCGCTAGTTGGGTTACATATGATCGATGTTTTCGGAATCGAGATCATTCTGTTCGAAATACGTTCGAGATATGTTCTAAGATTCTACAACAAATGGATGTCAAAGACGTTGAACGTAAATTTGTCGTTTAATTCTGCTGCCCTGTGCTTTTTAATGTCCCAATCACTGGGGATGGCTTTAGTTCGAGGGATCTGTGGTATACTTTGGTAAAGAGAGGGGTTAACCCAGCCGCGAATTCGGTATAGAACACGGTAGTGAATCCATAGATCCTTGAAGCTTTTTTCAGCTTTGACGGTTTCTGCTGTTCCTCAGCGTTATTGATGGTAATATTTATTCCACTCATCTTTACAGTGGTACAAGAATTAAATTCGAGCACTACTGCAGGATTTTTCTATGTAAGGAAACATTTAAAGATTAAATTTAGCATTTCTGATTTTCTTTTCTAGCTTTCTATTTCATTTATTGGCTCGATTGTCAGTGTCTCTACACTAACTTTGGAGCCACTAACATCCTTTACTTACTACCAGAGTTTCGTTGGGTTTCGTGAACCATATTACGATATTTTTTTAAACAGTCTTAAGTGTTCAGTGTCGACCGTAGAACAACTGTCGTTCTCGTAAACAGAGGACGAGGTTATTGGTCTGTTTGTTCATATCTACATTGTACATTGTGCCAACTGTGGTAATACGAGGGCTGTCCAGAAAGTAAGTTACGATTGATCCCGAAATGAAAATCACAGTGAAAATCGGAAATGTTTCATTTGTAACAGTTAGCTACACCTTTCAGCTACTTCTCTACGTAGTCGCCGTTCTGACTCAGACATTCGTCGTAGCGTTGTACCAACTTTCCAATACCCTCATCATAGAAGGCAGCCGCCAGTGCTTTCCGCCAATTCTCTACGCTGGCCTAAAGCTCGTTGTCTGTGCCAAAATGTTGTCTTCATAGCCAGCGGTTCGTTTGAGCAGAGATGAAACTCAGTGGGAGACAATTACGGGCTGTATTGTTGGTAACCAAACATTTCCAATTGAAACGATGCAGGAACATCATTGCCCCTGCAGAATGAGGCTGAGAATTGTCTTGAAGAAAAATCCGCACGACAGTTATGTAATGTTGGTTGCATAGCTTCAGGGGAAAATTCTCACCAGACCCTCGTACTTGGCGGGAGACACTATTTTCTATAACATCTTTAAGCGCTCACTAAGAGCTCAAGAACGAAAACAGCGACATAATTCTACCTAGAGTCATACTAGAGACACTGCCCAACACATATTTGCAAAGCTTTATCGGATTTTCATAGTCGTTTCCATTTCGCGACCGATCGTAACTTACTTTCTGGACAGCCCTCGTATTTCACCTAAGTTGCCTAGGTTGGCACTACTTGTTATTGCTTGCCACTGGCTAGTATATGGTATGACTCTCTGTAGGAGGAAGTGTTTACCTGCTTGCTCTGAGGGCTGAGAGAGAGGACGTTGAACCGAGCCACAAATGTCGACGGTGTTGGTCGGCCGCGTGTGGGAATTTGGCAGCAAGATGTGAGCGGACACGATGGTGTGATGCAGCCCGCACGCACGCCACTTGCTGTGGGCCTACTGAGCTGAGCAGACTTGTGGCACTGGAACCTTGGGAGTAGCGATATTGGTTGTAGTGCTTGTCAGACACACCGAGTCCATGATGTGTACATAGCTAGCTGTGCAGCAATACGTACTTAACAGGTACTGCAATCTGGTGTTTGCTAAAACCGCATTTCGTAACAGATGCCCAGAGACAGTGCATCACTACACTGTTTTAATAACTGATAATGTGAGGTGGCTGCTCACAGTACATTAATTTTGTAGTACGGGACACAGATTTTGTATCGATTCTCTGTTATCAGCTGAATACTCGGTTTACTTGTCGATTGATGATGCTGTTATACTGGTCCTGTGCACCATGACTAGCTTGTGTTACTGATACAATATGAAACGATTGTTTTCCGTTTCTAATACTCAATTGTTTCAGGTTAGATTATCTGGTATTTTCTTGTGCCTTGTATGAGCAGATGTGGACTGATGTTCCTGTACCAACGTGCATCTTTATAGCAGTTTTCAAATGACATACACTCACAATCCTTCAAAACGAAAGTCAATGTTCTTAATTATCGTCGAATTTTTGGTAAACATTTGATCTTCTAGAGTCGATATTTTCTCATGTTGCCTTCCAGTAGCTCGTTTTCATATGCTGTTGTTGTTTCCTTTATGATATAAATATATTCAAAGTTTATGTAATCTGACTCTTTTGTTAATAATTTGTTGCAGTCGTTTTATTTTGAAAACATTCCATATATTTATCCGCTGGTTGTAGACAGACGTTCCGACATGGTCTTAATTGTGTTGCTATAGTCATTTAAACTTGATTTAATCTGATTCTTTATTAATAACTTACCTTTTTATTAACATTTGATCTTAGGAATGTTCTGTTTGTGAATGTGGTGGTTGTAGCCGATGTTGTTGTTGTTGTGGTCTTCAGTCCTGAGACTGATTTGATGCAGGTCTCCATGCTACTCTATCCTGCGCAAGCTTCTTCATCTCTGAGTAACTACTGCAACATACATCGTTCCGAATCTGCTTTGTGTATTCATCTCTTGGTCTCCTTTACGATTTTTACCCTCCACGCTGCCCTCCAATACTAAATTGGTGACCCCTTGATGCCTCAGAACATGTCCTACCAACCGATCCCTTCTTCTTGTCAAGTTGTGCTACAAACTCCTCTTCTCCCCAATTCTATTCAATGCCTCCTTATTAGTTATGTGATCTACCCATCTAATCTTCAGCATTCATCTGTAGCACCACATTTCGAAAGCTTCTATTCTCTTCTTGTCCAAACTATTTATCGTCCATGTTTCACTTCCATACATGGCTACACTCCATACCAATACTTTCGGAAACGACTTCCTCACACTTAAATCTATTGTCGATGTCAATAAATTTCACTTCTTCAGAAACGCTTTCCTTGCCACTGCCAGTCTACGTTTTATATCCTCTCTACTTCAACCATCATCAGTTATTTTGCTCCCCAAATAGCAAAACTCCTTTACTACTTTAAGTGTCTCATTTCCTAATCTAATGCCCTCAGTCGAGTTAACTCGACTACATTCCATTATCCTCGTTTGCTTTTGTTTATGTTCATCTTATAGCCTCCTTGCAAGACACTGTCCATTCCGTTCAACTGCTCTTCCAAGTCCTTTGCTGTCTCTGACAGAATTAAAATGTCATCGGTGAACCTCAAAGTTTTTATTTCTTCTCCATGGATTTCAATACCTACTCCGAATTTTTCTTTTGTTTCCTTTACTGCTTGCTCAATTTACAGATTGAATAACATCGCGGAGAGGCTACAACCCTTTCTCACTCCCTTTCGTGCCCCTCGACTCCTATAAATGCCATCTGGTTCCTGTACAAATTGTAAATAGCCTTTCGGTCCTGTATTTTACCCCTGCCAACTTTATAATTTGAAAGAGAGTATTCCAGTCAACATTGTCAAATCTTTCTCTAAGTCTACAAATGCTAGAAACGTAGGTTTGCCTTTACTTAAGTTTCTTCTAAGATAAGTCATAGGGTCAGTATTGCCTCACGTGTTCCAATATAGCTGATAGGTATGATAAAATCAAATCTCTGTCTGTGTGATACTGTTTATTCATATTATCAATGAATGTAAGCTCATTCTATTAATAACCCAAACTCAATAAATCGATACAACCCTTCAATCCTAAGGGACAAGTGCGTGAATCACCACATATTTGGGAATGATTCGAGGGCATACACATAGCGACTGAATGTGTCCAGTATTGGAACTGAGTCTTTTTAACATGGCTACAATGCCTCAACATTTAGGACGCCATGAATTCGCAGGAGTGGAAGAGGTCACGCGGAGGAAACGGGGAACCTGCGTCCTATAGTTAACCGTTGGTGTTTTTACATGCCCCCCACCCTCTCCATCACCATACACAAACACACATCAGTTCCCTCTCTTACTAAACTATTCCATGAGCCTCCCGAATGCGAGTCCCGTATGCTAACCATTGCGCCACCTCCGCGAGAGGTGTTTACATTGACGAATATTAGTAAAACAACGTCCTGCTGAGTGATCGGCCAGCGTCTCTAACGCATATCGACTGTGACAACACCCGTCTGTAACAGTGGAGTGGACTCAGGGTGGTTGATTATTCCACAACGACACTCCACAAACGCCAGCGGATGACGTCAGCTCAGGCTGGGAAAGGAGATGATATGCGGGAATTCAGCGACGACAGTCAACGCAGCGCAGTTTGCTGCCGAGCAGGCTACTTTTTCCCTTCATCCCATCGTCGGCGAGGGACATGACACCGGGCAATGGCCAGTTCTGGAGAGAATCGCTAACATGTGTCAAAAAGTATTGCTTACAGAAAAGGAACTGGTCTCTTTCTTCACTTCATCGATGTCTAGTTGTGGAAACAGGCGCCGGCTAGACGGGGCAATGACCTGAAAAGACCGGACCTTTCTTCTGTCTCAGGGTGACATTGATTTGCGGAACGGAGGAGGGAACGTCGTTCCCAGCCCGTCTCTCACTGCTGGAAGCCATCCGCCCACGGCCGACACACTAGGCTCGGTTGGCTGGTCGCTGTGGGCGGATAGGTGCGGGATAGGGAAGCAAACGCCCTCGATGACCGCCGCTGAACGCACTGACCGCTCGCTGCGCTGTTCTGCTTTTTCTCTACTATGATGATGAAGGCAGCACGCAGGACGTGCACCATAGTAAAACAGACCACTCGGACGTCAGAATGAATTTTAACTCTGCAGCGGACTGTGCACCGATTTGAAACTTTCATTTACCGAGTCGGGCAGGTGCTCCATCGACTGACAAGGGAACACAGCAAGTGACATCACCCACCATCCCAGTAACTTCGCAGTAAGTGAACACGTGCCTCGGCTTATCCTTAAATACTCTACGGTTTCTGAGGAAATAATGGTCTAAGTTTTTGCCGTAATTTATGTGCTTTTTAACACGCGAGAAACAAGCGCTGGGAAAGTGGCTAGTGTCGCAGCCTTACACTTTTCAGCCCCGTGTTCGAAACCCAGTTTTTTAAAATTATTTTATTTTATCTATCTATGTTCGTAGAGGGTTAAGACACAACTGTTCCATATCAAATTAGGAGATACAAGGGAGTTGTATTAACTGTAAAATTACAACTGGGCTTCACAGTATCATACATTTATTATACACTGAAGAACCAACGAAACTTGTATAGGTATGTGTATTCAAATACAGAGATATGGAAAGAAGCAAATACGGCGCTGCCTATATAAGACAACAAGTGTCTGACGCAGTTGTTCGATCGGCCACTGCTGCTACATTGGCAGGTTACCAAGATTTAAGAGTGTGTGAACGTGGAGTTATAGTCGGCACACGAGCGATGGGACACACCATCTTGCAGGTAGCGATGAAATGCATCCCGTACGACTATTTCATGAGTGTACCGTGAATATCAGGAATCCGGTAAAAACATCAAATCTGCGACATCTCAGTGGCCGGAAAAAGATACTGCAAGAACGGGACCAACGACAACTCAAGAGAATCGTTCAAAGTCACAGAAGTGCAGCCATTCCGCAAATTGCTGCAGATTTCAATGGTGGGCCATTGCGAACCATTGAACGAAACATCATCGATATTGGCTTTCGGAGCCGAAGGCCCATTCGTGTACCCTTGGTGGCTGCACGACACAACGCTTTACGCCTCAACACCTACTTTTGACTGTTGATTACTGGAAACACGTTGCCTGGTCGGACGAGTCTTGTTTCAAATTGTATCGAGCAGATGGACGTGAACGGGTGTGGACACAATCTCATGAATCCATGTCAGCAGGGAACTGTTCAAGCTGGTGGAGTCTCTGTAATTGGGTAGCGCGTGTGCAGTTGGAGTGATATGGGACCCCTGATACGTTCTAGATACACGTACTTTAGCATCCTGTCTGATCATCTGCATCCATTTATGTCCATTGTGCATTCCGATGAACTTGAGAAATTCCAACAGGACAATGCGACACCCTACACGCGTAGAATTGCTACAGAGTGGATCCAGGAACACTCTTCTGAGTTTAAGCACTTCCGCTGGCCACCAAACTCCCCAGACGTGAACATTATTGAGCATATTTGGATACCTTGCAACGTGCTGTTCAAAAGCGATTTCCACCCCCTCGTACTCTTACGGATTTTATGGACAGCGCTGTAGGATTCATGATGTCATTTCCCTGCAGCACTACATCAGACATTAGTCCAGTCCATGCCACGTCGTGTTGCGTCATTTCTGCGTGGTCGCGGGGGACCTAAGCAATATTTGGCAGATGTACCAGTTTCTTTGGCTCTTCAGTGTGTAACAAATGTGTGTATGGTATTTACAGCGGATATAATCTTTATAAAATCTCCTTATATTTCATTCTTATGTCAATTCTTATATTAATTCCTACATTTTATTATTATGCTTATTCTTCAGGAACATTTAGTGCATTCCCTTGAATAACACCGATCGTAGAAACTTAGAAATTCTGAATGCCATGAGCAGTATGTGAAAGCAGTACCATAGTGATATTTCTTCGTATGAATCATACTTGAGAAATAAACGTCGTTAACAGTGTTGAAGATTTCAAACATTGGCAATAATTCCGCGGCATACCAAGAATAGCTGATTATTTTTGCGTAACTGGGGCTTGCAATTGGTTACGAACGAAGATACACAAAAAAGTGAGCACGCTCTTGCCAACGGGTAAATCAAACGATAAAATTTTTGCAAACTGTTCCTTTATTAATAGCAAATAAAGCACACGCTGCCATAGTAGGATTCTACTGAAAATGCATGCAACCAATATTGCGAATACAAGATCTCTCATAGAATTACAGAAAAGTATGGCGTGTCGCTGACATCGTTTCTCGCCGTGTAGCTGCCTACCTCAGCCAGGACACATTTCGTCGAAGGTGTGGCCTGTGATTTCGCTAATCGAGCGTTAAGACAGCAATATGCCTCCATGGCGATATGACTATTACACCAATTAGTTCTACCTAATTCTTAGTTTAGGGCAAACTACAATTTACTGCATATTTCAGATTCGTAATGTAAGTGGCAGTAACTCACATGGAAGCGGTTCTATACATGTTCAATCAATATTTATAAGGTATTGACTAAAGTAGGTTGATAAAAGGATGAGAGTGCTATATACACAAAAACATGAAACTTTTCTCGAGTTGCGAAAATATGAAATAATTCGGAAGTAATTGTAATGTGTGTTTGATTAAGATAATTATAATATGGAATTATATTTTAATTAAGCAGTTTGTGTGAAAGTTCGACACTCCACGATGACATTTAGTTAATTTATATTAATAAAACGATCGTTTTGGGTGAGAAACAATGTACTCATAGTATTTTTACTTGTTGCTTCAATTGTGATAGCTTAGTTATTACAAACAACTTCTTCAAAATGAGTAAAAAATTACGTGGTATAGTGCCTTCGTATCAGGTTTGATGGGATTAGGTTGTGGAAAGTGATACCCAAAAAAGCCTATTACTTCTCTACGAATGAAACTTGGTTCTGATTTTCGACAGACGTTAGCACCTTGACTTCTTTTTCTTTCATACACAATTACATTTATGACAGACTGAAGTTATCATATGAAAGCCTACATACAAATCATAAAGAACCACAATT
This sequence comes from Schistocerca americana, assembly GCF_021461395.2. Lineage (NCBI taxonomy): Eukaryota > Metazoa > Arthropoda > Insecta > Orthoptera > Acrididae > Schistocerca > Schistocerca americana. Next base: position 274,091,939 of record NC_060124.1, on the reverse strand, counting down.
AAGTGAAGAATCTCGAAATATTCTTCAGCCGCCTTCGTATTGATCCAATACGATTCGTGAAGAAGGTGTTAGACTACTTACAGAAAGTCATTAAGGCAGTCTTTCTTCCCGAATTTCATTCGAGATTGGAATGGGAAGAATCCTTAACATGATGGGACATGGTAAGTGCACTGACAACTATTTTCAGCAAATGAATGTACCTGTAGATAGTAGGCAACACCAGTTTCGGCCGTATGCTGCACATCTTCAAACTCCGTAAATTCTACTTGGCATATTGCATCTAAGCGCAGTGCTTTCTTCACCAAATGCCACTTATGACGTACAGAATCTAAACATAGTCCGTATATGGCCAAAACTGGCAGTGATTGTTGCCACATTATAAACATGACACAGCATAAAGCAAAGAGTAGTGTTTAATGTTAGTATTATTAGGCATACTTCCCAAAAGCGAAAGAAAATCATATTATAGTGTTTTATTGAGTAATTATAAGTAGAAATATACTATTCCTTTTAATAACAAACATTTAACTAATCATTTACTGCAGTGGTAACAGTTTATCTTGCACCATAGTCAACCATCAGAATGTGAAACTCTAGATTATAAATGCAAACAGCTGTTAACCAGCAACAAAAGATCAAATATTGATGGAGTAATTATTGGCAATTTTTGAATAAACAATCGACTGAATCGAGAGTATTAGAAATACTAGCCAAGACAGACGATCATGCAGGCTTTGCTTAGATATACAAATCAAGATGGAACAGAAGCTCAAGTGGCACAGGAGGTTTACCACAGATGGGGAAGTATTTTTCTGGAACTTTATGTATTCGACAGCGATTCGGATTCCGCGCTCAGCCTGAGCATCGATTTGAAGGAAAAGTCAGAGAGATATCCATCGGTTGTATCATCATCGTTGTTCGCTCCCACATAGCGTGTCGCCGTCACATGGTTCTTTCCACTGAAGCGAGAGTGCCTGTAAATACCGCAGTCCCGCACTCCTTCCTCAAGTCCTCGAAAGTCTCTGAAGCCTTAGACTATTTTACACAAGTTTTCGATGACTATCGCTGGTCTCGGGACTTTGAGATTCTGACCAGTCACTTACCTCATGAACACGACCATGTCACCAAACACTGGAACCCCCGGTTTACCTCATGAACACCAATTTGTCATCGAACTCTGGAACCGCCTGTTTGTTCCACAGATCGCCGCATCACTGCCAGTACAGTTGACCGCAAACTATATTCCACCTACGCGGATTTTGATAGTAAAGGTACATTACTTCTGGTTGACCCGTTCTCTGAGCAGCATGTTGTCTCTCAGAAGAGTTAACCCTCTGTGAATATTGATATATACTGGGGTACAATGACCATAGAATTACTCTCTAAGGTAAAATAAACGACGTGCCACGAAGGATTTAACGGAATGGTACGGATATCGGTAGGTGTGATTTACATGTAGAGACAAAAAAATTAACACAACTTCAGAAAAATTGGGTGATTTATTCAATGATAAGAGCTTCACACCCCAAACTGAAAAAGTCAATAACTCATTGGTCTATTTCTGGCCCTTATGAAACCAGGTATTCGGCCTGACAGTGATGGAAAGTGTTGTTGGTGTCTTCCTGAGAGGTATCGTACCAATTTCTGTGCAATTTGTGTGTTCGGTCTTCAGAATCACGAGCTGCTTCGAGGGCTACGCCCATAATGCCTCAAACGTTCTAAGTTGGGAATAGGTCTGGAGAAGCTACTGGCCAAGGCAGGATTAGGCAAGAGCGGAAACAAGCAGTAGATTGCCGTGTGTAGGTGGGCATTGTCTTGCTGAAATGTAAGCGCAGGGTGGCTTGCCTTGAACGGTAACAAAACGGGGCATAGAATAGTGTCGACAGGCTGCTGAGCTGTGAAGGTTCCGATGATGACAACCAAAGGGATCCTGCTATGAAAGGAAATGGCACGCGACACAATCACTTCTGGCTGCCAGATCATATGTTGGGTGACAGTAAGACTGGTATCCCAGTATTGTCCAGGATGTCTCCAGACACCTGTTGGTCCTGGAATCTCATTGTCTGGAGTACGTCTTCAGTGATGAGGCCCGCTTCGAAATGAGCACCCATGACCATCAAGGGCGTGTCTGGAGACGCCTCAGACAGCACAGGGATACCAACATTGCTGTCGCCCGCCACACTGCACGCCAACCAGGAGTGGTAGTCTGGGGTGCCATTTCACAGCAGCACAACTTCGTCTGTCATCTGCAGCACCCATCTTGGGTTTACTTTTCACCACGGTAGGGCTCGGCCGCACGCTGCGGGAGTTTCTACTGCTTATCTTCGTGCTTGCCATACCCTACCTTGACCAACAAGGTCGCCGTATCTCTTCCCATTTGAGAAGTTTGGAGCACTGTGGTCTGGGCACTCAAACCAGCTTGGGATTTCGACGATTTAACGCTCCAATTGGACAGAATTTGGCTTGGTATCATCCAGGAGCAAGTCTAACAATTCTCTCAATCATTGTCAAGCCGTACAACTGCTTGCATAAGGGCCAGAGGTGATCCAGTGCGTGACTGACTTGCTCAATTTCTGAAACTCTTTCTGTTGTGTAAACCATCGTATTTTTCTGAAACTGCAATCATTTTTATGTACGTGTAACGCACATCACGTCTAATGATTTACATCTCATTCGGGTAATTCATTTGTGGTGCATCGCAGTTTTTTTATTTTATTTTGAGCTTTTCCTCATTACAGAGGCTTATCTCCGACATAATAATTTACTCCGAAATTACTAAACAAAGCATAAACGTTCTTAAACTATATTTTTAAAATATTCCTCCAGGTGTTTCGATCTTGTGTGGCCTCTTCCTCTGCGCCCATTCTCCTCATTGTGTGCTGTACATTTTGGAGCCAGGTGGTCATAGGTCGTCTTCTTCTTCTCCCCCCCGGTTCCCACTCCAGTATCAATTTTGGTATTCTGGCTTCCTCCATTCGTCGTACATGCCTGTACCACTGCAGTTTCTTCCTATCCATTACGTCATGTATCCTTTTTTTTATTTCCGTTCTCCTTATTATTTCGGTGTTCCTTATCTTCTCTTTCCTGGGGACTCATGCCGATCTTCTCCAGATGTCCACCTCTAGAGCTAGTAATTTTTTAATGTGCTTCAGGTTAACTGTCCAGGTCTCCGTTCCATACAGAACCATACTCTCTAATATAGGTTTGTATATTAATTTTTTAGTTCTGCTCATAACATTCCTGCTCCATAAGACTGAGTTAAGCTTCCCAATGACCTTCCGTCCGCTACTAATTCATTTATTGATTTCTGATTCTGATTTTCCCTCGATTTCTAAAATAGATCCCAAATAACAAAAAGCGTTTATCTTTCTGATTTTCTTTCCTTCAATGTATAGCTCAACTGAATCGTTAGTCAAGTATTCGGTTTTTTGGTAATTAATCTTCAAACCCAAAGTTTTGTATGCTACTGCTAGTTGATTGTACATATAGTTAGGATCCTCCCCATCTGGTGCTACGACTACTTGATCATCAGTAAACAATAAATGATGTAAACTCCATCTCTTGGTTCTAATCCCATACTATTACATTTACGAGATCATGTTTTAAGACTAATACCTATATAGGTTTTAAATAATTGGGGACATGGGACAGCCGTGTAAACGCCCTTTGCTTGTTCCAAATTTCTGTGAAAGTTCATTACCAACTTTCACTTGCAAATGTTATCTTTATACATCTGTTGTAATATTTTAATGAAGGAAGTGATTATGTTTGCCATATGTAGTGCTATCCAAAGTAATTTTCTTGGAACAGTATCATACGCTTTTTCTAGATCTATGAAAATTAATCTGATATTTTTTGAATTTTCCCTATTTGTCGTAATGTGAAAATATGGTCTACACATGATCCCCAGCCGTGAAACTACATTGTTCATCTTGGGTTCTAAAATTTTTTCCCAGTTCGTTTTTAATTACTTTCCCAAAAATTCTCATTAATGGGTTTGTCACACAAATTCCTTAGAGTTAATTTCTAGACAATTAATCTTCACAAACATCTTCAAAAATCGAAATACATTTGAGATTACAGAAACAACATATCAATTAGACAAAATGGATATCTGAATGAAAGTATTTCTGTTGTAATATACTGCTATCTACGCATATCCTTCAGGTGGGTTGAAGATTTTAATCTCATGTGGAGATACTTATATCTGTTCAGAGACACAGTGTATGTTTATTTCCAAAATACGAAGTATAGTAAGTAGATCCAAGCAAAGCAGATGTAACCTGAAACACAATCATGATGAATAAGCATTGCACAAAAACGTAGATAAAGATTTTTATAAAACCAAACCAGATTAACGAGTTACTATTAAACATTTTTGATAACAGGTGCTTGGCAGCAATAAGTCATTTATGAAAGTCTTGAAGGGATATAAAATGACAGTTGCTAAATGAATTTATTTACTGCGCTACCATTGCTACACAAGTACCATAAGGCCACAACACACAGCCTCAGAACATGCATGTGTACTTCATCACGATTTTTATATTAATCGTTGTACCTCAAATTTCAGATAATGACGCAAGTCGAATGTTCCTCTTTGACAGTTTTTATAGCATTTCACGACAGTAAAGAAGTTCTAAGTAGGTATTAGTTATTCAAATTAATCTTTTCAGGGGTATCCATCACACATGCTGAACGTAAGATTTTGTTCATATGTGACATTACAAGGATAGAAACTTAGAAGAGAAATTGACCTTACATATTTTAAATTAGTAGTTCTGTTTTTCCCCAACATGGTTTTTGCTGGTTAATGACATATTTGTTTTTTAATCGTCACGCTATATTTCTAAGAGAGGATCCTATTTTTAGCAATTTTATTTCAGTTACTTCTTTTGCACTCTTTTATTTTCTATTTAAAATCTGAGTTAATGTGACGTTACTTTTTTAGAATGAAAATCTGTTGAAATAATCGATACTCTCAAATACCTTATCTCTGGTATCATGTTCAGGCCTGCATATGTTGTAGAACTACAAATTATACCAAGGTCAAAATATTTGTAGTCTTTATCTCAAGGTCTTTTAAACATGGTACAAGAAACTAGGTTCTTTTAATCATTCGCTTTTCTAACGCTTAGAAAATTTTGTATTGTAAAAATATGTTTTTTATTACTACAGATCTTATACTGACCTTGTGTGGTAGAGATCAATACAAATCAAATAATGTAAAAAATAAAAAATCAAACTAAAGCTTTTCCTTATAAATTAAACAAAAACCAAACGAAACGTTTTATACGCTATTTACGGAATTTCAGTTGCGCAAACTACTTTCAAATTGCAGACCACGCCCTGATACTGGCACCAATTCCGAGTGCGAAAGCACGTTTTCTGAGAGCTTTCACCAGCTCTTAGGGACATTCCTTTACGTTCCTTTTTTGGTGTTGGATTGCATTTCCAACTGACACACTTTCATTTACGACTCTGGTGAAACTAAGGCTGAACATTCTTTTCTCCTTACTTCATAGTCACATGCCAGTAGTCTTGCGACATCAATGAAGCAGACATAATTTGTTTTATTTCTTATTTTCAGCCTATGGGCTTCATACATTTATCAAGACTATAATACACGAATACTGAAAATAATATGTTACGTAAATTAGATTCTGATGGAAAACATACACACACAGAAAGACGCATGCAATATGATGCAGAGGTAGTTAGTTACATCTTCTATTGTTCATATTCACGATTGACTTCATAGTACGGGACGAGTCCCTTAAACAAACACAAAACATATATTTATAGGCATAAAAGAATATTTATACGGTTACATTCTGGTCATTTACAGGTATTTATTTCCATATAAATGAGTAATTCTTTCTATTCAACGTTTCCTTTACGGTATTAAAGGAGTTGTTCAGGATAAACTCTTAAATCTATATTTGAAAACACTCCCTCTATCCCTCAAACATCGGTATATTGCCAAAGAATTTTCTAATCTCTAAAATGGCTGATGACAGCTACTGTGAGTAAGTTTAATTTAGTAAAGCAAACAACAAACCAGTTCTAGAATGTTTATTTATTTAATCTTTAACTAGGTTCAGACAGCACTATTAGCATCTTTTTTAGAAGCACAAGATGTTACTTGATTGCAATTTACTACATGTTGTATTATTTAATGGTAGTGATTCACCAAACATGTTTTAACTGCGGTAGACATGTAACATTTTGTACTTCTGGAGAAAATGTAATAGTGTCGAAACGTAAGTAAAGTTTAAATGAATAAACTTACGGAAACTGATTGACTGTTTACTTTATTAATTGAAAGTGTTTTGTTCATGTAACGTCCCAGGCACGTTGCTTGTTATTTTATCTTTAAAATTTGTGGACTTTGTTGTTCCTTGTGAACGTTAAAGAACTAGTGTGTGTCTGTGTGTGCGTGCGTGTGTCTGTGTGTGTGTGTGGGTGTGGGTGTAATTGGGCAAACATTGCATTTGATCAAGGAACCTCAATCTTCTTTCGCCGAACGGAGAGCAGCATGGATCTAAATAACTTTCAATTTAACGATAGTAGCATCTAAAATACGACTGCGTGCAATACGTAGACTGGGAAGTTATTAAGTGATGATGAGTAAATAAGGTGCTCAATTATAAAAATTCTTGGTTTAAGTTCCTGATTTAACCAAAGGAGACGGGCACTGAGATTATCGTAGAGTGCGATGTAGCGTTTTCTGAAGCCGAACGTGGCTAGAGATCAGTAGTAGTGTTACAAGGAACTACAGTTAGTAATCGTCCAGGTCGAACGAATTTGTCACCGCCCAATCCAAGCCATGACCCGGATGTGATAACAGCCTAAAACCGACGGAATCTGCGAGATTGGCCATACATTACGAGAAGTAGGAAGGATGAACATATCCGCTCAAGGCAGACAACGGGACTGGACTGGACTGGACTGGACTGAATCAACAAGCTGCTGGAAAGTGACAATGCTGTAGCAGAACCGACACTGTCTAGATATGTAAATGCCTGACTACATATTTAGTACTGAACTGAAGTTACCATCCAAAATTGTTTCGGGGCTGTGTGGATAATCATCGACAGTCGTAATCTGTTTCCAATCAGCCGTGCTCAGTGGTGAGAACCTAACTATCCAATTTCAATGCTAAGGGTGAGATCTGCTACTTCCAGTGCAGTGGATCCTGCTACTTGCAGTGGATCCTGACGCAGTCTGGAATTCTTGTGTGATGGTGTGGACAGATGTCTGCCTGTTACATATTACGACCCTCTTCACCTGTCGGCGTTCTCTGCCTGTCAACAGACTATGTCGGCCTGTACGCTTTTGTGCTGCACGTGTCCCTTCACGCTTCCACTTCATTATCACAACGGAAACAGGTGGACCTAGGGATGTTTAGGAGCGTGAAAATCTCTTGTACACAGGTATGACACAAGTGACACCCACTCACCTGATCACGTTCGGTCCGTGAGTTCCGCGGAGCACCCTTTTCTCCTCTCTCACGATGTCTAATGACTACTGAGGTCGTTGATATGGAGTACCTGGCAGTAGGTGGCATCACAATGCACCTAATATGGAAAACGTATGTTTTTTGGGGTGTCCGGATACTTTTGATCACATAGTGTATGTGTCTTAAACCATTGTTGTCCACAGCTGTCGTCGCACTTACTGAATCAACTAAGCAAGAAACAGGCTCATCATTAATAGTACAACATACAAAAGGTACATTACTTTGTTCTCTTTTGGCAATTCTCTGCATGGATTTGAATTGAGAGACACGTTTCATAATACTGCTGACGGATCTCTTTTACCACCGTCTATTCCGTTCTGTCCCTCCCTTTATTACGTCCACAAACACATCGCACATGTCCTGTTTTCCCCCAACGACAACGCTTCACTTTCTGCCTAAATTGTTCCGTATGACAGTGTAATTCCTGTTCCGCTGTTCTGTTATAATTTGGTATGGTAAAACCCTTTACCTCAGCGCTAGTAGTAGTAGTAGTATTACCCTCATCCTCATTCTCCTGTCTACTGTCATCTACATTTTATATAGCTTGTATTTGGCGAACTAGCTGCTAAGTTGGTGAAATGTGCGAGGTGTTGTTCAGAATAAGGTTGTCTTTGTTTCCTATCGTTTAATGCCATCCAAAATGTGTGTTACTACACTCCTGGAAATTGAAATAAGAACACCGTGAATTCATTGTCCCAGGAAGGGGAAACTTTATTGACACATTCCTGGGGTCAGATACATCACATGATCACACTGACAGAACCACAGGCACATAGACACAGGCAACAGAGCATGCACAATGTCGGCACTAGTACAGTGTATATCCACCTTTCGCAGCAATGCAGGCTGCTATTCTCCCATGGAGACGATCGTAGAGATGCTGGATGTAGTCCTGTGGAATGGCTTGCCATGCCATTTCCACCTGGCGCCTCAGTTGGACCAGCGTTCGTGCTGGACGTGCAGACCGCGTGAGACGACGCTTCATCCAGTCCCAAACATACTCAATGGGGGACAGATCCGGAGATCTTGCTGGCCAGGGTAGTTGACTTACACCTTCTAGAGCACGTTGGGTGGCACGGGATACATGCGGACGTGCATTGTCCTGTTGGAACAGCAAGTTCCCTTGCCGGTCTAGGAATGGTAGAACGATGAGTTCGATGACGGTTTGGATGTACTGTGCACTATTCAGTGTCCCCTCGACGATCACCAGTGGTGTACGGCCAGTGTAGGAGATCGCTCCCCACACCATGATGCCGGGTGTTGGCCCTGTGTGCCTCGGTCGTATGCAGTCCTGCTTGTGGCGCTCACCTGCACGGCGCCAAACACGCATACGACCATCATTGGCACCAAGGCAGAAGCGACTCTCATCGCTGAAGACGACACGTCTCCATTCGTCCCTCCATTCACGCCTGTCGCGACACCACTGGAGGCGCGCTGCACGATGTTGGGGCGTGAGCGGAAGACGGCCTAACGGTGTGCGGGACCGTAGCCTAGCTTCATGGAGACGGTTTCGAATGGTCCTCGCCGATACCCCAGGAGCAACAGTGTCCCTAATTTGCTGGGAAGTGGCGGTGCGGTCCCCTACGGCACTGCGTAGGATCCTACGGTCTTGGCGTGCATCCGTGCGTCGCTGCGGTCCGGTCCCAGGTCGACGGGCACATGCACCTTCCGCCGACCACTGGCGACAACATCGATGTACTGTGGAGACCTCACGCCCCACGTGTTGAGCAATTCGGCGGTACGTCCACCCGGCCTCCCGCATGCCCACTATACGGCCTCGCTCAAAGTCCGTCAACTGCACATACGGTTCACGTCCACGCTGTCGCGGCATGCTACCAGTGTTAAAGACTGCGATGGAGCTCCGTATGCCACGGCAAACTGGCTGACACTGACGGCGGCGGTGCACAAATGCTGCGCAGCTAGCGCCATTCGACGGCCAACACCGCGGTTCCTGGTGTGTCCGCTGTGCCGTGCGTGTGATCATTGTTTGTACAGCCCTCTCGCAGTGTCCGGAGCAAGTATGGTGGGTCTGACACACCGGTGTCAATGTGTTCTTTTTTCCATTTCCAGGAGTGTATTTCTATTTACCTGTACTGTAGGCATAATGCTTCTACTGTATTGTGAGCTATAGTTACGTACGTGGCAGTGGATTCATTCCATCCCCGTTTCTTTCCATATCGCCCATAAACTAATTCTAGAAAGGTCCGCGGCGGGTGTTACATTATTATAAATGTTCTTTCGCAACTCGTTAATTCCATGATTGTATTCTAATGCTTCTAACATCCACTCTCTCACAGTTCGTTCCTAGTTGTCGGCTAATATCAGTAACAATTCTGTCTCCATCAAGACTATTACCTAATAATTCTAAGAACTCTACTACTGCCATAACAGAGTTACCTAAGAAGTCTTCACACCTTAGAATATACTCCTTTAACGGATTAGTCAACTTATTAAAATTATTCATAACCTCCCCCTGATTGTTCGGCAAATTTTTCCACCTCATTTTTCTGTAATGGGGAACTTTCATACACAAGTACCCTAGCTACCCTTTGACCAGCCTCTTTCATTCGTCGTTGTAATGTAGAAGTGTCTTCGTCCACCACGACAACCAAATCCAGTAACTTGTCCTTATAATGTTCAAAGCGTGCTTGTAATCGCCTGAGTTGGCCAACACTAGGTTTGACGTCATGAAATAACTCTTTATGTACTTCAAATTCCTGAAGCACAGCGCTCTATGCATCGACTGCCTAGCTTACCTCGTCTTGACGAAACTTGATAGTGATAACTTTCCCAGTAAGAGCTGTATTAATTAATCCACCGTTCCTTGTGGATCCATATATCTCTAATTTCATGCAAGAGCTCACCGCCGCGCTGGCCCAGCTGAAACAGAACAGTCAGGTGTACCCCACGAGATCTTTTTGTTCTGCTACCATTTATGTACCAAGAGGTAACACGGAGCGAGGGTTGGGTGTTAGGAAGGCGGACTGATCCATCAGTATTTTATTAAAACTAAACATTCACACAAATAATTAAATCATTAATCACAGTCTTCCTTTAACCACAGTCTTCCTTTTTGGGTATGCCTTCTTTTGATTATATGCCGCCGGCCGGAGTGGCCGAGCGGTTCTAGGCACCACAGTCTGGAACCGCGCGACCGCTACGGTCGCAGGTTCGAATCCTGCCTCGGGCATGGATGTGTGTGATGTCTTTAGGTTAGTTAGGTTTAAGTAGTTCTAAGTTCTAGGGGACTGATGATCTCAGCAGTTAAGTCCCATAGTGCTCAGAGCCATTTGATTATATGCCCCAGTGAATATTTAGCAAATAACTTCCAGTGAAATAATCGGCGGACACTCGCAACTAAATAGAATTACTTCCTTTAAAATTTGAATGTACTTGAAATAGCTTAGACAGAAAACTGCAAAAATGTAAGGAGCATTGCTTCAGCAGAAAAACCGTAAAACCAAAACAATTATTTACACAACTCAGTATAACAGCACAGGTTTCTATTAACCATGAAATAGATGTATTTGTTTAAGTTAGTCAATGAGGAGCCCTCTTACAACTCATTTGACCAGAGTCATTAACCCCACACAAAGTGATAGCGAGTCAGCCCTGTCCTCTTCAAAGGAAAAGGAATTTCTGTTCACAGAGCGGGCCAACCGCTTCTCACAGCAAGTCAAGATGGTTACCCATTACTAACTCCCCATGGCACAGCATTCCTGGAAGGTTACTTCACGGTACAAAACAAAGTTCCTATGACATCTGTTTCACACGGACGTCCCTGCATTTGGAGAATGTACAAAGAGTTTACTTCACTTCACGAAACACACAACCAGAAAAATTGCAGGTGAACAACCTCAGAGCACGACATCAAAAGCTTTGACCAACTATGCCAAACGCATCTATTCGCGAAAACATTACTATATGTCGACGACCCTACCTATTACAAATGCAACACACTGAGAAAAATCTTTTAACGACGGAAACAAGGAATTCCAGTAGAAGACCATCCAGGAATCACGAAAACTGGTGCACTTGACGGGCTATAAACCGCACATCCGAACAATGCCGAATGTTTCTGTCTCCGAATATTGCTCCACGAAATATGTGGACCAAAAAGTTTCACAGATCTCAAGACTGTTGATGGTTACCTATTTCACACGTACAGAGAAGCATGCTAACATCTAGGACGATGGAGAATGACAACCACTGGGAATATACGCTACAAGAATCATCATCACAGCCTCCGCTGAACAAATGATGTATTCGCCATAATTATAACGACACGTGACCCATCGACTCAAAACCAGCTATAGGACTCTTCCAAAGAGAGTATAAGTGATGAAATTCTGTACTAAACTCATCTTGAACTAACCATCGAATTCCGCTATAACATCGTCAATCATTCGCCTAGAAGATAAATGTTTAGCAATAAACAACCAGACCTAGCACAACTTGGTGTGCAAGCACCACGAAAAGATGCTATCTTTGTGCACAACAAACCACTCCACAATGACAATCAAAAGGAAATTTATAACGTTATCATGGACCGAATCGACAACAACACTGGCGGAATTATTTACTCGGACGCACAAGGCGGCACCGGGAAAACGTTTCTAATAAATCTATTGCTGGCAGAAATAGTGCTAAATAACACATCGCATTTCTACTGGCATCATGCGGCATTGCAGCTACACTTAAGGCAGAAGGAAGAACTGCCCTTTCTGCCCTACAACTACCGCTGAATACAGCCGACATACAGTTGCCGGTACGCAATATCTCAAGAAGAAATGGATGAGATGAATTACTAAAGGAAGCTAAAATTTTCTTCTGGGACGAATGCACAAGGCATACACAGGATCAGTCGAAGCGAGAAAACTCTGAAGTGATAGCAGGAGCTCTACTCATGCTCTCAGGACATTTTCGACAAACACTTTCAATTATTCCCAAGTTAACACCAGCAGACGACATCTTTTTTTTTGTGGTGGTAAGTTCCTATGGGACCAAACTACTGAGGTCATCGGTCCCTAGGCTTACACACTACTTAATCCAACTTAAACTAACTTACGCTAAGCACAACACACACACCCAGGGCCGAGGGAGGACTCGAACACCCCGCCCGAACCATGTCAAGACGCCAAGACCGCGCGGCTACCCGGCGCGGCCAGCAGAAGAGATCAGCGCATGCTTTAAACAATCACACCTCTGGCCTCACATACAGATACTGCGAGTAACAAAAAATATGAAAGTTGAACTATCGAAAGACGAAACAACAGCACATTTTGGTCAACAAAATAGGCGAAGGCTCATATTCTACTGACCAGATAACCGGCCTCATTAAACTCAACAATGATTTCTGCAAGACTGCCACTGATGAAAACGAATTCATCGATCAAATATATCCAAACATCGTTCACAACTATACAACACCGGACTCGCTATTTGAAAGGACAATTTTGGCAACCATAGATAGTACTGTTGACGATATCAACTTTAACATTCAAAAGAAAATTCCCGTTGAGGAGAAAATATACAAATCGATGGACACGATGGTAAACGTTGAAGAATTTCTAAGCTCTTCGCAAATGCTAGGAATGCCATTACACTGTCTTCGACTTAAAATTGGATATCTGATAATACTACTCAGAAATCTCACCTCATGAAAACTATGTAATGGAACGAGGATGATCGAACTTCTGACTGGAAAGAACAAAGGATACACACTATTTGTCCCTGGAATATCACTGATCTCTGCTGAACTGCCATTCCAATTTCAAAGACTGCAGTTTCCAATCAACTTAGTCTACAGTTTTAGAGTTAACATAACGCAAGAGCGAACTTTAAAATGTGGCGGCATCAACCTCAAAGAATCCTGCTTCTCCCACAGTCACCTATACGTGGTTTGTTCTCAAGTAGGAAATTCAAAAAAAATTGTGCATATATACCCTGTATAACAAAATGAAAAACGTTGTTAATAAACAAATATCGTAAATAGAATATGTTTACAAAAAATATCTTTACTTCTTATACTTTAAGAAATATTGTAAGTACTTGGAATGTTTTCAATAAAATTTTTTTACCTCTTATACTTCAAAATTTATCCTTTTATTTCAACTACCACACAATATCGTATCAACTCCCTGAGTGAAGCCGCGTACCGCTGCTGGTTTACGTATACAGAGAGTAAGGGCGGTGCTATCACGCTTCTCTAGGGTTCTCCTGACAATACCCTGCTTGCCACAGTGAACACTCGCCGTCGAGAACAACGTACTGGCTTCCATAAATTAAGATGTCTTCGAGCTGCTCACATATCTGGGAACCTAATCCGTATCCGTAATTTTGATCAGACTGTGCATTGCACACAGTGTCTTCTGCCATTCTCATCTACCAACGACGACCTCGCACAGCTCTGTTCTCAACGTCGCGAATCACCGGGGGTGCTCCTCTTTCTGACCTAGCCTGACATTTTAGTCTTCCTCTTTAATATGTGTTTGTCATCTGAACTATTCGAGGTTTCAGCAGATACACTGCAGGTTGTAGAACGCACCGCGCTCCTTACTCGCAGTAGCAACATGAGGAAGAACATTAATTTTCGTCCGTGGACATCAGTTGTCGTAGAACTCAGAGGGCAGGGGGGGGGGGGTGGAGGAGGAGGGAGGAGATTAGTCCTTGACGTCCCGTCGACATCGAGCCATTAGTGACGGAGCACCAGGTCGGATTAGGGAAGGATGGAAAAGGAAGTCGGCCGTGCCCAGCCAAAGGAACCATCCCGGCATTTGTCTTAAGCAATTTAGGGGAATAATGGAAAATATAAATCTGGATGGCCCCGAATGCGAGTCCAGTGCACTAATTACTGCGCTCCCTCGCTCGGTTACAACTCGGTTCAAACAGGGCATTGAAAAGCAGGGTCGCTGTAATCGTTCAATTTACTTTTCCACTATCTTTGCTGCTTTTTAACTAGCGATCCAAGTGCAGTGCCACTATTCATTACAGCTTTACGTACTTGCTAATGCCGTACTACTTAACGTTAAGAATTTCAGAGTGATTTGCCTAGAAAACCACCCTTTTGGGTACTTTACGACTTCAACTATTCTGCGCCCTAAAGTCCCGACAACTAAACAAAGAGACAAATATCAGTAGCTGCGAGATTCCAAGTTCCGTTTTACCACGCTTATTTCAGCTTACTATTGTTCCTAATTTTTTTTTCATAATATAGGTCTGCAGCCTATGTGAACTTCTTAAAAATTGCTTATAAATAACTTTAGCCGAACGCTGTCGAGGATCATTGTGAAACGTAACTGAAGATTCTACCCCTTCGCCCTGTCTATAGCGGCCTAATATTCTCGATATAATGAACATAGCGGACGTTAAAACCAATCTGTTGACTTCTGCAGCAGCGATTCGGTTACTGGTTTTTTTTTCCATAGAAAAATGCAACTTAAGTTCCTCTTTGTTCCTGAAGTAATTCGGGTGCCATCACTACCAGCTACAAGATGATGGAGAATAAACAAAGTACGGCCGAAAAATCCGAAGACTTACACATAACAGCTTGATTTCTGCAAATATCACGGAACACTATGCTTTTCATATGGCAGCGAACTGTAGTGCCTCGACAGGTCAATTGTCGCAGCCTTAGTCGTTAGCTGTTGTAGTGTTTTCCTCGTTTTCTCATTAGCAGCAGTTGTTGGCCGTTTCTAAAGTACGAGGGTTAGTCAATTATTAACCGCAATTTATTTATATTTTTGTTTATTTTGGTAGTACTGTTGTTTTACGTTGATGACATATGCATTTGTTTATTTGTTGTTATATATTTGCAATTTTCAAGCTGCTGGGTTAGTTTCGTTATCGCTGCCGTGCTGTTAATCATGAGTGCTCCGCTGTCTATTTGCACCAAAAAAGAGCAACGTTTAGTGATCCGTTTTTTGTCGTCGGAAGGCCTATCAGGGACCGAAATTCATCGAAGACTTTTGGTACAGTACGGGAACAGTGTTTTGCCACAACGGAGTGTCTACGAATCGATTGAAGACTTCCGAAATGGTCGCAACACAATGAAGGAGCCGGACGACCGTTTACCGCCACAAATGAAGAAACCATTGAGCGCTGACGTGAAATGATTCTCTTAGACAGACGATTAACTATTGACGAAGTGGCACATCGTCTGCAAATTAGTCACGGTTCTGTCTACGAAATCATCCACTCGTAAAGAAACGCGCTTGGACATCTGCAAAAAACATTATGATCGCCATTGTAACGAAGGGGACAACTTCTTAGACAGGATCATTACTGGTGACGAAACATGGATCCATCATTACGACTCGGAGAGTAAACGGCAGAGTATGGAATGGAAACATCCAAATTCGTCGCGCAAGAAAAAGTTCAACACCCAATCGTCCGCAGGAAAACTGATGCGTAAGTTTTTTGGGACGCACAAGGTCCAGTACTGGAACATTATGGGGAAAGGGGCACAACAATAAACAGTGTGCGTTACAGTCAGATGCTTACTGCCAGGCTAAAGCCGGCAATTCAAAGCAAACGCCGAGAATGGCTGTCAAAAGGTGTTGTGTTGTTCTCGGGTTCGTGTATGGGAAATCCGAAAATCCGCTACGCTGCTTCGTTGCTGTTGCTGTATCTTGGTACATGAGGATTTTGTCGTTTCTGCTTAGTTCTTCGGTTGAAATAGTGCCATTCACTGCCGTTGTTCACATAGCTACAGACATATTTGATGGGTTTCACTGAATTGCAGTATTTTATGTTTATGTGGCCTTGGAACCTTTTGGAAAGAAGAGTGTAATATGGTACTACCCACTGATTATCTATTTCAGTTCGTCGCTGCCTCGTATTCGTATTTTGCTGTGAAGCCACCGCTTTTGGGTGATCGTCTTCTGTATTTGGGATAGCCCTCAACTGAGGATTTTCTGTTGTCCAAGTATGATTTTAGGACTCACTTTTTACATTTTCCGTCACTCATATATGGCGAATTGAAGTTTAATGGCCCGCATGGTCCGTGAATAATGTTTTTCCCAACTATGTCATACAGTTCCGGATCTTCTTGTGGATTGGGAAATTCAGGTTGGATGATTCTGTCGGTATACGTGGGATGAATTCTGTTGTGTAGCCGTATGAGATTGTATGAGTGAGGCAGTCCTCGTTTTTGCCATTCGATTGTGTAGATACAGCATGTAACGGTCCACAGAAGCGGTGTTTTGTGATGACATCAGTAAATTCTGTTTGTTGCTGTCGGAAACAAGGGCTGTTATGTAGTGTCGATCGATGCATGAGGTCTTTAACGTATTTTAGTTCTTTGATTTCTGGCCACAACGAGCTGAATGTGAATGTTATGAAGAGGTCAGGTCGTCCATATTTTCTTACGTAAATCATGGCATTTTGTGTGTATTCGTGTATGTGTCTCATTCTTGCTATGGATGATGAGGGTAAGATTACGTTGTTCTAATGTTGTCATTGTTTCCGTCATTTATGATTGCGTCTCGAAGGTGGATGTATTCTTAGGTGTGTAGTGTCTTCCGATTCAGTTTTACCTAAAGCATCCATCGCGCTTCTATTTTTGCATACATATCTACTTGTAATTATTGGAATAAACAACGACTGTTGAGAATTTGATTGTATATTTCATTGTCTCTGATCATTAAGCGTTAAGCATAGAACTTCTTGGAAGCGACTTTTTTGTTTGCTTCTACGTCTGTTTCAGGTTGGTTTTGGTTCACATTAAAATGATATCCGTCCTCTTCGTGCAGAAATATTAATGGACATTGCAAGGTGACATTTACGTCACGGCTTGTGTTTTCATCGTTTACAATTACGATGGCAACTTCGTCTATCTGACGTCCATTAAATTGAAGTTCCTCTTCTCCATGTGGTCTTTTGTCGGCTTCAGTTATAACTTTACAGTCATTAGAAATTATTCGGTCTAGTGCTGTTTTGAATGTGTGAATCAGTGGACTGTATTTGTGTAAGATCCTATATACATCTTGGGCTACTTCTTGTCTCAATTAACTGATATTTCTGTATCGTTGACCAATTTCTGCTTTCCCATTTCCGATGGAATATGCTTGCAGAAATTTATGGTCTTCGTTGGGTAATGGTAGTAATGATCAAATATTGCGATAGATTTATTCTTGAATGGAAAAACATACTCGATTTCATCTCTGCTAGTGTTGATCGAAGTGACATCGAAAGAAGTCATTTGGGAGCAGGCGTTGAACGCTTTCATTTTTTGTAGAAAGTGTTTTGATTCTGGAGTTTCCCCGGTCATGTGATGTAAAAATTCGTGCGGAGGTGCTTCCATTGGTGGTAATAGAATTTTTTCATTCATGCAATAGGGTCCTGGAGTTTCTCTACTGAATTTTCTCGCATTGAAAAATTTGCAAATGTTATCTATTTTTGTGATTATGACGTATTTGTGTTTGTTATATTCTTTCGTCGAGTCACAGCGGAATACTTCATTTGTTACGCTGTGCTGTTTACTCGGCCTCGTCCGCGCGTCTCTTAGGGCGGTATTTTCATGGCTGGATTGAGCTCGCAGTCTTTTATTATAAGATAATGTCACCATTCTTGATTCTTCACTCTGTTCATTTCGATGTTCTTCGGTTTCTCTGCTTCTCGTTCCTTGAGAACTTAGTTGTGCATCTCGCTTTTCGTCTGTCTCGTTTTCTCACTGTTCTTTTTGTTTCCAGTGTTTTGCTTCAGAGCCGGCAAGATCTCCTCCTGTTTTACATTTGGGCATTCTCTAAAATATAAATCAAATCAACTTTTTACTAACTAATACACTAAGTACACTTTACAAACTTTTCACACTTTATTTTCGATTTATATTCAGTCACTGTATCACTTTGAATACTGACACTTCACTACACGTTTTTATTCATTCACTGCACTACATTTTCTGTTCCTCTCTTCGTCACTGATAAGAAACTGACATTTTAACCCACAACGGATCTTGCTTTATATACCGCAGCCCATAGGTAGACCCACTAGTGGCGAATTCCAGAACATACCAAAAAGGCTTCGAATGGTCCACAATGTTTCAGAACATTCCACAACATTATAGAGTGTTCTTGAATGTTCCACAATGATCTGGGATATTCCGGGATGTTCCGGAACATTTAGAAATCTTCCCGAATGATCCAGGCTATTCCTGAACATTCCAGAGCATCCCGAATCATTGTGGAACATTCCGGAACATTTGGAATATTGTGTAATGCCTTCAAATACTCTCGAATCTTCTGGAATGTTCTCCAATGCTTCTGGAATGTTCTAGAAATTTCTATATCTTCAAAAGTACACCCTTCAGATAAAATCAAGAACCGTCATGGATGAGGGATAGAGGGCTTCCATACCATATAACTCCCTTGATCGAATCGGGACTCGTTTCAGAGTTTTAGCGGCATGCACAGTGTACGTCTAATTTTATAATATATGTTGATGATCGGTCGAACAGAGCGAGCAGCAATTATGGCTGTTAGCTGAGGCTGTGGTATATAGGGAAGTGTGGCCGTTGAATGAGTGTATGAGGATACAATATGACTTAAACAGAAGTTCTAATTGATGTGATGAATGTCAGTTAGCTCTAAATGTATAAAGATGTAAGTTAATGCTGATTAGTAGGTGGGAAAATCCTTCATTATTCCAATACAGCATTAACAGTGCGCTGCTTCAAGCAGTGAAATCGATTAAGTATCTAGGCGAAACATTGCAGTGGGATATGAAATGGAATGAGCACGTCAGGTTGGTAGTGAGAAAGGTGAACGTTTGACCTTGTTTTATTTGGAGACTTATGGAAATATCTAACTCTCCTATAAAAAACATAGCGTATGGAACGCAAGTGCGACACATTCTTGAGTACTGCTCGGCAGTTTGGGATCCCCACCAAGTCGGATTAAAGGAATACATCGAAGCAATCAGAGACATGCTGGTAGATTTGTTAGCGGTAAGTTCGGTTAGCTAACAAGTATTATGAAGGCTCCGTAAATTCAAATGGTAATCCATGGAAGGAAGGACGACGCTCTTTTCGCGAGGCACACTGTTGCAGAAATTTAGAGAACCGGAATTTGAGGCCGACTGTAGAGCAATTCTGCTGCCGCCAACGTACATTTCGGGTTACGACCACAGACATAAGGTAAGAGAAATTAGAGCTCTCACGGAGGCAAGACAGTCGTATTTCCCTCGCAGGAAAGGCAATGACTAGTAGTGGTACGTGGTACCCTCCGCCACGCACCATACGGTGGCCTGTGGCATATGTATGTAGATGTAGATGTAGGAATTGTGTCCTCCCGACGATACAGACGAGAGTAAGTCGCTCAAGGCGTCGGGAGCTGTTTACTCTTCCTTTGTTTCTTCCCACGGAGACACGACCAGTTTTCGTGCCATAGTGATAAAATGTTCCTACGATAGCAAAGCTGAGGTCGCCCGAAGATTGCTATGAGTCCTGGATAGCAGGGCTACAGCCTTGAAAGCTGCGTCAGCAGCCTCATGCCCTGAAACCCCGAGATATCCAAGAATCCATCTGAAGGAGACACTGATGCCAGAATTAGCGAGCGCGTGAAGGCATTCCCGGAATATACATATCGAATTTAGGAGAAACGGGAAGGAAAGCGCACAGAGCGGAAATTTCTCGAGTGTTAACTCTTTTTGTCGTCACAGAAATAATCTTGTTGACGTCACATCCACGACGACCAGGGAAACGACAGCTTCTGTCTTCCCTTATCGTCCTA
This sequence comes from Schistocerca americana, assembly GCF_021461395.2. Lineage (NCBI taxonomy): Eukaryota > Metazoa > Arthropoda > Insecta > Orthoptera > Acrididae > Schistocerca > Schistocerca americana. The sequence goes on along the minus strand of NC_060124.1, from coordinate 274,071,689 downwards.
GAGATAAGGTGAGTGAGATTTATTCTGACAATCTCTCGAGTTAGTAGCAAGTCGATTCCACGTGATTCACGTTCCTGGTGCAGGTTTCTTCCTCTGCGTCATTACGGCACTTAAATATCTGAATACCGGTGTAAAATGCGGACGTAGGTCCAAATTTTGAGTTTTTAAATTCTGAGAAAACTGTCATTTCTGAAATACCTTCAGATGAAGACGGCTGACTGATTGATGGGCCAGCATGTTATTTCTGTTTCCGTTTGTTTATTGCCAACTTCTGTAAGTGGACGAGTTAGGGCTAGCAAGGGAGTACCAAAGGCAATTTTGTGTTACGTTTTCAGCTACGTCATGTTTACGTGTATGCTACACGGTAATATGTTCCTGAAGAAGTCGTGAGGAGAGGAGGTGGATTATCCAGTAAAAAATATGGGTTACTGATCATACAACGTAAGCTTTAACGGTTGGTATAGTCATCATTTAAAACTTCCTGACTATTAGGCCGTAGTCAACGTATAATACTTTCTCCTAAGGTTTCCTCTCCGACTGCGGGCGATATCTTCAGAGGTAAAATGACGAACTGCAGCCAGAACTCGAGGGAGTACCGAATACGTGAAATGGCTCTGAGCACTATGGGACTCAACTGCTGAGGTCATTAGTCCCCTAGAACTTAGAACTAGTTAAACCTAACTAACCTAAGGACATCACAAACATCCATGCCCGAGGCAGGATTCGAACCTGCGACCGTAGCGGTCTTGCGGTTCCAGACTGCAGCGCCTTTAACCGCACGGCTACTTCGGCCGGCACCGAATACGTGGGCAGTGTAGAGGGCACCACAGTCGTTCACGTGACGTCGGTTACGATATTATTGCTGATAATGCCAACATTGTCGATAGAAAATAAGCGATCGTCATTCTTACGTTGCATAGTTGATTTCCCAATTATAATGCTTTTCATAAATAATAATTGTCAACCAGTGCTGTACAATCGCAATATTACAACATGTTACGCGTTTTGGGATTACACCCATCTTCAGACATCTGTTACAAAAAAGGACAAAACATAAGTGTACAGCACACTCAACACGTCTCAACGAGTCATAAATCTCAATATCTCCTCTAAACATACGCGCATGACGATGTGATGTTTTCGATATGACACTCGTCTCAACGAATGATCAGCCTCTTGGTAAAGATGTTCCGCTACGGTCGATTAATCCGTATGCCTCAGTCGGCCATTCCTCTTGTGTTGAACGAGACGGGTGTTTGTGCTACCAATACAAACCAGTCCACAACTACAAGGAATTTTATATATAGCCGGTGTAACCAAACGATGTCGTATATTTCTGCCGATCGACAAAGTTATATATTAGTCGAATGGCAATCACGCTGATTAATGGCCTATTGGTAGCTAAACAGCATTTGCTTCATATATATATATATATTTTTTATTCTGGACGATAAGTTATTTGACTTCAGCAGGAAAATAGGACACCCCGCTTAGCGTAACATGTTCTAAGATTGAAGCTCAGCGGACATGTTACCTCTTAAATCATTCTAGTTATGCGGAAAACGCGCAGTCTCTTTTGCAGTCGGCATAACATTATCAAGACGGTAAGGACTGTCTTCCTATAAGATTGTCAAATGCTTTCCTACACACTTACAATTTTTTTACGAAATATTTGCTTGCTGGCCTCATGTCCGACCCACGAGCAATGTTCAATATCCAGGGATATGAAGTAACGATCATTCAAGGGAAAATAATCTAGTAAACATTTGCTCTAAAATGTATACCTTAAGAGCTATGAACACTTCTTTATTTCATTGCAAGGACTTTGTTTTCGCTATTTTGAGAGGTCGTGGTATGGAGCAAAGCAAGATAAAAAGTCCAGTAAACATAGGCTTTAAAGTGCTTAGCTCAAGACTAATCTGCGCTTGCACATCTTCGCTACTGTTAAATACATGTCTTCTATCAACAAGTGCTCATAGCTTTTAAAGTATGCACTTTATATCACACGTTTACTACACTTTTTTTTGCTTCGAATGGTCCTTTCTGTCAAATCCCTGAATATTCACCATTACTCTTCGGACACTCAGCATCATTCTGTATTGTAATCCATTGGAATTGCTTGGTTCCGTTGATGGAGAGCCTCATTTGAGAAGGAATTCTAAGTATTCTTTCTTTTGTTCACATACTGACATAGCCTAGCACATGAAAGTTTCGGATTTTGGTGTAGGAGCAAAATTGAGAGGTTAGGTATTTGAAGTAGTACATGAATAGAGCGGGGAAGTAACGGTTGAAGAACAAAGCACGCTCAAAGAGTGGTTTTCACGCATCTTATCCAGTCACATTCAGTTTAAATATTTTCAGAGATTAACAGAGGAAACCGAGTAGCTCCCGAAGAGCATTGCTTACGCAATCCATTAAAACCTGAAATCTCTGAAAAAGTAGTTACCAACCTATTATGCACTTGCTTCGTCCGTGTCGCTACTACAGCGGGGAGGGGAGAGGGCGAAGGGGTGCATAGCAGCCAGTTGTGGAGTCCAGGAGGCGCTGAGGATCCTGCTCAATGTAATTCCGATGCAAGGTATAAACAGATTCTGTGTTGGATCTAGCCATCTCTTCTGTATAGTGAGGTGTGAGTTGAGGTTGAGGAGGAGACAGAATCTCCTACACACACACACACACACACACACATTCCTATCTCTGTCTTCCTCTACAGTTTTTACACTCTACAGTTCGCTCTAATACCATGGAAGTCATTTCTTGATGTCTTAATAGACATCGTACCGTCCTGTCCCTTCTCTTTGTCAGCGTTTTCCATATATTCTTTTTACCTCCGATTCTGCGCAGAGCCTCCTCATTTCTTACCTCATCAGCCTACCTAATTTTCATCTTCCCTTGGCCAAGAATGTCCTTTTTTCCAATGCATTTGATGTCCTCCTTGCTCCGTCCGTGATTTATTATTTTGCTGCCCATGTAGCAAAAATCCTTAACTTCATCTACTACATGACCATTAATCCTGTATTAAGTTTCTCGCTGTTCTCATTTCTGCTACTTCTCATTACTTTCGTCTCTCTTCGATTTACTGTCAATCCATATTCTGTACTCATTAGACAGTTGATTCCGTTGCGCAGATCAAGTAATTCTTCTTCACTTTCACTCAGGATACCATGCCATCAGCGAATCGTATCATCAGTATCCTTTCACTTTGAATTGTAATTCCACTTCTGAACCTTTGCTTCATTTCCCGGTAGCTGAGTGGTCAGAGCGACTGAATGTCAATCCTAAGGGCTCGGGTTCGATTCCCGGCTGGGTTGTAGATTTTCTCTGCTCAGGGACTGGGTGTTGTGTTGTCCTAATCATCATCATTTCATCCCCATCGACGCGCAAGTCGGCGAAGTGGCGTCCAATCGAAAGACTTGCACCCGACGAACGGTCTACCCCACGGGAGGCCCTACTCATACGACATTTACATTTTTTTTTTCATCATTGCTTTTTCGGTGTGCAGATTGAACAGTGGTTACATCCTTATTTTGTACCCTTTTTAATCCTAGTACTTCATTCTTGGTTGTCCCCTCTTATTATTCCCTCGAATATCTTCCACCGCTTTACTCTGTCGAATACTTTTTCCAGGTCGAAAAATCCTGTGAACGTGGCTTGATTTTTCTTTAACCTTTCTTCCGTTATCAGCCGCAAGGCGAAACTGGTCGTCATCTAAATTAGGCTTCGTATGAGCCTACAACAAACCAAGAAATGTATATATCAAAACACACTCTCATTATTATTCGATGGAATAGCTATAATTACATTTGACGAACATTTCTCTTACCCGTCTCCATAGCCGATTTCGCCAACACGTGCCTGTGTGGTGTTTTTTGCCTCGAAGTTAAACTTGTTCGAGGCCTTTTGATGGAAAACTTTCACTGCCACTACTTAGCCGGCAGGAGGAGGAGAAGTGACGGTGTAAAGTTCCTGATTATCAGTCTTTGTGGCCATGTCCCGCATCACAATCCAAATCCCTCCACAGTGTCTCATGAAGCACGGGTATGCGACACTATTGATGGTGACCCGTCCGATGAAAAGGGTTGTCAAGCTCGGTGGGCCCTTTTAGTGAGGAGTAGTCTATGTGCGTCAGAGGGTTTCAGCCCCTCCCTTCCCTTCACTTGCAACAACACAAGCCGAGGACTACACTGTACAGCCACGACAGTGTTGGACTCAGACAAGTAACGGCCTTACTTTCCTTCGAACTGTACTCGTCAGCTTCATTAGCCGCAGCATACACTTACTCTTACTCTCAGTTTTGAAAGAGTAGATGCAAAATGATCTAGCAACACTACTCGTTAAAATATGCGCAAAATTTGCACAAGAATATCAATCCATTATATGTTGAAAAACAGGCACAAGTTCACATTTTTACTTATTCATAACATTTTTGAGCATGCGAGGGGTAATATCATAACTTCAATAGCAGAGACGCGTTTCAAACGCAAAGCTCTGGTCGTAGTGTCTTGTTCTTTTATCATACGACCCCCAAAATAATTCAGGGATGAAGCTGGAACTCACGTTAGACGAGCAATAGAGCAAATTCTCTCATTAGATGACGGCAGACGAAAGATCAGCAAGTGGACTAACAAATAAAAGGTGTGCATGGGATCACATTTTGCAGATGCCTGACAAGCTAATACGGGTAGACCAGTGACCTGTTTCAAATGAAATAATTTCACCACAGAGAAGATACTCATTATCACTTCTTCATAGTTATATTTTGTTCATTTTCTATTTCCTTAAAATTTTTTTGTGAAGTTATATGCTCTGTATACACAGCTGGGCATTAAAACTCCAACACCAGGAACGATAACAAGTAAAGAAATTTTATTTGTTGTGCGTGTACAGCAGGAAGAACAAATTAATAAATCTGTAGATGATTTTGCTGTACACACGGTGTGAAATTTAGTACACGCAATGGCAGCAATGATTTAACTCAGATGGGCCTCGAGTTGAACTGAGAATTGATCTTTGTTGGTAGAACTTGGTATGTCATTCCACGCTGTGCCAACTTAATGAAAGAGTTTTTCAACCACAGTGAGTAATGTAAAATGGAAACGTAGGTTTCCGCGGGCGTTGTCACAGTCCATAAAATTCATCTTGATTTGTGACCGCAGTGCCAACTATAAAATTCCGACGTTTCGGCGACTATTTCAAGACACCTTACTCAGGATGTATTGCTAGCAGTTAGCAGACGTCCACGCTGAAGAGAGGTGGTGCTCCGTCAAGTTGTATCCACATCCTCTCACGAGCACTCAAAGGTACGGTCTCCAACAACTCAGGTAGCACTTTCTGCACAAACCTAAAGTATAATTGGCCATTCAGGCGGCCAGATAGAGGACTGGCTCGTCCCCCTTGTTTCCTTGCAGGAAATAAAAAATGTACATGTAAATAAAGAGTACAGTATGTGTAAACTTGTACGCTTGTTAGTTGTAAATACGCTGGAAAACAGTAATGCCAGACAAAGCGTTTAATGAACAAAGTAAGAGCATATGGACTATCAGACCAATTGTGTGATTAGATTGAAGCGTTCCTAGATAACAGAACGCAGCATGTCATTCTCAATGGAGAGAAGTCTTCCGAAGTAAGCGTGATTTCAGGTGTGACGCAGGGGAATGTCGTAGGACCGTTGCTGTTCACAATATACATAAATGACATTGTGGATAACATCGGAAGTTCACTGAGGCTTTTTGCGGATGATCCTGTACTATATTGAGAGGTTTTAACAATGGAAAATTGTACCGAAATGCAAGAGGATCTGCAACGAATTGACGCATGGTGCAGGGAATGGCAATTGAATCTCAATGTAGACAAGTGTAATGTGCTGCAAATACAAAGAAAGAAAGATCCTTTATCATTTAGCTACAATATAGCAGGTCAGCAACTGGAAGCAGTTAATTCCATAAAATATCTGGAGTAGGCATTAGGAGTGATTTAAAATGGAATGATCATGTAAAGTTTATCGTCGGTAAAGCAGATGCCAGACTGAGATTCATTGGAAGAATCCTAAGGAAATGCAATCCGAAAACAAAGGAAGTAGGTTACAGTACACTTGTTCGCCCACTGCTTGAATACTGCTCACCAGTGGTGGATCCATACCAGATAGGGTTGATAGAAGAGATAGAGAAGATCCAACGGAGAGCAGCGCGCTCCGTTACAGGATCATTTTGTAATCGCGAAAGCGTTGCGGAGATGATAGATAAACTCCAGTGGAAGACTCTGCAGGAGAGACGCTCAGTAGCTCGGTACGGGCTTTTGTTGAAGTTTCGAGGACATACCTTCACCGAGGAGTCAAGCCGTATATTGCTCCCCCCTATGTATATCTCGCGAAGAGGCCATGAGGATAAAATCAGAGAGATTAGAGCCCACGCAGAGGCATACCGAGAATCTTTCTTTACACGAACAGTACGAGACTGGGATAGAAGGGAGAAACGTTAGAGGTACTCAAAGTACCCTCCGCCACACACCGTCAGGTGGCTTGCGGAGTATGGATGTAGATGTAGATAGATGTAGAAGAGGTATACAAGTTTATTCTCATAACTACTTAAGCTGACTTCTCCGATGGCAGGTTCGCTACCTCAAATTGTTCGGTGGACCATCCTCTATGTACTGTTAAATTTTTGTACGCTCTTACGGAAACACCCTGTATCTGTTTTCATATTTCATACATAGCTAGTATATAATTACAACTTGTACTGAACCCATTAATACCAAGCAGCTATAGAAATGTAATTTCAACATTGTGCAGGGGTCTCTCAATAAATCATTTTTATTTTTTTGGAAATATTTTACATTTTACGTCACGGAGTTGCTAGATACACTCTGAGGTCGCAAAAGGCCCAAGACATGTAATATGTTTTTCGAGAGCTTTTTCCATGCGAGGTTTAATAACAAACCAAAATATATGTTTTACCGCCGCGCCACACCGGGTGCTGAAAGCCTAAGAACAACAGGCGATACGCCGCCGCAAACGAGACGCAGGCTAGTGCAGCTGAAGCAGTAATAGCTCAGCGTCCATTATGTGCTCACTGTGAGTGATGCGAGACTGCCTAGAGCTGGCTGTTGCATTTTTCATCAGCTTATCTCCTCGCATCGATCTTGTACTGCTGAAACACGCCCGTACTGGGAAAGATGCATTAAACCCTGCGTGGTCTGATTAATGAGGCGGGAAACAGGGATACGACAATGACTCGCCTGTGGCAGCTCACATTTCTCACACACCCGATAAAATCGTTCACATGGTTCCTGTATCAGTAATGACATCTAATAAGTACTAATGAATACAACGTTTGAAACGCTGCAGTCTCACGCGTAATAGGTAACAGACTCATATGGGCTTTGGTAAGAATAGAGATTATTATCTTTAAAATATAGTGTTTCGAAATACTATGTAGAGCAAATTCTCCATTCATCTAAGTTGCCCCCTGACCCAAGCTCTACACGCTTACTTAAAATAGACAAACTCTATGCAACATTCTGTAAAAAGAGGTTTACAAGTTTCTGGAACTACTACTTATTATCAAAAAGTATTATTTGGTAACATAGTCACCCTTGTAGAGGTTGGAACATTATATATAGCAAAATTACTGCTCTTCTCACACATAAATATAAAAAAATCCGAACATACTTCTAAACAATATGTGCAGAGACGATTTTTGAAATTATTTATTACAAGTTGTTTGGGTGGAAGCTCTACAGTTGCTTCGTGTGTAGAGTATGTTCTGTGGTTAACGGAAAGAGACGCAGTTCTGTTACTCTGTGGTACTACAATCAGTCACTCATGTTCTGTAAGAGCGTCAATGCCACATAGTTTCTTGTAAGTTTCGAATAAATTGCTATCTTACACATTAATTCCAAGTTCATATTATTTATTTCGGTTAACTTACCCACAAATTGATGGCTCCGGTAAGAGAAATGGACAATAAAAGAGAAGAAATTGAAACTGAATTGTCTGTGGTGAAAACAACTGAAACGGGCAATGCCACTCCGAAACAGCAGTTGAGACAGCACCAAGATGCTAAACACGAGGCAAATAGTGACTTTAAATTCCAAACCACTTCAGATAGTTAAAGGCAAATTTTTCCAAAGCGTCCAAGAGTTTCCACACTGGTGACAAACATTCTGCCCTGGGTTTGCAGTGTCCCGAAACTTCCTCGAAGTAAAATTATAATCTCTCTGTATGTATCACAGCAGCCAAAATTATACATTCGTCTGCTGTAGTTTACTTTTACTGCATACTGGGTTCAAAGTGAAGAAATGCAGTTGATACTCACAATTAGTGCCAGAGACTCTCATACATTGGTTTTAGATCAAACGTTAATAAAAACACGCCAATTCAAAAAATTACAAGAATCTCGAAACCACATTATTAAAAAGGATCTGAATATCGCAGACTTAACGCATTCAGCAGGTGTTAAACAAAGAGCAAATTGACTCTAAAGAACTTTCCAACTTTTGGTATCAAATACGTGCTGTTGTTGACGAGTCGTAAATGGCAGACACAGCTACAAAACTGACACAAAGAAAGACTGGTAGATGAACGAAACAAAGAAGTAAAGACACAAATAATGAAAAAAATAACCAACCACATCAACACATACAACCTACATAAACACAAAAGAATATCGTACAATGATCAACCATAGCAAATTCACACACAAAATACGTAATATATTTTTTAAAAATCATGGCATAATCATTGCTCACAAAATCAACAACTCAATACAAAAACAAATCCCAAAACTGAAATAAAAACCAGACAGATACTACGAATATGATATCTATTACCCCGTTGCAGACACTCTGATAAATATACAATGGGTTGACTGGCAGGACATATGACACGAGATAAACACATCAGTGCCCTGAAATACGGTACAAACCATTCAACAATTTCAGACCGTCTAAAAGAGAAATATTAAGATCAAGTACTGTTTAAAAAGGTACAAACAACATGAGAATCAGTAAAGACAGACCCCTCCTTCCTTTATAGGAAAACTTTCATATACACAAACCATTGACACAAAATAAATAGTTGCTCAATGTACAAACAAATATTGGAAACCAGATATTAAACAAAATAATGGAAGAAATAATATGAAAAAGGAAAGGATCTCTTCCATCCTTCACCCTCTCTCGCTCAACACCCGCCCCTATCTCCACCACCCCCAGTTTCCTTTCACTTACTGCCCTCACTTTTCTCGTCCAACTCACTCTCCGTCACACTACATATGTCCACTCATCTTGACTTTTCCGTCTCCCACCTACTCACCAATAATAAAAAGTAGAACTCAATTACTATTCCTTAATTAGTCTTATACAATATATAAACACACAGTAACATAAGCAAACGGAATAGTATTATTCCGTTTGTTTAATGAACTATAGAGAAAGAAAAAAAATAGATAAAAGAAAAACCAGTAGCAATATTGGAAACACTACAAAATACAATATAAACTTTGAAGTATATAAATAAACAGTGAACATTAGGTAAGAAACTGTGCCATGTAAAGTGTAAAAAATCTGTAGTTACGAAAAGCAGCCTAAAATTAGATCACATTATCAGTGCCTAAAGAAGTAAGAAGCCAAAGACGTGCTAGCAGATGTCATTTCCTGATGTAGACGAAAAGCCAAGCAGGTACTGTATTATCATAGGCAGGAAACGACAATTTGTTAACAAACTGTTTTTTTATCTGTAAAAGAAATCAAATTCTGAATATCTTTAACTATAGATAATTGATGATGCTTTACTTCAACAAAGCGAAACACGTCTGGTGAGAAAAACGTACATATTCTTGTAGTCGTAAAGACGGAACAAAACTACCCTCAAGAATTGTGAAGCAACTAAGTACTTTATGGCGGCACAAATGAAGAATTTGATGCTAAATTTCTTGCAAGTGATAAAAACAATGTGATAAAATTTAAATTGAGTACACGTTTGCTAAGAGCGGTAAATAAAATTTTGATTCACATTAATAAATGATTGTTGTCTACTTCTTTATGATTAAACTTTGAAAAGATACTTTATATGCTGTTCAGTTTCCTTTCAGTATACGTGTTAAGGTTGAAGACAAGATGATAAAAGAGGCAGACAAAGTTGAATCTTGGGATTACAACTTGGTATATTTGAAGTACCATAGCACAGAAATGCTGAAGTACCTGCTATTGCATGTATTGTCAACATACTCAACTCAGCTATAGCCCTCGGAAGGCCCAACGGTACCGAGCGACAGGCGTATCATCCTGAGCCAATAGGCGTCATCGGATGAGGATAAGGAGGGGCAAGAGGTCAGCATATCGCTCTCCGGGCCGTTGTCAGTTTTCGCGGCTGGAGCCGCTGCCTTTCATCCAAGTAACTCCTTAATTGGTCTCACAATGGCACACTGCACCTCGCTTGACAACAGCGCTCGGTAGACCCTGACGGTCACCCATGCGAGTGCTAGCCTACTTCAGTGATCTGACGGAAAATGGTGTTACCACTGCCGCAAGACCATTGGCTGTTGCCTATGTAGATGATACAAAAATTAAAATGTACATATCTCGGCAACGTTCACTCCATAATCTCCAATAATGTCATAAGGGATCATCTTTGGAGGTAACTAATCAAGCCATGCTTAAATTTTCCGGGCCCAATGGCATGTACTCCATTGATGAATTTCTTTGTAGAATCAGTTGATGTCTGTTGTTGTTGTTGTTGTTGTGGTTTACAGTCCAAAACTGGTTTGATACAGCTGTCCATGCTACTCTATCCTGTGCAAGCCTCTTCATCTCTGAGTAGCTACTGCAACCTACAGCCTTTTGAATCTCCTTACTCTATTCATCTCTTGGTCTCCCTCTACGATTTTTATCCCCCACGCTTCCCTCCAGTACGAAATTGGTGATCCCTTGATACCTCAGAATGTGTCTTATCAACTGATTCCTTCTTTTAATCAGGTTTGAAACGTAACAGTCCAATCAGAACTAACAAAAAGGCATAAATTTTAACCATAAACAGTAGTTTCTGACATAGTGGTGTATGGAAATATGGTACTTGTGAAAAAGTTACGAAGGAAATAATTACGGAATCTTAATTACACGAATGTGTAGAAGTCTGTTAATTGGTAGGAACATTTTATATGATATGAATCTTCTGTAATTAGTAAATATAACAAGTGTATTGTTAAAATTTGAAACCTAAGCGTTTATACTCGTACTTGCTTCAACTTATATAGAGATTAGAATTCACTCATGTATTTAATATATAAGAATCTAGGTAATCAATGAAATGTGTAATTTGTTTTAGGATAAGACTTTTAATTGTTAATTAATGAAATAATAATTTTAAACCATGCCAAGGATCGTTAGGGATTGTTAAGAAAATATAAATAGTGACTGCGATGTTGGCAGAGAGAGAGAGTTAGTTTGGTTTTAGTTTTCGGGCAGTGAGCATGTAGCTGTTCCTTTTGTATTGTAAGTATTGTTTGCCTTTGTAATAATACTTTAATTTTGTTTTGAAAGTATAATAAATGTATTTAAAAAGCATAATGCAAGATAATTTTTAATTCTAATTTTTCTGAAGTTAAAATTCTTTACAGCTACTGAGAACTTAGGACTTCAGCTGCGACAGATCTGCAGAAAGGATGAGTACACAAAAACCTCAATATATAAATGCTTAACCCAAGAATAGTTACGTTTTATAGTTACGTTATAGGCTGCACCACAAATTCCTCTTTTCCACATTCTATTCAATACCTCGTCTTCTGTTACATGCTCTACTATTCTGATCTTCAGCATTCTTCTGTTGCAGCACATCTCAGAAGCTTCTATTCTACTTTTGTACAAATTGTTTATCAGCCACGTTTCACTTTCAAGTATGCCCACACTCCATACAAATACTTTCACAAAGGACTTCCTGACACTTAAATCTGTACTCGATGTTAACAAACTTCTCTTCTTCAGAAATGCTTTTCTTGCCATTGCCAGTCTACATTTTATGTCCTCCCTACTTCAACCACCACCAGTTATTTTACTTCCCAAATAGCAAAACTCGTGCACTATTTTGAATGTCTCATTTCCTAGTCTAATTCCCTCAGCATCACCAGATTTAATTCAAGTACATTTCATTATTCTCGTTTTGCTTTTGTTGATGTTCATCTTCTATCCTCCTTCCAAGACACTGTCCATTCCATGCAAGTCCTTCGCTGTCTCTGAAAACTTACAATATCATCGGCAAACCTCAAAGTTTTATTTCTTCTCCTTTAACGGTAATTCCTACTCACATAATTTTCTTTTGTTTGTTTAACTGCTTGCTCAATATACAGATTGAATAACATCGGGGAGAGGCTACAACCCTGTCTCACTCCCTTCCCAACCACTGCTTCCCTTTCATGTCCTTCGACTCTTATAACTGCCATCTGGTTTCTGTACAAATTGTAAATAGCCTTTGCCGCCCTGTATTTTACCCGTATCACTTTCAGAATTTGAAAGAGGGTATTCCAGTCAACATTGTTAAAAGCTTTCACTAAGTCTACAAATGCTATAAACGCAGGCTTGCATTTCCTTAATTTATTTTCTAAGATAAGTCGTACGGACAGGATTTTCTCTTGTGTTCCTGCATTTCTCCGGAATCCAAACTGACCTTCCCCGAGGTCGGCTTCTGTCAGTTTCTCCATCCTTCTGTAAAGGATTCGTGCTAGCATTTTGCAACCGTGAGTTATTAAGCTGACAGTTCGGTAATCTTCACACCTGTCAGCACCTGCTTTCTTCGGAATTGCATGATTATATTCTTCTAGAAGACTGAGGGTATTTCGCGTGTCTCATACATCTTGCTCACCAGATGGAAGAATTTTGTCATGGCTGGCTCTTCCAAGGTTATCAGTAGCTCTAACGGTATGTTGTCCACTACCGGGATCTTGTTTCGACTTACGAATTTCAGTGCTTTGTCAAATTCTTCACGCAGTATTCAAATCTCCCTTCTCATCTTCATATACGTCCTCTTCCACTTCCATAATGTTGCCCTGAAGAACATCTCCCTTTTTTTATACCCTCTGTACACTCCTTCCACCTTTTTGTTTTCCCTTCTTTGCTTAGAATTGGTTTTCCATCTAATCTCTTGATATTCATACGGGTGGTTCTCTTTTATCCAAAGGTCTTCTCAGTTTTCCTACATGCAGCATCTATCTTACCCCTAGTGATCTATGATTCTACATCATTACATTTGTCCTCTAGCCATTCCTGCTCAGCCATTTTACACTTCCTGTCGATCTCCCCTACACTTACCGCATTTGCTGCATTTGTATATTTTCTTCTTTCATCTGTTAAATTCAAGGTCTCTTGTGTTACCCAAGGACTTCACTAACCCTCGTCTTTTTTTTCTATTTGGTCCTCTGCTGCCTTCACTGTTTCACCTCTCAAACTTTCTTCTACTTTATTCCTTTCCCCTGTTCTTGTTAGTCGTTCCGTAATGCTCCCCTGAAACTCTTTACATCCTCCGGTTCTTTCAGTTTATCTAGATCCCATCTCCTTAAAATCCTGCCTTTTTGCAGTCGTCAATTTTAAAATGCAGTTCATAACCAATAAATTGTGGACAGAGTTCACATCTACCCCTGAAACTGTCTTAAAATTTAAAATCTGTTTCCGTAATCTCTGTTTCCCATTACATAAACAATCTGAAACTTTCCGGTGTTTCCAGGTCTCTTCCACGTATACAGCCTTCTTTCATGATTCTTAAACCAAGTGTTAGCTATGATTAAATTATGCTCTGTGCGAAATTCTACCAGGTGGCTTCCTCTTTCCTTCCTTTCCCCCAGTCCATATTCACCTACTACTTTTCCCTCTCTTCCGTTTCCTACAATCGAATTCCAATTCCCCAAGACTATCCGAGATCCGAATGGGGGACTATTTTACCTCAGGAATATTTTACCCAAGAGGACGCCATCATCATTTAATCATACAGCAAAGCTGGATGTCATCGGAAAAATTACTGGTGTAGTTTGATCTTGCTTTCAGCCGTTCGCAGTACCAGAACAGCAAGGCCGTTTTGGTTGATGTTACAGAGCCACATCAGTCAATCATCCATATTGTTGCCCGTGCAACTACTGAAAGAGCTGCTGCCCCTCTTCAGGAAGCACGAGTTTGTCTGGCCTCTCAACAGATACCCCTCCGTTGTGGTTGCAACAACCCTCCCCACCGACGGCAAGGCCTCTGGTACGTGTCGGGGATTGATGAGTATGTTAATGAAAATATCAAATAAAGTGACTGTTACATAAAAATCTGGCTGGCGCACAACCTCAGCACGTTGATGTGATTTTATTTTACTAGCTTCACACGCCTGTGGAAAATTTCACTCAAGACCTATGGAAGAAATAATAGCGTATCTCTTTCTTGTAAGCATGTGTTATGTATTAACGTCGTGTCACATGTCGTACATTCTTGAGGGTCTATTCACTATTGATCTGCGGAATACAAAATGTATCTAATCTAATTCTCAAGTACTTTGGATTAACCTGTGGCCCCCTCACCAGTGGTCACAGGCAAAACTCTACATCCTATTTTCGATAATACAAAAGAAGTCTCCATTCTTTGAACATTTTCATCGTCCTCCGTCATTAGTACCTGGTATACCGCATACCAACATTCCAGAAGAGAACTGACACGCCAAGTGTACGTAATCCCTGTAGCAGATCTGTTGCATCTTCTAAGTGTTCTACCAATAAAACGAAGTCTTTTCTTCACCTTGTCCACAACATTTTCTTTGTGACGGCTCTAATTTGAATGGTACGTAATTGTGAGTCTTAGGTATTTAGTTAAATCGACACCAGTTAATTTTGTAATTTTGTGTGATTTATCGTGTATCCGAAATTTAAACGACGTCATACTTTCTATTTATTTATTTATTGTTCCGTGGGACCAGATTAAGGAGAGGTCTCCATGGTCATGGAACGAGTCAATATATGAAATTATAACACGATAGTAGAAACCGATAAAATGAAATATAAGAAACATATTCAGGCGACAAGTCGTATGTTTAAATAAAGAAAATCAACAATGCAACACTGGAATTTGCTTAATTTTTCAGCTCTTCCGGGAGCTCCTCCAAAGAATAGAAGGAGTGAGCCAAGAGGAAACTCTTTAGTTTAGACTTAAAAGTGTTTGGGCTACTGCTAAGATTTTTGAGTTCTTGTGGTAGCTGATTGAAAATGGATGCAGCAGAATAGTGCACTCCTTTCTGCACAAGAGTCAAGGAAGTGCATTTCACATGCAGATTTGATTTCTGCCTAGTATTAACTAAGTGAAAGCTGCTAACTCTTGGAAATAAGCTAATATTGCTAACAACAAACGAAATTAAAGAAAATATGTACTGTGAGGGCAATGTCAGGATTCCTAGACTGTTGAATAGGGTTCGACAAGAGGTTCGCGAACTTACACCACATATAGCTCGCACAGCCCGATTTTGAGCCAAAAATACCCTTTTTGAATCAGAAGAATTACCCCAAAAAATAATACCATTCGACATAAGCGTATCAAAATATGCAAAGTAGACTACTTTTCGTGTTGGACTGTCACTTATTTCAGATACTGTTCTAATGGTAAATAAAGCACCATTTAGTTTCTGAACAAGATCCTGGACATGGGATTTCCACAACAGCTTACTATCTATCCGAATGCCAAGGAACTTGAACAGTTCCGTCTCGCTTATAATATGCCCATTCTGTCTGATAAAAATATCGGTTCTTGTTTAAATGTGAGTTATAAACTGTAAAAACTTAGTCTTACTGTGATTTAGCATCAAACTATTTTCCACAAACCATGAACTTATTTCATGAACTACATTATTTGATACTGTTTCAATATTACACACAAGATTCTTCACTACCATGCTAGTGTCATCAGCAAACAGAAATATTTTTGAATCACCTGTAATACTAGAAGGTATATCATTTATATAAATAAGAAACAGCTGTGGCCCCAGCACCAACCCTTGGGGAACGCCCCACTTAACAGTGCCCCATTTGGACTGAACATTACTACCACTCTCAATATTGCGGAGAATTACCTTCTGCTTTCTGTTCTTAAAGTAAGAGGCGAACCAATTGTAAGCTACTCCCCTTACTCCATAATGATCCAACTTCTGCAGTAATATTTTGTGGCCAACACAGTCAAAAGCCTTCATCAAATCAAAGAAAACTCCTAGAGTTCAAACCATTTATTTAATCCGTTCAAAACCTCACAGAGAAAAGAGAATATAGCATTTTCAGTTGTTAAACCATTTCTAAAATCAAACTGTACATTTGACAGCAAATTATGTGAATTTAAATGCTCCAGTAACCTTGCATATACAACCTTCTCGCTAACTTTAGCAAACACCGATGGCGTAGAAATAGGTCTATAATTGTCAACATTATCCCTGTCTCCCTTTATATAAAGTGGCTTCACTATCGAGTACTTTAATCGGTCAGGAAACCGATCACTCCTAAAGGAAAAGTTACACATATGGCTAAGTACTGTGCTAACATACATAGAACAATACTTCAGGATTCTGCTAGATAGCCCGTCATATCCATGTGAGTTCTTGGTCTTTAGTGATTTAATTATTAACTCACTCTCACTCTTGTCAGTATCATGGAGGAGCATTTCAGATAACAGTCTCGGAATACTTTTTTCTAAGAGCGCTATATGATTCCCTGTTGGGACTAGGTTTCTATTTAGATCACCTGCTATATTCAGAAAGTGATTATTAAATACTGTACATATATACGACTTACCAGTAACACGGACATTCCCACTACGCACTGATTCTATATCCTCGACCTGTCTCGGCAGACCAGCCACTTCCTTTACGACTGACCATACGGTTTTAATTTTATCCTGAGACTTAGCTATTCTATCTGCATACCACATACTTTTTGCCTTCCTAATAACATTTTTAAGCACCTTACAATACTGTTTGTAATGAGCTGCTGCATTTAGATTTTGACTGTTTCTTACGTTTTGATATAATTGCCACTTTGTTCTACAAGATATTCTTATCCCTCTAGTCAGCCACCCAGGCTGCCTGTTTGTGCTAGTACCCTGTTTTGAACGTTCTAACGGAAAGCAATTTTCAAAGAGCACGAGAAAAGTCTTGAGGAAAGCATTATATTTATCGTCTACTGTATCAGCACTATAAACATCTTGCCACTCTTGTTCCTTGATAAGGTTTACAAGGTCTCTACAGCAACTGGATCAGCTTTCCTAAACTGTGTTGCAGCACAAAAACCTTTTAGAGTTAAAATTTGTGCATCATAATCTGAAAGGCCATTCACCTTTTTGATAGCAGAATGCCCTTCTAGTAATGAGGAATGAACAAAAATGTTGTCTGTGGTTGTTCTACTGTTCCCTTGCACTCTCGTTGGAAAGAAAACGGTTTGCATAAGATTATATGAATTAAGGAGGTCTACCAGCATCCTTTTCCTTGCACAATCACTTATACAATTAATATTGAAGTCACCACATATAACTAACTTTTTATATTTCCTATAAAGTGAACCAAGAACCTCCTCTAGCTTTAGCAAAAATGTTGTGAATTTGGAGTCTAGGGATCTATAAATAACAACAGTTAAAAGTTTAGCTCCACTAAATTTAACCACACCTGCACAACATTCAAACACCATTTCAGTGCAGTACTTTGAAACATCAATTGACTCAAATGGGATGCCGTTTTTCACATACATGGCTACTCCCCCACACCGAAAAGAGCTCCTGGAAAAGCTGCCAGCCAACCTGTATCCTGGTAAAGGAAGCCTCTGAATTATCTCCTTGTTTAAGAAGTGTTCAGATATACCAATAATTTCAGAGTCAACATCTATAAGCAGTTCACTAACTTTATCTCTAATACCTTGTATATTTTGATGCAATATACTAATTCCCTTATTACCCGGATACCTAAGCTCTGTCGAAAGTGGTTCCTTTCTTAGAGAGACTTCCCTTACGCAGTAAAACCTATCAGCTGACTTTAATCTAAAAAAGGTGCAGCTCTAACACCCACTACTACAGGAATTTTCCCGTGAGTGATACCACCACCCCCACCTATGCTGTCACTTATAAGCTTTGCTAACCTCCCCTTCCCATACCTGTTGTGGTGCAGGCCATGTCTAGCGAAACCTGTCCTGCTGATAGACTCCACCGACACAACTGAAATGTGACCCATGCCTTCTGTCATCAGCGCACCCCCAAGTTTCATGTTATTACGCCTGAGATGAGGCCGATCGTGACGCTGAAACTGTTCCACGAAATGCACATTCGTGTTGCCAGTCTGAGTGGCTATCTTCTCCAGGTCACCATCTCTGTCATACTCACCATCCCTATCAATACTATTATCATCCCCACCCACAATCACTACCAGATCCTCTTTAGTACAATCCCTACATAACCCCCTTATGTTAATAGTCACCTGAGCCAATCCTGCATTAGGCTTCACAATGCTGGTAACCTGGTACTCACTCCCCAACACTTCCTGCAACTGCTGTCCTACACCTCTGCCATGAGAACTACCTAACAGCAGAACCTTCTTCTTTCTCTTCGACTTTGCAACTGTCCTAGCCACCGTAACTGCTGAGGTCTGCTGCATACTTCCTACATCTACAGCTACTAGAGATTCCTCTCCACTAGACTCTGACAGTTGGTCAAATCTATTGCAAACACCAATAGTAAAACTATCTGGAAATCTTCTCCTAGCAGATCTGTTGCCAGCAGCCAGCTCCCATTCCCCAACCCCCTTCTCCCTCCTAGTCCTATCTACTTCCTCCTGCGCGTTTTTCAACTGCACCTGAAAGGCACAGATCTTACGCTCCTGCTCCTCTATCAACTTACTCTTGCTACATAACCTGCAGTTCCAGGAGAGGATCGCAGCAGAACGCCCACTGGCTTCCCCACTGCATTCTCCCCAGTGAAAATACTTCGAACAAGTCTCACACCGCAATCCACTACTCACGAACCTACGGCAAAGCCCACACTTCTCACTCATGGTAAAATTTTACAGTTATTGAAACAAGAAAACTACTTTATCTAAGTTCCGCTACTACAATAAGAAGATGTAAAAAAAACTGACTACAATAATCACAGACTTACTCTACAAGGGAATTAACTACTATTATTATAGTATTAATCAACAACAAATGAGACTATAACAAAAGACTAACACATAAAGAAAATCAAACGTCTAATGACACAGTAACGAAACTGAAAACAGTTCCCAAAAAGTGCTTCTGAAATTATTTCACCAGAAAACGCCAAGAACACCGGTTGAAGACTACTAAAGTTCCTAAATAAACCACTATACACAAACAATTTATTAGTACTTAGCTTTCGATGCGCCGCTACAGCTGCTACTGGTCAGCGCGGAATGTAAACACAGGTAAGAATTTAAGTTGCTCGATACGAAACACCCACAAATATTAGGTCACAACACAAGAAAGGCAGAGGTGAATGAAGAAATCACTAACAAGTCAATTACATAGTAAATATTACCACAACAACCATTAAAATATGTTTCTGAAACCTAAAAATATATAAAAACTTAGAGAGCGATCTCACACGCTGTCACTTCTTATTGCTTAACGTCAGCCGGCTGAAGTGGCCGAGCAGTTCTAGCCGCTTCAGTCTGGAACCGCGCGACCGCTACGGTTGCAGGTTCGAATCCTGCCTCGGGCATGGATGTGTGTGATGTCCTTAGGTTAGTTAGGTTTAAGTAGTTCTAAGTTCTAGGTGACTGATGTCCTCAGAAGTTAAGTCCCATAGTGCTCAGAGCCATTTTGAACTTAACCTCAGCTGCCATTTATCCCATGATATAGGCGCCTAAATTTTTTTGCAATTGGTTTTGATCTTCCGATGACTTTCCTTTGCGATAAACAGTAGCATCATCTGCAAAATGTCTAAGAGGACTGTTCTCATTATCTACTAAATAGTTTATGTAAAGAACAGCAGACGATTTATAGACTTCTTCGGGCTACTATGGATATCAATTCTCTTTCACAAGATGGCTTTCCGTTAATTACTGTAGACTTTGACCTTCCTCACAAGAAAACACGAATCCAGCCGCACAACTAAGACAGTGATCCACAGACATACAATTTTATTAGAAGCAACTTCTGAAGAATGATGTCAAAAGCCGTATAGTAAACTAGACATATGAAATTAGCTTAAGATCCACTGTTGATATCATTCATTATTTCGTTTGAATAAAGAGCCATTTTCTGAATCCGTCAGCTTATGTGTCAATAAATAGTTTTCTCCTGGTGGTATTTCATGGTGTTAAAAAACAATGTGTGTTTCAAAATGTTACTGATTATTATAAATTGCTGATGAGAATGTGAGGAATAAACTGAAATATTCGTGCAGCTGAGGGTAAACGATAAGAAGGAGAGGATGAAAACAGTACTGCTACGTAGCCGATTCGTGGCATCAAAGATGGTGCCATGGTAAGGCGTCCCTCCGATTGGCGCGGCCATCCACATGGCGTTCATCATCGGGAATATCATTCAACCTCTTCCCATCAAGTAGTGCGAAGAGGTTTAGAATTTAATGGAAAACGCTGATGCATAGTTCGAGATGAGGAACTTCACGCTTTTATCTGTTTTTCCCCTTGCGCAATAAATAGTGGCAGTTAAAACTAATTTCACATCGATGAATCGACATGAACGCTATCACACTAACTATAGAGATCAATCTGACAAAAGCTTTATTTTTTATTTTATTTTCTGAAGAGAGTTGACGGTATACTGATGTTGTGATGAATATCTGGCTGATTGGAGAGGAAAGAGTTACCTGTCCTCAAGGATGTTCATTGCTCCATAAAAGATTCGGTCATCTGGCAAAAAGCTGGTCTTACAGCAAAAGCCGACAGAACACATAATTACCTATAGTCAGTCCGCAGCTCGTGGTCATGCGGTAGCGTTCTCGCTTCCCACGTCCGGGTTCCCGGGTTCGATTCCCGGCGGGGTCAGGGATTTTCTCTGCCTCGTGATGACTGGGTGTTGTGTGATGTCCTTAGGTTAGTTAGGTTTAAGTAGTTCTAAGTTCTAGGGGACTGATGACCATCGATGTTAAGTCCCATAGTGCACAGAGCCATTTGAACCTATAGTCAAGTAGGGCAACGTGAGTGGCATCTTCCACATTGACGCGGAGAGCAATAAGAACAGAGAAATAAGGACGAAAGCTAAAGGAACCTTTACAGATCCGATTTAGTCCGTTTTCTTACCGAAAGAGTAAAATTAGGTAATGCACTGACGAGCAGTGCGTGTAAAAGTGCATCAGTGACTCTTCCACTGTCCCAAGAGGAAAATAACAAGGTAACCGCTAAAGACTGTAAGTACCTTCTCCCATATAAGATAACCTGCTCTTCAGAGTGCAAATTTGATGTTAATAGAGTCAACAGATGTAGCTGTAACACAGACTGGCGCAGAGCGCAGCAGTATTTAAACGTCATGCTTTATGTGTAGCTTGCTTGTTACAAGTCCTGTGCCGTATATCTCTGTGGAGGTTACGCCATCAGACAAAAGGCACTTCCTAAATAGAAAACTGTCTACTAAACATCGGCAGTTTGTCTAATCTCGTGACTAAGCAGTTGTGCTGACTCCAATACTTTACATTTAAAGTTGTTGCCTACATAAAAATAAATATTAGTCTGCCCGCCTTCTGTGCATTCTTATACCATTCATCCGACTACGATGAAAATTTGGTGAGTTGTTGTGCGCCTGCCCAAGAATATTTCTATCAATACACGTATAAAAATAACCGTACTTATGTATTTATGAATGTTTTGATGTACATTTCAAATTTCCTTCTAAACCACTGGATCGATACCTAACAAACTTGAAACACATATCAGTTACATTCCGCAAAGAACCACTCTGGGGTAAGAATCACCTACTGCCCGTAGAGGTAGGGGTGTACGTGAAAAGTGTATAACACAGAAGTGTAAACTAGGAATGTCCGCAGTAATTACAACCACGTTTTGTGTATACGTTCCTCATTATTGGTATAACAATACCGTATCCAGAGGTGGGATACGAAGGCGTGGTACTTAAAATTATTCGATAACGAGCGATATTATTAGTGAATCAGTGGCTTTCCGCGATTGCTAGGCTCTTTGATGAAAGCCCCGATGAGGTTTCACCCCTAGGGTTCCACAAAGAGTGGAGATGGAAACATAGTGTCGTATCAGCGTATCTCTGTAACACCTAACGCCCTAACCATTCTTGGCCCACATTATATCACTCGCTACCTGACAGAATTTACTGTGGCAGTGAGGCGTTCCAAGCAACGCGGTGCCCATGGATGCGCTACGTTGCATCTGCCCTACAGCAACGCACTCAAACGGAACCTTTCTGATTGCCCCTTATTTAAAAGCACTGTTGGAGTAGGAACCCTGCACTATACCTAGGGTTGCGGGTGGTGTAAGGACTGACATGCAATAATTTTCTAAAACGACCTGGTGACATTTCCTTCTTGTTTTTAGTTGGCTTCGAATACTTTAAACTTTAAGAATATGCAGTTTAATTTGGTCTCGTTGTTCCGTGTGTCAGCCGGGTCGCGGAAATGAGCACTGCATTAAGCCAATAATTTTGTCAATGTGTTTCGGGACGAAAGATCACCGCACATGCGTGATTTTTCAATGGCATCCACAGAAAAATTTAACATCCTCACTGGAGTTACATGGCATAAAACAGCAGAGAATCAGACATATACGTGTAAATACATGTGACATGGGACATACATTTTGGCGAAACCGCAAGGACACAGGTGGTTGTTTGTATTACTAAACGGCTAAAACGCTGCACGGTCTCAGTTGCCTCTCAAACGGCTTCCGGGAACAACAAAAGTTTGATTTAAAATACACCGTACTTCATATAATAATCGATGAATTAAAAAATTTAAATGTTCTCATAATCTACTCATTAGTAGGTAAAATTCTTCGCTACACGTTTCACACAATAACTCAAGACGAAAATTAGAAAGTGTTTATATGTTCTGAGACAGTGCCACTCAGGGCATGCAAATTACCCAGACTGTCTTCACCAATATTAGAAACTGAGAACATTTAGCGACTTCATAGAAAATTTACACACAATTGCAAACCATTTCTAAATATTTTCTCTGTTACATGCTTAAAGTATTAAATTCCCCACACAAATAATTAAAGGAAAAACGTTTATCAGTTACTACATTTATGCAGTACAGCTTCAGCATCAGGCAGGACGTTTCACTCTATTGCTTCTTCAACACTAACTTTTCTCGCAACACATTTTTCAGACAGCATCAACATATCTGAAAAAATTCTATCATCGTAAGATATACTATTAGCCATTAAAATTGCTACACCAAGAAGAAATGCAGATGATAAACGAGTATTCATTGGACAAATATATTTTACTATAAATCACATGTGATTACATTTTCACGCAATTTGGGTGCATAGGTCCTGAGAAACCTGTACCTAGAACAACCACCTCTGGCCGTAGTAACGACCTTAATACGCCTGGGCATTGAGTCAAACAGAGCTTGGATGGTGTGTACATGTACAGCTGCACATGCAGCTTCAACACGATACTACCGTTCATCAACAGTACTGACTGGCGTGTTGTGACGAGCCAGTTGCTCGGCCACCATTGACCAGACGTTTTCAGTTAGTGAGAGATCTGGAGAATGTGCTGGCCAGGGCAGCAGTCGAACATTTCCTGTATTCAGAAAGGCCCGTACAGGACCTGCAACATGCAGCCGTGCATTATTCTGCTGAAATGTAGGGTTTCACAGGGATCGAATGAAGGGTAGAGCCACGGGTCGTAACGCATTTGAAATGTAACGTCCATTGTTCAAAGTCCCGTCAATGCGAACAAGAGGTGACCGAGACGTGTAACCAATGGCACCCCATACCATCACGCCGTGTGATACGCCATTATGGCGACGACGAATACACGCTTCCAATGTGTGTTCACCGCGATGTCGCCAAACACTGATGCGACCATCATGATGCTGTAAACAGAACCTGGATTCGTCCGAAAAAATGTTTTGCCATTCGTGCACCCAGGTTCGTCGTTGAGTACACCATCGGAGGCGCTCCTGTCTGTGATGCAGCGTCAAGGGTAACCGCAGGCATGGTATCCGAGCTGACAGTCCATGCTGCTGCAAACGTCGTCGAACTGTTCGTGCAGATGGTTATTGTCTTGCAAACGTCCCCATCTGTTGACTCAGGGGTCGAGACGTGGCTGTACGATCCGTTACAGCCATTCGGATAAGATGCCTATCATCTCGACTGCTAGTGATACGAGGCCGTTGGGTTCCAGCACGGTGTTTGTATTACCCTCCTGAACCCACCGAGTCCATATTCTGCAAAAGTCTTTGGATCTCGACCAACGTGAGCAGCAATGTCGCCATACGATAAACCGCAATCGTGATAGGCTACAATCCGACCTTTATCAACGCCGGAAACGTGAAGGTACGCATTTCTCCTCCTTACACGAGGCATCACAACAACGTTTCACCAGGGAACGCCGGTCAACTGCTGTTTGTGTATGAGAAATCGGTTGGTAACTTTCCTCATGACAGCACGTCGTAGGTGTCGCCACCGGCGCTAACCTTGTGTGAATGCTCTGAAAAGCTAATCATTGGCATGTCACAGCATCTTCTTCCTGACGGTTAAATTTCGCGTTTGTAGCACGTCATCTTCGTGGTGTAGCAATTTTAATGGCCAGTAGTGCACATAGATCGGGAGATATGGCGTTACAAATGTGGCTGCTCGATTCTTCAACGCGTCATGAAGGTTTTGGGGCGGGGGGGGGGGGGGGAGGGGGGGATGGGAGGAAGGAGATATAGGGTTACTGGTTAACTCTCACCCCGTTTACATGTGGTTCCCTAATTCGCATCACGTAATCCAATTTCCCAATACCGCTTCTGGGAGGTCATGTAAACACTTCAAAATTGATTTTGGAAATCCGCTTCTAGCTGCCGGTTTTCCAGTTCCGCCGTCGGTTTTCGCTCCCATGTAAACGCAACCGGTTTTGAAAGATGCTGGAGTGTGAAGTTAAGTCTTGTTTTCAGAGCATTCGGTTAATTTGAACTTACTGTGCAGTGAAGTAGAAGCAGAAATATTAGACTGAGCGTGAAACTGTCTACCTGTAATATTTAAGTGAAGGAAAATAACATTTCTGTTCTGAAACTGCACCATCTGTTTTCCAGACGCCGTATTTAAATGGGCTAGCAAATCCGCTCCAAACCCTAGAATGAAACGCAACAGCGAAAAACGGTTTCTGAAATTCGATTTTCATCTCTCGGAAAAAATTTCACACGTAAACATCGTCTTAGCCGGGGTGGTGTACCCTTTCAATCCGACAATAGTTCTTTCTCTTTGGCCTAACACACCGCTCCAAGTAAATCTGGATATTGTTGCGGCGCGGGATTGTTGGTACGAAGCCCACAGGAATGACAGCACGTGGCGATTACGTCACAGCGCGTGACAGTGCAGGTCTTAGGAGAGCCAGCAGCGGTCTCCGGCTGGGAGCGAGTAACTATTTGAGGCGAGGTTAATAGTTCTAGATTGCGCTTTTAAACACGTGCAAGCTCTCAACAGCACACGACAGAATTAAGATCTCTAGTGAGTACGTTTTCAGTTACATACTGGTTTCCCGTGGGCGCTGCTCGGAGCCGAATGTTCGCGAAATATGGTGGACCAGGCGACTATTGTGACGTCACAAGTTCGTTGCAGGGCCAGTAAACCTCGTTGGCCCCGGTTTGATGAGGCGCTAGATCGCATTGGTGGAGAGTAGTCTGTGAAGTGAGTTTGTACTATAATGTTGGCATACAGGGTGATTAATAAAACTGAGAGCAGCCTGTAAAAATTTACAGGTTTATGTTTCCAACGAGATAAAGTATACTGAATAGTCCCAAGTATTGCCAATGGTTATGGCCAAATCGAATATGTTGGACTTTTAACAGAAATTTTTGCAGACGTGCGCGTCTGTAACGACACTAAACGTAATTTTCGAACATGTTTAGAACTTTTACATCAATAGTTTGCAATCGCGAGTGCTTTAAGCAGGATACCGAATTTGAAAGAAGTACTGAAGTCATATTTCTTGTAACGAATTTATACGCCTACAGGCACGACTGCGACTACTAATGTTTGTGACTTTTCCCTGATAGGAATAATCAGCTGGAGTTTCCAAAACAAACTTAAAAACACTGAAACATTTTGATGACTATTTCGAATTTTCCCCTCTAAGAGTATATAATTCTGTCTAAAAATTTAATCATAATCCTATCTTCTCAGGGCACAGGATCATTGTTAGGGACGAATGCGATCTAAGGATGTGATCCCCTCTACTGGTCAGTTAACCCGAAGTCTAAATAGTCCAGTCACGTTAATGTCGTGTTAAGTTGACATCAACATGTGATAACCACTCAGAGATGGTGGGTGACTGCAGTGGAGTGCACATAAAGTGTTTCGGCGGGACGCGGAGAACAATGCAGTCATGCAGAAACGGAGCTATTTATTTGACGTCCAAAACGGGATGATCAATATTTCTAATATCGGTTCACTGCAGAATCCTTGAACATATTCTCAGTTCGAATATAACGATTTTTGTTGAGACTGAGAAGCTTACGTCCATGAATCAGCGTAGTTTTAGAAATCATTGTTCGCGCAAAACTCAGCTTGCCCTTTCCTCACATGATATACTGAGAACTATGGATGAAAGGCAACCGGTAAATTCCATACGTCTACATTTCCAGAAAACATTTGACGCCGTACCCCAGTGCAGGCTGTTGAAAAGGTAGAGCATATGGAATAGGTTCACAGATATGTCAGTGACTCGAAGCCTTCTGAAGTTATAGAACCCAGTATCTTGTTGTCGATGGCGAATATTTGTAAGAGACTAGGGTATTGAGCCGTGCTCTGGCTTCCCTTGGTGCTATTGTAAGTTTCCGTCCTCTGTGGGAAGCCAGACTGTATCGCTTAGTTGACATGGTTGCGGTTGTTTGTCTTCTTCTTGAGTTGACTGGCGGCACTTGGTATCGCAAGCATTGCCTTTCCACTAGTGGCAGCAGCGGCGTTATCGATATGTAGTAACTGTTGCCGTATCTTTGAGGTGACGTCGTTGTTCTTCCGGGTCGTGTGAGTGGGCCAGTTCGGTTGGGGACGCAGGAGGAGCCAGGTCCGCGCAGAGCGAGAACAGGCTGGGACTACTGGCGGCGTGCGCGGACTGCCGGATAGAAGGGCTGTGGTCACGAGGGTGCACGACCTCCTCGAAACTGGATCCTGCAAGATTTGAGTGCATTTCAATTCGAGTAGAGAAAGCTCCACCAATGTGACATCTCGCGATTCTCCAGTGATTTGTGTTCGCGTTGCTGCCTGTAGTGTCGCCAAGGCTAAGAGCAGCTGAGTGGAGTGCTTGGGGAAAGCAGATCTGATTAGCTTTCCCGGCTTTTAATTACTATTTACTAAATTCAGCTTGTTACAATTGTTAAGTTCAACCAGCGGTATTTTCCTCCCTGGTGGCCGCTAACGCCCCAGTTACCTGCCCTGGGGGTTAGTGTATGTAACGGCAGTGTACGTTTCCTCGGCTTGCCACCACTGTCTGATAAGGCGTGTGAGTTTGACAGCTTTCTTGATTGTAGGTTGGTTGGCGATTCTTCTACTCTGGTGGTTGTGATTCCTTTCATGTTCCAGGCGCTCTAAGCACAGCATTCTGCGGAGACAGTCCAGACCACTGGTTCCGGCTTTGGCGTATTTTTACATCTTTGCATTTGGTTTATTGGACGTTAGGTAGCCTCACGAAGATTATTATTAGTCACTCGTTAGACTGCCACTAGTCTGAGTTAGCATGTTGTGGTGTGAATGCAACTCTAGGCTGCCTTTCTCATTGCTAGTGATAGTGTTTTTGGCCTGAACTACTTAGAGGCCGATTACTGGAGCGCCGTCTGTGACTGGCCCCTGTGTTTTATCATTGTGTTAGTATTTTGTTATTGTATTACCAAGTTACCATCATTTGTCTCACCTTTTTGATGATCAGTTGCTTGTCCTTTTGAATTAACCTTGTTATTATATTTTCTGTTTTATTGCATGTTGTTAATTTTTTTTAATAATTGCCATTTTTGCAGTTAAAGGCCTGTATTTTATGTATGTTGAAAGGTGGCTACACTGAGTCACAGCGCCAGAGATTGCGCCGAAGATTATTATTCTGCCGCCTCCACTGGTGCAGTAGTAGTTCAGAGGATGCCGAGGGCAGTTGTTGGGCGAGAGAGTAGATGCTGTTCGGTTGGTGTAATGTATACATGGAAGAAGTTGCAATTGTCAGAGTGTTTTTGAGGAGATGGGCTTTTGATTTATGATCCTGGTGTAATAGAAAATTTTCGTCAACATGTAATGAGGTAAAAAAGTATTACAGTTTTCTTTAATGACAATGCCTCTTGCTCACAGGTACAATCAACAAGGCATCTGGCTCGTGTTCATTTATTAGACTTGTAATTCTGGTTTCTATGTGCAGTTATAGTATTTCTGGTTTTCAATTACTTCATTGTAAATGGTGTTTGAAATATTTTGTCGTATTGAGAAAGAACTGAGCCAGACACATGTACGTTCAGTCACACTACCACACACAGAACATTTACACCTGTGCTTTGTTGTTTCGTAGCTTTTATAGTTGCAGGGGACTTAATTAATGAATTGTGTTAATGGGAATTCCTTGTCATTCTTTACTTTATGCAGTCAGATTGCGTGCTAATAATAGTCAGGGCCAACCGGTTACGAGACTTCGTAACCGGTCACACAGCTAGTAAAATTATTGCATTTATTCATTAATATTAGTCTTTTATTTTTAATTAAGCCCCTCATGCAATGTTTGTTAATTTTTTTTTAATAATTGCCATTCTTGGCGTTTAAGGCCTTCAGCCGTGAAACAATTCTTAATTTATTTCCATTAAGGCCTTCAGCCATGAGCATGGTAACTTATTTTAAAATCCTAATTTGGTAATTCTATTTTAGCAGTGAGCTTTAAGACCTTTGGTGATTTGTCTTTCATATTTTAATAACTGTAATTGTGAGTTACAGCAAGTTTAAACAATTCTTAATTTATTCCCATTAAGAGCTTCAGCCATGAAACAACTCTTAAATTATTGCCATTATTTTAATTTGTTGTTGATTTTAAATAAATTGTGTGTGATTAAAAGAAAGGCCAACCAATAGTAATTCATTACGGCTCCGTCGACAATCGTAACCGGATCCTGCCTTCCTTGACTGCCAGGTTTCAGGTATCATCAGGAGTGCCCTAGAAGTGTCTGATAGGACCGCTATTATTCTTTATATAAATAAATGATTTAGTGGACAGGGTGGGCAGCAATCTGATGCTGTTTGCTGATGATGCTGTGGTGTACGGTAAGGTGTCGTCGTTGAGTGACTGCATGAGGATCCAAGATAACTTGCACAAAATTTCTAGTTACTGTGATGATTGGCAGTTAGCTCTAAATATAGAAAAATGTAAGTTAATGTGGATGAGTAGGAAATAGAAATCTGTAATTTTCGGATAGAGCAATAGTAGTGCCCTGCTTGACACAGCCACTTCGTTTAAATGTCTGGGCGTAGCGTCCAGCGATATAAAAAGGAACGAGCACGTAAGGACTGTGTTACGAAAGGCGAATGCTCGACTTCAGTTTATTGACAGAACTCTAAAAGAAGTGTTATTCATCTGTAAAGTAGACCGCACAGAGGATGCCAGTACGACCTATTCTTGAATGCTGTTCTAGTGTTTGGTAACCGTACCAGGTTAGATTAAAGGAAGACTGCCAAACAGTTCAGAGGCGGGCTGCTAGATTTGTTACTGGTAGGTCCGAACAACATGCAAGTGTTACGAGAGAACTGGCATTTGAAGCTGACTGTAGAACGATTCTGTTGCCTTCAACATATGTTGCGTGAAATGATCATGAAAATAAGATGCGAGCGAAAGTGGTTAAAGTATACCATGCATGGCAGTGCAAATTCCAGCATTCCTTCCCGATGAACAGCAGTCGGAATGGGTGAGTGAACCAGGCGCAACGTTTCGATGAACCTTGAGGAGACACTGTTGGTAGCCCCTTGGTTCATCGCGCTGTCTGTTACCTAACTGTTGCACGTCTATTAGCACATGCACACCTCCGCAGCCTTACTTCACCCTTGCCAACTATGGGGTGCCCCACAGTTGCCTCTGCCTAATAGACGTGCAACTGTTAAGCAACAGACAGCGCGAGCCGGCCCTGTGGCCGAGCGGTTCTAGGCGCTTCAGTCCGGAACCGCGCTGCTGCTGCGGTTGCAGGTTCGAATCCTGCCTCGGGCATGGGTGTGTGTGATGTCCTTAGATTGGTTAGGTTTAAGTAGTTCTAAGTTCTAAGGGACTGATGACCTCAGATGTTAAGTCGCACAGTGCTCAGAGCCATTTAGACAGCGCGATGAACCAAGGGGCTACCAACAGTGTCTCCTCAAGGTTCAGCGAACGTTGCGCCTGGTTCAAGCACCCATTCCGAGTGCTGTTCATCGGGAACGAGTCATCGGGAAGGAATTCTGGAATCTGCACTGCAGAACCGCAGCTGAGTGGCTACAAGGGGTCTCTTCAGAAGTATCACATTTTATTCTCCATCAGACAGATGGCCGTTAGCATGTACGGCGTGAAACATCTGAAATGAAAAGGGGTCAGGTCACAGAAGGGACTGTTACGGCCTGTAGAACGTTTTCGTGGTATTCCGTGGTTGATCTGGAAGGCACAATGGATAAACGCAAGTGTTGTGTCAGCTACTGTGGGAGTCAGCACCGACAGAACCAAGGAAGGCGAGAAGATGCGATGGCTGGTGGCAGGAATCCAACATGATCTGTAGATAACACATGAAGATTAACTGAAATTAGTTTACTCATACTGAGTATGAAGGGGCGATCTGTATTTACTTTCTTAGGAGAAGAAAATCTTCTTAGTCAATATGGCCATAAAACACTGTATTGTGCGTAACAGGTTTTGTTTGGTAAACTACACTTTGTGATCATAAGTATCCGGACGTCCCCAAAACATACGTTTTTCATATTAGGTGCATTGTGCTGCCGCTTACTGCCAGGTACTCCATATCAGCGACCTCAGTAGTCCCTAGACATCGTGCGAGAGCAGAATCTGTCGTTCCGATAAACTCACGGATTTCGAACGTGGTCAGATGACTGGGTGTCACTTGTGTCATACTTCTCTACGCGAGATTTCCACACTCCTAATCATCCCTATGTCCACTGCTTCCGACGTGATAGTGAAGTAGAAACGTGAAGGGACACGTACAGCACAAAAGCGTACAGGCCGACCTCGTCTGTTGACTGGCAGAGACCGCCGACAGTTGAAGAGGGTCGTAAAGTGTAATAGGTAGACATCTATCCAGACCATCACGCAGGAATTCCAAACTCCATCAGGATCCACTTAAGTACTGGCTCTGAGCACTATAGGACTCAACTGCTGAGGTCATTAGTCCCCTAGAACTTAGAACTACTTAAACCTAACTAACCTAAGGACATCACACACATCCATGCCCGAGGCAGGATTCGAACCTGCGACCGCAGCAGCAGCGCGGTTCCGGACTGAAGCGCCTAGAACCGCTCGGCCACTCCGGCCGGTCCACTGTAAGTACTATGACAGTTAGGCGGGAAGTGAGAAAACTGGCATTTCATGGGCAAGGGGCTGCTCATAAGCCACACATCACGTCGGTAAATGCCAAACGACTCCTCGTTTTGAGTAAGGAGCGTAAACATTGAAGAATTAAACAGTGGAAAAACGTTGCGTAGAGTGGCAAATTACGGTACACAATGTGGCGATCAGATGGCAGGGTGTGGGTATTTCGAATGCCTGGTGAACGTTATCTGCCAGCGTGTGTAGCGGCAACAGTAAAATGCGGATGCGTTGATGTTATGGTGTGATCGTGTTATTCGTGGAAGGGGTTTGCACCCCTTGTTGTTTTGCTTGGCACTACCACAGCACAGGCCTTTATTGACGTTTTAAGCACCTGCTTGCTTTCCACTGTTGAAGAGCAATTCGGGGATGGCGATTGCATCTTTCAAAACGATCGAGCACCTGTTCATAATGGAGGGCCTGTGGCGGAGTGGTTACACGACAATAACATCCCTGTAACGGACTGGCTTGCGCAGAGTCCTGATTTGAATCCTATAGAACACCTTTTGGAACGCGGACTTCGAGTCAGACCACACCGACTGACATAGATATCTCTCCCCAGTGCAGCACTCCGTGAAGAATGGGCTGCCATTCCCCAAGAGACCTTCCAGTACCTGATTGAACGTATGCCTGCGAGAGTGGAAGCTGTCATCAAGGCTAAGGGTGGGCCAACACCATACTGAATTCCAGCATTGGCCGACTGAGGGCTCCAGGAACTTGTACGTCATTTTCAGCCAGGTGTTCGGATACTTTTGATCACGCAAGGCGTGTTACCATCATCAGATCTTCGTACAAAATTTTTGTGATAACCTGTACGAAGATCAGATGATGGTAATATAGATTACCGAAACCGGTTATCCACAATACAGTGTTTTATTGCGATCTTGGCTAAGACGTTTTTCTTCTCCTAAGAATATCAAACGAACACTATATTTCTAAAAAGAAAATCAATATAACTTAACTTCCTTCCTGTGCCTCTGATGTGCAAGTACTTTTCACTATCGCAGAATGCAGGCTGCATATCGTCTTCCTGTTACTCGGTACTGACGCTCTGGAAGAATGCGACCGAACTGGGGCCGACCAGCAATGGGCGGCTCGTTAAATCAGCATTGATAGGGGGCGCTAAAGTCGGTCATCCTGGAGGTGTGGCGCCACACGCTCTTTGCATTGGCGCGTGGGTCAGCGGCTTCTTGTGATGTTTCGCGGACCTATGCTGGTTGGTGTGAAGTCCACGCCTTAGCATTGCGCAGTAAGTATGCATCTACCCACGAGGACCATGTCTTCCCCTAGAAGTAGTTTGTTTTCCCTCATCAGGGTGGCATCTACCAGCAGGACAATTCAACGTGTCACACAGTGTGCAGTGTACGTGCATGGTTCGGAAGAGCACCAGGATGATTTTATCGTCAACTCTTGGCCACCAAAGGCCCCAGCTTTAAACCCAATAGAGAATGAGGATGTCAAATCAAACACCTTTTAGCCCTCTAATTTCCAAACTTATTTTATTGGGCTACTGCTGGAACTGGTGGGCCAAATAAAAAAAGTTTGGAAATTAGGCGGCCGAAAGGTGTTTGATTTGACATTCTGTAGCGAACAGTGAGACCCCCAACCATCTCTGAAAAGATGGACGTACAGAGACTACCCAGAAGCTGTAGGACCAGTTCGATCGAGCTGATTGCGCCATCAACCCTCAGCTGAGAAAAATAATGCAGCTGACGATGGCAACGAATTCGCATGACTCGATTTCCCTATTGGTGACTTCTAGAACCTCACTGACTCTATTCCTGTACGTCTAGCAGCAGTCCGCACCGGTCTTTTGACATGTGGTCATATTAATGTGACTGGGCAGCATATAACAACAGATGCTTGTAGGAAACACTATTTAATTCAGTTGCCCATAATATTCCTTGGCGAAACGCCACAGAAATGGAAAACTTTGTGCATTGACTTACATATTCATTTGCAACTGAGCTATAGACACTCAGCTAATAGTTTGGGCGATGCAGGACATCGTGATAGCTGCCGACAGTTCACGGAGTCTGGCTGGTGATGCATTCAACATCATCGTCGACGACATCTCTGATATTCATGTATGACCTGCTGGATGCTGTAGGCGAATACAGTCATTCATTCATTTCCGTGTCCGGTCAGCATTTCCAGAAGGTAGCAACTCCGATGGCCTTGTTGTTTCCCTCGATCAGGTCTTGTGTTGTGCAGGGTTGTTCAAGTTGAGGACAAATTAGCAGGTGGG
Source organism: Schistocerca americana (assembly GCF_021461395.2). NCBI lineage: Eukaryota > Metazoa > Arthropoda > Insecta > Orthoptera > Acrididae > Schistocerca > Schistocerca americana. The sequence goes on along the minus strand of NC_060124.1, from coordinate 274,037,729 downwards.
CCTGGTCTTGTGGTGTTCTACACTCGCAGGATGTATCTCTATCAGCTGGAAGAATGACCCATTTTAGCATGTTGGTCTTGCAAAGAGGGACGCCCACCATAAGACGATTGAGCGATCTCCAAATAGGGTAGGGCAAGTCATTTCCTGGAGACAGCTCTTCCTTTACAGGAGTATCAGGTGGTAGCTTGCTGTTCCACCTGCTGATGCGGTTAGACTTTGGTGTTCACTCTAGTCGTTGAGTCCTGGCGATGAAGCACTACACCCTGGAGTGGATGTCAGGGATCATAAGTTTGCTTAGCTCTCTCTCATCAGCAGCAACAGCCCTTCTAATAGTGAGGGGAGCTATTCCAACACTCGGGTAGATTTTATCGACTGGTTCTAGGCGCTTCAATCTGGAACCGTGCGACCGCTACGGTCGCAGGTTCGAATCCTGCCTCGGGCATGGATGTGTGTGATGTTCTTAGGTTAGTTAGTTTTAAGTAGTTCTAAGTTCTAGGAGACTGATGACCTCAGAAGTTAAGTCCCATAGTGCTCAGAGCCATTTGAACCATTATCGACTGGAGTTGGCTTGATACATCCCAACAAGATTCCGACGGTCTCATTGATTGCAATATCAACCCGTTTGGTGTGAGTGGATGCACTCCACACAGGCGAAGCATACTCTGCAGCGGACACACACAAAGCAACAGCCTAAATTCTCAGGACGGGAGGTCTTGCTCCCCAGCCGATGGATGTGAGCTTCCTCAAGATGTTATTCCGTGAACTAGCTTTCAGCCTGGTGTTATGGCAATGTTTCTTGAAGGACAGAGTTCTGTCAAGGGTAACACCCAGATATATTGGTGTTGAAGAGTGCTCCAGTCTTTTGACTTGCTATGTAACATCAAGTTCCCGCCGAGCTTCTCTATTCTTCAAGTGATATGCGCACACCTGAGTCTTGTTGGGATTTGCATTTAGATGATTCGCTTTGTAGTAGGAGTCAAGCGTATCTAGGGCAGAAGTCAACTTTTCCTCTACTTCTTCAAACGTCTTTCCTTGAGCAGTCACTACAGTATCGTCAGTATAGATGAAAAGCCTGGTATTTTCCTTTATGAGCTGGTCATTAGTGTAAACATTGAAGAACACAAGGGCGAGCACACTGCTTTGAGGTAAGCCATTTTTAACACAGAAGGCAAATACAGCGATGCTCATTAATAAAGAAGACGTTCATGTACCGTAAGCCATAGGGAGACGATCAAGACACATCAAAGGTCACATTTTAATCCCATGCCACGTATAACTTCACGGCCTCTCTGAATAATATTCTCCTGCAAAGCAGGATACATTGCACGTAGTACCACGACTTGCCCTCCAACAGGGTTAATTACACCCCCTAATTATGACTAGACTAATAAATTACCTTCTTCTTGGGGCAGGATGCAATTTTGTATTTCTTAGTCAACAGTGATCTATTCACCATTGTAAATTATGGGATCTGTACTTAATGTTGCCTTTTGTCTTATTGCTTTTATTGAAAACAAAAAGGAAAATACTGAATTTAATTTACATGTAACAAGTAAAATAAAACACAACATCTATCCACTACACAGAAAGAAAATGTTTGTGAAGACACATGAAAATGTCTTTAGGACGTGAGAATAAAATTAAATCATGTAATTATCACTAAAATTCACTTTAAGGATGCTATAAGTCTCACACTTTGTAAAAGCTCATGAAAATGCTATTAGTACCCCATGATAATGAAATAAAATCATTTAACTATCATTATAGTTGACTGTAACTGCGCTGCAGTTCAAATGGTTCAAAATGGTTCAAATGGCTCTCAGCACTATGGGACTTAACATCTTAGGTCATCAGTCCTCTAGAACTTAGAACTACTTAAACCTAACTAACCTAAGGACATCACACACATCCATGCCCGAGGCAGGATTCGAACCTGCGACCGTATCAGTCCCGCGGTTCCGGACTGCAGCGCCTAGAACCGCACGGCCACCGCGGCCGGCCACAATGCCGGCATATAAGGCTCTCTGTTACTTTCAGTCCAGGGACACCAACTGCAAACGAAACAGATACTACGGCGACACCTAATTGAAAGTTCAGATACCATATTCTACTCCGCATTCGCTTTCAGCCTGCACACTAGGGTTAGATTCTACTTGGAAGATTTTAAACATATACTTATGGATTACAATTACGAATAACACTGGAATGCATTAAGAATACGGAGTTCTCACTATGATAATCTTGGTAAGAACTCAACATTCTTAATGCATTTCAGTGCAAAAAGTATAACGATAGCAACATACAGAAATATTATGAGTGGGGAAATAACACCAGGAAGCATTGCGCTAGGGTTTTGTTACGCACTGAAAACTAACCTTCAAACTGCAACGTACAGTGGTGTTCAGATCTTAAGTGCGAAAGTAACTTTCGCATGATGCGTCACAGCCAAGTAGGATAGTACGATAATCTTGAGCCGTACGTAGAAAGTACTGCTGGAGTACAGTGCCGAAGGTAGCTGAAAGAAATGCGCAGTGTGACGTAGAGTAAGGCACTATTCAAGGGCAATAATTTCACTGGAGCCACGGCGATTTATGATTGTTCCCTGGACATTACAAAAGTCGGGACGTGGTTCTTAATAGGCTGTGTGATTACGCACGGCAGTGCATGCTGCCCACAAAGTTGGTAAGGTGGTTAGGAGTTCTTAGGGTAGAGCGTTCCAGTTCTCGATAAGCGCGTTTGCCAAACTGCTGGATACTCGTTTCCATTGGACGTATTGTTATATGATTCCCCAACGCATCCCACACGATCTCCATGGGGTGTATGTTGGGGGAAGGGGTAGGCCTGTGCACTCGCCAAAATGCTCTCGTTCGAGAGCTCCTCCACGTGTGCAGTTCGATGCGGTCGCGCTCTGTCAGCCATAAAAATGAAGTCAACTCCGAAGGCACCGCTTGCAAAGACGCACGTGGAGAAGGAGTACGGTGTCACACGCTTACCGCTGAATGTACCGTGTTCAAAGATTTGGGGGTCAGTACGCCCGTGCAACACTGTACCTAGATCACAAAACGATCATGTTCGACAACACAGGCCAACGATGGAAAAACTATTTTGCTGAAAATACCTTATTCTTATCTTTTTTAGCGTGGGAAATCCAAATACGATACTTAAAAAACAGTATCACCCACCATGTTTTCACAATTTACAGTCAAATTTATTAAATTAAGCAATTTTTTTAAAGAATTTAACAGCTTTTTTATGGTTAAAATAATTTAAAAAGAAGGTGTAATAAATGTAGATGACGTTGGTAGCACTCCTGATAAACATTTACTGGCAAAAAAAGGTCGATTCTATTTTTGCGTTAACAGATGGTGTTGTGTTTACTGTCAACCTAACCTCACTTCCCCGTTTCCTGTACATGTGCTCAGTACAATGTCTAATCGTGGTTGCAAAATCTCTGCTGACAGTTTTTGTTATATTTGTGGTGAATTTGTGATTAAAAACACCAAAGAGACATTACAAACTCTGTGAAAAAGGTTTGTCTATCATACATTGGATCTAAGCTTGGTGATCAAAATAAATCTTGGGCGCCACATAAGGTATGTTATGTGTGTGTTGAAGATCTGAGAAAATGGTCCAAAAAGGAGAAAAAAGCCTTTAGATTTGCTGTTCCTATGATATGGAGGGAACCAAGAAATCATTCCAATGGTTGCTACTTTTACAGTGTTGGTATTACTGGTCATAATTCGAAATACAAGAAGGTAATAAGCTACACCGGTTGAGAGGAGTCTACTGGGGTACACTTGTATGTGGCACCAGAATATGATAATAATACTATGTAAACTAAAATGAAAATATTATACCATAACCGATGTATGTCTCAGATAGGCTTTATAAAGAAGATCGCTGACTGTGCAAGACCGTGGAGCCAAAGATACTACTTCTGGTCTGAATTTGTAGTGTTGGACTAAGAGAGCACTTGGCCTCTACAGCAGCGGATAGCTCCCTGTGAGCGAAAGAGGATGGAGTAAGCAGTTTTTGTGGTGTGCTCTGTGAAGCCACCAATTGTTAGATTATAATGTAGGAATTATGAATACATGTATCATTGCAAACAGAAACGTGAAAGTCTTCACGCAAGCAAGAGAAAGCTCTTCAATTTATATGACTTTCGTTTTCCCAGCGCAGTAGTGAAGATGAGTTGGCTGATAACTGCCAATTGTTGAGTAACCCTAGAATGTATGTAAACTACGTTGATGTAAAGGGTAGTTAAATATTTCCGTTACGTAATGTTTCTAAGATTTGTTAACTCAGCTGTATATGTAAGTTGACGAATTGTATTTATACGTTTCTAGTGAGGTTAAATAAACTTGATGTAAAAATTTCGATGCTTGTGAATTAATTAGTGAAAAAAATGTAGTTTTTCTGAGTAATGTAATTTCAACTGTCAGATGTTTTGGAAAGCCAGGCTTAACTTGAAATACAATTTCACTAAAAAGTCAATGTTAGTAATTCACCACTATCAGTACCGCCTCCCTGTCCAGGTCATATGTTTTTCAAAGACCTTGGATTTTTTTTAAATGGTGTCATTTATCAACCAAAAGAATTTCAGGTACATTTCAAAGTATTATGGCCAGCAGTGGGTACTGCTGAGCCTGTATCTTGCATATTTCTTTCTTTTTTTTCATAAGAGATCGGACTGTTTTAGAGGTAAGAAAATTTATCTGATTTGATCCATTATAAATGGTTTTTGAAAGCCTGCGACTGTGAAAACGATAGGTTTGTTTATAAATAAATCTTCTGCTTTCAAAAACCATTTAAAATGGATCAAAATAGATTATTAGTGCCAAGCCAGGCAATGAGAGCTATATATAAATACGAAAACCTCAAAATTAAAGTACTAAAAACAATTCCACATATAATATTCAACAAGCACTGTCAACAACTAGGCATAATTCCGTATTCTATAAAAATGAAAATATGTTCTAGCAGTAGCATAGCAAACCTTATAAAGCACAAAGCAGAATACCTCTGGCCGAAAACCGAAATAAGGCAGTTACACAAGAAGAAGGACTTACCAAACAGAAAGCTACTCAGCATGCAGACAGAAGCAGCAAACAACATGGAACCCATAGTTTATGACAGCTTATGCAAGCACATCCAAGACATAGTCGACAAGGAGAACCTGACCATCTGCAACGCACTTAATAAGAAACTACAGACCTTGACATCCAAACAAGATAAGAGATCCAACTTTGAGATAACTGACAAAAGCACACACACATTTAACAGTAGAGTGGTGAACAACACAGATATAAAGTCCAACCTAAGAGAAAACGATCTACTCCAAAAATGACTAAAATACAATGTAAAACCTAACCTCAACAACTGTACACTGAAACAGATTATAGCTGCAACTAAAAATGTAGCAGATGCTGCAACATAAAATTCAAATTAAAAAAGCAGCAATAGGTCACAAAGTAAGCAAGCTTCTTGAGAAAGAAAAGAATAAAGATTTGTTTAGGTCTAAATATACAATAAATGATGCAAAGACTCTAAAATCTATAAATAATAAACTGAAAGACAACAAATCCATAGTTGTAAAGTCAGATAAAAGCAATAATTAGTTGTGATGAAAGAAAAAGAATTTTTTGCTGCTAATAATATTCACCACATTGAAAAAGACCCAACCAAATAATTTCAAAGTAAAATTAAGGAACAATTAAAGAACACACTTTGCCTATTGACAGAAACTGAAAAGAAATACCTTATATGCATGAATCCAAAAGCGCCATACCTAAGAGCACAGTCAACAATACACAAAGATGGAAATTCAATACGTCCTATGGTCAACTCTATAAATAGCCCTGCATACAAACTGTCACAAAAACTGAATAACGTACTGATGAAAATTTATACATATGAAACAACATATTCCATGACACTAGCTAAAGAACTAATAATCAGAAAGCTCCCCCAAGATGCACAGTTTACATCACTTGACATCACCATCCTTTACTCAAACATACCCACACAAGAAGCTCTAACAGTAATACAAAAGAACCTTATGCAACACAAGAAACTTTAATACACAGAGGCTGTCGAATTTATGGAACTCCTACAGCTAACCCTAAGTCACAACTACTTTACCTTTAATGACATTTATAAACAACCAGATGACCTAGCAATGGGATCTTGTATATCTGGTACCATAGCTGACATATACATAAATCATTGAGAACAAAATTATTAACAATGCAACTTAAGTAGACCGTACAACCTAGGCGGAACGGCAGCACCAGGATAAGTTTCTTACGTAAATCTCCAACAGCGAACTCTGTTTCAACAGTGAAAGTGTCTTGCGCTTGATCCTTTCTGTGGGGTAACTAGATAGTCTTCTGTACGCCGGGTTGTTTACCAGCTGACAAGGGGAATGCCACGGTTGTAATGACGCGGGATGATTATGTCCTAAAAATGGATTTACTACTCAACGACCCGGCGTACAGAAGACTATCTAGTGATCCCATAGAAAGGGTCAAGCGCAAGACACTTTCATTGTTGAAAAAGAGTTCGTTGCAGGAACATTTACATGAGAAGCTTCATCCTAGTGCCGTCGTTCCGCCTAGGTTGTGTGGTCTGACTAAACTGCATAAGGAAGGGGTTCCTCTACGCCCTATTGTTAGTGATTTGAGTGCACCCACTTATAACTTGGCAAAGTATTTATCATTTGTTCTCAGTTCATTTGTTGGCAAGTGTGAACACCATATCTCTAGTTCGGTGGATTTTGTTCGACGATTGAGATCTTTGAAGTTGAGTCCTTCAGATCTGTTAGTGAGTTTTGATGTGGAATCTCTTTTTACACGAGTTCCTCTGGAAGAGTCCCTTGGTTTGATCAGTGAAAAACTGGATGAAGAGCTGGTGAAGCTTTGTCGTCATGTGCTGACATCCACGTATTTTTTATTTACCGGCAACATTTTTGAACAGAATGACGGAGTGGCTATGGGTAGTCCTTTATCACTCATAGTCGCCAATTTCTTTATAGAGGACTTCGAGGATATGGTACTGAGGACTTCAGTTTTGTAACCAACGTGCTTCTGGAGATATGTGGATGATACATTTTTCGTTTGGCCGCATGGACGTGATGCTCTTAACAGATTTTTGGACCACTTCAACTGTCTTCATCCCCGCATCAAATTTACTATGGAGGTTGAAAGTGATGGGACGCTTCCATTTTTATACGTAATGGTTTACAAAAAAACAGATGGTACTTTGGGACACAGTGTTCACCGAAAGCCGACGCACACAGATTGGTATCTGCATCCTAAGAGTTGTCATCCGCCACACAAACGCAGTGGCGTCCTTGGGACCTTAGTGCGGAGAGCATATGCCATTTCCGACGCGGACAGCTTAACCCATGAACTTGCGCATTTGATGGCTGTTTTTAAGGAAAATAGATACTCCGAGATGCATATTCGTCGTGCTATGGAGTTTGGACCATCTTCGGAGGTGCATTAAGAGGAACATACATCGGTGGCCTTTCTTCCTTATGCTGGAGGCATATCGTTTAAGATTGGTCGAATTTTAAAGAATTTTAACATTAAGAGTGTGTTCCGTCCACCTCCTTAGATTAGGGCTCTGCTCGGCTCTGTGAAGGATGATTTGGGGCTTAGGAAACCCGGTGTGTACAAAATTCCGTGTCAATATGGAAAAGCTTACATTGGCCGTTCGATTCGCACAGTGCATGACAGGTGTGTGGAACATCGCCGTCATACGATGCTACAATAGCCGGAAAATCGGCAGTAGCAGAACACTGCTTAAATGAGGGACACGGTATTAAATGTAATGAAACTGTGGTAGTTGCCAACATTTCCGGTTTTTGGAACAGTGTCTATTAAGAGGCGATTGAAATTAGGTTGGCTGATAATTTGATCAACAGAGACAATGGGTTTCCTCTTAGCCAGACGTGGAATCCTATATTATTTCCCATCAACAATGAACGTTCTTCGGTGCGGCCCTGAGTGCGATATATCGTTGCCAGCAGTGTTCCACTAAGGGCGGCGCCACCTCCCTGTCTTGGAGGGCAGCAACCGTGATGGGCGGCGCATGCGACGTGTACTGAACGGTCGTCTATATAGGACGTCGATTTACAGCCTGGCGTCAGTTCTCAGCGGGACTCATCAGCAGAAACAACGTTTTCCTGAAGATGGCGACCAGGTGGATCGCCGAAATATCGAGTCAAGTTGATTTTAGGATCCGGCAGCAAACCCGAAGAGACCTTCAAGATTTATTACGCCGGGAAAGCCTACGTAATCACATGATAATGGAAGTGTTGTAACTTACACTACGACTATTGCTAAATTTGATTATAGTTGCTAGTACCAATGATGACACTGAATTTATGACTAAACATTCAGCCAAAGACAATGTGGAACATTACGTGAATCTATTTCAGTGGAAACGGAAGTTTCTTGCAGGGAATTGCATCGTGTGCTATTTCAGCCACAAGATTTTGACTGCATTGTTTTTCACAATATGCTCAAGAATTATCATCGATAAATATACTAACTTCGTTAAATTTTAACAAAGCGATGAAAGTCACAGACGCGCTTATTTTTCTGCTACAGTGATGGACGACAGACACGCAGCTGCGGTAGGTGTTACCTTATCCTGTGTAAAGTTACGTGACCATCACCGGACAGGTGAGATTTAAGAGCTCGAGGCGAACCTAAACTACTGGCCATTAAAATTGCTACACCAAGAAGAAATGCATATGATAAACAGGTATTCATTGGACAAATATATTATACTAGAACTGACATGTGATTACATTTTCACGCAATTTGGGTGCATAGATCCTTAGAAATCAGTACCCAGAACAATCACCTCTGGCCGTAATAACGGCCTTGATACGCCTGAGCATTGAGTAAAACAGAGCTTGGATGGCGTGTACACGTACAGTTGCCCATGCAGCTTCAACACGATACCACAGTTCATCAAGAGTAGTGACTGGCGTATTGTGACGAGCCAGTTGCTCCGCCACAATTGACCAGTCGTTTTCAATTGGTGAGAGATCTGGAGAATATGCTGGTGCTGGCCAGGGCAGCAGTCGAACATTTTCTGTATCCAGAAAGGCCCGTACAGGACCTGCAACATGCGGTCGTGCATTATCCTGCTGAGATGTAGGATTTCGCAGGGATCGTATGAAGGGTAGAAGCACGGGACGTAACAGACCAGAAATGTAACGTCCACTGCTCAAAGTGCCGCCAATGCGAACATGAGGTGACCGAGACGTGTAACCAATGGCACCCCATACCATCGCGCTGGGTGATAAGCCAGTATGGCGATGACGAATACACGCTTCCAATGTGCGTTCACCGCGATGTCGCCAAACACGGATGCGACCATCATGATGCTGTAAACAGAACCTGGATCATCAAAAAAAATGACGTTTTGCCATTCGTGCACCCAGGTTCGTCGTTGAGTACACCATCGGAGGCACTCCTGTCTGTGATGCAGCGAGAAGGGTAACAGCAGCCATGGTCTCCGAGCTGATAGTCCCTGCTGCTGCAAACGTCATCAAACTGTTCGTGCAGATTGTTGTTGTCTTGCAAACATCCCCATCTGTTGACTCAGGGATCGAGACGTGGCTGCTCGATCCGTTACAGCCATGCGGATAAGATGCCTATCATCTCGACTGCTAGTGATACGAGGCCGTTGGCACTCAGCACGGCGTTCCGTATTACCGTCCTGAACCCACCGATTCCATATTCTGCTAACAGTCATTGGATCTCCACCAACGCGAGCAGCAATGTCGCGATACGATAAACCGCAATCGCGGAAACGTGATGGTACGCATTTCTCCTCCTTACACGAGGCATCACAAGAACGTTTCACCAGGCAACGCCGGTCAACTGCTGTTTGTGTATGAGAAATCGGTTGGAAACTTTCCTCATGTCTGCACGTTGTAGGTGTCGCCACCGGCGCCAACCTTGTGTGAATGCTCTGGAAAGCTAACCATTTGCATATCACAGCATCTTCTTCCAGTCGGTTAAATTTCGCGTCTGTAGCACGTCATCTTCGTGGTGTAGCAATTTTAATGGCCAGCAGTGTAGAATAGAGGCAGATCTGAGGGTCTCAGTCTGAGAGTAGCCGCGGATACACGTTGCGATAAGCACAGTGTATCACGCTCGATCGAGCATTCAGATCACGTCGTTCAGAGCAGCTGCCGCGACAAGCCAAGCTCGGCCGAGTACGCGAGGTCATGAAGTAGGGCGCGGGCGCCACGCCGGACAGGTTCCTATGTTGGCAGCGGTCGTCATCTGCGAGAGCTCCAACACATCCACCGCATGTTCACCAGGTGAGCACTGTGGGAAGAACTCCGCCGCCACTAGGAAACTTGATGTAAGAACTCTCTCACCATTAGTAAACTTGCCATCATAAAACTATGGTGGCCATCTGTAATAGAGACAGCAAGACCAGTGCGGTCCTGGTAATGGCTAGAAGCCAATGCGCTAGAAGATTGTCGTTGTTGATCCATCATGGACAGGGGATATCAGACGGTCAAGTAAGTATCAATGAATTTCGCCAGCATCCGTGTAATTAAGATGTTAATTTATTTTGACTACCAGTTCCGACATTCTACTATGCCATCTTCAGGCCCCGTACGCATTTCTCAAAAATAAACGATACTGTCATACAATGCCATATATTCCTGGATGTCGTGAATACTTGGAATACGGTTTGACTTCATGGCATCGAGGAACATTTGACACTGTTTGACAGTACCGTTTATTTTTGAGAAATGCGTATGGGACCTGAAGATGACATAGTGGAATCCCGAAACTGGTAGTCAAAATAAAATAAAATAACATTCCTAGTACACCGCTTTGCGAATTTCATTGATAATTACTAGAAAATTGCAGCGAAATGCAGGAACATCAGTAAAGAATCCGCAACTGGTGCAGAGACTGCTTGTTCAGCATAAGCATAGAATGTAACGCATCGTGTATAAATAGGCGGAATGACTTGTCATTGTTTGATTTGTTGCGGCACCGCCAAAACGCCAAGAAAAACCGGTACACTGTGTTCCAGTCAGCGTCCTGAACGCACTCTACCGAAGACGCAGCCGACATGTAGAGCGCGCCACCTGTTACGTCAACGTATCGCAAGGCGACCGAAACGAGCCGTCGACGCAACAGTGTGCCAATCAGAGCTGCACTGCTTCGCCACGAGGCCGAGAAAGAGTCATTTTACGCATCGAACCCCTGAACAGCCATCGTCGTTACCGGCCCTCCACTTGCACGCCGAGATCCTGCGTTTGCAGCCAGCCTCACCTCCACTCCGCTCTTCGCTGAGTGGGCCCAGATCGCCAGATGCCGACTCAGCTCCTGGCCCATCAGCACCGCCGAGCCATTACCCTAGGTTGCAGTGTAGCACCACTTTGTGTGGACCGCGAGATCGACAGGGTCGACGGGGTCGACACTGGGATGCACCACCTGACGAGAGTGCGCACCTATGACTACTGTGTCTTGTTGGAGAAATAAGTGCATTACACGCACGCCGACTGTCTCGCTGCACCCACCTCAATCTCCGACGGACTGCCATAGCCCTTGCCAACCCATCTAACTCACAATGTCAAGATGAGAGAGCCATCGCCCTCCTGTCAACTTGAAGAACACCTCTTCCACCCTCAGTATCCGTCATTGCACTTCCGACCTCCTGTGTTTTGGATCCCAGCGGGCATCGTCTGACCGTCCATGTTGCGACACCGCGACAGATTACACCACTGCTGAACAATCACTGAAACAGGCCATTAAATATTTGGGTATACTATCTTGTTTGCGAGACATTCTCAGCCATAAATAATCTTGAATAATAACTTCTTGGCTGCTCTTGTAAATAATTTATGCAACGACCGGTTTAGTTGCTTAGAAGCCACATCATCAGGTTAGAAGTGTTAAATCATGACATTAAACCTGCGACATGGAGATGACTGGACATTTCTATGAACAAATGATGCAGTTAGCGATTCGTCAGGTAAGCAAAAAGCAAGGGTTCAAGATTCCTCAAGCGTACCATGTAACCCGAAGGGACGACAGTAGGTCGAACGTCAATGGTTAATCACTACACTGAGTGTCACAGTCCACCAAAAGTACCTTACATACGAGGGGCGTTTGAAAATTCCGTGCAAAAACAAAAACTACTTACGTGTTTGGGATAAACGTTTTTTTATTTTTCGACATAGTCTTCTTTTAGACTTATACACTTCGTCCAACGGTGCTCTAATTTGTTGATCCCTTCCGAATAACATGAATTGTCCAAGTTTGCAATATAGCTATTAGTTGTTGCAATCACCTCCTTGTCTGAATAAAATCTTTGTTCCGCCAGCCATTTCTTCAAATTGAGGTACAAACAGTAGTCCGAGGGAGCCAATTCTGGAGAATAGGGGGGATGTGAAACGAGTTGGAGTCCTATTTCCATTAATTTTGCTTCCACAACTGCTAAGGTCTGTGCTGGTACATTGTCGTGATGGAAAAGGACTTTTAGCGGTCCAGTCGCCGGTGTCTTTCTTGCAGCTCGGTTTTCAAAAGGTCCAATAATATGCACCTGTAATAGTTCTACCCTTCTCCAGATAGTCGATGAGGATTATCCCTTGCGAATCCCAAAAGACAGTCGCCATAACCTTTCCGGCCGAAGGAATGGTATTCACCTTTTTTGGTGCAGATTCTCCCTTGGTAACCCATTGTTTGGATTGTTATTTGGTCTCAGGAGTATAGTAATGTATCCATGTTTCATCCACAGTGACGAAATGACGCATAAAGCCCTGCGGATTCTTCCCGAACATCTGCAAACCATCCTTGCAACTCTTCAAACGATTCCGTTTTTGGTCAAGCGTGAGCAATCGCGGAAACCATCTTGCGGATAGCTTTCTCATGTCCAAATGTTTTTGCAAAATATTATGTACCCGTTCATTCGAGATGCCCACAGCACTAGCAATCTCAAGTACCTTTTCTGTCATCCTTCACCATATCATGCGTTTTATTAATTACACTCCTGGAAATGGAAAAAAGAACACATTGACACCGGTGTGTCAGACCCACCATACTTGCTCCGGACACTGCGAGAGGGCTGTACAAGCAATGATCACACGCACGGCACAGCGGACACACCAGGAACCGCGGTGTTGGCCGTCGAATGGCGCTAGCTGCGCAGCATTTGTGCACCGCCGCCGTCAGTGTCAGCCAGTTTGCCGTGGCATACGGAGCTCCATCGCAGTCTTTAACACTGGTAGCATGCCGCGACAGCGTGGACGTGAACCGTATGTGCAGTTGACGGACTTTGAGCGAGGGCGTATAGTGGGCATGCGGGAGGCCGGGTGGACGTACCGCCGAATTGCTCTACACGTGGGGCGTGAGGTCTCCACAGTACATCGGTGTTGTCGCCAGTGGTCGGCGGAAGGTGCACGTGCCCGTCGACCTGGGACCGGACCGCAGCGACGCACGGATGCACGCCAAGACCGTAGGATCCTACGCAGTGCCGTAGGGGACCGCACCGCCACTTCCCAGCAAATTAGGGACACTGTTGCTCCTGGGGTATCGGCGAGGACCATTCGCAACCGTCTCCATGAAGCTGGGCTACGGTCCCGCACACCGTTAGGCCGTCTTCCGCTCACGCCCCAACATCGTGCAGCCCGCCTCCAGTGGTGTCGCGACAGGCGTGAATGGAGGGACGAATGGAGACGTGTCGTCTTCAGCGATGAGAGTCGCTTCTGCCTTGGTGCCAATGATGGTCGTATGCGTGTTTGGCGCCGTGCAGGTGAGCGCCACAATCAGGACTGCATACGACCGAGGCACACAGGGCCAACACCCGGCATCATGGTGTGGGGAGCGCTCTCCTACACTGGCCGTACACCTCTGGTGATCGTCGAGGGGACACTGAATAGTGCACGGTACATCCAAACCGTCATCGAACCCATCGTTCTACCATTCCTAGACCGGCAAGGGAACTTGCTGTTCCAACAGGACAATGCACGTCCGCATGTATCCCGTGCCACCCAACGTGCTCTAGAAGGTGTAAGTCAACTACCCTGGCCAGCAAGATCTCCGGATCTGTCCCCCATTGAGCATGTTTGGGACTGGATGAAGCGTCGTCTCACGCGGTCTGCACGTCCAGCACGAACGCTGGTCCAACTGAGGCGCCAGGTGGAAATGGCATGGCAAGCCGTTCCACAGGACTACATCCAGCATCTCTACGATCGTCTCCATGGGAGAATAGCAGCCTGCATTGCTGCGAAAGGTGGATATACACTGTACTAGTGCCGACATTGTGCATGCTTTGTTGCCTGTGTCTATGTGCCTGTGGTTCTGTCAGTGTGATCATGTGATGTATCTGACCCCAGGAATGTGTCAATAAAGTTTCCCCTTCCTGGGACAATGAATTCACGGTGTTCTTATTTCAATTTCCAGGAGTGTATTTCTGGAGTCGTAACCTGCACAGGGCGTCCAGAAAGTTTGGCATCACTTGTGCCCATATGGCCACTCTGAAAATTGTGAAAGCACTTCTAAACCGTTCTACTCGAAGGTGCAGAGTCACCGTAATGTTTATCAAGCTTCTATTTAGTCTCCTGAGGTGTTTTACCTTTCATAAAGCAATGTTTAATCACCACACGAATTTCTTTTGCGTCCTTTTTTTGACAATCACTCGACTTCCTTGATTCACACAAATGCCAAACACAAAGAAATAGACCAATATGGCTTAAACTTGGTGTGCGTTCTTTCCAAAGATGCTACTAATTAAACATGACCTCGATACTCGCTGGTCGTGCCATCTCTCGGACTTTGCACGGACTTTTCAAACGCCCCTCGTACAGCACAGTGCGATGCACGGAGATGTACCCCTCGGTCTACTGGTTAACCCGTAATGTTCGGCCTTCTCTCGTCCTTCCCGAATTCATGGCACCCCTGAGCAGTGCTTTTTGCTTCCCTGACGAATCGCAGATTGAGTCATTTATTCATGCACAAGGAATATTCGGCTCCATCCATGTCGCAAGTTTAACATTTCTAACCTTGGAACGTTTTTTTAAAAAAAAAATGAGCCGGCCGCTGTGGCAGAGCGGTTGTAGGCGCTTCAGTCCGGACACACGCTGCGCTACGGTCGCGGGTTCGAATCCTGCCTCGCGCATGGCTGTGTGTGATGTACTTAGGTTAGTTGGGTTTAAGTAGTCCTACGTTCTACGGGGCTGATAACCTCAGATGACCTCAGTAGCCCCATAGTGCTTAGAGACCTTTGAACCATTTGTAAAAATGAAATAAATTTTACGATTACGTTAAATGACTGAATTCGAATTATCGTGTAGCGCGTTGTAAGTGCAAGTGTTGTGCTTCCTCTATGTTATTGTTAGCAAAACTTACACAAATTGGATGGGCAATGCAACTCCCAATACAAATAAAGAAATACAGTCACTGCAAAATACATTCTGCCCCCCTAGGCATTGAATCGTCTGGCCCTGCTCAAAACTGATAACTCTGGTCTCTGTGCAGACAACAAATAAATGAAATTGTCTTACCTCTAAAGCAGCCATGGTAGAACGCCATACATTCTGGTCTCTAACAAAAAATAAAATATGCTAGCTACAGGCTCAGCAGTGTGCAATGCTGGTTGTAATACTTTGAAATGCACATGAAATTGTTTTGACTGATAAATAAAAACAGTTATGAAAAATCCAATTTCTTTGAAAAAATATATGACCTGGTCCTGATTATGGTGAATTACTAACACTGAGTCTTTTCAGCAAAATTATATTGCAAGTTAAGTTTGTCTTTTCAAAATCATCTACAATTGAAGTTACATTGGTTAGAATAATATATCATATTTACTAATTGATCCACAAACAATGAGACTTACACAGCAAGTATTATTCAACCTCATTAAACTAGCATAGATGCAAATCATCAAATTACATATAGCTCTGTTAATAAATCATAAAAACATTACAAAAGTGAACTATCTAAATAGCCTTTTTATCAAATCAGTTTATGTATATTCTAGGACTACTCAAAAATTACAAATTATCAGCCAACTCATTAATACTAACGCGCTGGCAAAACAAAAATCATAATTATTTAACATCGTTACTTTGCTTGTGAGAAGACTCCTGCTTACATGTTCTCGTAATTCCTACTCCACCGTCTTGCGCTCACAGACAGCTACCTACAACTATGCGCCAAGCGCTCTATTACTCCAACACTATAATCTCAGACCAGAAGCTGTATCTCTGGGTCTGCGATCTTACACAATCAGCGATATAACGCCTATCAAAGACATGCGTCGTGTATAAAATCATATTCGGGGGTCACTCACAAATGTGCCTGAGTAGACTCCTTTCAAGTTGACGGTGTGGCTTCTGAGCTACGAAACCTGTCGTTACATTAATTGTTTACAAAACCAGTCAAATGGTTACTATTCGAGAAACAGCTGGGAGTATGTGTGCTGAGCAATGTACAATGTGACGACGAAATAAAGCATACCATACGAAGGGCTGTTTCCAGGAGGAGAGCGCTTAGAAGAATTTTTCGAAACTGTTGTCAACTCGCAAATAAGATAGCTTACAAAAATCCTTGTCTAAGGAGTACTTAAGCAATACTGGCTTGTCAGTCTGGGGTACAAAGCAGGTAGGATTGCTAGAAGAAACAGATAAGATGGCAAGAAGAGTAGCAGGTTCCTTTAGCAACCGCGAAACCATAATGCAAATGATCATCTACCTCCAGGAGTCAAGCAACACAGCGCTTCTTCCTATGTATATCTCACATAAAGACCACACACTTAGATACAGAGAGATTCGAGCTCACACTGAGGGTTATCTATAGTAGGTTTGTCGCACAGCGTTTGGAACAGCGAAGGGGGAAAATGGTGGTGGTACACCACAAGGTGGCTTAGGGAGTGCAGATGTATATGTAACCAACATTAATGGTGCCAAAGTTCCGTCGTTACAATTACTGCAGTCATTATATAATTTCACATCTTCTTTCTTTCTTTCGCTTACGCCATAGTCCTGCAGCGATTGCATGGCCAGTGTGGTTACAACGGATTTGGCAAGGTTAGTTTTAGGGGTGGCCGGATGCCCTTCCTGCCGCCACCCTTTTCCCCCAGGGATGGAATCAGTGTATCCCAGCTGTCTCCATCTAGTGTAAATCGTGAAATAGTACGGACGTGTTGCAAATGTCTACGACGCGCGTAACTGAGGCGGAACGTGGGGACCAGCCCAGTATTCACCTAGCGGGATGTGGAAAACCGTCTAAAAACCACATCCAGGCTGGCCGGCACACCGTCCCTCGTCATTAATCCGCTAGGCGGATCCGATCTGGCGTCGGTGCACCTACCCGAGTCCAGGAAGCAGCGCGTTAGCGCTCTCGGCTACCCTGGCGGGTATTTATAATTTCACATCTATACCATACTTATTATTCGTCAGAAGTGTTCAGTTTAACTAAAGCTCCGTCGCTAAGGACTTCAACGTCGACAGGACGTGAAACTTATCCTTCCTTCCTTTCTCCCTGCAGTCGTACATGCACAGCTATGGTGAGACATGAGTCATCTTTCTGCCTGCGAATGAAGCATGATCATTCTTCTTTCATCAAAGCTGCTGACATATCTTCCACAGAAGCGAATATACCATCCAAAACAAGGAAAAGCGGTGCCACGGGCACTAACTAGAACGTTTATTGCAGAGTATCAACAATATCCCACTGGACAAGTGGTCTGGATGTTAATAGTTACTCTTAAGGAGCTACTCAATTGTCGTCAAACGGTATAAACGCACTTCGAGTTGCAGAGAATGTTTCTCTTTGTGCTGAAGCAAAGAACTGACTGCGGACGTCAATGTTTGAACACACATTAATCGTTTACTATTTTCATTACCGAAAATTCTTACAACTTTATTTTGACAGCAGACGCTTAAGTCATGCTTACTCTGTCCCACCTACCTACCACAACCGCCCCCTCTGTAATGCTCTGCACGCCAAGGATTTGGTGCTAGAAATGCAAGTAATCTCTCATTGAAGCAGGCGCTACAGACCTTCCTGCCATAAAAAGGAACAAAGTCTTAACGTGAACAGTTTTTCCTGTCCTCATCACAGATTACACTTACGTTCTCCCAACTAAGTAATTCTCAACGTAATGTGGTCAGGAGATAATCCATCCGATTAACTTAAAGCTTGGCCTTCCATTCTACATCTACATCTACATCTACATTGATACTCCGCAAGCCACTCAACGGTGTGTGGCGGAGGGCACTTTACGTGCCACTGTCATTACCTCCCTTTCCTGTTCCAGTCGCGTATGGCTCGCGGGAAGAACGACTGTCTGAAAGCCTCCGTGCGCGCTCTAATCTCTCTAATTTTACATTCGTGATCTCCTCGGGAGGTATAAGTAGGGGGAAGCAATATATTCGATACCTCATCCAGAAACGCACCCTCTCGAAACCTGGCGAGCAAGCTACACCGCGATGCAGTGCGCCTCTCTTGCAGAGTCTGCCACTTGAGTTTATTAAACATCTCCGTAACGCTATCACGGTTACCAAATAACCCTGTGACGAAACGCGCCGCTCTTCTTTGGATCTTCTCTATCTCCTCCGTCAGACCGATCTGGTACGGATCCCACACTGATCAGCAATACTCAAGTATAGGTCGAACGAGTGTTTTGTAAGCCACCTCCTTTGTTGATGGACTACATTTTCTAAGCACTCTCCCAATGAATCTCAACCTGGTACCCGCCTTACCAACAATTAATTTTATATGATCATTCCACTTCAAATCGTTCCGCACGCATACTCCCAGATATTTTACAGAAGTAACTGCTACCAGTGTTTGTTCCGCTATCATAGAATCATACAATAAAGGATCCTTCTTTCTATGTATTCGCAATACATTACATTTGTCTATGTTAAGGGTCAGTTGCCACTCCCTGCACCAAGTGCCTATCCGCTGCAGATCTTCCTGCATCTCGCTACAATTTTCTAATGCTGCAACTTCTCTGTATACTACAGCATCATCCGCGAAAAGCCGCATGGAACTTCCGACACTATCTACTAAGTCATTTATATATATTGTGAAAAGCAATGGACCAATAACACTCCCCTGTGGCACGCCAGAGGTTACTTTAACGTCTGTAGACGTCTCTCCATTGATAACAACATGCTGTGTTCTGTTTGCTAAAAACTCTTCAATCCAGCCACACAGCTGGTCTGATATTCCGTAGGCTCTTACTTTGTTTATCAGGCGACAGTGCGGAACTGTATCGAACGCCTTCCGGAAGTCAAGAAAAATAGCATCTACCTGGGAGCCTGTATCTAATATTTTATGGGTCTCATGAACAAATAAGGCGAGTTGGGTCTCACACAATCGCTGTTTCCGGAATCCATGTTGATTCCTACATAGTAGATTCTGGGTTTCCAGAAATGACATGATACGCGAGCAAAAAACATGTTCTAAAATTCTACAAGAGATCGACGTAAGAGATATAGGTCTATAGTTTTGCGCATCTGCTCGACGACCCTTCTTGAAGACTGGGACTATCTGTGCTCTTTTCCAATCATTTGGAACCCTCCGTTCCTCTAGAGACTTGCGGTACACGGCTGTTAGAAGGGGGGCAAGTTCTTTCGCGTACTCTGTGTAGAATCGAATTGGTATCCCGTCAGGTCCAGTGGACTTTCCTCTATTGAGTGATTCCAGTTGCTTTTCTATTCCTTGGACACTTATTTCGATGTCAGCCATTTTTTCGTTTGTTCGAGGATTTAGAGAAGGAACTGCAGTGCGGTCTTCCTCTGTGAAACAGCTTTGGAAAAAGGTGTTTAGTATTTCAGCTTTACGCGTGTCATCCTCTGTTTCAATGCCATCATCATTCCGTAGTGTCTGGATATGCTGTTTCGAGCCACTTACTGATTTAAGGTAAGACCAGAACTTCCTAGGATTTTCTGTCAAGTCGGTACATAGAATTTCACTTTCGAATTCAATGAACGCTTCACGCATAGCCCTCCTTACGCTGACTTCGACATCGTTTAGCTTCTGTTTGTCTGAGAGGTTTTGGCTGCGTTTAAACTTGGAGTGGAGCTCTCTTTGCTTTCGCAGTAGTTTGTTAACTTTATTGTTGTACCACGGTGGGTTTTTCCCGTCCCTCACAGTTTTACTCGGCACGTACCTGTCTAAAACGCATTTTACGATTGCCTTGAACCTTTTCCATAAACACTCAACATTGTCAGTGTCGGAACAGAAATTTTCGTTTTGATCTGTCAGGTAGTCTGAAATCTGCCTTCTATTACTCTCGCTAAACAGATAAACCATTGCAACGAAGACACACATGTAAGTGGAACAATAAATTGAAACAAAACCAAATGACTGCAGTGACATACAGATTCCACAGACAAGCTGGCCGTATCCTGCGTCACTTACACTGAGGCGTCAGAGACACTGGTACTGGATATTCAAATACAGTTATGTAAATAGGCAGAAAACGGCGCTGCGGTCGGCAACATCTATATAAGACAAGTGTTTGGCGCAGTTGTTAGATCAGTTGCTGCTGCTACAATGACAGGTTGTCAAGATTTAAGTGAGTTTGAACGTGGTGTCACAGTTGGCGCACGAGCGATGGGAAACAGCATCTCCGAGGTAGCAATGAGATAGGGATTTTTCCGTACGACCATTTCACGAGGACTGAAGAGAATCGTTCAACGTGACAGAAGTGCAACCCTTCCGCAAATTCCTGCAGATTTCATTGCTGGGCCACAAAAAACTGTCAGTGTGCGAACCGTTCAACGAAACATCATCGATTTTCGGAGCCGAAGGCCCATTCGTGTACCCTTGATGATTGCACGACCAAAACTTTATGCCTTGCGTGGGCCCGTCAACGCCGACATTGGACTGTTGACGACTGGAAACATGTTGCCTGGTCGGACGAGCCTCGTTTTAAAATGTATGGAGTGTATTGACGTGCACAGGTATGGAGACAACCTCATCAATCCATGGACCCAGCATGTCTGCAGGGGACTGTTCAAGCCGGTGAATGCTCTGTAATGGTGTCGGTGGTGTGCAATTGGAGTGATATGGAACCCCTGACACATCTAAACACGACTCTGACAGGTGACACGTACATAAGCAAAATTGGTTCAAATGGCTCTGAGCACTATGGGACTTAACTTCTGAGGTCATCAGTCCCCTAGAACTTAGAACTACTTAAACCTAACTAACCTAAGGACATCACACACATCAATTCCCGAGGCAGGATTCGAACCTGCGACCGTAGCGGTCGTGCGGTTCCAGACTGAAGCGCCTAGAACCGCTCGGCCACAGCGGCCGGCCGTACATAAGCATCCTGTCTGATAACCTGCGTCCATTCATGTCCATTGTGCATTGCGATGGACGTAGGCATTTCTAGCAGGACAATGCGACACCCCACACGTCCAGAATTGCTACACAGTGGCTCCAGGAACACTCTTCTGAGTTTAAACAGTGCCTCTGGCCAGTAAACACCCCAGACTTGAACATTACTGTGCATATCTGTGATGCCTTGCAACGTGCTGTTCAGAAGAGATCTCTACCGCCTCGTACTCTTATGGATTTATGGACAGCCCTGCACGATACATGGTGTCAGTTCCCTCCAGCACTACTTCAGACATTAGTCGAGTCCATGCCATGTCGTGTTGCGGCACTTCTGCGTGTTCGCGGGGGCCCTAAACGATATTTCGCAGTTTCTTTGGCTCTTCACTGTAGGTCTCTTTGGTGTGCAATTAGATTCGGAAACCATGACGGCATCATCCGTTGGCACCACAAGTGGCTACGTGGCATATGAGTTTCTATATCAATTATATAGTTCTGCATTGACGTCAGTGTGTAGATTAGTACGGATATAAAATACTTGTTACCGAATTTGGGAACTATTACCTTCTTCTTTTTCACAAATGGTACTGATGGCCACACCTTTCAATTGTCATGCAACAACGCTGAATAGTAAGCTTACTATATAAAACAGGCGTAATGTACAGTATCACGCTTGCGTCGTTTCATGCACACTCCAAATTAAATGGAAGTACATGGTGGAATAAGTTAGACAGTGGGCTTGAGATTCAGTTTCGAAAAGACTCCAGTAATGTACAATCAACATATCGACTTGAGGGTTGCACAAATTAGCAATGAAGCGATAGATGTTGTTGATGAGTTTACGTTTTCAGGGTACCTAACAAAGAATGGATCAAAAGAAAAAGACTATTAACGCAAAAACTAAAAAATAGCCTGGAACTCTATTTGCAGTCTAAATAGGGTTCTCAGAACGAGGCTGCCAACGTGTCTCAATAGAAAACCTTACAATTAATGTGTATTAACAGATCTGACATTGATGAACTTACAGTCCAAAAAAACATTCAAAAACATAGAGCCGGCCGAAGTGGCTGTGCGGTTAAAGGCGCTGCAGTCTGGAACCGCAAGACCGCTACGGTCGCAGGTTCGAATCCTGCCTCGGGCATGGATGTTTGTGATGTCCTTAGGTTAGTTAGGTTTAAGTAGTTTTAAGTTCTAGGGGACTAATGACCTCAGCAGTTGAGTCCCATAGTGCTCAGAGCCATTTGAACCATTTTGAAAAATATAGAGTTTCTCAGCGACAAGTGGAAAGATACAGGCTGGGAATGCTCTGGCCAGGGGAAGGCGCCTACTCGTCATCACCGCTTTCGGCCAAAGGTATGTTACGTGCTGGGCTCGGCCAGAGATGAAAGCCGGCCAGGGTGGCCGAGCGGTTCTAGGCGCTACAGTCTGGATTCGCGCGGCCGCTACGGTCGCAGGTTCGAATCCTGCCTCGTGCATGGATGTGTGTGATGTCCTTAGGTTAGTTAGGTTTAAGTAGTTCTGAGTTCTAGGGGACTGATGACCTTAGAAGTTAACTCCCATAGTGCTCAGAGCCATTTGAACCAGAGATGAAATTGACGGGCCTAGAAGGTTCCCACTGTTTAGCGGTTAGAAAAAAAAAGCGTTTCGGCACAGGTCGGACGAGGTAAGAGCCATTTACGTTAGCGGTGTTACCAGGCAGCGGCTGGAGCAGTGGACACAGTGCAGGACGAGTCTCAGCCCATAAACTTCTTTTTATTTGCAAGTTTTACTTTATCTACACAGAAAATGAATTAAAATAACGCTCGGTATGTTTTATTTATTAATATTTTCCTAACACACATGAAAAGGGAAGGATAAGGGAAATTTGGGTATGTAAATAAATTTCCAACGAAGGATTGTACTGACAGCTTCCACGAGGAACTTGCAGAAAACCTTTGAAGAACGGACTGTAATTAAAACGTATAGAGCTTTGTATTGCGTTACTTTTATTTTGACCTTAGAGAAGTCTCTGGCAACAGATTCCTGGTGCAGGAAAATGTCCGGTAGAGAGAAAATATAAATCTCATCGGCAGAAAATAGCATCAAAAAACATTCCATTGTGTATCACCAGCTACATTCAAATAATGCGTTACTTGTAGTTTGCTGCCAAACTGTGCGATGAGAGAGACGTGAATGGAAACCAACTTTGTTTTTCTAGAGAAACTTTAAGAGAACGATTTACTTCAGCATCTTTCACATCACTCTAATCAACATTCGGACGGACATAGGCCAAATCTTTTTAATATACATAATATATAAAGAAATATGTAACATACAAACGGGAGACGTGGTTTCCAATAATCTCGAAAGTTCATGACCGACATACTGCAAATTTTTACACGATATACCGATAAACATTGGGGCAGACATAGGCTATACAGGATTAGTCAAAAAGGGCTTTACATCTTTTGAAAGACATAGAAATTTATTGAGATAACTTACAGAATTGGTAGATGTGTCACCTTGTAGCAAACAGCCTTAAGTTTCACATAAACGTCTCATTTTGGCTCGATGTGACTGCCAATTGTTATGTGGCAACCATCCCACGAGTAATCAAGTTCTTCCCACACTCGTTGCAACAAATCGGGCTTAACTGTGCAACGGCAGTGTAGATTCGATGTTTTACCTCGATCTTCTATGAGGAAATGAGGTGGTGGTCCGTCTTGCTGGAAGTAAACCGTCCCATCTCTTCCAAATACCATTACTTCACTCTTATCTTTATTTATTTTTAATCCATACCTTTTCATTATTTCCTTCCACGCATCAAGCTGTAACTTTACATCTACCACTTTATCACCCCATATTACCATATCATCTGCAAAAATCATCTTTTTGTATTTTTCTTTTAGTAAATCTTTAACTGCCCTATTCATTCCCTCCATCACAACATTAAAAAGCGCAGGAGATAGAATACTTCCTTGCTTAAGTCCTTGTCTTATTTCGAAGTATTCAGAGTTCCCCAATGGTGTTCTAATTCTACAATTGTGGCCTCTGTACATTGTCTTTATAACATTAATGTATCCATCTTCTATATCTATCTTCTTCAGTTCTTTCCAGAGTCTTTCCCTGTCAACTGAGTCATATGTCTTTTCTATGTCTATAAAAACCATTATCACCCTTTTGTTATACTCCCAACTTTTTTCCATCAGTTGACGGATAGAAAATATCAGGTCGATCGTGCTCCTTCCTTTCCTAAACCCATGCTGTTCTTCACTCAGCTCCTTTTCTACCTTTTCACTTATTCGATTTAGTAAAATTCTTTCAAAAATCTTGGCTGTATGACTCGTGAGGGTTATTCCTCTGTGGTTTTTACAAATTCTTTTATTGCCTTTCTTGAAGATGGGAACAATGTCTCCTGTTCTCCAGTCGTCAGGTATTTTACTCTTTCTCCACACGCTTGATAGTACTCTATACAGCCACTGCATTCCCACTGGACCTGCTGCTCTTATCATGTCCACTGATACTTCATCAAGTCCTGGGGCTTTCCCCCCATTCATCTTCTTCACAGCTTTTTTCCATTTCTTCCCGTGTAAGTTGTCCTAATTCTGCTTCCCAACTTCTCTCAATTTCTCCTTTATTTATTGTTTCCTCATGTACCTGCTCCTCAGAGTTTAACAGCTTCTTAAAATGTTCTCTCCAGAGATCTTTTATAATCCCTGGATCTTCATTAATGGTACCGTCCTCTGTTTCCATCTTTACTGGTACTTCAGAAGCCTTCCTTTTATTTTTCATCATTTTATAGAACATTTTCTTATTGCTCTTCACATCTTCTTCAATTTATTTTGTAAACTCTTCCCATGCCTTTTTCTTTGCTGTTTCCACTATTTCTTCGCACTTCTTCTTTTCCTCTATATATCTTTTATGGTCTTCGTCATTTTTAGTTTTCCTCCATTTTCTCTATGCTCCATTTTTTCTTCTAACTGCTTGGATTGTGGTATCATCCCACCATCTTGTCTGTATTATTTTTTTCCTTTCCAGATGTTCTGACACATACTTTTTGTGCTGCTTCGACTAAAGTGTCTTTGAATAAACTCCATTCATTCTACATCGCAGAAAACTTCTTTTGGAAAAACACAGTATTATTCCTAATTTGTAAAATCTTTAATGGTTAATACAATGTATATATATTTTTAAATGGACTGCGAGAAATAAAATACTGTGCTGTGATAATATGAGGTTTCGTTTCCTTTCTTCCATCCAGTTCTAACTACGATGGAAGGGCATGTAATCTCTCATTATATATTCTCCCACTCTCATTATAATTTTAAATATGAACCATGGACATTGCCGCTGGTGGGGAGGCTTACGTGCCTCAGCGATACAGATAGCTGTATCATAGGATCAACCACAACGGAGGGGTACCTGTAGAGAGGCCAGACAAACGTGTGGTTCCTGAAGAGGGACAGCAGCCTTTTCAATAGTTACAAGGCCATTGACTGATCTGGCCTAGTAAAATAAACCAAAACCAACTTGCTGTGCTGGTACTGTGAACGGCTGAAAGCAACTACAGCCCAAGAGCATGCAGATCTACAGTACTGTTAAACGATGATGGCATCCTCTTGGATAATATATTCTGGAGATAAAATAGTCCCCATAGGGATCCCTGGGAGGAGGCTGCTCAGGAGGATGTCGTTACCAGGAGAAACCAAACTGGCGTTCTACAGATCGGAGCGTGGAATGTCAGATCCCTTAATTGCGCAGGTAGGTTAGAAAATTTAAAAAGGGAAATGGAGAGGTTAAAGTTAGATACAGTGGGAATTAGTGAAGCTCTGTGGGAGGGAGGAGGAACAGGACTCTGGTCAGGTGATGAAAGGTGGCTACACTGAGCCACAGCGCCAGAGAGTTTTGTTTCGCCGCCTCCACTGGCAGTGATTATTTAGAAGTAGTCAGTGCTTGTTGAGAACTCGTAGTAGGCAGTTTTGTTGAGAAGTAGCGGAGTGCAGTGCTTGTCGAGATGTGGCAGTAGTAAGTTCTTGTTGAGATGTGATAGAAACGACTCGGTGTGGAAATATTGTAATGATTAGAGTGCTTTTCGTCAATATATGAAGGTAAAAGAAAAAAAAAATTTCCTTTTCTTTTTATTATCTCAATGTCTTAAATAATGCGTCATTACAGGTTCAGTCAACAAAGCATCTGGCTTGTGTTCTTGTATTAGAGTGTAATTCTGCTTTCCTTACGCAATTATAGTATTTCTATTTTTTAATTACTTCAGTATAAATTATGTTTAAAATTTCTTGTCTTATTGAAGAAGAACCGTGCCAGATGTGTACGTTGAATCACACTTCCACACACAGAACAGCTACACTTGTGCTTTGTTGGCTTCGTAGGTTTTATAGTTGCTGGGGACTTAATTAATTAATTGTATTAACTGAAATTTTCATTTCATTCTTTGTTGTTGTTCTATGCAGTCAGATTGCGTACAAAAACTAGTCAGGACCAACCGTTTACGAAACAGCGTAATCGGACACACAGCTACTAAATCAAAAAATTAAAAGTGTTTGCATTTCATATTTATATAAATAAGCCCCCATGCAGTGAATCCAGGCTTATAAATACAAAATCAAACGTATGAGTAGTTTTAATAATGAATAAAAGAAATAGGAACGCAGTTAAGCTATTATAGTTAGTTTAGTGAACACATTATTGTACCCAAGACAGACATGAAGCCCACACCCACCACAGTAGTACAAGTTTGTACGCCAACCAGCTCCGCAGATGAGGAGGAGGTTGAGGAAATGTATGATGAGGTAAAAGAAATTATTCAGTTAGTTAAGCTATGGAGGACTGGAATTCGATAGTAGCAAAAGGAAGAGAAGAAAATGTAGTAGGTGAATATGAACTGTGGGAAAGGAATGAAAGACAAAGTTGCCTGATAGAATTTTGCGCAGAGCGTAATTTAATCAAAGCAGATATTTGGTTTATGAATAATGAAAGAAGGCAGTATGTATGGAAGAGACCTGGAGAAACCGGAATGTTTAAGATTGATTATACACTGAAGTGTCAAAGAAACTGGTATAGGCATGCCTATTCAAATACAGAGATTTGTAAACAGACAGAATACGCCGCTGCGGTCAGCTATGCTTATATACGATAACAAGAGTCTGGCGCAGTTGTTACATCGGTTACTGCTGTTAAAATGGCAAGTTATCAAGATTTAAGTGAGTTTGAATGTGGTGTTATAGTGGACCCACGAGCGAAGGGAAACAGCATGTCTGAGGTAGCGATGAAGTGGAGATTTTCCCGTACTACCATTTCACGAGCGTACTGTGAATACCAGGAATCCGGTGGAACATCAAACCTCCGACATCGCTGAGGCCGGAAAAGATCTTGCAAGAACGGGTCAGCGCCGACTGAAAAGAATCGTTCAACGTGACAGAAGTGCAACCCTTCCGCAAATTGCTGCATATTTCAACGCTGGGCCATCAACAAGTGTGCGAACCATCCAACGAGACCTCATCGATATCGGTTTTCGGAGCCGAAGGCCCATTCGTGTACCCTTGATAACTGCACGGCACAGAACTTTACGCCTCGCCTGGGCCCGCCAACACCAGCACTGGACTGTTGATGACTGGAAACATGTTGCCTATTCGGACGAGTCCCATTTCAAATTGTATCGAGTGGATGGAAGTGTATGGGTATGGAGACAACTGAGCCGTGCACGACTCGCGTTTATCCCATTTATTGTTCGTCATCTTCTATTACGGTACTGCCGCCTCGTTTTCTTATTCCATTTACTGGCGTCACTAACATCCTGCATTACTTGCCCGTGAGCGGCAGCAGCAGCGCGTATCGATAAGTGGACTGTCGTACCATCTCTGGAGCTACCGATAGTATTTCCGGGTCGTGTGTCTGGCAGTCAGTTCGGGACGGACCAGCAGTGCAGTCGGGACGCAGCAGCAGTGAAGTCGGAGGACGGAGCGCCTGTGAGGCGCTGACAGCCGGTGCTCGCCGACCGCTGGTGACACACATGAACTGTCCGACGAAGGGAGATTGGAGCGGAACAACCGTTGGTTGGTCGTTCGGTTGGTCGTCTCATCAGCCGACGTATATTTGGCGTTTCCGGGCCTGGGAGTTGGTCGGTTGGCGTGGACCAGCGAGGAAGTCTCTGCGGCGCTTAGTTTGGTCGAGGCCGCTGGCGGCGTCCACGAGCGGTCGGAGTGTGTGGTGCTGTTCCCATTGCTACGAGGTCTGTGGCTCACCGATCCTGGATAAGAAAGTTCAGTTTTGACTTAATCTACCAGCAAGTCACGACTGTTCACATTGTGTCGTTTGGATTTCGTTGTCGGCTGTTGGGACATTCCCGCGAGCAACAACGTGTGTTTTCAAGTTGGCAAATTTTAGCCACCCTCCGGTGGAGTTTAACTGTACTGGTTATTTTGAATTGAAGTGCAGCAGCGGAATCTTCTACCTTGTGGCCGTTAACGTTCCGGTTACCTGCCCTGGCCGTTGACGTCAATTCAGGCAGTGTATTTTCCTCATCGGGTCGTTGCTGTCCAGTATGGTGTGTAGTTCGACAGCTCAATGTATAATTGGTTGTGGGCGCCAATACTTTCTACATTGTTCCATTGAAATCCCTGTTGTGTGATGGTCGGGTGGAGCGGAAGTTATCTTGTCTCTGGGTCCGTTGACTGTCTGTCGGTTGGGTTGTCGTCGGATTGAGAATGGTTGGACAGACTGCCTGTCTCACCTAAGCGAGCGTTAATGTTTGAATTCCACGCCGACTCTCGGAAACTGCCGGCCGGAGGGGCCAAGCGGTTCTAGGCGCTACAGTTTGGAACCGCGCGACCGCTACGGTCGCAGGTTCGAATCCTGCCTTGGGCATGGATGTGTGTGGTGTCCTCAGGTTAGTTAGGTTTAACTAGTTCTAAGTTCTAGGGGGCTGATGACCTCAGAAGTTAAGTACCATAGCGCTCAGAGCCTTTTTTTATTTTTAATTTTTTTATTTTTTTATTTTTATTTTTTTTTTTAACCTCGGAAACTTCTGAGCTCCGTTGGGCGTACTGTCTTTTCTTATTTGTTTTTGTTGTTTGTATTTATATGGCTTCTACCCTATTTTTAAATTAAAGTTGTTTTGCCATTACGGCGTAAGACTGTTTGGGCCTAAAGGCCTTTGGCCTTTTTTTTAATTTAATTTTGTTGAGTCTTAAGTGATGGGCCTTCAGCCGATTTTGAATTAAAGTTGTTTCGCTCTTAAGGTGTCAGATTGTTTGGGCCTTCAGCCTAATTAAAGAACTGTTTTAAGGTAAGGCCTTTGGCCTTTTAAAAATTTAATTTCGTTTGAGCGTTAAGTGATGGACCTTCAGCCGATTTTTAAATTAAAGTTGTTTTGCTCTTCCGGTGTCAGATTATCTGATCCTTCAGCCTAATTAAGGAACTGTCTTAAGATAAGGCCTTTTAAAAATTCTGATTTTGGTTTGAGTTTTAAGTTATTGCGTTTCAGCCGATTTTCATATCAGTGGTCTTGCTCTTAAGGCATGAAATTGTATGGTGTATTCAGCCGGTTATTAAGTTCCAAAAATTAATGCCGTTTGTTTTTTAATTTTCTTGGCTCCTGAAATGCTTGGTCATTCTGTCTGATCACCTGCATTCATTCATGTCCATTGTGCATTCCGAAGGACTTGGCCAAATCCAGCAGGGCAATACGACACCCCTCACGTCCAGAATTGCTACAGAGTGACTCCAGGAACACTCTTCTGACTTTAAAAATTTCCGCTGGACACTAAACTCCCGAGACATGAACATTATTGAGCATATCTAGGGTGCCTTGCAACGTGCTGTTCAGTAGAGATCCCCAGCCCCACATGATCTTACGGATTTACGGTCAGCCCTGTAGGAATCATGGTGTCAATTTCCTCCAGAAACACTTCAGACATTAGTCGAATCCATGCCACGTCGTGTTGCGGCACTTCTGCATGTCGCGAGGGACCTACAGGATATTAGGAAGGTGTACCAATTTCTCTGGCTTCTCAGTGTATAATGGACGACATAAACTTCGGAACCAGGTTTTAAATTGTAACACATTTCCAGGGGTAGATGTGGTCCTTCACTACAATTTATTGGTTATAAACTGCAGATAGATACGGAAGAAATTGAAAAAAGGCACCTGGATAAACTGAAAGAACCAGAGCTTGTAAAGGGTTTCAGAAAGATCATTATGAAACAGGGGAAAAGAATAAAGTAGAAGAAGAGCGGGCAGGTTTGAGTGATGAAGTAGTGAAGGCAGCAGAGGATCAAGTGGGTAAAACGACGAGGGCTCTTATAAATCCTGGGGTAACAGAAGGTGAAATTAATAGATGAAAGGAGAAAATATAAAAATGCATTAGATGAAGCAGGTGATAGGGAATACAAATGTCTCAAAAATGAGATCGCTAGGAAGTGCAAAACGGATAAGCAGGAATGGCTAGAAGACAGATGTAAGGCTGTAGAAGCGCACTTCACTAAGGATAAGATAGATGCAGCCTACAGGAAACTAAAGAAACCTTTGGAAAAATGAAAACTACCTGTAGGAATATCAAAAGCTCTGATGAAAAGCCAGTTCTAAGCAAAGAAGGGAAAGCAGAAAGATGGAAGGAGTATATAGAGGGTCTATACAAGGGAGAAGTAATTGAGGGCAACATAATGGAAATGGAAGAGGACATAGATGAAAATGAGAAGGGAGACAGGATGCTGCCAGAAGAAGTACTGAAAGTCCCGGGAGCAGCCAACATTCCGTTAGAGCTACTGATAGCTTTGGGAGAGCCAGCCATGACAAAACTCTTCCATTTGGTGAGAAAGATGTAAGAGACAGGTGAAATACCCTCAGATTTCAAGAAGAATATAATAATTGCAATTACAAAGAAAGCAGGTGCTGAAAGGTGTGAAAATTACCGAACTATGAGTTTAATAAGTCGCGATTGCAAAATACTAACACGAATCTTTTACAGGAGGATAGAGAAACTGGTGGAAGCCGACCTTGGGGAAGATCAGTTTGGACTCCGGAGAAATGTAGGAACATGCGAGGCAATACTGACCCTACGACTTCTCGTAGAAGATTGCTTAAGGAAAGGCAAAACTACGTTTATAGCATTTGTAGACTTGGAGAAAGCTTTTGACAGCGTTGATTGGAATACTCTCTTTCAAATTCTAAAGGTAGCAGGGAGCAAAGGCTATTTACAATTTGTACAGAAACCAGATGACAGTTGTAAGAGACGTGGCGCACGAAAGGGATGCAGTGGTCGAGAAGAGAGTCAGACAGGGTTGTAGCCCCTCGTCGATGTTATTCGATCTGTATATTGAGCAAGCAGTAAAGGGAACAACAGGAAAATTTCTAGTAGGAATTAAAATCTAGGGAGAAGTAAAGACTTTGAGATTTGCCAGTGACATTTTTTTCTGTCAGAGACAGCAAGGGACTTGAAAGAGCAGTTGAACGGATTAGATAGTGTGTTGAAAGAAGGATATAAGATGAACATCAACCAAGGGAAAACGAGGATATTGGAAAGCAGTCGATTTAAATCAGGCGATGCTGCGGGAATTAGATTAGGAAATCAGACACTTAAAAGTAGTAAATGTGTTTTGCTGTTTGTGGAGCAAAATAACTGTTGATGATCGAAGTAGATAGGATATAAAATGCAGACTGGCAATGGCAAGAAAAGCATTTCTGGAGAAGAGAAATTTGTTATCATCGAGTATAGATTTAAGTGTCAGAAAGTTCTTTCTGAAAGTATTTGTATGGAGTGTAGAAACACTTTTGTCAAGAAGAGAATAGAAGCTTTTGAAATGTGGTGCTGCAGAAGAATGTTGAAAGTTAGGCGGTTGACTACATAACTAATGAGGAGCTACTGAATAGAATTTGGGAGAGGAGATATTTGTGGCACAACCTGACTATAAGAAGGGATCGGGTGGTAAGACACATTCTGGGGCATCAAGGTATCACCAATTTAGTACTCTAGGGAGGCGTGGAAGGTAAAAATCGTAGATGGAGAGTACGAGATGAATAGATTAAGCAGATTCAGAAGGCTGTAGGCTGCAGTAGTTACTTGAAGGTGAAGAGGCTTGCACAGGATATAGTAGCATGGAGAGCTGCATCAAACAAGTCTTTGGACTGAAATGCACAACAACAACAACAACAACAACAATTTAAAAACAGTTGCATACATACAATTTGCTATTTTGGTTTCTTCTTCGCTGTCGGTTTTACAGCAAATTACAAGTTGTGTAGATGCCTTATGGTCTTATGATTTGAATACTACTACGGAATCCGAATCGTCAGAAACTTTGTCATCCTAAGCCTTCGTATTTTGAAGGTGCGCGAAATACTGCCATTCAAGCTACCATCCTCATAGATCCAGAGGCTGGAGAGGTCATTACACCCCTCCAAATACCAATGATCCCAGCCGATTTACCCATTTAGTTTAAGCGACTCCAGTTTCCAATCAAGATTTTGTTTGCAAAAGCAATATGTTAGAGAGAGAGAGGGAGAGGAGAAGACGAGTTGGGCAAGAGAGGGGAGGAGGAAACTAACGTAAAGAGCGGGACGAAAGGAGAGAGAGAGAGAGAGAGAAGATCAGTGTTAAACGTCCTGTCTGTAGCAAACAAGCGCTGAATCATTGGAGAAATACAGAGGCGAGCGAGTGTGCTGGGACTTCCCCAGTTCACTACTAGTAGCGCCACCTCACCACAACACGTCTGTACGTAGCACACGGGTATTGCATCATAGTTTAAGAATCGAATTAAAATATGAAGTTGCTTTTCCGAACTTTGTCAGCATGTGCTTTAGTATATAAATATTTTAACTGTCTAATCTCAGACTGATTCGATGAATAGTTTACCTAAATACATCGTTTTAAGGAAAAAGTAAGTGGCGCTAAGTAATAAAGATAGGGAGCCAAAATTTGGTAATAATGTATGTATGTACGTATGTCAAAATTAACTGGTACAATTCTCAAATTGCTTAAACAAAATTTTTGTTCACAATCCGCGATTTAAGAAAAATTGAAGGCGCTAAATACCGTATTAGACTTGGAAATGTGAAAATTTGTATGAAGCTTCAGTTTAGTATAAAAATATTAATTATGTAACCACATTGAGCTAAGTTTAATAGTTTTCGAGTGATTTGATGTAAACTTAAATTGGGACAAAAACGTCCTTATTTGTGGTAGATTAAGTATCTGTTAAATTGTGATGTTTAAAGATGTCCGGCGTACTGATTGTTCCATAAAAACACGGGAGAACTGCCGGATGTCAGTAACGTCCTGCCACGATATTTGGGCGCAGAGTCTTCTGGTCATCTTCAGGTGAGTACCACTGTAGCAGTAATGGCGAGTACGCGCTGAGCTCTGCTATTTAAAGCCATACTGAGGTGACATTAATACTAGAAAGTTATGATTATAGCACGTGATAAATCCTATGTAATAAATAGAGCTACAATAAGTTTCAAGGCCTTGATGTCAATAATAAGAAATACAAGGTCTCTTAAAGTTGTAGTTCAGAAGCCATTTTCTACTGTCAGTTCCGTCCTAAAAATTCCAGACAGCAGAGTATATATGTTGGCGAGCTATGACTTTTTCTGTGATTTTATCCAACCTAACTACAGTCATATAAAAATTACTAAATTTCTAAATTGATTCATGACATGTTATAAAACATTATGAGTCCGAGAAAGCGACCGTTTAGAGGCTGCTGCCGTGGGCATAGAGCAGATAACAGCAGACGTTACCTTGGCCGTCCGCTGCGCAAGTACGAGTATATAAGTACAGCCCGCGCGGTTGGATGGTTTTTAGGCGGTTTTCCATCTGCCTTGGCGAATGCGGGCTGATTCCCCTTATTCCGCCTCAGTTACAGTATGTCGGCGATTGCTGCGCAAACAAGTTCTGCACGTACGCGTACACCACCGTTACTCTACCACGCAAACATAGGGGTTCACTCGTCTGGTGTGAGACGTTCCCTGGTGGGGGGGGGGGGGGGGGGGGGGGTCCACCGGAGGCCGAACCGCGCAATAACCTTGGGTTCGGTGTGGGGCGGCGGAGGGGTGAAGTGGACTGCGGTAGTCGTCGTGGGGTTGCGGACCACTGCGGCTACGGTGGGGACGGAGCCTCTCCGTCGTTTCTAGGTCCCCGGTTAACATAACATAACATAACATATAAGTACAGGCCGAGAGGCAAGACTAGTCTTCACTTCGCACCCAGCCACCGTACGATCCACGTCAGGCAAACGCCGGAGTACGCAATGCCTCGGATGACGTCACAGCCAGACTGCAATTAAACTCATGTTTTCAGTACAAATAGGAAGTAATATCGCGAGGACTGTGCACAGTCATGGATCGCTTAGATTTTTCAGAAATTACTGTTAATGTGCCGCCCAGAAGGTTAACAAATTTGCGTGGCAAGTGGTGACAATTATTTTCCACTTTGGTGGCGAGCAATTATTTTGATTATCAGAAGTCGGGCGAAAGACGAAGTAATACGAACTTACCGTAGAGGTTGCCTCTGAACTGCTCATAGTGCTGTTTACGATATAGATTCATTATTAGTATCAACATAATGAATATAACGATGTTGTCCATATAAAACTTTATCAAATATATCTATCAATTAGAGCTCAAAATCTTCAGTTATAATCACAGTCTTGATCCCGCTGAGCAATTAGAGAATAGAAACATTTCTTTCAGTAGGCTGAACAAGAATGTGGACCTCCAGACTGGGAACTATGGCCAATATGTTCTCCATCGCTTTCTGGCAGACCACAGAAATAGTTTCCAGGCTCTCGTAAAAGACGGCGATCAATATTCTAATATTTCCAACTTATGATTTTCTATGGCTGATAAATACACACTGCGAAATAAGTTTTGCATCACCTCGGCTCCGAGAGTTCCTGAAGGTGTACAGAGAATTGGAGTAGAGAATAACATAAACATCATTTCTGCCCTTTTTATTTCTCATGAACACCACACATTGCATGTTGTATCACCACACAGCGAGACCTTCAGAGGTGGTGGTCCAGATTTTTGTACACGCCGATACCTCTAATACCCAGTAGCACGTCCTCTTGCATTGATCCATGCCTGTATTCGTCATGGCATACAAGTTCATCAAGGCACTGTTGGTCCACATTGTCCCACTCCTCAACTGCGATTCGGCATAGATCCCTCAGAGTGATTGGTGGGCCACGTCGTCAAAAAACAGCCATTTTCAATCTATCCCAGGGATGTGTCGATAGGTTTCATGTCTGGAGAATATGCTGACCACTCTAGTCGAGCGATGCCGTTATCCGATAGGAAATCACCCACAAGATGTGCACGATGGGGGCGCGAATTGTCGTCCATGAAGACGAATGCTTCGACAATGTGCCGTCGATATGATTGCACTATCAGACGGAGGATGGCATTCACATATCGTACAGCCATTACGGCGCCTTCCATGACCACCAGCGGCGTGCGTCGGAACCACATAACGCCACCTCGAAACAGCAGGGAACCTCCACCTTGCTGCACTCGCTGGACAGTGCGTCTAAGGCGTTCAGCCTGACCGGATTGCCTCGAAACACGTCTCCGACGATTGTCTGGTTCAAGACATATGCGACACTCGTAGGTGAAGAGAACGTGAAGCCAATCCTGAGCGGTCCACTCGGCGTGTTGTTGGACTCATCTGTACCGCGCTGCAAGGTGTCGTAGTTGCAAAGACAGACCTCGCCATGGACGTCGGGAATGGAGTTGCGCATCATGCAGCCTATTGCGTACAGTTCGAGTCCTAACACGACGTCCTATGGCTGCACGTAAAGCATTATTCAACATGGTGGCGTTGCTGTCAGCGTTCCTCTTAGCCATAATCCGTAGGTAGCGGTCATCGACTAGAGTAGTAGCCCTTTGGCCGCCCGAGCAAGGCATGTCATCGACAGTTCCTGTCTCCCTGTATCTCCTCCATGTCCGAACAACATCGCTTTGGTGTACTCCGAGACGCCTGGACACTTCCCTTGTTGAGAGCACTTCCTGGCACAAAGTAACAATGCGGACGCGATCTAACCGCGGTATTGACCGTCTAGACATGGTTGGACTACAGACAACACGAGCTGTGTTACTCCTTCCTGATGGAATGATTGGAACTGATCGGCTGTAGGACCCCCTCCGTGTAACAGAGGCTGCTCATGCATGGTAGTTTACATCTCTGGGCGGGTTTAGTGACATCTCTGAAGAGTCAAAGGGCTTGTGTCTGTGGTACAATATATACAGTCAACGTCTGTCTTCAGGAGTTCAGGGAACCGGGGTGATGCAAACTTTTTTTGATGTGCGTATTATTATTATTGGTTATTATTAACCCGCGGCCGCATATGTCGACAATGATGTCTCTAGGGAAGCATCACAAGTTCGGATTAGAGAAGAATGGGTCATCCGTGTTCTTTGAAACTAATCATCTCGGCATATTCGTGAAGCGATGTAGGGGAATCATGGAAAACGTAAATCACAATGGTCAGATACAGGTTTGAACTATCGTCCTCCCGAATTCGAGTCCAGTGTTATAACCACTGCGCTATCTCATTCGCTAAGAGGGGGAAAGAGGATATCGACAGAAAGAGGGGAGAGAAGGCACAGAGAGAGAGAAATTAGATAGGAGATGTATAGGGATAGGGGGAGGCGATGTCCAGAGAATGATGTGCGAGGAGGATATGGACAATGAGATGGGGAGGAAGAGATAGAGACGTGAAGAGTTTATGTCGTATATACAATTCCCATACATATTTAGCAATTGTGGAGCATTGCCAGGTTCGGTAGCACAATATATTTAGATTATTTCCGCATATTTGTGGCCTAAGTAACGTAAAAATGTGATATTTAAGAAAATATTTTCTGCATGGAGATCGATCCCACGAGCCTCAGACTACCGTTCTGTACTCTTACCGCTGCGCCAAACATTTGCCTGGTAACTATCCTCACCAAAATGGCTCACGCTGGGCCCCTCCCACTTCAAAAATGCCACTTTTTCTGTTGGTCATCTGGAGCTCCCACTTTAGTATGTGGCCACGCCCTGCACGTAACAAATGCTGAGGAATCGGTGGTGGCGAGCAGGAGTGGTTCCCTTATGAGGATTTTTGTGAACCAGTATTTCTGTGAACCACTTAGTAATTCATTACAGCACACTGATTCCCGCCCATTGAAATATGGAAACATAGATGTTGAAAATACTTGTAGAAAAAAAAAAAACAGATCAGGGAACAGACTGTGCGGAACACGTAACTATCACTGTAGGTGGACGGAACCTGTAGCCAGGAGAATGGTATATGTTCCAGAATGTTCTTCGCTGTATACCAAAACTTAAGAAAAGAGAGAGTAGGATGAAAAGTTAATGGAAGTGGGTAACTGATTTTCGTGAACTTGAAAGAGCAAAATGGGTGTGTATATATCTACATGTACATGAACACTCTCCAGTTCACACTTAAGTGCTTGGCAGAGGGTTCATCGAAACACTTTCTCACTACTTCTAATCTTTCCACGCAACCTATGATTTCTCCATTTTTTTTACAATAATCAGTTGTCTCTATGTACATGGGTGTCAACAAAATATTTGAGTAATCGTAGGAAAACGTTGGAGATGCAACATTCGTAAGATGTTGCTACAACGAAACCCGCCTTTGTTTTACTGACTGCCGCCGCACCTCGCGTATCATTTCTGTGAAACTTTCTCCTCTGTTTCACGATAATATAATATGAGCGGTCCTTAATTGAACTTTTGCGACGTCCTCCGTCAGTCCCATCTGATAAGGATCGCATACTGTATAGAAGTATTCTAGCCGAGGTCGGACAAGCGTACTGTACGCAGTCTCTTTAGAAGACATGTTGCATGTTCTAAGTGTTCTGCCAATAAAACGCAGTCTTTGGTTGGCCTTTCCCACAACGTTACCTATGTGATCGTTCCCGTTTAAGTTTTTCGTAATTGTAACTCCTAGATATTTAGTTGAGCAGACAGCCTTTTTATTTCTGTGATTTACAGTGCAACAGAAACGCAATGGCTTCATTGTAGTACTCATGTGGATGACCTCACACATTTTATTATTTGCACTCAATTGCCGCTTTTCGCATCATAAGCATATGTAAACCACAGTAAATGGAAACATCTAGAGGAAATCTTTAACTAGCATGTCTATCACTCGATTGATGATGGGCAGTGAAAATGATGATTAAACCTGTTACAATCATTTACCATACCCGAGTAAGAATATCTATCGTTTGACGCACTTTTATTTCGTTACAGCAGACTTATTTGTGATGCAACCAGAGCATGGAATTCCTTGCACTCCTTTAGGAACTTTCTCGTAATTATTACTAGAGCAATCTCACCAGGAAAAGTGAAAAGCGGCACTTCATAGGAAGGCCAAAGTATGATTTGAACTTCGGTTATTTATTATGATCAAGTTTCCTTCAGCAACTTCGAAATATATAGTCCAGCGCTTCTTCCATCTCCTCTATATACAAAAGGCAATTGATGACTGAGAGACTCACTCATTATCGCCCCGCCCATACAGCTAACGATAGAAACTTGAAATCTGGAGAAGGTGTGGATCTTATACTGTAGGCGTCGTTCAAGAAGGGGTTCTTGAAACTCCAACGGTAAGGGGACGAAGTAGAGGTGGATGGTTTTTCTTTTTTTTTATGAAAAATGCCACTATTAAGGTAATTTTTAAGCTAGACCTATGAAAATTGGTACTTGGTTTCTCGGTCAGAAATAAAGGAATACTTGTTTCAGCATTTTTAGAAATTTAACCCCATGGGTGTGAAATAGTGCGTGAAATTTTGTTTTTGAAAATATATTATTTTTGAAGAAATACTGAAGTATTTTCAAAGCTACATCTACGAACATTGGTATTTGATTTCTCTGTTATATATAAAAAAGATACGTTTTTCAGGAAAATGAACCCCTAAGGGGTTGAAATAGGGGATGAAATTTTTTATGAAAACATTTTACTACGAAAGCATTTTTTAGCTAAATCTACGAAGCTTAATTTACGAATATTGAAATTCAGCTTCTCAGAAATAAAAAAATACCTGTTTCACTGCTTTTGGATATTCAGCCTGTGGGAGTGAAACGGGGATGAAAGTGTTATGGAAAAATTTTGTTGTGGAAGCATTTCTGAAGGTAAATTTGTATTTGGCTTGTCTAATCGAATTAAACCGTGCACATTTCACTGTTTTTGGAAATTCAACCCCTAAGGGGGTGAAATAGCGTCACACTGATTCACTGACTCGATATCGCCGAGCCCAAACCGTTAAGGGTACAAACTTGAAGTTTTGAGAGGGTGTGGACCCTATAATGTAGGCACCGTTTAATAAAAGATTGTCCGAAATTCCACTCCTAAGGGGACGAAATAGTGATTGAGAGGCTTTTTGATACTATGTTCCCATTAAGGTAATTTTGAAGCTAGAACTTCGAAAACTGGTATTTGGCTTCTCAATCAGAAAATGAAAGATACTTGTTTCAGTATTGTCGGTGGAAGGTTTTTTTGGAAATGAATAATTACTAAAGAACTTCTAATGGATTGTGAAGGCTACATCTATTGCAACTGGTATTTGTCTACTCGGTTAGAAAGTTTTTAAAAATACGTTTCACTGTGTCTGGAAATTAAGCCACTGAGGGAGAGCAGAGGGGATGAATATTTGTATGAAAATATTTCGTTACGTTAAAAAATTTTAAACCTAAATTTATGAAAACTGATGTTTCACTTCTCGGTTAGATATAAAGAAATATTTGTTAGGGGATGAAAGTTGCTGTGGAAATATCTCTGAAAGAATGCGAAAGGCATGATTAACTAACATTTTGGACTCCAGCTACCAGAATCGCTTTTTGGTCAGAAGTACTTTCGGGAAAGACCGTTCTTAGATGGCCTCAATTAGCATGAAATGCTTAACAGGTGTTGCAGTTTGTGAGAAACCTAAAATCATGATTAAATAAAAATAAATAAAAAATTCCCTGCAGCCGTACAGTCTACGCGAGCGAAGGAGCGGCTGCTAGGCTAGTCAACTGATACGTGTGAAATGTTTCAAGCTTAATGGAGATCGAAGAAAGACCTGACGCGGAGCGAAGAGTTCATAAAAAGGTGTGTGGCTCGCCCCCCATGCCTGGTATGGTGTCTTAGCTCGAACGGCACGCACCAGGAAAGGTCCCTTCGTAGCAGTTGGCCAGTTATGAAGTCGCAGAAACAGCGCCTCTGTGGCGTCGTGTCGTTTCACACAGTTTCCGCGCCGTCGTCCCTGCTGTGTACGTAACTATGGGCCCAGATGCCGCACGGCCTTGCCTTTGCCTGCTGATTCACGTAGCTGTTGCAGGTCGCTGGCTGCTACCAGAATTTCTTCTCGGTAAATCGCTTTTGTAATTGCATGTCTCTCTCATGAGACTTGAGGTTATTCAGAATGTCAGCGCTACTTCCACGTAAGTTTCGCATGACATGCTTACCTCACGAAAGCTTACTTACAAACTTTTAAGAACCGGCCGTAAAAGTGCAATCTGAGAATACACTAAATCCTACATAGCGCTCCGGTGGGTCTGGGAAGATTAAATTACAGCGAACACACAGACATTTAAACAATCAGTCTTCCCGTGTTCCAAGTGCGAAATTAAGGAGAAGAAACCCCGATAAATACCTTCTGCCACGCACTTCACAGTGGTCTGTAGAGTATAAATATACGAGGACGAGTCAAACGAAAACCTTAAATATTTTTTAAAATATTATTTATTGTGCAGAAGTGGTACAAAGCTGTATCACTTTTCAGCATAATCTCCCCCATGCTCAATGCAAGTCCTCCAGCGCTTATAAA
This sequence comes from Schistocerca americana, assembly GCF_021461395.2. Lineage (NCBI taxonomy): Eukaryota > Metazoa > Arthropoda > Insecta > Orthoptera > Acrididae > Schistocerca > Schistocerca americana. The sequence continues at coordinate 273,996,557 of NC_060124.1, read as the reverse complement.
GTGCATAAGTTCCTTTAGAAAAAAGTTCTGTTGGTAGTCCCCGCAACCACTCATGCACCGCGTGGCGTACCTCTTCATCAGAACGGAGCTTCTTTCCTCCCATTGCGTCTTTGAATGGTCCAAACATATGGAACTCACTTGGGGTAAGGTCTTGTACGGGCAATGTGGGGCCTTGCATTGTCATGTTGCAGAAGGACACCTGTTGACAGCAGTCCACGTCGCTTTGATTTGATTGCAGGCCGCAGATGATTTTTTAGGAGATCTGTGTATGATGCACTGGTGACAGTGGTCCCTCTAGGCTTGTAATGCTCCACAATGACGCCTTTTTCGTCCAAAAAGAGAGTCAGCATAACCTTCCCTGCTGATGGTTCTGTTCGAAACTTCTTTGGTTTTGGTCATAAGGAATGGCGCCATTCCTGGCTCGCTCTCTTCGTTTCCGGATAGTGGAAGTGAATTCAGGTTTCGTCCCCAGTAACGATTCTTGCAAGGAAGCCATCACCTTCTCGTTGAAAGCCCCGAAGAAGTTCTTCACAAGCACCAGCACGTCGTTCTGTCATTTCAGGAATCAGCTGCCGTGGCACCCATCTTGCAGACACTTTGTGAAACTGGAGCACATCAAGCACAATGTGGTGTGCTGACCCATGACTGTAAACATGCTGCAATGTCATTCAGTGTCACTCGGCGTTTTTCCTTCACTATGGCTTCAACTGCTACAATGTTCTGTAGAGTCACAACTCGTTGTGCCTGACCTGGACGAGGAGCATCTTCCACTGAAGTCACACCATTTGCGAATTTCCTACTCCATTCGTAGACTTGCTGCTGTGACAAACATGCATCACCGTACTGAACCTTCATTCGTCGATGAATTTCAATAGGTTTCACACCTTCACTACGCAAAAACCGAATAACGGAATGTTGTTCTTCCCTGGTGTAAGTCGCAAGTGGGCGGCTATTTTATATTGATACTGCGACGGTATGTGTGCATTTGCACTATGCTCCACCTACAGGCCATTCTGCACGCTGTTTGTAGCACGCTTACCAACTTACAGGATAACGGCGCGAAATTTCGATTTGTTGTTACAAATTTAAGGTTTTCATTTGACTCATTCTCGTAGATGTAGAACTGCCTCTGACAAAATATTTAACTTAAATGAGTAATTCTAAAGGATGTATATAAGAAGATGGAAAATTGGCCCTGTGGTGTTTTGCTACTTCAGTTACAACAGTGTGAGAGCGTATCAGAAATCACAGCGCAAAGAAATAATTAACATTTCAATGCGTCACCAAATTACTTAGAAAGTAAGAAGCTTATAATTAAGCCGTTAACAAAATCGCGAGTTGCATTTAGTGCAAAAGTCGTCATATCCTTCCATTCAAGCACAATCCATTCCAAACAAATGTGAAGAAGAAGGTAAACTACAACAGGTTCGCTGCACCAATGACTGGTTAGACAACTGAGGCTCGGTGATACTCGCTATATTTGTAGCATGACACTGTTGCTCCCTTGCAACTTTGGTTTCTCACGGTTCCACCTACCTCAGAGCAGAAGACATGTGCTCGTCACAGTGCAGCCTCTAGGGCAGTGGCTACCAACATTAGGAGCAAATTGTAGTTCTCATCTGTGCAACTCCTGAATCTCCCATTACGTCATATTCACTCAGACTTTGTGTATCTCTTAGAATCTAACAAAGATCTTTCTTTCTCCATCTGCCAACCATTCACCAGACAACATATTCCATCAATATCCATTTCTTCTTTATTCTTCCTTTTGCTTAAATTGATCAATTTTCCAGATTATAAGTCTCAGACAAAAGGTTCCTCTCCAAAGGCGACAAAAAGGTAAGTGCAGCTATTCTCACATGTATTTGAAACTGATGTATATGCTAATTACTTTTACAGTAAATGAAATTATATTTATTGATTTTAATAGAATGAATAAAACTGAGTTTCTGGCCAAAAAGTCATTGTTGCATAATGGCCCCTTTGGTGACGATTAACCGTGTATGTAGTTAATTTTCATACAAAAATAATTTTATAACCAGTTAATGACATGGAATTAACATACTGGCTCGTCTTGAAAGAATGATAAAATAACGATAGAGCGCTTAAAGTGTTCAATCGTTGTGTCACCAAAACAAGTCACTTCCAACTTAATTAAAGTGGCCAGAAATTAAATGCATATTTCAATTAAAACAGGAAAACTGAGAGATTTGTCGTTTTATAACATCAAAACACTTTTCAAATATAATGGTCCAATTATTATTGGTAAGAAGGTACATCCAGTGCATTTACATCCATAGAGTTTCGATGGCAGAACAAGAGGACGACGAATATTTAGCGTTGCATCTTTCTCACACAGGACAAGTATAATTATCGTAGAACAAATATTAGTATAACTTCAGTGGTTACAGATATTAATTTTTCCAAGAATGCTTTTTCAGAAGTGCAAACAAAAGGAATAGTTCTTTTCTGTTCATACAATGTAATTATCGTCATTTCGCAAACATGTTAACCGAAATAATATTAGCAACTGTTACGTGACATGCCCCTTCACAAATATTCATAAGGCACAAGAGTTACATTCTTGCGTCTTTACCAAATGATATATGCCGCAGTCACGTAATCTATTCCACGCTGCTTGCTGATGGTAATTTTTGTTCTTTTCCTGTTTCCGCTAAAATTCCCATAAGAGCAACCTTCATTTTTCAAAGCTTTTGAACAGTATTATCATTTAATGATATCCCTCATTCTATATCGTAAGACATAACTGATAATACACACGAGTTGTAAACATTGGGTTTCAGATAAATCGTAAGCATAATTTGGAACACCTAATGTAGTTTATGAAGAGTATTCCAGCCACTTTTAGATTTCTGTATTTCTTTTCCTATCTACGCTGTCATATCCGTCAGCATTTGTCACCGTTAATATATACCAATGATAACTATTTTCATTACTTGACAAACCTACGACTGTATACCGGTACTGAACACTTTAACGGTCTCCGCGAGCTCAACACAGTGAAAATACATTTGATAAAAAAGTATTGTAAATTTTTTTCCCACAGTAATAGATGGGAGGACCGATAGAGGTATTCAAGGTACCCTCCGCCACACACCGTCAGGTGGCATGCGGAGTATGGATGTAGATGTAGATGTAGACTGTTGGTGAGTATCTAGATTCGCCTGAAAGAGCCTAAGGAATTCGGTTCTCACAACACTCACCCCAACTTGCAGGTGTTTACTATATTTCCGAAAATGGCAGCAACTAAAAAGAATGAAGACCCATATGAAGCTGGAGCATGGCATACGATGCACATTGGTGGACATCCAACAGAATGTAAAAAAAATCAACATCATGCTCTTCCACATTATAGTGGCATGTGCTACATTGGCTTTCGTGTCCTTTTTTGAGTAACGCATTTTTGTTTTCCGAAGTAATTACCGAAAGTTATTTATTCTCATTGTGGCATCGGAGTGCATCAATGCAACAACTCTTTTCATTAATTTCGCGTTTATTATCGGCGTAGCAGAACATTGACCACCTGCGAAGAAAACCAGTACAAAGACTATTGAAAAGTAGCCCATGATAACCCAAGCATATAAATCAGTGACAATAAAAAGACAAAATACTGATGGCCACTTCCAAGATTTAACGAAGTACCGGGTGATCAAAAAGTCAGTATAATTTGGAAACTTAATAAACCATGGAATAATGTAGATAGAGAGGTAAAAATTGACACACATGCTTGGAATGACATGGGGTTTTATTAGAACAAAAAAAACAAAGTTCACAAAATGTCCGACAGATGGCGCTGGACAGCAAAACGTCAGTGACTGCTCATGACAATCGTGTATAAAAGGAGTTGTAATGAGAGAGAGAATCAGATGCGCCAGCAGTCGCAGCATGTTGACGTTACCTGAAAAGGCGCTTTTACTGAAGCTGTATTATCAAAATGGGGAATGTGCTAGTTCAGCGTTACGATCCTATCGCCACAGGAAGAGGATTCGAACGGGTAAAGGTCCGTTGATAAATGCAGCTGTGGCGAGAATGATTTCGAAGTTCGAAGCCACGGGTTGTTTAGACGAGAGACCCCATAGTGGCCGACCGAGCACAAGGCGCAATGCTGCTGAGACAGTTCAGGAAGAAATGGAGACTGTAGCGGGTTCGTCTATGCACGGGGAAGTCAGCGCTCGTGCAGTCGCACGTCGCACCGGCATTCCATACACCACTGTTTGGTTGGCACTGAGCCGTACCCTCCATTGCTATCCGTACAAAATCCATCGGCATCATGAACTGTTACCTGGTGATTTAGTGAAGCGGAGGGCATTTGTCGAGTGGGAATTTCAAAAGATGGCGGAAAATAACGATTGGTTGAGTAACGTGTTGTGGACCGACGAAGCCCATTTCACGCTCCGAGGGTCCGTCAACGCCCACAACTGCAGAATTTGAGCTACCGAAAATCCTAGATCTGTCGTGGAAACTCCATTGCACGACTAGAAAGTCACGGTATGGGTTGGATTTACCACATTTACCGTTATCGGGCCTTTTTTTGTCGCGGAAATGCGTGATTCTGGTTTTGTAACTGCTACCGTGACGGGTGAGAGGTACGCCGATATGTTACAGAATCGCATCATCCCCAGCCTGGCTGATAAACACCTGCTGGAACGTACGATGTTTATGCAGGATGGCGCTCCACCCCATTTTGCTAGACGCGTGAAAGATCTCTTGCGCGCGTCGTTTGGTGATGATCGTGTGCTCAGCCGCCAGTTTCGTCATGCTTGGCCTCCCAGGTCCCCAGACAAATGGCTCTGAGCACTACGGGATTTAACATCTATGGTCATCAGTCCCCTAGAACTGAGAACTACTTAAACCAAACTAACCTAAGGACATCACACAGCACACAGTCATCACGAGGCAGAGAAAATCCCTGACCCCGCCGGGAATCGAACCCGGGAACCCAGGCGTGGGAAGCGAGAACGCTACTGCACGACCAGGTCCCCAGACAGTCCGTGCGATTATTGGCTTTGGGGTTACCTGCAGTGTATCGTGATCGACCGACATCTCTAGGGATGCTGAAAGACAACATCCGACGCCAATGCCCCACCATAACTCCGGACATGCTTTATAGTGCTGTTCACAACATTATTCCTCGACTACAGCTATTGTTGAGGAATGATGGTGGACATATTGAGCATTTCCTGTAAAGAACATCATCTTTGCTTTGTCTTACTTTATTATGCTAATTATTGCTATTCTGATCAGATGAAGCGCAATCCGTCGGACATTTTTTGAACTTTTGTATTTTTTTGGTTCTAATAAAACCCCATGTCATTCCAAGCATGTGTGTCAATTTGTACCTCTCTATCTACATTATTCCATGATTTATTCTGTTTTCAAATTTATACTGATTTTCTGATCACACAGTACAAACAAACTGTACTGTAGTCCCATTTCAAAAGAGTATTCAATTCAGTATTTCCGAGTGTTCTCAAAACAAGCAATTCCCACCGTACGTTACTATTTCGTCTCCACACGAGCCAATGGAGTACGGATGAGCTGGAAGATTATTTAATTTGTATAGTAATTTGTTCCACATCCTTTCCGGTGACCCATTCTGAATGGCTTAACGTGTGAGTAAGTTAACTAGGGATAACAGCAGTATGCGTTTTGCCAACCCAACTGTAATCTTGTGGTCGAGTGTAGTAGAGAACTTATGACAGACCACGAGGTGTACCTTTTTCTGCTGAATGTCACTGGTCAGAGGTTGTTCACCTTTTCAGGTAATTGACTCGATTCTCCCCTGTTAAGACATCACGTGCCAAAACAGCCAGTGGGAACACACTTTGCTTCCGGTTGCTTAAGTATGAAGAACTGCTTGCACTGTAGAGCTTCCTTGTTTTGGGAATTGGTGTTAGGTACTGGAATGACTAATTTCAGTACGTAGTGCTGCGTAATGCGTTCCTTTCAGCAGTGCTGCACTACGTAAGGCTATTTGTGACTTGAATGATTAGTTTAATTTAATTTCACCCACAGAGTGCCGTTTAGTAGGATGGATTTTGTTTAGTACACAAGCCGGCCGCGATGGCCAAGCAGTTCTAGGCGCTTCAGTCCGGAACCGCGCGACTGCTACGGTCGCAGATTCGAATCCTGCCTCGGGCATGGATGTGTGTGATGTCCTTAGGTTAGTTATGTTTAAGTAGTTCTAAGTTCTAGGGGACTAATGACCTCAGATGTTAAGTCCCATAGTGCTCAGAGCCATTTGAACCATTTTTAGTACACATTGCAAACACGTCTACCCATAATTTCTTGTGCTCGACTTGTATGAGTCATTTAGCTACTGATTCATTTACATATTTACTAGTGAAACTTTTGCAAATCATTGTGTCGAAATTATCGGTGTTTTTTACCCAGTAATCCTATATATGGAAACTTTGGTTCTTTGTTCGTTAACTACCATGTGATGCCAGAATCAGATCATCTTCACTCAGAACTGTTTAACTGTGAGGCAAGCGCCATCAGCGAACTACTTTTATCATTTCGCAATGCTCTTCTTTAGATACTTCATTGTGAGCTCAAATGTTTGCTCTACCTTGGATCTCAGCGGTGAATACAGTAATCCTTCTCTTAATCCATAATATGACCTATCTAATGGCTACATAAACATATAAATAACTTCTTTTCATTTCCCATTCGTAGATTTTAACCCACTTTTGCTACCAAGGTACCGGGCCTGTAACGTGCCTATGTCCTCTTTGCTTACGCTCTGACAGGTTTAATTGTTGTGGTTTATGGGACTTAATATATCACTTGTAGCAACCTAGTATGCCTGTTTATGTGAATGTGTGCAAGTTTTGCCTGTTATCTTTCCCCTATCTTGTTCATTCCACATACGTCTTGAATGTGAGTCCAACAAGCCACACGATAGTATACTTGTGTCCGTTAATTTTTGTTCTGTCATAACTTCCAGGGCATCCTGTGTTTCAGTAAGTTCCTTGAAATACGGATAAGAATGAAACAGCCTTATTTGTGAATTTTGCGAATATGTTAGAACCTTGATGTTTCTTCCCTTTCGTCTATCGATGAAAAAAATGGTTCAAATGGCTCTGAGCACTATGGGACTCAACATCTGAGGTCATCAGTCCCCTAGAACTTATAACTACTTAAACCTAACTAACCTAAGGACATCACACACATTCATGCCCGAGGCAGGATTCGAACCTGCGACCGTGGCGGTCGCGCGGTTCCAGACTGAAGCGCCTAGAACCGCTCGGCCACCCCGGCCGGCTATCGATGACAAATCCATGTTTTACGTTCTTAAATAAAGAATGGTAATTAACCCCTTCTTTTCTTGGTACATGGCAGGATTCCGATGTAGATCCGTTTGCACATGCTTATGCCACTCCAATGACGTGATTTGCACGTTAATGTTCTTAGAAGGGGACTCGAATTGTTTTATGATAATGAAGCACAGGCCATTGGTTGAGATGTCACCCATCGCTGCACCTGTATGTTAACATATCCGTGTTACCCGTTGCGCTTATAATCAGTAATAATACATTTTCGGGCTTGTTCAGTCTTACAAGGTCAGACAATCCACACAAGGTCGTTATACCACGAAAATGACGTAAATAGAGCATAAAACCTTGTTTTTGTCTAGAGAACCCGACCTAAGATTTTACGCTTAGTAAAAACATCTTTCATAACCTTCCCCGACCCCCACTCCCACCCTCTTCACCACCTGTTAATCTGGCTTATATGCATAGAATTTATTTTATCACAAAATTATATTCAGAAAAGAAGCAGCCACCCTTCAGTGTACATTAATAATAGTAATTTCATACGGCTCGCTGGCCTGATGCAAGTCTTTCAATTGGACGCCACAGTTACCCGGTAGGGTAAATAGAACCTGCACTTTAACGTGGAATACGAACCACATGTCGTTTGTGGCTACTCATTGCATCGTTGAAAGGTGAGGGTTAAATTAACACGCACACTGAAAAATCCAAGGCCACACTGGAATTCGATCCGTCGACCGCTTGGTTTCCAGTCAAGCGATTCACCGCTGGAGCGCAAGATCCTAATCAGTATACATTAAATACACAGTAATTAAGCACATATACATGTGCATGAAGTACAAATATGGTGTTTACCATCGTTAAAGGGTTATTGCTTTTCTTGTTTTCACACAGACCACAATTCATTTACAAAGAACTTTATGCTCCAGTTACACAGTTTCAGAAACTTCTCGCCAAGGCACATGTCACTACAAGTAGTTGATAATTAAGGATCCTTCCTTACAAATGGTTCAAATGGCTCTGAGCACTATGGGACTCAACATCTGAGGTCATCAGTCCCCTAGAACGTAGAACTACTTAAACCTAACTAACCTGAGGACATCACACACATCCATGCCCGAGGCAGGATTCGAACCTGCGACCGTAGCAGTCACGCGGTTCCGGACTGAAGTGCCTAGAACCGCACGGCCACCGCGGCTGGCTCCTTCCTTACAAACTCTGCAACACAAACTCGCATTTTACTCTTACCTTTCCACATTACACAACAATTATCTCAGGAAATCGCACATGTGTTTTGCAGTTCATTCCTGAAAAGTATTTCTCTTTTTATGCAGAACAGTTTTCGGTTTGGTATCTCTTTATTTCACTTCCTTTAGTAAATGTGGAGCCACAACTGCCTTTCTTGCTTTATTACGGTTGCCTTTTATAAACCCAAACTGCCCTCCGTCCACTGCTTCTTCATAGTTTTTGTATATTATACGAGTACAGCAGTTTACACTAACGAGATGTAACATTGATGTTCCGGCTGTTCTCACATTTATTTTTTCATCTCATCTTTGATAGTGCGATGATAATGCTTCTCAATAAATATGATGGTAAATCACTTAATAAAGTTCGAAGCTGGCAGGAAGTAAGTTTTAGTAACAAAATCATTATGTGATAATGCCAGATGCACGTATCAGTTCGTTTACTCTACTTGTGAATCAGTGGAGGATTTGAAGCAGATGAGAGGTTATGAGTCGATATCAAGGAAGGAGAATTGGGGGGGGGGGGGGGGGGGGTGTTCCTTACAACACAGCTATAACTGCCTGCAAAACAATACGGTGGTAACCGCGGTAGCCCGTACGCCCAGCTACACCTCATCGCTATAAACACAGAAAATGTCAGAAGTTGGCACTCGGCCATTCGAGACGGGCGTGCGCTGAGCCAGATCCGGATCGAGCCACCAGGTCAAAAACTGTTGCTCAACTACGCCATCTTTCCAGCGTATGGACTTAAGATCACATTTCCTACCAGTTAAAACTAATTACCTTAAGGGACAGCTAAGGCAGAAGAAATGTGGTTTCGTAAACGGTACAATATCCGCGTAAATTGTAGTAAAAGACCTGTCTTCTCGGATTCTCTGTATTTCAGTACACTGATAAATATATTCTGGTTTGACGATAAGAGATTGTTTCTCTTATTTTAAATTCAAAAACGTAATTTTGCGATTAATAATTCCGCATGGGCATAGCAGACTTCATCGTTAGTAGTATGGAAACACTACAAAAATTTATATGAAAACAGTGCTATTTAGCAAAAGTATATTGTACACAATACGCAATGTATAATCGTTTAAAACGTGTGGGGAATTGTCAAATCTCAAAATAAGTAGTAATCTTTTAAAATAAATGTAACACATATCGTAGTTCAAAAGAAATTCACCTATTTTAATCAAAGAAAATGACAATTTTATAAAAGGTTATATATTTCTAGCAAAGAAAATGACAAATTCATAAGAGATTGTAGAACATTTAGTTATAAAAAAGAGAAAATGTAGTATGTACAAACTTAGTGAAATTTCTCTGTAATACTGAATCAGTTTTATTTGAGCAATTAATAACGAAAAAGTCAGTTGAAGAAATCTATATATATTGCTTAGCGGTGGTAGAATTGTCTATTTTGTGTCTTTGTTTTTGTTCCAATGTTGTTTTAATTAGCACGTGGATCAACAAAGTATTTTTTAAGACAAATAGGAAAACATTTTTGTATTTCATGTGATGCTGTGTACGCAAATATTCTTAGGATCTTCTCAGTTAAAGCGAAAACACGCTTCTTGCTGTAATAATTACATCTGAATCTTCTGAATACATATATTGTTAATATTCGGTAATTGCGTGGTTCATTATAAAGCACATGCCTGCTGCTCGTCTCTGCGTCGGAGCAGTAATGCACGGACTATTAAGACATAAAAAGACAACAAAATTCAAGCGATTTTCTGACAGATTTTCCTGTGATAAGGAACCTCAGATAAGGAATAGGGCTGTAGATTGAACTTTTATGTCCTTGATGAATACAAATTGAAACCGTGCTCCGAGAACAGCGCAACGCTTGTAAGAAAACGCTTGTACGAAAACTCGTCATTGCTTTGTATTTTCAAGTTTACCGTAATCGAACTTGTGCATTACAAATAAAAACGCTCAAGGGGAACTACTTTTGTGTCCTTTTCAGGGGGTTGTTACGCCGCCCATTATCATGCACGGCGGAACCTCTTACATGAAAAAAAAAAATCTCAACAAATTTCCTCAAGCCAAACATTTAATACAGAATCTTCTCATATTATCTATTGGCTGTATAACTTCTATACTGAAGTCAGACACCACTATAACATGAAAAACCTATTTACGCTTAATCGTTTTTGGTTCTGTATGTTTTTAATTCGTCATCAAATAACTCTCAGAAACTTTCATGCCAAACCTCGCTGTGTGGATATTAAGTGCTTGGTGCTCTACAACAAACAATTTTCATTTCAAATTCATTAAACATATTGAAAAGATATATAATTCGAATAATCATATGTGGAATTGTCTTAAAGTTGATTAATATAGAATTTGGTGAAAACTTACGTGACGTTTATTCCTGGACTATTTCTGTTGTAACTGTCTTAAATTTTGCTGTATTGCGAGTGTAGTGTGCATGTAGTGTACAATTCACTAATTGTTGTTATTGTGGTTTTCAGTCCAGCGACTGGTTTGATGCAGCTCTCATGCTACTCTATCCTGTGCAAGCTTCTTCATCTCCCAGTACCTATTGCAACCTACATCTTTCTGAATCTGTTAAGTGTATTCATCTCTTGGTCTCCCTCTAAAATTTTTACCCTCTACGCTGCCCTCCTATACTAAATTGGTGATCTCTTGATGCCTCAGAATATGTCCTACCAAACAACCCCTTCTTCTAGTCAAGTTGTGCCACAAATTTCTCTTCTCCCCAATTCTATTCAACACCTCGTCATTAGTTATCTGATCTACCCATCTAATCTTCAGCATTCTTCTGTAGCACCACATTTCGAAAGCTTCTATTCTCTTCTGGTCTAAACTATTTATCGTCCACGTCTCACTTCCAAACATGGCTACACTCCATACAAATACATTCAGAAACCACTTCCTGACACTTAAATCTATACTCGATGTTAACAAATTTCTCTTCTTCAGAAATGCTTTCCTTGCAATTGCTAGTCTACATTTTATATCCTCTCTACTTCGAGCATCATCAGTTATTTTGCTCCCCAAGTAGCAAAACTCATTTAGTAATTAAAGCGTCTCTTTTCCTAATCTAATTCCCTCAGGATCACCCGATTTTATTCGACTACATTCCATTATCCTCGTTTTACTTTTGGTGATGTTCATCTTATATCCTCCTTTCAAAACACTGTCCATTCAGTTCAACTGCTCTTCCAGGTCCTTTGCTCTGTCTGACAGAATTACAGTGTCATCGGCAATTCACTAATTATCGGTCTAATAACTATCATTCCAAGTTTAGCGCACGACATGTTATCATAAACAATCGCAAAGCGTCGCCCAGCTTAACGAAAACAAATCATTAGTTCCAAAGGTGGTAAGTAGAAAACATATAACGTTAAAGTTGCTGTCTAAAGTACAAAGGCATAATAAATTATGGAAGTGTATAACTAAATCATTGGTAAGTTAGACTGTAATCATACAAACCAACGTTAAATATGAGCATTACGTTACAAAGACTGTAACTGTGTAAATTATGTGAACTATCGCAAATCCATCTTTGCCACAGTGTTATAACTGATTTCAAAAACCGAACTTAAAATTACGTTATAAAGAATGAATAGTAATACGAGACAATGTACTGAGTGCCCTCTTATTATGAAAGACATAAACGGTGACTTCTTTTATCCAACTGCGACTATGGCTATATTATCTTTGTTTAAGGGGTAAGAAAAGCATCTGGTGTTATATGATTGTTTGCTCATTAAGACATAGGTTACGGAAGGAATCTTGCGCATGTGGATCTCACTCCCCTCCTACTAAGGGATGAGAAAATCGTCTGGAAATTAGTTCGGAAAAAGCTGCTGAATGATTGTTTACTCATTAAGACTTAGATCATGGCAGCAGATTTTCATACACGGACATCGCTCTTCTCCAACTAACATTTCGAACCCGTGTCAATAGTAATAGTTCTTTCCCTAACCCTATATAAAGCTGCCCGATGTCTTTGTCGTCGAATGGACGGTACTACGGAGTACTGAGCACTCCTCTCCCTCTCTACAATCAGGAACCAGTGCCTCGCCTTCAGCTAGCTTCTCGTCTGTCCTCGCGATGCCGAGTGCTCCTAGATCTAGTCGTACCATAAGGTGAAAATCTTTGTCAATTCCAGGAATCGACCACAAGTCCTTCATGGGCGAGTGAGACAGCTAACCCCTCAATTACTGAGCACGGCTAAACCTTTATGAGTGAGACTTTCTTTTTACTTACTGCGCCTTAAAACTGAACGACAAATTAACCATGTAACAATCGTTCCGAAGTCTCGCACCCTAGATTCAATTTTCACAGGTACCGAGTAGCACTATAAACAGATCTCGTTGTACTGCCAACTAAGTCTGAAGGTATTGCTTATTTAACTGCTGTTTCATTGCGGTTGCTATCGATTTCATTATTCATCTGTGCTTTCTTATAGGTCGGGCTACAGCGATGAATTACTATACCAGATACTGAAACTGCTACAAAGTGCTTGCAGCACAATGAAGCACAGTCGTTAATCAGTTGTCAACTGGTCAAGTGATGTTGAAGAAAGCATATGTCTGCAAGCCGATTTAGCCAGCTGTAATAAACACGTTTCCCTTCCCTCTATTACTGTGTTCGTCCTTGTCAAACCGCATATGTCTAAAGCTCCAGATTGCGATAGTAGAGCCCCCATACATCATTCCACAATTAACATAACGAGGCTAACTGGCACGTTGTCTGGTAGCGAATAATATTGACCTCGTTACTTACTGGCGCTTGCGAAACACGTATGTATGTATGTCGTGTCATAGAGCTATCGCCGCACTCGCCCGGATAACTCGTTAAGAGTCAAGCACCAGCTGTAAACCTGGCTACGATCAGCAAGTAGAACTACATCATAAAGCCAGTAGGGCTACTGTAGCCGTTCTGACGCGAAGGAGATCACCTACGATGTTCTCGATGAGTCATCGAATTTCATCATTCCTACCCCTACCAATGTCTCCTCCTACACAGGCCAATTGTCCTATGTATAAAATGGTGGGAAACTGAAAATAGCCCAGTTGCGCTAAAGGTTTCTCCCCTCCTCTCCCCTCCCAACTTCAATGACATCACTGTTATCCTAAGCATAAATCGGCAGGAAATCCAAAACTCCCCGCAGGTGCATAGTTCTGCTGGTGGAAGTAGGTCACTTGTGCTATTTATATGACCACATATCGCTTTGAAAGTAGGGCTGTTGTCCTAAGTATAAATCGGTGGGAACTCCAAGATGATACATTCTCATGTTGTGGATGTAGGTCACTTGTTCTAAGTATGGAATCCAAGATGGGCTTTCCCCTGATTTCAGGATGTTTGTATCCCCTGCAAGGTCGAAGCCTGTTGGCTTTTTCCCGGATACATAAACCTGACCTTATCTTACACGTAGTAACCACCCTGAAGTTGCCTGGTGACCTCCTTAGCAAGTTACCCCCAAGCTACTGTTTGCTCAGACGTGTATTCCTACTTATCGCAGTCAGGACACTTATATAATTCAAGATGGCCACTGGGTTTTTCCCCCTGACGCCACAAATACTGCTTCTCCTAAGTAAAATCCAATTTCGCTCTGCTGTCACCATTTAAACAATTTTCACTCTAAGTTTGGGTCTCACTTGCCATAAGTCCCGTTATGTTATCATTAAACAACTGATGGAAAAGCATAACAACTCTCCTACCCCTCTGATGTTGTAAATGCCGGTCTTTTTCTTGAAATGGGTGACTGACGCGGTATGGCGTTCTGCATATCGCCTTTCCCTCTCTGACACGAAGCTGCAGTCACCTGCTGATCTGCGGTCCCCAGACCCCAAAGGTTCCGGATTTTTTCTCTCGGCAGATGTCTCGTCGCATAATTGATAGCTTCATTTAATGATGAAGGGGCAGTGGGAAAGTTACAGAACATGTTAGGCAGTGAATATGATAAAAATTTTCTTACATATTGCAGTAAAACACACGATTGTGATGTAAGTTTTCTAGCATGCACTCACGAATCCTACGGACTTTGCACAAAGCCACCTTTCTGCAGGACAAGGAATTAAAACAAGAAATTACATCCAGATGATTTGAAGTTAAACGAGAGAGAGAAAATCGGTTGAAAGAGAGAATGATAAGACGCTAGCCATGAGACCCGTATAACGAAAACAAGAACGGGGGCCGAAAGGAAAACTTACCCCATGACGATATGTGAGATCGCTATGCGGGGTGCTCACCGTACTAGCGGTAGCAACCAACGTGACTGCTGCAAGCTTACGAACGCGAATCATGCTGATCGCGCTAATACATGGCCGCTCCCAAAGTGATGAGAGACAACGGTTCAGTATCAAACTGGCAGAAACTTCCGTAACATTACTATCTGCGAAGTGAAGGCGTCCCACATCAGCAATCGAATGGCATGGAGCCTAGCTGTCGGTGCTGTTTGTAAAACTGGACACCGCACCGCAGTTCACAACTAGGTCCCAGTAGCCAACACGACAGCGGCAGGGAACGAAACATTGGTGCAGTTCGCCCCGGAGGGCGGCTCGGTCTCTTTGCCTCTCAGGTTGGGACACCTGTTTGGGCGCGAATTCTCCGAACGAGGGAAAACTGGTATGCCTGCGCCATCGCGTTGCTCTACTTTACATTCAAACGTAACGGCCAGGAACTGTTCAGGAAACTCGTCATTTTGGACATTTTCTGTATAAATCAAACGGACAATGAGAAAATTACTCTTCCCCCTCCATTTCATGGTCCTCCATGTAATCAGTCCTTCACTGATACTCCTTGGCTGGGGAAATTTAACTACACAAAACGATCGATTTATTCCTACGACTTGTTAATTCAAGATCCTTTCGGTCTCAGATTATTATCAATGAATTTTAAATTTTTAAAGCAACTCGAATCTGTGTTTGGACTTTTCCTTCTTTTTCTTTTTCTTTTGCTTTGAGCCATCAGTCTTTTGACTGGTTTGATGTTACAGCCCGGCACAAATTTCTCTGCTGTGCTAACCTTTTCACCTTAGAGTAGCACCTGCATTACTCGCTGGATGTATCTAATTTTCTGCCTTCCTCTGCAGTTCCTGCACTCTACAGCTCCCTCCAGTATCAGGAAAGTTATTTCTTGAGGTCTTAGCACATTTCCTACCAACTTGTTCCCCCTTCTTTCAGCGTTTTTCATCCTTTCCTCGTCGATTCTACCGAGAAAGTCCTCATTACTTAACTTATCAGGCTACCTAATTTTCAAAATTCTTCTGTAGCACAACATCTCAGATGCTTCTACTCTCATCTATTCTGTTTTTCCATACAATGCTGAGCTCCAAACGTGCATTCTCGGAAATTTCTTCCGCAGATTAAGACCTACATTTAATACTAGCAGACTAGTCTTGTTCTGGAATGGCATTTTTGTCAATGCGAGTCTGCTTCTTATGTCCTCCTTGCTCCGTCTATCATGGGTAGTTTTGCAGCCTAGATAACAGAATTCCTTACCTTACCCTACTTCGTGATCACAAACCCAGGTGTTAAGTTTTTCTCTGTTCTCATGTCTGCTACTTCTCATTACTTTCGTCTTTCTTCGATTTAATCTCAACTCATATTCTGTACTCATTCGACTATTCTTTGCATTCAACAACTCCTGTAATTCTTCTTCACTTTCACTGATGATAGCAACATCATCAGCGAATCCTTTCACCCTGAATTTTAATACCACTCTTGAACCTTTCTTTTATACCCTCATTGCTTCTTCGATATACGGATTGAACAGTAGGGACGACAGACTACATCCCTGTCTTGCACCCTTATAAATCCGAGCACGTCTTTCTTGGTCTACCGGTCTTATTGTTCCCTCTTGGCTCTTGTAGATGTAGTAGCTTACTCTACTCTTCTGAAGATTTCGGAAATCTTGCACCATTTTACACCGTCGAACGTTTCCTCGAGACCGAAGAATCCTAAGAATTTTTCTTGATTTTTCTTGTCCTGCTTCCATTATCAACCGCAATGTCAGAATTGGCTCTCTCGAGCCTTTACCATTGCTAAAGCCAAACTGATCCTCAATTTTCTTTTTCATTCTTCTGTATATTATTCCCATCAGTAACTTGGAGGCATGAGCTGTTACGTTGACTGTTACTAGTCGTGAAAAGGTTAGGACTCCGCTATAAATCCCTTCCTAGCACCAAGTCATTAATGGAACGGCAGGATATCGCACCTTGGGATGCCGCTTCCTTAGAGAATTAGTAGGAACCAATTTTGACGATATCGTTTTATTTAATGAATCATGGGTAAATGTGGGACACAGTTTAAAAAATCGCTGGACGGACGCTACCATCAGTGGTAGTATGTCAGCTCGGATCGGCAGAGGAAACAGAATAATTATAGCATACGGCGGAAATTAAAAACGATTATTTTATAATTGTGTGCTGATAGTCATTTAAGACAAGACGTCCGACTAGCACGGAGAGGTGAATCACAATGCTTTTGTGAAATGGTCAGAAAGCAATGTGCTTCAAAATTTGAAGAAAAACTCTATAGTTGCCGTGGATAACGCTACATATCATTCGGTAATTCAGAATAAGGTGCCAACAAAGGCATAGAAGAAAAACATCATTAGCTGGCTAGAGAAACGTAAGATACTGTTTACGGAAACTTGACAAAGGCAGAATTATTACAATTTATATCACGGCACAACCAAGAACCCAGTTTACATTGTGGATGGAAAACACAATGCCGGCATAAAGCGCTCAGATTGCTTACCTACCATTGCCACATCAACGGAACAGAACTGTTACGAGCTAGGTTATACGTCATACTGCTGCAGAAAATAAAAGCTTACGTTGACGGAAGCGGAACGACTTTTGATAATGTGGCACCATAATACTGTCAAAAGGTAGTGGATTACGTCAAAGGAGTGTTACAGGAAGCATAAAAAAATTAAGGTGTGTCACATCAGTTCTTCGAAGATCAAATAATCATCTTGTGGTGGAGTTCTTCTTGTTGTCTCCGTGCTTGCTAAGAAAATGGGATGAGAAGTTCCGCCTTATGCAAGACACATTTTTCTTTTGTTTCACAGAGGAAGACCGCACTGCAGTTCCTTCTCTAAATCCTCGCACAAACGAAAAAATGGCTGACATCGAAATAAGTGTCCAAGGAATAGAATAGCAAGTGGAATCACTCAACAGAGGAAAGTCCATTGTACCTGACGGGATACCAATTCGATTCTACACAGAGTACGCGAAAGAACTTGCCCCCCTTCTAACAGTCGTGTACCGCAGGTCTCTAGAGGAACGGAAGGTTCCAAATGATTGGAAAAGAGCACAGGTAGTCCCAGTCTTCAAGATGGGTCGTCGAGCAGATGCGCAAAACTATAGACCTATATCTCTGACGTCGATCTGTTGTAGAATTTTAGAACATGTTTTTTGCTCGAGTATCATGTCGTTTTTGGAAACCCAGAATCTACTATGTAGGAATCAACATGGATTCCGGAAACAGCGATCGTGTGAGACCCAACTCGCTTTATTTGTTCATGAGACCCAGAAAATATTAGATACAGGCTCCCAGGTAGGTGCTATTTTTCTTGACTTCCGGAAGGCGTTCGATACAGTTCCGCACTGTCGCCTGATAAACAAAGTAAGAGCCTACGGAATGTCAGACCAGCTGTGTGGCTGGATTTAAGAGTTTTTAGCAAACAGAACACAGCATGTTGTTATCAATGGAGAGACGTCTACAGACGTTAGAGCAACCTCTGGCGTGCCACAGGGGAGTGTTATGGGACCATTGCTTTTCACAATATATATAAATGGCCTAGTAGATAGTGTCGGAAGACCCATGCGGCTTTTCGCGGATGATGCTGTAGTATACAGAGAAGTTGCAGCATTAGAAAATTGTAGCGAAATGCAGGAAGATCTGCAGCGGATAGGCACTTGGTGCAGGGAGTGGCAACTGACCCTTAACATAGACAAATGTAATGTATTGCGAATACATAGAAAGAAGGATCCTTTATTGTATGATTATATGATTTCGGAACAAACACTGGTAGCAGTTACTTCTGTAAAATATCTGGGAGTATGCGTGCGGAACGATTTGAAGTGGAATGATCATATAAAATTAATTGTTGGTAAGGCGGGTACCAGGTTGAGATTCATTGGGAGAGTCCTTAGAAAATGTAGTCCATCAACAAAGGAGGTGGCTTACAAAACACTCGTTCGACCTATACTTGAGTATTGCTGATCAGTGTGGGATCCGTACCAGATCGGGTTGACGGAGGAGATAGAGAAGATCCAAAGAAGAGCGGCGCGTTTCGTCACAGGGTTATTTGGTAACCGTGATAGCGTTACGGAGATGTTTAACGAACTCAAATGGCAGACTCTGCAAGAGAGGCGCTCTGCATCGCGGTGTAGCTTGCTCGCCAGGTTTCGAGAGGGTGAGTTTCTGGATGAGGTATCGAATATATTGCTTCCCCCTACTTATACCTCCCGAGGAGATCACGAATGTAAAATTAGAGAGATTAGAGCGCGCACGGAGGCTTTCAGACAGTCGTTCTTCCCGCGAACCATACGCGACTGGAACAGGAAAGGGAGGTAATGACAGTGGCACGTAAAGTGCCCTCCGCCACACACCGTTGGGTGGCTTGCGGAGTATAAATGTAGATGTAGATGTAGATACATGTTTCAGCACTTTTGTGCTATCATCAGTGGGTTCTAGTTTTATTTTTAACTGTAAATTTGTTGTTAACATATTAACATTTGAACGTTTACAACATTATGTAAAAGTTGCATTTATAACTTAATTGGCGAAAAGTAACATACCTTACATTATGTTATTGTCCTCTTGTTTTGGTAGCTGTTATGCTACACAATCTACAACATGTCATCTGCAAACAGCAAAACGTAATTTATTTTCTATTTGTTATGTATTTACGAATGGAAATAAGACTGTATCACGTTTTCTTTCTGTTACTTACAGTTTTGAAGTTGTGGTACGTTTTCCTGTTTTGTTGGCGAAGTAAATAGGCTTACTTCTTTGCCTGTGTTCGCGTCTCTCTCTCACACACACTCTCTCTCTGCCCCAGTACTCATCACACACACGCAAACCCACATAAACCACACACCACTAACACCAAATACAATTCAAACTCGCGCGCGTGACCCAGCAGAACACGCTACGAAACAAATGAACGCCACACAGCCACAACACACGTATTGGCAGCAGAAACTCCGCCTATGTTTTGAGTAATCGAAAAACTGCATTGCCACGCGAACACAGGCAAAGAAGTATGCCTATTTACATCGCCAACAAAACAGGAAAACGTACCACAACTTCAAAACTGTAAGTTACAGAAAGAAAACGTGATACAGTCTTATTTCCGCTCGTAAATACATAACAAATAGAAAATAAATTACGTTTTGCCGTTTGCAGATGACATGTTGTACATTGTGTAGCATAACAGCTACCAAAACAAGAGGACAATAACATAATGTAAGTTATGTTACTTTTCGCCAATTAAGTTATATGTGCAACTTTTACATAATGTTGTAAACGACCAAAATTTTAATATGTTAACAACAAATTTACAGTTAAAAATAAAAATAGAACCCACTGATGATAGCACAAAAGTGCTGAAACATGTATGGGTCAAACAAAAGAAAAAAGGTGTCTTGCGTAAGGCGGAACTTCTAATCCCATCTTCGAAGATTTGTGAATACTTCCCAATACGAGCAGCGACACAGATAATTCCACTGAATTAAGCGATGTCTTTGCGTTGTCTGATTATTATGTAATGTATATTGTACTTTAATGAACGTCGCACTTTCATTAGATCTTGTCTTTGTGACTTTATTTCGAACAATTTCTCTTTCCTGTTGTGAAGCTGCAGAATACTTTTCATCCAGCTCCCATCGTATTCCTAAGGCGAGGTAGACTGCATTTTAAATATATTTCATTTTGTGTAGACACCAAGACGTTATTTCATGTGTGTAATAGATGAGAAAGAAACTTTTCCGGACGCGAAAATTTCTGCTATTTCAATTACTAACGTAACACCTCCCCTTATTAAAACAAAAAAATTTTGACATGCTTAGAGATACCACTGAGAGCGATACAATAGGTAAATTTAAGAACTTGTACGGTATTTTTTTTTAGGAGCTAGAGACTTTAAACTTCACACTTGTTACAAGTGAAATACCAACACTATGGCATAAAACCACCGTTTTGAGAAATCCAATGCATTACGAAAATTTTAAAAGATTAGTTGCCTAAAGTGATATTTTGGAAATCAACGTGCGAGCTAACATCCAAAGATGTTCGGGCTCACATGCTGTTCCTCTTCGTCGAAATATTTTGGCTCAAACTCGTCTAGGAGTAGATCTGCATGTGCCGCATTACACGCCGTAAATTAGATATTTGTGACGCTTTGATTAAATTGTCTGGCTGATGGCAAGTTTGCGAAAGTCAAAGTGAGTATAACAAATTTCGTAAGAATAATGTTTATTCAGAAAGAAAACTAACAGCGAAAGTGATCGTATTTAGAATTACTATTGCATTCGAGCGCATATCCATTTGATACAGATCGATCATTCACAACCTCATAGCGAAAAACAAGTTAAATACTCCACCTCGATATTTACACGAAAAGTCAGAGTTCACACCAGGCGCGCGGCTGCTCACCGCTCAGAGTCCCGCGATACCACACAACGTGAAATTTTCTCTTTTCACTTCCTAGCTGCCTAAAGACCGACTGTCCGCTTTCACGTTTCAATCCTAACTGTACCCCTTGGTATCTGCAGCCGAACTGTCCCCTTCGGTCTCTCGACCAGAACTGCCCTCTGCCTTTCTCCGGTCGCGTTTCCCACGCGCCGAACATCTTCGCTCAACTGACTCGCTTTCCTGAAGCCGTTAGTATGATTGGCTACAGCTTATTCTACATCACTTTACATTTTAACATATTTCAATAATCAAAGCTTTATCACTTTCACGTTCTAAATAAAGTAACAATAATATAGATTACATAATAAACGTTACACTCTTTTAGATAAATGGTTCAAATGGCTCTGAGCACTATGCGACTTAACTTCTGAGGTCATCAGTCGCCTAGAACTTAGAACTAATTAAACCTAACTAACCTAAGGACATCACACACATCCATGCCCGAGGCAGGATTCGAACCTGCGACCGTAGCGGTCGCCCGGCTCAAGACTATAGCGCACGGCCACTCCGGCCGGCTCTTTTACATAAAACCAATACAGTTTCCTTCTTAGCTTTGAATGCCACGGCCAGTAGCCTTGCACCAATGTACTTTCTGACAAATAAATAAAGAATAAAAGTAACTATTATGTACTGAACTTAAAACAAATATTCTGTTAACTAATGATTCATTGAGGTGTCATGCTGTCATCGTTCAGTGTGTTTTGTGTGGAGGAAATGATGCTGGTGCTTAACTGAAGATATTGATAAATTAAATTTACTACATATTTTAAACAAATGAAGTTACAGAGTTGATATTTACAAAATTTGTCATTTTAATAATGCTCTTCTATATGAAATATCGATCGTTAAGATCGACCAAAGCGTTCAGATTTTAGCATTCAAGTCTTTGTTACAAAACTATTACAGATATGATCAATATTCAAGTTTTATTGGGATCACCATGAAAATTTATGAAGGATGGCAGATTAAAATTACTGTGGCTTGATTCCCTGCATTACCACAGAATTAAATAGTTTTCATAAATGTTTCCCTTTATAGCCGATCTTAGGTCGGACGTATTTATCACTGCTACGTCTCTTCGGCCACAAAAGCCTTCTACTGGGTTTCCCTATGACGCAGGTTCCTAGTCGATTCTACCGAGAAGATCCTCATTACTTAACTTATCAGGCCACCTAATTTTCAAAATTCTTCTGTAGCACAACATCTCAGATGCTTCTATTCTCATCTGTTCTGATTTTCCATGCAATACTGCGCTCCAAACGTGCATTCTCAGAAATTTCTTCCGGACATTAAGATCTGTATTTAATACTAGCAGACTTTTCTTGCTCAGGAATACCCTTTTTGCCTATGCTAGTCTGCTTCTTATGTCCTCCTTGCTCCATGTATCATGGGTAGTTTTGCAGCCTAGGTAACAGAAATCCTTACCTTCCTCTATTTCCTGATCACAAACCCCGGAGTTAAGTTACTCTCTGTTCTCATTTCTGCTACTTTTCATTACTTTCGTCTTTCTTCGATTTAATCTCAATTCATATTCTGTACTCATTAGGCTGTTGATTGCAGTCAACAGTTCCTGTAATTCTTCTTCACTTTCGCACACTACAGCACTTAGGCCTCAATAGACAATAGACGCCTGTGAGTTTCCCCATCTCGTGGTGAATCTGCGCCCTTTGTGGCACACAGTCCTCGACGACAGGATTCGTTTCACAATACCTCTTTTGGCGGTATATTTAAATGAGAGGGCAATGCTCGTTAACTCGCAAACGTAAATAAAGTATTGCTGTGACAGAATTAGTTTTAGAGTGGTGACTTGATAAGTCTGAAGCTGTTTACGAACGGGAAAATATAATCTTTTTGACAAAAAAACTGACGTATTGACGTAACTCGTTCCCCCATTAAATTTAAGAACAGATTTTTGACATCCTGGGAGACACTATAAACGTCTACATCGAATGGGACTAGTTGATCTTTCCTCCGCTTTTTGTGGAAGATAATCCCCCCCCCCCCCCACTAGCTGAATGGTGAGCGCACTGGAATGCCACCCACGGGGCCCGAGTTCGATTCTCGGCTGGGGCGGGAGATTTTCTCCCCTCAGGTACTGGGTGTTGTGCTGTCCGCATCATCATATCATCGCCACTGTCAACGCGCAAGTCGCCCAACGTGGCGTCGCACTCGATGAGACTCTCACTTGGCTGCCGAACTTCCTGACTGGGAACTCCCGGCCACTGACCCCATACGCTCATTTCCATTTGTGGAAGATGGAGGCTTTCAAGCGATTTTCTACCGCCGCGAAGAGCGATGCGTTGTGACTTCTGTCTGGCGACACTGTCGCGGCTTCGGAGCTTAAACGCCACGTGACATTTGTGGGAGCTACTACGGGCCTCTTAGTCGTTGGCAATGCGACGCTATTGATTCCTCGGTAACTACGAAGTAACAGTTTGATGTTTTTTTACGCAATTTCGCACATTTAGTGATACTTCGTCGTGACAGCCTTTTCGTTGTGTGTATCTGCGACTCGGCATCTCCGCTATATAGTATCAGTCTGTCCTTTTCATAATACGAACATGTTCAATCACAGTAGGCTTACGTATTTAGCTGGTGATACACCTTTCAATTCTTTTGAATTCTAGAGAATTATTTCTGTGTTACATGGATCGGACAAGCTCTTGACAGTTTCAAAGATACTGAACGTATGATTTTTGAACCAGTAGAGCATTCTTCGCTAAAATATATTCCAATGAAAACTTCCACTGTTGAATCCGACGTATGCACACAAAATGACAATGCTTCAGTCGAAACATGGCTGACACGTTAATTTAATACAATGCAGCAGGCCCAAGCACTATATTTTACAATTAAATGATCCGAACAGCACTACACAAACCTGTTAGCGATGCACATGTAAAACTGTTCAATACCATATGTTTTCCTCACAGCATAGAACACTTAATGTACGAAAGCAGATAATCGTTCCCTCATAGCTCTGTTTGCTAGTACAATAGGAAAAGGAACGATTGATAGTGATATACATTATATGCACTACACGAAGGCCTGCAGAGTACACATAGTCGCTTTTCACTATAGCCGACATGTGCGTCTTGAGAGAAACAGCAATTATACCGATATTTAAAATAAATCTCATTTATTCCTCTCAGTTGCACATTTTTAATTAATTACAGGTTTCAATCACTCTGGATGATATTCAGATCTAAAACAAAGTAAAACTAAATACCTACCGTCTCATAGCTTACAGTAAGGAGGAAATGATTATACATAAATATAGAATTGACTTAGGTAGTTGCTGATCTTTCCTTAAGAAGAAACCGCAGAAATATTGAATTTTTCAAAAGAAATTTCCGCCATTTGACTGTTAAAGGTTCATTTATATTACACAATCATGATTTCGGCTTTGTAGTCTTTCTCAAGTGCACGTTGAACCGAAAATTAATAGAGCATACGTATCGTAGACTACATGTCGTAGAAACATGTGGTTATTACGTTTCTGAAAACATTACTTACATGTTAAACCCTATCTGACCTGTCTGTGACATGCCATCGTCGAAAAATCCTTTCCCTGGTCTTACAGACCAGTTGTCGTATTACGTGAGACATCTCCTTGATACACATTATTTCTGACTTTATGCATAGTCAGAGATCGTTAACATAAAGCAAGGCGTATTTAATTCCATATATCTGTGATCTACATTCATCATCACTTCTATCCGTCATCTGACGTTGACATATGTCAAAACAGTCGCAGAGATCGTATCAAGGCAACTGTTTGAACAAATGATCTTTGCTGTACCAGAGGAATTACCAGCAAAGGGAGGTGGATATTTACTTAGCTTTATGCTTAACATGTCCTTGTAATACACGTTCGTAAGTCTCTTACACCTATACATTGCAATAATCCAATTTCGTGTAAATATCATTATTTCAAATACAAAATAAAGTTGTGTGTGCTACAAGTCTGCTGTTGATGGAAGCAATAAGACCACATCAATATGAAAATGAATGGATGTATATGCAATACTGCACTGTGTATTCAAAAACATAAGATAGTTTATTCATATAATACCACAGTGTACAAATTAGGTACATACTGTAACACACTGTTGTACCATCTTGGAAATCTATTTAGAGTGTATTATACACATCAAAAAAATCTTTTCATCACCTCGGTTCCCCGAGTTCCGGAACCTGTAAAGAAAAATGCAACAGAGATCAACAGAAACATCGTTTCCGCTCTTTTTATTGCTTATGAAAACCACACATTGCATGTTGTACCACCATTCAGCGAGACCTACAGAGGTGATGGTCCAGATTGTTGTACACAGCGGTACCTCTAATACCCAGTAACACGTCCTCTTGCATTGATGCATGCCTGTATTCGTCATAGCATACTATCCACAAGTTCATCAAAGCACTGTTGGTCCAGATTGTCCCGCTCCTCAACGGCGGTTCGGCGTAGATCCTCAGAGTGGTTGGTGGGTCACGTTCTCCATAAACAGCCCTTTTCATCTATCGCAGGCATGTTCGATAGGGTTTATGTCTGGAGAACACGCTGACCACTCTAGTCGACTGATGTCGTTATTCTGAAGGAAGTCATTCGCAAGATGTGCACAATGGGGGCGCGAATCGTCGTCCATGAAAACGAATGCCTCGCCAGTATACTTCCGATATGGTTGTACTATCGGTCGGAGGATGGTTTCCACGTATCGTACAGCCGTCATGGCGCCTTCCATGACCACCAGCGGGGCATGTCGGCCCCACATAATTCCACCCCAAAACAGCAGGGAACCTCCACCTTGCTGCACTCGCTGGACAGTGTGTCTAAGGCGTTGACAATGACCGGGTTCCCTCCAAACACGTCTCCGACGATTGTCTCGTTGAAAGCACGTGCGACACTCAACGGTGAAGAGAACACGATGCCAGTTCTCAGCGGTTCATTCGACATGTTGTTCGGCGTTTCCGTACCGCGCTGTATGATGTGATTGCAAAGATGGACCTCGCCCTGGAAGTCGGGAGTGAAGTTGCACATCAAGCAGCCTACTGCGCGCAGTTTGAGTCGTAACACGACGTTCTGTGACTGCACGAAAAGCATTATTCAACTTGGTGGCGTTGCTGTCAGGGTTCCTCCGAGCCATGATCGGTAGGTAGCAGTCATCCAATGCAGTAGTACCCCTTGGACAGCAAGAGCGAGGCATGTCATCGACAGTTCCTGTCTCTCTATATCTCCTCCTTGTCCGAACAACATGGCTTTGGTTCACTCGGAGACGCCTGGACACTTCCCTTTTTGAGAGTCCTTCCTGGCACAAAGTAACAATGCGGACGCGATCGAATAGCGGTATTGACCGTCTAGGCGTGGTTCAACAACAGAAAACACGAGCTGTGTACCTCCTTCCTGGTGGAATGACTGGAACTGATCGGCTGTCGGAACCCCTCCGTCTAATAGAAGCTGCTCATGCATGGTTCTTTACATCTTTCGGTAGGTTGACATATCTGAACAGTCACAGGAACTGTGTCTGTGATACAATATCCACAGTCAACGTCTATTTACAGGAGTTCTAGGAACCGGGTGATGCAAAACTTTTGTTTGATGTGCGTGTATGGTTAAGGACTTCATGTACTGTAAGTGGTTGGAATACATCAATATGAATTCAGTGGACATTCATGTAATACTGAAGTCTACCGTCAGGCATCTTATGTAGCCCATTGGAGTATCAACTGTCCTCTTCTTCGTCCCTCCCCACAAAATTGACACTCCGTCACTTGGCCCTACCATTGCCACTCACTGCCCCCCCACCCCCCCACCCCCCACCCGATAGCTGTGTTCCAGTGTGGGGACTCCCTGGCTCAAGATAATTCATTTTCTGAGTTCTGTGGGACTCCCACCAGTGCACGTGGGTCGTGCAAGTTGTTGCACAGATGTGATGTCTTTTATGTAATTCTCCACGAAACGGTGAACTACGATTTTATGATACTGCAGCCATGGGATCGTTCTGAGGTAACTATATTTACACTCTGAGTTGAATTATTCCAATGTATACCTGTAAAAGTCTGTTACGAACGTGTATTACAAGGACATGTTGAGCATAAAGGTAAATAAATATGCACCTTCCTTTTCTGGTAATACCTCTGGTAAAGCAAAGAACATGTGCCCACACAGTGGCACCACTTTGGTACGATATCGGCAACTGTTTTGACTTATGTCAACGTCAGTTGATGAACAGAAGTGATGAATTCAGGTCACAGGAATATATTTCCTGTTAAATACACAATACTGTATGTTAATGGTTGCTCATTGTGCACGGTGCAAGCAGTATTATGTACCTCCCATATGTTCTCGTATCCTGTAATACGACAATTGGTCTATAAAATCAGTAATCGGTTTTTTGGACGACGATATGTCAAAGACAGGGCAGACATATTTTAACGTGTATGTAATGTTTGCAAATACATAATAATCGCTTGTTTCTATGACCTACATTGTGTGACACGTATGCTTTATTAGTTTCCAGTTCAGAATGCACATGAGAATGGCTACAAACCCGAAGTCATGATTGTGTAAAATAAATGAGCAATTAACA
Source organism: Schistocerca americana (assembly GCF_021461395.2). Classification (NCBI taxonomy): domain Eukaryota; kingdom Metazoa; phylum Arthropoda; class Insecta; order Orthoptera; family Acrididae; genus Schistocerca; species Schistocerca americana. The sequence continues at coordinate 273,968,742 of NC_060124.1, read as the reverse complement.
GTTAAAAGGGCGGAAATTTCTTTCAAAAAATAAGTAGTTTTCTGTTCAGAATCTCGTAGCAGAGTATTGTGTTTTGTAACTACTGTCTACATTTAAAATCGTTGTCTGGTTGCGGTAGTGGAGAGGAGATGGTGAAAGGGGGAAAGAAAAAAGGAGTGAACAGAAAATTGGTTGAAAGTGATTGGGAAACAGAAAAGGGAGCAAGGAGGACAAATGGTGCAGAATTCTCCTAGAAATTAAATGTCTGTAAATTGTAAACGGCATGAAATAGTAAAATTATAATATGGGGTAATGAGGACTGATGGTGAGGACAGAAGGCAGGAACAGGTGGAAGGGTTAGTGTGAGTGACGTTAGGGTTTAACGAGAGAGGGTCTTATACTAAAATTGCAATGAATAATGCATATTTTTTCTGTTAAAATGCTAAAAGCTGAGGCCAGTGAATGTGTGAAACTGTAAAAAGGATAAAATGGTACATTATGGAAGTTAAAATAAACTAACTAAAACTGAATTAGTGTCTTTAAATATTATGTATTAATAATGTGAAATCATTCGGTCTTGTTCTGAGAGCATAAATTGTAAAATCGTATAAAAATTCTCGATAAAATGTTAAAATCAAAGAACAATAGCCAGCAAAGTTCTCTACTGTTACCACTGTATGGATGGCGTCATTTTGCTAGCTACAGGCGACCAAAGCGATGTTAATGACTATTAACCCGCAAATTAGGTTCACAGTTGATCACGAAAATAAAGGAGCTATGAATTATCTCGACATTACTGTGACAAGAGAGGCGGACAAACATCATTTTAGTGTGCACAGAAAACACACCTTTGCAGACATTATTATTGGCACCCTGGAAGAATGAAGATAGCATATTTTCGATCAGTGATTAAGAGGTTATTAAGACTGTCATTAAACAAGCGTGAGAGGAACACAGAAACTGCTGTTATAAAACAAGTTGTAGTAAGCAACGGTTATCCAATCTCAACAGAAACTAAGTTACTACAGAAAATTAAAAGACAAGAGCAAAGTAAAATCAATGGCAGGACACTAACAGGTGAACAGGAAGACAAGAAAATCATGTACGTGCCTATGTTCTATAAAGGTCGAGTTTCAGAAGTTATTGCTAGAGAACTTCTCAGTCCCAATTTGAGTATACGATTTAAGAGTAGACATTGTTCGCTTCAGACTGAGGCACCGTGTGAATAAAGAAGTGTCTCAAAATTGATGACAGCAGGTGTATGTAAAATAAATCGTTTACGTAAGTCAAACAGATATGGCATCTGAAATACGCGTCAAAGAGCACGCTTGCTTCACAATCATAAAACAGTTTTTGACTAACGTCATATAAGATCGGAGAAATCTTTTGGGACCATTGACACAAATCTGAAAGTGTTGCACAATGACCCTTAGAGACACTTCCTGAGCAATCTTGGAAGGAATTTACACACCGTCTGCAAGAGACAGGCAACGTATCAAATCAGCAGAAAGATTTTATTGGCGTGTATTTTTTTAGAAACTTTGAATGTCTCTTCCAACGTCCACATCGACGCAGCGCACATTTGAGCAACAGGCGCACGTACAAACTGGCATCCGTAAATGTTGCGTAACTGTGCGCCGCGCTACACCACCAATCGGAAGAAAATGCTACACATCTTGTTCCCCGTAACATTATTTGCTGCTCGTAGTTTCACTTCTATACTTCGTTTTATACTTCTCATGATTTTATACTATCATTGTTTTGAATTTTAATGTTTTATGCCAGTTAATTCGATTCTAGGTAACCTACATAGGTCCACTTGTACAATTTTACGGTTTTACTTTTTTATTTCTACATCCATTGTTCTGTACTTTTAATATTTGAAAGATAATTTTCGTACGATTTTACTTTACATAGTTTAAAAGCAAGACTTTAATGTTTTATACTACCATTGTTTCACACTTAATATTTTAAGACATTAATTCAATTTTTCTTACTTTCTCTTCAATGAACAATTTACTATTTTGTTGATTTGCAGTTTTACACATCCACTGGGCTATGCTATGAAGATTTTAATGAAAATATTTCACATATAATTTTTAGCGATATCTGTGTACCTCTCCACGTACTTGGTCCATTTCCTCTCTCCCAGTCACCCTTACTCCATATTCCCCTGCGCCTTCTTTCCTCCTTTCAGTTCCCCCTCGCCACTACCGCCACCAGTTTCCCTATTTAAAACAATGACCGCAGCCACAAAACGCAGTGCTCTGATGCGACGTTCTGAACAGACAAGACGAGCAGCTGACGCAACTTCTTAGGTAAATTTAACATTTATATATAATTCTTTTCTAATTGTTGTAAAACAATACGCAGAACATACATCGTTTTACTTTTTCCAGATCTCAAGATGTCATGTAATTAAAAATGTACAAGTGAGACTGCAGAATAATTGAGATTTGTTTTAAATAGTCGCTTCTCTAATGTTTATAGCTTAGCGGAAGCAGCATGAAAATCTTTACCTTGGAATAATATCATGACTTCGCATGTTCCTTAGACAAACTGATTTTCGTTGTAGGTATGCATTGCTGTGACAGGAATTTGATATCGATATAGACAAAAGTTAAACTCCAACCATCGTTCCTGTCAACAGAAAGTGATACAATATACAGGCTAGCAATTCATTCTAAATGATGTTTAGGTGGTTCCTCACATAAATTGTGTTTTACGTCATACATAAGACATCTAACATTTGTAGAGGGTTTCTAAATGGTGACAGTCGAGGAATCTGAAGTTGTGAGCGGTATATGAAACATGCAAACATGCTCGTAATTGATTTGTGGGTGAGGCTGGGGGATGGGGGATATTGGAACTTCTATTAGCAAGATTACACGCGCTTCCATATATTGTTCGCCTTTTCAAGCTCCGCAAACAATATCCAAAGACAAAGTCGCTTTCCAGTATGTGAAAACAGGCAATGAATAGTTTCTACATTTGATGTCATGTAAATATAATGAGATGGAATCGCAAGAAGACAACTGGATTAATGGAAGGCATCGTAGCAATTCAGAGGTTGGAACGGGTGTCTGCTGTGAATGAAATGAAGTATAGCTACATGTTGTGATGCTGCGTGGACAGATGTAGTCAACAAATGTAGTGCACTTTCTCCATCTTATAGCGAGATATTTCGTATGAACAGCTGGTATGAAATATAACTTTAAACCATCATCAGAAGACCCTGAAGGCAGTTGAGGGAGCTAAAGGACTTTCTGATTTACGTGTGGTCAATATCAAAGTGCACACTTTAAGTGTGTCATTGCAGATCCTACACACCAATGGCTGAGCGTTTGAGCGTTCTGCAAGCCCATGGAAGATTTCTGGAAGTTCTAAACGTTCACGAAATCGCCATCATATACCGGTCTAGCAATTATGGTTCTCAGTCATTCACACAGAATGCATAGTATGTTCTAAAAGTACGAGAATGGACATCAACGAAATGTGTATCTTGGAGAGTAACACAGATAACGGAACAGGAGGAGGAATGTGTGTGTGCAGGGCAGCAGTGTTTGAGATTTGAACTTAACGGTATGCTGCTGATATTATACTAACATCGTGGACAGAACGCAATACTAGCGCATCCTGATCTTCCTCTAACAATATCTGTCAAGAACATGGTTAGAGAAATGTCTCCAATACTTCCTCCAACCAATGTAACACAATTCAGTCAATGCTTCATAGACGCCCATTACGCTGGAAGACAGAACATAGCTTCTTATAGTGGACTCCGAAAGTCCCACAACTCAATATACATAAATTAGGAACATGGACATCAAACGTTTCCACAGAAGTTGCAAATCATTTCCGATGAATGCATATGCGATTGATTCAACAACAGGCTTGCGTTCAAAGTCTTTTTCTGACAAAGGTTGCGAACGGCCATGACAGAGGTCTACTGTTACAACATACATGACATTCCGCATGCAACACATATCACAGCTATCACACTGATTCACAAATCTGTACTTGACTCTATTCTCACAGAGACACACATGTTGTTACATGTGAATTTTCTTATAGTTTAGATACTAACGTTGTTACCAAAGTACATTCATATTCAAATGAAACAATGACTATAAGTTTAAACATGTTCGATGCTTTACAAATTAATACTTGTATTTAGTCGTACAGTGGCACAAGTATTGTACAATCTTTTTCCTTAATGTTCTGAATGTCAACTCTATGAACATATATATGTCACTGTATTTGTCTATAACCGTGCATTTGTCGTAACCATGTTGACAGAATTTTCTAAAAACATGAATGATTTATAATTGTAATACCTTAATTGAATATGTAATAAGTAACAGAGTCCAGTTGCCTTTAAGTACCCATGTATTTGAAGAATCCCTGTGCATATGAGTGTCCTGAGGCATTTCCTTTCCCTAGAACTACTGTAAAAACGAATAGTAAGTGTCTGGAATTTTCATGGATGGTGGTCCCCTTACTTACGGCTAATACAAAAAAATTAAGACCATTAAATATGAATGAGTGTGAGAAGGCTTGTGCATGTGAATTTCAGGGTTTGTCACCTTGGCATCAGGTCAAACATTTACACCCATAATATGTGTCATGAAGGTAATCAATCGATGACATAAAATAAGATGAAAAATAGTACTCATAGCCCAAGAGAAATATCTTTGATCTTCTTTTTCTATAGGACAAATACGTTGGTATCCACCTAGAAAACGATGAAGGACTGATGTTACGCGGCAGTTTTTTTTTTCCAAAACTGTCCCATAACCTGTTTAATAATCCAATAAGCCTATCCGACTGGCAAATGAAATCTAACCACTGATGCTGCATGAAAGATGCAAGCAATAACAACAAATTCCGATGACTGCAGTTCTACTTACCTCTAACTCTTTTCCTTTTGCTACAGTGAAGGAGCCTTGTAATGTGCTGCAGTCTGGGGCTTGTACCCGTCTGGTGAAAGGCAAGAGTCACTAGGGAAGACGCACATGTGGTAAAAATGTTTCTGCTGAAAGCCAATAAATGCAGGCGAGAGCGCTGTGCTGGCCGAATGCAGCGGGAGCAACTAGTGAGGGCACCGTAGCCAGTTATAAAGACTTGTTATGTCTGACTCGAATAGGATGCTTGTTAGTAATAAGACCGAAGGACAGGAGTAAACATGTCACTCCTGGGATGGTACCCAGCTGTTACGTTGAAGGAGGTAAGCTGTAATTTTTTTCTTAAATTTAACAAGGAGATCGCTAATTGGATCATAGCAGTTATTCTGATAACAGGAGAGAGTTCCCAAATGGGTGTACATGGACACCTGCTTATTGTCCACAATCAGGAATCTGTTACATACTGTGGGAGATTTGCTGATGTCTACCTCAATCCAAGGGAGAAATACAATGCATTGGTTAACCGTAGCAGAACCTGTAAGAGTAGGGAATGTGTTAGCATGTATTTAAAAAAAAAAATCATTTTTCGGGTCACAAGATCTGCTGAAATTAGCCAATGAGATTGGAATGTTGACAGACCCAGGTAAGGTGGGTAGAGGAGAGTAGTAAACTATTTGCTCTAGGGACATTAAAGAAGGCACTCCTCTACAGTCCTTGAGACAGTACACTTGGTTTTAGAGCCGCAGAACGAGATGTCTTCCAACTTAGCACAGAAGTCAGATGCTGGGGATGAATTTAGAATTATCAATCATCACTGCATCCACTTTCTGTTCTCGTACACCATTAGAATGGCGAGCATGGGGTGTATTTGCATCCCTGAGGCGAGACGAGTGCGAAGTCATCCATATTACATCAAAGCTGCGTTTTGGTGATCTGATTTTCACAGTCGGCTAGTACACCCACCAGGAACTTAAGCAAGAGTATTGGTGGTTGTTCATGCTTCTCTGGGACCTTTATTTACTCTTTAACATATCCTGCAATCACTGGTCATATGTGCGAACATAGTTTCATTTCGTTTCTGTCATTTGTCCACCAAACTGTCTCAAAACTATCTTATGTGCTTTCAATCTCTTGTTCCCTTAACAACTGATTATATTCTTGATTCAGTGGATAAAATATTTTAAATGTCTTTTAACAATAAATCAGATTATTATAGTGCCTCTTAGTTTAGTTATGTAATTTGGTGGATTCTGTGTCAATATATCCACGTGAGGCGCAGTAACCATTTTGTTATGCTTAACTGGACCACCCCCAGCAGTTTAATTATGTATGACATTATCTGTTGTGTAACCTTACTTTCTTTTTAATTCACAACCACTTATCTCACTAGGCTAGCAGGGAAACATTTATTGCCATCTCTGGAGTATGCTGAATTGCTCAGTCGATGCCTCACAACTTCATGATGATCAATATTTCAGTAGTGTGTTCTGTACACACCTGCTGTGTTCACCTGATGAGTGGATGCTGAGGATGAGTGGTGGACGGTAGACAATTGCAGTGCCACACAATGTGGAACAATTATTTAAGACTGGCCACATTGCAGGCTGCAGTTGTATGTGCAGGTCCACCACCGTGGATCGCTATTTCGGATTTTGAAGTCATTGATGTGTTATTGATCGCCATCTTGAAATCTGCACTTAGAACCATACAGACTGCCCAGTGTGCACAGGATCACTGTCTTGGCTTGCTTACCATCCAGACTGCACTAAGGTCAATCATCTTGTTTGCGGTTTTGGGGCAATTTGTTACAGTTTGATGTGACTTGTTACACTGCGGGGGACTGGTGGCATTTCTATTCCCACTATATATGTCATAATTAAACTGCAAACTTCGAAGTATTTCAGAGTGGTCTACATAAAATCACACTCACCTAGACTGTGAATAACTCAAAGTTCAGCGATTGTAGGAACTATCTCACTACAGTTGAATATATTTCAATACACTACCACCTATCAGACATGTAGAATTTCCCCAAGACTACATGGCACAGTCATTTCATATCATATCACCTGACCTGCTATCGTGATCAGTACAAGGACCTCCTGCACAAGCGCCCTTGTTGAAGGACTCGTACAGGTATTCGTTGGAAAATGATCTATAAGTCCTATGGAAGTACGTGCGAGCTTGCTATTAAATGTCCCACTACCCCACCAGTCGATTACGAACAGATTTCACATATCGCCTACCTCTTCAGAGTCCTCAATTGTCACCGTTTGGAGACATGGTGGGAATGTTAGATGTCTTACACATAAAGTAAAACCCTACAAACCACTGTCCCACCATCAGGAGAAGTGGCTTCGCAAACGTCTGTCCTATTGTGCTACATGGAAGAAAACATGTAACTCAGGTACAGTTGATGTGGTTATTATCATCGGCGTCATACCAACAACTTTAAATGTTGAACTTGAAAACTGCTACACACTATAAAGTTATTCTGAAGAAACAATACTGCACATGTTATTTGATCTGGAGTAAACTGCAGCACAGGCTCGCATTGTGAGGCATTTCATGCCTTCAGGGGTAGTCAGTGTTTTGTTATAGACCTCTTGTTTTATCTTTCGCCACAGAGAAAATAATAGAAGTATTAAACTTGGTGAGCGTGTAGCCCATTTTGCGTTTCCTAAACGACCATTCCAATACTCTCCAAATGCTGTTTTAAGAGGAGGTTTTAAGAGGATTACATGTGCGGAATGGGAGGGACATCTGTCATGTTGATACCACACTGATTCCCTTACGTCCAGTGGGATGTCTTCCAATATCTGCAGCTGCAACATATCTTAGGAACTCAAAATATATGAGTGTACTTAGTTTCTCATGAATAAAACTGGGACCAACGATGCCTGCCTTCAAAAACACGCACACAACGTTGATACACCAAGACTGTTGTTTTTACCCACTTTTTTGAGTCAGTGTGGATTTTCAGCTGACGATTAGTGCATATTATGAAGATTGACTTGTGGAGAACTGTACCAGTTTTAGAAGTCATTGCCCTGAAGGTGTAGATGCAATGAAATGTCAAGTGGATGAAATGTGATTGAATGCAGAGTTTGTAGATTACTCGTTTGGTTGATCCCCCTCACACTTCAGAGAAGCCTCGTCGTGACATTGATATTATGTGTTACTGCTCCCAAAATGTTAGTTTCATTTCTTTAGTCAGTTGCTCTTCTTTTTCTTTCTTTATTCTCCGCAGTTTCAGTTTCTGGAATTTTTTTTAATGTAACAACTGTACTAAACCGCATCTTGAAGTATGTATTCATTCTAGATGTATTTGGGCTGGCATGTCTCAGCTGTCCCACCTCGTATACTTAGTTGTACGCGTAGGTGTGAAAGCACCAGCGCATCAGTCTCTAAGAGCGTGTGTAAACAAAGAAGCTCAACTTATAAACTGTAATTTTCAGCACAAATTGCTCCATCAAATCATGAAATGGTGCTGGTAGAACTGGCAGTAATCCAATCTTTAGGGTGAAATAATGCGTAATTTACTTTCTTCCTTATTAGAACTGTGTGTGTTCCATGCTGCAAAAATATTTTACCGACACCTCAAACGTGATTTGTGGAAGAACAAGCAGTAATGTGAAAGGAGACCATTACGTACGTCGACAGTTGAACTGGAGTAACTAGTAAGCCAGCACCACAGACTTCGCGATGCAGGTTCTGTACCGGAGAAAGTACGTAATTTAATACTAACCGTACGAGTTGAAGGCCGTTTCTCTGCGATATAAAGATTTACAGATGACGTTACATTCAAAACATAGCTATGAATCTTCGAACCTTGAAGAATTACTCATTACTTTTATTGCTCATTATGCTGTAAATGTAGCCTGCATGACAACTTTTGTTTAAAAACGCTAACAAATAACTTGGGAGTGCATTACTGCTTGCTATACAGGCTGTTTCAAGAAGATTGCTTATATTCCTAGAAGATAGTTATTGGTCGAAACAAGAATGAAAGTTCCTAAAATGATGTTGCATGTTTGTTGTGGTCTTCAGTCCGAAGGCTACTTTGATGCAGCTCTTCATGCTGCTCTGTCCTCTGCAAGCCTCTTTGTCTCTGAACCTGCTTACTATATTCATCTCTTGGGCTTCTTCTACGATTTTTAACCCCCATATGCCCTTCCAGTACTAAATTGGTGTTCTCTTGATGTCTCAGAATGCGTCCCATCAACCGATATCTTCTTTTAGTCAAGTTGCACCGGTAATTGCTATTCTCGCCTATTCTGTTAAGTACCTCCTCATTAGTTACATGATCTACCCATCTGATCTTCAGCATTCACCTATAGCAGCCTATTTTAAATGCTTCTGTTCTCTAATTGTCTAAATTGTTTATCGTCCACTGTTCACTTGCATACATGGCTACACTATAGACAAGCACCTTCAGAAGAGACTTCCTAAAGCTTAATAATCTATTGCACTTGCATACATGGCTACACTATAGACAAGCACCTTCAGAAGAGACTTCCTAAAGCTTAATAATCTATTGAGATATCGACCGATCTGTCCGCTCATTGCCGGCCGGAGTGGCAGAGCGGTTCTAGGCGCTTCAGTCTGGAACCGCGCGACCGCTACGGTCGCAGGTTCGAATCCTGCCTCGGGCATGGTTGTGTGTGATGTTCTTAGGTTAGAACTACTTAAACCTAATTAACCTAAGGACATCACACACATCCATGCCTGAGGCAGGATTCGAACCTGCGACCGTAGCGGTCGCGCGGTTCCGGACTGAAGCGCCTAGAACCGCTGGGCCACAACGACCGACTTGATGCTTCGTCTCCATGACTACTGGAGTGTTTGCGTCTGCTCATATGCGCCTGTTCCGGTAACTTACTATGCAATCTGGCAGCCTGCAAATTCTACACATTACTCGTAACAAGTAAAACAACCCATATCTCAACAGGTATTGGTTTATACTCACAACATTATAGAGACTTATTCTCCTAGTTGTCACCAATACCAGCTCGTGTACAACATGTGCCAATTTTGTAACATTCCCTACGTTTATTTTATTTAATTTTTAATTTTATTATTCATCTGCCAGATACAGACAGAACCAAGTACATATTCAATAGCCAAGAACACAAAACTTTTTCCTTTCCGTTCACTTTCGATCCATCCCCACAAACAGTATGTGTGAAGTTTGCTATTTATTTTTCCACCTCAGTTGTATTTCTTTAAAATAAATAAAACAGAGTAAAAAATAAATTTACAAATATTATTAAAGTATGGCAGTTCACTGCTGCACTTACCCGTGTGTTTGTTTAAGGGACTGATCGTATCCATTTGGAATAACACATCAGGATACTGTAAACTAAGATATAAAAAACTAGCTCGTGAAAGGAGGGGAGAGGACGATAAAACGAGAAAGGGGAGGGGGGAGAAGTGGTTTAGAATATACGCAGATATAACAAAAACGCTACACTACACAGTCAGCATGGGTGCTTCTCAGGGTGACGGTGGTTCGATACTAACCATGGGGGAGAAAACCGTGAGAAGAACCGAAACATGTGACACAATCTTCAGGAAACAGAATGTCGAAAAACATGTAGCACTGTGAATTCAGCACTTGGCTGGCACAAGTGGCTTATGACTGAGCATTCAGAAACAAAACTCAACGCAAAGCACAAGATGAGGTCCACAGTGGTTCAACTCAGTGTAAGCACTGGCCCACTCAGCTCACTGACGCCTGCAGGTAACGTTTCTGTCAGCAGGTTTGTCCACATTGGGCATCATTCCTGCAAGTTTCTGCACTATTCTGCTGCGCTACCTGCGCTAGCTCGCGTCCATCGCAGTGTCCACTGGTGGGGACACTAAATCCTTCGCCCTTGAAATATCTGTAAATGGCCAAGCTTACGTCGCGACCTCCAATCTGGAAACAGAGGAGGTGGCAGAGAACCGAGCAATGGACCAACTACCGAAGAACACACCATTAACGCCACTGGTTCTGGCTGTAGTGTGGAAGACACAGAGGCTGAAACACTGCCAAGTCCATTGGCGGCAATGGGGACTAGGTCACATCCATCAGCGAAGGAGGGGAGGAGGGTGAGTCGAAAGCCATTGGTTCCACATCGGCAGGTGCCGGTCTGAACTTCAATGGTCCTGAGGCTGCAGGTGATGGGAGGACACCAGAGGGAGAGGTGAGGGCGGAATGAGCAGGCATGTCACTGCCAGTGGAAGACCGCTTGTGGAATAGCATCAGGATCAACCCAACTGCTGAGCTGAACAGAAGGGTGCTGTGGCGAGGCCTCAAAAGGGCGAGAATGCAAATTATTTTCATGACAGGTCAGCTGCTCCCTACTGGCATCCACCACAAGTAACTCCCGACCTTTCTGGCCCACCACATCAGCCGGCAAACACCAGTCCCAGGAGAAAAAAGTGGACCATGGTGGTTCATGACATGCAGCGCAGGGTGCAACAAATTCAAGAGACTCCACGGCTGGCACTGATACAAACATTCAACCAGACAGCACCACCGACCAGTGTTAACTGGTATGCAGCCAAAAAACTCGAAAACTCATTGCCGCAGACAGAGGAAGTCATGGACAACTTTCTTAGGGTCTTGAACATATGCACAAAGCTCTCTACCTCTGACTTAGAAGCCAGCAGAAATGGAGCACTGATCAGATACTGCATACCATTGCGAACGTGACACAAATTACCTACAATTCCTGGTCACGAGGTTCCTGCAGGATCCCTCAGTCGTAAAAAAATCTGACAATCAATCCAAGAACAGTGGTTGTCAATGACATAGAGGGCATCTTGGCTATGTACGGGAAACTCGACCATGCATCAACCACCAACAATCTCATGCAGCCCAAAAATGGATCAGTTAAATCAACGTTCACCCTGCCCTATGGGTACTCTAGAACTGGTCAAGGGGAAAACTGGTGCGTTCAGTGCACAAGCTACACAAACCCAATCGAAATTTTCGCTGTCACTATCGATAGATGGTCAGCAGAAGTGATATCGTGCCAGTGCTTTCATATGAGTCATACCTCACTGCCACACATGCAGCAACTGGAGTATGCAAGGATGCAGCACCGTGGAGATAACCATTAGACAGTATTGTTCCTCTGTTAATAATATGAGGACCCTCTCAACAATGATGAGCTGAACATATATGAGGAAAAAACGTACGCCACACCGGATCTGCACCCAAAGAAATGTGCACTGGCCAGCCCAATATGAGGTGGGGCGGGTTATAAGAGTTCGTATTGTTCACTGCAAAAGTTCCACCTACCTCAGTAAGGCGGCAGATCACCAGCCCGTTTCTCTGCAGACGTATACACTGTGCTGACGACAGGGGATCTCAAGTTGACTGCGTATTTCTAGATTTCCGGAAAGCTTTTGACACCGTTCCTCACAAGCGACTTCTAATCAAGCTGCGGGCCTATGGGGTATCGTCTCAGTTGTGCGACTGGATTCGTGATTTCCTGTCAGGAAGGTCGCAGTTCGTAGTAATAGACGGCAAATCATCGAGTAAAACTGAAGTGATATCAGGTGTTCCCCAGGGAAGCGTCCTGGGACCTCTGCTGTTCCTGATCTATATAAATGATCTGGGTGACAATCTGAGCAGTTCTCTTAGGTTGTTCGCAGATGATGCTGTAATTTACCGTCTAGTAAGGTCATCCGAAGACCAGTATCAGTTGCAAACCGATTTAGAAAAGGTTGCTGTATGGTGTGACAGGTGGCAGTTGACGCTAAATAACGAAAAGTGTGAGGTGATCCACATGAGGTGCAAAAGAAATCCGTTGGAATTCGATTACTCGATAAATAGTACAATTCTCAAGGCTGTCAATTCAACTAAATACCTGGGTATTAAAATTACGAACAACTTCAGTTGGAAAGACCACATAGATAATATTGTGGGGAAGGCGAGCCAAAGGTTGCGTTTCATTGGCAGGACACTTAGAAGATGCAACAAGTCCACTAAAGAGACAGCTTACACTACACTCGTTCGTCCTCTGTTAGAATATTGCTGCGCGGTGTGGGATCCTTCCCAGGTGGGATTGACGGAGGACATCGAGAGGGTGGAAAAAAGGGCAGCTCGTTTTGTATTATCACGTAATAGGGGAGAGAGTGTGGCAGATATGATACGCGAGTTGGGATGGAAGTCATTAAAGCAAAGACGTTTTTCGTCGCGGCGAGATCTATTTACGAAATTTCAGTCACCAACTTTCTCTTCCGAATGCGAAAATATTTTGTTGAGCCAACCTACATAGGTAGGAATGATCATCAAAATAAAATAAGAGAAATCAAAGCTCGAACAGAAAGGTTTAGGAGTTCGCTTTCCTCGCGCGCTATTCGGGAGTGGAATGGTAGAGGGATAGTATGATTGTGGTTCGATGAACCCTCTGTGAAGCTCTTAAATGTGAATTGCAGAGTAATCCTGTAGATGTAGATGTAAAAGCAGCGTTGAAGAAAACGCCGTCAATACTTACAATGCAAAGTCCGCGTGAACTTTGGTAGCAAGCTATCCTGTAAATACTTTTCAGGCAGAAAGTGGTTGTTTCGTTCTCTCAGTAAAGTGTCAAAATTCTGAAAAGAATCTTTTATTCCATTTTAGTTAAAGAAAAATACCTGCCATCAGCCCACATGTAATTAGCGAACAACTTCACTGTCCTCAGTTCACAGTTCATGCAACCCAGTACCCACGTAAGGCGGCCAGAAAAGTACGTAAGTCCAACCCGAAGAATTACGCGATTTCACAGTCAATACTCCGCTACTGTGTCTGAGTTTCACTTTCAGTCCTTTTCAGTGGGTTTCTCTTAAAGAAATTGCTCGGTAAATATTCCATACACGGATACGAAACATGCCATGCGGAATTTTACAAAGGCCGAAATTTCACACACGTTTATCTCTCTAACAAAACGATTCTAGAACTTCCAAAGTTCACAAGACGTTCCGTAAATACAGCTACTTCTATGGCAACACAATCTGGACGCAAAATTCCAATATCTTCTTCACTTTACACATAATGCAGACGGACACGTTTAACATGACTTGGTCATTCAATAGCTACCCAGCCACTCTTCTATGCTGCTCCTTCCATAGAGTATAACTAACTGGCAGTGCGCGGGAACTGCTAAACTCTGATTGGTTGATCAAAATCACCAGCCAATCAGAACAATCGTTCGAGATCATACTCTCACCAAAACTGTCCTACGCCTATCACTATTCCCAGTTGCATTCACGTCATTTCAACATGCGAATACTAATATAAGATTTAATAAAACCAATGAATAGAAAATTAAACTTGAAATTTATTTAGAAAACTATTACTCTGCAAACGGCTATTCTAGCTGCCTTCTTACAAAAGCAAGTACTCTTAGACATACGTCATCAGGGCAATGAGGGGAAAACACAACTGTCCCACTACACAGTTACATAATGTGGGACATTATGCAATATTGAATTTCTACGTAAGTCCCACTTACACACTCTCACTCATTCTCATGCATTCCACAACAACAAAAACAAATAGATATTACTTAAATAATAATTTTTTCTGGATTTTATATTACGAAAATAAAAAGTAGTTAACGTTTTTAGTATGAAAATCCACATAAATTGACGTGAAATTTTGTGAATTTCAATAATGATTTCAAATGATACTAAAAGACAAACTGTTGTTATTCGTAATAGAGTTTTTTAGTCTAAGTGTCGGTTTGGTGTGTTTTAGGTAATTTCCTCTAACTCCGAAACTATGACAGATAGAAGGCTGAAATTTTTATACCATATTCTCTTGAATAACAAAAGGCAGTGTATCGACTTTAAACAACATTAAGTAATATTTAAAACAGAATGAGATTTTCACTCTTCAGAGGAGTGTGCGCTGATATGAAACTTTCTGGCAGATTAAAACTGTGTGCCGGACCGAGACTCGAACTCGGGACCTTTGCCTTTCGCGGGCAAGTGCTCTACCATTTGCCCGCGAAAGGCAAAGGTCCCGAGTTCGAGTCTCGGTCCGGCACACAGTTTTAATCTCCCAGAAAGTTTAATACTTAATACAGGTTATTTAGATTCTTAGACGTTTGAATATTCAGTCGCTCGAAGTGACACAGATACCGCTTCCCACGGCTAGCATAGCGACAGCTGCGAATGAGTCATTGCTGAGACACAACTGGCTGTCTCCTTCACAGCCAACGGCCCCAATGCTATGTGCTGCTGTGCATAGTAGCTTACTGCAAAAAAGTTATCGTGTATTGACTCGCGACAAACTCAACAGCCGAAAAGCTTTTACTGGAAAAGTGGACCAGCGGCCTTTGCGGTTGCGACTTCACGTGCTGCAACGGAAAATCCGACAGAGTTTGCTGCAATGGTATCATCTGGCGTGAACACAAGCGCTTCCTTCTGACAGGGCCCCATTGGTAGTCGCAATAGCACTTCAGTGGTGAGCAGTGGAGCAGGAACGAATGTCACACAAATAGTTACTGCTGCAATTGGTGGACGGTTCTATCTGGCAGCTTTTAACGGGGGCTAAATAAGGACATCAGCAGCTGTGGGGAGGAACCTTGCCATATTCGATAACCATGAAAATTATAGCTATCACCCTCATCTTCACCTGTGAGTAACACACAGCAGAAAGCATCTTCAATGTGTAAGCGATTGGTTGTTTGGTGCCATCCGGATTTCGATGGGACAGGAGGCACCAACATCATACTGTGATGTATCATAAGCCGGGGTTAAAGGTTAACCCATCGTAAAAGAACCGAGACAGGGAGCAGAACGTAACCACTGCTTGAGAGATTTAAAGACTTGTTGATAATCTGCTGACGAGACAAACTTAACTCATTTCTTGCAAAGCCAGTTACAAGGATGGCAGATGTGCGTGGCCTTGGGGGTGAACCGAGTGTAATGCAAAATCTTCTACAAAAAATGCTGGAGCACCTTCAGGTTCTTGGGTGCTCCCAAATTGACGGTGGCTTTGATGTGGTCTTTTGTAGGGATGAGTGCATGTTCCAAAAAATACGTCGTTGGAAAAGCAGCTGGAGGTTTCATAAATACTCTTCTGGAGTGGGCTGGTTACACAGATTTCATATTCCCAGTGCAGGCCAGATTCCAAAAGACAACGATTTAATTGATAAAGCTCAAGGTGGGTACTGATAACCATGAAAGCCCAAAAAACCGTGCCCAGCAGCAACTGCAGCTAGGCATCGCCGAAGTCGTTACGTGAGAAATACTGGCCCCCCGATAACTTCGCCGACAAGACGGCCGGCCGCGGAATTAAATACGAATCCGCGATACACTGCGCTTTGACTCTCTGTTTAAAATCGCTGCAAAGGCGCCCAGCATCGTCGAGCTGTTGATTCGCCACTAAAGGAGTGGGCCACTGACTGAACAAAACTGTAGAAACGACGCCTTTATCCTGCCAATATTGCACCCCAGCCTTTATATTGTCACGCATGGTGAAGGGAAAGGGGTGTCAGATTGTGGGATGGAGCCGGCCAGAGGCCGAGCGGTTCTAGGCGCTGCAGTCTGCAACCGCACGACTGCTACGGTCGCAGGTTCGAATCCTGCCTCGGGCACGGGTATGTGTGATGTCCTTAGGTTAGTTCGGTTTAAGTAGTTCTAGGGGACTCATGACCTCAGAAGTTAAATCCCATAGTGCTCAGAGCCTTTTTTTCTGTGGGATGGAACTCCATACCTGTTTGTACTTTGTGACCGAGCAGGCCGAGGTAATATGTCGACACGCTGTTGAGCATATTGAGTTACAACAGCGCTACTTGGGCGAGCATTATCCTCTTGGAAAACACACCCTGGAATGCTGTTCATGAATGGCAGCACAACAGGTCGAATCACCAGACTGACGTACAGATTTGCATGCAGGGTGTGTGGGATAACCATGACAGTGATCCCGCTGTCATAGGAAATTACAACAGACCATAACTCCAGGTGTAGTTCCAGTCCGCCCAGCAGGCAGACGCGTTGCAATAAGGTCTCCTGTTAACCAACCCAAGGCCATCACTTGCACCGAGGCAGAACCAGCATTCATCAGTAAGCACAACAGACGTCCACCCTGCCCTCTAATGGGCTCTTGCTTTACACCACTGAAGTCGCAAATGGCACTGGTTTGGGATTAGTGGAATGCATACTACAGGATGTCTGAATCGCAGCTGTCCTTGAAGTAACCGATACGTAACAGTTTTTTGTGTCACGGCGGTGCCAACTGCTGCTCATGTTACTGCTGCAAATGAAGTACGAAGCGTCACAACCATATGCAGAACACGATGGTCTTCCCTCTCTGCACTCCCAAGTGGCAGTGCGTAGCCCAGTCTTCTCGCGACCGTACATTCACGTGACCACTGCTGCAAGAAATCATGTACAGTACTACATTCCTCCCAATTCCTTCTGCAATATTGCAGAAGGAACATCCACCTTCTCGTGGCCCTATTACGTGACCTCGTTCAAACGTAGTGAGACCTTCATAATGACGCCTTTATCGCCTTAAAGGCATTCTTGGCTAACATCAACTCACCATGTCCAATCTCAAAGCAAACTAATGATCAAGATCGTTACTGCATGTATAACAAACCTTATTTGCTTCCTCATACTGGCGCTCCTAGCCCCTATTTGATGCGACCGGCGCGAAATCTGAATAGAAATCATCAAAAAAATGGTTCAAATGGTTCTGAGAACTAAGGGACTTAACATCTGTGGTCATCAGTCCCCTAGAACTTAGAACTACTTAAACCTAACTAGCCTAAGGACATCACACACATCCATGCCCGAGGCAGGATTCGAACATGCGACCATAGCAGTCACGCAGTTCCAGACTGAAGTGCCTAGAATGGCACGGCCACACCAGCCGGCTAGAAATCATCTTTCAGATATGAAAAAACGCCTACCAACTTTCGTTTAAGCCGCACATTTCGTTATGAGTGGTGTTGTGCTTAGTTTCTCCGTCAGCGTATTTTATAAGTGCCGAAAGTAATATTTCTGTTTCTGTAAGCTGTCTACAGCTTCCACAACCGGCTGATCCACAAGAGATTGAATGGAAGATTTGGGCCTGTTCGCTCAGTTTACATATGACCACAACTGCACATAGTTTTCTGGTAGATACACGACTAAAGACAGTCTTGTGAAGTACTTTTAAACATGTTTTCTGAAAACTGTGTTGAGCATCTAGTTTGGCGGCCCACATGCAGCGGAAATAACTTACACCTTGTAGCTGCTGTAGATCACAAGGGGTTATTTCTAGGAAATATGGTGCGAAATTGTGATTTAGTGTGTTTCAGTGCGCGATGCGCCAGCATCACAGCAGAGGGCGGACGAAGGCTGGCAGGGCGTTATGTAGGTGACTCAGTTTTACAACGAGCGTCGGTATTTGTGTACGTGTGCGGCAGCCATCAACAGCCAGAACGCGGCTTTAGCAGAATTACGCAGGCGCGGGCCGCGTGTGGCACGGTTGCGTTAGCCAACTCATCGAGAACATTCTAAAAATCACGGCACCACGTAACCGGCGGATTCAGCGGCGGTCTGCACTATTTAAGGGCATCAGAGGCGGGCGTCGGCATTGGTGCGACCGATTGGGTGTTCGGTCGTCACCAGTGACGCTGTCTCCGAGGACCGGCCGGTGAAGGGCGTTGCCCGCTGCACCAACGACCCCCGGCGTCTCCACGAGCCACAGCATCTGCTGCTACCCTCCTACCGCCTGCGCAGCCGCCGGCCGAGCACGGCGCCGCGTTCCCCGGGCTGCGCGCATCAGCACGACATGAGTGGTGGAGCTGAGCTACCGGAAAAGAGGAAGATTGCTAAAAGCAGCCACCTTCTTCTACCCAGCCATGCCCCACAACCCCGACCACGTTACCCACTCTGCTCATCCTATTACACTACAAACAGGCTGGGCCCTATTGACAGAGTCAGCATAGAGACGGGCATTAGTGATCATGATGTCATTATAGCAACTATGGTTGCTTAAGTTAATAAGTCAATTGGGAGGACTAGGAAGGTGTTTCTCTTAGAAAGAGCAGATAAGCAGTTGTCAGCACCACACTTATACAGGGTATCCTAAATGATGGACCCACTTTCGAAACTTCGTATTTATTTAAGTACAAATCCAAAGTGAACAAGCTTTATACCAACGAAAAGAGGTAGTTTCAAAGTTTTTTCTCATAATGTTTGATATCAGTTTAATAAATTTAATAATATGTGATTAATTGGTTTTTAATAATTATTTAATAATTAGAAATGTGATAAATGTTATAAATGTTTAATGTGGCCACAGTTGGTTGACAGCAAACATCGACGCAGTAGCCAAACTTGTCCCACACACATGAAAGCGTATTTGCTGTTACTGAGAGCACGGCAGCAGTGATCCGGTTCCGCAGGTCGTTCATAGTGGTTGGTAGAGGAGGAATGTAAACAGCTTCCTTCACATAATCCCACAAGAAATAATTGCAGGATGTGAGATCAGGAGATCTCGGTGGCCAGAAGTGCAGAGGCAGGTCCTCAAGCCCCTGTGACCGATCCATTGCCGAGGAAGTGAGTCATTCAAAAAGCCTTGTACATCACGGTGCCAATGGGTAGAGCTCCATCCTGTTGGAAAATGCAGTCCTGGGAATCTTTCACAACTTCAGGGAACAATCATTGTTCCAACAAGTCCATGTATGTGACTTCCGTTACTCTTCTTTCCATAAAGAAAAATGGTACATAAACCTTTGTACGGGAAACGGCACAGAACACGTTACTCTTCTGTGAGTTTCTTTCATTTTGCGATGCTGAATGTGGATTTTTCCAAACCCACATGCGAGCATTATGCCTGTTTACTTTTCCACTAATGTGGAACATTGCTCCATCGCGAAAAATTACACACTGTAGAAATGCGTCATCCTCCATCTTTGCTAGCACATAACCACAACAAAATGCAAGACGCTTCTCTTTGCCATTGAGGTTGAGAGCCTGCACAAGTTGTATTCGGAAGGGATTGTACAGCAAACGCCGTTCCAGAACTTTCCATACAGTTGATTGGGATATTCCAAGTTCTCGACTGGCTCTATAGCTAGACTCACTGGAACTGCGCACAAAACCTTCTTGAAACCGTCGGACATCATCCTCTGGCACATACGGTCGGCTTGTGCTTTTTCCTTTGCACACAATCCCAGTCTGCTTACACTGCTTAAACCGACATCTAACGTTTTTGCGAGTTGGCCGTTGAATACCGAATTTGGTACGAAAGGTTCGCTGCACTGCAATTTGCGATTCGCTTTTCGCGAAGTCAGGAACGCAGAAAACCTTTTGCTCCACAGTCGCCATCTCACAGTGAAACGGAATGACGGCCCTATTGCCACGCGAACTCTACCGGCCGCTTCTGAAACTATCACCGCCCGCCAAAAACTTTGAAACTTCCTATTTTCATTGTTATAAAGCTTGTTCATTTTCCATTTGTACTAGAATACATACGAATTTCTGAAAATGAGTCCATCATTTAGAATAACCCTCTATATTGAACTGACATCACTTAGTTCCAGTAAAATGGACAGAGAGGAATTATGGACAAAGTTAAACAGATTGTAATCGTGTTGCGGAGCACTATGTTTCTAGTAAGCGGATTGCGAACGGCAAAGACAAACCCAACTTAACATCGAAATTCGGAAAATTCTGAGGAAGCAAACACTGTTGAACTGTCGGTTCAAAAGAGAACGTACAAATGACGAGAGGCAAAGGTTAGAAGACATTCGTTCGCTTGTGAAATGATCGATGTGCGATGCATACAACAACCACAACCGTCATACCTTAGCAAAACATCTGGCCTAGAGCCCGAGAAAATTCTGATTCTACGTAAAATCACTATGCGGGTCTAAGGCTTCCTTCTAGTGAATCTGGTTTGGCAGTTGAGGTTAACAGAGCTGAGGCCGAAGTTTTAAATTTCGATTTCAAGAAATCGTTCACGCACGAGCATCGCATAAAGATACCGTCGTTTGACCATCGAATAGACTCAAATAGAGACGACATAGTAAAAAGTATCCCTGACGTAGAGACACAACTGAAAGTGCTGAAAACAAATGCCAGATCCGTATGGAATCCCAGTTCCGTTTTACAAAGGTTACTCTTCGGACGCGCTCACATTCTTAGCTTGCATTTACCACGAATCTCTCGCCCAGTGCAAAGTCTCAAGCGACTGAAGAGAAGAGCAGGTAACTCCTGTTTACAAGAAAGGTAAAAAACCCGACCCGCATAATTACAGACCGATATCCCTAACATCTGTCTGCTGTAGAGTCCTTGAACATATTCTCAGTTGGAATACAATAAATTTCGTGAGGTCCAGAAGTTTACGTCCAATAATCAGCTCCGTTTTAGGAAGCAACGCTCACGCGAAACTTAGCTTGCCGTTTTCTCACATGGTATACTGCAAACTATGGTTGAAGGGCGACAGGCAGATTCCATGTTTCTAATTTAACACGGGGCCCTGCTGCAGACTGTTAACGAAGACACGAGCATAAGTAAATGCGTGAGTGGTATGTTGTCGTCGACGGGGAGTGTTCATCAGAGACAAGGTTATCGCCCTGACAGGACTACTGTTGTTCTCAATATACATAAATGATCTGACGCACTGTGTGAGCAGTAACCCGCACTTGTGTGCTGATGATCCTGTGGTGTACGGTAAGGTGTCAAAGTTAAGTGACTGCAGGGAGATACAGGACGATTTAGACAAAATTTACAGTTTGTATGACGAATGACAGCTAGCCCTACATGTGGAAAACTGTAAGTTAATGCTGATGAGTAGGAAGAACAAACCTGAAATGGAAATGAGCGTTGGGCGTCATTGGCCGGGAGGCCCCTCGCGGGGCAGGTCCGGCCGCCATATCGCAGGTCTTATTACAGTCGGCGCCACATTGGGCGACCTGCACGCCGGATGGGGATGAAATGATGATGAACACAACACAACACCCAGTCCCTGAGCGGAGACAACCTCCGACCCAGCCGGGAATCGAACCCGGGCCCAGAGGACGGCAATCCGTCACGCTGACCACTCAGCTACTGGGGCGGACAGAACAAACCTGTAATGATCGGAGACAGTATTACTAGTATTCTGCTTGACATAGTCAACTCGTTTAAATATCTGGGCGTAACGTTGCAAAGCGATATGAGGTTGAACTGTGGTAGCTATGGCTAATGGTCAATTTCGGTTTTTTGGGAGAATTTCAGGAAAGAGTGGATCACCTGTGAGGGAGACCCCGTATAGAACGCCGGTGTGACCTATTCTTGAGTACTGTTCGAGTGTTTGGGATTCCCGCCAAGTCGTACTAAAGAAAGATATCGAAGCAGTTCAGGGGTGGGCTACTAGATCTGTTATCGGTAAGTTCGAACAACACACAAGTTGAAACGTCCCCTTTTTAACAATTTATATATGACTGTGCTTAAACTGACACACAATATTTTTAGCGCAACGCAATCTGACTTTCAAAATTTCCTACTAAAGAATGGCCCTGACAAACATTAAACTATACCTTTCACAAATCACTTACCTCACAAAAATCTTCGCTGCTCAAGCTACTGCAATACAGCGAGCGCCACTACTGCCAGCTAAATAAAAGATTCAAACTACTGAAGGCACTAACTACTGGTAGGGATAGTTAGCAAATGAAAGATATTAATAGAGAACAAACAATGTATTTACCTTGATATCATCATATATAAATATATCAGTTCATGAAAAATTACAAAACTCCGCCATCTCTCTCCCCACATCCACCACTGCTGGCGGCTCACCTCCAACTGCGCAACGCTACGCGCTGTTCACATCCAGCTGCCGCTGCCCAACACTACAATGGCAGACAACAATGCAAACTAGCGACAGACTGCACACAGCACAGCCAGTGATTTCATTTTGAGCGCTACGTAACGTTGCCAAAACGAAAACATAAACAGCCTACTTACATAGCCCCCATGCTCCCCACAAAAATTTTTTACAAATGGTGTTGGGCACTGGCCAATACAGATTTGACAAAAATTTTTCACAATTACAGTAACAAAGATATAAAATGCACACACTTATTAATATTATGTTGGTCAAAAGATCAAAATTTCTCACAGTCCATAAAGACAGTCCACATTGTTCATCACAGCAAAAATGCAGAATTTTTCTCAAAGTCCAAGCAGTAAAAGAAAATGCACATAGAAGTAGTGGATTTCCATGCAGTCTTGAAGAAGTAGTGTTGTCCTTCCAATGGAAAGACAGTGCTGACTCTCGACATGCAGACAGGTAATGGGCCACAACAGAGCAAACCCACAGCAGAGTCAGTCGAAATTTTGAAGAGTATTGATAGGTAGGTCATCACAGAACAGACCCACTGTAGTCCTTGTAGAGATAACGGTATTGGTGGGCCACCAGAGGTGCAGACCCACTGCAGTCCTTGTAGAAATGGCCAGCAGCCATCTGTTGCGACTGTGCAGGTGCACAATCACCATTGAAGAGTCTTGCGGATAATATAGCAAGTCCATAAACCACCACTTGTGCACTCACAAAGTTTCTGGAATTGTCCTTAGAACCAGCAATGCTGTTATCCAGTCCCTTGCTGAATCATTAACACACGTGCAAACACTATCAGTCCCTACTTCTCACATATTGTCCATGTACTACGACCAACAGAAACGTGTGCAGTGAAATGTAACTTACAAGTTAATAATAAGATGAACTGGTGACAATTACAATTTTATAAATTTACAACATGAAAATACAATTACAAAGGTACAAAATACATCATTAAAAACATAATAATACAGAGAACATTTGTAGTACAGGCTTTACAAAAGAATAGAAATAAACATATACATCAGTGTTACAAAAATAGTGACATAAGTACATACATAAAATAATGAGAATAGTTTTCGAAACATTAATTTCACACATGAACATTGAAACAGAACAGAATTGTAAACAACTTTACAAAGAAAATAACATATTATTAATGCAACTTATATTTGAGGATAACAGTATTCCTCCTCATAGTGAATATAGCTTAGTATTAGAAGAGAAAAAAATTCTATGAAACAGTACACAGAGACAGGAAGAAAACAAATACTCAAGGGTACACAAACACATAGTGGGATAACACCAATAGGAAAGGACAGGGTTCGTTGTCAGTGTAACATGTGGTACTGCAGTCCAACCCAAAACTTCATATATCTTTCCTCTTATTTCATCCTTTGTTTCCACCAAAAAAATTCGATCTAAGCATGCTTTCTGTATTTATATGTTCACACATTTCTTACCTCATTTTTATTTTCCATTATCTTACCTCATCATTTATTCCCGAGAAAATCCTACCTATACCTGCTTTCTGTACGTTTTTCGTATAGATTCTCAATGCATTTCTTCCAATTCATCGCAACTCATTCTCTTCTATAGTCTACCCCCTCTTAAGCTAACTTAAATCTACTGAGCTCAGATATTAAACTAAGGGACGAGGCAATGCAGCAGCACAAAACAAGTTATCACAAACAGCAATGACAAAAAAAATGCCAATTTGCAAAGCAAGCAGCAGCAAATCTAAATTAACAGATAAAATGCAAAATTACAACTAATATGAGCCAATGTGCAGCAACATGAAAAATCAATGAGTAGTAAAATTGGCTTAGCAGAGTAACACAAATTAAAGTTCAGTAGCACTATGCCTGGCAAACAGCAGCAGCAAATATAAAAAATATAAAACTTATATCTATACATGACAAAGCTCAAGCAGAAAAGATATTACAGTAAAAACAACAATGCAGATAAGGGAAATGTATAATCACATCTTAATGTCTAAGTAATTAAAGTGGTGCACCACAAGAAGTTATTCTACCAAAAAGTTACCAATTACTTGAAAAGAAAATTATGAATGCAGTTACTAGTTCCTTCTTATTGTTCTTTCCTTTCCAAGTGCTCCTTTTTTAAAGAATGTGGATCATAAAATAATTATTTAATAGATCTGTTGACAGAAAGTGTTCACATTAGCAAATGCATTTCATTTTATAAAAGCAATGCTGCAACACAGCTGGAAAACAGATGTCAAATGAAATAAGCAACTACGAAAAGCAAAGTATAAAAATATCATTCAGTAGTCATGTGACATTTCATAAGTTAGTAGAAATTCTCTCAACTCTCGTAGAAAGACGCTTGTCGTAATCAGGTGTGCAGATGTAAAAATATTTCCGAGGATAATGGCCTCCCCTTTTTTTTGTTCTACCTGTGCCGCTGAAAAGGGCTCGCAATAATGGCTTTTTCTCCAGGCGTCTGACAGCTGGGTGCCCGCGACGCATTACGTGCAGGTGGTCACTTAACTTTCTTACGGAAATATTTACGACAGCAGTTTCCGCTACCGTGGCAGTCATATAAAAATATTTCACAGGTCAAGAATTAGCGTTGCAAATCTGTAGAAACAAAATGCTATTGATATAACAGTGTCCAAAAAATTTTCGTCTGCATTGTAATACATTCATGCATATACACACACATTTCATAACTCTTAAAGTACGATTCTTGGTTTCCAACAACCTTTTCCATAAGTCAGAGTCCCTAATCCCTACTCCTTATTCCTTACCTTATTACACATATACATATCCATCGACACTCGTCAGTATTTCGTCATTATAAATATGAAGCATAATCAAATAACTCATATAGTAGCCTCAGCCTATTAATCGTAAACATACCTCAGCAGCATAATACACATCGTCGTCGTAAAAATAACATCATAACACCTCAGTCAAATCTCAAAATCGTCGTAGCTTCCTCCAATAATTCCAAACCTAAAGAAAATTCTCTGCTCATGTCAAAAGTGTCATCTGCCTCAAACGTACTTTAAAAATCATGAATCCATACCAAATACATCATTCAAAGCTCTCATAGTATCACAATGGTTCCAAAAAAATATGAACAGTTCACACAGTACAGACAAAATACAATTTCATAACTGTGAAGTAATCCAACTCTGTAAATGCGTAAACATCTGTCACTGATGTAGTAAAAAGAATGTTTGTTTCTCTGTCAAGTACTCAGATAGCTGTGTAATTCTGTGTTAGAGAAATATGGTACCGAAGTGTAAAGTTGTATAAGCAAATACCATATTAGCTAGGGTTCCTTGTGCTTGCCAAACACATGGTACACAAAGTAGGCGTGTACCCCCCTGAGGATTAATGTAATTATACCCTCAGGTGTTACAGATTACAGCAATGGAATGAAATGTATCACGGAAAACTTTCTTTGTAATTCAAAAATCTTTAAAAACAAATGTTTTCAGTATAAAATTGATCACTCAAATACGTGTACTGTAGCGCTAAACTGTGCGTCTTGTAACATAATCTCTGTGGAAGTGTCGTAGTTATCGTCCTCCGAAAGCTAAGTTCTGCAGAAGTCAATGTACTTACCTCATGATAAACAAAAGTGAAATGCTTTGCGTATAGATATCATAGTTATTATGGTTATTGGCGTGATGAAGAAAGTACTGTACAGTAACGTATTGTTGTGCCACAAACAAAGGCTGTCTCATTGTTGCTATACCACAAAAGTTACTACTAAAACCTGTTTTACTTTCCAGAAGAATTCAGAAAAACTGTGCAGATATAAAACAGATACACCGCAAAAGCAACATTGTAAATTGTCACTCATTAGTAGCGTCGTGATAAAATCGTGTAGCTGTCACATAAACTAACCACTGTGTCCTCTGGTATCTCACAGAAAGTACTTTAAACCCAGAATGTATTTTCGAGTAAACCGAAATGTTGCATTAAAATCTCATTAGCAGTACCAGTATGTGTCCTAAGTATGTAAGCCTTATAGTCGTTACGTAATCGTGCAACAAACAAGCAAGAATGTACACACACAATAACACTGTGACGTCTGTTCACTATAACAATGAATTCGTCATTTCTGTTTAAATAAGTTCTCTTGGTTCTGGATTGGATATTTAACTTCAAACATTGTTGAATGTTAACAGATTCTAAGTCTGACAAAGCATATTAGTAATGTGAAGCGAAAAATTTTATGACAAAGACTAAGTTAAAAAGCAGATTATCTTTCAATAAACGGTTTTACATGTGAAATGTGGTGTAAACCTTTACTCTTCCTAGTACGCAGAGTTTCAACTTCAACGCAATTATCATGTGGTATACGTCGGATTCTGTAAGGTCCATTGTAAACTAGAAAGAATTTGTGACTCAAGTGTTTCTTCTTATGTGACAATGAATGAGCTTTAATGAGAACTTTCTGACCAATATACAACTTCTTTGCATTTGCTTTACCGTGTAGTTTTCTCCTTTTGTCTGCTGCAGATTTTATATTTTTAAGAGCCAAATCAATTATGTCTTTGTGTCGAAGTTTACGTGTATTTGGGAAAGGTACAAGCTCTCTGATTCTGTTCGGTGGTTCTTCATTCTTTAGTACAAGAGTAGGTGGTAAAGCAGTGGAATCATGAGGCATTTCATTCAGCACATTTTGAAATAAGTGTAAATATCTGTCCCAATGCTGATGCTTTCTGTGACAATAAAGTCTACAAAGCTTATTGATTTCTTTCATAATCCGTTCGGAGGGGTTAC
Organism: Schistocerca americana; assembly: GCF_021461395.2. NCBI lineage: Eukaryota > Metazoa > Arthropoda > Insecta > Orthoptera > Acrididae > Schistocerca > Schistocerca americana. The sequence goes on along the minus strand of NC_060124.1, from coordinate 273,941,290 downwards.
AATGTGGTGAGTACAATGAAATAAAAACAGGTTTGATTTTATGGTTGCGAAGCATGCGTGACCAAACAGCAGATCTGAATTGCGGTCCGTTATCTGAAATGACTTTGCTAACGTGTCCAACTTCACGTAAGAAATTTTTAACAAAGGCGTTGGATACAGACCGTCCAGTGGCTTTACGTAACGGTGTGAAAGAAACAAATTTTGAAGTAAGTTCAACAGCGACTAGAACGTACGAAAATCCATTAGATGTTCTGACAAGCGGTCCCAAGAGATCAACAGCCGCAAATTCTTTTAATTTAGAAGGAATAATAGGAAACAACGGAGCACGATGTGAGACAGTAGATGGTTTCGCCTTTTGACAAAGTTTACAAATAGACAAGACTCTTCGAATTCGCTTTTCCATATTGTTAAAATAACAAGTCGTTCGAAGAATATGATAACATTTTCGTGGGCCAAAATGTGCGTAGCTGAAATGAATGTACCAAATGAGCTTATTAACAAAATCGTCAGGAATGCAAAGTACCCATAGCTTGTCATCAACAGTGCAGCGTTTGAAGAGTATGTTGTTTCTAACCAGGTAATAATGCCGAATCTGTGTGTGTGTCTTTTCATGCCATTTGCTCTTGATGTCTTTCCAAATCGGATCTTTATCTTGTTCATGAGCAATGTCCTTTAAAGATGTGGTGATGAAGTTTTCAAAGGCGACTTTCTGAATGTAAAGAATACTGAAATTTTTCTCGAGGTTGCCTTCTGTGGTACTTTTCTCAAGCCCAGCCGGTGCGCGTGACAGTGCGTCCGCAACAATGTTCTCCTTGCCGGGAATGTAGACTATTGTGAAGCGGAATTCTTGCAGAAACAATGCCCAACGTTTTAACCTGTCATGATTTAATTTTGAAGACATAAGAAATTGTAATGCACGATGATCACTGTATACTTTTACGTTCTTACCAGAAAGAAAGAAACGGAATTTGTTAAATGCCCAAACGATAGCTAAAGCTTCTAATTCAGTAACGGAATAATTTTTTTCAGATTTTGTTAGCACTCGGCTAGCAAAAGCAATGGTTTTCTGAACAGTAATGTCATCTTCTATGGCTTCTTGAAATAAATGGGCACCAAGACCGACTTTGGATGAATCCGTGCTAAGGCAGAAATCTTGTGACAGATCTGGATGAGCTAGTATTGGCGCGTTAAGTAGCGATTCTTTCAAAGAATTGAATTCCAACTGTGCTTGTTCGTCCCAGTTCCAAATAGTATTTTTTCCAGTGAGAGAACAAAGTTTTGGTGTAACAAGAATTTGCATATTCAGAAAACGACGGTAAAAATTTACGAGACCTAGAAAACTGCGGACTTGTCTTTTTGTGGATGGAACTGGAATGGCTCTGATTGCTTCTAACTTTTCAGGATCCGGCTGAATGCCTTCAGAAGAAATAATATGTCCCAAAAACTTCACCTTTGTCCTACCGAATTCAGACTTTTCCAAGTTAACTGTAATTCCAGATTCTGCAAAAATACGTAACAAACTGTTGAGGATGCGATTATGTAGTTCCCATGAAGCTTCTGCTATTAGAATATCGTCCACATATAAGGTGATGTGACGTTTTAAGAACTCAGGTAATATGGAATTTAACCCACGAATGAATGCTGCCGAAGAAATGTTCAAACCAAAGGGAAGTTTCCGAAACTGATAACAAACGCCGAAACAAAGGAAAGCTGTGTATTTTCTACATTCTGGATGAAGTTCGATCTGATAAAAGCTGGATCTGAGATCAATGGAAGACAACACTTTTACACCATTAAAATTTTGAAGAAGTTCTTCCATCGTCTGCGGCCTGTCTGTTTCAGGAATAATGATAGTATTGATTTGTCTCGAATCTAAGACAAGCCTGATCGATCCATTTTTCTTCTCAACAACATGTAACGGATTGTTGTATGAGCTTACTGCAGGCTCAATAATGCCCTCGTCAAGCATAGATTGTATTTCTGTTCTAACACGGTCCCTATAATGCGCCGGAATTACATATGGTCTAACACAAAATTTAGTATGCTCACGAACACGAAATTGGTATTGAAATCCCCTGATTGTTCCTGTTTTGTGAGTAAAAACTGTGGAATGTGCTTGTAAAATCTCAAAAAGGTCCTGCCTATTAGTGTCATTACAATTCTCAATTGTTTGAATTTTATTCTGAATTAACTTATTAGTGTCAAATGCGCCGTCGATATCATCCCTGTCAGTACTTGCAGAGTGATTGTTAGTGTCTAGTTCCGTAGAAAATTCCGAACTGTTGTCTAACAGAACGTAAAGCCGATTAATTTCCTCATCATGGTTTGAGAGCCAATCTTCAAATTTCAAAGCTACTGACTTATCTTCTTTTTCTAAAGTTATTTCAGCATCGTGAAAGTTTAAGATTGCTTTGTATTCATTCAAAAAGTCTACTCCCAGTATAATTTCCGTCGACAATAATGGAACAATAAGAAAGTTCATAGAGAAGCTGTGGCTTTGACAAAAGAATTCTAGGTTGGTTTGTTGGCGTACATCTACACTTTTTCCAAAGATTGCACCTTGTAATTTAATCTTACGTAATGGAAGTGTGGGGCAATCGTTCGATTTGTTGCATTTGCTAAAGGCTGTTTCACTGATTACTGAAATGGGACTGCCAGAGTCAAGTACTGCCGTAAATTTTACGTCATTTACTGTAATGCAAATCACAGGATATGCAACGTTGTTATGTTTTACGTCGTGTTCTTGGAGTAAGATGTCCCTAATATCTTCCATTTTTACGTAATTACTAGCTACGGCAGCTGCGTCGTTAGTGTCATAAGAACGTTTTGTGGCTGCCAGCGGTGTGAGTCATTGCCTATTGTCTCTTTGTTGGCGCGCGTCGTTATTGGGGTTTGGAGACCTAACTTCTACAAATTCACCGTGACGAGAGGGCCCTGCTCTGTTTGAATCCCGCCAGTTCTGATGCAATTCAGGTCTGTCGTTACGATCATATCGTCTGTCGTCATGTCGGTAGATTCCATAGTTTCTTTCTTGTCGGTCACATGGTGGAGAATTTCTCCCTGAATCGTAACTGCGCGCTGGTCCGTTGCGTCTAAAGTTATTCTGTCTCCCTTGATAGTATTTATTTTGGTTCCCATATTGTCTGTTTCTCTTATTGTCTCTGTGATAGTCATTACCACGGAGAGGTGATCTTTCCCTGTAGTTATTACTACTCTGCCAACGGTTGTCATACGGGTGGTGTCTGTTTTGGTCACGATTTGTGTGGTGAGAATAGATTTGTCGCGTCCAGTTATCGTTTCTGTCGTCACGGAATTGTGACAGATGTGACCTGTAGTGATTGTTTTCCTGTTTTCGCATCCCGCGACTGTCTGTGTCAATTTCTAATTCTTGTAACAGTCCCTGAAAAGCTTCAATGTCGTCTTTGCAACGTCCTGCTAAAATAATATGTCGTAAATGTTTAGGCAGTTTGATTAAGCAAATGCGGATGAGTTCTGAGGGGCTGTATGGGTTTGACAGGTATTGATTCTTGTGCAACATGTCTTCAAAATATTTCACAAGACTGGAAAATTCAGATTGTTCGAAGTGTTTCATCATTATGATGTTATGTTTTACACGGTCTTGTGTAGCTTGAGACCAATACGCTGAGAGGAAGGCATGATAAAAATCTCCTTCACTGTGACAATCGTGAATGACCGATCGCATTCTTACACCTGGTTCATTCTCTAAGTAGCCACACATAAATTCTAACCTGTGCTCCAATGACCAGTTGGGAGGGAAACAATGAGAGAATTGATGGAGCCATGCTTGTGGATGAATGTCGTTGCCAGAATTCTTAAATGTTTTGAATTTACGTGTAGTAATGAACAGCTTATAGTCAAAATCATCATGTCGGCGAGTCGCATGTCGGTCATTGTTACTTCGTTTCGGCGGTTCCATCTCAAAATTCGGTGTACCTTGCCAATTTCTTTCATAATTACCGAAATGCCCTGTGTTATTATTTTGTGGCTTTTGCGTATTTCTAAGTTCCTCTTCCCGTGTTGGAGCGCGAGTGTCTTCTGAAATACGTAATTCTTGTATTACCTGTGTCAGTTGATCTTGTACTTCCCGGATTTCTCTTTGGTGTTGCGTATCAATTTGATTCAGATTTTGTTTCAGTTTCCTAATTTGTTCGCTCTGTTCTGTGTCATTAAAGGCTACCGGTTTTGCGTCATTCAGATTATCATCTACCTTCGTAGATAAATTATTTAGCTGATCCGAAAGTTCAACTACTTTCTCTGATAATGAACACATTTCCTCAGTGTGTTTTTCTGAACCAAGTTTCAGAGTGTCCATTTGTGTTGAAATCGAATCTACTGTGTCCTTTAAGTTATCCTGAGTTTTTGCAAGTTGCGTAACCGAATCGGTAGATGCAACTGAGTCAAATTTAGCTTGCAAGGTCTCATGATTTTCATGAACAATAATTTGCAGTTCTTTTATGGCTGCTTCGTGATTCTGTAATGCATTTTCATGCCGCGAAAAAATAGGTTGAAAATGCTCACAAATTTGTGTTTTTACGTCATTACAGACTTTTTGACATTTCGATTCAATGTTATGTAACTCAGTAGTTAAATCTTCACGCGTTTGTTCAAGAGTTTGTTCCAATGAGTCTAACTGTTGCTGTGTTTGTCTCTGATGTTGTTCCATTGTGTCTAACTTTTTAAGATTTTGTTCCACTGTGTCTAACTTTTTAAGATTTTGTCCCATTTGTTTCTGATTTTGTTCAAGTGTTGTGTCTAACTTTTGTAGCTTTTGTCCCATTTGTTGCATTAACTGTAATAACAATGCACTGGTGTCTGAAACATGTTCCTCAGTGCTTTTCGGCAGTGAAGTTGCACCGGCAACATTCACATTTTGACAAGCAGAAAATGTGTCTTGACTCATTTGAGAAAACGGTGAGAACCCAAAACCTGAGTCTACAGTATTCGCAAAATTGTGTCCTGTCATTCCCGATTCCTGAGGCAAGCTGTTGCCGACCGATCGATCGATAATGCGTCCCTCTTCACTAATTGTTTCACTGTCCACGCCATTGTTTGCCGCCTGCTCCATTTCCCTATGAACAGTTACCAAATTACTACTTTGAACATCAGTTAATTCATTACTCGGTGGCGCTAACACACTGCTTTCATTTTCACTGTCATTTCTCAGTTTACTTTGGAGCCTAGTATTACGTTTTTCACACGCCATTATTGTCACAGTATTTCACACGACAACACAGAAAAACATAATTTGAAGATAAAAAATAAGAGAACACATTAAAATAGCACTGAAAATAATATCTAGTTAATTACCAGCGCAGCTGCGAAATACTTGGTGCAAATCTACATGCATGCCACAACTGTTTTACTGTACAACAATGAAAGACTGCAACTACAAAGGAGATTTTCTCTACAATTACGCGCTAGCAATAAACAAAATCTACACTAATTACACAAACTACAACAGAAAAATCAGAAGATTCCAGTGAGGTATCCTAGGCTAAGGGTCGACATATGAAACGTCCCCTTTTTAACAATTTATATATGACTGTGCTTAAACTGACACACAATATTTTTAGCGCAACGCAATCTGACTTTCAAAATTTCCTACTAAAGAATGGCCCTGACAAACATTAAACTATACCTTTCACAAATCACTTACCTCACAAAAATCTTCGCTGCTCAAGCTACTGCAATACAGCGAGCGCCACTACTGCCAGCTAAATAAAAGATTCAAACTACTGAAGGCACTAACTACTGGTAGGGATAGTTAGCAAATGAAAGATATTAATAGAGAACAAACAATGTATTTACCTTGATATCATCATATATAAATATATCAGTTCATGAAAAATTACAAAACTCCGCCATCTCTCTCCCCACATCCACCACTGCTGGCGGCTCACCTCCAACTGCGCAACGCTACGCGCTGTTCACATCCAGCTGCCGCTGCCCAACACTACAATGGCAGACAACAATGCAAACTAGCGACAGACTGCACACAGCACAGCCAGTGATTTCATTTTGAGCGCTACGTAACGTTGCCAAAACGAAAACATAAACAGCCTACTTACAAAGTGCTACGGAGATGATTCGGGAACTCAAATAGGAATCCTGGGAGGGAAGGCGACGTTCTTTTCGAGGAACACTGTTGAGTAAATTTAGAGAACCAGTCTCTGAAGCTGAGTTCAGAACTATTCTAGCTGCCGGTCTGAGGCGCCTTGTCACAGTCCATGTGGCTCCCCCCGTCGGAGGTTCGAGTCCTCCTTCGCGCATGGCTGTGTGTGTTGTCCATAGCGTAAGTTAGTTTAAGTTAGATTAAGTAGTGTGTAGGTTTAGGGACCGATGACATGAGTAGTTTGGTCCCATAAGATCTTACCACAAATTTCCAATTTTCTACTGCCGCCAACATAAATTTCGCGTAAGGGCCACGAAGATAAGAAATGGAGAAATTAGGATTCATGCGGAGGCACATAGATAGTCATTTTTTCCTCTCTCTATTTGCGAGTGGAACAGGAAAGGAAGTGACTAGTAGAGAGAGGTACAGGGTACCCTCCTCCATGCACCGTACGGTGGCTTGCGGAGTATATATGTAGATGTAAGCCTAACAACGATGCTTTCCACATAAAACACGTTGCAATAAATACAACATGAAAAACAATAATATGAACTTATTACGAAGCGATAGGCAACTGCAATATCAGCATAACCCTGATCAAGAATGTAAAAGATAGTTTAGAAGCTGTCTTAACGGACCTATTTCATTTTTCTCTCGTGAATGGAACACACCCAATGCCATGAAAAAGAGGCATAGTGTGATCTATCCTTAAGGACGAAAATCCATAATCACTTTGTGATTACTGTCCGATCAGCAACTTACCCAGCGTACTGGAATAATATTGTTTATGACCAAATTACTAAATATTTCTGCAAATCAATGCCGCTGAACAATACCAGTTCGGCTTTCGTAAACACCACAGCACCAACACTGCATTAATTAAGTTAAATGATGACCTGAAATATGTCATGGCCAACCATGAGGAGAAAATATTGACATTACTAGACTTCAGCAAAGCAAAATGCCGTCAGCTTTGACATAATGCAAGGAAAAATGTGACAGCTAAAATATGCAGATAGTACACTGAACTGGTTTGAAAGCTGCCTCAGAAACACACAGCAGCCTGTTCTGTTGCCTCTGGGAATGATGAGTCGCCTTACAAGTGCGCTCTCTCAGGAGTGCCACCTGGGTCAATGATGGGCTCACTGTTACTTCCCTCACGCGTCAATTTATGTCGTTCGTTCTGTCCTGCACATATCATTCCTACATCTACACTCTCCAGCATTACCTAAGTGCTAGAACGGTGTACATTAACAGTGTAATCCTCAACATGAATTATGATCTATCTTAAGAGGTAAGATCAGCGAAAAACTTGGGAGTTCAACTAAATTCAAAAAAATCCCAAGTAGTTTTAGTATCCTGTCACAAATTAATAAGGCCTGACTTCCGTTGTCAGTTGCCTCCTATTCTTCTCGTCAGTTGAAAACAGTGAAGATCTTGGCTGTAGTTTTGGTTGAGCACCCCTACTAGGCAGAAAATATTGTCGTCACATGCAGGAATTCTTCCGCTTACCTCTATACTCTCAAAAAGTTTCGGGACGTACTTCCATACGATGTGAAACGTAAACTTGTGCAGTCACTATCTGTACCGAACCTCCAATATTGCGATGTAATCCAACACAAGACGAATAATGAGAACATTAGCTGATTAGAACTAACCATGAACAAGTGTGTGCTTTACATATACAACATCCATCTACACGACCACGTCAGTGTTTAATACACTCAGTTAGGCAGGTTGCGGTCAGACGAGTTCGTGAGTACCACACGCTTTTTTTTTTTTTTTTTGTTTACTTCATCGCCTCCTCAGTGGAAAAACATCTTAGTACGTTTCATCGGAGATTAAGTACCTGTCATTTCAGCATAATGGAAACATAAGATCTGACTTACCTGTTACGCTAGTTGTGCCCCTTTATAAAACAAACTTTCTAACTCGTTTTCTGTTGCTGATGTCAGCCTCTGCAACAAGTTACCCTGCACTCCGCCGATATTCCAATGCCCTGTTGTATTAACTTTTTCTTGTTTCATTAAAATTTATCGTCAGTGTACGTCCTAGGTTTCCTGTTGTAAGACCTTTTTCTAGCACACAGCTGATCTCAACGACGACAACCGAGCAAAGATAAAAGCGTCAACTTCTTATTCTACCCAGGCCTATCCTCTGCCAAAACCCTGCTTAAATCAAAACGACAAATACGTAATAGATATAGAAATTCTACACATAGTACGAAACGGTGCAAATTTCATTCAATTAAAAGTATCAAAAAGCACAGAAAATACATGTGTAGCCCCACATTTATTATTGAATCAGCGGATTCCGTTCAATTATTCGCCTCTTTTTGCAAACAAACAACTTTCTGGGGAGGCCAACTACAGCTCAGAAATATTACGCACAACAATAAAAGATATTCAGCACTTAATAACCATTTAAATTACCATAAAAATTATAACAATCATGAAAGCCAGGAATGATGAGGTGTTTCAAAAAGCGGCATAGATTTATGCAGGAGCTTTATTCGCAACTACCGGTTTCACGTCAGTATAGACGCATCTTCAGGTTTATAACGGTTACATTTTCATAACGCAGATGGACAGTACTAAAACCCCCACAAAGGAGAAAAACCTTGGTGCCTCTTTTCATAAACTGGTAAAGACACAAATACCCATTCCTGTGACCATAGCTCTACTCCTGTATATGTCCATTCATAGTCGTAAATTCTGTCCTAATTAACACAAATGTAGCTGTGTCAAAAATGCAACTTGAGCTAACTTCCATATTTTTTGAAGTAAAGAATGGATTGATTAAGAAGTTTAGATGTTTATCTTTGCTTGGCTGTCATCTAAGCGATCAGTAGTGTGTTAGAAAATGGATTCATAAACCGAAACCTAGGTCGTACAACGCTAATAAGGCTTTGTTGAAACAAGCCAAAGATGTGTTTCGTTTTCTCAATACAAAATGCAATGTCACACCAGGTTCCCACAGTTGAATGAATCACAATCCCCTGTTGCCTTAAACAACACGCAGACACACTTTCTCGTGTTATCTTCATAACGGTTTCAAAAGATTAGTGCTCGTAACGAGTTTTTCGTCCCTCAAACACTAAAGCAAAGGCTCCCATCTTGTTCTATTCAGTCTTTTCATTTCACAGTGAGTCACGTCACTATCTTATCCCCTACCTTTGTGGTACTGTGTTTCATCACATCTGTGTTTTATCCCGTTTCCCACCTCTTCCCTCACATGCATAGCTTCTCGCGCCCATAGTTTAAAACCACGTCCTCGTAGTTTCTCTCTACTGTTCCACTCGTGAACGAATCTAAACTGTCATAATTTTTTCTCTCGCTTCCCTATACTAACTATTAAATGTTTTGTAATGTCTTATAGCATTAGGAGCGCTCAAAAAGTCACCCTTTATGGGCGTTGGGCGTTGCTACAGCGTATATGCATTGTAGCGCGACTCCGAGGCGGATATAAAAAACACTGACATGTAGGCAAGGGATGAGTGTGGTGTTTATGACTTTCCGACATGAGTGCGGTAAATAGGGAAACGTTTTCTGTAGCGACGTTATTATTTATTACCAAATGCGTCAAAACAGGACCAACACCGGTAGTGACCCATCGGGGAATGAAGAACGTGGCTGGGACAGCATGTTTACCGAAAACCACAGTTGTGAAATGGTGTTCCAAGTTCCGTGATGGTCGCGATTCGACACAAGGCGTTGGTCGCTTTGAGTGGCCTGCCCCATCCATGGCTGTTTGATGAGGAACTTGTTAAAGGCAACACTTACCTTAAGCGGATTGTTGCAGACGAAGAAAGCTGGTGCGAGAGGAGCTCCTGGTGGTTTATGGTAACGCACTTCCACATATAGCAAACGTCGTAATGCAGAAGTTACGCCAACTCAAGTAGAAGGCACTCGAGCATCAGCCCTGCAGTCCACGCAATCATCACGCCTTCGGTCCCATAAAAAAGACGCTGAAGGATCGACGGTACTCGTCGAAAGAGAATGTGCAGCAGGCACTTACAGCCTCCTTCATGCAGCAGGACACGGTGTTTAACCAGACGGGTATCTTCAAAGTGGTACTTCGACAGGATGATTGCCTCACTGCTCACTGCGATTTTGCCTGATCAGCATGTGGCCTGTGGACTGTACAGCCTTCAAATGAAACCTTTTTGGTGGCTGCTAATGAACAAATAAAAACTAGCATCGCACACGGATGAGCAAGATGATACCCCACATTCCGAAGGATTTTAGAGGGTGTTTTGAAGTACAACTTGAAACTGCGAACCTATGTCTGCAAACTTACCCATAAATGCAAAAGAGTTTCGCACTTTTAGGGACCAGCGCCCACCTTTACACCACCCCGTTTGAAGCGCGATTACCGTTGTAGAGCTTGCACAAAAGAAAGTGGCATCAGAGCAGTAATTGGCCAATGTCGCTATTCAATCCCAATATTTCTACGGGGCGGCCACCCCAGTGGACTGTCAGCTGACAGCCTGCCCACTTAGAGGGTTCTTGCTATCTATTTACTTCATAGCGTGGCACCGCTATCTTTGTTTAGCTTAGGTGCAGGTAAAGTTCCTTTATAATCAAGCTTGTGTGATTATATCTACATCCACATGAACATTCTGCAGTTGCCACTTATGCGGATGGCAGAAGTGTCAGAATTTTTCTCTGCCGTTGCACTCGAACAGCGTGCGGGAGAAACGAACTCTTAAGTCCCATTGTAAGAGCTCTGATCCTTTAATTCTATTAAGATGATAATTTTTCCCTGGTTAGGAGGACGTCAAACATAAAATTTTCGCATTCGGAGGAGCGACTAGGTGACTGTAATATTATGGGAAGTTCTCGTTACAAACGAAGATCCAACTCACGTGTCATAACCACGATACTCTCTCCGCTACATCATGGTAATACAACATACCAGTTACTGTTCAGGAGCAAATTACGAGGGTGAGTCAAATGAAAACTTTTAATTTGTAATAATAAATCGAAATTTCTCGCCGTTATCCTGTAAGTTGGTAAGCGTGCTACAAACAGCGTGCAGAATGGCCTGTAGGTGGCAGCATAATTCAGATGCACACATACCATCGCAGTATCAGTGTAAAGATGGCCGCCCCACTTGCAACTTGCACCAGGGATAAACAGCGTTCTGTTATTCGGTTTTTGCGTAGTGAAGGTGTGAAACCTATTGAAATTCATCGACAAATGAAGGTTCAGTCCGGTGATGCATGTTTGTCTCAGCAGCAAGTCTACGAATGGAGTTCGCAAATCGTGTGACTTCAGTGGAAGATACTCTTCGTCCAGGTCAGGCACAACGAGTTGTGACTCTACAGAACATTGTAGCAGTTGAAGCCATAGTGAAGGAATAACGCCGAGTGACACTGAATGACATTGCAGCATGTTTACAGTCATGGGTCAGCACACCACATTGTGCCTGATGAGCTCCAGTTTCACAAAGTGTCTGCAAGATGGGTGCCACGGCAGCTGATTCCTGAAATGACAGAACGACGTGCTGATGCTTGTGAAGAACTTCTTCGGGGCTTTCAACGAGAAGGTGATGGCTTTCTTGCAAGACGTTACTGGGGTCGAAACCTGGATTCACTTTCATCAACCGGAAACGAAGAGAGCGAGCAAGGAATTGCGCCATTCGTCACCACCAAAACCAAAGAAGTTTCGAACAGGACCATCAGAAGGGAAGGTTATGATCACTCTCTTTTGGGACGATAAAGGCGTCATTCTGGAGCATTTCATGCCTAGAGGGACCACTGTCACCAGTGCATCATACACAGAGCTCCTAAAAGATCATCTGCGGCCTGCAATCAAATCAAATCGATGTGGATTGCTGTCAGCAGGTATCCTTTTGCAACATGACAATGCAAGGCCTCACACTGCCCATACAACAGTTGCAACAATCACAGACCTGCATTTTGAGTGTCTTCCTCATCCACCATACCCACCAGACCTTCCCCCAAGTGATTTCCACATGTTTGGACCACTCAAAGACGCAACGGGAGGAAAGAAGAAGTTCCGTTCTGATGAAGAGGTACGCCACACAGTGCATGAATGGTTGCGTGGACTACCAAAAGAATTTTTTTCTAAAGGAATTTATGCACTTTGTAAGCGCTGGAGGATTTGCATTGAGAGTGGGGGAGATTATGTTGAAAAGTAATACAGCTTTGTAACACTTCTGCACAATAAACAATATTTTAAAAAAATTAAGGTTTTCATTTGACTCACTCTCGTATTTAGTCTCACCTGTGCACTTTGGTTTTTGAACCTATGCATCTAAATCTAATTTACTAGATACAGTGCATGCCCTTTCGTCAGTAGAGTTCTGAAGAGCGTGACGATAGTCCTTTGTTTGTATATGTAGTGCAGTTTTCCACCGCCTTTAGTATCGATAGGGACTGTGATAGCTGTGTGCAGATGCGAACCAAGTTGGTGACACTTTTCTCTCAGCTCCAGGCTGTGTTGGCTTCGGTCACATAGCTTGAGGTTGTAGTGGATGAGCGTCGCTGTTTTATGACAGCCATGGGAATCCAATGGATGTCCAGCGTGGGTCCGCCAATGGGTATGTACCAGTGGTCACCCCAATTACTGCTCACATTGAGGTTGGCCCCTCAACCATAGTGGAGCAGGAGGTCGCCTCAGGACACGAAAGGGTGCAAAAGACTGCCTGGGAAGCCGAACGTGAGGCCTCCCCAGTTATTCTGGGAAACAGGTTCCAGGTCCTGTCTGTGACTGAAACTATCCCTTAGCCAGATGCAGTCGCTTGTCCTGTTTCAGAGGCAACCTCTCAGCCTGCAAGATCTGGGTTATCTCAGAAGATGGGATTATTGGTAGTTGGGAGTTCTAATGTTAGGCACGTTATGGGGCCGCTTAGGGACGTGGCTGCCAACAAGGGGAAGAAAGCCAGTGTGAACTCCTTATGCATACCAGGTGGAGTCATTCTGGATGCCATAAGGAACACAGGATGCAGCATTGCTTTGGATTGGAAGATTCTATATGGTTTTGAGCAGCTGTCAGAAGTGGTAAAGGCTGCCAGTCTTGCTTGTGAGATGTAAGCAGAGCTCACCATTTGCAGCATACACCATAATTCGAATGAAGAACAGCTGCCAACATGAGTATCTTAGAAGTAGATACACCAGAAAAGTGAAGCAACTTAAATTACTTACTAAAAGCAAATCTTCCAGTCCAGACTGTATACCAACTAGGTTCCTTTCAGAGTATACTGGCGCAATATCTCCATAATTTAGCAATTATACACAGCAAAATGTTTTGCATCACCACGGCTCCGAGAGTTCCGAAACCTGTAGAGAAATTTGGAATAGAGGTCAACATAAACATCATTTCCGTCGTTTTTATTGCTCATGAAAACCACACATTGCATGTTGTACCATGACACAGGGAGACCTTCAGAGGTGGTGGTTCTGATTGCTGTAGGCACAGGTACCTCTAATACCCAGTAGCACGTCCTCTTGCAATGATGCATGCCTGTATTCATCGCGGCATAGTATCACAAGTTCATCAAGGCACTGTTGGTCCAGATTGTCCCACTCCTCAACGGCGATTCGGCGTACATACCTCAGAGTGGTTGGTGGGTCATGTCGTCCATAAATAGCCCTTTTCAATCTACCCCAGGCATGGTCGATAGGCTTTATATCTGGAGAAAATGCTGGCCACTCTTGTTGAGCGATGCCGTTATCTTGAAGGAAGTCATCCACAAGATGTGCACAGTGGGGATGCGATTTGTCGTCCATGAAGACGAATTCCTCGCCAATATGCTGCCGATATGGTTGCACTATCGGTCGGAGGATGGCATTCACGTGTCGTACAACCGTTATGGCGTCTTCCACGACCAGCAGCGGTGTACGTGGGCCCCACATAATGCCACCCCCAGAAAGCAGGGAACCTCCACCTTGCTGCACTCGCTGGCCAGTGTGGCTAAGGCGTACAGCCTGAGTGGGTTGCCTCCAAACATGTCTCCGACGATTGTCTGGTTGAAGGCATATGCGACACCCATCGCTGAAGAGAAAGTGATGCCAATCCTGAGAGGTCCATTCGGCATGCTGGGCCCATCTGTAGGCCGACCGCATTGCATGGTGTCGTGGTTGCAAAGATAGGCCTCGTCATGGACGTCGGGAGTGAAGTTGCGCATCATGGAGCCTATTGCGCGCAGTTTGAATCTTAACACGACCTCCTGTGGCTGCACGAGAAACATTATCCAACACGGTGGCGTTACTGTCAGGGTTCCTCCGAGCTATCATCCGCAGGTAGCGCTCATCCACTGCAGTAGGAGCCCTTGGGCGGCCTGAGCGAGGCGTGTCATCGACAGTTTCTGTCCGAACAACATCGCTTTGGTTCAGTCCAGACGTCTGGATATTTTCCTTGTTGAGAACCCTTCCTGGCACAAAGTAACAATGCGGATGGGATCGAACCGCGGTATTGACCGTCTAGGCATGGTTGAACTACAGACAACAAGAGTCGTGTACCTCCTTTCTGGTGGAATGATGGGAACCGATCGGATGTCGGACCCCCTCTGTCTAACAGGCGCTGCTCATGCATGGTTGTTTACATATTTGGGCGGGTTCAGTGACATCTCTGAACAGTCAACAGGGCTGTGTTTGTGATACAATATCCACAGTCAACGTCTGTCTTCAGTTCTGGGAACTGGGGTGATCCAAACTTTTTTTGATGTGTGTATATACAACCGCTAGCTCGATGAAAGATTCGTATCCAAAGACTGGAAGGTTGTACAGGTGATGCCAGTGTTCAAGAAAGATAGTAACAGAAATCCAGTAAATTACAGGTACATACCATTAACGTCGATATGCAACAGGTTATCGGAACATATATTATGATCGAAGATTATGAATTTGACACACAGTCAACATGCATTAAGACAACATTGTTCTTGGGAAATACAACCAGATCTTTACTCACATGAAGTGTTAACTGATATCGACAAGAGATTGCAAAGTTTTTCCGTATTTCTAGATTTCCAGAAGGCTTTTGACACCCTACCTCACAAGCGGCCTGTAATGAAATTATGAAATATCGTCTGAGTTTTGTGACTGAATTCGTGATTTCCTGTCAGAGAGATCATATTTCACAGCAACTGACGGAAAATCACCGAGTAAAACAGAAACGATTTCTGGCGTTCCCCAAGTAGTGCGCTAAGCTCTCTGCTGTTCCTTATCTATATAAACGATTTAGAAGATAATTTCAGCAGTCATCTTAGGCCGTTTGCAGATGATGCTATAGTTTATCGTCAAGTAAAGTCATCAGAAGATCAAAATAAACTGCAAAAAGATTTAGAAAAGATATCTGTTTGGTGTGAAAACTGGCAATTGACCCTCAATAATGAAATATGTAACTTCATCTGCATAGTGTTAAAATGAATCCGTTAAACTTCGGTTACACGATAAATCAATGAATTATAGATGCAGTAAATTCAATGAAATACCTAGGAATTACAATTACAAACGACTTAAATTGGAAAGAACACATAGAAAATATTGTGGTGAAGGCGAAGCTAAGACTGCGTTTTATTGGCAGAACAGTTAGAAGATTCAACAGATCTACTAAAGAGATTGCCTACACAATTCTTGTGCATCCTCTGTTGGAGTACTACTGCGTGGTGGGGGTTCCTTACCAGATAGGATTAATGGAGAACATGAACAAAGCTTAAAGATGGGGCAGCACGTTTTGTATTATCGAAAAATAGGGGACAGAGTGTCAAGGACATGATACAGGATTTGGGATGGCCATCATTAAAACAAAGGCGTTTCTCCTTGCAGCGGGGTCTTCTCTCGAAATTTCAATCGCCATCTTTCTTCCCCGAATGAGAAAATATTTCGTTGACACCGACCTACATAGGGAGAAAGGATCATCATAATAAAATAAGGGAAATCAGATCTCGCACGGAGAGACATAGGTGCTCATTTCCTCCGTGCGCTGTTCGAGAGTGCAATAATAGAGAATTACTGTGCAGGTGGTTCGATTAACCCTCTTCCAGCACTTAAGTAATATTCGCAGAATATCCATGTAGATGTATACGTAGAATGAGCTGTCCTTCCTTGAACTTTTTCAATACCCTCCAGCAATCTTATCAGGTAAGGATCCCATAGAGTGCACCAATACTCCAGAACAGGATAGACAAGCGTAGTGCAGGCAGTCTTTTTTAGTAGATCTTTTGCTTTTTCTAAGGTTGTGCCAGTAAAATGTAGTCTTTGGTTCGCCTTCCCCACAAATTTTTCTCCATGATTGTACAAATTCAAGTTATTGAATTCAGTCGCAGGTTCCAGAAAGTTGTTTATTAACTCAAGCATGACGCGTTTCGCCAGGGTAGGGCCCCTTCCGAGCAAAAAGCGTCGGCCTGTTTTAATGCTAGCCATAATAAGATTGCAGTATCACCACGCCACGATGGTATGGAACAATTTCCAATTTAAGATGTTCGTAATTGAAATTCTTAGGTACTTAACTGAAGTGACAGACTTTAGATTTGTGCAATATGCCGTGTAACCGAAGTTAAACGGACTCGTTTTAGTAATATGTTGATGACTCCCAAGAATTTTTACTATTTAGAGGCAATTGCCCCTTTGCTACGATGTCTGAATCATTCTGCAACTGGTTTTGATGTTCTGATGACTTTAGTAAAGAGTAAACCACAGCACCATCTATAAACAACCATAAAGAGCTATTTAAATTGTCTCCTGAATCGTTTATATAGATTAGGAAGAGAAGAGGACCCGTAACACTTCCATGGGGAAAACCAATATCACTTCCATTTTACTCGATGACCTCCGTCAGTAATTACGAACTGTTATCTTTATGACATAAAATCGCAGTGCACTCGCATTACTGAGATGAGACTCCATAGGCGCTCAGTTTATTATAAATTGCTTGTGAGGAATTCTGTCAAAAGCATTCTGAATATCTACAACTATGGAATCATTCTGAGATCTCCTACCAATTAACTCAATACTTCCTGAGGATAAACAGCTAGCTGCGTTGCACACGAGCGATATTTTCTAAATTCGTGCTATGTGAACAGATAGTTTTCTTCTTGATAATTCACAATGTTCGAACACAGTATATGTACTATACTGCAAATCGACGTCCTGATATGGGTTTCTAACTCCGCAGATTATTCCTGTTTCCCTTCTTGAGCACTGATGTGACCTGTGCAGCTTTCCAGTCTTGAGTTGCTGATCTTTCTCTGACCGAGCAGTTTGGCTGCTAAGTACGGAGCTATTATATCAGCATACTCTCAAAGGAATCCAGTTGGAATACAATCTGAATTGGAAGATTTGCTGTTATTAAGTGGTTAGAGTTACATCGCTACGCCAAGGATATCCACTTCTAAGTTACTCGTGTTGGCAGTTGTACCTGATTCCACCTTCAACATCTACATCTACATGATTACTCTGTAATAATCAGATAAGTGGGTGGTAGAGATTTCATCGAACTACCTTCAAGCTATTTCTCTATGGTTCCACACTCTAGCAGTGGGTGGGAAAAACGGGCACTGAAATCTTTCTGTGCGGGCTCTGATTTCTCTCATGTTGTCATGATGATCATTTCTCGCTATGTAGGGGGGAGCCAACAGAATATTTTCGCAGTCGGAAGAGAAAGATGGTGATTGAAATTTCACGAGAAGATTCTGCCGCAGCGAAAAACGCCTTTGTTTTAATGATTGCCTCCCTAATTCACGAATCATATCCGTTGTACTCTGTCCCCAATTTCGGGATAATACAAAACGAGCTGCCCTTCTTTGCACTCCGTCAGTCCCACCTGATGTGGATCCCACACCACACAGCAATGATCCAAAAGATGGATAATCGTGGTGTACACACACACTTTAGTCGATCTGTTGCGTTTTTGAATCGCACAACAATATATATGTGACCGTTCCAATTAAAGTTATTCATTGTAATCCCTAAATATTTGGTTGAATCTACAGCCTTCAAATTTGTGTCATTTATCGTGTAACCGAAGTTTGGGGGATTCCCTTTAGTAATCATGTGGATAACTTCACTCATTATTTAGAGTCAATTGCCACTTTTTGCACCACACAGATATCTTTCCTAAATCAGTGAAACCATCATGATGCTCCCTATTTGGTCCAGATTATTATTTGCTAAGAGGTCAAATATGGTCTCACAAAAATTTACATTTTTAGTGGTCTCCTGGACTAACTGCTCAAAATTATGTGCAATGCCATTAAATTTTTGTCGAAAGATCCAAATGAAGAAACAAAATTATCTTTAAGACTGTGATTGAGGTGGTTGCAGGAACTGCTAACCACTCCAGTCACCCAAGAATGAGAATAAAGTATAGCTACAAGTACTTCCAAAGTGTTCATTACTTCTGATAGATGTGAAAGAAGGAGAAATAAATTTATTAGGAAATATTGCCAAACCTGTTATTGGGGGAACGTTGCTTAATTTCGATGTGACGCCTATTCTTTATTTTACTTTGTCAGTAAGCGACATTTTTTATTATGCTAAATATTTTAACCCTTTTCTGCTTTATGAGATTTCCAGTAGTTTACTGACTTGTTTTACGTTAATCCTTTGCCATCTGACGGGACTTTTAAGACCTACTTCGAAAAAAAATAGCATAAAATATTCTCTTTTTCGTTACGAGCCAGACAGATCTGCTGCGCCTCATTTATTCTCAGTTTGGTTCACTGTAAACATATCGCAGAATTTTACGGATGTATTATCTGTGGCTGTAGAGCATTCTGGATTTCAACACATGCAGTCCTCAACGCTGTTCGGTTGTGTGTAGTTAGATGTGGGCCATTCTCTACTTGGTTTTTAGTGTTTACTGTGATAATCTTGTCATCGTATTTTTTCCCAGCTTCGTCGTTAATATATTTGTGCTAACAGCTGTTTAGAAGAACAAGATATTGAAGAGTGTTAGAAAAGTAGAGTGTAAATTAAAAATAAAAATCAGGTTTCTAGCTTCATGTTTTTTTGCATGACAGGGCTTGGCAAGGGAACTGGAAGATAAGGAGAAAACGGAGTTGCTCTAGAAGTTTTCCCCACCTAACATCGATACACCAGTTCAGGAAGGTAGTGATTCTGAAAGAAGCACGTTCTTGAATAATTGAACTGGGCAGTTTACCGGCCAAACAAAAAAAAGGACACTACGCCAAATCTCGTCATCAACAGAATACTAGCATTTATTCTCTTGAAGAAATTCATTGTGAAGATGGCAGAGGTAGGAAGAAATATCCGTTAACTATTTTTAGAATAAAAGAATGAATTTTCGCTTTCAAATGAAATTTGAAACCAACATCTAGGGGGGTCATGCCAGATTTTATTGCTAATCGTGGAAAATGGGAAAACTATGGCATTTACAACATAAATTAAGAATTCATTCAATGTATTCCCAATCTAAGGTATTTTAATGTGACAACGTGAGAGAAAAATGTTTCTATAAAGATCATTTCTCAGGAAGTAATGTTTGACGACAAATGGACCATCATGACTTGCCGTTTTTCCGAAGGCCCTTTTAGTGTTAATGACATAAAAGACCAAAAATACATACTTCTCCAGTTTTCTTTCTACTAAAGCAGTTTACAATCTGCCACAGTGATGTAAAAAATTGAGAGTTTCCAACATCAAAGAACAAAAATTCTGTCCACAAATCTTTTGTTTAGTGACAATTTTTTGGGGTGATGCAGTGAGAAACCATTAACGTTTGATACATAGCTTATAAGATACTTACCTGTGAATAAACAGGCTGACAAACTGCGGCTCCTCTATCACGCTGTGGTCGTTCACAGTGGAGCCGCCTCCACTATTGTTGTCCCCTCTTCTACGACTCCGTCTGTGCGGGTTCAGGACAAATTGTTTTGCGTGCTGTCTACAGTGTCGGGCAGCAAGCGGAAGGGGAATGACAGTACTCGCGACTTTAAATAGTGTCGAACGCATCCACGCTTTCCACACCAACATAGCAGAGAATGATAAAGTCAATGGCGATAGCGTACAGATTCACGTTTGTTCCTTCATGTTACAATGAAATTGCAACAAAGTGCTTTCAATGTAATAAACTGCCCACAATATAACCAACTAGCCACTGATACAAGAAAATGGAGACAAATTGCCTATATTACAGCAAAACTGTAACAAATTGTTCTTCATGTCGCAACAGTACCATAACAAATTGCGCTCTGTGATTTGCAACATTTTAACAAATTATTGATGCTTCAAGAGATTGGTGATTAGATTACAGTAGATTAATATTTGTTCCATAGATCTTGATTACGACACTTCATAATCATGTGGCGTTTGTCAGTTTAGCAGGTTTCTTTACATCCATAATTGAAACTTTTTCTCTTCTTTAGTTCTACCATTACTCTAAACATTTATTTACTGAGTAGGAGTTGTCGCTCAGAAATTCCTTCAGTTCATTGTTAGGTGTTTGTTGGCTATCTGTCAGACTTCTTACGCTATTAGTAAGTGACCAAAGATTCTTGTAGCTACATAATTCACCCCTTTCTGTGTCAAAGATAGATTTAATCCAAGGTATTGAAAATCAGCCTTTCTCCTAATGCCGAAGCTACACACGTTGCTATTGCTTTGAAACAGGAATGGGTTATTAACAACAAATTTCGTAGGAGACTATATATATTGCTAAGCTACTGTCAATATCTCTAGTTCCTCAAATAAATGTCTACAAGATGATTTTGGCAGGACTCCAGCTATTATCCTGATTAACACTTTTGTGCAATGAATACTTTTCTTCTTAATAATGAATTACCCCAAAATATGAAGCCATACTAAAGCATTGAGTGAAACTAGGCATATAAGCTAATTTAGATACATGTTCAGCGCCAAAATTAGCAATGAACTTAATAACGTAAGTAGCTGAATTTAGAGGTCTCTGCAGATCATCAACTTGTTTCTCCCAATTTAGTCTCTCATCAATGCACTCGCCAAAAAATCTGGAATATTCTCACTTAGATACAGACTTCTATTCTAGCTCTATATTTACTAATGCCGTTGCATCATTTACTATACAGAACTGTATATGCTGTGTTTTATCAAAATTTAATGAGTGTCCTTTTGCAGAAAACCACTTAATAATTTTTTGAAACACATTATTTCCTCAGCTAATTCTTGTTTGTTAGTTGATACCTACCCAGTTTGAGGCATCTGCTGATTTTTGCACATTACGTGAACTGTTTAATTCAACCTTCTGCACCCTTCCAGTTAAATATGAATTAAATCATTTGTGCATTGTCCCACTCATAACACAATACTTAAGATTATCTGGAAGAATTCCAGTATTTACACAATCAAAATCCTTTCAGAGATCACAGAAAATCCCAACTGGTGATGTTCAGTTATTCAGAGCATGTAATATTTCATAAGTGAAGTCAAATATAGCATTTTCTACTGAAAAGCTTTTCTGAAAACCAAACTGGAATTTTGTTAGTACTTTATTTCCGCAGATAAATGAAGCTGCTTTTGAATATATTACTTCTTCCAGAATTTTGGGCAAAGCTGTTGTAGCGAGATTGGGCAGTAGTTGTTGGTAACAGAGCTATACCCTTTTTTGAGCAATGTTTTAACAATAGTGTATTTCACTCTATCAACAAAAATGCCCTGTTTCAATGAGCTATTACATATGTGGCTGAGAATCCTCCATATTTGTTGGGAACAAGCTTTTAGCACTTTGTTGGAGATGTCATCAATTGGAAATGCCATCAATTTCAAGCAAGCTTTTGCTTTTGAGTCAGTTTATTGTTTTCCTAACTTCAGAAGGATAGATGGGTACGATTTCTATTGCTTAGGTACCTACTCTTCCATATAAGGCTCTGCCTTTCCTAATGAACTTTTGGATCCTATTTTTTCTGCAACACTTAAAAATTAATACTAGAATTATTTTGATCCTCTGACTTTTTCTTAATAAACTTTTCAACAGTTTGATGGTAATAGTCTTCCCATGCTCTTGGTTGCCGTATTTCCTTTTCAATAATATTTCAAATTGTTTTAATTTTACTATCTTAGTTGCTAATCTCAGACAATACGCATACTTCTTAATTTTTTAATAACTTACCTTAGTACAGTACAGTAGTCTTAATATTATTTGACTACACTTTCTTGCTGTTAGATGCATTTCCTTTTTCAAGTTCAAGATATGTTTATCCCTTTAGTAAGTCATGGTTTGTTACATGGTTTCTTACAATTATGTTTCACTGTTTTCTTAGGAAATTGTTTTCGGAAATACTCACAAACATGTCATGAAGTAAATTAAATTAGCATTATTTACCAGGAGTACATATTATTTTTCAGTGTATTTTTATAAGAATATTGTCATATGTTGACGTATTTATTAACTGCCCATCAGAAGTTTTCATTATACTTGGTTCTTTACAATGTTCTACCACTGGACTCTTGATATTAGTCTAAAAAGGTGGTATTTCCATGACTTTCAGTGCCCCCTCTTAAGAATTTTGCTATAAACCTACCCAGTTTACCCTCCCCTTTCCTTTGAGATGTAGGCCATGGCTACTGAAATCCCATCTATCAATAGCGTCAACAGGAACCAGACCCCTGTCTGACCCAGGAGCCACCTGAAACAGTCGATCCAAATTCCATATTGACCTCCCTTACAGAGCTGTTCAACTGGTACTGATCATACTGCATGGAAGTAGGCACCAACCCAACTTTTGTATGGTTCATTGTGGAAGCTATTCTTTAACATGTCACCCTCAATATTTTAGCCCTCAGATCTATCAATACTGTTTCCTGTTCCACCCACTTTCATAACATGATCTTGCATTGTAAAACCCTTGCACAAGGGTCCTACATTCTCTAGCCCTTGGTTAAGACATGCACTAAGATGTGCTTCAGAAAGTTTGTGACTTGCTATTGTCATCTACTTTTCCCGCAAAATCTAGCCCACACATCTACCATCATGGCTACTTCCTTGCAGCAGAACTTTCCTCCTACTTTCTACTTTTTTGAACCAGTTGGTTTCCTTATGAATGTCTGTTGGGTATTCACTATACCTATGTCTACTTGACCCTCTTCCTTAACGGAGGTAACAAGACTAATCAATTTCTTGTGCCCATGATGGAACTATCAGATACTGTTCTCTTTCTGTGCCCTCTGTTCCCTACTATCACTTGCCACTTGTCTTCAGCCTCCAGTCCCTTAACATCATCAGTTCCTCCCTAGCACTATTCATTTCAGCCTCAAGGGCTCTAATCTTCCCTTCCTGTTCAGGTGATTTCCTGTCCTGTGAAAATACTTTGCAATGCCACTACACTCCCCCCCGCATGAAACAACAACTGTATGGAACAACAACTGTCTGGAACCCCAGAACTCACTTGCCTCCAGCAGTTCAACTCTTTGCACTCATGATGGTTTACAAATTTATTTATGGAATTTAGCTAAAAACTAAATCAAGATATGAATATTTTGCGTTTTAAAGATAAATGAAGAATAGAACTTTAAACCTGTTTTCAATAAAATATTACTACTCATAATCTCCCGTTTGTGTGAATCTACGTCTGGAAAACACGAAACCGACACCTACGAAACGTTTTGCTTTCTCGAAAAACCGGTTTCTAAAAGTGAAATCTACAATAGATAAGTTCGAATAGGTGCTAATTAATTTATTTGCGAAGTAATATTAACTTATTTAACAGCTATTACTGAATTAACCAACTACCATTACCAGCTCAAAATTCCAGCGTCTGCCGTCTGGATCAGGACTGCCACTACTCACCTCTGTCTCGTTCATTAAATTTCCACTATCGTGTGTGGTCACAAAATAATTCAAAAATATTCCAGTATCTAACATCTCAAGTACCTGAAAACCCAGTAGCTTTGAATTCTAGTAGCTGACTTCTCCTGCAGTAGTTGACTTCTTCCTCCTCCCTCCCTCCTGCCACCCTCCCAGCGGCTGGCATCTCTCCCGAGTAGTTGACACCATTGCAATGTGGAATCAAGTCCTGATCTTGAATGGTAGCGAAATGTTCTAATGTGAACTATGTTGGAATTGTTGGTACGTTTCTGTCCAAAAAGTTTCGACACTCTCTGATGGACATCATTAAAAATTGGGCACCGACAGATACATCAATATTGCCCATCTGTACAGTCTACTCCTATCAAGATAAATGTGCGATTCGTCAAATTTGTCATCATGATTAGCCATTGAATCTGTTCTTGGCAATGGTCTTTCTGGAAAAACAATGAACAGTACCAGCTCTAGTGTCTCACTCAAAAAACTGGAGTTCCTCGATGTCAGTAATAAGATACAGTTCTGCTTTTATAATTTCCAAATGTGCACCCTTGCCAAGTCGGTTGAGGTAATGTAATGTGCAGGGTCAACGTCATATGTGATAAAGCAAAGCATGCAGAGGTTTTCGAAAATGTATGCAAGGAACAGCACATCAATTTTCAAACATCAATCAGAATAATCTCCTAGTCTTTTCAACTCGAATACCTTGCGTACATTCCAAGGTCTTTGGTTCTTGGGCTTTGTTATTCTTTCACCTGTTAATAAACTTTCAAACTTTTCAATTGACAGTAAACAATCTTCCAATAAAAGCAGTGCATTGCTCACATACTCATACTGAAATATTGCCTTCTAATAAGCTACATTAAACTCTTGAAAATACGTCGTCATTATCTTGAGCCTGTATACTGTTAAGTATGATGCACACTTTTCGAGTAAAGACGTCAAGAAATTTGGTGAATCGATAAATCGAAATTTGTATTACATCACCACTCTTGGTGCTATAAGCAATACTTTTTGCAAACATTTTCCAAATTTTAATTTACTTCTGCGTCGCTATTTGATGTCTTTTGCTCACAAATGTTTGAGATCAAGATATGCCTATTGCAATTGACCAAACTGTGAAAAACAATGGAATCTGTCTAGGGAGGCCTGTAATTGACATTGCAACTGGGATGTGCTGCACCTCGATATGCAGAAATGTTTAGTACCACCTTCTTCAAACATTTCCTATGTTTAGTACCACCTTCTTCAAACATTTCCTGGCAAATATTGAAGACGTCTGCTGAGAAAAACGCTAATTTTTCTTTGAGACTTATTTCCATTTTTTTTAATTTTGCACTAAAAAGGCATTCATACACTCAGCGATTGCGTGTGCTGTCAAGTGAACCATTCCATGACATCACTGCTTCCGTACAACTAAAACACAGATTATTCCTTCTCATAGCCCCAGTATATGTAATAGGCAATGATGAATGATTTTGCAGATCTACATGTTTGAAATCCAAACTAGCGTCACTGCTATGACCGACTGAAACTAGCAACTGGTTCTAAGACGCATTCTGTATCTGCACAAAACATAAATGGCATAATTTCATTGCTGGAATCTGTAACTTTTAAGAACCTGTTCTTGTCGCTCAGCAACACACTGCTGACCTGTTTAAACGGCGTACAGTCAATCAAAGATTCACCAAATTTTTCCTGGAAATAAAAACAGCACAGGCAGGTTCACACACAGAATGGACTGACGATGACAGTAATGTTACCACGTACTAGAGTCACAGCTTCCTCATGTAACATAAATGATATGCAGGGTGAGTCACCTAACATTACCGCTGGATATATTTCGTAAACCACATCAAATACTGACGGATCGATTCCACAGACCGAACGTGAGGAGAGGGGCTAGTGTAATTGGTTATTACAAACCATAAAAAAATGCACGGAAGTATGTTTTTTAACAGAAACCTACGTTTTTTTAAATGGAACTCCGTTAGTTTTGTTAGCACATCTGAACATATAAACAAATACGTAATCAGTGCCGTTTGTTGCATTGTAAAGTGTTAATTACATCCGGAGATATTGTAACCTAAAGTTGACGCTTGAGTACCACTCCTCCGCTGTTCGATCGTGTGTATCGGAGAGCACCGAATAACGTAGGGATTCAAAGGGAACGGTGATGGACCTTAGGTACAGAAGAGACTAGAACAGCACATTACGTCCACATGCTAACACCTTTTTATTGGTCTTTTTCACTGACGCACATGTACATTACCATGAGGGGTGAGGTACACGTACACACGTGGTTTCCGTTTTCAATTACGGAGTGGAATAGAGTGTGTCCCGACATGTCAGGCCAAATGATGTTCAATGTGGTGGCAATCATTTGCTGCACACAATTGCAATTCTGGCGTAATGAATGTCGTACACGCCGCAGTACATCTGGTGTAATGTCGCCGCAGGCTGCCACAATACGTTGTTTCATATCCTCTGGGGTTGTAGGCACATCACGGTACACATTCTCCTTTAACGTACCTCACAGAAAGAAGTCCAGAGGTGTAAGATCAGGAGAACGGGCTGGCCAATTTATGCGTCCTCCACGTCCTATGAAACGCCCGTCGAACATCCTGTCAAGGGTCTGCCTAGTGTTAATTGCGGAATGTGCAGGTGCACCATCATGCTGATACCACATACGTCGACGCGTTTCCAGTGGGACATTTTCGAGCAACGTTGGCAGATCATTCTGTAGAAACGCGATGTATGTTGCAGCTGTTTGGGCCCCTGCAATGAAGTGAGGACCAATGAGGTGGTCGCCAATGATTCCGCACCATACATTTACAGTCCACGGTCGCTGTCGCTCTACCTGTCTGAGCCAGCGAGGATTGTCCACGGACCAGTAATGCATGATTCACTGCCCCGTGGTTTGTGAAACCCGCTTCATCGGTAAACAGGTAGAACTGCAACGCATTCTCTGTTAATGCCCATTGACAGAATTGCACTCGATGATTAAAGTCATCACCATGTAATTGCTGATGTAGCGACACATGAAACGGGTGAAAGCGGTGACGATGCAGTATGCGCATGACACTACTTTGACTCAGTGCACCTGCTCTCGCAATGTCCCGTGTACTCATGTGTGGGTTCATAGCAACAGCAGCTAACACACCAACTGCACCCGCTTCTCCTGTGACGGGCCTGTTACGGACCAGATTGCGTGCTACGACCATACCTGTTGCATACAGTTGGCGGTAGATGTTTTGCAATGTGCGGCACGTTGGATGCTCTCTGTCCGGGTACCGTTCTGCATACACCCAGCAGGCTTCAGCTGCATTTCGTCGACACTCGCCATAGATGAGTGTCATCTCCGCCTTTTCAGAGTTCGAATACACAATGGTCACAGTTCCTACAACACTACACTATCACAGACGTCTGGTAACACGGTGTACTACAGTTGGTCTGCGTGCGGAGACGAATGCAGAATAACAATAGCAGAAAGCGCTACATGCGGACACTGCGACAGCTAGACCAAACCACAACAGTGCACTACAGCCACACTCGTAAACACGGTCGTCATCGTAAACATGTCCCTGCAGATGCTGCTCGCCGACCGTGGCCCGTGTTTGTTACAACACCCAACTGAACGTCGGAGGTTTCACGCGTCAACTTTAGGTTACAATATCTCCGGATGCAATTAACATTTTACAATGCAACAAACGACACTGATTACGTATTTGTTTATATGTTCAGATGTGCTAACAAAACTAACGTGGTTCCATTTGTAAGTAGGCTGTTTAGGTTTTTTTATTGGTAACGCCACCTCTGTATGGAAATCACTGGCTGTGCTGTGCGCAGTCTGTGTCTAGTTTGCATTGTTGTCTGCCATTGTAGTGTTGGGCAGCGGCAGCTGGATGTGAACAGCGCGTAGCGTTGCGCAGTTGGAGGTGAGCCGCCAGCAGTGGTGGATGTGGGGAGAGAGATGGCGGAGATTTGTAATTTGTCATGAATTGCTATAGATATTATGACTATTCAGGTAAATACATTGGTTGTTCTCTATCAAACTCTTTCATTTGCTAACTATGCCTATCAGTAGTTAGTGCCTTCAGTACTTTGAATCTTTTATTTAGCTGGCAGTAGTGGCGCTCGCTGTATTGCAGTAGCTTGAGTAGCGAAGATTTTTGTGAGGTAAGTGATTTGTGAAACTTATAGGTTAATGTTAGTCAGGGCCATTCTTTTGTAGGGATTTTTGAAAGTCAGATTGCGTTGCGCTAAAAAAATATTGTGTATCAGTTTAAGGACAGTCGTGTACAATTGTTCAAAGGGGACGTTTAACATTTTAAAAAAATGTAGGTTTGTGTTAAAAAACATACTTCCGTGCATTTTTGTATGGTTTGTATTAAACAATTGCACTAGCCCCTCTCCTCTCGTTCGGTCTGTGGAATCGGTTCGTCAGTATTTGTTGTGGTTTACGAAATGTAACCAGCGGTAACGTTAGGTGACTCACCCTGTATTTCTCTGTATTATCAACCATCAAAATCGGTAGATTCTCATGTTTCTAGCAACGACGTTTTGTGATACATAGTGTTACAACTCGGAATTCTTTGTCACCTATCTTGTTTTTCACAGTCACTCACTTATAAACTGAGTATTGGATGTTGTACACATTTACAGAAATGTGTTGTTTTTGGTTTTACAAACGGGGAACGTGTTTTACCTCTGCAGGGAAAGGTATGTTTTCACATTGCCAATATTTAGGCTCAAAATGTGCATTCTGATTTACAGGATAATCCTGCTAAAATTCTGATGTTAACATTCAGTTGAACCATCCTGTTTAGTGCCCAGATGGAATCTCTCTTTCGCAAGGTTTCAAGTTTCTTTAAAAGCTTTTCAAATACTTTTTTTGAGTACCAGTCATCACTATTGTCAGATGCCACTGAACTCGCATTCTTTGCACTGAGATACATTTGTCTTTCCTCACCAGATCTGGGCAAGAGAAATAAGCAGATTAGCGAAGAACTGATTTTAAAAGACTAGTTAACCAAACGAACTCTGTCCATAAAAACATGAAAACATGCATTCAAGAAATGTGTAGGCCTTTTTAAACCCAAGCCTATTGTCTTTCACACCAGTACATCTTCGGCTTCTAAACATAGATTCGACGGCAACCCATTCAATTTCATCTAGTTTAATGCATATTGCTGCCGGTTCACCCATTACAATAACATTACAGGTTAGTCGACGAAGTTTACCCTACCAAGGTCTTCTTCTACCGCTGCAGATTCTCTGTTGCTTTACCAGGAGGAGTGTACCAGAGCGCAGATATTCCATTGCTGCTTGTAGATTCTCGAATATCGAGCTAAAACCATGTCTGAGCTGCATTTATAGGTAGAACAATGTTATGAAGGAGAGACTGCATTAAGCAGAAGCGGTAGTAGGTGAGCGATCTTACACTTACATTTCTTCTAGATAGTTGCCACGCGGGTCGAATTTCGATTTATTTTTCCGGGAAACGACTGTTTTCTCGAACTGCTTGCAGAAAGTGTAACATCAAAGAAGAAACATTCGTGAGTACTCAACAAGTTAAAGATGTAAGAGTGTCGATATTAAAATGTATAGTTTTTGTTGCACACGGGAAAAATTATTGAACGATGTTGACAACTATGATGCTACGGCATCAGTGTCTTCCTCAAGCAGAAGTTCTGCTTTTATGATGAAACTCCCCTTCTGTCTCACCTGGGAAAGAGCCTGCGCATACGCATTCTTGTCTTGTATGAAGTCTCTACTCATCAATTTCCTTCGAGTTCCTAGGCATGTTCCGACAGGAAAGTAACCCTCTTGCATCATCTTTCTCTTCCTCAATTCCGAGAAGCATGATGTCGCCAGCATGTGTCCCCTAACGTTATCTAACCTAGGTCGAAAGAGGCGGCGTTTTGCGTTAATATTTAATGTTATGAAAAAATGATAATTGGGAAATGCGTAAAACACACAAAAGCCATATGCCTCTCGCTATTACACAAATAATTCTAATGAACTGCTTTCAGCCCCGTTTGGTTTATATTCTCTTCTATTCTGCTGGTTGCCAGTTTTTAATGAACCATTAAACGAATTTCGCGTCCGTAGCAGCACAGAAAGCTTTTATATTTCTGCTATTAACATGATTTGCGAGAACGATGTACAAAAGTAACGTAGCCCTATAGAAGAATATAGTACTAAACGTGTTGTTGGGATGCAAGAGATTCGCAGCATAAATGCGAAAGTAAAAGAACTGAAAATTTCCGAAGCACTCAAAGTTGCAACCGGAGAAGTGACAAAACCGATATGTCCATTCGAGGCTTGCATCTAGTAGACACAGAGTGAATTATCATAAGTTTTGTGTTTCGTTTTATCAAAACCGGAAGCACATTAATTTTCCTTGAATGTAGACAAGTGCGAATATGTATTTGTTATGGTGATTAAAAGTAGACGAAAGACATGATCATTCTCATTGCTTACGTTCATGGTAGTCGTAATTATTCAGCTGATGTATCACAGTTGTGTTAGTGGCTTTTTTAAGATAGATTAAAATGTTTTACCTGAGATCATAATGTCTGTCGTCCAATAAACTATGTAACAGATTTTATCAAATAGCCTATATGACAGGTCGTTGTATATTTGATATTCCATCAATCATTTTGTTGATATTACCTTTCACGAAGTGCTCTATCAAAAACTATCTACAAGGAACCCCTTTAGAGTGAGGTCACACATGCCCATTCGATTCTTCACATATTGTCTACCATACAACCACAATATTGGCAATCGTGACAGGGAGTGGAATTGGAGGTAACCAACGGTGAGCACAGCACGAGGCTAAGGAGCGTAGTTGAACTGCTTAGTCGAGTAGTAACTCACAACAGTGCTGCAGTGCTAGTGATGTTGGTACAAACCAGAGCAATGATAACGATAAACAAAGCAAATATTGTATTATATCCACAACAAAAGCTACCGAGGGTGAAATTTCGTCACAAAGGAACCAAAGGAATTCTGCAGAGTGTGAAAGAAGTAGCGGTTGAAATACGAGTTTACGCGTCTCTGCGAGATCAGTTAGTGGCATGGGTGGTGTCGTGTACCCTCGACTGTGGGGACAATGTACAGACGATTGTAATGATGACGTACGTGCTTAACAAGAGGAAGTGATACTGAAACAGGTGTCGAGTCATGCAATTCATCATCCTTGTCGGACAGGGATCCAGAAATCCCATCTCCAGTAAAATATAGTAAAGGACATTCGTTGTCCAAGTAGCGGTTACTAAGCAGAATTACGTACATGGAAGAGCATCTACAGCATAGTAAAAAAAAAAAAAAATTCAGATAAGTCTGTATCAGTGCGACCGTAGAGCATAAGAAATGCTACGGATATTTAAGGGAAAACAAGACGTACCTGTTATAAAAACTGATGTTTGCGCCTCGTCTATCAAGAATGCTCGGTACAGTTTACAGGATGGTATGATAGTGACCTACTAACTTACGCACATCAAACTGAGCGCGACATAGAGTACAATGACTTCAAGTGAAGTAGTAGATGCACGTACACCTTCAGACGCTGCTACAGAATTGTAAGACGTAAGATAACGAAATTTCAAACAAAGCGTCAACCTAACAATGCACAACAAACTGTGGAAACGGCCTGAAAATATTTGTAGATGTGGTAACCAAATTTGTTTCATCGTTCAGTAAGGAATTGGTTTTCACCTCCGATCAAACGGTGTTTGAAGAGGAAATGCGTATGAAAGGGACCCTAGTAATTAGAGGTACCAAGAGAGTTAAATCGAGGTCGGCTAATGTCAGTGCCGAACGCATTCGTATACAATTACACTGACTGGTAATGTAGAAGGTTAATTGGCTGCAAAGTTATTTATTGTACTGTGAGAAGTTGGAGGTACTCTGTCCCCTACGATTGTGTACGTGGTCTTGCAGGGGCAGTACGGAATATTGACGTCACAGCAACCAAGAATGGGAAAATGGGCGTAAGAGAACTACAACTATGGTATGAGCACTGCATTTGGCCAATAGCTGGTCAAAATAACTTGCATCTGCTTGATTCCTGGCCTGTGTATAAAAACCATACTCATTTAGAGCAAATTATCCTTCCAGAAAAGTGTGTGACATTGCATTTCATCTACCTGGAACGACTGAAGAAATTCAGCCTCTGGACGATTGTTTTCTCCGCGCCTATAAAACATACTGCAGCTGTCTTAAATGTAGCCAAATTCACGATATGCACCACAACAGACAGTTCCATATTCGGCTGCATGGCATCGTATTGCATCAGTTCTCATCACTCCCTGACCAGTATCATTTTACACTGATCAGCCGGAGCATTATGGCCACCACCGATCTACTATCGATAAAACCTATCCAGGCGATACCAGCATCAGCTGGCGAGGATTGACTGCTAGTCAGACACTCGCACCGTGCGTGTAGCATTAACGGGCGTGTTGTCCGTGTGTAGAATGGGTAAGGCACGCTACCTGTCTGAGTTTGACCGAGGGCAGATTGTAATTGCCTGGAGGCGTGGCACGAGCATTTCGGAAACGGCACGACTTGTCGGATGTTCGAGGAATGCCACGGTGAGTGTCTTCATCACATGGCGAAACCAAGATGGAACCACATCGAGACGTCGTATAGTCGGGCGGCCACCCCCTATTACAGATGTCGGACGTCGTAGGCTGGGCGGACTGGTAAAACGGGACAGGCGGCGAACTGTAGTGGAACTAACATCAGACTTCATGCTGGCCAGAGTACAGATGTGTCCGAACACACAGAGCACCGAACACCCATAAAATTGAGCCTCCGCGTCCGACGACGCACCCATTTGCCAATGTTAACACCACGACATCGGCTACTACGTCTCAAGTGAGCACGTGGTCATCGGCGGCTGGACGTTAGCGCAGTGGTAGAGTGTTCCATGATCTGATGAATCCCGATACTTCCTTCACCGTGCTAATGGGATAGCGAGAATCCATCGCCCTCCAGGGCAACATCTCCTTGGCACCTGTAATGCAAGACGGAGACAAGCTGGCAGCGGCTCCATTATGCTCTGAGGAAGATTCACGTGGACATTCATGGCTCCAGTGCAGCCCTTGCAAGGCACCACGACGGCCACGGAGTATCCTACACTGGTTGCAGACCACGTACACCCCTACGTGACGATCACGTTTCCTGACGGCTGTAGCATTTGTCAAAAGATAATCCGTCATAACACATGGCCAGGGGCGGTTCTACGAGCGCACTGTTGAGGTACAATTGAAGTGTTGACTCCCTAACTCGCTAGACCGAAAACCGATCGAACACATCTGGGATGTGATTCAACATGGCGTCACAGCCCATTGCCCCCACCCCTCCCCGTAATTTAAGGGAATTAGGTGACTTGTGTGTGCAGATGTGGGGCCAACTCTCTCCTGCGACCTACCAACGCCTCATCGCTTCCATGCCACGACGCGTCGCCGCTGTTGTCCGCGACAAAGGTGGACATGCTGCCTATCAAGTGCCTGGTCATAATGTTCTGGCCAATCAGTGTGTATACATTCCTTAAGAGTGGATACCGGGCTGAACATCCTGCTCGATTAGCACATGCCAAGGGGTTCGCTTTCGATCTTTGTGATCACTGGAGCAAGACATTTTTCATTTGCTATTTATGGTGCTTGTTAATGTGTAACCTGCCCCTTACTAATCAGCCTATCGTTCTTGCGATATAAAATACAACCGTGGATCGTATGCTTGCCCAATGGATTTTCACTAATTCGATAAGGCTATCTTTCCCGAAGAAATAATACCGATAAGTAGGAGGAAAGTGTACAACAGACCCTTCTGATGGAAAAGTCTACTAAAAATAAAAAGTAATTAAACCGAACAGGGTTATAATTTGGAAAAATGAAAGTTATTTTGTGTATTCACACACGAACAACACTGGACAGAAAAGGGGTACCACTGATCATAATTCCAAAAGTTACACTAATGAAAGAAAAGGAAACAAACGGTCGCCAGCCCACTAGGGTAGCCTAATTTACATCCAAAATCCTGTACAAGATGATGGGAGAGAAAAACATGTATTATTAAACACTGACGTGGCAACTGAAGGTTGTCACGTTTATTGACACTGATTTTAAGTGAGTATGTAATGATAAACAAAACTGAGAAATCGCTCTCACGTTATGTTTGTCATTAAATTTTGAAAAAAAAAATCGCGTAATTATTTGAAAATATGAAATTAAACTGTATGTCAGTATTGAACTTCATTACGTGAGCAATGACTTTCAGTGACCTCAACGTAATGTCATCAAAGAAATTTAGAAAAAAAGCAAGCACTTTTACTTTGCAGTTACTTATTTTGCAAATTGGATTTCAAATTATTGTCTGAACAACTGAGCCTTTTTTACTGACTTGAACAGAAACTAATAATGGAACACGTACCAAACCAAACAGCCGTGTGCTCCAAGCTATATGTAAAGTAAATAAAACATCTGCAATCTTAATTTGTGCATTTCTTTAGATTTGGATTTTTTCCAGTGATTGATTCCCAAACTTAAAAAATTAAATTGCTTTACTTTAGTCATATACTGAAGCCTCTGTTGTACAACAGTTAACTGAAAGTCGACTGAGGCTAAAATTCTTAAAAGTGAAATTATTCATTAATAAACTGGCTGTAACTATTCATTTTGTTTCTTATGACACTCGGTTAGAATATAAGGAAAAAAGGGAACAAGGACCCTGCGGAGTAATAATGTCTGAGGACAATGAGGACACGATCGCCTTGAGTTTAACTGATTATTATTTTAATAAATGTTATCAATCAAATCACATTCAGTTGTGCTGCTGGGTTAGCTGTTAATACTTTCTACCAATGAACAGTCCTACTCCAGTGCTGCGCATACAACGAAACTCGGAGCCGACGACAAATCTCTGTTGCTGGAACTGCTACTGTTGTTGAAAAAGGTAGCATCTCGTGGAGAATGGCTAATTAGAGGAGTAGGAATCGTAATTAATACAGCCTCCTCTGTACGTCCACTGTCCATCCTTCAGCTACTAGTCATCTGGCCGGCGCGCGTACGTCATGCCGCCAAAATGGTACTCTCTACTGCGAGAGCGTTAACACCACACTTCCGCACACTAAAAGCGCTGGAACCCGTCTCCCTCTCTACGCACGCTCTGTGCAACAACCCCCTACCCAAGATTTTACAATGCGCAAGCACTGCTATGATCGTTACTATTTGATGCAAATAACAATTCCTTTGGCTTTTTCCCCCAGAGCTTATAAGTTTCACAGTAAGACACAGATAAATATAATGAAATATCAACAGACTTCTACCTAAATTTACATATACAGTGAAGCAACGTCCTCAGTTATTAAAATAAAGCATTTACATTACAAATCCCACAGAAGTTTGATCTCTGCACCTCCCAAACAGTCATTTTTGTCGCTCTTCTGGTGCACATTGTAAGTCACAAGCAGCTAATACTTTTCCTGTCATATTTGTTAACACGAGACTTTCAGCTGAGTCATAAAAAAGAATGAATTTTCCACCTCGCACTCCGGGGGTTCCCTGTGAAATACAGCAGCTACTGATACGAGAAGCCATCAACAGCGTAAATGAGCCCAGTTGCTAACAACCAAAGTGTCAACGCCAGTGTCCCAGTTTCAGATTTCCTTCTCAGTTGTAATGGGAAGCAGCAACCAACATACATACGAAAAATGGTTCAAATGGCTCTGAGCACTATGGGACTTAACATCTGAGGTCACCAGTTCCCTAGAACTACTTAAACCTAACTAACCTAAAGACATCACACACATCCATGCACGAGGCAGGAGTCGAACCTGCGACCGTAGCGCCCGCGTGGTTCCAGACAGAAGCGCCTAGAACCGCTCACCCACAGCGGCCGGCCATACATACGAGGTTTTGGAATAATGCTAAGGGAAGCTAGAGCTGTAGTGGAGTCTTAATAGCACTTTATTTAGGCATTTCACGATTGTGTGCAAGTTCAAACACCAAAATTCATCTTTTCCTACTCCGTTTTGTTAACATCATAATAAAAATGCGCAAATTATTTCATGAAAGATTCGCATGAGTGCTCTCGCTACGTAGTGTTAGCATTTATTTGCGTAAGGAAAACAATGGCACAGTGTTTGTAAGCTGTGCTCGTGTTTTCTTCCGTTCTCTCTTGGGCAGAGTGCTACACAACCATCTGAAAGTGAACAATGGCGCACTACGTGCGAATGCTCTTGTAAAACACGACGAATTTTTCGATGGGTTAGCTTCACGAAGCGTAGACTATTGCTTGAAGCTTGTGATGGTTCAGCTGTAGTTGCATTTTATAACATTCCATTAGTTGAAACAGATGCCCACAAAATGTGTGGAAACGGATCGTGTAATTATTGTGTGGCATTTTGCAGCACACAAGGTATGGTACTCGATTCTGCAGAAGAATTGAAAAAATAGCCCTAATTGTAGAGCTAGTATTCTATATGCCAGCATAATATTATTCCGCCAACCGGTTGCAAATAAATGTTCGGTACATTGACCTACGACTCGACACTTACTGAGGGTGTCTTCATCCGAATGAAATTTTGAGAAACCGTAAAATTACATTGCGAGAAAGCAATGGTCAGAATTTAGAGGAGCTATGCTCATCAAAAATAAAATAAAACGCATTCCAGCGTTCGCCACGTGTGTCTAGCTAGGAACAACGTCAGTCGGTTGTATGGCGTTGCTGAGAAACAGCCTTGTTTAAAACTGTATCCTGTATGCCGACAGCACCAGGCGAGCAAACTATCGTGGCCAGAAGGACGCTGTCTTATCACAGAGGCTGAGGTCAACAGCTGACTAGTCTCGTGGTGTCTAGGAGGTGTGCCACCTTGCATTATTATCTGTGCCTTCAAGAGTAAAAGAAAAGTTATTTACCGCAGAATTTTGACCCACAGAAGCAAGGTCTGCTTATCTGTTCCCTGTTGCAGAGATTGAGTTTCCTCCATTACGCAGGTATTCCGGAGATTGGATCGTGTTTCTGGCGAACGTAAGGAAGCCGCAATGTGGTGCTGTATGAACAACAAGATAATGATTGTCGCCCAGTACTTAGTAATCCCATTTCTGCTTGCTGACTTAACAAGGTGGCGTGTTATAAATTCCGGAAGACTAGCTGCAGTAGGTTTGTCATATGATATTGCAGGGCCTGTGCTGTTACGAAGAACGGTGCAAAGTTCCTCCGGTCACACATGCTTGTCCGAAGGAAACGTTCTTCTTAAGAACACAGGCACCGCGTTATTTTATTTATCCGCCGATACCAGTCACCGACTTTCAGTTAAAATGTCCTCTCTTCTACGGGAATTACATAATGTACGTGCTAGTACAGCCTGTGACGCATGAATGACAAGGTATGAAAGTCAGGCTGTGACCGTGAGTCGTGCATGGAAAGGCAAAGAGATTAAGGTGTCCGTTCGGGTAAAGCCGGAAATCCGGGTTCGAGTCTCGGTCTGTAACAAATTTTCATTGTCATCATTCCCATATACATCTGACTGTTATTCGTATTCACAGCTGCCAAGACATTTATTGACGTTTGTTGTAGTTGCTGCACCCATCAGAGATGTCATCATCCTCGTTGGCAGTCACGCTGAAAAGTGACACACACAGTAGCATGGATGGTAATGGTGGTAACCCTGTAAATTGATCAGTATTGTTCCACTCTGTAGTATTAAGTCAGTTGACTGTCATTGCCCTTACCCAACAGAGAGGGAGAGAGAGAGAGAGAGAGAGAGAGTATGTGTGTGTCCACGTAATTCAGAGGCAAATATCTTAAGGTGTTGTTCGTAAATAGAATGACTCCATCATTTCATTTTAATATTATGCTAGTTAAATACAGAGGTACGTTTGTGTACAGAATTGAATGTAAAGTGAAGATTATGGAAATAATGCATATTTTTGTACTTGGCACCTACTCAAGTAAAGGAAACATAACTTTTTACTTCGCATCTTTGAATTCAGCACCAGAAGCTCCATTCTGGTCGGGTGCCTCATCTTAATAGCGCACTGTGACTGGTTGGAGAAGGAGGGGGTATGCAATAAACTGAAGTGGCTCCACCATATTGCATTTTTTTATATTTTTCCCTCTACTACAACTGGATTGCTTCGGCCAACCTGCGTTTTGTTTGACTGGAGAGTGGCAGTGTGCTGTGTCTTGTTACGTGATATCACTGATTAGAGTGATGATGTCACTGATACGGTGGTGGTGCTTGTAACAACATGGATAGAGCACATGATGTGCACATGATAATCTTCGTGGCCTTCAGCAGACATTCGAAGATCAAAATGTTCCAGAATCCCCAAAGGTACACTACCATAATGTATACTTGCATCCTAATTATGATATGAGTTAGCTCACAAGCGGAAATAATAGAATAGCCTAAAATAGAAGAAAGCAAAGAAAATGTTTATGACCTATCTGATGAGCACAAAATAATTTGGTGGTGACTGGTTTTCAAATGCAAGTAATGTCATACCTGCATTTTACATCTTTGTAAATAAACTCATGTACTGGAAATGGAAATGTCGTGTGGCTAGGGCCTCCCGTCGGGTAGACCGTTCACCTGGTGCAGGTCTTTCGATTTGACGCCACTTTGGCGACCTGCGCGTCGATGGGGATGAAATGATGATGATTAGGACAACACAACACACAGTCCCTGATCGGAAAAAATTTCCGACCCAGCCGGGAATCGAACCCGGGCGCTTAGGATTAACAGTCTGTCACGCTGACCACTCAGCTACCGGGGCGGAGAACTCATGTACTATTACCTTGGAGGTGCCTACTTAAGGACGCACCCCACAGTTTACATATTATAGTTGTCTGGCTCATGCAGTCCATAGGTGTCCAGTGCCAGTAAAGTTTATGTAGCCATTCATCGAACTGACTCGGAACTGCAGTGTGCTTCATTAGGCCCTCATCTCAGAGGCCCGAATCCTATCACCAACTTCCGCAAGAAAATGACTTATTTGGCACTTCCCATAACTACGGTTGCTGTGACAGGAAGTTTTCTTTTGTTATACAGTGTTATTTTTATTATGTTAACCGGTTTTCGGCCTACAAGGCCATCTTCAGACATTTACTGAGTATTGTCACCAAAGAAGCTACAATGTTTGCAAACAACGTTGGAACAGAAGTTACACATCTAAATCGAAACATAAACGTGCTGTAAATAACATCTCTGACAGTGTGCTGGTAATGCAATGTAAAAAGTAAGAAGCTGAACAATAAATAAATGAAAACGGAGTAAACAGAAAAAAACATTAACACAAAAGAGGAGCAACAAGACTACATAACACTTTATATTAATAAACAATATCAATAAAATAAAATAAAATTAGTATAGGTTTTGTTGGTTAATATAAAATGTTATGTAGGCATGCTGTTCCTGTTTCGTGTTAATGTTTCTTCCTCTTTACTCCGTTTATATATATTTACTGCTCAGCTTTTTACTTTTTTTACGTTGTATTAGCACTACACTGTCCAAGATGTTATTTACTGTACGTTTCTGCTTCGATCTAGGCGTGTAATTTCTCTTCCAATGTTGTTTACAGACATTGTAACTTCTTCGGTGAAAGTGAATTTCTGAGGTCGGCCTTGTAAGCCGAAAACAGGTTAAATCAATAAAAGTAATATTGTAGCACAAAAACGAGCTAGCGCTTTTCATTTATTATAATATTATTCTACCAAGAACTGAGAGAATATTCAGTGAACGTGACAGGAAGTATTAGTCAACAGCATTTTTGGTGTAAACAAGGATTTACAGATCACACACGATGACAGTGAATCAGTTTATACGCTGTAAGCATTCCCGTTATCTCCTTATCATAGGTGTTGTCAGCTTCTACAGTTTACAGTGTCACTCTCTGGTTTTCACGTATTATTCACTGCGTCACTGCAGTTTTCTCAGTGATACAGCGTTCACTAATTGATCACTTTCAGCCCATTTCCGGGTAGCCTTACACGACGTGAACCATAAATCTAGCTACAAAATTCGGGAGGTATTTTCAGGGATATTTTCTGAGTATTTTTGTATACGAGACTGTTCATTACCGTCAGCTCGATACAGGTGGTATTTAATTTGGTATCTGGCCCTTATTTATCTTTGCTTCTGTTACCAGCAGGGCGGAGGAAATGTCACGCGGGATCCTGTTCACGACAAGACACGAGTAACAGTATGCGAAAACAAAAAGAGGACAGAATGCAAGACATGATACTTAGGAAAAGTCATGAAGGTCGTACAACGTTCACAGATGGAATGTTACTTTCAAAGCTGCTACGGGGAGGAAAGAAAAAAATGAGTTTCCAAGCAAAGTGAATACGTTTCAGTTGATCAGGATCTTTGTTGCACAGGGCTGCTGTTGTTACGTCACTTATTTGAGGACGTCTAGTACTTTATATTCACGAGATCCTGAGGCACCTGTATCGTATGGAGGCCTATGTGTTGCAGGCTATCCGTTTCTTTTAAAATATTAGGTATACGGGCCATGATCGATTACTTGGATTACCATCCCTCATTCTGATTTATTTGATGTCTCTGGAATTTCTTCCACTGTTGTATTAGACAGCAGTTAATGTAGGCTATTGCTAATGACTGTCAAGCCCAGATCTCTGTATCGTATGTTTGGGATCTACTGTTTCACTTCAGACAAGTTGCAACGATTAGTAATATTACTGTCTCTCGCCTGATTCCCCGTAAGTTACCTGCTGACTCAGTAACAGCAGATAATTAGATTTTTATGTAATATTTTAGTATTCGTATCTATTTTTTAATACAAGTGGCGTGTTATAACGTGCAACATATTTAAAAATGGAGTTGTTGTTGTTGTTGTGGTCTTCAGTCCTGAGACTGGTTTGATGCAGCTCTCCATGCTACTCTATCTTGTGCAAGCTTCTTCATCTCCCAGTACCTACTGCAGCCTATATCCTTCTGAATCTGCTTAGTGTATTCATATCTTGGTCTCCCTCTACGATTTTTACCCTCCACGCTGCCCTCCAGTAATAAATTGGTGATCCCTTGATACCTCAGAACATGTCCTACCAACCGACCCCTTCTTCTAGTCTAGTTGTGCCACAAACTCATCTTCTCCCCAATTCCATTCAATACCTCCTCATTAGTTGTGTGATTTAACCATCTAATCTTCAGCATTCTTCTGTAGCACCACATTTCGAAAGCTTCTAGTCTCTTCTTGTCCAAACTATTTATCGTCCATGTTTCACTTCCATACATGTCTACACTCCATACGAATACTTGCAGAAACGACTTCATGACACTTAAATCAATACTCGATGTTAACAAATTTCTCTTCTTCAGAAACGCTTTCCTTGCCATTATCAGTCTATATTTTATATCTTGTCTACTTCAACCATCATCAGTTATTTTGATCTCCAAATAGCAAAACTGATCTACTACTTTAAGTGTCTCATTTCCTAATCTAATTCCCTCAGAATCACCCGACTTAATTCGACTACATTCCATTATCCTCGTTTTGCTTTTGTTGATGTTCATCTTATACCCTCCTTTCAAGACACTGTCCATTCCGTTCAACTGCTCTTCCAAGTCCTTTGCTGTCTCTGACAGAATTACAATGTCATCGGCGAACCTCAAAGTTTTTATTTCTTCTCCATGGATTTTAATGCCTACTCCGAACCTTTCTTTTGTTTCTTTTACTGCTTGCTCAATATACAGATTGAATGGTATCGGGGAGAGGCTACAACCCAGTCTCACTCCCTTCCCAACCACTGCTTCCCTTTCATGCCCCTCGACTCTTATAACTGCCATCTGCTTTCTGTACAAACTGTAAATAGCTTGTCACTTCCTGTATTTTACCCCTGCCACCTTTAGAATTTGAAAGAGAGTATTCCAGTCAACATTGTCAAATGCTTTCTCAAAGTCTACAAATGCTAGAAACGTGGGTTGGCCTTTCCTTAACCTTTATTCTAAGATAAGTCGTAGGGTCAGTATTGCCTCACGTGTTAAAAATGGAGTAAAGGGTTTAATGTTTGAACGTTCTACCTGACGATTTATAGCAAAGAAGCATGTCACTATAGTTGTAAGCCCTAACTCTTCAAAATAGATCACGAATGTATGGGATCGAAAACACGTCAAAAGCATCTCATTAAATTGCGGCTTCAGGTAAATACACAAATACATCACACATTTATTCATTTGAGCATTAAGCATGTGAATCAAAAATAATATTCATGAGCAATATTTTGTATAAATTGCTTAGGAAAAACAAATCACAGCGTGTTCCTCCTAGGAGTCGCCAGGTACATTGTCCCTGATGTTTTGGCTGACATTTGCAATTTCAGCCTTCCAATATGCGTGTGGAGCTACCCAAATTCTTGTCATGACGCCTTTCATAGAAGTCCAGTGTCGACAGTAAGCGACTGTTTGTTTTCCATGACAAACAAAATGCTCTATAAAGGGGAATTTTGCGTGGATATTCGATGGAACGGTCCTGACTTAGTCCAGTGCGATGATTGTTTTATCGAT
This sequence comes from Schistocerca americana, assembly GCF_021461395.2. Taxonomy (NCBI): domain Eukaryota; kingdom Metazoa; phylum Arthropoda; class Insecta; order Orthoptera; family Acrididae; genus Schistocerca; species Schistocerca americana. The sequence goes on along the minus strand of NC_060124.1, from coordinate 273,898,848 downwards.
ACACGAAGAATAATGAGTCTTCCAGAAGCGACCTGGTCTGAAACAAATGCTACTGCCAGGCAGCCGAGCTGGTCACTCAGTGTTGGGGTGCTGGTTATTTATTCTTCGTGTTTTACTGGCCCTTTTAATACGTGTCGACAAAAAAAAATATCGCACTAGACTAATCTGGGACCGCTCCATCAATGACCACGTTATATCTATATTCAAGAACCAATTTTATTTGTGATAGGAAACAAATCGACGCTTTCTGTCGACCCCAGGCGAGAAATTTTACGTGGATATTCGATGGAGCGGTCCAAAATTAGTATAGTGCAACAGCTGTTTCATCGATATGTACTAAAAGGGACAGTAAAACACGGAGAGTACTTGTTATTCTCCGTGTTTTATCGTACTTTTTAGTACATACCGACAAAACAACCATCGCACTAGACCCATTTTAGACCGCTCCATCAATACCCACGTTAAAACTCTCTTCAAAAATCGTTTTGCTTGTTTTACTGTCGCTTCTAGTTCATGCCGATAACTAGAATTATTTTAGACCGCTCCATCAATAACCGCGTTTAAACTCTCTTTAAAAACCGTTTTGCTTGTAACGGGAAACAAACCGACGCTTTCCGTCGACTCCAGGCTTCGCATGAAACACGTGATGAGTAGTATTTGTATGGGCTGACTCCCCCTGTATGTTGCAAAAACGAAATTGGAAACATCTGCCAGAGCGTCAGATAAAACGCGCATGACAGCTCGTAAGAGAGAAACCCTGTGTATCAGAAGCAAACTAAAATAATCGTAATTTATTTAGCGCAAGAGAATACATGCATCTCAAGATGTTTTTCTTCCAACGAAAAACAGCAGAACAGGAACTGTAATATTTCTCGCACTGAATCGAGAGATGGAGAAGGAGGACAAAGAAATTTTTCATTGCGTACGCATAGTGCGTGTGGATCCTCACGCTACTGAGAGAGAAATTCGCCGACATCGCAAATGCCGAATTCTAGACGAGATATATTACAATGTACTTTTGGCATGGGTTAGAAAAGAGAGAGAGAGAGAGACTTTCCATAAATCAGAAGTAGTCCTTCATTTCTCGTGGATATTCTGGCTGTCGCTTTGGTCATACCTGTAGGCGTCACATCAGCTGTAAGACAATTGACTGTCGAGCTGAGCACAGCCTGTGACCATTGGTCAAGTGGGGTATCTCAGGCACTTAGGTAAAGACTTTGTGTTTAGAGCGACAACAGAGAACAAAGACAGGCTCGTGCGTACACATTGGTCGGAGCCGCCGCTTGTGATAAACCACATCGCCGGCGGCGTTGAAATATATGGGTGATAAGGTGCTTGCGCGAAAGAGCTAGAACTAACTGCACATCAGTTCCTTCATTACATAACTCCTCTCACTTTAATTAGTGAAATGTATTTTATACAATAATTCATGAAATTGATAACCTAATTGAAATCTCTTGAGTGAGGCTTCTTCAAAAGTCACGTGTCACTCAGCCAACTAGTCAATTTTAATATTACGTAACTCGTTTGCTGTGTTTTATGCCTTTCTATTTGTAAATGTTTGGTACACTAGCGTGCGAAGACGTTGGTTGGAACTCCTTGCCGTATCTCTTTCTGTGAGTTCACACTCTGTTATTGTGGCCACCTTTCGAAAGCGTATTTCGTAACTACAGTATTTGGGAATTTGTTATGTTGGAATGTGTGGTGTAGTATAGCGGCCGTCATGGGAATAGGTAGATCACATCAAGGTCACCTCAGTGTCTAACGGCACTGGCAATTAGAGATGATTTCAAATGTTGGTAAAAATTACGAAGAAACATTAAATATTTCTGGTTTTAGTCTAGAGTATGAAGGAGTACTTTCCAAAAGAAAATTCTTCCGAGCTGCTACGAATAAAAAATAAATAAATGAAACTAACGTTACAAGAAATTTTGAAGAAAAATACATTTTTTCATCAACCTCTTGAAAAAAAAAAACTAGCCACTGACATATTTGAACTGAAGAAAATGGACATTCTGAAAGTTTATAGATGCATTTGATACATATTTTATCGTGGAAAAAGAAAGCATTCCGAGATAAATATTAAGATACCATATGAGGTATGAACCTCTCGCTGATGAATTTGCATTCTGTCGGACCTTTAGAAACTTCCACTGAGAAAGTTGTTAAGAAATCTATAAAATGAATAATTAAATCCAGGGCGTCATTATTGTATTGTGCCACCTATGAAATTAAAATTTCCAAGACACTCCGTGTGCGGCAGCCAGGATTTTAATTCCGACGGGTCGCCTTAATGCGACCGAAAATACTCAGGATTCGAACCTGCGACCGTAGCGGTCGCGCGGTTCCAGACTGTAGCGCCTAGAACCGCTCGGCCACTCCGGCCGGCCTGTCTCCATATTCTCCGGCGGTTAGTACGCAGTGACCACTTTACACTGAGCTAATAAAAGTCGTGGGATAGCTATACACATATATAAAGAGGGCGATAATATCGCGTACACAAAGGTACAAAAGGGCAGTGCTCCGGCAAAGCTGTTACTTGCACTCGGGTGATTCACGTGGAAAGGTGTCCGACGTGATTATGGCTGCACGACGGGGATTAACAGACTTTGAACGTTGAATGGTAGGTGAAGCTAGACGCATGGGACATTCGATTTCGGAAATCGTCAGGGAACTCAATAGACCGAGATCCACAGTGTCAAGAGTGTGCCGAGGATAATAATTTCTGGAATTACCTCTCTCTATGGCCAACGATGTGGCGGACGCCCTTCACTTAACGACTGAGAGCAGCGGCCTTTGTATAGAGTTTCCAGTGCTACCAGACAAGCAACAACGCGTGGAATAACCACCTAGATCAACGTGAGACGTACGAAGAACGTATACGTTAGGAGAGTAAGGCGAAATTTGGCGTTAATGGGTTATGGCAGCAGACAACCGACGCGAATATCTTTGCAAACAGCACGACATCGCCTGCAGCGCCAGTCCTGGGCTCATGACCATATCGTTTGGACCATAGACGCCTGGAAAATCGTGGCCTGTTTAGATGAATCCCGATTTCAGTTGGTAAGAGCTGATGGTAGGGATTGATTGTGGCGCTGCCCCGCGAAGCCATATCAACAAGGCACTGTGCAAGCTGATGGTGGCTCCATAATGGTGTGGGCCGTGTTTACACGGAATGGACTGAGTACCCTGGCTATATTCGGCTACTTGGAGACCATTTTCAGCCATTCACAGACTTCATGTTCCAAATCAAAGGTGGAATTTTGTGGATGACAAGGCCCAATGTCACTGGACCACAACTGTTCCTGATTGGTTTGGAGAATAATCTGGACAATTGGGGCTAGTGCACAAAATTCTGCACCGGCAACACTTCCGCAAGTATGGACTTCTGTGGGGGCACTATGGCTCAATCTATCTGCAGAGGACTTCTACTGACTTGTCCAGTCCATGCTGGATCGGGCAAAAGGAAGTCCGGCAGCGTTATTGCGAGGCACCCTATGACATGTCACCTCAGCGTGTCTACCACACTTCGACGAGCAATTGTCATAGAGATGTTCTGCATCTTTCGCAGTTGGTTATCAACAGCTGATCTGGAGACGTGGTTGGAGATGACGATACGTTAGTTTATTTCTAAAATAAATTCCGTTTCTCTACCATATCCATTTCTGGGGTAAATTGTTTACAGTGTACTTCTTTGTACTCCAAAGAGAATTTTAGTTGGTGAGTGGTATACAGCTCCTTACATGACCTTGTAAATACACGTTGTTGCTACAATGTGCATCTGGCTATCATTAAAATAGATCGACTGCCAGGAACTACATGTAGTGTTTGTGGTGTCACCGCCAGACACCACACTTGCTAGGTGGTAGCCTATAAATCGGCCGCGGTCCGTTAGTATACGTCGGACCCGCGTGTCGCCACTATCAGTGATTGCAGACCGAGCGCCGCCACACGCCAGGTCTAGAGAGACTTCCTAGCACTCGCCCCAGTTGTACAACCGACTTTGCTAGCGATGGTTCACTGACAAAATACGCTCTCATTTGCCGAGACGATAGTTACCATAGCCTTCAGCTACGTCATTTGCTACGACCTAGCAAGGCGCCATTACCAGTTACTATTGATACTGTGAATAATGTACTGTCCAGAGCGACGTTCACCATTAATGGATTAAAGTTAAGTATTCCACAAGCTACGTCCGTTTTTTCTAAATTCTAATTTCCTTGTCCTGTTCCAGACCTCACGCCAGCCTGCGTGAGCTTAAAAGCGTGCCTTTCGGCTTCCTCTAGTAGCACGGTGTTAGCTCTCCTGCCAACTCACAACATTGGCGACGAGGCAAAACCGCGTTCTTAACTATACTGCCCTGATTTACTTGTGTAATGGCTTCTCCACCGTATCCTAATGTACTTTCCGAATTTTATCGCTTACAGAATCAGCAGACGCAGGCATTACTGGATGCCCTTGGACAGCTCGTCCAGGATCAACGTGTAATGCAAAACAACGCGGCAGCCGCCGCTCCACCGCTAACGCAGCCACAACACGCTGTTGCACCAACTTTTTGACCTTTAAATGCTGCACTGGAAAGCTGGACGGACTGGTCACGCCAATTTGGATTCCATCTCGCCGCCTACAGAATTCAAGGTAACGAGCGGCCGCCATTTTTGTTGTCTTCGGTCAACGTACAAACGTACCGTGTGATAGTCAAATTATTTCCCCGACGCGACGTAGCAACTCTGTCCTACGACGAAATTTTGTCTGCATTAGATGCATATTTCAAAGAATCAGTCAATGTAGTTGCCAAACGCTATACCTTCTTTCGTACAAAACGTACGGCAGGTCAGACTAATAGGGAGTGGGTTGCAACCTTGCAAGGCCTTACTAGGGATTGTGCTCTAGTGTCAATGTGGACTCCTGTATTCAGATACTATGGTACGTGATGCAATTGCACAGAACGTTTCTGATTTTCGTATAAGGGAACAGATTTTGAAACTAGTCAATCCCTCCCTTCAACAAGTGATGGACATATTGGATCGGCAGGACACACTTGACTTTGCTCAGGACTCATTTGAAACTTCGCCACCTGTGTGTCAGGTTAACTGGCCCGCCGGGCGAGCTGCACGGAACAGTAAACAGCCCTCGCGCCTGGCCGCGCTGCTGCTGCCAGGCTGTCAACCACATGTACCGCGCCGGCAAGCAAATGCAGTGCTAAAATCATGCCCACGGTGTGCTACTAGACATTCACGTGAGAACTGCCCGCACGCCAAGATATTTGCTTTTACTGTCATAAAAAAGGACATGTTCAAAGTATTTGCCAGAATAAGCTCAGATCGGAAACTCAAAATCATTCCAGGCCCTTTGCTTCGCGCTGTAATTGGAATCGATCCAAGCAAACTCATGCTCGCGAAACTTCGCCCATGGAAATTCATGTAGTCCATTCCACTCCACCCAGTGCCACTCTCTCTAACAGTGACTGTGTTCATCCCACAAATAGTGTGCCTCGACATGGCCAGAGATCCCGTCAAGTCGCAAGTGATTTTGTACCAGTGTCAGTTCACATTGCACAAGACAGTCGCTCTTGTCGTCAGCAGGGCAATAAACTTTTTGTAGACTTGGACATTCACGGCAAAGTGATACCATTCCAGCTCGATACTGGGGCTGCAGTTTCACTGATCAATCAAGACACTACAAACTGCTGGGCACACCTCTGTTGCGTGCTGCAAATGTTAAGTTAACTAGCTATTCAGGTCAAGAGATCCCTGTGTTAGGACAGTGCAGCCTTCTTGCAACATACAAGGGACAAACAAAACTTGTGTCATTTTACGTTCTTCGTTCATCTTCTGCAGTGAACTTGTTTGGTTTAGATTTATTTCAGTTGTTTAACTTGTCTATAGTAAATCAGGTCCTATCAGTGAACCAGACGGTGCCTTCAGACAGTGTTTTTCGTCTATGTGAAGAATTTGCAGACATTTTTGCACCGGGCCTCAGTTGCGCTAAGAACAATAACGCACATTTGGTACTGAAAGTAAACGCGCCACCGAAATTTTTCAGAGCGCGCAATGTTCCCCACGCATTGCGTGATGAGGTCGCAAAAACATTACATGATTTGGAATCACAAGGTGTAATTGAACGTGTGCAGGCTTCTCTCTGGGCATCACCCTTAGTAATTTTGCCAAAACCTTCCGGAAAATTGAGACTTTGTGTGGACTTCAAGGCAACAGTGAATCCACAACTGGTGATTGCAACTTTTCCTTTACCACTGCCTGGAAGATCGTTTTGACTAACTGTGCCCGGGTAAATATTTTTCGAAGTTGGACCTCACAGATGCGTACTTGCAAATACCGGTGGACGAAGAATCCCAGCGCGTTTTGGTGATTAACACGCATCTTGGTTTGTATCGATTCAAACGACTGCCATTCGGGTGTGCATCCGCCCCTGCATTGTTTCAGCAATATCTACAAACTGTTTGTGCGTCGGTCCCTACTGCAGCAAACTATCTGGACGATATTGTGATCTCCAGAAAGACGGAAGAAGAACATTTAGCCAATCTCAGAAAATTATTTCAGGTCTTGCGACAAAATGGTCTTCGCTTGCGGAAGGACAAATGTGTGTTTTTTGCTCGTGACTTGCCCTGCCTGGGACATGTACTCATGCCCAAGGCACACATCCCAGTCCCGAGCACCTCCGTGCCATACAAGACTTGCCTTCGCCGCAGAATTTGAAGCAGCTACAGAGTGTGCTGGGAAAAATTAACTATTATCACAGATATGTGCCGCATGCCTCTTCAGTTTCAGCTCCACTTCATCACTTCCGCCGTAAAGGTGTTCCGTTCGTCTGGACGACGGCATGCGAACGCGCCTTTCGCCAGTTGAAATCGGCGTTGCTTTCCAATACTTGCCTTACGCCATTCGATCCCCAGATGCCCCTTTTGTTGATGGTGGATGCATCGGATTTCGGGATTGGTGCTGTGCTTGCGCACAAAGATGGATCGCACGATCGCCCTATTGCCTTTGCGTCCAAATTGCTCTCGTCTGCGCAAAGAAATTATTCACAGATCGAGAAAGAAGCATTGGCTCTCGTATTTGGTGTTACAAAGTTCCATGATTTCTTGTATGGTCGTCACTTTACCACTATCACAGACCACAAACCTTTGACATCGCTTTTTCATCCGACCAAGCCTGTACCTCCACGTACAGAGCAGAAATTCATTCGCTGGTCTATTTTCCTCTCGCAGTACCGCTACGATATCTTGTATCGGTCCACTGCTAAGCACGGAAACGCCGATGCGTTGTCCCGTTTGCCTGTTGCTGCGGATAGAGCATTCGATTCCTCCGAACTTGCTTGCATGTTCATTGATTCGGAAACCGATGACGTGGTCGAATCGTTTCCGATTGATTTTCGTCGTGTAGCTACAGCCACAGCTGCCGACCCCGTCCTTGCTACCGTTCTGCGTTTTGTTGCTACGCAGTGGCCCTTGTCAAAGTCACGGATCGGGAATCCGTTGGTTCGCCGATTTTTGCTCACCGGGAGAGACTTTTTGTACGACGTGGTGTTTTGCTGTTGCGTTCTGATAATGATAAGTCCAGGGTCGTGGTCCCACGTTCGTTACAGTCCTCTGTCTTACAGCTTCTCCACCAAGGACAATGGGGTATAGTGAGAACGAAACAACTTGCTCGTCAGCACTGTACTTGGTTCGGAATCGATGTTGCGATTACGACTATGTGCTCTTCTTGCATGGTGTGTGCCGAACAACAATCAGCACCACCGTGGACATTCTTTGCATGGCCAAAAGCCACTTCCCCTTGGCAACGCTTACACATCGATTTTGCTGGTCCAGTCTGGAATGCTCGATGGTTGGTTGTGGTAGATGCATTGAGTAATTTTCCTTTTGTTGCCCGGATGTCTTCCACGACGTCACATGCCACCATCCAAGCGTTATCTGCTCTCTTTTGCATCAAAGGTCTTCCACAGACTATTGTTTCCAACAATGGCCCACAATTCATGTCTGCAGAATTTCAGTCATTCTGCAAGGCCAATGGTATTCAACATCTGACGTCCGCGCCGTTTTCGCCACAGTCCAACGGTGCCGCTGAACGTTTGGTCAGGACTTTCAAGTCACAGATGTTGACGTTGAAAGAGTCGCATTCTCGGGAGGACGCGTTATTGCTCTTTTTGTCCTCGTATCGCTCTCAGCCCCGAGATGGTCGCTCGCCGGCTGAGTTGCTCCACGGTCGCCCTCATCGAACCTTGATGTCTTTGCTACATCCGCCGCATCAGGTTCCTGTGCAGCGGCAGACACCTGCTTTTGCCCCAGGCGACTTTGTCTACTACCTCCACTATCGAGGTTCACGGCGTTGTTTCGAAGGGCGCATTCTTCGCTGCCTCGGCCGCGCTATGTATCTGGTTTTGGGGGCCTCTGGTGAGGTGCGTCGGCATCTCAATCAGCTGCGCCTCTGTCGTCGCACGGGATCTGCCGCTCACCGTCTGCTTTCAGAGACAGTGCCGTCCGGTCAGCGCCCTGGGGACCCATCTACTGGCTCGCCTCGGCCCCAGGTGTTACCGACGCTGCCTTCCATTTTGCCCCATGGCGACGCGCCGCCGCCGCCGCCGCCGCCTGTTCTCCCGCCGGCGACGCCCGCAGTGGACGCGTCGCTGCAACCGCCGGGCGCCTCCCTGGGTCACGCGCCGCCCATCGCTTCCCGTGACCAGTTGTCCTCCCACATGGAACTCTTGCCCGCTCCGGACCGTATGCCGTCTTCGCCCGTCGGGTGCCCCGGCCCGATGGAGGTCGACCCTTCGGCCCCTCCTGTCTCTCTGCGGGTGCATACACCGCATGTTGGCGTGCACCCTGGAGCAGGTTTTCAGGCGTTTCCTAGCTCCCCGCGGTCCGAATGGCAGGGTGCGAGTGGCACAGCCTCGCCTGTTGTTAGGCTCCCCACTTCGTCGCATACGTCAACATGGGGTCCTCCCCACGGCGGGCGGAAGCCTCATGCACCACCGTACGCCGCTTTTGCGGGGAAGGAATGTGGTGTCACCGCCAGACACCACACTTGCTAGGTGGTAGCCTTTAAATCGGCCGCGGTCCGTTAGTATACGTCGGACCCGCGTGTCGCCACTATCAGTGATTGCAGACCGAGCGCCGCCACACGCCAGGTCTAGAGAGACTTCCTAGCACTCGCCCCAGTTGCACAACCGACTTTGCTAGCGATGGTTCACTGACAAAATACGCTCTCATTTGCTGAGACGATAGTTAGCATAGCCTTCAGCTAGTCATTTGCTACGACCTAGCAAGGCGCCATTACCAGTTACTATTGATACTGTGAATAATGTTCCGTCCAGAGCGACGTTCACCATTAATGGATTAAAGTTAAGTATTCCACAAGCTACGTCCGTTTTTTCTAAATTCTAATTTCCTTGTCCTGTTCCAGACGTCACGCCAGCCTGCGTGAGCTTAAAAGCGTGCCTTTCGGCTTCCTCTAGTAACACGGTGTTGGCTCTCCTGCCAACCCACAACAGTGTTAATGTCAATATGCAGTCGTAAATTACCTGTGATTACCTGTCATGTTCGATCCAGTCTGTAATTATTATGAAAAAAAGAAAATGAATTTGCTCGTAAGCCTGAGGTACATATCAGGTGCGATTAATTGATGTGTGCTGTGAGACCTAAGTCGTAATTACTCGAAAGAAGCCAAGAAGCCTATTTCATTCTGGAGATGGAAAGCCAGTCTGATGTTTACCTAAGTATAATTCAGAACTAATATCAGACCAGTGTTCACACGCACAATTAGATTCTTGTGTTGGTCTGAATTTTAGGTTGGTGTACGGTTGTCAGTTGTTCACGTGAACATGTCGTTTCTCCCTAATTTTGAGAACACACGTACTCCGCAAACCACCAAATGGTGTCTGGTGAAGGGCACCTTGAACTACTACCAAAAATAGATCGATGGATAAAAACCATTGCCTATATGCCTCTGTACGAGCCCTAAATTATCTTATCTTACCAGAAAATTCTTTATCAATGATAAAGTCAGTTCTATAAATTATAGTGGAAAGAACAGCCTCTTATCACATGGAATCACGATGCATCCCCATAATACCCGCTAGTTGATTTCACTTACCCGTAACAAATCTGGTATTAAGTGATTGATTTAGAGAAAGCTATCTACAATTTCAGCCATTAGTGTATAAGAAGTATGTTACAATTGCAACGTAAAGTTTACTTCCAACGAAATCAACACCGAAGAAATCGACATTTCTATCCCCCTTGCATAGTTCCCAGAGATTTAGAGAGATATGTAATGAAGAATATTATAGTGTGTTAATATAGCACTGCTGCATACCCTTTGATCGGTGTCGCCTTATCGTTTGCATGTCTTGAAACGTGAGTTATAATAACTAAGCTTGGGCACTACCGGCATCTCCAAACGTTTGACACACATAGACAGCGACGGAACGTCGAGGGGGAAGCTTAGCGAGTTAGCTGGAGACGAAATTCGCGTAGTTGTATTAATATAACATTTAAATTGTTATTAACGAATATCCAGATACTGGTTCTCTCCCTATCTCGAATGACGAAACGTGCGTAATTATAATATTAAAAAAGTTTTTATAAAAAATACTCGCAACCTGATCCTCTCCCTATACCTTGATTGACGAAGTTTATGTGGTTATATTAATAATAAAACTAATTTCTAACAAAGAATGACACTGTGACCCCAGACTAACCTGATAGTCTTTTCCCTTTCGTGAACAGAGCTTGAATGGAGCATCCCACACGACTGCTCTAGTAATAAAAGGATAAGGGGGAGGCAGCTTTAACATCATTGGTCCAGTGAGGAGGGGATGGGGGAAGACTATGTGGACAAAGTGTCTAACCTGATACTCAAGCAGAAGGCCACCTAGTACTGAGAAGGTAAGAAGACGTGTGTGTGTGTGTGTGTGTGTGTGTGTGTGTGTGTGTGTGTGTGTGTGCGTGTGTGTGTGTGTGTGTGTGTGGGCAGAATATCTAACCTGATACTTATTGTCAAGGCTATCTAGTATGGCCATTCCTCTCAGGGTCAAACGTAAACTGACACCGGAAATCCTTCTCAGATGCGTGGACAGACCTGATGGGTGGAGGGTGTGTGGGTGTGACCTTGAATGTACCACACACAAGTTCATGGGTAGGGGCTGTAGTTCTCCTTGGTGTCCTCGATATAACTCTCCCTATTCCGTTGCCTGATGCCGGAAGTAACGTGATCAAACCTCCGTCACTACTAATCATCAGCTACGGCGTTATCGTACACTCCTGGAAATGGAAAAAAGAACACATTGACACCGGTGTGTCAGACCCACCATACTTGCTCCGGACACTGCGAGAGGGCTGTACAAGCAATGATCACACGCACGGCACAGCGGACACACCAGGAACCGCGGTGTTGGCCGTCGAATGGCGCTAGCTGCGCAGCATTTGTGCACCGCCGCCGTCAGTGTCAGCCAGTTTGCCGTGGCATACGGAGCTCCATCGCAGTCTTTAACACTGGTAGCATGCCGCGACAGCGTGGACGTGAACCGTATGTGCAGTTGACGGACTTTGAGCGAGGGCGTATAGTGGGCATGCGGGAGGCCGGGTGGACGTACCGCCGAATTGCTCAACACGTGGGGCGTGAGGTCTCCACAGTACATCGATGTTGTCGCCAGTGGTCGGCGGAAGGTGCACGTGCCCGTCGACCTAGGACCGGACCGCAGCGACGCACGGATGCACGCCAAGACCGTAGGATCCCACGCAGTGCCGTAGGGGACCGCACCGCCACTTCCCAGCAAATTAGGGACACTGGCGAGGACCATTCGCAACCGTCTCCATGAAGCTGGGCTACGGTCCCGCACACCGTTAGGCCGTCTTCCGCTCACGCCCCAACATCGTGCAGCCTGCCTCCAGTGGTGTCGCGACAGGCGTGAATGGAGGGACGAATGGAGACGTGTCGTCTTCAGCGATGAGAGTCGCTTCTGCCTTGGTGCCAATGATGGTCGTATGCGTGTTTGGCGCCGTGCAGGTGAGCGCCACAGTCAGGACTGCATACGACCGAGGCACACAGGGCCAACACCCGGCATCATGGTGTGGGGAGCGATCTCCTACACTGGCCGTACACCACTGGTGATCGTCGAGGGGACACTGAATAGTGCACGGTACATCCAAACCGTCATCGAACCCATCGTTCTACCATTCCTAGACCGGCAAGGGAACTTGCTGTTCCAACAGGACAATGCACGTCCGCATGTATCCCGTGCCACCCAACGTGCTCTAGAAGGTGTAAGTCAACTACCCTGGCCAGCAAGATCTCCGGATCTGTCCCCCATTGAGCATGTTTGGGACTGGATGAAGCGTCGTCTCACGCGGTCTGCACGTCCAGCACGAACGCTGGTCCAACTGAGGCGCCAGGTGGAAATGGCATGGCAAGCCGTTCCACAGGACTACATCCAGCATCTCTACGATCGTCTCCATGGGAGAATAGCAGCCTGCATTGCTGCGAAAGGTGGATATACACTGTACTAGTGCCGACATTGTGCATGCTCTGTTGCCTGTGTCTATGTGCCTGTGGTTCTGTCAGTGTGATCATGTGATGTATCTGACCCCAGGAATGTGTCAATAAAGTTTCTCCTTCCTGGGACAATGAATTCACGGTGTTCTTATTTCAATTTCCAGGAGTGTATCTCTAGAAGTGCTGGTTTCTCAACCCCTTCGCCCCTGCTCCTGAAACGGCACTACTATCGCACTGTCGGCAAGTGTTCTCTATTTATCAAATATTCGATGAGTATAGTCCCAGTAGTTTCCACTACATTTTTTAAAAAAACTTTGTTTTTCAGGTATCTCAATGTTTATGACGTCATATTTCCAGAACTGTGTGTGTAAATTGATGAAATTTAGCTGTTACATTCGGTGGTACATAAGTATACTACTTGCGAAACCTATTGGGGATAGAGTTAATGGAAAGAAGTAATAAACTAAAACGCTTTCGTATACCCTCGCTTCGTCAGCCATATCTAGTGTTAGTGATATTTAAAAAAATGTTAATTCTGACAACACTGTTAATAAACGTCGCTATCGATCTTCGTAAATGAAATGCAGGTTCTAACTCGTGTCGCTCCTTAATTAACTTTCCAATTATAGACCTGAAGGCTCTTTAAATAACTTTACACATCACGAAAGGTGATCTGAAGTTCATCTTCTAACTATAGACCGAGGTTTACTTCTGAGTACTGAAAGATAAGATGTACGCAGGACAACACTTTCTTATTACATCATAAAAATGCACTGTACCTGAACGAAAGAGCAATCAGTAATCAGCCATCAATGACATGTGAGAGAGTACCCATCTGGTACTAACAATACTTAACAACTATTGATTCTCGCAATAATTTTAATAAATTTGGTTAACGAATTCAATAAATGAGATGCAGTTTCTAACTCGTGTCGCGAAAACAATGATACAATTACATTTCCTTACGGAATAGACACACCAGATAAAATCAGAATGCTGAACATACCATAATATTAATGTAAACAGAGCTCTATGGGTCTTCAATTAACTTCGCGACTATAGAGTTGATGGCTCTTTAATTAACTTTCTATATCATACATCTGAAGCTCATCTTTTAATTATAGATCGAGGTGTAATTCTGAATACTGGAAGAGAACACGTATGTAAAATAATACTTTCTTTACTGTACCATAAAAACACATTGTTCCTGAACAAAAAGAGCAATCAGTAATTAATCATCAATGACACGAGAGAGAGGGTGAAGACGAAAAGGTACTAACCTATAAACTTTTTTCCTTTCTTAATTTTTTTAGGAGTGTCAGCGAGATAAGGATTCGTAAAGATTTGAAATTATTTGCAGAGTTTGTTGCAAGTCGCTATGTTCTCTGACTCGAGCACTCGATGAATGTAATCTGGGTACTTGCTTGCTCGCGTTACTTTTATTGTTCACTCTTGCCGCCAGTGCTTTGAGATGCAGGTAATTCTTACCCACTCAGTGCTTAGTTCCAGATATCAAGAGATATGTGCACGAGAAATGGTTCAAATGGCTCTGAGCACTATGGGACTTAACTTCTGAGGTCATCAGTCCCCTAGAACGTCGAACTACTTAAACCTAACTAACCTAAGGGCATCACACACGTCCATGCCCGAGGCAGGATTCGAACCTGCTACCGAAGTAGTCGCGTGGTTCCAAACTGAAGCGCCTAGAACCGCTCGGTCACACCGGCCGGCTATGTGCACGAAGTTTGGTGTGAAATCGACCCATAGTTTAGGAGGATATGTCTAACATACACACACAGGCCTACATCCATTTATGTAGTGTTTAAAGACTTACGTCCGGAGAGTTAGTACAAGAGGATTTGCAATAGAAGATTCGAAACTTTCGGTAAGCGCGCGAACTAGACCAAGTTAGACCAATTCACGATTACTGTTTACAAAGCGTAGCAGAGAATAGCTTGCTTTCAGTCGTATATTCCGGTAAATAGAGCAGTGCAAGAAAGGTTACGGATAACTATCTACTGTCCGCTAACTCCTCAGTGACGCTAGAATGTTTACAACTTGATTAGATGCAGAACAGTAGATCAGCCGATACGGTTGTCGTCGATGCAGTCTGAAACGTTATCCGTGATTTCTTCTTCTTCTTCTTCTTCTTGGTCTTCTTCCTTTCGTCTTAGGCAGGAGCCTCTTACCTTCAGTACCCCCTCAGTCTGCCCTGAGGTATATTCATTTTACCCTTGGACGGGCAATATTCCATTTACCAGCTGGTAACTTATTTCTTACAGTTTTCAGAGTCTTCCGTCCATCCATCATGTCTATGCGTTCGTTAAATTCATGCTTTCTTTTATGTATCCACTCATTAATGGGGTCCACCTTGCATCGTTTTCTAATGTTTTCACTTCTTTCTCTATCTTTCAGAGTCTTCCTTGTAATCCTTCGCACAATTTTCATTTCCATGGTTTCAAAATTTTGTTGTTTTTGATTTTTTGATGTTTCCGGTTTTGTGTCAGCTGTGTACGTCATAACTGCTCCCACTACTATTTTGCACATTCTTGCCTTTGTATCTTTTCCGAAATGCCTGTTTTTTCAAATATTATCATTTAAACACCTTTCCACTTTATTAGCTTTTGCTGCTTGTTCTCGTACTTCCTTTTCGACATTTCACTAATGGACTGTTCAGTACCGAGATATTTAAATGTCATTACCTGTTGAATATTATTTTTATCCGTTTCCAGTTTACATCTAATTGATTCGACAGATGTGTTTATCACAGTAAATTAATTCAGTTGGAGTCCATGTATATTCATCAACAGTTTTTTGATCTCGTATATTCGTTATCAGTCCATTGTGCTTACACATTCATTATCAATCCAAAGCGTTAGCACATTCAAGGTTAGTCACGAGTGGTTAAATAATCGTTCTTAGTCAACTGTGCTTAAATAATCTTAAGTGGTTTTGTAGCCAGTATGTTGTTCTAGATACACGTAAATACCTATGTTAAGTAGTTCCACTTCAGTCCAAGAAAACTTTGAACTGCCGGTCGGTGTGGCCGTGCGGTTCTAGGCGCTTCAGTCTGGAACCGCGTGACCGCTACGGTCGCGGGTTCGAATCCTACTTCGAGCATGGAAGTGTGTGATGTCCTTACGTTTGTTAGGTTTAAGTAGTTCTAAGTTCTAGGGGACTGCTGACCACAGATGTTAAGTCCCATAGTGCTCAGAGCCATTTGAACCAAAACTTTGAACTGCACAGGACAGACCCCCAGAATGACCAGGAGTGTCGCAATTGGTGCAGTTCTGTAGGGTCTAGTCAGATTTAAGACCCACACTTGCAAGTTCACGACTCACAACGTTTCCTGTAATCTACACGAGGCGCCTTATGTTTCCGAACACCGGAAGCAAACCCCATGATGGGCGTTATGAGAGATTTTCGCAGATTGCTCCAGTCATGGTTTTTTTACATTCCTTCTGTGTCACGTTTAAAGTTTCCGTGCTACATAAAAAAGCAGATATTTTTGGAAAAATTTAGAGGAACTGGGACAGATAGCACATTCAAATATTGGACGAGTATGCAAGATCTGCTGCGTTTTCATAGGTTTCCTTAAAGCACATCGGTTTCCCCAGGTTAGACCTTGTACCAGAAACAACGTTTCGTACGAGATTTTCCTACTTGTATTGTCTTACATTTACTTCGATGACACAGAGAACCGACTCGGGAATGCAACGTTTTAGAGCTATTCTCTATTCATTAACAAGAGCGTTGCCAATGTGAGCGTGTGGGTGCTATTCTGTCATTCTCTGCGCAACGGATTAATCTGAGATGTACCCTTTACCCTGTGGCTCCTGCAAGATGCAATTTCCACCCCCACACTACTACAGAAGTCAGACAGACGCTGCTAATGTCCTAAAGAGAAATGCCTGAAAAACTTTCAGCAATAAATATCTTCCGGAGTCGTCTGCTGTAAGGAAATGACACAAAAACTCACAAAATTTCTTACGTAACTAGTGGGATACTAGGGTACTGGAGTAGTGCTAGTTAGTATAAGAAAAACATGAAACTAACGAAAATTATTATTTATTTTGCAAAAATTCAGAGAAATCACAATGGCACTTTTAGTTATGAACTGAACAAGTTATTTCCGGGTTCTTTTCGGAATGTGAAGTTACCTCTTAAGGATAGAATTTTCTAACGAAATTTCTATACAAAGTTTAAGATTTTTATTGACTTGGCAGAATGGCTGAGAGCCGCGCCTACTCAACTTGAATAATTATCCATTAGAATGTTGCTAGGTACAGTCAAGGCTGTCGCATGTGAAATGCAGTGAAGTGTACTGTTGTGGAAGAAATATGGGGCTCGCAAGAGCTGTAGCGCACAGTACCATAAGCTGCAATGACTGCTGTCTGCGCCGCTCGCTGCTCACGAATAAGATAACTGTCGTTTTATCTGGATTGACCTTCGCCAATCAAACTCTCCCTACACCTCAATGAAGTCAAGGACTCCTATTCGCCCCTATTCTAACGATTGTCGTGGTACACCAGTCAGATAACCAGTCCACCGCGATGCCACTCAAAAATTCGCTCGCATGCGTTTAACTATAACTCTGTCCATTCACACTGCACAAGAAGTATGGCGGCCAACACAGTGAACAACGCTTAATCGCAAGGACTCAATATAGAGTCGCACTCCGATTCGCTCTCAACAGAGGTGCTCTCCCAATGAAGTACTGAGGAGAGACTTGTTCCTCGCTCTTTGAGTACACATAGGAGCGCGCACGCTCTCGTTACGTGTTCTCGCTCCAAGAGCAACAATGGAACGGCCCCTCTCCACGCCAGACGTGAAGGGGTATATCTTTCGGTCTCTTCCATTACTCCTTCAGTTCAAGGCGTCAGAAATATCGTCTGCCAATCAGCATTGCTCTTCTAAAATGGGAGGATGACGTTTCATTTAAGGTGACCAATCCAGAAATCTGTAGCATCGGCGTTTGGCGTTTGCTGTCTCCCTGTGAAAACCTCTGAAACTGTGTGCTCTGTTTGTAAAGAATACGTAGGCTGGGCGCTCCCACACAATGTAGCGGAATTTGCTTTTAAGCCAATCATGTGGTGGTTCTTCTTTTCACTTGGGCAAACGGGCAAACACTGTCCACTCTACGGACCAGCGTCCGAGCGTGCTGTTTGCGTCTCCCAAACTATAAGCCCCTGCGACTGTCGTGTCTGGAATTTGTGTGTGTACACCAGCCTCGAGTATTTGAACCACGGTGTGCTTACATGAATTCATACAACATTGACTTTATCTTATCGAGTTTACGTTCGAATGAAGCGTCTTGATGTGCGGAATATGATTGTGAGGGCGGAATATGTGAGCAATGAAGGTCAGAAGACCACGACGTCTTACACCGAGTTTAGAATTCTTAACCAACTGATGGACCATGTAATCAGTATCACTTGCCTTCACTCTACGAAATTATTTGGATAGCCCGTGTATTCAACCGAGGGCATTAGCACAAGGTATGGCCATCAGGAATATATCGCCATTATGTCGTCCACTCTTGCTGCATAATTTACTTTCATGAGGATTCTCTGACCTGTCAAGATTTCTGCCACCAAGTTCGCATGCGAAACGGGTTGTTACAGGTTGCCCATTCACTCCATTTTTTATTTATACTTTCAACTATATGTTTTCTATCGATTTTTTTACATGGGCTGCACTATGTTTCTCTGGCATAGTAAAAAATTATAAAATTCTGCTCTCATATCCCGCAACAGTATTACATACTGGATACGCGAGCAGTTCGTTTGATGCGTTCCCAAGGGAACCTGCAGTGCGAAATTACACCCCCAGGTAACTTTTTTTAACTACCATCAGCAGCGATATCAGTACAAGTGGTGCGAAGAAAATCAGACGGTATTTCTGCATGACTCACTATCGTTTCGCACTATGTCAGTTTACTTTTCATCCTTTCGTAAAACCGTATCGAACTTAACTGAGAACTATTATTTATTCATTACCTGTTTTCGTCAGGCAGATGTAAAACTATTTTCTTTTATCTGACATAATATGACATCCTCAAAAGTCAAAATACGTAGAGTTACAGACGAAGGATTTCCGACGTTCGTTAGCTATCTGATTATACCACACTCATCACCAACTAATCGCTATGAGAAGCTACTATCAACTACCCATATGGCCACCTACGCATATAACTGAATATAATCTTCTGTTCAACAAAACATACAACTGAATTACTCTCACAGAGTTCAATAATGTAATTTTCCTTGTAGAAATGACATTAGTTACTCTCACAGAGAAAACACAAAGAAAACGCACTCGCCTTCTTTATAGTAAAACAAAGGAATCACAATCACGGGTAGTAGTTAACAAAACCATAATGGCTTTCGCCTGTAGAGAACATTCGCACGCCCAGTGTGATCACACTACAACAATAAGACATCGCACTAAGTTCAAATGTGTGTGAATTCCTAAGGGACCAAACTGCGGAGGTCATCGGTCCCTAGATTTAAACACAACTTAAACTCACTTATGCTAAGAACGACACACACACCCATGCCCGAGGGAGGGCTCGAACCTTCAGCGGAAAGGGCCTTTAACAGCGCGGCCACTCCGCGCGGCCATCGCACTATGACCACGGACTTCCCGTCCATAATATTACTTGTTAACCAGAGTACACAACGAAACACTTATACTCTGCACTGTGCATTACATCGGATCACGTAACCACCAGGATGTAGCCGTCGGCTGCTGAAGATCGTAGACAGTGCTCTTCTTCAAATGCAGGCTCCCCTTTCTCCGTCTCCACCGCGATCGCTGTCCTCTGGCCCAGGAAAAGACCGCTGCACCAGGTCGTTCGTGCTCATATAGCGCACCTCGGCCCCAACAGCACTAGCGTAGGTCACACGCACGCGTGGTCCGCCCCGCCACACCACTAACGCGACACGCTGTGTAACATAACTCTCTGGCTGTGGGCACGACAAACGTGCCGCTCGACACGACACATGTTAAAGAGCAGCAACAGGAACATTACTCTGGATTCAAGGAAGTATTAAGCTCCTGTGCCATAAAAATATTAGGGTAGAGATCTAGGTCAATTACGGACGAAATCGGATGTAACTACGTTCAGTTGCAATGCTTTAGGGAAATTTCAGCTAACATAAATGGTGGTTGAAACTTCCTGGCAGATTGATACTGTGTGCTGGACCGAGACTCGAACTCTGGACCTTTGCCTTTCGCGGCAAGTGCTTTACCAACAGAGCTACCCAAGCACGACTCACGCTCCGTCCTCACAGCTTTATTTCTGCCAGTACCTTGTCTCCTACCTCCAAACTTTGCAGAAGCTCTCCTGAAGCTTGCCCGCGAAAGGCAAAGGTACCGAATTCGAGTCTCGGTCCGGCACACAGTTTTAATCTGTCAGGAAGTTTCATATCAGCGCAGACTCCGCTGTAGAGTGAAAATCTTATTCTGGATAAATGGTGGTTATAAGAAATTTGTGCACTAATGTTTTATCTTAATGTGAAGTGTGCAAAGTGTTAGTGATACATGTGATGCATGCAGACAGTGTAGTGCTTTTTCATGTTGGCTTTATAAGTGCTTGACACTGACAAATAGTCGAAATTAGTTAATTGCAAAATTAAATAAAACGCACGTTACAGCCTACTAAGGACCATATTTACGCTTATTAAGCATCTGAAGACTGTGGATCCCCCACAAATACAAAATTTTAAAATAAACAATGTATATATGTAGAATGAAGCGACGAATGAAAATTTGTGCCTAGCCTAGAACCCGGCTCTCCTGCTCACTAGGCAGCTGCCCAGTCCACTACGCCACCCTGGCACAGTGCCGTTGCACAACTGCATGGACTTCCCTAGCCCGCCTCCCTCCTCAATCCAAATTCCCATTCACACCGCACATAACTTGGTTGTTCACCCAAAACTCGAACAGCATTGCAGAGTTTTTTTTCTCTTTATTGTTATTTTGAACACCTTGTACAAAGGTGGGCTGTCAGCAGCATAATACGCTGCTCTTCAGCCGCGAGTGATACAACATAAAGCATAATGGAGGTACAGATGAGACAATACAAATGGCGAGTAAAAAAACTGTAGACACGGAAAACAATATACACGAAGCCATTCACGCTGGACAAGAAAAAAAACTAAAACCTGTTGACACGGCGCACAAAACACGGACGACTGCGACGGCACAGGTGAAGGGTGGTGGCGTGATGGCGAAAGAACACTAAACACAAACACGAAGGCACACACACAAGACACTGATGGCGATGATCTCTGGGGCGCGAATGTCCACTGAGCGTGTACGAGTCCGGAGACATGCAAAGAGGGGAAGAATGGTGAGGGGGGGGAGAGGGAGAGGGGAGAGCAGAGATGCCAAGGGCAGGGGAGATAGGGGGGAGGAAGGAAGGGAGGGAAGGAGAGGTGAAGCCCAGGGGAAAAGGGGTGGAGGAAGGGGGGATGGAGGGAAAAGGAGAGAGAAGGGAAGGAGGGTGCCCCAAGGAGAAAACACAGGAAGTGGGAGGGGAGGATCAAAGTTGATAGGAGGGGTAGATGGAGGAGAGGAGGGCATCATCAGGGAGGGGGAGCTGGCGGAAGGCACCTTGGGAGAGGGTAAGGAGGGTGGAGAGATGGAGACCGGGTGGGACGTGGGAATACAGGTGCGGCAGTGGGCGGGGTGGGAGAGGATGGGTGAGACAAGTGGGTGAGGAGGATCGAGTTTACGGGAGGTGTAGAGGATCCGTATCCGTTCGAGGAAAAGGAGGAGGTGGGGGAACGGAATTAGGACGTACCGGATCTGTGGTGGGGGAGGGGAGACGGATGCGATATGTGAGGCAGAGACCATGGCATTCAAGGATCTGAAGGGATTTATAAAAGGTAGGGGGGGGGGGACGGAGATCCAGGCCGGATGGGCGTAATAGCGGATAGGGCGAATGAGGGATTTATAGGTGTGGAGTATGGTGGAGGGGTCCAGACCCCACGTAGAGCCGGAAAGGAGCTTGAGGAGACGGAGTCGGGAGCATGCCTTGGCTTGGATTGTCCGGAGATGGGGGATCCAGGAGAGGCGACGGTTGAGGGTGACGCCAAGGTACTTAAGGGTGGGGGTGAGGGCGATAGGACGACCATAGATGGTTAGATAGAAATCGACATTGCAGAGGTTCCCCAACTCTATTAGAATAGCACCTCAGCATCGAATAAAACGGGAGGTCCTGCCTGAAACCGAAACAAGAGTGCTTTAATAAAACAAAACTAATGGTACCAGAGACGTTTTCAAGTCTCAAACATGTATGGTGTATACAGGGTGGTTCGTTGATAGTGACCGGGCCAAATATCTCACGAAATAAGCATCAAACGAAAAAACTACAAAGAAGGAAACTCGTCTAGCTTGAAACGAGTTGGCGCTACAGTTGGCCCGCTAGATGGCACTGCATTAGGTCAGACGGATATCAAAATAGGAACCCCATTTTTTATTACATATTCGTGCAATACGTAAACAAGTATGAATGTTTGAGAATGACCACTTCTTTCGCTTTGTGATAGATGGCGCTGTAATAGTCACAAACGTATAAGTACGTGGTATCTCGTAACATTCCGCCAGTGTGGACGGTATTTGATTCGTGATACATTACCCGTGTTAAAATGGACCGTTTGCCAATTGCGGAAAAGGTCGATATCGTGTTGATGTATGGCTATTGTGGTCAAAATTCCCAACGGACGATGTACTATGTATGCTGCTCGGTATCCTGGACGACATCATCCAAGTGACCAGACCGTTCTCCGGATAGTTACGTGATTTATGGAAATAGGAAGTGTGCAGTCACATGTAAATCGTCAACCACGACCTGCAACAAATGATGATGCCCAAGTAGGTGTTTTAGCTGCTGTCGCGGCTAATCCGCACATCAGTAGCAGACAAATTGCGCGAGAATCGGGAATCTCAAAAACTTCGGTGTTGAGAATGCTACATCAACATCGATTGCACCCGTACCATATTTCTATGCACCAGGAATTGCATGGCGACGACTCTGAACGTCGTGTACAGTTCTGCCACTGGGCACAAGAGAAATTACGGGACGATGACAGATTTTTTTGTACGCGTTCTATTTAGCGACAAAGCGTCATTCACCAATAGCGGTAACGTAAACCGGCATAATATGCACTATTGGGCAACGGAAAATCCATGATGGCTGCGACAAGTGGAACATCAGCGACCTTGGCGGGCTGATGTATGGTGCGGCATTATGGAAGGAAGGATAATTGTCCCTCATTTTATCGATGGCAATCTAAATGGTGCAATGTATGCTGAATTCCTACGTAATGTTCTACCAATGTTACTACAAGATGTTTCACTGCATGACAGAATGGCGATGTACTTCCAACATGATAGATCTCCGGCACACAGCTCGCGTGCGGTTGAACCGGTATCGAATAGCATATTTCATGACAGGTGGATTGGTCGTCGAAGCACGTTCACCGGATCTGACGTCCCCGGATTTCTTTCTGTGGGGAAAGTTGAAGGATATTTGCTATCGTAATCCACCGACAACGCTTGACAACATCCGTCAGCGCATTGTCAATGCATGTGCGAACATTAAGGAAGGCGAACTACTCGCTGTTGAGAGGAATGTCGTTACACGTATTTGCAAATTGCATTGAGGTTGACGGACATCATTTTGAGCATTTATTG
The DNA here is from genome assembly GCF_021461395.2 of Schistocerca americana. Classification (NCBI taxonomy): domain Eukaryota; kingdom Metazoa; phylum Arthropoda; class Insecta; order Orthoptera; family Acrididae; genus Schistocerca; species Schistocerca americana. The sequence continues at coordinate 273,875,632 of NC_060124.1, read as the reverse complement.
CATTAATGTGATATTTACTGGTGATCAGGCTGTAACAGCATGCGTTCTCAGAAATGATAAGTTCACAAAGGTAAATGTATTACATTGGAACAACCGAAATAAAATGTTCAAACGTATCTATGTCCTGTATTTTAATTTAAAAAACCTACCTGTTACCAACAGTTCGCCTAAAATTGTGAGCCATATGTTTATGACTATTACAGCGCCATCTATCACAAAGTGAAAGAACTGGTCCAACTAAAACATTCATATTTCTTTACGTACCACACGAATATGTAATAAAAAATGGGGATTTCTATTTATAAAACTCAGCTGATATCCGTTTGACCTATCTAGCGGGCCAACCATAGCGCCATCTGGTTTCCCCCTTCAAGCTAAACAAGTTTCGATCTTTGTACTTTTTTCGTTTGACGCTTAGGTCGTGAGATATTTGGCCTGGTCACGATCAGTGGACCACCCTGTATATGCAAACTGAACTGATGAATGAAAATTTGTACCAAGCCAGTTGTACAAAGCCACTGTACCAGGGCGGCGCAGTGGTCAGCACATCTGCCACGTGGGCAGGAGACCTGCGTTCGAATTCAGGCTTTGGTACAAATCTTTATTCGTCGCTCAAGCCTGCCTATATGCATCCACGACGTTTGAAATTTGAAAAGGTCTCTGCAACCATATAGTTCCATTGCACAAGCCGGCCGCGGTGGTCTAGCGGTTCTGGCGCTGCAGTCCGGTACCGCGGGACTGCTACGGTGGCAGGTTCGAACCCTGCCTCGGGCATGGGTGTGTGTGATGTCCTTAAGTTAGTTAGGTTTAAGTAGTTCTAAGTTCTAGGGGACTTATGACCTAAGATGTTGAGTCCCATAGTGCTCAGAGCCATTTGAACCATTTTGAACCATTGCACAAAAATAAGGATAGTTGGATAGCAATCTATACTCCTTTCCCAGGAAATGTGGAAGAGTTCATAACGTCAAACACTCTGCTTCGTCGCCAGATCCTGCGTGGAGAATCATGAAGCAAATGAGCAAAGTTGAACTGAATAAACGACATTATATCATAAGAATACACAAAGAGCAAAAACGTTATGATCACCTTCTTAATAGGTTGGTGTTGTTTCTATGGAATGCCATACAGTAAGCGATTCTGCTTGGCCTGGATTCGGCAAGTCTTTGGTAGCTCACCGGATGTATCTCACACCATATGTCTAACAAAGATGACGTAGTTTCTACACGTCATTGGCCATTGGTATGTGGGCGCAGAGCTGGCAGCCAGTAGCATACCATATGTTTTCCAGCAGGTTCAAATAAGGCGAATTTAGTGGCCACGACGTCAACTTCTCTAATCACGGTAGCACGACTGTGTTTTGACACGGCAGTTATCCTGCTGGACGATGCCGTCACTGTCGATGAAGACATCAAGCGTGAAGAGATGTGGGTGGTTTTCGGTAACGTGCCTTCGATTTCTTCGTCTACATCCTTACTCCGCAAGTAACTTTACGGCGTGTGGCAGAGGATACTTTCTGTACCATTGGCACCTTTCCTCTTTCCCTACCCCAGTCTGGTTCGCAGGAAGAACTATTCGGTAAACCTCTGTGTGGACTGGAATCTCTCCAATTTTACTATACGAGATACACGTAGAACGAAACGAGCACTCTCGGAACTGTTATGGTAAACACCACTGTGATGAAGAACACCCCTGTTGCAGCGTCAGCCAATAGAGCGGCCTGAGCTTCTCCATGACTCTTTCACGCTTACTTAATGGCCCAGTAACGAAAAGGGGTCTTCTTCTTTGGATCTTCTCCATTTCCTCTATCAAACATATCTGGTAGGATTTCCACTGATGAGCACTATACAAATTTTGGTTGAACGACGGTTTTGTAAGATACCACGTTTGTTACTGGACTACATGTCCCGACGATTCTTGCAATGAGTCGTAATCTGACATTTACCTTACCTACGATTTATTTTATCTGGTTGTTTCACTTTAAATCGCTCTTTGCAGATACATCTCACACAAGATCCGTGGTAGCCATGGTGAATCTCGCCCACAGCATGATACTACCCACACTGTTCTGTGTCTGTGGCACGGTCCATGTTCCGACTAGCCGTTCAGTTGTATCGAGAAAAGTGATTCATCAGATCAGGCGACACGCTTCCATTTATTCACGGTCTCGTGTCGACGAACCTGTGCCCACTGCAGGTGTCATTGGGTCAGCAGTAGGAGTCACCTGCTACGGAGTCCTGTGTTCAGCAATGTGAGCTAACAGCGCTCACCTTACCGCTTGTGTCTGCACCAACACTGTATCCGTCGTCAGTTCTGCCACAGATCGACACCTATCCTTCTTCACAGAAGGGACAGTCCTCTCTGACATCCACGTTTTGTGATGAGGTGCGCCGGCCGAAGTGGCCGAGCGGTTCTAGGCGCTACACTCTGGAATCGCGGGACCGCTACGGTCGCAGGTTCGAATCCTGCCTCGGGCATGGATGTGTGTGATGTCCTTTAAGTGGTTCTAAGTTCTAGGGGACTCCTGACCTCAGCAGTTAAGTCCCACAGTGCTCAGAGCCATTTGAACCATTTTTTGGATGAGGCGCTGACGTTCAAGTCTTGTCCCTCATTCGTGGTTTGACGGTCCTCTAACCACTTCCAGTAGGTGCCATAGATGCTCACGACAGTAGACAACCAGCTTTGTCGTTTCGGAATGTTCGTTCCCAGACACTGGTCCGTAACAGTCTGCCCATGTGAGGATCGCTTATTTCAGTGGATTTCCCCAATTGTGCCCAGCTTCGTTGCTAGAATGATTCTCTCATTCTCCATTCGTCTCTGTTCCACTTACACATTTTCATTGCCACGTTCCATGCTAGCAATACCACAGGACAGCATTCAGTGTTGCTTTGGGCTGTAAACATAATATTCTGTCGCATCAATGTATTATCACCGTTCGTTTTCTTCTAGGGCAGAGCAGGCCAGACAAAACAGCGCTCCAGCCGCACTCTCGCCTAGCGTCCAGAGTGCAGCAGGGAGTGTGACTGGAAGGAGAGAACACGCCGGGCAATGAATGCTTCTGAAGCCTCACGCCGCTAGAGCAGAGTATTCGCCTTGTCAGACATCAAGCAGTTCGCTGGCAGTACTGCTTGCATTAAATTAGATTTTCATTCTGCGTTACAAACGCTAAGGCCACCACACCCTTGTTCGATGCCGAATAGGAATTGACTTATTTTTCGCATCGTTGGAAGGTCATGCAAAGTGCTTACTGAGCCATCGCACCATTACGAGCTGGAAAAACGCTTATTGGAACGTCATTACAACGCCAGACAGGAAGACAGTACGATGCACTTTTCTTCTGACGAACGACAGTGAATGCTGACTGACCTAAAGGCAGACGTTAAGGAAAGAAACTGAGTTAATGGTAAGCAGAGGGGTGACAAAAATCTTTGATGCTATCAAACCAAAATAGATCCTAAGCAAAAATCACCCTCAGTTTCAACACGTGGAACATTTTCCGTAACTCAAGGCAGTCATTTGTAGAACAGACATGACTGATTAGGTTTGGGTATTGAGAGATTTCATCACGAGTTCTCAACGAGATTATAAGACTTTGCACAATTCGATTTCTTTGTCAGACCGTTCTCGCTTTTGGCTTCTAATATACCTCATTACTTCCAACTTCTGCTGATAGACGTACCTAGCTCAACGACTTGTTTGTCCAGTCAAGGGACGTACAAGACATTTATAAAATGTTGTCTCAAGAGCAATACTCTCGACCGGACGGAAAATCCTCTAAAGTTGTTTCACTATTTGGTCCAACATATGTGGCCAGTGGTTTTTTTTTCTCTTGTTATCAAACTGATGAAGCTCCATCAACGTTAGAGTTTATCTGCATAACACCATGTGTTTGGCTGTATCACAAACCATTAGGATCAGATATATTACATATTCTAAAATCGAAATGTGCATAAATGTATAAACATCACAACATGATGTTGAATGCCTGTATCTAATTTTTTTTGTACTTCTGCTCACCATATTAGCACCATCTAATGTTATTGCTTTGGCAAAAAAGTGGAAAGTTAAAATTCACCACCCACTATAAAATGCTGCAGAGAGTTGCAATCGTGTCTCCCTAAGTTTCCCGCCGGTACAAACTTTGTGATTAGCCGTTTCAGTCAATACCTACTCAGAATGGGGCAGTAGTGGGGGAAGTGAGAGCACTGAGTAGAGTCGGCTGTGTTCATGAAGAGAGAGTGCTCTGTGGGAGTGCAAATCTCGGTTAGATCTCTTCTAAGACGAATTATGGTACAATGCGCTTACTAGATCTAGAGAAGGACAGAAAAGGACGTTATAACATTATGCAGGATCATTGTTCCTACTTCCCGAAAATGAAACATGTCTGCCTAGAAGCTAAATGACCTCGTCCACCGAGAATGTAAATATCAGAAGTTAGTTTCGTAGGCCATAGTGAAGGGATTGACGTATCTCTGTGGTATGATGCTACCTTAAAAAGCATGATATTACCTTTGTAAGGGGTTAGGTTAATCAACGCAGGCAGTCCCAACTATCTTACTGATATTTCTTACGGTAGGTACGAAAATCAGTGACGTTTCACATGTTGAAAAGTTTCTGTAAAAAAAATGAAAATTTGTGAGGATATTTCAATCAGAGTCTGTTGGTTCTTTTTTTAAAAAAGTTTTCGTCGTTGGCATACGATAAGAATAACCGTCTTATTGAACCTGCAGAGACTCAAAAGTACGTTTTCCTCCCTTTTATTCGTGAACAAAGTTTGAAAACGGGAAAAGGCTTTCATTAGAAATTTGTTGACCCCGACATAACTAACATCGAAACTTCCTGGCATATTAAAAGTTTGGTTCGAGTCCATTCTACCAAGCAGTTTTAATTTGTCAGGACTTTTAAATGATCACAGACTTCGTGCAGGGTGAAATTTCATTTTGAATATCTAAGATCGGATTACAGAGTACATGCAAAAATTTTGATTAAAGAGGACCAGAGGAACAATGCTGTGGTGTCACCGCCAGACACAACACTTGCTAGGTGGTAGCCTTTAAATCGGCCGCGGTCCGTTAGTATACGTCGGACCCGCGTGTCGCCACTATCAGTGATTGCAGACCGAGCGCCGCCACACGGCAGGTCTAGTCTAGAGAGACTTCCTAGTACTCGCCCCAGTTGGACAGCCGACTTTACTAGCATTGGTCCACTGTCTACATACGCTCTCATTTGCAGAGACGACAGTTTAGCATAGCCTTCAGCTACGTAATTTGCTACGACCTAGCAAGGCGCCATATTCAGTTACTATGTCTTCTGAACAGATAATATTGTGACTCATGTACCGTCAAGAGCGACGATCATCATTAATGGATTAAAGTTAAGTATTAAACTAATTACGTCCGCTTTCGGAATTCTAATTCCTTGTCATGTTCCAGACCTCACCTCAGTATAGTTCTTCCCTCCTCACGCCAGCCTGCGTGAGCTAAAACGAGTGCATTTCGGCCCCCACTAGTAACACGGTATTGGCTCTTCTGCCAACACAACAAATGCTCCTATCGAAGCACAACGCAGGGGAATATGTTCCCGATCATTGAAAGACTCTGAGTGAAAAGTGGGATACCAGCTGTCTCACCCTGGCTTCGTCAACACCTTTACAAATTTCCCCGTAAATTTTGGAATACGAATATTCGCGCCTTTCTTTAATATGCAACTCAGCTCTCACTTCCAGAAATTCCCTCAACTGTAACTCGCTCACACCCACTAGTTCATGGCAGTAAGTCGCTCATACACATCCACTCCCACGCGCCCATTCTCACACATTCATTCAGCCCAATTCATTGTTATTACCTCTATGTATCTAACTGTCATTTTCCCTGTGCCACCCCCCCCCCCCCCCTGTCGTTATCACACTCTCCTTCCTATTCCCTCTTGCTGCTTCTGTCGCATTGTTTAATTCATCCCTTCCCACTGCTGCCGTCTCTTCTCATTGTCACTATCTCTCTCTTCCTCGTTGTCATTGTCATAATGTCTCTTATTATCACTGTCTCTCACACACTTCCACTTTCTCCTTCTCTTTATTCCTCTCCCACGGGCACTGTCATCTTCACTCTTTTGCAGGCATTCTTCTGCCTCCGTCAATTATCTTCCACTGCCGCTGTGTCCCTCTCTTTCTCTTACACTCCCACTGTCTCCTTCGCTCTTTCTACAGCACAACCACTGTTTACTGTTTTCCGCTATTTATTACTTTTCTGCCGGCCGAAGTGGCCGTGCGGTTAAAGGCGCTGCAGTCTGGAACCGCAGGACCGCTACGGTCGCAGGTTCGAATCCTGTCTCGGGCATGGATGTTTGTGATGTCCTTAGGTTAGTTAGGTTCCACTAGTTCTAAGTTCTAGGGAACTAATGACCTCAGCAGTTGAGTCCCATAGTGCTCAGAGCCATTTGAACCATTTTTTGATTACTTTTCTGTCTCTTTCTCACTGCTATTGTCTCCTTCTCTCTCAGCATAAAAAAGCGCGAACACATTCTCATGCCACAATTTTTGGGAAAATCTTAAAGGTGTGAAATAAGATAGAATGAGGCACCTGGGAGCCCACTTTTCAGTCGGGACTTTTAACAAAAAGAGGAGTATATTCGCCTTTTTTGTGCTCCAATGGGAGCATTTTTTCCACACGTTCCAAAAATGGTTCAAATGGCTCTGAGGACTATGGGACTTAACTGCTGTGGTCATCAGTCCCCTAGAACGTAGAACTACTTAAACCTAACTAACCTAAGGACATCACACACATCCGTGCCCGAGGCAGGATTTGAACATGCGACCGTAGCGGTCGCGCGGTTCCAGACTACAGCGCCTAGAACCGCTCGGCCACTCCGGCCGGCCACAGATTCCCTTCTTTTCCCTGCTACCCGGACATAGGATAAGAAATTCATGGGTCAGTAAAATGAAATAATGCCAAACTATATAATTGTACACCTTAAATAGGATTTTACGCGCACAAATTTTTTTTATCTGCTTCAGTACCACAACAACATGGGTTCACAGAACGCTTCTGATACCAATAACGGAGACAATTTACAGCAAATTTCTCTGTGATACCCCACTTTATATACTACGTTTTCGCTTCACATTGGATCTTACGTTTACAAGTAGGGTAATTTGAGCTTCTCTTTCTCGAAAACAGATAAAGATACCAACAAAATTTTCATGTGTGTTTGAGATCGGGATCTTAGGAATATATCGCATAACCATCTTGGAACGTGTAGTGCGCCAAACTGGCTTCAGCACGAAAAAAGCGCATCACTTGTTTCTATCGCCTCAACTTACTATCGATTTTTATGTTCTAGAAGAGTGAAAAGTTTGTTAAGTTGTTTGTATAGTTTCCTTACATTTTTGTGTTAAAATGTTGTAGATATATGACACCTGATAGTCGCGAAACGCCTTGTCCTGTCAAGTCCACGAGTTTGCAAGCCCAGCTGACTGCTGAATCATGGCGTGTGGCAAAGATTACAACTACGATGCAGCTGGCCACTACGATTGTTTGCTGGCGACTGCTAACAAGGGAACCTCCCCATCGCACCCCCCTCAGATTTAGTTATAAGTTGGCACAGTGGATAGGCCTTGAAAAACTGAACACAGATCATTCGAGAAAACAGGAAGAAGTTGTGTGGAACTACGAAAAAAATAAACAAAATATACAAACTGAGTAGTCCATGCGCAAGATAGGCAACATCAAGGACAATGTGAGCCCAGGAGCGCCGTGGTCCCGTGGTTAGCGTGAGCAGCTGCGGAACGAGTGGTCCTTGGTTCAAGTTTTCCCTCTGGTGAAAAGTTTATTTGTTTTTATTTTCAGACAATTATCAAAGTTCAGGCACTCACACATAATCAACTTCGCTCTCCAAAATTCCAGGACATGTTCAGATTTTCTTGGACATATGAAGTATTTGACGGTCTACACAAGGAAAAATTTGAATACTTTAAAAACATATGTTTGACAGAGCACAGGGAAAACTGTGCGACTGTGAAACTGTTGCATTCATTTGTTGCAGTTTATGTGACAAACTCTTCTGTTTTCATCACTTTTTTTGGGAGTGATTATCACTTCCACAAGAAAACCTAAATCGGGCAAGGTAGAAGACTCTTGTTACCCATTCGCCAAGTGTGCAAGTTAGGTGGGTCGACAACATATTCCTGTCATGCGACGCATATGCCGTCACCAGTGTCGTATAGAATATATCAGACGTGTTTTCCTGTGGAGGAATCGGTTGACCTATGACCTTGCGATCAAATGTTTTCGGTTCTCATTGGAGAGGCACGTCCTTCCGTCTACTAATCGGATGGTTTTGCGGTGCGGTCGCAAAACACTGAACTTAATACAGTGAACAGAGGTGTCAATGAACGAACGGACTGATCATAACTTTGCGAAAGTAAGGAAAGTAGACTTTTCATTCGAGGGAAGACTTGAACCATGGACCTCTCGTTCCGCAGCTGCTCACGCTAAACATGGGACCACGGCGCTCCTGAGCTCACATTCTCCTTGATGTTGGATATCTTGCTCATGGACTACTCATTTTGGATGTTTTGCTTATTTTTTTCATATTTCCACACAACTTCTTCCTGTTTTCTCGAATGAACTGTGTTCAGTTTTTCAAGGCCTATCCACTGTGCCAACTTATAACTAAATCTGAGGGGGGTGCGATGGGGAGGTTCCCTTGTAAGTAGAATCCCTTATTGTTAAAGAGAGAATTAGCTTGATATGTTTGTGAGCAGAAAAAGTTTCTTGGCTTGGCCGTTCAGAATTTCAGTTGAGTATCAGAGAATCGGTCGAGAAGTGAGCCTCGAGAGAGATTATCTCAAGAGTGTGATGAAATCGGCTGACACGTATATGTGAATTAGTCTGCGACGAGGATAGAACTCAAGTGGGTTTAAAGCAGTTATAAGTCATTTAGAAGGATATTTTGATAATATTATTGGTTTGTGTAGAAAATTATTTCGCCGATTTTGGTAGAGTGTAGACTCACAAAGTATAGGAAAAGCTACGATTCACTGAAGAGTGAGATTAGTTTCCCCTGTTTGTGATTAATGGTGCATTGTGCTGCTTAATAGCCGCGTGATGATACGCGAAATGTGTTTCAATATTTTTGTGAGATTTTTCGTTGGATGGTGTATGTGAAGAGGCGGTTCACGCGAAGACGTTTAGTTATTTTCTGGTTGAGGATTAAAACACGCACTAAGAGATAGTGGCGTTGCATTGCATTATTGTCGTTGTATAGGTGTACGCAAGCGTTGAGGAATAGTGACTTCGCAATATTTGGTTAGGGTTTACTGTGTAACTTCGAGCCAAATTCTGGAAATCTCGTTGGATTCACTAAATGTGTAGTCTATATTAAAGAGAACGGTCATCCTCATAATAGTTATTTATTGATAAGCAATGAGGTTTATTGAGAATTGGATAGCTTTTCCCCTTTTCCCTAAACGACAGATCAAGAACCTTTTATCAGAAAACACGCGAATTCTCTCTAAAAGAGATCATCTAGTGCCGTGTTTTGAATTTCAAATATTAATGGGTCGCGGAAAGCAACGCCCGAAGTGCTTGAGCTTAGTGTGATTATTTAAAGTTCACATACTGAAAAAGAGCGGTGGCACTCAAGCTTTTTGTTTTATTTTTTTTACTACATTTCCGCCTAGTCGGATTTTGAGTAGAGAACCAGCACCATTCTGACTTGTACCCGTAAACAAATTAATTGCAGGAAATAAAGAATTAACGGTTTTAAACTGTAAAAGTCAGTACCGCACTTGTCCTTTATCCTCGACTATTACAAGAAAAATATTCGAAAGCTTATTTGAAAGCAGGCTGATATCTCGAATATGTCTTTCCGTAACCAACTAAACCAAAGGTCAATGAAGTAAAATACTGGAATATTGGTAAAAGCAAAGTTCAAAGAAATTAGAGACAAGGAATAGTATTTTTCAGTGAATAACTTGCAACGGAAAGAGAGATGATTAATCTTTATTTATACAGGGAAAGCAAATTTACGTTTTATTGAAAAGAGATTAATTATAAATGAAAAGTTACTCCATTTAATTCTGAAAGGTTGAGACTGACTGAATAGTTTACTACGATAAAATTTCACTAGAGCCAAGGATATTAGTGTAGCTAGATGCTACTTGTAGAGGTTATCGTTGATTGACAAAGAAAGATAAATAATATTAAATTATATCTTCGCCTTCTGAACGTATTCTCCAGTTTATGCAAAAATTTATAACGTTTACAGTGACTGCATGTATATATGATTATTCACTGAAGCTTTTAAAGAGCAGCAACTAAAAGAGACAACAGATCTATATGACATATTCATCAGTTATATACGAAAGCTGTCGTCTATCGTACCTACATTGTCAGAGTACGCAGAGTAAGATTCGCTATAGGTTGCCGTTATTGGTAAGTATATCACTCCTACTCCATGTACTCTCTTGAATTTAGTATTTTTCTGATGACTGATACTAGCTTTGGTGATAGTTTATCTTTCGAACCTAGAGAACTCCGATAGTCAATGGGCTGTTGTGATTAATATCCGTTATATCACGAAAAGTGTTATTGTGTCCATCCTTTTGTGCATAGTGATGTCGTAGTGAGCTGTAGTGTTATAGTGTGAGTAGCTAAATATCAAATCTTACGTGACGTTATTGTGTTACTATAGACGACTATCTCAAATTACACAGATTACATCGTAGACTATAGGCGAGGTCTTGTCAGTACAACTTATTGTAGTATTACGAGGCTGAGCTACATTGTCCGGCGCTGATTTTCACCTATGTACGAGTATTGCATTGCTGTTCATACTGTATATCTCCTACGACTTAGTGGTGCCTAAAGGTTGTGCAGTATAAACGCGCGGCTTGGTTTTGGTACCCAAAAATCACGTCTTTCGGGTTTTCACAGGAACCACCCATGAACTAAATAGTGCCACCACAAACCAGTTAAGGCACGTCATAGAGTACCTGTAACGCAGAAAGATCCAATCGATTTACTACATTTGCCCAAGCTGGAGGAAGTGTGTAAGATTGGAACGTTAATCCTGTACTGGAGGACAGTTACATTAAGACGATTCTTCTGTTGGGTACACAAATGGTCCATAGCACAAGAACTATCCACAATCTTTCTATCACCAATAGAATCCGAATTATGATCCCCGGGAAAATCTCATCTTTATGCACAGCGTTTTGAACATGGTACGCAGCGCATGCTGTCACATACGTACCGATATGAATTTTCAGTGTTACGCCGGGAGAGGAGGTCTAAAGCAACGGCTGATTTTTAATCAATGCATCTTTCACTAAATTGCTATACATATACTCTAATATAAAATATTTCTTCATTCCAGTTTTGGCCCTGTTTCAAGTTATCACTTCAACTTCACTATAATCTGTCAATTAACTACAAATGTTGATGACAGGACGTGTTTCCAATCTAATACTTCTTTGGTTGCATAATTTTTATAACTTTGGAACACCATATACGAATTTCGCTGGTCAGCTGTTAACAGAATTCTCAATACAGACATACTTAGTTGAAAAACTCTGTCGCTGCAAAAGGGCAGCTTTTTAAGCTACGCAGCTGAACTATTGTCTCTATATTCCCCACTAGACAGCTGTTTACCGGTGAGACAACTTTGGCGTTAATTATTGACTGAATCGTTGGTCAAATAAACAGTAAGAATAATGAAGATTCGGAAATACATTTGTCTATGTACCATATTTAAGAGACTAACGTTGTAAGATCTTAAGTTCATGCAAGCGCGAGTTAAGCCATTACAAATGTGAAAAGCTGGTACAATAATAACCAGACTACAAGCACGTAAACGTGCATTCACTGTGTAGTACGGGTGGCAGACGTCAGTTTGTGGTATGGAGCTCCTAGCCCGTTACTAATGGGTTCGATCAATACAGAGACGGTTAATGCTGTTTGTGGATGACGCTGCACTTGCCGTCCGATGACGTCCGCAATGTGCTCGTTTGGGGACACATCTGGTGATCGAGCAGGCCGAGGCAATATGTCGACACACTCTAGAGCGCATTGTGTTATAACAGCGGTATGTGGGCGGTGTTATCCTGTTTGAAAACAATCCCTGGTATGCTGTCCACGAATGGCATCACGGCAGGTCGAATCACCAGACTGACGTACAGATTTGCAGTGAGGGTGCGTAGGATGACGAAGAGAGGGCTCGTGTTGTCATACGAAATATCACCCCAGACCATAGCTCCACTACTCCAGGTGTAGGTTCAGTGTGTGTCGCACACAGACTGGTTGGCTGCAGGGCCTCAACTGGTCTATTTCTAACCAACACACAGCATCACTGGCACCGAGGCAGAAATAGCTTTCATCTGAAAACACGACAGACCTCCATCCTGCCCCTGGTTTGGAGTCAGTGCAATGTACGCTGGAAGGCGTCTGGCTCGGAGGTGTCCTTGAAGTAACCGACTTGTAACAGTTCGTTATGTTACTGTGACGCTAATTGCTGCTCAAATTCCTGCTGCAGTACGATGCGCTGGATCTATACGCCGAACACGATGGCCTTCCCTCTCGATTGTGCAACATGGCCGACCGGATCCCAATCTTCTTGCGACCGTACATTCTCGTGACCAACGGTGCTAGCAATCACGTACAATGGCTACATCCCTGCCAAGTCTTTCTGCAATATCGCAGAAGGAACGTCTACATTCTCGAAGCCCTATTACACGACCTCGTTCAAACTCAGTGAGGAGGTCATAATGTCGTGTTTGTCTCCTTAAAGGCACTCTTGACAAACATCAACTCACCACGTCCAATCTCAAAGGTAACTAAGGCTCACGACCATTACAGAGTGTATTTAATGAAAACCTGGTATGCATCCCTACAGCAGCGTTACTAGTGCTAGTCTCTTGCGACTGGCATGAAATCTGCATAGACATCATCTTTCAGACGTGGAAGTACGCCATCCAACTTTCGTTTGGTCCCACAACTCCTTCTTGGTGTTGATTGTTTTTTCCGTTAGTTTGTATCGGACTGGTCTGATTGGTGGTGATAAATTCCATATTCTCACTGCTCGATTGATTTATGCTGTCAGTATTTTATAAATAATGGGTTTCCCCAGAAAATAATGCAAAACGTCTGACTAAATGAGCCGAAAATGTAGAATATATTCCTTTAACTGTGTGACGTTTTTCTAAGTGGTTCCCATAGCTGACTTGTCAATGGTTACTGCGTGATGCACAAGAACTTAGTCTGACATCCAGCAATGTACTTAAACAACTCCATGCTATTAGTCTCACTGCGTTCCCACAATTCAGCTCAGCGCAGCATGTACATGATGGCGGAAGTGGCGGTCAGTGAGGGGGGATTATCGAGTAGCTTCTGTGAGTAGGCCAACGATCATTATTTTAAACACTTCCAGTCAACTCAAACGCTGCTGAATTCTTCTTCGTTCACGCTACGCTGTTCAAGGTGGGACTGTTGTCACTACCGTGGCTAGCCCTCGTGTATAATTGCTTTATATTTCACATTATGATAAATAAATATGCAGTCGTCACCGAAATTTAGTCAATAACTGAAACACTTGCAGCAACAGCAACTTCTATGTTCAGAATAGGTTGTGACTGAATATACTGTTACAGAAACATGTCTAAGGATTTGGACAGATTCTAGAAGGACTTGCGGACTGATTGTTCCGTACAAACTTAATTATGTATATATAAACAGTTTATCCATTTCGGAAATTGAATATCTCGAACATTTTTGCCTATTATCAACATTGATACTAACAAGATGTAGGTCCAAGGGGTTCCAAGATTACCGAGAATATTCCAGTTTCAGCAAAATAGATTAGACATAAACTGATACAGGAGGCAGGCGACCATAGTTGTGGTAATCAACAGTTACGCTTTCAGGCCGAATGGGTCCCAAAGGTAAAAGTCGAGCATTGGATATATTTGGTAAGGTCTTACGGAACCAAACTGCTGAGGTTATCGGTCCCTAAGCTTACGCACTATTTAAGCTAACTTAAACTTACTTACGCTAAGGACAACACACACATCCATGCCCAAGGGAGGACTCGAACCTCCGACGGGGGGAGCCGCGCGGACCGTGACAAGGGGCCTAAGACCACGCGGCAGTCGAACATCAGGCAAGGAATGACTTTATTGCTCTTAAGACACGTTTCGGAATTTGTCCACCATCAGGTGGTGTGGTCTGAGAATGTTTGTTTCTCATACAACTTGAGAGGCTACAACTACGCGCAGTAGTCGCTCCTGGATATCTAGTGATGGATAAATTCCGAAACATGTCACATGAGCAATAAAGTCATTCCTTACGCGTTTTTTGTTTTTTTTTTTTTTTTTTTTTTTTTGCCATAGCGACCCAGTCAGCATGAATACTGAACTTCGTATTGTTTTGATTTCAAGTTCGACGTCGGATAACAAATGTCAAAAGAAATATTTTTTCATGTGATATAATAACAAATTAGTTTTTGCGTTTTTTTTTTTTCCTCTTGGTTCTACTACGATACCTTGCTTCTCGCCAAATTTCATGATTCATACCAATATATGTGACATAAATGGCCGTATCTTTTGACTGAACTGACTTAAAAGCTTACAATTATTACGGCGCCAAAGGAACACAAACTTTATAATGTGATATAAATGTGAACTTGATACGTCAAAGTGTTCCAGAGAAAAAGGGTCTTAACAGAGGAATAGACAAACTGACAGACGGATAAAAAGAATGACAAATATTTTTTCGTGTTATATAACTACAAATTAACAATCACCTGAGTTTTTTGCTTCGGTTGTAGTGTGAAACGTTGCTTCTTGCCGAATTTCGTTATTCGAAGCCAACGGGAAGTGCCATGGAGATTTTGACGAGTGAGTTTGCGGGTATCGACATATGTGACATAAATGGCTTTATCTTTCGGTTGCACTGCCTTAGAAGCTCAATTTTTTACGCTGTCAAAGGACCGTAGGGGGAAGTCGACATATCTGCGTGTTTCGGAGAAAGAGTGGTCTTAACAGACTAACAAACAGATGAAGAGTCAGATAAGAAATGACGCTTTCACAGTTTTCGGATACCTTCCTTTGTTTTTATTATGAAACCTTCGTTTTTGCCAATTTTCATCATTCTAGAGAACGGGAAATGCCCTATAGCTCTTGATGAGTAAGTTTTCGAGTATCGAAATATGTTATATAAACAGCAGTATCTTAGGACTGCATTTACTCAGAAGCTTCGTTTTTTGCGCCACAAGGGACCACAGATCTAAGTATGTGACATAAATGTCAATTTGATACGTCTACTAGTTCCTGGGAAAAAGAGCTTTTAACATCAGACAGACGACAGCAATGGTTCCGTTTTAACCTAAAAATAATAAAATACTTTGTCCATGAGGTACTCGCATATATATGTAATTATGCTTGTGAGTTTATATCTGCTGTGTTAATGCCACGCATCAGCATTATCCTCACAGATTTGAGAAGAAAATTTATTGTCTCACTTAATAACCAGTTTCCTTTTAACCTGAGCCGTATCCATTCATTGTAATTGTTCTTGAAGTGCCAGAACGTTTTCACACAGCTGCGCATGATGAAATTCTGTGGGCCTCGTAAACATTAACTCGTTTTCAGGTAACTCATAGGTAGAAGACGTGTGTACCAACTAATTTACCCCAGTTCAAGGCAACTGAGTTTTTCCTCGAGCAGAGTGATTCATCACATACCACTCGTCACTGAATTACAGCTTCCTGTGGACTTTTGTGTCTGTTTTCCAAGTTAAGCAAGCAAGACTTCCAGAATGTCCACAGTTTTTCTCCCACACCACACTTTCTCTCTAACGACGCAGATGGAATGCTGGAACACATCTGGACATCTGTAGGGAGCGTGAAAATAAGATTTTACTATACTGAGCACGAAGAGGCATTTATGCGAGTGGCGTTCAAGCGACTGGAACGGGAAGGAATCTTAGGACGTGGTACAATGCTAAACATTCTCAGCCGTGCAATAAACAGAGATTTTCAGAGAGTGTATACAGGTGGAGATGTAGAATTAAAGACTTTTTAGTGACGTCGGGCTCCATAATTGTACCATCGATGCCGTATACAAAACCTTTGTTAGTCTTCGAATCCCTTCTGTAGTTCAGTGGTATCTGAATGATATGCGGAAGATCCCAGTTAGATTCCCGAAATTCCAAGTATTCTTCCGTGGTGAGAAGAAGCGACCCGAGTGCATTCAGCAGCACGAGGCCGACGAAGGAGCTAGAGGTATTTCAGTGAGAAATTGCAGTTCAATGGGCGGGAGGGCAGTGTGCTGAACACACGCCGCTACATAGCACAACCCATGACGCCACTGGCAGAGGACGACATGGCTTTGTTTGCTTTTTGTCTGAGTAATCACACTAGGAATTTCAGTCTGACTGAGGAGAGACCTAAGTGTGAGAACTCACGGGACTGCAGAGGCGTAAACTCGTCAAAAACCGCCGATATAAACCTGCTGGCGCTCCGCAATATAAACCCATGGTGCATAGGGGTGTACGGACACGGAACACGTAAGAGACCAAATAAAAAGATGTATTACAAACTATAGATAGTAGCCCCATTGCCTGCCGGAGATATCTGGCGTCTAGATGAATATAAAGTGGACAAAGGAATGGTGCTCACTTAATGCTAACGCTGTTTTGATGGTGAAAGCAGAAAGCTCTCATACAACACTCAAACAAAACCCTCCGTCGCTGATTATGAGTCCACGTGCTGGGCTTATAATCATTATGGAATCTATCCGTTTAATAATTGCTCGACCACGTGGTTATTAAACATGAAAATCTCATTTAGCGCAATATTCGGACTTCGTCTCTTAATTCTGCAGGTTCAGTTTTAAAATGGTATCGAATAAAACTAGAACCAAATGGCACTCAAAATTATCACACGAGGAGAATCGATTCCTTTTTAAAGACAGCCATATTTAACATTAGTTGATCACTTCTCTCATTAATTTTTTTGGATCTTAATTTTGAATAAGTCTTTCGACACAATTAATCTTGAAATGAAT
Organism: Schistocerca americana; assembly: GCF_021461395.2. Lineage (NCBI taxonomy): Eukaryota > Metazoa > Arthropoda > Insecta > Orthoptera > Acrididae > Schistocerca > Schistocerca americana. The sequence goes on along the minus strand of NC_060124.1, from coordinate 273,858,576 downwards.
TATCTTTCATTTGAGATAACAGTACACATAACTCACGTTTAATCTGGGTGACATAAACAAACTTTTTCTTTATTAGTAATTACAAAATTATTGTTCTTATACCTTCCTGCGTCTTTTATTGACACTGCTTAAACTTTGAATCGTATCATGTCGACAAAATAAAATTATCTCATGTTATTCTATTTGGAAGTTTTATTACAAAATTAAAAAATAGCGTTGTAATAGGTTGTCATTGGCTTACCACTTATTACTTACTGAGCGTACTAACGAAGCTTTGTTCAAAACCTCACACAAAAATTTAAAAATCTAATCTGTTTCAATTTTTGATACAAAGATTTGCATTAACAATTTTTTCAGTAATAAAATGCAATAGGCTCAAAAATTGATCTATAATTCAGCAGAATTTAAAATTAAGTTTAGAAAGTAGGTAAACGCTGTAGTTTCATATGGGAATTAGATATTTAAGTCGCTCAGAAAACCAAACCACGAGATGATGAAAAGGAAATAATAAATTTGTGGTTTGTTTTTAAAATTAAAAGACTGACATTGAATTTTAAGCGGGCTGACAGTCAAGTTTATTTTTGTCCCTTGCAAATAGTTACTTGAAAGTAAACTAAAGATTACTGTGTTTGAAAAGAATCCATTGAAGTTTGACTGTCTGGTAATCTTATAAATAGAGACAAGAGTTACCCCTTAGGTAAGATTTGGAACCCTGTTTTATCAGATATTAAAGAAAGTCTTGCCGTAGTGGTAACATCGGTCCCCGTCAGATCACAGAAGCGCTGTCAGTCTGGATGGGTGACCATGCAGTCTGCCGAGCGCTGTTGGCAAAGCGGGGTACACTCAGCTCTAGTGAGGCAACCTAAGGGGGTACTTGATTGAGAAGTAGCGGCTCCGGTCTCGTAAACTTGCATACGGCCGGGAGAGTGGTATGCTGACCTCATGCCCTCCATATCCGCATCCGGTGACGCCTGTGGGCTGAGAACGAGACGGTGGCCGGTCGGTACCGTTGGGTCTTCGTGGCCCGTTCGGGTGGACTTTCGATTTTTAATCTTTGATTCAGCCATCAGTCTTTGATAGCGATTCATAGATTTCACAGCTTCCACCACTGGGGCGCTTTATGTTCACGTCCGCTAGAGGACAGTTAACGACGATTTCTTACGCACGCGCTTTTGGCATTCCCCGACATATAAAAGAGTCGCCGCTGCAGTCAGAATTCAGCTCCGGGGAATTCGTGCAACAGCATACTCACGTAAAGATGGCGGCCAGATGGACCGTGGAAATATTGTGTGAAGATAACTTCGTGGTGCGGCTGCAGAACCGAGAAGAATATCATCATTTATTACCCCGGGGAAGTATACATAGTCAATCTACAGAATATTCAACGCAGTTACAATTTCGAGCTAATATAGTAATAAATCATTAAAAAAAGAGATTATTTTGCTCTGATTTCAATAAAAAGAAAAAAAGTAATGTTTCGGTACCAATGGTTCACGTTTATAATGCAGAAAATGTCGTTAATTACATACCAGTTAGCTGTTAGTTATAAAGACAATCTTTGGTGTAAAAGCTTCCGATATTTATCACATTCCAACAGCAAAATAAGATGCATTCGAAGATATGTAATCAACGAATGAGGATAGTAGTCAGATGGGTAATATACGGGCTGAGTGGACTTATTTAAAATTCTTTACGTAAAGAAAAAAAGTAAGGTCAGAGAGGTTTCATGCCGTGAAGTGCCATGAAGTAGAGAGATTCAAAAGAAATATTGTTGTCAGTGGACGCAAGATTATCGCTGGCGCATAAAAAATACGTACGTTGAAACGCCTATCAGTAGTTAGTGCCTTCCGTAGTTTGAATCTTTTATTTAGCTGGCAGTAGTGGCGCTCGCTGTATTGCAGTAGTTCGAGTAACCAAGATTTTTGTGAGGTAAGTGATTTGTGAAACGTATAGGTTAATGTTAGTCAGGGCCATTCTTTTGTAGGGATTTTTGAAAGTCAGATTGCGTTGCGCTAAAAATATTGTGTGTCAGGTTAAGCACAGGCTTGTATAAATTGTTCAAAAGGGGGCGTTTCATATGTCGACCCTTAGCCGAGGATACTTCACTGGAATCTTCTGATTTTTTCTTGTAGTTTGTGTAATTAGTGTAGCTATTGTTTATTGCTAGCGCGTAATCATAGAGAGAATTTCCTTTGTAGTGGTAGTTTTTCATTGTTGTACAGTAAAACAGTTGTAACATGCATGTAGATTTGCAGCAAGTATCTCGCAGCTGCAATTAACTAGATATTATTTTCAGTGCTATGTTAATGTGTTCTCTTATTTTTGCTCTTCAAATTGTGCTTTTCTGTGTTATCGTGTGAAATATTGTGACAATAATGGCGTGTGAAAAACGTAACACTAGGCTACAAAGTAAACTGAGAAATAATAGTGACGACGAGCGTAGCTTATCAGCACCACTGTGTAATGAATTAACAGACATTCAAAGTGGTAATTTGGTAATGGTGCATAGGGAAATGGAGCAGGTTGCAAATAATGGTGTACACAGTGAAACAATTACTGGACAGGGAAGCATTATCGATCGATCGGTCGGCAACAGCTCGCCTCAGGAATCCGAAATGACAGGAAACAATCTCGCAAATACTGTAGATTCAGGAATAACTGGACACGACAAGGCTATTCTCACAACACAAATCGTGACCAAAACAGACACCATCCGTATGACAACCGTTGGCAGAATAATAGTTACAGAGAAACATCGCTTTTCCATAGTAATGAATGTGACAGAGACAACCATAGAATCAGACAATATGGGAACCAAAACAATTATTATCAAGGGAGACAGAATAACTTCAGACGCAACAGTTCAGCGCTCAGGTACGATTCAGGAAGAAATTCTCCACCACATGACCGGCAAGAAAGAAATTATGAAATCTACCGACATGACGACAGACGAGATAATCATAACGACAGGCCTGAATTTCATCAGAACTGGCGGGATTCAAACAGAGCAGGGCACTTTCGACAACGTGAATTTGTAGAAGCTAGGTCTCCTAATCCCAATAACGACGCGCGCCAACAAAGGAACAGACAATGACTCGCACCGCAGGCAGCCGCGTGCGCCGGCTGGCTCAGAGAAAAATAACATTGATGCTAACCTTGAGAAAAATTTTAGCATTCCTCACCGACGTATACCACATGATAATTGCGTCGAAGCTGAAACACTGCATACTAGGAAGAGTAAAGGTATACACTACATTTCACATGTAAAACCATTTATTGAAAGATAATCTGCTTTTTAACTTAGTCTTTGGTATAAAACTTATCACTTCACATTTCTAGTATGCTTTGTCAGACTTAAGAATCTGTTAATATGCAACAATGTTTGAAGTTAAATATCCAGAAGTTAAATATCCAGTCAAGAACCAAGAGAAATTACGAATGCATTGTTATAGTGAACAGACGACACAGTGTTGTTATTTGTACATTCTTGCTTGTTAGTTGCACGATTACGTAACGACTATCAGGCTTACATACATAGAACATGTACTGGTACTGCTAATGAGATTTTAGTGCAACATTTTGGTTTACTTGAAAATACATTACGGATTCAAGGTGCTTTCTGAGAGATACCAGATGACACAGTGGTTAGTTTATTTGACAGCTACACGACTATATCACGACGCTACTAATGTGTGACACAATTTACATTGTTGCTTTTGCGGTGTATCTGTTTTATATCTGCACAATTTTTCTGAATTCTTCTGGAAAGTAAAACATGTTTTAGTAGTAACTTTGTGGTATAGCTACAAGGAGACAGCCTTTTCTGTAGCACAACAATACGTTACAGCACAGTACTTTCTTAATCACGGTAATAAGCGTAATTACTAAGATATCTATACGCAAAGCATTTCACTTTTGTTTATCATGAGGTAAGTACATTGGCTTCTGCAGAACTTAACTTTCGGAGGACGATAACTACGACACTTCCACAGAGATTATCTTACAGCAAGACGGACATTTAGCGCTACAGGACACGTATTTGAGTGATTAATTTCGCACTTAAAACATGTATTTTTTAAGATATTTGAAGTACAATGATACAAGGGTTTTCCGTGATACATTTCATTCCATTGCTGTAATTTGTAACACCTGAGGGTACAATTACATTTATCCTCAGGGGGGTACACGCTTACTTTGTGTACCATGTGTTGGCAAGCACAAGGAGCCCTAGCTAATATGGTATTTGCTTATACAACTTTACACATCGGTACCATATTCCTCTAACACATAAATTACACAGCTATCTGATTATTTAACAGAGAAACAAACATTTTTTTATTACATCAGTGACAGATGTTTACGCAATTACACAGTTGGATGACTTCACACTTATGAAACTGTATTTTGTCTGTACTTCGTAAACTGTTCATATTTTTTCGGAACCATTGTGATACTATGAGAGCTTTGAATGATGTATTTGGTATGGGATCATGATTTTTGAAGTGCGTTTGAGGCAGATGACACTTTTGACATGAGCAGTGAATTTTTTTAGGTTTTGAAATTATTGGAGGAAGCTACGACGATTTTGAGAGTTGACTGAGGTGTTATGATGTTATTATTACGATGACTATGTGTATTATGCTGTTGCGGTATGTTTATGATCAGTAAGCTGATGCTATATGAGTTATTTGATTACGCTACATATCTGTAATAATGAAATATTGAAGAAGTGTCGACGAATAAGGTAAGGAATAATGAGTAGTGGTTAGGGACTCTGGTTTGTGAAAAAGGTTGTTGGAAACCAAGAATCGTACTTTAAGAGTAATAAAATGTGTGTATATGCGTGAATGTATCACAATGCTGGCGAAAATTTTTTGGACACTGTTATATTTATAGGATTTTGTTTCTACAGATGTGTAATCCAAATTCTTGACCTGTGAAATATTTTTATATGAGACTGTCACTGTGGCGGAAACTGCCGTCGTAAATATTTCAGCAAGAAAGGTAAGTGACTTTGGCGTAATGCGTTTTGGGCGCCCAGCTGAGAGATAGACATCTGACAAAAGAAAGCCATTAGGTGCAAAAAAAAAAAAAAAAGGAGGCCATTATCCTCGCTATTGACATTCCTTTGTAGACAGCATCGCAAATACGACACACTCAAACCTGAAAACATATGATTACACTGTGGAGCTCTTAATTTATGATATTTACCAAAATGAAATGATGAGAAACATTTTATGTCTATTGTCTTGCTAGTTGAAAGATTGTTTACTGCATTATGAAATGCCATATGGCTAGTGGATGACGTTTGACGCCTTGCTTTGCCCATTTTGTTTAATATCTAGTTTCTAGTGGCACTGCAGCATTGGTTAAAATAAAATTTTATAGATGTACTAATATAAATATTTTCTGTCTACAGACCAAGTAAATAATAATACCTTCACAGGAACTGCATTTATAATTTTCTTTTCAAGTACTTGTAACTTTTTTGGTAGGATAACTTCTTGTGGTGCACCACTTTAATTACATAGACATTAAGATGTGATTATACATTACCTTTGTCTGCATTGTTATCTTTAGTGTACTATTTTTTCTGCTTGAGCATTGTCATGCATAGGTATACATTATAGCGTTTACTGCTGCTGTTTGCCAGGCATAGTGCTACTGAATTTTAATTTGTGTTACTCTGCTAAGCCAGTTTTACTACGCATTTATTTTTCTTGTTTGCTGCTCATTGCCTTATATTAGTTTAATTTATGCTGCTTGCTTTGCCTTTTGTATTTTTTATCAGTGCTGTTTGTGTTAACTGTTTTGTGCTGCTGCATTGCTTCGTCCCTTAGTTTAGCATCTGAGCTCAGTAGATTTAAGTTAGCTTAAGAGGGGGTAGACTATATAATAAACTAACTATGATGAATTGGAAGAAATGCATTGAGAAGATATAAGAAAATGGTTTGACCAAAAAAAAAAAAAGGGTAGTGTACAGTGGAGAAAAACTATTTTGAAAGAGGATGTGAACAGAATACAGAAAGTAGGCTTAGATAGTACTTTTGGGAGTAATGATGAACAAAGGGAGATCTCCATGCAAAATACTTCAGTAAAACAAACCCTGTCCTTTCCTTTTGTGTCATCCCTCTATATGTTTGTGTACCCTTGTGTATTTGTGTTTTTCCTGTCTTTATGTGTTTAGCTGATCAGAGCTATGTTGTAGAATTTTTCTAATACTATGTTATTTACTTTGTAAAGATGTTTAGACATTATTTATTCTGTTTTGTTGCTCATATGTGAAGGTGATGTTTCAAAAGTTATTCTGATCTTTATGTATGTACTTATGTCATTATTTTTGTAACACTGATGTATATGTTTATTTCTATTCTTTTGTAAAGCCTGTGTTACTACAAATGTTATCTGTATTGTTATGTTCTTTAATAATGTATTTTGTACCTTTGTCTTTGTATTCTCATGTTATAATTGTATAGACACCAGTTCTTCAAATTAAGTATCATTTCACTGCACACGTTTCTGTTGGTCATAGTATATGGACAATATGTGAGAAGTAGGGACTGTTAGTGTTTGCACGTGCATTAATGATTCAGCAAGGGACTGGATAACAGCATTGCTGGTTCTAAGGACAATTCCAAAAACTTTGTGTGTGCACAAGTGGTGGTTTATGGACTTGCTATCTTCTCTGCAAGGCTCTTCGATGGTGATTGTGCACCTGCACAGTCGCAGCAGATGGCTGCTGGCCATCTCTACAAGGACTACATTGGGGCTGCATCTTTGATGGCCCACGAATACCATGATTTCTACAAGGACTACAGTGGGTCTGCACCTCTGGTGGCCCACCAATACCGTAATCTCTACCAGGACTACAGTGGGTCTACTCTGTGATGACCTACGTACCAATATTCTTCAAAACTTGGACTGACTCTGCGGTGGGTTTACTCTGTTGTGGCCCATTACATGTCTGCATGTCAAGAGTCAGCAATGTCTGTTCGTTGGAAGGACAACACTACTTCTTCAAGACTGAATGGAAATCCACTACTTCCGTGTGCATTTTCTTTAACTGCTCAGACTTTGAGAAAAACACTGCAATGTTACTGTGATGACTGATCATGACTATCTTTACGGACTGTGAGAAAATTTTAGCTTTTGACCAACATTGTATCAATAAGCGTGTGCCTTTGATTTCTTTGTTATTGTAATTATGAAAAATTTTATCAAATCATTATTGGCCACTGCCCAAAATAATTTGTAAAATTTTTTGTGGGGAGCATGGGGGTTATGTAAGTAGGCTGTTTAGGTTTTTTTATTGGTAACGCCACCTCTGTATGAAAATCACTGGCTGTGGTGTGTGCAGTCTGTGGCTGCTTTGCATTGTTGTAATACTCGCCATTGTAGTGTTAGGCAGCTGGCTGTGAACAGCTTGTAGCGTTGCGCAGTTGGAGGTGAGCCGCCAGCAGTGGTGGATGTGGGGAGAGAGATGGCGGAGTTTTGTAATTTGTCATGAACTGCTATATATATTATGACTAGTAAGGTAAATACATTGTTTGTTCTCTATTTAAATCTTTCATTTGCTACCTATGCCTATCAGTAGTTAGTGCCTTCCGTAGTTTGAATCTTTTATTTAGCTGGCAGTAGTGGCGCTCGCTGTATTGCAGTAGTTCGAGTAACCAAGATTTTTGTGAGGTAAGTGATTTGTGAAACATATAGGTTAATGTTAGTCAGGGCCATTCTTTTGTAGGGATTTTTGAAAGTCAGATTGCGTTGCGCTAAAAATATTGTGTGTCAGGTTAAGCACAGTCTTGTATAAATTTTTTCAAAAGGGGACGTTTCATATGTTCACATCCAGCTGCCGCTGCCCAACGCTACAATGGCGAGTATTACAACAATGCAAAGCAGCCACAGACTGCACACAGCACAGCCAGTGATTTCCATACAAAGTGCTATGTGGCGTTACCAATAAGAAAACATAAACAGCCTACTTACATAGCCCCCATGCTCCCCACAAAAAATTTTACAAATTGTTTTGGGCAGTGGCCAATAATGATTTGATAAAATTTTTCATAATTACAATAACAAAGAAATCAAAGCCACACACTTATTGATACAATGTTGGTCAAAAGCTAAAATTTTCTCACAGTCCATAAAGACAGTCCTCATCATTCGTCACAGTAAAATTGCAGTGTTTTTCTCAAAGTCTGAGCAGTAAAAGAAAATGCACATGGAAGTAGTGGATTTCCATGCAGTCTTGAAGAAGTAGTGTTGTCCTTCCAACGGAACGACAGTGCTGACTCTTGACATGCAGACAGGTAATGGGCCACAACAGAGCAAACCCACAGCAGAGTCATTTGAAGTTTTGAAGAATATTGGTAGGTAGGTCATCACAGAGCAGACCCACTGTAGTCCTGGTAGAGACTACGGTATTGGTGGGCCACCAGTGGTGCAGTCCCACTACAGTCCTTGTAGAAATAATGGTATTGGTGGGCCATCAAAGATGCAAACCCACTGTAGTCCATGTAGAAATAATGGTATTGGTGGGCCATCAAAGATGCAGACCCACTGTAGTCCTTGTAGAGATGGCTAGCAGCCATCCGTTGCGACTGTGCAGGTGCACAATCACCATCGAAGATTCTTGCGGAGAATATAGCAAGTCCATAAACCACCACATGTCCACTCACAAAAAATTTGTTTGAAATGTCCTTAGAACCAGCAATGCTGTTACCCAGTCCCTTGCAGAATTATTAACACACGTGCAAACACTAACAGTCCCTACTTCTCACATATTGTCCATATACTACGACCAACAGAAACGTGTGCAGTGAAATATAACTTAATTTGAAGAACTGGTGTCTATACAATTATAAATTTATAACATGAAAATAAAATTACATAGGTACCAAATACATCATTAAAGAACATAACAATACAGATAACATTTGTAGTACAGGCTTTACAAAAGAATCGAGATAACATATCCATCAGAGTTACAGGAATTATGACATAAGTAAATGTATAAAATAATGAGAATAGTTTTCGAAACATTAATTTCACACATGAACATTGAAATAGAACAGAATTGTAAACAACTTTACAAAGAAAATAACATATTATTAATGCAACTTATATTTGAGGATAACAGTATTCCTCCTCATAGTGAATATAGCTTAGTACTAGAAAAATTCTACAACATAAATCGTATTAGCTACACACATAAAGACAGGAAAAACACAAATACACAAGAGTATACACACATAAAGCGGAATAATACAAAAGGAAAGGACAGGGTTTGCTTTACTACAGTATTTTGCAAACAAAACTTCCTTTTCTTCTTGGAGATCTCCCTTCATTCATCATTATTCCCAAAAAGTCCTATCTATACCTGCTTTCTGTATTCTATTCATATTTCTTTCAATATAATTATTTCTCAGTGTACAATACTCATTTTGGCCCAAATCTTTTTCATATAACTTCGCAACACATTCTTTACCTATTCTCCATAGTCAGTTTCTTATATAGTCTACCCCTCTTAAGCTAACTTAAATCTACTGAGCTCAGATGCTAAACTAAGGGACGAGGCAATGCAGCAGCACAAAACAATTAACGCAAACAGCAATGAAAAAAATGGAAATTTGCAAAGCAAGCTACAGTAAATCTAAATTACCAAGCAATTCAACATTACAACTAATATGAGGCAATGCACAGCAAACAAGAAAAATAAATCTGGCTTAGCAGAGTAACACAAATTGAAATTCAGTAGCACTATGCCTGGCAACCAACAACAGAAAATGAAATAACTTATACCTAAACATGACATAGCTCAAGCAGAAAAAATAGTACACTAAAAATGGCCATGTCTAATACCTATGTCACATCTTAATACTAGAGTGATGCATCACAATTTATTCTACAAAAGAAATTACCAAGTACTTGAAAAGAAAATTATGAATGCAGTTCCTGTGAAGGTAAATGTCGTTTTGTGATCCCTCATTTTTTTGAAAAAAATTATTATTTACTCAATCTGTAGACAGAAAATATTTATATTAGTACATCTATAAAATTTTATTTTAACCAATGCTGCAGTGCAGCTAGAAACTAGATATCAAATGAAATAAGCAACTATGTACAAAGTAAAGCATAAGAACATCATTCAGTAGTCATTAGGCATTTCGTAAGTTAGTAGACAAACCTCTCAACTAGAGGGACAGTAGTCATAATCAGGTGCATAGACATAAAAATATTTCTCGTCATTTCATTAGGCATTTCAGTAAATCATAAATTAAGAGCTCCACAGTGTGATCATATGATATCAAGTTCGACCGTGTCGTTTTTCCGATGCTTTCTACAAAGGAACGTCAATAGCGAGGATAATGGCCTCCCTTTTTTTTCACCTGTGCCTCTGGAAGGCACACGCCAATGGCTTTTTTTAAGGCGACTGTCGCCCAGCTGGATGCCCACGACGCATTAGGTGCAGGTGGTCACTTAACTTTCTTACCGAAATATTTACGACACCAGTTTCCGCTACAGTGACAGTCTCATATAAAAATATTTCACAGATCAAGAATTTGGGTTACAAATCTGTAGAAACAAAATCCTGTAAATATAACAGCGTCCAAAAAATTTTCGCCACCATTGTAACACATTCACGCATTTACACACATTTCATAACTCTTAAAGTACGATTCTTGGTTTCCAACATCCTTTTTCACAAGTCAGAGTCCCTAACCACTATTCATTACTCCTTACCTTATTACACATATAAATATTCGTCGACACTTCTTCAAAATTTCATCATAACAGATACGTAGCATAATCAAATTCCTCATATAGCATCAGCTTATTGACCATAAACATACCTCAGCAGCATAATACACATCGTCGTCGTAAAAATAACATCATAACACCTCAGTCAACTCTCAAAATCGTCGTAGCTTCTTCCAATAATTTCAAAACCTAAAAAAATTCTCTGCTCATGTCAAAAGTGTCATCTGCCTTAAACGCACTTTAAAAATCATGATCCCGTACCACATACATCATTCAAAGCTCTCATAGTATCACAATGGTTCCAAAAAAATATGAACAGTTTACAAAGTACAGACAAAATACAATTTCATAAGTGTGAAGTTATCCAACTCTGTAATGCGTAAACATCTGTCACTGATGTAGTAAAAAAGTTTATCTCTCAGTTAAATGATCAGATAGCTGTGTAATTCTGTGTTAGAGAAATATGGTACCGATGTGTAAAGTTGTATAAGCAAATACCATATTAGCTAGGGCTCCTTGTGCTTGCCAAACACATGGTACACAAAGTAGGTGTGTACCCCCCTGAGGATTAATGTAATTATACCCTCAGGTGTTACAGATTACAACAATGGAATGAAATGTATCATGGAAAACTTTCTTTGTAATTAAAAAATCTTTAAAAATAAATGTTTTAAGTATAAAATTATTCACTCAAATACGTGTACTGTAGCGCTTAACTGTGCGTCTTGTTGTAAGATAATCTCTGTGAAAGTGTCGTAGTTATCGTCCTCCGAAAGCTAAGTTATGCAGAAGTCAATGTACTTACCTCATCACAAACGAAAGTGAAATGCTTTGTATGGATACCGTAGTTATTACGTACCTTACTGTGATCAAGAAAGTACTATAATGTAACATTTTGTTGTGCTACTAAAACATGTTTTACTTTCCAGAATAATTCAGAAAAACTGTGCAGATATAAAACAGAAACACCGCAAAAGCAACATTGTAAATTGTCACTCATTAGTAGCGTCGCGATAAAATCGTGTAGCTGTCACATAAACTAACCACTGTGTCATCTGGTATCTCACAGAAAGTACTTTAAATCCAGAATGTATTTTCAAGTAAACCAAAATGTTGCATTAAAATCTCATTAGCAGTACTGGTAAATGTTCTAAGTATGTAAGCCTTATATCCTTCCATAATCGTGCAACTAACAAGCAAGAATGTACACACACAATAACACTGTGACGTCTGTTCACTATAACAATGCATTCGTCATTTCTGTTTAAATAAGTTCTCTTGGTTCTTGATTGGATATTTAACTTCAAACATTGTTGTATGTTAACAGATTCTAAGTCTGACAAAGCATATTAGTAATGTGAAGAGAAAAATTTTATGACAAAGACTAAGTTAAAAAGCAGATTATCTTTCAATAAACGGTTTTACATGTGAAATGTGGTGTAAACCTTTACTCTTCCTAGTACGCAGAGTTTCAACTTCAACGCAATTATCATGTGGTATACGTCGGATTCTGTAAGGTCCATTGTAAACTAGGAAGAATTTGTGACTCAAGTGTTTCTTCTTATGTGACAATGAATGAGCTTTATTGAGAACTTTCTGACCAATATACAACTTCTTTGCATTTGCTTTACCGTGTAGTTTTCTCCTTTTGTCTGCTGCAGATTTTATATTTTTAAGAGCCAAATCAATTATGTCTTTGTGTCGAAGTTTACGTGTATTCGGGAAAGGTACAAGCGCTCTGATTCTGTTCGGTGGTTCTTCATTCTTCAGTACAAGAGTAGGTGGTAAAGCAGTGGAGTCGTGAGGCATTTCATTCAGCACGTTATGAAATAAGTGTAAATATCTGTCCCAATGCTGATGCTTTCTGTGACAATAAAGTCTGCAAAGCTTATTGATTTCTTTCATAATCCGTTCAGACGGGTTACAATGTGGTGAGTACAATGAAATAAAAACGGGTTTGATTTTATGGTTGCGAAGCATGCGTGACCAAACAGCAGATCTGAATTGCGGTCCGTTATCTGAAATGACTTTACTAACGTGTCCAACTTCACGTAAGAAATTTTTAACAAAGGCGTTGGATACAGACCGTCCAGTGGCTTTACGTAACGGTGTGAAAGAAACAAATTTTGAAGTAAGTTCAACAGCGACTAGAACGTACGAAAATCCATTAGATGTTCTGACAAGCGGTCCCAAGAGATCAACAGCAGCAAATTCTTTTAATTTAGAAGGAATGATAGGAAACAGCGGAGCACGATGTGAGATAGTAGATGGTTTCGCCTTTTGACAAAGTTTACAAATAGACAAGACTCTTCGAATTCGCTTTTCCATATTGTTAAAATAACAAGTCGTACGAAGAATATGATAACATTTTCGTGGGCCAAAATGTGCGTAGCTGAAATGAATGTACCAAATGAGCTTATTAACAAAATCGTCTGGAATGCAAAGTACCCATAGCTTGTCATCAACAGTGCAGCGTTTGAAGAGTATGTTGTTTATAACCAGGTAATAATGCCGAATCTGAGTGTGTGTCTTTTCATGCCATTTACTTTTGATGTCTTTCCAAATCGGATCTTTATTTTGTTCATGAGCAATGTCCTTTTAAGATGTGGTGATGAAGTTTTCAAATGCTACTTTCTGAATGTAAAGAATACTGAAATTTTTCTCAATGTTGCCTTCTGTGTTACTTTTCTCAAGCGCAGCTGGTGCGCGTGACAGTGCGTCTGCAACAATGTTCTCCTTGCCGGGAATGTAGACTATTGTGAAGCGGAATTCTTGCAGAAACAATGCCCAACGTTTTAACCTGTCATGATTTAATTTTGAAGACATAAGAAATTGCAATGCACGATGATCACTGTATACTTTTACGTGCTTACCAGAAAGAAAGAAACGGAATTTGTTAAATACCCAAACGATAGCTAAAGCTTCTAATTCAGTAACGGAATATTTTTTTTTCAGATTTTGTTAGCACTCGGCTAGCAAAAGCAATGGTTTTCTGAATGGTAGTGTCATTTTCTATGGCTTCTTGAAATAAATGGGCACCAAGACCGACTTTAGAAGAATCCGTGCTAAGGCAGAAATCTTGTGACAGATCTGGATGAGCTAAGATTGGCGCGTGAAGTAACGCTTCTTTCAAAGAATTGAATTCCAATTGTGCTTGTTCGTCCCAGTTCCAAATAGTATTTTTTCCAGTTAGAGAACAAAGTTTTGGTGTAACAAGAATTTGCATATTCAGAAAACGACGGTAAAAATTTACGAGACCTAGAAAACTGCGGACTTGTCTTTTTGTGGATGGAACTGGAATGGCTCTGATTGCTTCTAACTTTCCAGGATCCGGCTGAATGCCTTCAGAAGAAATAATATGTCCCAAAAACTTCACCTTTCTCCTACCGAATTCAGACTTTTCCAAGTTAACTGTAATTCCAGATTCTGCAAAAATATGTAACACGCTGTTGAGGATGCGATTGTGTTGTCCCCATGAGGCTTCTGCTATCAGAATATCGTCTACATATAAGGTGATGTGACGTTTTAAGAACTCAGGTAATATGGAATTTAGCCCGCGAATGAATGCTGCCGAAGAAATGTTCAAACCAAAAGGAAGTTTCCGAAACTGATAACAAACACCGAAACAAAGGAAAGCTGTGTATTTTCTACATTCTGGATGAAGTTCGATTTGATTAAAGCTGGATCTGAGATCAATGGAAGACAACACTTTTACACCATTAAAATTTTGAAGAAGTTCTTCCAACGTTTGCGGCCTGTCTGTTTCAGGAATAATGATAGTATTGATTTGTCTCGAATCTAAGACAAGCCTGATCGATCCATTTTTCTTCTCAACAACATGTAATGGATTGTTGTATGAGATTACTGCAGGCTCAATAATGCCCTCGTCAAGCATATATTGTATTTCTGTTCTAACACGGTCCCTATAATGTGCTGGAATTATGTATGGTCTAACACAAAATTTAGTATGCTCACGAACACGAAATTGGTATTGAAATCCCTTGATTGTTCCTGTTTTGTGAGTAAAAACTGTGGAATGTGCTTGTAAAATCTCAAAGAGGTCCTGCCTATCAGTGTCATTACGATTCTCAATTGTTTGAATTTTATTCTGAATTAACTCATTAGTTTCAAATATGCCGTCGATATCATCCCTGTCAGTACTCGCAGAGTGATTGTTAGGGTCTAGTTCCGTAGACAATTTCGAACTGTTGTCTAACAGAAGGTAAAGCCGATTAATTTCTTCGTCATGATTTGAGAGCCAATCTTCCAATTTCAAAGCTACTGACTTACCTTCATTTTCTAAATTTATTTCAGCATCGTGAAAGTTTAAGATTGCTTTGTATTCATTCATAAAGTCTACTCACAATATAATTTCCGTCGACAATAATGTAACAATAAGAAAGCTCATAGAGAAGCTGTGGCTTTGACAAAAGAATTCTAAGTTGGTTTGTTGGCGTACATCTACACTTTTTCCAAAGATTGCACCTTGTAATTTAATCTTACGTAACGGAAGTGTGGGACAATCGTTCGATTTGTTGCATTTGCTAAAGGCTGTTTCACTAATTACTGAAATGGGGCTGCCAGAGTCAAGCACTGCCGTAAATTTTACATCATTTACTGTAATGTGAATCACAGGATATGCAATGTTGTTATGTTTTATGTCGTGTTCCTGGAGTAAGATGTCCCTAATGTCTTCCATTTTTACGTAATTACTAGCTACGGCAGCTGCGTCGTCAGTTTCATAAGTACATTTTGTGGCTGCCAGCGGTGTGAGTCATTGGCTATTGTCTCTTTGTTGGCGTGCGTCGTTATTGGGATTTGGAGACCTAACTTCTACAAATTCACCGTGACGAGAGGGCCCTGCCCCGTTTAAATCCCTCCAGTTCTGATGCAATTCAGGTCTGATGTTACGATCACATCGTCTGTCGTCATGTCGGTAGTTCCTGTAGTTTCTTTCTTGTCGGTTCAGTGGTGGAGAATTTCTCCCTGAATCGTAACCGCGCGCTGGACCGTTGCGTCTAAAGTTAGTCTGTCTCCCTTGATAATAATTATTTTGGTTCCCAAATTGTATGTTCCTCTGATTGTCTCTGTGATAGCCACTACTGCGGAGAGGTGATCTTTCCCTGTAATTATTACTACTCTACCAATGGTTGTCATACGGGTGGTGTCTGTTTTGGTCACAATATGTGTTGTGAGAATAGCCTTGTTGTGTCCAGTTATTATTTCTTTCATCACGGGATTGTGACAGATGTGACCTGTAATTGTTGTGCTCCTGTTTCCGCGTTCCCCGATTGTCAGTGTCAATTTCCAATTCTTGTAACAGACCCTGAAAAGCTTCAATGTCATCTTTGCAACGTCCTGCTAAAATAATATGTCGTAAATGTTCAGGCAATTTGATTAAGCAAATGCGGATGAGTTCTGAGAGGCTGTATGGGTTTGACAGGTACTGATTCTTATGCAACATGTCTTCAAAATATTTCACAAGACTGGAAAATTCAGATTGTTCAAAGTGTTTCATCATCATGATGCTATGTTTTACTCGGTCTTGTGCAGCTTGAGACCAATATGTTGAGAGGAAGGCATGGTAAAATTCTCCTTCACTGTGACAATCGTGAATGACCGATCGCATTCTTACAGCTGGTTCATTCTCTAAATAGCCACACATAAATTCTAATCTGTGTTCTAACGACCAGTTGGGAGGAAAACAATGAGAGAATTGATGGAGCCATGCTTGTGGATGAATGTCGTTGCCAGAATTCTTAAATGTTTTGAATTTACGTGTAGTAATGAACAGCTTACAGTCAAAGTCATCATGTCGGCGAGTCGCATATCGGTCATTGTTACGTCGTTTCGGCGGTTCCATTTCAAAATTCGGTGCACCTTGCCAATTTCTTTCATAATTTCCGAAATGCGCTGTGTTATTATTTTGTGGCTGTTCGGTATTTCTATGTCCCTCTTCCCGTACTGGGGCGCGAGTGTCCTCTGAAATACGTAATTCTTGTACTACCTGTGTCAGCTGATCTTGTGCTTCGCGGATTTCTCTTTGGTGTTGCGTATTAATTTAATTCTGATTTTGTTTGAATTTCCTAATTTGTTCGCACTCTTCTGTGTCATTAAAGACTACCGGTTTTGTGTCATTCAGATTATCATCTACCTTCATAGATAAATTATTTGGCTGATCCGAGAGTTCAACTACTTTCTCTGATAAAGTACTAATTTCCTCCATGTGTCTTTCTACTGTGTCCTTTAAGTTTTCCTGAGTTTTTGCAAGTTCCGCAACCGAATCGGTAGACGCAACTGAGTCAATTTTAGCTTGCAAGGTCTCATGATTTTCATGAACAATAATTTGCAGTTCTTTTATGGCTGCTTCGTGATTCTGTAATGCATTTTCATGCCGCGAAAAAATAGGTTGAAAATGCTCACAAATTTGAGTTTTTACGTCATTACAGACTTTTTGACATTTCGATTCAATGTTATGTAACTCAGTAGTTAAATCTTCACGCGTTTGTTCAAGAGTTTGTTCCAATGAGTCTAACTTTTGAAGCTGTTGCTGTGTTTGTCTCTGATTTTGTTCCAGTGTGTCTAACTGTTGCTGTGTTTGTCTCTGATTTTGTTCCATTGTTTTGAAGATTTTGTTCCATTGCGTCTAACTATTGAAGATTTTGTTCCATTGTGTCTAACTTTTGTAGCCATTGTCCCATTTGTTGCATTAACTGTAATAACAGTGCACTGGTGTCTGAAACATGTTCCTCAATGCTATTCGGCAGTGCATTTGAACCGGCAATATTCGCATTTTGTAAAGCAGAAAATGTGTCTTGATTTATTTGAGAAAACGGTGAGGACGCAAAACCTGAATCCACAGTATTTGCAAGATTGTGTCCTGTCATTTCGGAATCCTGAGGCGATCTGTTGCCGACCGATCGATCAATAACGCTTCCCTGTTCACTAATTGTTTCACTGCCTACACCATTATTTACAGCCCGCTCCATTTCCCTATGCACAATTACCAAATTACTATTTTGAACATTAGTTAATTCATTACTCTGCGGCACAAACACTCTGCTTTCGTCTTCACTGTCATTTCTCAGTTTACTTTGAAGCCTTGTATTACGTTTTTCGCACGCCATTATTGTCACAATATTTCACACAACAACACAGAAATACACAATTTGAAGAGCAAAAATAAGAGAACACATTAACATAGCACTGAAAATAATATCTAGTTAATTGCAAGCGCAGCAGCGAAATACTTGGTGCAAATCTACATGCATGCCACAACTGTCTTACTGTACAACAATGAAAGACTGCAACTACAAAGGAGATTCTCTCTACAATTACACGCTAGCAATAAACAAAATCTACACAAATTACACAAACTACAAAAAAAATCAGAAGATTCCAGTGAGGTATCCTGACAGGGTCGCCATATGAAACGTCCCCTTTGAACAATTATACAAGACTGTGCTTAAGCTGAAATACAATATTTTAGCACAACGCAATCTGACTTTCAAAAATCCCTACAAAAGAATGGCCCTGACTAACATTAAACTATACCTTCTAGAAATCACTTACCTCACAAAAATCTTCATTACCCGAACTGCTGCAATACAGCGAGCGTCACTACTGCCAGCTAAATAAAAGATTCAAACTACGGAAGGCACTAACTACTGATAGGGATAGTTAGCACGCCGTGCTGGATCCCAACGGCCTCGTATCACTAGCAGTCGAGATGACAGGCGTCTTATCTGCATGGCTGTAATGGATCGTGCAGCCATGTCTAGATCCCTGAGTCAACACATAAGGACGTTTGCAAGACAACAACCATCTGCACGAACAGTTCGATGTCGCTTGCAGCAGCATGGACTATCAGCTTGGAGACCATGGCTGCGGTTACACATGACGCTGCATTACAGACAGGAGCACCTGCGATGGTGTACTCAACGACGAACCTGGGTGCACGAACGGCAAAACGTTATTTTTTCGGATGTATCCAGGTTATGTTTACAGCATCATGATGGTCGCATCCGTGTTTCACGAAATCGCGGTGAACGCACATTGGAAATGTGTATTCGTTATCACCATACTGGCGTATCACCCGGCGTGATAATATGGGATGCCATCGGTTACACTGAAAGGTCTTTGTTGGATTCCTTTCATGTTTGATTTCTTAAATCTCTTGTCATTTATGGAATAAATTCCTCTTCTAAATTTACTGTGGCGTTTCTGACTATCTGGGAGGAGACTGAGTAGTGGAACGTGTTACTTTTACACGTAAACAAGAACGATCTGTCACACTACTACACTTTAAAACACAGTTTATATGTAATTCATGTCACACAGTCTCATACGGAACCTACATCCGCTTTCTTTTATATACTGTATATGATAAGATACTGTCATCCCCCTTCCCTTCTGTGTGAGAGTATGAATGAGCAAATGTATTTGTAGTTGCATGCTTGAGGGTAGCAGACAAGCCTGTCTGCTAGAGAACAGTAGGACCAACGTCGGAACAGGTAGCTACGCTTCCTAAAAGCAAAGAGGTTTCTATCCTTAGTATGGTTCTGTCCGTCCGTTGTCATGTTGGTATAGGAAGCTGCCCCTCTGGCCACTTCCGTTTGTCTTTGTGAGCCACCCTCAGGAAGCACGCTCGGCAGTAGGGAGTTGCTGTGGGACCGTGGCGAGCGTCTGAAGTGGTAAGATCTCCGGCTAAGCGCGTGTCTGCTAAGTCCGTAGGACAATGGATTTCTTAAGTTCAGCCTAACTGATAACTTAATACCTTGATTTCAGATTTAGCTCTAAAATATCTAATGCTATCTTAAATTGCAGCGGAGTGTAATTCTCGTGTGAAGTTCAGATTATTTTGCGGTAGTTGCTTTGTCATTACTTTGTGAGTAAAGTGGAACCACGTGTTGATCAGTAACTCTAACTAAGTTCATCAATCTTAAATGTGAATGCTTGTGTGATTATAACGTCTCGTCTTGACAATATTTTACAATATAGCAACTTTTCTTTATGCTTTTCTTTATGTTCAACCCACGTGGAGTGTACTTTGCGAGACCAGTACCACGTGCTTATATAACTGTTTGACCCATCAGGTTAATAGTAAAACGTTAGTAACCAGTTCAAGGTTTTTCTTTTGTCAATTGCTTTTCGATCGAATTTATTTTAATTATCAAAATTACTGTGGAGTTATACGCTTTCTGTAAATCAAGTTGACCACGTGGAGCATGTGGTGTAATCATCAAAGTAGCCTTCAGCTATTCTTTTTGGGAAGATTTCACAAAGAGTTAATATGAATTTAGTATACCAGTGTGTGGTAATTACGTGACGGACAGGATTGTGTTACGAACGTAATTTCTTTGGGTGAAAACTGAATCTGTTGGTTGTGGTTAATTTCTTCTTGCTTATGTTTCAACGTTCTTTGGGTGTTGTTTTGTGAATGCAGGGTTGTATGCAGTCTCCCAATCTTGGCTCCATATTTGATGTGTTCCGTAAGATTAAAATCTCACATTTTTACAACCCTTAAACAAGGCACCAGCTCAGTTATAACTCACGTATAATATGCTGAAATTTCAATGAACAATCTTAAAATAAATTTCCAAACATAAACTGATTTCTTTCTTTTTATTTAAATTCTCCTTTTTATATATAGATATATTACCGGTTGTTGTATGACTGTAAAAGATTATAATCAATGTTAGTGTGATTGGTAATGTGGTAAACCTAGACTAGTTACCTGGTGAAACAGTTGCGCAGTAATGCACGGTTAACTTCTCCCCAGACAGCTCACAGCTTTTAACCCGGTTTTATTGTCAGTCAGTACCGCTTTCAACATAGCAAAATTAATATAGCAATATTACACATGGCGACCCTGTTCTGTGATTCCGCTAGACTCTGGAATCTCTGAGACGTTAGATTGCAAGCGTTGTATAATCTTAATTTTTTTTCCCTACAGCGCTCAAACAACTTCTGCGTTGTTTCTGAGGAGACTTTCTAAAGATTCACTGCGTTGTTGAGCGGCGTTGTGTTGTTTGTCTTTGTGTGTTTTATATGTGTGTGTGGTTTTTTTTCTCGCTTGTAAATTCCACTGTTTCGATCAAAGATAAAAATTTGTTTTGTGTGTGAAAAAGTGAGTACTAGGTTGGGTACCTTTCGTGTAACTGTCGAAATTTTTGGGGGATACATTTACTGTGATTAGTGTGTTGCGTACTGGGTATAAATTGAACTAATGCAGACACGTAACCAAACTAAAAGTAAGCGGTCCGACAACTTAAGCAACATGGACCAAGGGGATAATTTGATTTCCAATATTAACGCGTCGGGCGGTTCCGAAAATGCAATGGGGAATACTTCAGACGAAATGCAAAACAGGACGAACGGGCTCACAGCAGAGCCAGAAATAAATTTGCCTCCTACTAACCAAATTGATTTGGCAGAACTCATGAAAGCCTTATTGCAACAAAATAAAGAATCATCCGAAAAATCGATCCGCGAGCTAGGCGAACAAATGACGCAGAAATCAGAAAAATCGTTCCGAGAACAAAAAGAATCATCCGAAAAATCGATCCGCGAGCTAGGCGAACAAATGACACAGAAATCTGAAAAATCTATCTGCGAGCTAGGCGCACAAATAGACGAAAAACTAATCCAGCAGACAAATAAAGTCGACAAGTCGATGCAGAGAGTGTCCGATGATATCTCACAAAGAATAAACAATCTGGCAAGTGAAATAGAAAGTGATATTATGAAAGAATTAGGCCGTACATTTGAACAAATCAATGACCGTCTGCAAGCGTTAGAACAGGGTAAGCGGAGTGGCGATGCCGAATTTAAAGAGAGCGAAGAACAGCTACTTAGGAATTTCCAAGTGCTGAGAGAAGAATGCCAAAGGGAACACCAGCAGGTACTCTCGAGGGTCCAAGAGGCGGAAACGCATTGTCCCACGTCCGTTAGCAACACAATAGCGGACAACAGTTTAGCGATCCACGCGTTGGAACAGCAAGTAGAACAATTGAAGCAGACTGGGGCGGAGGACAAGAGACAAATAGATGATAAGATTGCGGCATTAGCGGACATTGTAGGCACGATGAAGCTGACGGAAAGCGGGAACAATACTACACTGGTAGCGGCCGCAGAGACCGAAGAAGTGCGTTCGCTTCTGAGATTTCAGAAGGGACAGTTCGAAGTGAACAAGCAAAACAAAGCTGTAACAGGCGAATTACAAGAACGCGTGGCGCATCTGGAAAACCGCATGGCGTGTGATTCCGAACTCGCCAATAGCACTAAAAATAGCCGTACGAACAGTGCAGAGAGGGACTCCGGCCACGAGGGAGATTTTGACGACAGGGAAGAATGTAATTTGAGGGGCAGACATGAGAAAAATAGAAACATTCAAGGGCCTCGCCAGGAGGAACTGCGGGGATTTGATTTCAAACATTTCCTTACAGTAAGAAAGTTTGAGATATTCCGAAATTCGCAAAAAGGAATACATCCACGTGCATGGCTCGAGCAATTTGAGTTTTGTCTTCCCCCCGACTGGGCAAGTTCACATAAGATAGAATATATGTGTGGCTATTTGGAAGGCGAACCGGCGAGTCGCATGAGGTCGGCAGCGCGTCACTGCAACTCCACTCGGGAGTTTCGACAAGCCTTTCTCTCTGCCTATTGGTCGGAAGCGGCACAAGACAGGGTCAAACATGGCATAATTATGCTGCAAAATTTGAACCAGTCTGGTTTCGGCAGCCCTGCACGCCTATTCGACCACATGCTGCAGGCAAATCAATTTTTATACGACCCATACGGGCCTGCGGAACTAATTAGGATATGCATCACCAAATTGCCGATGCATTTGCGGCACGTCATTCTTGCGGGACGATGCGAAGAGGACGTGGAAACGTTTAAAACACTTCTCCAAGAGTTGGAATATAATACAGCAGAATGCCCGCCTAATCAGGCACAAAGTTATTACGGGGCACAGCAGCGCGACCGCAGTCGTGGCCGTATTACTAATCAACGGCGTGACTGGTCGTCGCGACGCGAACGAAACAATAATCGGGACCGGCCGTATAGAAACTTGGGTAACAGTCGCGAACGCAGGTGGAACAACGGAAATGATCGAGGACGTGGACAAGATCGTGAAGACTACAGGTACGGCAACCAGAATCGATACTACGATGAATACGGTGGGAATAGGACTGTAGGGGGAGCACCTCATGATGTTGAAATTCGGCCGGCCAATCCTAGACATAATCCAGCAAATGGAAATGAACAAAACCGGCAATGACAAATGATCAGCGCAGAAGGCGCCCAATCAGAACAAATGAGCGACATGGCAAATGAGTAGAAAGGACAGTGAGATGTAGAGAGGACGGTGAGGAGAAAGAATTGATTAGTATAAATTTGTGACGTATGCATTTTGAATAATATGTTGGTAAAAATAATGATAAAGATGTTTCTATGTGATTGATTGATGTGATGTTTTAATTTTTTTTCTTTCCTTGTACAATTAGGGTTTAGTTTGATTCAAACGTGAAGATAAAAGGTTTCTTTGTGAACGAGTGAAATGCTGTTTATGTTTTTTTGTGTCAATTGAAAAGTGTCGCTCCTGAGGGAAGCAAGATCGTTGCTGAATTCGTAAAAAAAAAAAAAAAAAAAAAAAAAAAAAATCAGGGGAATATCTGATCTGTGGGTATTATGGGTCTGGCAAACGCAGGTCCCCAGCTGTTAGTAGCCTTGTTTCCGATTTTCTGCTTTCAGTGCTACTATCTATCTATTACTATTCTATATCTGTCAGTATAAATGAGGATCTCTTACTATAGTATGCGTGCTGTATGAATATTTTAAGATAGGAGAACTCTGAGAAAGGAATGAGTAAGTTTGGAATCTTGAAAACAGGATGCGATAATACGATTGTTTAACCATAGGCTTCCCAATATGCGATGATATGTTAATATTGATGATATATGTCTTTTTTGTTCTTTATAGCTGAGTACGTAAAGTGCTGTCTGTGGATTTCGTAAGTATATTGATTCCCTTCAAGGTGAAAGAAGAATTGTGGTTTGTGTAATTTACGTGGCCCTGAAATATTATTGTGGTAGTCAAATACGAGCAGTTTTTCAGCAAATGGAGAATGGTACAGAAATATGGATCCTTTCTGTACTCTTGATTGATGTTGAGCCAAAGCCTAAAAAAATTATTCTGCGTTAATACTTGTCCTAGAAAAGCGACGTTTATGTGTTTTGCTGATGCTGTGAGCATTACAGCTTACTGTTTTCGCTGGTGCGGGATTCACTGCAGCCTATATGATGTGTACTGAGGAAATTTCCCTCTTGAAGGTAGAGGATGATTAAATAATTTTGATTATGGGACCGAAGGAAAGCTTGGTTTAAGGTAATAAGGATGAAGCAAAACATTTGTCACTTAAACTACAGGATGATTCGGATCTTTTGTGTCTGTTGTGAGTTCAACATGTTAAGATGAAACTGTTTTACAGAATAGAGGTGACCACAATTTTGCCATCCATGAGAAATGAGTCCAGAATAACCACCACAGGCGAAATAACTGATTTGGAAGCGAAAGGTAACTTAAAGAAGGGACGAAATGGGTAAGAAAATGTAGTATAACCTGTATAATTAAAATATTTGTACCCTTCTCAGCTCCATCTGTGTGATTAATTCTTGTGATAACGTAATTTTAGATGAAATTTTCTTACTGTTTTATGTGTGAATATATGAGTATGATAAATGTATAATTGCGAGTCTCTTATCAGGTGTGTCAACTGGTATAAATGTTTTGGCGTGTAAATAACCATTGTTCTTTTTACTGTGTATGTTTAAGGAAAGTTTCTCCATATTTATCATGTGACAAGACGTATGCCGCGAGCGTCAAGAAGAGGACGAATTAGAACAATGTTGTAGTGGTATATACACGGTGTTGAAATAGCGTTGAAGTAGCTTGTGGGCTTAACTAGTAGTGGAGTGAAGTAGAATTTTGAGTAATGCACGTTTATGGGTAGTTAGTTTGTAGAATAGACAACAGGCGTGCATGTGTGTGTGTAAATAACATGTGAACCCTATGCTGACCCGAGCTATACTTACACAAGGCATAATCCTATTCATTTTAGTGAATTAATAAGTAGCATTTGATTTATTAAAACGTAAGTGAACCACATTAGTGATGTGGATTTAAATATTATATTGTCATTTCATTTAATTCTTATTTTTTTTTTACATTGTAAAGTCATTTCATTTTTATTCTTTTACATTGTCAAGTCATTTAAATTTTATTTTATATTGTCGATTCATCTAATTTTAAAAAAAAAAGAAATTAAGTCTCACGTTTGTTCTTAAAAATTGTGAAAGACAATACTAAGTGGTATTATGTATGACATTGTGTAATCACATAACTACGGTAAAAAAAATTTCTGTGAATGCAGTTGAGAACGTGAAAGCGAACCGGCTAAACTCTTACGAGACAGCGGGAGCAGCCGGACTAGTTGTAAACTGGCGGGTTTCCCAGCGGGGGACGCTGTCAACCGGGCCACTTCGGGAGCGCGGTCGACCACAAAAGAAGGGCATGCGGCAAACACTTTCCCTTGCACCTGGAGCTAATGGGCGGCCGCCCCGTGCGACCCTTCCTGAAGGCGACGACCTGAGATGGGCGAACGGTCCACCGCGCGGAAATCCATCTGCTGGCAACGCACCACACGCACGCGACCGTGACGAGACGGCCGCGGAGAAACAACACAAGGGGCGTGGAGCCTTTTGACAGGTACTGTCCAGAGAACCTGGCAGACTTCAATGACGCCTATCAACATTTCCTGATGGATGCCTACTGTCAAACGACAGTAAATCATGGTTCGATGTTCTCTGGTCGCTAAGGGTGGCACAAAAGAAGAGCCACTAAGTGCCATCCTTGCCCAGGAATATCAACCTGGCGTGTCAATCGAGGATACCGCACGAATTTGACAACACAAACATGGAACCAAATCGAGATGTATGTGACACAGACCACCAAGAGAAACTTCATGAGAGGGCAGAGACGGCGAGATTGCACGCAACAGATGGACAAAAATCCCTACTGACAGCTGCGGCGACGCACCCCCTTCCCCTCCCCTTATATTGTGCCTCGGAACAGTGGAACTAGTGAGTGTATCAGTGAACAGTGATTATACGGTTCTTAGTTCAATGCATATACGTGTGTTTCTGTCACAGAAACTTTGACTCGTGTGTTTTGCAGGGATTCGATTTATTGGTGTTTACTAGACTGACTCTTGTATTTTGCAGGTGTTCTATTTATTAATTTTTTTTACACTTTGACTCTCGTATTTTGCAGGTGTTCTATTTATTAATTTTTTTTAGACATTGACTCTCGTATTTTGCAGGTGTTCTATTTATTGTTTATTTTAGACTTTGACTCTTGTATTTTGCGGGTGTTTGATTTATTGGTGTTTTTTATTAGATATTGACTATTGTACTGTTTTATTGATCAATGTTTGTTCTTGTGTGATCTATTAGATTTGTGTTATTTTGTTTCGTAAATTCATTCATGTGGCATTGCTTCGTTTATCAGTCAGATTGCTATTCATTCTCATTGGACTGTGATCGATTATCCTTTGCATGGGGCATATTTATAGTGAGGAACCCCTTAAGGGTAACAATCACATAATTAATTGTATTTTCAGTATAATGACACAGTGCTCATTGTTTGCTAACTAACTGAAATATAATAGAGTGATTAAATTAATGCCACATAGTTATGTTAATTCTACAAATTATTAGTTTTATAAGATATAGAATTTTTTTGCGATAACCACTTTGTAAAACATGTTTTTTTTCTTATCAATTTTTGCTTTTGCGGATTGTACATTGTAATGTTCTGCTTTATAATACTGATGTTATTTCATGTTCTTTTTTAATTGCTGTGGCACCTTTGCTATTTTCATAAATTTTGCTTGTTAATAAACAGTCATAAATTTGCCTGTGATCAGTTGGCTCTTGCAATGAGCAAATACTGGTGAACTCCATAAGGGTAACAACCAGAAATTGTTTTCATATTAATGACACAGGAACCATTGTTTTTACTTGCTGACCGAATTAGGTCTACACTATCTTTTAAATAGGTGTCACAGATTGAGTTCTTTTTTTTCTGTTTGAAATTAGTAGATTTTAAAGATTTGTTGAAATTATTGTGTTTTAGCAAGTAGCTGGTGACCTTTTGCCTTTTCTTTACACTTTTGGTTTAAGTAGGGTGTGAGAAGCCTGCTTGGGAATGTCCTAGCATGGCCAGAAAATTCCCTGCACAGTCTTTTCCCGGAGCGTTGGGGTTATGAAAGGTCTCTGTTGGATTCCTTTCATGTTTGATTTCTTAAATCTGTTGTCATTTATGGAATAAATTCCTCTTCTAAATTTACTGTGGCGTTTCTGACTATCTGGGAGGAGACTGAGTAGTGGAACGTGTTACTTTTACACGTAAACAAGAACGATCTGTCACACTACTACACTTTAAAACACAGTTTATATGTAATTCATGTCACACAGTCTCTTTCATGTTTGATTTCTTAAATCTGTTGTCATTTATGGAATAAATTCCTCTTCTAAATTTACTGTGGCGTTTCTGACTATCTGGGAGGAGACTGAGTAGTGGAACGTGTTACTTTTACACGTAAACAAGAACGATCTGTCACACTACTACACTTTAAAACACAGTTTATATGTAATTCATGTCACACAGTCTCATACGGAACCTACATCCGCTTTCTTTTATATACTGTATATGATAAGATACTGTCATCCCCCTTCCCTTCTGTGTGAGAGTATGAATGAGCAAATGTATTTGTAGTTGCATGCTTGAGGGTAGCAGACAAGCCTGTCTGCTAGAGAACAGTAGGCCCAACGTCGGAACAGGTAGCTACGCTTCCTAAAAGCAAAGAGGTTTCTATCCTTAGTATGGTTCTGTCCGTCCGTTGTCATGTTGGTATAGGAAGCTGCCCCTCTGGCCACTTCCGTTTGTCTTTGTGAGCCACCCTCAGGAAGCACGCTCGGCAGTAGGGAGTTGCTGTGGGACCGTGGCGAGCGTCTGAAGTGGTAAGATCTCCGGCTAAGCGCGTGTCTGCTAAGTCCGTAGGACAATGGATTTCTTAAGTTCAGCCTAACTGATAACTTAATACCTTGATTTCAGATTTAGCTCTAAAATATCTAATGCTATCTTAAATTGCAGCGGAGTGTAATTCTCGTGTGAAGTTCAGATTATTTTGCGGTAGTTGCTTTGTCATTACTTTGTGTGTAAAGTGGAACCACGTGTTGATCAGTAACTCTAACTAAGTTCATCAATCTTAAATGTGAATGCTTGTGTGATTATAACGTCTCGTCTTGACAATATTTTACAATATAGCAACTTTTCTTTATGCTTTTCTTTATGTTCAACCCACGTGGAGTGTACTTTGCAAGACCAGTACCACGTGCTTATATAACTGTTTGACCCATCAGGTTAATAGTAAAACGTTAGTAACCAGTTCAAGGTTTTTCTTTTGTCAATTGCTTTTCGATCGAATTTATTTTAATTATCAAAATTACTGTGGAGTTATACGCTTTCTGTAAATCAAGTTGACCACGTGGAGCATGTGGTGTAATCATCAAAGTAGCCTTCAGCTATTCTTTTTGGGAAGATTTCACAAAGAGTTAATATGAATTTAGTATACCAGTGTGTGGTAATTACATGACGGACAGGATTGTGTTACGAACGTAATTTCTTTGGGTGAAAACTGAGTCTGTTGGTTGTGGTTAATTTCTTCTTGCTTATGTTTCAACGTTCTTTGGGTGTTGTTTTGTGAATGCAGGATTGTATGCAGTCTCCCAATCTTGGCTCCATATTTGATGTGTTCCGTAAGATTAAAATCTCACATTTTTACAACCCTTAAACAAGGCACCAGCTCAGTTATAACTCACGTATAATATGCTGAAATTTCAATGAACAATCTTAAAATAAATTTCCAAACATAAACTGATTTCTTTCTTTTTATTTAAATTCTCCTTTTTATATATAGATATATTACCGGTTGTTGTATGACTGTAAAAGATTATAATCAATGTTAGTGTGATTGGTAATGTGGTAAACCTAGACTAGTTACCTGGTGAAACAGTTGCGCAGTAATGCACGGTTAACTTCTCCCCAGACAGCTCACAGCTTTTAACCCGGTTTTATTGTCAGTCAGTACCGCTTTCATCATAGCAAAATTAATGTAGCACTATTACAACACGTCTCGGTCACCTCTTGTTCACATTGACGGCACTTTGAACAGTGGACGTTACATTTCAGATGTGTTACGACCCGTGGCTCTATCCTTAACTCGAGCCCTGCGAAACCCTACATTTCAGCAGGATAATGCACGTGGTGCAGGTCCTGTACGGGCCTTTCTGGATACAGAAAATGTTCGACTGCTGCCCTGGCCAGCACATTATCCAGATCTCTCACCAACTGAAAACGTCTGGTCAATGGTGGCCGAGCAACTGGCTCGTCACAATACGCCAGTCACTACTCTTGACGAACTGTGGTATCGTGTTGATACTGCATGGGCAGCTGTACCTGTACACGCCATCCAAGCTCTGTTTGACTCAATGCGCAGGCGTATCAAGGCCGTTATTATGGCCACAAGTGGTTGTTCTGGGTACTGATTTCTTTGGATCTATGCACCCACACTGCGAGAAAATGTTATCACATGTAGATTCTAGTATATTTGTCCAATGAATACCCGCTTATCATCTGCATTTCTTCTTGGTGTAGCAAATTTAGTGGCCAGTAGTGTACATACAAATCTACAAGGTGTCTCGTGTTTCACAATTCATGTCACACACTTCTAGAGGCTGTAGACGGGATGTAGTAGATCATGTTTCATATAGGAACACATATCCGGAAACATCATGCAACGACGCTACGGAGCGTCAAAGCCATTATGTATACACGGAGTGATTCCATGATGACGTTACAAACTTTCAAGGACGATGGAGGAGGACAAATCTATCGATTGAAGGTAAGGATCCCTGTACCTGAAACGAACGAGTCTAAAGTTACAAGCGAAAGCCGTTGTGATACCTCTGACCATTGTTGCCACGATTGTAGGGTAGGTAATTTTCAGAGGTGGTAGTATGGATCAAAACAAGAAAAAATGTCTAGAAAACATGGCCTCTAAAATGGATACCTTAAAAGCTATGAGGACTTCTTCACTAGAGGGGATGCGTTTCACACTAGCAAATATAAACAAGTGCTCATAACTCCTCAGGTACGCATTTTAGAGCCTGTGTTTACTAGATATTGTTTCTTGTTTTGGTTCATACTACCACCTTTGAAAGTTGCCTACCCTACATTCTAAGCAATAATAGTACCGGTACATGTATTCCACTGTCACAGTTATCATAATGATTTTCGCTTACAACATTGGACTCGTTCGTTTCCCGTACAGAGACCCTTACCTGAAATTATCCGCCTCCATCGCCCTTGAGTGATTGTAATACCATCAAGGAATCACCCTGTGTATACATATAAACATATCAATAAAAGTTTTGCATCACCCCGGTTCGCAGAATTCCTTAAGATAGGCGTTGACTGTGCGTATTGTATCACAGACACAGTCCCTTTGACTGTTCAGAGATGTCACTAAACCCGCCCAAACATGTAAACAACCATGCATGAGCAGCGCCTATTACACGGTGGAGGGGGGGTGGGGGTGACGAGGTGGGTGTGACAGCCGATCAGTGCCAGTTATTCCACCAGGAAGGAGGTACAGGGCTCGTGTTATCTGTAGTTCAACCATGCCTAGACCGTCAATACCGCGGTTCGATCGCGTCCGCATTGTTACTTTGTGCCAGAAAGGGCTCTCAACAAGAGAAGTGTCCAGGCGTCTCGGAGTGAACCAAAGCGATGTTGTTCGGACATGGAGGAGATACACAGAGGAACTGCCGATGACGCGCCTCGCTCAGGCCGCTCGAGGGCTGCTACTGCAGTGGATGACCGCTACCTACGGATTATGGCTCGGAGGAACCCTGACAGCAACGCCACCATGTTGGATAACGCTTTTCGTGCAGCCACAGGACGTCGTGTTACGACTCTAACTGTGCGCAACAGGCTGCATGATGCGCAACGTGACTCCCGACGTCCACGGCGAGGTCCATCTTTGCAACCACGACACCATGCAGCGCGGTACAGACGAGCCCAACAACATTCCGAATGGATAGCTCAGGATTGGCCTCTCGTTCTCTTCACCGATGAGTGTCGTATATGTCTTCAACCAGACCTCAGAGACGTGTTTGGAGGCAACCCGCTCGGGCTGAACGCCCTAACACACTGTCCAGCGAGTGCAGCAATGTGGTTCCCTGATGTTTTGGGGTCGCATTATGTGGGGCAGACGTACACCGCTGGTGGTCATCGAAGGCACCATAACGGCTGCACGATACGTGTATGCCATCCTCTGACCGATGGTGCAACCATATCGGCAGCATATTGGCGAGGCATTCGTCTTCATGGACGACAATTCGCGCCCCCATCGTGCACATCTTGTGAATGACTTCCTTCAGGATAACGACATCGCTCGATTAGGGTAGCCAGCATGTTCTCCAGACATGAACCGAATAGAACATGCCTAGGATAGATTGGAAAGGGGTGTTTATGGACGAGGTGACCGGCCAACTACTCTGAGGGGTCAATTTTGAATCGTCGTTGAGGAGTGGGACAATCTGGTGCAACAGTGCCTTGATGAACTTGTGGATAGTATGCGACGACGAATACAGGCATGCATCAATGCAAGAGGACGTGGTACTGGGTATTAGAGATACTGGTGTGTACGGAAATCTGTACCACCACCTCTGAAGGTCTCGCTGCATGGTGGTACAACATGCAATGTGTGGTTTTCATGAACAATAAAAAGAGCGAAAATGGTGTTTGTGTTGATCTCTACTGCAATTATCTTTAGATGTTTCGGGACTCTCGGAACCGAGGTTCAAATGGTTCAAATGGCTCTAAGCACTATGGGACTTAACATCTGAGGTCATCAGTCCCCTAGAACTACTTAAACCTAACTAACCTAAGGACGTCACACACATCCATGCCCGAGGCAGGATTCGAACCTGCGACCGTAGCAGTCACCTCCTCAAATTAAGGCCGGTATTTGATATTAGTACACTTCTCGTGGCCAGAAATGCCTTTTTTGCCATAGCGAGTCTGCTTTTGATGTCCTCCTTGCTCCGTCCGTCATTGGTTATTTTACTGCCTAGGTAGCAGAATTCCTTAACTTCATTCACTTCGTGACCATCAATCCTGATGTTAAGTTTCTCGCTGTTCTCATTTCTACTACTTCTCATTACCTTCGTCTTACTCCGATTTACTCTCAAACCATAGTGTGTACTCATTAGACTGTTCATTCTGTTCAGCAGATCATTTAATTCTTCTTCACTTTCACTCAGGATAGCAATGTCATCAGCGAATCGTATCATTGATAACCTTTCACCTTGTATTTTAATTCCACTCCTGAACCTTTCTTTTATTTCCATCATTGCTTCCTCGATGTACAGATTGAAGAGTAGGGGCGAAAGGCTACAGCCTTGTCTTACACCC
Source organism: Schistocerca americana (assembly GCF_021461395.2). Lineage (NCBI taxonomy): Eukaryota > Metazoa > Arthropoda > Insecta > Orthoptera > Acrididae > Schistocerca > Schistocerca americana. The sequence continues at coordinate 273,826,212 of NC_060124.1, read as the reverse complement.
TTCTTAATACGAGCACTTCGTTCTTGATCGTCCACTCTTATTATTCCCTCTTGGTTGTTGTACATTTTGTATATGACCCGTCTCTCCCTATAGCTCACCCCTACTTTTTCAGAATCTCGAACAGCTTGCACCATTTTATATTGTCGAACGCTTTTTCCAGGTCGACAAATCCTATGAAAGTGTCTTGATTTTTCTTTAGCCTTGCTTCCATTATTAGCCGTAACGCCAGAATTGCCTCTCTCGTCCCTTTACTTTTCCTAGAGCCAAACTGATCGTCACCTAGCGCATTCTCAATTTTCTTTTCCATTCTTCTGTATATTATTCTTGTAAGCAGCTTCGATGCATGGGCTGTTAAGCTGATTGTGCGATAATTCTCGCACTTGTCAGCTCTTGCCGTCTTCGGAATTGTGTGGATGGTGCTGTTCTGAAAGTCAGATGGTATGTCGCGAGACTCATATATTCTACACACCAACGTGAATAGTCGTTTTGTTGCCACTTCCCCCAGTGATTTTAGAAATTCTGATGGAATGTTATCTACCCCTTCTGCCTTATTTGACCGTAGTCCGCCCCGGTAGCTGAGTGGTCAGCGTGACAGACTGTCAATCCTAAGGGCCCGGGTTCGATTCCCGGCTGGGTCGGAGATTTTCTCCGCTCAGGGACTGGGTGTTGTGTTGTCTTAATCATCATCGTTTCATCCCCATCGACGCGCAGGTCGCCGAAGTGGCGTCAAATCGAAAGACCTGCACCAGGCGAACGGTCTACCCGACGGGAGGCCCTAGCCACACGACATTTCCATTTGACCGTAAGTCCTCCAAAGCTCTTTTAAATTCCGATTCTAATACTGGATCCCCTATCTCTTCTAAATCGACTCCTGTTTCTTCTTCTATCATATCAGACAAATCTTCACCCTCATAGAGGCTTTCAATGTATTCTTTCCACCTATCTGCTCTCTATTCTGCATTTAACAGTGGAATTCCCGTTGCACTCTTAATGTTACCACCGTTGCTTTTAACGTCATCAAAGCTTGTTTTGACTTTCCTGTATGCTGAGTCTGTCCTTCCGACAATCATATCTTTTTCGATGTCTTCACATTTTTCCTGCAGCCATTTCCTCTTAGCCTCCCTGCACTTCCTATTTATTTCATTCCTCAGCGACTTGTATTTCTGTATTCCTGATTTTCCCGGAACATGTTTGTACTTCCTCCTTTCATCAATCAACTGAAGTATTTTTTCTGTTACCCATGGTTTCTTCGCAGCTACCTTCTTTGTACCTATGTGTTTCTTCTCAACTTCTGTGATGGCCCTTTTTAGAGATGTCCATTCCTCTTCAACTGTACTGCCTACTGCGCTATTCCTTATTGCTGTATCTATAGCGTTAGAGAACTTCAAACGTATCTCGTCATTCCTTAGTACTTCCGTATCCCACTTCTTTGCGTATTGATTCTTCCTGACTAATGTCTTGAACTTCAGCCTACTCTTCATCACTACTATATTGTGATCTGAGTCTATATCTGCTCCTGGGTACGCCTTACAATCCAGTATCTGATTTCGGAATCTCTGTCTGACCATGATGTAATCTAATTGAAATCTTCCCGTATCTCCCGGCCTTTTCCAAGTATACCTCCTCCTCTTGTGATTCTTGAACAGGGTATTCGCTATTACTAGCTGAAACTTGTTACAGAACTCAATTAGTCTTTCTCCTCTTTCATTCCTTGTCCCAAGCCCATATTCTCCTGTAACCTAATCCTTCCCCTACAACTGCATTCCAGTCGCCCATGACTATTAGATTTTCGTCCCCCTTTACATACTGCATTACCCTTTCAATATCCTCATACACTTTCTCTATCTGTTCATCTTCAGCTTGCGACGTCGGCATGTATACCTGAACTATCGTTGTCGGTGTTGGTCTGCTGTCGATTCTGATTAGAACAACACGGTCACTGAACTGTTCACAGTAACACACCCTCTGCCCTACGTTCCCATTCATAACGAATCCTACACCTGTTATACCATTTTCTGCTGCTGTTGATATTACCCGATACTCGTCTGACCAGAAATCCTTGTCTTCCTTCCACTTCACTTCACTGACCCCTACTATATCTAGATTGAGCCTTTGCATTTCCCTTTTCAGATTTTCTAGTTTCCCTACCACGTTCAAGCTTCTGACATTCCACGCCCCGACTCGTAGAACGTTATCCTTTCGTTGATTATTCAATATTTTTCTCATGGTAACCTCCCCCTTGGCAGTCCCCTCCCGGAGATCCGAATGGGGGACAATTCCGGAATCTTTTGCCAATGGAGGGATCATCATGACACTACTTCAATTACAGGCCGCATGTCCTGTGGATACACGTAACGTGTCTTTAATGCAGTGGTTTCCATTGCCTTCTGCATCCTCATGTCGTTGATCATTGCTGATTCTTCCGCCTTTAGGGGCAATGTCCCACCCCTAGGACAAGAGAGTGCCCTGAACCTCTATCCGCTCCTCCGCCCTCTTTGACAAGACCGTTGGCAGAATGGGGCTGACTTCTTATGCCGGAAGTCTTCGGCCGCCAATGCTGATTATTTATCAAAATTTAGGCAGTGGCGGGGATAAAACCCGGGACCGAAGACGTTTTGATTTTGAATCAACGACGCTACCGCTAGACCACAGGTACAGTGTGCCTAAGATGCAGGAAAGGGGATTTTATTCCAGTACATAGTAACCCTCTTCACTCGTTTTTCAGAATACGTCAAATTTGCAACACGCTATTTACGACGTGCGTATTGATTCTGTAGGTAAACAATTGAATATATACGTGTAAATCTAAACGTAAATATTGTGAGACCAAGAAGAGAATTTAATAAATGTTAAATTTTGAGCGCATAGTGTTGCCTTCTCCGAACAAATTTATGACTTCGGAACTCATCATGAAGAAGATGTACAGTAGCCCTTTCCAGAACGTCATATAGCTACGAATTTATTATTTATAGATACAGGAATTATGATTGAGATTAGACACAATGGTGCAATGTGAATATCAACTATATATATCAAGACTGAACTAACGGTCTCCCTATGTGAATACATACCGCACTCACATCATAGACTTGCGCGGAAGCGTTATTTATTTATTTATTTATTTATTTATTTATACGTCTAGTTCCGTAGGACCAAACTAAGGAGCAAATCCCCTAGATCATGGAACCAGTCAGTACACGAAATTACAACATAAAAGTAATAACAGATAAAATAAAATGTTTACTAACCCAAAAATGCCAAGCTATAAATTTACGTAAACGCAATCAACAATACAAAATAAGAATCAGCATAATTTTTCAAGGAACTTCTCAACAGAATAGAAGGATTGACCCATGAGGAAACTCTACAATTTCGATTTGAAAGCGCTTGGATTACTGCTAAGATTTTTGAATTCTTGTGGTAAATTATTGAAAATGGATGCAGCTGTATACCGCACACCTTTCTGCACAAGAGTTACGGAAATGCGATCCAAATGCAGATTGAATTTCTGCCGAGTATTAACTGAGTGAAAGCTGCTAGTTCTTGGGAATAAGCTGATACTGTTAACAAGAAATGACAGTAAAGAATGAGTATACTGAGAGGGCAATCGTCAGAATACCCGGACTAGTGGAAAGGGGTCTACAAGAGGTTCGCTAACTTACACCACTTATTGCCCTAACTGCGCGTATCTGGGCCAAAAATATCAGTTTAGAATGGGAAGAGTTACCATAAAATATAACACCATACTACATAAGCGAATAAGCAAAATGGACCAATTTTCCTGTCGAACCATCACTTACTTCAGATATCGTTCGAATAGTAAAAATGGCAGCATTAAGTCTTTGAACCAGCTCATGAATGTGGGCTTTCCACACCACTTTACTAGAAATTAGAACTGTTCAGTTTCACTAATCACATGCCCATTCTGTAAAATTAAAACGTCGGGTTTTGTTGAATTGTGTGTTAGAAACTATAAAAACTGAGTCTTACTGTAATTTAGCGTTAGTTTATTTTCTACTAGCCATGAACCTACGTCATGAACTGCACTATTTGAAATCGAGCCATTGTTGCACACAACATCCTATACTACCAAGTTAGTGTCATCAGTAAACAGAAATATTTTATAATTACCAGTAATATTAGAGGGCATATCATTTATATAAATAAACAACAGGAGTGTCCCCAACACAATCAAACGCCTTAGTTAAATAAAAAAAATATGCCTAGAGTTGGAAAACTTTCGTTTGATCCATCCAGTATCTCACAGAGAAACGAGAATATAGTATTTTCAGTTGTTAAAGGACTTCTAAAGTCAAACTGTACATTTGATAGCAAACTATGTGATACAAAATGATCAATTATCCTTACATTAGCACACTTTTCAGTAAGTTTAGCAAACGTTTATGGGATAGAAGGAGGTCCAAAATTGTCTACACTAGTCGTTTCTCCCTTTTTATTAAGCGGCTTTACTACTAAGTGCTTTAACGTTCAGGGAACTGACCATTCTTGAAGAAAAAGTCACAAATAATAGCTAAGTATGCAGCTGACACGTGCAGCACAGCACTTTATTATTCGGGTAGGCAATCCATCATATCTATGAAAGTCCTTAGTTTTCAGTGAGTTAATTATTGACTCAGTCTGCTACTTGTCTGTATCACAGAGGAGCATTTCAGACATCAGTCTCGGAAGGGCATTTTTCAAGAGAGTTATATAATTCACTGTAGAAACTCTTTATTCAGTTCACTAGCAATGTTCAGGAAGTGATTGTCAAATACTGTACATATATCTGACTTATCAGTAACAGAAATGTTTTTACTACGAATTGACTTTATGTGGTCGACCTTCTGCTACTGCACTTCCTTCACAACTGACCATATGGTTTTAATTTTATCCTGTGAATTAGCTATTCTATTTGCGTACCACATACTATTTGCCTTCCTAAGAACATTTTTAAGCACCTTACAATATTGTTTGTAATGGGCTACTGTAGCTTGATTGTGACTACTTCTAACATTTTGATATAATTCCCGATTTGTTCTACATGATATCCTTATCGCACTAGTCAGCCACCTACGCTGCCTTTTACTGCTAGTACTTCGTTTAGAACGTTCTAGCCGAAAGCAACTCTCTAAGAGCATGAGAAATGTGTTAATGAAAGCATTATATTTGTGACCTATGTTATCAGCACTATAAACACCCTAACACTCTTGTTCCTGAACGAGGTTTAAAAAACATTTGGGCTAATGTCTCGCGATCCTCTAACAAACGAGCCCATTCCTGAGAAATGGTTGTGTATGTGTCTGCAAGATTCTCAGTAATAGGCTTCTGTACAGGGTTACGTTAGGGAGACACTGCTGGACACTTCCTGTAGTATATATCTTCACTTGTGTTTGTTTCACTCACCAGACGAACTCAATACTGTTAGGAGCTTTCATCCATGACATTTAAATCTGGCTCAGTTACACCTCTGCAAAGTCACACATGCGGTTGTATTAACAGTAGCCCTCCGCCAAACTACGAAGATATGAAACTCCGTGCACTCAACTAGTATTATGTCTCCCCAAGTCAGAATCATGTCACCGCCAAATTCGTCTCTTTCTTCGATGTCCTTGTTACTATACCGACCATTCGCGCCCGTCCTGTTCACATGAGAGGATAAAACCCATTTCTCTTTTCTTTTGTCTTTGTATTCCTGTGACATCTGACGATTAAGCTGACAGCGGAATTAATGTATCACTCGAGATCTCTGACTACGGAAAAAAGTATGAATTACTATCGAGCAAAAGTACGAAGGTCCCACCCATAAACCTAAGCGTAAATATTTACGTTTTCGCAGGAGGTTATGACATTATATGCTGTGGTCCCCGTGTAACATTACATCTGTTGCGTTCCGTTTAAAATGTCCATGTCCTGTTGGATTCGTTGTTTCACTAAGGCTTTTTGTTCTGTTTTGGATATGTTGCTATGTAATTATGGTAGCCCATACGCCAGTAGTACCGCGGCAGAACGTGGTCGTAGGTGCTTAACGACGTTGCGTTCCGTGTCGGTCTAAAAGTGTTTTGGGAGACGCATCGTCTTACCTTCATTTTCCAGGACAGATCGAAGGTCACCACCGATCGTGCGATCATCTCTCTTTTTACTGTACTGCAGATCTATAAGTGACCAACTACGATCAGTGTATTACAAGTAACCATGTAGTCTGAACCTAATTATAACGACACACACTCCAATCTAACTCAGGCATGTACAAGCATTATTCTATTAGTTGGAAAAATGCCCAAGACTGGATTACGTGATGTTATAATTACGTTCAATCTACATGACTGCTTCTAAGGCACTGATGACAGCTGAACTCTCAGTTGAAATCTAGATCTACAATGCAATAAAAAAGGCAGATGACTTTACGATCGATGCTGACCTTCTTTCTGTCCTGGATTACATTATTCTCATGGAATCGAACGTGATGACTCTTCAGTTTCGTCACTGAGATTACTATCGACCTCTATAGGCAGAATCCCTCAGGAGGTCATAGTTTTTTTCTGCTTGTAACAGCTCTCGTTAAGTTATCTTTACTCTCTTATTTAGGTGTTAGGGGAATGGTGTTATTTTTGCTCACGTCATGTTAATCACAGTCAACAATAATTTCAATGACTCAGAGAGAGTAAAATTAACGACAGAAATGATGCCAACTACATAAGTAGAATACATAAATTCCATTGTTTATTCTGTAATGAAATTGACTCGCGCAGGTAGGGAAGCACGACAGCAGCAGATCAGATTCGAGCGGTGGCTTAACAAGGCCGCGGATGTGGTTTCTAGGCGGTTTCCCACGTCTGACTAAGTGAATATTAGACTGACGTACACGTCCTGCCACAGAAAACGTTCCCACCCTATCACATGAGGTTACACTAGATCCTGATAGCTGGAGTATCCTATACTTATTCCTTCCAGAGGAGAGGTGGGGGGGGGGGGGGGGGGGGTTGGTACAAGTGGCCGCTTTATCACTAACGGGGTTCGGTTCCCGGTCAGCAAACTGTTTTAATCTGCTAGGAAGTTTCATATCAGAGCACATTCCGTTGCAGAATGAAAATTCATTTTGGATACTAATTATAGTTTGGCTCTACGAATTAGATCAATCAGTCATAATGATCAAATATGCGAATAAAATACTGCTTTCTTTCTTCTGTCCACGATATGTTGTCAACCCACTCCCATGGATAAGGAGAGAGTTTGGCTGACATGTAGAGCTGTAAATAAGGACATTTTATTCTGCTGGTTCCTGAAGTGCTGACATGGTGTTTGGTCTTCGCCAGTGTTGGTACAATCTGTCCGTCCTGGTATCTCGTAAGCAAGGTAGGTCATCGTGCACAGCAGTAATGTTGCCTTCTCTTCTAGCGCAATTTATCAAGACTAAGTACGTTAAACATTTTTTTGCCCATGTAGTGGAACGATGTGACCCTTCTGCTGAGTTTAAATTCTTGTTGATCATTTTACTCTTAGTCAAAACCTAGAGCGGCCTGCGGTATGTAGCGTTTACAGTTTGGGTGGAGCGAAAACGGCGAGCAACGAAATATGGGCTCGATATCCAACGAAAACAACTACGGTAGTTATCGACATATCGTGAAAAGAGAATGTCAGAACTTTACTGCAAGTATAAAAACATGCAAACCAGCTACTTCGCCGAGAAGACGTGGAAGATCATAGCTCTTTTGATTGCACGACCAGGCACTGTAACTGGCCGGATATTATTTGCCTCACATTTGCTCCGTTGTTTGGTCTCCTAGTGTATTGCTAATATTACATATGTTTATGCTGTGGGTCAGTTGTTTAAGTCATAACTGGTTGCAGTCTTGCTAAATCAGTATCTCTAGGTGTATGCCTATTACATAGAAGTAATCATCGACTTATATGAACAACATAGACTGACAAAGGCGTTGCCATATTTGAAGCCAATTAAGAACATAGCCACCATCTTTTGTGAGGTCAAATTGGGAAATACTAGTCGTCTGCTAGCACAGTCATTTGTTTGTTTTTGCTATACTATAACATTTGCTACGGTCAGTTACAGAAATGACGCTATTGGGACATGATCCCGACAATGAAGTTCGTTTGTCGTATACTATCGCATCTTATGCGTGATATTTGCTACGAGCAAGCTACTGCATTATTTTGGTGCCTTCCCTATAGCATAAACAAGCGTATTTTTGTAATTACAGATGTATCTTTCGGTGTAGATACAAGCGCATTCGTTTACAGCTTTTATGTTCGGTAGTTCTACTTCTGACTCGAATGACATTTCACCTTGGAAGTAGGTCTGCTGTGTTGCATCTTTACCACAGGTACAGTCAACAGATCGGTGGTATTAGTATTTGCAGTGAAAGTGATCGATGAATAAACAAACAACTACAAATTTGGTTCGAATGCTTCACTATTGTTGCTGTTCAGGAGATCTACATATACGTAAAGAGGACTTTTGTTGTAGTTAATGTTTTTAATGTTGTTGTAGCGTTATGTTGTTTCTGTGCAACTTTGAGAATTTACGATTCAAATGCTCGAATGTAGTTGGGATGCTTAATTATCATTGGTGTTGAGGAGTATCAGAATTACAGGATATTCGGAAATTTTCGGTGGAAATTCTAGGATTTGTGCAGGGAGTGAGTACATAATATTTTGAATAGGAACCCATGTCTGGAAACGTATCATTTCCGTTCTACGATGGTTTCAGTTCAGATGAATGTCTCATCCACTTCTGCCTGAGGAACTGAATTAAGCGCGACTCAGTAAAATTATTAGATTACAGTTCGAAAGGAAACATAATGAAACATCCATTTATCACTTAAGCACATTTGTTTGCATTACCACTTAAACATTAGTGTGTACATTATTCTAAAACAAAAAAGAACCCAGTATACTGTACATACGGAACGGTACTAGTGCATTACAACCGCATCTCTGTGTGGCGACCACCTACATTGTTACAGGCATTCTACCTACAAAGCGTGTTCTGGCGCACACTCTCCATCCCACCTGGTGTCTCTTCAACTTCTAGCGCAGCGGCCAGAACTCGTGGACGCTTTACACGTCTGAACTGAAACCATCACAGAACGGAAACGCACGTTTCTGTACGTGGTTTCTCATTCAAACTTTTGTGCACACACTTGCCTCTACAAGTCCTAAAAGTTTGCAGCGTGAGTTTCCGAGCACCGTGCGCGTAGGTAGGATTTTGTTGTTGTTGTAGCGTTGTGTTTTGTTTGTGTAGCTGCGAGCAGTTGTAATGGAAGCCAGGACTGTCATGTTTAATATCACATTGTGTTAGAATATTTGTCTCCCGGAACACAGCATTTCCGAGATCCCCTATTAGTAGAGGCCCACGCTGTTGTGTAACCTGCTGCATAATTCAACAGCCTACATGACACCGTAAATCTGATATCAACCTGCTGCTGTCGTTGTATAAAAGCAATTAATGCTGTTTAACAAGCAAAACCATTGCTTTCAAGGACCATTTGATAAGGGATAAATAAAACTGAATCATATTATTGTGTGTTATCTACTGAGCAAAAGAACGAATCTCTACTGACAGTTTCATATTTCTGTTGTAAAGCTAATAGAAGTGAATAGAAACGAAATAAAACACGTTCGTGGTATACAGTAATTTTCAAGTATAATAATAAACAGTACTCTGTTGAGGCCTACAGTTATTCGACATTGAAATGTACCTGAGGCTATATTTCTGCGTTAAGTAGGGCAATTTACAAGAAAGTCCCAATCATTGCGCTTAAAATGATTTTAACTTTGTGTAGATTTGTCTGATCTGTTTTCCTCCACCCTTCATTGATTTAGTTTTGAACCGATGATGTAACCTAGTGCAATGTTTTAACAACAGTTTTGTCGGAATACCACAGCGATATTCCAAATTCAGAGAAAACCATTAGAGGATCAAACTTAGTGAACAAAATCTGTCTGTGTCCCAACATTCTGAATATATCGAGATATAAACTTAGGAGGAAATTATTGTCCTCTACTGACGTTTGACAAGTCTTTAATACGCTTTGTGCCTCTTTGAACATACACTGGGAACGATTTACGATTCAGAAAAAAATATTTTTATGTATGTTTCCCATCACAATACGAAGCTTCTGTAGCATGAAAGAGGTATATAACGTTTATATTTGTATCTGTGTCGCATCCACTTAGCTAATATGCGGAGAGTGTTGACGTTACAAAATGTGCCGGCTATTGTTGTTTGTTGCTGGCTCCCAGTGGGCTGCTAACGCTCTGTATGTTGGTTATATACCTCTCTCAGAAGAATGCTGTTTTCCAGAGGTCGTTTATAGCATTTTCCATTGTTACTGCTCCAAGTAGGCCTCTCCAAATAACCTGGGATACTTGCCCACCAAGATTCTACTTCATGGGGATAATGCGTTTTAAGCATCCCACGAATTCCACGCAAGTGGCTTCATTTTATGTGTGGGATGGGGTGATAAACATATGATGTGGACACGATTGTCTTTTGCTTTGACTACCACACACATTTGATAAGGTGTCCATCAAGTACTAGCACAACAATATCATCACAAGACGGCTTACAAAATCCACATAGTAGTCTAACAACTTATTAAAAATATGAATCTTAATCCAGCTATTAGGATGGCAGGCTGAAGCTACATTGATGAGCCAAAACATTATGACCACCTGCTTAATAGCTTGTATGTCCGCCTTTGGAACGAAATACATCACTGATTCTGCGTATCAGGGATCCGACAGTTTGTAGAGGTAGATGTCTAAGCACAGGTCATGTAATTCGCGTAAATAACGGGCCACTGAAAAATGTGTGTCATAGGACTTACGTCAGGCGAATTTAATCGCCGAGGCATCAACACGAGTTCACTTTAACTGTAGCCAGGTTCCGACTCCGAGACACGGACAGTTATACTGTTGAAAAATGACATCGCCGTCGGGGAAGAAATTGAGCATGAAGGGATGCAGGTGGCTCGTATCTGTCAGCGTGTCTCCGATTACGATCACAGGTCCCAGGCAAGCGCAGGAGAATGTCTGCTATAGCATAAAGCTGCTCCCATGATTCTGCGTCCGTACCGCGATGCACGTTTCGAGCCGCACCTCGATGAAGGCGTTTGTGGAGACGACCATCGACCTAGTACAGCAAGAATGTGACTCACCTAAAGAACCAACACTTTTCCATTTGTCGACGGTCGAATCCCGGTGGTTCCGCTCCCACTGCAGTCGTAATTGACGATGTCGTTGGGTCAACACGTCAACACGTAGGGATGGTCGGCTGAAGAGTTCCATGTCGAACAACGTACGATGCATGCCTCGAAACGTTTGAGCATCACCAGCATTGATTCCACAGATCATCGTCGATCCCACTTTACAGAGCAGAGAAGCCTCCGATCCGCACGTTGTGTGAAGAGTCGCAGACGTCGGACCATTTAGCGCCTAGTGTTTAATTTCACTGTCGTTCGCTGTCCTTCCTAGATGATCACGACAGTAGCATGTGATTCGACCAACTTCGCCGTTTTCGACATATTCGTTCACGGTCTCTGCGTAATAACAATCTGTCCTTTGTCAAAGCCGCTTATCTCGACGGTTTGCCCCCATTTGCATCCAACGCCACCAGACAGCATCCAATGTCACGGTGGGCCGCTGTCGGAATGTTTTGGCTTATCAGTATATCTTCTTCTAATATACAACACTGTCGTATATTATTAGCATACCCATGGTATTGCGTATTAGGAATAACCTATCTAGTGCTAGTTGCGCTGCTCTGCTTGAAGGGCAGTTAATTACAGCAATGAAAGAGTACTTCGTGAAGAATCATGCGTATATTCTCGACAGCTGCTCAACTTCAGATATTATAACTCTACAAGTACAAACTCTCAAAAACGTGAAATTCAACACTTTTCAAATCAAGGATTCTCGATAATATTAACTCCATATTGGTCAGTGCACTACGTCTCACGCACTGTGCGAAATAAGTTGTGCTGCTTCCCAGCAGAGCTGAGCACCCAACTTAGTCAGAATCTAGCTGTGTCACATTAGCGAATATTTCCATAATAGACACCTTTTCTATACAGGGCGTTACAAAAAGGTACGGCCAAACTTTCAGGAAACATTCCTCACACACAAATAAAGAAAAGATGTTATGTGGACATGTGTCCGGAAACGCTTAATTTCCATGTTAGAGCTCATTTTAGTTTCGTCGGTATGTACTGTACTTCCTCGATTCACCGCCAGTTGGCCCAATTGAAGGAAGGTAATGTTGGCTTCGGTGCTTCTGTTGACATGCCACTCATTGCTCTGCATTACTAGCATCAAGCACATCAGTACGTGGCATCAACAGGTTAGTGTTCATCACGAACGTGGTTTTGCAGTCAGTGCAATGTTTACAAATGCGGAGTTGGCAGATGCCCATTTGATCTATGGATTAGCACGGGGCAATAGCGGTGGCGCGGTACGTTTGTATCGAGACAGATTTCCAGAACGAAGGTGTCCCGACAGGAAGACGTTCGACACAATTGATCGGCGTCTTAGGGAGCACGGAACATTCCAGCCTATGACTCGCGACTGGGGAAGATCTAGAACGAGAGGACACCTGCAATGGACGAGGCAATTGTAGTTGACGATAACCCTAATGTCAGCGTCAGAGAAGTTGCTGCTGTACAAGGTAACGTTGACCACGTCACTGTATGGAGAGTGCTACGGGAGAACCAGTTGTTTCCGTGCCATGTACAGCGTGTGCAGGCACTATCAGCAGCTTATTGGCCTCCACGGGTACACTTCTGCGAATGGTTCATCCAACAATGTGACAATCCTCATTTCAGTGCAAATGTTCTCTTTACGGATGAGGCTTCATTCCAACGTGATCAAATAGTAAATTTTCACAATCAACATGTGTGGGCAGACGAGAATCCGCACGCAATTGTGCAATCGCGTCATTAACACAGATTTTCAGTGAACGTTTGTGCAGACGTTCTTGGTGATGTCTTTATTGGGCCCCACCTTCGCTCAATGGACCACGTTATCATGATTTCATACGGGGTACTCTACCTGTGCTGCTAGAACATGTGCCTTTACAAGTACGACACAACATGTGGTTCATGCACGATGGAGCTCCTGCACATTTCAGTTGAAGTGTTCGTACGCTTCTCAACAACAGATTCGGTGACCGATGGATTGGTAGAGGCGGACCAATTCCATGGCCTCCACGCTCTCCTGACCTCAACCCTCTTGACTTTCATTTATGGGGTCATTTGAAAGCTCTTGTCTACGCAACCCCGGTACCAAATGTAGAGACTCTTTGTGCTCGTATTGTGGACGGCTGTGATACAATACGCCATTCTCCAGAGCTGCATCAGCGCATCAGTGATTCCATGCGACGGAGGGTGGATGCATGTATCCTCGCTAACGGAGGACATTTTGAACATTTCCTGTAACAAAGTGTTTGAAGTCATGTTGGTTAGTTCTGTTATGTGTGTTTCCATTCCATCATTAATGTGATATGAAGAGAAGTAATAAAATGAGCTCTAACATGGAATGTAAGCGTTTCCGGACACATGTCCACATAACATATTTTCTTTCTTTGTGTGTGAGGAATGTTTCCTGAATGTTTGGCCGTACCTTTTTGTAACACCCTGTATACTCAAAATCATTTTCATGAATGATAATATCATTTGGGTAAATTAAAACCACTGTCAAATCAGAGCGTTTATTATTAAACTGTAGCTGCTGTAAGGCAAAGCGTAGTGCATTCCGGCAACTGTAGTTTCATATTCACATATCATCGAAATTACTGAGTTCCATGTTCCTTGAAAAATGGGGTGAAACGAGCCATAATTTCCGTTGATAAATCATATTTTACGCCTGTCTTATCATTTGTAAGGTCTAACAGTTTTGTACCTATTTTCAGATCTACCGGGTTTCAAGGAGCGTTGGAACGCCCTATCCCGACAATGTTAAATTTAGTGGCTTGGCTTCCCTGTATTTCAGGAACCACTGTAGCCATTGACATGAGACTTTTACAGGAAATTAATCTGTATGTTCTGCGTCTATTGAACTGCAATAACTGCACTTCAGTCAGTGCTTTCGGAAATACAATTTTTAATTACATGGTTAAAATTCTGTGTACGTTTTTGTACGTTATCCCAAATAATTTTAATTATCCACAACATTATGTCCTTTTTTAGTTCAGTAGACTCAGGATATGGATGTTATCACTCCCTGAAAATTTGAATACTCTAGTCGAAGTGGTTTGAGATTTCTGTAAAATGAAACAGAAAATGTAAATTTTCAGGAACGGCTTCTAAAGTTTCAAAAGACTCTAAGTCACTTAAAATACGCTTAATTTTTTACTTTTAGTCACTCAGAAACACCCGGTACCATGTTGTATATCGTCCTCTTGACCTTTTTCCAAATTTTGTCTTCTGTTCTTCTTTCTGGACTCCTTAGTGGCCAACTGTGCTGCATACTCTGCTTTATCAATGCAAACCTTGTCCATCCGTTCAAGTTCTCAGATGCGGTTTGCTCCGTGATTAATTCCCATATGCTGTAGCATTTTCACCCTAACAACTTTGCCATAATAAAAAGCAATAACAGCATTACTGACCCCCCTTTTAGTGTCTTCATTCCAACAAAAACATTTTTTCGTAAGCGAATCCATATAAGATTATTGAACGACTTACAGGGAATTTGAGTCTGACCATACTGATACTTCTTGAGTAATTCAGGATTTGCCAGGTCTCTGTAAATAGGTTTTATGATATCCATGACTGCTGGTGGGATGGAATGTTTATGGCTGTATGAACTGTTTGAGTACTGGACATTGTGGTAACTTCGCCATGAATCAGGTCCAGAGCAAAGGTGGTGCACTGATTTTTCATCAGTTGACAGTCTGTGGAAGAAGGTATCCCATACTGCCTGCTTCATTTTCAACAAATCCTCAGTATTATTTCTAATGGCCATCCCATAATACTACCATAGTTCATCAATAATTTTGTCTGTCACCCTGCCTCTTATGGTTTTACCATCATAAGTTTCTTGTCTATTAAACTTTGTTTCACCTTCCTCAACCTGGTGGCCATCCTCTTCTGGACATGACCAAGAGCCGGCCGCTGTGGCCGAGCGGTTCTAGGCGCTTCAGTCCGGAACCGTCCGGAACTAGTTTCATACATTCCAAAGGACTGAATAATTATTTGTTAGTTTCTGTGTCCTACATTTGAAATATGAGCATGGCAAAAGATAAAATTTTGCTAGAGCTCTATGACTGATCTAAAATCACTTACTACTCTAAGCAATAATATTTTCTCTCTCCAACAAAACGAATGCCGTTAAAATCACTTGGATGACTTCTGTTTAAAATCGTGTTAGTTTTGTGATGTATTTTCTGTTAGCTGGTACCCCAATAGTTCTCGCAGGGGCTACAAGTACTCATCGTAATACGTGAAGCTACCAGAAAAAAGCCTTTGGCATCCACCACAGCGGGAACAAAAAAATATTGATCATCTGGAGGAACTGAACTCTGGTTCAACGAACGTTGACTGTGACTCACTTGCACTCATCCTTCGGACCCCATTTAGCACTGCCGGGCAAATCACTGAATATTTCGTGATCGCGGTAGACATCCTACACTGCCGTGTAGATTATTTAATTTGTATTAATTCCCAATGTTGTGTACGGCACATCTCTCTGGTATTTTGTCGCTGTGATCCGGCACGGGAATCAACGGTTGCCACAATGTGTGCCGCGACGCGCCAATAATTGCCGATGTCGGATGGGTCATTTTCTTTACGGAAGGTTTTGTTTTGACGACTGTACCTTCCGGAGAGCCATACTCGCAAAAAACGTAGACTCCATATTCTGGAATAAGTCAAAAACATGCAACTACCGTCTTTGCGTGAACCATCCGCGAACGGAACAGGAGGAATATAACGTATCCATTATCCCGTACTTAGCGTTATTAACTGTGTCCTCGAACAGGTCGAGAATACACATAAATACTGATTATTGAGTTAGAAGCGCTGAGAGTGCTGTGTTAGCCGTTTTGTTGCTCAGTTGTCAAAATCGTAGTCGTAGAAGTAACTGTTGAATGTGGTGTCGTGGTGTTTTCGGGGCAATAATGATGCCCATACTCTAGTACCCTTTGCCACATTTTGAGTTTCAACTTTCCCACACTTTGTGCAAAGGGATCGAAAACTCATTAATACGATACTTTTCTGTTACCTAATATAGTACAGTCAGAGTCCCTTCAAGGTACCGCGTGACCTTAGAAATTGTAGATGCCGTCACGTCCAGTAAGACGAAGGAAGAAAACTTTGCTCTGGATGTGGAATATCTTGTTGCTTGACTACAAATACAGTTCAACAAAGTAATCATGTGAAACATCTAGCAGAAAACCACAGCCATAGCATATCATTTACAAGCAAGCGCTGCGCCAGATACACCTAAAACCGTCTTTGCGCTGGACACGTGACGGAAGCTTTCCGTTACTTGATTCCCTTGTATCTTGTTATCCCCTGTTTTCAGGGTCAGACGGAGCTCGGTTCACAACAGGGTCTGAATCTCGACCTTTTAATACTGTTCGCTGTACCGCACAGAAAAATTCAGCGGCACTGTGCCCTGATTGGCCCACCGGTAGTCCAATGGCGTAACAGCGTTCGGGAACTTGAATTACGTCGCAGAAATGTCGCTCGGTGACAGTCGTACTGTGCAGTGATCGCGTGCGGAGCTGCAGGAGCGCATACGATACTACACCGAGCCATAGGGACCTGCTTGCGGGTTACGTCTCGAGGGTGCGTAAAGCTGTGAAACTTACGCATACCAAGGACGCAGGAGTGGCCAACTGAGTTTTTGTTAAAACACAGTTTGGCGCTCAACATCATCTGAGGGCAAAGCAACCTCAGGTAGTAATTAGAGCAGCATTGTCGTGCTTTTCGCCGCTGCGGATATGTCTGGTGCAGGTGATGCCTTGGGGTCGAAGCGGTCTTCTGCTGTCGACAAAAGGCGCGTCTTGTTGTTGCCGCGGGCCGCGTCTCCGGCCGTTTCGAGCGCCCCAGCTGCCGCAGAGCCATGCTCTGCCCCCCCCAAGGTTAGGGAAAACGTGGGCCAGGACCTGGCAGCCGGCCGCGGAACCGCAGAGAAGGTTTCCGCCGCCGCCGATCAGACCTCCGCGTCCACTAGGAAAGTAGGGCCAGCAATGCAGCCGGGCCACCTAACGGTGTCAACGAAGGCTGTAACTGGCACCCCCCTGGCAGCAGCCCCACTTCCCGCCCCGGACATGGCAAGAAACACAGCAGTCATACACAACACACCAACATCAAAATATATAGTCAGTACTTGCAATCCTGCCCCTCCTAACCTCGTCCTATCTCCGCTCCTGCTTGCCCACGCCACCGGCACACTTCCCGAATTCCTCACATCCATGAAGGATGGCAAGCAGATGCCCCGTCTGCCGACCAAAATCCTCCCCAAACCCACCCCCTCGTCTCAGTCCTCCACCCGTTCCAAATACCTTAAATCCCCCCCACACAAGTCCACCACAACAAAGCAGCGGCGTGTTAAGAAGGATAGGAAGGAGAAGCACTCCAAGGGGAAGAAGCAATCCACCACCCCCACCCTAACCACGTCCACACCCTCCGAGGAGCCTGCGCCCCCGACAGCACCTGTCGTCGTTCTGGGAGGGGACCAGGAAACACCGGAACTGGAAGGGAACCGTGTAACTGGGCAGGATTCGGATGGTTTCGTGCTGGCGAGGAAAACGTTTCGCCAGCCGAGGCTTCCGCCAGCCCGGGGAGTGGAACCCACCCCAAACAGATTCCAGGTGATTGCTGAGGAGCCAGCGTTAACAGAAAACACAACGCAAACACAAAATCAAGTCGCCCACCACCTCCCCCCGATTGTCGCAGAGTTTCCTCAAAACTACGAGGAGCTCTTTGAGTTGCTCAAGACAGAAATCGGGGGAGGCAGCTTCCAGGCAAAACCCGCCGGAGGAGACAAAATAAAAATCACAGTACACACACTCGAACACTACAACACAGTCAAAGCACTGTTCAGCACAAGAAGCATACCTCACTACACCTTCCCAACAACAAAGACACGAAACAGAAACATAGTAATCAGAGACCTACCAAGACGAGTATCCCCCCAGGCAATCAAAACAGACTTGACTGCCCGGGGGTATGTCGTCAAGGTAGTACAGCAAATGGGCAGCATAAACAGTAAGTGGCCGCTGTACCAGGTAACACTCCCTGACGTACCTCAAAACAAGAGGGAGATCACGATGGTCCTGGCAGTCCCTGTCACCACGGAGCCGCTGCGCCGTAAAAACAAGACGGTGCAGTGCTTCAGGTGTCAGGGCCTGAACCACATCGCTGCGCACTGCAACATGCCAGTGAGATGCAGGAAGTGCGCTGAGGCCCACGACACCAGGACATGCACACTCCAGCACACGGACCCACAAATAAGGTGCGCGCTGTGTGGCAAAAACCACACAGCGGGTTACCAAGGTTGTGAGGTCCACAAAAGACACTCACAGCAGGCAAAGGGCGCAAAGGCCGCCCCCCACACACGCAAACAGAACACCACAAACCCAACCACTCACACAAGAAAACAAAATACAACAACACACACAGACAAGGCCTGGGTAAAACCAAGGCCGGACACACCGAGGGCGACATATGCGGAAGTGGTTTCTCCCCTGAGGAACCATGAAAGCGTGGCCCAATCACCACAACACCAGACACAACAAACAGAACAACACCGGGATATACACAGCACCAACGGCCAGGTCCACCACGACGGAGGAAGCTCTAGGGAACCCCACACACACTCCCCCCCCATGGATCAGTTGTTAGGCGTAATGGTGCAGACCATGAACCTCGTCATGGAAATGATGAAGGAATTCAGGGAAGCCCAGAAGCAGAACACACAGATCCTCGTTGCCCTCCAGGCAACAGTCCAGCAGTCGCTCCCCTCTGCGACTTCCTCAGTAGTTTCAAAACCCCATCATGGATAGACGACCAAACATCCATGGCCTGACAATGTGCGTCTTTAACGCAGACGGCATTGTTAACCAAGAGGTCGAGTTCAGAGAACTTATGAAGGAGTTCTCCATCGACATATGCATGATGGGGGAAACCCACTTAAAACCGGGAATAAAAGCGACAGTCCCCAACTATGTTACCTATCGCAAAGACAGGCCAACCCAAGGCGGAGGAGTGGCCATATACATAAAAAGAGGGATCCCCCACCACCAGGTATTCTTACCAGCTACCAATAAAATCGAAGCAGTGGCGGTGGAAGTAGCCACTGCCACTGGACCCCTAACAATCGTTGCAATCTACCGACCCCCACAAGACCAGATAGATGAGGGAGACATAGCTACTCTAGGGCAAATTGAAGGCAAACTCATAATAGGGGGCGACTTCAATGCCAAACATCCTGATTGGAATTCTAGAGTAACCTCCAGAGCAGGCGCCAGATTGCAACAACTAGCGCGCAACCACCACTTCGAAACCTGGGGTCCAGTCGAGCCCACACATTTTCCAAAAAATGGAAGCAGGCCCGACGTGTTGGACATAGCTCTCACTAGGAGGATTACGGGGTTTGTGACCGCGAGGACGATCAACAGAATGTCCTCCGACCACAACCCAGTGATCCTAGAGGTCGACGTGGGAGAATGGGTAGCACTCCCACGGTACCAGACGTCTTACAAACGTACAAACTGGGAGCGATACCGAGAAACTGTCGCCTCTGATATCGCTCGCGCCCCGCCACCTACTGCCGAAACAGTAGAACAAGCGCTACAAGACCTAACAGGCACCATCTTGCAGGCAGCGGAAGAAGCCACCCCCCCACAAAGGGATGGCCCGCCGCCGCAAATACAGCTCCCGGAACACTTGCTAGCTCAAATTCGACATAAGAACAGAGTGGCAAAAGAGTGGAAGATAACCAGAAACCAGGCCACAAGGAGGCTGCTCAATCGTCTACAGAGAGAATTGAAGGTAGCGCTCAATGAGCACAGAAACCAGCAATGGCAAAACCGCCTCTCAGCCCTCAAAGTAGACGATCACACACTTTGGCAAGCAACCAAACAATTCACAAGAAGACGCGCTAGGATGCCGCCACTGCATGGCGAGCGGGGTATGGCCTACAGCCATGCTGAAAAGGCCAACGCCCTCGCCGACACTTTCGAGAAGCAGTTCCAAGCGGCTGAACCCCAGGATGATGAGCATGAAAGAGTGGTCCGTCGACAACTGGCTGTCTTCCTCAATGCTGAGGAGGACCCAGAAGACGAACCCACAGTTTTTGCCCCCGAAGACGTGGCAAAAGTAATTAGGTACCTCCCCTCCAAAAAGGCGCCAGGACATGACAATGTCACCAACCAGTTGGTCAAAAACCTCCCACCCACGGCGATCGAACACCTCGCGAACGTCTTCAACGAGATTACTCGTACCCGCGAGTTCCCAGCTTGCTGGAAACACGCGGAAGTGGTCGCAATACACAAACCAGGGAAAGACCCTCTGTTCCCGCAGCACTACAGGCCGATTAGCCTCTTGCCAACTCTCAGCAAGATCTACGAGCGCCTCCTGCTAAGACCCATACAAGAGCACATCACCAGAGAGCAAATTCTGCCGGATTTCCAATTCGGATTCCGGCAGAACCACTCTGCCCCACAACAGATCATGAGAGTGGTTGAAGCAGCCACAGAGGGCTTCAACCACAGAGGCTACTGCGGGATAGTGCTACTTGACGTAGCCAAGGCCTTTGACTCAGTATGGCATAGAGGGCTACTCTACAAGTTGTACACCCAAGGGTTCCCCGGGAGTATAGTTAAACAGATTAAAAGCTATCTCTCGAACAGAACTTTCTCTGTCAAAGTAGAAACGTCCACCTCCACCAGAAGGCGTATTCGTGCTGGGGTGCCACAGGGATCGGTCCTGGGGCCCGTTTTGTACAGTCTGTACACTGCGGACACTCCAACGGCCCCCCTGGTGCACACTGCACAGTACGCTGACGATACAGCCTTCTACACAAGAAACGCGAACAAGGACCTGGTCATCCGTAGGCTACAAAGGGTTTTAGATGACACAGAAACTTGGGCCCGTCGCTGGCGAATCACCATCAATTCTGAAAAGACGCAGGCGATGCTGATCACCCGTAGGCTCGGAAGGCGCGAACCTCCTCAACGGCCCCCCCTCCACCTTCACCTAAACGGAACCCAACTCCCCTGGCGCAGAACCGCCAAGTACCTTGGCGTAACCTTGGACTCTCGTCTTACGTGGAAACCCCACATAGACGAGGTCCATAGGAAGGTCTGCGCCAGAATGTCCATCCTGTACCCAATCCTCAACTCATCCAGCTCCCTTTCCTGCTCAGTAGGAGTGAACGTGTACCAGGCCCTGATCCGGCCAGTCATGGAATACGCGTGTCCTGTCTGGGGATACGCGGCGAAGCAGCACCTGGACAAACTCCAGAGGCTGCAGAACCGCGCCCTCAGGAGGGCACTGCGTTTACCCCTTGGATTCCCTATCGACGATTTGCATGCCGCTGCGGAAATCCCACTACTGAGAGAGCGTTTTCAAGACCTGGCAAGGGCCTTCTATGAAGGTACTTCCAGGTCGGGAAATGCTCTCATCCACTCCCTAGGTCGGTATGACATGTCCCGCGATAAACACAATCGCCCCATGACGATCTTCGACGACTAAGTCGAAGAGAAAAATCCCAATACCCATTCCCAAATCCTACTCCTACCCAAAATGCTACAATTATCTCGCCAAACCTCAGGCAAGTACCAGACCCACACAGAACAAACATCACAAATCACAGACATCAAAAAAGTACAGAAATAATCACACACACAAGTACACAGGGGAGTAAAAGCCGAAAGGCTACAAACTCCCCCTCACACTTCCCCAAAGAGGGGAAAGTATTAGATGTAAGCAGCAACGTCGCAGAAAATTACTCATACTCGACAAGGTAAGTGCAAGTGGAACGTTGAGTTGTTATGTAATTAACTGGTTCGCGTGTTCGGAAGTACTGCTTTACGTAAGTTGCAGTTCCGCCAACACAGTTCCATACGATGACAAATGTAACTATTTGTGTAGACATTATAGGTTGGATAGACGCAGAAATGTAACCCCTTAGTGCAGTTTGTATTTTTTTTAAATAGGTCGTTAACTGAAGTTGCACTTTTTATGCGGGTAAAGACGACCCCGAAATTCCAAGAGCGGTTTTCTGCGGTCTAGACCGGTGGTTGAGCGATCCGACGTGCACAACCGCCAGAAGCAAATCACAAATGTGGATAAATGATTATCTGGTCACAGTCGTATTTCTGACACGGAGAATTTTTTTTTTTTTTACATATTCTCGGCATACCATCAACTGGAACAGCGACCAGCGCAATCAGAAAATATTATTTGGTTTAGTCTATGGACCTTAGGCGTTTTATTCATTACAGAATTCTTTGACATTACCGATTCCATTTCCCGGAACAACATAAAAATGGGAGCAGCATCGTGCCCTTCATCGGTCCCACAATTCCCGTAAGGAGACTCCCACTATTCGATGCACAACGGAATCGCAACATTAGTTTACCGTTGTCTGTGGACGGAGAAGACCTGTGATGGCTTGCCGAATACAATGTTTCACGTGGCAGATTTACTGTAGCACTTTCTGAAGAACACGGCCGTGTCGCATTGTAGGTGTGTACTTTTAAAATTAATCATGTCAGCTAAACACATCGGTCGAAAAAAGACAGAAGATAAGAAAAAAGTTGTGAAATTTCGAAACTGCAGTCACAGAATTATATGAGTTCTGCAGTCCATTTGGCCTGCCCGCACAACAGTCTGAAACAACTGAAGAGACAATGAGTGTCTTGGTTCAGCCCTAGGCTGTTAAAAGTAGCTTCTCGCGGCCAGTTTGTGCATAGTTTTTGGAGATTCCACACCAGATAACTGGAAAAATGTACATTGAAAACACGTTTTATTCGGATTTAGTTATGCCAGTTGTAAGTAGGCTGTTTCTGTTTTCTTATTGGTAACGCCATGTAGCGCTCTGTATGAAAATCACTGGCAGTGCTGTGTGCAGTCTGTGGCTAGTTTGCATTGTTGTCTGCCATTGTAGTGTTGGGCAGCTGGATGTTAACAGCGCATAGCGTTGCGCAGTTGGAGGTGAGCCGCCAGCAGTGGTGGATGTGGGGAGAGAAATGGCGGAGTTTTGAAATTTGTAAGACTGGATGTCATGAACTGCTATGTATATTATGATTTTTCAACACTATTAAGGTAAATACATCATTTGTTCTCTATCAAAATCTTTGCATTTGCTAACTATGCCTATCAGTAGTTAGTGCCTTCAGTAGTTTGAATCTTTTATTTAGCTGGCAGTAGTGGCGCTCGCTGTATTGAAGTAGTTCGAGTAACGAAGATTTTTGTAAGTGATTTGTGAAAGGTATAGGTTAATGTTAGTCAGGGCCATTCTTTTGTATGGATTTTTGAAAGTCAGATTGCGTTGCGCTAAAAATATTGTGTGTCAGTTTAAGCACAGTCATGTTTAATTTTTCTAAGGGGACGTTTCACAGTCAACATTAAAAATAGAAATCACTGAGTTATTGAAATAATTCCATAAACGTGATCAGATGTGGAGTCTCATAAGAAAACAAATTGATACATATGTCATCAAAGTCGAATACGTGCTTTTTAATGTTTCTTCCCTGTTTGTCCATTTTTTGGAACACTAAAGTGACTTTTTTTTCATATTCAACAGGATTTACTCAACCGTTCCGAATTTTTATGTTTCAGATTATTAATTACGATGTCAACACAACAATATTCGAATATAATAACGTTTTTGCGAATGTTTTCATGTTAATGTTAACTCATTCGTTACCCTGTATGTAATCATATGATACACGTCCACATAAACAACAAAAGCAATGAATGACATTGCTAACTCATTACAATTCGTAAACGGTTCTCCTTCGGTTTTATGAATATAAATCGATGCCGTTTCATTGTATTCATATTAATAATATCAAAAGGTTTCATATACTACTGAAATATGCATGCTGTTAGGTATAAAGATAATCTATCTTAAAAATACTAAGTGGATAGCTACCATTGAGAGAAAATTAGTTTACTATATTTCCCGTAGAAATTAGTGCACGGGACACGAATTGTTTCAAACTCACTGTCTTAATTATATTAAAAATGATATTAGAAATTTTCCCTCTTTGAGATAAATTCCTGCAGTCACGTCTACGATGAAAAAAATCACATGAAATATTTAATACTGGATGTTCCGAGTTCTTCAGCGCTGTATACCTCACTGAATACTGAAACATAAATAGATGATAGTTCCACTTTCTGCCACCATGTGAAAATATGACGCTGTAAGCAGTCAGAATACGAACTGTATCCTGTTTTGATGTCAGTATGCTGTTTGCACTTCACGATGCGTGTTGATTTCTTTTGTAGAGTAAATGTTGTTGTAAATGGTTGAGACGAATTAAATTTTCCGTACAAAATGCGATGGCTATTGAAAAGAAATGTCGTGCATTGCTGATCGATTTGTTTTATCAGAACTGCAGCAACAGTAGCGCTGCATTGCGGTAATGTTGCTACCAGAAACGGCTGCGTAGGGGCCCCGTGTCAATAAATGGGCTAAGAGTGTGATTAAGAAATTTGAAGGAACAGTTGTATCAGATGGTGCAGCAGGAAGGGGGAGGCGGCCCATGCCAATGGCACACGTTGATGAACTTGCTGTAGCTATAGACAACCGTGCATAACATGCTTTAAATCCTGCAGCCAGTGCTCTTACCTCGTCAGGGGAACTGTCTCTTCCCTGGTCAACTGTTATCCCTACAAGATTAGGAATGTGCATCAAATGAAACCCGAGACAGACTATAATGTCGTGACTTGGTCCTTCATATTTTGCACGTATGGAGATGGATGACAAGTTGCCGAGGAATATTCTTTTGACAGTGGGGGTACATTTTACTCTGCACGGTGCCGTGAATGCTCAGAACTGTCTCATACACAGTTCTACTCCGCCACGTGCTGTGCAGGAACACCCACTGCAAAAAAAAAAAAAAAAAAAAAAAATGGCTCTGAGCACTATGGGGCTTAACTTCTGAGGTCATCAGTCCCCTAGAACTTAGAACTACTTAAACCTAACTAGCCTAAGGACTTCACAAACATCCATGCCCGAGGCAGGATTCGAACCTGCGACCGTAGCGGTCGCGCGGTTCCAGACTGTAGTGCCTAGAACCGCTCAGCCACTCCTGCCGGCCATCCACTGCATTCAGCTTATGTGACTGTGTGGTGTGGTTTCACAAGAAGCTTCATTCTCGGTCCCTCTTTCTTCGAGGGGATGAGACCTCGTGGGCCCGTAATATGTAGATAACATTTGCACGTTCTAAGGATCTCCTTGTGCTACAAGTGGTTCCAGCGTTGCAAGAACGCAACTGTGTCCATACCACTGTTTTCATGCAAGATGAGGCGAGAAATCTGCAGTAAGGACCTTAACATTTCTACAAAATATCAAGATGTGTGGTCTTCTATATCCACCAACCTAAATCTACGTGACTCCTGGTTGTGGGTATATCTGAAAGATCGTGTCTATCGCGGCTATACCAGCACTCTTTCTGATACGATGGCATGTCGATCTGATTACACTGTATATGCTGCAAGACACTGCTGACCATTCCGTGTTTCGGATGCAGAGAGTTGCTGAATAGGAGACCATATTGAAAAGAAACGAAGCTGCAGTGCCTCTGTTATTCCTAATTACGATCCAATCTTCCTCTGGACATGCATGCATGTGCAAAGGAACACTGCGTCGTAATTCGGATTAATACAGCCACTGCAATATCGTATTTATCTGCCGACACCGGGCAAGCGACATTCAAGTAAAATGTCTCGCCTCTACGGGAATCTGGTGGGTGTACGAGTACAGGTTGCAGACACATGGTTGACAATATGTGGGGGTTTGGGTTTGGCCACGGGTCGCGCTGGAATGACCAAATGGTAAGGCGAAAATCCGGTTTCGCGTCTCAGGCCGGCACAAAATTTCTTGTCTTCATTCCATTACACAGCTCATGGTTGTCCATATTCGTAATTGTGAATACACTTAATGCATTGTGACCATATCCTAATAAATGCACCAACACCACCGTTATCATATGTTTGATCTTTCCTCCCCTTGTCCTGTACCCAGAACACATTCTGACTGCTTGCAACGCCACATCTTAACCTTGTGGCAGCGCAGAAAGTAGAACTACTATATTTTTCAGCACACTCCGACAGCGAACCGATTAATGAACATACCTATGATGTTTCAGCGTCCTGCGATGTATACTCTGCACACTGCCAGTTTCATTATAACCACCCACTAAGTCCTTAAGAAACAGTTACAAAATATTTATCCTTCATGATAGAAAACGTATGGTACAAACTGCAACCTTTAAATATAGGCACCCCAAAACCTCAGGAGTGCAGTGATCATGTCCACTTCTCCAAGTACGTGTGTTGTATACTAAAATCAGTGTCGTACTTTCTACTTTAAACAGCCCGTAATTAGAACGCCCTGTCCCTATATGCTCAGAAGTTTTCTTCTTGAAAATCGTCATAGCGTAAATGATAGCTCAAAATAAAAACACTAGACAAGATGCAATACTAGAAAATAAGTAATAAAACAAAGAATAAAATGTTTCCGCAATAATTAAACATTAAAAGCGGAAAAACGCATCTACGTTGCTATGTTCCGATTCACTGTTTGTATACGGTGTGTGTCACTATTAAACATCGACCTTACAATGAATCTTTTAATCAAGTATGTGACGTTCATAATAATATTATATGCTAAAAATAAAATTGCTCAGATATTAAAAATATATACAGCATCCAGAGGAATAGTGGCGCAGTGTGGCTGTAATGTACTCCGCTGCTGTCAGTTGAGACCTCCATCGGATTTTATATTTTCCTGTCAGTCCCAGCAGCGTTCGTGTGTAAACTGGAGCTCTAGCCGGCGCCCTATCTCGCTTCCTCCAAGGCATATCGTAGTTTACCAACTCGCCACGACCATGATAACCACTCCTCATATGCAACGTGCATTTGCGAGAGGTTGCATCTACGGGCTTTAGTATTAAGCAAAGAGATAGAGTAATATAGAGAGGCAAGACCGCGATCATAGTGAAGCAAACTAAACAACCGCCCGTCATGTTTTTGGAAGTGAAAACAAAGGGTCACCCTACATATAGTGCGTAACGAAATTAATAAACCTAGCCCAAAATACAAAATTCAGATGTCTACGTAAAGTTTAACACAAGAAAGTTCTTTCTGAGCTGATCAATAACACAAATGAACAAAACCACCAACAATATTTTTAAACAGTATGTACATGAAATGAGATATATTGGTAGTTTTATTGCATTTTTGCGTGCACTTATACTCTGCGCAACATTTAGGAATGATGTCGAAAGGAAATTCGGCAACTGCATATCTTACTAGTTCGCACACGTACTACCTCGCTTTTAAAACAACCACAGAATGACGAGTACAGTAACTAAAATGAGGAACCCACAACCGCTTTCGACAGGCGTTCGTTTGGAATTGGAAATCGGGTCAGGTAGCATCCCATGCCCGTTATTTTTGAGAGGACTCGTCGTAATTCATTGTTTCCGTATTATAGTTTGCGTGCTACGAGAGTACGCTGTTTCAGGGCAAAGGCGCAGTGAAGATTTATAACAAACACGCCACTCTAAAGGTACGTTTACACTGGGATACATGTATCGCGACATGTATGAGCGACATGTCAATTTGACATGTCGCGATACATCACCTCATACAAAAATTCACGGAACTTGTATGCGGACCCTCGAGCTCATACATGTCGCGTATACATTTTGTATATCGCTTTTTGGCCATATACGCGACATGTATGAGCGACATTTGAAGAACTCGCGCATGCGCAGTACTATCATTTCCTGTCGTCTTGTCGACTGCCGCTTATTTCGACGATTAGCGCATGCGTAGTACCAGGCTCTTTGGCGGCTGTTTGAGTTTTGAAGGTGCCGACTGTCGTTTCGACGTTAATGTATCTGCATAAAATATCAAAAAGTGCCATATGGAACATTATTCTTCGTGTTTGCGAGGCCATTGTGCAAGTTTTATCCCAAGAAGTGAAGGTAAAAGTTTTATATATATCAGAGTATGTCATACATTAAATAATTTTTTCATGCATCTGGCACGTATATCAATGTTTTGCTGTTATTCCGGCGGCCTCGCGTGATAATGTTGACAACGGATGCCGACAATCGTGTGTGAGACGTCGGCATTAGCAATCGCGCGACAATGCAAATGTTTTGTCATGAAATCTTCGTTTTACGAGGAATCCCCAGTGGCTAAAAAACGGAGTGTTACTGCCAACTGATCCTCTGGTGGAATCGCTTCCCGAAAGTTTGTGTTGGTTTTGGACACAAGAAGAGCCACAAGTGATAACAAACCGCGGAAATCCTCCATAATCATCCTAACATAATTTCTAAAATATGGCGTTCATTCGCGAGAAACTCTCTGTGCCACCATCTACGCTTCCTCCTCCTTTTCTTCCTATCATCTTCCAAAAGAGCAAGTGTATCAGCACATAAAAATGTGAAAACTTCCAAATCGTCGTCGGAAGCTATCGCACAGTGATACATATCAACCAGTGTAAACGCACGCTCATACATGTATGAGGTTGATACTTGTCAACTCATACAAGTCGCGATACATGTCGCAAAGTCGTATATACATG
Organism: Schistocerca americana; assembly: GCF_021461395.2. Classification (NCBI taxonomy): domain Eukaryota; kingdom Metazoa; phylum Arthropoda; class Insecta; order Orthoptera; family Acrididae; genus Schistocerca; species Schistocerca americana. The sequence goes on along the minus strand of NC_060124.1, from coordinate 273,797,415 downwards.
TATCTCATACATGTGCCGATACAAATCGCAGTGTAAACGCACCTTAAGAGCGATTTGTTATAGATAAATGTCAGTCATGGACACATCACCTGTAAAAGCCCTTAAATGATTCTAAGACGAAGGATAACAATTTTCGAAACTGTAACCGATCGCTGTGGTCATGTGGCTAGAGACGTGCAATAGGGGAGTCGAAAGAAGTATGGACGCGTCCTAGAATACGCTTTCTTTTTCTTTCAGCTTCGCGTTTGTAACACACACTGTGTCTTTCTTATTCATGTAACAGAATTATATTCTGCAACGTTCACACATATAAGAGTTTCTCAGATTTCGTAACTTCACTCGGATTAAAAAATTAAAGACGACCCTGCTGCGAGTGAAACAATCGGCAGTTACATTTATATTCTTTCTTGTCACAAATGTTTCCAGAATATTTGGGGATTTCGAAGGTTGTGATTAGGGACGAATGTAATGTGACTGCTACGAGAGAAATGAGCAGCAACGACATTTATATTCTTGCATGTCACAAAAACTTTGCTGTTATTTCCGAATTTGTTGCGATTCTCGAGAGTGCGAATAGGAAGGAACCTGAAAGCATAGCTTGAATTGCTGCGAATGAAACAAGCAGCATTCATGTTTGTAGACTTGTCACATATATTTAGTTGCCATCGAATCCTTAACAATGCTTTCGTAAATTTAGAGCTCAGGACAGAGATCACACCACACAGCAAGCAACTGGATTTCCGAACGCCAGTTGCACGCGGAAGTACTTTCGCATGGAACAGACATATGTGGTAGGGCAGGCGAATGGACAACTCCATTTTATTGGGATAATTTTAAGGAGAGTGTGCTACATTTGTAAAGGAGACAGCATGTAGGACACAAGTGCGATCCATAGATGAGTACCGTTGAAGTGTTTGGGATTGGCACCAGGTCGCATTAAAGGAAGACATCGAAGGAATTCAGAGGCAGGCTTCTAGATCTGTTACCGGTGGGTTCGAACAACAGGTCAGTATAAGGGAGATGCTTCGGGAACTCAATTCTAATCTCTGGAGGGAGGTGACGTTCTTTTCGAGGAGCACTGTTGTTAGAGAACCGGCATTTGAGGCTGACTGCAGAACGATTCTACTGCCGCCAACATACATTTCGCATAAGGGCCATAAAAATAATATTAAAGAGTTAATGGTTTGTGCGGAGACATATAGACAGTCGTTTTCCCCTCACTCTGTTTGCGAGTGGAACAGAAAACAGAAAAGAAAATGACTAGCAAGGTGCAGGGTACCCCACCATACGGTGACTTGCGGAGTATGTATGTAGATGTAGATCTGGAAGTGCATGGCTATGAGGGTGAACTGAAGGATATACAGGGTGAGTCACTAACTGATGCCACCAAGAATAAATCCGGGAGTATGATAGGAGCTGAAAAGTTTGTAGGACAAAAGTTGCATGGGACAACGAGGGTCATAATATGACGTTGGTTTTTTGTTCCTAGGTGGGGTCGCTTCAGAGATATGAAGGTCAACGTCTTTTTTTTTAATTGGATGCTATAGTTTGATAGTTATTCTCTGATAGCGGCTGTCGAGACTAATCCAATGATGTGTAGCAGTAAGGTCTTTGCAGGTCAACGAAGGTCAGAAAGGTGGCATGAACGTCCATTTACAGAAGGTGTTCGAAGTGATGACCACTGGTATCAATGCGGTGCTGCAATCTTCTTATCATGGTTTGAGTGGTATTCCCTATCACTTCGGCACTTATAGAAGCACATGTTCCGACAATTCTCTCTCGCATCCCTTCAGGTGCAGTAGGACCCTCTTTACAAACAATGTCAAGTCTGGCGAACGAGCTGGCCACGACATATCTCCTCCGTGTCCAATCCAACGATTTGAGAATTGTATATGCAACTCATTTCCAGCCATCAGCGAAAACTGTGCTGGGCCCCCTTCGTGTTGGTACCAAATTCTGTTCCTTGTTCCTAAAGGTATTTCTTCAAATAACAGACCTAATGTTTGTTCCAGGAATGTGGTGTACTTCCTACCATTAAGATTTCCTTCGATGAAATAGGGGCCTATAATTCTGTCCCCCAGAATCCCACACCATACATTCACCGACCACGGTGTGCAGCTTGCCGCAGACAACATGGATTTTCAGTTGCCTCATAATGCATGTTATGCAAATTAACATTTCCAGGTTCGTGAATGTAGCCTCGTCAGTAAATAAAATCAACTTAATGAATGTGTGATCCATCTGAGCCCATCGACAAAATTCAATGCGGCGCCTACAATCCGTACCAGGTAATTCTTGCTGGAGACTGATATGGTAAGGATGATATTTATGGCGATGCAGAACACGAACAACACTACTCTGGCTCATGCCAGATTCCCTTGAGATTTGACGGCAACTAACACAAGGATCTAGAACCACAGTGGCGAGAGTACCAGTTTCCGTTTCCTCTTTAGTAACTTTTCTTTGCTAGATATGTTTCCGATGCGTTTAAGATCTAGTTGTTCTCAGTTTACTAAACACGTATTTAAATGTACGACGTGTAGGGTGAGTACGTTGAGGATATCTTTCAGCATATGTCTTTAGCTTTCACTGAATTTCGTTGGCATTCTCCATAAATGAGAAGCATATCGACATGTTCTTCGAAAGGATACATCATTCACATTACCGTTCCTATTAATGTTGTACTGCGAAACCGTGGAATGGTGTTTACATGTCTATGGCACGTTAGATGGATGCGCCGTATTCGGCGAATATTTGCTATTTGCACGATATACGAGAGAGAATTATCAGAGCATGTACTTCGTAAGTTCCGAAGTGATAAAGAATACCACTCAATCCATGGAAAGAATATTGCAACACTGCATTGACACTAATGGTCATCACTTCGAACACGTTTTGTAAAAGGACGTTCAAGCCACCTTTGTGACCTTTGTTGACCTTCAAAGATCTTATTGTTTGTTGCAGATCATTGGTTTCGTCTCGATAGCCGGTAACAGAACATAAGAACCAAGCTATAGCATCCCATTTAAAAAAAAACAAAGTTGACCTTCATATCGCTGACGCGACCGCACCTAGCAACAAAAACCCATTGTCATAGTATGGCCTCCGTTGTCCCATGCAACATTTGCCCCACAAACTTTTCAGCTACTATCATACCTTTGTAGTTATTATAGGTGGCAACAGTTTGTGACTCTCCCAGTGTGTAGACTCTCTGATTCAGTCATAGAATGGCTGAAGGATGTTTGTACTATAGTATACAACTGTACGAACATTTGTAAAGAATATTGTAATTCAGTACAGAGATACTCTAGATTGTCTTTGTAAGTGCTTAAAGAATAAATAAATAAATAAATCCTCGTACTTGCACCCTCATCATTTTAAAATCAGTTTTGTAGTCAATCACGTAAGGCGTGGGATATATTAGGCTAAATATCGTACATCTGTATGTCGTAATACGAGGGCTATTCGGTAAGTAAGGAACCATAGGTCGTGAAATGGAAACTACAGGGAAAATCAAAACTGTTTTATTTGCAGCAGTTAGCTACAACTTCCAGCTACTAATCTACATAGTCGCCGATCCGACTTAGACAGTTTGTCGTAGCGTTGTACCAACTTTCCAATACCCTCGTTATAGAAGGCAGCCGCCAGTGCTTTCCGGCAATTCTCTACGCCGACCTACAGCTCGTTGTCTGTACCAAAATGTTGTCTTCATAACCAGCGGTTCATGTGAGCAGAGATGAGACTCAGAGGGAGGCAATTACGGGCTGTATTGTGGATAATGAAACTTTTCCAATTGAAAACGATGCAGGAGCATCTTCGTCCCCGCAGACTGCGGCTGAGAATTGTCTTGAAGAAGAAAACGCACGACGGTTGTATAATGTTGGCTGCATAGCTTCAGGCAAAATTTCTCACCCGGCGCTCGTACTTGGCGGGAGACACTAGTATTCTAGGTAACTTTATGTGCTCCCTGTGTGCTCAGAACTAAGAAGAATGACGTAATGCGATCGACGCGCATACTAGAGACACTGCCCAACACACCTGTGCAAAACTCTATCGGATTTTTAGTGTGGTTTCCATTCAGCGACCGATCGTTCCTTACTTTCCGAATAACCATCGTATTCTACAGTTTATATTTTTGAAGTTATAGGAAGGAGCGAGAAGAGGACAGGGGCAGGGCAAAAAGGAGGTGCACTCCGGTTGTTTCAGGGGAAGGAGAAAGAGATAGTTCCTGTCTAGTAGAGTAAAGGGAACAATTTTGTGAGGAAGGAGGGAGATTATTAACGAGATCAGTATGCTACTGGTATGGTTAAAAAATGTACCTAGAACTCGACATGACGAAGCGCACTTATTTCCATATCTTAAATAGTTCTAGGAACTGCCTCTCACTGAGCTCTGTGTGAGCACTGAGTGACTTACCCGCTCTCCTTTTAATATGAATGCAGATTTTAACTCTTTCCAAGAAGTTCATCAGTGGACACTTAGAGGTAATAAATGTAGTATTTCAACATGATTCCCCGTATCTTGCATGATATTCATAATTTGAATTACATAATTACCGAAGGTAGATTTTTCTTTAGCTTTTCCTGCAGTATGCTCTTTAAACTTAGTCAAACACTAGTGTTCCGTTCACCCAATACTATTATACATGTTAAAAGAATTTTTGTAAATACATTTAAAAATCTTTGTACGCAATCAGAAGTACGTGAGTAAAGAGCTTTTAGTTTTGAAGCTTATCATGACATTTTTTTCCCCGAAACAAGTTCGCGATTTTTTCCAAGATGCGCCCCATATAAATTACTATTATATATTTAAATTTACTTCGTACACCGAAATCTTGAATAACCTCACTGTAGCCGGCCGAAGTGGCCGTGCGGTTAAAGGCGCTGCAGTCTGGAACCGCAAGACCGCTACGGTCGCAGGTTCGAATCCTGCCTCGGGCATGGATGTTTGTGATGTCCTTAGGTTAGTTAGGTTTAACTAGTTCTAAGTTCTAGGGGACTAATGACCTCAGCAGTTGAGTCCCATAGTGCTCAGAGCCATTTGAACCATTTAACCTCACTGTCCATTGTCTTACGTAAGCGTTCAGTTTGTTCAGTCCCATAGCTATTGACCCTTGCAGCCTGCTTTAAAGTGTTCGCCTTGTGACATTACAAGAGGTGTGTGTGTGTGTGTGTGTGTGTGTGTGTGTGTGTGTGTGTGTGACTACCGACCTAGCTGCCTCCAGGAGATCCAGGCAAGGGGGTTCATGGAACGCATTCAACGAGTGCGGATCGCAGAGCGACAGGGGGCAGACCACTCGGCTGCGGGGGGGCACAGGGACAGTGGAGGCTACAAACAGTTTAAATAAGGAAATTAACATATTTAAACGAAATTACGTTACTATCATACAAACGGCAATAGGTACTCCACCAGATGCATAAGTGTCACGAACTCTAACACTCAGAGAACTCACACAACGAAAGAAGAAACGTCGGGAACAGCCACTTTGCGACACATCCTCAGGGCGACGCAGAAAATCGGCAGTATAATGCGCAAACACAACTTCAATACTATAGTATTTGCGAGGGTTGCCCAGAAAGTTATAAATCGCATTTTTCTTCAATAATTCTTTATTGAACATAATAAGAATTACACACCCTATTTTTCCACGCAATCTCCATCCCGTTCTACGGCCTTCCTCCAGCGCGAAACAAGGGCGTGTATGCCCTATCGGTACCAATCCTTGTCCTGGCGGCGGAGCCAGTCCTTCACTGTGTGACTCACCTGCTCATCGTCCTCAAAATGTCTTCCGCAGCCGAGACGTAATGCATCTGTCCCAGCGAATGACACCATCGGCTGCTGCAGCGTGTGGATGGTCTCCCCGACCGTGGAGTTCCGCCTTCTGATGACCTAAACCTTCGTGCCCAGCGACTAACTGTACTTCTGTCGATAGCAGATGCTCCATAGTATTTGCACAAGCGATGGGGATACTCCCCACAGTTTCTTTCCCTGCAGTGAGAAATTCAATGACGGCAGATTGCGTGTACCGTACATCATCTACAGACGGCATTTCGAAACTGTCCTGCAGCTACGCTATCTGTCGGAAGTGACGGAAACTAGGCGCGCTCATTCAGCAGGCTTCTAATAATACATACTGTTGTGTTGGCTGAAGAGCCAACACTGTGTTACGAATGGAGGCCGAAATGCACGCGTTTAGCTCACCCAGGCTGGCGTGAGGAGGGAAGCACGATACTGACGTGACAAGGAATTAGAATTCAGAAAGCGGACGTAGCTATTTTGATACTTTAATCCATTAATGATGAACGTCGCTCTTGACTGTACATGAGTCACAATTTATCTGTTCAGAAGACATATAGTAACTGAATATGGCGCCTTGCTAGGTCGTAGCAAATGACGTAGCTGAAGGCTATGCTAAACTGTTGTCTCTGCAAATGAGAGCGTATGTAGTCAGTGAACCATCGCTAGCAAAGTCGGCTGTACAACTGGGGCGAGTGCTAGGGAGTCTCTCTAGACCTGCCGTGTGGTGGCGCTCGGTCTGCAATCACTGATAGTGGCGACACGCGGGTCCGACGTATACTAACGGACCGCGGCCGATTTAAAGGCTACCACCTAGCAAGTGTGGTGTCTGGCGGTGACACTACACATACACTATGTGATCAAAAGTATCCGGACACATGGCTGAAAATGACTTCCAAGTTCGTCGCGCCGTCCATCGGTAATGCTGGAATTAAATATGGTGTTGGCCTACTCTTAGCCTCGATGACAGCTTACACTCTCGCATCCATACATTCAATCATGTGCTGAAGGTTTCTTGGGGAATGGCAGCTGATTCTTCACGGAGTGCTGCACTAAGGAGAGGTATCGATGTCGGTCGGTGAGGCCTGGCACGATGTCGGAGTTGCAAAACATCCTAAAGGTGTTCTGTAGGATTCAGATCAGGACTCTGTGGAGCCCAGTCCATTACAGGAATGTTAATATCGTGTAACCGCTCCGCCACAGGCCGTGCATTAAGAACAGGTAGTTCTGATAGTGACGTGGAAACATGAAGGGACACGTACAGCACAAAAGCGTACACGCCGACAGTTGAAGAGGGTCGTAAAGTGTAATAGAAAGACATCTCTCCAGACCATCACACAAGAATTCCAATCTGCATCAGGATGAACACCAGGTACTATGACAGTTAGCAGGGAGGTCAGAAAACTTGGATTTCATGGTCGAGCGGCTGCTTGTAAGCACACATCACGCCGGTAAATGCCAAACGACGCCTCGCTTGGTGTAAGAAGCGTAAACGTTGGACGGTTGAACAGTGGAAAAATGTTGTTTGGGGTGACGAATCACGGTAAACAATATGGCGATTCGATGGCAAGGTGTGGGTATGGCGAATGCCCAGTGAACGTTATCTGCCAGCGTATAGCGCCAACAGTTAAATTCGGAGGCGGTGGTGTTATGGTGTGGTCGTGTTTTCCATGTAGGAGGCTTGCACCCCTTGTTGATTTGCGTGGGACTATCACAGCAAACGCCTTCACTGATGTTTTAAGCACCTTCTTGCTTCCCACTGCTGAAGAACAATTCGGCGATGGCGCTTGCATCTTTCAATACGATCGAGCACCTCTTCATAATGCACGGCCTGTGGCGGAGTGGTTGCACGATATTAACATTCCTGTAATGGACTGGCCTACAGAGAGTCCTGATCTGAATCCTACAGAACACCTATGGGATGTTTTGCAACGCCGACTTCGTGCCAGGCCTCACCGACCGACATCGATACCTCTCTTTAGTGCAGCACTCCGTGAAGAATCAGCTGCCATTCCACCAGAAACCTTCCAGCACATGATTGAACGTATGCCTGCGAGAGTGGAAGCTGTCAACAAGGCTAAGGGTGGGGCAACACCATATTGAATTCCAGCATTACCGATGGAGGGCGCCACGAACTTGTAAGTCATTTTCAGCCATGTGTCCGAATACTTTTGATCACATAATGTACCAGCTGAACGATTTACACGGCACACGCCACGAAACTTGTCAGGAGAGCCGACTTTATACACAAACATCTTTATAACTCACCCATTTTACACGAAATACGTGTAAATTATAGTCGCAGACCTCCCTTGTAAGGTAATAAATATCGTATGAAAACCATACAGTAGTTTCTAACATTCAAATTACAATATGAATACTCGCACGTGTAGCCAAACACTATGTTGGATATGCGTAAATATCTGCATGGAGAAGCATACTTGCAAGTGATCTACAAAGATATTGTTGTTTATCATTATCAAGCACTTTTACAAAATATTAAGTTTTCGTTTCACGGAACGTAATTTTATAACATGAAATATAGCTTAAACTATTTTAAGTTTTTTTCTGAAGATATTTGTCTGGAATGTAGTCTTCTATTAAAGTGAAACGTGAATGACAAACATTTTGGACAAGAAAAAAGTTGAGTTTTTCGAAAGAGTATGTTTCGTAAGAATTCTGGAGACCGGATGGGTAGATCTCGTAACGTAACTAACGAGAAGGTACAGAATCTGTTTGAAGCGAAATGAAGTGTATCATACAGCTTGAGTAATAGAAGGGATGGTCGGTTGATAGGATATGTCCTGAAGCATCAAGGAATCGAGGAGCGGAGTGTGGAGACGCAAAAATTGTCGAGAGAGCTCAAGGCTTGATTAAGTAAGCAAGTTGAAATGGATGTAGGTTGTGGTAGTTACGCAGAGATGATGCAGCTAGCACAGGACAGGCTAACGTTGAGTTCAGCAAAAAACCAGTTCTAGGACTGAAGATCTCAGCAGCAACGATGGCACAATAGACTACTTCGCAGAGAGAATGTGGCAGAGAAACACATACACATACACACAGACCCGCGCACACACACACACACGTCATATTCCAAAACGATTTAAACTTCGCAGCACACAAAAAAGAGGGAATAAATTCTTGAAGCCTGTTACGTCCTGCATGGAAAAATGTAATTGATGCAGGAGCTCTTGTGAGTTAGACCATTATCGATGTAGTTGCAGATTTCGGCCGCGCGGAGTGGGCGCGCGGTTTAAGGCGCCATGTCATGGACTGCGCGACCCCTCCTGTCGGAAATTCGAGTCCTGCCTCGGGCACTGGTGTGTGTGTTGTTCTTAGCATAAGTTAGTTTAAAGTAGTGAGCAAGTCTGGGGACCTATGACCTCGTCAGTTTGGTCCCTTAGGAATTCACACACACATCTGAACATTTGTTGTAAATTTTCTAAAACCATCGTTTTTGATAAAAAATTAATTTTTAACACTTGTCCACTTTTTAGGATTTCGTGCCTCAATCGGTGCCTTATACGATCACTTTGTTGTCTATGTGTCTGTCTGTCTACCTTTCTGTCCAGCTGTTGAGAACCCATTTTCTGCCGGCCGAAGTGGCCGAGCGGTTAAAGGCGCTACAGTCTGGAACCGCACGACCGCTACGGTCGCAGGTTCGAATCCTGCCTCGGGCATGGATGTGTGTGATGTCCTTAGGTTAGTTAGGTTTAAGTAGTTCTAAGTTCTACGGGACTTATGACCACAGCAGTTGAGTCCCATAGTGCTTTGAGCCATTTGAACCCATTTTCTCACCAACTGGTAGACATATCCAGTTGAAATTTATACTAAGAGATACGATCTCTTGGCGGTGTACAAAATTGAATCTTCTAAGTTAATGCAGACAGAAGATACAGACATTTATGTCACATATTTAGATATTTCCTTCATTCATCAATACCTATTAGGGACTTCCGTTCATTTAGAATCATGAATTTTGGCAAGAACCAATGTTGCTCAGGACAAATAAAAGGAAAAAAATCTCAAACTCTTAATTCATAATAATATCACATTCAAAAAAAGTATTACTTTTGTCAGTTTTTATCCGACGACAAACTTGAAATTAAAACAATCAGTTGTTTTGCATTCGCCGATTAGTCTGAGACAGCGTGCTCCACAAACGACTTGAAACGCTGTATTTACGCGCAGTAACCGCTCCTGGATATCTGTTGATGAATAAATTCCGAAACGCTTCATATGAACCACAAATTCACTCCTCGCCTGATGTTTGACTTTTACCGTTCCGACCCAGTCAGCCTGAATGCAGAACTATTGATTATTATAAAAATGGTCGCCTGCCTCCTTAATGACTGTCTGACACATTTATGTTATTAAAATTAATACGTTTTCGAAAATCTTGCAGTCCCTGGGAGCGTTACATTGACAGTATCAATGTCGATAACGCACAAATGATCGAGATACTCGATTCTCGGAATGGATAAACTGTCTCTATACATATTAAAGTTTCTACAGAACCCGCAGTGGGCGAATCCTACTCACACCTGGCCAAATTTTTAAAATCGAAGAGTTATCATCTTTCCTCACCTGCATCAGGAACGTTTTGGGGATAAATAAAGACTACGCTACCTAGCTCACGCCATATTAACAGCTTACCTTGCAACAGTAAACTACAGTCACAGTGTGTGGATGAGCTTTGATGACAACTCATAAGAATACCCGATCTATAACACCAATTTCTTCATTATTTTCTCAGTTTGAGTACAGGTACGGTTACCATAGTCATTCCATAAATCAGGACGACCTTTCCAAGCAAACCAATATTTCAACCAAGGATTTATGACACGAAAAGTTCATCCTACATTTATGAACTCGTATAAGCTCTACACTCGGTGCTGAACGTGCTTTTCATCCCGTTGCGGCCTTGATGGCGTGGTTCTGTTCCTGCTGTCTTTTACACCATCAGCCGGGGGCGAGCTCTCAACTTGCCACATGTATGGCAGCTGCATGGATTATCTCATAACTGAACATCTTGGCTCACCAATATCTTCTTGTGTTGACTAATCAAAGAAACAGAAAAGATCAAAACTCCTTTCTGGCAAACAGGTACGTCGAAGAAGTCCACAATTTATTAAAATTGCTATCCTCAGCTTTTACACAACTCGTGAACGGAAAGATTACGAAAACAGTTTTGAATGTGGTAAATTCACTGAGTTTGCTGCCATTCGTAAGGTACGAAGACAATGGGAGGTGGATGGGAAGGATGGGGGAAATCACTGTAGGATCTAAACGAGACAAACACCTGATCGGCTGGTGAAGAGTACAAGCGTTGAAAACTTATTGAAAATATATTTGTATTGCAACATACCGTAGTTTGCCAACTGTTATGGATACACTGTACCACTGCACAAACAGTACGAAATAAATCTGTATCGATGTAGGAGGTGTACCAAACGTTTATGGTCAAACTTACACTGCCTGACAAGAAACGTGAAACGCCCGGAAAGGGTGGGGGAAATGATATAAAGCTTCTCGGGTAGAGAGAGTCTGTGATGTTATTTCGGTGATTATAAAATAGTTCCCAACTTATGTGACAGTATGAGCCCAATTATCATTAAAACGTTGTACCTCCTTTGGAATCGATGAATGCACACATTCGGTTACATAGTCGTTGTATCCTCTTACTGTTGCATGACGTACCGAGTAATAATGGGGGGATTGTATGCAGGTTTCTTTCCATGCACTGAGTTTTCTCGTACGAGATATGAAGGAAAGTTTTCTGTGTGATTTTGTGAAGCTTATCCAGGGCAAGTTTGACTTCACCTCTGTTGTTTGTTGCAGTAGCGATGTCGTCTCCAAAAGCTTTCTTAGTCCAAGCAGAGTAGCATTGCTCATAGCACATCGTAGGAAGAAAATGTTAATATACCATTAGTTAACTACAGGAGCGTCTATGGTAAGGTCCAGGAACTAATCTCGTTTATAAACGGCAACAACGCCTACATGGTGCTAGCGACAGAAAGCTGACTGAAACCAGACGTTGTTGTTGTTGTGGTCTTCAGTCCTGAGACTGCTTTGATGCAGCTCTCCATGCTACTCTATCCTGTGCAAGCTTTTTCATCTCCCAGTACCTACTGCAACCTACATCCTTCTCAATCTGCTTAGTGTATTCATCTCTTGGTCTCCCTCTACGATTTTTACCCTCCACGCTGCCCTCCAATACTAAATTGGTGATCCCTTGATGCCTCAGAACATGTCCTACCAACCGATCCCTTCTTCTGGTCAAGTTGTGCCACAAACTTCTCTTCTCCCCAATCCTATTCAATACTTCCTCATTAGTTATGTAATCTACGCATCTAATCTTCAGCATTCTTCTGTAGCACCACATTTCGAAAGCTTCTATTCTCTTCTTGTCCAAACTATTTATCGTCCATGTTTCACTTCCATACATGGCTACATTCCATACGAATACTTTCAGAAATGACTTCCTGACACTTAAATCAATACTGGATGTTAACAAATTTCTCTTCTTCAGAAACGCTTTCCTTGCCATTGCCAGCCTACATTTTATATCCTCTCTACTTCGACCATCATCAGTTATTTTGCTCCCCAAATAGCAAAACTCCTTTACTACTTTAAGTGTGTCATTTCCTAATCTAATTCCCTCAGCATCACCCGACTTAATTAGACTACATTCCATTATCCTTGTTTTGCTTTTGTTGATGTTCATCTTATATCCTACTTTCAAGACACTGTCCATTCCATTCAACTGCTCTTCCAAGTCCTTTGCTGTCTCTGACAGAATTACAATGTCATCGGCGAACCTCAAAGTTTTTATTTCTCCTCCATGAATTTTAATACCTACTCCGAATTTTTCTTTTGTTTCCTTTACTGCTTGCTCAATATACAGATTGAACAACATCGGGGAGAGACTACAACCCAGTCTCACTCCCTTCCCAACCACTGCTTCCCTTTCATGTCCCTCGACTCTTATAACTGCCATCTGGTTTCTGTACAAATTGTAAATAGTCTTTCGCTCCCTGTATTTTACCCCTGCCACCTTTAGAATTTGAAAGAGAGTATTCCAGTCAACATTGTCAAAAGGTTTCTCTAAGTCTACAAATGCTAGAAACGTAGGTTTGCCTTTCCTTAATCTTTCTTCTAAGATAAGTCGTAAGGTCAGTATTGCCTCACGTGTTCCAGTGTTTCTACGGAATCCAAACTGATCTCCCCCGAGGTTGGCTTCTACTAGTTTTTCCATTCGTCTGTAAGGAATTCGTGTTAGTATTTTGCAGCTGTGACTTATTAAGCTGATAGTTAGGTAATTTTCACATCTGTCAACACCTGCTTTCTTTGGGATTGGAATTATTATATTCTTCTTGAAGTCTGTGGGTATTTCGCCAGTTTCATACATCTTGCTCACCAGATGGTAGAGTTTTGTCAGGACTGGCTCTCCCACGGCCGTCAGTAGTTCCAATGGAATATTGTCTACTCCGGGGGCCTTGTTTCGACTCAGGTCTTTCAGTGCTCTGTCAAACTCTTCACGCAGTATCGTTTCTCCCATTTCATCTTCATCTACATCCTCTTCCATTTCCATAATATTGTCCTCAAGTACATCGCCCTTGTATAGACCCTCTATATACTCCTTCCACCTTTCTGCTTTCCCTTCTTTGCTTAGAACTGGGTTTCCATCTGAGCTCTTGATATTGATACAAGTCGTTCTCTTATCTCCAAACGTCTCTTTAATTTTCCTGTAGGCGGTATCTATCTTACCCCTAGTGAGATAGGCCTCTACATCCTTACATTTGTCCTCTAGCCATCCCTGCTTAGCCATTTTGCACTTCCTGTCGATCTCATTTTTGAGACGTTTGTATTCGTTTTTGCCTGTTTCACTTACTGCATTTTTATATTTTCTCCTTTCATCAATTAAATTCAATATTTCTTCTGTTACCCAAGGATTTCTACTAGCCCTCGTCTTTTTACCTACTTGATCCTCTGCTGCCTTCACTACTTCATCCCTCAAAGCTACCCATTCTTCTTCTACTGTATTTATTTCCCCCATTCCTGTCAATTGCTCCCTTGTGCTCTCCCTGAATCTCTGTACAACCTCTGGTTCTTTTAGTTTATCCAGGTCCCATCTCCTTAAATTCCCACCTTTTTGCAGTTTCTTCAGTTGTAATCTACAGGTGATAACCAATAGATTGTGGTCAGAGTCCACATCTGCCCCTGGAAATGTCTTACAATTTAAAACCTGGTTCCTAAATCTCTGTCTTACCATTATATAATCTATCTGATGCCTTTTAGTATCTCCAGGGTTCTTCCAGGTATACAACCTTCTTTCATGATTCTTAAACCAAGTGTTAGTTATGATTATGTTGTGCTCTGTGCAAAATTCTACCAGGCGGCTTCCTCTTTCATTTCTGTCCCCCCATCCATATTCACCTACTATGTTTCCTTCTCTCCCTTTTCCTACACTTGAATTCCAGTCACCCATGACTGTTAAATTTTCGTCTCCCTTCACAATCTGGATAATTTCTTTTATTTCATCATACATTTCTTCAATTTCTTCGTCATCTGCAGAGCTAGTTGGCATATAAACTTGTACTACTGTAGTAGGTGTGGGCTTCGTATCTATCTTGGCCACAATAATGCGTTCACTATGCTGTTTGTAGTAGCTTACCCGCATTCCTATTTTCCTATACATTATTAAACCTACTCCTGCATTACCCCTATTTGATTTTGTGTTTATAACCCTGTAGTCACCTGACCAGATGTCTTGTTCCTCCTGCCACCGAACTTCACTAATTCCCAATATATCTAACTTCAACCTATCCATTTCCCTTTTTAAATTTTCTAACCTACCTGCCCGATTAAGGGATCTGACATTCCACGCTCCGATCCGTAGAACGCCAGTTTTCTTTCTCCTGATAACGACATCCTCTTGAGTAGTCCCCGCCCGGAGATCCGAATGGGGGACTATTTTACCTCCGGAATATTTTACCCAAGAGGACGCCATCATCATGTAATCATACAGTAAAGCTGCATGCCCTCGGGAAAAATTACGGCTGTAGTTTCCCCTTGCTTTCAGCCGTTCGCAGTACCAGCACAGCAAGGCCGTTTTGGTTATTGTTACAAGGCCAGATCAGTCAATCATCCAGACTGTTGCCCTTGCAACTACTGAAAAGGCTGCTGCCCCTCTTCAGGAACCACACGTTTGTCTGGCCTCTCAACAGATACCCCTCCGTTGTGGTTGCACCTACGGTACGGCTATCTGTATCGCTGAGGCACGCAAGCCTCCCCACCAACGGCAAGGTCCATGGTTCATGGGGGGAACCAGACGTTATAAGATATGAAACTCTAACTTACAACTTGAATGTGTATCGCAAAGGTACGTTGGAAGCTGGTGGTGGAGTCGTGTAACAGCCATAAAGATGCGACAATATCTAGTGACATTAGCACAGATTCTGTTCAAATGTGTGTGATATCTTATGGGACTTAACTGCTAAGGTCATCAGTCCCTAAGCTTACATACTACTTAACCTAAATTATCCTAAGGACAAACGCACATACCCATGAAACTTCCTGGCAGATTAAAACTGTGTGCCCGACCGAGACTCAAACTCGGGACCGAGTTCGAGTCTTGGTCGGGCACACAGTTTTAATCTGCCAGGAAGTTTCATATCAGCGCACACTCCGCTGCAGAGTGAAAATCTCATTCTGGGAACATCCCCCAGGCTGTGGCTAAGCCATGTCTCCGCAGTATCCTTTCTTTCAGGAGTGCTAGTTCTGCAAGGTTCGCAGGAGAGCTTCTGTAAAGTTTGGAAGGTAGGAGACGAGATACTGGCAGAAGTAAAGCTGTGAGGACCGGGCCTGAGTCGTGCTTCAGTAGCTCAGATAGTACAGCACTTGCCCGCGAAAGGCAAAGGTCCCGAGTTCGAGTCTCGGTCGGGCACACAGTTTTAAGCTGCCAGGAAGTTTCATATCAGCGCACACTCCGCTGCAGAGTGAAAATCTCATTCTGGACACACACCCATGCCCGAGGGAGGACTCGAACCTCCGCGGGGACCAGCCGCACAGCCCATGACTGCAGCGCATTAGGCCGCACGGCTAATCCCACGCGCCACAGATTCTTAATGCGATATAATTTACCTGAGCACAAGACAGAACTTGGTCATCAAATGCTTTTACAAACTAACTGCCTCAGCAGCAGTGGTGACCGAACAGTTGAGAGGAAACATGGAGAATATTTTGCGTAAATTTTCTGGTCGAATTATAGTTTTAGGTGGAGATTTTAACCTACCAGATACAGACTGGCAGACTCAAGTGATAGGGATGGGGATTAGGGGCAGAGAATCATTTGAAATTGTTCTTGTAGTATAGTCCAGTGATTGCGGTGCCACAACCATTGTCGGCAACGCGAACTGATACCTCAGACATTAGCGAGGCCTCGCAGCAACCAACTGGAGGACCTCCAAAAGACACGCCTCCCTCTCAGCACTGCAGCCCCCTCGTACTGAGGTCAACACAAAGCTGATTCAGGGAGGGCTCTGCCCAAATTCATGAACTTTAGTAAAGGTTGAGGAGAACAGTTTGTTAATTAGGGCATCAAGTGGCACTTTACTAGTCAACGACTGTTGTAAATTATCCAGTACTCCTGTGGCAAAGCAGTGGTTCAAAGTTAAGTAAATCTTTTATTCATTAATGTAATAAAGTGAATTAATATTTCATTTGTTCTACCTCCCATGTGCCGCCTCGCCGAGCAATTAAGAACCTACAGTTATGGACGGACGATTGTAATTTCGTCGGGTTACGATAGTTTAAGGTGCTTTATCCGAAAACTACCTAGGGCATTTAATCAGAGTACCGGGTTGTGGATATCTTGGATCTACTGGTGTTGAAGAGACACGAACTTTCCAAGTTAGCGTCAGAGGATCAGTGATCGTAAGGAGTTACACCATCACTGAAGAGGGCTGTAAATAGGAATACAAAGAAAGCACGAGGTCTTTCCGCTTAGCAAGAGAGACAACAAATTCACTGCAGGTTAGCTGCACGAAAATTTCCTCTCCAGAGCTAACAACGTTGAGTATCAATGGACAAAGTTCAAGAGCATTGTACAGTGAGGCTTCCATTCAGTCGCCTGATGGCCATTTTGGTATGACAGCTGAAGATAGCAGAACGAAAACCGAAGATTTAAATTTCACGTTCAAGAAACCTTTCCACAGGAGAATCGCACAAACTTACAAACATACCTCATTTGACCAACAAACAGACTCCAGTATACCTGAAAGATTTGAAAGCAAATAAATCATCATGTCCGGATTGAATCCCAATTCGGTTTCACAAAGAGCACTCTACAGCACTGGCCCCTTACCTAGCTTGCATTTATCGTGAATCTCTCACCCAGCACAAAGTCTCAAGCGATTGGAAAAAGTGCAGGCGACTCCTGTTTATAAGAAGGGTAAATGAACGGATGCCATATTCCTTGACTTCCGGAAAGCGTTTGACTCGGTACCTCACTGCAGACTCCTAACTAAGGTACGATCATATGGGATTGGTTCCCAAATATGTGAGTGGCTCGAAGACTTCTTAAGTAATAGAACCCAGTACGTTGTCCTCGATGGTGAGTCTTCATCGGAGGTGATGGTATCATCTGGAGTGCCCCAGGGAAGTGTGGTAGGTCCTCTGTTGTTTTCTATCTACATAAATGATCTGTTGGATAGGGTGGATAGCAATGTGCGGCTGTTTGCTGATGATGCTGTGATGTACGGGACTTGAGTGACTGTAGGAGGATACAAGATGACTTGGACAGGATTTGTGATTAGTGTAAAGAATGGCAGCTAACTCTAAATATAGATAAATGTAAATTAATGCAGATGGACAGGAAAAAGAATCCCGTAATGTTTGAATACTCCATTACTAATATAGCGCTTGACACAGTCACGTCGATTAAATATTTGGGCGTAACATTGCAGAGCGATATGAAGTGGGACAAGCATGTAATGGCAGTTGTGGGGAAGGCGGATAGTCGTCTTCAGTTCATTGTTAGAATTTTGGGAAGATGTGGTTCATCTTTAAAGGAGACCGCTTATAAAACACTAATACGACCTATTCTTGAGTACTGTTCGAGCGTTTGGGATCCCTGTCAGGTCGGATTGAGGGAGGACATAGAAGCAATTCAGAGGCGGTCTGCTAGATTTGTTACTGGTAGGTTTGATAATCACGCGAGTGTTACGGAAATGCTCCAGGAACTTGGGTGGGAGTCTCTGGAGGAAAGGAGGCGTTCTTTTAGTGAAACGCTACTGAGGAAATTTAGAGAACCAGCATTTGAGGCTGACTGCAGTACAATTTTCCTGCCGCCAACTTATATCTCGCGGAAAGACCACAAAGATAAGATAAGAGAGATTAGGTCTCGTACAGAGGCATATAGGCAGTCATTTTTCCCTCGTTCTGTTTGGCAGTGGAGTAGGGAGAGAAGATGCTAGTTGCGGTACGGGGTACCTTTCGCCACGCACCGTATGGTGGATTGCGGATTATGTATGTAGATGTAGATGTAGAACGGACCCGCAAAATTACAAACCCATATCACTAACTTCTGTTTACTTGAACAAATTCTCAGTTCGAATCTAATAAGCTTTTTTGAGACTGAGAAGCTTATGTCCATGAATGAGCATGGTTTAGAAAAGCATCGCTCATGCGAAACTCAGTTTGCCCTCTGCTTACATGATATACTGCGAACTATGGATGAAGGGTAACAGACAGAGTCCATATTTCTGGATTTCAGGAAAGCTTTTGATACGGTGCCTCATTGCAGGCTGTTAACGAAGGTACGAGCATGTGGAATAAGTTCCAAGATATTTGAGTGACTCGGAGACTTCTTAAGTAATAGAGACCAGTATGTTGTCCTCGGTGGCAAATGTTCATCAGAGACAAGGGTGTCGTCAGGAGTGAAGTGTGATGGGACCGCTGTTCTTAACTACATACATAAATGATTTGGCGGACAGGGTGGGCAGCAACCCGCCGTTGTTTGCTGATGATGCTGTTGTGTACGGTGAGGTGTCGAAGTTGATTGTCTGTTGGACGACAAAATTTCTAGTTGGTGCGATAAATGGCAGCTAGGTGAAAATGTGGGAAAATGTAAGTTAATGCGGATGAGTAGGAAGAACAAATCTGTAATGTTCGGTTACAGTATCACCCTTCTTGACGCACTCGTTTAAATATCTGGGCGTAACGCTGCAAAGCGATATCAAACGGAATGAGCATGTGAGAACTGTGGTAGTTAAGGCGAATGGTCGACTTCGGTACATTCGGAGAATTTTAGGAAACAGTGGGTCGCCGGTATAGGACGCTGTTGCGACCTATTCTTGAGTACTGATCGAGTGTTTGGGATTCGTAGCAGGTCAGATTGAAGGAAGATATCGAAGCGATTCAGAGGCGGGCTGTTGGATTTGTTACCGGTAGGTTCCAACAACAAGTAAGTGTTACGGAGATGCTTCGGGAACTCAAATGGGAATCCCTGGAGGGAACGCGACGTTCTTATCGACAAGCACTGCTGAGAAAATGTAGACGACCAGGATTTGAATCTGACTGCTGAATGCTTCTACTGCCACCAACACACATGGCCCTTAAGGACCACGAAGGTAATATTCGAGAAATTAGGGCTCGCTCGATTTGCGAGTGGAACAGGAAAGAAAATCACCAGTAGTGGTACGGGGTACCCTCCGGTACACACTGTACGGTGGCTTGCGGAATATTTACGTAAATGTAGATGCAGATGTAGATTTAGATGTAGTTATGTGCCGAGCTAAGCTGAGTGGATGGACAAAACCCGCCGTAGTATAACACCCACGTTAAAAAACTGCTACAAAAGCAAAGAGGCCTTCACTACAAGTTTAAACGTGTCCAAAGCCTCACAGGCAAACAAAAACTACATGAAGTCGAAATTAAAGAAAGGAGAGCCATGCTTGAAGTGTTCAGCGAATTCTAAAGTAAAATCCTGTCTACAGACACACAGAAAATCCTAAGAAGTTTTGGTCTCATGTTAAATCAGTAAACGGATCGAAATCATCTGCACGGGCACACTGTGACCACAATGAGACTGAAACGGAGGACGGCACAGTAAAGGAAGATGTACTGAACGTCTTTTCCCAAAAGTGTTTCACAAAGCAAGATTGCACTGTAGCATCTACTTTAAATCGTCGAACGAATGACAAAATGCCTGACATCGAAATAAGTCACCACGGGATAGAAAAGCAGCTGAGATCGCTCAGCAATGGAAGTCAAGTGGACCTGACGTGATACCACTTCAATTCTACACAGAGAATCGAAGGAAGTTTCAGCAGTGTCCCGCAGGTCTCTGGAGGAGCGAAGTGTCATCGATGATTGGAAAATCGCGCAGGTCATTCCCGTTTCAAGAAGAATCGTCGAGTAGACGCACACAACTATAGGCTTACATCTTCGACGCCGGTCAGTTGCAGAATTTTGGAAGATGTTTTATGCTCACCTATTACGACATTTATAGAGGCAAAAAGTCTCTGTAGGAATCAACATGATTTCCGAAACCCAGGACCCTCTGTTTGTCCACGAGATCCAGGAAGCAGTAGATACAGAAGCCCCCGTAGATATGGTGCTCGTTGAGTTCCCAACTGACGCCGAATGAAGAAAATACGAGCTGACCAACTGAGTAATTGGTTTGAAGAGTTTCTGGCAAACAGAACATAGCATGTCGTTTTGAACGGAGAACTGGAAGAGTGTGGGCAACATTTCATGGTTTTACATAGATCATACACTGAAGAACCAAAGAAACTGGTACACCTGCCTAATACCGTGTAGGGGCCCCGAGAGCACGCAGACACCAGGAATCCTCCAGGCCTGTCCATAAATCCGTAAGAGAACGAGGGGGTGGAGATCTCTTCTGAACAGGATGTTGCAAGGCATCCCAGATATGCTCCATAATGTTCACGTCTGGGGAGTTTGGTGGCCAAAATGTATGTGTCACATGCTAAAGGTCCCATATCACTCCAACTACACACGCACCACACCATTAAGAGCCTCCACCAGCTTGAACAGTCCCCTGTTGACATGCAAGATCCTTGAATTCCATACCCGTACACGTCCATCCGCTCGATACAATTTGAAACGAGACTCGTCCGGCCTGGCAACATGTTTATAATCATCAACAGTCCAATGTCGGTGGTTACGGGTCCAGGCGACGTGTAAAGCTTTGTGTCGCGCGGTCATAAAGCGTACACGAGTGAACCTTCGGCTCCGAAAGCCCATTTAGATGGTGTTTCGGTGAATGGTTCGCACACTGACACTTATTGATGGCCCAGCATTGAAATCTTCAGCAATTTGTGGAAGGGTTGCTCTTCTGTCACACTGAACGATCGTCTTCAGGCGTCGTTGGTCCCCTTCTTGCAGCATCTTTTTTTGGGCCTCAGCGATGTCGGGATTTGATGTTATACCGTATTCCTGATTTCACGGTACAATCGTGAAACATTCGTACGGCAAAATCCCCACTTCATCGTTACTTACATCTATATCTACATCTACATGATTACTCTGCAATTAACATTTAAGTGCTTGGCAGAGGGTTCATCGAACTACAATCATACTATCTCTCTACCATTCCACTCCCGAACAGCGCGCGGGAAAAACGAACACCTAAACCTTTCTGTTCGAGCTCTGATTTCTCTTATTTTATTTTGATGATCATTCCTACCTATGTAGGCTAGGCTCAACAAAATATTTTCGCATTCGGAAGAGAAAGTTGGTGACTGAAATTTCGTAAATAGATCTCGCCGCGACGAAAAACGTCTTTGCTTTAATGAATTCCATCCCAACTCGCGTATCATATCTGTCACACTCTCTCCCCTATTACGTGATAATACAAAACGAGCTGCCCTTTCTTGCACCCTTTCGATGTCCTCCGTCAATCCCACCTAGTAAGGATCCCACACCACGCAGCAATATTCTAACAGAGGACGAACGAGTGTAGTGTAAGCTGTCTCTTTAGTGGACTTGTTGCATCTTCTAAGTGTCCTGTCAATGAAACGCAACCTTTGGCTCGCCTTCCCCTCAATATTATCTATGTGGTCTTTCCAATTGAAGTTGTTCGTGATTTTAACACCCAGGTACTTGGTTGAATTGACAGCCTTGAGAATTGTACTATTTATCGAGTAATCGAATTCCAACGGATTTCTTTTGGAAATCATGCGGATCACCTCACACTTTTCGTTATTTAGCGTCAACTGCCACCTGCCACACCGTTCAGCAATCTTTTCTAAATCGCTTTGCAACTGATACTGGTCTTCGGATGACCTTACTAGACGGTAAATTACAGCATCGTCTGCGATCAACCTAAGAGAACTGCTCAGATTGTCACCCAGGTCGTTTATATAGATCAGGAACAGCAGAGGTCCCAGGACGCTTCCCTGGGGAACACCCGATATCACTTCAGTTTTACTCATTGATTTGCCGTCTATTACTACGAACTGCGACCTTCCTGACAGGAAATCACGAATCCAGTCGCACAACTGAGACGATACCCCATAGGCCCGCAGCTTGATCAGAAGTCGCTTGTGAGGAACGGTGTCAAAAGCTTTCCGGAAATCTAGAAATACGGAATCAACTTGAGATCCCCTGTCGATAGCGGCCATTACTTCGTGCGAATAAAGAGCTAGCTGCGTTGCACAAGAACGATGTTTTCTGAAACCATGCTGATTACGTATCAATAGATCGTTCCCTTCGAGGTGATTCATAATGTTTGAATACAGTATATGCTCCAAAACCCTACTGCAAACCGACGTCAATGATATAGGTCTGTAGTTCGATGGATTACTCCTACTACCCTTCTTAAACACTGGTGCGACCTGCGCAATTTTCCAATCTGTAGGTACAGATCTATCGGTGAGCGAGCGGTTGTATATGATTGCTAAGTGTGGAGCTATTGTATCAGCGTAATCTGAAAGGAACCTAATCGGTATACAATCTTGACCTGAAGACTTACCCGTATCAAGCGATTTGAGTTGCTTGGCAACCCCTAACGTATCTACTTCTAAGAGACTCATGCTAGCAGCTGTTGGTGTTTCAAATTCTGGAATATTCCACTCGTCTTCCCTGGTGAAGGAATTTCAGAAAACTGCGTTCAATAACTCCGCTTTAGCGCCACAGTCGTTGGCAACAGTACCATCGACACTGCGCAGCGAAGGTATTGACTGCGTCTTGCCTCGGAGACGCTGGGTGCTATAGCTCGTGCGCCGACTATAACACCACGTTCAAACTCACTTACAATTACGCCAGACACTTGTTGTCTTTTATCGGCGTTGACGACCGCAGCGCCGATTCTTCCTGTTTACATATCTCTGTATTTGAATACGCATGCCTAACCCAGTTTGTTGTGCCCTTCAATGTATGTAAATGATCTAGTAGATACGTCGGAAGTTCCATGAGGATTTTCGCAGTGGATGATGCTGTTGTATAAGTATAACGGATAAGTCGCGCCGCTAGATGATTGCTGCGAAACGCATGAAGCCCTGCAGAGGACTGACGCTTGGAGCATGGAGTGGCAATTGACCCGCAACATAAACGAGTGTAAAGTATGCCGGCTACATAACACAAAGACTCGTTATCGTATTATTGCACGTTTGCAGAACACTCAGTTTTACTTCGTAAAATATCTATGAGGACGCGTAAGGTGTGATCTGAAATAGAATGATCACATAAAATGAATTGTATGGCAGATACCAGTTTTTGATTCGTTGGAAGAATCCTCAGCAAATGTATTCCCATCAAGTAAAGAAGTAGTTCACAAAACACTCGTTGGCCGATACTTAATGTTGCTCTTCAGCATGGGATCCATACCAGAGAGGACCCATAGGCTGAACAGAGAAGATGTAAAAAAACAGCAATGCGTTTCGTGACAGGTTAATTTCGTAAGCGCGAAAGTATCACAGAGATGATCAACGAATTCCAATGGCAGACACTAATGGAGAGGCGTTCTCCATCGTGGTGTGGTTTATTGTTAAAAGTTCCGAGAGTTTACGTTCTTAGAAGAATCAACCAATATAATGCTTCCTCCTACTCATATCTCACGAAAAAGCCGTGAAGATAAAATTAGAGAGCCCACTGGCTGATTACCAGCAATCGTTTACTTTATTTTATTTATTTATTTATTTATTGTTCCGTGGGACCAAATTAAGGAGAAATCTCCATGGTCATGGAACGAGTCAATATATGAAATTATAACACGATAGTAGAAATGAAATATAAAAAACATATGCAGGCGACAAGTCGTAAGTTTAAATGAAGAAAATCAGCAATGTAACACGTGAATTTGCTTAATTTTTTAGCTCTTCCAGGAGCTCCTCGACAGAATAGAAGGAGTGAGCCATGAGGAAACTCTTCAGTTTAGACTTAAAAGACATTGGGCTACTGCTAAGATTTTTGAGTTCTTGTTGTAGCTTATTGAAAATGGATGCAGCAGAATACTGCACTCCTTTCTGCACAAGAGTCAAGGAGGTGCATTCCACATACAGATTTGATTTCTGCCTAGTATTACCTGAGTGAAAGCTGTTAACTCTTGGGAATAGGCTAATATTGCTAACAACAAACGACATTAAAGAAAATATATACTGTGAGGGCAATGTCAGAATTCCTAGACTATTGAATAGGGGTCAACAAGAGGTTCTCGAACTTACACCACATATAGCTCGAACAGCCAGTTTTTGAGCCAAAAATACCCTTTTTGAATCAGAAGAATTACCCCAAAAAATAATACCATTCGACATAAGCGTATGAAAATATGCAAAGTAGACTACTTTTCGTGTTGAACTGTCACTTATTTCAGATACTGTTCTAATGGTAAATAAAGCAGCATTTAGTTTCTCAACAAGATCCTGGACATGGGCATTCCACGACATCTTACTATTTATCCAAACGCCTAGGAACTTGATCCGTTCCGTCTCGCTTATAATACGCCCATTCTGTCTGTCAAAATATCGGTTCTTGTTGAATTGTGAGTTATAAACTGTAAAAACTGAGTCTTACTGTGATTTAGCATCAAATTATTTTCCACAAGCCACGAACTTATTTCATGAACTACATTATTTGATAATGTTTCCGTATTACACACAAGATCCTTCACTACCAAGCTGGTGTCATCAGCAAACAGAAATATTTTTGAATCACCTGTAATACTAGAAGGCATATCATTTATATAAATAAGAAACAGCAGTGGCCCCAGCACTGACCCTTGGGGAACGCCCCACTTAACAGTGCCTCATTGCGACTGAACATCACTACCACTCTCAGTATTGCGGAGAATTACCTTCTGCTTTCTGTTCTTAAAGTAAGAGGCGAACCAATTGTAAGCTACTCCCCTTACTCCATAATGGTCCAACTTCTGCAGTAATATTTTGTGGTCAACACAGTCAAAAGCTTTCATTAAATCAAAGAAAACACCTAGCGTTCGCAACCTTTTATTTAATCCGTCCAAAACCTCACAGAGAAAAGAGAATATAGCATTTTCAGTTGTTAAACCATTTCTAAAACCAAACTGTACATTTGACAGCAAATTATGTGAATTTAAATGCTCCAGTAACCTTGTATATACAACCTTTTCGATAACTTTAGCAAATACCGATGGCATAGAAATAAGTCTAAAGTTGTCAACATTATCCCTGTCTCCCTTTTTATAAAGTGGCATCACTACAGAGTACTTTAATCGGTCAGGAAACCGACCACTCCTAAAGGAAAAGTTACGGATATGGCTAAGTACTGGGCTAACATACACAGAACAATACTTCAGTATTCTGCTAGATACCCCGTCATATCCATGAGAGTTCTTGGTCTTTAGTGATTTAATTATTAAGTCAATCTCCCTCTTGTCAGTATCAGGGAGAAGCATTTCAGGTAACAGTCTCGGAACACTTTTTTCTAAGAGCACTATATGATTCCCTGTTGGGACTAGGTTTCTATTTAGTTCACCTGCTATATTCAGAAAGTGATTATTAAATACTGTACATATATGCGACATATCAGTAACACGGACATTCCCACTATGCACTGATTCTATATCCTCGACCTGTCTCTGCAGACCAGCCACTTCCTTTACGACTGACCATATGGTTTTATTTTTATCCTGAGACTTAGCTATTCTATCTGCATACCACTTACTTTTCGCCTTCGTAATAGCCTTTTTAAGCACCTTACAATACTGTTTGTAATGGGCTGCTGCATTTAGATTTTGACTGTTTCTAACGTTTTGATATAATTGCCACTTTGTTCTACAAGATATTCTTATCCCTCTAGTCAGCCACCCAGGCTGCCTGTTTGTGCTAGTACCCTGTTTTGAACATTCTAATGGAAAGCAACTTTAAAAGAGCACGAGAAAAGTCTTGAGAAAAGCATCATATTTATCGTCTACTGTATCAGCGCTATAAACATCTTGCCACTCATGTTCCTTTATAAGGTTTACAAAGGTCTCTACAGCAACTGGATCAGCTTTCCTACACAGCTGAGAACTATATTTAACATGTGTTGCAGCACAAAAATCTTTTAGAGTTAAAATTTGTGCATCATGATCTGAAAGGCCATTCATCTTTTTGCTAACAGAATGCCCTTCTAGTAATGAGGAATGAACAAAAATGTTGTCTATGGTTGTTCTACTGTTCCATTGCACTCTCGTTAGAAAGAATACGGTTTGCATAAGATTATATGAATTAAAGAGGTCTACCAGCATCCTTTTCCTTGCACAATCACTTATACAATTAATATTGAAGTCACCACATATAACTAACTTTTTGTATTTCCTGCAAAGTGAACCAATAACCTCCTCTAGCTTTAGCAAAAATGTTGTGAAATCCGCGTCTGGGGATCTGTAAATAAAAACAGTTAGAATTTTAGCTCCATTAAATTTAACCAGACCTGCACAACATTCAAACAGCTTTTCAGTGCAGTACTTTCAAACATCAATTGACTCAAATGGGATGCAGTTTTTCACATACATGGCTACTCCCCCACACCACAAAGAGCTCCTAGAAAAGCTGCCAGCCAACCTGTATCCTTGTAAAGGAAGCCTCTGAACTGTCTCCATATTTAAGAAGTGTTCAGATATACCAATAATTTCAGAGTCAACATCTATAAGCAGTTCACTAACTTTATCTCTAATACCTTGTATATTTTGATGAAATATACTAATATCCTCATTACTCGGATACCTAAGCTTTGTTAAAAGTGGTTCCTTTGTTAGAGAGACTTCCCTTAAGCAGGAATACCTATCAGCTGGCTTCAGTCTAAAAAAGGTGCAGCTCTAACACCCACTAGTGCAGGAATTTTCCCATGGGTGATCCCACCACCCCCACCTGTGCTGTCACCTATAAGCTTTGCCAATCTCCCCTTCCCAAACCTGTTCTTCCCACGAACTCTTCACGACTGGAGCAGGAAAGGGGGGAACCAACAATGTTACAGAAATACTCTCTGCCACACACCACAAGGTGGCTTGTGGAGTATATATGTAGGTGAAGATAGAGATGAGGAAACAAGATGTCATTTTATGTTGAAGCCCTGGTTTATAGTCATTCTGGACGGAAGCAAGTTTATCTATTGCAGAGTGTGTGGATGTGTTTTTGCATACGTTCTGCTGTACATTATTGGGCTCACTGTGATTGGGGTGACGTATCGGTTTGATCGCTTGTATCATCAGATTCCTAAAACTGTTGTTCTTGAATTAAAATTGAGTGCAAAAGCTTGATTTTCGTATGATCTCTGGTGTTGTAATATACATGGTGGTCAACTGTCCCCACCCATGGGTTTTACGCTATCTGCAGTGCCTTCAAATACGATGAGTAAGATTTTCATATTGTTTTGCACATTACATTCAAACAATTAGCCCCATAGAAAAAATGAACAGGATATATTGTTAGAAATTTACTGTAGTTAAAATTTATTCTGGGATACGTTTTCGCTATTCAAGAAAATCGTACAAAATTGATCTACAAAAGCAGTTTTCCTGAATAACTCAAAAACCAAGGCCTCCAAAGAAAACGTACGTAGTACAAAATTGAACTACATTAAACTTCCCACAAAATGGTTCTGGTCATTTTTTTTGGGTGGGACTAACAGTTTGCATGAAGCGAGCGAGGAAATATGAAAATCTCGCACGTTGTTTTTGAAGGCGTTGCAGGTTGCATAGAAACTATCGGTAGGGGCAGCGGGAGCACCTCAAATACCTCTTTTAAGCCCATACTTGCACATCCCCGTACCAAACTCTACTCCATCCAAATGGTGTGCTGCACAATCAGTTGATCACAAACCTTTTGAAATCGACAAAAGTTACCGCAGTATTTGTACATTGTCTTATTTGCAAAATTGTCTATACAAGATCGCCCTTCGCGCAATACTGTCTGGTACTCTGTTGTTAATGAATCTGACTGTTCTTCCAAACGACTTTACAGGGATTGTGAAATAATATTATACAGAGCAGGGGGTAGTGAAATTCCCTTACCTCCTTTTTTGTGAAGAGAGTGAATAAAAAAGCATTTCCATTCTACTGCTATTTGTTCGATTTCCCAAGCGTTTTATGTAATTCTGTGACTTGCTCTCACACAGTAGCTGTCATTTAATTTCCATTTTTCTGCTACGATTCCGCCTTCTCTGAGAGACCTGTTATTTTTCAAAGAATTGATTATTTTCTTTAGTTCCTCGAGAGATGATGGTTTTGAATCGTGATTGTATGGTGGTTTACTAAAATCTACTTTTTTTACAAGGGTCTTGCAGTTGAGAAGTGAGTGAAAACACTTGTTCAAAATATATCACTTATTTTTCTTATTGCTTTCCGGTGATCCGTCAGCCGGAAGCATAGATTAGACAGCTGTTAAGTTTCCCCTGAAAATTTTGTAAAATTTTTTAGTATTCTTCTTGATAAGGTCTTGCTCTGTTTCTTGAA
Organism: Schistocerca americana; assembly: GCF_021461395.2. Classification (NCBI taxonomy): domain Eukaryota; kingdom Metazoa; phylum Arthropoda; class Insecta; order Orthoptera; family Acrididae; genus Schistocerca; species Schistocerca americana. Next base: position 273,768,680 of record NC_060124.1, on the reverse strand, counting down.
GCTAGTTTATACCTCAGTTTTTCTCTCCGTATCGTCTTGTACGATCTTTTCTGTATCTTAAAAATTTCTTCCGTTTTTATGAGGTTTTAATCTCATTAAAATTTACAGTTTTCACTATTATCCTCTTTATTATTTTTTTACTGTAGGTGTGTCAGTATCCTTAAAGTTTATCTGAGGATTATGGACCATAAACAACCATTAAATAATGTTTTTGTTGTGTAGCTCAAGTGCGTTTGACGTGATTGTACGCGTGAGTGAAAGGTTTGAACTACCAGATTTCCACTCCATTTACGCTGATTTCTCCACTGTTTTGATCGACAACAGGGGGCACTGCATTTTGCAAAATAGCCTCCTAAGACACGTATTCCCGTGACCCATTCTGTCCGTCGTGCGGAGTCGTGATTATTGCTGTGCACGCCTATCCACTTAACGATGTCAACAATCTGCTATAGTGACATCATTATTAGTAGCCACCCACAGTGATCCAGAAATCTGTATTTTATGCAACTTTTTTCAACAGAATCTCTGACTGACGCTAGAGTTATAAGATGATGTATTCCACACGCGTGTAATTTTAAAAGACGTTGGACGTCTGTTTATTGACATGAACGTAACTGCGCCCTGAGTATGATTCGACATTATCTAGCCCAGAACGCAGCTGTGTTATGATGTGGACATTGTTCAGTATTCTTCCTGTAATGCTGCATCATGTTATCGAGGAGCGTTTTGTGTAACAATTTTCATTATAAATTTTTTATCTTTTCGATGTTTGTTTAGAAAGTCTCCTTATTTCTGACTTACCGTCTTCGTAGGCCATATCAGTAATAGAGGCTAAAAGTAGTGCTGTGGTCCTCATTTTGGACGCAGCCAGTATGGTTCATGATCGTGAAAGAAATTTTTTGCGTCAGTTTTTCACCAAAATGACACTTTGTTGTAAGAAGACTATGCACCAGTGACCTAGATTAACTGTGTCTTATGGAGTGTGTACATGTATCAAGTTCAAACTGGAGACAAGACTGACAGACAGTGTACAAAGTAACTGACAGTGCTGTGACTGGTAATTCACAACTTGTGATTCCATTTAACAATCATTTTCTAAATGTAGCAGCAAAGACAGGATTAAATGATTCACTTGAAGAAGCAAGAGAATATACAAAAAATGTCATTCCGCAAAAATTTAAGCAATTAGGAGTAGCACCATAAATCTTCACCGAAATTAATAGAACAATAAAAATTATAAAAAGACCAAAGCTCATGTGGCGTTGACGCAATTGCAAACAGAATTCTAAAAATTTGTTCTAACTTAATACGTAATGGACATGGTGACATACTGGTATGAAATGCGTCACTAGCATAGGGAATTTTCCCACAGAGATTAAAATATGCCATCGTTAAAACTTTTCATAAGAAAGGTAACAAGCTAGACTTGTGTAATCATTGTCCAGTTATCTACTGACATTTTTTTCCAAAATATTCGAAGAAGTAGTGTAGTCAAGAGCAGGCTCACATTTAAGTAGAAACAGTTTACTTAGCATATCACAGTTTGGATCTGAGAAGGACTGTTCGGCATAAATGTTGTTCATATATTTACTCATCAAATACTACAAGCCTTAAATTTAAATAATAAAATATCGCCGTTTGGTATTTTTGTGATCTTTTCAAGGCGTTTGATTCAGTAGATCACGTAACATTCTTAGAAAAACTCAAGTTTTATGCACAAATGGTTCGAATCATACTTACCAAATAGAATGAAAAACGCTGTGCTTAATAATTCAGACAAAATTCGAAACGAACCAAATTTTAGTGACTGGGGAGAAATCACAAAAGGACTTCCACAGGGTTCAACTTTGGGTCAATTCCTATTCCATTTGAATAAATATTCTTCAAAGGAAGAACTTCTTTAGTCAGCAGTTACAAAGAAGTGCCTTTAGGAGATGTCAGGGAATCGAAACAGTAAAATACCGATGACTCACCAGAACGAAATCCTGTTCCTTTCTACATTTACATCTACATCTACATACATACTACACAAGCCACAATACGGTGCTTGACGGAGGGTATCCTGTACCACAACTAGTCGTTTCCTTTCCTGTTCCACTCACGAATAGAACTAGGGACAAACGACTGTCTATATGTCTCCTTAATACCCCTAATTTCTCGTATCTTATCTTCATGGTCCCTTAGCGAAATGTATGTTGACGGTAATAAAATCGTTCTCCAGTCAGCTTCAAATGCAATTCTCTAAACTTTCTCATTCGAGATGAATGTCTTCTTTCCTCCACGGATTCACGCTTGAGCTCCCAAAGCATATCCCCAACATTTAAATGCTGATCAAACGTACGAGTAACGAATTTTGCAGCTCGCCTCTAAAATGCGTGCGGATTCCAAACATTCGAGCAGTAATCGAGAGTAGGTCGCACTACCGTCCTATATGCTGTCTCCATTACAGATGAACCACAGTTTCCTAAAATTCTCCCAATAAACTCAAGTCGACCAATCACATTTGTTACCATAATGCTCACATGCTCGTTCCATTTCATATCTCTTCCCTACGTCACACTCAGATCTTTAAACGACGTGACTATGTTAAGGAAGACACAAATAATGCTGTATCCGTAAGTTACGGGTTTGTTTTTGCTACTCATTCGCTATAACTCATATTTTTCAACATTAAGAGTCAGCTGCCATTCATCACACCAACTAGAAATTTCGTCCAAGTCATGTTGTATCAACCTACAGTCACTTATCTTCGACACCTTCCTGTACACGACACCATCATCAGCGAACAATCGCAGATTGCTGCCCACCCTGTCTATCGGATCATTTATGTATACAAAACAAGAAAACGTCATATCACACTTCCCTGTGGCATTCCAGACGTTACCCCTGTCTCCGATGAACTCTCGCCGTCTAGTACACCATACTGTGTTCTATTACTTAAGACGTCTGCAGTGGTCTACCGCGTCGAATGATTTTCGGAAATCTAGAAATATGGAATCTGCCTGTTGCCCTTCATCAATGTTTCGCAGTATATCATGTGAGAATCTGAACAATGGTTGTTGCTTAAAGCTTTGGTAATGCTCCTCCATTAACTGTACCTTTTACGCAACACTATTGCTTCTGTTGCATCATATCCTGTTCTGAGATCTTTGCCAATACCTACAACTTAGAGCAGTCCCTGTTCGACACCAGATACTGAAAATGTCTAAGGTTTCCTTTCGTAAAACTCTAGTTAGCCGTGAACACTTACTCTTGCACTGAACATAGGTCCAGCTACAGAGAAACATTTAATTACCAACACCCGTTGCCAAACACATTTTATGTCCAGCAGACACTTCATAAAGAGCAGATTTTATTTTACGTTGTGTACTTTAACGTGGTACGTTCTCAGATTTGTCAGAACACACACAACAGTCTCAGAACCTAAAAAAGGGCGGCCACAACTTGACACTTGTCATTAGGAAAGCCGAAACTAATGTACGACCGAGTGCAATTCATAAATTACTCGGGGCTCACAGATCACGACAGCGTGACTGCTACCAGAAATACGACACAGAAAAATCATCTACAGAGCAAATCACTCCTAGTTGTAAATTCACTTGTCGTTCGTCAGTGTTGCTGCAATATCCGGAGCAACAAACGTTACTTGTTACTTATCTTTTCGCTACGTTGCCATACAGGACCTAGTAATCCGTAGGTGATGTTAGCGACAGCATTTAAAATCCTTCCTCGCAGCTGCAATTTAGATTGTATGTTAACGAGCGCGGAAGAATGGGCAGGCAGAAGGCCTGGATGATTAAAAAGAACTACGCCGAAGGGTGATATAAGTTGAAGTTTCGTGGAAGCAGTAGCTGATCCAGTAATGTAGTCAGTAGCAGTCGATGATAAACCTTTCGATTAACTGAAATATATGCCAGATGAAGAAAGTAGAAGGCAACACAACTTGGTATCGAAAATTCATGAAATGGGCGAGTTACTACCAGATTTGTGGAGAAACTTTATCACCACATAACCAAAGAATGCCCGTGCAGCTAAACGTGAACATTATCGACCTGTTAATCAGACGAGAAGAAAAATAGAAAGAAAACTTGAAGCTATGGTATCGAAAAATCATGAAATGGGCGAGTTACTACCAGATTTGTGGAGAAACTTTATCACCACATAACCAAAGAATGCCCGTGCAGCTAAACGTGAACATTATCGACCTGTTAATCAGACGAGAAGAAAAATAGAAAGAAAACTTGAAGCTATGCTGGAGTAAGATCAGAAACGAAAGGACACCACAGAAGCAATTCTCATGTTGTGATTGATAATGGAAGGCAGGCTGAAGAAAATCTGTGTTCTTTTGTACCGTTGCACGACCTAGAGACTGTCGTACATTATACAAGGTGAAATGTTAGGTTCAAAATCCTTAGACTGTTGCCAAAGAAGAGAGACGGAAGGATAATTGAAAACCTCTACAAAACTCAAGTGCAAGTAATAAAAGTGGGAGGATAGGAAGTCCTAAGTAGGGTGTAAGACAGCGTTACGTATTATCGCCGCCGTTTTTTAACTAGTAAGTCGAAAGAGAAATGAAGCAAGATAAAAAACGTTTTGGAAGAGAAATGAAAGTTCACAAGCAACAGATATCAGATCCGCCGATGAGCTAATTCTTCTGGTCGGCTGTAAAAAAGGATCTGAAACATATTGAAACGAATGGGTAGCATTCCTAACCAGCATATGGCTTGATAAGCCACAACAAAACGATTGCTCAAGTTGGTATGTAGGATTTATGAGTCTGGCGCTATACCATCTGACTTTCGGAAAAGTATCATCCACACAGCTCCGAAGACTGAAAGAGCTGACAAGTGCGAGAATCATCGCACAGTCAGCTTAACAGCTCATGCATCCAAGTTGCTGACAAGAATGGTATACAGAGGAATGGAAAACAAAACTGAGGATCTATTAGATGACGATCAGTTTGACTTTAGGACAGGTAAAAGCACCAGAGAGGCAGTTCTCACCTTGTGGTTGATAATGGAAACAAGAATAAAGAAAAATCAAAGCACGTTAATAGGATTTGTTGTCTTGGAAAACGTGTTCGACAATGTCAAAGAGTGCAAGATGTCCGCAGTTCTGAACAAAATCGGAGTGAGTCATAGAGAGAGGCGGGTAATATACAGTATGTACAAAAGCCAAGAGGTAAAAATAGGACAGGACGACCAAGAACAAAGTGCTTGAATGTAATGGAAAATGTAACGGAAAATGTAGACCTTTATTTTAAAAAATCATTACAGCCATATTTATTAATGTACAAATCTAAAGTTTTGCCTGTGTAAAGAAAAAGAGCTGTGTTTCAACGGGGTACATAAATAAATATGCTGGATTAATATTTTGGCAAAAAATTTGAATTTTTATTTTTTTATTGTCTTTTTTATAAAAAGCTTCAACTCAAATTCTAATCATGCAATTAATCTGAAAATTTTATTGTAGTGTCCTGAGAAGGTTGTAATACCACTGAACTACAGTTATTAATTTATGGTACAAATTGTATCATCAACAGAGTTTTTAATATTGCACAAAATTAAATTTTTTTCTACATTCAGTCATCTAAAAAGGATAATGTAATTACAGGATATCGTATATTTTAGTTCCTGAAAATTTCGTAGCATTAGTGCGTATACTTTTTGAGAAAAGGCTTCTAATAAAGAAAAAGAATATAAAATAGAGAAAATGAGGTTCAAAGATTTTCTTTTCATATTTCTACATGTAATAAGCTTACCCCAGTTTTAAACTCCTCCACACTGATACTCCTCATCGTCTAGGTTTCTCTTCTCTCCTTTTCGAATCTGCCTGGCCTGTGTTTGCAGGTAAGACACTGATCTATTAGCTTTCTTGACCCTGCTCTCGTCTGCACCGAATATTTAGTACATATAACACCATACTGGTCCTCAGATCTGGAGAACATCCTCACAATTGCAGCAGCCTCCATGCCCCCACTTGAGCCACTATAATTTTTAGAGCATACACTGCAAGCTTTTCTTGTCACAGTTTCACACTGTCTTCATTGTTGGACATTTTCCTTGTTGCACCCCGGTGGCAGTATTTAGACATAATTTCTACATCTAAAACTTTACCTGAGTCAAAACCAATAACAGATGCAACTCCATACAGAGATGTGTGACCCCTTTTCATCCAGGACCCATCGACAGAAACACACAGGTCAGTGACAATTGTAGGAGATGACTGTCATGAATATCTACCCCAAGATCTTTTTCATTTTGGTTTATTTCCACTAATTCCTCCACTGTTTTTTTTCATAGAAACTTCGGCAGTATCGAATACAGCATCAGACATTTCTGTATTTGTGTTTTCAAAGCTTGCACAAGGTGGAGGCATGTTCAAAAAACCACACAATAAATTACCTCCGTCCCTGCCCTGTCCAAGGTATCTCAGAGCGTAAGCTAACCTAAGATTGCTTTCATAGGTACCAGTGTCACTTTTTTAAGAGGAGGAAAATGAAGATTCATAGCCACACGAATTACAAATTTATTTAATGTCACAAGCTATTCCCACCCTTCTTTCTTCAACAGCACTCATGCATTCCGTACTCTTACAGCTAACACATGAACATGAAAATTTTATAGCCTGGCAGAGTAGCTCTAAATCAATAAGTCTGAATCAAATGGAATCCATATCAACATCATTCACGCGCCTGTACCATTCTCCTGCCCAAGTTTCGACGCTGAAGCTGAGAGCTTATGTTCTTCATTTCGAGATGCTTCCTCTTTTCTCTTGGTAATCCGATTTCCATGAACCTACGTTTCCTAATTACAGTTTTTCCACCACCCATTATGCATGAATCTTGATTTCCACGTAAAGGTTTGCGAATTCAACATTCCACTTACTAATATGTGTTAGTATTGTCAAAACGTAAAAAAAAAAAACCACACGCAAGAAAGATTTCTGGCAAAGATATACATGTCACCCAGAGATATAAATTTCAGCCAAAGATATCGAAAGAAAATATACTTCACACATAAAAATTCCTCTGAAGCAAGCAGTTTCCCAAATGTCAGAAGAGATGTGAGTGGCCGCCAGTGCAGAGTTAATCAATTTCACAATTTAAAGGCATTTCTAAAGCTGCTATCACGATAAAATTCACACACAACAGATTAAACTGTGTAGATCAAGAAAATAATATTTTAGAAAAATAGATTTTTTGGACCAAAATCCATTACATCCCCTTTAAAAAAGGGGCAAGACAGGGATGTAGTCTTTCGCCCCTACTGCTCAATCTATACATCGAAGACACATTGATGGAAATAAAAGTGAGATTGAAGAGTGGAATTAAAATTCAAGGTGAAAGGATGTCAATGACATGATTCGGTGATGACGTTGCTATCCTCAGTGAAAGCGTAGAAGAATGACAGGATCTGCTGAATGGAATGACAGTCTATTGAACAAAGAATGCGGACTGAGAGTAAACAGAAGAAAGACGAAAGTAACGAGAAGTAGCAGAAGTGAGGAGAGCGAGGATTGAAGGTCACGGAATTCTGCTACCTAGGTAATAAAATAACCCATGTTGGACGGAGCAAGGAAGACATCAAAAGCAGACTAGCGCTAGCAAAAAAAGCATTCCTGTCCAAGAGAAGTCTACTAATATCAAAAATCGCCAGTATTATGAGGAAGAATTTTCCGAGAATGTACGCCTGGAGTACAGCATTGTGTGGCAGTGAAACATGGACTGAGGTACATCCGGAACAGAAGAGAATCGAAGCATTTGAGATGTGGTGCTACAGACGAATGTTGAAAATTAGGTGGACTAATAATGTAAGGAATGAGGAGGTTCTGCGCAGAATCGGAGAGGAAAAGAATATGTGGTAAAAGCTGATAAGGAGAAGGGACAGGATGATAGGACATTCGTTTAAGGTGTCAGGGAATATCCTCCTTGGTACTAGAGGGAGATGTAGAGGAAGACAGGGACTGGAATACATCCAGCAAATAATTGAGGACGTAGGTTGCAAGTGCTACTCTGAGATGTAGAGGTCGGCACAGGAAAGGAATTCGTGGCGGGCCTCATCAAGCCGGTCTGAAGTCTGATGACTCAAAAGAAAAAAAAATGACAAAGGAAAGAAAAGCAGGAGATAAGGGTACAACCGCTCGCTTAGCTTTCTTACGTCGGCTCCGCAACCTGAAGCCCTATTCGGATGAGGAAGAGGAAGATGATATCAGTGTTTAACGTCCCGTCGATAACAAGTGCATTAGAGACGCAGCACAAGCTCGGATCAGGGAAGGATGAGGAAGAAAATCGGCCGCCCTCTTTCAAAGGAACCATCCCAGCATTTGCCTGAAGCGATTAAGGGAAATCACGGGAAACCTAAACAAAAAGGGCTAGTCACGGGTCTGTACCATCATCCTCTTGAATGTGAGTCAGCGTATTAACCGCTGCGCCACCTCGCTCGCTGAATCCAGACGAGCCAGGAGTCTATCTTCCAAATTCCGCTGCCAGAACACGTAAGGTGCTGAGCCGACTTGGCTGCCTCACTGTTCTCTCAATGTGCCGAACTCCGCAATGGGGCCGTCAGTTCTTGATGTTTAATCATCTGTCTGCGAAACAGACGTTGAAAATTTATTTTGCATGACTATCGTCGAATCCGTCATCCACATCTACAGTTATAAAATACTAGGTCGTTATACTTAAAGTGCAGCTACTCACAGAGGTCCAGTGTGACTTGTAATTATTATATTGCAGTGAAACTTGGTAGGTATATTAATGCAGAACCGATTTGGAAAAACTTTGGAAATTTGTCGTAAGGTCTTATGGACGAAACTGCTGAGGTCATCGGTCCCTAAGCTTACGCACTACTTAATCTAACTTAAACTAATTTATGCCAAGGAGAAGACGCACACCCAGGCCCGAGGGAGGACTCGAATCTCCGGCAGAACCGAATTACGCTAGGAAGAAAACAATAATTTCAGCTTGAGGGCTTTCATAAAATATAAGGAAAATGTGGTGATGGTGTGTCCCTCAACTACGTACCCTCAGACACAGAGTTGAAATATTACAAGTTTTGGCTGGTTTCGTTGTCTAGGGGCTGGGATACGTAGTTGCCGCATTACCAGCCAAGTGGTGGTGGTGGTGGTGGTGGTTAGTGTTTAACGTCCCGTCGACAACGAGGTCATTAGAGACGGAGCGCAAGCTCGGGTTAGGGAAGGATTGGGAAGGAAATCGGCCGTGCCCTTTCAAAGGAACCATCCCGGCATTTGCCTGAAACGATTTAGGGAAATCACGGAAAACCTAAATCAGGATGGCTGGAGACGGGATTGAACCGTCGTCCTCCCGAATGCGAGTCCAGTGTGCTAACCACTGCGCCACCTCGCACGGTACCAGCCATGTACTGCTGAGTCTACAGTATACAGTATGAATATACAGATGAATCGACTGGTGAAAGCTTCGTTATCAACCGGCAGTTGCGAATGTCACGTACAAATTTATAAATCAAAGATTGCAATTAAATGAAATCTGTGGGTAGTATCTTAACGACTTTCTATGATAGGTACGATAGTAGAAGTACTTTTGAATATGTGGTATATTTCTGCAAAACACTTATTGGTGTCGATGGTCCAGCAATTAAGTAGAATATAAGTTGAATAACAGGTGGCTTGCGGAGTATGGATGTAGATGTAGATGTAGAATCAATATATCCCTACTGCACGTAATTAGTTATGAACAACAACATAGCTCGCGATATATTCACTTGTAAACGCACACTACGCTTTCACAGTAGATGCCACGGAAATCTCACAAGCGCACAAGTCGGCACTCCGAAGTATTGCTATCTGCCGCGATCACGCGCAAACCACTCCACACTCTCCAAGTCTCCCTCGCGACCGTGCGTCCGCCGCGCCGTACTCTGCGACTCTTCGTGTCCTGTCCCGTACTGTCCCTCACGCTGAACTGTTACGCACTGCCCAGAACTCTCGCGTGTCCTCTCTAAATGATGCTCTTCTCCCACTTCCATCCAGTCTCCCCATTCACGAGCACTGTGATTGGCTAGAGCGCTCCCTCCATGTATTGAAACACATAGTAAATGCTGGATTTACATTTAAACAACTTCAAATTAAATAAATATTCCTACGGCTGGACCATAAACACGCTCTTACATACATTTTTAAACACATAAACAAATTAAATAGACATATATCAAAGGATTAGCAAGCAAAAGTAGGCCAGTAGCCTAACGTCTCTGTGCTTTCTAAAACACCGTAAATAATTGACCAATTTTTTCATGAATAGCATATATCGGATATAAACAAAGACATAGATGAATAAATATTTATAAGCATGCTGCTACCGTTTTTATTGTGACTGTGGAGCCTTGCCGCAGTGGATACACCGATTCCCGTGAGATCACCGAAGTTAAGCGCTGTCGGGCGTGGTCGGCACTTGGATGGCTGTTGCCATTTTTTGGGGTGCACTCAGCCTCGTGATGCCAATTGAGGAGCTACTCGACCGAATAGTAGCGGCTTCGGTCAAAAATGGCATCATAACGACCAGGAGAGCGGTGTGCTGACCACACGCCCCTCCTATCCGCATCCTCCTCTGAGGATGACACGGCGGTCGGATGGTCCCGGTAGGCCACTCGTGGCCTGAAGACGGAGTGCTTGTGGAGTACTTATGGCCTGACGCGATCGATAGTAATCGGCCAATTTGACCTCCAATACCTCACGTACTATTGTAGTTGCATGCCTTTAATGCATACCAATATAGATTTACACTAATAGCTTTCTAAAGACACGTCGATTGACGAAATGGGATGAGCCGTTTAGATTTTGGAAATTCGTTGCTGGGTGTTACTTGTATAATTTACTGTCAGATACTAAACTTTAAACTAATAAAGATATTGAAAATCTGATTACACCATGAGAATCGTCGTGCAAATAATAGTGATGTACATGTTTCTTTTTGAGGTATCCTGATTCCTCTGGTTACTATTAATTTCTATACGAACTGTGAAATGTCTGCCATTAAGGTTTCACGAAGTCCGTCAGATCGGCATACAAATCTCATTCATCGACACAGTGTCACCTAGGAATTCCCAGCCACGTGGTCGGCCTGGACCACGTGCTGGGGCTACCCCTGTTGCCCGGCTAACGTTCGGCACCACGTGTTTGTTGCCGGGTCCCGGCTTTCCGTGCGGCCCCTGTGGCCACGCCCACTCCGAAATATATGTGCTATTTCCAGGGCGCCACAACTCGCCCGTTACCTCACAAGCTGTGGCCATCAGATGCAATTCTGCCACTGTACGCTGTTTATATGAGGGGATGACATCCACGCCGTCATTTGACAAGTAGTAACGTGCTTGAGTAGGTGCTGTTGGTGAAACTTTTGTTGTAAACGGCAGCACTGGATTAAAGAAGATCATAGCGAAATTTGTAAATGAAGATGAGTTAGGTGTAACACTTGGCTTGGTGGAACTTACTGATGCGTTTGCTGTTACTGTAACTGACCACACAGCACGTGCCCTGGGTAGTGCTAGAGCTCGTGCAGTGTGCATGCCATGGCCAACGGCACGTAAAGTTCTGTGGTTTATTTTGCACTGGTGCCCATATGAGATACAGACGGTGCAACAACCGAAACGCATGATGCGCAGCAGAGTCTTGAATTTGCTCTTCGGTTGCTGACACGGATCGCAATTGATGACATGTGACCGGGCAATATTCTGTGGAGTGATAAGGCACATTTTACACAGCAGGGTGCAGTGAATGGACATAAATACCTAGGACTTTCGAATTTGGTGCGCAGTTAAACCGCATGTTGTGTACGAAGAGCCATTGCGCTCGCCGTATGTGACTGTGTGAAGCGGATTCACAAGCACCGTTATTCTCGGTCCGTTCTTCTTTGAGGAGAATACACACAGAGGGCCTGTCCTGTGACGTCTGGACCTTATCGAGACCTCGCTGCACAGCACGTCACTCCAGCTTTGTAAGAGCGCAACTGCATGGGAACCACTGTTTTCGTGCAAAATTAAGCAACATTTCATGTCGTTCGCCCAGTCACAGATCTGTGTGTTGCAACCTTCCTCGAACATACTATCTCTAAGAGATTTTCCAGATGCATAGCTTGAAAGATCACCTAGAAACGGAAATGCCGTGTGGCTAGGGCCTCCCGTCGGGTAGACCGTTCGCCTGGTGCAAGTCTTTCGAGTTGACGACACTTAGGCGACTTGCGTCTCGATGGGGATGAAATGATGATGATAAGGACAGCACAACACCCAGTCCGTGAGCGGAGAAAATCTCCGACCCAGCCGGGAATCGAACCTAGGCCGTTAGGTATGACATTCCGTCGCGATGACCACTCAGCTGCCAGGGGCGGACGAAAGATCACCTGATCTGAATCTATGTGGCTTTTGGCTCTGGCGACACCTAAAAGGACTCGTTCATCAGGCGCACATTCGGTCTCTACCTGATCTGAAGGCAAGTTCCTGAGATTGCACCGGAACTGCTGCGAACAAATGTTGATCACATAGAAATCTCTGGTGTTCATATTGAACAAATTGTGTAACTGACGGTTAGTAACGAAATCAAGAGTCTGCATTTCTTATTTGCTTGACCTTTAGTGCCTACGTTCCGTTCCTAATCCATTACATATGGAAATTTTTCTATATGTCTTTCTTGCATTCACAGCGCCAAATTTGCACTTCGCGGCCAAAATTGGAACTAACTTTTTTCCAGCGTAAATCGGTTCGGCTTTAAAGCCTTAGAATATCTACCAAGTTTCGCTGCCGTACGTTAATTCCAGCCCATACTGGACCCCGGTGATTGGCAGAGCTTCGTTTATAATTACGGGGTATTACTTATCTTGTTAGTTCGTTGGTGGTTGCGTTGTCTTCTGTGCAATATGAAGCTGGTTTCAGATCCTATTACTGATACGAAGAAACTTTAATGGTTAAAATGATTGTGTTATTTAGGTGGCTTCCAATCATTATCCAACGAAATAAAGTTTCTGAACTTTGAAACAACCATATTCACTGATATTAGCATACACTGAACTATTAACAAAAAATATCCCTGCCTCCAGCAGAATTGCAAAACGCGTACTCCATTTAGAATAGCGCTTCTGTCAAGACCGTCACCGTCACATCCCGGCCACGACTGTTCACTTACAACTATTTTCACACCTAGACTATGAACAACGAAGAAGAAAAAAGATATAATATAAAATCAAAAAGTTTACAGCTTTAGCGATAATCGTTGGTACGAAGACGTACTAAAAAATGTCTCCGAATATTTTATGTGGAGTCTCTGAAAGTTTTTTTGAATAAAACTGACGTTATTAACATTTTACATACTCATTCTGCATGTTTACGCATTTCTTTCTCCACATAGGCACCTTAACGACGAATATATTTCTCCCAACGAGAGATTAGTTTACCATCGCTGCTTGCACGGCTACAACACCATATCTGATGTCCTCGAAAGTGTTCTTAAAGTTTTGGAATCAGATGAAAATCCGGATTGTCTAGAGGGTGATCGATGACAAAACTCAGCGCTCTCTAGCGGCAGAGGGCTGTAGACATGAGGATGTAGAATGTTAAAAACGTTTGTTTTACTTAAAAAGCTTTAAGAGTTTTCACATAAAAATTCGGAGGCACTACTTTTCAGTACGCCTTCGCACGTCTTTGAACGAGTTAATAAAAACGAATTTACAGAAATTTAAATAAAATGTTTCACATTAATTCAAATACTTCTTATATGAATATCTAAATATGAAACAACTAATTTTTTTTTACAAAGTATGTATGAACGAAGTTACTCATAAACACCTGAAGATATCGATACCCACTTCCATTGTAAGTTTCTTACTCTGTTGTTGACTTGATTGCTTTACAGCACAGTTACCATGTGGTGGCACTGATGAGAACAACCAGTGAAAACAATCTATTCATTCGCCTACTGGAAACCAATCTAGCATTCGGCTGTAGTTTTACGCATCGGTTGAATTATTCATTCATTCTTGTGAATGGAGCCAGTCTGTGTGGGCAACCGAATGAAAACAATCGCCCAGTTGGTCGGACTACTCATTCATTGTTTTAATTGAAACCAATCTATGGTAGCAACCGATTGAAATCGCTCGCGTGAATCGGTTGAAGTTTCAAGTGCTGGTTGGATGATAATTCATTTATTTTTCTCGAGTGAATGTAGTCTGTGGGAGCAATTGAATGAAAACATTCGACACCGTTGCAGCGTTGCCTATTGACTGAATTATTTATTCTTTCTTTTCAAATGAAAAACGTATTATATGAAAAAATTTATTATTAATATAGTTATTTTCTTCTTTTTAGACGTGTGTGTGTGTGTGTGTGTGTGTGTGAAAAATCAATTGATTTCAGTCACTTTGATGAGATTACAACAGAGACATGTGGTAAGTTTCATTTCCTCTTCAACTGAGTCAACCGGTATATTGCTTCCTATTATGTATACCGCGCTAAAAGGGCCCGCGTGTAAAAATGAGAATCGAGCTCGCATGGAAGCTTACCGGCAATCGTTCTTCACGGTGAAACATTCGTGACTGGAACAGGAAAACAGGGAAATACCAGCGCTACACCAAGAACTCTTCACCACCCATCAAACAAAAAAACTGTTAATATTGCATTGTCATTCAGTTCTGAGCTGAGTTCAGAGTTTCAACTCTTTAACTTATCGGGAAGTTAGTTTAAAATCAGCTGCAAAATCTGTACCGAACAGACAGTCAGACTGAAAAACAAAATGCCCTCAGCCACACACCAGGCTCTAAAACGAGTTAATATTTTTAAGTGTCATACATTTCTTAGTTCTGTTGAAAGTTTCAGGCCTCTAGCTTATTCGGAAGTTAGTCTGAAATCACTGCAAAAGTTTTACCGAACAATCAGACAAGAAACCGACGCAACAAAAAGGTGTAAAAAAGTGATCGGTCATTTGAATCTACATACATTTACTGTGCAGCACCAAATATTAAACTTTTGAAACCAACCAAAAATTGATTTTTAGTGCCGCACGTTGAAAATTCGTATCTGAATAAGTAAACACATACATTCTGAAAATAGTTTATTTTTCGAAATATATACTTTATTCATACGCCCTTGAAATAAAATGCTTTATTCGTCTCTAAAAAAGCTGCCAGCCCTAGTCTTGGCTCATATATAACCGAAAATGCTGAAAAAGTACACTACTGACCATTAAAATTGCTACAGCAAGAAGAAATGCAGATGATAAACGGGTATTCAATGGACAAATATATTACACTAGAACTGACATTTGATTACATTTTCACGCAATTTCGGTGCATAGATCCTGAGAAATCAGTACCCAGAACAACCACCTCTGGCCGTAATAACAGCCCTGATACGCCTGGGCATTGAGTCAAACAGAGAGATACAGCTGCCCATGCAGCTTCAACACGATACCACAGTTCATCAAGGGTAGCGACTGGCATATTGTGGCAAGTCGGTTGCTCGGCCACCATTGACCAGACGTTTTCAACTGGTGAGAGATCTAGAGAATGTGCTGGCTAGGGCAGCAGTCGAACATTTTCTGTATCGAGAAAGGCGCGTTCAGGACCTGCACATGCGGTCGTGCATTATCCTGCTGAAATGTAGGGTTTCGCAGGGATCGAAGGAAGGGTAGAGCCACGGGTCGTAACACATCTGAAACGTAACGTCCACTGTCCAAAGTGCCGTCAATGAGAACAAGAGGTGACCGAGACGTGTAACCAATGGCACCCCATACCATCACGACGGGTGATACGCCAGTATGGCGATGACGAATACACGCTTCCAATGTGCGATCACCGCGATGTCGCCAAACACGGATGCGACCATCATGATGCGGTAAACAGAACCTGGATTCATCCGAAAAAATGACGTTTTGATATTCGTGCACGCAGGTTCGTCGTCGAGTACACCATCGTAGGCGCTCCTGTCTGTGATGCAGCGTCAAGGGTAACCGCAGCCATGGTCTCCGAGCTGATGGTTCATGCTGCTGCAAACGTCGTCGAACTGTTCGTGCAGATGGTTGTTGTCTTGCAAACGTCCCCATCTGTTGACTCGAGACGTGGCTGCAAGATCCGTTACAGCCATGCGGATAAGATGCCTGTCATCTCGACTGCTACTGATGCGAGGCCGTTGGGATCCAGCACGGCGTTCCGTATTACCCTCCTGAACCCACTGATTCTATATTCTGCTAACAGTCATTGGATCTCGACCAACGCGAGCAGCAATGTCGCCATACGATAAACCGCAATCGCGATAGGCTACAATCCGACCTTTACCAAAGTCGGAAACGTGATGGTACGTATTTCTCCTCCTTACTCGAGGCATCACAACAACGTTTCACAAGGCAACGCAGGTCAACTGTTATTTGTGTATGAGAAATCGGTTGGAAACTTTCCTCATGTCAGCACGTTGTAGGTGCCGCCACCGGCACCAACCTTGTGTGAATGCTCTGAAAAGCTAATCATTTGCATATCACAGCATCTTCTTCCTGTCAGTTAAATTTCGTGTCTGTAGCACGTCATCTTCGTGGTGTAGCAATTTTAATGGCCAGTAGTGTATATAAATAAAACCACTCAAACCCGGTGATGAAGTGAAAAGATTCATATAACGGCCGCAACCGACGGAGGCTTGCTTCAGTCAGTTCTCTCGAACTGAGTGAAACCACGTAAGCCCAGTGAGTGGGTGAAAACATCCATGCAGCTGGTGCGTTTGTGGAGACTAGTTTCATACGGTTCTTTCATTCGACTGAAAAAAAAAGACTGGACGAAAAAACAATCCCCTGACTAATCGGTTGTTACAAGCAGTCGGTTGTGCCATGATTACATGCTGGCGTCTTGCTTGTTGTCTGGGCCTCGTAAGTGACTATAAGCAGCTCATTTTCATAATGACGCCAAGGCGAGCAAGTATAAGTATCAGCCGTATCGAACCAGAGAACGACTCTACGTTAGCCGTCGATCCGATGTGGGCCACCCAGTCTCATCTACAACTAGCCGCTGGCCTAGCGGCCGCTCCTAGTTCTGGTGCTGCCGCGGACTGAATTGGCGCCTTGCAGCTGGGGCCTGCTACCGGATGACATCGATCGACTCCTGGGCGCCTCCGCGTCGTCCTTAGTTCGCAGCACGCAGACGGGTGCCCAGCTGCTGCACCTGACCCCATTGCGCAATGCTGGCTGGTCGCTGCATTTGCACCTAACTGCGTGGCCGGTCCGCACACCTATTACCTGCCGCCGCTCGCCAGACGACTGCGGGCCTCGCCTAGCTGCGCCGTCTACGAGATACACACTCCGCTCCTTTGCTGCCGCCGGTCAGCTTTCCGTCCTTGCTGCCGTCTCACCCCGCCGTGTGCTTCGCTGGGCAAGTGCTGCCACCCAGTGTGTACGATCCCACTACGGCCGAGAAGCGGTTCTTCGACCTGCAGCCCAGCCAACCCCCCTCCTGCACTATCATCTTGACATGGTCCCTTTGCTCCTACCTTACGTCCTCAGTTTGTTGTTAGATGTACCGGGTGATCAAAAAGTCAGTATGCATTTGAAAACGTAATAAACCACGGAATAATGTAGATAGAGAGGTAAAAATTGACGCACATGCTTGGAATGACGTGGGGTTTTATTAGAACAAAACAAAGTTCACAAAATGTCCGACAGATCGCGCCGGACAGCAAAACTGCTACCGTGACGGGTGAGAGGTATGCCGATATGTTACAGAATCGCATCATCCCCAGCCTGGCTGATAAACATCTGCTGGAACGTACGATGTTTATACAGGATGGTACTCCACCCCATATTGCTAGACGCGTGAAAGATCTCTTGCGCTCGTCGTTTGGTGATGATCGTGTGCTCAGCCGCCACTTTTGTCGTGCTTGGCCTCCCAGGTCCCCAGAGCTCAGTCTGTGCGATTATTGGCTTTGGGGTTACCTGAAGTCGCAAGTGTATCGTGATCGACTGACATCTCTAGGGATGCTGAAAGACAACATCCGACGCCAATGCCTCACCATAACTCCGGACATGCTTTACAGTGCTGTTCACAACATTATTCCTCGACTACAGCTATTGTTGAGGAATGATGGTGGACATATCGAGCATTTCCTGTAAAGAACATCATCTTTGCTTTTTCTTACTTTGTTATGCTAATTATTGCTATTCTGATCAGATAAAGTGCCGCCTGTCGGACATTTTTTGAACTTTTGTGTTTTTTTGGTTCTAATAAAACCCCATGTCATTCCAAGCATGTGTGTCAATTTGTACGTCTCTATCTACATTATTCCGTGATTTATTCAGTTTTCCAATTTATACTGACTTTTTGATCACCCTGTATTTCAATATCTGTCTTCCCCTACAGTTTTTACCCTTACCTCTACTGCGTGGGAGGTTATTCCCTGATTCCTTAATTAGAGGGGATGTCAAAAAGTAAACGGGTCTTTTGCAGTTTCTCGCCGTAGGGCTTGGTAACAGTGCTAGTATCCCGGGCTGAAGTACTGTCGCGTGCAGCAATTCTATACAACGTGCCACTCTCATTCCCGCGTTACTCGTTATGTTGCAGCAGACCGTGAAACATGGCAGCTCCACTGTCGATCTGCACCAGGGAGAAAATGGGGCACTGATTCGCGTTTTGTATAAATTATAAGTCCCTCTGGATGTCATATCTGGAAGCTGGAGAGATCTGCAGAGGCTGAATAAGAGCCGGCCTCTGTGGCCGAGCGGTTCTAGGCGTTACAGTCTGGAACCGCGCGACCGCTACGGTCGCAGTTTCGAATCCTGCCTCGGGCATGGATGTGTGTGATGTCCTTAGGTTAGTTAGGTTTAAGTAGTTCAAAGTTCTAGGGGACATGACCTCAGAACTTAAGTCCCACAGTGCTCAGAGCCATTTGAACCATTTTGAACTGAACAAGAGTCTCTGACTGTTCTTTCCACCAACCTGTCGTCTTCGAAAGTTGTGTCCCCAGCGCAGAAGACAGCTCGTCGGTCGTGGGATCTTCTTCGGTGGAGGATGCTACACTGTGAATTCGAACCTGCGATTGCGCTTTTTTGTGGGAAGCCACTTGTCCAGGTTAGTCCCTGCATCTACAGAGGGCAAGATCTGTAGTACTGACAATGATGGTAGGCGACACTTCTCATTAATAGGCCCTGTTTCGTTATTATTCAAATATTCACACATTTACACTGTCTTTTCCAACACTCAACACAGCTTTCTTAACTAAATTGGTCCAAATGGCTCTGAGCACTATGGGACTTGACTGCTGAAGCCATCAGTCCCCTATAACTTAGAACTACTTAAACCTAACTAACCTAAGGACATTACACGCATCCATGCCCGAGGCAGGATTCGAACTTGCGACCGTAGCGGTCGCGCGGCTCCAGACTGTAGCGCCTAGAGCCGCTCGGCCACTACTGCCGGCTGTTCCATCTCACACGACAGGATAAATTTTCGGAAAGTGCGTGCAAGGTGGGTACTGAAAGAATTGTCAGCGCAGCGTAAGGCGCAAAAGATTGACACCTCTCACGAACATTTGGCCTTTTATCATCGTGAGGGAGATGGGTTTTTACAGCAAATCGTTACTGTTGACGAAATTTGGGCACATCATCACGAACCGGAAAGTAAGGCTGCAAGCAGGTTTTGGAAACGCCCATCATCACCAAAAGTTAAGAAATTCAAACGTTAGCCATCAGCTGCTAAGTTTATGCTAACACTATTCTGTGATATGGAAGGTGTGGTAGCCGTTCAATTCATCCCAAGAAGCGAGACTTGGAACAGTGAAAACTACAGTAATGTGCTGCGAATTAAACTGAAACCTGCAATCAGATCCAAACGTCGCGGAAAACTGCGGAAAGGTGTCATCCTGCGGCAAGATAACGATAGAGCACAGTCTGCCAAACGAAGGGCGAAAACGATAGAGGAGTTGATATTCGAATTGCTGCAACACCTCCCATACAGTACAGATCTGGCTCCAAGCGATTTCCAAATGTTTGAACCATTCATGGCATGGAGGCACTCAGGGAAAGAAAAATTGCAGCCAGTGCAGAAGACATTGATGCGGTGCAAAATTGGTTACAAGTGCAATCAAAAATCTTTTTTCGGGCGGAATGAAAAAAAAAACTTGTGGAATGTTGGGCAAAGTGCGTTTGAGTGCAGGTTGTAAATAATTCACGTTTTAGCTTTCAATCATTAGGATAAATATTCCTTTTTTCAAAAGTCCCGTTACTTTTTGACTTCCCCTCGTACATCTTCTATCATGCTGTCTGTTCTTCTTGTCAGTGTTTTTCGTATGTTCCTTTCTTCGTCGATTCTACGCAGAATGTTCTTATCAATCCACCTGATTTTCAACGTTCTTCTGTCGCAGCCAGATTCTCTTCTGTTCCGGTTTCCCCACTGTCCACAACTAGCAACCATACAATACTGTACTCCAAATGTTCATTCTCAGAAATTTCCTACTCAGATTGAGGCCTATTGTTGATACTAGTAGACTTTTTTGGCCAGGAACACCCTGTTTGCCCGGGTTAAGCAGCTTCTTATGTCCTTCTTGCTTCGTGTGTCATGGATTATTTTGCTTCAAAGGTAGCAAAATCCCTTAACTTCGTCTACTTCGTGACCTGCTGTTCTGATGTTACGTTTCTCGCTGTTTTCATTTCTGCGGCCTCCCAATGCTTTTGTCTCTTTCCTGTTTACTCCTTATCCAAATTCTGTACGCATCCAAATTCTGTACTTAACCTGAAGAAAGACTAGCATTAACACTCTGGTTATTAGCAACCGTCAATCATCTACACCAAGAAAACAGCTGACACTAATTACTGGCTGGCCGCCTGAATCTCGTGCGTAGCGATTGGATAATTTCAATGCTAATTAACTAGGCAACGGCGCAAAGTATCGAATTATTTTGTTAATAATTATTTCTCAGCACAGTCTACCCTGCAACTCCTTTACAAGCTTTTCAGGCTGTTTTTGACCACCCTGTACAAAAATTTTCAATCCATGTGCCTTGTGCCATTGATAGCATACTTGTATTGTAACTAAGTCCCTACTTACTGTCAATCCACGTCGAATACGTTCACGCTGTTAGTATTTTCGTAAAGGAATTAGATTCTACATTTATCGTACTTTCGAATTATATGGAGCAAGCGACATCCCATACTTCAAATTTACTTTAATGCTACCTCTCCTTTTTAAACTGCAGTGCTGTTTATCTCTCATAGGTCGCTTGCAGACAAAAACAATGTGTATGGTAAATTGAGGTGTAGCTTATTTCACACGGACGTTTATGTATTATGTATAAATATAAGTAGTTACTCGAGTGGCTTCTATCACTGTGAACGCAAAATGTTCTTGTAACACACGTACTTCGTCGTTGGGTACAACGTACAAAAGGAATAACATGTTAAACTATGATGACTGTAACAATTAGTCATAGTAACAAATGACACGCAACATACACATTTGTAAGATGTTTGTCACTGTAATCGTACTGCAACTGTCGATGTATGCAGACCTCAAGACTCGTACAGCTGTGCATTAGGTGATACGTAGAATCCCTTCGCTCTTAATATTAATGCTGACTCTTCATATAAAATGAATTAATGCACTGTGTTGCACATTTTTTGTGACTGACGATGTAATTTTGCTTCTTAACACAGGTACCTCTGTATAATTTAATGTACGTACGATTTTTTGTGTTATTTCTTGTCGGTGTCTGTTACATTACGGTATTCTATGTGACCTTACTTTTATTTCCAGTGACGAACTGATGGGTTTTATTATTTAAGGCCTTTGATTTTATCGCGTAGTATGTTGTTGTGAACGTTTTTGTATATTTATGCACACATTTTATAACGCGAGTTGTTTACTAAGTATGTACATCAGTTACTAATATAGGGACAGTATTTCCGTTGGCATACGGGAACATAATGGTGATCTGTGAACCAAAACTGGTGGTTCAATAAAGGAAGTTCATGAGTAGCTCTTTGTGGTAAATCATGACTTTCTTCAGTTAACTGTGGAATATGCCGGTGAGCCGCCTGCCTTTCATTTAGGTATCCATGATCGTATGTTCATAATCATGTTAATACCGAACTTTCGCAGTGCTAGATACGACATACTCCTCTGCATGGTTTCTTCTTCTTCTTCAGTGACCTCCACAGGGACACGAACTTAATCCACCTTTTTCAAATGCTTCCAGTTTCTTATTCTCCATTTTCTTAGCAACAGTCAACGTTTCAGTCCCATACAAGGCTGCGCACCAGATGTATACTTTCAGGAACTTAATCCTTATTTCAACATTAGAATGTAATACCAGTGGAGCTCCTTTCTCTTCATTGATTTAGTGTAATCTCACGTCCTGGATAGAATACTTTCACTGTTTCAATAGCTGTGTTATTCAAAAATTTTATGTTATTAAGGTTAAGAACGTTCCAAGTGTTATTCATTCCGTAACACGTTAAGTTGAAATTAAAAGTAAGGGCGATAAAATTAAAAGTGCAGTGGGTATTTCACTGTTATAGGAAAGAGCGGACAGCTGGAAAGAGTACAATTAAGGCTTCTGCCTGGGGGAACTCGACAGGAGAACAACTTGGAGTTGATAAGGAACAGATACGGGATCTAGTATTAAGGTCAGAATTTAAGAGGGCTCTAGAAAACTTGCGATCTTTAAAAGCAGGAGAGACAGATAGCATTCCATCTGAGTTTCCAAAATCATTGGAGGAAATAGCAACCAGATGACTATTGAAATCGACGTGCATAATTCGTGAGAGTGCGTACGTACCATCAGACTTTCGGAAAAATATCATCTACATGATTCCTAAGATAGAAAAGGCAAGTAGATGCGAAAACTGTCGCACAGTCAGCTTAACATATCGTGCACCGAAGTTGCAGAAAAGAATAATATACAAAAGAATAACAAAGAAAATTGAGGATCTCTTAGATGTTTGAATTTAGGGAAGATAAAGTCACCAGAAAGTCATTTCTGAGTTTGTGATTGACAATGAAAGCAACGGACGTACTGGTTTAAGACCGAAGAAAAATCAAGATACACGCATATGATTTGTCGATCTAGGACGAGCGTTCGACAATGTAAAATGGTGCAAGATGTTCTAAATTATGAGAAAAATAGGCGTAAGCTATAGGGAAAGACGGGAACTATAAGACTGGGAGACCAAGAACAGAATGCTCGTATTAAAAATGGTGTAAGACTGGGATGGAGTCCTTCACCCTAACTGTTCAGTCTACACATAGAAAAAGCAATGACGAAAATAAAAGAAAGGTTCAAGAGGGATTAAAATTAAAGGTGACAGTACATTAATGGTAAGATTAGCTGAGGACGTCGCTAACCTCAGGAAAAGTGAAGTACAGGATCTGTTGAATGAAATGAACAGTGAGCACAAAATATGGGCCGGCCGGAGTGGCCTTGCGGTTCTAGGCGCTACAGTCTGGAGCCGAGCGACTGCTCCGGTCGCAGGTTTGAATCCTGCCTCGAGCATGGATGTGTGTGATGTCCTTAGGTTAGTTGGTTTAATTAGTTCTAAGTTCTAGGCGACTGATGACCTCAGAAGTTAAGTCGCATAGTACTCAGAGCCATTTTGAACCACAAAATATGGATTGAGAGCAAATCGACGAAAGACAAAAGTAATAAAGAAGAAGCAGATATAAGAACAGCGCGAAACTTAACGTCAGAATAAGGGATCACCAACTAGATCAAGTTAAGGAATTCTGCTACCTGCGCAGCAAAATAGCACATGATAGACGGAGCAAGGAGGACATCAAAAGCAGACTATCATTGCCAAAAGGCAAGAAAAGTCTTTTAGTATCAAAGATAGGCCATAATTTGGGGAAGAAATTTCTGAGGATATACATTTAGAGCACAGCGTTGCATGTTAGTGAAACATGGGATGTAGGGAAAACGGGAACGGTAGAGAATCGAAGCATTTCAGATGTGGTGCTACAGAAGAATGTTGAAAATTAAATGCCATGGTAAGGTAAGGAATGAGGAGATTTTCCACAGAATCGGTGAGGAAAGGGATAAATGGAGAAACACTGACAAGAAGAAGGGATAGAATGACAGGACATTTGTAAAGACATCAGGGAATAACTTCCGTGGCACTAGAGGGAGCTGAAGAGGAAGACAGAGATTAGAATACAACAAGTACCCTGAAAAAAAAAAATGGTTCAAATGGCTCTGAGCACAATGGGACTCAACTGCTGAGGTCATTAGTCCCCTAGAATTTAGAACTAGTTAAACCTAACTAACATAACTAACCTAAGGACATCACAAACATCCATGCCCGAGGCAGGATTCGAACCTGCGAACGTAGCGGTCTTGCGGTTCCAGACTGCAGCGCCTTTAACCGCACGGCCACTCCGGCCGGCACAAGTACCCTGAGATGGAAACGTTGGCACCGGAGAGGAATTCGTGCCTGTCCGCATTAGACCAGCCAGAAGACTGACAACTCGAAAAGAAATGTCTCTCTTTTTTGGTTTTAGGAATTCAAATGAAGTGCACGTTTGGCTACACCGCCCCAGGCGACCGCCTGAAATTGCGCGCGACGGCCTGATTGGCTAAGTTCAGTGTTCATTCATTCGGAAACGGTACAACGTATCGATTTTTTTTCCCGACCATTGTGTATTGGGTGATAGCTCAAACGCATTATTAATTGATATAAAGTTGGCTCTAGGCACTATGGAACTTAACATCTGAGGTCGTCGGTCGACTAGAACATAGAACTACTTAAACCTAACTAACCTAAGGACATCACAAACAACCATGCCTCAGGCAGGATTCGAACCTGCGACCGTAGTGGTCGCGCGGTTCCAGACTGAAGCGCCTAGAACTGCTCGGCCACATCGGTCGGCAATTGATATAAAGAGATCCGTTTCAGCTGTACTGATGATTTATTCAAAACACGGCCAGTTTCTTGATATTAAAATCCCATCTTCGGTTGTATATAAAACTGTAATACACAAAGAAGAGGAAGGAAGAAATATAATGTAACATTTCTGAAAGAACCAGAAGAGCAGACTAATGAAACAAGACTACTTACTTATTATATTTGGTCATGCATAACATTAAAGGAATCAATCGTACATCTCAGTTCGGATGTGCTACATATCAAACCTTGTTTGCAGTGATTACAAACAGCTACATACCTACAGAATGTGATAATGAGAGTTGGTAGGATTTTGAATTCTATAATTTGATGCACTCATTGTTTAAACGGATACAGACGATATATGCCATATATGAACTGCCTGAAAATATAAGAATACAGTACATGCAAAACGATGGCTTTTATAGGCGGATGGTTCAAATCACATTTCACATAACTAATTAGACAAGCAATTGTATCATTGTATGACTGTTACAAAAATTTTGCAAAGCAGTAAACCAATTTAAACTGCGTTGTGCACTACAATGAACTATATCAATAGAAAACCACTCGGTATTTTAATTTCCAGTGGCTGTACCTGGTCCAGTTGACAACATACTTGTATGTAACTAAACCCCTAATTACTGTCGTATAGTTTGCGCAAGTTCACTATGTCAGTATTTTCGTTAAGGAAATAGAGCCTACATTTATAGTAGTTTCACGTTATATGACGCAACCGATATCACAAATTTTATATTTACATTCTTGGTACACTAGTTACTTGTAACTGAAATATTGATACCCTCAAAGGTCGTTCGTGGACAAAAAACAATATGCTCAGTAAATGTAGGTAAAACTTACTTCTTTTGATGATGGTCTGTGTACCGAAACCTGTTGTTCAATAAAGAAACTGTACCAGCAACACTTGGCGGTAAAACATGACGTTCTTCGTATATTTACGACCTGCTGGGCAACGCTTCTCACAAAAATATTCCAAAATTAAGTCATCGACATTTTCTCATAATTTCACCATAACGTGTTTCGTTGTTCCCCAGAGCTCTTCATGAATTTTTATTTAACGTACACCACACAGCACGGAAGTTTGTTAATAATGCTAGGAAAGTTGCAAAACACTCCTAGTTTCGATAGTCTTCCTATTGTCTCTCTAGTAGCTGTTCATTCGCATTCTGACGCCCTGAACGTACTTATAAATCGCACCTAAAAAGTAAATGTTCGTATTAGTGTGTTGTAATTTCTGTCCAATTTTCGTATATTTGTTTCCTTTAATATTTTAATTTCCTATTATCGATAATATTTTCTACTTCCTAATTCTCACGATTTTTTTAAAAAATAGCACGAGGCCCTTACTTATACTGACTTCAGAGTCGTCACTCCGCTACGTGTTTCATCTATATCAACGCATTTATTGTTTTCATGGTGTAATCCTCTTCCAACAATACTATCTATTCTTCATATTTCGAGTAAACATCCCCTTTTGAGTCTAATTATACTATCCAAATAGCGAAAACAGTATCTCGTATGCTCTTACTGTGTTATAACCATATTTCGTTCATGCTACGTATAGCTTGATAAAGTATAAGAAAAAACAAAACAAAATATTGAACCACTTTAAACCGTATCCTGTTCAGCGGTCATCGTTATTGTAACAGTATTCAGAGCACTCTAAAAAATTCCCTCCCATAGGTTCTGTGCACCTTTTTAGACTGCCGTATCCAACATCGGAGCAGTGGAATAATTTTATTTAATATTCCTCATTTGTCTTCTGTCCATGTCTTCCTGCATTCGTTCGCTTTCTCGACGGGCTTCCTTCTCCTCACCTTTCAGAAGGGACACGACTGCATTTTTAACAGGCTACGTGTCTAACATTTCAATAGTCCAGCAGCCTACTTTTTCTGTCCCATCTATCTTCAATTGTCTTCATTTTGTGGTTGTATTTGTCACATACTTGAACCGTATAGCTGCGTTTCCTCACAGAATTCTTCACACAGTACTTTTCTTTTTTGTTTTTTGCTCATGTCCCTTACTTATGTGTTATAGAGCGTTATACTCACAGGGGAACCTGCCCATCGCACCCCCCTCAGATTTAGTTATAAGTTGGCACAGTGGATAGGCCTTGAAAAACTGAACACAGATCAATCGAAAAAGAATGAAGAAGTTGTGTGGAACTATGAAAAAAAAATAAGCAAAATATACAAACTGAGTAGTCCATGCGCAAGATATGCAACTTCAAGGAGAGTGAAAGATCAGGAGCGCCGTGGTCCCGTGGTTAGCGTGAGCAGCTGCGGATCGAAGAGTCCTTGGCTCAAGTCTTCCGATGAGTGACAAGTTTAATATTTTATTTTCAGACAATTATCAAAGTTCAGGCACTCACACATAATCAACTTCGCTCTCCAAAATTCCAGAACATGTTCAGATTTGCTTGGACATATGCAGGATTTGACGGTCTACACAAAGAAAAATTTGAAAACGTTAAAAACTTATGTTTTGACAGACCACAGGGAAAACTGTGCGACTATGAAACTGTTGCATTCACTTGTTGCAGTTTATGTGAGAAACTCTTACGTTTTCATCACTTTTTTGGGAGTGATTATCACATCCACAAGAAAACCTAAATCGGGCAAGGTAGAAGAATCTTTTTACCCATTCGCCAAGTGTGCAAGTTAGGTGGGTCCACAACATATTCCTGTCATGTGACGCACATGCCGTCACCAGTGTCGTATAGAATATATCAGACGTTTTTTCCTGTGGAGGAATCGGTTGACCTATGATCCTGGGATCAAATGTTTTCTGTTCCCATTGGAGAGGAACGTCCTTTCGTCTACTAATCGCACGGTTTTGCGGTGCGGTCGCAAAACACATACACTAAACTTATTACAGTGAACAGAGAAGTCAATGAACGAATGGACAGATCATAACTTTGATAAAATAAAGAAAACAAACTTTCCACTTGAGGGAAGACTTGAACCAAGGACCTCTCGTTGTGCAGCTGCTCACGCTAACCACGGGAACACGGCGCTCCTGAGCTCAGACGCTCCTTGATGTTACCTGCCTTGCACATGGACTAATCAGTTTGTATATTTTGCTTTTTTTTCATAGTTCCACACAACTTCTTCCTGTTTTCTTGATTGATCTGTGTTCAGTTTTTCAAGACCTATCCACTGTGCCAACTTATAACTAAATCTGGGGGGGTGCGATGGGGAGGTTCCCTTGTCAGTAACATGTTCTTTTTGTAAGCTTCGGGCTGTTGTCAGGTTTCTCACTTCGTTCCAATCTACAACAGCTCTTTTAATTAAGAACAATATTATAAGGCTTTTTTTTCTAAATTCTACTATATAAACAATGCGCGGAGATTGTTAGCTCTCTTGTCTTGTTTTCTGTACTCTGAACAAATTTACATGGCTGCAGCGTGCGATATAGCGGGCATTTCCGTGTGATATGCTACGGAAGGGACCAGGGCACTTTTGTTAAACTGCAAGAAAATTGAGTATAATCAATTTATACGGGACAGACTTTTGCCGTAAGGTCACGGACGAAGAATATGTGAGGAATTGTGTGCGCGAGAAGCGCGAGAAAAAGTAGCCTTCAGTATTAAATTCTAGTACATGCCGAATAACTAATGATTCGATCTGTGAACTATACTAAGGGACGGTAAATTGAATATAAGAACGGGACTGGACAGCCACCTACGAAAATAAAAGCGTACGCAGTTTGAATCACTGTATCGAAATATAGTAATGGACCATAGTCCTTGCTATAATACCTTTGAGTGACGAACTATAAAAATCACGGACATTTTAGTTGCTGTAGTTGTAGAGAGTAATTGTAGGTTCAACCTTCCTTTTCCCTCTATAAAAAACGCAATCATTCATCGTCATTTAATTGTTACTGAATGCTGTTAATAAAAACTAAATTCGTGTATGTAGGTGAATAATAACTAACATCCAAAGACGTTACTAACTCCATTGTCTTCGGTAATGCAGCATCAAATGAAGGGTGATCGACTGAGCCAAAAAAATTAACGTTAATTGTAACAAAAACCCGACGTTTAGTCGCCGTTACAATGAAGCTGTTTGTGGCTGCCCCACCTGATGTATAGATCTAACCAAACTCCGAGCATACACAGTATATAACAACATAAATATCGCACGTCAGAGAAGTCGACTGCAGGAGACCGACGGAGGGTGGCTACAAATGTCTCTAATGACTTAGTCGTCAACAGGACACTGAAAACGTTTAGCATTAATTTTTCTGTAAGTAATTTTGCTTACTACTTAATCTAACCTCTTCTCTTAGAAGCTGAATATGTTACACTTCGCTCTTATCCAGAAACAATACGTCAGTATTAATCCATCTGTGATTTAGAATTATTGAAAGTTTTGATCTACTGCTTCTATACAGTTTCACCTTCTTGTGTCGTCAAAATCCCTCCTGGTGTCAGGTTCCCTTGATTCAGCTTTGTTGCCATAAATACAATACCATTTTCACAACTGATTATTCTGCTCTTATCGCTGCTTATCTGTTCATCGATAACACACTTTCCATTTGACAAATATCCAAAGTAGCTTTCCTGATTATCACATACCTAGTTCTCGTTTATTCGCTCATCAGCAGTGTTAGAAAAACCGTCTGTACGCGGTGGAATTGAAAATTCTGCGAGCAGCTCGGTTGCGTCCATAAATCGTTATGTAACTCGTTGTTGGACGAGCACTACTTCTTTTTGTCGAATATCAGTCATTTCTGACTCTCCTCTGGACATTTTCTCTAAACAGCTGTGTTTGCTTCGCTATCATTTAAACTGTTAATTCATTGAAATGAAGTGCAAGCGATGATAAAAATGAGTTATTCTCACAGAAAAAAGTTCCAGTGGAGGCGTTCCGTCGTTGCTGCCTCCCCAGACCTTCATGGCGTATCTTAAGTTAAACTTCACAACGTACCGTTTGGGAACAGTACTTTTTTTAACGTTACCTTTCGTATCTAATTATGCCTTTTAATAACAGAAGAATATTTTACTCACTTATGTCATCTTACATACTCCGTAATAAACAGGGGTGCTTTACCCCGTTTCTATGTAAGTCTCAGCCTTACTGTTTATGGATGTAGTATCAGCTGTTCGTTATTTGCGTATCAAAGTTGCTTATCACACGAAGTTGTCAGGCATTAGTTTCTTGCAGCCGGAATATAGAGGTAGTTCATTAGTCGTAGTGTCTGCTTATTACTTTATGCTTTATTTTGTTATCACAGTAGTTACTCCTAATCTTGGTGACTGTGGCTATATACTGATAACCTTTATCAGCAACGTGTTTTCCTGCTAGAAAGCTTTTTATTTTTTTTATTTTGCGTGCTTGTACTCACTGCATGCTCAACTTTACTTTTTTCTTTTTCTCCTGCATATTTGTGGGAAGCAGTCCTTCTTTGTATGATATCAAATCCCATCGTATTTTTGAATTTATACATCTTACAGCAAGTTGTATTTTAAAACTGTACTTCATTAATCACTGATAGTTTCGTGCCTGGCTCATTTTCAAGTAAATCATAACAGATGTGAAAACATCATACTCGTCAAATAAAAACTTTTCGTTCCAAGTGATCCATAGTGAGGAGATCCTTAGTGATGTCGAACATGTCAGAAAACAAGAATACACAATGGATATTTACAAAATAAGAACAGATACGTTAATGTACCTTCCACAAACGCCAAATGAAGTTACCGTTCTGGACGTGGAATAGGTTAAACAAATCTGAAGCGTAAATACATTTAAAATATTAAATATTCAAGATACTTAGGTGTATACGATAATTCTTACGCTACTGTAATCACATCTCGTTAAATAAAAAAATTTAAAAAAATATTTTACAGCAGTTGTTTAGAATGATCGATATACTGCACAAAATTTGTACACAAGTCATACTGCACGCAATATTCACGTTATATGATATTATTAGTAACTGATTCTGCTAATAAATTCATCGAAGTAGTAGAAGGAGCTGGCAACCAATCATTCCTTTAGATTCTTCTCAGACTGAAATTTATTATTAGTTAAACATTTTATGGCTGCTGGCATGTTATTGAAAATCTGTATTGCTGAATATCGAACACCTTTCTGACCCAAAGTAAGTGACGTTATATCTTTGTGAACTTATTCTTATTTGTAATATTTATTCCATGAACTGAGCTGTTGGTTTGAAAAAAAAGATATATTTTTAATGACAAATTTCGATAAGGAACAAATGTATTAGGTCGCAGTAGTCAGTATCCCCAGTTCCTTAAACAGCTCTCTGCAGGACGTTCTTGAGTTCACATAGCAAATAATTTGACGAGTGTGAGCTATTCACATTTTCTGTGATATATGTGAAAATAGCCACTCTCGAAACTAGTAATGCTTGATGAAGTAAAATTTTTGAGTGCTATTCGGTGGGACGATGTGATTCTTCAGATTTAGCTAGGCCGTAATGTCCACCCAGAAGAAATTGACCCAGTCATGTAATCTCGTAATAGGCCATATACCAGGGTTATAATTTTTATTAAAATATAAAGTCTTCGATGATACCGAACGGTCAGTATATGTACACATGCACGAGCAAGCACTCGTACAGTGCAATGAAGCAGCTACAGTCGCACACGCAAAAAACTTGAAAACTGAAACAGATGGACGGGAAATGCAGAGGAGGATTCCTGGCGTATTGACTCCCAGTTACGCAAACCCAGCAAACTGCATGTGTGCCGTGGAAAACGACACCGAGGCGTGCCAGCGTAAATAAGTAAACAAGTGGCCGCGACAGAACTGTCGGTTTGTAAAGACATTTGTAGACTACCGGCTTCTTATGTAAGCCCGCGTTCGCGGAACGACAACAACACAGGGCGAGTACATACGTAATCAGCTGAACAAGCGGTCGCGGTTCGACTATCAATGCCCGTTTGTGGTCTGCAGCAAGAAGACGACCTCCGCGGCGACTCCCGACAGACACAAAACCAATCAGCGCAAAAGTCTTTCGTAAGCTCCCGTCTACTTCTACTACTAGACACCAATGAAGTGTAGGGCACAGTCAGTTCGACTACCACAGGTGGGGATAAGCTGATGCAGAAGGTGGAGTCTGGGGCCAGCGAAGCAGAGACCTGTTCTCCAACGGGAAACCAATCCCAGAGACAGAAAAAAAACAGCAAAAATGCACAGGAATAAATCAAACAACAACTGAAATAAGAAGAATGTGGATACAGATCCTACAGCTTCAGAGCTGCGACAGCAACAAGAACCGAAAGAAAATTGTGCTCAGCTTCCATTCGTAATCACCGTAGTCACCGTCGTCAAAAATTCAATACGTTGCGTCAGAACGTCTCCAACGAACTTTGACGAACAACTGGCCTCGCGAGGAAGAGCATTTTTTGATCTTAGCTTCCAACACGCTGTTGTGGACTTAGCTCTCGCTTGGAGACTTGACACATGTCGAGCTAGGTTTTGATAGACTAAGTTCAATAGGTAGGGCACCTGTCGTCAATTCTAATTCATTTACGCTGCTTTCGATGCAAAAATACACTTCGGGAAATGAAAAAAAAAATTATGAATTCTCCTAGAGGTGCGAGACATCTTACTTCAGCAACAGACAGCAAAAGGTCATTATTCACAATATTGAGAACGGCTGTGATGTGGGGGCTGAGTGGGGTACAGTCAAGGGGGGGGGGGGGGGGAGGGATGCACCAGAGATCAGTGCTGGGGCCACTCCTGTTTCTTATTTATATAAATGACATGCCCTCTAGTATTACGGGTAACTCTAGAATATTTCTGTTTCCTGATGACACTAGCTTGGTAGTAAAGGATGTTGTGTGCCACATTGGCCCAGTTTCAAATAGTGCAGTTCATGACCTAAGTTCATGGCTTGTAGAGAATAAACTAACACTAAATCACAACGCTAAGGGAGTGAGACAGGGTTGTAGCCTCTCCCCGATGCTATTCAATCTGTATATTGAGCGAGCAGTAAAGGAAACAAAAGAAAAGTTCGGAGTAGGTATTAAAATCCATGGAGAAGAAATAAAAACTTTGAGGTTTGCCGATGACATTGTAATTCTATCAGAGATAGCAAAGGATTTGGAAGAGCAGTTCAACGGAATGGACAGTGTCTTGAAAGGAGGATATAAGATGGGGACATCAACAAAAGCAAAACGAGGATAATGGAATGTAGTCGAATTAAGTCGGGTGATGCTGAGGGAATTAGATTAGGAAGTGAGACACTTAACGTAGTAAAGGAGTTTTGCTATTTGGGGAGCAAAATAACTGATGATGGTCGAAGTAGAGACTATATAAAATGTAGACTGGCAATGGCAAGGAAAGCGTTTCTGAAGAAGAGAAATTTAACATCGAGTATTGATTTAAGTGTCAGGAAGTCGTTTCTGAAAGTATTTGTATGGAATTTAGCCATGTATGGAAGTGAAACATGGACGATAAATAGTTTAGACAAAAAGATAATAGAAGCTTTCGAAATGTGGTGCTGCAGAAGAATGCTGAAGATTAGATGGGTAGATCTCACAACTAATGAGGAGGTATTGAACAGGATTGGGGAGAAGAGGAGTTTGTGGGGCAATTTGAGTAGAAGAAGGGATCGGTTGGTAGGACATGTTCTGAGGCTTCAAGGGATCACCAATTTAGTACTGGATGGCAGCGTGGAGGGTAAAAATCGTAGAGGGAGACCAAGAGATGAATACACTAAGCAGATTCGGAAGGATGGAGGATGTAGTAGGTACTGGGAGATGAAGAAGCTTGCACAGGATAGAGTAGCATGGAGAGCTGCATCAAACCGGTCTCAGGACTGAAGACCACAACAACAAACAAATCACAACAACAGTTTCTAACATACAATTCAACAAAACCTGACGTTTTAATTTCACAGAATGGGGCATATGATAGCTGAAACTGAACAGTTCAGATTTATAGGTGTTCAGTTATATAGTAAACTGCCGTGGAAAGCCAACGTTCAGGATCTTGTTCAAAGACTTAATACTGCCATTTTTACTGTTCGAACCGTATCTGAAGTGAGTGATCGTTCGACACAAAAATTAGTCTACTTTGCTTATTTTCATTCGCTTATGTCGTATGGTATTATATTTTTGGTTCACTCTTCCCATTCTAGAAGGATATTGTTGGCTCAGAAACGGGCGGTTGGGGCAATAAGTGGTGTAAGTTCACGAACCTCTTGTCGACCCCTGTTCAAGAGCCTGGGTATTTTGACATTGGCCTCTGAATATATATATTATTTACTGTCATTTCTTGTTAACAATATCAGCTTATTACCAAGAATAAGCAGCTTTCACTCAGTTAATACTCGGCAGAAATCAAACTTGCATTTGGATCGGACTTCTTTGACTCTTGTGCAGAAAGGTGTGCAGTATACTGGTGCATCCACTTTCAACAAGCTTTCAAATCGAAACTAAAGAGTTTCCTCATTGGCCACTCCTTCTACGCTGTCGAGGAATTCCATGAAAAATTAAGGTGATTCTTGTTGTATTGTTGATTGCGTTTACTTAAACTTACGGATTGACTTTTTTCGGAATCACAAACATTTTATTTTTATCTGTTATTACCTTTAATGTTGTAATTTCATGTACTGACATGTTCCACAGCCTTGAAGATTTGCTCCTAAATTTGATCGTACGAAACTTGACGTTTAAATAAATAAATAAATATGCTATAGACAAGGCAGACTGTCGAAGCACGTCCATACAAGCCCAAATTTCTGTAACATTCCTGGGGTGGCAACGTTGCGAAATATTACAGATTATAGAGTTTCTCGTCTTTCGATGTGTCACGACGCTTCTGCATTCAGGATTTTTAGATGAAGCCTTAGAATGTCTGTTCTGTAACACCATGTTTGACTGTTTAACACTCAGTGATACTCTGACCCTGTCCAGACATACCCATGACCAGTCACGTAGTATTCAAAGAAATCTACTCACTTTCTTCCGTCAGTACGACGTTTTAAGGATACTATACTAGACTATCGTTCGGTCAAGATGTTTTGGTACACTAAGCTAACGGATTACACTTCAGTAGCATTTTTTCCATGTACTATGTTTCTGCGGTTCTTGTAGGTACATCGGCATATAGTATCTTCCTATGGTTCGTTTGGTAACTTATCACTGACTATGTAGTCATAGATTATCCGCTCTCATACGTATGTACCCATATTTAAAAACTAAACAATATAAAGCAAATATCTGTGTCATTTCTATCCTTTTTGAAATTCACAACAAGTCTTTTGTCCTCTTTTTTTTAGATCAATACGTGGAGTAGCTGGTTCAGTAGTCCAAATAGCTGACTTTTTTATTATTTCATTATCAAAAATGAGTCGAAGTCTATCTCTATACATCTCATCGGAGTATATTCGGGCAGAAACTTATAGCACACTGTAATATTCTGGCAACACATGTAAATACGTAAATAATATTGTTTCGACTTTACGTTGTACTTCAAATATAATATTAATATATTTGTAAAATTACTCAAACTGTACAAACTGTGTATAATGAGAACAACCGTTCCTGATCGGCCATATAACCGATTGAAAGTGCCATTAAAACCTACTTGTCGTGATCAGGAGGAATATTCAAGAGTGTTATTAACGTGAGGAAAATGACAATACCAGCGTTACGACAGGACATAAATTTGCAGCCATCCCAGCGTCATAACTGCCAGCGGAATACGTCGGCTGACTGCTCCAACCTCCATTACAATCTAGTCACATGCTGCTTTGACATAATTGCAGTCAAAATTAACTTTGTTATTTCCCTGTACGTTATATTTTTTCACATCTGCGAATTGTTCTTCTATGCTGCAAAATAGTAGTAAGCATGAACCATTATTGGTACCGTATGTGAAATGCTCATTTAGCCGGAGATTACTAAATCCTAGTAAAATTTACGATTCCAGTATGGTATAAAACAGGACAAAATGTCTCTGAGCACTATGGTACAAAACAGGACTTTTGTACTTAATTTGGTACTCAACATATCATTGAAGATCTAGCGGTAGTAAATAACTAATGCATAACCTATAAATCACGGCTTCCTTTAAATAAAATGTGGAGTAGTAAACTTTGTTATGGTTTAGTAACAATGTAACATTTCCCCCTATTTAGTGTCATAAAGTTAAGGAAACTGTTTACTGTTCTGGAGTAAAGTACATGCTGATCGGAATCAAGCTGCGTTACACGTGGCAGCTTCTGTTTGAAATTATGAATTGCAAACTGACCATGCCCTGTTGGTATACTTTTTTTGTGCTTAGCGTAGCGTGTACAGGTAATTTGATTTGTGCCGGCCGGTGTGGCCAAGCGGTTAACGGCGCTACAGTCTGGAACCGCGTGACCGCTACGGTCGCAGGTTCGAATCCTGCCTCGGGCATGGATGTGTGTGATGTCCTTAGGTTAGTTAGGTTTAAGTAGTTCTAAGTTCTAGGGGACTGATGACCTCAGATGTTAAGTTCCATAGTGCTCAGAGCCATTTGAACCATTTTTTTTTTTTTTTTTTTTTTTGCTGCCTGGGTAGCAGAATTCCTTAATTTCATCTAATTTGTGACCATCAAATCCTGATGTTAAGTTTCTCAGTTTTCTCAGTGCTGCGACTTCTCATTACATTCGCCAGTGCTAACAGACAAGCAACACTGCGTGAATTAACCGCAGAAATCCATGTGGGACATACGACGAACATGTTCGTTAGGGTAGTGCGTAAAAATTTTGCGCTAATTGGCAGTGGCAGCAGACGACCGATGCGCGTGCCTTCCCTAACAGCACAACATCGTCTGCAGCGCCGCTCTTGGGCTCGTGGCCATATTCGTTGCACCCAAGACGACTGAAAAACCATGGCCTAATTTCAGTTGGTAAGAACTGATAGTTGTCTTCAAGTGTGGTGCAGATCCCACGAGGCCATGGACCCAAATTGTCTACAAGGCACTGTGCAAGCTGTTGAAGGTTCTATAATTGTGTGAGCTGTGTTCACACGAAATTAACTGGGTCCGCTGGTCCAAATGAACCGATCATTTCTGGAAACGGTTATGTTCGACTACTTGCAGGCTATCTGTAGCCATTTATGGACTCTATGTTCCCAAACAACTATGAATGTTCTATGGATGATAATGCGCTACGACGTCGGGCCGCAATAGGCTAGTTTCCTATCTTAAAAATTATGGTACCGATTGCTCTTACTCTGAGCGATTATAGCATTCAAATCGCATTTACGGTCAATATTCTCACACAATAGCTATTTTTATGTAATTAAAGCTTAAAAATGGTTAAATATCAAGATTTGGGCATGTGATGGAAATTGCTGTGTTACTGGCTGAGGCTCCGGTGACGTCACAGTCTAGGAGTAAGACGAACCTATGCGTGTGTTACAGGAGTGTTAGCCGAAGTTATTAGGCTTTTACGTACATTTTCTGCAAATAATTTAGCTGTTTAGTGATGGAATATGCATTTGCAACTTTTAGGTAACAATAGTAAGGATTTTTGTGAACGATTATAGTGAAAACTTCACGAAAGTTGATGCGTTTATGCCAACTCGTGACATGTGCAAAGACGGACATTCTTTTCCCTATTCCCTGCAATATCATTCAACTACTTTAAAGTGAAGGAATCGCAGAACTTTTGCAAATGGGTCCCTATCTTATATCTAGATTGTCGACTATGAACGAGCCGAAATACAATATAATTATTCTTGGCAAATCTTAAGAGCTGATTTCCGTTATGGAAGATACCGAGCAGATAGACCTCCTGCAGCCCACGCAGTGGATAGCACATGTGACTCAGACTAGCCAGAACACCGGTTCGAATCTGGAAAGGGTTATATATCTTTGAAGTTGCACATTAAATACGAAAAGAGCGTTAGCAAGAACTCGTTGTAGCAGTTGTTTCGATTGTGGGACGCGTTATACATAGCTTCACGTTAGTCTTAGTCTGAGAAATGGACAACTGAGGATAAATACATTTACTTTGCTAACAGACAATTACTTCCTTTGGAAAGCATTGCTAGTAACGAAAATATCACCATACTCCAGTGTACGACGAGGTGTAGAACGACGACGTTTTGTACGCGAATAGGTATAAAGCACGCACAATATGCAGATAACACAAACTTAAGGGCTGTGCTGTTTGTGTAGACTAACATCAATATCTGACTCAGATTTAACTTCATCTTATGTTAAATGATGAAACTTCAAAAGCTTAAACAATTAGGATTCTAGCTGGAGAGTAGAAAGATAAAAAATATGTTTCTAAAAAAGTAAAAAGCGAGATCTCATTTTGAATGTGGCATGCGTGAACAGCAATTGCGAATGAAAGCGCATGTAAACGTCAAGGAATACGCTGTCTCTAATCGGTGTAATTGCGATTTGGTTTTCATATGAAAGGACCGTAAAGTTGTTTTGCAATTAAGTTAAAATGTTATGGCAGGCCGGACTCGAACCAGTGACCTATGGGTATCATCCTGTAATATTTTACAACCCCCTACTCTACCACCCGAGCTACCAAATGATGTTAAGCTAAAGTTTAATTTCATTGAATGACGTTATCCTTCTTTGTAACAGTGGCAAAGGGTATCTCGGAGGTAAGTCAATGTTAACTTCATAATAAAAGACTTTTTGATTATATAAGGGAACTTGGACATTCTGCATGTACAGAGCAACCTCATTTTGCACACTTCATTCTTTGGAACACTCAAAAGCAATTTCTTAAGAGGTTTTTATAGATGTTTTTATAGTGTTGTACTACAAATCATTTCCAATCCATTTACCGAAACTTCAATTCCAAAGCATGACTTCACCGTGAATTAGCTTAGAGACAGTAGGAGCAGCGAGCTAGTCAGTGACGTCACAGGCATCACAAGACTCGACTGGGACGTTTTAGCGGGCTTTCAAATTATTTGAATTTCATTTCCATTTTTATAAACTAATACTAAAATTCAAGAGGGGAAAAAAGCATTTTATGAGCGTAAAATGACATAACTAACCATTTAAAACGATTTCCAGAAAACAGTCAAATTCTCTGTTGTAGTCGACTGGTTTGAAGAACAATCTGGACAGTCAGAGCGAATGGTTTGGCCACCAGGTCGCTTGACATGTATCCCATCGAACAGTTATGGGACATAACCTAGAGGTCAGTTGGTGCAGAGAATCCTGCACCGGCAACACTTTCGCAATTAAGGACGGCTATAGAGGCACCATGACTCAATATATCTCCAGGGGACTTACAACGACTTGCTGAGACCATGCCTCGTCGAGTTACTGCACACCGCTGGGCGAAAGGAGATCCGACACTGTGTTAGGAGATATCCTACGACCTCTGTCACCTCGGAGAATTAGCTGTCCTTCCCTATAGATTACCCCTATTTTTCTCAGGATTTCGAACACCTTCACCATATGACATAGTCCAACACTTTTTCCAGGTTGACAGATCCTATGAACGTGTCTTGATTTTTCTTCAGTCTTGCTTCCATTATCAATCTCAACCTTAAAAGTCCCTTTCTGATGCCTTAATCTTTCCTGAAGTCAAATTGGCCGTCATCTAACAGCTCCTCAGTTTCCTTTCCCATTCTTCTGTATATAATTCTTGTCAGAAACGTGGATGCATGAGCTGTTAAGCTGCTTGTGCGATAATTCTCGCGCTTGTCGGCTCTAGTCCGCTCCGGAATCATATGGATGATACTTGCTCCGAAAATATGATGGCATATTGTCTGATGATATATCGCCGGTCTCAGACATTCTGCATATCAACATGACTATCATTTTGTTGCCAGGTTCCCCCAGTGATTTTAGAACTTCTCATATATATATACAGGGTGTTACAAAAAGGTACGGCCAAACTTTCTGGAAACATTCCTCACACACAAATAAAGAAAATATGTTATGTGGACATGTGTCCGGAAACGCTTACTTTGCATGTTAGAGCTCATTTTATTACTTCTCTTCAAATCACATTAATCATGGAATGGAAACACACAGCAACAGAACGCACCAGCGTGACTTCAAACACTTTGTTACATGAAATGTTCAAAATGTCCTCCGTTAGCGAGGATACGTGCATCCACCCTCCGTCGTATGGAATCCCTGATGCGCTGATGCAGCCCTGGAGAATGGCGTATTGTATCACAGCCGTCCACAATACGAGCACGAAGAGTCTCTACATTTGGTACCGGGGTTGCGTAGACAAGGGCTTTCAAATGCCCCCATAAATGAAAGTCAAGAGGGTTGAGGTCAGGAGAGCGTGGAGGCCATGGAATTCGTCCGCCTCTACCAATCAATCGGTCACTGAATCTGTTGTTGAGAAGCGTACGAACACTTCGACTGAAATGTGCAGGAGCTCCATCGTGCATAAACCACATGTTGTGTCGTAGTTGTAAAGGCACGTGTTCTAGCAGCACAGGTAGAATATCCCGTATGAAATCATGGCGGTGAATCGAGGAAGTACAGTACACACTGACGAAACTAAAATGAGCTCTAACATGGAAATTAAGCGTTTGCGGACACATGTCCTCATAACATCTTTTCTTTATTTGTGTGTGAGGAATGTTTCCTGAAAGTTTGGCCGTACCTTTTTGTAACACCCTATATATATATATATACATATATATATATATATATATACTCCTGGAAATTGAAATAAGAACACCGTGAATTCATTGTCCCAGGAAGGGGAAACTTTATTGACACATTCCTGGGGTCAGATACATCACATGATCACACTGACAGACCCACAGGCACATAGACACAGGCAACAGATCATGCACAATGTCGGCACTAGTACAGTGTATATCCACCTTTCGCAGCAATGCAGGCTGCTATTCTCCCATGGAGACGATCGTAGAGATGCTGGATGTAGTCCTGTGGAACGGCTTGCCATGCCATTTCCACCTGGCGCCTCAGTTGGACCAGCGTTCGTGCTGGACGTGCAGACCGCGTGAGACGACGCTTCATCCAGTCCCAAACATACTCTATGGGGGACAGATCCGGAGATCTTGCTGGCCAGGGTAGTTGACTTACACCTTCTAGAGCACGTTGGGTGGCACGGGATACATGCGGACGTGCATTGTCCTGTTGGAACAGCAAGTTCCCTTGCCGGTCTAGGAATGGTAGAACGATGGGTTCGATGACGGTTTGGATGTACCGTGCACTATTCAGTGTCCCCTCGACGATCACCAGTGGTGTACGGCCAGTGTAGGAGATCGCTCCCCACACCATGATGCCGGGTGTTGGCCCTGTGTGCCTCGGTCGTATGCAGTCCTGATTGTGGCGCTCACCTGCACGGCGCCAAACACGCATACGACCATCATTGGCACCAAGGCAGAAGC
This sequence comes from Schistocerca americana, assembly GCF_021461395.2. Lineage (NCBI taxonomy): Eukaryota > Metazoa > Arthropoda > Insecta > Orthoptera > Acrididae > Schistocerca > Schistocerca americana. The sequence continues at coordinate 273,727,477 of NC_060124.1, read as the reverse complement.
GACTCTCATCGCTGAAGACGACACGACTCCATTCGTCCCTCCATTCACGCCTGTCGCGACACCACTGGAGGCGGGCTGCACGATGTTGGGGCGTGAGCGGAAGACGGCCTAACGGTGTGCGGGACCGTAGCCCAGCTTCATGGAGACGGTTGCGAATGGTCCTCGCCGATACCCCAGGAGCAACAGTGTCCCTAATTTGCTGGGAAGTGGCGGTGTGGTCCCCTACGGCACTGCGTAGGATCCTACGGTCTTGGCGTGCATCCGTGCGTCGATGCGGTCCGGTCCCAGGTCGACGGGCACTTGCACCTTCCGCCGACCACTGGCGACAACATCGATGTACTGTGGAGACCTCACGCCCGACGTGTTGAGCAATTCGGCGGTACGTCCACCCGGCTTCCCGCATGCCCACTATACGCCCTCGCTCAAAGTCCGTCAACTGCACATACGGTTCACGTTCACGCTGTCGCGGCATGCTACCAGTGTTAAAGACTGCGATGGAGCTCCGTATGCCACGGCAAACTGGCTGACACTGACGGCGGCGGTGCACAAATGCTGCGCAGCTAGCGCCATTCGACGGCCAACACCGCGGTTCCTGGTGTGTCCGCTGTGCCGTGCGTGTGATCATTGCTTGTACAGCCCTCTCGCAGTGTCCGGAGCAAATATGGTGGGTCTGACACACCGGTGTCAATGTGTTCTTTTTTCCATTTCCATGAGTGTATATTTATTAGATAGTTAGAGAACCAACTCGTGAGGATAACTTCTTAGACCTGCTGGCGACTAACAGACCTGAAGTTATCGAATCAGTTAACGCAGAGGAAGGTATCGCAGTGACCATACGGCTGTGACAGTATCTACGACGAGGGGTCCTACAAGGAATGTTAAGAAAGGTAGGAAGGTATATTTGCTCAGCAACGGTGGCAGGATAACAATTTCAGAATACCTCAGCAGTCAGCATCAAATATACAGCGATGAGAACGAAGATGTGGAGAACAAAAGTAAAAAAATTCAAACGCATCGTTCAATATGCCCTAGAAAAGTATGTTCCGAGTACGGTTTTAAGGGATGGGAAAGATCCACCAAGGTTTAATAACCGTGTTAGAAAAGCGCTACGTAGACAAAGAGCACTTCATCTCAGATTCAACAGAAGTAAAAACCTAGCTGAGAAACAAAAGCTGAACGAAGCGAAAATGAGAGTAAGGAGAGCAATGTGAGAAGCGTTCAGTGATTTCGAAAGTAAGACGTTGTCAACCGACCTGAGTAAAACCCTGAGAGATTTTGGTCATATGTAAAACCAGTAAGTGAGTCAAAATCATCTGTTCATTCTCTCAGCGACCAAACCGGCACCCAAGCGGAAGATAACAGAGAGAAGGCAGAAATACTGAATTCGGTCTCCGAAGTTGTTTCACTGCGGAAGATTGCAACACTGTCACTCTTTCAATCGTCTTACGAACGTCGAAATGGCAGATACTGAGATAAGCGAGCGCGGAATTGAAAAGCAGCTACAATCACTTAGTAGTGTAAAGCCATCACGACCAGACGAGATTCTATTAAGATCATGCGAAAGAATTTGCTCTCACTCTTGCAGTAATTTATCGTAGAACGCTTAGAACGCTTGAGCAACGAATGGTGCCTAACGACTGGAAAAAAGCGCAGGTCATTCCCGTTTGTAAGAAAAGCCGTAAGACAGATCCACACAATTACAGACCTATATCGCTGACGTCAATCTGTTGTAGAATTATGGAACGTGTTTGATGCTCATGAATTATTACGTTCTTGGAAAATGAATAGCTCTTCTGTAAAAATCAACATGTATTCCGCAAGCAGCGCTCCTGCGAAACTCAGCTCGCTCTGTTCCTCCATGAGATCCACAGCGCAGTGAACAACGGCACTCAGGCTGATGCCGTGTTCCATGATTTCAGTAAGGCATTTGACACCGTCCCGCATTGCCGTTTAATGAAAAAATACGAGCTTACGATTATATTCAAGACCTCCTTGCAGACAGAACTCAACACGTCACTCTTATCTTATAGACAGATGTAAAGGTAATATCCGGAGTATCACACGGAACTATGATAGGACCGTTGCTGTTCACAGTATATGTAAATGATCTAGTAGAAAGCGTCGGATGCTCTTTAAGGCTATTCGCAGATGATTCAGGTATTTAAAGCAAAGTAGCAACGCTAGAAGATAGTACGAATTTGCAGAACGACAGGCAGAGAACTTATAAATGGTGCAGACTCTGGCAGTTGACCCTGAACGTTAATTAATGTAACATATTGCGCATAGATATGAAAACAAATCCACTACTGTACAGCTACACTATTGATGGCAAACAGCAGGAGACAGCGTCTGCGCAAAATATCTAGGCGTTACTATCCGGAGCGACCTTAAGTAAAATGACCATATAAATCAGATAGTGGGAAAATCAGACACAAGACTCAGATTCATCGGAAGAATCTTAAGGAAATGTGACTCATCCTCGAAAGAAGTAGCTTATAAGGCGATTGTTCGCCTGATTTCTTGAGTATTGTTCATCTATCTGGGGTCCCTATCAGGTAGGACCGATACAGGAGATTGAGAAAATCCAACGAAGAGCGGCGCGTTTCGTCACAATTTCGTTTAGCTGGCGAGAGAGCGTTACGGAGATGCTAAAAAAACTCCACTGGGAGACGTTACAAGAGAGACGTTGTGCATCACGGAGGTATTTACTGCTGAAATTTCAGGACAGCACTTTTCAGAAGTAGTCAGACAATGTACTACTTCCCCCCACAAACATATCGGGTATTGACCACGAGGGGAAAACTCGAGAAATTAGAACCAATACAGAGGCCTACCGACAATCATTCTTCCCACGCACCTTTCGCGAGTGGAACAGGGTTGGAGGGATCAGATAGTGGTACCGAAAGTACCCTCCGCCACACACAATTAGGTGGCTTGCGGAGTATGATGTAGATGTAGATATATACCGAGTCATCGCTCGAAAATACCGCTGTAGTTTGAAAATGAAAAATATGTAAAATATATGAAGGCGTGCTGAAAAGTAATGCCTCCAAATTTTTATGTGAAAAGTCTTAAAGCTTTATAAATAACAAAAACTTCATTAACATTCTACATCTTTTTTATATATATCTATTTCTCAACGCAGTCACCCTGGACGCGAACACAATTTTCCCAACAAGAGAAAGCGAACACAATTCTCCCAACGAGGGACAAGTTTGTTGACACCGTCACTGTAGAATGTCAAACGACGGAGCTACAAGATTTCTATGTTTGCACAGATTCATCACTGTCAAAGTCAAGACTTGGAACGTGGTGTTTGTTTAAACCTTCCCATCTCCTCTATACCTCTTTTGTTATTGATAACCTTCCCTTTTACAATAAACTATGAAACCTTCCCTTAGGATTTCTCTCTCTTGCTTACTAATAACAAATGAAATCTTCCCTTTGAAATTTATTCTCTTTCTCTATCTTTGCATACAAATTTAATTGCTGCTTATTAAAAGCGATTTTCTGATTATTTCGACGAAACATAGAATGAGTTGTCGTCGTGGCCCTTAGTCGTTATCTGCAATAACCCGAAACTGTTCCTTACCTTTTTTACTGTTACTGGATCGCCTTCTGACTGCTACATCGAACTGCGACATGAATATACTTACTCTGTTTTACTATACTCTATTAGCTGCTGGTGGGCTTTCACAATAAGTGGCTGTATTTATTACCAAAGCTGACGTTATTCTTTAATAGCAAAGCTAAAGTTATTCTTTAATTAATTTGACTGAAGTTACGTAATTCATAGTTAAACTTTTTCTTGACAACAATAAAATTTTGCAAAGTTTTACGTTGATGGTTTTTGGGATGGATTATAATTATAAATTCAATATTGCTGGCAAAAGTTAATTACATTCTGAATGAAATGATTTTACAAACGTTCAAATGGGACTTACTTTTTACAGTAATCTTACAACTAGCAATGCGCAAACATACCTTCAGTAGTATTGAGTTTCTCAAAAAAATTAATTCAATAATATTAGTTCCTCTTATTATAATAGTTAGCTGATGTCTCTGTACATCCGTTTATAATCTCTTGTAAATCGTAGCTAGTGGCTGGTGGGCACGCCGCACCTCTCAACCCCTCGGTTCAGACCTGCTAGCGATTCGCTTCACATCTCGCTTACTACTGACTTCCTACGAACGCTAAAGTGCGGTTTCTCCTGCCAACAATGCTTTCTGGTGCAGACAATCCCTGCTACCATTACAAAATGTGTCAATGCGCGGCCTTTCCCGCTCTTTTCTTAAAATGTATCCATACGTGGTCTCTCCCGCCTTTTTAAAATTATATCAATTTGCGGTCTCTCTTGTCAATAATACTTTGGTGCAGACATTCCCTGCTACCACAATTATTTCCAACATGACAAATATTAGTTATTCCTACTTAAACCTATTAATAAAATATAAACTTCTTTCATAAATTGTGATTTGACAGTAAACAATAGAAATATACACGTCTTACGCCCTGGACGCGAACACAATTTTCCCACCGAAAGAAAGCGAACACAATTCTCCCAACGAGAGACAAGTTTGTTGACACCATCACTGTAGAATGTCAGACGACGGAGCTACAAAATCTCTATGTTTGCACAGATTCATCACTGTCAAAGTCAAGACTTGGAAGGTGGTGTTTGTGTTTTGGAAACAGGTGAAAATCGGATGGGGCCAAGTTGAGACTGTATGGAGGTTAATCGATGGCAGTGAGAACCCAAACGTCGAATTGTTGCTGACGGCGCAGACGGCACCGTCACGCTGAAGGGGAGAGTGCTCCATATGTGAACGAGCTCTTCGAATTCGAAACTCGATTACAGCACGCTGTTTCTCACGCATAGACATTGTTACGTTACACACCGCCATGTTTCAAACCGGAGGTCTCTAGCGGCAGAGGTCTGCGAATTTGTACACATGAAGAATAAAGGTGTAGAATGTTAATAACGTTTGTTTTATTTACAAAGCCTTAAGAGTTTTCGAATAAAAAATTAGAAAGCATTGCTTTTCAGCACGCTCTCGTAGATTCAGTTGTATTTTCAGTGCCTTAATTTATGAAGCTCTACTGTGGTTTGAGTCGATTTGACTTTGACAGTAAATATTATCTAGGAGCGGAGTTTGACAACATATACAGGGTGGCGCAGATGGATCGGGTGGTTTTGAAGTGGACTGTACGTCTGGAGGGGGGGAGCCAGGTGTTCGGCGACTTCGTCCTGTGGTGGGGGGGGGACGGGAAGTTTCAGTTGCAGGCTGGCAGTCAGTCGCGATGGCTACGTGGTCCGTTGAGCATCGTGTTTTCGCAGTGGAAGAGTTCATACGCAATAACGAGTCAATTGTTGCTGTGACGCGTGCCTTTCGCCGGCGTTTCAACATCCCACCTCGCGGTAGTGTTCCTAAGCGAGATACGATATTGAGTTGGGTGCATAATTTCCGCACTACTGGTTCATGTGCTCCAAAATGGACGCCTAGACCGCCAACAATAACAACGCCTGAGAACGTGGAGCGTGTGAGACGCGATGTCACTGCGAGCCCACGTCGATCAACGAGACGTCGTGCTCAAGCTCTTGGAATGTCACGTCGGAGCCTTCAAAGGATTCTTAACGAAGAACTGAAATTCCACCCCTATAAAATCCTGTTGGTACAGAAGATTCTCCCAACAGACCATCTTCAAAGGCTTCAGTTTAGCCAACAGATGTTGGAGTTATTGGAAGATGTAAACCTGATTATCATGATGTCTGACGAGGCTCACTTTCACATTAACGGATACGTAAACAAGCAAAATTGCCGTTACTGGGCCGACACTAACCCAAGAGATCTACACCAACGGCCTCTCCATAGTGACAAAGTGACGGTTTGGTGTGGGGTTTCTAAGGTAGGGATAATTGGTCCTTACTTTTTTGAAAATGAAAGGGAGCAGGCGGTTACTGTTAATTCGCAGCGTTATGTGAACATGATTGAAGATTTTCTTCTCCCACAACTTGAAGAGAACAATTACGACATGGGCAATATGTGGTTCCAACAAGACGGGGCAACTGCACATACCGCTAGGATATCAATGCAAGCTGTACGCGCTCTGTTCCCTGGCCGTTTGATTTCCCGTAATGGAGATGTCCATTGGCCCCCTCGCTCGCCGGACCTCACGGTATGTGACTTTTTCTTATGGGGCTATTTAAAAGCAAGGGTCTACATGAACAAACCCCGGACCATTCAGGAGTTGAAGGCAGCAATTCATACCGAAATCACATCAATTCCTGGTGATGTGCTTGAGCGGGCAATGCGGAACGTTAAGGACCGACTCCAAGAATGCGTCGCTCGAGAAGGAGGGCATTTGATGGATGTAATTTTTAAAAACTAACATTACTATTTTTTTGTTAATAAACTTCCATTGTAACTACACGTTTTGCACTTTATTTCAATCCAATACCTTTACAATTGACAGTTTGACAAGTATTTTAAAACCACCCGATCCATCTGCGCCACCCTGTACTAGTCCGGGCTCTGTTGATGCCAATAGCGCCGCTTCCGTTTTCCATGCCTCTTGGATAATCGTCGTTGGTTGTCTTCATCTCCGATACTTAACAGTCTCTCGTGCAGAGAGTTGTCTATAGCCTTATATAGTGAAGCGCAAAGGAAACTGGTATAGGCATGCCTGTTCAAATACAGAGACATGTGAACAGGCAGAGTACATCGCTGCGGTCGGCAACGCCTACATAAGACAAGTGTCTGGCGCAGTAGTTATAATTCAAATGGCTCTAAGCACTATGGGACTTAACATCACCTAGAACTACTTAAACCTAACTAACCTAAGGACAGCACACACATCCATGCCCGAGGCAGGATTCGAACCTGCCACCGTAGCAGCAGCGCGGTTCCGAACTGAAGCGCGTAGAACCGCTCGACCACAGCGGCCGGATTCGCAGTTGTTAGATCGGTTACTGCTGCTATAGTGACGGTTTATGAAGAGTTAAGCGAGTTTGAACGTGGTGTTACAGTCGGCGCACTAGCGATGGGACACAGCAACTCCGAGGTAGCGAAGAAGTGGCGATTTTCCAGTACGACTATTTCATGACTGTGCCGTGAATATCAGAATCCGGTAAAACATCAGATCTCTGACATCACTGCGGCCGGAAAACGATCCTGCAAGAACGGGACGAACTACGACTGAAGAGAATCGTTCAGCGTGATAGAAGTGCAACAGTTCCGCAAATTGCTGCAGATTTTAATGCCGGCCTACCATCAAGTGGCAGCGTGCGAACCGTTCAACGAAATATCATCGATGTGGGCTTTCGGAGCCGAAGATCCACTCGTGTACCCTTGATGCCTGCACGACACAAAGCTTTACGCATCGCCTGGGCCCGTCAACACCGACATTGGACTGTTGATGACTGGAAACATGTTGCCTGGCCGGCCGAGTCTCGTTTCAAATTGTATCGAGCGGATGGACGTGTACGGATATGGAGACAACCACATGGATACATGGACCCTGCATGTCAGCAGAGGCCGTTCAAGCAGGTGGAAGGTCTGTGTGGGGCGTGTGCAGTTGGAGTGATATCAGACCCGTGATACGTCTATATACGGCTCTGACAGGTGATACGTACGTAAGCATCCTATCTGATCACGTGTATCCATTCTTGTCGATTGTGCGTTCCGACGGACTTGGACAATTCCAGCAGGATAATGCGACGTGCCATACGCGTAGAACTGCTGCAGAGTGGCTCCAGAAAAACTCTTCTGAGTTTAAGCACTTTCGCTGGCCACCAAACTGCCCAGGCATGAACATTATTGAGTATATCTGGGATGCTTTGCAACGTGCTCTTCAGAAGTGATCTCTACCCCTTCTTACTCTTACGTATTGATGGACAGCCCAGCAGGATTCCTGGTGTCTGTTCCCTCTGGCACTATTTCAGACATTTGTCGAGTCCATACCACGTCGTGTTGTCGCACTTCTACATCTACATTCATCTACATCCATACTCCGCAAGCCACCTCACGGTGTGTGGCAGAGGGTACCTTGAGTACCTCTATCGGTTCTCCCTTCTATTCCAGTCTCTTATTGTTCGTGGAAAGAAAGATTGTCGGTATGCCTCTGTGTGGGATCTCATCTCTCTGATTTTATCCTCATGGTCTCTTCGCAAGATATACGTAGGAGGGAGCAATATACTGCTTGACTCCTCGGTGAAGGTACGTTCTCGAAACTGCAACAAAAGCCCATACCGAGCTACTGAGCGTCTCTACTGCAGAGTCTTCCACTGGAGTTTATCTATCATCTCCGTAACGCTTTCGCGATAACTAAATGATCCTGTAACGAAGCGCGCTGCTCTGCGTTGGATCTTCTCTTTCTCTCTTCTATCAACCCTATCTGGTACGGATCCCAAACCCGTGAGCAATATTCAAGCAGTGGGCGAACAAGTGTACTGTAACCTACTTCCTTTGTTTTCGGTTTGTATTTCCTTAGGATTCTTCCAATAAATCTCAGTCTGGCTTCTGCTTTACCGACGATCAATTTTATATGATCATTTCATTTTAAATCACTCCTAATGTCTCCTCCCAGATAATTTATGGAATTAACTGCTTCCAGTTGCTGACCTGCTATATTGCAGCTAAATGATAAGGGATCTTTCTTTCTATGTATTCGCAGCACATTACACTTGTCTACATTGAGATTCAATTGTCATTCCCTGACCATGCGTCAATTCGTTGCAGATCATCTTGCATTTCAGTACAATTTTCCATTGTTACAACCTCGCGGCCGTACACGATATTAGACAGGTGTACTAGTTCCTTTGGCTGTTCAGTGAATAACCCGAACCGTTTCGCTGTGTTGTCTTAATTTAACCTCGGTATGAATGCTTGCCCTTCACGTAAAATACGAATTCTAATAATAACACTATTACCAAGAAAGATGAATTTTACACTGCTGTGCAGTACGCAGAGGACGATGATTTGCAGCTGTAACGAAGGCGTTCGTATTGATTGTGTCGTTAGTGAAGCTCTACAAACTCCCTCACGTGCGTAGAGATACGTTAGCGCGTCGTGATGCGCTGTAGATAAAATTCACGCTCGATTCAGTTTATAATCATGCAGCGACACACATGCAAAGAAATGAACCTCTAGAGTCCGATTTTCCTATCTAATTATCAACAGCTGTGCTACAGTCCCACTGCGTGGAGATGGCAGGAGGGGTGGGGGCACAATTAACGCTCGGGCTACCTCATCTTTATTTTAGTTCTGAGAGATTAATCACCACAATCGACACTTTTACTGCACTTGAAGTCACTTTTATATCCAGTCGAACCTTACAAATAAATGGTTTAACATCAACCAGGATACTATCTACCAAAAGATGTAATTCCAATTCAGTGCTACCAACATTCCATCAAAATATATTCCTATAGGTAAACTTTTACAATTGCAAGCACAACGTTGAATCAATCGATAGACATTAGTCAACAGCCAAAATTGTGTAAATTAGGTAGGTGAAATGAAATGTGTAGCGAGGGTAGACCGGTCGCCTGGTGCAAGTCTATCTAGTCGACGCCACTTCTGCCACTTGCATGTCGATGGGGATGAGATGATGATGATGATGATGAGAACAGCACAACAACCTGTGCCTGACAGGAGAAAATCTCCGACCCAGCCGGGAATCGAACCCGTGCACGTTTGCATGGCATTCCACCGCGCTGATCACTCAGCTACCGAGGCGGACATTTAGTACGTTTGACATGCGTAACAAAACGCATTTTATTAATTTATACCCATTTCATGCACTTTAGCAAAAACTGTGTATGTTGTTCCACATCTAAGTCTAGTCTCTCCTCGTATCCACACTGGCATCACAATTTTGTGGAATACCGTGGAAATAGTTGTAAATAAAAGTGTAATAAATTTTAGTAGGCGTGGCGAAATAAAATAAAAAAATTAAATTTATAGAATTTTTGAAAAGAGGAAAGATTATGGATACGGAACTGTAACTTTAGAATTTTTGAAAGGCTTTTTTACGGACTGTATTGACCGGCTTGAATGCGGACAAATACAGTGCTGCGTGAAATTTGTCTGTAATATAATTTACAATTCCGATTAATTACATTTTTGAATTCTACGTCATTGTTGATTTAATCGGAGTTCTCACCTTAGACGTAGAATTAGTCCTTCTGCCACAATATTAATTCATTAGTCGTCATCGATGTTTTTCTCTTTGTTGACCGTGTTTATCTTCCTGAGTCGGAATCGGTTCACTTCACGAAGACGGTGGTTCAAATGGTTCAAATGGCTCTGAGCACTATGGGACTTAACATCTGAGGTCATCAGTCCCCTAGACTTAGAACTACTTAAACCGAACTAACCTAAGGACATCACACACATCCATGCCCGAAGCAGGATTCGAACCTGCGACCGTAGCAGTCGCGCGGTTCCGGACTGAAGCGCCTAGAACCGCTAGACCACCGCGGCCGGCTAGACGGTGGAAACCAAGGAATACAATGCTACGTCTCTTTAAATAATTCTCGTAAAACTTAGATACTTCTCACTATTTTTTATTCACAAGACAATAAGACTTGCTCTGCTCGTCGCACAAACCATAAATACTAACAAGATGCCTGCCTTTCCGCACACACCAAAAATTACGTCCATCCTCTACAAGGTAACAATCGAAAGTGTCTCTTAACTCCTTCTTGGAGTATGAAACAAAAGAGAATCCAATATGAACATTGCAGAGATTACATTCTACATCCCTCTCAATTTAATCTTTGGCGCAGCCTTTAAGGTATTGTATGTCTCTGCGTCGGAATGTGTCATTACGTGTGGTACGTTCTCAGAAACTCGCATACTTGCAGTTTATCACCGGCAAAATTTGTACGTTAATTCACAAAATCGATGGATATTCCGACTGCTTACCAAAGAGTCCATGTGTGACAGGATACATTCTAAGACAGTCCATAATCAAATTTCTTCTCTCTACTCTCCTACTGAACCAAATCGTTCCCTTACAGTTGCTGTCGATAACTGAAGATTTAAGTATTTCACTTGCAGCAGTTTTCAGCAAAAATTTAAATTTACTGGGGCTTAGTGGAGCGAAATTCATTGAACAGAAATACTCCGCTGTTGTAACTGTGGAATAATATTACAATAAGTGTGCTGTGACCAGCCTGAATTACAGTCCTCCGGCCACAACTGTGAGTTCTTTGAGTGCTCATTTTTAACTACAGCAGATGAAATATTAGTTCACTTTATCACATGAATGAATAACAAGATTAAGTTAACTTGAGACTATTATTTGCCAAAGCAGAGGGTAGAATATTTACAACTGCCATTGGCTATGAAAGCATCACTTGATGCACGTACTAAAGGACTGTTCTCTTGCAGTATAATGTTCGAGGTTTACGACAGCACAATTTATCAGAAACTTTACCTACTCCTTGCTTCCATTCTATGGCGTTGACTGCTACAGCTGACGTCAAGAACTGGGCTGAGCTCTTCCGTACCTGCCACCGTAATTACTGACCTCCTGTGTCAGGGCGCTGCTGAGCTGGGAGGTGGGCCGTGGTCCCCAGTACCTCCCCCCATACTTTGTACTCGTTTTAGATTGCGGAGAGGCCTCGCTGATGTCTGCGATATCATCGACTGGCGTTACCGACGTTGGTGTGGCACCGAGATCTCTGTACCATACCACAAAATTGATATCACAAGGTGACGTACTAAGCCTGTAAATTCCTCAAAGCCAACCGGATATTTTTATAACTACACAACTTCTGGAAAACTTATTATTTTATTTATTTATTTATTCCCCAGACGATATAGCGTCAGTTATTTATCGGCAGGTATCTTTCTTCTCGGGGACACAGATTCATTATAAATGATTAAGGACGAGTTCCATTCGAAATTCGACTAGAATTCAGACATAAGCTGAGCTCAGGGATGTTCACAGAAATTCTGCATGAACGCTCAAAACAGCTTCTTGCATTCCAGACACAATATCGTCAATACGGCCTTGTTAGAATATTGTCGCATTAGCAACACCGACAATGGTGACAAGTGCTGCTACACGATGCATACAGTGTCACGAAAAAGTGTCACGCGAGTATGTCCCGAAATTTCGAAAGTGGAAGTGCGTCTTTCATTCTTTCGTAACATGACAGACTACACAGAAATCACCAGGCTAGGCTATTGCTGACGTACAAATTGCGTATACCTAACTTGGCTTCAGAAATGGAAGGTTATGTTCAAGTTTTATTTACACACTTATCTCTCTCTCTCTCTATTCGTTTAGTCGGTTCCGACTCTTCGTGACCCCATGAACCAAATCACGCCACTTTTTCCTGTCTTGCACTTTCTCCCGTAGACCTTCCAGGTTGGAACACATTGCTTCTGTGATGCCATCGATCCATCTCATCCTCTGACGTCCTCTTCTTCTAGTTCCTTCAATCTTCCCCAGCATTAATGTTTTTTCCAGCGAGGCATGCCTTCGCATTGTGTGTCCAAAGTAGGTCAGCTTTTGTTTTAAGATTAGACCTTCCAGGGAGAAATCTGGCTTAATTTGCTCCAATATTGATCTGTTGGTTCTCTTTGCAGTCCATGGAACTCTAAGAAGTTTCCTCCAACACCACAATTCGAAGGAGTCAATTCTTCGCCGTTCAGCCTTTCTAATGGTCCAGGTCTCACAACCATACATCACAACTGGAAAGACCATAGCCCTCACAATATGGATCTTTGTTGCTAGTGTTATGTCTCTGGACCTTATAACCTTGTCAAGGTTTGACATCGCCTGTTTACCGAGCAACAGGCGTCTCCGGATTTCATGGCTGCAGTCACCGTCAGCAGAGATCTGGGAACCGAGATAACTGAATGTGGTCACTACTTCCATGGTTTCTCCTGCTATATCCCACGAATTGGTAGGTGTAGTTGCCATAATTTTCGTTTTCTTCACATTCAGCATAAGACCAGCCTTTTCACTTTCGTCTTTCACCTTCAGTAAGAGTGTTCTCAAATCTTCTTCACTTTCTGCCAATAGGATCGTATCATCCACGTACCTGAGGTTGTTTACATTTATTCCAGCTATTTTAATTCCTGTTTCTCCTTCATCTAGCCTCGCATTCCTCATGACATGTTCTGCATACAGATTGAATAAGTACGGTGACAGTATGCAGCCTTGCCGGACCCCTTTCTGAATCTTTATCCATTTCGTTGTTCCATACATAGTTCTCACCGTGGCTTCTTGGTCAAGGTATAAACTCCGTATCAGATGAATGAGGTGACCTGGTACACCCATGTTTTTCAGTACGTTCCATAATTTGTTGTGATCGATGCAGTCAAAGGCTTTGGCGTAGTCAATAAAGCAGAGGTACACATCTTTCTGGAATTCTCTGCAAATAAGCAAAAAACAATAGTGTGTCCGCTACATATATATACTATCATGAGACGCACTAGAAAATACAGAAATCGCAGAGCATGTAATCTCAGGTGTTTAATCCCTGTACGAGAAAAATTAGATAAAGATTCGCCCTCTCAAAGGCGAATAAATCTCTGTGAACAGAGAACAGAGAAATGTGTCCAAATTCATTGATACTTATTAATGGTTATATTGACACGACCATAATACGAGGGTTGGAACTTAAATAGTGGCAACTAAAGAGTTACATGTTTGCACCTGTTACTGTCCTTCAAAGCAGTCACCAGCGTTGTGTAGAACTCGTTGCCAGCGATGTGGAAGGCGTAGTATACAGAGCCTGTTCTGTTGATGGTACGAATGGAGCGGTCTACTGCCTGTCGAATCTCTGGAACAGTTCTGAAGCGAATGCCACGAAGTGGTTCCTTCGTATTCGGTATCAAATCAAAGTCACAGGGACTTAAGTCTGGAGAGTATGGTGGATGGTGCAGTACTTCCCAGTCCCATCGACCGAACGGAGCAGCCACAGCTTGCGCTGTATGCGCCCGCGCATTGTCGTGCAAAATGATGGGTTGCGCAGAATGTGTCGCCGCTTCTTTCGCAAAGCTGGTCGCAGGTGATGCTCCAAAAACGAACAGTAATACTGTGCATTGACGGTCTGCCGTGGAGGATCGTAATACGTTAGGATAACACCATCACAGTCGTACACGAGAATCACCGTAACTTTAGACCGCTCCATTCGCACCATCAACAGAGCAGGCTCTGCTAACAATATACTACGCCTCCCACATCGCTGGCAACGGGTTTCACACAACGCTGGTGACTACTTTTAAGAACAGTAACAGGTGCAAACATGTAACTCTTTTGTACCGGTTGTGAATAAATACTTGCCACTATTTAAGTTCCAACCCTCGTAATTTGACTTAAAGCAATAAACAATACTTCATTACTAACCACACAAATTTTAGAACTTTACTGTTTGCTGAAGATCAGGTGATCATGGGCAATGTTGAAAATGATGTACCGACAGTATATCCGAATTTTTATTGTGACGAAAGAACTGATACTACTCTCGCCTGCCCTAGCTCACGGAACATGGCTGACCAGGATTTTAATTCTGTTGAATACTATTACGATAAAAGACAGTCTTTGAACTGATGGACAAGGCAGAAGGTTCTTTTTTGCCGTATTTAATACGAGCGTGGAATTCTCGTCTCATGTAACTGCCGTTCCAGATAAGGTCTAAGTTGATTATGCAATATTATTTCTGAATTTCTTCTGGACTCTTATTAATGACCTTCACTTTATGTAATTATTCATATTCTCTCAACCTGAAGAATACAGTAAGAACGCGGTGCGTGATTTCTCGCTGCAACATTTAATCATTTCTATTACTGCGAGGCACACAGAAATTTTTGTGTTAAGACTATTGTGGTCTTCCAGATTCTATCGGGTTGTACAATGGCCGTAATTAATTTTATATTATTCTTTCTAAACCAGCGAGTCATGTTCGTATTGGCAAGGATTCGTATTCCACACCATCGATTTCTCTGCATCGTTATGTAACCTCTGAGCTACACCAGAGGTAGCGCGAATTTTCTAAAAGTAAGACACATATATGTTACAGTAGGAGTAAGGGAAGTGAACTAGGTTGTTACTATATACCGTACAACGATCGAATAGAACGCCGGGAGAAAATTCTAACGTATGACGCGTCATTTTCAGTTGCCGTGTGTTAAATTCAAAGACAAGAACATAAATACAATAAGGTAAACAAAATATATGGCAGGCAACACTTTCTGGCTTTTCGAATGGAACTACCATTACCAGCGTAAGGTGCAGTAGATGACACAGTAAACAGCGTGATCACACTAACCGTTGCTAAACTGAGGTTTAGCACTCGCCCCTAGATCATGAGAAGAATACTGACGTCAGACGGAATGAGTTACAGATCTTATGAATAAACTTTAAATTAACTAGTGTAGCATGTCCAGTGTATGGAAGACAGTGTACTCACCAAGAATACTTTGTAACATGATCCCAGAGCAAAACGAAAAATTGGTAAGTCTTTGAAAAGATGGTGAACAGCTCCGAATCGGAACAGGCAAACAAGTCTAATCCATGCTTGCGATGGTGCTAGGAAGCGTACAAACATCACAAAGACGTTTGCCGTCGTTATAAGAATGGATACTACACGTTGAATCGCAATTCCAAGCCAGAAACAAAACAGATCTAAAAACAGTGGACTGCACAAGTTGGAAAATGTATCGAACAAAGAAAAAATCATTTTGTAATCAGACAGTGACGTGATTGCGATTTTTTCCCTTCACGGTATATCAACTTGATTAATTATTTTAATGAGGTAAAATGGTGTATAGATCTTATCACACAACTTTATTTAATCATTTCCGCAGAGAGCATAAAAGTAGTCTTGGCTGGTCACACAGTGAACGCTGACATGGCGAAAGCGCGCGAGCCGAGTTCTCCAGTTTTGTGTCCATGTCAGTTTACTCTCTATTGCCTAACAAAATGCTTCAACAGAGTAAATTTTAACGACGTAAACTAGGCTGAAGACAAATCGAATATCGTGAATTACATTTTTTTCAGAGAAAGTAAAAAACTGGCAACTCAAATTACCAAATGCATTGGTGTTATGATGCTCCTTTACGGGGTGAAGTACAGACGTCTTTCACCAGTCACGTACCAAGCCAGACTAGTAGCCATTGGTGTACTAAAGGAATAACCAGTCGTAGCTCCTCGTGGAACCAGGAAAGGAATACAGTAGAAGGTTTGACCTAGACTCTCTGACCCTGCCAACACCTGTATTGGAAAAGTTTACCGTAACATTTTGTTGCACTGCACCCGTATTAATCATGGGAACGTAGTCAAGTGAAGTTTCACTGCGTGGAGTTGTCAGAGCAGAATGTATTTGAAACAGATGTGTAGTTGAAAAAGAAAACCGGTCTGCAGCTCTAACAAGTAATTTCATTGGAAGCACTAAAAACACAAGCTGACAAATCGGGTTCAATACATACCCGTGCCAGGTTCGCTGAGGGTTATTAGATTTCTGTCATACAGGAACCTTGCGGATCACTAACCTGGGAAGAAGAAACAGGTGTGCAGTTTCTCTTGTGTGCGGATGAACTTCACCAATGAAAAGTTTTGAAATCTGTTTTAATGGAAGAATAAAAGTATTTGCCATATGGAGAAATCCGGTTCGATTCCAAAGTACATCCAAGGATTTTCCCTTGTTCATGGACTGGTACAGGATGCACTCAGCCTCATGACGCCAGCTGAGCAGCTACTTGATCGAGAAGCAGCGCCTCCAAGGTGTGGAAAGTCTGGAAAACGGCAGGGAGAGCGGTGTACTGACCACAAGCCCACAACGCACCCGCAACAAGTCCCAACGCAGATGAGACGATGTCGGTCGCTATCCTTCGGGGCCTTCAAGGTCCCAACGGGGAGCTCTTTCTTATAATATTGTGTAACGAACATACCGAAAATAAAGTAGAGCACACAGTTAGCTAGTTACTTGTTCACATGTCATTCGAACGATCTTTTAGAGAAATGTTGTGAAACAAGTCAGTTCACAGCATACGAACACATGTTTAGCGTTACTATTAACGAATACATTATTTTGTAGTCCCACTCAAGGAATTAAACTTAAAAATTAGGTTGTTTTTTACAGGTTACAAATTTTTAAACAGAATTTCGCTCCTGGAATAGAGGGAGTAGTTGAGAAGGAATGATATTAGCTCAGATTTAAAACTCGCTTTGCTACTTGTCAGAGGTTTTCTGTTATTTGGGAAATGATCAAATTTTTTTGTTGCTGTGTATTGAATTCCCGTCTGTGCAAATGACAGCTTCAGTAATGGGTAATAAATGTCAATTTTTCCTCTTGTGTTCTACGTGTTGACGTGACTATTCTTCTCAAATTGTGATGGATTATTTATGATCAATTTCATTAGCGAATGCATCTGTTATATTGGTGCAACGAATGCCTAACTCCTTGAAAAGGTACCAACATGTGATCACCGCGCGTGAACGCAACATAATTATTATCCTTATGCTCGCTTTTGTGTAATCACTAATTTCTTTCTAAATGACGAGATACTCCAAAAAATTATCCTGCAAAAATTATTGACTGGAACTATGCAAAGTATGTCAGAAGGTTGACTCGTCTGTTTCCAAGACAAGCAATTGTACGAAGAGTAAAAGTAGATGAACTTAATTTTTTGAGAAGCTTAGTAATATCCTCCTTTTCATTAATTTGTACACCCAAGAATTTGGAGCAATTTACACTTTTTACTGACTCCTGTTCATGCGCTACATCAATTGTGGGTGTGACTCTATTTGTTGTACGGAATTCAGTATAGTGTGTTTCCTCAAAGTTAGGGGGAGTCCATTTTCAGACAAACACTTAATAGTTTTTTGAAAAGCACCATTAACCATCTCTTTTGTTGCTTTTCCTTTAACGGTATTTATTATTACACTATTATCATCAACAAAAAGTACCATTTCTGCTTGTTGAATCACCATTCTCGGGAGCGCGCACGCACACACACAAACACACACATATGTATATGTCTACATAAAGTGAGGTTCAACAGCTATAAAGTATTTTATAAAATACGTTTCAGCCATCAGCTGTTTATCTGTCCCATTCGTCATCTACTAGTTTTGATTATTAACCATCAGCCAGAATGTAGGGTACAACAGATCAGTTTAAAGCATCCCATATTCCATTGAAGCTGAACAATATCGAAACTATGCGGTGAAATTGTACAATCAGCTGACACAATTTGTTGTAGACTACTGACTGTTAGTATTCTAAGACAAATTATGTCAGGTTATTGTACAATTTCACCGCATAATTTCGACATAGTGAATCCGTGTCAACTGACCGGAAGACAGAACAAAAGGATTATACGCAGATGTGCTTCATCTAGACGCAGTGGAACAGCGGCGGATGCCGGCTTCCGCAACGTTTATCTGTCCGCCGACATCCGTCGTCATTTCTGGACATTTTGCAAGTGTGTAAACGGCGAAAACAGTGCGTTGGCCCCAGCGTCCACACAAAGAATCCGCCAGACGCGCAGTAGCCACTTGTTAGACCCTTTGTCCGCATTCGTACTGGGTGCGCTCCGGAGAGAATGGTGGCTTGCACGGGTGGTCAGACGCCTTGTTATCCAGCGTGTCCACCAAGGGGAAACAAAGTAAACATGTCATGATACCGTCCTTAAAAAAAGAGGGAAAGGATTATCAACATCGTAGGAAAACCAGTAAGTAATATCTTGAAAGTCTCTTCGGGTTTGCTGCTGGATCCTAAAATCAACTCGATTCAGTTTTTCGGCGATCCGATTGTCCCTCATCTTCGGGAGAACGCTCCTGATACTGCTGAGTCCCACTGAGAGCTGATGCCAAGGCTGCAAATCGACGTCCTGTATAGGCCTCCGTATCGTACAAGACGGCGCATGCGCTGCCCACCACAGTAATTGCTGCCCTCGAACACAGGGCAGGTGGTGTCGCCCTTAGTAGAACGCCGTTCGCAACGATATATCGCACTCAGAGATTATTTTCGAACACTCGGACTGGCCGCGCCAAAGTACTTTCTGTTTTGATGATGAATAGCAGAGGCTTCCACATCCTGCTAAGAGGAAACCCATTGTATCTGTTAATCAAATTTCCTGCCAACTTAATTTCAATCGCCTCTTTATAAACACTGTTCCAAAAACTGCAAGTGACGGCAACCATCACAGTTTCGTCAAATTTCATCCCGTGTCTCTCATTTAAATAATGTTCTTCTACCGCCGATTTTTCCGGTTGTTGTAGCCTCGTATGACGGCGATGTTCCACACACCTGTCCTGAATTGTGCCAATCGAATGGCCGATGTAAGTTTTCCCACATTGACACGGAATTTTATACATATTCCATGCTTCATAAGCCCCAAATCATCTTTCACAGAGCCGGGTAGTGCCCTAATAATGGAAGGTGGGCGGAACACAATCTTAAAACTCCTTAAAATTCTTCCAGCCTTAAGCGATATGCCCCCAACATAAGGAATAAAGGTCATCAATCTATGTTCCTCTTCATGCACCTCCGGAATGGTCGAAACTCCGTAGCCCGAAGAATCTGCTCCTCAGAGTATTCACTTTCCTTCAAAACAGCCATCAAATGCACAAGTTCTTGGGTTAAACTGTCCGCGCCGGAAATGACATACGCTCTGCGTGTCACAGTCCTAAGGACGCCACTGCGCTGGTGTGGTGGATGGCAACTCTTAGCGTTCAGATACCGATCAGTGTGCGTTGGCTTTCGGTGAACACCATGTCCAACAGTACCACCTGGTTTTTTGTAAATCATGACGTTCAAGAATGGAAGTATCCCATCACTTTCAACCTCCGTGGTAAATTTAATGCTGTGATGAAGACAGTTGAAGTGCTCCAAAAATCTACTGAGAACATCGTGTCGATGTGGCCAGACGAAAAAAGTAACTTCTACATACCTCCTGAAGCACGTTGGTTGCAAAGGAGAAGTCCTCGGTGCCATGTCATCAAAGTCCTCCACGAATAAGTTGGCGACTATGGGTGGTAAAGGACTACCCACAGCCACACCGCCATTCTGTTCAGAAACGAAAAATAGGTGGACGTCAGCACATGACGATAGAGCTTGACCAACTGTTCATCCAGTTTTTCGCTAATTAAAATCAGGGACTCTTCCAGAGGGAGTAATATGTTAGTCAGAAATGGTGTGCACACTAAGATCACGCATGTTGGTTGTGTGACGCGATTTAATAATATTTCTTGGCTTTCCGGTCGCGTCGGGTCCTTATAACATCTCCATTTATCAGCGGCGTCGTGATGATGATGATGTTTCGTTTGTGGGGCGCTCAGCTGCGCGGTTGTCAGCGTCCGTAAAAAGTCCCAGTATCTACAAATTCCATTTTTTTCACAGTCCAATCGAGCCACTGTAATGGTAAAATGATGAGGACAGGACAAACACCCAGTCCCCGGGCAGATAAAATCCCAACCCGGCCGGGAATCGAACCCGGGACCCCGTGATGGCAGCTTCGTGCATAGTGACCGATCATAAACTATGGACGTTAAACGATAGGTAAAAAAACCAGTTATGGAACATTCCGTTGTCATGATACATGCTCAAAAGTATCCGAACAACCTGAATTTTGTGAAAATTTGCGCCATGTTCAAAAGTATCTGAACGATCGGTATTTTGTGCCATGGGCAAAAGTATTCAAACGATCGTAATTTTGCTTGATGTTCAGAAGTATAAGAACGGTCTGTATTTACGTAAATTGCCACCTTGTTCGAAAGTATCCCAACGATCTGAATTTTGCATAAATTGGCGTCATATTGAAAGCGAGTGCTTGATATCGAAAGCTACCTGCATACAGAGACAAGAGGGACAGTCTGATGCTTCGTTAGCTGCTTTATGAAGCTTGAACTTGTCTGACTTAGCAGAAACCTGCCTCACACACGTTTCGTAACGTCCACACGTGGCTGTCTACAAGCAGCCCAGTCCTTATTTTCAAAACTGTTGCGTGATACAATCCAGGCAATGCGCGGAGGAGATGGAATATTCTGTCTGTTAAGCAAGTTAAAACAGGACCTGGTTTGTAGTACGACATATTATGGAACATTCCATTGTCATGATACATGCACAACCAATAGGTTGCAATCACACTTTCATAATACATGTATAACGTGCAGATTACAGCTTCATAAAACATTTCCAACATATAGCTTACATTCTCAGTTTACATCTCTTGTGTCTATACAGAGTTTAGCTTACATTAACAATTCACATCTCTTCTGTATCTACAATGTATATAGCCAGCAGTTTTACTTCTGTAACATGCAGATTAAAATTTCAGTCTTACCTCTTCTATGAATACCAGTATTTAGGAAACGAAATAGGAGTAACCCATTGAATTACTGACCCATATCACTGACCTCAATTTGCAGTAGGATTTTGAAGCATATACTGTACTCGAACATTATGAATCACCATGAGAAAATGACTTATCGATATATAACCAACACGGATTCAGAAAATATCTTTCTTGTGCAACGCAGCTAGCTCTTTATTCCCATGAAGTAATGAGTGCTGTCGACTTGGGAACCCAGATCGATTCCATATTCCTAGATTTCCAGAAGGCTTTTGATACCGTTCCTCACAAGCGACTGTTAATCAAATTGCGTTCATATATAGTATCGTCTCATTTGTGTGACTGGATTCGTGATTTCCTCTCAGAGAGGTCTTAGTACGTAGTGATAGACGGTAAACCATCGAGCAGAAGAGAAGTGATATCCGGCCTTCCGCAAAGTAGTGTCATAGGCCCTCTGCTGTTCCTGATTTACATGAATGATCTAGGTGATAATCTGAGCAGCCCCCTTAGATTGTTTGCTGATGACGCTGTAATTTACCGTCTAGTAAAATTATCAGACGATCAATTCCAATTACAAAATGATTTAGAGAGAATTTCTGTATGGTGCGAAAAGTGGCAATTGACACTAAACAAAGAAAAGTGCTAGGTCATCCACATGGATACTAAAAGAAATCCGATAAATTTTGGGTATACGATAAATCGTACAAATCTAAGGGCTGTCAATTCTACTAAATACTTAGGAATTACAATTACGAGCAACTTAAATTGGAAGACCACATAGATAAAACTGTGGGGAAGGCGAAACAAAGACTGCGCTTTGTTACAGGACACTTGGAAGATGCGTAAAACCCACTGAAGAGACAGCCTACATTACACTTGTCCGTCCTCTGCTGGAATACTGCTGCGCGGTGTGGGATCCTTACCATGTAGGATTGAAGGAGGACATCGAGAAAGTGCAAAGAAGAGCAACTCGTTTCGTGTTATCGCGCAACAGGGTTGAATCACTGATACGATATGCGAGTTGGGGTGGCTGTCACTGAAAGAAGGCGGTTTTCTTTGCGGCGAGATCTACACTCCTGGAAATTGAAATAAGAACACCGTGAATTCATTGTCCCAGGAAGGGGAAACTTTATTGACACATTCCTGGGGTCAGATACATCACATGATCACACTGACAGAACCACAGGCACATAGACACAGGCAACAGAGCATGCACAATGTCGGCACTAGTACAGTGTATATCCACCTTTCGCAGCAATGCAGGCTGCTATTCTCCCATGGAGACGATCGTATAGATGCTGGATGTAGTCCTGTGGAACGGCTTGCCATGCCATTTCCACCTGGCGCCTCAGTTGGACCAGCGTTCGTGCTGGACGTGCAGACCGCGTGAGACGACGCTTCATCCAGTCCCAAAATTGCTCAATGGGGGACAGATCCGGAGATCTTGCTGGCCAGGGTAGTTGACTTACACCTTCTAGAGCACGTTGGGTGGCACGGGATACATGCGGACGTGCATTGTCCTGTTGGAACAGCAAGTTCCCTTGCCGGTCTAGGAATGGTAGAACGATGGGTTCGATGACGGTTTGGATGTACCGTGCACTATTCAGTGTCCCCTCGACGATCACCAGTGGTGTACGGCCAGTGTAGGAGATCGCTCCCCACACCATGATGCCGGGTGTTGGCCCTGTGTGCCTCGGTCGTATGCGGTCCTGATTGTGGCGCTCACCTGCACGGCGCCAAACACGCATACGACCATCATTGGCACCAAGGCAGAAGCGACTCTCATCGCTGAAGACGACACGTCTCCATTCGTCCCTCCATTCACGCCTGTCGCGACACCACTGGAGGCGGGCTGCACGATGTTGGGGCGTGAGCGGAAGACGGCCTAACGGTGTGCGGGACCGTAGCCCAGCTTCATGGAGACGGTTGCGAATGGTCCTCGCCGGTACCCCAGGAGCAACAGTGTCCCTAATTTGCTGGGAAGTGGCGGTGCGGTCCCCTACGGCACTGCGTAGGATCCTACGGTCTTGGCGTGCATCCGTGCGTCGCTGCGGTCCGGTCCCAGGTCGACGGGCACGTGCACCTTCCACCGACCACTGGCGACAACATCGATGTACTGTGGAGATCTCACGCCCCACGTGTTGAGCAATTCGGCGGTACGTCCACCCGGCCTCCCGCATGCCCACTATACGCCCTCGCTCAAAGTCCGTCAACTGCACATACGGTTCACGTCCACGCTGTCGCGGCATGCTACCAGTGTTAAAGACTGCGATGGAGCTCCGTATGCCACGGCAAACTGGCTGACACTGACGGCGGCGGTGCACAAATGCTGCGCAGCTAGCGCCATTCGACGGCCAACACCGCGGTTCCTGGTGTGTCCGCTGTGCCGTGCGTGTGATCATTGCTTGTACAGCCCTCTCGCAGTGTCCGGAGCAAGTATGGTGGGTCTGACACACCGGTGTCAATGTGTTCCTTTTTCCATTTCCAGGAGTGTATTTACGAAATTTCAATCACCAACTTTGTCTTCCGAATGCGAAAATATTTTGTTGACACCCACCTACGTAGGGAGAAATGATCATCATAATAAAATAAGAGAAATCAGAGCTCGAACGGAAAGAATTAGGAGTTCCTTTTTCCCACTCGCCATTCGAGAGTGGAATGGTAGAGAAGTAGTATGAAAATGGTTCGATGAACCCTCTGCCAGACACTTAAGTGTGAATTGCAGATTAACCATATAGATGAAGATGTAGATGTAGACGTGAAATACAAATATGGTATCGAAATTAATACAATAACGCCATCTTTGCATATGACTAGAAAATTTTATGGATTCTCACTTCCAACTGTTTCACATATTTCTAGGAATCTCAGGGTTAACATGAGCACTAGATACATACCTCAAATTATGTTCATCTTGTTTGAAAAAAATAATTACATTAGCATTTTTCTAATTAACTGCATCCTAATTTCACTATTTGTTTGACGTAGAAAAAAATTTTCTATACCATAATGGCTACCCATAGAAACGAATGTCTTCTTATATACCATACGCTATGTCATCAAAAATGTAAATTAAAAGCTGTAGTACTTCACTGGGTGATAGCACATCCTCCTTACTTGAAAATGTGATATACCTTTTAACATTCGAGTTTACAAACACTTGTCCTAGAAATTTATAAGAATATTGCCCCATATATAGTATGAGTCACAAAACATGTAACACTTCTTTTATTTCGTGAATGGCTGACGTGTCAAAACGCGGTTTTAGGCAAATTCTAGAGTGTTGAGAGGCACGTGTGTCTTTGTTTGGTTGATGTTTTTAGCTCTGGTATCAACTGAGATATTGAAGAAAGTACGTTTCATAAATGGAACCGCATGCGTTTTATAACTGCATTCGATAGCTCTTGAGAAGACAGTTCCAGCGATATAGCGTTTGTTAATTTTGACGTTGAATGCTGCTGTAAAAAACTTCAAGAAATGTCCTAGAATGTGGGAGCACAGTGGCCAGAACCAGCATTTGCGATGCAGACACTGCCACACAGGTGCCTCGGACCAGTTATATGCCGTAAGGTAGGCCTAGCTTTACTTCCCCTTGAACCAACTTACGACCTAGAAGCTCGTTCACCTACGAATGCTGTACACCGAAATACGATGTAGGCTAGAATCTAGAGGATCTAAAGGGCTTAGGAAAACTATTTCACATTTGTGTCTCTTATCAGATTTACGTGAGCTAAAACAGAGAAATCAGTTATTCGTTCAACAATAAAGAGGTTTTATACGCTGCAAAAGGAACTACTGTATTAAATACTTTAGTGTTAGAAGGAAGATTTGACCTATATTATCCTGTACGTGGCTATATGCCTCTTAGGGGTAAAATACATGTTGTCAGACAGCTGTCTTTACCCATGCTGCTCGCATTTGCAACCGCAGTTCCGAAAATCGATGAAAAGATGTAATTACAGTGGTGATACGACGACACATAACATCTGGTGTAGTTGGGGCTTCGTCCGAGACTACATCTGCCCCACAGAGAAATAAACGAAGAGGAGTGAAACAGGAGGAACTCGCAGGTGATTTGACAACAGAATTGCGTCCTATCCAGCGTTCAGGACCGTTCTCACGCAGTATTTGCATTGCGGTACGGATCGAGTGAGCTGGACAACCGTTATGTTGCAGCGACATACGCTGTCGAATACCCAGTGGTATCTCTTCTAGAGAACAGGCAGAACATTCGTCAGGAAGTGTGTGTACGAATGTCCATTTAGAACGCGTGAGATGAAGTAAGGTCCCACAATGTAGTTTCCTATGATGCCGCACCATACGTTCACGCTCCACGCTAGTTGATGTTGCACTTGACGTAGCCGGTGTGGATTTTCGGCTGCCGAGTAATGCATGTTATGTATTAGCGTGTTTAATCAACTTTGCTTTATCGATAAAGAGCACACGCTGGAAAACGTAGGGTCATTTCTCAGTTGCTGTAGGGCAAACCGACAAAATTCTGTACGACGTCCGAAACCATGATCGTCGAGTGCATGATGGAAAATGGAAATGCCGTGTGGCTAGGGCCTCCCGTAGGGTAGACCGTTCGCCTGGTGCAAGTCTTTCGGGTTGACGCCACTTCGGCGACTTGTGTGTCGATGGAGATGAAATGACGATGATGAGGACAACACCCAGTCCATGAGCGGAGAAAATCTCTGACCCAGCCGGGAATCGAACCCGGGCCGTTACGTATGACATTCCGTCGCGCTGAGCACTCAGCTACCAGGGGCGGACTAGTGTCTGATGAAGTGGCAGAAGATAGGGATGGAAACTCTGTCGATGCAAGATGCGAATTACGCTCGTCTGGCTGATTCAGCATTCCTTGGCAATACGTCTCGTACCACTGTGTGAATTCATAAGCGTCGTGGCCAGAACAGCTTCTTCGTGTTCTCTGTCAGTCGCAGTCTTGTTTCTTGTCCTCTTTGGACGTTGAATCAGCCTGTTTGTACTAGCTTCTTAATAATTCATGCAATTGCCAGGAGCACCGGATATTGGCGATCCAGACAGATAACGCCATATCGTTATACAGTATTTACGGAATTTCTTTTACATTCACCATATAGAAGTACAAGGGTCATTCAACAATTGAAGAGACAAATTTGTCTGGGAAAAAACGGTTAGTAGGGCAAGTTTGGTAGTTTTTTGGCTTTAAGTTGGCATCACTGGGATGAGCCCTAATCGGCTGATGAATCAACATTGTTTAGTTTTTAACCGTAAAAATACATTTCAAGATGACGAGTCCCCTTGAAACGTCTACATTAGTGGAACGACGCCCTGCTGTTCGTTCTTTACTAGCTGATGGCGAGAAACCAGTGAATATATACTGTAGAACGTCTGAAGTTTGTGGTGAAGGTTGTATGAATGATGCAAATTTTTAGAAGTGGGTAGAGCAGTTCAAAAATGATCGCGACTCAGTGAGTGACGAACACCGTTCTGGCCGAGCAGGTGCAGTTTCAACTTCGTCACATGAAAGTGGAACTTGTGACATTATTCGTGGCGACCGCCGTGTGACTGTTGAAATGATAGTTGATAACGTTGAAATTAGTACTGATACCGTTCATAACATTATCTGTAACAAGCTGAAGTACCGCAAAACATGTGCAAGACGGGTCCCAAAGGAGTTCACGTGGCTAATGTCTCTGAGCACTATGGGACTTAACATGTGAGGTCATCAGTCCCCTAGAACTTAGAACTACTTAAACCTATCTAACCTAAGGACATCACACACATCCATGCCCGAGGCGACCGTAGCGGTCGCGCGGTTCCAGACTGAAGCGCCCAGAACCGCTCGGCTACACCGGCCGGCTCACGTGGCTACACAAGGAAATAAGGTTGAGCGTGTGCACAGAGCTAAAGAGCTAAAGGAACGTTATGAAAGAGAAGGTGAGCACTTTCTCAACAAAATTTTGACTTGTGATGAAACTTGTGTTCAATATTATGAGCCAGAATCGAAAAGACAAAGCATGGAGTGGAAGCAAACCAAGTCACATGTCAAGAAAAAATTCAAAACCCAAGCATCAGCAGGAAAAGTCATGTTAACGGTGTTTTGGGATGCTGAAGGTAAAGTTTTTTGTGATTATCTCGAAGAGCAGCGTACAATGAACAGCCAGTATTACTCGGATACTCGGATTTGCTTCCAAACAAGGTGAAGACAGGCGAGAGAGAGAGACGTCGTGGATGTCGGAGGAGAGGTCTGATTCTCCAGCAAGGCACCGCACGTCCTCATATTGCTCAAATAACCCATGAAGCCACAGACAATATGGGCTGAGAAGTACTGCCTCATCCAGCGTAGCTAAACAACAGTTCTGCTTGACGGTGTTCACACAACTAACGCCAATTCCGGCCACCGTGCTCTCAAATTCAAGGACATTTCTGGACATTTTTTACGACGGGTTTCCGTGTCAACATTAACATACGCTACATAACTGTAATTGCCCTCTCAAGAGCTACCGAATGCAGTTACAAAAAGTATACGGCTCCAGCCGGCCGGAGTGGCCGAGCGGTTCTAGGCGCTGCAGTCGGGAATCGCGCGACCGCTACGGTCGCAGGTTCGAATCCTGCCTCGGGCATGGGTGTGTGTGTTGTCCTTAGGTTAGTTAGGTTTAAGTAGTTCTAAGTTCTAGGGGACTGATGACCTCAGAAGTTAAGTCCCATAGTGCTCAGAGCCATGTACGGCTCGATTTAAAAAAAAAAGTTGCTTCAGTATCTCCTTTGATACCAGAGCTAAAAACAATAATCAAACAAAAACATACCTGCCCCTCGCCGCTCTAAACACTTGCCGAAAACCGCGTTTCGATACGTGAACTCGTTCCCGAAATAAAAGGGGTGTTACATCTTACATAACTCCCTTTTCTGCAGTTGGCAGGGCCAGATGCGACAAATTGTGTGTGAAAAAGGATCGCCAAGCTTGAAATTTTGTAGCTGTAGTCCACTTTCGTCAGTAAAAAGACTGATGGGAATTTGAAGTGCTTGCATCTTCAATCGCATAGCTGTTATTATATCGTTATTTTCATGATACTCTTTGCAAGCTCTTAATGTCACAACATACGGTATCTGCTCTCTCTTTGGTCTTTTATCGGTAATACTGGATCTGTATGGATTCATTGCTTCTGGAATACTTCGTGAAATCTCTGGATGTCTTTGCAAAAACAATTCTACCCACTTCTTGCCAGGTTCACCACCTTTAAATGGAGTGTCCAGCTTAAAATCTGCAACTAGTTTGTAGGCGCTTTCTGTTGGCTGGCTTCTGTTAACAGGGAATTAATTCTTTTGTCTCTCGAAAATCCACTTAATTAACCGAGCATCATATTCAACAGCCACACACTGCTCGGCATCTGTTTGTGGTGGATGTCGGTCGCGAACAACTGAGCAGACATTCAGACCATTTGCGTGATTGGGCCGCGAAGGCGCCGTCTCTGTGCTAGCCAGGCTACAGGGTTGGTCGCCGCGTATTCCCAACAAGAGGCTAACAATAGGGATATCACGTACACTCACTGCTGTTGTCATTTCGTAAACATATTAGGGTGCCAGTGGCGCTAGCTCGTGCGACTCCAATGCTGAACTCATGTTATTAGAATCTGCGTCCCCTGCCCCCCCCCCCCCCCCCTGCCTCAGTGGATACACCGGTTCCCGTGAGATCACCGAAGTTAAGCGCTGTCGGGCGTGGTCGGCACTTGGGAGGGTGACCATCCAGGCCGCCATGCGCTGTTTCCATTTTTCGGGGTGCACTCAGCCTCGTGATGCCAATTGAGGAGTTGCTCGACCGAATAGTAGCGGCTCTGGTCAAGAATACCACCATAACGACCGGGAGAGCGGTGTGCTAACCCCAAGCCCCTCCTTTCTGCATCTTCCATCGAGGATGACACGCCGGTCGGATGGTCCCGGTAGGCCACTCGTGGCCTGAAGACGGAGGGAATATTCTTACATTTGAAGAGATGTTCTGTTTAAGCATTTCTGACATAAGGAAACTTCGATATTGCAGAATTCAGCGGATTATCCAGTAATTTGAGTGTAGAAGATGCCATGGAAATAAAAAAGAGCGCCGAAGATGCCCATTCAAGAAACATTCCCGAATTCGAGGGAAATGATGAAAGCTACAAAGAAACCTTCAAGGCCTAACCACGCAAGCTGGGGGCTGACGAGTGCCCCATCATCTAAAGAGAGCAAAAACGTTAACCGAAGCAAAGGAGAAGGAATCTAGAGCTGCAGTTCCAACTGTCAAAGGGAAACGTTTAGGAGTTTTTGCGGGTAACCCACACAAAATTCATTCCTAAAATAGAAGAGTGGTAAAACGTGTTGTGAGATGAAGATCGCGTGGAAGAAATGATCTGGGTGTTGTGTGATGTCCTTAGGTTAGTTAGGTTTAAGTAGTTCTAAGTTCTAGGGGACTGATGACCAAAGCTGTTAAGTCCCATAGTGCTCAGAGCCATTTGAACCATTTTGAAGAAATGAAAAGATGCATTAAATGCGAAATGCGGAGTAATGGAATGTGTGCAAGAGTGGTACGATTTATGCAAATTATGGAACCATATTCCTAATTTGTACCTTTTGCAACATTTAGAAAATTAAGTAAAGTGTCTTTATTTTTCTCGGAAATTCCATTCTATAAATCAGACACCAAGAACAACATTCTGCAGTTTGTTTAAATAATTTTCTAACTTAATGTTTAAGCAATAATATTAACACATCTTAGCAAACTGAAATTCAAAAGTTAACCCTGTTATTTACCATGTCTATTTCGATTCCCACTGTATTAACGCCATGACTTTTCATCACCTACAGTCCTTTCCTATCCCTGCACCCTATAAGCATGAGGTGTTATGTGGCAGGAGTTACACTACCACTGCTTTTGGAAACGTTGCCACTGCAGTGCGCTTTGGACAGAGAAATGATTTCAAGCACCGGTACGTTATTCCAGTTGCATTTAATTGCACTTATGCTACACATTAGCCGTACTGCTCAAGTCGAAATTAAAAATTTGTCATTCACAAATGGAAGTTCCTTTCGAACATCTGAAATATTTCGAAATGGTAGTTACACAAATCTTCATATTAAAATTTTGAAGGCTCGCTGACTGTTGGGGAATTATCTGGATGTATATTCATACAAAGAGAAGAAACCTGTGGGCTGCAGAAGGCAACATGCTTCAGAGGTCACACCAATTATCTTTTACTGAGGTGAAAAATTCTTGTCGTAGATGTCAACCAGAAATAATTGACTTACGACCAGTATAATGAACCAACAAGCGAGTTTTCCGTCTAGACGCTTCATTAGTATTCGTGGTTAATCACTTAGGTCGCGAGCAAAGGCGTCCGTGTAGCTAGTCGCCGAGGAACGAACATCTATCACAGTGTCAGAGAAACGCACACGTGACGGAATGCCTCGGCATCGACAGGCCTTACGTAACAGTCTGTCGTCCGTACTCGTCTCTGTCTGTATTAGCGGGCGTCATTTCCCTCACTCACCGATTAGCTTATTGGGAGCGATTGACGGTGTTCATCACTCATTCTGATAGTTCACTTGGTTGATGGTCCCACTGCCACGCAACTTCGTTTGGAACCATACGCCCATAGACAAGGCGGGACAGAGCAAAGCTCTCTACATGGAAATTGCCGGCCGAAGTGGCCGTGCGGTTAAAGGCGCTGCAGTCTGGAACCGCAAGACCGCTACGGTCGCAGGTTCGAATCCTGCCTCGGGCATGGATGTTTGTGATGTCCTTAGGTTAGTTAGGTTTAACTAGTTCTAAGTTCTAGGGGACTAATGACCTCAGCAGTTGAGTCCCATAGTGCTCAGAGCCATTTGAACCATTCTACATGGAAATTCTTGACCAGCTATCGGGCGAGCGACATTTTGGAACGATTGCTGCTGACATGATGACTGCTATAGCACATTCAATCATTTCTATTACAGAGGCGGGATCAAGTACCTCAAG
Source organism: Schistocerca americana (assembly GCF_021461395.2). Classification (NCBI taxonomy): domain Eukaryota; kingdom Metazoa; phylum Arthropoda; class Insecta; order Orthoptera; family Acrididae; genus Schistocerca; species Schistocerca americana. The sequence goes on along the minus strand of NC_060124.1, from coordinate 273,696,186 downwards.
GGCTGTTAAGGTAGACCTTCAAACACGATGCGTAGGTCCTAAGCAACCATAAAATGCAACCGAAACATGTCGAAAAATATCTCTTGTAACGAGGAAAAAATCCATTTTTCATGCTGATGTCATAGATTTCGCAGTTCCTGACACAGAAGTGACGTTAAATGCCTATTGTTGTCGTAAGTATCTTTAAAGTGATCGTATAGAATCGCCAGGAACAACAGCAGAAAAGGTTAACCGATATTATATGAGGAATTTTTTTTTTTTTTTTTTTTTTTTTTACGAGGAAACGGCAAAACTGTAAGACAATCTTCAGAATTCTGGAGAAGGTTTCATAAACGGAAAGTAACTACCAAAAAGAAAACATTTATTAATATATCTCCGACAACAAAAATGATTTAAGCGAACAGAGTAACAGTTTTTCTTATGCATGAAACCTTATTGCAACGCTTCTGTAAGATCTCATTTGTTGCCAAGACAGAAGCACATATTATATAATTTTATTACTAATAATACTGAATTTTTATCAAGAATTTATTAGTACAGCAATAAATATAAAATCCTACACAACAATGCGAATGCAATAAACAACATCTTCCAGGCAAAGGTCCCAGATACGCACGAAGCGTTCACAATGTGCTTATTTCATTAGTAATAGTCTTGAAATGCATATCTCATATCGACTACCGAGTAATTGAGACATAACTCGTGTGCAAATCACTGTATTTTGCTTCTGAAATTTCTGCAAAAGTACGCAACAAGCTTGCTTGACGCACATATTCTACCTAGTTCGAAATAGTTCGTTCTTGCATAGAAACGCAAATAAACAAATGAGAAAAACTTGCAGCATTGTTCAATAATTTAATGTCTTTAGTAATTTAATATTGCTATGAAATGAAACAGTGAGATGTGTTGGCTCAGTTATATGTGATACCTGTTTGAGTGTTTCTACCGCCTACAGACAAAAAAGTAGCATCGATATGTCAAGAATTTAACTCACGTCATGACGCATCTACTCTTATCAAGAATCTGTTCACGTTAAACCTCTGCAATTATTTGTTATATAATAAACTCGTCGGCAAATCTGAAATGTATACGTTACTTCATGAAAACAGGGGAGCTGTAATTGTCATAGGGCGCGACTTCAGCCAATCACGAATTGCAGATGGCGCAAACGGAAGGTGAAAGGATGGCAATCCTCTCCCTGCACTTTGCTTTAGAGTAGAGTGCGTGCCTACACGCAAGTGTATATCTTATGAGGTCGGGCTGCGCTATGTCGTTGTATGCAGTCCTAGAAAAAAATATACTATGCCTACAATTGGACTATTTGGTATCGCGAACACGGGAGTATTAATATGGAGCTGTTGGTAGAGTCTGCACATTGAAGACTGCTTTTATACAGCTTTCCATGATACTCTGTTCATCTCTGTAGAACGACTGCAGCCTACACTGATTTTAACTTGCTTACTGAGCCCAAAGCTCAGTATCCCATTATTATATACGCAAACAAAGCTGACACTCTGCGCGGTGGCTGATGGGAGCAACCGTAAAGGCATTTCCCATTTAAAGTCGTTCCAATCATCCACCAGCCCATTGTCAATTTTGTTTGCGCGAATTTTACAATAAGTCCTTCCCCACACCCCCCTTTACCACTGGAAAAACTTTTCTCCACTACCAAAGTAATAATTGCTTAATGTCTCAAGATGTATCCCTTCAGCCCATACGTCCTTATAGATCTCTTCTGCATTGTTCGATCAGTACCTCTACTTTAGCTACTCGATCTAACCATCTAATCTTCAGATCCTGCTTTAACGAAAGGACATTTCAAACGTTTTTATTCTCATATTGTTATTATTCTTTATCGTTCAGCTGTCACTTCCTCGTAAGCCTTGTAACACAGAAAATGCAGATAAAGTACCTTCTGCACCATCCAAAAATTTTAGCCGTTTAATATCCGTTGATAACTTGCACTGTACTTCCGATTCTTAATCTGTAAGCTGTATTACAGAAATTATATTTAGTAAGTAATCGATGTAATAGTCTTTTTATTTGCGCCTGTATATAATTGATTGTAATTGTAATGAAAGTATTGTAAATTGCTGCGTAATAGCCAAAGGAAATTTATTTAAACGTATCAACAGCAACGACGAAATGGCAGTAGCTGTGCCATTGTTTATGTTTGCGTATGGAGACTCTTTCTCGCGTTGCGGGCAGAGAGTGGACCGAGTAGCTCGAGTCACGAAAGAGTGCGGAGGTGTTTGTTGGGAGCTCCCATAGGCGCGGTGTGCAGCTATTCTCGCGCCAATCTAGACGCGCCTGATTCGTCAATCCGCGAGTACTGAGGGCACGGCAGGAGTGGACAGGCGAAGGAAGCTGCAGTTGTATCGATTGGCTGTCTCATAATTACCCGTGGTTCAGGACACGACTCGGGGTTCTCAGCCAGCTGCAGCAGCTACAACAGCGGCAGTTCAGCATTCTTCGACATCTACACAGCTCCAACATCGTAACACTGTTAAGTGAAACAATATAAAATAGTCTTTTCTACTGTAATAATCAGAGAGCGTTGACTAGTGAAACTATACTAACCTATGGATCCTCATCATTTTCTCCACTTATTAGGAAAAAAAATTGAACTATTACTGTTGCCTACGAAAACTAATTTATGTAGAGGAGTTTAAACAGTGTATTTATAATATTATTCATCTTTATGTACAAATTAAGTTCTGCACTTCATGCAGTAACTTTTCAGTAGTTGATTAAGTAATGATCTTGAGTGTAGATGTAATTAATATGAGCTTCGTGCAAATTTGCTTCCTATAATTCGCTGGTGTACCGGTATGCATTATTGGTAACTGTTGCTACACACAGTTCAGAGTGCTCAATGTCAGTTTGTGTCCTGTGCGCTTTTCAAAGGGAAATATCAACGAAAGTAACTTCAATAACTAAAATCCAATTTCCTTAAACATATTAATGTGTCTAATTGGGCTGGCGACCGTTCATTTTTTTCTTGCCCTTATGACTTTACCACTTTCATTAACTCCCAAGGTTGAAGTCCGTTCAGTTTTTCTGTTAATTTCACCATATACGTAATTACAGTCCCATACCTTTGTCCATTAGACACACGCACGGTCGATCTTCAAAACACTCTCAGAGAGTAACATTAGCCTGTTTCACGCCACGTTAGTGTTATATGTGGCTTTTCCCGTGACAGGACTAAAGGTTCGGTTGTTTGAGAAGAGTGACATAAACACGCTAGTGTTATACATTGTTTACGTTAAGCCAGTCATTTATTTAAACAGTTACTTTATTTAACTTTACTTTCATATCTCAGTAATTCAGAATAAGTAACTGAAAAATCAGTGCTTTTTGATTCACTAGATTTCTCGTAAACTGTTGTGCTGTGAAAAACCGTGACAACCTTCTGTTGCCATGCCCGTGATTAGTTGCTTAAATTTCTTTGCCCTACCTTTCTTAAGATTCTTGAGATTCATTGCCCTAGGGGGCTAATCAGTGTTTCCATAGTATCATCAGTATTTTTTTATTAAATATTACGAGGTACCCTTTTCCCTCTGGGCGGTTCGTGAGCGATTGCACTGTATTCCACCTATTTCAAAATTAACATCAGTATTTAGCTCATGTTTGGAATAGATTCCTCCTTCAGAAGAGTCTGTTATACACTTTCCTCCAAGTAACCAGTGCTATTTTCCTTCGGTAATGATAGCCTTACTCACTGTAAAATTTCATTAGGCACATTCGATCACGGTCAGTTATATCGCAATCCAGTTGGCCGGTTAGAAAGGGGGAGGTTACAGCTACACTCGAAACAGTAGCTTTCACAAAATATTACGTAACATTTAAATTTGTATTTGATCCTAACATACTCCTGTTGGATCCTGCCCACTCGTCAGATACGGGGTGTCTAGGAAACCTGCTTCTCGGATAGCTAGACAACAATTCAAGCAAATCGAACTAATGAGCTTTATTACAGAAAATTAAATGACAATACTTAAGTTTCAGAATGTACAATGATGTGTCACAAGCAGAGAGCGACAGACAACTAAGAAGTCTCTTCAGTATATACGATTCGTAATAAAAGAGGAGTAACCTGAGTCGCTGCTGTAGAACTCGTAGAACGGCTGGTCTTCAACTGGGCCGCTTACGTTCTCTTCGTATCGAGGCCGCTGCGGTCTCGGTGTCGTCCTAGAGAGGGGTCAGTCAGCGTACTATGGGCTGACGTCTTATTTACGACCCTCTCTGCTCTACCGCTCTTGACTGTCATGCCGGCGCTTGACTTTTACGCTGGAACAACTTCTCTGTATATCAAATGTATTGGCGAAGGTGAAAATGGACAACCATCATCTGTAGGACGGAACGACGACAGCGAAAATTTGTGCCAGACTGGGACTCGAACCCGGTTTTCTCGCTTATCGGCAGCGGTCGCCTTACCATTTGGCTGCGCGTACATGACTCACAGCCACAAACAAACATCCATATGTCGTCAACCATATGTCTACAACCTGCTCTCGTACATACATTATGCATATTCCCGTACAAGTGAGACATTTTACTTGAAACTCACTTGCCCGGTGTTGGCGGGTAAATACGATGTTTTGGTTCAAAAATGGTTCAAATGGCTCTGAGCACTATGGGACTTAACTTCTAAGGTCATCAGTCCCCTAGAACTTAGAACTACTTAAACCTAACTAACCTAAGGACATCACACACATCCATGCCCGAGGCAGGATTCGAACCTGCGACCGTAGTGGTCGCGCGGTTCCAGACTGTAGCGCCTAGAACCGCTCGGCCACTGCGGCCGGCCATGTTTTGGTACCTGTGTTATTCTCAGTTACGATGCAAAGTTCCCCTGGACGTGCAAGCATAGCTGCTAGTCCGCAATTTTTATGCTCTGTACTTCTCCCGTCATCAGTTGCTTTGCTGGTCAAGTACCAAACATTGTCCATTTCTTTTATCGTCCTATTTTCTTACCTTATGCCCCAAGAGGGTAAAAACTATAGAGGAAGACAGAGACTGGAATTCATCAGAAGAAGAGTTCGTGGCTTGCTACATCATACCACTCAGAAGAATGATGACTCAAAAAAAAAAAAAAAAAAAAAAAAAAAATGCCCCAGCAACTCCTAATGCAATCACCTGAATTACAGTGTCATTTCCTCTCCATGAACTTCAATTACTTTCCCAAAATTCTCCTTGTTTTCCTTTACTTTTAGTTCTATGCACAAATTTAGTGAATCAAAGGGCAGTGTACATCCCAGTCTCACCTTCTTCTGAACAAAATATTGCTTTTCGGGCATGTCGTCTTTAGAACCGTAGCCTGGCATCAACACAAGTTATAATCTTCCACTCCTTGATTTTGTATATGATAACTTCTGATTTTCAAAGAGGGCGGAGGAGGGCACAGATGTGCAGGGCACTCTCTTGCCCTTGGGGTGGGAAACTGTTATTAAGGGCGGGAGAATAGCACCGATCAACGACATGAGAATGCGGAAGGCAATGGAAACCACTGCATTATAGACACATAATGTGTATCCACGGCGTATGTCGCCTGTATTTCTAAAAGTGTCATGGCGATCTGTCCACTGGAAAAAGACTCCGGACTAGTGCCCCGTTCGGATCTCCGGGAGGAGACTGCCAAGGGGGAGGTCACCATGGGAAAAAAATTCAAAATCAACGAAAAGATAACGTTCTACGTGTCAGGACGTGGAATGTCAGAAGTTTGAACGTCGTAGTGAGGCGTTTAATCTATATATCAACAGCAGCAGAAAACGGTAAACGGGAGTGGGATTAATTACGAATAGAATGATAGGGTAGAGAGTGAGTTACTGTGTGAACACTTCAATGATAGGGTTATTCTCATAAGATTAGACAGCAAACTAACACCGACACTATGGTTCGGGTATACATGCTGACGTCGCAAGCCGAAGATGAAGAGAAAGAGAAAGTATATAAGGATACTGAACGGGTAATTCAGAACGTAAAAGGGAGATGAAAACCTAATAGTCATGGGGATCGGAATGCAGTTGCAGGGGAGAAGTCGCAGAAAGTGTTACAGGAGAATATGTGCTTGGTACTAGGAACGAGAGAGGAGAAATATTCATTGAGTTCAGTTATAGATTTCAGTTAGTAGCGGCGAATAACCTGATCAATAATCACAAAAGGAGGAAGTGTACTTTGAAAAGGCCTGGAGATACGGGTAGATTTCAGTAAGATTACATCTTGATTAAGCAGAGATTCCACGATCAGATAGTGGATTGTAAAGGGTACCGGGGAGCAGATATAGACTGATACCACAATTTAGTAGTGATGAAGAGAAGGCTGAAGTTTAAGAGACAAGTCAGGAAGAATCAGTGTACAAAGAAGTTGGATACGCAAATTCTAAGGAATGGAGGGATACGCTGAAAGTTCTCTGAGGGTATAGATACTGCGATAACGAATAGCTCAGCAGGCAGATCAGTTGAAGAGTAATGGACAACTCTAAAAAGGGTAATTACGGAAACTGTAAAGAGAAATGTAGATACAAAGAAGATATGTGCGAAGAAACTAAGGATAACAAAGGAACACTTCAGTCGATCGATGAAAGAAAGAAGCACGAAAATGTTCAGGGAAATTGATGAGTACAGAAATACAAGTCATTTATGAATGAAAGAAGTAGTAAGTGCAGGAAAGTCAAGGCGGAACGACTGCATAAAAAATGTGAAGAAAGTGGAAAAAAATGACTGGCGGAAAACTGACGCAACATGTGGAAAAGCCAAAACAAGCTTCTGTAAAATTAGAAACAAGAGTGGTAATATTAAGAATTCAATGGGAACTCCGATGGTAAATGAAGAGGAGAGAGCGGATGGACAAAGAGTACATTGAGAGCCTATGTGAGAGGGACCATTTGATTGATCATATGGTAGAAGAAGGAACAGAAGTCTACAGGGAAAAGATAAAAGATCCAGTACAGATCCAGTATCAAAATTTAGAAAACTTTAGCAAGACTTAAAATCGAATAAGCCGGAATGGATAGATAACATTCCATCAGAACTTCAAAATTCTTTGGGGGAAGTGACTTCAAAACGACTATTCACGTTGGTATGTAGAATGTCTGAGTCTGGCGATACACCATCAGACTTCCGGAGAAACATCATCCTCACAATCCCATAGATTGCAAGGACCTACAAGTGCCAGAATTATCGCACAATCAAGCTTAACAGCTCATGCATCCAAGTTGCTGACAAGAATAATATACAGAAGAACGGAAAATAAAATTGAGGGTATGTCACGTGACGAGCATTCTGGCCTTAGGAAAGGTAAAGGCACGAGAGAGGCTATTGGGACTCTCCGGTTGATAATGGAAGCAAGACTAAAGAAAAATAAAGACACGTTCATAGGATTTGTCGACCTGGAAAAAGCGTTCTACACTGTGAAAGGTAAAGTTACAATCTTCAGGAGTGGCAGGCTCCGCCATATTTCCTCTAAGATAATCGACGTTTCGACCCCTCTGCTGGGATCTTCTTCAGGATCTTCCGGTGTCCACTATTACTAGAACACTCAGTAGTGGACACCGGAAGATCCTGAAGAAGATCCCAAGAGAGGGGTCGAAACGCCGATTATTTCAGTGGAAATATGACGCGGTCTAACACCTCAGAAGATTTTAACTTAAGTGACAACGGCCACGAAAGCCTGTAGACTTACTGTGAAAGCTGCCAAACGTTCGAAATTCTGCCAAAAATAGGGGTAAGCTAAAGGGAAAGATGGGTATCATACAATATGTGCAAGAGCCAAGAGGGAACAGTAAGAGTGGAAGACCAAGAATTAAGCGCTTGCAATGAAAAGGTTGTAGTCTCTCGCCCCTACTGTTCATACCTCGAAGGAGAATATAAAAGAAAGATTCACGAGTGCAATTAAAATTCAATGTGAAAGGGAAAGGATATCAATGATAATATTCGCTGATAACATTGCTACCTTCAGTGAAAGTGAAGGAGAATTACAGGATATGCTGAATGGAATGAACTGACTAATGAGTACAGAATATGGATTGAAAGAAAATTAAAGAGAGCTGAAATTCGTGAGAAGTATCAGAGTGATGAATCATGAAACTAGACAGAATCTGCGTGTACATTACGAGAAGTCCCTGCAAGTCGGCGAGGAGGTTATCGCAGCAGGTTGGTCTGTCTTGCGCATTGTGTCATCTGATACTAAAAGACATGAAATTAAATGCCTGTCGTGTGAGTGGGATGCAACACTTGAAATCCGAGGATCAAGAAAAAGGAATTCATTCGTGTAACTGGCTGTTAACATGAACTGCTAACAGTTACTTGGACCTCTTGTTCTGCTTCATGTCAAATGAGGCCTGGTTTCATTTGTCAGGTTATGTTAACTCCCAGAATTCTACATCTACATCTACGTTAGACTCCGAAAGCCACCCAATGGTGTGTCGCGGAGGGTACTTTCGGTACCACTATCTGATCCCTCCAACCCTGTTCCACTCGCGAATGGTGCGTGGGAAGAATGATTGTCGGTAAGCCTCTGTATTGGCTCTAATTTCTGGAATTTTCTCCTTGTGGTCAATATGGGAGATGCATGTGGGGAAAGTAATATGTTGTCGCGACTCCTCCTGAAAAGTGCTGTACCGAAATTTCAACAATAACTTTCTCCGTGATGCACAACACTTCTCTTGTAACGTCTCCCAGTGGAGTTTCTTTAGCATCTGCGTAATGCTCTCTCGCCAGCTTAACGATCCCGTGACGAAACGCGCCGCTCTTCGTTGGATCTTCTCTATCTCCTGTATCGGTCTTACCTGATAGGGATCCCAGATAGATGAACAATACTCAAGAATCGGGCGAACAAGCGCCTTTAAGCTACTTCTTTCGTGGATGAATCACATGTCCCTACGATTCTTCCGATGCATCTGAGTCTGGTGTCTGCTTTTCCCACTATCTGTTTTATATGCTCATTCCACTTATGGTCGCTCTGGATAGTTATGCCTAGATATTTTACGGCAGACGCTGTCTCAAGCTGTTTGTCATCAATAGTGTAGATGTACAGTAGTGGATTTCTTTTCCTACGTATGCCCAGTATGTTACATTTATTTACGTTCAGGTCAACTGCCAGACCCTGCACCAATCATCAATTCTCTGCAGGTCGTCCTGCAAATTCTTACTATCTTCTGGCGTTGCTACTTTGCTATAGACAACTGTATTATCTTCGAATAACCTTAAAGAGGCTTTTTACTAGATCATTTATATGTATTGTGCACAGCAACGGTCATATCGCACTTCTGATGGCAGGACAACCCACAAATGCCGCATGAAGAACCTCTCTATTCAGGAAGATAGGTGTTTGGTGTGTGTTGACCGGCATGCGCATTATTGGCCCCATATTTTTTCAATTATACTTTAAACGGTACCAGATATCCAGATTTCTACGCACGATTAACAGATGAAGAGAAACTGTAAGTAATATTCTAAGAGGATGTAGCAACCGCTCACACACCAAATCAAAGTATGGCCCACATCACGAACGTGTTCCCTGAATTGTCAGTAGATGGCTGTGGCCCCCAAGGTCCCTGGACTTAGTATTGTGTGATTTTTACTTATGGGGCACACTAAAAAGCAAAGTGCATGCTGACAATCGTCACACGATAGACGATCTTAATCGGAACATGACTGGAGAAATTAACATCTGCCTGCATAATTACACTGCGTTGCTGGTAACGTTTTCGCACGAAGTCAGCGATGCCTGGATGCCCATGGCCACCTCTCCCAGGGTCTCTTTTAAACAGGTAACAATACGTTTTTTGGCGCTACTATTATGTATTACTTTTTTAGTTATTTTATTGTTGTCTGAGTCTCGGGCGTGAGGCGTACCGGTTTATGTGGGACACTTAGTATATTATGAACAGAAATTTTAGTTATAATTAAAGCTGAATTTTTACTATACATTTAATATCAACCTCAGTTTTCTTGGTTTCTGTTGAAGTTAGTCACTTTCATCTCTGAATGACACATTTGTCGACGCCCCTCACCATCCCCTCCCCCCTCACATTGTGAAACGTCCCCTTAGAAAAATTAATGAATGACTGTGCTGATAAACCTCTTATGTTATTTGATTTTCAAACAGCTGAGCAGAACTGAACGTACTCACACATTTCTCTCTTTACGTATTCTGCTCACCACTAAACTACACACAATATTTTTAGCGCAGCGCAATCTGACTTTCAATAATCCTACAAAAGAATGGCCCTGACTAACAATAACCTATACCTTTCATGAATCACTTACCTCACAATAATCTTCGTTACTCGAACTACTGCAATACAGCAAGCGCCAATATTACCAGCTAAATAAAAGATTCTAACTACTGAAGGCACTAATTACTGATAGGCAGTCACCAAATGAAAGATTTTGATAGACAACAAACAATGTATTTACCTTAATAATGTTCCAAAGTCATCATATTTATATCAGTTCATGATATCCAATATTACAAATTTACTCTTTCTGATGAGCACACGTCCAGATCGTCCGCTCTCAAAATTCTGCCATTTCTCTCCCCTCCCCACATCCACCACTGCTGGCGGCTCACCTCCAACTGCGCAACGCTACACGTTGTTCACATCCAACTGCCCAACACTACAATGGCGAATATTCCAACAATGCCAACCAGCCACAGACTGCACGCAGCACAGCCAGTGATTTTCATACAGATCGCTAGGTGACGTTACCAACAAATAAACCTAATCAGCCTACTTACAACTGACACCACCAATCCTTATATCCTTATAGATCAGACCTTAAGTACGCTTTCGCTTAGCTAGGCTGTCCTATCGTCGTTTCCCACCATTATTTTAATATCGTAGACATCGTTAATACAGACAACACAGGACGGAAACAAGGAAGAACCGAAAGCACTGTTCTGACGCGCGGCGGAGAATGAAGCTTGGCGGCAATGAATTGCTAGCGCGCAAATCATGAAAGTTACATGCTGAAATAGATGTGTATCTGACAGACAGCTAGGTTTACGTAAGTTCGTTTGATCCGTTTTACCTACTGAACTGCGCAATTTCCAGCCTAAAAATGAATAACGTTGGTCGAACAAAATGATAGCAATGTTCTGTCTTAAACTGAATGTTTACCTGGATAACAAAATTTTTCTTTCGATTATTTTCTTTCGTTCCATTACTCGACATACCTGTATCTTCATACGTACCAATGTGATGTTCATTAACATTTCCGTTATTGCTTTCTCGTTTTCTCAGCTGTTCTCATTCATCTTATTTCATCCCCATGATACATGTTCAGCTAGTTTCAGTCATTTTCCTACTAATGTGCACCATATTTCCCTCATTTCCTTACTCCAGTAATTGCTGATTTAAGAACGGTTTGTTTCCCCGCAAAACAGTCCACACAGGTGTTCAAATTTGATCTTCAGATGAATCTGTGACAATTGCAGAACTGACAGAGAAATTAGACAAGGTATTCCATTCCAGCAGGACTAATTTCGACTGTTCTACAGGAAGCTTTCAGCCCTGTAGACTGAAAGAATGATGAAGGGAAAGTGTTAATAGAACATGTATCAAGATTTTACAGACAGCACTCGAAAGTCGTTCATTAAAATGTCAACCGCCAAGTTATTCATTCCTGTCGCATGTGACATCTTTGCAATCTGTCGCTCGCCTTGACTCCTCCACACGCGAGTGATTTGGCAAGCACTTTCAGCCGGTATTAACGAACACCACTGTACTGTGAAGTCCCGCCATGGAAAATGAACTGCAATATTTAGAAGCAGTTGCAGCTGAGTTGTTCAAATTTGTGTGGCAAACTGCCGACCGTCGATTCTCTTGCAGTATCACTGCCTAGCCCAAAGGAAATTTTTTTTCTTCAGCCCGTAAGCTGCGACAATATTTTAATGTAAATGATCAGTTTCCTCGTCGATCCACTATTGCCCATAATAATGGATATTTTTCCAATAGTCTGGAAGCATGAACTCGTGAAACTTCTACCCAGAAAGAAATCTGCCAAAGAACCCCTTGATCACAGGCCTCTTTGCAATATACCAGCGTAATCTTAGCCTTTAAAATACGTAGTTGTCGGAAATCTTACGATTTATTTAACATCAAATTACTTTCTGGATGAATAACAGTCCGGTTTCCGGAAAAATCGCAACACGACGATTGTTTTAATAAAAGTGACTGACAAACTGAAGCAAGTTATGGACAAACAGGACACTACTATTACGTAGCTTTCAGCTAAGCTTTGGACACTGTCGACTTTGATATTCCGATATTCTACTTGCTAAACTCAAAAGTCAAATCTTTTAAGTGCGGTACAACGGTGCCACTCATACTTTACATTCCAGCAGTGCGTAATGGTCGGAACAAACAGGTCTCATTCTAGGCGCTTCAGTCTGGAACCGCGCTGCTGCTACGGACGCAGGTTCGAATCCGCCCTCGGGCATGGATGTGTGTGATGTCCTTAGGTTAGTTAGGTTTAAGTAGTTCTAAGTCTAGGGGACTGATGACCTCAGATGTTAAGTCCCATAGTGCTTAGAGCCATTTGAACCATTTTTTTTAAACAGGTCTCAAGGGAGTTAAGTAGTATCAGGGCTGCCACAATAACTAGTATCGGGCCCGTTACTTTTCTCGTTATATGTTAATGATGTGTCGACTACTCTCTCCAATTGGGAATATCATTGATACGCTGACGACCTACAGTTATAACTAAATGCAAGACCAATGAACCTGTGCACAGCCATCCAGCACGTAAATGCTAACTTATTTGCTCTATCAGAGTGGATGCAGAACATAGTTTTGAAACTAGACATAGTTTTGAAACTAGCCCCATCTAAAGCGCAAACGCCAACAACCTTTGCCGCTCACAAATAACTTACCACACCTTATTTCAGAGAATCTCTTCCTCCCTTTATCATAAACAGCGCAGAAATAGCCTTTACGTCTTCTGGAAGAACTTGAAGGTACTTCTGGACCATCACTTACACTTGACTTACTACACAAGTGCAGTCTGTAAGAAGGATTCAGCATTACTTCGCTCACTACCAAAATATAAATAAGTATTTCCTCTCGGGCTTAAAAATTAGCTCGTGTAGTTACTCATAATTCCCATTCTGGATTATCGTGATCCTATTCCCCAATGACTATCTCCTGAGAGCTCATGCTGGCTGGAAATGGCGATTAATGCTTGTGTCTAACACATGTGTAAGGTACAATATCCAACACATGTACCCATGGTATAGAAGTTTTAGATAAAGAGTATGTCGGTAGCCATCTCTCTGTGTTTGCTATTGCCCTTGACAAAACTAATATTATGTATATTATTTTATAGCCATACAATGTCATTTTTACTACTGTTCGTAATGTTTGTAACTTAAAACGCATACTTGTATTTCTACGTTCAACACGTTTAAATACTGTTTTGCAGTGTGTATTTCGTGCATACCGCCTTGACGTTGTGATACATGGTTTATTAACCTATTTTAACGTTGTTATGTAACGTTTCACAAAATCTGTTTTAACACACAATATTAAATTTGTGTGTAGGGGCCCACCAGCAAAGCATGTAATGCACGCAGAGGTACATTATCGATACTCATCTATCTCATCCTTGATTGCATTCCGTGCTGGAAATTAGAACAGCTGATTTCTGCCACAGTCTGAATATGAAAATCATGTGGTTTACTCATGGAATGAAAGGTTATTCGTTTCTAGTAAGATGTTTTAGATTACAGACTGCAATGCACATGTATTATTCCACGTTTGGATGAACATACAGAAAGGTTTTTTTCGACCATATGCCTCAACATGTAGGGCGTGTAGCGTACTGTTTATGAATAAGTAAGGAAGGCTGCGTCTATGGAATGTAAACCCAATTACAGTTATGGTTAATGATATTCCACACTGTATATATTTCAATGTAACACTCGTCCATGTTCATGCATTTTTGTAGGTGCTGGAAAATAAATTATGAGTCGAAACTGGCCAGATGCACAACAAATAAAAATAACTATACAGCCTACTACTGACCATGTTTACTTTCACATAAAAGTCTTCTCTATCATTCCACTCCTACTTATTTATCTTCAACCTTTACACTAATATTTTCACAACGCAGCATAAATATTCTTCCCCAATAAAGGAAAATCCTGTCTGCACCACTATGCAACACTCTCATGTCCTCTAAATCATTTTCTGAATCAGAAACAAGACTTTGGAACAATCTTCCTTAAAATATTAAAAGGGACTAAAAATTGTTTCAAACTTCAGAAAACAGCTAATGTCTACCTTTTGTCACAGTAGTTATCTTTTCCATATACTTGTCTGCAGCTCACTGTTATCAACACTCTCTCCCTCACCACTTTTTCCTTCCCTTGTCGACAGTTCTCTGATGAACTCATCTTCTTTCCTAACAGCTGTTGTCACTTTCATTTCAATCTTCTCCTCTTTCATTATCCCTTCCACTTCTTCTAATGCCACACAAGCAGATAATTATTCTTGAGTTTGTTATGTAATAACTAATCAATGTCATTCTGAATAACTGCCTGTTTTGTTATTATTAATATTATCATTATTATTGGCAATTATTATTGCATTAAAATGATTATTATTATTAATATTATTCTGATGGTCATGGAAAATTTTTTGGGTGTGTTGTTTCTGATCCACTGTAAGAGAGGGCTTAAACGCCCTAGTCTAGTCATGCTAAATAATTAATAAATAAAATTAATAAATAAAATTCTGCACCAAGTACCCACCACAATGTGTAGTGCTTTGCAGAGTATGTATGTAGATGTAGAGGCGATGAAGCGTGGGTTTAACTCTTATTGAGTACTTCGATATCGGCTTGTAATCTACATTGCTTTTAATATTACACAACAGTGAGGTCTCCACATTCATAAACTACATGTATACCGTACTGTATTTGGGATCTGTAAATTCCTATGCTGAACCTGTTGTGATTCTGGCCTTACCAGGGGAAATCTTGAGATGACCTACACACATAAATAGTATTTTAGAGCAGTTTTCAGTTTAAAACCCTATTATTATTCTACAATGCTGGGTGAGCATAAAATAATAAAACAATGGGGGTGAAGGTGACACATTTTTTAAAATCTCATGCATCAGACAATACTATGCAGTCTGTATCAAAAAAGAAAGTTGAGCCTCCCAATAGAAAAAGTTATTTGGCCATATTGCTACTAATTCCTCTGCAAAGAAAGAGGGTGACATTAACATAGATTTTAAAAAAGTCCATGCATCTGCTATTGCTATGTAGTCCTTACTTAAAAAAGAAAATCGTGACTGGCAATATAAGAAAGCTGTTTTATAAACAAATACATTACTTATATTGCTCTGAAGCTAGAACTTCTGCCACCTCTATCATTTAAACGTGGTCCCTGTTCCTTTCACGAATGGCATTTGTGAAAAATGAGTGTGGATGTGCACCTCCTTATTATTCCTTCTATATTCTTATTGTGGAGCAAGTTTGTGTTGCCAACTCTTCCTGGAATGCACTATCTTCGATTGTCTGCAGTAATCTTCTCTGTGGTACACAACTCCTCTCTTGTAGCGCCTACTACTGAAGTTTGGTTAACAGCCCCATACAATCCTTACGCTTATTAAACAGTCACGTGCATGCCGCTCCACATTGAATCTTATCTACTTCTTCCATTAATGTGACCTGGTGAGGGTCTGAGACTGACAAGCAATATAAAAATATTAGTTGAACAAGAGATGTGTAAGCGAATTTTTCTTTCCTACTTTCTGCTCTGTGTAGTCATTTCACTTTAGATAGCTCTGAATGATTGCTTCGAGGTATTTGACGATTGCTACTGTTCTTAGTGATCCTTCATCAACAATGTAATTATACAGCACTCAATTTCTTGGTCTGTGTATGTGCACTACATTGCATTTTCTTACATTCAGTGACAACACCCACTCGCCGCAAATTTCATCATCAGTCCTCCACAAGTTAGGCTGCAATTCACTAAGTCGTCTGTATATTTATTACAGCGTAATACAATACACTCCCACCTTCTACATTACAGCTTGACACTTCTATGTGCATATCGTTGCTCTACACTCCAAAACACCTAAGTAGAGAGGAAATTTAGTGGCGTATAGCAATTAAAGGATCAGCTGCAGTATGTTTTTAAAGCAAGATGTCACTCCCAAATGAACATTACATCCCATCTAGGCAACGTCATAGAACAACCAAATAAAAAGCATGGTAATACCAACCAGCTGTTCACATCAATACCAGCCCTGGCAATTCGTTTTCTAATTTTGGTTCCTGTTGACTATGTCAGCAGGTGGGACTACACGAGGCGTGTCCTTCACCTCAACAGGAAAGTGAAGGGAAAACTGTCTGGGCTAACAGCAAATAACTTTGGGGGAGGAGGGTCACTGTCACAAGTGGTAAAGTACCAGTGGCTACAGGTGACAGATCAGCAGTTTTTTAGGGTAGGGACGGCAGAAACAAAACATGTTCAAAGACAGGCCGAAATGACAGTCACATTCAAAAAACAGGCAGCCAGAAAGTAAATTTTATTGTATACAGTAAGTATAGGCAGCCTCTAGAGATACTAAAATATTGACAACAGAATTAGATTCATCCAGTTGGAATTCAGGCAGTGCACAAAATCAGTTATCCTTATTGCATCAGCATATCCAAGGTCTAGGGGTAAGCTTAATGAGTTGCTTATTTGTGTTTTTTTTTGTTTTTTTTTTTTTTAACGTGATGTGGAACAACAGAGCTTCAATTTTTTTTATGAAGATGTTAAAAATTTCTGAAGGTGATCTGTATATACCTACCATCATAAAGGACTCTAAAGAATTAGAGTTGAGCAAACCAGTTGATATAATCTGAGTCTCTTAACATCATGTGACCACTGGTATAGATATGTTAAATGTTACAGGATTCAAGTTAGCTTCTTATGTCTGTAGAGAAAATATGGAGAAAGGAGGAGTTGCTTCATTTGTCAGAAACTGTTTTGATTTTAATAATACTGATATTAATAAATTTTGCTAGTAGAAGCACTTAGAAGCTTGTGCAACAGAAGTAATATTTGATAATCAGTCCTTTATAATGGTAGGTATATACAGATCACCTTCAGAAATTTTTAACATCTTCATAAAAAAAATTGAAGCTCTGTTGTTCCACATCACGTTTTAAAAAAAAAAAAAAAAAAAAAAAAAAAAGAAAAAAAAAGAAAAAAAAACAGGGAAAGAGTGGTTGCTGGTGATTTTAATGTGGATTTATTGAAACTCTCTGTCAGTGAACAATTATTGCAGTCAGTAACACTATCATTCAATTTAGTTCCTACTGTGAACTTTGCAACTAGGATATGTAAATGCTCTGAGACTGCCATTGATAATGTCTTTGTAGACAAATGTAGGGAAAAAAGTCATATCACAAAACCAATAGCAAATGGGCTATCAGATCATGACATGCAGAATCTTCTGTTAAATGTTGAAACTTCTCAGGGTAAAAATGTATTATATCTGGGTACAGGAGGGTAATAAATAAGACAAAAATTGAGAAATTCGGGAAATTGTTCAAAGACATGAACTAGATAGATGTTTACAATACTTCTGACTCAAATGGAAAACACAAAGCACTCATTAATAAAGTTACCTCCTCTTTTGAAAATTGTTTTCTCCTAAAAGTAGCTCAAATCACACAGAGGTCAAAAAGTAAAGTGTGCATTACACAAGTAATAAAGATCTCATGTAGGACAAAAAGGAGACTGTATCTGCCAGCTAGGAACAGCTCTGATGTTAGAACTGTAATGCATTACAAAGAATAATGCAAAATATTGAAGCAAGTAATCCAGAAATCGAAGCAGCTTTATTACGAGAGAAAGATGATTACATCAGCCAACAAAATAAAAACTGATGGGTTATAGTGAAGACAGAGACAAGTAGGGCCAAAAAGGAAGAGGAACAGACAGGTCTAAAAATAAATGAGACTATGCTAACAAATCCATGTAGTGTTGCAAACCTCTTAAATAAGTGCTTGATTTCTGTTACTGAGAGTTTGGGGCTATCAGGTTCAGTGAACAGTGAAATGAAGTATCTGAGACCAGTTTTTAAAAATAACTTTAGGAAATGGAAATGACACTCACATCTCCCCAAGAAGTAGCATCCATCATGCTGTTGGTGTTGTGGTCTTCAGAGACTGATTTGATGCAGCTCTCCATCCTGCTCTATCCTGTGCAAGCTTCCATCATGAAATCATTAAAATCAAAGTATTACAGTGAGTATGATAACATATCAATGAAGTAATCAAAGAGAGCTCATGTCAGTTGAGTTATATCTTAAGTCATTTGTGTAATTAATCAGAGGAATATTTCCAGACTGGGTGAAATATGCTGAATTTTAGCCTCTTTACAAGAACGGGGACAAAGAGTTACCAGCTAACTGTCGACCAATTTCACTTTGGGCGGCACTCTCAAAAATATTTGAAAAGGTTGTGTTCAAGAGTCCCCTTAAGCATCTCACTGAAAATAATATATAGTCCAAGTCACAGTTTGGATTTCTTAAGGGTTCTGATATAGAGAAAGCTATTTATACTTACAGTGGGAATGGACTTAATTGATTAGATAACAAATTAGAGGCTACTGGCATTTCCTGTGACCTGTCAAAAGCCTTTGACTGTGTGAACCACAGCATTCTCTTAAGTAAATTAGAAGATTATGTCATCACTGGCAATGCTGGAAAATGGTTTGAGTCTTATCTATCTAACAGGAAACAGTGTGTGTCATTGCAAAAAACCTGTGCAGTAAGCAGTCAGTCTTCATCTGATTGGGAATTAATTATATGTGGTGTTCCTCAAGGTTCCATCTTGGGTCCCTTGCTTTTTCTAGTGTATATTACTGACCTCTCGTCTGTTATGTTGCCAGATGTTAAGTTTGTTTTGTTTGCAGATGATACAAACATTGCAATAAGCAGCAAGTCAAGTACAGATTCAGAAATCGCTGCTGATCAAATTTTCACTGACATTAATAAATGATTTAAAGGTAATTCATATTCATTAAACTTTGAAAAGACCCACTATATGCAGTTCCGAACCTGTATGAGATTTCCTTCCAGTATGTGTATAACATATGATGATATGCAACCGAAGAGGTTGACAGTGTTAAATTTCTGGGATTACAACTTGTTAATAAATTCAGTGGGGACGGGCATACCACCGAATTGCTTAAGCGCCTAAACAAGTCTGTATATGCAGTGAGAATGATGTCAAATGTAGTTGCTATAAATGCAAAAAAACTTCAATTCTTTGCTTACTTCCATTCTATTATGTCATATGGAATCATATTTTGAGGTAACTCATCAAATAGAGCAATAGTTTTTAGGGTGCAAAAGTGTGTGATAAGAATCATTTGTGGTGTAAATTCAAGAATACCATGTAGAAACCTGTTCAAGGAACTCTGTATTCTAACCACTGCTTCTCAGTATATTTATTCTTTAATGAAGTTTGTTGGAAGTAATATATAGGGGAAGGCGGGGCAAGATGGGGAAGCTAAATTTAAACCCTCAGAAAAGGAACAAAAATAAACAAATTCAAGTAGGTTTGATTATCATTTCTTTACTTAACCATTGAATTACAATAGCATGCAAAGAAACCTGCAAACTTGTTACATTTAGTTAGAAATATCTCGATTTGAAAGATAAACTACCAATTCCCCATCTTGCCCCATATGTGGGGTAAGATGGGGAACTAGCATGAATTCATCTCTAAAGCTTAAATAAGGACTGGAATAACGAAATCATGTGAAGATAAGGTTTCGAAACATGGTTCTGCGAATTGTAGAATCAAGTATTATGTTTTATTTAGGCCTCTTACTTTCACATAGTACACAAGTGTGGACAGCCTTGTCGTCATCACTTTCTATCCCTGCACAAGTGTCGTGGGTCCAGCGTCTGCAGCTAATACACCGTATCCAGCCTCCTTCAGAGAATTCATAGCAGTATAAACATTCTTCACTCTCTTCCTCGTTGTCATTCGAATTCAGTTTATTATCCCTTGAGCATGAAGGGGTGGTTAAGATGTCACTAACGTTCATCACTATTTCGTTGTCATTATGTCCTTTCGGTGGTTGTTATTGTTGTTGTTGTTGTTGTCCTCAGTCCTGAGACTGGTTTGATGCAGCTCTCCATGCTACTCTATCCTGTGCCAGCTTCTTCATCTCCCAGTACCTACTGCAATCTACATCCTTCTGAATTTGCTTAGTGTATTCATCTCTTGGTCTCCCTCTACGATTTTTACCCTCCACACTGCCCTCCAATACTAAATTTGTGATCCCTTGATGCCTCAGAACATGTCCTACCAACTGGTCCCTTCTTCTCGTCAAGCTGTGCCACAAACTCCTCTTCTCCCCAATTCTGTTCAATACCTCCTCATTAGTTATGTGATCTACCCATCTAATCTTCAGCATTCTTCTGTAGCACCACATTTCGAAAGCTTCTATTCTCTTCTGGTTCAAACTATTCATCGTCCATGTTTCACTTCCATACATGACTACACTCCATACAAATACTTTCAGAAACGACTTGCTGACACTTAAATCTATACTCGATGTTAACAATTTCTCTTCTTCAGAAACGCTTTCCTTGCCATTGCCAGTCTACATTTTATATCCTCTCTACTTCGACCATCATCAGTTATTTTGCTCCCCAAATAGCAAAACTCATTTACTATTTTAAGTGTCTCATTTCCTAATCTAATTCCCTCAGCATCACCCGACTTAATTCGACTACATTCCATTATCCTCGTTTTGCTTTTGTTGATGTTCATCTTATATCCTCCTTTCGAGACACTGTCCATTCCATTCAACTGCTCTTCCAAGTCCTTTGCTGTCTCTGACAGAATTACAATGTCGTCGGCGAACCTCAACGTTTTTATTTCTTCTCCATGGATTTTAATACCTACTCCGAATTTTTCTTTTGTTTCCTTTACTGCTTGCTCAATATACAGATTGAATAACATCGGGGACAGGCTACAACCCTGTCTCACTCCCTTCCCAACTGCTGCTTCCCTTTCATGCCCCTCGACTGTTCTAACTGCCATCTGCTTTCTGTAGAAACTGTAAATAGCCTGTCGCTCCCTGTATTTTACCCCTGCCACCTTCAGAATTTGAAAGAGAGTATTCCAGTCAACATTGTCAAAAGCTTTCTCTAAGTCTACAAATGCTAGAAATGTAGGTTTGCCTTTCCTTAATCTATTTTCCAAGATAAGTCGTAGGGTCAGTATTGCCTCACGTGTTGCAACATTTCTGCGGAATCCAAACTGATCTTCGCCGAGGTCGGCTTCTACCAGTTTTTCCATTCGTCTGTAAAGAATTCGCGTTAGTATTTTGCAGCTGTGACTTATTAAACTGATAGTTCGGTATTTTCACATCTGTCAACACCTGCTTTCTTTGGGATTGGAATTATTATATTCTTCTTGAAGTCTGAGGGTATTTCGCCTGTCTCATACATCTTGCTCACCAGATGGTAGAGTTTTGTCAGGACTGGCTTCCCCAAGGCCGTCAGTAGTTCCAATGGAAAGTTGTCTACTCCAGGGGCATTGTTTCGACTCAGGTCTTTCAGTACTCTGTCAAACTCTTCACGCAGTATCGTATCTCCCATTTCATCTTCATCTACATCCACTTCCATTTCCATAATATTGTCCTCAAGTACATCGCCCTTGTATAGACCCTTTTCGGTGGTATCCCAGGTTTATTAAACGTCTTTGAGAAGAGTGTTTGTTTACATGCAGCACGTTTGGGGACTCCTTTTCATTTAATTTATTCAGATAGTTCGCTCCTATAAGGAGACTCGGTTTAAACAACGGGTTTTTCCATGCCTGTTAGATGGTTTCCTTTTGGTTTTTTTTATCCGCCTTTGGAATAGCTAACACCATTTTAGGGCTGGTAACCTGAAAGTTGGACGAAACAGAGGTTTCATCGTCAGTTGTTAATTGTTGAGGTGTTTTACGTCTTGACAACATCTCTGGTATTTGGTCTTCCGTTTCTGTAACTTCAGATGTGTGAGCTTGATGAATGTCTGTAGTTGAACAGGGAAGGTAATCACTTTCTTGAAACACATTTCTGTTTACAGGCCAAATACTTGTTTTCCGAAACCCGTTCACAGCTGTGGACATTTTAGCTGAATGAATGAAGGCTTTGCCGAATAAACTTGCGATCTGAGGCAGCGTAACAACTTTTCCAGGATGGGTGCAAAGCCACGATCTTACTTCATCTTCGTAAAATTTACTGATAGGTTTCATAAACGCCACGTCCAATGATTGAAGACGGTGTGAGCAGTGTGGTGGCAAACACAGCAAGACAACCCAATTTTCGCGGGCCACATCGATCAGTTCTAAATTCTTGGTGTGCGTTTTGTGGCCGTCCAA
Organism: Schistocerca americana; assembly: GCF_021461395.2. Classification (NCBI taxonomy): domain Eukaryota; kingdom Metazoa; phylum Arthropoda; class Insecta; order Orthoptera; family Acrididae; genus Schistocerca; species Schistocerca americana. The sequence continues at coordinate 273,673,780 of NC_060124.1, read as the reverse complement.
TATGACAAGTATTGGTCTTTCCTTTGACGTTCCATTAAATGCAATAAACGTCTTAAACCAAGTCAAAAATAGGTCGTTCGTCATCCAACCAGTTTCTTGGACTTCTGACCAGTCACCAGGGGGCAGGCCAGTCTCAAACGCTTGTTGCATTCGTTTTCGAGGATAAATTAACATAGGTGGTACGTAGCACCCCGACGCTGGAATACAGATTTCTGCAGTCACAGTCTGTCCTCTTTCTGCTGAAGTACCTGCTCCCACCTTTCAAAGCAACCAACTTTGTGTGACCTTTTTTTGGAATGATTGTTAAACCAGTCTCATCGCAATTAAAAATTCTGTCTCCTGTAAACCTGAATGTGTCTAATTGACTTTCTAGCAGATCGAAAAACTGATCTACAGCAACTCTATTAAACCCCATTGCTCGTGCGATTGATGTGGCCTCCGGTTTTCGTATTGTTAAGGTAGGATTTCGTGCAAGAAACCCATTTAACCAATCTCTTCCAGCAGATTTGGCTGCAGTATTAAATGGATGTTTGGTGTTGTTTCGTTCTGCTAGCTGAGAAGCAAGTTCACAAAGTTCTTTAAGTGTTAGGCCAAAATACTCTCCTTCCATCTGTGTTAAGCAGTCTTTAAGTTCTGCCTCTTGTTCTGGGGTAAACACATTAGTGATTCGTCCTAACCCTTTCACAACTCTATAGCCAGGATTAGCACTTTTCTTTGGCACATGTCGTTCAGTCGTTGTCTGTGGCACGTTGAACTGTCGAGCAGCCCTGAAGAACCCATATGACCTTCTATAACAGCATTTACAGCGCCTTCCATTGACTCCAATCACCAATCTTGCATAGACGTTTGTCGCCGATACTTGCGAACCATCTGAAATAAAACACGTGGAACGTGAAACATCCCCTTAGAAATTTTAATGAATTACTGTGCTGATAAACCTCTTATGTTATTTGATTTTCAAACAGCTGAGCAGAACTGAACGTACTCACACATTTCTCTCTTTACGTATTCTGATCACCACTAAACTGACACACAATATTTTTAGCGCAACGCAATCTGACTTTCAATAATCCTACAAAAGAATGGCCCTGACTAACAATAACCTATACCTTTCATGAATCACTTACCTCACAATAATCTACGTTACTCGAACTACTGCAATACAGCAAGCGCCAATATTGCCAGCTAAATAAAAGATTCTAACTACTGAAGGCACTAATTACTGATAGGCAGTCACCAAATGAAAGATTTTGATAGACAACAAACAATGTATTTACCTTAATAATGTTCCAAAGTCATCATATTTATATCAGTTCATGATATCCAATATTACAAATTTACTCTTTCTGATGAACACACGTCCAGATCGTCCGCTCTCAACATTCTGCCATTTCTCTCCCCACATCCACCACTGCTGGCGGCTCACCTCCAACTGCGCAACGCTACGCGTTGTTCACATCCAACTGCCCAACACTACAATAGCGAATATTACAATAATGCTAACCAGCCACAGACCGCACACAGCACAGCCAGTGATATTCGTACAGAGCGCTACGTGGCGTTACCAATATAAAAACCTAAACAGCCTACTTACAAACGTACAATTGAGTCAGATCATTCCTGGCAATCTATATTACACTCCTGGAAATTGAAATAAGAACACCGTGAATTCATTTTCCCAGGAAGGGGAAACTTTATTGACACATTCCTGGGGTCAGATACATCACATGATCACACTGACAGAACCACAGGCACATAGACACAGGCAACAGAGCATGCACAATGTCGGCACTAGTACAGTGTATATCCACCTTTCGCAGCAATGCAGGCTGCTATTCTCCCATGGAGACGATCGTAGAGATGCTGGATGTAGTCCTGTGGAACGGCTTGCCATGCCATTTCCACCTGGCGCCTCAGTTGGACCAGCGTTCGTGCTGGACGTGCAGACCGCGTGAGACGACGCTTCATCCAGTCCCAAACATGCTCAATGGGGGACAGATCCGGAGATCTTGCTGGCCAGGGTAGTTGACTTACACCTTCTAGAGCACGTTGGGTGGCACGGGATACATGCGGACGTGCATTGTCCTGTTGGAACAGCAAGTTCCCTTGCCGGTCTAGGAATGGTAGAACGATGGGTTCGATGACGTTTTGGATGTACCGTGCACTATTCAGTGTCCCCTCGACGATCACCAGTGGTGTACGGCCAGTGTAGGAGATCGCTCCCCACACCATGATGCCGGGTGTTGGCCCTGTGTGCCTCGGTCGTATGCAGTCCTGATTGTGGCGCTCACCTGCACGGCGCCAAACACGCATACGACCATCATTGGCACCAAGGCAGAAGCGACTCTCATCGCTGAAGACGACACGTCTCCATTCGTCCCTACCATTCACGCCTGTCGCGACACCACTGGAGGCGGGCTGCACGATGTTGGGGCGTGAGCGGAAAACGGCCTAACGGTGTGCGGGACCGTAGCCCAGCTTCATGGAGACGGTTGCGAATGGTCCTCGCCGATACCCCAGGAGCAACAGTGTCCCTAATTTGCTGGGAAGTGGCGGTGCGGTCCCCTACAGCACTGCGTAGGATCCTACGGTCTTGGCGTGCATCCGTGCGTCGCTGCGGTCCGGTCCCAGGTCGACGGGCACGTGCACCTTCCGCCGACCACTGGCGACAACATCGATGTACTGTGGAGACCTCACGCCCCACGTGTTGAGCAATTCGGCGGTACGTCCACCCGGCCTCCCGCATGCCCACTATACGCCCTCGCTCAAAGTCCGTCAACTGCACATACGGTTCACGTCCACGCTGTCGCGGCATGCTACCAGTGTTAAAGACTGCGATGGAGCTCCGTATGCCACGGCAAACTGGCTGACACTGACGGCGGCGGTGCACAAATGCTGCGCAGCTAGCGCCATTCGACGGCCAACACCGCGGTTCCTGGTGTGTCCACTGTGCCGTGCGTGTGATCATTGCTTGTACAGCCCTCTCGCAGTGTCCGGAGCAAGTATGGTGGGTCTGACACACCGGTGTCAATGTGTTCTTTTTTCCATTTCCAGGAGTGTATATAGTAAGTATCATATTTCCTATAGTCAGTCGTTAAAGCATAGCAAGAATACTGACTTTGCACGTTTTGTGTATTTTTATTCACCATATAGCCTAAGGCATACTTTGTAATTAGTTAGGAAACGTTGGAATAACGAATACCATTCTATTTACAATTGTATTCACCGTATAATGTCCGTGATCAAAACCCGTGCCGGCTGGAGTGGCCGTGCGCTTCTAGGCGCTACAGTTTGGAGCCGAGCGACCGCTACGGTCGTAGGTTCGAATCCTGCCTCGGGCATGGATGTGTGTGATGTCCTTAGGTTAGTTAGGTTTAAGTAGTTCTAAGCTCTAGGCGACTGATGACCTCAGAAGTTAAGTCGCATAGTGCTCAGAGCCATTTGAACCTTTTTTTTTTTTTTTTTTTTTTTTTTTTTTTTTTTTTTTTTTTTTTTTTTTTTTTTCAAAGCCTGCAGCGAGGTAAACACTTGAGACGATAAGAGCGTAATGGTTGGAGAAATAGTAGGGGCAAGATGGGGAAGCTCCCCATCTTGCCCCCTACCATGCTGTCAGGTTATGTTACGCCTACATGAACACTATTTAGTGAACATTGACTACTGACACAGCAGTTTACTGTTAATAAGACGTACTATTCAGTGCTATATATACAGTCTGAACAAATGTTCACGAAACATATGTTTTAGGACCTCGAAAGGTGTAAAACATTGCAAATCAGTATAACAATTGTATGTACCTTGCAAAGCTCACAGAAACCGCCCCGAAACTAAGGTTCAACAATTTCAACACACTGGGACCTGTGTATTGATGATTTTGACGTAGCTATCCACAGATGGCAGCACTCTAACTGTAGCTTATAGCCTTTCCCCGTCTTACTCCACCTCCCCATCTTGCCCCGCCTTCCCCTATCTATTTCCAAGCAATAGCTCAATACATGGTATCAATTCTAGGAATGAGAACAATCCACGTAAAGACCTTGATCCAAAAAGGAGTCCAATATTCAGGAACATACATTTTCAATAAATTGCCAGCAACCATGAAAAACGTAGTTTCATATAAAGCACAGTTTAAACGGAGTTTGAAAGACTTTTTGATAGGCAACTCCTTCTACTATGTAGATGAGTATCTTAATAGAGACTGTTAAGCCAGCTTAAATAAAAGTGCCTATCAGATTTCAGTTTTCACACCACAGTCAAGATTAGGTATTTCACTTACGACGAATTTATTAATAGTGCATAACATTGTTTCATTCTGACAGTGAGTTAATTCTCTAAATATTAGCTGTTCCAGTTTACTGCACTATAATCACCTATTTTGACAATCTCCTGACAAATGCTCAGGTTAATATGTATTATAAAAATGGCTCTGAGCACTATGGGACTAAACATCTTAGGCCCCTATAACTTAGAACTACTTAAACCTAACTAACCTAAGAACATCACACACATGCATGCCCAAGGCAGGATTCGAACCTGTGACCGTAGTGGTCATGCGGTTCCAGACTGAAGCGCCTAGAACCGCTTGGCCACAGTGGCCAGCAGTAAGTATTATATTCATATGTTTTATATTTTTATGTTATACTTTCTGACATGTTCCACACCTGCAAGAATCATCTCATTTTTTGGGTCTATGGAACGAAAACTGAATCTAATCTAATCTAAGGTAATCTAATCTGTCAAAAAGACTTATCTCAGTTTTGCTAAGACTGATATGAATTTCATTCATAGATTACACTATTAATGACATAACTTTAATAATGTATTATACTGTGGATGACATTCATATCAGTTTTAGCAAAACTAACACAAGTTTGTTTTGGCAAAAATTAGAGGAGGGCAGCTATGTTATATTAAAGTTGGCTATTTTGGTGCGATTAACGATTATCTGCATAGGAAATTATCGACATTCATCTCCCAAGACATGGTGTCAAGGGGAAACCGCTATTTCTCCTACACATGAACAGTATCCACAACTGCAAGATGACGGAAAATACGATAAATGGTTCCAAAAGAAAAGAGATACGTGGTATGATGAACCAGAAAATGTATAACCAACAAATCTACACTCATCATTAGATATGAATCTTTATAGACATTCCAGTGGATTTTTACTACAATTGTTACAGCATAAAGTCAAGCTCTGTCATACCAGTCAGCAATGATAGATAAGAGACGGCTGTGTGACGAGGTCAGCCAATCACATGCTGACTGGACCTCCCTCCAGGACGACAACGTGACAGCTGCTACCCCTAAGTGAAGAGGACATGAGCGACATGACTGACTGGTGACAACCCAGTTCAATAGCACCTTCAACATTAGCGACTTTGATAGCAGTGTCAATGCTAGTCATTTCACTTGTACTCTCTATGTAGCACAGACTTGCGATTGTCTATAGTGAAGAAGAGTGATTATTTTGTACGTCGCCCATTGCTTGCGACACATCCGTGTGATTTCCAAAGTTAATTATTATATCTTTTCTTTTTGTAATAAAACTCATTAATACGATTTGTTTGATTGTTTGTCTAGGGAACCGGGTATGCAGGCAAAAACATTGAGACAAGGCTGGATGAAACAATAATGACTGTAGCAGCACACTATTTAATAATGAGTGAAGCATAAAAGAGCCTTAAATTAAGCCACAAGCAGCAAGAAAGTGATCCAAACTGAGTTTTTGAAAAAAATACCAATTAAAATTGAGCCATATTTCTACAGAACAAGTAGGAGGAAGTTTTTAGCCTCCTATACGTTTTTGAAGTATAGGTCTATGGTAAGGAATGAGGAGGTTCTGTGCAGAGTTGGTGACGAAAAGAATGTATAAAAACTCGGACAAGAAGAAGGTATAGGATGAGAAGACATCTATTAAGACAGCTGAGATTAACTTTTGTGGTACTAGATGGAGCTGTAGAGTGCGAAAACTGTAGAGGAAGACGGAGATTGGAACATATGCAAACAAAAATTGAGGACATAGATTGCAATTGCTACTCTGAGATGAGAAGATTGCCACAGGAGAGGAATTCGTTGTGGGTTGCATAAAACCAGTCAGAGGACTGACGAATAATAATAAAAAAAAGAGATCTGTGGCGTTATATCCCTCATATTGTAGCATAATCTTATTTGAAGGTTGAGCTCACATAGTTCATTCAACCTAGACATAATAAATTTGATGTATATCTTAAATTGTTTTTCCAACATCTGTTTAAGCACACATATGTGGTGTCATCTCCCTATGGTATGTAGTGTTTATATTGAAGCCCTACATCTTCTGTTGCAAATTCCAGTTACTTCCTCTGTACACTGATGTTTCAAAGTGTACCTTTATATCAGTGTAATATTACTTATGTGATAATTGTAGCGAATTCTGGCGTATGGGTGAAGGCAACAAATTGTAATTGATATTTGTGGAGGGTTAGTGGCATAAAGGAATCAGTTATTTTCCATGGTATGCATCCTGCTGCTGTCTCGAGTCATTATCAAGTTAGTAGATTTCACAAGGTGGTTCTTTCTAACATGCTTTAACTGTATTCTGTATGGTGCACTATTCTCACATAGCAGAGCATTTGTTAACAGATGATACTGAACTATGTAGTATAGGCCTACATTTCTTAACACTAATACTCAACATGGAATAGAGTGATGTTTTCTATGTGTCTACATCAACAAATGGTACCGGAAATTTGCGGGAAGGTTCTATGGGACCAAACTGCTGAGGTCATCGGTCCCTAGGCTTACACACTAATTAATGTAACTTAAACTAACTGACGCTACCGACAACATACACACCCATGCCGAAGGGAGGACTCGAACCTCCGATGAGGATAGCTGTGCGAACCATGGCAAGACGTCCTAGACAGCTCGGCTATCCTGCGCGGCAACAAATGGTACATTGCTCTTTTATTAAGAGACGACAAAGTGAGGCTCTTGTAGGAAAAGAAAGAAGGACACTATTTTAACAATGGTGCTTTCTTTGCTACAATATATGTTAACAATGTATAAAAATATTAAACAGTGTTCGCCCCCAACTAACTAAGCTTTACTGATTATGCACTTTGTGTATTACATGTAAGACAGAAAACACACGTAATATATTGAAAAAATTATTTCATCTTTACAACCCTCACAGCATAGTTGAAAACAGTTACTTGAAATAATTTCAGAGTGATGGTGATTGGTACTGATGTAGGAAACAGTAGTGACACTGTTATTTATCATTTTATTCGTGGCTGTAATTTTCAACAACTGTAGTATTAATTTTTCAGGATAAATTTAAGTTATATTTAAAAACATGAGTTTACTAAGTCCAAAAGTATACTAACACAGTATAAAATAGTTTTACAAATATGTACATATACTGCATGTGCTGGGTGTATCATAATTTATGGTATAAACGCATACAGTTGAAAGTACACGATACTAGAAGCAAAAAAGTGTCAGTAAACATAGGGTCGAAAATGCATACCTTAAGAACTAAGAGCAATTTTTCATCTTCGATACTGTGAAGCAAATATCTTCTACTGCAAGGTCTTTGCTTTCCACATTTTGGGAAGTAGTAGTATGGACCAAAACAAGAAAAAATATCCAGCAAACATGTGCTCTAAAATGCATACCTTAAGAGCTATGAGCACATGCTCATCTTCGCTACTTGGAAACAGAACTCTCCTTCTGAACAATTGCTCATAACTTTTAAGGTTTGGATTTTAGAGTAAATGTCTATTATCTCTTGTCTTACACCTAAGATCTCTGTGCGACATATAAATTGGTGGCAGTAGAATTATCGATCAGTTTATGACAAATGTTCGTTAAACCAACCTCGTTTTGTGGCACATACATTGGCTCTATTCCACAAAATCTCATTTTTTTCAGAGATGACAAATCACTCCAAGAATTCTATATGTGGTTGTCAGAAACCACAAAACAACACTCTTATGCTGACTTGTGTATGAGACAAATGGTCACAAATCGAATACTGGGTTTGTTTATAAAATAACTTCTTTTTTACACTGCCTGTGGCGATTTTCTTTTTAAATACGAGCAGCATGATTTTCGACCAGTAGACACAGCCAACATGAATGTCCACAGGATAGTGTACGATGTCCACATGTAAGTATACATCCTTTTGATCAGATAGTGGATCATAGTGCACACCACAAGCACAGAAGCGGCGGGGGAGGGAGGGGGGAGGGAGAGGGACAGGTTAGCACATGTACACCACCCAACTGGTAGGAGGAATACACTACCCGATATCAAAGTCAACCATAATGGCCATTCAGCTCTTGAATAGCACTCAGTAAAAATGTATTAAACACCTTAATCCTTCTGTACCCTTAAGCTAAGTCTGCTACGTGCTGCCAGCTTATGGGAAGATGATGTTCTTGCACAAAATAATGCTGTCTTGCAATGTATAATTATTACTAACTTAAATAACTGCAAATGCTCATTTGAGAATGGGACATTCAATCGAATGAGAGAAATGTGCCGGCCAGTGTGGCCGAGCGGCTCTAGACGCTTCAGTCTGGAACCGCGCGACCGCTACTGTCGCAGGTTCGAATCCTGGCTCGGGCATGGATGTGTGTGATGTCCCTAGGTTAGTTAGGTTTAAGTAGTTCTAAGTTCTAGGGGACTGATTACCTCAGGAATTAAGTCCCATAGTGCTCAGAACATTTGAATCATTTGAGAGAGATGTGTGTGTTATTCGATTTCGTACCACACCATCAGTGTCACCCGATATATACAATAATAAATTATAATATTATTATAACTGAATATATCTTCCTGTGGGAATGATGCTATGTGACCACCAGTTTAATGTGTAAGTTTGTGTAGCAGTGTACTGTGGTGTAGACAATAGCATCCATCCTCTAAATGCGAGCACACGCAGCAACAAGACAATGAAAGTGACAGACCATTGCACCTCACCATGCAGCGCTAAGCCAGATGCTGTCTCAGGCTTATCTGTTCCTGGCATGGGGTGCTGGTGGGTGGGTGGTTAGATTAATGTGTTTATTCAGGTGTGCTACCAGCTGCTGCGCACCTTCACACCAACAGCCATTCCACACTGAATGTCCACGTTGCCCATACGCAGTGGTACCAGGTGCGTCGTTTCGCTGTATGTAGCCCAACGCCCAATGAGTGGTATGGCATATTCAAAATGGTTTTGCAATAGGGTAGTCTAGTGGCGTTCAGCCCTGTATGGAGATGGTCATCAGCGCTTGAACAGTGGGGCGATAGAGGAACGAAAGTGCAATTTTTTTACATAAATAAGCATTCCCGTCCTATCCTGTCACACAACACCCACTCAGCAGCAATTATTTAAACATTAAAAGTCTCGTATTTAGGATAATCTACATGTGTCTTCGGATGACGATCTTGATATACAGTCTTGATAATGCAATCACAGGGTACTTAGACTGGCTACATTATTTGATGGGAATAAAATGTTTATGAATGTAAGCATAGGTTTCTTCATCCGATGTCACAGTTAGAATGTTATCGAATGAAAATTTTTCTGACTCATGATTAACAATGCTAAAAAGTTATTATAAACTAAAATACAACAGTAACTGTTTTTAATTAGGAAACTGTCTTCCATTTATTTCGAATTTCATCTTATACTTTATATAGGAATGGAAATGCCTGCTGCATGTTTTTATAAAGTAATTATACATATATCTGTGGAAAAAACCAGGAACGTTCCTAAATAAGTAGACAGTGCAATGTGCACGCTGTCTCACTTAGGTTATTTTAATTTCACTCATTTTTACACTGGGTTATGTCCACGGTGATTTAATAGTTTTTGACTTATCTTTGGCAATCATGTTTTCATTGTGGCAGCCATATTGTGTCTCGCAGTAGTCTAATTAAGATGCAGCCACCTTTAAAACATGTGGCAGCCATCTTTAAAACATCTGGCAGCCGTACTAGGTCGTAAGTTATGTTGATAATGATGCAAATATGGAGGCAGTCATCTTAGGTAATTAATAACAATGATGACGATAGTTAATTGGGTAATAAATTAAATTATAAATAAACAATAACATCTGCCTTCCAACCGATAGGATAACACACCATAGTCATAAATTAGATCCTAAATAAATACAAGATAAGAGGCTATCCCAATCCTGTATCATATCCGTGACATTCTCTCCCATATTTCGCGATACTACAAAACGTGCTGCTCTTCTTCGAACTTTCTCCATGTACTCCGTTCATCCAACCTGGTAAGGATCCCAGACCGCGCAGCAGTACTCCAAAAGAGGACGGACAAGCGTAGTGTGGGCAGTCTCTTTAGTAAATCTGTTACATCTTCTAAGTGTTCTGCCAATATAGCGCAGTCTTTGTTTTGCCTTCCTCACGATATTTTCTGTGTGTTCTCTCCAATTTAAATTGTTCTTAACTGTAATTCCTAGGTGTTTAGTTGAATTTATGGGTTTCAGATTAGACTGGTTAGTTACATGAGATCACCATGAATCTCCCCTCACCGATTTCACTCATGTCAACAGATTCTGTGCGGAACCGTTTTTGTGTAAATCGAGTCAGAAAATTACTGCGGTGCTTATGCTCTACGCTTTGTAGGGCCACCAGTGTTGACGGAACCCGCAGCTGAGCGAGTAGGCACTTAATTGGATGGCGGTGAGGGGGTTTCAACCACATCCAATCTGCCCCTGAGCGCAGGCTGGTCCATTCCTTAAAAGGAAAGAAAAAAATGTGGTTCTGGAAAAAAAGTTAGGAGAGCGTTAGACTGAAGATGTAAAGATCCCTGGTTCGATCCCCGGTGTCGGCACTAGTTTTTATACTCAGTCTATAGTTAGCTTCCATGTATCATTTATCTGAGAAACAGTTAGTGCAACTCATCAAGCGCCCACAAAATTTGGAAAAAAACGTTGTTCATGAGCAGGCTTCGATTAGTATCGCGTAACAGTTCACACACTGTACAGCTGATTTCTTTCTCGTAGAAAAAAGAAAATAAAAAAGAAGAAAAAGCAAAGAAGTATCATATACGTGGACCTCGCTGCCGGTATATTATTTTTCAGATCCCCGTAATTGTATCAACAGATGTATCATGAGAGTGAAAAGAATCAATAACTAATCATTCATTTGGTATTTTCGTAATCTTTAACATGAAAAAAGGAGAAAAAGTTTTTTCTGACGAAAATTCGAAATGAGAATAGTATACATGAGCATTTCAATCAAATCAGTGCAGTCATTTTATTTGTGTTATTGTATCTACATGTGTGGCAAGTATAATGTGTAACCTATTGAGAACTGCACGAATCAAGATGGTATTGGTCGTAGAAATATGGAAAACAATAATTATGGAGACGTGCAGCAGATATAAGGAACGCCGAATTTTTGGATATCCATATTTTTTCAGTGTTTTCATTGAAAAACAAACTTGGTTTACGTTCGTAAACGGTTCTCGATCGTCACACGATTTCGCAGCATACCCCACAGATCGAAGCATAGCGCCGAATGTTGGTGTAGATAATTCACAGAAGAAATATGTTCCACCAGCGAGAGGCGATAAGAGCCGGCCGGTGTGGCCGAGCGGTCCTAGGCGCTTCAGTCTGGAACCGCGCAACCGCTACGGTCGCAGGTTAGAATCCTGCCTCGTGCGTGGATGTGCGTGATGTCCTCAGGTTAGTTAGGTTTAAGTAGTTCTAAGTTCTAGGGGACTGATGACATCAGATGTTAAGCCCCATAGTGCTCAGAGCCATTTGAACCATTTTTCAGATGCGATAAGAGATCTCGCGCTTATGAAACTAAGCGCTTACTCACTCAATAGAGACGCGTTGCCTGATCGTGGCCATAGAAATTATGTAAGCACGTCTGAAAGTTTCCAACACGATTTTCTCGAAAGCGGTTGTTAGCTGCGTCTTTCTGTTCGCACATCGTGCTCTGTACATCCTGTCAATACGAATGAAATCGGTGATGGGAAGTTCGTACGGTGCCCTTGTTAGAACACCACCTGCGCGGCGGTAGGATGACGTAGGGTAGCGCAGCCAGCCGAAAGTTAGCGAAATCAACACGGATGACATTGTTCGGCGAATTTATCGAAAGTGGGGACCAAGTAGTTCGCTGACCGCAGGGGACTCTAAACGGCAGCAGCGAAAAGCTAATTATTTATATCTAGGGTGTAACCTCAAGAAATTTCCAGAATCTGTGGATGCAGGTGTTGCGGTGTGGACAGCTCGTGCTCACAGCCAGCGACAGGTTTTTTGCTTCCAGGAGGGTTACCACAGGTAGTTCAAACAGGCGAAAGTACGGAACAGCTGCAGTTGTGGTATGCAGAAAGCTGTTCGGCATGTTACGGGCTTGTGCCACACCCCAGTGCTTCGGGTGGGCTATTCGCTTTTTCAAGGCAAACTCGTTGCCAACAACCCCAGTTTTGCACATAAAAGATACCAAAATTGTGTGGTTTAGAGTCCCTTGCTGTCAGAGCTTTTGGAATCTCATTTTGCTGGATTCCTGCTGACGAAAGGTGACTAAGACGACAACCTACTTGACTATGGGAGTACGAGAAAGGAAAATAGAAAGTAATTGGGTTCTTCTTATATGGGCGCAGTTCGGGAGGCGCATTTAGCCAAAAACAAATGAAAAATAACTGAAACTGACGCGATGGTATTACTTTCGTGATTCAAGGCTCCCTGGACTAAATATTTTCTGGATAAAATGTTTATGATAATCTAAAATAGCGTAGCAGTTTCATGTGGTATCAAGTCAACCAGTTTACGGTAGGCGTATGGAAGTGGACTGAAGTGTGCCGTTTCGATGGCTACTACAGAGCCATGGATTTTGTGTAGGAAAGTTTTAGCTAGAAACTTATTCCTCATTATCCCTCAAGAATGATCCATTTGGTTCACATCAGAGTGATATAATGAGCAGAATGCTTAACACATTACATCTGGTTATTCCTTGGAATGCAGGTGGCTCACTCTGTTATTGGAATATTGCAACGTTTTGAAGGTGTGTGAGTTGCACAGATACATCACACGTGTGTAGCTAAATCGGTGGACCCAACTCGTGATAACAGACTGTACTCTGCCGACAAATCGGATCCATGGTTTCATAAGTTCTCCACCACGCCTCAAACTGGATGGAAGGATCGTATCGCATCTCAAGGTAATATTCCTCCAAGGTCCTACGAGTCGTTTCACGAACGCAGGAGCCCTTTTACCAACGCAGATGCTGCTTCCTGCTTTGAAGCACGATTCACTCACTGCTGCTCGACGGTGCATCGAACAGTTTCGTGCGAACCGTTAAGATTAAAGCCCAGAAAGTCGCTGTAGCACACGAGTTCCTTAATAACCGACTGGATGATGAAATGTTCAGAAAGATGTCAGTGTCTCGGGAAATGAACGAAGTTCTTGGAGAATTTAACTCCCCACCGCAACAAGAGTGGAAAACCCTGAACCGCCTTGGTACCGGACTAGCAAGGACAACAAATCAACTGTGCTAATGAGGTCTCTGCCAGGACAAGTCGTCACTCAGCGTGTAATGTAGTCACCACCACAAAACGAATTTTAACTGGAGGCCACCATCTTGCACCAATGGTGACACGATTTCACAAGATGTTTCGTAATTTAGGTAGCAAAACTCATTTGGGTTGCTGCTGCGGGTATTTGTATAGTTATTCAATATTCATGTTATTTAGTTGCAGCCATCAAATATCTCTAGTTACATAATAGTGCAAAGGCAATAAAAACCAAAGTAACACTACATGGCGAAAGATAATGTGTATTTCTCAAAATAGTCTTCTAAATCTAAATGGACTTGGTGTAGTGAAACCACTACGCTGTATTTTCTTAGAAACAAAGCTAATTCCAGCTCTGCACAACATTTACACCTCTGTAACACAACGTAAACATCTCCCCTGCAAGCCATTTTTTTCAGATTAGGAAACTATTGGGGAATTATTTCGAATTATCACTTTCGCATTGACTGATTGATTAGACACATTGCACTGAGTTATTTATTTATCTATTATTTGCTGTCTGAAACTCTGCCCTCTTGTGTGCAGAGTTAAAGCAGGACGTATAACATTCATCACAATGGGTGCAATCTAGCTTCTTGTCTAAAATAATGCAATACTAAAGACAACACTTTGTGCAGTATAACTCGAAAATAGGCACGTAAAATGGAAACTCTAGTTTTTCCAACAGAATGTTTGGCTTTCAGGTTACGCCATGCAGCCAGCTCATACTTACATAAAATATATAGGTGTTAGAATATTTGTTTGTTTTTATGCACACAAATGTTGTAGACAGAACATTCATAGCTACAGATAGACCAAAACCGTATAACCACTGTAAGATCAAGTGTTATAGATCACTTTTGTGCGATCAATTGTCACTGATATGGTGGTCTTAGATGCGGATACCTTCAATAATCATTATGTCCAAAGGTCTGTGACTCTTTGTTATTAACAAAGCCGTCATGCAGGGTGGCAACGGATGACCAAGTCCTTCTGAAAGGAATGCAGTATTTCCATGTAGCCTGGGGCATTCAGAGAAAAGGTGATCTGCGTCATCTTTTCCCCACGAGAGCAGGTGTCTCTACGATGTGCAACCACTGAATGTGTTTACCGAAACATCCGTGGTTAAATTTGATTGTGATTATTAGAGGGCCGAGGTGACTATGCCTTCAATTTGTATAATATTTCGTTGAATAGGGGACAGACGTGTGAACTGTTGCGTACTTGTTGCCTTTGTGTCTTCTTGTTTCCTCCCATTCCAGTTGTCACTCTTTGTCATGTGTCTGTGTACGACACATCGGTTATCTGTACTTGGGATTGTGATAAAAGTGATGCGTCCTATCACATTCGGCTCTGGCTAAGTGGTCGAGAGTTTCGCTGCCAGTAATCCCCCAGAGTGATTTCGTCCAAGCGAAGTTAACGAAATGGCCATCTTTATTCATCGATTCCAACATTTCGATAATCCTGTATACAGGTAGGTTTTCGGACAAAGAGGTGCTAAAAGTTTTAGATTTTTTGAGGATAGAAAAAGAGTCTGAGTAGAAAATATAGGATGCTATAATCCGTGATCAGAAACGAAGTGCTTCTAGTATAGCAACAATTTCCATAGTCGTGATACTTGCCACTATTGGTAATTTGAATAGCCGAGACTTACGCAAACGCAGCAGGTAGGACGAGCTTCCGACTGAGTTACTGGTTTTGCGACCATCACTATAGACATATATTGCCTCCAGGTACTATCTTCAAAACCCTTACAAAATTTTATTGTTAATGTGAGCGTCTCTGCCCAAGGTAATGCCAGTGATAACGTCCACCTTAACCAGTTCCTGTGGAAATGAAAGGCTAAAACTATTTAGTCTAGTTGATTTAACGATCGTCCTTGAAATTTCCTGAGCAAATACTCTTGGAGTAGGGGAGGAAGCATTCTAGTGATACAGAAGCGTCCTTTTAAGCACTGCATGGTTCGGTTTGAAGTGATCGATTTCAGCTTGCTGGACTCATATCGATCTAGACACAAAGGAATTAAAGATATTAGCCCTCAGTGATCACTGATTTATATCAATAGGACAAGTTGGAAATTTGGGCTGACCGGGATTCAGACCCAAGTCTCCTGCTTACTAGACAGATGCGCTGGCCACTTCGCCATCCGGACACAGTGGTCATCACAACTGCATGGACTACCCTAGCACGAGTCCCGTCAGACCCAAATTCTTGACATACACCACACACTACTGATGTAGTGGGCCTCATTACTCGCGGCATCTCGCCGATTTCCTAAGAGTTCGAGCTTGGTGTGAATCTACACTGAAGGGATCATTGGCTGTCATTGCTTTAACCGTACATGAGGTGTCTGTTCTTTCCGATATGTCCATAAGAATAGACACCATTTTTATCCTGCAGTCACTATAGATCAAGACACAAAGGAACTAAAGACATTGGTCGGAGTACAGTTGTGCTGACCATTGTGTCCGGATGACGTTGTGGTCAGCACATGTGCCTAGTAAGCTGGAGACTTTGGTTCGAATATCGGTCCGGCAAAAATTTTTAACTTGCCCCATTGATATAAATCAATGTCCACTGCTGTCTAATGTCATTAATTCCTTTGTGTCTTGATTCGTGGTGGCTGCTTGTCCGAGAGAACAGACACCACATGTATCATATTCATCTGTATAAAAAGAAAGGTTGTGCAGGTGCTTCAACCAAGAGTGCATTTGTAGGGATGGAGCACTTTGCTCCCGACCAAGCTCTTAGCATTTTACACTGGCATTTATTAATTTTGTAGAGGTAACTGCCAGGTGCAGATACGCAATCACTACTTCCGTAATCAACGACTGGATATACCAACGTATGGTAAAGAGCTAGAGTTGTGTCGATGTTCACGCCCCACCTATGATAGCTCTGATTATGTGGATACTCATCTCGAATTTCCCGTAAAGATATAGTTTCTTTGCGTCTTCAAGGACAGCTTATGTTCGATGAAGAGTCTCAGGCATCTGATTACCATCTTCGAAGGGACGTAGAACACGCCTAGTGCTACTAGCACTGACAGATTCGCTCTGTGCCTGACAAAAAAGTGAAACGCCCAGAAAACATGGTCGGGTGTCTGCGTAACACTGTGCACGCACACACCATCGGCAGGTATGTAAATGACCGGAGCTGCAGTCCTCCGTGACAGGTAGAACTGCGACCAGGATGCATTAGCGTCCAGTGTTGCTACCGGACTTGATATGTAGTTACTAGACTTGATACGTGCAGCGTGTGCGCTACACAGGTGGTGGTTGCGTGCTTCGACTTCGTTATTAATTCAGCACAAGACAAGCGCGTGCAGCTACATCTTTCCGAAGTACAAATCCATGTTGAGACTACAGGTTCTCTTTACTCGTAGATCGTTGAGGGCTCAATAGTTACTGTTTTATTAACGGCGGAAAAACTTGCATTCCAGTTGTTTTAAAGATGGTTGTTAATCCGTCTTTATGGCAGTCCGGAGGCACTACTTCTCGCTCGCACAGCAACATGCGTTAAACCATTGACTGTGAAAGTAATATTCCCTTCAAAATCTGAAATACCTTCATATACTTCTAATTATTATTCCAGTCACTGGTAAATAAATGGCTTCAACTTCACTTCCAAATAATATGGAAATTACCAGTAGTTCTTCAGTCCCGAAGAACCAGTTCAAATAAATTTTGGCGGTCTGTTAGTCCACCAGAGATGTGACTGATAAAATTTGTTCTCGTTTAACTATTGTCTATCAAGGTAATCCGCTGTTAGCAACAGTTTCTAATCAACACTGAGGTGATTAAAGTCACGGGACACCTCCTAATATCGTGTCGGACCTCGTTTTCCCCGGCGTAGTGCAGAAACTCGACGTGGCACGGACTGAACAAGTCGCTGGAAGCCCTTGCAGGAATACTGAGGCAAGCTGCCTCTACAGTCGTCCATAACTGCGGAAGTATTGCCGGTGCAGGATTTTGTCCACAAACTGATCTCTCGATTATGTCCAGCAAATTCCCCATGACACACGTGTCGGACGATCGAGGTGACCAAATCATTCGCTGGAACTGTTGAGAATTTCCTTCAAACTAATCGCGAACAATTGTAGCCCGGTGACTTGCCGCATAATCATCCATAAAAGTTCCATGACCTTCAAATGGTCTGCAAGTAACCGAACATAACTATTTCCTGTCAATGATCGGTTCAGTTGGAAAAGAGCACACAGTCCAATCCATGCAAAGGCAGCCCACACAATTATGGAGCCACAATCAGCTTGCACAGTTCCTTGCTGACAGTCAGGGTCCATGCTTTCGCGGGGTCAGCGACACACCCGAACCCCACCATCAGCTGTAACCAACTGAAATCGGGAATTGTCTGACCAGGCCACGGGTTTTTAGTCATCTAAAGTCAAACTGATATAGTCACGAGTCCAGTAGAGGCACTGCATGCCAAGTTGTGTTGTAAGCAAAGGCACTCTTGTCGGTCGGTCGTCTGCTGCCGTAGCCCATTAACGCCAAATTTCGCTGCACTGTCCTAAAGCATACGTTCGTTGTGCGTCCCAAATTGATTTCCGCACTTATTTCACGCAGTGTTGCTTGTCTGTTAGCACTGATAACTCTACGCAAACGCCGCTGCCCTCGGTCGTTAAGTGAAGGTCGTCGGCCACTGCGTTGTTCGTGATGAGCGGTAATGTCTGAACTCTGGCATTCTCGGCACACTCTTGACCCTGTGGATCTCGGAATATTGAAATCCGTAACGATTTCCGAAATGGAATGTCCCATGGGACTAGTTCCAACTACCATTCCGCCTTCAAAGTGTGTTCATTTACGCCGTGCGGCCATAATCACGAAGGAGACCTTTTCACATGAATTACCCGAGTACAAACGATAGCTCCGCCAACGCACTGCCCTTTTATAACGTGTGTAAGTGATATGAGTGCCTTATGCATATTGCTGTCCCATAACTACCGTCAACTCAGTGTATGTAATTATTGTATCATTATTTTGTATTACGTTTTCTTTCACTTTCATTTATATTAGTAGAATTATGTAGGGAATATATCGAAGAAGTTATGGTCATCAAATATTGTGCTGAATCTCACTGTAATCATGATTAATATTTGTAGTTCTTTGGTATGCAGAACCACTGATGCCGAGGGAGCTGGCAGCAAGGTAGCGCGTGCGCCGTACAGTTCAATAGTCAGCCGCCGAATGAACAGTGTCTTGTGCTCATGTAACGCTGCTTGTTATTCTGGGCTATTAGGCAAGAAGAATATAGGAGCAGATGAAGTGTAGGTGCGTCCTGCTCTAAACTGTATTCATAAGGCTTGGATGGATGTTTTGTATGACGTAAAATTAACTGCACGTAATTTTATATGATGACTTTCAAACAGTACGCGAGCTGTATGGTGTGGAGCAATATTTCTGAGCACCTTCAAAATGTGCGAAAAGCTGTCATCCTTGAAATCTACAGGCGAAATCTGATATTTGCTTGTAAAAATTTTGTATCAGGCCGAAAACTCATGTTTTTACCAACTTTTCGCAATATAAAGAGATTTTTTTGTGAATTAAATGTTTGGTGATCAAGAAAATTGTTCCGTTCCTTACAATCGATAACGCTCTGCTTAAGGGAGTTGTCTTTGGCGTCTGATGGTTGGTAAAAAATTACTTTTAACATGCAAATAGACAGATTGGACTCATTCACTTTTTCATTGACTGATTTACAGGCTTGTCCCTCCTATCATTTAACTTGTAATTGCGAAAGCAAATTATAAATGCAGTTATAATTTCACTTAATTCCTTGCTTTGTAATGGGACTGATGTGGACAGCTTCTGAGAACTGGCCACGTGCTCCAAATGTCTTTGAAAAGTATGTGGGTCACAGATTTCGTATTCTTCTGCTTATACAGTCAAATATCGTGCAAGGATGATAAATGGTTTTTTAATCCACAACTCGCTTTGGTATTTAATCTACTATTCCTTTGTAACATACTGGTTGAAAGATTCATTCAAATCCATTAGGTGTGGAATAAGTTCCTCAAAAAAAAAACCCTTGCTCTAGTAAAAAATCTTTTAATGTTGTCAAGCAATCAAATTCATTACAGTGCAGTGCAAATTGTCCAAAATTCTTTCCTTTCCTTGAAAGCAGGAACTCACTACAGTTCATGCAAATTGTCCAAAATTCTTTCCTTACCTCGAAAGCAAAAATTTTCCATATTTTATTTGTTTACTTTGGAGCGTTAAATTAAGCTAACCGATCTTTATAAAAATGTCACTAAAACAACCTTTTTAAGCAACCAATTCCTAACAAATAATCCAGTGTTGAATTGAAATCTGTGTTCTAAAATCAAATCACGGAACTCGCATCTCAGGTCAAAAATGTCGCATTTGGGTAGTAATGGGCACTGATTCACATTAGTGGGCGAAGATGAAAATTTTGGCCGGAGAAGGATACGAACCCGGGCCTCCTGCTCACTAGGCAGATCCTCTGACCAGCCTGAACTGCTCTCACCTTTTTTTTTTTTCGAGGGGAGGGGTCAGGGAACAAGTTAAACAAAATATCTCTATTGCTATAAGTATAAATACAACACAAAGGCAGCCCTTCCTGCGGAACCAACATTAGACACTATACCTGAACGCGGGGTGCAAACGTCTTCATTAACAAGGTGTGAGAAAGTAAGCAGGCTAAGAGCTGTGACGCAGTAGACAACGAGGGAAGAGAGGCCAGGGACCATCCGTTATCTCTGAGGATGAGGTGTGGGCGAGGATCAACATGCAAAGCCTGACCACGGTGTCCCCGGCACCACTGACGGGCAGAAGTGCACTAAAGGAGGGCGTAAGGCAAGTGGGAGGTAGAGTAGAGTTGGGGGAATGACTGGCTTGGTCTGGTATAATGCATAAAAGAAAGTGGTGCGTGTCCATGCGCCTACCCCGCTTTGGGGTATGTTATAGAAATGTAGTGAGGGTAGTCTCAGATTCAGCGGGGTGGCAGGGACTGTCGTCCGCGTGTGGCACCATCCAGCTAAGCGGAGGTGACGTAAGGATCGCGCGCAGGTAATTGGCGAAGAAAGTGTGGTAGCTCGGTCGATGTTCGATTTCATTGTGAGCGGTTCGTAAGTACTGCCAGAAGTCATGGCGTGATTCATTGCCATCGGCATACACTTAAGTTACCGTCCATTCCTTGACCCATACAATCCATGATAACTGGTGGCGGGGAAGTGAGTATCTTGAGGATGGATAAAATGCCATGGGTGATTCGAGTCCGGCGGTACGTGGAGGTCGCAGGCGACGAATCGTCGACCCAGTTTCCAGACGTCATCGGCAGCACAGGTTGGCATCGTCCGTCGTCCACGAGGTGGCAAATTATACAAAGCGGTGTGCCGACAATCCGGCTTCGTGAAGGATTTGTGGCGAATTTTCCACATGTGACATTATACCATATTGCACCGACGTTGGAGGAAGGAAACGCTGGTGGGTATGTCGCCAAACCATGGGTCACCTTGTCGATGGATATTTGAGTTCGACGTTGTTGCGTGATATGCAATGGAGTAGGGGGGGGGGGGGGAGGGGGTTAGAAATCTTTAGTTCGAGGAAGGCGCGTGGACGTTAAGTGTGGGCGTAATTGAAGTCAACGATGAAATCAGAAACGTGCGCCAGATGGTGCATGATGTGGCCTACTGGCACTGCCGAAGATATGGTCGTGGGCATAACAACGTCCAGCAAGCTGTGCAGAAGGGAGGCCCCACCGTTCCGCTGCTTGTGCGTTGTGACCACGTGCATGGTGACAAATATTGAACTACATGAAAAAAAGCACTCTGCCGTGAGGTAACGAGTGGCCTACCGGGACCGTCCGACCGCCGTGTCATCCTCAGTGGATGATGCGGATAGGAGGGGCGTTATGATGGTATTCTTCACCGAAACCGCTACTATTCGGTCGAGTAGCTCCTCAGTTGGCATCACGAGGCTGAGTGCACCCTGGAAAACGGCAATAGCGCATGGTGGCCTGGATGGTCACCCATCCAAGTGCCGACCACGCCCGACAGCGCTTAGCTTCGGTGATCTCGCGGGAACCAGTGTATCCACTGCGGCAAGGCCGTTGCCCATTGAACTACATGAAAAGAACGTATATTAGTTACAAACTACGGCCTGCACACACTTTAGTCAACACGTAAACGTCACTACTGATATTCGGATTTAGGTTATGAGATGTTCGATACGCCTGCCATCATTGGCGATGATGTGGCGCAGATGAATAGCGAAATTCTGCATGAACCGGTGAAGTGTCGGAACATCGATGCTGTCGATGACCTCCTGAAAGACTGCTTTCATTTCAGCAATGGTTTTGGGGTTATTGCTGTACACGTTGTCTTTATCGTAGCCCCACAAAAAGGAATCGTATGTTTTCAGATTCGGAGAATATGGCGGCCAATCAAGGCCCTCGCCAGTGGCCTCTGGGTACCACAGAACCAGAATGTGTTCCCAAAAGTGCCCCTCCAATACATCAAACACTCTCCTCCTTCGATGGGGTCGAGCTCCGTCTTGCATGAACCACATCTCGTCGAAATCAGGGTTACTTTGGATAATGAGTATGAAATCATCATCGAAAGCCTACACGTACCGTTCGGTAGTCACCGTGCCATCAAGGAATATCGCATCGATCAGTCCCTGACTGGAGGCTGCAGACCACACAGTCACTCGTTGAGGTTGAAGAGACTTCTCGATCGGAAAATGTGCATTTTCAGTCCTCCAAATACGCGAATTTTGCTCATTGACGAAACGACCCAAATGACAGTGGGCTTCGTCGCTAAACCAAACAAAAATGCGCATAGTAATTTCCATCATGCCCCGCAGCCAACCGAGCAGTTTGAACGTCCGAACGCAAACCATTCAGAAGTTACGACGATTTTATTTCGCGTACTTCAGTCTGCAGGAAGTCGACACTCGGAGTAGCACATTGACAAGGCCGAGGCCCGCAGCTCTAACAGTCAACAGCTATCTCTAGTACCCTGATATCTTAAGAGATGTCCTACAATCCCGTCCCTTCTTCTTGCCAGTGTTTTCTATATATTCCTTTCCTCTTCGACTCTGCGTGGAACCTCCTCCTTCCTTACTTTATCAGTCTACCTAATTTTCAGCATTCATCTGTAGCACCACATCTCAAATGATTCGATTCTCTTCTGTACAATTTTCCTCAAAGTCCATGTTTCACTACGATACAATGCCGCGCTTCAAACGTACATTCTTAGAAATTTCTTCTTCAAGTTAAGGCCTATGTTTGATACTAGAAGCTTTCTCTAGGATAGAAATGCCCTTGTTCTCAGTGCTAGTCCGCTTTTTATGTCCTCCTTGCTCCGTCCGTCACCGGCTGTTTTACTGCCTAGGTGGCAGAATTCCTTATTTTTTCTACTTCGTGACGATCAATCCCATTGTTAAGTTTTTGGCTGTTCTCATTTCTGCTACTTCTCATTACATTCGTCTTTTTCCGATTTACTCTCAGTTGTTACACCGTACTCAGTAGAATGTTCATTCCGTCAAGCAGATCTTGTATTTCTTCTTCGCTTTCACTGAGAATAGCAATGTCATCAGCGAATCTTATCAGTGATGTCCTTTTACCATGAATCTTATTTCCACTCTCGAACTTTTCTTTTGTTCCCATCATTGCTTTTTCGATGTAGAGATTGAACAGTAGGGGTGAAAGACTCCCATGTTTTACGCCCTCTATGATCCCAGTACTTCATTCTTCATTTTCAATTCTTATTATTCCGTCTTGGCTCTTGTACAAGTTGTACATTGTGCGTCTCTCCCTATAGCTTACCCTGTTTCCCTCAGAATTTCGAACATCTGCTACATTTGACACTGTCGAATGCCTTTTCCAGGTCGACGGATACAATGAACGTGTCCCGATTTTTCTACTTACTGAATTATTCCTCACAGTCTCTATAACCGTAGAAAACCTGAAGTGTACTTCTTAATTCCCTAGTATTTCCGTATTCCACTTATTTGCAAACTGATTCTTCCTGACTAGTCTCTTAAACTTCAGCCTACTCTTCCTCAGTACTAAATTGTGATCTGAGTCAACATCTGCTCCTGGCTACATCCTACATTCTAATATCTAATTTTGGAATCTGAGCCTGACCATGACGTAATATAACTACAATCTCCCCGTATCTCTCAGCCATTTCCAAGTACACCTCCACCTCTTGTGATTATTAGCTGATACTTATTGCAGAACTCAATTTGGCTATCTCATTCCTGACACCAAGCCAATATTCTCCCGTAACCCTTTCTTCTACTTCTTCCCCTGCAACAGCCTTCCAGCTCACCATGGCTATTAGATTTTCAACTCCCTTTACGTACTGAATTACCCGATCACTCTTCAGCTTGCGACGTCGGCACATTTACCTGAACCATCGTTATCGGGGTTATTTTGCTATAGATTCTGATGAGATGAACTTTCCTAGTAACATGCACTCCATCCTACCCTCATAACGAATCCTACTCCCATCATAACATGCTCTGCTGTCTTCTTTCCATTTCACTTCACTGACACCCCCCTCCCCTCCCACACACACACACACACACACACACACACACACACACTGTATCTAGATTGGGTCTTTGCATTTACTTTTCAGATTTTGTAGCTTCCCTACCACGTTCAAACTTCTGACAGTCCACGATCCGACTCGCGTTTCGGCCGGCCGAAGTGGCCGTGCGGTTAAAGGCGCTGCAGTCTGGAACCGCAAGACCGCTACGGTCGCAGGTTCGAATCCTGCCTCGGGCATGGATGTTTGTGATGTCCTTAGGTTAGTTAGGTTTAACTAGTTCTAAGTTCTAGGGGACTAATGACCTCAGCAGTTGAGTCCCATAGTGCTCAGAGCCATTTGAACCATTTGACTCGCGTTTCCTAATGGACCTCAACGAGCTTACCGGCCGTAAGAAAGTATACGAACGCGGCATGGAGCCTGTGTACAATAGTTGCTGGCAGTAGAAGCACCTGAGCGATGTGGACCATCTTGGTGCCATATGTTGGTTGATGTATTCGAAACGCTGCGAAGAATCAAGTCTACGGAAGATATTTTGTTGTACTCCCATTCGGGTAATTTGGAGAGTACGTGGCAAATTAATGACAGCGGAGCGACGCACGGAGGAGGGAAAATGATACGAAGGTATCTTAGGTTCTGTAAGCACGGGAAAGGTGCTAAGTCATCGTGTGAAAGGCTGCGTCCAATGCTCATTGCCGAGGATTTAGCCATATTCATGGTACTGACGGCTGCAGTTCCATACGTTCCAGGGGTATAATGTAGAGTAGTGTCGGAAGTGGGCAACCTTGCCTAATGAAGTGGCGTATGGTCACTGGTCCCACCATCCGGCCATAGACCTTGAAACCTTCCCGTCTCCTCTATACCTCTTTTGTTATTATGCAACAACCGTCTCCTCTATATCTCTTTTGTTACGCAACCTTCCCTTTTACAATAACCTATGTAACCTTCCCTTAGGATTTCTCTCTCTTGCTTACTAATAACAAATGAAATCTTCCCTTTGAAATTTATTCTCTTTCTCTATCTTCGCATACAAATTTAATTGCTGCTTATTAAAAGCGATTTTCTGATTATTTCGACGAAACATAGAATGTGTCGTCGTCGTGGCCCTCAGTCGTTATCTGCAATAACCCAAAACAGTCCCTTACCTTTTTTATACTGTTACTGGATCGCCATCTGACTGCTACAGTGAACTGCGACATGAATATACTTACTCTGTTTTACTACACTATTAGCTGCTGGTGGGCTGTCATAATAAGTGGCTGTATTTATTACCAAAGCTGTCGCTATTCTTTAATAGCAAAGCTGACGTTATTCTTTAATTAATTTGACTGAAGTTACGTAATTCATAGTTAAACTTTTTCTTGACAACAATAAAATTTTGCAGAGTTCTACGTTGATGGTTTTTGTAGATGGATTATAATCAGTAATGCAATATTACTGGTAAAAATTAATTATATTGTGAATGAAATGATTTT
This sequence comes from Schistocerca americana, assembly GCF_021461395.2. Classification (NCBI taxonomy): domain Eukaryota; kingdom Metazoa; phylum Arthropoda; class Insecta; order Orthoptera; family Acrididae; genus Schistocerca; species Schistocerca americana. The sequence continues at coordinate 273,648,243 of NC_060124.1, read as the reverse complement.
ACAGACGTTCAAATGGGACTTACTTTTTACAATAATCTTACAACTAGCAATGCGCAAACATACCTTCAGTACTCTTGAGTTTCTCAAAAAATTAATTCAATAATATTAGTTCCTCTTACTATAATAGTTAGCTGATGTCTCTGTGCATCCGCTTATAATCTCTTGTAAATCGTAGCTGGTGGCTGGCAGGCACGCCGCTCCTCTCAACCTCTCTGTTCAGACCTGCTAGCGACTCGCTTTACATCTCGCTTACTATTGACTTCCTACGAACGCTTAAGTGCGGTCTCTCCTGCCAACAATGCTTTCTGGTGCAGACAATCCCTGCTACCATTACAAAATGTATCAATGCGCGGCCTTTCCCGCTCTTTTCTTAAAATGTATCCATACGCGGTCTCTCCCACCCTTTTTAAAATTATATCAATTTGCGGTCTCTCTTGTCAACAATACTTTGGTGCAGATATTCCCTGCAACCACAATTATTTCCAACATGACAAATATTAATTATTCCTACTTAATCCTATTAACAAAATATAAACCTCTTTCATAAATTGTGATTTGACAATAGACAATAGAAATATAAACGTCTTACAACCTAAATCGGAGATTCCGCGCTGCTGTGCAGGCGGCAGATGATAGCGACAAACCGGCCGTTGTGGTCGAGCCGTTCTAGGAGCTCCAGTCCGGAACCGCGCTGCTGCTATGGTCGCAGGTTCGAATCCTGCCTCTGTCATGGATGTGTGTGATGTCCTTAGTTTAGATAGGTTTAAGTAGTTCTAAGTCTAGGAGACTGATGACCTCTGATGTTAAGTCCCATAGTGCTCAGAGCCATTTGAACCATTCGATAGCGACAAAGGGGGCTGGAAAACCCATTATGGAGAATAGAAGACGATGCTGCACCTTGCCGAAAGCGCTGTCAAAATCAATGGCAGCCACCAGTCCGCTGCCAGTGCAATCAAATCGCGACATTCCTCTGTGGCCCTTTGTATATTAAATGGGCCACCCGAGTTGTCTGTTCTGGGGACAGAATGCAAGAAAGCATTTCGAGGCAACGCTCCGCCATGCCAGGAGCCGTGCAAAAATTTTACCGTCTGCGTTAAGCGGAGTTACGGGACGTTAATGTGCTGTCATGGCTCCCGCTATCCGTTTGTGCACGAATATAATAATTACCGTGACAAAGACTGTCGGTAACGGTCCATGAAACACTGACGTCTACCGCGACGCCATTAGTGCAAAAAGGAGGGGATAAAGTTCTGTCGGCAATTCGTCGACGCCAGATGCGTTTTTCAAAGTACCTTTGTTGACTGCATCGTGGACCTTGTCGCAAGTAACCGGCTCCGTCAGCTCGTCCGCCTCATCGCCGGCGAAGGCGCGTGTGAGGTGTCGTAATACAACTTCCTCAGCAAGGCGTTGGTAGGTCCCACATGGTACATTGAGCACTAGTGGTCTACAAAGGTACTGACGATTTCGGCCTGGCAAGTGACGTGCTGGGCGCGACAGGTGTAGTTCTCGGTGATGAATCGTTGCTCTTTTTGTTTCTCTCGGAAGCGATATGATGTATGATAGGGTGTTACTGTGATGTCGAATCTTGACGTCCGGTCCTAACCACCACACCACGCAGTCTACGCCGTGTCAGCTTCACAATTTGTGCCTCAATACCGCTGCGTTCCCTCTGCGTCTCAGAGACGGGTAGCTGAGAGCCCAAGTCGCGGAGAACGGTGTAGAAATAGTCGGTAGTGTGCCGGCGCCACGCAGCCGCTTGCTTGCCGTATTCGGTCAAGCTACGGTGGATGGCAGGTTTGGCACGTTGCAGCCACTAAGCCAAGGCTGTGCAGCAGCTAGGTGGCCCATGTCTCGGTAACGCGTTGAAGGCAGTCGAGATCGAGGAGGTGGGAGGTGCTTAGCTTCCAAGGTGCACGACTGCGCCAGACCACTTGTTACGGGAGGAGAACGTTGCAGATGTAGGCACAGCGGACCGACAAGGCCGAAGGCCAAAGTTCTGCACATTGAAATGCAGGTGTGAGTTCCCGAGAGACGTTAATCCTCTCGAGGCGGCTCGCAGACTGACCCGTCTGATAAGTATGTCCAGGCGCGTCGCCGTGCGGAACTTCCCAAGTGTCGCGCAGTTGTAGATCACGTTCGACGAGGCGCAATTCTTGACAGGCATTGTAGTGGGGCATTTGATTCTTAGGGTACAGGAAACAATTAAAATCGCCCCCAAGCAAGTAACTGTCACAGCGCTCGAGAAATAAAGGGGCCATTTCTTCTGCATAGGTACTCTGCCATGTGTGAGGAAGGAGCCTGGCGGACCGTAAATGTTGACCCGTTCCCATGACAGTGACTGACATGCCTCTGGCGGACCGAAGGTATGTGACATCAGCTACCATGATGCCCTCGCCAGCATAGATGGCTACGCCACGTCCCAAGTAGTCACGACGAGAGGGATAAGTGTTATAGCTCTCAACGTCCGGAAGTGTGGCCACTTCCTGTAGTGGTGCAACTTCAACGTGCGATACCCATATCATATCTCACAGCAGAAAAATTTTCACCTGGGAACTAATGTTGTTAGTGTTGATCGTTGCTATTCGGTAGAAAGCGTACTGGAACAACAGATCATCCCACAGCAGGCAGGTTTCCGACCAGGCAAATCGTGCTGCGGTCAAGTCCTGAACCTGACCCAACGTATCGAGGATGGGTTTGAGAGGAAAGAGATCACGGGAGTGGCATTCATAGACCTTTCAGCTGCATATGATACTGTAAACCATCGAAGGCTCCTTAGGAAAGTATATAATGTGAGAAGAGATTACCATTTATCGTCACTGATAGGTACTTTCCTGCATAACGGGAGATTTTTCGTCTGTCTCCAGGGCAAGAAGAGCAGGTGGGGAAATTAGAGGAATGGCCTACCTCAGGGACGCGTCCTCGCCCCAGCTCTGTATAATATATATAAAAATGACCAACCAGTGCCAAACATCACGCGCCAATTTATGCATGCCGATGACACTGCAGTTGCATCCAAAGGTAACAATTTTACGGATGGAGAGGAGAAATTAACCAGTACCTTGGAAGCTCTCTCCCAGTATTATGAGGCAATCCACCTAAGGCCGAACCCTTCGAAGACGCAGGTCTGTGCATTCCATTTAAAGAATAGGGAGGCAAATCGTGAATTAAATGTAATATGGAGAGGTGAACGTCTCGAGCATTGTAAAATATGTTGGTGTCACGTTGGATCGCACACTGACATATATACATCATTGTAATGCCACAAGGGAAAAAGTCTCAACTAGAAACAACATCATCAGGAAACTAATCAGCGAATCCTGGGGTGCAAACCCAAAAGTCCTGAGAACTTCGGCCCTCGCGCTCAGTGTGTCAGCCGCGGAATACGCCACTCCAATATGGTCTGCATCAACACACGCGAGAAAAGTTGATGTCGCGGTGAATGAAATGGCACGGATTGTTACCGGATGCTTGAGACCAACCCCAGTGCACAAGATGTACTTAATCATGGGGATCGCACCGCCCAACATACGACGTGACATCGCTGCCGAAGCCGAAAAAACCAAGCAAGAAAAGGACATGCGTCACCCTTTATATGGACACCAGCCTGCTGACCGACGGCTTTGTTCGAGGAAGAGTTTCCTGTCACGTACCCGAACCCTGGAGGGGTCGGCTGCAGAGAATCGTTTGAAAAGGTGGAAAATCGACCTGAGAAACCCCCATAAAGATGTTAAAGAAGAACTGGCGCCTGGTGGAGACCTACCATACGCAGTCTGGAGAACCCTAATCCGTATGAGGGTAGAAGTGCCAAAGTGTAAGACAAACCTGCAGCAATGGGGTTTCCTAAAAGAGAATGAGAACACTCTCTGTCTGTGTGGTTCTGTCCAGGATCCTCAACACCCGCTTATCTGTCCATATTTAGACCAGCCCTGCACAATGAATGACTTGTGGGAGGCAAATGACAAGGCCATATCGGCTGCTGATTTTTGGAAGTCTGAAGTCTAGTTCCGGACACGGAAAGTAAGTGAGTAAGTTGCTATTCGGTACATTTGGAGTCGAGCCCCGCCGCGGATGGGACCTAACCGTCGGGTAGTTGAGCTGTGCCGTACGCCACGTGACGCCGTAGGGGTCGGCGTAACAAGGTCTGGGGTAACTATGTCCCCAGAGCGGAGTTCGGGTCAGCGTAGCCGTCATCGCTCCACGTCATAGAGAGCGCTGTCTTCGGGGCATTCGTATGTTCCACCTCGTCCGGAGGAGTGGAGGACGATTCGGTGGCGGTCGTAACAGTGGAGTCGTTAAAGGTGCACCTGGGCGAGCCGGCAGAGTAGGTTACAGCACAGCCGCATCCAGCGTCGCGTTGTCATCATTCTTGTCTCCATGCGTGTTCTCTGAAGTCTCGAAGGGCCGGATGGCCTCAGGAGCTTCAGGGGAGGTGAGTTGTCTCGACCCGAGACTATGCGACAATGCGACAAATCCTCTGGTGCCGCCTGTGTCGGGAGGCAGAAGAAAGTCACGGCGGTCGGGAGAAAGACCTTCGCTGGGGCGATAAGCGATGTGACGTCCATGTCATCAACCGGGATGGGATCGTCAGTAGTCGCAGTTGATAGTGGTGCTGGAGTCGCGTCAGCCTGGAGCGTGACACCGTCGACCCCGGCGTTATCCGTGGCAGCTCGATGGAACACTGGAACGTGGGCCGACTGACAACAGATGTTGTTGTTGTTGTGTCGCCAGTCCTGAGACTGGTTTGATGCAGCTCTCCATGCTACTCTATCCTGTGCAAGCTTCTTCATCTCCCAGTACCTACTGCAACCTACATCCTTCTGAATCTGCTTAGTGTATTCATCTATTGGTCTCCCTCCATGATTTTTACCCTCCACGCTGCCCTCCAATACTAAATTCGTGATCCCTTGATGCCTCAGAACATGTCCTACCAACCGATTCCTTCTTCTAGTCAAGTTGTGCCACAAACTTCTCTTCTCCCCAGTCCTATTCAATACCTCCTCATTAGTTATGTCATTTACCCATCTAATCTTCAGCATTTTTCTGTAGAACCACATTTCGAAAGCTTCTATTCTCTTCTTGTCCAAACTATTTATCGTCCATGTTTCACTTCCATATATGGCTACACTCCATACAAATACATTCAGAAACGACTTCCTGACACTTAAATCTATACTCGATGTTAACAATTTCTCTTCTTCAGAAACGCTTTCCTTGCCATTGCCAGTCTACATTTTATATCCTCTCTACTTCGACCATCATCAGTTATTTTGCTCCCCAAATAGCAAAACTCCTTTACTACTTTGAGTGTCTCATTCCCTCAGCATCACCCGAGTTAACTCGACTACATTCCATTATCCTAGTTTTGCTTTTGTTGATGTTCATCTTATGTCCTCCTTTCAAGACACTGTCCATTCCGTTCAACTGGTCTTCCAAGTCCTTTGCTGTCTCTTTCATCGGCGAACCTCAAAGTTTTTATTTCTTCTCCATGGATTTTAATACCTACTCCGAACATTTCTTTTGTTTCCTTCACTGCTTGCTCAATATACAGATTGAATAACATCGGGGAGAGGCTACAACCTTGCCTCACTCCCTTCCCAACCACTGCTTCCCTTTCATGTCCCTTGACTCTTATAACCGCCATCTGGTTTACGTACAAATTGTAACTAGCTTTTCGCTCCCTGTATTTTACCCCTGCCACCTTCAGAATTTGAAAGAGAGTATTCCAGTCACCATTGTCAAAAGCTTTCTCTAAGTCCACAAATGCTAGAAACGTAGGTTTGCCCTTCCTTAATCTAGCTTCTAAGATAAGTCGTATGGTCAGTATTGCCTCACGTGTTCACGACAGATAGCGGGAGGAAAAGAGACCACCGAAGGGTAAGTGATGGGTAAAACGGTCGCCACGGTAGCGGCGGGCAATTGGGTGATGCGCCGCTGAAGACATTGAGACTTGAGGTGGCCTTCTTTGCCGCACCCAGTGTCTGTCTTAGTTTGGCCGTCTTATGTAGCGACCGCGTGGTACCGACTGATTTGTAAGTAAGACGAGTCGTGGCAACGGAGATCGATGGTGATCTTGAAAGGTATGTGCTGAGGTCTGATCAGGGTAGCTCCAGAAAATAGTCGGTAGTTGCGAACCGCAAAGTTGAACGGGTATACTATCTTTGATTAGGAGGATCTTTGATGGTTAAGAGAGCCGGGCGCTCGCAGTAAAAAAAACCGTGGAGTCGCAGGTAGGTGCCCGGAGGAAGCAGACGTGTGGTGACAGCTGTAAGGTAGGTCGCGCTCGCTGCCCCAGACCAAACTTTAGCACGTAAATGAGAGAAGATATATAATGATTTCAAATTGGTTTTGTTGGGTAATGTTCAGAGTTAGGATTTGTATGTCCAAGGTTTGACACAGTAAGCGTTTGGTAAAATTTTTTGTTAAGAGTGTTTCGTGCTACAAAAATGTTTGAAATGGTAGGTTTTGTGTATGACTTAAAATTTTTACAATATATATATTGAGATCAACATTGTGTTTAAATCTAATAGCCTGAATCATAATCCACATTCTTTGCTTGCATTGAATATGAAAATGAGTAGTAAAGTTACCCACCAATGAAAGAACCAAGTAAATGTCAGGGCCAAAAGTTAATTTTCCAGTACCATCTTAATGCCATTGCACAAACGGCATTATTCTCTTAAACTTGATTGCTGAGTCAAATACATGTTGCATGTCTGGCAAAATGGAGGAGTGCAAGAAACAAGTTCACAGACGCAGTCAGATGCAGGTTTGCTGAATAACTAATTTAGAACAATCTTCAAAGATACTTTCAATCTATCGTACACCATTAAAAAGGGGTGCGCTTGGAACTGCGCCCAGCGTTCGGCAGTGTGACAACGTACAGTGCAATAGTGGCAGAAAGTCGTGGTAACATGTTCCGACGGGAGCTCGAATGATATTTCGAAAGGTCCCATGGTACGCATGCCCGGGCTTGCGTGGTCTACAGTGACCGCGTCGACATTGCCGTTGGCGTGACAAAAGCGTAGTGCCTCTATGGTGTCACAGAGTGTTCTTTCGTACGCCGCGTCATTGACGACTTTCCACGTACGCCATGCTGCTTAAGATGGACAAATGGACGCCGAAAATGTCAGAAGCTGGGACCTTAGCTACGTCACGTAGGAAGCGTTCCACTTTTAAAGCCTTTGACGAGTGTAATCGTTGCAGAAAGTGAGTCGTAGTGCGGATTTTCGAAGATGGTTTGCCATAAATATGGTGTGGTACATTTTGTCGAGATAACTGCCTGAGCTGAGTATGTAAAAGTACATATGTCTGTACACTTCCCATGTCCTGAAACAAAATTTGAGTAAACGTTTATTTAATGGCCGAGATATTCTGACGTTAATGATTATGATGACTCCGGCCGCTGTGGCCGAGCGCTTCTAGGCGCTTCTGTCCGGAACCGCGTTGCTGCTACGGTCGCAGGCTCGAATCGTGCCTCGGGCATGGATGTGTGTGATGTACTTAGGTTGGTTAGGTTTAAGTAGTTCTAAGTCTAGGGGACTGATGACCTCAGATGTTAAGTAACATAGTGCTTAGAGCCATTTGAACCATTTGATTATGACGACCTATTCAAGAGCATTCCAATAACTAGGACATAATTTTCTTTTGTAGCACGTGACTCCCTGTAGATCTTGCACTAGGACAGTGTTTGTTGATATTTTTAATGGGCCGTACAGCCCCACGAACTACACGACTCATGCCCTTTGCTCCATCGCTACATATATCAACCAGGTGACCAGATATTTTAACTCTGCTAGTATGTGTTGGTGGAGATTTGCTTAAAAGAAGATCGTGCAGTATGCGTTTTGGTCTCATGCATCATGGTGATAATTAATACTGGGTGTCCAACTGGACCGTCAGAATCACCCGTTTGTAATGTAAATTTGTTGTGTTACTGTTTCATTCGAAAACTGAATCTTAACGTTTTTGCTGCTTTTCAACTAACATAAAATTTACCATCTCCCTTTCAGAAAGTTTATTAAGATTTTCCACCACTGAAATTTCTGATAGCTAAACTAGGTAAGAAGCTTCGATTGCTTTTCATTCACCGTTTTGTCGTTTCAGCCACAAATATTTTTGTTTTTAAAACTTCGCGATGCTATCGAATGATGAATTTGACTTTTTTTAGGTCGCTATAAAAAGATTGAAAATGACGAATTTTAGCTGGAGTCACAGAACAATTTGGTGCAACTATGCTATCTGCAAGAGACAAACGGCTATCGTTCGTGAATCTTACAGATTAATAACTTTGATCATACTTCCCGAATTTTCCAGTAACATCTCTTGATTGTTCACATGTAGAATCATTAACTGAATTAACTTCTTTTCAGGTGACTTCGTTCATATCATTCGCACTAAAAACATAATTATCTTTGGCAAAAGAGCTAGTTACTGAGCCCGAAACAGAACAACGCTTTAGTGTGCTTTTTACAGGTCACTTCTCCATCCTTCAACAAAATATCTAAAACGGTTATAAGGTAAAAGTATATCTGGAGCTATCTTTTAAGGCCGAATACAGTTGAAATGGTTCCTTATGTTATTCATATTGTTAACAACGGAGCATAACTCAAAAAAAAATTAATGAAAACTTATTAATATCGTCACAAACATATCCTTTTATGAAAATTGTTTAACAAAGCAGGGTGCTTTTCGATGATGGAGAAAACAATTTTCATATAACTTTATTAAATTCTACAGTCGTTTCTGATTATATAGATATATTTACTATTGCGAATAGAATGAAACATCACCGATAAAAATATACTAAACTTTACAGCTGGGGACGTGCACACTGTCATGAACCCTTCATTTTAATTATAGAAAACTGTTAATATTTTTCAAAACAACTGGAAAATTTTGCTTCCAGCGATTCCGTTTAGGATGTATCGTATATGTCGCTAACACTGCAGCATCTGTAAATATCATCTTTGCTCCCGTTTAGTTTTGTTTTCGTGAAATGTTTTGCTTACATCCTACTGAAAGTTTGTTGCCTAAGTGCTATTGGTTTTGCGGTGCAGATATTCTTTTGTGTGCTGTGATATGTTTCAATGATGGAGTGATAGCTTATTGGGAGTGTTGAGAAATTTGGGTATAAAATATGACTCAAGCACGAAAGACGAATTGCTTAGTTGCGACAAGCTACGGGTGCTCAAAGATTCTCTCATCAAGTCACTAAAGAAGCAGGACTTGCTGAAAGGAATGCCAACAGGAAGCTTGAAGATGAATAAATGCCATCTTAATATGACTCATTTCTTCGTTCGCAGTTTCCCGCAAGTTTTATTTTTCAGAATTTAGGTACTCATATCTCCTTAAGTTTATATTAATTTTTTCTGTAATTTGGAATCATTTGTACCCAAACTTTATTCCAACTTCAACTACGTTAGGGCGAGGTAAAACTTTTAAATAAGAAAAATATTCTGAAAATTCAAATAAAGGACATAATATTATTTCTTTCCGGTTAATATGCGTAATGGTGGGAACAGCATTGTTCTAGTATCTCAGCCATCAACTAATACATATGCACTGAAAAGCCTACACCTGCCTAACATCGCGTAGAGTCCCCGCGAGCTCGCAGAACTGCCGCAACACGACGCGGCATGGACTCGACTAATGTCTGAAGGGAGGGAGTAGGCACCATGAATCCGAGTTGACACCATGAATCTTGCAGGGCTCTACGTCAATCTGTATAAGTACGAGGGAATAGAGATCTCTTCTGAACAGCATGTTGCTAGGCATTCCAGATATGCTCAAAAATGTTCATGTCTGGGGAGTTTGGTGACCATCCGAGGAGTTTAAACACTGAAGAGTGTTCCTGGAACCACTCTGCAGCAATTCTGGACGTGTGGGGTGTCGCACTGTCATGCTGGAATTGCCCAGGTCCGTCGGAATGCACAATGGATATGAATGGATGCAAGTGATCAGACAGGATGCTTCATACGTGTCACCTGTCACAGTCGTATCTAGACAAATCACTCCACCTGCACACACCCCATTACAAAGCATCCACCAGCTCGAACAGTCAGCTGTTGACATTCACGATCCATGGATTCACAAGGTTGTTTACGTACCCGTACAAAAAAAAATGGTTCAAATGGCTCTGAGCACTATGCGACTTAACTTCTGAGCTCATCAGTCGCCTAGAACTTAGAACTAATTAAACCTAACTAACCCAAGGACATCACACACATCCATGCTCGAGATAGGATTCGAACCTGCGACGGTAGTAGTCGCTCGGCTCCAGACTGTAGCGCCTAGAACCGCACAGCCACTCTGGCCAGCACGTAGCCGTACACATCCATTCTCTCGATAAAATTTGAAACAAGACTCGTCCGATCAGGCAACATGTTTTCAGTCATCAACAATCCAATGTGGGTGTTGACGGGCCCAGGCTTCAGCTCCGAAAGCCCATATCGATGATGTTTCGTTGAACGGTTCGCACGCCGACACTTGTTGATGGCCCAGCACTGAAACCTGCAGCAATTTGCGGAAGGGTTGCAGTTCTGTCAAGCTGAACGATTCTCTTCAGTCGTCGTTGGTCCCGTTCTTGCAGAATCTTTTTCCGGGCGCAGCGATGTCGGATATTTGATGTTTTACCGGATTCCTGCCATCCACGGTACACTTCTGAATCGTCGTACCGGAAAATGGCTACTTCATCGCTACCTAGCAGATGCTGTGCTGCGTTCCATCGGTCGTGCACCGATTATAAGACCATGTTCAATCTCACATCTTGATAACCTGCCATTGTAGCAACAGTATCCCATCTAACAACTGCGCCACACACTTGTTGTTTTATGTAGGCGTTGCCGGCCAAAGCGCCGTATTCTGCCAGTTTACATATCTCCGTCTTTGAATACGCATGCCTATACCAGTTTCATTGGTAAAAATTTGGTCTCGTCTCCATGTGTGTAATGGGATTAAGTGGTAACTGGATTTGAGGTAGCATTTCAGAAAGTTTTGTGCATCAGGTTTTTGCTATCGTTTAAATAACAGTAGTACCTGCTAAATTGTTCAAAATACCTATAATTCGTTTAAAGCTGCTCTGAATTAACTGCGATAATCTACAAAACTGTAAAACGAGAGGTGTGGGAGTTCGAACTACTATGTAGACAGTCACCTTTCTCTTGTATTGTTTTAGGGTGAAGGTTACACAATTTTATCAATCTTGGAATTAAACTGCAAACTTCTGTAACAAACAACAATGCAGACACTCTTCCGTATATATAGAGTTTAAGGTTACAGAGCATAATAATGCTACCTTTCTGATGATACACGTTAGAGTGATACGGACTGCTGTGGATGTGGGTACACTGTCAGACAGAAAACGGTTGCTGTTAAATGGTCTGCTACAGTCATACTTTGCGTAGCTGTTTCTTCACTCCCGATTCTACCGTTCGCACGGCTGCCATCTGACCTCTGATAAATACAGCCTACCCACCGTCGGTGTTGCATTCGTTGTAACTTTCCGAATTAGCAGAAGAAAGTGAGAGTTAGTTGTTATTCAGTTTTTTTAACTTTCTGGAGAGGTTAAGTTTTATGTTCCTTTTAACTTAATTTCCTAAATATTACGTAAAAAAAGCACGTAATTTTCGCAGATCACTTGAATGTTCTCCACTGAACACGGAAGTTTTGCAGGACATAGTTTCAGAATCGCTGCTCTAAAGCAAAACAGCAGCTAAATTACTAACAACCTTTGCGGCTGCCGTAAGAAATTTACAGCCATAAATCTTCGTAATCAGTTCTTTTCTAAATGCACTTTTTTCAGCGAAGTATGTTTCAACAACTTGAGCAGTGCGGTTACTCTCAGCAGCGAAAAAGAAGTGAACGTGACCGACAATTTTTGGGCGGTAGCAAACTTATTTTCGAGTACTCTAGAGGAAATGTGTTATTTAGACGTCGCGCTCTTGTAACTTCAGAGTGTAAAAAAAAAAAAAAAAAAAAAAAAAAAAAAAAAAAAAAAAAAAAAAAAAACTGAACTGCATCGACTTGTGCAGGCGATGGTCCTGCAGAAGCAACGTCATTGGCGACCGGGTGTGTTAAAAGAGCTATCCCTAACGGACAATAACGAGAGTAGTTGTGCTCATCTTCAACATGAAAAGTATCTGTTATCTGTGGCACCGTACGGTCCAGCGGAGAAACTGAAAATCTGGAGTAGACTATGGCGCTTACCCTGAGACTACTGACTTTTTTTTCAATCATCAATCTTTTGACTGGTCGGATGCTACTGGATACGATTTCTTCTTCCGGGTCAATGCCCTCATCTCAAAGTACTAGTTATACCCAAAGTTTTCTATTATTTTTTGTATATTTGTAATATTTTTATATTAACAGTATTTTTTTCTCTCGGCATCTCCTGCTTGTACCATAGAAGTCATTGCTTAATGTCCTGTCGTGAAGTCTCTCCCTCTATTGTGTGTTTTCTTTTCCTTCTTCCCTCGTCTACACTTCAAAGAACCTCCTTAATTCTTTTCTCCTATAATACTTAAACGACATGCAGTCAGATACCATATTTATATAAATTCCTAAGTAAAAGCAGATCATGGGTGACCAGTCCAAAGGATTTAGGTAAGTCTAAAACAAGCCCACAGTTCAGTACAGTTACACTACGCGATCAAAAGTATCTGGACACCTGGCCGAAAATGGCGTTCTCCACCGACAATGCTGGAATTCAATATGGTGTTGGCCCACCGTTTGCCTTGATGACGGTTTCCACTCTCGCAGGAATACGTTCCATCAGGTGCTGGAAGGTTTCTTGGGGAATGGCAGCCCATTCTTCACGGAGTGCTGCACTGAGAAGAGGTATCGATGTCGGTTGGCGAGGCCTGGCACGAAGTTGGCTTTCCAAAACATCCCACAGGTGTTCAATAGGATTCAGGTCAGGACTCTGTGCAGGCCAGGCCATTACAGGCATGTTATTGTCATGCAACTACTCCGCCACAGGCCGTATATTATGAACAGGAGCTCGATAGTGTTAAAATATGCAATCGCCATCCCCGAATTGTTCTTCAACAATGGGAAGCAAGAAGGTGCTTAAAACATCAATGAGGGCCTGTGTTATGATAGTGCCACGCAAAATAACAAGGGGTGCAAGCCCCCTCCATGTAAAACACGACCACACAATAACACCACCGCCTCCGAATTTTATTGTTGGCACTACACACGCTGGCAGATGATGTTCACTGGGCATTCACCATTCCCACACTCTGCCGTCGGATCGCCATATTGTGTACCGTGATTCGTCACTCCACACAACGTTTTTCCACTGTTGAATCGTTCAAAGTTTACGCTCCTTACACCGAGCGAGCCGTTGTTTGGCATTTGCCGGCGTGATATGTGGCTTATGAGCAGCCGCCCGACATGAAATCCAAGTTTTCTCAAATGGCTCTGAGCACTATGGGACTTAACATCTGCGGTCATCAGTCCCCTAGAACTTAGAACTACTTAAACCTAACTAACTTAAGGACATCACACACATCCATGCCCGAGGCAGGATTCGAAACTGCGACCGTAGCGGTCACGCGGTTCCAGACTGAAGCGCCTAGAACCGCACGGCCACACCGGCCAGCCCAAGTTTTCTCACCTCCCGCCTAACTATCATAGTACTTGCAGTGGATCCTGATGCAGTTTGGAATTCCTGGGTGATGGTCCGCATAGATGTCTGCGTATTACACATTACGACCCTCTTCAGATGTCGGCGGTCTCTGTCAGTCAACAGACGAGGTCGGCCTGCACGCTGTTGTGCTGTACGTGTCTCTTCACTTTTCCACTTCACTATCACATCGGAAACAGTGGACCTAGGGATGTTTAGGAGTGTGGAAATCTCGCGTACAGACGTATGACACAAGTGACACCCAATCACCTGACCACTTTCGAACTCCCGTGATTTCCGCGGATCGCCCCATTCTGCTCTCTCGCGATGCCTAATGACTAATGAGGTCGCTGATATGGAATACCTGGCAGTAGGTGGCAGCACAATGCACCTAATATGAAAAGCGTATGCTTTTGGTGGTTTCAGTTAAACTAGATGAGCAAGTAATGAACCTTTTCCACGTCTACAGAATCGTCCGCCATTTATCACTTCAGGTCAGTGAGACAGTCACGTCTACGCAGAGATGTGCCAAAATTGCGCTTCACAAAGTTACGGCAGTCAAGAATTGTTTGATCAGTTTTTTTCTAAAAGTTCATAATTTTGAAGGACGTTATTCCACCAGGCAGTGTTTAAAATATTTTATTTGCACTACCGGTTTCGGGCACGGCCTGTGATCTGTGAACAAGCCTATATCGCGTGATTTGTGGCAAACATTACTAGATGATGACCGTTGGCGACCGTGGATAGGACGTGATTTTTTAACTAATTGACAACGATGTATATACATCTGTTACAATAGATCCATTTAAGAATGGGAAGTGTCCGAAACCAGTAGTGGAAATAAATCTTTTAAAAGCAGCCTGGTGGAGAAATGTCCTTCTTCAAATTTATTGAGGCTTTGGGACCCACCCAGAAGAAAATGATCAATCTATAACTTGTGATAGGTAAATAAACAATATACTGCAATCTCTTGTCGGAGATCTAATAACTGAAGAAAACATTTACATTTATTTCAAGAATTGGAATTAAATAGCCCACCGTCATTGTGTCTCTGATGGTATTACGAAAATAGTTTCTGTCAATAGAACCGCTTCGTAATAACTAGAGACGTGGGAAAGATACGAAGAAGAACTGCATGATTTATCACGAGTTTGTTCATTCGTTATGAGAGTCACAGCGACACCCAGCAAATTGCAGTGAGAGACGTTTCGATAAAACGCTGGGAATGGCGGTGAATCCTATTCACATAATTTCCGGAGTCTACATTCCAAACGGTACCACGAAACATGCTACTTATTGCAACAGACATCTCGTACAATGACCTGTCATCTTCCGTTGGTCCGCTTTTATTACGGTTTATTGGAAGAGTCGAATTCATGAGTCGATAGGCCGATGATCCACAGCACAGCATAGCACAGTTCAATGCATTTCAGTTATTCTTCATGTCATTCATCACAGTAATTATACGGTATAATTACAGTAATCACAAAAATGCAGTTTCTAATATGAGTATGATGATGGAAAGTAATATTTGGAAAAGTCTGTAAATGTGACTTTTCAAGCTTTCCCGGCGGATATGTTGTAAATAGTCTTCAAGGGTTTGCCGCCGGGTGATGTGCAAATTCCACAATATTTCCTCGGAGCAAATGTCCGACCTCCCGGTGGTTGAACCTTGCTGGTGGCTACGTACGGCCGACGCTAACCGCACGTCGACGGTCTGTATAGAGAACGCGCCCACGATCAGTGCGAAGGCGCGGAAGTCACGCATGCGCAGTGATTTCAAGATAGCGCCATACTCAAACGTCCTCTGCCGAAAGTCGCAAGCGTCCCTTCTGCGCATGCACTGTACGCCGTGTTTTCTAACAATGTGCCCAGACGTTAGCAACTGATTTAATAGCAGCCAACGCACGGCTCCAGGCTGTGCTCAGTTGAAATCCCGCATCCCCAGCTTTGCGGATGTGTATTGCTTCCTTAATGACGCAATCCCACACAGATGATGCCAGTGACAAAACTTCCGTCTTTTTCATAAAGAACCGGGTGATCAAAAAAGTCAGTATAAATTTGAAAACTGAATAAATCACGGAATAATGTAGATAGAGAAATACAAATTGACACACATGCTTGGAATGGCATGGGGTTTTATTAGAACCAAAAAAAACGCAAAAGTTCAAAAAATTTCCGACAGATAGCGCTTCATCTGATCAGAATAGCAATAATTAGCATAACAAAGTAAGACAAAGCAAAGATGATGTTCTTTACAGGAAATGCTCAATATGTCCACCATCATTCCTCAACAATAGCTGTAGTCGAGGAAGAATGTTGTCAACAGCACTGTAAAGCGTGTCCGGGTGGGACATTGGCGTCGGATGTTGTCTTTCAGCATCCCTAGAGGTGTCGGTCGATCACGATACACTTGCGACTCCAGGTAACCCCAAAGCCAATAATCGCACGGACTGAGGTCTGGGAAATGGGAGGCCAAGCATGAGGAAAGTGGCGGCTGAGCACACGATCATCATCAAACGACGCGCGCAAGAGATCTTTCACGCGTCTAGCAATATGGGGTGGAGCGCCATCCTGCATGAACATCGTACGTTCCAGCAGGTGTTTATCAGCCAAGCTGGGGATGATGCGATTCTGTAACACATCGGCGTACCTCTCACCCGTCACGGCAGCAGTTACAAAACCATAATCACGCATTTCCTCGAAGAAAAAAGGCTCGATAACGGTTGTAGTTGTTGTTGTGGTCTTCAGTCTTGAGACTGGTTTGATGCGGCTCTCCATGCTACTCTATCCTGTACAAGCTTCTTCATCTCCCAGTACCTACTGCAACCTACATCCTTCTGAACCTGCTTAGTTTATTCATCTCTTGGTCTCCCTCTACGATTTTTACCCTCCACGCTGCCCTCCAGTACTAAACTGGTGATCCCTTGATGCCTCAGAATATGTCCTACCAACCGATCCCTTCTTCTAGTCAAATTGTGCCACAAACTCCTCTTCTCCCTAATTCTATTCAATACCTCCTCATTAGTTATGTGATCTACCCATCTAATCTTCAGCATTCTTCTGTAGCACCACATTTCGAAAGCTTCTATTCTCTTCTTGTCCAAACTATTTATCGTCCATGTTTCACGTCCATACATGGCTGCACTCCATACAAATACTTTCAGAAACGACTTCCTGACACTTAAATCTGTACTCGATGTTAACAAATTCCTCTTCTTCAGAAACGCTTTCCTTGCCATTGTCAGCCTACATTTTATATTCTCTCTACTTCGATCATCATCAGTTATTTTGCTCCCCAAATAGCAAAACTCCTTTACTACTTTAAGTGTCTCATTTCCTAATCTAATTCCATCAGCATCGCCCGACTTAATTCGACTACATTCCATTATCCTCGTTTTGGTTTTGTTGATGTTCATCTTATATCCTCCTTTCAAGACACTGTCCATTCCGTTCAACTGCTCTTCCAAGTCCTTTGCTGTCTCTGACAGAATTACAATGTCATCGGCGAACCTCAGAGTTTTTGTTTCTTCTCCATGGACTTTAATACCTACTACAAATTTTCCTTTTGTTTCCTTCACTGCTTGCTCAATATAAAAATTGAATAACATCGGGGAGAGGCTACAACCCTGTCTGACTCCCTTCCCAACCGCTGCTTCTTTTTCATGCCTCTCGACTCTTATAACTGCCATCTGGTTTCTGTACAAGTTGTGAATACCCTTTCGCTCCCTGTATTTTATCCCTGCCATCTTTAGAACTTGAATGAGAGTATTCCAGTGAACATTGTGAAAAGCTTTCTCTAAGTCTACAAATGCTAGAAACGTAGGTTTGCCTTCCCTTAACCCATTTTCTAAGATAAGTCGTAGGGTCAGTATTGCCGATAACGGTAGATGTGGTAACTACAACCCATACGGTGACTTTCTCGTCGTGCAATGGAGTTTCCACGACAGTTCTAAGATTTTCGGTCGCCCAAATTCTACAGTTGTGGGCGTTGACGGACCCTCGGAGCGTGAAATGGGCTTCGTCGGTCCACAACACGTTACTCAACCAATCGTTATTTTCCGCCATCTTTTGAAATGCCCACACGACAAATGCCCTCCGCTTCACTAAATCACCAGGTAACAGTTCATGATGCCGATGGATTTTGTATGGATAGCATCGGAGGGTACGCCTCAGTGCCAACCAAACAGTAGTGTATGGAATGCGGGTGCGACGTGCGACTGCACGAGCGCTGACTTCCCCGTGCATAGACGAACCCGCTACAGTCTCCATTTCTTCCTGAACTGTCGCAGCAGCATTACGCCTTTTGTTCGGTCGGCCACCACGGGGTCTATCGTGTAAACAATCCGTGCCTTCGAACTTCGAAATCATTCTCGCCACAGCTGCATTTGTCAACGGACCTTCACTCGTTCGAATCCCCTTCCTATGGCGATAGGATCGTAACGCTAAACTAGCACATTCCCTATTATGGTAATACAGCTTCACTAAAAGCGCCTTTCAGGTAACGTCAACATGCTGCGACTGCTGGCGCATCTGATTCTCTCTCTCATTACAGCTCCTTTAATTCACGATTTTCATGCGCAGTCACTGACGTTTTGCTGTCCAGCGTTATCTGTCGGACATTTTGTGAACTTTGTTTTCTTTTTTTTTGTTGTTGTTGTTCTAAGAAAACCCCATGTCATTCCAAGCATGTGTGTCAATTTTTACCTCTCTATCTACATTATTCCGTGGTTTATTAAGTTTTCAAATTTATACTGACTTTTTGATCACCCGGTATGCGATGTCCTGAATTCAGACAGTGTTCTGCACTTGCCGACTATTCTGGTTGGCCTGAGGAAACGTTCTGTGTACAAGATTCTTTGTCAATATGGGGCAGCATATACAGGCCAGACATGTCACACAGTACAAGAACGCTGCGACATACACGCCTACGCCAACCGCCTATGCCATAGCTTATAGCGCACGCGCAGGAGCACCGCTCTGCGATTTTCGGCAGAGGGCGTTTGAGTATGGCGCCAACGATCTGCAAATCATTGCGCATGCGTGATTTCCGGGCATGAACATTCTTCGCGTGCGTGTCCTGTATGCAGAGCGTCGACGTGTACACCGTCAGTCGTACCTAGCCACCGGCAAGGTTGAACCACCTGAAGAGGTCGAACAGTTTCTCCGAGAAAATATTGTGGAATCTGTACAACGTCATCCGGTGGCAAACCCGTGAAGACGATTTACAAGTCTGTAAATGCTAACTGCAAATTTTGAATGTCAGATATTGGAGCATAAGGGATAGATGATGATATTGGCAATTCAGACTGAGCAGTTTCATTCTCCACCAAGATAAGTGAGTGTAGATCAGGGTGACCAAACGTCCCGGAAAACCGGGATTGTCCCGGTTTTCGTACCTGTGTTCCGGTGTCCCGAAAATTTGTTTCGGGACGCTCAAAAGTCCCGGAATTCAGTTTTTAAATACATTTCGTGAAACTTTCTCAAATTTTTGGGATTTCGATATATTAAAGGAAATACAACACAAGAAATTAATATATTTTAGCTTATTTGTCTAAAACCTCCATTGTCCCATACTAGTAATCACAGTACCAGTGCTGATACACTCAGGCAATAATTTACTTCGAGCGGTACTTTGGCCAACAAGTAGTAAGTTGTATTATTGTAACAGAGCTAGGAAACTGTCCGATTGTCGCGCCACTTACTAACACACCCATTGTCAGAACAGTGTAGTAGTTTCTTCTCATATTAGTGGTATTATTGCTGCAGTACTGTGAATCGCAATGCCGAAACGTGCCTGCAAGTTCCCTGACTGTTATTCCAGGGAATGGAATTTCATTAAGAATGAAGCAGTGTGTTCCGTATGTAACTGTTTTATTACTATAAGTCATGGTGGACGTTCCGACATAGTTGATCACATCAGGTCAAAGAAACACATTAACAGATACAGTGCACCGAGCTGCAGTAAAACTCTACAAAATTATTTTGTGAAACATCAGTCAAGTGAAGAGACGAAAGTTCGAGCAGCCGAGCTTACACTAGCCTACCACATGGTAAAACATCACCAAACTTATAGGTCTAGTGATTGTACTAATAAGTTTAACAGCATTATGTTTGATGATTCCTCCATTTCGAAAAAGTTTAGTTCAGCAAGAACTAAAGTGTCAGCCTTAGTGAAAGGAGTTATTGCTCTCCAGAGTGTAAAGGAAAGCCTTGAATACATCAAAAAGTATTCTTTCTACGTAATATCCACTGATGCCAGCAATCATAAGGCCAGTAAAATATTTCCGTTTGTTGTTCAGTTTTTCGATATTAATCAGGGAATTCAGACCAAACTTTTGAAGGTGAGTTCCCTACCTAATGAAACATCTGACGAAATTTCAAGATTTTGTATGAATACTATCGAAATAAATGTGTGGCATTTTGTGGAGACAACACCAACACAAACTTTGGTGGTTTAAAAAGACAAGGCAAATGCAACTTATTTACCAAATTAAAGGCAACATTGCATAAAAACATTGAAGGCATAGGGTGCCCTGCACATGTTTTACACAATAGCGTGCAGACATCTGCTGACAGTTTAAGCTGTGATGTTGAAACTATCGTCATGAAGGTATATCACACTTTTACATATATACTGTTACAACAGAGAGGCTTAAGGAGTTCTGTGATTATGTGGGAGCTGAATATATGAATGCAATGTGCCACTCGAAAACTTGCTGGTTATCACTGTTTCCAGCAGTTGAAAGAGTAATCCGCCTGTTTGAACTGTTAAAAGATTTTTTCCTAAATGAAGACAAAGCCCCCAAAATATTGGTTCAGTTTTTCAGTAACCCTTGAAGTGAAGCCTACTTCATTCACAGTCAGCTTCAGCTTAGTACTTTGCAGAATGGGATAAAGGAAATTGAGGGAAGCACGAAAAGTGTAATAGAGGTAAATGATGTTTTGAAAAAGACTCTGGAAACTGTTACTAAGAGGAAAGAACAGTAGTTCATTTCTTTTAATGTTAAATCTATCCGTAAAAGAGCAGAAGTATCAGAAGCAGTGGAAAGGAGTTTTAGAGAAGAAGTTAACAGGTTTTATGACACTTGTGTAGAATATCTCAGCAAGTGGAGCGCCTCATATTTACCCTCATCGCCGGTGTTTGATTGGATGTTACTGAAGAGAGTGCCAAAATGGGAAAGTGTTGAAGAGACAGTTTCTTATTTGAAGAGTAAGGAGATTGAAATCGATGATTCCATTCTCTTTGATCAGTTCGGCATACTGACAAATTTTGTTGAAGAAAGTCTTCACAAGTGGAATGATGAAAAGATACACCATTGGAATGTCATGAGAAGTGGGTGAGTTTTTTTAAAAGCTGTGACTGTCTTCAGCATTACTCTGAGTTGGTAATAATTGCAAGATATTTATTTGCAATCCCAGCCGATAATGCCAGTGTGGAAAGAATATTTTCGTTCATGAATATCCAGTGGACTGATGAAAGAAACAGAATGGAGGTGGACTCTCTTGAAGCAATCCTGCAGATCCTGTACAACTACAAAATGGATTGTGCCGAGTTTAATCACTGTGTCTCTAAGAACAAAGACATGATCAAGAAGGCTGGAGGCGGTGAAAAATACCCTTTTCTCCAAGGACAGTCAATTCCATCTACAAGTGCTCAGTAATATTAAAGCTCATGTTAATATTAATTGATTAAAAATTGAATGGCTGTAAAATTTTGTAAAATCGTAATACATTTCTTTATTAGTGTATACGTTTATTAAATTTCATTAATTATACAGATAATCTAGATTATATCACTCTTTTGTATCCTCTTATTAGTTACAATAATCGGGTTAACAAAATGTATCAACAAAACATTAATATTTAAAATTAAGAAACCTGGGTACATGTGGAATGAGGTGTCCATTGGCACCTGGGTGAATGTCTCGGTTTTCACCGGAAATAATTTGGTCACCCTAGTGTAGATCCATTCTCATCACACATTATTGTAGGAGACCAACCTGTTGGACTGTCAGCCGATGCAGTGAAGTCACATTCAAAAAATGATACTAAAGCCATCATCAAAAAAGTATTTTTGATTGTAGACCCTCATGAGCAGGAGGGTCTCTGGAAATACCTTTGTGGTCAGAAGTAAAGTTTTTCGAATGTTTTACACTCCAGTCACTGTTAATCCAGAAGAGCCAGAATGTTTCATAGTAATTGCTTGCTGCGTTAATAATATCCTCCGAAGCGTCTTATCTCGCCGTTGTAGACATATACATCATAATCCGCAAGCCATCTAATGGAGTGTGGCGGAGGGTACTTTCGGTACCATTATACAATCCCTCCAACTCAGTTCCACTCGAGAATAGTGCGTGGGAAGAATGATTGTCGGTAAGCCTCTGTATTGGCTCTTATTTCTCAAATTTTCTCCTCGTGGTCAGTACACCAGATGTATGTGGGGGGAAGGAATATGTTGTCTGACTCCTAAAAAGTGCTGTCCCGAAATTTCAATAGTAAATTTCTCCGTGATGCACAACGCCTCTCTTGTAACGTCTGCCAGTGGTGGTTGTTTAGCATCTCCTTCGCGCTCTCTTGCCAGCTAAACGATCCCGTGACGAAACGCGCCGCTCTTCGTTGGATCTTCTCATTTCCTCTATCAGTCCTAACTGATAGGGATCCCAGACAGATGAACAATACTCAATAATTGGGAGAACAAGAGCCTTATAAGCCACTTCTTTCGTTAATGAGTTACATTTCCTTAAGATTCTTCCGATGAATCTGAGTCTGGTGTCTGCTTTTCCACTATCTGTTTCATGTGGTCATTCCACTTGTGGTCGCTCTGGCTAATTAGGCCTAAATATTTTACGGCAGACGCTGTCTCCAGCTGTTTGTCATCAATAGTGTAGCTGTACAGTAGTGGATTTCTTTTCCTACGTATGCGCAATATGTTACATGTATTTACGATCAGGGTCAATCGCCAGAGCATGCACCATTCATCAGTTCACTGCAGGTCTTTCTCCAAATTCTTACTAACTTCTGGCCTTGCTACTTTGGTATAGACAACTGCGTCATCCGCGAATAGCCTTAAAGAGCATCCGACGCTTTCTACTAGATCCTTTATATATATTGTAAACAGCAACGGTCCTATCACACTTCCCTGTGATACAACAGATATTACCTTTACATCTGTCGATAAGATAAGAGCGACGTATTGAGTTCTATCTGCAAGAAAGTCTTGAATACAATCGCAAGCTCGTATGTTTCTCATTAAACGGCAATGCGGGACGGTGTCAAATGCCTTACTGAAATCATGGAACACCGCATCAACCTGAGCGCCATTGTCCACTGCGCTGTGGATCTCATGGAGGAACCGAGCGAGCTGGGTATCGCAGGATCTCTGTTTGCGGAATCCATGTTGATTTTTACAGAGGAGATGTTTATTTTCCAAAAACGTAATAATTCTTGAGCGTGAAACATTTTCCAAAATTCTACAACAGACTGACGTCAACGAAATAGGTCTATAATTACGTGGATATGTCTTACGGCATTTCTTAGAAACGGGAATGACCTGCGCTTTTTTCCAGTCCTGCGCTTTTGAAACGTCGCCTTAGAAAAATTATTGAATTACTGTGCTGATAAATCTCTTACATTATTTGATTTTCAAACAGCTGAGCAAAACTGAACGTACTCAGACATTTCGCTCTTTACCTATTCTGATCAACACTAAACTGACACACAGTATTTATTTAGCGCAACGCAATCTGACTTTCAATAATCCCTACAAAAGAATTAACCTATACCTTTCACAAATCACTTATCTCACAAAAATCTTCGTTACACGAACTACCGCACTGCCAGCTAAATAAAAGTTTCAAACT
Source organism: Schistocerca americana (assembly GCF_021461395.2). Taxonomy (NCBI): domain Eukaryota; kingdom Metazoa; phylum Arthropoda; class Insecta; order Orthoptera; family Acrididae; genus Schistocerca; species Schistocerca americana. The sequence continues at coordinate 273,624,756 of NC_060124.1, read as the reverse complement.
ACTGAAGGCACTAACTACTGATAGGCATAGTTAGCAAATGAAAGATTTTGATAGAGAACAAACAATGTATTTACCTTAATAGTGTTCAAAAGTCATAATATATATAGCAGTTCATGACATCCATTCTTACAAATGTACTGTTTCTGATGGACACACATCCAGATCATCCGCTCTAAAAAATCCGCCATCTCACTTCCCCACATCCACCACTGTTGGCGGCTCACCTCCAACTGCGCAACGCTACGCGCTGTTAACATCCAGCTCCCCAACACTACAATAGCCAACAACAATGCAAACCACCAGACTGCACACAGCACAGCCAGTGATTTTCATACAGAGCGCTACTTGGCGTTACCAATAAAAAAAAACCTATACAGCCTACTTACACTTTCGTTGCTCAGGCGTTCTACGATAAATTACTGCTAGAATGAGAGCAAGTTCTTTCGCATAATCTTAATAGAATCTCATCTGATCGTGATGGCTTTCCACTACTAAGTGATTGTAGCTGTTTTTCAATTCCGCGATCGGTTATCTCAATATCTGCCATTTCGACGTTCGTAAGACGATTGAAAGGAGGGACAGTGTAACGATCTTCTGCGGTGAAACAACTTCGGAAGACCAGATACAGTATTTCGGCCTTCTACCTTCCGTTTCGGTGACTGTTTGGTCGTTGAGAGAAAGAACAGATGATTTTGACCCACTTAATGGTTTTACACACGACCAAAATCTCTTAGGGTTTTTACTCACGTAGACATATCTCTGTATTTGAATACGCATGCCTTTACCAGTTTCTTTGGCACTTCAGTGTATTATGTTTAAATGTGTGTGAAATCTTATGGGACTTAACTGCTAAGATCATCAGTCCCCAAGCTTACATACTACTTAACCTAAATTACCCTAAGGACAAACACACACATCCTTGCCCGAGGGAGGAGCCGAACCTCCGCCGGGACCAGCCGCACAGTCCATGAGTGCTGCGCCCTATACTGCTCGGCTAATCCCGCACGGCCTTCAGTGTATTATGTTTGTGTTGATGGTGTGTAGAGCCGTACAAGGTTAGACGTTCTCGTGCTCTTGTGAACCATCGATTTCGAGCTGAAAAGCTGGCAGAGGATGAGACGAAGTAAAATGACAAGGCCTCCTACCGCGCGTGGCTGTTACGCCTGGCCTGCCGCGGTTCCAGCCGCCTCCTGCAAGTCGCTGCATTCACCTGACAGTCACGCGGCTACAACTCTGTGGTCTGAGTCATCTCCGGCGAAGCACTGGAATCCCACCTTCACATTTTTCCGCGTGATTAACTTCAAGAAAGGCCCACCTGTCGCCCATCAAGTATTCCCTCCCGATAATTCGTCCGTCTGGAGACTCAGCGAGTCCAAAACAGCGACCTCGATTTCCTCATCGCCAGCAGAGGCGGCGCAGTGCTTAGACACTCGACTCGATTTCGGGAGAACCGACGTTCAAATCTGCATTCAGCCAACTAGAGTTAGGTCGCTCGTGATGCCATTAAATCGAACAGGGCACCTGCCATCACCCCCAATATCTTTGATTCTGGTATGCCGTAAACCTTTTCACTGGTTTCATGTGAATTGCCACATTTTTCTCTCATGTCCCACACTCAAATAAGCATATCCTCACCTATTTGTTGTAAGTATTCCAACCTTTTCTCCCTCCAATTTTGTCGACAGTGGTTACCTCTAGTACCATGGACGCTATTGCTTGATGTCGTCATATACGTCCAGTCACTTTTTATCTCGTAAGTCATACGGAGAAGTTCATCTTTTGTTATCAGTCTCGGTTCGAAATCTGCCGCTCTCACGCAACAGATACCGAGGCGGGCCACATCACAGAGCGTTAAGACTCTTAATCTCGTACCCAGCGAGGTAGCGCAGTGGTTAGACACTGGACTCTCACCTGGGAGGACGACGGTTCAATCCCGCGCCCGGCCATTCTGATTTAGGTTTTCCGTGATTTCCCTAAATCGTTCCAGGCAAATGCCGGGATCGTTCCTTTGAAAGGGCACGGCCGACTTCCTTCCCCATCCTTCCCTAATCCGAGGAGACCGATGACCTCGCTGTCTGGTCTCCTTCCCCAGACAACCCAACCCCAATCTTAATCCCGTGTGGTCAACCCTAGCAGAGTACAGCTCTCAAACTGTCACACGAGCTGTACACTAGGATCACAGTGAACCCCAAATACTTGCAGGTGAAATTCTCTTAAGGTAGAATACTTTATAATGAAATTGGACTCTCATATACTAAATTTATTTTATTTCATCTCTGTCACGTACGATGTGATTCAATATTAGTATTAATTCATCCAAAACTCGAGACTGAAAACTGTCATGGAAGTTTTTCAGTGCTGAAACTTGAAACTGATCGCCGTCTAAAGACTTTATTTGCAGTTTAATCAGGAGTTGACGCTAGTCACTTAATGAAATGCACATATCACGCAAATGTTGTCAGTTATTCATAAATCCATTCATTTTTTGTTTCCACACTCTTGAAATACGGAGAAGAATGCTATCGGCAAGTGACGGTTTCTTGTGTTAGGGACACCTGTGTTTCAACAATGTCAATTCTTACCTCGAACGACTGTATTTTCTTCATTGCTGTCTGAGGATTCGACACTGTGATCAGTTGCTGTATTGTCCACAACAGCAGCATGAGCAAAAGCTTCACAATCAGTTTCATCAAAAAGTGACTTACGTCACTTCCACGATTGAGATTGTCTCTTTTTATCGATGCATCTTTCGTTAGAAAAATTTTATTTATACGTACCATTTTCACATAAATATACTTCACATTTAGCAGCGGAACGGTAATACAATGTCTACTGTAGCGTTACTGTGACCCTACAAAAATACTTCTGTCAAATTAGTTAAACAACAGTGTTTCACAACTTCGAACGCCCGTCGTCTACTAGGTCTTACTCAACGCTGAATTTACATTGGTGGCAGTGGGCCATGTAAGTGGGGTGACGCATGCACAGTAAAAAATAAAAACCTCCAGGGTCAGGCGACCTTGATCAACACTTCTAGGGTTAAATAGGTTCAGTGCAAAAAGTTATTTTAATTTCACGTATTTGTCTTTGCATTATTAGCTGAACATTAAAAATTAATGTGCATTAGTCTTACGCCAAAGGCCTTGCCGCAGCGGTAACGCCGATTTCCGTCAGATCACCGCAGCTAAGCGGTGTCAGGCTGGACTAGTACTTGGATGGGTGACCATCCGGTCTGCCGAGCGTTGTTGGGAAGCGGGGCGCACTCAGCCCTTATGAGGCAAACTGAGGAGCTCTTTGATTGAGAAATACCTGCTCCGGCCTCGTAACCCGACGTACGGCAGGGAGAGCGGTGTGCTGACCACATGCCCCTCCATATGCGCATCCAGTGACGCCTGTAGGTTGAGGATGATATGGCGGCCGGTCGGTACCGCTGCGCCTTCATGGCCTGTTCGGGAGCAGTTTATTTTTTAGTTTTAGTTGGTATAATTCTTACATCTAATGAACATATGGTAGTGTAATTACAACAATAATTAACATGACATGTCCAGTATCCAAGATCCTCCAACACGGCAGTCTCAGGTAGCACCAGAAGAAGGCAACGAGTTACGTGGCCGAAATATTGTGCCAGAGCGACACAAACATCCGGCAGTAGACCCGATTATTCCACATGTCAAGATCTCGCCGGGAAAGCCTGAAGAGTTACAATAATTAACATGTTTTACATTAAATTGAGTATAAGCTATATAAATAGAACATTTTTATCTTACGAAATTCGATTCATTTTAGTTAAGCGACAGGACTATCACACGGTAAGCTTATATTTAGAGAATGGCGTGGAAATGCAAATGAGACGTGATGTAAGCTGTATAGATGCAATCGTTATCTGTTTTGAGAAGTGCTACGGCAGCGAAATAAAAAACTGACGCTTTCAATTAAGTTTATTTGTGCTATTGGCCGCTTCTGGTCATACCGAATATGACGAATCATAGTTGTAAAGTGTTTATTTGACCTATCGAAATGTTTTGCAATTACCTGCGCGTGAGCACAGCGCGTGAGAATGCTGTTACGGGTGCTCTAATTAGGTACAAGGCAAGCGAATTATTTCTACCTTCACGATTTAATACCAGTACTTCGCACCCTATATATGTCGCTCGTACCTTGCTTGCAGGCGTAGCTGCAGAATTTTTGTACGTTCGTAGAATTTCGCGGATGGAGTCAGATTTCGCGTAATTTTTCTGAAGTGTCCTTCATGAGAGTCTGTAACACCCACAAATAATGGTCGAAACGTTGGTTCGACATTTTAAAATATGATGCTGGTTACGTGTCAGAAGAATCAATAGGACTAGCATCTTTTGTCTTCTGTGTGGTTACTTTTAGTCTTTATAACCAGCAAAATCGAACTATTCGTTTACTGGATATTAGTTTTCTAAGTTAATTTTACAAATGTAAATGTTATTAATAAAAGTTAACGTTGTCGAGACGATACTGCTTCCTTAGGGTTCAAATGGCTCTGAGCACTATGGGACTTAACTTCTAAGGTCATCAGTCCCCTAGAACTTAGAACTACTTAAACCTAACTAACCTAAGGACATCACAAACATCCATGCCCAAAGCAGGATTCGAACCTGCGACCGTAGCGATCGCGCGGTTCCAGACTGTAGCGCCTTTAACCGCTTGGCCTCCACGGCCGGCGCTTCCTTAGGGAATGAGTTCATAAACGCCTCTGTTACAATGCCCTATGTAAGTAATACTGTTCACTATACAGCTTCTCACGATCGGTGATGAGTAGCTACATATGTATCCAGGAGATTAAATCAATGTCAAGTCACAGTGGTGAACATTACTTCCTTATGTTTTCACAAATAATTGATTGGAAATATTCACCTGCTGTGACAAAGAGTTTCTGTGGATTTAAAATTTTTCATTCTCAGTGACCCCTTCCCTTTTCATTTCCCGAGTGCTCGTCTACAGGTCACGTGGAAACAGTCACTCATAAAACATTTCATATGTTTTAGGGAATCGTACAGTGCAGAATATTGAAAACCTGTTAATTTTCTTATTCCCCTTACTACCAAAGCCTGACGAACACGACTTTCCACAATTTATTCGCCCATTTTATGCTTCCACTCTCCATGCTCTCAAGACGGTTTGGCACTTTCCACAACAAAGAGATAATTCCAGAAAAAATTCTAGTCTGCTGTCTGAGTCAAGTTATTAGTGAGACAGCTTTGCTTCCCTTCCCTTTGATTAAGTTCTCCACGGTTTCTGCATGTGAACTTAATTGGTTGTACAATTCTTTGTCCTTCTTACCCGTATTAAATTACATTTGTATCTCCATCTCAGATTCTGTTAGTGACTTTCTCAATACGTTGTCCAGGTCGCCAAGTCAGCCAAATTCTACTTTCAGAAATTTTCTCCTTTCCAGTTGATTGTAGCACTTGTAACGAAGTAGGACCATCGTCTCAGAATAAGAGGCTATTTCTTTCCCTCGCAAGCCTGACAAAGAATCTGCCCCATACTATCCCTATGTGTATAGCCAAAGACAAACGTTGTAACCCCCCGACAGTTATATTTCCATAACCTCTGAATAAAAATCTGACTAACCTCCATATGAAAATGTGACTCACATATAACCTTTCAATAATCAACTGACTGTGAATCTAAACTGGTAAATCTAGACGTCAGCATGCTGTGTCATGGCCCTGAAAAGTCATTCTGAATAAACTGAAGATTCTTACCTCAATTATGTCGCCGGATAAGGCATATATATCTGCTCCTATAAGAAATTTTTCTGGCACAGCCCAGTGCAATGTTGGCCAATAGATTTTGTTATGTATAAAAAAACTAATGTTCCTTTATGATAATTGGCATGACTATGGATAGGAGAAATTAGTAAAACCCTTAAATTCAGATGAATGACTGTCGAAAGCTATATTTATAAGAAAGATTATTATCGAAAAATTATTGAAAATTATTTACATGTGACTTTGATATAACAATAGTAAAAAATTAGTTGTTGCAAATTACATTATGCGCGCGGCAATAAATAACAATAATTTTTGCTCTTATCTTATACTACATCGCTCAGACACCGCCATCGTTCTCCACGACAGGCCTTGACAATTCCATACAGGACACAAGTGCTCTCTGTGAGCTATACAAGTCGACAACTGCTCTCTAAGAGCGACCTGACACAACCGCCCGACTGCGAGCTACTACCACTACTGCTGCCGACACTGCTCTCTGGTCTGCAATTATATTGTAGCTTACATATCGCAGGCAATCCATCGAAGTTACATCTGCTCGAGTGCACTAGCAATAAATTCCTCAGTTATGGACCTCTTACATAACCCTCCACTGGGGGGGGTGGGTAAAGATTTGGCAGGGATGGTTAGTCAGTTTGACTTGCCATGAGCAACAAATTTTTCTGTAACCTATTTAGTTTACTAAGTCTACTTCAGAGAGTGTATATATATATATATATATAAAATTGATAAATAACATAAGTACAGAACATATTAAGAAATGACATAAAGTGTACACACACTGGGTACAGAACATACTAAGAAATGAAGTAGAGTGTACACACACTGTAGAAGTCTTTAGCATTTTTACAAGAACTGATCATATTGACAAGTGAAATGAAGTGCACACTCACTGTATAAGACTTAAGCATTTTTACAATAACTAGGAAAGGAATGGGAAGGATAGCATCATGGTTGTAGCAGAGTGGGTTGCACATAGCTGCACTAAAAGTCCATATCTTTCTACAGAAGCACAACACCAAGTGAGACAATCTGAAGTTCTCTTCCCTGAAATGATGTATTAATATTGTACGTTATCATTTTGGTAGTACATTAGGTACACTAAACAGTAGGTCCATAATAACATCCCCGACGTTCAAGGTGATGGACAGCTACATCAACGTAGAATTAGTGCAAAAACCAAATAGAGTACATGCTAGTCATCATTCAGAACTACACTAGTGAGTGATCCAATTTGAACAATTACTGGCACTCATTGGCCAGGTACAAAGCATGTATGGAGTATTACAAAACATTATTCATAAGTCATCTCACTGCAGTAATTATTGGCATAGCATTTATAGAGTATTACAAAACATTATTCATAAGTGATCTCATTACCATATTTATTGGCACGCATATTTATGGAGTATTACAAAACATTATTCATAATTCATCTCATTTCAGTAATTATTGGCACTCATTGTCCAGTTACAAAGCATTTATTATGTATTATTCAGAAGTCATCATTCAAAACAGGAGTTATTGCGTGTAGCAACAAGCTGCTACTGACTATATTTGATATCATGCAAGTGTCATAAGACATATTTAAAATGTAAGACATTGGAACTAGTATTCGAGGTGTTTAGTCCAATAATACATAGACATAATGGAATTAATACATCAGAAAAATTCTGCTAATTAACAGGTAATGACATATCCACTTAATATGCATATACTCTAGCTGTCCCTTTCCAAAACATTCAATCATTATACTATGCAATATACAGCATACTGTCAAATAGAACTACACCAAATACTTAAATAATTACATAAACATCCTCATTATCCTCATCTGCAAGAAAAAGAAAGAAAAACTTCATTATTCATTACCATTTTCTTCATATAACTAGACATCATCATTTATTATCCTCTGAAAAAAAGTTCATTATTCATTATCTTATTTCTCAGCGATATCATTTCATATATTACTAAGTTTCTTACTTCTAGCATATTTCACCACTAAAATTAACATACACAGCTCAGCTCAACAGTCTGCCGCAATTGCATCTGAAAGAAAAGTAATCAGTCAAGGTTACTATCAAATGGTGCATATACTATATTTTGGTAATCTTTATTAATTCTAATCCATTTACTCTTCATGACAAGGTATTGTATTTTCTTTTGTTCATTCCGATGGTGAATTCTCCATTTCATAGTAAACCACTGTGGCTGTTTAATATATTTCTTTTACACGGTATTGCTTTCTGAAAATGATGAATATGGATTAATAATGCATTTAAATCATATACCCATTAAATGAAAACTTGTTCCTAGTGATATGACTAAGCATACAGCATAGCATGACGGAAAACATATCAGGTCAAAACCATAAACAGTTTTCAAGTGTAAAAATGTGCACACAAAATCATAATGTAGTAGCAAAATGTAGAATAGACAAGATGTTGGGATATCATAAGGCAAAATGTCAAAGTCAACTGATGTTTGTTATATCCCAAAGATTTCATAATGCATACAGAGAAAATTCTACTTTCGATAGGAAAACCATCACATATACATAAAAAAATGGAAAACGTGCGCAGTCTGAGGTATAACGACAAGAAAACCGACCTGCTAAACTTACCTTGCCAGGCACTTGCCAATAAAAAATATAATCATCATCAATAAGTGGTCATATAAATATCTGGAAATGGCATTACAGTGTGATAAGTCATAAATTATGTTCATTCAATAAAGGATTTCATATTGTAAATATGGTGATTGCCCTTGGTTTATCTGGTTCTCAAAGTTTCGACATGTACTACATTGGGGTGAGGAATGCTGCGAATTCTATGTGGACCAGGGTAAGAAGCTCAAATTTACTGCATCTACTCTTTCCTCTGTTGGATAAATAGTGTGTGCATACTAATATCTTCTCTCCTATGGGAATCTCACGGCGTGCACAAACCTGTTTCTGCTGTCTTCTGCGGCGTTCTGCGACACGTTTGATGTTGTTGAGCGCAATGTCAATTATTTCATGGTGGTGTAGTCGACGAGATGTAGGAAAAGATGCTAATTCTTTAATTTTGTTGGGTGGTTCGACAGTTTTGAATATAACAGTCGGAGATTCATTTTCTATGGAGTTAATTACATCCTGGAATGAGAGTATGTGTGTGCCCCAATCAATATGTCTTTTATGGCAGTATATTCTTCATAGTTTACCAATTTCTTTCATCAATCGTTCAGAAGGGTTCGAAGAAGCGTGATACCTGGATGTATAGATCGGAGAAATGTTTCTAGCTCGTAACATACGTGTCCATATCACAGATCGAAATTGTGGTCCATTATCGGAAATTACTTTCAATACATGCCCTACATAAAATGGAAAATGTTTTACAAATGCATTCGAAATAGATTTAGCAGTAGCTTTGCGTAACGGAGTGAAGGTAACAAATTTCGGAGTGAGTTCAACAGCGACAAAGATGTAGCAGAAACCTCTATTAGATCTGGGAATCGGTCCAAAAATGTCTACAGCGGCCATATGTTTCGATTGAATCGGTACAATGGGATGTAACGGAGGAATATGTGAAGTCGTGTCTGATTTAGCGTCCTGGCCGATTTTACGTTATGCTAAAACTTGTCGAATACGGTTCTCCAGGTTGGCAAAATAACAGTTCTGTCTCAGTTTAAGAAAACATTTTCTGGCTCCATAATGTGCTTAACTTAAATGGGTATACCAAATTAATTTGTTAACAAATTCGTCAGGAATGCATAATAACAAGTTGTTGCTGTCAGGATGAGAGTGGCGAAACGGAATGTTGTTGCGTACAGTATAACTGTTTCTAATGGTAACGTTATTCCTATCTTGCCAAAGGTGTTTAATTTCTTTCCATACGTTGTCTTTGCTATGCTCTTGTGCTGTGTCTTGTAATGACGACGAAATGAAATTTTCAAATGCAACTTGGTGAATATACATGAGGCTAAAATTTGCTTGGCAGAATTCGGTTGCGATGTCTTGCTGATTATTGCTGAGAGAACGGGATAGTGCATCTGCTACAATATTTTGTGTATCGGGAATGTGAACAATTCTAAAATTAAATTCCTATGATCTGTATAAACGGTAGTATTTCTTCCATAAAGAAAATGCCTAAATCTGGTAAATGCCAATACAACACATAATGTTTCAAGTTCTGTAACAGAATAATTGCGTTCAGCAGGTGACAGAATCCGACTTGAAAAAGCGATGTTTTTAATTACTGTAGTACCGTCTTCTTCAATTTCCTGAAAAATGTGTACGCCTAGAGCGGTGTTTAACTGTCGGTGGCAATGGAAAAATTTATGGTAGGATCTGGGTGTGATAAAAGTGGTGTATTCGACAAGGCATGTTTCAGACTAACAAATTCAGACTGTGCTTGGCTATCCCAGGACCTAATAGAGTTTTTACCCGTCAACTGGCATAATCTAGGGGTGTCTAAGGCAGAGTAATGAATAAATTGACGGAAAAAGTTAATTAATCCCAGAAACCTGCGTAGTTGTTTCTTGGTCGTTGGAACAGTAATGTCACGTAATCTCGAAGTCAGGCGCAATGCCTTCTGCTGAAATTACATGTCCAAGAAATTTTATGGAAGTTTTGCCAAAGTGCGTTTTGCTAAGATTAACTGTGAGCCCTTGTGAATGAAAAGTTTGCAACAGTTGTTCAAGAATCAAACTGTGTTCAGACCAGTTAGCTTCTGAGATAAGGATGTCGTCTATATACGTTGCGATTCTGTCTTTAAGTTCTGTCGGAAGTATACTATTCAAATCGCGAATAAATGCTACTGAAGAAATTGTTAGACCGAACGTTACTTTGCAAAATTGATAACAATCACCAAAACAAAGAAATGCTGTGTACTTTCTGCAGTTCGGATGGAGCTGAATTTGCCAAAATCCCGATTTTAAAGCTGATGTGGAATAGATAGCAGTACCATGAAATTTCTGTAGAAGTTCTTCTAGTGGAGTTGTTTGGGGAAGGAAACCAGACAGCGAGGTCATCGGTCTCATCGGAGTAGGGAAGGACGGGGAAGGAAGTCGGCCGTGCCCTTTGAAAGGAACCATCTCGGCATTTGCCTGGAGCGATTTAGGGAAATCACGGAAAACCTAAATCAGGATGGTCGGGCGCGGGATTGAACCGTCGTCCTCCCGAGAAGTTCTTCTAGTGTCTGTGGGCGATCTGTTTCATTAATAATAATGGCGCTGACATGGCGGGAATTAAGTACGCGAAGTGAGCCGTCCTTTTTTTTAACAATATGCAGCGGGTTTATGTACGGACTAAGTGCCGGTTCAATAATACCTTGGTCAAGCATAGCTTGCAATTCTTTCTTAACTTGTTCTCTGTGGATATATGGAATGGGATAATGTTTGGCTTTAAATATGTCATGCCGTTTAACTTCAAATTCATACATAAAACCGGATATAGTACCAGGGATGTCGTCAAAAACTGGAGCTTGCTGTACAAGAATATTGCGTAGTTGAGTACGTTCGTCATCTGTACTTGCACTGCTCTGTTTTACCTTCTCAGAAATCATTTGCATAACGTCATAGTCGGCTTGGTCTGGTGTATTGTAGTTGTGTACATACGTATCTGTGAACAATGTGGAATGACAGTGTGTGTTACGCGATGTAGAAATGACCTCTGTCCGATTAATTGCCTGTTCTTCTGTTGATAAAACGTGCTGAAATTCCAGTGCCAGTTGTACCTTTTCATCCTTTAACATCAAATAGGAACTTTTAAAGTCAATAACTGCGTCATGTTGTACCAAAAAATTCGTACCTAAAATAACGTCTGTTGTCAACAAGGAAACAATCCAAAAATTTGTGTGGGGCGTATGACCTGCAATACAAAATGATAAATGTGTCTGTAATTTTACATCTACTCTTTTACCAGTTACTGCTCCTTTTAATTTAGTTTTGCCTACCGGTAACGTAGGATAGGTGTTCTCTTTGTTACATTCGTTGAACGTTTCTTCATTTGTAACTGACATAGGTGATCCAGAATCGATTACTGCTGAAAATGTGGATGATCCAATCTTTACTTCAATAATAGGGTGGGAAATGGTTTTTTGTATAACCGGTTTTTCATGTAAAAGTGTGTCTAGGATGTCGTCAAAAGTAATAACATTTTCGTGAACAAGATTCTGTCTGTGTATCAAAAGTATTTCTTACGTTGCTGGAAGATGCAACTTGTACTGTAGCTAGTCAAGTTCTTTCTGACGTGCTGTTATTTGCAGGAGGATGCTGTGGCATTTCGACTATTTGTACTGTTCTGTTATTTTGTCCTGACGTATTAGGTTGGGTATGATATCGACTGTCTGGTTCGTTCACGATAATCTGTTGTTGTGGATGATTCTGCTGCTGATATGACCTTCTGTTATTAAACGCGTGCTGTAAACTGTGCTCATTACTTTTACGTCTGTCATGATAGTCATTACTATATGGCGCGTTGGATTGGAGTTGAAATGATGTGTCTTCTGCAAGTAGTGATTTCCTTGTTGCTGTGCGTTACTATTTGGTGGAGCCGACGCTATACGTGTAGGCGGCGAAACATTAAAGCTTGGTTGACCTTGCACGTTATATTGTTGGTTAGGTATGCTAACCGGCTGGTTTTGTGACTGTTGTTGTGGGGAAAAGCCTCTATTGTTGCCACAATGTGTTTGCTGTTTTCTGATAACTTTGACGACACTAATAATTAAAATTTTGTCTGGTATTAAATTTCTGGTGGTTGTCATTCCTGGAGCGTCTATCACCTTTGCTATTAAAATAGCGTGGCTGATCTTAATTACTGTATGCTTGTTGGCCTTGGCTATTTTATGCAAAATTTTTGTTTATGAAGGAATAATCTGATTGCTGAACTCCCAATAGCTGTAGCAGATCTCTAAATGCCGAAATATTTCCTTTCTGCTGTCCTGTTAAAAATGACACTCATAACGATCGTGGTAATTTTGAAATACATAGTTGGATAGGTGCTGACTCACTGTATGGCTCACATAAATATTGGTTTTGCTGTAGCATGTGTTCAAAAAATTGCGTGACACTCGAAAAATTTGATTTCTCATAATTCAGTAAGCTAATTAACTGATCCTTGATTCCGCGCTGTGTCGTCTTCGACCACTACACTGACAGAAAAGCATTCTGAAATTCTTCTACCGGGTAACACTGTCTCGCGATCGGTCTCATACGAGTTGCCGGTTCGCCTTCCAAAAAACTGCAAATAAATTCAAGTTTGTGTGTTACGGGCCAAGTTGGTGGAAAAACAAAACCAAATTGTTGTATCCAATCCAAAGGGTAAATCTGTGTTCTATCATTTTTAAATATCTTAAATTTCCTAACGGATGGAAGGTACTCGTAATCAAAATAATCGTCTCTGACTGTCTGAGCAGGTTCAGGATTGTATGAGAATCTGTTTGTCTGCGTCTGTTCGAAATCTAAGTCATGTACTGTCTGTAAATTACCTAAGTGAGTGTGACAAATGCTCAGAATGTGGCGTATGCTGTGATGTGTTGGAGGCTGAAGCATTTTTCATTTCTGTCACTTCTTGTTGTAAAGATGATAATTTTCTACGTAATGTATTATTGGACGTACTTATCCCACTGATTGTCTTCTGTATATTTTGGAATTCGGGTGCTTGATTGAACGAAACTGGTGACGTATCGTCTGATTTGGTGTCATTGTTATTTTCGATAACGTCAATACGACTGGCCAATTCATCAAATTTTTCAGTCAGTGCTTTTACCTGATCGTCATTTTTAGTGTCAAAAGCATTAATTTTTTTTTGCATTTTACGTGTAGTTATGATTTATTTCTTAACGTCTGCTTTAATGGCATCAGGATCCTGTATAAATTCTAATTGTTCAAGTATTTTGGTCACTGAAAGTCTACTGTGTACTTATTTTCCAAAGTCTGAATATAAGTGTCTGTTTTTATTTTTTGATCGGAGATTTCACCATGCAATTTAGTGTTCAACTGTTTGATAGTACTGATTTCGTCTGATACTGTAGCAATGTTGGTGTCTACGTATGTTTTTGCTACCATATACAACTGACGCTTGTCTTGCTGTCTATGTGCAGTAATTGTTTCCATGACTTGTTTCTTTACTTTGTTCTGTTCCTGTATGAATTTATGGTAACGCGTTTCACTGTTTAGTAGGTGGTGATTAAAACGTTCGTCAATTTGACTGTTCTGTTGTTCAAATTTCTAGTCGATTTTCGGATCCAGAGTGCGTGAAAGTTCTGCAGACATTAATTTAAACTCGTCGCGTAACGGTGTTGCGTTTTCTGAACATTGTTAAGCAGCTGCACTGATTTCATCTCTCAATAATTTTGTTGTGGCTGCATGTGAATTACGTATTTCTTGTGCAACGGATCTAATTTCTGCACTACTATTCCCAGCACAAGCCTTAATTTCCTCACGTAAGTGTTCTTTAGTATCATGACATTGCACGGCAATGACTAAGTTCACTAAGTTGTTTATAATTGTTGTCTTGTTTTTCATTCGACTGTTTGAGATTTACATTAAGCTGTCTATAATTGTTGTCTTGTTTTCATTCGACTGTTTGTAGCAATACTGCCATAACTTGATTCATGCCAAAATTAGCAACTCTATTCTCTGTGCTGTGTGATGGTGTATCTGCATTTGCACGTTTTGTGTAACCATTTGGTCATTGTCTGATTCATGAAAAGGTTTGCTAATTGGATGTGCACTGTCGGTCACTACATCGGAGTCAAATAAATCTGACGTATTTTGAGTACATTGTTGATCTTCGTAAGAAACGTTTATCTGCACACTGTGTAAAGTTTGCAAATCAGGTGTGTCAAACTGGGCAGCGTTCATTGTAGCGGAACGTGCCGCGTCATCAATTGTCGTTAAATTTACTGTGGACATAATTGAATTTGTTTGTTCACCATTTAGATTAGAATCATTACTGGTGGTCGGCATGAACTGATTACCTGTAATTGGAGGATTATCATTATGATACTGAGTGTCGACAGCATTATCAGTAAAATTATTCAAGTCGGCTTTTTCACTCATTACGCATCGTGATGTACAGTTGGCAGTTTCTCGCGGCATTTTCGCAAGTCAAAAGTGGGCACAAAACCAAACAAAGACAAAGCAAGAGTGGAACAAATACAATAACAACAAAGAAAAATAAATTGCCGATGATTTGTGAGAGAAGGAGTGACAAACTGTAAATGCGTTGCGCCAGATGTAAACTACATTTAACATTAGGTAAATAAGAGCAGATATATAACTGACTACTTCTCAGAAATTCACAAAGAATACGATGCTGGCCGGCTGTTGACAAGTGTAACCTCCCATCAGTTTATTTCCGTAACCTCAGAATAAAAACCTGACTAACCTCCCAATGAAAATGTGACTCACATATAACCTTTCAATAATTAACTGACTGTGAATCTAAACCGGAAAATCTAGACGTCAGCAATGCTGCGTCATGGCCTTGAAAAGTCATTCTGAACAAACTGAATATTCTTACCTCAATTATGTCGTCGGATAACGCGTATATATCTGCTCCTATAAGAAATTTTTCTGGCACAGCCCAGTGCAATGCTGGCCACTAAATTTTATTATGTATAAAAAAAACTGATTTTTCTTTACGATAATTGGCATGACTATGGATAGAAGAAATTAGTAAAAAGTTTAAATTCAGATGAATGATTGTCAAAAGTTATCTTCATAAGAAAAATTATTTGTGAAAAATTATTGAAAATTATTCACGTGTGACTTTGATATAACAGTAGTAAAAAATGAGTTGTTGCAAGTTACATATGCGCGCGGCAATAAATAATAATAATTCTTGCTTTTACCTTATACTACATTGCTCAGGCACCGCAGTCTTTCTCCACGATCGGCCTTGGTAATTAAGTACAGGACAAAAGTGCTATCTGTGAGCTATACAACTAGACAACCGCTCTCTAAGAGCGACCTTACACAACCGCCCGACTGCGAGCTACTGCCACTACTGCTGCCGACACTGCTCTCTGGACTGTAATTCTGTTGTAGCATACATATCGCAGGCAGCGCGTGAGCAATCCATCGAAGTTACATCTGCTCGAGTGCGCTAGCAATAAATGCCTTAGTCATGGACGTCTTACAAGTGTGGCTGTTATTCGAAGAGTTTCAGCAAAAACTGCTGGCTGAGGGAGTACGGCTGTAGCCAGCACAGGAATATTACATTGTTTGAAAATGCACGTTAAACATTCCCTAAGTCTACCCACGTCTTGTCTATCCTGGTGTGGCACGCATTCTGTGCCTGAGCAACGTGTAATCATTCCACGACGGAAAGGTTTTGGACCATTCTAGTCATTCACTCACATAGTGATTCACTCACATAGTGATTCCGACCAATCACTTCTCAACGGGAACCATTTGGTTTGTGGTAGTACTGACAATACGAAACTCATTCAGAAATAATAGAGTCTGAACTGCCGTTTTATGGTAGCTAGTCGTACGAGATCGCATCTATTAAAGCGCAGACTTGCCTCACAAATTTCGTACCGTAAGGCTGTAACACTATGATAAAGTACGCAGTAATTTCGTGTCTTGCCGGTCGTGAAATACCAGATGACTATAATTTATGTACAGCTACTCACAGAGGCCCAGTGTGGGCTGTAATTATCGTGTGGCAGCGAAACTTGGCAGATACTCTAATGCGTTAATGTGGAACCCGATTCGACTGGAAGAAAAATTACTTCCAATTTTGGTCACCAGGTACGTGAATGCAAGAAAATCTATAGAAATGTTTCCATGACGCAGATTACGAACGGGACATGGGCAAAAAATGTCAGACAAGTAAGAAAGGCGTAATTTTGACGTTTTTATTGGCCGCCGCTTACACAGTTTGTTCAGTATGAGCACTGGAGACATCTAGACGTCGATGAGATACTGTACGGCGCCAGATTTGCACCTGGTGGCCAAAATTGGAACTAATTTTTTCCAACGTAAATCGGTTGCACGCAAATACGTTAGAATATCTTCCAAGTTTTGCTGCCACGCGATAATTACAGCCCACTCTCGATATCTGCGAGTCGCTGCGCTTTATTCGTAACCACCTGGTACAAGGTGTAATTTAGCTGTTGCAGATGGAAGCTGCGCCGCTCAGTGCTATTCTTGGAAAAGTCTCTAGGAGGCAGCTGCTAGTGCAGTGAGCTGCGTTGCTGCCTTTGGATTGCGGCCGGCGCGGAGATTTTCTTCGTTCGAGTACTGGGTGTTTGTGTTGTCCTAATCGTTTTATCTAACGTTCACCGACGAGCTAGTCGACGAAGTGGGGTCAAACAGAAAAAAAATGGTTCAAATGGCTCTGAGCACTATGCTACTTAACTTCTGAGGTCATCAGTCGCCTAGAACTTAGAACTAATTAAACCTAACTAACCTAAGGACATCACACACATCCATGCCCGAGGCAGGATTCGAACCTGCGACAGTAGCTGTCACGCGGTTCCAGACTGAAGCGCCTAGAACCGCTCGACCACCTCGGCCGGCGCCAAATAGAAAGATTTGCACCAGACGGGCGAACAATCCCAGATGGGGTCTGCTGTCCAATTATTCCTCACGATCATATGGTTCCATTTATATTATACCACCTTAGTTCCCGGCGTTGTCGTGTAGGTATTTATTCCAATCTTCCATTAGTTGTTCTCAACACCACGTCTCTGTCGATCTCCTCCATTCCCTCTCTATCCATCTCCGTAACACTTGCGTGTTGTTCGAACCTACTGGTAACGAATCTAGCAGCCCGCCTCTGAACTGCTTCGATGTTCTTCTTCAATCCGACCTGGTACGGATCCCAAACACTCAAGCAGTACTTAAGAATAGGTCGCACCAGCGTCCTGTAAGCGGTCTCGTTGACAAGTGAACCACTCTTTCCTAAAATACTCCCAATAAACCGAAGTCGATTATTCGTCTTCCCTCTCACAGTTCTCACATGCTCATTCCATCTCATATCGCTTTGCAACGTTACTCCCACATACTTAAACGCATTACTGTGTCAAGCAAGACACTAGTATCCAAATGTGGTGTGCGTACTGTAAGACCTTCGGTACACACACCATCAGATTATTTGACTTGTCGGTCTAACGAAGTAGGCGAGTGTCAGCAATATGTCTCGTGGTCTTATCGTGGCGTGTTTATCTTCTGCCGTTAGGTCAGACGATATAAATGCCACTTGTACGCTTAGAGTAGCAGATTGACGGTGACCAACTTGAAACAGAACTTGATTAATTTTCGCACACATGTATTAAAATAATAAAAAACATAGATATTACGTAACTTGATTCTGGATGCTGTTTACAATTGACAATCTGAAGTTCCTGTGGTCTTGGTACGTTAATCTTATTCTCACATATCTCTGATACTTGACAAAGTGTCTATTCATTTATCTTCATGGCTATGTACAGGAATATGATAATCTTATTAGGCGCTGACTGAAACTTGACTGTAGACTGGTACAGACAAATGCAGACTAATGCAGACTAATGCAAACTGACTAATCGGAGGTCTGTAGACTCGTTATAATACCTCGAGTGTTCAGGTATCACTGCGCGAGTGTGATCCGCGAGGAGAAAAGGTTCTACGTTAGCAGCAATCTAATTGGCTGCGTTACATATTAATGCGCGGATCGGCGGAAGCAGAATTTGGTCCATCTCGAAGACAGCGCCATTTCGTAGTGCGGAGACGGACGAGCACTGCGCCTGCGCTGTTGTGCTTAGCGAGGCGCGCTCTATTGGGAAAGTTGTGTACGCGCTGACTACGCGGAACTATGTACACAACAGCAAACATTTCCTACTCATCCACATTTATGGATAGCTGCCATTCATCACACCAACTAGAAATTTTATCTAAGTCGGCCTGTACCTTCCCACAGTCACTCAACTTCGACACCTTACCGTACACCACGGCATCATTAGCAAACAAACGCAGATTGCTGCCCACCCTGTCAGCCAAATCCTTTATCTATAAAGAGAACAACACCGGTCCTACCACACTTCTCTGAGGCACTCCTGACGAAACCCTTGTCTTTGACGAACACTCGCCGTCGAGGACAACATACTGGATTCTATTATTTAAGAAGTCTTCGAGCCACCCACATGTCTGTGAACTTATTCCATATGCTCGTATCTTCGTTAACAGCCTGCAATGGGGCACCGTGTCAAATGCTTTCCGGAAATCTACACATATGGAATCTGCCTATGGTCCTACATCTGTAGTTCTCAGTATATCATGTGAGGAAATGGAAAGCTGAGTTTAGCACGAAAAATGGTTCAAATGGCTCTGAGCACTATGGGACTCAACATCTTAGGTCATAAGTCCCCTAGAACTTAGAACTACTTAAACCTAACTAACCTAAGGACATCACACACACCCATGCCCGAGGCAGGATTCGAACCTGCGACCGTAGCAGTCCCGCGGTTCCGGACTGCAGCGCCAGAACCGCTAGACCACCGCGGCCGGCGTTTAGCACGAGTGGTGCTTCCTAAAACAATGCTGATTCGTGGACATAAGCTTCTCAGTCTCCAGAAAGTTTATTGCATTCAGACTGAGAATATGTTTAAGGACTCTGCAGCAAACAGAAGTTAGGGATATTGTTCTGTAATTTTGCGGGTGCGTTCTTTTATCCTTCTTATATACTGGAGTCGTCTGCGCTTTTTTCCAGTGGCTTAAGACTTTGTGCTGGGCGAGAAAGTCACGATAAATGCTAGCTAGGTACGGGGTCAATACCGTACAGTACTCTGTGTAAAATGGAACTGGCATTCCATCCGGACCTGGTGATTTATTTGTTTTCAAAACTTTCAGCTGTTTCTCTTTGCGCCAGGTGTGCTTATTACCATGTCGTCCATATGGGAGTCTATTCGATGGTCGAATGACGGTGTGTTCGTACGTTTCTCTTGCGTGAACGACTTCTTGATCGTGAAATTTAAAACTTCTACTTTCGTTTTGCTATCTTCAACTGCCACACAAGACCGGCCACTGCATACGCAGATGTCACGTGCATTTCACAGATATATGTACCGTGTTTAATCTGTATCTTTAGCGAATTTTGCCCTGCAGTTCAATTTTCACGAGTCGTATCTCCAGAACTGTGTGTCGTACGATGGTACAATTTCGGGTGTACATCCAGTGGTACATGCGTCAACTGTTTGCGAAATGCTTTGTAAATAGACTTAGTGCTAAAGAAGCAATAGGTTAAAACGTCATGCATGACGCGGCAGACTTTCACGTGTCTCAGTACTTGAAGTCATATCTCCTAAACCATGTCTTATACAACAATATACTTTTGTAGGTACATTCGTCGGCACATGTGATACTGTCCGCGAAATGTATTTGGACTGCATTTACTAGCACAAAAGTAATAAATTTAAACATCTAGCATGATACGACGGCTTTTCCGTATCTTAGTGTTTGCGACGTCATATCTTCCGAACTGTGTCTGGTACACTGATATAACTTTGCTGGTACGTTCAGTGATATATGATAATACAGTCTCAAAAATGTGTTTCGTACATTGTTAGTAGTAAAGAAATAACAAAAATTAAAACGTCCTGCTTCATGTGGAAGTTTTCTACATGAACAGGGAAAATTTAGTAAATGAATCGTTTCCCCTTTGATCGTTTCGTGGGGGTTTTCAGTGAGAAAAAGTTTCATACAGATCTGAAATTATGTACAATGTTTGTTGCAATTAATTAGTGCTCTCATTCTCAGGTCCTGGATGGAGAGAGTATCGGTATTCGCGAATCGTGGGCTATACTGCTTTTCTCACCCCCAGGCCCAGCCCCACGCCTTTGCTACATATGTTGTTGTTGTTGTTATGGTCTTCAGTCCTGAGACTGGTTTGATGCAGCTCTCCATGCTACTCTATCCTGTGCAAGCTTCTTCATCTCCCAGTAGCTACTGCAACCTACATCCTTCTGAATCTGCTTGGTGTATTCATCTCTTGGTCTCCCTCTACGATTTTTAGCCCCCACGCTGCCCTCCAATACTAAATTGGTGATCCCTTGATGCCTCAGAACATGTCCTACCAACTTGCTACATAAGTGGTTCTTATCCTCACAGCGTCTCTATCCAGACTGTAAGATATTTGGGTATCAAGGCTAGCTGAAATGGGTCCAGTGGTTTAGGAGGAGACGTGAAACATACACTGGCGAGCCAAAACATTATGATCACCTGCTTAATAGCTTGTTTGTCCGTCTTTGGAACTAAATCTGCGTATCAGGGCACCGAAGTTTGTTTGAAGTGTTTTGGAGGTGTGCGGCATTATATCTGTAGGAGCACGTCATGCAATTCGTGTAAATATCGGGCCACTGATTTGCCTAATCTGTGATGGCGCCCGATAGTGACCACGATGGCCTACGCAGGATTTATATCAAGTGAATCTGATCGCCCAAAACATCAACATGAGTTCACTGTAACGCTCCTCAAAGGACTGTACCACGTTTCTTGCTCCGACACGAGGACAATTATACTGGTGAAAGATGACGTCGCCGTGGTTCGCAGCTGTCGGCACGTGTTCGGCTACTATCAAAGATCCCACGCAAGTGCAGAAGATTGTCTCCCATAGCATAATATTGCTCCCACCAGCCCGCAGCCGTGGCGCGCTGCATGTTTCGAGCCGACGTTCACCTCGATGACACCGTTTGTGGAGACGACCATTGGCTTGTGTACAAAAAATTTGATTCACCGTAAGAGCCGATACGTTTCCATTGAGCGACGGTCGAATACCGATAGCGTCGTGCCCACTGCAATCGTAATTGACGATGTCGTTGGGCCAACATGTGAGAGCGTAGGGGTGATCTGTTGTGGAGCTCCATCTTCAACAGTGTACAGTGAACGGTGTGCTCTGAAACACTTGTGCGTGCACTAGCATTGTGCTCTTTCGGCAGAGATGCCACAGGTCACCATCTATCCTAATTTACAGAGCTGATAAGCCTCCGAACCACACGTACTGTGAAGAGTCATGGACGTCCAACCATTTAGTGCCTAGTGGTAATTTCACTGACTTTCTACCTCTTACTGTAGATACTCACGAAACAAGCACGTGAACATTCGACCAGCTTCGGCTTTTTCGAGATACTCGTTCACAGGCTCTGCGGAATATTAATCTTTGCTTTGTCAAAGTCGCTTATCTCAACAAATTTCCCCCTTTGCAGCCCATATCTTCGCTGGGGTGATTCCCCGTCCGTGTCTGCTCCGTTTACATGGATGTTACCGCGTCAGATGCCTGCAACGCCACCAGGTGGCATCCAATGTCGCAGTGGGCCGGGTCATAATGTTTTGGCTTAAAAGTGTGTGTCTTGTACAGTAATATAATTTTCAGGTGCGTCCAGTGGTACAGGTATCTAGTGACTGCGAAATGTATTGTGAATAAAGTTAGTAGTAAACAAGTAATAAATTGAAAGGTCATTTATGATGCGGTAGTTTTCCACACATGTCAGTGTTTATGACATCATATCTCCTGAACTGTGTTCACGCAATTATATAATTTTGCTGGTGCATTCAGTGGTGTTTGGGAATACTGTCTGAAAAATATGTTCTAATACAGTTAGTATCAAAGAGGTAATAAATTAAAACTTTATGCTTCATTCAGCAGTTTTACTTTTTTTGATCCCCACCTCCTCCCCTCTGACAGGTAGGTGATTCTTACCTCCACAGCAATTCTTTCCAGGCAGTAAGTGATATGCGTACAAAGGTCGGTTGAAATCGTTCCAGTGGTTTAGGAGGAGACGTGGAAAATACGTACATATATACATACATCTACTTTTATAACCGGTGTGGATTGTAGGCCTTTATCGCTACGACAGTTTGTCGTAGAATTATGGAGCATGTTTCGTATTCACATATTATGAAGTTTTTTGTATTAGAAAACCTCCTCTGTGAAAATGTATCTCGATTCCGCAAACAGCTCGCCATGTTCTTCCAGGAGATCCACAGCACTGTAGACATTGGCGCTCAGTTTGATGCCGTTGGAAGGTTAGCGGATGTGCCAGGCCGAGAAAATATTTGTACCAAAGAAACAATCTCTTTTATTTCTGATAACCAGTAATACATCCAAAACAATGAAGTCAGTACAGCTTTATAGCGGAGCGGCTTAACAATAAATACAAGGATTAATCACTGGTAGTTCAAGACTTTATAGCAACGCTATGTCAGTGATTTACAACCCCTTTTAACACTCTGGTAGAGCAGTAAATCTCATGAGAACACAGCCAGCGGCCAACACACTGAATTCAAATGAAGCTGGGCAAGTTACATAAAACTTATTTAAACTTCAGGCCTGCACACAAGTCTCTGGCTGTGGTACACAGGCAACTAAAAGCATGTGCTGTACGAGGCTTCTCACTAGATTGTCTTCTGTAGCACCCTGGCAGTACAGAGAACGAAGTCGCCAACAGCCGGTTCCTCAGATGCAGCTGGCCTCGGTTTCCAACTAGACCGAGTCTTTGGACTGCATCACATCCTCTCAAACGCCGTCGTCTCCACTGACCAGCTGCAAAACAATGACTCCAAGGAAAATAAAGAGAGAGCCTCCTCGGACAGCACTCTAAAATCATGCAGCCGGGACAAGTTGCGCGCTCTAGTAGCACACGTTGGTAGGCGACGAAGTCAAAGATACGATACGATAGAGGGAACACCGCTATCGATAGGAGCTGATACACGACTCAGGCCTGTTCTTTGACTTCAGGTAGGCATCCGATACAGTAACACACTGTTGTTTAGTGAAAACATTTAGAGTTTACCGTGCATCATACGAAATTCTTGACTGGGTTCAAGACTTCCTTACAGACAGAACTCAAGACATCGCTGTTAACGGTAACTAGTTCGATAGCTATAAAGGATGCGTGATAGGACCGTTACATTCTACGATATACAGGGTGAATAACTTAAGATTTCCACCGCAAACATTGCGGAAATGGAAAGTGCTATTGATGTGCGGTTTTCACAGATTGTGTTGGTAGTCAGGGCCTCATTCATTAGCCCATAAACACATTATTTGTGTAAACATACACCTTTTAGATAGAATAATGCCTATTAATATTAACAAAGTAAAACTACTGTAAATTAGAATGCCAGTAGTGTTTGTTGCAGAATTCTAGTGCGAGCTGTTCACAAGATATCGTATTTGAAAAGTTCCCACACCGACACTTGTTTATGCCATTCAACTTGAGTAGTTGCTGGGTCTGATATTGTTATGGTTGCTTACAGTGTGCTTGTGTGTTCCTTGAGTGCTTGAGTCAGTTCGTGTGTGACAGTCCAAGTAGTAGGTGGTGAGTGGACAATGGAATTTACTACAACAGAAAAACCGACATGCTCATGGTGTATGGAAAGTGCAAGAAGAATGCAGTTCATTCTTGCAAGGTGTATTAGGCAAGATACCCCAATATACGTCAACCATCTCCCCAGTCATTTGTCAGCCTCTTCAACGAGTCACATGAAAGTGGTAATGTAACACCTGGGCAAAGTAACTGAAGGAAACAATGACGACAGAAGAGAGGGGAATTTATGTTCTTGCTCCTGTCACAGTTGAAATGCATGCTACTCAAACATAACTAGAAAAGAGCTGTTTGAATTTATTGATTATTTTAATGGGTAAGAGATGAATAAAGAAATAAAGAAGAGTAAACTGAAATATAAAACTTAAAAAGAACTTCGATCATCTGCTAAAATAGCAAATTTAAAGAATTATTCAAGACTTAATTGATAAAAATTAATTGATCTTGTTTAAATCTGGTTGGCAATATTAGTAATGATGATAATGATAACTAATTGAATAAAAAATACTTAAAAGAAATTCATCAAATCTGTAAAAAGAAAAATATAAAAAATTATTCTAAACTAATAAAAAGTCAATTAATCGATCTTATCAAAAAATCTGAAAGCAAAATTACTAATGATAACGATTTCAGTAAACAATCTGTAAGTGATCTTTGTAAAATCTGTTAAACGAAAAATTTAAAAAAATATTTTAATCTTAATAAACAAGTATTAATCACTCTTATCAATAGATTTGACAAAAATATTAATAAAAATGATAATGAAAACCATTTTTAAAAACTTCTAAAAGAATAATATCAAGAAATTAAAATAAGAAGTTATCAGAAAAATTTACCAGGGTTCAGTTTTCTAGATGATGAAGATTCTTTCAAATAACCTATACAAATTTTTAGGAAAGGTTCTGCTTTTAAATCAAGAATAATAACTTATTGAATAAATATAATGATAATATTGTGGAAACACTAGAATTTTTTAATCAAATTAAAGAAGAAATAATCACTAAATTAAAGACTATTTTAATTCAAAAATGGTCACTTACAGTAACATGAAATTTCAATGTAATTAGAATTTAATTTTATAAAAGCTAATCAAGATTTATTAAGAACAACTGATTTAGAAGGTTATTATTAAAAATCGACAAATAAACTATTTACTCAAATGGAAGAAAGGCAAAAGAAAAAATATGGTTGTTCTTTACTTTCTGTAGATAGTTTAGAATTAAATGTTAATAGATGCAATCCAATTTTGTGTTTTTCTTGTATCAATCTACCAATAATAACTACAGAAAGCTGTAGTTAATGTGGAAAACACAGATCAAAATTGCTTTTTTACTCAATAAAATTAACATTATAGCATGTGGCGTGTGATGCAGAAAGGGTTAGTAAATATAGATATATTGGATTACAATTGGATGAATTATTGTAAAAGAAAAAATTAATTTTCCTGTACACTTAACATATATTCCAACATTTCAAAAGAAATCAAATATTTCAGTTAATGTAAAACTAATGCATATGAAAGCAGTGAAGAAAAAATTAGTGTATATCCTCTTCAGCATACACAAAATAAACAAGAAAAACATGCTACCCTTCTTTTAATTCAAAATGAAAATAATTCACATTATTATTGAATAAAAACCCATCTACACTCCTGGAAATGGAAAAAAGAACACATTGACACCGGTGTGTCAGACCCACCATACTTGCTCCGGACACTGCGAGAGGGCTGTACAAGCAATGATCACACCCACAGCACAGCGGACACACCAGGAACCGCGGTGTTGGCCGTCGAATGGCGCTAGCTGCGCAGCATTTGTGCACCGCCGCCGTCAGTGTCAGCCAGTTTGCCGTGGCATACGGAGCTCCATCGCAGTCTTTAACACTGGTAGCATGCCGCGACAGCGTGGACGTGAACCGTATGTGCAGTTGACGGACTTTGAGCGAGGGCGTATAGTGGGCATGCGGGAGGCCGGGTGGACGTACCGCCGAATTGCTCAACACGTGGGGCGTGAGGTCTCCACAGTACATCGATGTTGTCGCCAGTGGTCGGCGGAAGGTGCACGTGCCCGTCGACCTGGGACCGGACCGCAGCGACGCACGGATGCACGCCAAGACCGTAGGATCCTACGCAGTGCCGTAGGGGACCGCACCGCCACTTCCCAGCAAATTAGGGACACTGTTGCTCCTGGGGTATCGGCGAGGACCATTCGCAACCGTCTCCATGAAGCTGGGCTACGGTCCCGCACACCGTTAGGCCGTCTTCCGCTCACGCCCCAACATCGTGCAGCCAGCCTCCAGTGGTGTCGCGACAGGCGTGAATGGAGGGACGAATGGAGACGTGTCGTCTTCAGCGATGAGAGTCGCTTCTGCCTTGGTGCCAATGATGGTCGTATGCGTGTTTGGCGCCGTGCAGGTGAGCGCCACAATCAGGACTGCATACGACCGAGGCACACAGGGCCAACACCCGGCATCATGGTGTGGGGAGCGATCTCCTACACTGGCCGTACACCACTGGTGATCGTCGAGGGGACACTGAATAGTGCACGGTACATCCAAACCGTCATCGAACCCATCGTTCTACCATTCCTAGACCGGCAAGGAAACTTGCTGTTCCAACAGGACAATGCACGTCCGCATGTATCCCGTGCCACCCAACGTGCTCTAGAAGGTGTAAGGCAACTGCCCTGGCCAGCAAGATCTCCGGATCTGTCCCCCATTGAGCATGTTTGGGACTGGATGAAGCGTCGTCTCACGCGGTCTGCACGTCCAGCACGAACGCTGGTCCAACTGAGGCGCCAGGTGGAAATGGCATGGCAAGCCGTTCCACAGGACTACATCCAGCATCTCTACGATCGTCTCCATGGGAGAATAGCAGCCTGCATTGCTGCGAAAGGTGGATATACACTGTACTAGTGCCGACATTGTGCATGCTCTGTTGCCTGTATCTATGTGCCTGTGGTTCTGTCAGTGTGATCATGTGATGTATCTGACCCCAGGAATGTGTCAATAAAGTTTCCCCTTCCTGGGACAATGAATTCACGGTGTTCTTATTTCAATTTCCAGGAGTGTAGATTAATTAGTGCACAAACAAATGAACACTGTGGGAAAATATATCTTTTTGATACATATTTAATATATATTGATTCACAAGTAAAATTTGACATTCATGAAGCCGATTGTAAAGATTGTAAAGAGGAAAAAATAGATATGCCTTTTAAAGGTCAAAAAATTTAATTTAAAAAGTATAATAATTCGTTACAAGTTCCTTTGGATATTTATGTGGATTTTGAATGTTTATTAAAACAAATTCAAACTTGTCCACCAAATCCTGAATTATCTTGCATTAACAAATATAAAAAAGTTTACCAATTTCTCATAGTTGTTACATTTAATATTCTATTTATTAAATTATTATAAAAATCCTGTGACTTACACAGCTACGATGCAGTAAAAAATTCATTGACATGTTAAAAGAATAATGAAGAAGAACTGGTGGAATATATACCAAAATATTCCAATGTAATTGACCAAAAATGATGTAATCAACTATAAAAATTCAAAAAGTTGTCTTATTTGAAATAAAGAATTTACTTTTGGTGAAAAGTAAGTAAGTGATCAATGCCATTTAACAGGAAAATATCGAGGAGTTGCACATGAAGATTGTAATCTTAATTATAAAAATTATGCTCTTGTTCCAGTTTACATACATAATTTAAAAAATTACAATGTTCATCTGTTTATTACAGAAGGACAATTGACAATAAAGCTAGTGATGTAATTCCAAATAATTAACTAAAATATATTTCTTTTAGTAAACATGTTGAATTTGGATTAACTTTTAGATTTTTAGATACTTTTAAATTATGGGTTAAGTATTGATAAATTATTTTCCAACCTTACAAAAGAACAATTTATAGGAAGAGAAAAATATTTTGTTGATGAAAAATTATATTTAATAATTAAAAAAGCAATTTATCCTTATGAATGTACAGATTCGGGTGAAAAATTACAAGAAACTAAATTACCCAGAAAAGAGTGGATTTATTCAAAATTTCATATAGATTATATTTCTGATGAAGTTTATGAAAGAGAAAAAACAGTTTGGAGAAAAATAAGTAACAAAAATTTGAATGAATATACACAATTACATAACAGATCTGATGTTTTAATTTTAGTAGATATTTTTCAAAATTTTAGAGCTACATTTTTTAATCTTATAAGCTCGACCCATCTTGGCATTTTACATTTCCAGGATTATCATGGGATGCTATGATAAAAATGACAAAAGTTAAATTAGATTCATTACATGATTAAGATACGATTTTATTCTTTGGAAATGGAATTTGAGGTGAAATTTCTCAGAGTTTAAAAAAATACGCAAAATAAGATAACATATACATGAAAAACTTTGATTCAAAGAAACAAATACTATTGCATATTTCGACGTAAATAAGTTATATGGTTGGGCATGGTCTCAACTTGTACCACTTAAAAATTTCATTTTGGTTTAACAAAATGTTTTAATGCTGAAAAAATTCTTCAAATTTCAGATGATTATAAATACGGCTTTATTTTAGAAGTTCATCAGAAAATCCAATAAAATTACATGATTTATGTAAATATTCACCTATAGCACCTGAAGGAATTAAATTATGGGATTAGCCATGCAGTCTAAGGTGTTG
Source organism: Schistocerca americana (assembly GCF_021461395.2). Classification (NCBI taxonomy): domain Eukaryota; kingdom Metazoa; phylum Arthropoda; class Insecta; order Orthoptera; family Acrididae; genus Schistocerca; species Schistocerca americana. The sequence goes on along the minus strand of NC_060124.1, from coordinate 273,596,016 downwards.
CAGTCATGGACTGTGCGGCTGGCCCCACGGAGGTTCAAGTCCTCCTTCAGGCATGAGTGTGTGTGTTTGTCCTTAGGATAATTTAGGTGAAGTAGTGTGTAAGCTTAGGGACTGATGACCTTAACGGATAAGTCCTGTAAGATTTCACACACATTTGAACATTAACTGCTTTAAATAACAAAGAAAAATATGATTTACATTATGCAAATGGTAAACAAGGTTTAAATCTTGGATTAAAATTAAAGAAAATTCATAAAATAAAGTCATTTGAACAATCAGATTGGTTGAAGAAACAAATCGATTTTAATACAGAAGTGAGAAAAATGGCAACTAACGCTTTTGAAAATGGCTTCTACAAGTTAATGAATAATTCAGTACTTCGGAAAACTATGGGAAATAAGAAAAATAGACAATGTATTAAAATATTAACAGACTGACGAAAATATTCTATTTGTGTTTCAAAACCCAATAATGAACATACTACTGTATTTTCAGAAAATTTTGTAGCAGTTCATATGAAGAAAAAATGTAATGTTCAATAAACCAATTTATATTCGAACGTCTTCCCCAGATATTTCAAAAATGAAAATTTATGATTTTCACTATAATGTCATGAAACCAAAATATGCAGAAAATATTGATTATCTTATATGGCCACTGATTCTCGTATGTACCATGTATGAAAAATGAAATCAATGATAAACAGATCTGATACAAGGTGTTATCCAAAACATTATATTTTTGAGCATCCGCAAGTAACTAAGGAAGTTTTAGGAAAATGACACATGGAAATTATAGATAAATTATGTTAGAACACATTAGCTTATGTTCGAAAATGTATGCTTACACAGTTCATGATAAAGAAGAGAAAAAATTTAAAGAAGTTAAGAAATCAGCTGTGAAAAATAAAATTACTTTCAATGTTTTAAAAAAATGATTAACTGACAAAATAAAACAATACAGAAATATGAGTTTTATTAGATCATTTAAACATCAATTGTATACAGTTGAATGTATTGTTTTCTGATAATGATAAACGTATTGTATTGCAAAATTGAATTAATTCTTTACCATATAGACTCTTTAAATTAAATCCAAATAGAATAACAAATGGTGAAAATGATTTATTAAGAGAACTGAACAGCTGCACAGAAGATTAAATAAAATATTAATAAATTAAGTACTTTCATAATATACTTTCATGATATTGTATTTTTTAGTCTTGGTAAATTTACAAACAAATTTTCCACAAAAACATTCAGCTTCTTGATACACTATTTATCTTTTTTATATTTTAAAGCCAAGTACTAATCTTCTGAATATTCACAGTTATGAATATATTTTGAAGAATTTTCAATTTCCTTTCAGTATTTATTGAAATAAAATTTTAATCTGTCAATTATGAAGAATTTCTCTTTGTTTCTTTATTTTACAATCTTTACAGACTGATGTTGAATTATGCCTAGTTATTTCAACTCATTTTTGAATTTCTTTTTCCTGATTGCAAACTGTGAAAATCATTTTATTTTCCTCTCCACTTACGAAGAAAAAATTACTAGGAGTCAAAAAACTACATATAAATTAATTTTTTATATATGTAAATGGAGTCACTTGTAGGTCTAAGAATAATAAACTTATATTTTATAACAAAACAGTTTTAATACTTATTGATGAAGAAATAATCTTTCAGTTCACACAAAAGATGTTGCTAATCTTTTAGAGTTTCAGACAAGAAAAGCATATCAGATCTTGTTAAAGAAAAATATCGAAAAAAGTATAAGTTTTGAAGGGTAACGATTCATTACTCTTACACCCTCATACAAACTTTATTAATGAATATCGATTATTGTCTTTAATTATAATATAAAAAATGCCTATCACAGGAATTTTTCAAGATTGGGTTAATGAAGAAATTTTATCGACAATTCGTGTACAGGGTGCACATAAGATTAGAAAAGAAATAGGAGATGTCTATAAAAATCAAATCAAACATTCAAAAAAAATAGGAAAATTGGATACAAAATTAATAGAAAATTTGGAAGAAACATTTAATATTGCTTTAGAACTAATAAATAAAACAAATGAAGAAATAGACACTTTATTACCACATGATGTTCCCCATTTAAGTGATGAAAATTTAAGACCAGCTTCTATTATTTTAAGATTACATGACGTTAACTGAAGACAAATGGAATATCCCAGAATTTGAAACATGAACAGCTCCTAGCATGAGTTTCTTAGAAGTAGATACCTTAGGGGTTGCGAAGCAACTCAAATCGCTTGATACGGGCAAGTCTTCAGGTCCAGATTGTATACCGATTAGGTTCCTTTCAGATTACGCTGAGACAATAGCTCCCCACTTAGCAATCATACACAACTGCTCACTCACCGATAGATCTGTACCTACAGATTGGAAAATTGCGCAGCTCTCACCAGTGTTTAAGAAGGGTAGTAGGAGTAATCCATTGAACTACAGACCTATATCATTGACGTCGGTTTTCAGTTGGGTTTTGGAGCATATATTGTATTCAAACATTATGAATCACCTCGAAGGGAACGATCTATTGATACGTAATCAGCATGGTTTCAGAAAACATCGTTCTTGTGCAACGCAGCTAGCTGTTCATTCGCACGAAGTAATGGCCGCTATCGACAGGGGATCTCAAGTTGATTCTGTATTTCTAGATTTCTGGAAACCTTTTGACACCGTTCCTCACAAGCGACTCCTAATCAAGCTGCGGGCCTATGGGGTATCTTCTCAGTTGTGCGACTGGATTCGTGATATCCTGTCAGGAAGGTCGCAGTTCGTAGTAATAGATGGCAAATCATCAAGTAAAACTGAAGTGATATCAGGTGTTCCCCAGGGAAGCGTCCTGGGACCTCTGCTGTTCCTGATCTATATAAATGACCTGGGTGACAATCTGAGCAGTTCTCTTAGATTGTTCGCAGATGATGGTGTAATTTACCATCTAGTAGGTCATCTGAAGACCAGTATCAGTTGCAAAGCGATTTAGAAACGATTGCTGTATGGTGTGGCAGGTGGCAGTTGACGCTAAATAACGAAAAGTGTGAAGTGATCCACATGAGTTCCAAAAGAAATCCGTTGTAATTCGATTACTTGATAAATAGTACAATTCTCAAGGCTGTCAATTCAACTAAGTACCTGGGTGTAAAAATTACAAACAACTTTAGTTGGAAAGACCACATAGACAATATTGTGGGGAAGATGAGCAAAAGGTTGCGTTTCATTGGCAGGACACTTAGAAGATGCAACAAGTCCATTAAAGAGACAGCTTACACTACACTCGTTTATCCTCTGTTAGAATATCGCTGCACAGTGTGGGTTCCTTACCAGGTGGTATTGATGGAGGACATCGAAAGGGTGCAAAAGAGGGCAGCTTGTTTTATATTATCATGTAATAGGGGAGAGAGTGTGGCAGATATGATACGTGAGTTGGGATGGAAGTCATTAAAGCAAAGACGTTTTTTTGCCACGGCGAAATCTATTTACAAAATTTCAGTCACCAACTTTCTCTTCCGAATGCGAAAATATTTTGTTGAGCCCTACCTATATAGGTAGGAATGATCATCAAAATAAAATAAGAGAAATCAGAGCTCGAACTGAAAGGTTTAGGTGTTCGTTTTTCCCACGCGCTGTTCGGGAGTGGAATGGTAGAGAGATAGTATGATTGTGGTTCGATGAACCCTCTGCCAAGCACTTAAATGTGAATTGCAGAGTAATCATGTGGATGTAGGTGTAGATGTAGATGAATATTATGTTATTCATATGTAATTTAAAAATGTAGAAAATCAAATATGAATTACTGGAAACAGACACATAAATTGTGAAGAAGTTTTAAGAACTAATTATGTACCACAGTCAATTAATTTGTATAGCGAATGAAAGAAAATTTAATAAATGATTGTTATCGATATAATTTCAATACTTTGCATAATTGTTCACAGTAACAACTGTATGAAGATATAAATAATCTAGCAAACGTTTGTTTATAAAACTTGATTTCCATACACTTTTGTCATAATCAAGTTTTAAATAACATTCCTAAAAATTTTTATACTTATCTAATAAACAAAATTCACTAAATCCACCAATTAATTCAAATTAAAGTCCTCAAATAATTTCTATATTAAACCGTTTTTGGTAACCTTTTTTGAATATCAAAATGTACTCTATTCTCTTTCATGAAACAATAAGCATAATCAAAATTACATTTAGTATCAAATTTTCGATAACAAAGTCCATTTATCTATGTAAAAAAAATTTTCATTTACTTTTTAAAAAATTGCGTTACTTTTAGATATCTAAGTATCGTGTAGTATATCAAAACCCAATCATCTAACATAAATTTTACTACCTTTCTTATTTAAAACTTTCTCAACTAGTGTAACAGCTCAGAAATTCGTTTTCATTAGTTCTTGTTCATAAAAATTTCGTTTTATTTACTAATCATTTAAATCTTTCATTTTATATGTGATTGGATTGGAATGATTAACATCTTCAATCTCGAAAATTTCTGTTGACCAATCTGCTATATATTCCTCTTCAAAAAATCCTGTGAACTTACTTATTCTCACTTTATAACCAATTTTGTGCGTGTATTCACTCTGTAGCAAGTTTGTCATATAAAATTGTTTTCAATAACATGTTTTTCAGTTTGTTTACATTTAAATCTTTCAGGGCCATTTTTATCGCTGAATGTTACATTTATTGTATTCATCAAATAACTTTGAAACTAAGTCAACCCATTTATAATTTCCTTGAAGAGCAAATTTCTTCCACATTTTTTCTTTCAGTGTTCTACTGAATCATTCTACAACAGCTGCTTTTAATTCATTAAAGCTGAATTATGATTAATGTTAAATTTTTTCATTAATGCTTAAAGTTCTTTATCATAATTTTTTTACCATAATCTGTTTGCAAATCATCTAGATTTGTCTAGACAAATTTTTTTCGAAAGAATCAACTATATTTTTACCCGTTTTGTATTTAATTGGAAACGCTCAAACAAATTTTGAAAAAGATGTATAACAGTTAATAAATATTTACATCCTTTATTTATTTTGAAATTCCTTTCAGATCACCTGAATCCATTTTGACTAAATCAGACTGCAATAAATCATCAATTCCAAAAGAAATTACATTGTTCTTTTAAAATTCTTTTTAGTTGGTTTATGTAATTCATTAATAATTTGTTCACGAATATTCAGACTTTCACCCACAAATTTTTTTAACCAATTTACTTTTTTGGTTTTACAAACTGAACAAATTCCCTCCTTTCACTGTTTTCTATTGTTAGATGTTTATCTGAACTTTTTGCACTTCAAGCAGTAAATGTCATTATCATTCTTCAATTATAAACAATAAAAGTAATTAACTTTTTTCACAAAATAGAACAATCTTTACATCAACTGGAACAGTTTTGACAGAGTCTTTCAATGTTACACTTAGAAAATTAGTTTTGTGAACTATTTTTATTCCTTGGATTTCAGTTTATAAAGTCTGTCAACAACACTCATCAAAATATAAAAATCATCAAATGTTAAATCTCTGTTTATGTTTTCACCAACAGCAATAACTTTTTAAGAATAAAATCACATTCATTGAAATTGTGCATTTTTCATTCACCTCCAGTCAAAAATGTAAATTCAATAATTTACCATATACTTCATAATTAAGTTTTTTTAACTCATTTACGCATGGAGTTAAATCCATTGCTGAAAATGATTAATCTCATTTTTGTCATGTAACTACTTAGTTATTGTTTATTAATATAATTATTCAGGTATTTTAAAACACTTATAGTCAGGTTTTGTACCAAGATTTGGTAACTCGTTCTGTAAATAATACCTGTTAACTACATGTTTTGCATGAATTGGATCCTTTACATTCAGAATTCTTCTACCTTTAAAACCAATATAACTTCTAGTAACTTTATAAACATCATTTAATCCTTTCTGAAATTGTTTTTTAATTTATTGATGATTGAAAATCTTTGATTTTTTATTGTAACACCTCCATTTATAGTTTTATTTTTTCATTAATTTTTAGATCTAATGATGATTGAAAATCTTCGATTTTTGATGGAAAATCTTCAAATTATGTATTTATTCATTAGTAATTTTTGATTCTAATGATCGAAAATGTTTTATTTTTCCTTAATCGTTACTGAGTTTAATTCCAAAAATGTCCATTAATTAAATTTAAAATGTCATTAAACTCTTTGCAATAAGAAGCTGAAACAGATAACCTCTGAGCTAGGCCACTCCATGGCCAAGAGATGATGTCGCCTCCGAGACCATGCCATCAGGCTATAGTGAAACCTATCCATTGCAGGCTGTCAATGCTATTTGCTCATTGCGATGGTTAAAGGTGTGGTCTAGCCTGGGACTCCCTCTGGTGAAGGGCTGTACCAAGTGACTACAAACTATGGCCTACAACTGCTAGGGAGGCACCTGAGTACTGCCTCCATGGCTGTACATACTACTGCCCCCTGGTTCTAAGCTTTGTTCTTGATTTGGGTCCTAGACTCCTATCTTCTTGATAACTGATTACCCGTGAACTACGATAGGTGTTGGCACCTGCTTAAGTACATGCCAGTCTTTGAGAGTGCTGGGGTGGACCCTACTAGCTGCTGTTGATTCAAGTAGGCTTGCGCCAGGGACACACGTTCCAATTACCTGCACAACATGGGTCTTGAACTGCACAGTGGCCACAGCCAACAAGGTGCTTCTTTGTCGCACTAGAGTGCCACCAATCGTGCCAGTGAAGACAGTCCACACTGTATAATGACAAGTACCATATAATATATATATAAGCCAACATATTACATTTGCAGACAACACTGTTTCACTGATGCCTTATGGCTTACAACAGCCACCCACATCAGCTCCCAAGCTTCACCTTCTGCACTAGTGGTGTCGCTATCTTACCTGCTCAGTTTCCATGCTCACTAAAAATCCTGACCAGAAAGGTGACCCATGAAACTCGTTTTCAAATAGTCACAGATTCCGTGGTTTAAGTTGAGCTGAGCTATCACAGCTACACGACAGTTTTCCCTGAAATTTCACTACAGTACATTTTTGCATCAGGACTGGTAGCTATGAATTGTTTATAGAGAGTAATAACATAGGGCCAGATCAGCCAAAACCATACATAACATGGACTAGGCGAAGGTGCATATATTGAGAAAAGGCACACACAACGTATGCAAATCATTCTTCAGTTTAAAAATTAAGAAAATTCGTTCATTTCACAAGCTATTATTTAAAATTTAATTTCAATGACTATCACAACAATTATAACAATTACTTATATTTGTGTGGTGTTTGCAGTGAAAATGTCTAATGCAGTTCATTATGTATTAACATATTCTTGCTTATATTTGCCAGCCTGCATAACTTAAACTGAATCATCTGCTAACATTTTTTTATTACGTACACGGTTGGCTCCATGGCAGCTCAGTGCTTCGTAAGAAATGTAACTTCATACTGGCACCATCACAGGCTTCTGGATCTACTACCCCACAAAAAAATACTGTAGCCATTCAGAAGTGTGTAATCCGTCGATAGCACTCATGTTATAGCGAAGAAGTTAAGATAGACAAAAATGCAAATTCAGTACTTACATGTAATTAAAAGTTAAATAGCGTGAGTTTTCCATTTTGGCAATATTATTACCCAAGGAATGAAGTTATCTTGTTGGCCAAAAAGAGAATTAAAAGCTAAAATATACAGTACCGATGTTCCACGACATTGTTTTGCAGTTTGTGGGACGAGTTGCAGCAAAATAATCGGAGGTGGATTTATTTGATTTGAGCGTGGCAGGCCAACTTCACGCCACAGAACGACCGCTGCACCAGCCCGCTACACTGACGTCTGACAGAAGAGCCGAGAACTGGGTAGCAGCAGCACGTGGTTCGGTCAAAGGCATTGGAGTGAAACGTGACAGTCTGGAGCCATTCCGTCGTTCAGTTTCTGTTACCATTATTCCCTCCTCGGTCATAAAGTAAATAGATTCGTTTTTCTTTACAGTGATTAAGTGATGCAAAATTTTATACCCAAGTAGAGACACACATAATTTCCGACTCATGACATCCGACTAATTATGGCTTTCCGTTTAATACGGTATTGAGTTTGCCGTCTGTACTAGGCTAGTAAATTGGTCGGATCTCAGCAAGCCTTCCATCATCGAGTGGCCCGTTGTCCAGAAGGTGCAAACCCCCCCCCCCCCCCCTCCTCGACCATCCACCGAGTACTGATTTCACGAGTTCTAAGCGTAAGAACTTCGCCGCTGTAGGGAGTCGCTTCTCGACACACTGAGCCAAGAACAGTGGTCAGTCACCTGTCCGCTGAGCTTTTCTTTGGCAAATACAGGCAGATTTTTGTCACAGACGTCTGCACTCGGTCCACAAAAATACCCAATGTCAGTGTGGAATAAAGCAATCGTTGGAACTGCAGAGGTATGTGCGTTTCTTTACAGTCTGTTCTATTCATCCAAATTGCCTCCGGAAGCAATTGCAAGCCACAGGCTGAACGAATAGATTGTGGGTGGCTGACTTTCGAGATAACATCGCCAAGTTCGTGGGAGTGTTAAACTTGAGGAATGTTCATCCTGTGATTTGAAGAAGTGTCACTGCGTGTTCTTGCCGCCAGGGCTCGGAGGATGTTGAAACAAGTCATGTCGTTCAGAGAGGGACACGCTATAACTGCTCAGTGCCTAAAGGAAGTAGAGAGAGTCGGAGTAGCGCAGCGCGTCTTCTTTCCGAGAAATGTGAGCAGGTTGCTTTGCTCTGCGTTGTAACATTTTTCGAGAGTGTGAGTCTTGAAAACTTCAGAGACTGGCTAATAAATGAATAAACTTTTTCGGACGAGAGATGCCAAGGTTCGTTTTGCAGCATCCCATTGTGAGCTCGTCTAACAACCTTGCGGACTGGCAAATAGTTTTTGACGGCTTCTACCCATGGAGCTTTAAGGAGTGTCATTCATGGTCACTCTCTTAATGGACAATCTTCAGCTGACTTTTGGGCAGACTATTGTCCGAGGGTAAAACGCTTCTGCGGGCACTTCTGCTGAGGCACTTCGACAGCAGATGATTTTAACTTGGCCTCTGCAACCACTTAGGTTAAAGTCTAGCTTCCTGTACCCCAACGTCAGAGTAAGTTCGTGTTGTCGGTGCGATCGCTGGTGGATGTTGTCGAGTCAGTGTTGGTCGCAATGCTCTAAAGTTGAGGGGATCATGTTTCGAATTACACTATGTGTGGGGCTGGCTGATGGCTCCAGTAGTTGGGTTCTTGCGTGTGTTTGCTTTTATCCCACAATGATCGATGTAGTCATCTTGTCTGTTTCAGAATTGTGTGTTTAATCCATTCCCGTGAAATGTGACCTTAGTTCCAAATGCTTTCTCTTTACCTTCCCATAGATTTTGCTGCACCATATTATTCTAATTTTAATTGAATATTGTATGGATTCTACAGGTGGTTTGGAGTAGTGGCTGTTTCATTCATAAATAACTATTTTCCTTTTTTTGTTGTTCCTCTTCCGACAGTAAATGTTGGCCATAGTGAGACCATCTTTGATTCCAATAGTGAAGAGAACCTCTAATTCCTTCCATTGTTATTAATTTTGGCAAGGACAACGCCCACGATTCATCAGGGCCAGTAATTTCCTAATCATTCCAGTTGCACACAGTTTGCTGGAGGAGGGGGGTAGCGTTTTACATATCGAGAGAATTCACTCCGTACAGATCACAGGCACAGCTCCCATCTAGTCATGCACTGTGATGCCTTGAATTCAAACGTTCGACTCCCTTTGGGAATCTTGCTAGCGCCCAGACGTGCCACCTCGTGAACCGTTGAAGGAGTTGCATTTGCTACTCCAGGGAGCCATCTTTTAGTTGTGCCTTAATCACATATCTCACAGCACAGCATAGCACTAGTGAGGGTTTAGCGAGACGGTTCTCTTGATGCATGGCATCTCTGTGGAAGTCTTGTATTTCATTTGTTACTAAGTCAAGAAAGAATTTATAATGACGTTGTAAACTTTCTTTAACAACATTTTAAGCATTTGAGCCTCAGCAAAACAACATAGCATGTGAAAGAGCTCATCAAGACGGTTCGAGTGAGCTACTTACGTGTTTTGTCCTGCACTTGATTTGCCAATTACGGGCAACTATAGCAGATATTTCAGTAAAGTCAGCATTATTAGTTATCCACATAGCTACACACACATCATGTAACTAGCACATTTCATAAACATTAGTTACACCACAGATTACCTCTGTTTAATTGCCGATTTCAATTACTTACTTAAAATTTTTGGTAGTTTTGCCAGTAATTTAAATTCCGTGAAATATACATAAATTTGGATAGCTGCAAAGGACAGAGTGGGTCATTTCCTACAGAATTGATGTAGCGTTTATGTAGGCACTGTAACTATTAGACGTACTATCAACAAAAGTTGAATATTTATCTCATCAGGTGAAATGGGAAATCATTATAATCACAATGGTGAGTGAGTTACTAACTTATCTTTTACTATAATGTATCATTTCATTCAGCATTTTGGCTCACTTCCACTAGCACACCTAGCTTTAAGATAGCATTTCTGTATCAAAATGTGGAATTCAGACTTGTGATTTCTCCAGCTTGTTGAATGACATTGATTCACGGAAATTCCAGAGTAAGAGGAATCGATCTTACGGAAAGGAGCCGCCATCTTGCCAACGCGCAAGCAAACATGGGTACTATTCCTTCTTGGACGTTGGTTTTGTCCGTATGATGTTATAGACTTGGAAGATTTTGCGTTTGCCGGACGCACTTGTGTTCATTGCGAATGGCGCCTTCTGCACTTAGAATAAACTCGTTGCAACCTGGGCTCCAGAGCACGTGTTTAAGAGCGGACTTTGAATATTTTAGAGTGGTTCAAACTTGGAACAATTATGTTGATTGTCGGATGGACATGGTTATTTTGAGTAATGCTAGCCTATATGAGGAACATTGCGTGATTGTGAACGCATCCACTTTAAATAATTTTTGCAGTTTTACAAGATTTATTTAAAATTTATATTGAGTTTCTAGCCACTATATGGCGTTCGAGTCATATTACAACTTATTTGCTACAGTGACTAAATTTTCACCTGTCTCACATTTAATATGTGCTATAAATGAATAAACTGCGAAACTTGTAATTGGGGAACATTAGTTGTATGCTGCACATATGAACCAACGTAGTCCCTGACCTTGTCTGTCAGGGGCAATTAATTTGAATTTTTATTAAGAAAGTGACAGGTACCAACTCAGAAACCTATGACAACGGTACGAGGCAAGGCAATTTATTACTCTCTTGGTAATTACCGTAGTATCGCAATAGGGGCTGAGCTGTCCTTAGACGAGACCCGAAGGTTAGGTCGGATAGATGTGTAACACAAGTGAAATTAGTTGAAGAAGGCAACAGGTTTCTCTTTTGCTTTTACTGCGAAGAGGCGAACACCGCCATCAAAGCAGCAGCGTGAGGCAGCAGTCTTCGAGGCAGCGAACCGGCTTTCAGCCCTCTGGGTCATTCTCAGGCAACTTAGGGCTAAACGGGTGGTGCACACAACAGCGATAGTTTGTAGCTTTACAAAGATATGCTACCTTTTACGACTATACACCTACACAAAAAATACAATTATAATTAAATTCACAAAGAATCTATGAAGAAATAAATGATATATTATTTTATACTTAAAGATTAAAAATGTAAGAATGTAAAGCCCAAAAACGGTGCACAAGTAAGTTCTGCGCAGACTACTATGTCACATGGGGAAAACAAATGGTAAATATGATGAACAGGCAGAAAAGGGTTGGGAGTCAGACGGGAGAAAGGAGTCAGTGGAATGTTGATGAGGAACAGTTATGCTGTTTACAATCATATTACGTTATGGTGAGAAGAGTGTATAATGGAAATGTATTTAATCATTATTATTTCAGGATTTGGTGATTGGTGTTCATTAAAATTTAGAGTTTCAAATAATGTCAGAACAGAAAAAGGACGCCAGCATGTCTGTGTCCACCTGAGAAAACATTAAAATACACTGAAAACAGATTGACCCCATGATACACGCAGATAGGACTTCAGAGAGACTTGCCAGCAAACTAAAATCCACGAACTATACACCAGCTCTCTGTATTGGGAATAGCGTTGGTCACATTTAGTTCAGTAGTAAATACAAGATTTCACCACTAGAAAAGCGTCAAATGTATAGAATTTCCCATAACTTCTGTGGAAAATTATATGTTGACAGACTGAAGGAGAAAGGATTCGGAGATTGATAAAGAGAGAGTCTACCTTTACTGAACATGCTCTGGATGAGTCTTATTCTCATGATATGAAATATAACGTTATCCATACAGGAAATAAAGGCAGAAAACAAACATTACTTTAAATTCTGGCCATCAGAAACATCAGTTACAGATTGCTGACTTAATCGTTATGATCATATACGGTCCCATTATTCACCCTTACTAAAGTAGCAGCAGCCAATAAATATTTTCTCAGCTTAAGATCATTTGATTTTTGTAAAAAGTGTAACTATTCCACACTCACCTTCTATTGACTCTTGCTCCGCTCTGACCCCCTATTTTCTCGCCTGTTCATCACATCCATCAGCCTTGTTGTATATGTTGTATATATAACATAGCAGTCTGCGTTAGTACTCGCTTACACTTTTATTCACTGAATGCTATATAAAGGTCATTCGTTAATAGCTCCTTTGTGTATTTTATTATACTTGTGGTTTTTGTGCAGATATATAGTCGTAAAACGTAACATGTCTCTAGAAAAACAATCTTTGCACACCTATTAACTCTCATTGATGATGAGTGGACTCCTAATTTCCTTGAGACTGACTTAGAAAGCCAAAAGCCTGTTCGCAATGAATTGTAAAATAAATATTATTGCTGATCAGTACTGCGTACTGCAGTTTTGCATATTTATGTTCCTCCATGAACCGAAGTATTAGTCGACAAAGATATTGCACCTGCGAGTGAGAGTGCCACGGTCGACTTACCGCGAGTTTTAATTGTGATATTTCATGAGGGCACGGTGAAACATTTGATAGCATATTCACACCTGCGTTGAAATCATTCACAGTGCCATGCGTTGTCCTTAGTTACGACGGTTCTTTTTGTCCGCTCCCGGTATCTGAGTGGTAAGCGCGACAGAATGTAAATCCTAAAGGCCCGGGTTCGATTCCCGGCTGAGTCGGAGATTTTCTCCGCTCAGGGACTGGGTGTTGTGTTATCCTAATCTCCATCATTTCATCCCCATCGACGCGAAAGTCGCCGAAGTGGCGTCAAATCGAAAGACTTGCACCCGGCGAACGGTCTACCCGACTGGTCACACGACATTTACTGTTCTGCTTACTGTAAAATTACCGGGTGTTTCAGGTAATGGCTGCGGGAGGCCAAGTGCAACAATATTGTGGCCAGATAGTAACATTCCACAAATGTTAACGAAAACGCCCATCTGAAGTAGAGCTGATATTTGGTATAGCCGGCATATTCCTCACGAGAAATTTCAGCAAGTGTATTGATATTTAGAAAATGCTACATATCGTTTATTTTTCAGTGTGGAACTGAAAGATAAACCTCATATATATATATATATGTTTTCTGAAAGTGTGAGGAATGTTTGGCTGTACCTTTTTGTAACACCCTATATATATATATATATATATATATATATATATATATATATATATATATATATATATATATATATGAGGTTTATCTTTCAGTCCCACACTGAAAAATAAACGATATGTAGCATTTTCTAAATATCAATACACTTGCTGAAATTTCTCGTGAGGAATATGCCGGCTATACCGAATATCAGCTCTACTTCAGACGGGCGTTTTCGTTAACATTTGTGGAATGTTACTATCTGGCCACAATATATATATATATATATATATATATATATATATAAGTAAACACATCAAGAGAAAAATAAAGACAATATGGGGTATAGTTAATAAGAATACTGATAGAACCATACATGAGGAAGAGCAAACTATATGAGTAGTGCCACAAAATCTTTTGACAATTTTTTCATATACAGAAATGTGATATACAAGTTGCTGGTGCTGCGAATTCAAGAACGCCGTAATTATTGCTTCCTTTTATAATTATCCCTTCATGAAATTCGTCATAAGAAGTGTATATATTTTTCGAACCTACAGCACAATTACTGAAACGATGGGGTTGTAACACTCAGTAAAATCGGCAATGGGGTTGCCTGAGACCAGCCATTATAAATGACTTCAGTAACATAATTATGACTCTCATTAATCAAAAGAACGCTGTTCTTTTGAGTTTATCAACATATGAAGTTATTTGTGTAACCAGTCCTTTATCACCGGAGCATTTCACAGTTGACTGAAATATGCTAACGTTAAGTCTCTGTATAAGCAATGAGATAAAGGAAGCTCGTCAAACATCCATCCAGTTTCCCTTTTATTAGTATTCTAGAAAATGTTAGAAATAATACTTACGCAGCTTCTTACCCATCTGACTGTGAATAATGTATTGTCAGAGTCACAGTTCTGATTTCTAAACGATTCCAATATGAAAAAGGATATTTTCGTGTACAGTGAGAATATACATAATTCATATCACAATAAATTATAGGTTACTGGTATATTTAGTATTTATCAAAGCCATTTTGGTATATAAATTACTATTTCCTTTTAAGTGAATTAGGATATTATGATTGAAGTGAACTTACGTGAAATGTTTCAAGCCATATCTATGAGGAGTGTTCAAAAGAAAAGGTATGAAACAATACTGTGGGTGTAACTGTAGTCTTTATTTAAAATTAATGACCAGATACCTGAGAACAATTATCCCAGTGTTTCACGAGCTGAAGGATTCTCAGTTCCCACAAGTTCCGTCGCTGTAACAGGAGCCAGCCCTCCACCATGTTGTTCAGGTCGTCGTTCAGGTTCAAGTGCTTCCATCTGTGATGCTTTTTTTTTTGTGGACCACACACACTGAACTCACAGTGCGGTATGTCCGGGCTGTAGGGTGATAGTCAAGATGCTCTCACTTGGCCAATACACTTTGTGTGGCCTTGGAGACGTGTGGACGTGTGTTAACGTGTTGCAGAATCGCCCCCTCCGTGAGCAGCCAACACCATTTGTCCTTGGTGGACTTGTGTAGGCTACAGAGTGTCCCACAGTACACGTCAGTGATAATGGCTGTTCCGTGCTCAAGGAACCCGATGAGTATCGGACCTCGGACCTCGAAAACGACGATGAGTGTCGCCTTGTCTGCTGAGATCACACCTACCAATTTTTTTGTAGAGAGTTGACGATACTAAATTCGCGTCCCTTGATCTTTCACAACGTTATCACATAGCAGCATATGCAAATTTCAACTCGTTTAGTTTTTACTACGTTTCGTACCTTTTCATTTGAACACTCCTTATATTCAACAGGAAAAAAAGTGTGTTAAAAGGCACGAGCGCTGTATTAAGCTATCAATCCTCATCCAGCTGGGAGCTTCTTACATATTGTGCCCCACACAAGGTTCTTCTCTGAGTCCTACCCATTTTTCAATATATAAACAAATTTTCTTCAGTAGCTTCATTAGATGCGAAGTTTGTTTGCAAATATTGCAATAAATTACGAACAAATATAGTTTTAGAAAGAGCTGTTACAGACGTTTTCATACACAATAATAAGTGGTTTCTAATCAATAATAAGGAAACAAAAGAAAAATTCGGAGTAGATATTAAAATTCATGGAGAAGAAGTAAAAACTTTGAGGTTCGCCGATGACATTGTAATTCTGTCAGAGACAGCAAAGGACTTGGAAGAGCAGTTGAACGGAATGGACAGTGTCTTGAAAGGAGGTTATAAGATGAACATCAACAAAAGCAAAACGAGGATAATGGAATGTAGTCGAATTAAATCGGGTGATGCTGAGGGGATTAGATTAGGAAATGAGACACTTAAAGTAGTAAAGGAGTTTTGCTATTTAGGGAGTAAAATATCTGATGATGGTCGAAGTAGAGAGGATATAAAATGTAGACTGGCAATGGCAAGGAAATCGTTTCTGAAGAAGAGAAATTTGTTATCATCGAGTATAGATTTAAGTGTCAGGAAGTCGTTTCTGAAAGTATTTGTATGGAGTGTAGCCATGTATGGAAGTGAAACATGGACGATAACCAGTTTGGACAAGAAGAGAATAGAAGCTTTCGAAATGTGGTGCTACAGAAGAATGCTGAAGATAAGGTGGGTAGATCACGTAACTAATGAGGAGGTATTGAATAGGATTGGGGAGAAGAGAAGTTTGTGGCACAACTTGACTAGAAGAAGGGATCGGTTGGTAGGACATGTTTTGAGGCATCAAGGGATCACAAATTTAGCATTGGAGGGCAGCGTGGAGGGTAAAAATCGTAGAGGGAGACCAAGAGATCAATACACTAAGCAGATTCAGAAAGATGTAGGTTGCAGTAGGTACTGGGAGATGAAGAATCTTGCACAGGATAGAGTAGCATGGAGAGCTGCATCAAACCAGTCTCAGGACTGAAGACCACAACAACAACAACAATCAATAATACCCCCCATGAATCATGGACCACATCCAAGGGGTATCTGTTGAGAGGCCAGAAGAACGAGTGCTTCCTGAAGAGGGGTAGCAGCCTTTTTCAGTACCTCCAGGGGCAACAGTCTGCCTTGTACCATCAGCGAAACAGCCTCGCTGTGTTGGTACTGCGAACAACTGAAAGCAAGGGGAAACTACAGCCGAAATTTTTCCCGAGGGCTTGCAGCTCTACTGTATGGTTAAATGATGACAGCGTCCTCTTGGATAAAATATCCTCGAGGTAAAATAGTCCCAATTCGGATCTCCGAGTGGGGAACACTCAGGAGGATATCGTCATCAGGAGAAATAAAACTGTCGTTCTACGGATAGGAGCATGGAATGTTATATCCCTTAACGCGCCAGTTAGGTTAGAAAATTTAAAAAGGGAAATGAATAGGTTAAAGTTAGATATAGGGCGAATTAGTGAAGTTCGGTGGCAGGAGGAACAAGACTTTTGGTCAGGTCAATACAGGGTTATAAATACAAAATCAAATAGGGGTAATGCAGGAGTAGGTTTAATAATGAATAAAAAATAGGAGTGCGGGTAAGCTACTACCAACAGCATAGTGAACGCATTATTGTGGCCAAGATAGACACGAAGCCCATGCCTACTACAATAGTACAAGTTTATATGCCAACTAGCTCTGCAGATGAGGAAGAAATTGATGAAATGTATGATGAGATAAAAGAAATTATTCAGGTAGTGAAGGGAGACAAAAATTTAATAGTCATGGGTGACTGGAATTCGAGAGTTTGAAAAGGGAGAGAAGGAAACATAGTGGGTGAATATGGATTGGGGGAGAGGAATGAAAGAGGAAGCCGTCTGGTAGAATTTTGCACAGAGCATAACTTAATCATAGCTAATACTTGGTTCAATTATCATAAAAGAAGATCGTATACGTGGAAGAATCCTGGAGATACTAGAAGGTATCAGATAGATTATATAATGATAAGACAGATATTTAGGAACCAGGTTTTAAATTGTAAGACATTTCCAGGGGCAGATGTGGACTCTGACCACACTCTATTGGTTATGAACTGTAGATTAAAACTGAAGAAACTGCAAAAAGGTGGGAATTTAAGAAGATGGGACCTGGATAAACTGACTAAACCAGAGGTTGTACAGAGTTTCATGGAGAGCATATGGGAACAATTGACAGGAATGGGGGAAAGAAATACAGTAGAAGAAGAATGGGTAGCTCTGAGGGATGAAGTAGTGAAGGCAGCAGAGGATCAGGTGGGTAAAAAGACGAGGGCTAGTAGAAATCCTTGGGTAACAGAAGAAATATTAAATTTAATTGATGAAAGTAGAAAATACAAAAACGCAGTAAATGAAGCTGGTAAAAAGGGATACAAACGTCTCAAAAATGATATTGATAGGAAGTGCAAAATGGCTAAACAGGGATGGCTAGAGGACAAATGTAAGGATGTAGAGGCTTATCTCACTAGGGGTAAGATAGATACTGTCTACAGAAAAATTAAAGAGACCTTTGGAGAAAAGAGAGCCACTTGTATAAATATCAAGTGCTCAGATGGAAACCCAGTTATAAGCAAAGAAGGGAAAGCAGAAAGGTGGAAGCAGTCTATAGAGAGTCTATACAAGGGCGATGTACTTGAGGACAATATTATGGAAATGGAAGAGGATGTAGATGAAGAAGAAATGGGAGATACGATACTGCGTGAAGAGTTTGACAGAGCACTGAAATATCTGAGTCGAAACAAGTCCCCAGGAGTCGACAACATTCCATTGGAACTACTGACGGCCTTGGGAGAGCCAGTCCTGACAAACCTCTACCATCTGGTGAGCAAGATGTATGAGACAGGTGAAATACCCTCAGACTTCAAGAAGAATATAATAATTCCAATCCAAAAGAAAGTAGGTGTTGACAGATGTGAAAATTACCGAACTATCAGTTTAATAAGTCACAGCTGCAAAATATTAACGCGATTTCTTTACAGACGAATGGAAAAACTGATAGAAGCCGACCTCAGGGAAAATCAGTTTTGGATTCTGTAGAAATATTGGATCACGTGAGGCAATACTGACCCTACGACTTATCTTAGAAGAAAGATTAAGGAAAGGCAAACCTACGTTTCTATCATTTGTAGACTTAGAGAAAGCTTTTGACAATGTTGACTGCAATAATCTTTTTCAAATTCTGAAGGTGGCAGGGGTAAAATACAGGGAGCGAAAGGCTATTTACAATTTGTACAGAAACCAAATGGCAGTTATAAGAGTCGAGGGGCATGAAATCGAAGCAGTGGTTGGGAAGGGAGTGAGATAGAGTTGTAGCCTGTCCCCGATGTTATTCAATCTGTATATTGAGCAAGCAGTAAATGAGACAAAAGAAAAATTCGGAGTAGGTATTAAAGTCCATGGAGAAGAAATAAAAACGTTGAGGTTCGCCGGTGACATTGTAATTCTGTCAGAGACAGCAAAGGACTTGGAAGACCAGTTGAACGGAATGGACAGTGTCTTGAAAGGAGGTTATAAGATGAACATCAACAAAAGCAAAACGAGGATAATGGAATGTAGTCGAATTAAGTCGGGTGATGCTGAGGGAATTAGATTAGGAAATGAGACCCTTAAAGTAGTAAAGGAATTTTGTTATTTGGGGAGCAAAATAACTGATGATGGTCGAAGTAGAGAGGATATAAAATGTAGACTGGCAATGGCAAGGAAAGCGTTTCTGAAGAAGAGAAATTTGTGAACATCGAGTATAGATTTAAATGTCAGGAAGTCGTTTCTGAAGGTATTTGTATAGAGTGTAGCCATGTATGGAAGTGAAACATGGACGATAAATAGTTTGGACAAGAATAGAATAGAAGCTTTCGAAATGTGGTGCTACAGAAGAATGCTGAAGATTAGATGGGTAGATCACATAACTAATGAGGAGGTATTGAATAGAATTGGGGAGAAGAGGAGTTTGTGGCACAACTTGACAAGAAGAAGGGTCCGGTTGGTAGGACATGTTCTGAGGCATCATGGGATCACAAATTTAGCGTTGGAGGGCAGCGTGGAGGGTAAAAATCGTAGAGGGAGACCAAGAGATGAATACACTAAGGAGATTCAGAGGGATGTAGGTTGCAGTAAGTAGTTGGAGATGAAGAAGCTTGCACAGGGTAGAGTAGCATGGAGAGCTGCATCAAACCAGTCTCAGGACTGAAGACGACAACAACAACATGTTCCGATAAGAATCAGGGAACTTATTATGATTTATCTCGCGAAATCAGAAAAATTACAGCTCATTCGGAGGCTTGCTGGAAGCCATTCTTCCCACGCAGCATTCGCCAATGGACCAGCAAAAGGGGACATGATACTGCCGTCAGAGGTACTCCCTGACATACGTCGCAAGGTGGTTTGTCGAGTATAGGTTTCGATGTAGCTGCCAAATTTTTTCGTCCAGACAACACACAAATTTTGCTTTATAAGAAGTCGAGACCCACACTGGCTCCTATTACACGCCTCCCGAGCTACAGTCTTTTTTTAAAAAAAAAAAAAGAAAAAAAAGAGGAGGAGCCAATCAAAGTGAGTACACTAAACATTAGTTAGAGTTCGTATTAATCATATTCCAGTAATATTACAGTAACCACCGCCTATGTTCGACGTCGGCGTGCAATAGCCACTCGCAGACGGAAAGTGACAACCAGCGTGTAGTGGGGACGCGGAAAACAATGCAGTCATTGTTGTACTGCGGAGACGGAGCGATTTACACTGAGGTCACAAAAGTCTTGGGATAGCAATGTGCACATAAACAGGAAGTGCTAGTATCGTGTGCTCAAAGGGCAGTGCATAGACGGAGCTGTCCCTCGTATTCGGCTGATTCTGGTGAAAAGGTTTCTGACGTGACTATGGCCGCAAGACGGGAATTAACAGTATCTGAAAGCAGGATGGTAGTTGCAGTTACACGCATATTCCATTTCGGAAATCTTGATGGAATTCAGTATTCCGAGATCCACAGTGTCAAAAGAGTGCCAAGAGTACCTTATTTCAGGCATTACGTCTCATCACGGACAACGCATTGTCCGATGGCCTTTACTTAACGACCCGGAGTAGCAGCGTTCACATAGAATTGTCAGTGATAACAGACAAGAAAAACTAGGTGATATAACAGCAGAAATCAACGACAAACCTATCCATCAGAAGAGTGCAGGAACATTTGGCGTTATTGGGCTATGGCAGCAGATGACCGGCGAGAATGCCTTTGGTAACGGCACGGCATCGCCCGCAGCGCCTCCCCTGGGCTAGTCACTATATCGGTTCTACCCCTACTCGACTGGACAGGTGAGTCCCGATTTCAGTTGGAAACAGCTGGGGGTAGGATTCGAGTGTGGCGCAGACCCCATGGAGCCATGGACCCAGGCTCTCAACAAGGCACTGTGTAAGCTGTTGGTGGCTCCATAAATGCGTGGCTTAAAAGGGACGGATTGGGTACTCAGATCTAACTGAATGGGTAAATCGAACACTGACTGCAAATGATTATGTTCGGCTACTTGGAGACTATTTACAGCCATTCCTGGACTCCATCTTCCCAGAAGACGATGGAATTTTTACGGATATGAAAGCGCAATGTCACCGGGCTACAATTGTTTACGACTGGTTTGAAGAACATTCTGGACAATCCGAGCACCCGACATGAATCCTACCGAACATTTATGGGACATAATCGAGAGGTGAGTTAGTGCGCAAAATCTTGCACCGGCAACACTCCCGCAATTATGAACGGCTTTAAAGGCAACGTGGCTCAGTATTTGTACTGGGGACTTCCAACGACTTGTTCAAACCATGCCACTTCGCGTTGCTGCACTAAGCCAAGCAAAATGAGGCCCGACACGATATTAAGAGATATCCCCTGACTTTTGTCAAATCTGTGTATCTGCAGTTCAAAAGGGCGTGATCAATTGCATTCGGGAGAGAGTGGAAGCAGTTCCGAAACTGTTCACGTGCCGCCTTAGTTACAGCATACCGTGCATGGTTCAAATGGATCTGAGCACTATGGGACTTAACATCTGAAGTCATCAGTCCGCTAGAACTTAGAACTACTTAAACCTAACTAACCTAAGGACATCACACACATCCATGCCCGAGGCAGGATTCGAACCTGCGACCGTAGCAGTCGCGCGGTTCCGGACTGAAGCGCCTAGAACCGCTCGGCCACCGTGGCCGGCTACCATGCAAGGCAAGATGGCGCTATCCAAAACTGGAGTCGAGCAAATCGTGGTGCCCCATGGTCCATAGATGACAGGGGCGAACGACGGCTGCGAAGACGTGTACGGGTGAAGAGGCGCGCAATTGTTGAGCAACTGGTCGTCCAGATGAACCAAGGGGCAGCCAACAGCGTCTCCTCAGCGGCCGTTCAGCGAACGTTGCCGCGTAGGTGACTAGTTCATGCACTCATGCTGACTGCTACTCATCGGCGACAAAGGCTGGAAATCGCACGCCAATACCGGAACTGGATGTCCACTGAGTGGTGGGAGGTAGCCTTTTCAGATAAATCACGTTTTATGCTCCATCGGCGTGAAACGTGTGAACGCAAAACCCTGCGACGATGTTGGGAAGCACCTACACCGAAGGAGTGAGCGTTATGGTCTGGGGTATGTGTTCCTGGCATTCCCTGAGCGATATCGTAACTCTGGAAGGAGCAATGAACCAACACAAGTGTGCATCTGTTCTCGGGGACCATGTCCACTCCTAGATGCAGTTTGTTTTTCCTTGGCACAATGGCATCTGGCAGCAGGACAATGTAACGTGTCACACAGGTCGCAGTGTACGAGCGTCGTTCTAAGAGCACCACGATCAGTTTACCGTACTCTTCTGGCCACCAAACTCCCAGGATTTAAACCCAATCGAGAATCTGTGGGGCCAGTTCAGTCGGGCTGTAGGCGACTGGCCGCGACTGGCCGCTCACTGGAGTCGGCGTGGCTCCACATACCTGCTGCTACCTTCCAGAATATCATTGCCTCTCTTCCTGCACGTGTCGCGGAAGCACGCACTGTAAAAGGTAGTCGTCTGGCTTTCGACAGGTGGTCACATTAATGTGACTGGACAGTGTAGATGTTAATACAGAGTCGAATCCGAAGATACTGCTTATAGAAAAGAGAGAATTTAAAGGTCTCGAGTTTCTCTTTTTGGTAACTTTGTATGTCATTTTACATTATGGCACATACAACTACGGCAGTTACGTTGCATGTATTTAACTAAAGACGTTACGTAGATGAACACGCACCGGTAGACGGCAGTATGGTTAGACCTGTCACGTTATAATATGTCTCTGCATTCTTTACCACTTCTCGCGCGAACAGTGCTCTCCACACAGAGTTGGAATTCAATCGGAATTTTGTTTCACGACCCAAAACTCACAACAGGCGACGTATTTCATGAGTCGTAAGTGGTCGTACTAATTAGACTGTACTAAGTATTTCTAGAATAGTATCGTTAGCAAACTTAGGTCTTTTAAGTGTTTACAGAAACAATACTTGTGATGTAAATCGTTTTATTCAAAATGGTACAAATGGCTCTCAGCACTATGGGACTAAACATCTGAGGTCATCAGTCCCCTAGAACTTAGAACTACTTAAATCTAACTAATGTATGGACACCACACACATCCATGCCCGAGGCAGGATTCCACCCTGCGACCGTAGCAGTCGTGCGGTTCCCGACTGAAGCGCCTAGAACCGCTCGGCCACTCCGGCCGGCAAATCGTTTTATTCTTTCTCGTCATATTCATCTTTAACATTTATACTCTTTTGTGTGCATACTGTTATAATAATAATCCATCAGTGCTGTTTTTATATTTTACTTCCCGTACTAGTTTCCACCAATGACTCAATCTCATGCCGTGTGGTATAACTTCTTCAGTGTTATTTTTCAATTATAATCTACTTCTGTTTTGCCATATGTGCATGACTATTACGATATCTACGCCAAATAAATCGATAGTCTAACAGTCATGCACAAATATGAGAAAATAAAAGTAGTTCATTATTTTGAAAATTTCATTTTTGATCTACCGTACCACTGGAAAATTAGCCACCACTCGAAACCGGTAGCAGAAAATAAAATATAAAGAAGTAACTCCGGTGGGTTGTTATGCCTGAATTTTAACCAATCCCAGAATTTTTTGTTTTTTGTTTTTGTTTTGTTTTTCAATTTGAAATTGATACTTCAAAAACATGGTTCTCAAAGGATTCAACAATTTCTTGATTTGGTGAAAATCGCAGTCCACCCATTTTTTTATTTCACATCCAGGTTTGGTGATAAAATCACGTGAATAAAGGAGGAGAATTAATTACATGCTTTTCTCTGCCAATTAGTCGCTTATTAGATGTACACGTACAATGTAACTGTCAGCGTCGTGTTGATACAACCAGTAACTTATGTCTTCCATGTTATACACCAATAAGCGAGTTTTGAACCACTTGCATGATTTGAAGACTTTACAGTCGATTTTTTCGTGTGCTGTAGAAGTCTTTTTTTGGCTGATTATGAAAAAGCATGTCTTCAAGTTGTAGTTGGCACGCAGAGCCTTGTCAGCCAATCAGATTGCTTGGTTTAGATTAGATTAGTTTTTCGTTCCATAGATCCGTGCCGAGGAGATCCTCGTGGATGTGGAACATGTCTTCTTTTTTTTTTTTTTAAGCTGAAATAACAATACTAGTAGTACGAATATATACAATACATCAGTTTTTCTGTTAAAAAAATCGTCAATGGAGTAGAAGGAGTTGGCCAATAGTAAGTCTTCTTTTAAACTGATCTTTATTTGTAACTAAATTTTTTATTTTTACTGGCAAATTATTGAAGATGAGTGTTCCTGAATAGTGGACCCCTTTTTAAACTAAAGTAAGTGCTTTTAAGTCCTTGTACAGATCATTTTTGATCCTGGTATTGTATGTATGAACTGAGCTGTTTGTTGGAAAAAGAGATATATTATTTAGGACAAATTTCATTAAGGAGTAAATATACTGAGAGGCACTAATTAGTATACCCAGTTCTTTGAAGAGGTTTCTACAGCATGTCCGTGAATTTACTCCACAAATAATACGTATTACACGCTTTTGGACTCTGAAAACTTTTGTTTGACTTGAAGAGTTACCCCAAAATATTATACCATATGACATTATGGAATGAAAGTAAGCAAAGTAGGCAAGCTTTTTCATTTTTATGTTGCCTTTGTCTGCTAACACTCGTTTTTGCAAATAAAGATTTGTTAAGACGTTTCTGCAGTTCTGTGGGGTGCTCCTCCCAACTGAATTTATTATCAAGTTGTAATCCCAGGAATTTAAGACTGTCAACCTCTTCTATCTGCTCTTCTTCGTACTTTATGCATATGCTGGGTGGAAACCTCTTACAGGTTCTGAATTGCATATAGTGAGTCTTTTCGAAGTTTAATGTCAGTGAGTTGGCTTTAAACCATTTATTAATATCCATGAAACTATCATTAGCAGGTCTTTCTAGAACTACACTCGACATACTATTTATTGCAATGCTTGTGTTATCTGCAAACAAAACGAAGTCTGTTTCTGGCAGTGTAACTGATTAGAGATCATTAATGTACACAAGAAAAAGCAATGGCCCTAAGATGGATCGTTGTGGGACACCACATGTAATTTCTTCCCATTCTGATGATGACTGATGACTTAATTCACAAGTCCCTTGCTCTGACACTCATTGTTTCGTGTTAGCGAGGTATGACTTGAACCATTTTGCAGCACTGCCTGTTACACCATAGAATTCTAATTTATTTAAAAGGATGTTGTGGTTCACACAATCAAATGCCTTGGACAAATCACAGAAAATACCTGCTGCTTGTAATTTGTTATTTAATGAATTAAGTACATTTTCACTGTAGGTGTAAATAGCCTTCTCGATATCAGAACCCTTCAGAAATTCAAACTGTGTTCTTGATAATATGTTATTTGTGGTCAGATGGTTGAGCGGCTGCCTGTACATTACTTTTTCTAAAATTTTTGAGAATGCTGGCAAAAGTGAAATCGGTCTGTAGTTTGATGGTATCTCTTTATCCCCTTTCTTGAATAGAGGCTGAACATCTGCATATTTTAGCCACTCAGGAAATGTCCCAGTTATAATTGACTGGTTACACAAGTAACTTAGAATTGTACTAAACTCACAAGAACATGCCTTAATTAACTTTGTTGATACTTCATCATAACCACTAGAATGCTTTGTTTTTAAAAATTTTATTATGGAAGTTATTTCTTTTGGTGAAGTGAGTGACATATTCATGTACCTGAAGCTATTTGTAAAGGCTAGTTTCAGATATTCAAGGGCATTATTTACTGATCCTGACAGTGCCATTCTATCAGTAACATATATAAAGTACTTGTTAAATAGATTTGCCACACTATGCCCATCGGTTACTAATGTGTCATCTACCCTTAGTGCTATTTGCTTCTGTTCCTTTCTGGTTCTACCAATCTCCTCTTTCATTATATCCCATATTGTTTTTATTTTGTTCCCTGACATTGCTATCTTCTACTCGTAGTACATTTGTTTAGATGTCTGAATTACTTTTTTTAATATTTTACAGTATTTCTTGTATTTAGCTAAATCATCAGCATTGGAGCTTTTCTTGGTCGACAGATACATTTTTCTTTTTGTCTTACAGGAAATCTTTATTCCTTGTGTAATCCATGGTTTTATTATAGACTTCTGTTTAATTTGAGTAACTTATAAACATCTTTCCAGTTCATATCTTTGAGCAGTTTTCTAAAACACTCAATTTTTGGTTGATTGACTACTCTCCTGTACTCAGATTTAGCAGTCTTGATAATCTGCTTAGAATTAACATCTGAAACAAGGAGCTGCATGTCATGATCTGATAGTCCATTTATAATAGGTTTCATGATATGATTTTGTTCCTTTGATTTGTCTATAAAAATGTTATCAACGGCTGTCCTTGAGGATTTAGTGATCCTAGTTGGAAAGTTTACAGTGCGAGTTAGACTGAAAGACAACATTAGTAACTGCAGTGAATGTTTACTGGAAGATTGGATTAGAAAATCTGTATTACAGTCACCAGCGTTTCAAGTTCGGCTGGGCAACGTGGCCTGCCGGACGCACTATTCGACCCTTCTTCTTCGTTTGGTCTGCGCCCAACGTTGTTTACATCACATTGCCTGTTGAAGATTTGTCAAGTTCAACGTTTGTCTCGTGAAGTACTTGAGATGGGAATTTCTAAGCAGCAGCGTGGCGAGACTGTTGCTCGCATGCGTTACACTGGCGTAATTCTATATTATATTCAGAATTTTTGGTAACATTTTTGGGAAAACAGCGATCTTGTAATCTATATAAAAACAGTGAAAAAACCGTCTTGATGACGATAATTATTTTATTAAAAAGACCGGTTTCGCCCTAGGCTTCCACGCATCGTCAACTTCAGACTGTCTGAAGAGGGCCCAAGCCTATGCCGAATCAGGTCATTTTAATAAAATAGCTATCGCGATCAAGACTGTTTTTTCACTCATTTTATCTATATCATGTGATTTTTCAGGTGCTTTTTGCAGCTGTGTATCCATGTGAGCAAGATGCGAGGAATGAATATCTAGCTTTCAGTGAGCCATCTGAGGATTTGCTTCATTTTTGACGTTTCTTTCCTACTCTCTAGATAGTATTACTGAAATTGTACACCATTTTCATGCTTTTTGTGAATGTGTGATATTGTACATCCACGTGGTCTATGAGAGGACATTTCTATCTACTGTTCATGAATTTACGCGTTTTCTGAATAACTGAACTTAATTGAAAATCTCCCACGTATTATTTTCCTCTTGGAGTTATTTCCCAATCCTGCGACTTCCATGCTCATATGCATGTGCGCTCACTTACCGTTTGTTCACACTAGTGGCAGGTGTGAGCACAACGCACTTAAAATAAAATGCCTTCAACAGACACAGCATTTTTTTCCTTTCAGATGGATCTTTCAACCAAACAAAGTAAGTCAGATACCAGCTGCAGCAACGAACACATCGAGACTTTGTGATACAGTTAAGTATTTTCATCTCGTTAGGCATTAGGACATGTGAAGTGCCTTTCATCTGTATTGCACGCGGATTTCCTACAAGAAGAAATGCACGTGTACTGGTAAGTTGTATTAGGATGTTTTAAGGTATTGGTTGCAATTTATCTTCCTTCAATTTATTTTAAAGACCACTTTAAAGGGACTAAATGAAAATTTAGAAACAGAAATACAACACATTACGATGTCTAATACGATCTAACAATCACGTTGGACTTCTAAACAGCTTCTATTCGTCTCGGATTGGATAGAAACGAGTCCGTATGTTTTTCATGGGAATCTTCCATCATTCTCCCTGCAAAATATTGACAAGTTGAGCTAATGCTGATATGGAAAACGCGTAGAAATAACAAAACTCGTCAGAATGAAGTTAATTTGCAACGGAATATTATCGGAGAAGGGGGAAACGTATGGCAGAAGAAAAAAATAGTGTGAAAATTGATCCATAGTGGGGCTGTATGTGTCAGAATACGTAAATTGTAAGTAGGCTGTTTAGGTTTTCTTATTGGTAACGCCACGTAGCGCTCTGTGTGAAAATCACTGGCTGTGCTGTGTGCAGTCTGTGGCTGCTTTGCATTGTTGTAATACTCGCCATTGTAGTGTTGCGCAGTTGGAGGTGAGCCGCCAGCAGTGGTGGATGTGGGGAGAGAGATGGCAGAGTTTTGAAATTTGTCATGAACTGCTATATATATATATATATATATATATATATATATATATATATATATATATATATATACACTCCTGGAAATGGAAAAAAGAACACATTGACACCGGTGTGTCAGACCCACCATACTTGCTCTGGACACTGCGAGAGGGCTGTACAAGCAATGATCATACGCACGACACAGCGGACACACCAGGAACCGTGGTGTTGGCCGTCGAATGGCGCTAGCTGCGCAGCATTTGTGCACCGCCGCCGTCAGTGTCAGCCAGTTTGCCGTGGCATATGGAGCTCCATCGCAGTCTTTAACACTGGTAGCATGCCGCGACAGCGTGGACGTGAACCGTATGTGCAGTTGACGGACTTTGAGCGAGGGCGTATAGTGGGCATGCGGGAGGTCGGGTGGACGTACCGCCGAATTGCTCAACACGTGGGGCGTGAGGTCTCCACAGTACATCGATGTTGTCGCCAGTGGTCGGCGGAAGGTGCACGTGCCCGTCGACCTGGGACCGGACCGCAGCGACGCACGGATGCACGCCAAGACCGTAGGATCCTACGCAGTGCCGTAGGGGACCGCACCGCCACTTCCCAGCAAATTAGGGACACTGTTGCTCCTGGGGTATCGGCGAGGACCATTCGCAACCGTCTCCATGAAGCTGGGCTACGGTCCCGCACACCGTTAGGCCGTCTTCCGCTCACGCCCCAACATCGTGCAGCCCGCCTCCAGTGGTGTCGCGACAGGCGTGAATGGAGGGACGAATGGAGACGTGTCGTCTTCAGCGATGAGAGTCGCTTCTGCCTTGGTGCCAATGATGGTCGTATGCGTGTTTGGCGCCGTGCAGGTGAGCGCCACAATCAGGACTGCATACGACCGAGGCACACAGGGCCAACACCCGGCATCATGGTGCGGGGAGCGATCTCCTACACTGGCCGTACACCACTGGTGATCGTCGAGGGGACACTGAATAGTGCACGGTACATCCAAACCGTCATCGAACCCATCGTTCTACCATTCCTAGACCGGCAAGGGAACTTGCTGTTCCAACAGGACAATGCACGTCCGCATGTATCCCGTGCCACCCAACGTGCTCTAGAAGGTGTAAGTCAACTACCCTGTCCAGCAAGATCTCCGGATCTGTCCCCCATTGAGCATGTTTGGGACTGGATGAAGCGTCGTCTCACGCGGTCTGCACGTCCAGCACGAACGCTGGTCCAACTGAGGCGCCAGGTGGAAATGGCATGGCAAGCCATTCCACAGGACTACATCCAGCATCTCTACGATCGTCTCCATGGGAGAATATCAGCCTGCATTGCTGCGAAAGGTGGATATACACTGTACTAGTGCCGACATTGTGCATGCTCTGTTGCCTGTGTCTATGTGCCTGTGGTTCTGTCAGTGTGATCATGTGATGTATCTGACCCCAGGAATGTGTCAATAAAGTTTCCCCTTCCTGAGACAATGAATTCACGGTGTTCTTATTTCAATTTCCTGGAGTGTATATGATATTTAGATAAATACATTGTTTGTTCTCTATTAATATCTTTCATTTGCTAACTCTCCCTATCAGTAGTTAGTGCCTTCCATAGTTTGAATCTTTTATTTAGCTGGCAGTAGAGGCGCTAGCTGTATTGCAGTAATTCGAGTAACCAAGATTTTTGTGAGGTAAGCGATTTGTGAAACGCATAGGTTAATGTTAGTGAGTGCAATTTTTTGTTGGCGGCATTTTTGAAAGTCAGATTGCGTTGCGCTAAAAAATATTGTGTGTCAGTTTAAGCACAGTCCTGTACAATTTTTCAAAGGGGACGTTTCATACGTCGACCCTTAGCCGAGGATACCTCACTGGAATCTTCTGATTTTTTCTTGTAGTTTGCGTAATTAGTGTAGCTTTTGTTTATTGCTAGCGCGTAACTATAGAGAGAATTTCCTTTGTAGTTGTAGTTTTTCATTCTTGTACACAGTTGTGGCATGCATCTAGATTTGCAGCAAGTATTTCGCAGCTGCGCTTGCAATTAACTAGATATTATTTTCAGTGCTATGTTAATGTGTTCTCTTATTTTTGCTCTTCAAATTGTGTTTTTCTGTGTTGTCGTGTGAAACACTGTGACAATAATGGCGTGTGAAAAACGTTAAACTAGGCTCCAAAGTAAACTGAGAAATAACAGTGAAGACGAAAGCAGTGTGTTAACGCCACCATGTAATGAATTAACAAATATTCAAAGTAGTAATTTGGTAACTGTGCATAGGGAAATGGAGCGGGCGTCAAATAATGGTGTAGGCAGTGAAACAATTAGTGAACAGGGAAGCATTATCGATCGATCGGTCGGCAACAGCTCGCCTCAGGATTCCGAAATGACAGGACACAATCTGGTAAATACTGTAGATCCAGGTTTTGCGTCCTCACCCTTTTCTCAAATAAGTCAAGACACATTTTCTGCTTTTCAAACTGCGAATATTGCCGGTGCAACTTCACTGCCTAAAAGCACTGAGGAACATGTTTCAGACACCAGTGCATTGTTATTACAGTTAATGCAACAAATGGGACAAAGGTTACAAAAATTAGACACAATGGAACAAAATCAGAGACAAACACAGCAAAAGCTTCAAAAGTTAGACACAGTGGAACAATATCTTAAAAAGTTAGACACAATGGAACAAAATCTTCAAAAGTTAGACACCACGTTTGAACACAAACGTAAAGATTTAACTACTGAGTTACATAACATCGAATCGAAATGTCAAAAAGTCTGTAATGACGTAAAAACACAAATTTGTGAGCATTTCCAACCTATTTTTTCGCGTCATGAAAATGCATTACAGAACCACGAAGCAGCCATAAAAGAACTGCAAACTATTGTTCATGAAAATCACGACACCTTGCAAGCTAAAATTGACTCAGTTGCATCTACCGATTCGGTTACGCAACTTGCAAAAACTCAAGAAAACTTAAAGGACACAGTAGATTCGATTTCAACACAAATGGACACTCTGAAACTTGGTTCAGAAAAACACACTGAGGAAATGTGTTCACCATTGGAGAAAGTAGCCGAACTTTCGGATCAGGTCACTAATTTATCTACGAAGGTAGATGATAATCTGAATGACACAGAAGAGTGCAAACAAATTAGGAAATTCAAACAAAATCAGAATCAAATTAACACGCAACACCAAAGAGAAATCCGGGAAGTACAAGATCAACTGACACAGGTAATACAAGAATTACGTATTTCAGAGGACACTCGCGCCCCAATACAGGAAGAGGGACATAGAAATACGGAACAGCCACAAAATAATAACACAGCGCATTTCGGAAATTATGAAAGAAATTGGCAAGGTGCACTGAATTTTGAAATGGAACCGCCGAAACGACGTAACAATGACCGATATGCGACTCGCCGACATGACGACTTTGACTATAAGCTGTTCATTACTACACGTAAATTCAAAACATTTAAGAATTCTGGCAACGACATTCATCCACAAGCGTGGCTCCATCAATTCCCTCATTGTTTTCCTCCCAACTGGTCATTAGAGCACAGATTAGAATTTATGTGTGGCTACTTAGAGAATGAACCAGCTGTAAGAATGCGTTTCGTCATTCACGATTGCCACAGTGAAGGAGAGTTTTACCATGCCTTCCTCTCAGCATATTGGTCTCAAGCCACACAAGACCGAGTAAAACATGGCATCATAATGATGAAACATTTCGAACAATCTGAATTTTCCAGTCTTGTGAAATATTTTGAAGACATGTTGCACAAGAATCAGTACCTGTCAAACCCATACAGCCCCTCAGAACTCATCCGCATTTGCTTACTCAAATTGCCTGAACATTTACGACATATTATTTTGGCAGGGCGTTGCAAAGACGACATTGAAGCTTTTCAAGGACTCTTACAAGAATTAGAAATTGACACAGACAGTCGCGGGATGCGAAAACAGGAAAACAATCACTACAGGTCACATCCGTCACAATTCCGTGACGACAGAAGCAATAACTGGACACGACAAGCCTATTCTTACAACGTAAATCGTGACCAAAACAGACACCACCCGTATGACAACCACTGGCAGAGTAATAGCTACAGAGAAAGATCGCATTTCCGTAGTAATGAATATGACAGAGACAATCATAGAAACAGACAATTTGGCAACCAGAACTATTATTATCACTGGAGACTGAATAACTTCAGACGCAACAGTCTGCCGTGCAGTGATAATTCAGGGAGAAATTCTCCACCACTTAACCGACAAGAAAGAAACTGCAGGAACTACCGACAAAACGACAGACCTGAATTTCTTCAGAACTCACGGGATTCTAACAGAGCTGGGCCCTCTCGGCAAGGCGAATTTGTAGAAGTAAGGTCTCCTAATCCCAATAACAACGCGCGCCAACAAAGAGACAGACAATGACTCGCGCCGCAGGCACCCACGTGCGCCGGCTGGCTCAGAGAAAAATAACATAGAAGCTAACCTTGAGAAAAATTCCAGTATTCTTTACCGACGTATACTGCACGATAATTGCGTTCAAGCTGAAACTCTGAGTACTTTGAAGAGTAAAAGATTGTACCACACTTCACATGTAAATCCGTTTATTGAAAGATGATCTGCTTCTTAACTTTGTCTTTGCCATATAACTTTTCACTTTACATTGCTAGTATGCTTTGTCAGATTTAGAACCTGTTAACATACAACAATGTTTGAAGTTAAATATCTAATCAAGAACCAAGAGAACTTATTTAAACAGAAATTACGAATGCATTGTTATAGTGAACAGACATCACAGTGTTATTGTGTGTGTACATTCTTGCTTGTTAGTTGCACGATTATGTAACGACTATAAGGCTTACGTACTTAGAACATTTGCCAGTACTGCTAATGAGATTTTAATGCAACATTTTGGTTTACTTGAAAATACATTCTGGATTTAAAGTACTTTCTGTGAGATACCAGATGACACAGAGGTTAGTTTATGTGACAGCTACACGATTTTATCACGACACTACTAATGAGTGACAATTTACAATGTTGCTTTTGCGGTGTAACTGTTTTATATCTGCACAGTTTTTCTGTATTATTCTGGAAAGTAAAACATGTTTTAGTAGTAACTTTTGTGGTATAGCTACAATGAGACTGCCTTTTCCGTAGCACAACAATACGTTACAGCACAGTACTTTCTTCATCATGGCAATAAGCGTAATAACTAAGATATCTATACACAAAGCATTTCACTTTTGTTTATCATGAGGTAAGTACATTGACTTCTGCAGAACTTAGCTTTCGGAGGACAATAACTACGACACTTCCACAGAGATTATCTTACAGCAAGACGCACATTTAGCACTACAGGACACGTATTTGAGTGATTAATTTTGCACTTAAATCATTTATTTTTAAAGATATTTCAAGTACAATGATACAAAGGTTTTCCGTGATACATTTCATTCCATTGCTGTAATCTGTAACACCTGAGGGTATAATTACATTAATCCTCAGGGGGGTACACGCTTACTTTGTGTATCATGTGTTTGGCAAGCACAAGGAGCCCTAGCTAATATGGTATTTGCTTACACAACTTTACACATCGGTACCATATTTCTCTAACACAGAATTACACAGCTATCTGATTATTTGACAGAGAAACAAACATTCTTTTTACTATGTCAGTGACAGATGTTTACGTAATTAGACCATTGGATAACTTCACACTTATGAAATTGTATTTTGTCTGTACTTTGTGAACTGTTCATATTTTTTTCGAACCATTGTGATACTATGAGAGCTTTGAATGATGTATTTGGTATGGGATCACGATTTTTAAAGTACGTTTGAGGCAGATGACACTTTTGACATGAGCAGAGAATTTTTTTTTAATTATTGGAGGAAGCTACGACGATTTTGAGAGTTGACTGAGGTGTTATGATGTTATTATTACGATGACTATGTGTATTATGCTGTAGCGGTATATTTATGATCAGTAAGCTGATGCTATATGAGTTATTTGATTATGCTATGTATCTGTTATGATGAAATATTGAAGAAGTGTCGACGAATAAGGTAAGGAATAATGAGTAGTGGTTAGGGACTCTGGTTTGTGAAAAAGGTTGTTGGAAACCAAGAATCGTACTTTAAGAGTTATGAAATGTATGTATATACGTGAATGTATCACAATGCTGGCGAAAATTTTTTATAGGATTTTGTTTCTACAGATTTGTACCCAAATTCTTGACCTGTGAAATATTTTTATAGGAGACTGTCACTGTGGCAGAAACTGCCGTCATAAATATTTCAGCAAGAAAGGTAAGTGACCTTGGCGTAATGCATTTTGGGCGCCTATCTGAGAGGTAGTCGTCTGACAAAAGAAAGCCATTAGGTGGAGAAAAAAAAAAGAGGCCATTATCCTCGCCATTGACATTCCTTTGTAGAAAGCATCGCAAATACGACACGCTCGAACTTGAAAACATATGATTACACTGTGGAGCTCTTAATTTATGATATTTACTGAAATGAAATGATGACTAACATTTTATGTCTATTGTCTTGCTAGTTGAAAGATTGTTTACTGCATTATGAAATGCCATATGGCTAGTGAATGACGTTTGACGCCTTGCTTTGCCTATTTTGTTTAATATTTAGTTCCTAGCTGCCCTGCAGCATTGGTTAAAATAAAATTTAATATATGTACTAATATAGTTATTTTATGCCTACAGATCCAGTCAATAAGAAATTTATGATCTACTTCCAAGAAAACGAGGGCACATAAATAGACACTTCCCTTCACAGGAATTGCATAAATAATTTCTTTACGATTTGGTAACTTATCTGCTAGTGTAAGTTCTCGTGATGCATCACTCTAGTGTTAAGATGTGACATAGGTATTAGGCATGGCCATCTTTAGTGTACTATTTTTTCTGCTTGAGCTTTGTCATGTTTAGGTATAAGTTATTTCATTTTATGCTGCTGTTTGCCAGGCATAGTGCTACTAAATTTCACTTTACATTACTCTGTTAAGCCAGTTATGCTACTGATTTATTTTTCTTGTTTGCTGCTCATTGCGTTATATTAGTTGTAATATTGCTGCTTGCTTGGGCAATTTGAATATTTTGTCATTGCTGTTTGTGTTAATTGTTTTGTACTGCTGCCTTGCCTCGTCCCTTAGTTTAGCTTCTGAGCTCAGTAGATTTAAGTTAGCTTAAGAGGGGGTGGACTATATAAGAAACTAACTATGATGAATTGGAAGAAATGCATTGAGAAGGTGTAAGAAAATGGTTTGGCAAAAAAAAGTATTTTGAAAGAGGATATGAACCAAAAAAGTAGGGTTTAGGGACAACAGGTTTAGGTAGGATTTTCTTGGAAATAAATGATGAGGTAAGATAATGGAAAATAAATAATGAGGTAAGAAATGTGTGAACATATAAATACAGAATGCATGCTTGGATAGAATTTTTTTGGTGAAAACAAATATTGCAATAAGAGGAAAGATATATGGAATGAAGTTCTGGGTTGGACTGCAGTACCAAATGTTACACTGGAAACAAACCCTGTCCTTTCCTTTTGTGTTATCCCACTATGTGTTTGTGTACCCTTCTGTATTTGTTTTCTTTCTGTCTCTGTGTACTGTTTCTTAGAAAATTTTTTTCTTCAAATACTAAGCTACATTCACTATGATGAGGAATACTGTTATCCTCAAATACAATTTGCATTAATAATATGTTATTTACTTTGTAAAGATGTTTAGACATTATTTATTCCATTTTGTTTTAATGTTCATGTGTGAAGTTGATGTTTCAAAGATTATTCTGATCTTTTATGTATGTACTCATGTCATAATTCCTGTAACACTGAGGTATATATTATTTCGATTCTTTTGTAAAGCCTGTACTACAAATGTTATCTGTATTATTATGTTTTTAATGATGTTTTCTGTATCTTTGTTATTGTATTCTTATGTTATAAAATTGTAATTGAGACCAGTTCATCATATTATTAACCTGTAAGTTACATTTCACTGCACACGTTTCTGTTGGTCATAGTATATGGACAATATGTGAGAAGTAGGGACTGTTAGTGTTTGCATGTGTGTTAATAATTCAGCAAGGGACTTCATAATAGCATTGCTGGTTCTAAGGACAATTCCAAAAACTTCGTGAGTCCACAAGTGGTGGTTATGGACTTGCTATATTATCCACAAGACTCTTCAATGGTGATTATGCACCTGCACAGTCACAACAGATGGCTGCTGGCCATCTCTACAAGGACTACAGTGGGTCTGCATCTTTGATGACCCACCAATACCATTACTTCTACAAGGACTACAGTGGGTCTACACCTTTGCTGACTCACCAGTACCATTATTTCTACAAGGACTGCAGTGGGTCTGCACCTCTGGTGGCCCACCAATACCGCAATCTCTACCAGGACTACAGTGGTCTGCTCTGTGATGACCTACCTACCAATATTCTTCAAAACTTCGACTGACTCTGCTGTGGGTTTGCTCTGCTGTCTTTCCGTTGGAAGGACAACACTACTTCTTCAAGACTGCATGGAAATCCACTACTTCTGTGTGCAATTTCTTTTACTAATGAGACATTGTGAAAAAAAAAACTGTAATTACTATTATGATGAATGATCAGGACTGTCTTTATGGGCTGTGACAAAATTTTAGCTTTTGACCAACATTGTATCAATAAGTGTATGCATTTGATTTCTTTGTTATTGTAATTATGAAAAATTTTTTCAAATCATTAGTGGCCACTGCCCAAAACAATTTGTAAAATTTTTTGTGGGGAGCATGGGGGCTATGTAAGTAGGCTGTTTAGGTTTTCTTATTGGTAACGCCACGTAGCGCTCTGTGTGAAAATCACTGGCTGTGCTGTGTGCAGTCTGTGGCTGCTTTGCATTGTTGTAATACTCGCCATTGTAGTGTTAGGCAGCTGGCTGTGAACAGCGCGTGGCGTTGCGCAGTTGGAGGTGAGCCGCCAGCAGTGGTGGATGTGGGGAGAGAGATGGCGGAGTTTTGAAATTTGTCATGAACATATATATGATGATATTAAGGTAAATACATTGTTTGTTCTCTATTAATATCTTTCATTTGCTAACTCTCCCTATCAGTAGTTAGTGCCTTCCATAGTTTGAATCTTTTATTTAGCTGGCAGTAGTGGCGCTAGCTGTATTGCAGTAGTTCGAGTAACCAAGATTTTTGTGAGGTAAGCGATTTGTGAAACACATAGGTTAATGTTAGTGAGGGCAATTTTTTTTGCCGGGATTTCTGAAAGTCAGATTGCGTTGCGCTAAAAAATATTGTGTGTCAGTTTAAGCACAGTCCTGTACAATTTTTCAAAGGGGACGTTTCAAAATGAAGACACCTGTCATGCGCTAGACCCATTAAAGTTGGTATAAACCCCCACGGCTTTTCCTCCTTTCATATCTGAAACGTTCAGCATGACTGTCTTACCACAGGATCGCGCTCTGCTTGTAAAGCTTTATTATAAGAATAATGACTGCGCACACGTCGCTCTGCAGAAGTTCCGGACAATGAAGGGTTTGAAACAAGGCGTTGGTCCGATGACTGCCGTGAGTCTGGAGAAAATGATTCGGAAATTCAAAAAGACGGGTTCTTTCGGTGTGCAACCTGTTAGAGGGAGGAAACGAATTGATTCGACGTCAGAGGAAGCATTGACCACAGCAATGCAAAAGCATACGAATGGTGGTGCGCAGGCGTGTAGTTCACGGGTAATTGCCCGAACATTGGACTTACCCGTGAGCACGGTGAGTAAAATCGTACGAAACATCCTTCTTTGCTATCCACACAAAATTACCCACGTGCACGAGTTGATTCCTGTTGACTGCCAGCAAGAGGGACCTTTGCTGTAGAATTTCTTGCTCGCATGGAAGTGGACAATGATTGACTGTGGAAGATTTTGTGGGCAGTCGAAGCCCACTTCCATCTGACAGGATACGTCAATACACAGAACTGTCGAATATGGGCAACGCTAAATCCACACGCAAATCAACGAGTACCACTTCATCGTGAAAAGGTCACTGTGAGGTGGGGGTTTATGGCATCATTTATCATGGGGCCATATGTTTTCAAAGCGACAGGTGCTTCCGGTTCTGTTGCCTGCACTGTCACTAGTAGGCGCTGTT
Source organism: Schistocerca americana (assembly GCF_021461395.2). Taxonomy (NCBI): domain Eukaryota; kingdom Metazoa; phylum Arthropoda; class Insecta; order Orthoptera; family Acrididae; genus Schistocerca; species Schistocerca americana. The sequence goes on along the minus strand of NC_060124.1, from coordinate 273,557,524 downwards.
AGTATCTATTGCGCAACCACGTCATTCGAGCTCTCCAATAGTGGATGGGATCGTTTTTATGCAAGATGGCGCACCTCCGCACATTGAAAATCCAGTTAAGCAGCTGCTGAAGCGCCTTTTCGGAAAAGCTGGAATTATCAGGCGCCGTTCCCTACACTACAGCCTGGCCGTCCCGATCACCTGATGGTTCAAATGGTTCAAATGGCTCCGACCACTATGGGACTTAACTTCAAATGGTTCAAATGGCTCTGCGCACTATGGGACTTAACTTCTAAGGTCATCAGTCCCCTAGAACGTAGAACCACTTAAACCTAGCTAACCTAAGCAAATCACACACATCTATGCCCAAGGCAGGATTCGAACCTGCGACCGTAGTGGTCGCTCCGTTCGAGACTGTAGCGCCTAGAACCGCTCGGCCACACCGGTCGGCGGACTTAACTGCTGAGGTCATCAGTCCCCTAGAACTTAGAACTACTTAAACCTAACTAACCTAAGGACATCACACACATCCATGCCCGAGGCAGGATTCGAACCTGCGACCGTAGCGGTCACGCGGTTCCAGACTGTAGCGCCTAGAACCGCTCGGTCACACCGGCCAGCCGATCACCTGATGTTTTAATCCATGTGACTTCTGGCGGTGGGGCTATCTGGAAGATGTTCTTTTCAGTGTTCCGACTGCAAACTTAGCTGCATTGAAGGCACGCACTGCGCAACACATTCTGAATGTGACCTCGGAAATACTTCGATCAGTTGTGGAACATGTTGTTTCCCGATTTCGACTTATTGCAGAAAACGGTGGACAGCATATTGAACATGTTTTACGCCAGTCACACGGAAATTAATAATCCGATTTGATTTTGACCATGCTTTTAATATGGTTTTTGGCCTCAGGACAATTAAAAATCGATTATTCCCATCTGATGTGATGTGACCTTGCCGTGGTGGATCGGCTTACGGAACTAACAGTATCACACCTGTACACCCATGCACATTGAGTAGTATAGTTTGTTTAACGTCAAACGTACACCGTTGTATGATTCATTTGTCATTTGTAGTCGACCACTATTAAATTATGATGATTACAGCGCCATCTTTTGCTACATTTTGTAACAATTTATTTTTCCCCTGCTATACGTTTTCCCCCTCCTCCAATAATATTCCGTTGCAATTTGATGTAATTCTGACCAGTGGACTTATTTCTACAGCTGTTTGAAAGTTTAGCTTTATTTATAATCATCCTGTAGATCACGCAACCTTCTGTCTAAAGTGGACCCCACAGACTCTACTGAATTGACATCTGGTACCTGTGGTGGCCAAGGGAGATCTGACTGGTCATCGTCGTCTTCATAGAAGCAGTCCTGGACGATTCGAGGTGTGTAACAGGGTCTTGGAACACCATTGCGCAACAAACATTGTGGGCGCTGATGACCACGCTGTTTGCGCCCGTAAATCTCAAACACATACACACACAACAAACATTGTACCGTAGTGTGGTCCTGATCAGCAAAACTGGTTACATAAACTTTCTCAGTAATGCGACCTTCTAAAGTAAACATAAGTTCCGTGGAATACGACGATATGGCTGCCCAAATCATTACCCAACCGCAGCCTTGTTTTGCTCTTGAGACGTAAACTCGGTCATAAGTTGGAAACAGAAAACATGGCTCTGAGCACTATGAAACTTAACATCTGAGGTCATCAGTCCCCTAACTAACCTAAGGACATCACACACATCCATACACGAGGCAGGATTCGAACCTTCGACCGTAAAAGCAGCGCGGCTCTGGACTGAAGCGCCTAGAACCGCTTGGCCGTATCGGCCGGTGAAGTTGGAAACAATATGAAACAAGATTCGTCCGCCTAATAAGTTTCTTTCATTGCTCGATAGGTTTTAGGATTTCCTGTTAGTTCATTTGCATCACTGATGTGTGGTTTTGGAATGTTTCCCAAACTATGGAAAGCCCTTTGTGTTCTTCGGCAATTTTGGAAATTTGTGGTAAGATCTTATGGGACAGCACTGCTGAGGTCATCGCTGCGTAAGTTTACGCACTGCTTACCTTAAACTAACTTACGCCAAGGACAACATACACACACACACCCATGCCCGAGGGAGGCCTCGAACCTCCGACATGGGGAGCCGCGCGTACCGTGACAAGGTGCCCTAGACATCGCGGCTACACCGCGCGGCGTGTTGTTTGTGCTGAAGACATTCGTGAGAGCGATATTCAGTTTTTTAGTGACTTTTTCAGCTGTGGTCCTCTTACTTTTGATCACAGTCCTCTCCAATACCACGATCACCCAACCCACACTTACGTCTGAGTTGTGACTTAGCGGACGATGTTTTGCTGCTTTTCCTGTATGCTGTATACATTTTAGATACGGTGCCTCTTGAACCACCAAATACTTCGGCTAAGTTGATTACGGAAGCACCCACCGTAAGAGCACCTACATTGTCCCCAAGTTCGAATTCATGAAGCACTGCTCTGACCACGCATGAACTTAACAACGTATTGGGGTCATTTGACGGGTGCCGTCCGTGGTGAAACACAACAGCTCAATCTGCAGACTTGGCTGTCGTCTACATTTATGTTCAAGTAAACATTTATGGAAGTGTTTCTATATTTTTGCCCAACTCCTATGTATTCTCTGTTAAGTTCTGAAAGTTTGCTTACTCCCTCACATTTCATTAACTGTAGCTGTAGCGCGTCGTTTTTCGTTCATGGGCCAAATTTCGTACATAGAGCAATATTTTCAGGGCTTTAATACCGGAGGCATAACTTGCTACCTGCTCATGTTAAATAATAAAACATAGTAGCGGCTTTCAATGATGAAGGATGATACGACGTTTCCGGCTGTTTTTCCCAATGTAATCGATGACTTGAGTCAAATTGCTGCATACCAGTGAGCACTTGGACTCTGTAAATGAATGGTTACGACATGTTAGGTCTCTCCAAAGAAACAGGCGGCCATTTTCTTGGAAGCGCTTAGCGACCGAAACACTCAAGTTGGTTTCGGTTTACCTTGGAACACCCAAACAGTTCCCAGACTGAGATTTTCACTCTGCAGTGGAGTGTACGCTGATAAGAAACTTCCTGGCAGATTAAAACTGTGTGCCGGACCGAGACTCGAACTCGGGACCTTTGCCTTTCGCAGGCAAGTGCTCTACCAACAGAGCTACCCAAGCGCGACACACGACACGTCCTCACAGCTTTACTTCTGCCAGTACCTCGCCTCCTACCTTCCAAACTTTACAGAAGCTCTACTTTCAGGAGTGCTAGTTCTGCAAGGTTCACAGGAGAGCTTCCGTAAAGTTTGGAAGGTAGGAGACGAGGCACTGGCAGAAGTAAAGCTGTGAGGGCGGGGCGTGAGTCGTGCTTGGGTAGCTCAGTTGGTAGAGCACTTGCCCGCGAAAGGCAAAGGTCCCGAGTTCGAGTCTTGATGCGGCACACACTTTTAATCTGCCAGGAAGTTTCACCCAAACAGTTGTTTGCTGCTTGATTTTCAGCTCTTACGAATTATATCAAAGTTTCATCTCGTGTTAAAATTGAAACCGAACACCCGCGACAACGGGACGATGCGATGGTTCCATTCAAAAGTACCAGTCACCACTCGCGTTAAGACAGTTATTCCACTGGGAGAAGAGACAAGTTCTTGTTTCGTAGAACGCTGTCGGCCGCTGATGGATCCACAACCACCACATCTTACAGTTCCTCGTTCAACTGAAACTGACGTACACTCGTGTTTATCTTCGGGTCGCCAAAGGTGCGAAAATCACACGGCGAAATCTTAGCGAAATAAATATTTCATTATTTGAAGCTGTTTCCGTGTTCGTTTAATTTATACCTTTTCAATACGTCTGAAAATAGAGTCACATTTCTTTCCTTGATGAAATATTTATTTCGCTAAGATTTCGCACGATGAAAGTAGTCTTTTGTATCTAATAGATAGACGAAACATTCTTGATACATATACAGGGTGTTACCAAAAGGTACGGCCAAACTTTCAGGAAACATTCCTCACACAATAAAGAAAAGATGTTATGTGGATATGTGTCCGGAAACGCTTAATTTCCATGTTAGAGCTCATTTTAGTTTCGTCAGTATGTACTGTACTTCCTCAATTCACCGCCAGTTGGCCCAATTGAAGGAAGGTAACGTTGACTTCGGTGCTTCTGTTGACATGCGACTCATTGCTCTACAGTACTGGCATCAAGCACATCAGTACGTAGCATCAACAGGTTAGTGTTCATCACGAACGTGGTTTTGCAGTCAGTGCAATGTTTACAAATGCGGAGTTGGCAGATGTCCATTTGATGTATGGATTAGCAAGGGGCAATAGCCGTGGCGTGGTACGTTTGTCTCGAGACAGATTTCCGGAACGAAGGTATCCCGACAGGAAGACATTCGAAGCAATTGATCGGCGTCTTAGGGAGCACGGAACATTCCAGCCTATGACTCGCGACTGGGGAAGACCTAGAACGACGAGGACACCTGCAATGGACGAGGCAATTCTTCGTGCAGTTGACGATAACCCTAATGTCAGCGTCAGAGAAGTTGCTGCTGTACAAGGTAACGTTGACCACGTCACTGTATGGAGAGTGCTTCGGGAGAACCAGTTGTTTCCGTACCATGTACAGCGTGTGCAGGCACTATCAGCGCCTGATTGGCCTCCACGGGTACACTTCTGCGAATGGTTCATCCAACAATGCGTCAATCCTCATTTCAATGCAAATGTTCTCTTTACGGATGAGGCTTCATTCCAACGAGATCACATTGCAAATTTTCTCAATCAACATGTGTGGGCTGACGAGAATCCGCACGCAATTGTGCAATCACGTCATCAACACAGATTTTCTGTGAACGTTTGGGCAGGCATTGTTGATGATGTCTTGATTGGGCCCCATGTTCTTCCACCTACGCTCAATGGAGCACGTTATCATGATTTCATACGGGATACTCTACCTGTGCTGCTAGAACATGTGCCTTTACAAGTACGAAACAACATGTGGTTGATGCACGATGGAGCTCCTGCACATTGCAGTCGAAGTGTTCGTACGCTTCTCAACAACAGACTCGGTGACCGATGGATTGGTAGAGGCCGACCAATTCCATGGCCTCCACGCTCTCCTGACCTCAACCCTCTTGACTTTCATTTATGGGGGCATGTGAAAGCTCTTGTCTACGCAACCCCGGTACCAAATGTAGAGACTCTTCGTGCTCGATTTGTGGACGGCTGTGATACAATACGCCATTCTCCAGGGCTGCATCAGCGCATCAGAGATTCCATGCGACGGATGGTGGATGCATGTATCCTCGCTAACGGAGGACATTTTGAACATTTCCTGTAACAAAGTGTTTGAAGTCACCCTGGTACGTTCTGTTGCTGTGTCTTTCCATTCCATGATTAATGTGATTTGAAGAGAAGTAATAAAATGAGCTCTAACATGGAAAGTAAGCGTTTCCGGACACATGTCCACATAACATATTTTCTTTCTTTGTGTGTGAGGAATGTTTCCTGAAAGTTTAGCGGTACCTTTTTGTAACACCCTGTATATAAACGAGCGTATGGCCTCACATGCGAGTCCTTTGGGGTAGGGGAATTTGCTGAGCACGTGATCAATGCTCAGTTTCCAAACACAATGACTCACGTGCACGAAATCCACATGCCGAACAAAATGTTGATAGCATTTTTGTAAGTAGTGTTGTATGTATACTTGCATACCTTTGCGTGAAGCGCTTCGAAATCAAATCGATCCATTCTTTTCCAAATGCACGCTCGATACAATTTTACTGGTAATTTAAAAGTCCGCCACAAATAAAATAATATGGCAAGCCGAAATAGTTAACGCTTGGGCTACGATTTGAAGCTGGGGACCGCGTCGTCGCGACTAACGGAAATCATCTTATTAAGCCAGAATGAGATTTTCACTCTGCAGCGGATTGTGCGCTGATGTGAAACTTCCTGGCAGATTAAAACTGTGTGCCGAACTGAGACTCGAACTCGGGACCTTTGCCTTTCGCGGGCAAGTGCTCCACCAACTTCTTCTTTTTTTTTTACTACATCTAGCATTTTTTTTAAATATAAAGACGATGACTTTCATAACATAAAATTTTTCTGGGAAACGTAAATAAGTGGACTTTTTTTTACATAATAGCGAAAAAAAATATGCTGCTTCTGTCAGTACAAAACAATAACGGTCTACGTTCCCCTTTTAGGCGCGTACCTCGCTAATCCCGTTATACCTTGCGTTATTGTAGGGTACGTCTTCACGTGTGTTTGTGGATCCTCTCCACTGTCCTGGTCCTTTCTTGTTCCGATACTTATAGACAGTAATTACATTCTCCTACCCGGGACACCGCAACTGGGTGGGGGATCAAGCAAGGCACTCCCTAAAAAATTTGCGTAATGTGTTCGATATCTCGGATGTCTCATAAGCTGTGAGTGATGTTCCTGTGGTAAGGCCCAGAAGTCGAGCACATTCTTACTGCCGTCTCGGAAAATATAATGCAGAGTCAAACCTCGAATCCAAGTCACTACGTTTGTCTTTGTTCGGGGATAATATGTCCTATCTGGGAGAAGTAGTGTGCGTGGTTCTATTGTTTGCGGCCCCATTGAGACCGTGGTAAGTCGTGAAGATGGACAATTTTTCCTCAACGTCGCTAAGCACTCTTCGATATGGGCGTAAGGCGTCAACGACCAAGCCAGACGGAACCTCGAAGGGAAGTTCGAAAATACGTATGTTTCGTAAGCCCAGTCCTGCGTGATCAATAGTTACTTCTCCAACATGTCCATCAGAGTGACGAAATTTGAGTCCATGTTTAGTATTTCGGATGATTCTGTCACATACTGCATCGTTAATCAGCTTCACGTAAACGACACTGCTCACTATGGAGAGGTGGATTCCGATAAGTTCGATGTAGTCAAGTTTAACTTCGTCTCGTAGGAACCTTCTATTTCGTAGGCTTTTGGTCTCGCATATTCATTCGAAAAACTAATCTTGAGAGTCGACTTTCGGTATGCATGTGCCATTCTATATCGAGTCGTCTAAAAGCACGAGTACACCGAAGAGGTAAACAACTGCGCGAGCGCGAACTTCTCCGGCAGGGACGTAAACAGACGTCCGTGCCGTAGCACCGCCGAAGGCAGACTGCTGAGCTACCCAAGCACGATTCTCTTGCCCACGAAAGGCAAATGTCCCGAATTCGAGTCTCGGTCCGGCACACAGTTTTAACCTGCCAGGAAGTTTCATCTTATTATGCCACTGATTAACTGAATCAGAATTGTAACCAGAACCTAAATGGAAATTCAAAATAGCTAAAAGAAGCAATTGTTGAGATTAAAAATTATTAACACATTCAAATACGTTTTTGTCCTTCGTTCGACACAGACGTTCTGAAGGAACGTTTGGTCGCTTACCCGTCTTTCGAACAACTTGTAACCGTCGCGCGGAGCCCTATACGTACCGCCCGAGGTGGTGGGGGAGGCCCATGACCAACCTCTGCTACGAAAAACGTTTTTGCTTTACTCATCTTTGGCCAAACCCTCCTGTTTCTGCTCTCTGCCTTCAGATGGTTCAAATGGCTCTGAGCACTATCGGACTTAACTTCTGAGGTCATCAGTCCCCTAGAAATTAGAACTACTTAAACCTAACTAACCTAAGGACATCACACACGTCCATGCCCGAGGCAGGATTCGAACCTGCGACCGTATCGGTCGCGCGGTTCCAGACTGAAGCGCCTAGAACCGCTCGGCTCTCTGGCTTCCACTGACACCGTTTAAGTTGGTAGAAGATTAAGAAACCCACCACTTCTCTGGTCCGTCTGCTACTTCATTTAATTCATTCACACTTGACCACACACCTTCAGGAAGCGTGAGAAATGGAAATCACGACACAAGCCGTGCACATAAGACTGAAAAGAAATGTGTCGACCCAAATTGTTTTTACAGGCACGCAGTTGTCGGAACAGAGATTAATTAGTTGCATGAAGATTGATTTAATTTCACAATATTTTTTGTCAGGTAGTGTGGAGATTTGTTTTTGCATTAATTTTTTGCCATGTAACGACAGCTATTGTGCTGTTTCAAGATGTTCAGCAGTTCTGAGACGACATAACATGACACTTTGTTTTAGGCCTACTGAGGGCCACATGCTGTTTCCTCTTTTCCTTCATCCTTCCTCAAAACTCATTCATTTACTCAGAATTAGCTCATTTCCTCTCATCTCACAATTTGACTCCAGTTGTTTTCCTGTCAGTTTTGCCTTCCCGAAACCCTTGAATTTCTTGATATCTGGTCTAAATTTTTCTGTCCCACGGACTCCTGTTCAATATGTATTTCTTCTCTAAGATCTTTTCTGTCTTGCTTCCCCATCGATGTTCTGTGTCTGTTTTCCTGTTTAGGAAGACTGAGTGGACCTTCTTTGCTAATCTGTCTTTTTCCATCCTCTCTAGATGTCTAAGGGGCTTAACACGTCTGTTCCTAATCTCATCTATTATTTTAGGACTGAAAGAACATATTTGCTTATTTCGTCTCCAGACCCAGTTTTCTCTTTGTTCTTGATTCGACCTTATATTTTTCGTAGGATTCTTCATTCTATCTTTTCCATATCTTCCAATGACAATTTCCATCCAAATGAAAGTAGTTTTTTTTTTTTTTTTTTTTTTTTTACTTATAGAGGAATTTTGGGCTTACTACTTATTATAAGGCCTTAGTTTAACATCTTTATAAGAATATTTTCACTGTACAGACTTTTCACTTTCATACAATCTTTCTCCATTTTTTGAGTTCTGCTTTTATAGTGAGAATGGATATTACCACAAACCGTTAATGATAATAAAGAATATACAGACAGCTGCCCGTCATGCATTTTACAAAAAATTTGTAGGATTTCTCGCTGAACTGTGACACTCTACTCGGGATTGCACCCGTATCTTCTGATAAAGTTGACACATTATTGCAACAAGCCACCATTTCGACTAGACTCAGCAACAGCAGCACCTCACAAGAAGATAATGGCCAGCTGGATTAACGAAATATTACGAAAAGTTTTGTACGGCAGAATGGCCTAACGCAAGTCTTTCAATTGGATGCCATTTTGGCGTCTTGCGTGGCCCTAACCTACCCCAGTTATCCGATCGGGGAAAGAGGACATACAGTTTAACGTGGAATCCGAACCACGTGTCGTTTCAGACGAATCTATGCATCATTGACCGGTAAATGGTAGGCTGCAAGCAGACTGAAAATTCCATGGTTCTGCGGGTATTCGATCCCACGACATTTCTGCGTCGAGGGAAGCGCTTTACCGCTAGACCAGCCAGTCGGACTGTTGAAATATTGTTCAAACTTGACTTGAAGATCCGGTTCCAAACGTCACAATGAATAATGGCGTTGTTCCTCAACGCTGATTTTAAAAGTGTACTTTATTTTCAAGTGAATCTGTAACAGAAGTGGATTCGTCATCTCTTCACACAAAAACTGCGTGCCAGGCGTTGTAGCGCATAGCACGGTCATCATACCACACCTGCATAGGCTTGTTATGACACTGTATCTGTACACTTGTAAACATGTGGCAGTACCATGAAGATCCGTGTAAATGCGCGGTTTGTTACGATGCATCGCGACATCATGCACTTTGACAACAGTGCTATGAACGATCGTGCTGCACACACTACTTTCATATGACGGGGCTAGTGTCTCTTCATTTTTTTATAAATGCACATGAAAATGAGCCGCGCTCAAATCTAGTAGTGCTGATTAAAGCACATTTAAAAAACTTTGAAAAATATGGTAAGTCTGTTCTTGTGTGAAATGATTTGTCTAAAGAAAGATGTGGTTCATGGTGTGGGTTCCTGTAGTCATGTCCTAGTTCATGAACCACGGCCAACGTATGAGTGGCCAAGTAAGTGGTCCCGACAGTCGGGATACCAGTTACATTGGAATAAGGCTTGGCATCTCGGACATATTCTGAGTCGTGGTCACCTTTGTGCTCGTACGGCAAAGACTACCAAATCCACCGGTTAGTGCCTCAACCGTTAGGGGTAAAACTCAATGGGACTCGGGGCAAGTAAGGCTAGCAACCTGCTTCCCTGGTACTTTAAATATGATGCTGGCAACAATCAGAGCAAAATGCCTCGGACCTTTGGAGGTGACGGAGTCCCACCTCTAACTCACAAACCAGGGACTCCTAAGATACGACTTGGCAAACAAATGGTAATGAGATGGGGAGCTATTAATATCATTGGGGGCTACTCTGGGAAGAAGGTAGAGCTGGCAGAGGCTGCACGTAAGATGGGGCTGGACGTTTTAGCTGTTAGTGACATTCGGGTAAGGGGTGAGAAAGAAGAGAAAGTGGGAGAATACAAGGTCTACCTGTCAGGAGTCAAAGCAGGAATAGCACAATCGGGTGTAGGGCTTTACATCAGGAAAGAAATGGAACCAAGCGTAGTTGCAATAACGTATGTAAACGAACGACTGATGTGGATAGATTTGACAGTGTCTAGCAAGAAAATTAGGAAATTGTGAAGGGACAGATCAAGATAAGATGGATAGTTTTTATGAGGCACTCAGTGATGTAGTTGTTAGAGTAAAGGACAAGCACAGTGTTCTGCTCATGGGTGATTTTAATGCCAGGATTGGAAATGGAACAGAAGGGTATGAAAAGGTTATAGGTAAATTTGGAGAGGATATGGAGGCCAACAGGGACGGGAAACAACTCTTGGATTTCTGTGCCAGTATGGGCTTAGTAATCACAAACTCCTTTTTTAAACATAAGAACATTCACCGGTATACTTGGGAAGGCAGGGGAACCAGATCTGTCATTGACTATATAATAACAGATCAGGAATTCAGGAAGGCTGTGAGGGACACACGTGTATTCAGGGGGTTCTTTGATGACACTGACCATTATTTAATCTGCAGTGAAATTGGGATTGTGAGGCCGAAAGTGCAGGAGGTCAGGTCCATATGTACGAGGATAAGAGTGGAGAAACTTCAGGATAAGGAAATCAGGCACAAGTACATAACAGCGATCTCAGAAAGGTACCAGTTAGTTGAATGTAGTCAATTACAGTCATTGGAAAAGGAATGGACAAGGTACAGGGACACAGTACTAGAAGTGGCTAAAGAATGTCTTGGAACAGTAGTGTGTAAAAGTAGGATGAAGCAAACAGCTTGGTGGAATGACACAGTCAAGGCAGCCTGTAAAAGGAAAAAGAAGGCGTATCAAAAACGGCTACTTACTAGAACTCAGGTAGACAGAGAAAGTTATGTTGAAGAAAGAAACAAAGCCAAACAGATAACTGCAGCATCCAAGAAGAAATCTTGGGAAGGCTTTGGAAACAGGTTGGAGACTATGGGTCAAGCTGCTGGAAAACCATTCTGGAGTGTAATTAGCAGTCTTCGAAAGGGAGGTAAGAAGGAAATGACAAGTATTTTGGACAGGTCAGGAAAACTGCTGGTGAATCCTGTGGATGCCTTGGGCAGATGGAGAGAATATTTTGAAGAGTTGCTCAATGTAGGTGAAAATATGATCAGTAATGTTTCAGATTTCGAGGTAGAATGGGATAGGAATGGTGATGGAAATAGGATCACATTTGAGGAAGTGGAGAAAATGGTCAACAGATTGCAGTGCAATAAAGCAGCTGGGGTGGATGAAATTAAGTCGGAACTCATCAAATACAGTGGAATGTCAGGTCTTAAATGGCTACACAGGATAATTGAAATGGCTTGGGAGTCGGGACAGGTTCCATCAGACTGGACAAAAGCAGTAATCACACCAATCTTTAAACATGGAAACCGAAAAGATTGTAACAACTACAGAGGCATCTCTTTAATCAGCGTTGTGGGTAAAATCTTCTCAGGTATTATTGAAAGGAAAGTGCGAGTATTAGTTGAGGACCAATTGGATGAAAATCAGTGTGGGTTTAGGCCTCTTAGAGGTTGTCAGGACCAGAACTTTAGCTTGCGGCAAATAATGGAGAAGTGTTATGAGTGGAACAGGGAATTGTATCTATGCTTTATAGATCTAGAAAAGGCATATGACCGGGTTCCTAGGAGGAAGTTATTGTCTGTTCTACGAGATTATGGAATAGGAGGCAAACTTTTGCAAGCAATTAAAGGTCTTTACATGGATAGTCAGGCAGCAGTTAGAGTTGACGGTAAATTGAGTTCATGGTTCAGAGTAGTTTCAGGGGTAAGATAAGGCTGCAACCTGTCTCCACTGTTGTTCATATTATTTATGGATCATATGTTGAAAACAATAGACTGGCTGGGTGAGATTAAGATATGTGAACACAAAATAAGCAGTCTTGCATATGCGGATGACTTAGTTGTGATGGCAGATTCGATTGAAAGTTTGCAAAGTAATATTTCGGAACTAGATCAGAAATGTAAGGACTATGGCATGAAGATTAGCATCTCCAAAACGAAAGTAATGTCAGTGGGAAAGAAATATAAACGGATTGAGTGCCAAATAGGAGGAACAAAGTTAGAACAGGTGGACGGTTTCAAGTACTTAGGATGCATATTCTCACAGGATGGCAACATAGTGAAAGAACTGGAAGCGAGGTGTAGCAAAGCTAATCCAGTGGGCGCTCAGCTACGATCTACTCTCTTCTGCAAGAGGGAAGTCAGTACCAAGACTAAGCTATCTGTGCACCGTTCAATCTTTCGACCAACTTTGTTGTATGGGAGCGAAAGCTGGGTGGATTCAGGTTACCTTATCAACACGGTTGAGGTTACGGATATGAAAGTAGCTAGGATGATTGCAGGTACTAGTAGATGGGAACAATGGCAGGAGGGTGTCCACAATGAAAAGAAAAACTGGGAATGAACTCTATAGATGTAGCAGTCAGGGCGAATAGGCTTAGATGATGAGGTCATGTTACACGCATGGGAGAAGCAAGGTTACCCAATAGACTCATGGGTTCAGCAGTAGAGGGTAGGAGGAGTCGGGGCAGACCAAGGAGTAGGTACCTGGATTCGGTTAAGAATGATTTTGAAGTAATAGGTTTAACATCAGAAGAGGCACCAATGTTAGCACTGAATAGGGGATCATGGAGGAATTTTATAAGGGGGCTATGCTCCAGACTGAACGCTGAAAGACATAATTAGCCTTAAATGATGATGATGATGATGATGAAAGAAAGAAATAAAATAGATCAGAGAAACGTCTGACGCGCCTCGTTAACTGTACATGATTTCGAGGATCATTCTCTTGTGTATTTTAATCCTTACTTTTAGACAAATCATTTCACAAAACATTCGACTAACATTTTTTCAATGTTTTTATTTACAGTTTTGTTGTGAAAACATGATATTATTTACACCTCATTTTCTTTCCTAGTGTCTTCTCGAAATGTCCTGAATTTTGTAGTTGATTCGAATTAAATCATTTTGACAGTTAAGTATCACACCAATCTAATTTTTTATGTGCAAAGTAGCTAGACCTTGAGGAGATGAACTTTTTGACACATCATTTACACAACTAACAGCAGGTGTTCGTGAAACATTTCATTTATCCTTCAAATAACTAATTCTGTTTTTAACTACCCTGATCACTTTCAAACAGTTAAACTTCTTTTTTACGCTGGTCAGTTTGATACCCATTTGTCCGTTTCCGACTCTTGTTTGACTGTGAAAGTTTAGACAAAACTTCATTGTGTAATTTTCCTTCATATCACTAATTAGGTTTTTATTAATTATTGATGTACTTTAAAACAATTAAATACTTTTCTGTGATACTATAACTCATGCGGGTCAATTTGATACCCAAGTTTTCTATTTCTATTTCGTTTGGCTACGAAAATTCGGACAAAAATTTTCCCTCAAATCAATAATTATCTAGGAGACCCCTGGGCTGGACGGTAATGCTAAAATAAAAGGACCATAGTTCAATTACACGGACAAAGAAAAAGGAAAAAAACATTCTGCGTGATATTTAATATATACTTTAAACCGTGAAACAGAGAAATTAGATCTAAAGGCAAACAGTCGTCACTATTTAAAAAATTAAAAAGTGGCTGACAGCTGTTCTGTTGTTCCCCTGGCCTGGGGCAGGAAGGAACCACTCGATTAGCTGTAGTGTGGTGTTAAGGCTATTATTAATTTAACTTTCCCCAGAAATTTAACTTTAAAATGTAATCATGTTTCCTAAAAAATATTCACAAAAACGAAATAAAGACATGAGTTTGCAGAATGCCTCGAAATAAACTGAATCATCCAGTCTTCAACCACCATTTTCAGTTGGTTACTAAACGGATGCCTCAGTTTGTTTTCCTCTGCCACCTAAAAACCTAACGGTCTGAACTCGTCCATTGTTGATCCAAACAATCTGCCATCCATGTCTTTTCAGTAACCAATTAGGTCTAACTCTTGTCCATTTCGTAAAACAGGACAAGATTTTTCCATTTGACTTGTCAATTTGAAAAGTCTTATTTTGAAATCTAATCTGAAGTGCTCTCTGAAAAGTTGTTTTAGGAACGTCGAACTGACTACGTGCTTTCCTAAATTCCATTTCCTTTTCCATAACAGCTTCATTGCCTCTTCCATGTTTTCTGTAGACCAACTCTGACGATTAGTTTTGCTCTCCTACCCTCTAACCGTTTATGAAAAAAGAAGAAATGTCATTAGCAACAATGATAAGAACCTGACAATTTAGTAATGTATCTTAGAAGAGTTAGAATAGGGCAGTACAAAAAGATAGCCACTAGGAAAGAATGGTTGACCACATGGGGCAGAAGTGAACCTCGGTCCTTTCCGTCGCAGTCCGTTCTGCCTCGACCTGTGACATTACCTACGGTTAAAATCCCACAAAGCGCTTTGAAAAATAAACATCCTCTAAACGCACTGCAATAACGGCCCTAACATGCGTTTTGAGACTTTAAGAAAGAGAAAAACTGTAAATGAAGCATAATCGCTTGCCTTGCAGATAAAGAGTTACTAATATTGCAAGACGCACGCGAGAAACAAGCGCAACACGTTACTGGAATAACACTCAGACTTCCCTGTACTGGTTCCTTACCATTCTTGTCGTTTGTATTATAGTTCCTGAAAACGTTTCTTGAGTGCACGACTTTGCAGCCAAAACAAACCTGTAGTTCCTTTCTGCACCGTGGTTTCGTCCTGCCCCGGCTTCCCCTATTTCTTAAATACCTTTACTGCTTTTAAGTGAGTAAACCCTTATTTGCAAAACTAGACATCACGCTGGTCAATTTAATTACCAATTAGTCCATTTCTCACTCTTCGTTTGGCTGCAAAATTCGCTCTTTGTCAAATCAGTAATTAAGTCTATTTTAAAAAATATCTTCATTACTGTCAAGCAATTAAATATTTCTCTTTTTGCAAAATTAACCTCGCTCTGTTCAATTTAATACTATATCAATCCATTTCTCTTTCTTGGTTTGGTTATGAAAACACAGACATAAGTTTTTCCTCAAATAGCTTAGTAAGTATTTCTTAAATACTTTGATTGCTTTCAAGTAAATAAACCCTTACTGGTAAAACTAGACCTCACACTGGTCAATTTGATACCTCATTTGTCCATTTTCCACTCTTAATTGTGCTAAAAAAATTCGGACAAAAATGCACTGTGCAATTTATAAGGTAGTCTTCTTTTCGCTCCGCTGAACCGTTTGAAAATAAGAAAGCCTCGTGGAACAACGTCATTCCTAAAATTTTATCAAGGCAGTGGTGCCCACCCCGAAGAAACTGGGTGTCGCTGTAATAATGTGACGTCATAGTAGCAAAAACTTCAAAGGCTTCCCTCGTGATATACAGTGTTCATCACAAGAATAAAGCTTATGTGAACATTAGACAATGTATTCCGTGTCTGCTAGAACCTCACTGGACGTCGTTTCACGCTTAGCGGAAGCCAAAACGTCTCGAGTACAGTCAAATACGATAATAAGGAAACGATACGTTTTACGCATGCGTTACGCGCATACAGACAGAGCGATAATACGACACAACTCGAACATTTAACTTCGACAGCGGTAGTTAGCCAGCTGGTCCGATGTGAGCAGCTGCAGATACGATGTAAATAGAGACGGACAGAGACGCAATATAGCTTCGAACGTCGTTTAATTTTTAAAGAGAATGAAGTAATATTCAGAAACACTACAGCAATACCGCACCCTTCTTAGCGGATGAGACGGAAAGCATAATATGCTCCAGTTCCCAGCTAACATAGTGTTGTTGTTGTTGTTGTGGTCTCGCCGGCCGCAATGGCCGAGCGGTTCTAGGCGCTTCAGATTGGAGCCGCGCGACCGGTACGGTCGCAGGTTCGAAACCTGCCTCGGGCATGTATGTGTGTGATGTCCTTAGGTTAGTTAGGTTTAAGTAGTTCTAAGTTCTAGGGGACTGATGACCTCAGATGTTAAGTCCCATGGTGCTCAGGGCCATTTGAACCATTTTGTTGCGGTCTTCAATCCAGAGACTGGTTTGATGCAGCTCTCCATTCTACTCTATCCTGTGCAAGCTTCTTCATCTCCCAAGTACCTACTTCAGCCTACATCCTTCTGAATCTGTTTAGTGCATTCATCTCTTGGTCTCCCTCTACGATTTTTACCCTCCTCGCTGGCCTCCAGTACTAAATTGGTGATCCCTTGATGTCTCAGAATATGTCATACCAAGCGATCCCTTCTTCTAGTCAAGTTGTGTCACAAATTTCTCTTCTCCACAATTCTATTCAATACCTCATCATCAGTTATGTGATCTACCCATCTAATCTTCAGCATTCCTCTACCATAGTATAGTAATCAAAAACAAGTGTGATGAAAGTACCCAACTTAAACACAGGATAATTTTTCTGTGCGACGTGTGTGTGACGCAAAACTGTACTGCAGAGATTTCACCATGCAGTTAAATATTGAAGGTAGTGAAAGTATTAATGACAATCAGTCGCCTGATCCTCTCTCAATTCCTTCCATGTCCGAATCCGAGAAACACATTTCAGTACTGGAACTGTCATCTGATACACTGACAACGAGCAGATGAAAAATAGAATCCACGAAGCCATCCCTATCGCAGCTTTTTCTTCTCCTCTTTTACGACGTGCCGTTCTGTATCCCGCCAGCGTTCGGCAGTGACGTGTGACAGACCTTCGTGCATTAGCTCCAGTACGTCTGGCAGGTTAAATGTCTTGTTACTTCTCACGACAAATCCCTCGGCTCCAGATCAGTTCTGTTGGGTTCGTATTGCGGAGGTTTGAAAGTTTCATAGTAACACAGTAATAAGATACTCGTATCTAATACATAGGACCTACTTTCAGGAGCGTAACAACACCAGTGTGCGTGTGCTACGGCTGCTCACCAATCTTCGCGTTTGTGTTTGTTTACATCAGCCTTACTCACAAGGAACACTGTGTACAAAACTATTGAAAACATCGAATTCACAACATCTGCTGCAGACAAGAAGAAGAACACAGCGAAGAACACTGCTGCTACTGCACTCGTCGACGGACCATGTGTTTTCTGTGGATGTCGACTGAATTTCAGCATTGACATTAACGATTCTTTTACTCATGGTAATGGTTGGCTTACAGTAGCTATTGTACGAGGTGGTACTGGAGTTCCTAATGTACCTGGACTGGAAAGTTTTGTAGACAGAGACATTATAGCCTACCGTACCTATCATATTGGAGAATTAGCAAATAAAGACTTTGGTAAATCTGTGTATATGTCACCTTGTGCATTGTCTTTGTATACTCGTAATAAGAGAAAAATATCTGTAAATGAGTCTGTATTCATTTGGATTAAAGGCAAAGGTGTATGTGAATATGTAAAATTTGTTGGAGACTGTACTTCGTATTTTCGTATTGCGGAGGTTTGAAAGTTTCATAGTAACACAGTAATAAGATACTCGTATCTAATACATAGGACCTACTTTGAGGAGCGTAACAACACCAGTGTGCGTGTGCTACGGCTGCTCACCAATCATTGCGTTTGTGTTTGTTTACATCAGCCTTACTCTTGTGATGAGCAAAGTACAGGGTGTCCAGAAAAGGGGTCCCTCATTTCAAAATTAAATATCTCGAAAACAAAAATCGATAGAGGAATGCAGTAAACGGTATGTTTATTGTGAAAGCTGTAAGAAGTTTATACAGGAGTTTGAAATAATAGTTACAAAAGCTGCTAACACATGGCGCTGTACGCTGTAGAGCTCATATCAGCATACATAAGTGAAATAATCGTATGAAAACAATCTTTGCAAACAATCACATCACAACGTCTTCAAAATGTTCACCATTGGCACTACAGAGATGGCGGAAACGAAGAATGAAATTCGCCATCACATTTCGTAGTGTCTCAACCGAAATGGATTCACATGCCACAGAGATCGCCGATTCAAGCTCGTCCAGCGTGGCGGGATGCTTCGGGTAGACCATGTCTTTCACTGTGCCCCACGAAAAAAAAGTCACAGGGAGTCAAATCCGTCGAATATGGAGGCCAATCCATACCTGCATCAGTAAATTTGGGATATTCCAAAGCAATGACTCGATTCCCGAAGTATTCCTTAAGAAAGCGAAACACTTGTTCGGTCCGATGTGGTCGGGCTCCATCTTGCATAAACCATTCAGTACTTGGTCGATCCTCTAACGCTTGCTTTGTGGCGACAAATTGTTCCAAAATTGCAACGTAACGTGCACCAGTGACCGTTTGTCGAA
Organism: Schistocerca americana; assembly: GCF_021461395.2. Classification (NCBI taxonomy): domain Eukaryota; kingdom Metazoa; phylum Arthropoda; class Insecta; order Orthoptera; family Acrididae; genus Schistocerca; species Schistocerca americana. The sequence goes on along the minus strand of NC_060124.1, from coordinate 273,538,863 downwards.
TGAAAAGAGGGCCAATAATGCCTCTGCTGCATACTGCAGCCCACACAGTAACCTTAGGAGAATACAGGGGTTTAGCTTCACACCAATATGGCTTTTCGGAACCCCAAAATCGCCAGTTCTGCTTATTCACGTATCCATTCAGGTGGAAGTGTGCTTCATCTGTAAACCAGATGCAGCCAACATCAAATCCTTCACTATCAATCATTGTGAGCATCTGATCAGCAAAGGCAACCCTTCGTTGCACAGCTCGTACGGGTATGACCTGGTGCGTTTGAATTTTGAATGGAAGCATGTGTAGGCTCTTTCTCAGTATTTTCTGCATGCTGGAACGCTTCAAACCAGTCTCAGATGCAATTCTACGGACGGATGACATTGGATTTCGCTGAATAATTGCAGAAACTGTGGCGATATTTTCAGGCGTAACTGCGGTTTGCTTGCGGCCAACATGCCCCACTAGATCATCGGTTACGCTGCCTGTTCGTTGAAATTTTGCGAAGAGCGTACGAATGGTTTTCCCATCGGGTCCTTTTGGAACATTAAATCGTGCTTGAAAACTTCGCCTTGTTGCCGTAGGACTTTCTTATGACCTGTGGTACTCTAGCACCAGAAAAACGCGTTGTTCAATGGAGTACATGGTTTTAATCTCTTCCTTCGGTATGCTAACCTCCATTCACGTTTCAATAGTGGAACTGATCGTTCTGGGCTTCGGATCACTATTTATACAAGGCATTACGTATGGCGATTACAGCGCCATCTGTTAGCAGCTTTTGTAACTATTATTCCAAACTGCTGTATAAATTTCTTACAGCTTTCACAATAAACATACCGTTTACTGCATTCCTCTATCGATCTTTGTTTTCGAGATATTTAATTTTGAAATCAGGGAGTCCTTTTCTGGACACCCTGTATAGTCTCCACCGAATGTACGTTGCGCGCTGTAGATAACTGTACGTAGCGGGTGACATTTACGGCGTGGGCATAACCGACTCTACGTTAAGCAAGAGGTGCGTGCTTTCCGTAGCGGCGCTATACGTGTGGGCGTGGCGTGGCCGGCTCGCGCTGCTGTGGCGCCCAGTACCAGCCAGATGCCTGCCGCCTGCTGAAGGTCCCGCAAAAACAGCCACACGGCGCGACGGCTCTGGCTGGGAACGCAGCTGCAGCGGCTGGCCTTGTTCTCGCTAGGGGCTGCCTAGAGTGCTGCCTGGCCACCACTTACGTAAGCGTTGCGTAACACCACGCCGGCACGTATGCTAGAACGCTCGAAAATTGGGCCGGCACTAATGGCCGAGCAACAGGTCGCTAATTAATGGCGCCGAACGCGGCTGCTGCGTGTTTTGCTACATTGTAGTTGGTAAATGGTCGCTATTCCGGGTAACGTCAATTACTTTCAAAATGGTTCAAATAGCTCTGAGCACTATGGGACTTAACATCTATGGTCATCAGTCCCCTAGAACTTAGAACAACTTAAACCTAACTAACCTAACGACATCACACAACACCCAGTCATCACGAGGCAGAGAAAATCCCTGACCCCGCCGGGAAAACGTCAATTACTGCCAGCAGTTGATGTGACGCATTGGGCAACGGGAGAGGGGGAGAGAGAGAGAGAGAGAGAGAGAGACAGAGAGAGAGAGAGCTTTATTTTCGTGATTACAGCCTACTATCTGAAAAGCTAAAATAGCCATACAAATCACATTTCTTGGGCAGTAATATTTATTTATTTATTTATTCTTCCGTGGGACCAAATTATGGACAAGTCTCCATGGTCATAGAAAGAGTCAATACATGAAGTTATAACACGATTGTAGAAACAGATAAAATGAAGTATAAGAAACATATTCAGGCGACAAGTCGTAAGTTTAAATAAAGAAAATCAACTACGTAACACTGGAATTTGCTTAATTTTTCAGCTCTTCCAGGAGCTCCTCGACAGAATAGAAGGAGTGAGCCATGAGGAAACTCTTCAGTTTAGACTTAAAAGAGTTTGGGCTACTGCTAAGATTTTTGAGTTCTTGTGGTAGCTTATTGATAATGGATGTAGCAGAATACTGCACTCCTTTCTGCACAAGAGTCAAGGAAGTTCATTCCACATGCAGATTTGATTTCTGCCTAGTAGTAACTGAGTGATAGCTGCTAACTCTTGAGAATAAGCTAATATTACTAACAACAAACGACATTAAAGAAAATATATACTGTGAAGGCAATGTCAGAATTCCCAGACTATTGAATAGGGGTCGACAAGAGGTCCTCGAACTTACACCACATACAGCTCGAACAGCCCGTTTTTGAGCCAAAAATACCCTTTCTGAATCAGAATAATTACCCTAAAAGATAATACCATACGACATAAGCGTATGAAAATATGCGAAGTACACTACTTTTCGTGTTGAACTGGCACTTATTTCAGATACTGTTCTGATGGTAAATAAAGCAGCATTTAGTTTCTGAACAAGATCCTGAACATGGGCTTTCCACAACAGCTTACTATCTATCCGAACGCCTAGGAACTTGAACTGTTCCGTCTCGCTTATAATATGCCCATTCTGTCTGATCAAAATATCGGTTCTTGTTGAATTGTGAGTTAGAAACTGTAAAAACTGAGTCCTACTGTGATTTAGCATCAAATTATTTTCCACAAGCCACCAACTTATTTCATGAACTACATTACTTGACACTGTTTCAATATTACACACAAGATCCTTCACTACCAAGCTGGTGTCATCAGCAAACAGAAATATTTATGAGTCACCTGTAATACTACAAGGCATATCATTTATATAAATAACAAACAGCAGTGGCCCCGGCACCGACCCTTGGGGAACACCCCACTTAACAGTGCACCATTGGGACTGAACATCACTACCGCTCTCAATATTGCGCAGAATTACCTTCTGCTTTCTGTTCTTAAAGTAAGAGGCGAATCAATTGTAAGCTACTCCCCTTACTCCATAATGGTCCAACTTCTGCAGTAATATTTTGATGTCAACACAGTCAAAAGCCTACGTTAAATCAAGAAAACACCTAGCGTTCGCAACCTTTTATTTAATCCGTCCAAAACCTCACAGAGGAAAGAGAATATAGGATTTTCAGTTGTTAAACTATTTCTAAGTTTATGTATTTACTATTTGTTTCTGATACTTAATTTTTTTAATACTATAACTACTTCTACTACTACATAATTACAACAAAACCCTTATCCAGTTACTACTATGAGCACTAGAGAATCTATTCCGCGTTTGTTCCTTTATTTTGGTGCACTTAACTTGCAGACGGTTGTTTGCACTACTACATCCGCCATGATACTACCCCGGTCAACATCTGTTGTGTGTTGGATTCCTCGAGCGTCAGGCAGCGAGTCAGCAGAATTTCCGCTGTAGCAAGCAGTTCCACCCATCACTGTCACGTCTTAAACTCCACAAAATGGTTCAAATGGCTCTGAACACTATGCGACTTAACTGCTGAGGTCATCAGTCGCCTAGAACTTAGAACTAATTAAACATAACTAACCTAAGGACATAACACACATCCATGCCCGAGGCAGCAGGATTCGAACCTGCGACCGTAGCGGTCGCTCGGCTCCAGACTGTAGCGCCTAGAACCGCATGGCCACTCCAGCTGACTAAAGTCCACACTTCCGTGATCACTTGGACCAACGCAGTGTAGATTCTTGGAACACTATTTCATTCGGTGATCGGCGACGCCAGTATTCTTCCCTCCATCTGCAGAGTATGCTGTCTAGCCTGGATGGTAGCATGCTGACTTATAGCTGAACACTTTGTGAAGTCTTCCTTGGACTTCCTGGATACTGCACTGCAGTATCGTCCAAGATGCGCCAGGTCGACTCGCTCCTTAATGCTACGTTGGGACCCAACATCGTTAATACCTGACATCCATTATCAGCCGCATCTTCATAGAGCGCGCAGTCCCACAATGTGTGTTCTGGTGCCGCGCGGAATTAGCCGAGCGGTCTGAGGCGCTGCGGTCATGGAATGTGCGGCTGGTCCCGGCGGAGGTTCGAGTCCTCCCTCGGGCATGGCTGTGTGTGTGTTTGTCCTTAAGATAATTTAGGTTAAGTAGTGTGTAAGCTTATGGACTGATGGCCTTAGCAGTTAACTCCCATAAGATTTCACACACATTTGAACATTTTTTGTGTTCTGGTGTGCCCACACTGCCGCAGGTGCAACTGTCATTCATCTTACGCCATCCCTGTTTATGTCTTACAAGTGCCGCGGAGATAAAATAGGAAATGGTGTCTTGTTGTGAAAGTGTGGTGAAGTGTGATATGGAAGCCAATACAGTGCGTCCACAACATATAAATTATATAAAGAATAGCAGGTGACAGTGTTTGCTTTCGGTAAACTCATCAACGTCTCTGGCGTAATAATCGTATAAAGCGCCGCCAGAGAGAAACTTGACTAACTCTTCTTTTGTCTCGCTGCACAAGACGAAGTCGTGTAATAGCACCTCTGACTCTCACTGTTTGTAAAACTTTGCGCTTAATTTCAGAATATAATTCCATAGTCAAAATATTAACCCACTTTCTTCCTTTCTGAAAAGCTCCCATCCTTGAATTATTAAGTAAATACGTAAGAGTTTTTCTAACAGCCGTAAGAAATTACAGATCGCGACCATAAACCGCTAGAAAAAAAATGCGTGCTTCACCTGCCTTCTTTAACAGTATTACAGGAATAAAAATCAGTAGAATATTTAGTCTTTTACTGACACAGTAAAACATGAGTGTTCAGGAATAACTTCCTTTTTGCTTACGTAATAAAATGCTCTCACTTGATCGACTTCGCATCACAAAATATGATAACAGAAAACGGTTCAAATGGCTCTGAGCACTATGGGACTTAACTTCTGAGGTCATCAGTCCCTTAGAACTTAGAACTACTGAAACCGAACTAACCTAAGGACATCACACACATCCATGCCCAAGGCAGGATTCGAACCTGCGACCGTAGTGGTCGCGCGGTTCCAGACTGTAGCGCCTAGAACCGCTCAGCAACCCCGGCCGGCATATGATAACAGTGAATGTTTTATTAAAGAATTAACATGAAGACATAAACTGATCAGATAACCGAAGCCGAGTTTTTCTTTCATTCTGGATGCTCAAATAATAATAATTATTTCATTATAATAATTTTTCGTTACGTGAGTGCTTGTATTGACAATCTCTCTCGGTAGTGCACGTTGTACGTCGGGCAAACCTAAGCAATTTCGTACTATTGACATCGCATACGCAAAGTCTTAACAGGCATATTACTGCACAAGATTAATTTTAACAACATTTCAAAACCTTTTGCTCACGTAATGTCAAATCATTAGCAGTGACAAACGTAAGACAATTTTCTGTGCTTTGTTGCTGTATTCATTTCATTGTTTCCACACGCCGAGAAGCTGCGGCGAGCATGTATGTGAATCATTACAGGCAATTCCGGTCACCTAACCACCGACCAAGTAAGATCAATACGATCATTCATTCTTAAAATTTATGTATAAAATAAATTCAAACAAAAATGGGCTCCAAGAGAGGGAAGGTCACTACAATCTGTCTTCTGATTTTGTGTAGATACATAGGATACGAGCCATGGCAGTCAGGTAATGTATCAATCCACTCGACGGGTTACAAAATCTCATTTATTATCCCTCCCTGGTGTTAGGGAGAAATTCGTATAATTTCCTGCCTGTGCCCGAAGTGACCCATTCATTTTGCCACAGTTGTAATATGCGATCTTTATTCCTCTTTTCAAATTGGCCTTCTGAGAGAGAGAGAGAGAGAGAGAGAGAGGTAGGTAGGTCGGAAAACCTCAGCTGCCCATTAAATTTGCAACACCATGTGAAGGTGCAGGTAATTATCGTCAAATTGGCATTAAGACCATACAGGCTTGGATATTAGAATCATTAAGACAATATTTAACGACGACCGTAAAAAGCAGCTACAAGGAACGCAGTCCACATACTGAATATAAGGAGACCGGTAACCTCCATACCCATGATTCTTCAGAGAATCGAACTTCCGTGCATAAGACAGTTTCAAACATCTGATTACGTTACATAACAGTTAATGCGTTAGACAGCTGACGCCTTAATTGTGATAGTTTTGTTACTGCCAGATTATTGCAAACACGCTACTGAAAAACTCAAAACCAAACCGGTAATAAATTAAAACGCCAAGCTTGCTGCTAAAGTTTTAGCGCACGAAAACAAACATGTAGTAGGCGAACAACTATTGCCCTTTCATTATTGCGTATGGCCTCGAGCGAAAAAACGTTTACTCAAGGTATGAAACTTTGTCTGAAGTTCGCTAGAAGTCGCTAAGTAATCTCATTCCCAAGCACTGGATGTACTCAGTCTGGGTAATTTGGGCTCCGTGTTTTTTTTTTTTTTTTTTTTTTTTCATTTCTTTAAATCTAGTTTTCCACGTATCTCAATGTTTGTGATGTCATATATCCTGAACTATGGGTCGTGCAATGATGATATAGTAATGCAGGTACTTTCAGTGGTATATGTGGATACTGTCTGCAAAACGTGTTGCAAATAGGGTTATTAGTAAAGAAGTACTTAATTGAAACGTCATGCCTGATAGTGACTTATCGTGTTAAACCTTTGACGTAAGATTATACCTCTTAACGAGTAAATTATGACAGCATAATTAAGACACTGCGTTCCACTGAGACGTAGCTTTGTTGTTCCGCGCTATTACTTCTCTCATTCGTCGTACATGAAATCCTGAATATTAAATTTTTTGTTGCTCCCTGTCCCCGGGAGGTAGACGAACACGTAGCTGAGACTGGATGACTATTTTAGGCGTTTAGTAACATACAAGGTGTTTAACAATTCATGTTGCACACTTCTAAAGGTTGTAGAGGAGACTTAGTAGAGCAAGATTTACACAGGAAACCATGTCCGGAAACGTCACTCATCGACGGTACAGAGAATCAAAAATGTAGGTGCCGGCCCCTGTAAACGTATGTATATACGTGATGGTTCCGTAATGATGATGTTACAAACTCTACAGGATGGTGGAGAAGGGTAAATGTATCAATTTGTGGTAAGAGGTTCTGTAGCGGAAACGAAGGACTCGAAAGTTATAAATGAAAACCGTTCTGGTACTTCTGATAATGGAATACGTGTACGGTAATGTTGATGCCAAGATTGTATAGTAGGCAACTTTCAGAGGTGATAGTGTGGGCAAAAACAAGAAAAAAATGTCCAGTAAACATGGGCTCCAAAATGCATACCTTTAGAGCTGTGAGGACCTCTTCAATAGAGGAGATGTGTTTCAGACTAGCAAAGATTAACAAGTCTTCATAGCTTCTCAGGTATGCATTTAGAGAAGATATTTCCTAGACATTGTTGTTATCTTGGTTCATACTACCACCTCTGAACGTTGCATACCCTATATTATTAGCAGCGACAGTACCAGTACATGTATTCCACTGTCAGAGATACCACAATGAATTTCGCTTGTAACTTTCGACTCGTTCGTTTACGAACCAAGGACCCTAACAACAAATTGATATATTTATCCTTCTCCAGAATCCTTGAAAGTTTGTAACGTCATTGCGGAATCACCTTGTATATACATACATTTACACGAGCCGGCACCTATAACTTTGACCCTCTGTAGCGCCGTTGCGTGATACTTCCGGTCACGGGTTCAAAATGGTTCAAATGGCTCTGAGCACTATGGGACTTAGCTTCTGAGGTCATCAGTCCCCTAGAACTTAGAACTACTTAAGCCTAACTAACCTAAGGACATCACACATAACCATGCCCGAGGCAGGATTCGAACCTGCGACTGGTCACAGTTTACCCTCCAAAACCTCTAGATCTGTAAAATGAATTGTGAAACACCCTGTCGATATTACGTGTCGTGTTCTCATTCAGGAACTTCATTTATTTTAATGTTGGTTATTAAAAAATGGAACGAACAATAGGGTTTAACGTCCTGACGACAATGAGGACCTTGGAGACAGCATAAGCACGGAATTATAAGAATGGGGAAGGTAATCGGCCGTGACCTTTTCAAAGAAACCATCGCGGTATCTCCCTGGAGCGATTTAGAGAAATCGCGGAAAACCTAAATCTGGATGACTGGACAGGGATTTTAATCGTCATCCTCCCGAGTGCGAGTCAACTATGCTAATCACTGCGCCACCTTACTCGGTAATGTTGGTCATTAGTGACGACACTGTGTAACAAATAGAAACATCTATCAGCACGCGTCGGCAATCGGTAACGGCAGGACTGCGTCCCACTGAGACGTAGCTTTGTTGTTCTGCGGTATTACTTCTCTCATTCGTCGGGATCCCGACCGAGTCTTGTGGTGTGAATATGAAGTCATTCGGTTAAGGAGGGTCATACTCAACGATGGATAGTATCTCAGCAGCCTTACCCAGCGAGATTGCGATTGGAGGGACATATTGCTGACCCGGACGTGCTGGATGGAATAATCACGTCACGCACAGTGACGAAAATATGGAAACACCGCGAGGAGTGCACGCTTGAGCCTAAATGCAGATGCCGGACAAGCCTGCAGTTGGCGCTTTTATATTTGACGACGAACGGCACCTGTGCAGCGTTCTGAATGCTTTGGAAGAGTCAGACGTGGTCAGAACAGCATTCTGTGTAGCTGTGGGTGCATTTATGTCGGAGCTGAGTGAGTTCGAGATGGGCAAAATGCTCGTGTTGTGGGTGCCTCCATAGCCAGGTGAGCCGAAATGTTTGACGTTTCAAGAGGCACCGTATGGAAGATTTATACCGCGTCCGCGGAAAGTGGGAAAACATCATCCGTTAAGTCACAATGTGGACGAAAGAGTGTGTTGAGAAATAGTCAACACCAAATAACGTGAAGGGAGCTTCATAAGCATTTTAGGACGACGAGCTGTAATTCCAAAACCACTTACCAGGGATGCAAATGCCCGTAACAGGAAATCTTGGTGGCGAGACAGTATAACCTGGTCTATGAAGCAATGGAGTCTTGTTTCATATTGCTTCCAACTTCCCGACTAATTTACGCCCCATGAGGGTAACATGACGGGGTTCGATGCTGATGTAGGCAGCAGTGTCTTGGTATTCCATGGGCCCCATTTTTACTCTACAGCGTCGGGTTATTACCAATTTGGATGATCACGTCCACTCGCGGCACGACGTTTTCGCCGATGGTGATTCTGATTTCCTAGACGATAGGGTCGCCTTCACAGGTTGCATCGTCCGGGAGTAGTTTAGTGAGCAGGAGGGTGAATTGTCGCATCTTACTAGCCACCATAATCACCAGATGTCAATATTGTTCAGCATTTGTGGTCTGCTTTGGAGAAAAGGGTGTTTTTTTGCTATCGTCCTCCACCGTCGTTACCTAAATTTGCCACTATTTTGCAATAAGGATGTTGCTAGATTCTCTTCAAAACCAATCAGGACTCGTATTTATCCAGTCCAAACCTGGATCCGAATGGACCTACGGGGATTTGAACCGTCGTCCTCCAGAATGCGAATCAGCGTTCTAAACATTGCACCATCTCTCTCGGTTATGCAACAAAACAAATGTCCTCATGGATATGGTGTGATCAACGACAACAATAGTCAGCATCGCAACACACACATCCGTGAGTGTTTTCGTCGAAGGAACTAACGTTGCCGAAATGAATTCGTCAGTGCCACGCGAGCGCACCACCTGGAGGGATACTGTCGTTTCATAACCACACCTCTGGTGCGTATAGCCGGTAATTTGAACGGCAAATGCTACTTTTCCGGAGTCTTAAGGCAGGTGGCTGTGCCCTTTCTTCGAGGTCTCCGTAACATTCCCTTTCAACAGAAAAACGCAAGACCGCACGTTGTCTGTTCTGTTCCGACCTACTGCGATACGCTGGTTGTTGAACTGATACCTACAGCAGTACGTTCTCCCCACCTCTCGCTCATTGAAACCAACTGAGCGAGAGACTGGCACACTATCCATTACGATTGATTGGCATACACACTGATCAGCAAAACTTAAAGACAAGGTAGATAAAGTAACGTAATATATTAACTGCTGAGTGGAAATGAATGAAAGTGCGGAAGAGTATCGTCGGAAGCCTCGCAGTCGTGCACAGAAAGCATGACGTCACATCGCGTGAGGTCAGCGTGACTATAGCGCCAAACGGGGCTGGCCTCGCAAGGCGAGGCAGAAGGAGGAACGGGGAAAGACATCCTACGTCTACCAGAGAGCAGTTACGGTGCACTGTGGTGGTGTCCTTCATTGTAACATCGCCCAGAGGCAATATTTGATTGACTTTACACTGATAATAACGGTGGGAAAGAGTCACGATGGTACCCCAAGAATTTGGTATTGGTCGCAGCATTTTTGCACGTGTATGGGGAGCGTGCCGAACCATAGCCACTGGTGGCCAAAGACGTCGTCGACCACGGTCAGCCGGCCGAAGTGGCCGTGCGGTTAAAGGCGCTGCAGTCTGGAACCGCAAGACCGCTACGGTCGCAGGTTCGAATCCTGCCTCGGGCATGGATGTTTGTGATGTCCTTAGGTTAGTTAGGTTTAACTAGTTCTAAGTTCTAGGGGACTAATGACCTCAGCAGTTGAGTCCCATAGTGCTCAGAGCCATTTTTGACCACGGTCAACTACAGCAATAGATGACTGCCACATTGTGCTACGGGCAAAAAGAGATCCACGTTGAACACAGGATGGAACTGAAACCAAATTTAACAGTATTACATGGCACGGTGCACAGTGGCACAAGTTTGGTCCCATAGGAACTTACCACAAATTTCCAAAATTTCCACAGTGGCGCGGGGACTGCATGGGGTCGGACTCTCTGCCCGAGGCCCAGTACGTTGTGTTCCACTGACACCCGCACATCGGTGACAACATTTGGTATGGTGGCAAGAGCACAGTGGCTGGACCAGCGAGAAGTAGGGTCACGTGCTCTTCTCGGATGTAACCAGATTCAGTCTGAATAGTGACTCCGGACATATCTTCATATGGCGAGAGGTGAGAACACATCATAAACCCTTGAACATTGCCGGACATGATCGTTTCGTTGGTCCAAGTTCTATGGTGCGGGGAGGCTTCATTTTGCAACGGCGTACAGACCTCCAAACCTTTGAACACAGTACATTCACCGGTCAACATTATAACGACCCTCAGCTTCTTCCCCTCGTGCTTCTCCTCGGGGCTGCATTCGACCCTGACTTCACTTTTACGGATGACATTACGCGACCGCATCGAACGGCGCACTTGCAGGAGCGCTTGCAAAGACAGGATATTCGGCGAATGGGCCAGCCTGGCCGTTCCCCAGACGGAAATTCCGTTGGATGTGTTGGAAAGACGTACTGCAGCACCTCCACGAGCAACTACGACTATGCAGCGTTTGTCTCACGCCGTGGTGGCAGAGTGGAATGCTCTTTGTGGTCCGTGGTGATCATATAAGCTATTAACGGCCAAGCGCCTTCGTTCGTAACATCGAGGAGACAATCATTAATCGCAGTGGCTTCATTACAATTGTTGTTGTTGTGATATTCAGTACTCTATCCTGTGCACGCTGCTTCATCTCCCAGTACCTATTGCAACCTGCATCCTTCTGAATCTGTTTAGTGTATTCATCTCTTCGTCTCCCTCTGCGATTTTCACCCTCCACGCCGCCCTCTAATACTAAATTGGTGATCCCTTGATGACTCAGAATATGTCCTACCAAACGATCCCTTCTTCTAGTCAAGTTGTGCCACAAATTTCTCTTCTCTCCAATTCTATTCAATACCTCCTCATTAGTTATGCATTCTTCTGTAGCATCACGTTTCGAAAGCTTCTATTCTCTTCTTGTCTAAACTATTTATCGTCCATGTTTCACTTCCATTCATAGCTACACTCCATACAAATACTTTCAGAAACGACTTCCTAACACTTAAATCTATACTCGATGTTAACAAATTTCTCTCCTTCAGAAACGCTTTCCTTGCCATTGGCAGACTACATTTTATATCCTCCCTACTTCGACCATCATCAGTTATTTTGCTCCCCAAATAGCATAACTCCTTTACTATTTTAAGCGTCTCATTTCCTAATCTAATTCCCGCAGCATCACCCGATTTACTTCGACTACATTCCGTTATCCTCGTTTTGCTTTTGTTGATGTTCATCTTATATCCTCCTTTCAAGACACTGTCCGTTCCGTTTAGCTGCTCTTCCAGGTCATTTGCTGTCTCTGACAGAATTACAATGTCATCGGCGAACCTCAAAGTTTTAATTTCTTCTCCATGGATTTTAATACCTACTCCGAATTTTTCTTTTGTTTCCTTTATTGTTTGCTCAATATACAGATTGAATATCATCGGGGAGAGGCTACAACCCTTTCTCCCCTCCCAACCACTGCTTCAATTTCATGCCCCTCGACTCTTATAACTGCCATCTGGTTTCTGTACTAATTGTAAATAGCCTTTCGCTCCCTGTATTTTACCCCCGCCACGATTACTATCTTCGAATTAAAGTCTCATTTCTAGTCGTCTCGTTGCATATTTCTTTCAGTTGTTTTCTTTACTATACTGTAGCAGTTCTTTCCACGAGGGGCGTGGTGGAAAGCAATGCCTCCAAATTTTTTAATGTGAGAGCTCTTCGATCTTTTTGAAACAAAACAAAGTCGTTAATATTCTACGTCATTATTCGTCACGTCTACATATTTGCAGCTCTCTGCCAATAGAGGGCTCAGAATTGTAGCGTGTTATGTGGTTGTGTGCAACGTAACTACGACGGTGCGTGCGAAACAGCTTGCTGTAATCGAGTTTCGAATTCGAAGAATTAGTCCTCACGAGGAGCACCGTCTCCTTCGGCGTAACACTGCCACACATCTGCACCAATCCGACGCCTTGGGTTCGCTGTCATCGATCACCGTCCATACATCCCGAATTGGCCCCATCCGATTTTCATCTGTTTCCATAACTTAAAGGACGCCTTCGAGGACCACTTTGATACTGATGAAATGGTGCAAGCATAGGTGAGATTGTAGCTCCGTTAACAAAGTCAAACATTCTACATTGAAGGTATCAACAAAATGGTCTCTAAATTGGCGATTTATCTGGTAGTAAATATGCAATCAGTCACTTTTTTGCCTTTTCGATACGATTTATTCACCCATGAGCTAGTTTTCGAGCCACTGCAGGCTCATCATCACATCGAGGTGGTACATGACCATTGTGTCGTGAAGCAACTGTAGCTAATTGCAGTGCTGATGAGCGCACTGCCTTGGGGTATCCATATCAGATCTCTTCCTATAATGTACACAAATATACACAGTATTTAGCAGTACTTGGTTTTACACTGATTCACGGAAAGTAAACACTAAATCTGCTTGTGCAGTAACTTGAAAAAATGTTCATAGTTGAATAAATCGTGTCAAAAAACCAAAAAAGCGACTGACTGCATACTTGTTGTTGTTGTTGTGGTCTTCAGTCCAGAGACTGGTGTGATGCAGCTCTCCATGCTACTCTATCCTGTGCAAGCTTCTTCATCTCCCAGTACTTACTGCAACCTACATCCTTCTGAATCTGCTTAGTGTATCCATCTCTCGGTCTCCCTCTACGGTTTTTACCCTCCACGCTGCCCTCCAATGCTAAATTGGTGATCCCTTGATGCCTCAGAATATGTCCTACCAAGCGATCCCTTCTCCTAGTCAAGTTGTGCCACAAATCTCACTTCTCCCCAATTCTGTTCAATACCTCCTCATTAGTTATGTGATCTATCCGTCTAGTCTTCAGCATTGTCATGTAAAACCACATTTCGAAAGCTTCTATTCTCTTCTTGTCTAAACTATTTCTCGTCCATGTTTCACTTCCATACATGGCCATACTCCATACACATACTTTCAGAAACGACTTCCTCACACTTAAATCTATACTCGATGTTAACAAATTTCTCTTCTTCAGAAACGCTTTCCTTTGCCATTGCCAGTTTTTATTTTATATCCTCTCTACTTCGACCATCATCAGTTATTTTGCTCCCCAAATAGCAAACCTCCTTCACTACTTTAAATGCCTCTTTTCCTAATCTAATTCCCTCAGCATCACCCGGCTTAATTCGACTACATTCCATTATCCTCGTTTTGCTTTTGTTGATGTTCATCTTATATCCTCCTTTCAAGAGACTGTCCATTACGTTCAGCTGCTCTTCCAGGTCCTTTGCCGTCTCTGACTGAATTACAATGTCATCGGCGAACCTCCAAGTTTTAATTTCTTCTACATGGATTTTAATTCCTACTCCGAATTTTTCTTTTGTTTATTACCAGATAAATCGCTACTTTAGATGCAGTTCGTCATCCACAATGGATATACTGTCTCTCGTTGGGAGAAATGTGGTCGTCGCTGATGTGTTGGTAAATGTGCCAACACCTTGTAGATAGAGGAGGCCGAAATCTAACGCAGACGGGCGTGAATTCTGGAACAGGATAAGTAGTGAATTCTCATAAGAAAAGTATGCAGCTCCTCGAATACTTATCTTTTATTCTTTGATGTGAATACATCGTTCTGATGAGACATTTCATATGATAACTTTCAAACTATGTAAGGCTAATGGCGCCTTGCTAGGTCGTAGCCATGGACTTAGCTGAAGGCTATTCTAACTGTCTCTCGGCAGATGAGAGAAAGGCTTCGTCAGTGTAGTCGCTAGCAAAGTCGTCGTACAACTGGGGCGAGTGCTAGCCCGTATCTCGAGACCTGCCTTGTGGTGGCGCTCGGTCTGCGATCACACAGTGGCGACACGCGGGTCCGACATGTACTAAATGGACCGCGGCCGATTTAAGCTACCACCTAGCAAGTGTGGTGTCTGGCGGTGACACCACAGTCGCCAGGGCTACAACGTTGACATATGAAATTGTAGACATCAAGAATAAAGATGTAGAATGTTGAAGTTTGTTTAATTAAAACACTTTACGAGTTTTCACATAAAAAATTCAGAGGCATTAGTTTCCAGCACGCTCACTTGTGTATGGTCGAAGTTTCAACGAGCTTTGTCACTTGGCAGTGACACATCGTCAGAAGGCTACTTCCGACCCTACGTTTTACACGTTAGTGTAGTTTCCTTCACCCAAGCTTAGTTCGACTCGGAGCACTACCGGGTGAGATTCGCTGCGGCTATCAGAGGTGGCAGCTCTCTCTATACCACCAAATCATCTACAAACTTAATCACGTTTCTTGCTGCTGTGCTGTAGACGCACGCTAAATAAAACTTGATTATTTGCTGTCCTTCCTCGTGTTGCAGTTTCAACAGCCAGCAGTGTACCAGCTTCTCTTTTTGGCGGAACGCGAGGCAGTTAGCGGCAGTCGTTCAAGCACGGAAGACTGATGTACAAACCGGCTCCCACTTGCTACCGAACTAGGCGCAGCAATTAGGGGCTTCAGAAATCCCCGTCCTTCTGCAAATAAACAGCAGCGCTCAGCAAGAGGAATTGACTCAGAATTTCACCAAGAGCGCCGTTGTTAGAGATCCCACTTCTACGTAATGCCGTGCATGCAGGCGATAATTTTAGCTACCAGAAACCGCGCACAAAACTCTAACTTTTTACCGTGGAAAGAAATCTGGTGCACAGTGATGATTTTCGGTGGACCATCAGTGAGTAATGTGTGTCTATCTATTCGCACGGCTATCATTCATAAGATACAGTGTCGGGATAAGTTAACCACTCGCAATCTTTTAAAGAAAAAACTCACAACACTCAATCTTATTCTCTTTATCAGATGGAGGAAATGAGTCACACGCGGTTAATAACTTAACTGTACATGTGTGTTTAACACCAGTCTCTTGTGAAACACTCCTGACAGATTTTTTCGGGTTAACAGTAATGGTTAACAATGATTTTCTGCAAAATTTTGGCAAAAACGACATTCCGTATGCAGAGACCGTGATTGAATTACGAGGGCTATTCGGAAAGTAAGTTCCTATCGGTCGCTAAATGGAAGTCACTGTGAAAATCAAAAAAATTAGCAACACCATCCAGCCACCTCTCTACACAGTCACCGCTTCCGACTTACAGTTCTGTCGTAGCGTTGTAGCAACTTTCCAATACCTTCGTCATAGCAGGCAGCCGTCTGTGTTTTCCGCCACTTCTCTACGCTGACCTACAGCTCGTCGTCTGCGCTAAACGCTCTCTTCACAGCCAACTGTTCATGTGAGCAGAGATGAAGCTCAGGAAGCACATTAAGTACTGTGAATGATCAAACATTTCCCATCGAAAACGCTGCAGGAGCATCTTCATTGGCCCTGGACAGATTGGCCGAGAATTGTCTCGAAGAAGGAACTGACAGTTTCATTACGTAGGCTGCATGACATCGGGTGAAATCTCTAACCAGACCCACACACTTCGCGGGAGACACTAATTTCCTAGGCATCCTTGCATGCTCACTGTGCGCGCAGAACTGAAAAGAGGGACATGACGCGAGCTACGGGCATACTAGACAGACTGCCCAACACACAAGTACTAAGCTTCATCGGATTTTCACAGTGGTTTCCATTTCGTGTCCAGTCGGAACTTACCTTAGCAAAATATCTTGCTGAAAACCCAAGGAAATTCTGGTCTTAAGTAAAATCGGTAAGCGGGTCGAAGGCTTCCATCCAGTCACTCACTGATCAGTCTGACTTGACAACGGAAGACAGGAAACGAAAGCTGAAATTTTAAATTTATCATTTGAGAAATCTTTCACGCAGGAGGATCGTACAAACATACAGCCGTTTGAGTCTCGCACAGATTCCCGTATGGAGGACATAGCGATAGACATCCGTGGGTTTGTGAAGCAGCTGAATGGGTTGAAAATAAATAAATCGCCAGGTCCCGGTGGGATTCCAGTTCGGTTTTACAGAGAGTACTCTAATGCATTGGCTCCTTATTCAGCTTGCATTTATCGCGAATGTCTTGCCCAACGTAAAGTCCAGAGGGACTGGAAAAAAGCGCAGGTGACGCCTGTATATAAGAAGGGTATAAGGACGGATCCTCAAAATTACAGACCAATATCCTTAACATCGGTTTGTTGCAGGATTCTTGAACATATTCTCAGTTCGAGTACAATGAATTTCCTTGAGACAGAGAAGTTGCTGTCCATGCATCAGCACGGCTTTAGAAAGCATCGCTCCTGCGAAACGCAACTCGCCTTTTTTCACATGATATCTTGCGAACCATGGATGAAGGGTATCAGACGGATGCCATATTCCTTGACTTCCGGAAAGCGTTTGACTCGGTGCCCCACTGCAGACTCCTAACTAAGGTACGAGCATATGGGATTGGTTCACAAGTATGTGAGTGGCTCGAAGACTTCTTAAGTAATAGAACCCAGTACGTTGTCCTCGATGGTGAGTGTTCATCGGAGGTGAGGGTATCATCTGGAGTGCCCCAGGGAAGTGTGGTAGGTCCACTGTTGTTTTCTATCTACATAAATGATCTTTTGGATAGGGTGAATAGCAGTGTACGGCTCTTTGCTGATGATGCTGTGGTGTACGGGAAGGTGTCGTCGTTGAGTGACTGTAGGAGGATACAAGATGACTTGGACAGGATTTGTGACTGGTGTAAAGAATGACAGCTAACTCTAAAGAGAGGTAAATGTAAATTAATGCAGATGAATAGGAAAAAGAATCCTGTAATGTTTCAATACTCCATTAGTAGTGTAGCGCTTGACACAGTCACGTCGATTAAATATTTGGGCGTAACATTGCAGAGCGATATGAAGTGGGACATGCATGTAATGGCAGTTGTGGGGAAGGCGGATAGTCGTCTTCGATTCAATGGTAGAATTTTGGGAAGATGTGGTTCATCTGTAAAGGAGACCGCTAATAGAACACTAATACGACCTATTCTTGAGTATTGCTCGAGCGTTTGGGATCCCTATCAGGTCGGATTGAGGGAGGACGTAGAAGCAATTCAGAGGCGGGCTGCTAGATTTGTTACTGGTAGGTTTGATCATCACGCGAGTGTTACGGAAATGCTTCAGGAACTCGGGTGGGAGTCTCTAGAGGAAAGGAGGCGTTCTTTTCGTGAATCGCTACTGAGGAAATTTAGAGAACCAGCATTTGAGGCTGACTGCAGTACGATTTTACTGCCACTAACTTACATTTCGTGGAAAGACCACAAAGATAAGATAAGAAAGATTAGGGCTCGTACAGAGCCATATAGGCAGTCATTTTTCCCTCGTTCTGTTTGGGAGTGGAACAGGGAGAGAAGATGCTAGTTGTGGTACGAGGTACCCTCCGCCACGCACCGTATGGTGGACTGCGGAGTATGCATGTAGATGTGGACTTTCACAATGGCCCTCGTATGGTAAAGTATTACCTTTTTGTTATTTTTGACACAATAAATTTTCTGTGATACAATCATAACCAGTTTCGGCTTTCAAAGGCCGTCTTCAGATGCTATTGGCAGCATTTGATGAACTAGTATTCATGCTTTGTCAACGTATGAATACTTATTCATCAAATGCCACACATAGCATTTGAAGGTGGCCGTTGAAGGCCGAAACCTGTTATAATTCTAGCATAAAAAAGTGCTTGTGTAACAAAAAAATACCTTTCTGCAAACTGTTTGCAAGCACTTCCGGAGTTCGAACTGAAACTTTACGGTTAAGCTTAGAATGATAGACACCACCACTGGGCCACACCGTTTTGTTATCAATTTCTGAACACTACTACTTGCAGGAATACCGTAGTTCCGAATAGTTCATAAAAATTTCACGATTCGTTTTAAAGGAACATAAACATTAGTTGCAGACATCCTTTCACTTACACAATAGCGCATATTTTCCTTGAATAACGACTAAAAGACACTCTCAGCTCTTCCAAAGCAGCATTTGGGGCAGTGATAATTAACGCCACCCGTCAAGTGATCGGCACATCACGAGAGTGGAAAACAGCAAGTTGAGTTTTTATCATAATGCAGAAAGACATTTTACAGGAGATGCAGAGAACAGTTTTGTACCTTAAGGACTGCGTACTTAGAATAGATGCCTTTTTCTTGTCAGTTTTTCATATAGTGACAGATTTTAGAATCTCATGACGAATATGAACTAGAGGCCGCCATGAGCAATTTACAACCTTCTTTGTGTGTGTGTGTGTGTGTGTGTGTGTGTGTGTGACATGAGGTTCCGTGTTGTGCTTTATTTGTAACTAGTTAACTGCTGTACAGTATGTTTTTGTTGTTGTTGTTGTGGTCTTCAGTCTTGAGACTGGTTTGATGCAGCTCTCCATGCTACTCTACCCCGTGCAAGCCTCTTCATCTCCCAGTACCTAATGCAACCTATATCTTTCTGAATCTGTTTAGTGTATTCATCTCTTGGTCTCCCTCTACGATTTTTACTCTCCACGCTGCCCTCCAATACTAAATTGGTAATCCCTTGATGCCTCAGAACATCTCCTACCAAACGATCCCTTCTTCTAGTCAAGTTGTGCCGCAAACTTCTCTTCTCCCCAATCCCATCCAACACCTCCTCATTAGTTATATGATCTACCCATCTAATCTTCAGCATTCTTCTGTAGCACCACATTTCGAAAGCTTCTATTCTCTTCTTGTCCGAACTATTTATCGTCCATGTTTCACTTCCATACATGGCAACACTCCAGACAAATACTTCCAGAAATGACTTCCTGACACTTAAATCTATATTCGATGTTAACAAATTTCTCTTCATCAGAAACGCTTTCCTTGCCATTGCCAGTCTACGTTTTATATCCTCTACTTCGACCATCATCAGTTATTTTGCTCCCCAAATAGCAAAACTCCTTTACTACTCTAAATGTCTCATTTCCTAATCTAATTCCCCCAGCATCATCCGACTTAATTCGACAACATTCCATTATTCTCGTTTTGCTTCTGTTGATCTTCATTTATTATCCTTCTTTCAAGACACTATCCATTCCGTTCAACTGCTCTTCCAAGTCCTTTGCTGTCTCTGACAGAATTACAATGTCATCGGCAAACCTCAAAGTTTTTATTACTTCTCCATGGATTTCAATACCTACTTCGAATTTTGCTTTTGTCTCCTTCACTGCTTGCTCAATATAAAGATTGAATAACATCGGGGACAGACTACAACCCTGTCTCACTCCCTTCCCAACCACTGCTTCTCTTTCATGCCCCTCGACTCTTATAACTGCCATCTGGTTTCTGTAAAAATTGTAAATAGCTTTTCGCTCCCTGTATTTTACCCCTGCCACCTTCAGAATTTGAAAGAGAGTATTCCAGTCAACATTGTCAAAAGATTTCTCTAAGTCTACAAATGCTAGAAACATAGGTTTGTTTTCCTTAATCTAGCTTCTAAGATAAGTCGTAGGGTCAGTATTGCCTCACGTGTTCCTATATTTCTACGGAGTCCAAACTGATCTTCCCCAAGGTCGG
Organism: Schistocerca americana; assembly: GCF_021461395.2. NCBI lineage: Eukaryota > Metazoa > Arthropoda > Insecta > Orthoptera > Acrididae > Schistocerca > Schistocerca americana. Next base: position 273,518,509 of record NC_060124.1, on the reverse strand, counting down.
CTTCTACTAGTTTTTCCATTCGTCTGTAAAGAATTCGCGTTAGTATTTTGCAGCTGAGGCTTATTAAATTGATTGTTCGGTAATTTTCACATCTTTCAACACCTGCTTTCTTTGGGATTGGAATTATTATATTCTTCTTCAAGTCTGAGGGTATTTCGCCTGTCTCATACATCTTGCTCACCAGATGGTAGAGTTCCGTCAGGACTGGCTCTCCCAAGGCCGTCAGTAGTTCTAATGGAATGTTGTCTACTCCCGGGGCTTTGTTTCGACTCAGATCTTTCAGCGCTCTGTCAAACTCTTGACGCAGTATCATATCTCCCATTTCATCTTCATCTACATCCTCTTCCATTTCCATAATATTGTCCTCAAGTACATCGCCCTTGTATAGACCCTCTATATACTCCTTCCACCTTTCTGCTTTCCCTTCTTTGCTTGGAACTGGGTTTCCATCTGAGCTCTTCATATTCATACAAGTTGTTCTCTTTTCTCCAAACGTCTCTTTAATTTTCCTGTAGGCAGTATCTATCTTACCCCTAGTGAGATAAGCCTCTACATCCGTACATTTGTCCTCTAGCCATCCCTGCTTAGCCGTTTTGCACTTCCTGTCGATCTCATTTTTGAGACGTTTGTATTCCTTTTTGCCTGCTTCACTTACTGCATTTTTGTATTTTCTCCTTTCATCAATTAAATTCAATAGTTCTTCTGTTACCCAAGGATTTCTACTAGCTCTTGTCTTTTTACCTACTTGATCCTCTGCTGCCTTCACTACTTCATTCCTCAACGCTACCCATTCTTCACCTACTGTATTCCTTTCCCCCATGCCTGTCAATTGTTCCGTTATGCTCTCCCTGAAACGCTGTATAACCTCTGGTTTAGTCAGTTTATCCAGTTCCCATCTCTTTAAATTCCCACCTTTTGGCAGATTCTTCAGTTTTAATATACAATTCATAAACAATTGATTGTGGTCAGAGTCCACATCTGCCCCTGGAAATGTCTTACAATTTAAAACTTGGTTCCTAAATCTCTGTCTCACCATTACATAATCTATCTGAAACCTGTCAGTATCTCCAGGCTTCTTCCATGTATACAGCCTTATTTTATGATTCTTGAACCAAGTGTTACCTATGATTAAGTTGTGCTCTGTGCAAAATTCTACGAGGCAGTTTTCTTTCTCCTGATAACGACGTCCTCTTGAGTACTCCCCGCCCGAAGATCCGAGTGGGGGACAGTTTTACCTCCGGAGTATTTTACTCAAGAGGACGCCATCATCATTTAACCATACAGTAAAGTTGCATGCCCTCGGGAAAAATTACGGCTGTAGTTTCCCCTTGCTTTCAGCCGTTCGCAGTACCAGCACAGCAAGGCCGTTTCGGTTAGTGTTACAAGGCCAGATCAGTCAATCATCCAGACTGTTGCCCCTGTAACTACTGAAAAGGCTGCTGCCCCTCTTCAGGAACCACGCGTTTGTGTGGCCTCTCAACAGATACCCCTCCGTTGTAGTTGCACCTACGGTACGGCTATCTGTATCGCTGAGGCACGCAAGCGTCCCCACCAACGGATAGGTCCTTGGTTCACGGGGGGTACAGTACAGTATGTTCAAGATATTTGGATGCAATTGTTAATTCTTCAGTTACAGTACTTTATGGCAAGTTAAGTAATGTATAATTTTAAAGCTAGTAATATAATGTGTGGACGGTTAAACCATACTTCGTTGACCATGCACCATCTTGTACCTTGAAACTCAACAAGGCCTTTTACTGTGGGCCAGAAGATATTTGTTCAAATGTGTGTGAAACCTTATAGGCCTTAACTGCTAAGGCCAACAGTCCTTAAGCTTACACACTACTTAACCTAAATTATCCTAAGGACAAACACACATACCCATGCCCGAGGGAGGACTCGAACCTCAGCCGGGACCAGCCGCACAGTCCGACTGCAGCGCCTCAGACCGCTCGACTAATCCCGCGCGGCCCAGGAGATATTTGCAAATTAAATCTACGTCTACATGGATAATCTGCAAATAAAATTTAAGTGCCTGGCAGAGGGTTTATCGAAACACCTTCACAATTCTTTATTATTCCTGTCTCGTAAAGCGAACGGAAAGAATGAACGTCTATATCTTTCCGTGCGAGCTCTGATTTCCCTTATTTTATCATGGTGATCGTTTCTCCCTATGCAGGTCGGTGCAACAAAATATTTTCGCATTCGGAGGACAAAATTGGTGACTGGAATTTCGTGAGAAGTTTCCTCTGCAACGAAAAACACCTTTGTTTTAATGATGTCCATCCCAAATCCTGTATCATTGCAGTGATTTCAGTGATATCCTCTCCCCTTTTTCGCGATAATACAAAACGTGCTACCCTTCTTTGAATTTTTCTATATGCTCTGTCAGTTCTATCTGGTAAGGATCCCACACCACGCAGCAGTATTCTAAAAGAGGACGGGCAAGCGTAGTGCAGGCAGTTTCCTTAGTAGGTCTGTTACACTTTCTAAGTATCCTGCCAATAAAGCGCAGTCTTTGGTTAGCGTTCCCCACAATATTTGCTATGTGTTCCTTCTAATTTAAGTAGTTCGTAATTGTAATTCCTAGGTATTTAGTTGAATTTACGGCCTTTATATTTGACTGATTTATCGTGTGACCGAAGTGTAACGGATTACTTTTATCACTCGTGTGGATGACCTCTCACTTTTCGTTGTTTAGGGTCAATTGCCAATTTCGCACCATACAGACAACTTTTCTAAATCGTTTTGCAATTGAGTTTCTTTAATCGCTTAACATTTTTACACGTTTTCCAAAAGAAAATTCGCGATACTTACCGGCAGCATCTATTAGAAAATTTATTTACCTTTGAACTAATTTGACACTTACTGTTTATTGGTGCGTAGAAGTGCCACTTCGCTCTCAGTTTCAGACTGTGATGGCTTCGGTTAAACAGATTGAGGCTGCACTCGATGTGTGGATGTGCACCACTGTTGTGGGCCGGCCGTGGGGATCCACGGACGTCCAGCACGTCCGAGTCCTCCGATCGGTCCTCACCGGTGGCCAACCCAGTTACTGCTCGCACTGAGATTGACAACTCGCTTGTGGTCGAGTGGGAGGTCGCCCGGGGCGAAGCAGACGGCGAAAGACTTCCCAGGCGGCCGCACGTAAGGCCTCTCCAGTTTGACAAACAGGTTCCAGGTGTTGTCTGTGGCTGACACTGTCGCAGAGCCAGATGCTGTCGCCTGTACCGTTTCAGAGGAAACCACTCAGCCTGCAAGATCCGGGTAATCAAAGAGGGTGGGATTATTATTAGTTGGGAGCTACAACGTTAGGCTCATTATGGGGCCCCTTAGGGACTTAGCTGACAAGAAGGGAAAGAAAACAGATATGCACTCCGTGTGCATATCGGGTGGAGGCATTCCAGATGTGAAAAGGGTCCTCCCGGATGCCATGAAAAGCACAGGGTGCAGCAAACTGCAGGTGGTTGCTCACGCCGGTACCAATGATGTGTGTCACTTTGGATCGGAAGAGATTCTCTCTGATTTCGAACGGCTAACAGAAGTGGTAACGAATGCCAGTCTTGCTTGCAAGATGAAAGCAGAGCTGACCATTTGGAGCACAATCGACAGGACTGATTTCGAACCTCTGGTACAGAACCGAGTGGAGGGTGTGAATCAGAGACTCAGATGGTTCTGCGACCGTGTTGGCTGCAGATTCCTCGACTTACGCCAAAGGGAGGTTGGATTTCGGTTTCCGCTGAATAGATCAGGTGTCAACTATACGCTGGAGGCGGCTATATGGGTAGCAGGGGTTGTGTGGCGTGGACTGGGCAGCTTTTTAGGTTAGACGGTCTCGGGAAAACACAAGAAGGGCTTCAGTCATAAAGGGTGCAGGGCGAACACAGGAAGAACGTAGATACGGGAACCATTGGTATAACAGTTGTAAATTGTCGTAGCTGTGTCGGGAAAGTACCAGAGCTCCAAGCGCTAATAGAAAGCACTGATGTCCAAATCGTTATAGGCACTGAAAGCTGGCTAAAGCCGGATATAAGCTCAGCCGAAATTTTTGCGAAGATCCTAACGGTGTTCCGATAGGATAAACTGAACACGGTCGGCGGTGGCGTGTTTGTTGTTGTTAGAAGTAGTTTAACTTGTCGCGAAATTGAAGTAGATACTTACTGTGAGTTAGTATGGGCAGACGTCATTGTTGGCAACCGGAATAAAATAATAATAGGATCCTTTTACCAACCTCCCAATTCAGATGATACAGTTGCTGAAATGTTCAAAGAAAACTTGAGTTTGATTTCAGACACGTACCCGACTCATACGATAATAGTTGGTGGTGCCTTTAATTTACCCTCGATATGTTGGCGAAAATACATGTTTAATTCCGGAGGTACGCATGAAATATCATCCGAGATTGTGCTAGACGCATTCTCTGAAAATTATTTCGAGCAGTCAGTTCATGAGTCCAAGCGAATAGTAAACGGTTGTGAAAACACGCTTGACCTCTTAGCAACAAATAATATTGAATTAATAACGAGCATCAAAACCGATACAGGGATTAATGAACACAGAGTTCTCGAAGCGAGAATGAATACTGTAATCCCCAAATCCTCGAAACATAAGCGAAAAATATACCTATTCAAAAAAGCAGATAAAAATTCCTGAGACACAATCTCCATTCATTCCAAATTAATAATATAAGTGTAGACCAGATGTGGCTTGAATTCAAAGAAATAGTATCGGCAGCAATTGAGAGATTTATACCAAATAAATTAACAAAAGACGGAGCTGACCCTCCTTGGTACACAAAACGGGTTAGAACACTGTTGCAGAAACAACGAAACAAACATGCCAAATTTAAACAGACGCCAAATCCCCAAGACTGGCGATCTTTTACAAAACCTAACAGAAAATCCAAAGAGATTCTGGTCATAGGTGAAGTATGTTAGCAGCAAGAAACAATCACTGCCTTCTCTGCTCGATAGCAATGGAGATACTATCGAAGACAGTGTTGCCAAAGAAGAGTTACAAAACTCAGCCTTCCGAAATGTCTTCACAAAAGAAGAGGAAGTAAATATTCCAGAATTCGCATCGAGAGCAGCTGCCAACATGAGTAATGTAGAAGTAAATATCCTCGGAGTAGTGAACAACTTAAATCATTTAATAAAAGCAAGTCTTCTGGTCCAGATTGTATACCAATTACGTTCCTTTCGGAGTATGCTGATGCATTAGCTCGATACGTAACAATCATATACAACAGTTCGCTCGACGAAAGATCCGTACCCAAAGACTGGAAAGTTACACAGCTCACACCAATATTCAATAAAGGTAGTAGGAGTAATCCACTGAATTACATGCCCATATCGCTAACGTCGATATGCAGCAGGATTTTAGAACATATATTGTGTTGAAACATTATGAATTACCTCGAAGGAAACTGTCTCTTGACACACAGTCAACATGGGTTTAGAAAACATCGTTCCTGTGAAACATAACTAGCTCTTTATTCACTTTAAGTGTTGAGTGGTATTGACAAGGGATTCCAGATCGATTCCGTATTTATGGATTTCCGGTAGGCTTCTTACACTGTACCACACAAGCGGCTTGTAGTGAATTTGCGTGCTTATGAAATATCGTCTCAGTCATGTGACTGGATTTGTGATTTCCTGTCAGAGAGGTCACAGTTCGAGAGTAAATGACGGAAAGTCATCGAGTAAAACGGCAGTGATTTCAGGCGTCCCCCAAGGTAGTGTTATAGGCCCTTTGCTGTTCCTTATCTACATAAACAATTTGAGAGACAATCTGAGCAGCCGTCTTAGGCTTTTTGCAGATGACGCCGTCGTTTATCGACTAATAAAGTCATCAGAAGATCAAAACAAATTGCAAAAGGATTTAGAAAAGATATCTGACTGGTGCGAAAATTGGCAGTTGACCCTAAATGACGACACGTATGAGGTCATCCACATGAGTGCTAAAAGGAATTCGTTATACTTCGGTTACACGATAAATCAGTCTAATCTAAAAGCCGTAAATTCAACTAAATACCTAAATACCTATTACGAACAACCTAAATTGGAAGGGACAGATATAAAATGTTGTGGGGAAGGCTAACCAAGGACTGCGGTTTATTGGCAGGATACTTAGAAAATGTAACAGACCTACTACGGAGACTGCCTACACTACGGTTGTCTCTCCTCTTTTAGAATACTGCTGCGCCGTCTGGGATCCTTACCAGATAGGTCTGACTGAGAACATCGACAAAGTTCAAAGAAAGGCAACACGTTTTGTATTATTGCGAAATATGGGAGAGAGTGTTACAGAAATGATACAGGATTCGGGTTGGAAATCATTAAAAGAAAGGCGTTTTTCGTTGCGACGGAATCTTCTCACGAAATTCCAATTACCAACTTTCTCCTCCGAATGCGAAAATATTTTGTCGACACCGATCTACATAGGGAGAAACGATCACCACAATAAAATAAGGGAAATCAGAGCTCGCACGGAAAGATTTAGGTGTTGGTTCTTTCCACGCGTTATACGATACTGGAATAATAGAGAATTGTGAAGGTGGTTCGATGAACCCTCTGCCAGGCAATTAAATGTTATTTGCATAGTATCCATGTAGATGTAGATGTAGATTTAAACGTAGATTTAGATTAATGATGTACAGACAGATTTAAATACAGTATTGACAAGATTTTCTCGATTCCAGCGGTTTTAAATTTCAAAAGAATATTTCAGTACTTTAAACATAGCTGCGCTACAGCAACGGTTCCACGTAAATCAGACTAAGAGCAGCCGACCAGTTGCAAAGGATAAAGTAATCTTTACCTAGGTTTCAATAGATATAAATCTATCTTCTTCAGAAGACGGCAGTATTATAACAACATGAAGTGATATGTCCTTATCGTTTAGGCAAACATCTGCTTAGGCGCTCTGCAACTTCTATGTACCTATTTTATTTGTCTGACAAACCCTGTTTTCAGGGCTATATTTTATATGATTAATGTAACTATGCAGATGTTTGCCTAAACGATAAGGACATATCACTTCATGTTGTTATAATACTGCCGTCTTCTGAAGAAGATAGATTTATATCTATTGAAACCTAGGTAAAGATTACTTTATCCTTTGCAACTGGTCGGCTGCTCTTAGTCTGATTTAAAAGAATATTTGTTTCCGGGTACGACAATATCTTGTACTGCGGTCAATTTTCACACATTTGCAGAAACTGAGGCGACATGGAGCTGTTTGGGGAGTGGTAAGATGCTGGTTAACAAAACTGTATATACTTAAATAGTAGTTTATTATCAAAAAAGAACTTAACGCTTTACAATTAGTAAAATACAAAATTTAATAGTGTGAGCACTAACATCTGGTAAATAAAGCAGTTAAACCCAAGGCTCACACCATCAATAAGTAGAATCCTTAAAATACATGGTTGCAAGGTGGTAGTATAAAATAAAACAAAAATCGTCGCACATTGGCGAAACCAAAATAAAATTGCGTTCCTTTCCTTATCAAAATAATGTAAGGTACTAAGCAGTTGCCGCAAGAATTATTGTTTACTATACGGAATTTCTCGTTAAGAGACAACTACAGGTAATCAGCCTCAACTGATCAAATAAATAGCTATACTTAGCAACTGTATAAACCGCTCAAAGCAAAATGATAAATGCCTGCCACGATGCAACCTTTTCAAGTAATTAAATTTTACGTTTCGTTAAGGAACAAGGCGCCTCGTCCCTAAAGACCACCTTACAACAGCACTGGCCTCTGTGAAGTGAACAAACTTTCACTAGTCAAACAACTTTAATAACATTTAAGACACACGCTGGATAACAGAACCAACGGCCGGCGTCCATGCAAAGAGCTTTTAACAGTGGGCGAAAAGTGCTTTGAGATTTACAGTAAATTTGGTTAAGAATGCAAGATGCCTATCAGTAGTTACTTTAAGGCAGTTTAAGCTTACATCCAAACGTGCCACTGCAGACAGGCTATCTATCAGAAGTACAAACAGCGTGAGCGCTATGCGCAGTGGCCGGTCAAAAACAACAGGTATATTGTGTAAATGCCCTTACGGTGAACAAAAACAATAATTCATAACGATTCTCAAATTAATATACTAATTGTGATCTACTTTGTATTCGTTGCTAAATAATATATACGTATGTTAATGGCTTACTACCGACACCAAGCAAGTGAGACAGCGATGAAATAGAACCCAGCTCTCTGATAAAAAGAAAATTGTATCTGTGACAATCATCTACGCTCCAAGATTGTTTTGCAGTTGTTCTTCCTCTCTTTCTGGACGCCAACTAGAGTAGACATAAGTGTTATGTAGTCCGTTGTTTTTTGAAGTAATAATCATTGTATCAGCTAAAACTGCTTTTATTTCAGTCTTGATTATACCATCTCCTGATTAATGGAATATGAAAATATAATATTCGATCATTAAAACTGTGTTGGAGATGGCACATTTGATAACGCAATGTCCAGGCGACTTTAGCACATTGTCGTTAAATATACTGCTTGTTAAACTGAACCTGTATTTCCTAGTAAAGTCCGATAACCTTGTGAGCAAAACACTTTTGGATGTGCGTGTTAATACACACATCAAAAAAAGTTTTGCATCACCCTGGTTCCCAGAACGCCTAAAGATAGACGTTGACTGTGGATATCGTATCACAGACACACTCCCTTTGACTGTCCAGAAATTCACTAAACCTGCCCAAAGATGTAAACAACTATGCATGAGCAGCGCCTATTAGATGGAGGGTGTCCGACAGCCGATCAGTTCCAGTCATTCCACAAGGAAGGAGGTACACGGCTCGTGTCGTCTGTTCTTCAACCGTGCCTAGACGCCCATACCGCAGTTCGATCGTGACCGCATTGTTACTGTGTGCCAGGAAGGGCTCTCAACAAGGAAAGTTCCCATTCGTCTCGGAGCGAACCAAAGTGATGTTGTTCGGACATGGAGGAGATACATGCCACCATGTTGAACAATGCTTTTCGTGCAGCCTCAGGACGTCGTGTTACGACTCGAACGGTGCGCAGTAGGCTGCATGATGAGCAACTTCACTCCCGACGTCCATGGCGAAGTTCATCTTCGCAACCATAACACCATGCAGGGCGGTACAGATGGACCAAACAACATGCCGAATGGACCGCTCAGGATTGGTATCACGTTCTCTTCACCGATGAGTGCCGCATGTGCCTTCAACCAGACAATCGTCGGAGACGTGTTTGGAGGCAGCCCGGTCGGGTTGAACGCCTTAGACACAGTGTCCAGTGAGTGCAGCAAGGTGGACGTTCCCTGCTCTTTTGGGATGGCATTATGTGGGGGCGACGCACGCCGCTGGTGGTCATGGAAGGCGACGTAACGGCTGTACCACACGTCAATGCCATCCTCCAACCGGTAGTGCAACCATATAGGCAGCATATTGGCGAAGCATTCGCCTCCATGGACGACAATTTACGCCCCCATCATGCACATCTTGTGAATGACTTCCTTCAGGATAACGACATCGCTCGACTAGAGTGGCCAGCATGTTCTCGAGACATGAACCCTATCGAACATCCCTGGGATAGATTGAATAGGGCTGTTTATGGACGACGTGACCCACCAACCACTCAGGGATTTACGCCGAATTGCCGTTGAGGAGTGGGACACTCTGGACCAACAGTGCCTTGATGGACTTGTGGATGGTATGCTACGACGAATACAGGCATGCATCATTGCAAGCGGGCGTAGTACTGGGAATTAGAGATACTGGTGTGTACAGCAATCTGGACCACCACCTCTGAAGATCTCGCTTTATGGTGGTATAACATGCAATGTGTGGCTCTCATGAGCAATAAAAAGCGCGGAAATGATGTTTATCTTGATTCCAATTTTCTGTGCTGGTTCCGGAACTCTCGGAACCGAGGGGATGCAAAACTTTTTTCATGTATGTATTAGTTAACTTAAACAAACAAGTGTCACCATATGTACTGCCAGTTAACAATCAGCTTTGGCCAATACTATCTGGAACTGATAAAATTTGACAAAGAAGACTAACTTAACAGAAAATATTAGAAATAAAATCCTATATTTGAATGTTTCGACCATTCTGTTTAACAAAGAAAGTCTGCTGCATAGAAATCTTGAAGAGTTTCCTTTTAATAATTATTTTAAATTTTATAATTATACTAAATGTTTAGGACAACTGTTGAATTATATGTATGTAAAATGATATTTGTGTTATGTGAAAATAAGATGCGCTTTATTTCTTCATGTTGTAGGGGCATGTACTGAGAAAAGCTATGAGGGAACGGTAAAAAGGAAACAAAGATCGATATAACCATAAAATTCCAAGGGAGAAAGAAAAATGGAAACATGTACTAAAATGATTTTTCAAGAATTCGTAAGTGAATCACTGTTACAATTCCAAAGGAAAAGATATCATTGCTTGTGTGTTTACCTGTTAGTGTTCTAATTAAATGTCAGTACAGAGGTGATTCGTAATTGTATGCTCATGTTCGGATACTGTAATTTCATGATAGTGGTAATGCACGATCTCTAGCAATTTTCAAAAATTTTTACATGTAAATTTGTGGAAAGAGCATTTTCGTTACAAATGCTGAAAAACAGTTAATAATAATTTTTGCTAAGCCCACTGTTGTAGAAATAAATAAATTAATATCCACCAAATACAGTATGAAAAAATAGAAAAAATGTCAGCCATAGAATCTATTGAAGATAGTGATCAGCATTCACAAGCTGACAGCAGCGAATTCCCTGAGCTAGCGGTAGTTAACCCAGAACTTTTAGCTTATGAAATGGAACCAGAAGTGGAAGGTGATGGAATAATTCCATACATGAGTCATAATGTGAACCTATTTATGGAATTCCACAAGTGACTAGAGACAATATGATAGTTAGCTTTTATAGTTTATCATTAAAACGGGAAGAAATGGCGAGTAAAAACCTCTAAAGCTGGACGATGAAAGGAACTATTCAGCAGCTTTCAGTACAGGTTAATAACAACTTGGCTGCAGAACAGGAAAAGAAATTAAAAGAGTGTGTCGAAATTCAGATCAATTTTCAGATGATTTTTCCAAGTGGATTGATCAAAACGACAGGCAAATTAACAAAAGGCTTGATTCTGAATTGAAGGTGGTGGTTCAGTAAGCATGTGCTGAGGCTGCATCAGAGGGAGAAGGTTGAGCGTAAGTCATCCAAAGAGAACTAAATCAGATGAAAAAGACACTTAGTAAGTATACCCACAATTATATAATGAATTAACTACAGTTTAACGAAGTCATCAAAGAATTATCCACTATACAAGAGGTAGTTCATGAGACACCACCCCTTAGTTGTAGACTGGGTGACACTTAAAATGTTATCAATCAGTTTGAACGAATAAACAGAGACAAGATGGACTGCAACAGCTTGCCACCTAATCATGTAGCATGCGCGAAAGTAACCGCTCTGACCTTATTGTCACTCTTGCTAGAAGAAGAATTGCTCAAACAACGGAAACTTCAAATTTTTTCGCCTCAAAACATATCGACACATTCCTATGTCTTTTATAAAGTCACTTTAAGTTTTATTACCCCAAACATGGATCAAAGTGCAGAAAATACAATTCACGATAGCTTGCATTCAAGGAGATGCAGTATTATGAGCAGTGGAAACTGTTGAATGTTAGGCAGGTCTGCCAAACAATTATTTTTGTCAGATGCATGAGATATTTCTACTGAATAATTTTTTTTTTTTTTGCAAATTCAAACACAAAAACTTGGTAAAAGCACTCTTTTATTCAAAATTATCAAACAACATTTTTTTTACAACCAATGAAACATTATTTTGAGACATATACTAACAATATTGTACTTATTCATGTTTTTTTATGAAACCTTTTATTCTTTTCCTTGATACTTCGCCGAGTCCTTTTCCGATTTCCATCTTAAAATGGTTCAAATGGCTCTGAGCACTATGGGACTTAAATGCTGAGGTCATGAGTCCTCAAGAGCTTAGAACTACTTAAACCGAACTAACCTAAGGACGTCACACACATCCATGCCCGAGGCAGGATTCGAACCTGCGACCGTAGCGGTCGCGCGGCTCCAGACTGTAGCGCCTAGAGCCGCTCGGCCGCTCCGACCGGCTCCATCTTAAACATCCAACAGTAGTCAGCAAGCATAGTGACATCCCATCTTCCTTAGTACCGTCTCTCGATATCACGGACATCCTGGTGAAACCGCTCCCCCTGTTCTTCACTGTAAGCTCCCAGGTCTTCAGAGTGTAAAAAATGGACCTTCAAGCTCATCTTGCAGCCTTGAGCTTCGTATGCTGCTAGTATCCGTTGAACATTGGTTTTGTAGTCAGGATCCTTAGCATTTCCCAAAAACTTTCGCACTACATCCTTGAACGATACCCAAGCTTGTTTTTCCTTTTCATTCATACTTTCCACGAACAGTGTGTCGGCTAAAAGTTTTCTTATGTCGGAACCAGTGAAAACTCCCTCTTTCAACTTTGCTTCTGATAGTTTCGAGAATTTTGTACATAGATATTTACAATAGGCCTGTCCTTTTGCAGCGGTTATACAAATTGTTTCATCAACCCCAATTTGATATGGAGATCGGACAACATAACCTTTTCTGGTGGTACCAGAGTAGTATTGACAACATTTTTCTCTCCAGGTTTTAAAGTTTCTCGTTGTGGCCCATCACTTTTAGTCCAGTGCTGTTCTCTGGCTCTACCATCCCACAAGCATAAGAAGCTTGGGTATTTAGTATAGTCTGCCTGCTGACCCAGAAGCATCTTGAGTATTTTGAAGTCCCCACAAACCATCCATTGATGGTCCTGATATTTGATTTTTTCCAGGATAATGGCCAAATCGTTATAGTTTTCGTCCATATGCACAGAATTCAAATATGCTTAATCTCATGTTAGTAAATTGTCGAAGTGTCTGTAGCAAGATCCCCGAGTTAATCTCCGCAATAAACAGTAGCAATGCCAATATTGTATTAGGTACCAAAAGCTGGTTGAAACCACACATAAAAAGCAGTGAAATTTTGAACTCGGATTGGACAATGTTTAGGAAGGATAGGAATGATACTATGGGAGGTGGTGTGTTCATTGCAGTTAAAAGCTGTTTAAACGCAGTTGAGATCGATACTGGGTCGGACTGTGAAATAGTCTGGATAAAACTGTCAATCAGACAAGGATTGACCATTGTATTAGGATGTTTTTATAGACCACCAGCATCCGCAACAAACGTCGCAGAACATTTCAGGGAAAGTCTTGAGTACATAGGAAGTAAATATCCAAATTATCCATTAGTTATAGGTGGAGACTTTAATCCATTGACTGGGAAAATTACACGTTTATCACAGGGGGCAGAAGCAAAGATTCGTGTGAAGTTATTCTAGGAGCGCTCTCAACATACAACCTTGAGCAATTGGTTAGAAAACAAACTCGAGATGGGAACATATTAATTATCTTGGCGACAAACAGACCTGATCTTTTTGAGGAAGTTAATCTAGAAGAACGTATTAACGACCAGAATGTCGTTGTGGCTTCTATGTCAGTGGAAGTTGCAAAAAAACCAAAGAAACAGCGTAGAGTTTTCTTGTTTTGGAAATCAAATAAAAGGGTCATTAATGAATATCTTCACAGTCAGCTCCAAGAATTCACCGAGGGACACAAAAATATTGAGCTAGAGAAGTATCTGCCTAGCAAAAGTGTAGGGGAGGGAAAGGATCTTCCTTGGTACAACAAACATGTTAGGAAGTTGCTGAGAAAGCAGAGAATTTTGGACAGCCGTCACTGCCCCGCTGACAAACAGAAATTATGCGAAATGAAAGCAGCTGTCAGAAGAACAATGAGGGATTCTTTTAACGAATTTGAAAGCAATATTTTATCTGCAGATTCTAAAAATAACCCCAAAAAATTTTGGTTGTACGCAAAATCTATGAACGCTACAAATAATTCAATACGTTCTCTTGCTGACAGTACGGGTAATGTAACTGATGATGATAAACAGAAGGCCGAAATTCTAAACCTAGCTTTCAAAAACTCGTTTACGGTAGAGGACTGCAGCACCATTCCCCCTTTCAATTATCGAACAAACGAAAGGATGGCTGACACAGTGTTTAGTGTATCTGAGATAGTTAAACAGTTCAGATCTTTAGACGCCAGGAAGACATCTGGCCCAGCAGGTATCCCCGTAAGATTTTATGTTGACTATGCTACAAATATAGCACCATTCTTATCCATCATCTATCAGAGATCACTGGAACAGCGGAAAGTTCCACGGGACTGGAAGAAGCCCCAGGTCATAGCAATCTATAAAAAGGGTAGAAAATCGGATGCACATAATTACCGGCCAACTTCATTGACATCGATTTGTTGTAGAACCATGGAACATATTTTGTGTTCAGGCGTAATGACCTTTCTAGACTCTGAGAAGCTCATCTGCAGAAACCAGCAAGGTCTTAGGAAACAGCGATCATGCGAGACACAGCTGGCCCTCTTTGTGCATGATATACAACAGGCTCAAGATACCGGCTCCCAGGTTGATGCCATATTTGTCGACTTTCGAAAGGCGTTCGACTCAGTTCCGCACTGTCGCTTGCTACAAAAAGTGCGCGCTTACGGTCTATCCGATGACATATGCGGTTGGATAGAAAGTTTTCTAACAGACAGGGAGCAGTATGTCGTCCTGAACGGGGTGACTTCAACAGAAACAAGGTAACTTCAGGTGTGCCCCAGGGCAGCGTAATATGTCCTCTGCTTTTTACGTTTTACATAAACTATCTGGTTGATGGTATTGACAGCGGCCTTAGACTGTTTGCCGACGATGCTGTAGTCTACAGGAAAGTAGTATCACATGATGATTGTGAACAAATCAAAGAAGATTTACAGAAAATAAATGCGTTGTAATGACTGGCACTTATCTCTCAATATTAGTAAGTGTAACCAACTGCATATAACAAGGCGAAAATCACCGTTAACGTACGAGTACAAAATAAATGCCCAGTCTTTGGAAGCGATAACGTCCCTCATGTATCTGAGTGTGACTATTCGAAATGATCTCAAATGGATTGATCAGATTACAGAAATTACCGGTAAGGCGAACTCTAGACTGCGGTTTATTGGTAGAATCCTGAAGCGATGCAGTTCTTCAACAAAGGAAATAGCTTACAATACGTTAGTTCGTCCAATCTTGGAGTATTGTTCGTCCGTATGCACCCTTACCAGTTGGGTCTGATTCAAGAGATTGAGAAGGTCCAAAGAAGAGCGGCAAGATTCGTGACTGGCGCATTTAGCCACCGCCAGAACGTTACAAATCTCACAGAAAGTTTGAAGTAGGACACACTTGCAGATAGACGACGCGCTAAACAGAAGGGGCTGCTCACTGAATTCCGAAATCCGATCTTCACCGAGGATGTAGAGCATATACTATTACCACCAACTTTCAAATCGTGCAATGATCACCATTCAAAGATAAGGGAAATTAGAGCTCGTACTATGGCGTTCAGACAGTCGTTTTTCACGAGCGCGATCCGCGAGTGGAACAGTGGGGGGGGAAATATGACTTCAGCGCGAATTCTGCGCTCCGCCACACACCGCTTCGTGGCTAGCGGAGTAACTATGTATATGTAGATTTAGAATGTCCCATTTGAAGCGATGCAAATTTATTTCCATTGTGACTAGTTTTGGATGACTCAATGAATAGGCGCCATTCAGATGAGTCACACGGCATATCAAAGCAAAGCATGAGTCCTTCCACATCATTGCATAAAAAACTAAACTTCCTTCTTTTGAGAAAAACTGGGTAAATTCTTTTCCTCGGTGTCTGTACCGTGAAAATGAGGTGCCAGGTGATAAAAGGATTTTATTTTTTAATCTGGAACCTAACAGTTCGGCTGCATCTTTTGAAGGACCTAGATTTCATACTAGATCATTGAGCTCACTTTGAGAAAATAGTTGAGGCCTTTCATCTTCTCTGAAGAAAAATCTGAACTTGATTCACCCTGAGGACGTAATGTACCTTCGTCCTCCAACTCACTCGGGTATTCATCCAAACTGGAAGTTGGATGTGGGATAGGTATTTCGGAGCTGTGGGGCACTCGACGTATAGTTGAGTCGAGGTTAGGATAACTTATGCTTCTTCTGTTTTTTGAACTGAATTCCTTTACGTCAACTGAACAGAAGTAGCAATCAGTGGTACCGTTTTACATATTGTAAATAGCCAATCTGTCATGTGACGTACACACATATAAACAGAATAAACACGATTCTAAAAAAAGTTCAAATCAGAAAGTCGGAGGAACAACCACAAACAGCAGATAAATCGGAAGGGAATCAGGATATAGTGAGTCACACTTCACTTTATAACACTGCAACAGCGTTTACGTAGCTTATTCAATCAAATACCAAGTTTGGCTTAGTACGTACGATGCCCCAACAGAACAATTAGTCCTGTCACGGTCGCCACGTATAACACTGTAACAGCATTTACGTAGCTTGTACTATGAAATACCAAATTTAGTTTACGTACTATGCCCCAAAAGAACAAATAGTCCTGTCACGGAAAAGCCACATATAACACCCCTGTCTGCTACTGCTGTACCATAACCTTAAAGTTGAAGGCAGGTTGTGAAATAAAAACTATCTTGTTAAAGCAATTATGGCATAACGCAACAGAGCAGTGTTACCCTCTGAGAGGAATTTTGTTATATTGACCGTATTGTACCTAACGGGGGTGGCTTATCGGGAG
Source organism: Schistocerca americana (assembly GCF_021461395.2). NCBI lineage: Eukaryota > Metazoa > Arthropoda > Insecta > Orthoptera > Acrididae > Schistocerca > Schistocerca americana. The sequence continues at coordinate 273,501,749 of NC_060124.1, read as the reverse complement.
TGAAAGTCAGAATTACGTAAATATTCAGACAGTAACAAATAATGTTTTACCTAGCTATACTGTTTAAAGAACAAGGAAAACTGTCGCCAGCTTAATTAGGCAATTTCACTAAATCCACAGTAAATCTGAACACTCCCTTCTTACCAAAGATCAAACAACATTATTTAATGTTCTGAGGCTTTCATTTTTTCCACAAATAGGATACTCGGTAATCATAGCTTAAGTGGAGAGGAACCTGAAAGGTGTTGTGATAGGGAAAAAATCAAGGTAGGTACATAAATTCAGTTATAAGTTACCTTATATTTGAGCACACTAACACGTCCAATAAGCTGATCCTTCGCTGTACATTATTATAGTATTCCGTTACAGTGATTGCGCAATGTGGTGGCAACTGCATGTTGGTAGGTGGATTTGCAGGCTGAATTGCTGGACTATGTCCCTTCTTGGTGGCGATGATGGATACCAATTCCAGAATCGTTCCAGCTATTTATCCATCCATTGGACAGTGGCAGAAAAAGCCTCTCTCGGAACCAGCACAATATACAACTTTTACATGGCAGTGCACAGTTTGGTAGCTCGTCCCTGACTGACTCTTGTTCCACCTTTTCTACCTAGGCCAACCACAATTTGCGCGCGCTACAAAGTTCCGTTCCCGACGGGAACTACCACACCTTTTACACACAGGATAACTAAGAACCCTAAGTGAGGATCAGCCGTTTACATAACAGCAACCAAACACATTAAATAAAACAGAACATTTGCACATATTGACATTTCTACAAAAAATTATTCACCCAAATTACAATTGTATACAGTAGGGTTTGTCTCCCTCCAATTGAGACAAAGAATTTAAATGACAGATATACTTCATTGCATAGAATCAAATCATGACATACAAAGTTTTTACAAAGAAAGGGGTATACAATTTTGTGTTATCGATTCAATCAAACATATTTACAGAAGCTCAACGATGTAACATTAAATAAAACAAAAGGCAAAATAAATCAGTAGAGCAGTTAGAGTTATGGTGTTACACATGCCCCTTGTTCGATGTAGTTTCCTGTAAGGGATACTTCAAGAAAACATCTGTAACACCTAAGTGGTGTTGGCTGCAGAAAAAAATTACACCATCCAAATTCAGTTGGGAGAAAAAAAATACATGGTACAGACACACAGCACATACACTAGGAAATTCCATACATTTCTTCCAAAACATTTCAAAAATAAACCATTTACAGTCATTTTCAATCTCACAATTGTTTAAGGAAATTAATTTTCATCGTTACACAAGATATGTTAAGCATGTTCATTTCATACACATACAGTTCAAATAAAAGACAAACAGTACACAAAGTAATCTGCACATTAGTAGAATAGGTATAGCCTTCAAAATAAAATAAAATAAAATAAATAATACGCATATACACTCCCCCAAGAACCATGGACCTTGCCGTTGGTGGGGAGGCTTGCGTGCCTCAGCGATACAGATAGCCGTACCGTAGGTGCAACCACAATGGAGGGGTATCTGTTGAGAGGCCAGACAAAAGTGTGGTTCCTGAAGAGGGGCAGCAGCGTTTTCAGTAGTTTCAGGGGCAACAGTCTGGATGATTGACTGATCTGGCCTTGTAACACTAATCAAAGCGTCCTCGCTGCGCTGGTACTGCGAACGGCTGAAAGCAAGGGGAAACTACGGCCGTAATTTTTCCCCAGGGCATGCAGCTTTACTGCATGGTTAAATGATGATGGCGTCCTCTTGAGTAAAATATTCCGCAGGTAAAATAGTCCCCCATTCGGATCTCCGGGAGGGGACTACTCAGGAGGACGTCGTTATCAGGAGAAAGAAAACTGGCGTTCTGCGGATCGGAGCGTGGAATGTCAGATCCCTTAATCGAGCAAGTAGGTTAGAAAATTTAAAAAGGGAAATGGATAGGCTAAAGTTAGATATAGTGGGAATTAGTGAAGTTCGTTGGAAGGAGGAATAAGACTTCTGGTCAGGTGACTACAGGGTTATAAACACAAAATCAAATAGGGGTAATGCAGGAGTAGGTTTAATAATGAATAAAAAAATAGGAGTGCGGGTCAGCTACTACAAACAGCGTAGTGAACGCATTATTGTGGCCCAGATAGACACGAAGCCCACGCCTACTACAGGAGTACAAGTTTATATGCCAACTAGCTCTGCAGATGACGACGAAATTGAAGAAATATATGATGAAATAAAAGAAATTATTCAGGTAGTCAAGGGAGACGAAAACTTAATAGTCATAGGTGACTGGAATTCGGTAGTAGGAAAAGGGAGAGAAGGAAACGTAGTAGGTGAATATGGATTGGGGCTAAGAAATGAAAGAGGAAGCCGCCTGATAGAATTTTGCACAGAGCACAACTTAATCATAACTAACACTTGGTTCAAGAATCATTAAAGAAGGTTGTACACATGGAAGAAGCCTGGAGATACTGACAGGTTTCAGATAGCTTACATAATGGTAAGACAGAGATTTAGGAACCAGGTTTTAAATTGTAAGTCATTTCCAGGGGCAGATGTGGACTCTGATCACAATCTATTGGTTATGAACTGTAGATTAAAACTGAAGAAACTGCAAAAAGGTGGGAACTTAAGGAGATGGGACCTGGATAAACTGACTAAGCCAGAGGTTGTACAGAGTTTCAGGAAACAATTGACATGAATGGGGGAAAGAAATACAGTAGAAGAACAATGGGTAGCTTTGAGAGATGAAGTAGTGAAGGCAACAGAGAATCAAGTAGGTAAAAAGACAAGGGCTAGTAGAAATCCTTGGGTAACAGAAGAAATATTGAATTTAACTGATGAAAGGAGAAAATATAAAAATGCAGTAAATGAAGCAGGCAAAAAGGAATACAAACGTCTTAAAAACGAGATCGGTAGGAAGTGCAAAATGGCTAAACAGTGATGGCTAGAGGACAAATGTAAGGATGTAGAGGCTTATCTCGCTAGGGGTAAAATAGATACTACCTACAGGAAAATTAAAGAGACCTTTGGAGAAAAGAGAACCACTTGTATGAATATCAAGAGCTCGGATGGAAACCCAGTTCTAAGAAAAGAAGGGAAAGCAGAAAGGTGGAGGGAGTATATAGAGGGTCTATACAGGGGCAATGTACTTGAGGACAATATTATGAAAATGGAAGAGGACGTAGATAAAGGTGAAATGGGAGACACGATACTGTGTGAAGAGTTTGACAGAGCACTGAAAGACCTGAGTCGAAACAAGGCCCCGGGAGTAGACAACATTCCATTAGAACTGCTGACGGCCTTGGGAGAGCCAGTCCTGACAAAACTCTACCATCTGGTGAGCAAGATGTATGAGACAGGCGAAATACCCTCACTTCAAGAAGAATGTAATAATTCCAATCCCAAAGAAAGCAGGTGCTGACAGATGTGAAAATTACCGAACAATCAGTTTAATAAGTAACGGATGCAAAATACTAACGCGGGTTCTCTGCAGATGAATGGAAAAACTGGTAGAATCCGTCCTCGGGGAAGATCAGTTTGGATTCCGTAGAAATATAGGAACACGTGAGGCAATACTGACCCTACGACTTATCTTAGAAGCTAGATTAAGAAAAGACAAACCTACGTTTCTAGCATTTGTAGACTTAGAGAAAGCTTTTGACAATATTGACTGGAATACTCTCTTTCAAATTCTGAAGGTGCAGGGGTTAAATACAGAGAGCGAAAGGCTATTTACAATTTGTACAGAAACCAGATGGTAGTTATAAGAGTCGAGGGGCATGAAAGAGAAGCAGTGGTTGGGAAGGGAGTGAGACAGGGTTGTAGCCTATCTCTGACGTAATTCAATCCGTATATTGAGCAAGCAGTGAAGGAAACAAAAGAAAAAAATTCGGAGTAGATATTAAAATCCATGGAGAAGAAATAAAAACTTTGAGGTTCGCCGATGACATTGTAATTCTGTCAGAGACAGCAAAGGACTTGGTAGAGAAGTTGAACGGAATAGACAGTGTCATGAAAGGAGGGTATAAGATGAACATCAACAAAAGCTAAACGAGGATAATGGTATGTAGTCGAATTAAATCGAGTGATGCTGGGGGAATTAGAATACGAAATGAGACGCTTAAAGTAGTGAAGGAGGTTTGCTATTTGTGGAGCAAAATAACTGATGAAGGTCGAAGTAGAGAGGATATAAAATGTAGACTGGCAATGGCAAGGAAAAAGTTTCTCAAGAAGATAAATTTGTTAACATTGAGTATTAATTTAAGTGTCAGGAAGTCATTTCTGAAAGTATTTGTATGGAGCGTAGCCTTGTATGGAAGTGAAACATGGACGATAACTAGTTTGGACATGAAGAGAATAGAAGCTTTGGAAATGTGGTGCTACAAAAGAATGCTGAAGATTAGATGGGTAGATCATATAACTATTGAGGAGGTATTGAATAGGATTGGGGAGAAGAGAAGTTTGTAGCACAACTTGACTAGAAGAAGGGATCGGTTGGTAGGACATGTTCTCAGGCATCAAGGGACCACAGCGTGGAGGGTAAAAATCGTAGAGGGAGACCAAGAGATGAATACACTAAGCAGATTCAGAAGGATGTAGGTTTCAGTAGGTACTGGGAGATGAAGAAGCTTGCACAGGATAGAGTGGCATGGAGAGCTGCATCAAACCAGTCTCAGGACTGAAGATCACAACAACAACAACACATATACAACAGCACAGAACTTCAACTCAACAAAACAGAAATTTGTGTTTCAATATTTTCAAAGAATGTAAATATTCACAAACACATAAGCATTTCCATGATCACAGTACATTTTGCAAGGTTCAGCAATTAATGAAATATTGAAAATTTTGGTTTGCTTTCACGTGTATACAAATATCTACACAAACAGCTATGAGAACCTTTTCCAACTGACTCTTTAAATACAAAAGTAACTTTTCAAGATTTTTTTTTTTCAAAATTAATAGCAATCCAAAGTGTTTGTTGCACATAAACACACTAACATATTCAGAACCTATTTTTAATCATCACTGCTGTGTTTTAAAGCAAGACAGTCCAATTTTTTTAAGATATACCAGAAAACCTAATCTTGAAAACATCTACATCCATTTGAATAAGAATCGATATATATTTTACAATTACTTTTCACTGACTTCAGTAAGAATAGTCAGTCTACAACACATTAATCAAAAAACCTAACTTACTTCACTGCTTGCTTCAGCACTAGCAGTCCATGTTATAAATAATTAAACACATTTTTCTACACATACAAAAAGTATTTCGAATGAAGGATTACAAATTCACATTCTGCCCATTATTGGTTTGGCAGTCTTTGTATGTAAGCGTTTAGACATAAAACACAATTTAGATTAAGAACACTAAAGAACACCTTTTTAAGTTGACACACTGCCCCATCCTCTAGGTTTGGCAGTTCTTGACCACTTATCAGCTCCTTGCCCCACAATGGCAAGTCCTTTGGTTACTGCTAACATAGCATATTTGGTTGTCCTCAACCTCAGGACCACAGCATTCTTATTCTTTTGTGTTGTAATGCTGCCCAACAACATATTTTTGAGCAGTTTATTGTCATCATCATTAAGTTTTTTCATCAGTATGTCATATCTTTGGTACAAATTGCATTAATGGTATAAAACATAAAACCTGCAACTTTGAAACAGCAATTAGACACTGGTAACATTAAATCTTTCTTTACACCAAGACAAAATCAGGTAATATACACATCATTAATCAAGTAAATGTTAAATGAGATTTTTGGTAAAATGACAATGTTCAGGAGTTATTTGAGAGTCCAGGTTTGTCGTTTTTCTCCCCACTTTCTTACTCAGAAATATTTCTTTTAAAGTCAGTATTTAATTTAATTATTTTTACACACATTTAGGTTATCACACATGTCAAGATCAGGACAATGATTTTACATCCTATTGCAAGAACTTTCTGCCAACCCTTTGTGGCACTAGTCACATATATCTCACATCTACTTTACAGACATTAGTCAGGTTTATCTCCTCAATTTTGACACAGAACATTTTTCATAACCATTCTTACCCATTTCTATACAACTATCTTTAGACATTAATCATATTAGATTATTCACTTTAAACATTATCTTTATTCACTCTTGCATCTTTCTGCATAGAACCATTTACTCATTTATTTTTACTGCATGGTTCTATTCCTTTTTACTGTACCCGCTTACTTATAACATGCTTGATCACTTTCTAGTGTGCCCAATTTAATTATTCATTTACTTGTCCACAACCAATACACAGTATCTTACATTATTTCCACCTTTTTAATTTACTTTGATAGAGAAGAAGGAAAGAAGATAGTAAAAGTTCTGAATTATGAAGAGGAAGGTTGACAACACGACAAGAAATGGAAGTAGTGCTGCCAATGACTGAGGTACCTAGTGCTCGTCACACACTTGACAATGCAAAGAGTGCATGTCCCCTGAGGGTTAACAACCCTCATCTGAGGACATGTACTTTTAAATACATAACATGGTGCAAACATAAGCTCTTTCTGGTCTTTAAGTATATTAGAAATAAATTATTATGTTGTGGAGTTCTTTGCACTTCTGTTAGGTTACTATAAGTATCATTAGTCATAAAGTTTTCAGGTTTGTCACACTATATGCCCCTATTTTCATAATTAGACTGGCAACAATAACTATTCAATCGAAAAATAAACAGTTCTAAGTAAAGTAAATATTAAAATAAACAACAACCTGCCCCAGGTCTCAAGATCAACAAAACAATAATACACTTTCAGGTAACACTCAGATACAATAATAATAAAGTCATGCATTATATTAACAATATATATAAATACAGCATCCTGCCCCCAGTCTCTTTATTAACAAGGCAGTCTTTTATGGTACATAAACAGTTACTTAAGTCTGGTGGCTTTTTAGGCCTCCTATCTTCTACATCTTTCACTATGCTATTCAAACCTTGCCAACGTTTTGTTTCATCAGGTGGCCTTTTAGGTTTGTTGACCTCTACATCTTTACAGATTTTCAACAGTTCCCGTTCTACTATATTTATATCTGGAGGTTCTTTAGGTTTCTGTAAATCTATTTCTTTCATTACATTAAGCAAAGCTTGCCCTAATATAGCGTCATCTGGCGGCTCTTTCGGTTTTGTTTCGGTTATGCATTCCGAATTTTGTTTCGAAAAGATGTCATTAACTTTTTCGTAACCTCTTTCTGTGAAGGTATAATTATGTTTGTCGAACTCCGAAAACTCATCTGTATCTGAATCTGTAGTCTCTCCTTCGTCTGAGCTATCACTAGGTTCTATTTCGTTATCAGATTCGAGCAGGAAAGCAATTTGTAAACAGCGGAGCAGATTATCACTAGATGTTTCAGCTACTTTGTTTTTTTAATTATTTTCTACACAATGCACGTCGTTTAGACACTCAGGTACTTCTGCTGTATCACTTTGAACGATTTCAGCCGTAACTTCATACTCAGTATAATCGTCATATACATCGATAACCTTCATTTCACTGTTTCATTTACTGTCAATTTCGGATAACCGTGCGAAATTCCTACTAGACTCTTCTGCATCAGAACCACAAAACACCTTTCCATCAACAATAATTTCATCTGCACTGCTTATAATGTCACGCTTACTAACGTCCTTTTTTACAACACTTTCAGCTATTATTAATTGTGCACACGTCTTTTGCGTGGCATGTTCTACCTTCCTTTCCTCTTTATTCATCATAACCTCCCCCACATCTACGTCTTTTATCTCATATACATCAGTAACAGTACAAATATTCTCCTTTTCACTCGCTTCTTCTGGCTCTCTTTCATTCTTTAATGATGATTCCGATATTGAGTTATTTTTATCATATGACATATTAACTTTATTTTCAGTTTTACATTCGTCTATTACTGAAACCATCCAACGGAAGTGTCCGATCCCGCCTCTTCTGTTTCTCTCTACGGCAGCAATCTTGTTCTGACCTCGGCCATTTCTGTGGGCTGCGAAGTGAAGTGTACGGTGCTCCAGCAAACGCTGCCCTGAGCACAAACGGTCACGTGACTTCGCACCGGGAACGCCACTACGTATCATTCCGCGCCCGTCTTCCATAGGCGCGTCCTTAACCTTCCTGCCCCGTATTTTACACCTTTCCTTCTCTAGTTTATGATTTGACATCTTTTCTTTGGGCCCAAAACCGATTTCCGCGTGAATCCAGGCCGTAACACACGCGGTTTTCAGTATTCCATTTCATCTCTACTTTGGAAATTTCGCACCATGTATCCTCTGTCGTGCGTCGTATAATTTCCCCTACCTCTTGCGCGACCTCTTTGAATCGCGTTTACACGAAATCTATCATTTTCAGGCCGCTCGTTTTTAACATTACTTTCTCTCGAATAATTGTTGTTGTTATGGGGACGAGGCTCATGATTTCGTCGCCAGTGATTTTCATCCTCTACCCTTTCCAAGAACGCAGAAAAGCTTCTGTGGGTACTCCCAACATATCGTTTAGAATCCTCAGGCAGTTTCTGCCAAAGAACCCAAACGATCTCGGCTTCAGTCCTCCTTCCTTTTAGGTGTATCAATTTTCTATACCATGATTCGCAAAACTCTTTCATGGTTTGCCTACCTCTGATATCATACAACCTGGCCATTACAAACTCACGCCACAACTAGTCTTGTTTTTGTTCTGACCAGTACTCGTCAATAAATTTTTGTTTAAAGTTTTCAAAAGACATCTGGTTAGTATCCAGATTCGGCCCCACCTTTTTGCTTCTCCCGTTAATGCACTGATTACAACATTAATATTTTCCTGGTCAGATAAATATTCAGGAAAGTTTCTTTCGCAATTCTTTACAAATTCTACGGGGTGCGATCCGTTATGCCTCTTTGCAGGGTCGAATTTTTCTTCGCCCTCTAATATTTTACTGAAAGGCATTCTTTCAGTAAAAAGTGTAGGTCTTGTTCGTATATTTCTTTCCAAGTCATACATTTTGCCTTGGATTTGTGAAGTGTTATGTTCACACTTCTTTTCGCAAGTAACAATCTGTTTGGTTAGTTCTCTACTTGTTTCTGTTACAGACTGTTTAATCTGCGCAAATTTTGCGTTACATTCTGTTTGTATTTCGGATTTCATACCGAATACCTTTTCGTCCACTTTAGTATTGACTAGAGGTACTATTTGATCTTGAATTTTAATTACTTCAGTGTCAAATCTTTCGTTAATCTCATCAATCTGTCCTTGTACATTGGCAATATTGCCATTGACGACAGTAATTTCGCTTTTAATACTTTTGATTTCATTACTCACTATTCCTACCCTGGAGTTGACTACTGCAATTTGTTTTCTAAGATTCTTGCCTTGCTCTTGCATTTGTTTACTAATATCACTATCCTGTGTTGCAATTAGCTGCCTTTGTGCTGCATTTTGTTGCCCCAGTGCTGCAATTTGTGCAGACAACATTTTTAACAATTCTATCATATCTGGATTCTTTTCACTTTTAGGTTCTGCTACATTTTCGTGTTCGAGTCCTACTTTCCTTTCAGTTTTTGGTGATCCAAACATATCCCAGGATTCATTAACATAGCCACTGTATTCCACAACGTCACTCTTATTGTCTTGCTTAGTACGCGTGACATTCAAAGCTTCTATCTGTTTATTGACGTCGGCGTGGTATCGTACGTAATTTAACTCGCGCATAGTGCCATCTGTTGGTGTGCTGCCTGAACTACTCTCGATTGCATTCTGTTCTTGCGTATCTAGATTCATTTCTAGTTTCCTGTCCATTTTAGTTGCTATTAAGTATTGACACCTTTAATTTTCAATTTAAGTTAAACTTTCACTATCCGTTCTGTCCAATAATGTACAGGTTCATGCCGCTGGACGTTTTATGGTCACTCTATGTTTGTAAAATGCTAACTACTTATAATTTTTTCTGTCTGTAGGTGCAAACTGAACAACGTCCTGCCATGGTCGCCACGTATAACACTGCAACAGCATTTACGTACGATGCCCCAACAGAACAATTAGTCTTGTCACGCTCGCCACATATAACACTGCAACAGCATTTACGTAGCTTGTACTATGAAATACCAAATTTGGTTTACGTACTATGCCCCAACAGAACAAGTAGTCCTGTCACGGAAAAGCCACATATAACACTCCTGTCTGCTACTGCTGTACCATAACCTTTAAGTTGGAGGCAGGTTTTGAAATAAAAACTATCTTGTTAAAGCACTTAGGGCATAACGCAACAGAGCAGTGTTGCCCTCTGAGAGGAATTTTGTTATATTGACCGCATTGTACCTAACGGGGGGTGGCTTATCGGAAGTGAAAGTCAGAATTACGTAAATATTCAGACACTAACAAATAATGTTTTACCTAGCTATACTGTTTAAAGAATAAGGAAAACTGTCGCCAGCTTAATTAGGCAAGAGAAAGATTAACGTTCTCGTTTAAGAAGGTAGGTATGAGTAACTTTAACGGACAAACACAACCTATACTTGGCCACACGCGAATGCAATGAACTCTGACACATACATATGTTTATGGTAAGATTGAAGCTAACAGCTAGAGCAGCATAAACTATTTGCAAAAATATAACAGATACCGAAACACACCATTACTTTCAGGGCTTGTTCAAACTGAATGGTCTTTATAACATTACTATTAACATTCACTGCAGAATCATTAATTGGACATAGGTTCAGTATTATTGTTCAGACACTTTCCTAATTGACGTAGAATTATAAATGTTGTTCACTGCAAAATTATGAGCTGGTAACAGGTTAAGTCTCTCTCAGTTAAATACTAAGCGTCGGTTTTAAGACCTTTTAATCTTTAAAAGAAGCTGCAAATTGTCTTTATTATCACAATCTTCTACTTTCAAGTAAATGATGAAATAGGTGACTTTGAAACTCCACAAAACTTTAAATTAGACTGTTTCCATCCCTGGGAGGCTTTCACAAGACTACATTTACTACCGCCCACAGTTTCACTAAATCCACAGTAAATCTGAACACTCCCTTCTTACCAAAGATCAAACAACATTATTTAATGTTCTGAGGCTTTCATTTTTTCCACAAACTAGGACACTCGGTAATCATAGCTTAAGTGGAGAGGAACCTGAAAGGTGTTGTGATAGGGAAAAAATCAAGGTAGGTACATAAATTCAGTTATAAGTTACCTTATATTTGAGCACACTAACACGTCCAATAAGCTGATCCTTCGCTGTACATTGTTACAGTATTCCGTTACAGTGATTGCGCAATGTGGTGGCAACTGCATGTTGGTAGGTGGATTTGCAGGCAGAATTGCTGGACTCTGTCCCTTCTTGGTGGCGATGATGGATACCAATTCCAGAATCGTTCCAGCTATTTATCCATCCATTGGACAGTGGCAGAAAAAGCCTCTCTCGGAACCAGCACAATATACAACTTTTACATGGCAGTGCACAGTTTGGTAGCTCGTCCCAGACTGACTTTTGTTCCACCTTTTCTACCTAGGCCAACCACAATTTGCGCGCGCTACAAAGTTCCGTTCCCGACGGGAACTACCACACCTTTTACACACAGGATAACTAAGAACCCTAAGTGAGGAGTGCCCACATATCCTGCGTAAAATTGAACCTCCTACGCTCCACACTACTGTGAAAAACTCCCTCCTTTCTGCCTGACATTCATGCCCCTATGTTGCCACCCACCGCAGCTCATGTGCCCCCTTGTGGGCTGGCATCCTCCAGTTTCCCAGCAGAGGGGCAGAGACATACACAGAGAAGATACTATCGACAGTAGTATTGTACAGTACAGTACTGTACAGCACAATGCTCCACCCTTTAAGCTGGAAATGGTGGACGGGGGGGGGGGGGGGGGCGGGATCAGGAGCAGCATGGTATGAGAGAGAATACCATAGCACCCTAGTTCCCAGTGGCGAGCTCCAGGTTGCTAACGTGAGTCCTGGTTTCTTTACTGGTAGAACGGTCCTGGATCAGGAAGCTCACTGGGGAACTGATTTTGGCTATCTTGAACAATCCGACAGTCCACTGGAACCTCTTACAAGTGACCTTCTGTCGCCCCTTATTTTGTGCCAAAATGTTATTCTTGTAGACTCTGGGACCTGGCGAGATTGGACGCCTATCTTTATTATACTGGACAGCATCCCTCCAGTCTGCTAGCCCAATGTTATTTCTTGCAGATTCCCAATCCTCCTTAATGACTCTTCTTAGTGATCTTAGGATCATTATTTTCAGGAAGGATATCATTAATCGACCACAAGTGGGAAAGTGACTAATTAACAGAGAATACAATCTTAAGTTAGGAAGGGGTGTTTTAATGAGCCCCACGTGCGTGCGTTCTGAAGCAAAAATTATGCCACCCAACTGATTCATCCCACTTCGTTTGTGACTTCCCACGGCAGATGGACAAGCTCATCTTAAGATTGCCATTCACACACGCCACAAAGGAGAGTTGTAAGTAGTAGCGGTTGGTGGTTACATGAGAAATAGCGCTGGTAAAGCTAAACCTTTTTAGTTCATGCGGCACAAAAGCTGGCTCATTGTCGCTAACCAGAAACTTCGATTTTTCAGCGATAGAGAAAATATGCGAAAGATGCTTAGTCGTTGTACTCATAGTACCTGTCCTACTCGCCAATAGCCAGGCAAAACAGGAGAATGCATCCACCACCACAAACACATATTGATTCTCTTATTTAATACAGGGTATGGGACCTAGGTAATAAAAGAACACTTTGTCCATAGGGTGCTCTGCCCTATCAAAACTTAGTGCAGTCACAGTCACACCTTTCCCACCATGATAATTGGCTCAGATTCACACAGTGCAACACACCATACTCCATTTGTATATACTAGTTAATTTACAATTACGATAAACTTTATTGTACCGTAGCCAATTCACCAGTGATGCATTACTATCAGAATCTAACAGCACACAAACGAATTCACGATTCACTGTAATGCACAGGAACTGTAAGTCAGCCTGTGAGAAAACCGTGACCTTACTACAATAGTTTTATCGACATGCGCAGATCCACAGAATGGCCTGCATTCATACAGTATCAGCTCTGTCCACCCATTTATCACATTACTGGTCAGTCCTGTATCAAATTCCCTACTTGGTTGCACCGAAAACATGTCTTCACATTATTAGACTTGACGTTAGGTTGGTCATACCAAGCAGTGGATCTTTCTGCACACATTCCAGAAACAGATGGTGCTTGAACACGCTTCTCATCACATCATTTTCAATGCTACACACCAACCCACGTAACTCGGAGAAGGTTTGGGACTTAATAGAAAAGAAAATCCATGACCAATGCTCCAGACGCATCCCTTCCATTATTTTCATAACAGCTTATGATTCAGAAATATGAAGGCACAAAGTCATTATCACGGTACAGGTTAACCAATATACCACACCAAAATTGCATGTCCCTGGAAACAATAAATATGTGGACTTGCCAGGTCATTGCAGTACCAACTAGACACATTTTCCTCAAACAGTCTCTGTAGGAATGCACTCAATATTTCACTCACACTAATAGCTCCCGAAACAACTCTATGTAGCTTGCCAAGACGCAGGGGCAGATAACCTGAAAAAATTACTGAATTGGTAATATGCAAGGTGGGCACTTGATCTTGCCAGCTCACAGTTAACGTAACACGCCTGTCATTCTTCATTATTGTCAACAGACAAGTTCTCAATACCCTACACCACAAACCACAGGGGATTGGGCATTTTGTTAAATCATTTCCACTCATTCCTCTGGCCTCAGGAGGTGGACTCGGACATCTGTTCCTGATCAGCCCGCCCAGGAACAGAACCATCATCCCGACCCACTTCCTCCTGCAGTGTGAGCAAGCTAGTCATGAGTTGCAACCAGCTAACTTCATCCTGCCATTCTTCAATTCCAGCCTTCTGTTTAGGGCCTAACTGTATTAAGTCTAGGTCTTGCATTCGACTATCTAAATGACTGAGTCAAACCTGTATTATGAACACCTCAGTGCAGATGAGAGCTCTACCTTGCAGCAATTCAGTGTTGGCTTGCACACCAGCATCACTCACCTCCTCCTTGGTGTTAGGTGTAATGACAAGACTGTGGCCCACAGTGCCCTGCAAGTAACGTCTCAGCTCCAAGGCGCTGCCATCTGTTTCCTCGCCACAGGCAGCCAACTCGTAGTGTAACTGGGGCTTTTTAAGAGAAGAAATCCTCAATATTCCTCTCTGATCTATGACGATACACCTCTTAATTGTATTCTGAAACACAAAAATCAAAACACACAGCACACAACAAAACTGTTCTATCCTACATTTGCATCTGCGTGATTACTCTGCTATTCACAATAAAGTGCCTGGCAGAGGGTTCAATCAACCACCTTCAAGCTGTCTCTCTACCGTTCCACCCTCCAATGGCGCACGGGAAAATCGAACACTTAAACTTTTCTGTGCGAGCCATGATTTCTCTTATTTTATCGTGATGATCATTTCTCCCCATGTATGTGGGTTCCATCAGAATGTTTTCGCAATCGGAGGAGAAAACTGGTGATTGAAATTTCATGAGAAGATCCCGTCGCGACGAAAAACGCCTTTGTTTTAATGATTGCCACTCCAATTTACGTATCATGTCTGTGGCACTATTTCCCCATTTCGCGATAATACAAAACGAGCTGCCCTTCTTTGTACTTTTTCGATGTCATCCGTCAGTCCCACCTGATGCGGATTCCACACCGCACAGCAATATTCCAGAATAGGGCGGACAAGCGTGGTGTAAGTAGTCACTTTAGTAGACCTGTTGCACCTTCCAAGTGTTCTGCCACTGAATCGCAGTCTTTGGTTTCCTCTACCCACAAAATTATCTGTGTGATCGTTCCACTTTAGGTTATTTGTAATTGTAATCTCCAAGTACTTAGTAACATTTACAGCCTTCAGATTTGTGTTATTTATCGCGTAATCGAAATTTAGCGTATTTCTTTTAGTACTCACGTGAATAACTTCACACTTTTCTTTATTCAGCGTCAATTGCCACTTTTCGCACCATACAGATATCTAAATCATATTGCAATTCGTTTTGCTCATCTGATGACTTTACAAGACGGTAAATGACAGCATCATCTGCAAACAATCTAAGACGACTACTGAGATTGTCTCCTATGTCGTTAATACAGATCAGGAACAAGAGAGGGCCTGTAACACTTCAATGGGGAACGCCGGATATTACTTCTGTTTTATTCGATGACTTTCCGTCTATTACTACGAACTGTGACCTTTCTGACAGAAAATCACGAATCCAGTAGCACAACTGAGGCGACATTCCGTAGGCATGCAGTTTGGTTAAAAGATGCTTCTGAGGAACAGTGTTGAAAGTCTTCTGGAAATCTAAAAATATGGAATCAGTTTGACATCCCCTGTCGATAGCACTCATTATTTCATGAGTATAAAGAGCTAGTTGTATTTCGCAAGAACGATATTTTCTGAATCGCTGCTGACTATGTCTCAATAAATCGTTTTCTTCAAGGTACTTGATAATGTTAGAATGCAGTATACGTTCCAAAACCCTACTGCAAATCGACGTTAGTGATATGGGCCTGTAATTCAGCCAATTACTCCTGCTTCCCTTCTTGGGTACTGGCGTGACTTCAACAACTTTGCACTCTTTAGGTACGGATCTTACTGTGAGCGAGCGGTTGTATATAATTGCTAAATATGAAGCTATTGTATCAGCATTCTCTGAAAGGAACCTGATTCGTATACAATCTGGACCGGAGGCCTTGGTTTTATTGATTTAAGCTGATTTATTACACCGAAGATATCTACTTCTATGTTTCTCATCTTGGCAGTTGTTCTTGATTGGAATTCAGGAATATTTACTTCGTCTTCTTTGGTGAAGGAGTTTTGGAAAATCGTGTTTAATAATTCTGCTTTAGTGGCACTGTCATCAGTGACTTCACCGTTGTTATCGTGCAGTGAAGGTATTGTTTGCGTCTTATATGCGTCTTATATGCGACCAGAATCTCTTTGGGTTTCCTGCCGGATCTCGAGATAGAATATCGTTGTGGAAATTATTAAAAGCATCTCGCACTGAAGTACGCGCTGTATTTCGAACTTCTGCAAAACTTTGTCAGTCTTGCGGATTTTGCGCTCTTTTAAATTTGGCATGATTTTTACGCTGCTTCTGCAACTGCGATCTGACCCGTTTTGTGTACCACGGGGGATCAGTACCATCACTTATTAATTTATGTGATACATATCTTTCAACTGCAGTCGATCCTATCTCTTTGAAATCATTCCACAACTTTTCTACCCTTACATGATCAGATCGGAAGGAGTGATTACTGTCTCTTAAAAAGGCGTTAAGAGCATTTTTATCAGTTTTTTTAAATAGATATACTTTGCGTTTCTTTTTGATGGTTACTATTCAGCCTAGCAGCAAATGCCTTAATTAGTTTAGATTAGATTAGGTTAGTACTTGTTCCATAGATCATGAATACCACACTTCGTAATGATGTGGAATGTGTCAGGTTAATAAAAGGTGTCTATACAAGATATTACATTACACGAAATATTACATGACACTTAATATTTTTTTGTGGGGTTTGGGGAAATTACCCACTTACTATATCCAAAAATTCATCTAATGAGTAGAACGAGCTGCCATTTAGAATTTCTTTTAATTTCCTTTTAAATGCTATATGGCTGTCTGTCAGACGTCTGATGCTATTAGGTAAATTACCAAAGACTTTTGTGGCAGCATAATTTATCCCCTTCTGAGCCAAAGTTAGATTTAACCTTGAGTAATGAAGATCATCCTTTCTCCAAGTGTTGTAGCCATGTACACTGCTATTATTTTTGAATTCGTTCGGACTGTTAATAACAAGTTTCATAAGTGAATATATGTATTGTGAGGCTACAATGAAGATCTCTAGCTCTTTAAATAAGTGTCTGCAGGACGATCCTGGATGAGCTCCAGCAATTATTCTGATAACACGCTTTTGTGCAATGAACACTCTTTTACTAAATGATGAGTTACCCCAGAATATGATGCCATACGAAAGTAGAGAATGAAAATAGGCGTGGTAAGCTAATTTACTGAGATGCATATCGCCAAAATTTGCAATGACCTTAATAGCATAAGTAGCTGAACTCAAACGTTTCAGCAGATCCTCAGTGTGTTTTTTCCAGTTCAACCCCTCATCAACGCATACACCAAGAAATTTGAGTATTCTACCTTAGCTACTGTGTGGAACTGTATATACTGTGTTTTGTCAAAGTTTAATGAGAACCCATTTGCAGAGAAACACTTAATGATTTTCTGAAAAACATAATTTACAATTTTATCAGTTAATTCTTGTCTTTTGGGTGTGATAGCTATACTTGTATTATTGGCAAAAAGTACCAGCTTTGCATCTTCGTGAATATAGAATGGCAAGTCTTTAATATAAATTAAGAACAGCAGAGGACCCAAGACTGAACCTTGCGGCACCCCATTCTTGATTGTTCCCCAGTTTGAGAAATCACCAGCTTTTTTGCATATTACGTGAACTGCTTATTTCAACTTTCTGCATTCTTCCAGTTATGTATGATTTAAACATTTGAGCACTGTCCCATTCATACCACAGTACTTGAGGTTATCTAGAAGTATTCAATGATTTACACAATCGAGAGGTTTTGATAGATCACCAAAAATCCCAACGGGTGACTTCCGGTTACTCAGAGCATTTAATATTTCATTACTTAAAGTATATATAGCATTTTCCGTTGAAAAACCCTTCTGTAAACCAAACTGACATTTTGTTAAAACTTTATTTTCACAAAGGTGTGAAGCTACTCTACAATAAATTACTTTTTCAAGAATTTTGGATAAGGCAGTCAGAAGAGAGATTGGGCGGTAGTTGTTAACATCCCCTTTTTTATGCAGTGGTTTAACAATGGCATACTTCAATCTATCTGGGAAAATACCCTGCTTCAGAGAGCTGTTACATATGTGGCTAAGAATCCCACTTATTTTTTAGGAACAAGCTCTTACTATCCTGCTGGAAATGCCATCAGTTCCATGTGAGCTTTTATTCTTGAGAAGGAGAGGTGGGTCGAATTTCAGTTGTATCAAATGGTGTGGGTAAGGCCTCTTCCATTAACTGCCTTGCTTCTTCTAATGAACATTTAGATCCTATTTTCTCAACAACATTTAAAAAATGATTATTCAAAATGTTTTCGACTTCCGGCTTGTTGTTTATCAAGTTTCCATTCGCTTTGATGGTGATGCCGTCATCCTGCACTTTTCGTCGCTAATCCCTGTATTAGTCACAATGCTCACTATTTGTCCAGCATTATTTGTTGCTAAGAGGTCAAGTATGCTTTCGCAACCATTTACCCTTCGAGTGGGCTCATGAACTAATTGTTCAAAATAGTTTTCTGAGAAAGCATTCAATACAATTTCGGATGAAGTTTTATGCCTACCGCCAGCTTTAAACGTATAATTTTTCTAGCATATCGAGGATAGATTGAAGTCGCCACCGACTATAATAGTATGAGTGGGGTACCTATTTGAAATGAGACTCAAGTTTTCTTTGAACTGTTCAGCAACTACATCTTCTGAGTCGGGGGTGTCGGTAAAATGATTCAATTAATGGTTTAGTCCGATTGCAAGTGTACCCTCTACCCATACTATTTCTCGGGAACTATCTACTTCAATTTCACTACATGGCAAACTACTTCTGACAGCAATAAATACTCCACCACCAACTGTATTTAATCTATCCTTTCTGAACACCGTTAGATCATTTCAAAACATTTTGGCTTTAGCTAGCTTTCTGTACCTATAACTATTTGAGCTTCAGTGCTTTCTACCAGGGCTTGGACCTGTGGTTCTTTCCCAACACACCTACGACAATTTGCAACCACAATACCGGTCGTTTTTACAACTACCTTACTGCGTTTTAACTGCCCCCTTTTAGATGGACGCCATTTCTGTGGTTCCCTGAAGCCCTCTAACCTAAAAAACCGCCCAGACCCTTCCACACGGCCCCTGCTACCCATGTAACCGCCTCCTGTGTGTATTGGACACCTGACCTATCCAGCGGATGGCGTAAGTCAAGGAATCTGCAACCTACACGGTCACAGAACCGCTTGAGCCTGTGATTCAGATCCTCCATTTGGCTCTGCACCAGAGGACCACCGTCAGTTCTGTTGATGATGCTGTAGATGGTGAGCTCTGTCTTAATCTCGTCACCATTTCCGCTAGCCGCCCAAAACCAGAGAAAATCTCCTCCGATCCAAAGCGACACACGTCATTGGTACTGGCATGAGTCATACGTTTATGTCGTATGGTATTATTTTTTGGGGTAATGCTTCTGATTTAAAAAGAGTGTATTTGGCTCAAAAACAGGCTGTTCGAGCTATATGTGGTGTAAGTTCGAGAATCTCTTGTCGACCCCTATTCAATAGTCTGGGAATTCTGACATTGCCCTCACAGTATATATTTTCTTCAATGTCGTTTGTTGTTAGCAATATCAGCTTATTCCCAAGAGTTAGCAGCTTTCACTCAGTTAATACTAGGCAGAAATCAAATCAGCATGTGGAATGCAGTTCCTTGACTCTTGTGCAGAAAGGAGTGCAGTATTCTGCTGCATCCATTTTCAATAAGCTACCACAAGAACTCAAAACTCTTAGCAGTAGGCCAAACACTTTTAAGTCTAAACTGAAGAGTTTCCTCATGGCTCACTCCTTCTATTCTGTCGAGGAGCTCCTGGAAGAGCTGAAAAATTAAGCAAATTCCAGTGCTACATTATTGATTTTCTTTATTTACACTTACGACTTGTCGCCTGAATATGTTTCTTATATTTCATTTTATCTGTTTCTACTATCGTGTTATAATTTCATGTATTGACTCTTTCTATGACCATGGAGACTTCTCCTTAATTTGGTCCCACAGAACAATAAATAAATAAATCACCACCTACAGTTAGCTGCAGCCTGTACTCTTCATGGCATCCGGAAGCACGGTTCCCACATCCCCCTGGTGTGCACATGGAGTGCACATTGGCTTCCTTCCCCTATTTGGCAGCCATGTTCCTAACGGGCTTGCTCGCCAGGTTTCGAGAGGGTGCGTTTCTGGATGAGGTATCGAATATATTGCTTCCCCCTACTTATACCTCCCGAGGAGATCACGAATGTAAAATTAGAGAGATTAGAGCGCGCACGGAGGCTTTCAAACAGTCGTTCTTCCCACGAACCATACGCGACTGGAACAGGAAAGGGAGGTAATGACAGTGGCACGTAAAGTGCCCTCCGCCACACACCGTTGGGTGGCTTGCGGAGTATCAGTGTAGATGTAGATGTAGATGTAAGCGCCTAATGTTGGAGATCCCAACTACCAGCAAACCCACCCTCTGTGAATGCATACACCTTGCAGGCCGAGAAGCTTCCTCTGGAACAGGGTGGGCGAGTGCATCTGGCTTAAAGACATTGTCAGCCACAGATAACGCCCGAAACCTCTTCGTCAAACGAACTGGGGAGGCCCTACGATCGGCCGCTCGGAAAGTTTTTCGCTGTCTGCCAAACTTTGGAATGATCTCCTACTCAACCACAGGTGAGGGGTCAACCTCAGAGCAGGCAGTTCCTGGGACAGCCACGGCAGTGGACCGATCGGGGAGACATGTGGAATGTGCTCGATATCCCTCACATCCCCGTGTCCAACCCCCCACAGTGATGGCCCTTGGCAGCAGCCTCAAGCTGTGTGACGGAAGCCAAAGCAGCCTGGAGCTGTGAGCAAAGGGTCACCAACTCAGCTGGCATCTGTACACAGCAATCACATTTCCTGTCAATTACTGCAGTCGCTCCTGTTTGAACCTCGTAAAAATATGCAATATATATATATATATATATATATATATATATATATATATATATATATATATATATGTATATATATATATTTGAATATTATTAAGGTAAATACATTGTTTGTTCTCTATGAAAATCTTTCATTTGCTAACTATGCCTATCATTAGTTAGTGCATTCAGTAGTTAGAATCTTTTATTTAGCTGGCAGTATTGGCGCTCGCTGTATTGCAGTAGTTCGAGTAACGAAGATTTCTGTGAGGTAAGAGATTCATGAAAGGTATATGTTATTGTTAGTCAGGGCCATTCTTTTGTAGGGATTATTGAAAGTCAGATTGTGTTGCGCTAAAAATATTGTGTGTCAGTTTAGTGTTGATCAGAATAAGTAAAGAGAGAAATGTCTGAGTACGTTCAGTTTTGCTCAGCTGTTTGAAAATCAAATAACGTAAGAGGTTTATCAGCACAGTAATTCATTAACTTTTCTAAGGGGATGTCTCAGTCTCCGAGGCATCCTGCACGTCTGCACAAGCCACACTGATCCCTTACCTTCGGTTTACAGCGACCACGAGAGCCGCAGGCACATTTTGCCGGCAGGCGGTATTGCACCGCGATATCTATGTTGTCACTGAACCCGCTGGCCAACATGGTTCAAATGATAATCATTTCTGCAGAAAAGACTAATGTACATGACCTGTGAATAAGAACGTCCTATCTCAGTCGTTCAAGGCGTTCTGTTTTTTTCTAAACATGAGTGTATGTATGTTCCTAGTGTTAGTGGGTGTAGGCTAAAATATTTATAACGATTAATGAACACATTATTGTTCAGTCTTTTCAACCTACACTTAAAAATCGGGTCTTTTATGACTTGCCAGTTTTTAAGTAAAAATTCGCCTTTTTGACGAAAACTTCTCCTACAGAATAGAAGGAGTTGTCCAAAAGGAATGCTTTTAGTTTAGATTTAAAAATTGTTTTGTTACCTGTCAGACATTTTATATAATTGGGCTAATGATCAAAGACGTTTGTTGACGCTTATTGAATTCTTTTTCTGAGACACTGATAGCTTTAATAAAGGTTAATGAAGGTCATTTTATCCTGTTGCTGTATGTATGGATATATTCATTTTACTCTAATTGTGATGCATTACTAATGACGAATTTCATCAGCGAGTATACGAACTGTGATGATACAATTAAAATACCTGGCTTAACATCTATGGTCATCAGTCCCCTAGAACTTAGAACTACTTAAACCTAACTAACGAGGCAGAGAAAATCCCTGACCCCGCTTGGAATCGAACCAAGGAACCCGAGCGCGGGAAGCGAGAACGTTACCGCACGACCACGAGCTGCGGACTGGATTATGATCAGACAGTCCATTAACAACTGGCTACATCTTAACTGATCTCTGTCTACAAAAATGTTAATTTGCAGCAAACTAGTTGGAAAATTAACTGCTGGAGTCAGATTTAAATAGTCGAATAATGATTCCGGTTAATTTTTCCCCGAAAAAGAAAAATCTTAAATTGCAGAGTAACTGAGAAGATGAAACTTCTACGTTATTTGATTCTGAAACAGCTGAGAAAAACTGAACGCACTGAGCCTACTTTCTCTTCACTTCTCCTTATCATGTCTACAGTGACCCACAATATTCTAGCATAACCCAATCTGACTGCTCAAAAAAATTACAGCCTGACTTCAGATAACTAATTCAAAAGAATGGCCCTGACTACAATGAAATCTTAACAATAACCTATACATTTCATTAAGCACTTACCTCACAAAAATCTTCATTACGCGAAATACCGCAATACAGCGAGCGTCAATACTGCCAGCTAAATAAAAGATTCTAACTACTAAAGCCACTAACTACTAACAGGCTTGTGGTTAGCAAAGGAAAGATTTTGTTGCAAACCAAATAATGTATTTTTTACGTTAGTAATATGACATCCAGTTCAAACACGAATATAAATCGTCATAGACATCTAGTACAAAGGTATACAGGGTGTTACAAAAAGGTACGGCCAAACTTTCAAGAAACATTCCTCACACACAAAGAAAGAAAATATGTTATGTGGACATGTGTCCGGAAACGCTTACTTTCCATGTTAGTGCTCATTTTATTACTTCTCTTCAAATCACATTAACCATGGAATGGAAACACACAGCAACAGAACGTACCAGTGTGACTTCAAACACTTTGTTACAGGAAATGTTCAAAATGTCCTCCGTTAGCGAGGATACATGCATCCACCCTCCGTCGCATGGAATCCCTGATGCTGTGATGCAGCCCTGGAGAATGGCGTATTGTATCACAGCCGTCCACATTACGAGCACGAAGAGTCTCTGCATTTGGTACCGGGGTTGCGTAGACAAGAGCTTTCAAATGCCCCCATAAATGAAAGTCAAGAGGGTTGAGGTCAGAAGAGCGTGGAGGCCATGGAATTGGTTCACCTCTACCAATCCATCGGTCACCGAATCTGTTGTTGAGAAGCGTACGAACACTTCGACTGAAATGTGCAGGAGCTCCATCGTGCATGAACAACATGTTGTGTCGTACTTGTAAAGACACATGTTCTAGCAGCACAGGTAGAGTACCAAGTATGAAATCGTGATAACGTGCTCCATTGAGCGTAGGTGGAAGAACATGGGGCCCAATCAAGACATCACCAACAATGCCTGCCCAAACGTTCACAGAAAATGTGTGTTGATGACCTGATTGCACAATTGCCTGCGGATTCTCGTCGGCCTACACAGGTTGATTGTGAAAATTTACAATTTGATCTTCAGAATCGAGGAAGTACAGTACATACTGACGAAACTAAAATGAGCTCTAACATGGAAATTAAGCGTTTCCGGACACATGTCCACATAACATCTTTTCTTTATTTATGTGTGAGGAATGTTTCCTGAAAGTTTGGCCGTACCTTTTTGTAACACCCTGTATAAGCATGAATAATATTCAGTCTCCAAGTCGAACATGTACAGATAGTTAGCCTAGGCTAACACTTCAGACCTCTACCCTCCATCAATGTTAACTTCTCACATCTAACATCCATCACTGCTGGCTGTTCACCTCCAACTGCCCAACAGTACTTCCATCAGTGCTGGCGACTAACATCCAACTGCCCAACACTATCGGCGATTAACTTCCAACAACTAGTCCAACCAGCCACAGAGTCTCTTACAAAGAAAGCGCAGTCAGGCATCGAATTCAAAGCTCTACACAGCACTGCCAACACAGAAGCAGCCCGCTACATGTCTACAACCTGAATCGAGGCTAAAAAAATATGCCCTTCCTGCTCATGTAACCACAGGGATTGTGCCTTATGTGCTTGTAGCCCCCTTACACTTTCTGAAAGGTGCTCAGTTAATCTGTCCTTTTCTCTCCCATTCAAATACAGGCCATGATTACTGTATCTTCTCCTCCCAACTGCAGCAACAGGTACAGCACAAACATGAGTCAAAAGCAATCCACTCAGCTCGTCGTTTACTCAACTGACAGTCGTGTTAGCACCTTCCAGAGGAGCCGAGTCTCACAAGCATGACGTTTAGTTGCTTCTTTACTACGAACATTTGTAGGACCAAATTTTGCAGACAGCATATACATAAATGAGTAGTGTTCAAATTAAAAGTTACGAAACGTCGTAACAACCAGACCAGTTGAATTTGGATACACCGCTTCGAGATAACGCAGTGAGATAACTAGTTATGCGGGCATAGTGCCATCACCTTCCCCCTAAAATTTTCAAGCTGTGCCATCAGCAGACAAGGCGATGTTCGCGTCTTTTTCTGCATCCGAGGTCCAGTACTCACGGAATCTCTAGAAGGTAACAGTGACATGTACTGTGAGACACTCCGTAGCTTACACAGTTTCAACAACAGCTAACGGACCGGGCTGTTCACGGAGTACGTGATTCTGCCACACGATAACGCGCGTCCGCAAGCCTCCAGGACCACACAAAGTGTAACGGCAAAGTGGAAGCAGGTTGAGCATCCGTCCTACAGACCACACAAGTCGCACACTGTGAGTTTCAAGTATCTGATCCGATAAAAGAAAAAAAAATCTCAAAGGCAAGCGCTTCAACTCGGACGACGAACTGGACACAGTGAAGGACTGGCTCACGTCACAACCACGGGATTTCTGGGAAGAGGGAACCCTTCGGCTCGTGAAACACTGGGATAGTTATATTCAGGCTTCTGGCAATTAGTTTTAAATGAAGACTGCAATTATACCTACAGTTTTGTTGCGTACCTTCTTTTTCAACACTCTTCATACTATTGAATGCACCTGAAAGATTATGTCGTTGTATCACAGTTTAGGAGATAAGACATCTGTGGCTATGGGCCAGTGCTCGAGTAATGTTTGGGCCCGTCTTGAAAGTTAACCCAAGGCTGAGCCTGACATTCTAGACCTTCCACAAACACACTGCCGTTCCTTTTTCACCCAGGTCAACTTCTGCACATTTCAAAAATTAAAGTTCCTCTCCACGTTTTTCTGTCTATATGACGGCTACACCCACGAGCTGCTGTAGGGATTTAGATAAATTTTTCACTAAGAGATTCATTGACTCACGAGGAAAGTATAAAAACGCTGGATGAACATCAACAAAACCGAAAAACTGTAAGAACGAATCCCTGATTAGAAATGGAGGAAAAAAGGTGCTACGAACGTGTGTCCAGAAATGGACGGTGTGTGTGCGTGGACAACAAATAGTCCCGGAACATAGCACAAAGCTGCATACCATCCACGTCACAAAAGATGTTCGATGTGGCCTCCATGGGATGCAATGCGTGCGTTCACACGTCGCATGAAGAATTGCCACACTCCTTCGCCCATTCTGGTCTCTCTCCGAATGTCATCATAGATGTCGTAAACGTGGTGTTGAAGTGTCTGACACCAGGAACTGGTTCAGTATATACAACGCTTTTTAGATGCCCCCAGAGGTAACAATCCGAGGGGCTTAAGTCTGGTGATCTAGCAAGCCATGCTACAGGCTTTCCGTGTACTATCCAACGTCCGGGTAATGTGTTGTTGAGGTGTCCTTGCAATGTCCTGTCGAACCTGGCCCTTCAAGACTGGCGTACGCCCAGTTTACACCCCCCCCCCCCTCTTCCCCGCCTCCGACGCCAGCACTTTTGTCTGTCTGAAAGAACCTATGATCACACAAACTCCCAAAAAGCGTTGATGTCTGTGGGAGTACTTGTTTTGGTATAGCTGTGCTGCCTCTTGACGATTTCCATCTGCTTGGCGCTGCACATGTACAGACGGCGGTAGTACATAAAAGGGCAGTGCATTGGTGGAGCTCAGATGCTTCATGTGAAATGGTTTCCGACTCGATTATGGCCGCAAGACGGAAATTGACAAACTGAACGCGGAGTGGAATTGGGAGCTAGACACACAGAACATTCCATTTCGTAGCCTTTAGGGAATTCAACATTCCACAGTGCCGAGAATACCAAATTTCAACCATTACCTCTGACCACGAACAACGCAGTGGCCAACGGCCTTGACTTAATGACCGAGAGCAGCGGCGAATGCGTAGCGTTGTAAGTGCCAACAAAGAAGCGACACTGTGTGAAATAATCGCAGAAAGCAATGTTGGACATACGACGAACGTGTCCGGTAGGACAATGCGGCGAAATCTGGCGTTAATGGGTTATGGCAGCAGACTACCGACGCGACTACCTTTGCTACCATCACCACATCGCCTGCAGCGCCTGTCCTGGGCTCGTGGTCATATCGGTTGGACCTTACACGACTGGAAAGTCATGGTTTGGACAGATGAGTTCCGGTTTCAAGTGGTAAGAGTGGATGGTAGGGTTAGAATGTGACACAGATCTCACGAAGTCATGGACCCAAGTTGTCAGCTAGGTACTGTGCAAACTGGTGGTGGGTCCATAATATGTGGGTTGCTTTACATGGTCCAACTGAACCTATCATTGACTGGAAATGTATTTATGCTCGGCTACTTGGAAACCATTGCAGCCATTCATGAACTTCATTTTTATGGATGACAATTCGCGATGTCATTGGGCCACAAATGTTTGAGATTCTTTTGAAGAGCATTCAAGACAATCACCCAGACTGCCCGAAATGAATCCCATCAAACATTTGGGGGACATAATCCACAGAGCACTGAAAGACCTAAGTCGAAACAAGGCCCTGGGAGTAGACAACATTCCATTAGAACTACTGATAGCCTTGGGAGAGCCAGTCCTGACAAAACTCTACCATCTGGTGAGCAAGATGTATGAGACAGGCGAAATACCCTCAGACTTCAAGAAGAATATAATAATTCCAATCCCAAAGAAAGCAGCTGTTGACAGATGTGAAAATTACCGAACTATCAGTTTAATAAGTCACAGCTGCAAAATACTGACGCGAACTCTTTACAGACGAATGGAAAAACTGGTAGAAGCCGACCTTGGGGAAGATCAGTTTGGATTCCGTAGAAATGTTGGAACACGTGAGGCAATACTGACCCTACAACGTATCTTAGAAGCTAGATTAAGGAAAGGCAAACCTATGTTTCTAGCATTTGTAGACTTAGAGAAAGCTTTTGACAATGTTGACTGGAATGCTCTCTTTCAAATTCTGAAGGTGGCAGGGGTAAAATGCAGGGAGCGAAAGGCTATTTACAATTTGAACAGAAAGCAGACGGCAGTTATAAGAGTCGAGGGACATGAAAGGGAAGCAGTGGTTGGGAAGGGAGTGAGACAGGGTTGTCCCCGATGCTATTCAATCTGTATATTGAGCAAGCACTAAAGGAAACAAAAGAAAAGTTCGGAGTAGGTATTAAAATCCATGGAGCAGAAATAAAAACTTTGAGGGTCGCCGATGACATTGTAATTCTGTCAGAGACAGCAAAGGACTTAGAAGAGCAGTTGAACGGAATGGACAGTGTCTTGAAAGGAGGGTATAAAATGAACATCAACAAAAGCAAAACGAGGATAATGGAATGTATTCGAATTAAGTCGGGTGATGCTGGGGGAATTAGATTAGGAAATGAGACAGTTAAAGTAGTAAAGCAGTTTTGCTATTTGCGGAGCAAAATAACTGATGATGGTCGAAGTAGAGAGGATATAAAATATAGACTGGGAATGGTAAGGAAAGCGTTTCTGAAGAATAGAAATTTGTTGACATCGAGTATTGATTTAAGTGTCAGGAAGTCGTTTCTGAAAGTATTTGTATAGTGTGTAGCCATGTATGGAAGTGAAACATGGACGATAAATATTTTGGACGAGAAGAGAATAGAAGCTTTCGAAATGTGGTGCTACAGAGGAATGCTGAAGATTGGATGGGTAGATCACATAACTAATGAGGAGGTATTGAATAGAATTTGGAAGAACAGGAGTTTGTGGCACAACTTGACTAGAAGAAGGGATCGGTTGGTAGGACATGTTCTGAGGCATCAAGCGATCACCAATTTAGTACTGTTAGTACTGAAGGGCAGCGTGGAGGGTAAAAATCGTAGAGGGAGACCACGAGATGAATACACCAAGCAGATTCAGAAGGATGCAGGTTGCAGTAAGTACTGGGAGATGAAGAAGCTTGCACAGGATAGAGTAGCATGGAGAGCTGCATCAAACAAGTCTCAGGACTGAAGACCAGAACAACAACAATCCAGCGAAAGGTCAACTCGTGCACAAAATGATGCATCGGCAACACTTTCGCAATTATGAACGGCTGTATAGGCAGTATGGCTCAACTTTTATGCAAGGGACTTGGAATGACTTGTTGAGTCCATCTCACGTCGAGTTCCTCCACTACTCTTGGCAGAAGGAGGTCCGTCATGGTATTGTGAGGTATCCCATGACTTTTATCACGTTGTCCATGCTCTTCTACCATCTAGCTAAACTTGGCGCTAGGTTCAGAGTGATTGTGACCCGGTACTCTATATCTAGCTTCTCCTTCACAATTTGCGTACAAGCGTCACTTTCGGAGCGGGATCTCTTTTTAAATTGGGCAACTGTGTACCTCTTTTTCGTGTAACTACTTCTGAAAAGCTTTCATATTCTATTGCAAACTCTACATTTTACGCCAATCATAGGGAAATTCCGTTTGCATGAGACAAGAAAGAAGGAAACGAAGTTAGGTAAAGTGACAGGAACACTACGACCCGCTTCATTTCCTTACGTACAGCGGTATTGTTTTCCTGCTAGTCAGTGACTGTGTGTGCGAATTCAGTGTATATAAATAATCACAACGCTGATAACTTATCACAGTGCGAAATTACAGCCGGCAGGAAAATGTTCGACATCCACACCCGTAAACAAGCTACATTATCTGACTGGTACACTGCCATATGGCGAGAGGCTGACACTGAAGTACCAGTTCATTGGGTCGCCTTTAATACCAAGTTTGAAGAGCAAACTTCGCGTTCTGAATCAGTCTCTTGTGTGGATTACCAGTGTCCTCTCCTTTCTCTAATAGAAAAACACGCTGCACTTTAAGTAATTGAACGATCAGTTTATAAAACGACAGGAAGACTAATATACACAGATTACTTTTACAATGTCTTCAGCAACTTTTTATGTATTTTATTCGTAAGATATTTTTCTCTTGGCACTCACACATTGATATCTATACAAGTCTGTTTAATTACTACATAATTATTATCACACGAAAGAACAGGAAATCAACACGACAGGTTCTACACAAAGGTGGAATAAAATAGCGTGACTATCCGTCGAAGGCGTTGTGAACCTTTCGTACCGAAACTTGCCGGGTCTTTACCTTTCCGTCGTCATGGCCACGGTCGCACCTGTTCCACCCAGATCTACATCAGCGTTCTACAAGTCACATTGCGGCGCGTGGCGAAGAGTATTACTGGTACTTCTGTCACTCCACCCCTACCGTGTTCCAATCACGGAAGGTGCTCCGAAAGAGCGACTGTCGGTAGCACTCTGCATGAGCTGTAATTTCTGCTATTGTCGCGTCCTTGACATTTCGCAAAGTATATATTAGGAATATACGATCACGAAATTTCAAGGGTAAGCCTCTCTGTGATGCACAACAACTCTCTTGTGTTTCGTAGACGATTCCGTGACAAAAAGCGTCTCTCTTCTTTGGCTCCCTGTCTCCTCTATTAATATAACATAATAAGGGTCCCCAAACTGATGAGCAACACGCAAGAATTGAGCGAACGAGTATTTTGTCTTCGACTTCTTCTGTGAATGAATTATGTTTTCACGTAATCGCTCTCTTGACATATCAGCATGTCATTTGCCTACCACTTTAGGAATTGTTATTGTTTACAAATTTTAAGCTATATCGGTTGGGCATCATTTGCATATAAATGGTAAGAAACAATCTTTTCTGTCAGTTACTCATATTTTTTGCAGAGACTTTCAGGACAATCCAGCATTACTGTTCTAGTGCATAAACTATTAGACAGAGAAAAGTCACTGATCTGTGGTCGCGCGGTTCCAGACTGTAGAGCCTAGAACCGCTCGGCCACTCCGGCCGGCAAACAGTTAGTGTAATTTTTTTTCCTCGGTGATCCCAGCCATCAGATTAAGCGACATGAAATGTGTGCGTAAATAATTTTCTAGGCAATGTTCTTGTTTTTGGTTGTCTTAGGGTGCGCATTTAATATTTTTATCGTTCAGTTATGCTCGAGCACTCTCTCAGAGACACTGCTCTGCCCGGAGACTAGTTACGTTATCTTTGCTCTGTGAAGACGCGCGGGTGTTACATATTTATCGTGAGGAGAGGAGTTAGGGAGTTGTAGTGGGGTGCTGTGAGAGTCAATAAGCTTGTTCGGGAAGAATGCAGAACATGGTCCTCTTGGAAATTGTTTTATTGATCTTATGGAAGATATTATTATTAAAAAAGGAATATTATAATTATGTACTAAATGAGACGGGATTACTAAGATACATACTATTTTGAGAAGACTGGGATTAGTAAGGCAGTCTTGGTTCAAGACAGACATCAAAATCAGGAATTTCCAAATTATTTTTTTTATATAAAGTTCTGTCACATTCAATTTTAATGGATTTGAAGAGACAAATAATGTAGTCATTGGAATGAGGACTTTTGTGTTACATTAAATTTTAATGTCGAGATAGTCCGCCCCGATAGCTGAATAGTTATCCGGCACGGTAACTCAGCGTGTTCGGTCAGAGGGTTAGCTATCCTCTGTAATAAAAAAAAACTGAGTTAATGGATCAACGACGAACTGAAACGGGTGTCTTGCGACGTCCGCCCCGAGCAGACACAACGAACAAAAATGAACACAATGAGATTAATTTAAGAAAATGGTCAGTGTGACGCACTGCCGTCCTAAGGGGCCCGGATTCGATTCCCGGCTGGGTCGTGGATTTTCTCCGCTGAGGGTCTGGGTGTTGTCTTGTCTTCATCATCATTTCATCCTCATCCGGCGCGCAGGTCGCCCAATGTGGCGTCGAATGTAATAAGACCTGCACCAAGGCGGCCGGACCTGCCACGCAAGGGGCCTCCCGGCCAATGACGCCAAACGCTCATTTCATTTCCAGTGTCGAGTTACATTTTTGTCTTCCTTCAGTGATGACCTTACGTAATTGTAATTTGTAATGAAATATTTTCTTATTGCTTGCTAAGTCTTCAATGGCGAGACTTTCAAAATATAATGCTGCCATGAATTTTTTTTTTTTTAAGATGAATTATTTAATACAATTTCTTGGTAAGAATTTTTATCTGGGGAGAGATTATCCTGTTTTATCCTGTTTTATGAGAAATAAATTTTATGAGAACCAAGTTTGCATTACATGGATTTAAAAGAACGTACTGCGCTATCTCGACAGTAGCAGCTCAGAAACTGAGACGCCCCTTTTCTTCTTTTTCCACGAGAGCAGTTGCAAGCCGTTTTCCATTATGACACAGGCAAGGCAAATGCAGGAGATACAGGTTTTCAATTTCACGTGGTCAGTTTATAGTGTTGAGTTTACAGTGGTGCTACAGACAGGGCATATTTCAAATGGTTCAAATGGCTCTGAGTACTATGGGACTCAACTGCCGTGGTCATAAGTCCCCTAGAACTTAGAACTACTTAAACCTAACTAACCTAAGGACATCACTCACATCCATGCCCGAGGCAGGATTCGAACCTGCGACCGTAGCGGTTGTGCGGTTCCAGACTGTAGCGCCTTTAACCGCTCGGCCACTCCGGCCGGCGGGCATATTTCATTCACATTATTTGCTTCTCGTTAGCGCAGACAGATTTACGCTTATCAGCCAGTACATTATTAACACGCACGTAATAGCCGGTATGTCCACATGTGGCACGGATAACAGCGGCGACATATCGTGGCACGGAAACAATGAGGCCTTCATATGTCACTGGAGGGAGATGGCACCACATCTGCACACAGAAGTCACCAAATTCCCGTAAATTCTAGAAATGGGGCTGACAAGCTGTGAACCCACACTCAATCTCATCACAGGTGTGTTCGACTGGATACAGATCTGGCGAATTGGGGGACCGGCACATCAAGTGGAACTCGCCACTGAGTTCCTCTAACCACTCCATCGCACTCCCGGTCTTGTGACACGATCTTGCTGAAAAATGAAGCTGCCGTCGCGAAATATGATCGTCACGAAGGAGTATACGTCGTCTGTAACCAATGTACGGTACTCCTCGGCCGTCAAGGAGCCTTGCACGAGCTCCACCGGACGCATGCATGCTCACGTGAATGTTCGCCAGAATGCAATGGAGCCGCCGCCAGCTTGTCTCTGTCCCACAGTACAGGTGCCAAGGAGGTGTTTCTCTGGAAGACGACGGATTCGCGCCCTCACATCGGCATGATGAAGAAGTTATCGAGTTTTATCAGACCATGCAACGCTCTGCCACTGCGCCAGCGTCTAGTGCCGATTGTCATGTTCCCATTTCAGTAGCAATTGACGATGCCGTGGTGCTAACATTGCCAGAGGCGTGGGAGGTCGGCTGCGGAGACCCATCGTTAGGAGCGTCCGTTGCACTGTGTATTCAGACACACCTGTACTCTGCCCAGCATTAAAGTCTAATGTTAGTTCCGCCACATTTCGCAGCCTCTCCTCTTTCACCAGTCTGCCCAGCCGACGACGTCCGACATCTGTAATGAGGGTCGTCCGTCCAACCCCACGACGTCTGGACGTGGTTTCACTTCGGTTTCGCCCCGTATTGAAGACACTCACCACAGCACTTCTCGAACACCCAACAAGTCGTGCGGCTTCCGAAATGCTCGTGCCGAGCCTCCGGGCCATCGCGCGCCTTCCTTGTTCTAGACACAGACAGCACTCTCACTGATTCTACATGCACAGTTCGTGTGTCTGAGTAGCAGTCATTCCTCACCAGGTGACGCTGCTATCGGCTGGACGAATTTATATCAATAGTAGTTCGGTGGTCATAATGTTCTGGCTGATCAGTCTAGTTGTTAGCTGTAAACGTGAGGTTAGCTATTGAACGTATTTCTTTTCTATGAATGTAATTTTTTGGTACGCAACAACATACGTTCATAAAAAACAATACACTCAGAAAGAGACAATCGACAAGTAAAGCAAAGAGGTGCACATCCACACAATCTTCTTTATCTTTTTTATTTATAAAGATAACTTAAACTTATGGCTTTTGAATACATTGTGGGAGTGGCAGTGATCAATGTATTACAAATATTTACTGTTAAAAACAGTCTTGATCACGATATATTTATCAAAGTGACCGGTTTCGACCACTACTGTGGTCATCTTGAGACCATTTAGTAGGAAACTCTTTCTGTTGGTGAATCACTACTCAAAAAAGAAAATAAAAATAAATAAAAGGATGTGAATTAGCAATATGCATTCTAAAAGCATACAAGCAAAAATTCTAAAACAGATAATCAGTCATAAAATAATGTTTGGTAAAATAAAATTTCAATGAAAGATAAAATATTTCCTAAAAATCTTAATAATTTTAAAGGACAGAAGAGTGAACATTCTAAAGCAGATCAGAGTAGTGATTCTTCAACAGAAAGAGATTCCTACTCAATGGCCTGAAGATGACCACAGTAGTGGTCGAAACCGGTCACCTTGATAAATAAATCGTGATCAACACTGTTTTAAATAATAAATATTAAACTTATGGGCTTGAAAATCGGATATGTTGAATTAAACAACTGCCTAGCCACTTTCGCTTATGAAACATTGCTTCTCAAAGACAGTGACATTGTGGTTTATGTTTTACGCGGTCATATTTCGTCCACGTCTGCCATTAACGCTGTGCGGAGAACGTGGAAATATGTGGTCCCTGATACCGAAAAGGCGGTAGAGAGGTGCTTTCAACCTCGAGACCCCAACAGAGGAGCTGCATGGAGGAGAAATCCGACTTCATGGGCCCCTGTTGAGCGGTGTAGACCTACTTACCACGTACATCAATAACACCGTCCAATGATGCCTTGCGTAGTGAATACTATAGCTCCGGATCTTCAGGCCAGTATCTCATACGAGGAAAACACGAAGAAAATTAGTTTATTAGAAGATTGGCAGAACTGTTCCTACCGTTTACCTGCTCTAGTTTTCAACAATGAGTTACTGTTTTGTCTCTAAGGGTCTTCACTGTCTCGGGATGTTTGACTGTTACCTGATTTCCTTTCCAATGAACTGGGAAAGACGAAAGACTGGAAGCGTTTGAGATAAGGCGCTACAGAAGGATGCAGGATTGACACATTAGTGAGATGCAGAACAATTACTATTCGTCTGGTGGCGTAAAAAGAACGTAAAGACTATCGCGTTCACGTTAACAGGTTAACATATTAACAGCGACATAGGAAGAGGAGTGCAAGTGAGTAGCGGTTGGAGGGGAGGTGAGGGGTTGGAGGGAGAGGGACACATACACACCTTTCTTATCAGAATACACAGTTTATACACAACACAATCACAAATACAGTTTATAACCAGTGGAACAGTTCCTTATAAATACAGAACATTAAATAAATCTTCATGCAATTCACAAGAAAACTAATTTCAATTCAGATATTCATGAGCAGCACTACAGATTCATCAAATAATGCAGTATAACTAAAACCAATCCTTGTTTTTGTTGTTATGGTCTTCATTCCTGTGACTGGTTTGATGCAGCTCTCCATGTTACTCTATGCTGTGCAAGCTTCTTCATCTCCCAGTACTTACTGCAGCCTACATCCTTCTGAATCTGCTTAGTGTATTCATCTCTTGGCCTCCCTCTACGGTTTTTACCCTCAAACGCTGCCCACCAATGCTAAATTTGTGATCCCTTGGTGCTTCAGAACATGTCCTACCAACCGGTCCCTTCTTGTTGTCAAGTTGTGCCACAAACTCCTCTTCTCTCTAATTCTATTCAATACCTCCTCATTAGTTATGTGATCTACTCATCTAATCTTCAGCGTTCTTCTGTAGCACCACAATCCTTAAATGATTAAAATAAAGAACACAACCTAGAAATAACAAGAGACGACCAACTGTACTATAAAAGACTGAATTGATTAACACTACGGATGGTCAAATAATTACAGTTCATAATCACCAAATAAAATTTCATAATTAAAGATGACTGCTCAAGGTACTAGAACAGCAAATTTAATGTTGGACCCTATCGTTCAAATGGACAGAGTACTGGGTCGTGCTCACAAGCCCACAAAGTGACAAAGAGAAATGAGCATCAGAATTAACAACATACCATCACTACTAATTTATCTCCAAAATAATCTTATCATCCAGTTACAAATATGTCTTTAAACCACATATGCAAAATTTGCTTCGATTGTTACTGCTGCAAGAACAACACGAACTAAAGGTACCAAAGACAACCAGTAATAACCAATAACGCAGAAAATCAGTCAGAGGCAGTTCAAGAACATGGTCAACTTTGCACAAACCCACTGCCCGTGCACGATGCCTGTTCAGTTTCCGTGAAGACCAGGTCAGCTGCGCAGCGGGCAGAGTTAACTACGGTTTGCACTGGCCCTTGTGAAACGCTGTCTCCAAAACAACCACACAGGTCTCCAAGAACAGCAATGAGCAGGCTTCCTGACACAAAGACAATACAGGACGTCCCCTACTTGTAGATCTCGATGATTGCAATATAGTACTGTCAGCTGGCCGGCCAGGGAGTTGGCTGTAGGCATACACCGAAAGTGCTCTCTGCAGTTTCCAGTCTGTATAAAAGATTCAGGAGACAATCTGAGCAGCCATCTTAGGTTGTTTGGTATGATGCTGGCGTTTATCATCTAGAAAAGTCGTCAGGAGATCAAAACAAATTGCAAAACGATTTAGAAAATATATCTGTATGGTGCGAAAATTGGCAAATGACCCTAAATAATGAAAAGTGTGAGGTCATCCACATGAGTGCCAAAAGGAATCCGTTAAACTTCGGTTACACGATACATCAGTCAAATCAAAAGGCCGTAAATTCAACGAAATATCTAGGAATTACAATTACGAGCAACTTAAACTGGAAAGAATACATAAAAAATTGTCGTGGGGAAGGTGAGGTGTGGGGTCTCTCAGACCGAGTGAACATTTTCGAACTCGCTTTAAAACGCCCATTCTAGCCCCTGCACTACCCCTACCTTCCTTATATCTCCAACCATGTAATTCTTTGCCGTCGGTTGCATTATCCCCTTCTTTGTTTGTTGTTGACACGCGTTATTGATAGGCGCCTCATAAAAGTAAAAATTTTTTCGCAGGAACATGCCAGTTTTAAGAATCCTAAGCTTGATGAAAGTATTAATCGGTGGATAGATGAAGCTGTCAGTGATAGAGATCAAGAAATAAACGAAAAAGACGATTTTAGAGTAGCCTGTGATCGCAGTCCTGCTAGCGAACAGGTCGGTAATTCAGAGGAAGAACTTCAGCACAACTGTGATGACGATGTCTCTGTTTCTCCATGAAAGTCCTTAAAAGGTTACTACGGGCCAGGGCCTTGCCGCAGTGGATACACCCGTTCCCGTGAGATCACCGAAGTTAAGCGCTGTCGGGCGTGGTCGGCACTTGGATGGGTGTCCATCCAGGCCGCCATGCGCTGTTGCCATTTTTCGGGGTGCATTCAGCCTCGTGATGCCAACTGAGGAGCTACTCGACCGAATGGTAGCGGCTTCGGTCAAGAATACCATCATAACGACCGGGAGATCAGTGTGCTGACCCCATGCCCGTCCTATCCGCATCCTCCACTGAGGATGACACGGCGGTCGGGTGATCCCGTTAGGCCACTCGTGCCCTGACAACGGAGTGCTTTTTTTTAAAAAAGAGGTTACTACAAATCAAATGTATTCTGAGTGGTGATAAATGAAAATGTAGATCCCAGCGCTGAATGCCAATTTTACGGACTTTCTTTTTGTACCCGTCGAGTGCATTTTTCATGTGTAAGTTGAAACCCGGGAATTTAATTTTACGTGAACATTTACTTGGTAGAGAGGTGCTACAATAATTCAGAACGTGAGATTCAATTCTCTAACAGTTCTTTTATGTATTCTATTACAAGCAACGCAAAAATGTATGTGATTTTGTATGACTAAAAGTAAAATATTGCAGGAGTTATTTCGTGCATTGAAACCATCAAAGCGTCTTTAACCAACACTTAAATAATTGTTATATAACTCATAATTTTCAAATGACTTGTGCTGTAACTATCGGGTTAACCAAAAGGTCTGAGAGACCGCACTTCGTAGTATACGTTACGGAAAAGTCACCCCGTGAGTTAAGGGGTAAAAATAATTTCACAGTAAACTCTATAAGAAATTTTTAAAACGCACCATAATTCCCACTAGCTACCTGATGCGAGATCTGTACGCTAGACGGGTACTCGAAACCACCAGATTTTATCGGGAAATCACTAACTTGGCAACACTGTGGACCACAGTAACCGACAATGGCCATTTGTGCTCGGGTAATGAAAATTTCTATCGTTACGCCGCTACTTCACTCAGTATCGAGCCGAAGTGTGAACCGGACTTTCATGGAAACTACAATCTCCCTCGGAGATAGCCTCCGTAGGTGGGGACGAAACGTTGGGTTTCACCAAGAAATTCTTTCGAGCCAGTCACAATTTAATAAGTGTCCTTCCTAGTCTCCAAGACAATCTATCAAAAACAAAAACATGATTCTTCCATCTCTCAGGGTTCCTTTGTTTCGTTGTTTCCTTATAAACTAAAGTAGACTAATGGCAAAGAGATTTGAAACTCGCTCCTTTGAGATTCTAGGGCCGTCCTCACTATGCCATCGTGCCTGATTTCTAATCAGAGCGCTTACAGTTGAGCTTTTTATTTTCGAAGTTGCCGTGGATGCAACTGAACGTGACAGTTCTTCATTAGTCTGACCACTCAGACTGACAGCGAGGCAATTACAGACGGAGCACGGTCAAGAAGTATTTCAGCAAAGCGGCCTCGCTCAGGGCCTGGGAATCCAATTACTCGTTAGTTCGCTAGCTGTCTAAATTGAATCCCAATTAGATCAGCGCTTTTCTTGCGCCTGTGGCGAGTACAGCTTTTAGAACAGCGGTATCAAATGGCTGTAGCTACGTGAAGCGAACTGTAAACACTTGTCTGGAACGAATTATCGGTTCCTACGCTGTTACACTACGCGGTCCACGTTAGTGTTTCACTAAAAATTATTAAAGTTGCACTGTTTGCCCTACAATGAGCTCTCTTCATTCGTCATGGAAATATGCTAAATTATTAAAAAATTTTAAAAATAGCTACTCTTAGATGACGATCAGTTTCATTTGGGAAAAGTAAAGGAACCG
The DNA here is from genome assembly GCF_021461395.2 of Schistocerca americana. Lineage (NCBI taxonomy): Eukaryota > Metazoa > Arthropoda > Insecta > Orthoptera > Acrididae > Schistocerca > Schistocerca americana. The sequence continues at coordinate 273,463,185 of NC_060124.1, read as the reverse complement.
GAAAAAAAGTTCTGAGGTTGCCATTGATGGTGGAAGCAATACTTAATAAAATTCAAGACACAGGCATAATATTCGGTGGCCTAATAATAGCTTTCGACACTGTGGCATGGTGCAAGATGTTGATAATTCTCAGGAAAATAGGTGTAAGCTATGGGGAAAGACAGGTAACGTACACTACTGGCCATTAAAATTGCTACAACAAGCAATGCAGATGATAAACGGGTATTCATTGGACAAATATATTTTACTAGAACTGACATGTGATTATATTTTCACGCAGTTTGGGTGCATAGATCCTGAGAACTCAGTACCCAGAACAACAACCTCCGGCCGTAATAACGGCGTTGATACGCCTGGGCATTGAGTCAAACAGAACTTGGATGGCGTGTACAGGTGCAGCTGCCCATGCAGCTTCAACACGATACAACAGTTCATCTAGAGCAGTGAGTGACTGGCGTATTGTGACGAGCCAGTTGCTCGGCCATCATTGACCAGACGTTTTCAGTTGGTGAGAGATCTGGAGAATGTGCTGGCCAGGGCAGCAGTCGAACATTTCCTGTATACAGAAAGGCCCGTACAGGGCCTGCAACATGCCATCGAGTATTATCCTGCTGAAATGTAGGGCTTCACAGGGATCGAATGAAGGGTAGAGCCACGGGTCGTAACACGTCTGAAATGTAACGTCCACTGTTCAAAGTGCCGTCAATGCGAACAAGAGGTGACCCAGACGTGTAACCAATGGCACCCCATACCATCACGCCGGGTGGTACGCCAGTACGGCGATGACGAATACACGCTTCCAATGTGCATTCACGGCGATGTCACCAAACAGATGCAACCATCATGATGCTGTAAACATAACCTGGATTCATCCGAAAAAAATGACGCTTTGCCATTCGTGCACCCAGGTTCGTCGTTTAGTACACCATCGCAGGCACTCCTGTCTGTGATGCAGCATTAAGGGTAACCGCAGCCATGGTCTCCGAGCTGATAGTCCATGCTGCTGCAAACGTCGTCGAACTGTTCGTGCAGATGGTTGTTGTCTTGCAAACGTCCCCATCTGTTGACTCAGGGATCGAGACGTTGCTGCACGATCCCTTACAGCCATGCGGATAAGATGCCTGTCATCTCGACTGCTAGTGATACGAAGCCGTTGGGATCCAGCACGGCGTTCCGTATTACCCTCCTGAACTCACCGATTCCATATTCTACTAAGAGTCGTTGGATCTCGACAACTGCGAGCAGCAGTGTCGTGATACGATAAACCGCAATCGCGATAGGCTACAATCCGACCCTTATCAGAGTCGGAAACGTGATGGTACGCATTTCTCCTCCTTACACGAGGCGTCACAACAACGTTTCGCCAGGCAACGGCGGTCAACTGCTGTTAGTGTATGAGAAATCGGTTGGAAACTTCATTCATGTCAGCACGTTGTAGGTGTCGCCACCAGCGCCAACTTCGTGTGAATGCTCTGAAAACCTAATCATTTGCATATCACAGCATCATCTTCCTGTCGGTTAAATTTCGCATCTGCAGCACGTAATCTTCGTGGTGTAGCAATTATAATGGCCAGCAGTGTACAGTATGTACAAGAAATAAGAGGGAAACATTAGAATGAAAATCAAGGCTACCGTCTTCGAACTAAATGAGGTATAAGCCCTTACTATTCGATCTCAGGATGGAAGAAGCAGTTACGGATATACGAGAGGCGTTTAATAAGTAACGCAACCATGTTTTTTCTGGGAGCGGATTGGTTTTAAATGGTTCAAATGGCTCTGAGCACTATGGGACTTAACATCTGTGGTCATCAGTCCCCTAGAACTTAGAACTACTTAAACCTAACTGACCTAAGGACATCACACACATCCATGCCCAAGGCAGGATTCGAACCTGCGACCGTAGCGGACACGCGGTTCCAGACTGAAACGCCTAGAACCGCACGGCCACACCGGCCGGCGATTGGTTTTATTCAGGATTCCAATAGACCATATTATTGCCCACTCTTTTGGCTATCAAACCCCATTTTTCGTCATAACCTCCGTTCAATGTGACGGCCTTTCGCTACCTTTCTGCGAGGGCCTATATGACCGCATGGTATCAGTCTGCAGGTCGACGTCGGAACCAACGCCTTGCTCCATCAGTAACCTGCCCATCAACCACGTACTGCTTCTCGCAGAGCGCATCCTTCAAATGGGCCAGACAGATGGAAGTCATAAAGTGGGGCATCCGGGATGAAGGGTGAATGGGGAAGAACGGTCCAATGAAGTTTTGTGAGCTCCTGTCGGATGGGAAGACTTGAGTAAGGCAACGCGTTGTCGTGTAGAAGTTCGTTTGCATTTTACTGGCGAGGATCAGTCTGAAATCGTTTCGTCAATTTCCTGAGGGTAGCACAATACACTTCAGAGTTGATCGTTGCACCGTGAAGGAGGACATCAAACAGAAGAACCCATTCAGAGTCCCAGAAGACTTTATCGGCAGAGGGAGGGACTTTGAACATTTTTTTGGGGAGGAGAGGTGGTATGGCGCCATTCCATGGACTGCCATTTTGTTTCCGGTTCGAAGTGATGAACGGCGTTTTGTGGCCCGTAACGATGTTTGACAAAAAATTACCACGATCAGCCTCGTAATGCGCAAGCAACTCCGCACAGATGGTCCTTTGTTACTCTTTATGGTCTTGGTGTTAGGCGACGAGGGAACCGGCGGACACACATCTTTGAATGAGAGTGTCCGCAAATTTCAACACTGCAGGAGTCACAGCTGTGGGCGGCCGTCTGGCGCGCCGGGGATCGGGTAGGTTTGCGCGGTGCTGTTGCGATGACAGACGCCTCGCGCAACGACTCACCGTGCTTTTGTTCACTGGCAGGTCTCAGTAGACGTTCTGCAAGCGCCTATAAATGTCTGCGGTGCCGTGGTTTTCCGCCTAAAGGAACTCAATGACAGCTCTCTGCTTGGAACACACCTCCGTTACAGACGCCATTTTCATTTTAAAGGTTACGTACAGCGCCGCACCTATCGTAACTTCCTGAAACTACAGCCGCTGAAGCAGGAATATTCCCCAATATCTCACAGCAAATTCTGCAATTTTTCGACCAAAATTGGCCAAGAAAAAAAGTGTTGCATTACTTATTGACTGTCCCTCCTAAAAGACAGGTTCACTTGTGGGATTCAAATTTAGCATGAAACGACATCAGTGGTAAGATTCGCTTATGACATTGGTATACTCAGTGAAAATGAGGATGAGGTGGAAGACTTGTTGAATGGAGTGTACAGTCTAATGAGCAAACGGTATTGATTGAGAGTAAAATGAAGACATACTAAAGTAATGAGGAGCAGCGGAAATCGGATTAGCGCCAAAGTTGTTATCAAAATTGGTGACCTAGAAGTGCACGAAGCGAAAGACATCTGCTACCTTTGGAAAAAAAAAAAAAAAAAAAAAAAAAAAAAAAAAACATTGCAAGCGAAGCAAGTAGCACACAAAGAGAAAGACTAGCACTGGCAAAGATGGCATTCCTGACCAGCAGAAGTCTGCTAGTGTCAAACGTGGGCCTTAAACTGAGGAAGAAGTCTATAAGAATGTACGTTTGGAGCACAGCCTTGCGACAAAAAGAATCTTAGACTGTGAGAAAAAAGGAGAGAATCGAAGGGTTTGACGTCCGGAGCTATAGAATGTTGTTGAAAATTAAGTAGACTGGTAAAATAACGAATAAGGATGTTTTCCTCAGAATCGTCGAGGAGAGGAACATTTGGAAAACATTAACTCAGATAGTCCTCAAATAAAAATTTAATTTTTTTGTTTATATTCTAATATTTTATTATCATTTGTTGTTGCTGGCCGGGGTGGCTGAGCGGTTCTAGGCGCTAAAGTCGGAACCGCGCGACTGCTACAGTCGCAGGTTCGAATCCTGCCTCGGGCATGGATGTGTGTGATGTCCTTAGGTTAGTTAGGTTTAAGTAGTTCTAAGTTCTAGGGGACTGATGACCTCACATGTTAAGTCCCATAGTGTTCAGAGCCATTTGAACCATTTGTTGTTACAAACACAGAAAACAGATTTTACAACAATTACATTTATAGTCTAGTGACAATGGGTCTTCCTTCTGGAAGGATGGCAGGATAATATGACTACGTTTTCAACAATATTACATCAACTACAATTTGGTGTGGAAAGACAGAAAACATGGAACATGGAGAGCCAAATCACACTTGAGACACTTGGTGGTGGCCTTCTTCTTGCACATTCTGAATTGAAGTTATATTTTCTTGTTTGTTTTGCCATCTTGTGCTAAATCAACAACATAATGTTCTTTACCATCATAGCGTGATTCAATTTTATTTACTGTGGAATGTCGTCCTCTGCTTTGGGCAATCCTCTTATTTCATTCAACTACGGCAGTGGCAATACGGCGCCTAAATGTGAGATGATCAATTGGTTCCTCATTATGCCTGTCCAGATTCCAAGCATTTTGTTCAGCAACATCGATTAGATGTGCCATTACAGATAAATACCGCTTTTTTCTTCTTATGGATGTTCTATATACGTATATATTTTGATCTACCCGATCTATTCCACCCATATAATTATTATATGCTTGGAACAGTCTAGGTTGAGGCACTGACACTTTCTTTTTCTTCTCCCTGGAGAATCGGCCTACCTGTCTCAGTGGCAGAACCTGGTCGTAATTGGTAGCTATAGTAATGACCCTGCTATCATTCCACATGGCAACTGATATTCCTCAAACACAAGAAAGTTAATTAACATGTTGATTTATTTCAGAGCATAACATTTTAACGTATACGTTTAGAGGTTTACCAGAATTTTCATCTGAACAGGACTAATGTGTTCCTCTTCTCCTTATTGAATTTTTCTGGTGAAGACAAAATGCAGCTGCTAGGTATTCTGTTCCAGCAGACTGTTCTAGTAGCTTCAATGCCTCTTTTCTTGAGATCTTGAAGAAGCTGGACGCCGGTATACAGGTTGTCAAAGAAAAATGGGTATGGAATATTTTGCAGCAGCTGATCAGCATATGCACATATAACTCCATACGCTAGACCCTTGCCCTCATACTTTTCGGTGCAAGTTCCAGCTCCCTGATAAGGTTCCAGCCATATTAGATATCCATCGCTGGTACCTCCACACCAGAGATTATATCCATATCGAATTGGTTTTCCTGAAATATGTACCATTATGAAAACACCTGAAATTATTTGGACATAATGTAATTTATTAAGATGAGTTATTTACCTTCGAACTGTTTCCACCCACGTCGTTCAAAATATGGCACCATCGACTCATTAACCGAATGATGGCGCGCATGTGGTGCCAATGCTATAAATCTATTATTGAGCATGGATAACAATTGTCTGATTTTTGCAAATCTATCACTTGGATCCAGCTCATCATTGTTGCAAACATGAAGATTGTTCATAATAAAATCGAATCGGTCCCTTGATATGGCATTGGAGACAAGTTCATTATGGCTGTCAGTTTCTCCTCGCCAGTACATCTTCCTCCTTGAGACCACAACATACCCACTAAGGCGAAGAACAGCTATAAAAACCCGCATTTCATTGTCAGTGCAGTCTCACAATCTGTTTCTTTTCGCTGCATACTGATTGGTATATGTAACCATCAGACAGATAACCTCTTCATCAAAAATTTTTTCATCGTATTCTAAAGGACTCGTACCTTTTTTGTTAGGTACAGTATTCATTTGAGGCCATGCTACAGTAGATTCAGAAATGCTGTCTTTTGTCCAATTACAACTTTCTTCTTTCCTAGAATTGCGTTTCGAAACAGAATCCTGTTTATATTTTTTGGGGGGAAGGAGGAGTAGCTGACTGAGATATCTGATGTTTATTACCGGTATCATTTCTGATGTTACTACACACTGAAGATGTACCAGATTTTTGTTATTTCTGAAAAGAATTTGTTCCCATATGTGAATCTAGAGTCAGAGTCTGAATATGTGGATCAGTAATCAAAACATTTGCATTTAGCTGACTTGCAGGTAAGTTAACAAGGATTATCCTCAGCACCTGAATCTTCATCAGTAACGTCACCTGTGGCATTTAGAGGAGTTGTTAGGGCCTAAATAGGAAAGATGTCACATAATCCTACCATTATTCTGGAAGGATGTTGAGAAATAAGGACCTAAATACTATCTATGAAACTGTTATTAGATAAAATTTTACCGCTGTATGTAAGATTAAACATTTAAGATGTTATTAACATAAAAATAATCTAAATAATAAACGTTCGTAATAAAGTTTACTCACCCATGTCGGTCACTTTATCCATTGCTGCAGAAGAGTGATTTCCAAAGCACAACACAGTATGACACTGCTTGGCTAAACTCTGCCAACAATGGACTTAAAATGTACGTTTCATTGTTTGAAAAAAGTTCCACAACTCCAACAATGTCACTTATATTCATACAATCTTTCTGGAAGGATCATAGGGTCATCTGGGTTAAGAAGAAAAAGGAGCAGGATGATAGGATATACGTTAAGCCATCAAGGAGTAACTTCTGTGGTACTTGAGGGAGCTGTAAAGGGTAAAAATTGCAAGAGAAGGCAGAGACTGGAAAATGCAGGATTGTGTCCTCTGGTTGGTACAGGAGAGAAACCCTCGGCGGGCCACATCATAATAGAAGACTGATTACCCCCAAAAACATTCATACTATATGTCGCTAAATTTTATGTCTCTTTATATTCAATGAGTAAGTAATAGGGGTATAAAACACACAGATATACTAAACACACAGGTCAGAGCTACAGAAACAACAAATAATAGAGAATTCAAAAAGCAGTGTTTTGAGATGAGGAACCAATGGCTGGACCTGAATATTTCAGGCGGTACGGGGTCTAGAATGAACAGCGCAAATGAGGTTCGTGTTTATAAACTGCTTATGTCATAGAAATGAAATATCAGCTGTATCAACGTTGGTGATGCTATCTTAAAAAACAACTCGCAATCACAAACATTTAATGTGTGGTGCAGCAGGATGTAGCGCCCTGCAATACAAAGAAAAGTTTCGTATTAGGCGTCCATCCTAATAGGAATAAATTTATTGCCATGGGTAGAAACTTAAGAGAATTAGGCTTAGCGTCTATGGGCATCTCAACAGACACCGTCATAATTGAATTTGAGGGGGAAATCCAGTTTCGCAAACAGCACTGTCGCCTAATCTCACTGCTGTGGATTTTCCGTACAGGTTACATAAAGTCGTTGATGTACAACGTCCAGCACAAACTGCAACCGGTTGGTAAGGTTCTAGTTGCCTGCCTGGTTGTATAACAGGCAACAGAGATATCTGAGAAAGTGCGACTAGATAAAATACACCGTTATTATGCATGCTCTGACGCGCCACCGTCAGTTTGAATAGTTGCTATGAGAGTAATTTGTTCTAATAAGGCCTGAGGTATTTGTGCCAATTAGGCTAAAACTTTTTAGACTGTTAATTTCTTACATCAAAATACCCAGGTTCAAATCATCTACATTCTGCATAATTTTGAAGTTGAAGCTTTTGGTGTCCTGTATAAAATCATGATACACTTTTTCGTCTCACGTCGCCTGAATACGCATCCGGTACTTAAACGGTTACGTCACGTCACACGGTCATATGAATTCTAGTGCTTTCGACCCCTTAATGGTGATATATGAGGAGTGAAATCTTCTGTTTTGTCAAATGGGTTTTCTTAGTAATTCCAAATCTCCCGTGAAGACTTGTTGAATTCAAGCTTCCAAAACATTCATAAGCTTTATAAAATCAATGACAAAACATTTACTTCCAGAACCGACCGAATCGAGAAATCGTTTCCTTCCAATGTAGACAAATCTTCTTTATGTTCAGATATATTGGCTGTTTCAAAAAGATACATCTTCCACATGAACGAAAAGAGAAACTTGGCGTACAATTTAACTTAGGCATAGGGTTGCAACGTTTTCATTTACTACAGAACCATCCGAATATTCAGAATGTGTGTTTCAAATGCTTACACAGATAGCCTTCTTCTGTTTCAGAGGGACCTCGCCCCCTTTGTTGGTTACTTTGGTAGTAAATAATCTTGAGTCGTGAACCCAAGAGCAAAAAATTACTTTCCTTGAGGAATTGGATATTGTGAAACACTCTCACTTAGCTAAAGATTTAAAGTCTTATTGGCTACCTAATAACGAAAAATCAGACGTTTTGTGATTCGGTCATGACAATAAGTCTAAGAGTATAACTGAGCACTGGAAAAACTATTTTTCAAGACGTTTACTCATTTGTGTGTCGTATCTTTTACATGTGGCTTATAACAGTTTCTACATAATTTATGTCTGTTTTATGTAAGAGTTGTAATGTCTATAAATTTCTTACGTACGCCTTGTCTTTACTCTTGATACCAAAATATGGCGCCATGTTTCAGATATTTTATTCCCTCTTTTAACTGATTTTTTTTTGTATATCACTTCTACCACTTCTTTTAAATCAATTTTTCATTATCTTCACTTGCCACTAAATGTTGTACTTCTAGGTGCCACCTAACGGAACTTGCGTCCTCTGCGTCGGCAGCTTTCTGCCTGTCAGTCTTACATAGCGTGCGTATATGTTGGTATGTGTTCACGACTACTACAATTTGTGTTGCAATACGTATGTCTCAAGATTATAGGCGTGGCGCAGTCTTAGCATAGCTGAATGCCTTCTCAGAAGGTAAGAATCGTCTTAGTTTGTGTGGTTTCACTACGAATTTAGATTTTCGTTGCCAGTTTTGGGTAAAATTTTTTTTAATTTTTTATTTGCATTCTGGATGCATATTAAAATTTTGGCTGTTTGTGGTTGATACTTTACCCACAGTTGCCGAAATTAAGTCCCTCTTCTTTCTGGACTTTTACATGGTATTTAAAAATTTACCACCTTCTTACACCAGGTGGTACTGCATCCCTAATCTGCTTCTATTTATTTTTTCCCATTAGAAATCCGTAAGATCCCTCACATTGACGAAACATGTAAAGCTTCCGCTGTCATTTGAAACCTAGGCTGTTCCGCTGTCATTTGAAACCTAGGCTGTTTTTCTTAGTGAAAATATGTCGCTAATGTTGCTGCAACACAGCCATGGAGTGGAGAGAATATGTACAAATAATTACACTTACGCCAAGTTGGTTAGGCTGCAGTTTAGACTTTTATGCGATGCTGGCTGAAGTAAGCGTCTCTTCCAATAGTCCAGTTGCCAGCCCCATTTAATAACACGGTCAGACATCTTATAGTAATGGAGGGAGAGCTTACACATGGCTGCACTTACTTCATTCATTATTGATGCTATGCGGTGTGGCGATACACTCAAAGTTATTGGTGGGGCAGGTGTATAGGAGTCTTTCACAAACCCTCACAAAAAATATCATCAGGCGAATTTTAAGCCACTGACGGAATGGGAAATCAGTACGCTTCTTAGTACCCATCCATCATTTAGAATTACAATGCCGGACTCTCGACGCAAATGACGCTGCACAGTTCTAAATGAACTACATGTGTCGAAATGGTGAACGCAGAATGCCTTTTGCAGCGGTATTACCGCCATCTCGTGTTGATGTTTATTAGATCTCCCGGCAACAACACAAATCATCAACTTTGACTGACTCCAAGATGAACTACCAGTCTAAATTTACCTCAACTTTCTACCTTCGTTCATGTAGAAGATAAGATATGACCTGTATTATAGTCCTGTGAAATGAGGTGAATATTTTAAAAATGATTTAAAATTTGTTCAAAAATGGTTCAAATGGCTCTGAGCACTATGGGACTTAACATCTGAGGTCATCAGTCCCCTAGAACTTAGAACTACTTAAACCTAACTAACCTAAGGACATCACACACATCCATGCCCGAGGCAGGATTCGAACCTCCGACGGTATGGGTTGCGCGGTTCCAGACTGTAGCGCTAGAACCGCTCGGCCACTCCGGCCGGCTTTAAAATTTGTGCCACGGCCGGGACTTACATGAAGGTCTCCTTGCTTACTAGGCAGGAGCACTAGCCATTTTTTCTCTATTTTTTTAATTTTTGTTCGTTGCATTTCTTCGGTGCGGATGTCCCAGGACACTCGTTCAAGTTCAGTGTTGAGCCGTTGACTCGGTTTTTTTATTACAGAGAGCAGCTAACCCTCTGACCGAACACACTGAGCTACCGTGCCGGCACAATTAGACCACTGCAAAACCACAGCTAACATTGCTGCGCAGACTACTCAAGTCTAGTGCCGTCCCGATAAGCTGAAGATGTGAACTGGAGTTTGTGTTGGGGAGGGCTATAGCATTGCCTCCGGTAAAAAATAGTAGAAACAAATTGCAGAGATTTAACAATGGAGAAGAGTTATCTGTGCTATCAGAATTACAAATATTATTATCTGTGGGTTCTTTGTAGAAGAAGAGAGTGGTTGTTGTTTCTTTGTGTTGTCGCTTCTGCGGTCCTCATTGACGGACGTTAAATTTTCACGGTCTATAACTGACACAATTATTTGTAGTAGGAATATAATTCTGTTGAATACATATGAGGTTAATAATTGTAGTGCGAATTTTTGTGAGTAGCTAGTACCTATCCTGTATATAATTCAGTACGTAATAATTAAATGTTGCCCTGGCCATTACTGTTTGGAATCATTGTTGTAGCGTCGCCATTAATGACGAACATTATATAAGTTCTTCTAACAGTCATATAACACTAAAAGTATAAAAATAATAATTTTAGTAATCGGATAATGGCGTCCTGCAATATATTTAAATTCATATTAGGCCAGAGGTACAGTTTTTATTAATAACAATATCAATAAATGCTTACGCTGCCATTGCACATAGGCAGCTATCCTGGAACATCCATTCCCTCAGAAAAAATAATTAAGAATTGTTTAAATGTATTATCGCGTAATAGTTAAAAAGGATTTTAATCCATCGTGAGTAGGACGAATGTCTTCACGTTGGGATATGTATGCTACTGTTGGTAACAGCACCCTCAGAAAAATCAGCCGTGGCTTTTAACATGCACAATAGAAAAAAAATTCATTATTTCTATTTTTCAAAACTATTTCATGCAATAAGAATAACGGCCCGGTTATCGTTGCATGAATTATTCAATAAATCATTTATTATAATTTAAAATTACGCGATAGGGCACTAGACCATGGAAGTTCGTGCTGCAATGGTAGCTATTTTGCTGTAATGGCTATCATTCATGCATAGTAAACGATACCTTCGGTCAAGTCTCGTCTGAAGCACAAATTTTAATTCATATCTTCAGCATCCGTCATTACCGTAGATAAACATGAGACTCAAATCTCTCGAGGAAAATTTAATTATAATATCTTTACAGCACACCATATATTATTAACATATATGTGCTGTATCATTCTGTAAATGCAAAACGTATCTCCAGTTTCATTTAAGGATTTAGTAACAACACAAGTGTAAAACTACGGCGAGTCTGCCCATGAGTGGCTCGGTTTTTCTTTCTTTCTTTTTCTTTTTTGCGTGATTGGATCTAAAGTCGACTAATTGCTTACATGAACGTGGATCTAGTAAGTTTCGTCATCGACTCAGGACAGACACAACATAGTAGGGGCCTAGACTAAATCCCCTGCTAATCCTCCACTATTTGGTGGATGTATTCCAATCTCTGTCTTCTTCTACAGTTTATGCCCTCTACAGATCTAGTACTGTGGAAGTCAGTCCCTAATATCTTAAGATGTCTTATCATCCTGTCCCTTCTCTTTGTCAGTGTATTTCACACGTTCCTTTCCTATACAATTCTGCGCACAGCCTCGTCATTTCTTATCAGTACACCTAATTTTAACATTTGTCTGTAGCACCCCATCTCAAATTCTTTGTTTTTCTTCTGTTTCTATTTCCCACAGTCAGTGTTTCACTACCATACAAGGCTATGTTCCAAACGAACATTCTCAGAAATTTCTTCCTCAAATTAAGGCTGATATTTGATATTAGTACCTTCTCTTGGCCAGAAATGCCGTTTTTGCCAGTCATCGTCTGCTTTTGATGTCCTCCGTGCTCCGTCAGTCATGGGTTATTTTACTGCCTAGGTTGCAGAATTCCATAATTTATTCTACTTCGAGGCCATCAGTCCTGATAAGTTTCTCACTGTTTTCGTTTCTGCTACTTCTCATTACTTCCGTCTTTCTTCGATTACTCTCAGACCATATTCTGTACTCATTAGACTCTGATTCCATTCAACGGATCTTATAATTCTTCTTCACTTTCACTCAAGATAGCAATGTCATCAGCGAATCGTATTGCTGATATCCTTTCACCTTGAATTTTAATTCCACTCTTGAATCTTTCTTTTATTTCTATCACTGCTTCTTCGCTGTGCAGACTGCACTGTCTTACATCATTTGCAACCCGAGCACTTCGTTCTTTGTCGTGCCTACTCTTATTATTCCCTCTTGGCTCTTGTACATGCTGTATATTCTCTTCCTGTAGCTTACCCCTATTTTCAACAGAATTTCGAACATCTTGCATCATATTACATTGTCGAATGTTTTTTCCAGGTCGACAAATCCTATGAACATTTCTAGATTTTTCTTTAGTCTAGGTTCCATTATCAACTGCTACGTCAGAATTGCCTCTCTGGTGACATCACCTTTTCTAAAGCCAAATTAATCATCATCTAACACATATTCAATTTTCTTTTCCATTCTACTGTATATTGAATGCTTGATCTGTTGAGCTGACTGAGATCATTCTCGCACTTGTCAGCTCTTGCAGTCTTCGGAATTGTGTGGATGATACTTTTCCGAATGTCAGATGATTTGCCGCCAGACTCATACATCCCAAACACCAAAGTGAATAGTTGTTTCTTACCACTTCCCCCAATGAGTTTAGAAATTCTGATGGAATGTTGTCTATCCCTTCTGTCTTATTTGATCTGAAGTCCTCCAAAGGTCTCTGAAATTCTAATACTGGATCCCCTATCTTTTCTAAATCGAATCCTGTATCTTCTTTTATCATATCAGACAAATCTTCCCCCGCATAAAGGCCTTCAATGTATATGCGCTCTCTCCTCTGCATTGAACAGTGGAATTCCCGTACCCTCTTAATGTTACCAACCTTGCTTTTAATTTCGCCGAAGGTTATTTTGACCTTCCTATATGGTGAGTGTCGTTATCAGGAGAAAGAAAACTGGCGTTCTACGGATCGGAGCGTGGAATGTCAGATCCCTTAATCGGGCAGGTAGGTTAGAAAATTTAAAAAGGGAAATGGATAGGTTGAAGTTAGATATAGTGGGAATTAGTGAAGTTCGGTGGCAGGAGGAACAAGACTTCTGGTCAGGTGACTACAGGGTTATAAACACAAAATCAAATAGGGGGAATGCAGGAGTAGGTTTAATAATGAATAGGAAAATAGGAATGCAGGTAAGCTACTACAAACAGCATAGTGAACGCATTATTGTGGCCAAGATAGATACGAAGCCCACACCTACTACAGTAGTACAAGTTTATATGCCAACTAGCTCTGCAGATGACGAAGAAATTGAAGAAATGTATGATGAAATAAAAGAAATTATTCAGATTGTGAAGGGAGACGAAAATTTAATAGTCATGGGTGACTGGAATTCGAGTGTAGGAAAAGGGAGAGAAGGAAACGTAGTAGGTGAATATGGATTGGGGGACAGAAATGAAAGAGGAAGCCGCCTGGTAGAATTTTGCACAGAGCACAACATAATCATAACTAACACTTGGTTTAAGAATCATGAAAGAAGGTTGTATACATGGAAGAACCCTGGAGATACTAAAAGGTATCAGATAGATTATATAATGGTAAGACAGAGATTTAGGAACCAGGTTTTAAATTGTAAGACATTTCCAGGGGCAGATGTGGACTCTGACCACAATCTATTGGTTATGACCTGTAGATTAAAACTGAAGAAACTGCAAAAAGGTGGGAATTTAAGGAGATGGGACCTGGATAAACTAAAAGAACCAGAGGTTGTACAGAGATTCAGGGAGAGCATAAGGGAGCAATTGACAGGAATGGGGGAAATAAATACAGTAGAAGAAGAATGGGTAGCTTTGAGGGATGAAGTAGTGAAGGCAGCAGAGGATCAAGTAGGTAAAAAGACGAGGGCTAGTAGAAATCCTTGGGTAACAGAAGAAATATTGAATTTAATTGATGAAAGGAGAAAATATAAAAATGCAGTAAGTGAAACAGGCAAAAAGGAATACAAACGTCTCAAAAATGAGATCGACAGGAAGTGCAAAATGGCTAAGCAGGGATGGCTAGAGGACAAATGTAAGGATGTAGAGGCCTATCTCACTAGGGGTAAGATAGATACCGCCTACAGGAAAATTAAAGAGACCTTTGGAGATAAGAGAACGACTTGTATGAATATCAAGAGCTCAGATGGAAACCCAGTGCTAAGCAAAGAAGGGAAAGCAGAAAGGTGGAAGGAGTATATAGAGGGTCTATACAAGGGCGATGTACTTGAGGACAATATTATGGAAATGGAAGAGGATGTAGATGAAGATGAAATGGGAGATACGATACTGCGTGAAGAGTTTGACAGAGCACTGAAAGACCTGAGTCGAAACAAGGCCCCCGGAGTAGACAATATTCCATTGGAACTACTGACGGCCGTGGGAGAGCCAGTCCTGACAAAATTCTACCATCTGGTGAGCAAGATGTATGAAACAGGCGAAATACCCTCAGACGTCAAGAAGAATATAATAATTCCAATCCCAAAGAAAGCAGGTGTTGACAGATGTGAAAATTACCGAACTATCAGCTTAATAAGTCACAGCTGCAAAATACTAACACGAATTATTTACAGACGAATGGAAAAACTAGTAGAAGCCAACCTCGGGGAAGATCAGTTTGGATTCCGTAGAAACACTGGAACACGTGAGGCAATACTGACCTTACGACTTATCTTAGAAGAAAGATTAAGGAAAGACAAACCTACGTTTCTAGCATTTGTAGACTTAGAGAAAGCTTTTGACAATGTTGACTGGAATACTCTCTTTCAAATTCTAAAGGTGGCAGGGGTAAAATACAGGGAGCGAAAGGCTATTTACAATTTGTACAGAAACCAGATGGCAGTTATAAGAGTCGAGGGACATGAAAGGGAAGCAGTGGTTGGGAAGGGAGTAAGACAGGGTTGTAGCCTCTCCCCGATGTTGTTCAATCTTTATATTGAGCAAGCAGTAAAGGAAACAAAAGAAAAATTCGGAGTAGGTATTAAAATTCATGGAGAAGAAATAAAAACTTTGAGGGTCGCCGATGACATTGTAATTCTGTCAGAGACAGCAAAGGACTTGGAAGAGCAGTTGAATGGAATGGACAGTGTCTTGAAAGGAGGATATAAGATGAACATCAACAAAAGCAAAACAAGGATAATGGAATGCAGTCTAATTAAGTCGGGTGATGCTGAGGGAATTAGATTAGGAAATGAGGCACTTAAAGTAGTAAAGGAGTTTTGCTATTTGGGGAGCAAAATTACTGATGATGGTCGAAGTAGGGAGGATATAAAATGTAGGCTGGCAATGGCAAGGAAAGCGTTTCTGAAGAAGAGAAATTTGTTAACATCCAGTATTGATTTAAGTGTCAGGAAGTCATTTCTGAAAGTATTCGTATGGAGTGTAGCCATGTATGGAAGTGAAACATGGACGATAAATAGTTTAGACAAGAAGAGAATAGAAGCTTTCGAAATGTGGTGCTACAGAAGAATGCTGAAGATTAGATGGGTAGATCACGTAACTAATGAGGAAGTATTGAATAGGATTGGGGAGAAGAGAAGTTTGTGGCACAACTTGACCAGAAGAAGGGATCGGTTGGTAGGGCATGTTCTGAGGCATCAAGGGATCACCAATTTAGTATTTGAGGGCAGCGTGGAGGGTAAAAATCGTAGAGGGAGACCAAGAGATGAATACACTAAGCAGATTCAGAAGGATGTAGGTTGCAGTAGGTACTGGGAGATGAAAAAGCTTGCACAGGATAGAGTAGCTTGGAGAGCTGCATCAAACCAGTCTCAGGACTGAAGACCACAACAACAACAAACATATGGTGAGTCAGCCCTTCGTTTGTTGAACTCTGTTATTGGACAAATTGTAAATTCGAGTGGGGTACAAATGGAATGTATTTCGCTGAGTGAACATCTTTTTCGATTTCTTCACTTTTTTATGCAGCCATTTTGTCTTAGCTTCCTGCACATCCTTTTTATCTCATTCCTCAGCGAGTTATACTTCTGTATTCCTAAATTTCCCTGCGCATTTTTGTACTCCCTTTTTCCATCGGTCAACTAAGTATTTCTTCTGTTACCCATGGTTTCTTCGTAGTTATCTTCTTTGTACCTATGTTTCTCTCTCCAATTTCTGAGGTTGCCCTTTTTAGGTATGTCCAATCCTGTTCAGCTGTACTGCCTACTGAATTGTTCCCTATTGCTTTATCCATGGCCTTAGAGAACTTCAAGCGCATCTCGTCATTCGTTAATACTTCCGTATCCCACTTTTTGCGTATTGATTCTACCTAACTAATCTCTTAAACTTCATCTTCTTCATCACCACTACATTGTGACCTGAGTCTACATCTGCTCCTGGGTACGCCTCGCAATCCAGTATCTGATTTCGGAATCTCTGTCTGACCATGGTGTAATCTAACTGAAATCCTCTCGTATCAACCGGCAATTTCTAAGTATACTTCCTCCTCTTGTGATTCTTGTATTCACTATTACTAGCTGAAATTTATTACAGAACTCAGGTAATCTTTTTCCTCTTTCATTTCTTGTTCCAAGCCCATATCTCCTATAACCTTTTCATCTACTCTTTTCTCTACTACTGCATTCCAGTCCCACTTGACTATTAGGTTTTCATCTCCTTTTACATGCTGTATTACCTTTTCAGTGTCAAGTCCGTTTCTCTACCTCTTCATCTTCAGATTGCGACATTGGCACGTATACGCAAACTATCGTTGTCGATTCTGATAAGAACAATTCTATCACTGAACTGTTCTCAGAAACACACTCTCTCTCCTACCTTCCTATTCATAACGAATCCTACTCCTGTTATGCCATTTTCTGCTGATGTTGATATTACCCTATACTCACCCGTTCACAGATCCTTCTCTTCTTTCCATTTCACTTCACTGACACCTACTACATATAGATTGAGGCTTGCATTTCCCCTTTCAGATTTTCTATCTTCCCTACCACGTTCAAGCTTTTGTTATTCCACGCCTCGACTTGTAGAACGTTGTTCTTTCATTAGTTATTCAATCTTTTTTTCGTGGTCACCTCCCCTTTGGCAGTCCCCTCCTGGAGATCCGAATATGGGACTACTCCGGAATGTTATGCCAATGGAGAGATCATCATGACACTTTCACCTTTAAAGGCCACATGTCCCGCGGATACACGTTACGTGTCTTTAATGCAGTGGTTTCCATTGCCTTCTGCATCCTCTGAAACGTCTCTGTGAAGTCGTTTCATAAGACGCTTGTCGAATTCGGTACAACTTATTCATTTTACTACCTGATTTTAGGTCAATTCATGAGATCTTCCAGAAAGACTGAGCACTCAAATAAGGCCTATTGAATATTATATGTGTGTTTTAATGTGGGGTTTCGGTTTTGTATTGTGGGAAACACTGAGTTGGTCATCGTCTGCTGGGAGCAGAGGATGTTGCTTCTCGTTCGAAGGAGAGCACAGGATGACCAACTTAGGTTTCCAATACCTGAACAGAGAGGTTTACCCATCTTAGTCGAAGGCTGTGTCGAAGGCTATTTTTGTGTGTGAGGTTGGTGACGGAGGTCTACCCCTCTGGCAGCTTCCGCTGCACGGGGAGCTAGATAATCTAGAAAGCGGCACTCTTCAGTGAACGCTTGATGAGTACGGATCGTAGCTCTTAATGAGGGTTTCAGGTGATAGGAAGCAGGTTGAGTTAGGGCTTCGTTATGTTTAACTGTTGAAATACTTAAGAACTTCAGCTTAACTGAATCGTGTGAAGCGAGTATGATTTTTAATGATTTTAATTTTATATTTTGTGGAAGTTGCTTTTGTCTTTGTGTGTCGATTTTGTGCCACGTGTTTGGTAATCAATGACCCTTCTGGTCCACCACGGCACCGCAATAGGCTTTATTTTAACGGTTTGCTTGTTTAATGAGCTATAATTTCTGCAAGAATATCTGTTCTTTCGTGTGCTTGCTACAAAGCAGCATAACAGTTTGATTCGGAATGCACCACGTGCTCTAGTTTGGCCATTTGCAAGCAGCAGACGCAATTAGTATGTTGAATAATTATCGCACAACCTCGTGTATTGGTTAAACCTCTGTCCAGAATAGTGCATGCGTAGAGTCGTAATGCAAATCTCACTGAGATATTTTTATGGTATGGATGCTAAGGAGATGATAGTATCATTGTCTCCCACACCTGTTTTCTGTTTTTCTTCTTGCTGTAGTTAAATTGTGCTCTGTTACGTTCTCACGTAATTCTTACTTAAATATTTCTAGTCAGGCACCAGATATGTGTATTTAGGATGTGGAACCAAATACTTAGATACAATAAATAATCTACTTAAAAGATAAATTCTGTGGTGTTTATTTTACCCACTTACTCCGATTTCCAATCCTGAATTAACCAAGTTGCTTCATGCACGACATGGAGTGCTATTTATCTGGCTACTTAAAGAAATGTGCATACTTGTAATTAAATTATTAAAGTAATTAAACTAATAATTTTCCAGCTCCGTTTTTTTTTCTAAATGCTTAGGAAGGGCTTGGGCTGGTGGCGTCCCTGAATTTCCTAATTTTTATTATTATTTGTGTGAGAGAAGCAGCTAGAAATGCGAGATAACGTATATGGCTCGATGAGAAACGTCGTAAAGATAGTAATGCGTTACACCTCATGCCGTTGATCATTGCTGATTCTTCCGCCTTTAGGAGCAGTTTCCGACCCCAAGGACAAAAGAGTGCTCTGAACCTCTGTCTGCTCCTCCGTCCTCAAATCTTCGGCTGCCAATGCTGATTATTAACCAAAATTTAAGCAGTGGCGGGTTTCGAATCCGGGAGCGACGACGTTTTGATTACTAATCCAATACGCTACCCTATTTTTAACTCACTTTGTTCGTTGTATTTGTTTGGAGCGTACGTCCCATGACACCCGATCAAGTTCGTCGTTGATCCGTTCACTCACTTTCTAGAGGGTAGCTAAACCTCTGACCGAACACGCTGAGCTACCGTGCCGGCGGCCACGAGACCACATGTGCTTCCAGTAGTTGATAAGCCCTGAAATAAGCTCGCCGAACGAAAAAAGTATTCCCTCCTGAGTGCACGCACAGACGAATCGTTAAACCGTTACAGATTAGCGCAGACATGAGTCACGCGCTCAAATGTGCACGCACTGCCTGTACGTGAGCATAAGAAAGTAGCGCTCAGTGAGATATTTATGTTTCAAGCGGACGTCTTACGTACATGTGAGTAAACATAAGGACGTAACAGAGTGGCAAAAAAGAGCGATCGTGTTTGGCAGTGCCCATGACCATACGGCGTCTGAAGTTGCCGGATTTGTTGGTGTTTCGTGTGTAGAAGTAGCGGTGTAACATACATGGCCATGAAACACGTCCGAACTATGGTCGGATAAAGATCCCAGCTTAGGGGGACCGGAGACACATTTCAGGGCTTGCGAATCAGAATCGCCCCCAAATCCAACAGAAATAAATGCTACAGGCAATGAATGAAGGTCCACACCAACACACCGTTGGGTGGCTTGCGGAGTATAAATGTAGATGAACATTTGGAGTCTGTTACATCGCAAGAGGTCATTGCTGACGCAGGCACATAAACCTGCGCATCTTCAGTGGCCTATAAATCACCGAATGCGCATGGTAACCGACTGGCGGAACTAATATGTTCTGACGAATCACGTTTTTGCCAACATTCAAATGGCGGACGTCATCGAGTACAGCGGAGGCCAATTGAAGCGTTTCACCTTGAATGTGTGCAAGGTCACGTCCAAGCCGGAAGTGGATTTGTGATGTTTTGAGGGTGTTATCCTTTTCGTGAACTGGACCCACTCATTGAGGTGAGCACTAACATGGACCAGAACGTCTATTTAAATATTCTGAATGATCCGGCACCTTTCAGTCAAGTCTGCATGGCGAGTATCCTTCTTATACACCAATTTTTCAAAACGAACACAGCAGATTTCATCGGGCTGGAAGAATATTCATTTGCTTTCTCAACATTGTCTAACCCTGTTACATCACGATTGGCCTGAAAAATAACCTGACTCGCACCGCATGAAAAAAAATCTGTGAGAGATGTTGGAGCAGGGGGTAAGACGTAGACATCAGCATCACTGCCATTTCGTGGAATTGCTCGATCAGATCCTCAGTGAGTGACTTAATCTGAATCTGACGTACCTCCACAACCATTCGCATCTGTACCGAATCCAGACGTTAATTAAGTCGAGGGGTGGAAATACGAGGTATTAAATGACGCTTGTAATGATTTCTCTGCGGGTGAATAATTTTTTGTCTGGTGAACTTACTTAAATTATCTGTCTTCGTAACATCATGATAAACAGAAATAGCGACTACAGCGATTGCTAAAAATTCCAGCTTACTAAAAGTTATGCCACCGAATTTTTTACGTGAAAACTCTTAAAAGGAATGGTATTAACGTTCTACATCTTTATTCTTCATGTCTACATGTTTATTTCTCAATAAAGTCACCCTGGCGATGAACGCATTGTAAGTAGGCTGTTTAGATTTTTATGTTGGTAACGCCGCGTAGCGCTCTGTATGAAAATCACTGACTGTGCTGTGTGCAGTCTGTGGCTGGTTTGCATTGTTGGAATATTCACTATTGTAGTGATGGGCAGTCGGATGTGAACAGCGCGTAGCGTTGCGCAGTTGGAGGTGAGCCGCCAGCAGTGGTGGATGTGGGGAGAGAGATGTCAGAATTTTGAGAGCGGACCATCTGGACGTGTGTCCATCAGAAAGAGTTAATTTGTAATACTGGATATCATGAACTGATATTGTTGTGTCTAGACAAGACAGCCTAGACACAATGAGAGGAAGCCGAAAGGCACGCGCTAAGCTAACTGATGGGTGTGAGGTCTGAAACAGGATACGTAATGAATGCTATAAAGAAAAGTACGTAGCTTCGGTAATACTTAACTTTAATCCATCCTTTTGGTACATCTGGAGATTGTGGCGATACAAGTGAGACTCTTTAGGTACATGCAATGTTACTAATGGCGCCTTGCTAGGTCGTAGCCATTGACTTAGCTGAAGGCTATTCTAACTATCTGCTCTGCAAATGAGCGAGGCTTCGTCAGTGTGCATCGCTAGCTACGTCGTCCGTACAACTGGGGCGAGTGCTAGTCCGTATCTCGAGACCTGCCTTGTGGTGGCGCTCGGTCTGCGATCCCTGGCAGTGGCGACACGCGGGTCCTACATGTACTAATGGACCGCGGCCGATTTAAAGCTACCACCTAGCAAGTGTGGTGTCTGGCGGTGACACCACAGATATATGATGACTTTTGAACATTATTAAGGTAAACACATTGTTTGTTCCCTATCAAAATCTTTCATTTGCTAACTATGCCTATCAGTAGTTACTGCCTTCAGTAGTTAGAATCTTTTATTTAGCTGGCAGTACTGGCGCTCGCTGTATTGCAGTAGTACGAGTAACGAAGATTTTTGTGAGGTAAGAGATTCATGAAAGGTATAGGTTATTGTTAGTCAGGGCCATTCTTTTGTAGGGATTACTGAAAGTCAGATTGCGTTGCGCTAAAAATATTGTGTGTCAGTTTAGTGTTGATCAGAAGATGAAAAGAGAGAAATGTGTGAGTACGTTCAGTTTTGCTCAGCTGTTTGAAAATCAAATAAGGTGAGAGGTTTACCAGCACAGTAATTCATAAATTTTTCTAAGGGGATGTTTCAACATTTCTTCCAACGTTCATACCACTCCTGTAGAACGACTTTGTTGGGGGAACCACCATGCATGCCTCTGCTTGCACCACTTCATCACTCTCAAAGTGAAGGACTCGAAGGTGTTCTTTAAGTTGCGGAAACAGACGTAATTCTGATGGGGCCAGGTCGAGATTGTACAAACGATTATCGATTGCAATGAACCCAAGGCACTACATTGTTGCAGATATCACAGTGCTCGTCTGTCGTCTGTAATTGCCATGCTGAAGGACAGGGTGCTCCATACATGAACGAACTCATCGATTTCGAAACTTGAGTACTGCATGGTCTTTTTCACGCACAGCAGCCAAGTAACACGCCGCAGTTCGGAGCGTTCTAGCAGTAGAGGGCTGTAACTATGCTGACATACAGAATATTAACAACGTTTGTTTTATTTACAAAGATCGAACAGTTTTCGATTAAAAACTCTGACGGATTACATTTTAGGACGCCCTCGTATTTTCTCACCCGGTAAAGAATGAAACTGACCAGTATTACATGAATTAAGAGAAACCAACAACATAGGCGGCATTCGGGCTTTGAAATAAATACAAAGATGAAAGTTGAAAATTTGTGCCTGACTGAGGCTTCGAACCTACACTATTGACCATTAAAATTACTACACCACAAAGATGACGTGCTACAGACGTGAAATTTAACCTACAGGAAGAAGATGCTGTGATATGCAAATGATTAGCTTTTCAGAGCATTCACACAAGGTTGGCGCCGGTGGCGACACCTACAACGTGCTCACATGAGGAAAGTTTCCAACCGATTTCTCATACACAAACAGCAGTTGACCGGCGTTGCCTGGTGAAACGATGTTGTGATGCCTCGTGTAAGGGGGAGAAATGTGTACCATCACGTTTCCGACTTTGATAAAGGTCGGATTGTAGCCGATCGCGATTGCGACATTGCTGCTCGCGTTGGTCGAGATCCAATAACTGTTAGCTGAATATGGAATCGGTGGGTTCAGGAGGGTAATACGGAACGCCGTGTTGGATCTCAGCGGTCTCGTATCACTAGCAGTCGAGATGACAGGCATCTTACTGCATGGCTGTAACGGATCGTTCAGCCACGTCTCGATCCCTCAGTCAACAGATGGGGACGTTTGCACGACAACAACCGAACCTGGGTGCACGAATGGGAAAACGTTATTTTTTCGGATGAATCCAGACTCTGTTTACAGCATCATGATGGTCGCATCCGCGTTTTGCGACATGGCGGTGAACACACATTGGAAGTGTGTATTCGTCATCGCCATACTGGCGTATCACCCAGCGTGATGGTATACGGTGCTATTGGTTACACGTCTGAGTCACCTCTTGTTCTCATTGACGGCACTTTGAACAGTGGACGTTACATTTCAGATTTGTTATGACCCGTGGCTCTACCCTTCATTCGATCCCTGCGAAACCCTACATTTCAGCAGGATAATGCACGACCACATGTTGCAGGTCCTGTACGGGCCTTTCTGGAAACAGAAAATGTTCGACTGCTGCCCTGGCCAGCACATTCTCCAGATCTCTCACCAACTGAAAACGTCTGGTCAATGGTGGCCGAGCAACTGGCTCGTCACAATACGCCAGTCACTACTCTTGATGAACTGTAGTATCGTGTTGAAGCTGCATGGGTAGCTGTACCTGTGCACGCCATCCAAGCTCTGTTTGACTCAATGCCCAGTCGTATCAAGGCCGTTATTACGGACAGAGGTGGTTGTTCTGGGTACTGATTTCTCGGGATCTACGCACCCAAATTGCGTGAAAATGTAATCACATGTCAGTTCTAGTATAATATATTTGTCCAATGAATACCCGTTTATCATCTGCATTTCTTCTTGGTGTAGCAATTTTAATGGCCAGTAGTGTAGATTTCCGCTTAACGCGAGCGGTCGCCTTCACCGTCTTTGCTGTACTGGCACGCTTGCCGTCCAACCCAAATTCACATTCTGTTGTACGCAACTAGCGTTCCTGTCCATTCTCATCCTGCCGGTAGCTCACCCTGATTCTTACATGGATTCAGACATAATGTGCATCTGCACTTAAATAATTGTAAGCGCCGTGGAGCACACAGACGTGAAGTTACACACCCTTATATAAGCGTGGTGTCTCTTGTCCAACAGAACAGACACGACGCATATCCCTCACACCAGTAGCTCGTTGGCTTCCAAGCAGTCGTTTTATTCAAATGCCTGGGAACTAGACCACTTAGTTTAACATTAAAAATAAATCATGACGGTCGCTACAGGCGATCCGTCACATCCTGTGTATCTAAAACTTGTCTCCAGTTTCATTTAGCGGTGTTTGGTAACAGAACGCAAGTCTATAAGCGAAACTGCTGGGCTAACTGACAGGTAGTACATCAATTATCGGAGTCATTTTTTACCGGCAAATATTTTTGTTATGGGCTGGCATGTTGAGTTCACTGGGCCAATGAAAACTTTGCTTGCGCCGTGTAAATGATGAACGGAAATGGCAGGACAAGGCCCTCTGTCTGTCAGCGCTACGAGGGCCTCTCCTGAAAAAAAGGGTAATCACGTGACAACAGCTGGGGCTGCATGTATGTATCCACGTGTGTGTGCTACGTATCGAGCGAGGCGGGGCAGTGGTTAGAACAGTGGACTCGCATTGGCGAGGACGGCGGTTCAATCCCGTCTCCAGCCGTCATCATTTAGGTTTTCCTTGTTTTCCCTAAATCTTTTCAGGCAAATGCAGGAACGGTTCCTTTGAAAGCGCACAGCCGCCTTCCTCCCTGATCCAGTGAGACTGATGACCTCGCTGTTTGGCCTCTTCTACCAAATCAAACCCCGAACTCCGTACTCCATCTTTTGGAACCCAAAGAAACTCGATTTGCTTACTTATTTTTGCAATATCCGAATGAATAACACTGTCTCGACACGTACTTTATGGCGAGATACAGATACGCGAACGCTGACTGACACGGTTAAGAACGAGCTCTGTGTTTAATATTCTGATAATCAACAGAAGCTGGAATAATGGAGGCCAGAAGGGTAATTTTTGATTGGTCATCATCATCCGAAGTGAGGCGTAGCGCCGTATACCGATCCTGCCTTGGAGGCGGTTAAGTGGGAGATGTGTCTCGGAGCTGGATAGTGACAGATGGTGACACGAGACTGGACGCGCATGTAGTTTATGTATCAGCCGACAGAGGACAGTATTGGAAAGGGGACTGTGATTTAGTTTCGATTGTGCCCACTGGAGTGCACTAAAGTAATAGAATGTTTTTCATAATCTGTTCTAGTATTTTCATAAAGTGTTATTATGTCTTTTTTGTCTATGTAAAATGTTATAAATGTATTTTAGCAGTATGAATGATGCGTGAGTGTGGTTTGAGGTTAATATGAAGATAATTGTTTAACGAGTTATGTAGTGGGCTTTAGTGTGAAAACATTTCGAAGAAGTGTGGATGTGGACAAAGGGGATTTTTGTAGAATAGGTTTGTAAAGTAAGTTTATGGTAAAGTTAATTCAGGTATAAATAACAATAGTAAATAACTTTATGCATAAACAAAAGTTTAGCATATTAGATAATTACGTAGGTAAAAAGTGCAGTCGTTAGGTTTACTATTTTGCGATTGATTATTGATGAAAAGCGCGGCTGTTGGCTGTTGAGTAAACTCACCAATGGTAAAGCAATGTTCTTCACGCGCCTTTCTCTGCTGGTAGAGAAGATTTACAGTATTCTAGAGAGGAGTCGGAGCCTAGCCATGAAACAGTTCGGACGTGTGTAGTAGTAGTTCCGATGGAAATGATAAATTGCCGGATCTAGCAGTGTTTCATACATCAGAAGTGTTGTAAAGTGACGGCATAATTATTCCGATGCGTGTGTAGAAATTTCGGAATTTTTAAGTGAATTTTGTGACGAGAAAAGACATAAATTCCGCCTGGGGTATTGAGCAGGTCGGTGGCTTAAAACTGTGACTGCATTAGGTACCGACAGTCTTAATATTTGGCGAGCATTCTCAATCAAAAACAATCCGTATTTTTGTAGCTATTACGTTTTCGGGAAATGAAAGACCATAAACTTGCTAACGTGAGTGAAAGGGATTGTAAGTGACTCTGTTAAGACTACCACGGGGTTTGCAGTGATACTTGTTCACCTAAGTTTCAGAATATATTAATTAAGGACAAAATTTCCAACCTTTCATTTCGTGTCAAAACTTTCTCCCGAAACGTAGATTAGTGACTTTAATTGCAGCCTGGTTCACGTCGAAGTACAGTAGGTATCGCTCGGCTTCCCTACTGATGATCTGCTGAGGCAATGTTCACAGGTAGGTGCAGGTTCGTCGTAAAGGGACGGAAGGAACCGCGCCGCCGCAGAAGGACTCGTGATGGTGAACACGACTGGTACTAAGGTGTAGATGTAACATTGAGGAAGATTGCCGAACAAGCGAAATTGTAAGTACTTGGATGACATCTAGTACATAATGGAGATGCCATGTATGTGAACTCTACTTTAGATGTTTTAGTAGGCTGTGAGATAGTCCAGTGGGATAAACAAGTCTTATGAACAGGACAGAGGTCGTCAGAACTGAAGCTACATACTAGGGTTATTTGGAAGCAATGGAATGATCGGTCGCAAAATGGAAACCACAATGAAAATCCGATGAAGCATTGCACAGATGTGTTGGACAGTATCTCTAGTATGCCCATATAGCTTCAAATCGCTCTTTCCAGTTCTGAGCGTATGGTGAGTGCTTAAACATGCCTAGAAAATAGTGTCTCCCGCTATGTGTGGGTGTCCGTCGAGAGATTTCGCATGATTTTGTGCAGCCCCACATAGCGTAACTGTCATGCAGTTCCTTCTTCGTGACAGTTCTCGGCCCCACACTGCAGGGGCAATGGGTGTGCTCCTGCAGCGTTTTTGATGGGAAGTGTTCGATCGCCCAAAATACAGTTGGGCTCCCTCTGATTTTGATCTCTTCGCTCACATGAACTAACAGGACAACATTTTGGCACAGATAACGATCTGCAGTCCAGCGTAGAAAATTGTCTGAAAGCACAGGAAAGCAGCCTTCTACGAGGAGGGTACTGGAAAATTGGTACAACGCTAGGGAAGATATCTAAGTCGGACCAGTGACTATGTAGAGAAATAGCTGGAAGGTGTAGCTAAATGTTGCAAATAAAACAGTTTTGACTTTCACTCTGGTTTCCATTTCACGACCTCCAAACAGACCTCGCAAACGAATGTTTGAGGGGTGAAGTTATCAGCACTGAGAGCAGACATTATAGACTGCTTAGCCAAGTGGATTGCACAACATTCTTGTTTTGTTAAAACCTTGGGTTGAGAGGTCGTGATCTACATCTACATCCATACTCCGCAAGCCACCTGACGGTGTGTGGCGGGGGGTACTTTTGAGTACCTCTATCGGTTCTCCCCTCTATTCCAGTCTCTTATTGTTCGTGAAAAGAAAGATTGTCGGTATGCCTCTGTGTGGACTCTAATCTCTCTGATTTTATCCTCGTGGTCTCTTCGCGAGGGATACGTAGGGAGGAGCAATATACTGCTGACTCCTCGGTGAAGGTATGTTCTCTAAACTTCAACAAAAGCCCGTACCGAGCTACTGAGCGTGTCTCTTGCAGAGTCTTCCACTGAAGTTTATCTATCATCTCCGTAACGCTTTCGCGATTACTAAATGATCCTGTAACGAAGCGCGCTGCTCTCCGTTGGATCTTCTCTATCTCTTCTATCAACCCTATCTGGTACGGATCCCACACAAGTGAGCAGTATTCAAGCAGTGGGCAAACAAGTGTACTGTAACCTACTTCCTTTGTTTTCGGACTGCATTTCCTTAGGATCCTTCCAATGAATCTCAGTCTGGCATCTGCTTTACCGACGATTAATTTTATATGGTCATTCCATTTTAAATCACTCCTAGTGCCTACTCCCAGATAATTTATGGCATTAACTGCTTCCAGTTGCTGACCTGCTATATTGTAGCTAAATGATAAGGGATCTTTCTTTCTATGTATTCACAGCACATTACACTTGCCTACACTGAGATTCAATTGCCATTCCCTGCACCATGCGCCAATTCGTTGCAGATGCTCCTGCATTTCAGTACAATTTTCCATTGTTACTACCTCTCGATGTACTACAGCATCATCCGTAAAAAGCCTCAGTGAACTTCCGATGTTATCCAGAAGGTCATTTATGTATATTGTGAATAGCAGCGGTCCTACGACACTCCCCTGCGGCACACCTGAAATCACTCTTACTTCGGAAGACTTCTCTCCATTGAGAATGACCTGCTGCGTTCTGTTATCTAGGAACTCTTCAATCCAATCACACAATTGGTCCGATAGTCCATATGCTCTTACATTGTTCATTAAACGACTGTGGGGAACTATATCAAACTCCTTGCAGAAGTCAAGAAACACCTGGGAACCAGTGTCTATGGCCCTCTGAGTCTCGTGGACGAATAGCGCGAGCTTCGTTTCATACGATCATCTTTTCCGAGACCCATGCTGATTACTACAGAGTAGATCTCTAGTTCCCAGAAAAGTCATTGAACTCGAACAGCCCGCAGCTTGTGGTCGTGCGGAAGCGTTCTCGCTTCCCACGCCCGGGTTCCCGGGTTCGATTCCCGGCGGGGTCAGGGATTTTCTCTGCCTCGTGATGGCTGGGTGTTGTGTGCTGTCCTTAGGTTAGTTAGGTTTAAGTAGTTCTAAGTTCTAGGGGACTGATGACCATAGATGTTAAGTCCCATAGTGCTCAGAGCCATTTGAACCATTTGAACTCGAACATAGTACGTGTTCCAAAATTCTACAACTGATCGACGTTACGGATATAGGTCTATAATTCTGCACGTCTGTTCGACGTCCCTTATCGAAAACGGGGATGACCTGTGTCCTTTTCCAATCTTTTGGAACGCTGTGCTCTTCTAGAGACCTACGGTACACCGCTGCAAGAGAGGGGGGGGGGGGGGGGGGGGGGGCAAGTTCCTTCGCGTGCTGTGTGTAAAATCGAACTGCTATCCCATCAGGTCCAGCGGACTTTCCTCTTTTGAGCGATTTTAATTATTTTTCTATCCCTCTGTCATCTATTTCAGTATCTACCATTTTGTCATCCGTGCGACAATCTAGAGAAGGAACTACAGCGCAGTCTTCCTCTGTGAAACAGCTTTGGAAAAAGACATTTAGTATTTCGGCCTTTAGTCTGTCATCCTCTGTTTCAGTACCATTTTGGTCACAGAGTGTCTGGACATTTTGTTTTGATCCACCTACCGCTTTGACATAAGACCAAAATTTCTTAGAATTTTCTGCCAAGTCAGTATACAGAGAACTTTACTTTCGAAATCGTTGAACGCCTCTCGCATGATGGATGGCACTATTTAGTAACGTTTCGACCCCATCTTCAGAGGACACCTTCAGAGATAAACTGACGATTGCGTCGAAAGTTCAAAAAGGACAGATTTTATAGGCGCAATGTGAGCTGTGTAGCCGGCCGGATTGGCCGAGCGGTTCTAGGCGCTACGGTCGCACGTTCGAATCCTGCCTCGGGCATGGATGTGTGAAATGTCCTTAGGTTAGTTAGGTTTAAGTAATTCTAAGTTCTAGGGGACTGATGATCTCAGAAGTTAAGTCCCATAGTGCTGAGAGCAATTTTTTGTGAGCTGTGTAGATGGTACGAACATTCCTCACGTGGCACCACAAACGCAAGCATTCCACAATGAAGAAAAGTTGAATGTATGGGATCGGCTGCCTAGAGGGTGGCTCATACAACATAGGAAACCTGGTAAATCATTGCGCACCAGGCTTATAATATCACAGAGGCTGGATGGTGCAGAAAACAGACTTCATATTTGGGCGGTTATGTCTGGAAACTAGACTAATTATGTGGTAGATTTCGAAATTCTCTACTCTGGGAACGAAGGACAGAAAGTCTCTCTGTTTGAAATATTGGCGATTAAGAAGCACTGCAATAACATATTTGTCAGTAATGCTGATCAAAGAAGTCATAAACTGAAACCTTGGACACAAAAACAAATAATTAGTTAAATGAGTGTCAAAAAGTGTGTTTTTCCATGTACTGGTGTAGTTTACACTATATGCCACAGGGTGTCATTTATAACACATTAATATGGTTTCAATTGTCAGACGCCTTCAAGCAGTTCAGTCGGAATGAAATCTCAGCAGCGCGAATTGGGCCACCGTGTCTCGTTTCAAGATATCCCGACCGTTTCAGTACACAATGTGTACTGGGCTGTTGGCCAGTACGCAGTAGACAAAGAAGGACCACTGCTCAACAGGATCGGCATTTACCTTACGCGCACGAAGAAATGACCGAGATAAATAAATTACTGCAAAGCAGTGTCAGGAGTTGCAGCATTCGTTCGAAGTTTGCATCGGAGATATAGAGGCTATGTGCGGCCGTGTTTTGTCCCGCTCATGTACACTACTGGCCATTAAAATTGCTAAACCACGAAGGTGACGTGCTACACACGCGAAATTTAACCGACAGGAAGAAGATGCTGTGATATGCAAATGATTAGCTTTTCAGAACATTCACACAAGGTTGGCGCCGGTGGCGACACCTACAACGTGCTCACATGAGGAAAGTTTTCAACCGATTTCTCATACACAAACAGCAGTTGACCCGCGGTGCCTGGTGAAACGTTGTTGTGATGCCTCGTGGAAGGAGAAGAAATGTGTACCATCGCGTTTCCGACTTTGATAAGGGTCGGATCGTAGCCGATCGCGATTGCGGTTTATCGTATCGCGACATTGCTGCTCGCTTTGGTCGAGATCCAATGACTGTTAGCAGAATATGGAATCGGTGGGTTCAGGAGGGTAATACGGAACGCCGTGCTGGATCCCAACGGCCTCGTATCACTAGCAGTCGAGATGACAGGCATCATATCCTCATGGCTGTAACGGATAGTGCAGCCACGTCTCGATCCCATAGTCAACAGATGGGGACGTTTGCAACACAACAACCATATGCACGAATAGTTCTACCACGTTTGCAGCAGCATGAACTACCAGCTCGGAGACTATGGCTGCGGTTACCCTTGACCCTGCATCACAGACAGGAGCGCCTGCGATGGTGTACTCAACGACGAACCTGGGTGCACGAATGGCAAAACATCATTTTTTCGGATGAATCCAGGTTCTGTTTACAGCATCATGATGATCGCATCCGTGTTTGGCGACATCGCTGTGAACGCACATTGGAAGCGTGTATTCGTCGTCACCATACTGGCGTATCACTCGACGTGATGGTACGGGGTGTCATTGGTTACACGTCTCGGTCACCTCTTGTTCACAT
Source organism: Schistocerca americana (assembly GCF_021461395.2). Taxonomy (NCBI): domain Eukaryota; kingdom Metazoa; phylum Arthropoda; class Insecta; order Orthoptera; family Acrididae; genus Schistocerca; species Schistocerca americana. The sequence goes on along the minus strand of NC_060124.1, from coordinate 273,431,956 downwards.
TGACGGCACTATGCACGGTGGACATTACATTGAAGATGTGTTACGACCCGTGGCTCTACCCTTCATTCGATCCCTGCGAAACCCTACATTTCAGCAGGGTAATGCACGACCGCATGTTGCAGGTCCTGCAAGGGCCTTTCTAGATACAGAAAATGTTCGACTGCTGCCCTGGCCAGCACATTCTCCAGATCTCGCACCAATCAGTCCACTAGAACTTTGAACTACTTAAACCTAACTAACCTAAGGGCATCACATAACACCTAGTCATCACGAGGCAGAGAAAATCCCTGACCCCGCCGGGAATCGAACCCGGGAACCCGGGCGCGGGAAGCGAGATCGCTACCGCACGACCACGAGCTACGGACGCTTTCCATTGTCGCCATCTAAGTTTAGAACAACAAAACTCTACACTCACCATCAGAAACCTAGATGCACCACCGTGCTCAATTTATTCGGCCATATTTATGTCCAGGAGGGTATTATCAGGAAGGATATCTGACGAAACAGGATTTTTCTTCACGAAGTAGCATGTCAGCAGACTGGTGAGGCGATATTGGTGATTGTGCTATATCACCACCACTATCATGTTTCGATGAGTGAAATTAATGCCATTAAGTACAGTAACGTTAATCGTTGTGATCGCTAAGCTTCACTTTCACGTAAATTATTGCTATTCACTGCCTATGCACAACCCCGTTGCTATGTCTTTATCCCATATGAGTTTCCTTGCACAGCCCTGTTACATGACGTCAGATTTTTCTAATCGTATGGCAACATTTGCCTTGTTGCTACACATCTTGTGCGGGCAACCGCACCTCCTCGTTCATGTCGACAGTTTCAACCAGCTGACCAAAATCTGCCTACTCCTTTCTTAATTGTAACGATAGAAAGGCTTTTCTTCACGACGCAGTCATCTGTTCTGTGTAGGTCGTGACTTGATCATAACAGGCGGGATTACGTAATCTTATCTGTAATGAGTGCTATTTTCAAACCACCCCTTATATATTCACTGTCCCTAATACTGACGTCATATGAACGTCGCAAAATGATTCTCTCCGTTACAAGCAGTTTTATGAGAAGTTGATGAATTCCTTTTATGTATTAGGGGAAGGGAAACGGACACATGAAAGGACGCACACACGATAATCGCATCGTGTTTCCTTTGACAGTTAGCTTTGTTTTTTATAAATAACCATTTTAAACACTGATCAAAGGACATATGACATGCAATGAAACGCAGAAACTCTACTGCAGCTAAATTATCATCGTGCCTTGTAACCTCTCCACAAAAATTCATTCACATTTTAGTGTAACCTCGAAACAGAAAAATTGCTAAACCTGTCAACAGTAAAAATATAATTATGTCGTTCACATTCAGTGTAACGTCCCAACAAAAAATAAATTCAGTAACCCGGTGATAATACAATGTAACTAACCTCTCAATTAAATTGTCGCTCACTTATAATTTTTCAATAATTGACTGTGAATTTAACCTGGTAAATTTTGGACGTCAGCAATGCTGCGTCATGGCCCTGAAAGATAATTCTGAATAAAAAAAAGAAAAATTCTTACCTCAATGAAGTCGCCGGACAACGCATATATATCTGCTCGTACAATAAATTTTTCTGGCACAGCCCTGTGCAATGCTGTCCGATAGATTTGTCATTTACGAAAGGAAACAACTGATTTTTCTTTTGCAATAATCGGGATGATCATGGATTGGAGAAATTAGTAAATTCTTTAAATTGAAATGAATGGTTGTTAAAAGTTACTTTTTATGAGAAAGATTATTATTAGGAAATTTTTTTAAAAACATTTACATAGGACTTGAGATAACAATACTACATATGCGCGAGGCTGCATTTTTACCTTATACAATAATGCTCAGGCTCCGGCAGCGCTGCACCACGACCGACCCAGCCAACACGATACACCAGACCAGACTGCTAGCAACTACTTACTGCTACTGCTACACAGTTCCTACTGCAGTCAACACTGCTCTCTGGTCTGAGATTCTATTATACCTTACACATCGCAGGCAGCGCGTGAGCAATACATCGAAATTACATCTGCCTCTTACTGCAGTCTACTGTCACATTTATTTTCAGAATTAATATCGACTTCTTCCAGTTCAGTACATCTCTAGATCAGTTCTCGTTGTAGAGTAACCAGTCAGTTTCAGATGTTGCACACTGCTTGTATTATGAGCAATAATATTCACCACTTTGTGTTTCCGAGCTGAATAATGTAAATATTAATAAAAAGCACCACACCAGCTGTATTTCCGACACTTTCAGGTTTTTTTTTTTGTATTAGAGGCACTGTGAGACTTCTTTTCACACCATACCTCGTTACCACAGTTCACAGCTGTTGTAATGGCTGCCCCCTATTCTTTGTTTTTGATTCGAATGTCCATATTTCATTTAGAAGAGGATTGCAATAAGCGTGCGCGATTCATTCTGAGATATGTTTACCTGAAGGGTAACATTAGCTGACGCTCAGTTATCTCATATTATTGATCCTAAATATTAGTTTGTTGCGTATAATTTCGTAGCGTTTTTGTTTTGCATGTTGGTTCAAAAATGGTTCAAATGGCTCTGAGCACTGTGGGACATCCGAGGTCATCAGTCCCCTAGAACTTAGAACTACTTAAACCTAACTAACCCAAGGACATCACACACATCCATGCCTGAGGCAGGATTCGAACCTGCATGTTGGTATTCCAGTTATACGTTTATTTATCGACTGTCATTTTTAATTTGTAGTTCTCTGTTGCTATTTGAGTTTACATCCTGTCATTTTGTCATTTGGAGGTAGTGCGTGGAACTGTGGACTCTAGAAAACGGAGTGCCAAGTGGAGAGATCGGAACATTTCCGACATATTCTTCCGTTCGAGTTCAACAGAGGAGTGACAGCAGCGCAGGCAGCCAGAAACATTTTCGTCTTGTATTGGAATAAAGTGAAAGGAAGAGAAACGTGGACGATAAATAGTTTGGACAAGAAGAGAATAGAAGCTTTCGAAATGTGGTGCTACAGAAGAATGCTGAAGATTACATGGGTAGATCACATAACTATTGAGGAGGTATTGAATAGGATTGGGGAGGAGTTTGTGGCACAACTTGACTAGAGGAAGTGGTCGGTTGGTAGGACACGTTCTGAGACATCAGGGGATCACCAATTTAGTATTGGAGGGCAGAGTGGAGTGTAAAAATCGTAGAGGGAAACCAATAGATGAATACACTAAGCAGATTCAGAAGGATGTAGGTTGCAGTAGGTACTGGGAGATGAATATGCTAGCACAGGATAGAGTAGCATGGAGAACTGCATCAAACCAGTCCCAGGACTGAAGACCACAACAACAACAGTAACATGGGAATAATGCCTTTCGACAGAGCACGGCAAGAAAGTGCTTTTCTCTTTCTAAGGATGATCGTTTTGACATTAGTGACTGTCCACGTTCAGGAAGATCTTCGGGGTTTTTGAACACCGTTTAAACGCATTAATCCACAGTAATCCACATCAGTGAGCTCGAAAATTGGCAAATGTGATGAACTGCGATCATTCCACCTCCGCACGACATTTCCATCCAGTGCTGAAGGTTCAGAAATCGTGTGTATCAGTACCGCATGCTGTAAGCCATACCAATGAGTGTTACTACGTGTATCTGTGGTCTTCATCAACTGTCTCGTGAACAAAACTGACCATTCCTACCCTGTATCGTTAATGGTGACGATAAATGGTGTCTTTATGCTAACATAAAGAAGAGAAAGGAAGGTTGAGCCCAAACAAAGGACCAACTCCCCGTACAATAGACGCGCGCATCCACAAAAAATAATGTCATGCGTCTGGCGGAGCAGCGATGATGTGGTGTATTACGAATTGCCTCCCCAAGGTATAATCGATCATTGCTGACATTTACTGTCAGCAGCTGAGATGTCTTGCAGTCCGAGAACAACAACCAGGAAGACTGTGTGAAGTGATTCTCCTCCACTGTAACGCCCGTCTGCATTCTGCCAGACTGACAAAAACACGGAATACAAGATTTGGGGTGGGCAGTCACTCCACACCCACCTATTCGCCTGATCTAACCCCCTCAGTTTTTCATCTTTTCCGCTATCTGTCAATTTACAAAGAACTTCCTTTCCGGATAAAAATTCGCTCCGAACACCGTTCGATGACTTCTTCGCCTTATACGAAGGCTGTTTATGTGTTTGTACACTACTGGCCATTAAAATTGCTACACCACGAAGATGACGTGCTACATACGTGAAATTTAAACTACAGGAAGAAGATGCTGTGATATGCAAATGAGTAGCTTTTCAGAGCATTCACACAAGGTTGGCGCCGGTGGCGACACCTACAACGTGCTCACATGAGGAAAGTTTCCAACCGATTTCTCATACACAAACAGCAGTTGACCGGCGTTCCCTGGTGAAACGGTGCTGTGATGGCTCGTGTAAGGAGGAGAAATGCGTACCATCACGTTCCCTACTTTGATAAAGGTTGCATGGGGGCTTAATTAAATAGGATTGAAAATACTTTTTTATTTTTCGTAGCTGTATGTCCGATTACGCTGTGTCTCGTAATCGGTTGGCCCTGACTAGTATTATTACGCTATCTGACTGCAAAAAAACAACAACAAGAATGAAATGAAATTTTTCGTTAACACAATTAATTAATTAAGTCCCCAGCAACTATAAAACCTACAAAACCCAAGCACAAATGTAATTGTTCTGTATGTGGAAGTATGACTCAACGCACATCTGGCAGGGTTCTTCTTCAACAAGACAAGAATTTTTTTATACCAATTTTACTGACGTGATAAAAGAAAATTACAAATACTATAATTGCTCAAGGAAAGTAGAACTACACTCTAATACAAGAACACACGCCAGATGCTTTGTTGACTGAACCTGTAATGACGCATTATTTAGGGCACTAAAATAAAAACAAACTGAGTTAATTACCTCCTTTATATTGATGAAAATCATTCTAATCCTTACATTATATCTCATCCAGAACTCTCCAATATCACATCTCAGCAAGCACTGCCTAATAGCACATCTCAACAAACACTCTCTGCTACAACATCTCAGCACAGACTACCACGAGACCTCGACAGGCACTCACTACTACGAGCTCTCGACAAGCACTGACTTCTACGAGCTCTCGACAAGCACCGTGGAGGCGGCTTAATAATACTCTTTGGCGCAATCTCTGGCGCAGTGGCTCAGTGTAGCCACCTTTCATATGCCCCTCCTCCACAGGCCAGAATTTGATGGTATTTTTGCCAGCATTGGTGGTGAAAATACCACCAAATTCGATCACAAAAATACAGACAAAAATAAAAGATAATATTAATACCTAAATATCACATAATTAGTTAAAATTTTGGCTTTGCACTGACCTTTCAATAACCTAATATATAAAATACAGTAGGCAATACAAATTCATTTCATACATGTGGCTTTACATAATAGTTTACACAATACATAAAAAATCAGTTTATACAAATGTTCACATAAAATACTTTTAATTATTCAAAAAAAATATTTGATAATTCCAGCCCAGCAATGGTCAACAGGTGCCAACACCAACAAGTGACATCGTTTCAGCAGAAGCAGTCCATCAGTTGCACCCAGCAATGTTGAGCAGGTGCAGACACCAACAAGTGACATCATTTCAGTAGAAGCAGTCCATCAGTTGCACCCAGCAATGTTGAGCAGGTGCAGACACCGACAAGTGACATCATTTCAGTAGAAGCAGTCCATCAGTTGCACCCAGCAATGTTGAGCAGGTGCAGACACCAACAAGTGACATCATTTCAGTAGAAGCAGTCCATCAGTTGCACCCAGCAATATTGAGCAGGTGCAGACACCAACAAGTGACATCATTTCAGCAGAAACAGTCCATCAGTTGCACCCAGCAATGTTGAGAGCAGGTGCAGACACTAACAAGTGACATCATTTCAGTAGAAGCAGCCCATCAGTTGCACCCAGCAATGTTGAGCAGGTGCAGACACCAACAAGTGACATCATTTCAGTAGAAGCAGTCCATCAGTTGCACCCAGCAATGTTGAGCAGGTGCAGACACCAACAAGTGACATCATTTCAGTAGAAGCAGTCCATCAGTTGCACCCAGCAATGTTGAGCAGGTGCAGACACCGACAAGTGACATCATTTCAGTAGAAGCAGTCCATCAGTTGCACCCAGCAGTATTGAGCAGGTGCAGACACCAACAAGTGACATCATTTCATCAGAAACAGTCCATCAGTTGCACCCAGCAATGTTGAGAGCAGGTGCAGACACCAACAAGTGACATCATTTCAGTAGAAGCAGTCCATCAGTTGCACCCAGCAATGTTGAGCAGGTGCAGACACTAACTAGTGACATCATTTCAGTAGAAACAGCCCATCAGTTGCACCCAGCAATGTTGAGCAGGTGCAGACACCAACAAGTGACATCATTTCAGTAGAAGCAGTTCCATCTGTGGCACCCAGTAAAGTTGAAGAGGTACACACAGCAACAAGTCACATTAGTTCAGTAGAAGCAGTCCATCAGTGACACCCAGCAATGTTGAGTAGGTGCAGACACCGGCAAGTGACATCATTTCAGTAGAAACAGTTCTAACAGTGGCACCCAGCAATGTTGAGTAGGTGCAGACAGCAACAAGTGACTTCATTTCCATAGAAGTAGCTTCATCTGTGCACCCAGTAATGTTGAGTAGTTGCAGACAGCAAGAAGTGACTTCATTTCCATACAAGTAGTCCATCAGTTGCACCTAGCAATGATGTGCAGGTCCAGAGAGCAGTCCATGATATTCACTATCACTGATCAGACAGTTCAAGCATGAACAATAGTTTGAATACCCATACTAATCACACTGTTCATCAGCAGAAATAAAACATGTCCTAGTGGCACCAATCATGTAGAAAAAGTACAAGTAACAGTCCATAATATTCACTATCACTGATCACACAGTTCATCAGCAGAAATTAATCATTCCTAAGTGTCACACATTATGTTGAAAAAGTGCAGGTAACAGTTCATAATATTTACTATCACTAATCAGACAGTTCAGGCATGAACAATAGTTTGAATGCACATACAAATGCTTTTACACTAAACATACAAATCATAACAAACACACAAATGATGTCAGATAATTTTCATATTAACTATTACAAATACTCAAATATTAGTAAACCTATAATATTTATGGGTGTCAGTGCAAGCCACAACAAACAAATAAAATAATATTTAGGAGATATGTGGGTAGGATTAGGAAAGGAAAACACACAAAACACACTCATTCATCTTTCATCCACATTAAGTACTACTGTGTAATTGAATGGTGTTAACTGTGTAAATGTAATTCTGTCAAAATCTGATGTTCATCATGTGTATCAAGTAGTAGTGGCAGCAATGTATAACAGTCAATAATAGTTAAGTCAACGTCATAGTCATCATGTCAAGACCAATGTTTGCCAAGCCAGATCAAATGTACTGTTGCTGAACAACTGTCAGTGAGCCAAGATATGCAAATACTTCCTCTCTTCAAAAAAAAGTATATACTGCTTAGTGATTTAACAAAGTGTGTGTATAGACTATCTTCCTTCTACTTTAGTGTTCTAGTCTGCTATCTTCATCCTCCTTGTTCCATAAGACCAACAAAAAAAATATGCATCTCACTTACTTTACCTCTTATCCACCAAAACTCCAATAATCATCAACTTCACACAATCTCAATAATACCTCAATAATACCTCTTCAATGCATCGATACATATAAACCTTATTGCCAATATATGCTCCTCACTTACTTTACCTCTTATCCACCAAAACTCCAATAATCATCAACTTCACACAATCTCAATAATACCTCAACTTCACACAATCTCAATAATACCTCAATAATACCTCTTCAATACGTCGATACATATAAACCTCATTACCAATATCATTTCACTTCCATAACAACTCTTCCTCTAGTCAGTCTCCTCGAACAAGTACAGATAAAATCCTAATGCAAACCTCATCATCCCATACAATCCGAAGACACATTGTCAACACACAACCTCTGTGTAATCCATCTGAGCCAAATCTTCTACTCATTATGAATTATAAACAAAAGAAATGCATACATGACCTCTAACAGACTTAGTTCGAATAACTCTCAGAAATTAAGTACGATTACGGAATGTGAATGATCACAATATTTCACAGTGTGTACACCACTTCAAGAATTATGCCAGAAGCAAACATGTGGAGTATTTCTTGTATCAAGTGTCACTTCCTATTTCAATTGCCCACGAAAAATGCAGTGTAATAACTGTTAATGGTCTAAACCTAGTTTTGGTATGTCATGTCGTTAGCCTCCTTCCTATTAGCATAAATTTATACAGCTTCCATAAAACCTCAGCTCATGTGACTTCAACGAAGTTCTTTGTACCAATGTCGTTCGTCGAATTATAGCAGTTCATTTTCTTATTTTAAAAATATAAGGCACTTAGCGTAAGCAAAACAAGCAATAGCGAGTAAATATACCAGTAGAGAACAGAATGTCAAAAAGTGGATGCAGCACAATCCTTACAACGAGGCTCTGCCAAGCGAACAATCTGTAACCTATACCATAGTGTAACCTAAACTCTATATTCGTACACTGTACATCAGCATTTCTATACACCAAATTAAAGAGTAGTTATGACAACAACAGATATGTATAAATATGCAATCCATACGCAAAGCAGTAAACATGTCATTAGTATCATATCAGCATAAGCAAATAAATGTTCATATGTCATCTTAATAAGTAAACATGAAGGTGCAAGCAGATAAATCACAAAGTATAACTTACATACCTAAACACATCAGCACAATTAATCAGGTGACAATTATAATTTAAATAAATAAGCACAGCAGGCACATAATTAAAAAAAAATATAACATCAGTGAAAAGGCAGTGCAGCTAAGCGATGCATAATATACACAAGTTACAACCCAGTTCATTAATAATCATTGTCAAAATCAGTTAACGTACGCAAGCACGTCGCTTCACAAGTAAATTCATAGAACATGAAATTAGCACAAAGTATGAATCACGTAATCGCGAGCAGCAAATTACGTCTAAAGTACGTACCTAAGTGGAAATATGTTACCTGAAAAATGAACTCAATTAATAGTTACCCTTTTTAGTTTATTAGTTTCTTCTTCGAAATTACATTCTTCCTGAAAATTTCTCGATAGCAAGTCCTCTTAACGTCCACCACGCACAGAATTTACCTGAAGTTCTTAAATATTTTATAGAACCGTATCCTGAAAAGTACTGAATGTTAATAACATAATTCATCAAGTCGCTATAGCTTTATACTGAATTTAATCGGAGAACTTAGACTGTGTATTTGTTTACGGCTGTCAGTGCATTCGCACTGAGCGCTCGATCAGCTGTAGGCGCGTGACGTAGGAAGCAATTGTTTGCGGTCAACGACTGCCTTGTGCGGCGCGCAGACTAGACTGTTGCTTTGAGTATGTGCCGCCGCCAAAACACAGCGCGGTATCCTTGTACTCTCCGCATGTTTACATGTAGCTGTGGGTTTCTCAAAAGTATGTCATTCCACAAAAATTTTTACGTTAGATATATGATGTATTCCCTTAGAGCGTCGTGACTTAAGAGTTTCTACTTCAACAGTGTTTTCATGAATAATTTTGCGAATTCTATATGGACCATTATAAAGCAGAAAAAATTTGCGACACAAGCCTTTTCCTTTGTGAGACAAACGATGAGACTTAATTAACACCTTCTGACCAACTGACAAGATTTTTAAACGACCAGTATGTTTAGCTGATTTCTCTCTTCTAGCAGCCGCAGATGCAATATTTCGTAGAGCCAGGTTGACAACTTCAGAATGCCGCAGTTTCCGTGAAGGCGGAAAAGGAACGTTTTCAGATATGCGATTTGCCGGTGCTTTGTTTTTTAATATTAGTAAAGGCGGTAAAGAAGTTGAATCATTAGGGAGTTCATTCAGAATGTTTTGAAAAATATGAAGATACTGATCCCAAGTTCTGTGATTCTGATGACAATAAAGACGACACAATTTATTGATTTCCTTCATCCATCTCTCTGAAACGTTAGATTGAGGGTGAAAAAGTGAAATTAAAATTGGTTTAATTTTACGACGCTGTAGAGTACGAAGCCAAATTTTAGAACGAAACTGTGATCCGTTATCTGATATAACCTTATCAACATGACCAACTTCTTTAAGAAAATGTTTGATGAAAGCGTTAGATACTGAACGAGCTGTTGCTTTGCGTAAAGGTGTAAAACACACATATCTTGACGTCAACTCCACTGCTACGAAAATGTACGCAAAACCATTAGTAGAACGAACCACTGGACCGAACAAATCGACTGCAGCCATCTCCTTTAATTTCGCTGGAATGATAGGAAACAACGGTGCTCTGTGAGAAACTGTTGGTGGCTTAGCCTTTTGACATAATTTGCATTTGGCCAGAACAGATCGAATACGTTTTTCCGTATTACTGAAGTAGCAATTTTCCCGTAATTTACGAAAGCATTTTCTGGGACCAAAGTGTGCATAACTGAAATGCGTATACCAAATCAGCTTATTAACCCACTCATCAGGAATACAAACTAACCAAACAGAGTTGTCGACCGATTTTCGTTTAAAAAGAATGTCATTGCTGACTAAATAATGCTGTCTAATCGCTACGCTTTCCTTTCTCCTCCACTTCTCCTTAATGTCCTTCCAGATTGGGTCCTTATTTTGCTCCTTAGCGATGTACTGGAGCGAAGACGAAATAAAGTTCTCAAACGCAACACCTTGAATATACATCAAACAATAATTGTTTTCTTTGCAGTCCTCTTCAGCACTTTGTTTCAAACCCATAGGTGCACGTGATAAAGCATCAGCAACAATATTTGAAGAAACCTGTATGTAAACAATACTAAAGTCAAATTCCTGTAGGTACAACGCCCATCGTGACAATCTGCCGTGAGTTAATTTTGTTGACATAAGAAATTCCAGAACATGCAATAGTTTTCTGGACTACAACGCCGTCTTCTTCTATCTCTTGAAATAAATGTGCACCTAGGCCTTTGTATGATGAGTCCGTCGCCAAACAAAAATCTTTAGATAAATCCGGATGTGAAAGAAGTGGAGCAGCAACTAAAGCATCACGAAGCTGTTCAAATTCTGACTGAGCTTCCTCATCCCAACACCAATTAGATTCCTTTCCAGATAGTTCACATAAACGAGGTGTTGCCAAATCGTCCAATCTAACAAAGCGTCGAAGAAAATTACAGACACCAAGGAAACTACGAACATCACGTTTTGTAGTAGGAACAGCATAATTACGAATAGCGTCTAATTTTTCTGGATCAGGAAGAATACCTTCTGTAGAAATAATGTGACCGAGAAATTTCACCTGAGAACGACCAAATTCAGATTTTTCTAAGTTCACTGTAATGCCAACTCTTGCAAAAATACGTAATAATGAATCCAAAAATTTTGTTGTGCTCACTCCAAGAATGTTTAGCAATAAGAATATCGTCAACATATGAAGTAATATTGTCACGAAGATAAACGGGTAAAATTTCGTTTAAACTAGGAATGAATGCTGCTGAAGGTACAGTATGTCCAAACGGTAATTTCCGAAATCACTTTTGGGTAAATTAGTCATATCCGGTTATTGTTTACTTACTCACTAGATAGATTGATAGTCGAAGAGTTGGTTTGACAGATGCAAAGAATAGTGAAAGAGTAGGCAGCGGTGCAGAAAACTAAAAGAGAAATAGCACCACTACAGCTCGGGGCCCTATGCTCGCTACGGCACATATTCACTTGGAGTAGTGGATCCCCTGAGGACATTAATAGCCGCACATAATTTCTAGTTTGTGACTTAGTGGCAAATTTGGTGGGAGTGCGTACATAAATTGATTTAACCATGAACATGGATGTATGTCATTCTTAGAGTTGCGGAAGATCTTAAATTTCCGAACAGTCAAAAAGTGTTTATAGTCAAAGTTTTCGCCTCGTGGCGACAAAGACCTACCGCGTCTGTCCCAGTCCGAATGTCGATTATTGTAAAGTTCGCGCGCCTGGCGCTCTCTTGTTGCATCCCGTAAATGAAACAAATTATTTTCTTCACACCCTTCTGCTATCTGTGATTCTAAACTTCTTCTACTGTCTTTTCCTACAATTTCGCCTTCAATTTGTTTGACTTGCTTTTTTAATGCCTCAAATTCCCTTTTCACGCGTTCATTAAATTTTCCCTGATTTTCAACGTGTTTATTTATGTTCTGATACTCTGCGGTTTCTGCAAATGACAATGGTGCTGTATCATCCAAATCTCTGTCCCCATGTAAACTAAGATTTGTCAGTTTATCTGAAATTTCCTCAACTCTTTCCGATAAGTCACCTAATTGTTCTTTCTGTTTATTTACGTCTTCTGTAAATGTCGCAACTCGGGTTTCGGTGTTGACACATTTGGTAATTAACTGTTCATACTGTTGTGTTAGGTTATTTAATCTGTCATTTGGTACGGATTCCTCGATTCTCTCAAATATTTCTTCCTCATCTTTTGCACGTTGTAAATTTAACTCTGAAAATTTCTGTACTATCACGCGATCTCTTTCTTCCTGTTCTCTATCCTGTTCCCTTTGTCTGATTTCTGTTGAAATTAAGCTATTATTGTGAGCCTTCAAAATCGGTTGTACTTCTTCTCTAATTTCTTTGTTTGATTCATCTTTCATGTTGAAACATGTCCCTATTCGTGAACTTAACTGCGTTGCCATTGCTTCCATCTCTGTTTTTAATTCAGATCGTAACTGTGATCCCATCGTTTTTAATTCAGATCCCACTGTTTTTAATTCAGATTCCACTGTTTTTAATTCAGATGCCAACCGTGATCCGCCACTTAATATTGCACTCATTAACTGCTCCATAGTAACTGGTTCGAAACTCTTTTCACCCCTAACATTTCCGCAAAATCGACTTCTTTCGTCATAGCTGTAAAGCTATCTTTGTTCGATACTATTCCAGAATCTTCTGTCATTAATCTCGTATTCTGTGAATTTTCTGATTGAGAAAAATTTTGAACTGTTTCCGGACTATTTTCCCGACCTATTAAATTGTTTTCCACTTCATTATTCATCACACTGTTCTCCTGTGTTGGCGAGTTCGCCATGTCAACCATTTCGTCATTCTCACTATTCATCTTTTTCGCCTTTTTCATCGACCGCGTAATCATTTACAAAACGTAAAAAAAATTCGTCACTGTACGAAAATTACACACAATGACTCTTTATCTCCAACAATACCATTTACATGCAATGTCTCCGTCAAACACGATCAATCGAACAATTGAAATACACTCCTGGAAATGGAAATAGAACACATTGACACTGGTGTGTCATACCCACCATACTTGCTCCGGACACTGCGAGAGGGCTGTACAAGCAATGATCACACGCACGGCACAGCGGACACACCAGGAACCGCGGTGTTGGCCGCCGAATGGCGCTAGCTGCGCAGCATTTGTGCACCGCCGCCGTCAGTGTCAGCCAGTTTGCCGTGGCATACGGAGCACCATCGCAGTCTTTAACACTGGTAGCATGCCGCGACAGCGTGGACGTGAACCGTATGTGCAGTTGACGGACTTTGAGCGAGGGCGTATAGTGGGCATGCGGGAGGCCGGGTGGACGTACCGCCGAATTGCTCAACACGTGGGGCGTGAGGTCTCCACAGTACATCGATGTTGTCGCCAGTGGTCGGCGGAAGGTGCACGTGCCCGTCGACCTGGGACCGGACCGCAGCGACGCACGGATGCACGCCAAGACCGTAGGATCCTACGCAGTGCCGTAGGGGACCGCACCGCCACTTCCCAGCAAATTAGGGACACTGTTGCTCCTGGGGTATCGGCGAGGACCATTCGCAACAGTCTCCATGAAGCTGGGCTACGGTCCCGCACACCGTTAGGCCGTCTTCCGCTCACGCCCCAACATCGTGCAGCCCGCCTCCAGTGGTGTCGCGACAGGCGTGAATGGAGAGACGAATGGAGACGTGTCGTCTTCAGCGATGAGAGTCGCTTCTGCCTTGGTGCCAATGATGGTCGTATGCGTGTTTGGCGCCGTGCAGGTGAGCGCCACAATCAGGACTGCATACGACCGAGGCACACAGGGCCAACATCCGGCATCGTGGTGTGGGGAGCGATCTCCTACACTGGCCGTACACCACTGGTGATCGTCGAGGGGACACTGAATAGTGCACGGTACATCCGAACCGTCATCGAACCCATCGTTCTACCATTCCTAGACCGGGAAGGGAACTTGCTGTTCCAACAGTACAATGCACGTCCGCATGTATCCCGTGCTACCCAACGTGGTCTAGAAGGTGTAAGTCAAGTACCCTGGCCAGCAAGATCTCCGGATCTGTCCCCCATTGAGCATGTTTGGGACTGGATGAAGCGTCGTCTCACGCGGTCTGCACGTCCAGCACGAACGCTGGTCCAACTGAGGCGCCAGGTGGAAATGGCATGGAAAGCCGTTCCACAGGACTACATCCAGCATCTCTACGATCGTCTCCATGGGAGAATAGCAGCCTGCATTGCTGCGAAAGGTGGATATACACTGTACTAGTGCCGACATTGTGCATGCTCTGTTGCCTTTGTCTATGTGCCTGTGGTTCTGTCAGTGTGATCATGTGATGTATCTGACCCCAGGAATGTGTCAATAAAGTTTCCCCTTCCTGGGACAATGAATTCACGGTGTTCTTATTTCAATTTCCAGGAGTGTAATTGCACTAGATTGTCAAACGCGTATACAAGACAACAATTTAAATTTTTAAAAAATACCATTAGAAAAATGACAATTACCAAATCTACACAAGCAATACAGACTACAATTACTAAACTCAAGTTACTACAACAATACTACGGTCTACTATTTTTACAATCAGAAGAATTCCAAGGGACGATCCGAAGCAGCGGTCGCCACGTGCATGGGGGCTTAATTAAATATGATTGAAAATACTTTTTTATTTTTCGTAGCTGTATGTCCGATTACGCTGTGTCTCGTAATCGGTTGGCCCTGACTAGTATTATTACGCTATCTGACTGCAAAAAAACAACAACAAGAATGAAATGAAATTTTTCGTTAACACAATTAATTAATTAAGTCCCCAGCAACTATAAAACCTACAAAACCCAAGCACAAATGTAATTGTTCTGTATGTGGAAGTATGACTAAACGCACATCTGGCACGGTTCTTCTTCAACAAGACAAGAATTTTTTTATACCAATTTTACTGATGTGATAAAAGAAAATTACAAATACTATAATTGCTCAAGGAAAGTAGAATTACACTCTAATACAAGAACACACGCCAGATGCTTTGTTGACTGAACCTGTAATGACGCATTATTTAGGGCACTAAAATAAAAACAAACTGAGTTAATTACCTCCTTTATATTGATGAAAATCATTCTAATCCTTACATTATATCTCATCCAGAACTCTCCAATATCACATCTCAGCAAGCACTGCCTAATAGCACATCTCAACCAACACTCTCTGCTACAACATCTCAGCACAGACTACCACGAGACCTCGACAGGCACTCACTACTACGAGCTCTCGACAAGCACTGACTTCTACGAGCTCTCGACAAGCACCGTGGAGGCGGCTTAATAATACTCTTTGGCGCAATCTCTGGCGCAGTGGCTCAGTGTAGCCACCTTTCAAGATCGGATTGTGGCCTATCGCGATTGCGGTTTATCGTATCGCGACATTGCTGCTCGCTTTGGTCGAGATCCAATGATTGTTAACAGAATATGGAATCGGTGGGTTCAGGAGGGTAATACGGAACGCCGTGCTGGATGCCAAAGGCCTCGTATCACTAGCAGTGGAGATGACAGGCATCTTATCCGCATGGCTGCAACGGATCGTGCAGCCACGTCTCGATCCCTGAGTCATCAGATGGGGACGTTTGCAAGACAGCAACCGTCAGCACGAACAGTTGGACGACGTTTGCAGCAGCATGGACTATCAGCTCGGAGGCCATGGCTGCGGTTACCCTTGACGTTGCGTCACAAACAGGAGCGCCTGCGATGGTGTACTCAACGACGAACCTGGGTGCACGAATGGCAGAACGTCATTTTTTCGAATGAATCCAGGGTCTGTTTACAGCATCATGATGGTCACGTCAGTGTTTGGCGACATCGCGGTGAACGCACATTGGAAGCGTGTATTCGTCATCGCCATACTGGCGTATCACCCGTCGTGATGGTATGGGGTGCTATTGGTTACACGTCTCGGTCACCTCTTGTTCGCATTGAAGCCACTTTGAACAGTGGACGTTACATTTCAGATGTTTTACGACCCGTGGCTCTACCCTTCATTCGATCCCTGCGAAACCCTACATTTCAGCAGGATAATGCACGACCGCATGTTGCAGGTCCTGTATGGGCCTTTCTGGATACAGAAAATGTTCGACTCATCAATTGAAAACGTCTGGTCAATCGTGCCCGAGCAACTAGGTCATCACAATACGGCAGTCACTACTCTTGATGAACTGTGGTATCGTGTTGAAGCTGCATGGGCAGCTGTACCTGTACACGCCATCCAGGATCTGTTTGACTCAATGCCCAGGCTTATCAAGGCCGTTATTACGGCCAGAGGTGGTTGTTCTGGGTACTGATTTCTCAGTATCTATGCACCCAAATTGCGTGAAAATGTAATCACATGCCAGTTCTAGTATAATATATTTGTCCAATGAATACCCGTTTATCATCTGCATTTCTTCTTGGTGTAGCAATTTTAATGGTCAGTAGTGTATAATTTCTGGAACTGGATGTCACTGTCGATTATATGATTTCGCCGGCCGGTATGGCCGTGCGGTTCTAGGCGCTTCAGTCTGGAACCGCGTGTCCGCTACGGTCGCAGGTTCGAATCCTGCTTCGGGCATGAATGTGTGTAATGTCCTTAGGTTAGTTAGGTTTAATTAGTTCTAAGTTCTAGGCGACTGATGACCTCAGAAGTTAAGTCGCATAGTGCTCAGAGCCATTGAACCATTTGATTATATGATTTTTGAATTGGTTGTCACGTTATTAAGGTAAATATATTGTTTGCTCTGCAGCAAAATCTTTCCTTTCCTAACCGCATGCCTATTAGTAGTTAGAGCCTTCAGTAGTCAGAATCTTTTGTTGAGATGGCTGTATTGGCGCTTGCTGTATTGCAGTAGTTCGTGTAGTGAAGATTTTTGCGAGGTAAGTGACTTGTGTAATGTATAGGTTATTCTTAGGATTTCTTTTAATTCAGGGCTATTCTTTTGTATTAATTATTTGAAGACAGATTATAATTTTTTGAGCACTCAGATTTGGTTGCGCTGGGATATTGTGGGACATTAAAGACTAGAATAAGTTTGAGTTCTGTTTGTCAGGGCAAATTCTGTGTATCAGTGTTTAAATGATAAGAATAGGTAAAGAGAAAGTAGGCTTAGTAAGTAGAATTTCACTAAGCAGTTGAAGCAAAAACTATTAAGTTTCAGCCTTATACTCATGCGAGTTCTACAGTCTCGGAATCGAAACGTTACCCTATAATTAGCAGACTGTTGTAGATAGTGAACGAGAATAAGTTATTGATGACTAAAGTCGCTGTTATGCGTGTGTTTTTTTTATTAAACTCATGGAAAAATGGTACGAACGTATGTACCAAAATAATATTTGAATCTGCTCGTCCCAGGCAGTTTGTTTTCGCGGGGTAGTACATGTCCTCATGTAGGCTGCAGCTACTGCTATCGAAGCCGCATAGCATGGATGCTGTTTTCGTGCTGCCGTTGTACATATCAGCACTTTCCAGTCCGTCTGTCGACTGTTGCAAGGTCTCTCAATCGTCCTGTGGTGTCTCTCATTTTAACTGTTCACCAGAACATTTTACAGACCTTTTATTAAAAGCGAAAGATTTTTCTTCACGTTCGAGATGTCATAAGCAAAGGCAGGAAACATCCCGTCCGAGACCGCAACTGGAACCCAAATTCTACTCAGTATCTTCCCTCCTTTGGATTCGCCTAAAATCCAAACATACACAGTAGCACTCCGTCTTCAGGCCACAAGTGGCCCATCGGGACCATCCGACCGCCGTGTCACCCTCAGATGAGGATGCGGATAGGAGGGGAGTGTGGTCAGCACACCGCTCTCCCGGACGTTATGATGGTTTTCTTTGACCGGAGCCGCTACTATTCGGTCGAGTAGCTCCTCAATTGGCATCACGAGGCTGCAAAGCTCTATTATGTATGCTGTGTGTGTAAACATACACAGCAGAGCTGTTGATAAAAATATCGATCTACAAATACATCGATATGGTTTCCACAAATTATCTGTACATATCGGCGACTCTTTCGCTCCAAATATATCGATACATCAATATCAAAACGGCAATATCGAGTGTCGAAATTTTTATTTTATATTGTATTTTTTCACAGTGTTCGGTAAATATTTGAAGTTGTTCTTTTGAAATCGTGCTAGAACATAATTATTTATTTCACTGTGTGATGGAATCTTACTACTTGTTGAGCTTACATCACGCCCAATATTTCCCTTTGAATGCGTGAAGCAAGTATAGATGGCAGAAAAGAATAAATCTGATTGCACTTGGGGTGAAAATATGATTGGAATAACAAGATTCCGTTGTTAAGGAATAGCACAACAGTTGTGTTAAAAAGTGTTTTAACGCAACTACTACGCTATTTCTTCACATCGGCATTCTTCAGAAACAGTTGCTGAAAATTATAAAAAAAATCAGAGTGATAATAAGATTGGTCTTTACGGTGGGGAGAGACGTGCGTGGAGAAACTGCAACGTTTAGCTTCACCACGCAAGCTTGACAGTCCAACTGCTAGGTCGCTGACGTTGGCAGAAACGAAAAAACAGACCAGTCGACATGAAGTATTCCAGACAAATCCGATATGTGACGAAACCGAACGACGGACCCCCACCTTTCACTGTGCCACTCGCATGCAGTTAATATTGTTAGCTAAGTGGTTATCGCCAAGAGTGTACATGCATCGTTTTCCTGTGAACTCTTGCTCTACGGGGGATAAGCAGATGGGTAGCTTGTTGATATACGAATATCTAATAATAAATCAGTACTTCAAACTTCCTGGCAGATTAAAACTGTGTGCCGGACCGAGACTCGAACTCGGGACCATTGCTTTTTGCGGGCAAGTGCTCTACCAATTGAGCAACTGAACTACCCTAGCGCGACTCACACCCCATCCTCAGATCTTTACTTCTGCCAGTACCTCGTCTCCTACCTTCCAAACTTTACAGAAGCTCTCCTGCGAACCTTGCAGAACTAGCACTCCTGAAAGAAAGGATATTGCGGAGATATGGCTTAGCCAAAGCCTCGGAGATGTTTCCAGAATGACATTTTCACTCTGCAGCGGAGGGTGCGCTGATATGAAACTTCCTGGTAGATTAGAACTGTGTGCCAGACCGAGACTCGAACTCGGGACCTTTGCCTTTCGCGGGCAAGTGCTCTACCAACTGAGCTACCCTAGCACGACTCAGGCCCCGTCCTCGCAGCTTTGGTAGAGCACTTGCCCGCGAAAAGCAAAGGCCCCGAGTTCGAGTCTCGGTCCGGCACACAGTTTTAATCTGCCAGGAAGTTTCATATCAGCAGCGCACACTCCGCTGCAGAGCGAAAATCTCATTCTGGAAATCAGTACTTCTAAAACCGGCAATATATTTATAATGTGCAGCCGATATTTTTATAGACCGGTACGTCGAAATTCTTCTCTCGATATGTCGATTCGTTCTTGCGATATATCGATAGCCGACTACGACACACTGTGAAATATCGATATATCGGATTCCAGTTATTTTTAAAAATATCAGTAGTCCTAATACACTGCCGCAGCACTGTCAGCTATATCCGTCGCGTACTGAAGTGCACTCTTGGCCGGCCTTTGTTCGTGACTGTGACCCCAGTAGTGCGTCTGCGCTATGAACCTTGCCCCTCTTGCGGCCAGCCGCTACGCTGGCAGCAGAGGAGGAAAACTTGACGCCGCCGCGCCGTCCCGTTATCACGTGCAGCGTGACGCAGTTGCGATTACAGGAAAGCCGCAGATGGTAGGGCAGTGGGCCGGCGCCTTTGTTTACAAACACTGCCTGCGCTCACACCGTCGTCATATCTCAGCGCAGCTGCCGCTTCTTTCATTCTACACATATTGTCTTGTAGGAAAGACGACAGACACAGATATGAGCTGACAGCGCAGATGGCTGATGCTGCAGGATCTACATCTACATACGAGGTCTGTTCGAAAAATCCCGGAACATACGTAATTTCGCGCCAGTGGTCTGTTTGAGCGAAATGAATTTGGCATCACTGCACACGCCTGTGTTTAATGTCTTAACTGTCGGAAGTTTCACTGTTGAATGTCTGTTAGTTATTGTTCAGTGCTGCAATGGGTATACCGTTGTGTCACACAGCTGCGAACTTTGAGATGATAGAGTTAGAGAAGCAACGTGACTGCATTAAATTTTTCTTGAAACTCAAGAAAATCTTTACAGAGACACATTAAATGATGCAGGAAGCCTACGGCGATGAGTGCATAAGCCGTACTCGGTGTTGCGAATGGTTCACACGGTTTAACCCTTTCGTGGGCAAAATTATTGAGTAGTTTTTTTTTTTTTAATGAATGGAAATCAGATAGTAGTTAACAGATAGGTATATTTATCATACAGAATATCAAATTTGCTCCAACTGTGAAAGTGAGGTCACACAACAAGGTGGGAAGCATTCTTCCCACTGCCCTTCCTTGGAGTTAAATGACAAAAACAACTTTTTCACTATAAGTCATATTTATTTGATAAATTTACTTCTCTTGTTACAATGATTGTTCACAATTACTTGCCATGAAATTTTCTGAAACATGGGTCTATGCAAAGTGGTATTTGGCATTATGTACGAACACAGCGAGTGCTCTTTTCCGCAGCTTTGGTACTACAATGACGGCACGTCCAGTAGGTTTCTCCTAAAATAGGTTGATGCTCCCCTACAGCCAAATGACGAAAATCTTCAGGTACTTTACCCCTTTTTGCAGAAAGACAGGTTTTCGTCCACGCCTTTTTTGGGATGAGAAACCAGCGATCAATTGTCTGGCTAGAAGGAGCTGATCATGCTGTCCACTTTCTCTTTTACTAATTTTCCACAGGATAAAACTGTTCACTGCAGCAACATCCACCAGGAAATAAAATATTCTGTGCCACCATTTTACAGAACGTCTGCCAATAGCATACCTTTCTCGTAATTGATCAAACGTATTCTGCCACAACTTCAGGACAAGAAATCTCTGTACTAGTACCATCCTTGTTTTTCCTTTTCACTGTGGCTGTTTCTCATGGGTCATGAATCGAGGACAGAAAAGTGACTGGATGGTTATCCATCCATTTTACTGCAGAAATGGCTCCTTTTGTTTCAAACTGGAATTCTCCTCGTTCCAATTTTACATGCTCCATAATTTTGGGTAGAGCAAAAGTACTTACCTTATACTATAGCTTTGAGGAAAAAAATCACAAAATGTCACGCAAACAGCACTGAAAGGCTCCTCTACAGAGCAACACTCAGCTATACAATACCTCTGCGCGAAGGTACAGCAAAAACGGCGGGAACTTCCGATTGGAAGTAGTACCCTATACTGTTCACTAGGTAGTAACACCGTACAGAGGTAGGAACTGTGAATCCCACGGGATTAGGAGCGAGTTCATTGTAGTGGGAAGCATGTTTCCCACGGCTCACGAAAGAGTTAAAAATGGGCGGATGGAAGTTGACCATAACCCTCGTTCAGGACGCTGTGCGACTCTATCGACGACGCTCATGTCAGGAACGTCAACGGATATGTGTGCCAATCGAAGACTTACTGGAAGAGAGATTACAGAACAATACAAATTTTTGTTGGATCGTGACATTAAATCCTGACACAGCATCTTGGAACGCTTTGTGAGTTCGTCCCACGGCTCATGAGTCAAGACCAAAAAGCTTTTGGATCGCGCAAATGAGAATGAGATGTTGCTTAAGAGAATTATAATTAGTAAGGAGACGTGGGTCTACGCTTATGATATTGAGACCAAGGTTTAGTCTTCACAATGGGTCGGGAAAGGTTTCCAGAGACCAAAAAAATCTCGTTAGGTGAAATGTCAGACATGCTGATAGTTTTCTTTGGCTTTCAAGAATTAGTTCATCAAGAATTCGTGTCACAGCGACGTGTTCCGACGCATGAGAGAAAATGTGAGATGGAAACGTCCTGAAATGTGGCGAGACAATTCATCGCTCTTGCATCACGATAACGCACCCACTCATTCAACCCTGTTGGTGCATGGCTATTGCACAAAAAAGGAATCACTGTGCTGCCTCATGCTCCATACTCTCCAGACCTGGCCCCCCGCGGACTTCTTTTTATTTCCAAAGTTGAAAACCCGTTGAAAGGACGAAGATTTGCAACGATAGACGAGATAAAAGAAATTTCGCAGACTGCGCTTCTCGCGATCCAGCAAGAGGCGTACCATGACTGCTTCCGGAAGTGGAAACGGCGTTGGAGGCGCTGTATCAATAGTGAAGGAGAGAATTTCGAAGGAGGCCACGCAGAATAAGTAAAAGGCAGACGTAGAATAATTTTGTGGACAAATTTCCGAAACTTTTTGACTTCGTACATACTCGGCTAGCCACCTACGTTACGTGCCGAAGGTGCTTCGTACCACTACTATAACCTGATTAAAATTACTTGGTAGTTGACGTATGTCACTTGTCGCTACAGTGCTTCCACATTGGCTGCCGGCCACCGCTCGCGTATAGGCCACAGATAAACACGGGGGTTACTTCACAAATGCTGATACTGTTTGGCGTGGAGCAAAGTTGGAAGCGACCGCCGCGAGGTACGACGGAAATGGAAGATGCTCTGCCGACGGCTGATTTAAAGAGACCAATGGCCGAATTCTGGCAGACGACAGATTTTGAAGCTCTGAATTCGAAGCCATGTTCTAACCACAACAATGAGTGAGGAAACGGCGATGAACAATCTGCGGCAGAACCGAAATCACGATCGCTTTGTCAACGCTAACGTCTGCGAGCAGACAGAAAAATTTCATAACTGTTGGCGTAGCCATCTTCTGCAGTAAAATTTCAGTTTTAGTGATAAAAGCAAAGTGTAATTACACACTGTCATGGGTTCCTGAAACTATCGTCATGGGAGCTATCCTACAAGGGATGCTTAGTTGCCAATTGATGAGCAGTCCTGTTTGGCACTTGAGTGTAGATGATAGACATCACAAGCAGATTCCAAACAAAAAAAAATGATAGGAACGAAAACAATAGAAAATAAAAATGTCAATAGGATTATGAAAATAAAGTGACAAAATATCAAAAACAAAAAAGTCATTTAAAGCAAATAACTGAATAAAAATGATAAAGTCTTTCGCTGCAGTTTCACGAGATGTGAAACTTCGACCTTCTACTGGTCGGGTTCATACGCCAATCACTACGCTATGGCATTAAACTGGAGAAGGCTGTGGTACTTGTGCTTCTCGTGTCCCAGTCGCTACGATTAATTGACAGCCTTCAAAAATTCGGCTTCATGCAATGTCAGCCGTTCTCTATGATTGCAATAACTGTACAAATGACGCTGAATGCAGATAGACTCAGCAGTGCTTGGTTTATAGCTGCGTGTGAAACGTGTGTATTTCATTAGCATCGTTTTGTGTGTGTGTGTGTGTGTGTGTGTGTGTGTGTGTGTGTGTGTGTTTGTGCGTGCGCGTGTATGTGTATGCGCGCGCGTGTGTGTATTGTTTCTGGTGCTGTTGTCACGTTTGATGAAATAAGAAATAAAATGGCCAGTCCCAAGAATCCGGATCCCAGCACATCAAGAAAGGAAAGCCGGGACAAGGAATTGGAAGTGCACTAATTCTTGTGGCATTTTGGTAACGACGAAAGGTTCTGGCGTGACGTTGAGCTCTCTGATTGGAGGAAACCAGCTACAACACCAGAAGTGTTAACTATCAAGCAATTTTAATCGGACCATAATAATTTCCTTTCGTGTTACACTCGCAAACACAAAGAGGGCAATAAGCGACTGCCTATATGTCTCTGCACTAATCAAAATGGTTCAAATGGCTCTGAACGCTATGGGACTTAACATCTGAGGTCATCAGTCCCCTTGAACTTCGAACTACTTAAACCTAACTAACCTAAGGACATCCCACACAGCCATGCCCGAGGCAGGATTCGAACCTGCGACCGTAGCGGTCGCGCGGTTCCAGATGGAAGCGCCTAGAACCGCTCGGTCACAGCGGCCGGCTCTATACGAATCCTAATTTCTGTTATCTTCGTAGTCTTTACGCGAAATATATGTTGGTGGCATTTGAAATGTCCAGCAGTCAGCTTTAAATGCCAGTTCTCTACATTTTCTCAGTAGTATTCCACGAAAAGAGCCTCGTCTTCCCTCCAGGGATTCTGACTTCAGTTCACGAAGCATCTCTCCATAATACTCGCGTATTGGTCAAACGTACCGATAAAAAATTTAGCAGCACGCCTCTGAATTGCTTCAATGTCTTCATTTAATTCGACATGGTGGGGATTCCAAACATTCGAGCAGTACCCAAGGGAAGGTCTCAGTGTTCTATTAAGCGGTCTGTTTTGCAGATGAACCATACTCTCCGAAAATTCTCCCCACACACCGGCGTCGACCCTACGACAGCGCTTCCAAGCTTGTTCCATTTCATATCGCTTGATATTTAGTCGACATGATTGTGTCAAGCAGTTCACCACTAAAGGAGTGTTCGAAAAGTATGTCATTACTTTCCTACAAATCTTCATTAACTTACGGTTATTTACTTTCTGAGCAAGCTGCCATTCGTCACACCAACCAGAAATTTTGTGTAAGTCATCTTGTATTTTCCTACAGTCACTCAGCGACAACACCTTCCGATACACCACAGTATCAACAGCAAACAGTCGCAGATCATTGCTCACACTGTCTGTCGGGTCATTTAAGTATACAGAGTCATCCTAAATACCTAATACAAGCTTCTGGCGCTTTTAGAGGGCCGGCCGGAGTGGCCGTGCGGTTCTGGGCGCTACAGTCTGGAACCGAGCGACCGCTACGGTCGCAGGTTCGAATCCTGCCTCGGGCATGGATGTGTGTGATGTCTTTAGGTTAGTTAGGTTTAATTAGTTCTAAGTTCTAGGCGACTGATGGCCTGAGACGTTAAGTCGCATAGTGCTCAAGGCCCAGGCTTTTAGAGGGAACTTAGTAGATGGATGTTTGATAAGGAACCCATTCCCGGAAATGTAGCATTTGGGTGTGAAATCACTTTAACATCCCCCGCTTCACGCTACACACACACACACACACACACACACACAGTGGAGACAGTGAGCTCTGACCTATATGCTGCAGGTGCACGTGGCATCGGCAGTGTTTCGAGTTCCTGTAGTAGGGTGCTCTTCTGCATAACGAAGGATGTCGAGCACAACAGCCAACGTTCCTTGTTTCGAATGTATAAATTTCTCACAGTCGTTGTATCAGATGTAATAACGGTAACAGTGTTCCGACGACGGCATCTCCTTCTCGGCTTGTGTGCGTACCGTGAAGTGGGGGATTTGAAAGTGATACGATCTCCAAATTCATTTTATATCAAAACGGTACATTTCCGGACAAGGGTTCCTTAACAAAACTGCATCTAGTATTTCTCTCTATAACCCCTTGAAGCCTGTAATAGGAAACAAGTATGTCGATAAAATGTCGATACATCGACGTCTTCATCAAAAGTATCGATATGTGTAGGCGATATGCCTCCACTGGTATATCGATATGCAAAGAGGAATATCGAGTGCCGATATCATTATTTTATATTATATTTTTCCCAATTTTCGGTAAATATTTGGGATTGTTCTTTTGAAATTGTAGTAGAACACCATTTTACTTTCACTGCGTGAAGGAATCTAATTACTTTTTGAACTTTCATCAGGAACAGTCTTTCTTTTTGACTGTGTGAAGCAAGTATAGATCGCATAAAGAATATGTCAGATTGCAGTGTGGGCTGGCGGTGTGAATGGAATAACAACATATCCGATGTGAAGAAATAGCACACTAGTTCCGTTAACAAACCAATTTGTAACGCAACTAGTGTGCTGCTTCTTCACATCGGCATTCTTCAAAAACAGTCGCTGAAACTGATGAACAAAACTCTGGATGGCCAGATTGGTCTTTGCGGTGGGCAGAGACGTGTGAGGGGAAATGCTGACGTAATCGGCGCTCGGTTCTGAAAACTGCAAAATAACTTCAGCGCGATTTTAACACTGCTTGCTAGTTCGCGTGCGTTTGCTCGGGGAGTTAGACATTATCGGCCATTGACCATGTTAAATAGTGACCTTGGCGCGTGACTTCGACGCGTCAGCCCTCGAGCCATTTCTCTGGATCAAACCTGCTTTCGTGGTGAAAGTAACATTCAGACGGCACTCAGCGATTACCGTGACGTCATAGCCCTGGCCACGACCTGCCGCAGTCGCTGAGCCTTAGTGTCAGTGGACTTCGACCACGTCTTTGACAGAGTGAGTCGTAACTTTCTAACTTTCTAGAAAACTTACTCCGACGGATGGCCTTTCCCCACAGGTTCATGCACATCGTATTGCGGCTCCTCCGAGATGCCACGCCGCGAGTGGTGCTCAATAGCCGTCTTGCGGTCGGTCCGTCAAGGATGTCCGCTGTCGGAGCTGCTTTTCGCCATCGCCCTTGAGCCACTGTTACACGGTTTGAAGAGCCGACTGATAGGCATAACAATGATGGGGCTTGCTTTCATCTTCCGCTCCTAAGCAGGTGACGTTGTGTTCTTGGTTCTATCGGAGAATGCACTGACATGGATCAACCAATACGTGAGTTCTGCGAGCAGCCGTGTGAACCTGACGAAATCTTGTGCTATGTCCGTCGGTAGAGGTCTTGCAGCAGAGAGTGTGGCTCCATTGCCATTAGTGGACAAGCTGAAATGTTTGGGGATCATCTTCATGCGTGATATACAGCGCACGAACTCATTTAACTATAAACGCCTACTTCAAGCTATCCGCGCGACAATCTCCTGAGAGCATTGGACATGTTACAAAGGGTGGATTTTATTAACACTCATCTAATCTCGCGACTACCACATTTAGCACAGATTTTTACCAATGCCAAAGGCAATGGCACACAGACTTCAGGCGGCGTTCGGATACTTCGTAAGCGCGGGTCTCATCTTCAAAGTCTACTACGACACGCTGACACTTCCTCCTCGAGAGGGCGGCCTCGGCCTTGTCAACGTCAAAGCGAGAGCAGCTGCCCTTTATGCAAGTACGATAGTTAAGTCGTGGACCCGCCTCCAAACTGGATTATCGGGAAGCCTGATTGACGAACTGGCCCCTCTGTCTCGAATGGCACCTGTTACAGTAGCCCATATTTCTTCCTCTCTCTCACGTGTCAGGACCTTTTTCATCGAATACAGTTATGTCCATGCCGATATTCCTAGTACCAGAAACCCTACCGCACTTAATGTTTACCGCCTAATGATAAATCATACTAGGAATGTTGTGGAAAGCCGACATCCTACGCTCGCATGGCCCGTGGTTTGGCTTTCTGTGCACCTTGTCCTCAACACGAGCGCTCGTGCGACCTGGTATCTGGTCGTTAATGGAAAATACATGACACAACTTCGTCTACATGCCATAAAAATGACAGATTCGTCACTGTGTGTTCGTTGTCACGCGCTTGATACGGACGAACGTCGACTGATGTGTGGGTCTCCTGCAGAGGTGTGGCATCTGATTCAGAAGATGCTTGCCTTACTTCTACGTACGGCGCCCCATACCATTACACCGAAATCTATTCGGTTCCCAGATGAGACATACTTCGCACGTACGAAGACCAACGCTGTGATCGGGATAAAAGGCCTAGCGATCTCTTATTTGTTCCATGAAGGTGATAAGAGTGTTCTTGATTTTTGGACGTTCCTGCTTTACTTTTCTCGTGCACCATCCGCGATACCGACAGTACTATGCCAACTTTTTGGGTAGTGCCTTCTTTGATCCCCCCCTGCAGCTGGGGTGTCCCAGGTGTGAGAAGGTGATTTCAGCGAGATTGTGTAATACCAGGACTCGGTCCACTGTACCGGCAAATGCCATATTCTTCGTGAAGACGTGCCTGGAACATGCGTGACTTCCTTGGGATTCAGAGTGCGTCTACCCACAAGTTGACGGGACGTGAATGCCATTTTGTTTGTTCTGCCAGGAAGGCGTTTCCTTTAATTTCTTTAATTCTTTTTATATTTTGTTTGTTACTGATGGTAATTACATATCATTATTTTTCGCCTGGAGGGCGTCCTATGTGATCTCAACAACTACAAAAAAACAAAAAATATAAAACTCTCGGTACGGCACACAGTTTTAATCTGCCAGGAAGTTCCTAACCTGACTATTAATCACAGAATTAATAACTATTCATTACGAACATCGAGAGTAGCGATGAACATTAAATTTACGAAAGAAATTTTAAAAGAGAACTATTGTTTTGACACTATTCTTATATTAACATGACCTTAAAATATTGGCTTCTGGTAAAAACAGATTCAGTTTCTTGCAGGTATTATTACATGTAAAAGGTTTCTGGGCAACATTTGCGTAATGAACTATTCTAACATTGTTAGAAGAAGTTCTGTTCTCTTTTTCTTGTATTAAGAACACAGTTGTTTACTCGGCGCGGTGGCACAGTGGTAGAAATGGAAATGAGTGTTTGGCGTCATTGACCGAGAGGCCCCTTACAGGCAGGGCCGGCCGCCTTGGTGCATCTCTTACTACATTCGACGCCACATTAGGCGACCTGCGAGCCGGATGGGGATGAAATGATGATGGAGACAACACAACACCCAGTCCCTGAGTGGAGAAAATCCCCGACCCAGCCGGAAATCGAACCCGGGCCCCTTAGGACGGCAGTCCGTCACGCTGACCTTTCAGCTATCGTGGCGGACGGTGATTACCACACTGGACTCTCACCTGGGAGGACGACGGTTCATTCCCGCATCCGGTTGTCCTGATTTAGGGTTTCCGTGATTTCCCTCGATCGCTTCAGGCAAATGCCAGAATGGTTCCTTTGAAAGGACGCGGCCGACTTCTTTCCCCATCCTTCCCTAATCCGATAGGACCTATGAGCTCGCTGTTTGGTCTCCTCCCCCCCCCCCCCCCCCCAAATCAACCAACCAACCGCAGTCGTTTATGTAAATTATTGGATTTTCAAAACATCTTAGGCATAGGAGTCGTATTGTAAGTAGGCTGTTTAGGTTTTTATGTTGGTAACGCCACGTAGCGCTCTGTATGAAAATCCCTGACTGTGCTGTGTGCAGTATGTGGCTGCTTTGCATTGTTGGACTTTTTGCTATTGTAGTGTTGGGCAGTTGGATGTGAACAGTGCGTAGCGCTGCGTAGTTGGAGGTGAGCCGCCAGCAGTGGTGAATGTGGGGAGAGAGATGGCAGAATTTTGAGAGCGGACGATATGGACGTGGCTCCATCAGAGAGAGTAAATTTGTAATACTGTATATCATGAACTGATATATATGTGATGACTTTTGAATATTATTAAGGTAATTACATTGTTTGTTCTCCTTCAAAATCTTTCATTTGCTAACTATGCCTATCAGTTGTTAATGCCTCCAGTAGTTAGAATCTTTTATTTAGCTGGCAGTATTGGCGCTCGCTGTATTGCAGTAGTTCGACTAACGAAGATTTTTGTGAGGTAAGTGATTCATGAAAGGTATAGGTCATTGTTAGCCAGGGCCATTCTTTTATAGGGATTATTGGAAGTCAGACTGCGTTGCGCTAAAAATATTGTGTGTCAGTTTAGTGTTGATCAGAATAAGTAAAGAGCGAAATGTCTGAGTACGTTCAGTTCTGCTCAGTTGTTTGAAAATCAAATAACGTAAGAGGTTTACCAGCACAGTAATTCATAAATTTTCCAAAGGGGACGTTTCAGTATTTACTTAACTTCAAAGCAGAAGAATTATTGTTTGATACTTTACTGGCTGCTAGTGCATTTAAGAAGTAAGGGGGGGGAAGGGAATGATTAGTTGCTCTGAGGCAATAAATCTTGGATGTTCTGCAGGAGAATAATTATTCCGATCATTGAGAACGTATTGTAATGCTAGCTATGTGTTAACACAAAGTACAATTTGTCCAAAAACGTCAAGTTTTATGCCTTTATTAGCAAGATGATGTATCGGGTGGTTGTAATTACAGTGCAGTTACCGACAGAGGTCCAGCGTTGGCTGTAATTATCGTATGGCAGCCAAACTTGAAAAATATTCTGATGTGTTAATGCATACCCCATTTACTGTGCAAAAAAATAGTTATAATTTTCGCCGCCAGATGCAGACCTAGTGCTGTGAATGCAAGCAAGACTTTTAGAAGTGTTTTCATATGTTATGGACTAGGAACGGGACGGGAGCATAAAACGTTAAACAAATGAAGAAGAGAGTATGTTGATTTTATTATTAACTGCCTCTTACGCAATTTCTTCAATATGAGCACCGTGCGGCGGCGCGGTTCTTTCCGTCATTTTACGACGGACCTGCACCTACCTGTGAACATTGTCTCAGCAGATCATCAGTAGGAAAGCCGAGTGAAACCTACTGTACTTCGACGTGAACCAGGCTGCATTAAAGTCACTAATCTACGTTTCGGGAGAAAGTTTTCATACGAAATGAAAGGTTGGAAATTTTGTCCTCAATTAATATATTCTGAAACTTAGGTGAACAAGTATCACTGCCAAGCCCGTGCTAGTCTTAACACAGTCACTCACAATCCCTTTCACTCACGTTATTCCGATCTTTCATTATGCGGGCGACATGAGGCGTGCCACACCTTGCGTGAAAAAAGTGGTTGCCACATAACCGTGCTCTTCCAAATCAGGAAACACATGCTGTTCAAAGAGGTCTCGATGACGTACAGAAGTAACGGCACACCTGACAGGTCCTGTGTGTGTATTCACTTCAAAGAAGAACGGATCGAGAATAAAGTTACTCTGAATACACACCACACACGTAAGACGAGTGAAATGGCTCTTCGAGCACAACACGCCATTTAACGGTACCCAAGTTCCGCAGTTCTACGTATTTGCTGCATCCAGTAGTGTAAAATGTTCCTCCTTACCCCACAGAATATTGCCCAGCCGTATGTCATCAACTTCGATGCGTGTCAGTAACCGAAGAGCAAATTCCGAAAGTTCGTGTGGATCACGAGGTTTCAGTTATTGCACCGTCTGGATTTTGTACGGGTACCAGTGTACTATACACCACAAAACTTTCCTTACCGTTGACCCTGTGATGGACAACACCGCTCGAGTGCTAACATTACCCAGGACACGTGCTACATGGTCAGTTACGAGTACAGAAGCAGAAACCACTTTGAGACAGTGTGGTCAGAGGTCATTCTTGGCAACCGGAATAAAATAATACTTGGATCCCTTTATCTACCTCCCAGCTCACATGATACAATTGCAGAAAGATTCAAAGAAAAATTGAGTTTAATCCCAAACATGTACCCGACTCATAAAATTATAGTTGTCGATATGTTGGCGAAAGTACATGTTTAAATCCGGAGATACGCATTAAACGCCATCCGATATTGTGCTAAACACATTCTCTGAAAATTATTTCGAGCAGTTGGTTCACGCCTACGCAAGCAGTAACGGTTGTGAAAACACGCTTGACCAACATGTTCCTAAGAAGCAACACATAATCCTGAGCTAATAACAACCATCACGACGGATACAGGAGTTAGTGAACACAGGGTTGTCGTAGCGAGACTGAATATTGTAATTCCCAAATCCTCCAAAACTAAACGAAAAATATCTATTCAAAAAAGAAGATAAAACTTCACTTGACGCCTTCCTGAGATACAATCTCCACTCCTTCCAAAATGACAATGTAAGTGTAGACCTGGCATGACTTGAATTCGGAGAACCGTACAAACACCAATTGAGAGGTTTATACTAAATAAATTAACAAACGACAGAGCTAATCTCCCTTGGTACGCAAAACGGATCAGAAACAACGAGAAAAGCGAATTAAATTAGAACGAAAGCAAAACCTCCAAGACTGGCGATCTGTTACAGAAGCTCGAAATTTAGCGCGGACTTCAATGCGAGATGTTTATATTACGGGGTGTTCAAAAAGTCTCTCCGCAGTGCCTATGATTGCTAGCCGCGCTTGCCGTATGCCGCAGTGAATATACCGAAATGAAAATCAGTTAAATACAAGTTATTAATTTATTGAATATTCATTTTTACTGAGATAAACGAAAACAGTGGAATGTTGGGGGAGTCCACTTGAAAGGAAGTAACCCAGGCAGGCGAACAATCGTACGGCACGCGCGGCTAACAATCATACGTTACTGCAATACGCCAGTATGGCGATGACGAATACACGCTTCCAATGCGCGTTCACCGCGATGTCACAAAACACGGATGCGACCATAATGATGCTGTAAACAGAACCTGGATTCATCCGAAAAATGACGTTTTGCCATTCGTGCATCCAGGTTCGTCGTCGAATACACCATCGCAGGCCCTCCTGTCTGCGATGCAGCGTCAAGTGTAACCGCAGCCACGGTCTCCGAGCTGATGGTCCATGCTGCTGCAAATGTCTTCGAACTGTTCGTGCAGATGGTTGTTGTCTTGCGAACGTCCCCATCTGTTGACTCAGGTATCGAGACGTGGCTGCACGATCCGTTACAGCTGTGCGGATAAGATGCCTGTCATCTCGACTGCTAGTGATACGAGGCCGTTGGGATCCAGCACGGCGTTCCGTATTACCCTCCTTCCAGAACCCACCGATTCCATATTCTGCTAACAATCATTGGATCTCGACCATCGCGAGTAGCAATGTAGCGATACGATGAATCGCAATCGCGATAGGCTACAATCCGACCTTTATCAAAGTCGGAAACGTAATGCTATGCATTTCTCCTTACATGAGGCATCACAACAACGTTTCACCAGGCAACGCCGGTCAACTGCTGTTTGTATATGAGAAATCGGTTGGAAACTTTCGTCATGTGAGCACGTTGTGGGTGTCGCCACCGGCTCTAACCTTGTGTGAATGCTCTGAAAAGCTAACCATTTGCATATCACAGCATGTTCTTCCTGTCGGTTGAATTTCACGGCCGTAGCACGTCATCTTCGTGGTGTAGCAATTTTAATGACCAGTAGTGTAGCTCTTTACTCGCACGAAGAGTTGAGTGCCACTGACAAGGGATTTCAAACTGATTTCATATTTCCAGATTTCCAGAACGCATTTGACACTGTACCACACAAGCGGCTGGTAGTGAAATTGCGTGCTTATGGAATATCGTCTCAGTTATGTGACTGGGTTCTTGGTTTCCTGTCAGAAGGGTCACAGTAACTGACGGAAAGTCATCGAGTAAAACAGAAGTGATTTCTGGCGTTCGCCAAGGTAGTGTTATAAGCTCTCTGCTGTTTCTTATCTATATAAACGATTTAGGAGACAATCTGAGCAGCGGTATTAGGTTATTTGCAGATGATGCTGTCGTTTTTCGTTTAGTAAAGTCATCAGGAAATCAAAACAAACTGTAAAACGGTTAAGAAAATATATCTGCATGGTGCGAAAATTGGCAAGTGAATGTAAAGTGTGAGGTCATCCAAATGAACGCTGAAATAAAGCTGTTAAACTTCGGCAACACAACAGATCAGTCAAATTCAAAGGCCGTAAATTCAACTAAATACGATTACGAACAACTTCAGTTGTACAGAAAGTGTTGTGGGGAGGGCAACCCAAAGACTGCGTTTTATTGGCAGAACAACTAAATACTTATCTCAAAAAGATGGTTCAAATAGCTCTGAACACCATGGGACTTAACATCTGAGGTCATCAGTCCCTAGAAATTAGAACTACTTAAACCTAACTAACCTAAGGACATCACACACAACCATGACCGAGGCGGGATTCGAACCTGCGACCGTAGCAGTCGCGCGGTTCCCGACTGAATCGGCTAGAACCGCTCGGTCACAACGGCCGGACCAGAAAGATGGATTAATTCTTAACGAACAGGTGCAGCTTATAAAAAAATTTTTTCGGTAGTTTCAGACCCCTTATTGCTCTAACGTAATGTAGTCTGGCTGGCTAGAAGCTAGTTTTCTTGTCTGTCTGTGCTGGTGAGATGCTCGTTTCCTGTCTTGTTGGGATTTCACGTATTGTTGATGTTTGTTGCTCGCGGTTTTCGATGTGTATGTGTGGTTTAAATGATTCTGTTATGTTTTTTATTCACGACGACAGATGGTTTCGACTTACTACAACATTTTGTTCATTTTCGCTAGTATGCATCCTAGTCTTTAATTTGCGAGAGATTCTCGCCCATTACACTAGTGCCCTCTCTCGTTAGATGTGTTCCTTAGCGCTAGCTTCACCAGCTTGACAAGGACACAGGCAAACCGGTTTCATATTTTCTATTGAATGTAGGTGTTTTAAATGGTTCTGATATGTTTTATTTATTAAGACAGAGCGTTTGAATTAGCATAATCTTTAAAATTTTGATGCACATGAGTATGTATCCCTGGGTTTTAATGTGCGCGAGTACCTCGCGCATGCCACAAGTGCCCTCTCTCGGTGGAACTGTCTCCCCTAGGGCTTCCACACCCTCTTCACGCTAGTTCACAGGCTGAGTACTGATAATATGCCGTGTTCGAATCGACGACCTCTTCATAATTATGCTGTACAGATGGAGGTGATATCTTAATTTTAACTATTGACGACACCTTTGGCACGACTGTGTTATGTATCTCCACTGCAGGACGTGATTTTAGTAAGTGACTAAAAGTTTTTGTGCTTGTAATACTTTGCTAATTTTCTTGGTTACTTAAAGCTATATGTGTTTTTTATCATCAGTGTGCTACGTCAGTGTTATGCTTCGTGCTGCTCTCCTGTGCGTTGAGATTGGTTCAAATGGCTCTGAGCACTATGGGACTTAACAGCTGTGGTCATCAGTCCTCTAGAACTTAGAACTACTTAAACCTAACTAACCTAAGGACATCACACACATCCATGCCCGAGGCAGGATTCGAACCTGCGACCGTAGCAGTCGCGCGGTTCCGGACTGGGCGCCCAGAACCGCTCGGCCACCGCCGCCGGCTGTGCGTTGAGAGCTGTGATTTTGTGTGCTGGACTTGTACGTAGTGTTACTGTCTGTGATTGTTTTGTGCTACGCCGTCCGCCGATACTTTTATGGTCCGGTCATACTTCGCCTTGTGTTCTTTTAATTGTCCCAGTGTGTGGTTTTTTGTCTGCGCTACTTTTTTACTGTTTTTATCTACATTTTGCAGTCTCCCCCTTTTTGTCTATTGTCTTTCATAAAGTTCCCCATTTTTTTATATCTGTGTACACCACATTTTCTCCTTTATGTTATTTTTAAATGTATTATGTTGTATGTCTTTCGGCTGAAGAGCAGCGCATATGCTACTGCCAGCCCGCCCCTATGGGGAATTGAAATGCAATAAAGAAAAGAATTTATTCTTCTACTCGGTTATGGTGCTAAGTTTTCTGCTAATGAAGGTTTCTTCCTGTTCAGGTGTAGTTTTGCTTATGATGAAGGTATATTTAGATATACTGAAAGCGTGGTCAAGGATTTAAATAAATCTTTATCCCGCAACTGTTTGGCTGTTATTATTTACCGTGAAGATTTTCAACAGCTGCTGTTCAAATGGTTCAAATGGCTCTGAGCACTATGGGACTTAACTGCTGAGGTCATCAGCCCCCTAGAACTCAGAACTACTTAAACCTAACTAACCTAAGGACATCACACACATCCATGCCCGAGGCAGGATTCGAACCTGCGACCGTAGCGGTCGCGCGGTTCCAGACTGCAGCGCCTAGAACCGCCCGGCCACTCCGGCCGCTGCCTCGTGATGACTGGGCGTTGTGTGCTGTCCCTAGGTTAGTTAGGTTTAAGTAGTTCTAAGTTCTAGAGGACTGATGACCATCGATGTTAAGTCCCATAGTGCTCAGAGCTATTTGAACCACTCCGGCCGGCAACAGTTGCTGTTTCAGCCATGTTTAAAATTTTGAAATACCTATGAATTACAAATACGAACAACTTAAACTGGAAAGAACACATAGAAAATGCATGGCGAGGGCAAGCCAAGGACTGCGTTTTCTTGCCAGAACACTTTGTAAATGTAACAGATCTACTAAAGAGACTGCGCATACTATGCTTGTCCGTCCTGTTTTGGAGTACTGCTGCGCGGTGTGGGATCCTTAGCAGATAAGATTAACGGAGTACATCGAGAAAGTTCAAAGAAGAGCAGCACGTTTTGTAGTATCGAGAAATGGGGAGAGAGTGTCACGGATATGATACAGGATTTGGCGTGTACATCATTAAAACAACGACGTTTTTCGTTGCGGCGAAATCTTCTCACCAAATTTCAATCACCAACTTTCTCTTACAAATGCGGAAATATTTTGTTGACTCCGACCTACATGGGGAGAAGCGATCATCATAATAAAATAAGGGAAATGAGAGATCGCACGGAAGGATACATGTGTTCGTTTCTTCTGCGCGCTCTTAGAGATTGGGATAATAGAGAATTATTGCGAAGTTGGTTCGATGGAGCCTCTGCCAGGGACTTTAGTGTGATTAGTGGAGTATCTATGTAGATGTAGATGAATAACTTCCAGCGGGATAGAGCGCCTACCTCTTTCAGATACCACACCAACCTCAGCCGCCGCGTTTTTGAATTTCATTATCATCTTCCTTAAACCATTCAGTGGCTTTGGGCCTCTCTTCAGACCTTTCGTTCGCCGATAATCTCTCTGTGCAACACTGTCATTGCTGCCGTTCACATAAAACAATTTCACTATCACCTCTCTGTCCCTCTTCTCGGTAGCTACACTTCTCACTCACGTTATAGCTTGTCAAATAATAGCTTGGATATCATACAAATAGCGCCCAGCACCAGATTTGCGCTTGGAGGCCAAAATTAAAACTAAATTTTTTCGAGCGCAAATTGGTTCTGCATTAACACATTAACATATCTATTAAGTTTCACTGCCATCCTATAATTACAGTCCACACTACGCTAGAAGCTGCACTTGAATTATAACCATGCGTTACCTGGAGGTTCTGATCTACACTGTAATGAAAATGGCTGTGTAAAGAAGGATGTGTAACAAAACCGGATTTGTTCAGGTTCTTAAAACGAAGTGCATTCGTGTTCTCTTTGAATCTTGTTGTGCGGTTTCAAACAGTCTGTGGGCTATAAAAGCTTAGACACGAGTCAAAAATTGAACTGCGATTGGTATTGTTGCATAGTGTTTTGCACACTGTGGGTAATTTTGGTTTGTATTTTATTAATGCTGAAAAGCTTATTCTTATTTCGTATGTCTGAATAAGGTTGGTAAGGTAGGCTTACAAATGTAGTTCTCTTGTTTGCAGTTGTTTAGCAATTGCTGTATGAAGTATTTTATCTATTACAGCAGGACTGTACCCATTACTGGAGGAAATTTATTTTATAATTTATTTCTTTATGTATTTCCGTTGTATTCATTAGAGTATCAAGCATGTGATTAACCATAGTTCCGAAGAGCGTCTTTTTACATTGGTCTTGGTAACAAGAAGGTTAATGAATTGTAATATTGGAAGATTTTCGCCTTCTGACACTTTGAAAATGAAACTTCCCCTTTGAATGTTAAGAAATATGAAACTTCCCTTTTGAATGTAAAGAAAGACTGTGCTGGTAAACTTTTACGTTATCTAACGACAACTACACCCTTCATGAATCACTTACCTCACAAAAATCTTCGTTACTCGAACTACTGCAGTACAGCGAGCGCCAATACTGCCAGCTGAATAAAAGATTCTAACTACTGATGGCACTAACTACTGATAGGCATAGTTAGCAAATGAAAGATTTTGATAGAGAACAAACAATGTATTTACCTTGATAGTGTTCAAAAGTCATTATATATATATATATATATATATATATATATATATATATATATATATATATATATATAAATTCTTGACATCTATTTT
This sequence comes from Schistocerca americana, assembly GCF_021461395.2. Lineage (NCBI taxonomy): Eukaryota > Metazoa > Arthropoda > Insecta > Orthoptera > Acrididae > Schistocerca > Schistocerca americana. The sequence continues at coordinate 273,393,830 of NC_060124.1, read as the reverse complement.
GACAAATTTCCTTTTTCTGACGGACACACGTCCAGATCGTCCGCTCTTATTAACATACCAAAACTCTGGTATCTCTCTCCCCACATACACCACTGCTGCCGGCTCACCTCCAACTGCCCAACGCTACGCGCTGTTCATATCCAACTGCCCAACACTACACAAGCGAATAATCCAACAATGAGTCCAACCAGCCACAGATTTTATTACAGAGCGCTACATGGCGTCACCAACCTAAAAACCTGAATAGCCTACTTACAAAAATTATGCTTTTGATATTTATTTACATTCTGCAACATGAATTGGCGATTGGAAGATGTCTTGCAGGCCTGCTAAGACTACTGCAGAGGGCTAATTTCCTAAAGTTATTTCTGCAACTACCATTTCTCGCTGTTGCACCATCTCCTTCTGTGACCCGTGCAGTTGTGTCTGAGGGCGCAGATTCTCATTCCAACCACTTCTCTTGCAGCTTAATGAGTCGGTTTCACCACTACATTTGGCTCTATGGAAACACTTGCTGCTAATCTTTTACCGTGTATGGGTGTGTCACGAACTCGTGACAATTCCTTCCTTTCACGCTCCTGTCAAATTTTGCAATATTGTTGTACAGAAGACACAAAATAAGGGTAAGTTTCATGACTAAATAAGAATCTTACTGACTTCCGGCTACTGCTGATAGTTGCCTTATTTAAGTACAAACCCAGAAGACCTATCGGGTATATTGGTTAATTCGTTAATCTCCCTTCATTCCTGACCAGTAACTGCAAAATGAGCGAGCACGTCCTTTTTTGGTAACAGAAACCAAAATACAGAAAAAAAATACTTACTGCAGCGAAACAACCTCTCTCGCTGAACGTTTCAGTCGTAAGCGGATGTAAACGAAATGTTTTCTAAGACGGGCTAACGATTCTGAAAGTTGACACTGCACACCACACACCAGACATCATGCAGAGGTGTCTTGTGGACGATATGGAGGTTTTCACCAGACCAGTATCTGCTGTTTTGTGTACTTATACACACATCAAAAAAGTTTTGCTTCACCCTGGTTCCCAGAACTCCTGAGGATAGACGTTCATTGTGGATATTGTATCACAGACACATGAACTTTGACTGTTTAGAGATGTCACTAAACCCGCCCAAGGATGTAAACAACCATGCATGAGCAGCGTCTATTAGTCGGAGGGGGTCCGAGAGCCGATCAGTTCCTGTCATTCCACCAGGAAGGGGGTCCACGGCTCGTGTTGTCTGTAGTTCAACCACACCTAGACGGTCCATACTGCGGTTCGATCGCGTCCGCATTGTTACTTTGTGCCAGGAAGGGCTCTCAACAAGGAAAGTCTTCATTCGTCTCGGTGCGAACCAAAGTGATGATGTTCGGACACGGCAGAGATACAAAGAGACAGGAACTGCCAATGACATACCTCGCTCAGGCCGCCCAAGGGCTACTATTGCAGTGGATGACCGCTACCTACGGATTATGGCTCGAAGGAACACTAACAGCAATGCCACCATGTTCAATAACGCTCTTCATGCAGCCACAGGACGTCATGTTACGACTCGAACGGTGCACAATAGGCTACATGATGCGCAACTTCACTTCCGACGTCCATGGCTAGGTCCATTTTTGCAACCACTACACCATACAGCGCGGTAGAGATGGGTCGAACAATATGCCGAATGGACCGCTCAGGATTGGCATCACGTTCTCTTCACCGATGAGTGCCGTATATGCCTTCAACCAAATAATCGTCGGAGACGTGTTTGGAGGCATCCCAGTCAGGTTGAACGCCATAGATATGCTGTCCAGCGAGGGCAGCAAGGTGGAGGTTCAAATGATTCAAATGGCTCTAAGCATTATAAGACTTAACATCTGAGGTCATGAGTCCCCTAGACTTAGAACTACTTAAGCCTAGCTAACTTAAGGACATCACATACATCCATTCCCGAGGCAGGATTCGAAACTGCGACCGTAGCAGCAGTGCGGTTCCAGACTGAAGCGCCTAGAACCGCTCGGCCACAGGGGCCGACAGGAGGAGGTTCCCCGCTGTTTTGGAGTGGCGTTATGCGGGGCCGACGTACGCCGCTGGTGGTCATGGAAAGCGCCGTAACGGCTGTACGATATGTGAATGCCATCCTCCGACCGATAGAACAACGATATCGGCAGTATATTTGCAAGGCATTTGTCTTCATGGACGACAATTCGCGCCCCCATCGTGCACATCTTCCTTCAGGACAACGATATCACTCAACTAGAGTGGCCAGCATGTTCACATGCACCCTATCCAACATACCTGGGATGGATTGAAAAGGGCTGTTTATAGATGACGTGACCCACCAACCACTCTGAGGGATCTCCATCGAATAGCTGTTGAGGAGTGGGACAATCTGGACCAACAGTGCCTTGATGAACTTGTGGATAGTATGCAACGACGAATACAGGCATGCATCAATGCAAGAGGTCGTGCTACTGGGTATTAAAGGTACCGGTGTGTACAGCAATCTGGACCACCATCTCTGAAGGTCTCGCTGAATGGTGGTACAACATGCAATGTGTGGTTTTCATGAGCAATGAAAAGGGCGGAAATGATGTTTATGTTAATCTCTATTCAAATTTTATGTACAGGTTCCGGAACTCCCGGAATCGAGGTGATGCAAAACGTTTTTTTATGTGTGTATAACCTGCGAAATGGAACCATACTTCATCTGTAAACCAAGTTATGGAGAGAATGTCTGTACGTTGAATAAGAAACCCTTGAAACCATCGACAGTAGCGCATTCTTTTCTCATGATCTGCTTCTTGTAATGCTTGTATCACGTGCACTCTGGTTGGTCGCAATGCCGACTTCTTCGCAGTTCTCTGACATGTGCCATATGAAATGCCTGTCTCCTGCTAAATCGACGCAACGATTTCTTTTGAGGGTGGTCAAAGTACGAAACTTATCAATAATCTCTGCGCTCAGTGAGGATCTTTGTTTACCACTGTCATTATTTAGTACGCCAACTGTCTCCAGCTTCCTTGCAAACTATAACATTGTTGCCTTTGTTGGAACATAGCGAACAATGAATTATCTCCGGAATGCCCGTTATCGGTCTTCCAGTATGTTTTCACAATAAAATCCTGCTCTCGAAGCGTGTACTGCTTGTTTATGCCAGCTGAAGACTGCGAACGAATCACTGATTTGCTCGTTATTGTCACGTGACCCGAACTACACACTCACAGGCAAGGCTGTATCGTATGGGCACGTAATGCGTCACAAGGCCGGATCACCAGACATCATAACAGAGCGAGGAGAGCTGGACTGATGGGATCAGAGTGGATATGAGTATGATGGGACTCGTTGAAGAAAAATACATGAACCGAGATAGAGGAGGCTTATTGGCGAGTCCAAAAACCGACTGCGATTGTGTGGCCAACCTAGTAAGTAAGTAAGTAAATAATACTAAGCAGCAATAGTTATATATAAACACAAATTTTCGAAATCTGATGCATCTTTCCGAATAGTGACAGCCGCTGGTACGTCATACAAAATATGAATACGTTAGTATACAAAAAAACTACACTCCCCAAAGTAATAGCTAGGGTTAGAACCTTCATCATAGAGAAACTGAACGCATGCAAATGAGTCCTGCATGACTTGTGATGGATGCATTCAGTATTTCCTGTAGGAGAGTATGAGAATAAGAGAACTTGAGTCGACAGAGGATTCTGACACATATTACTCAAACATACGTATATACTGTGCACACACATCAGCGGTAAACTTGCAGAGAGTAGATTGTGGTTCGTCCACAGGCACACATAAATTCTCTCTCTCCAATGCGTCATCGAAGAGGCTAAGAAGGTGTGTAATTGAAAGGGGTACATTACACTGGCAGAGTCCGTGGATGAAGATGCAAAAACACAAACCAACTTTATACACTGTATCTTTATCTGCGTAGTACCACGCTATATGCTAAATGCTATGCTGCACCACACAGATGGCAGTAAACTAGAGGGAGTGTCTTAGAGTCTGTACACAACCCCACTTAAAGCTACACAGTATTACGGCTGTACTGAACGGCAAGTTACCTAATTAGCTCTGTCTCCAATTAGAACAGACGCGAGGCGCTTTTGGTTCAAACGTTCCGGAAACTGCGAGTCAATTCAGAAACTAATCAGGACGGAAGAAGTAACAGATAAATGACGAAAGAGTATACTAAGCGTTTCGCGACAGTAGTCGCAGAGGAACACATACAGGATGCCACGTGTCTAAGGCATAAAGGTGCTAGAATATCTTAAACTGAATACTTTGAGACAAGAGACTAATGGTCGGCTATGAATATTCAGTATTTTCTTGAACAACCTACATTCATAGCATCTATTGAGAGCGATCATCTACAGTTTCGGTGCATGCACAACAAACAGAACCGAATTCTCTGTTCAAAATCGGTTAGCCCATTACTTGCACTTTTTTTTCATAGATAGAAATGTAGCTGTTGATCCACCAGTACTCTGCTAACTGTATTTTTCGAAAACGCTTATCACGGGCAGCTTGACGGATGCTTACTGATGTAATTTGTTCCTGAAATTCAACTTAACTGTAATAGGTACAGAAATACAGCCTAAAGCGACAAATGAAAATTTGTGACGGACTGGGACTCGCTTATCGCGAGCGGTCGCCTTACCACTTAGGCTATCCGAGCACGCTCCCTGGACCGATCCAAACTTCGATATGCCACAGACCTATCTGTTTCTCCTTACAGATTATTAATTCATTTATTGGTAAATCATTCCTCACACGATCCAATACCTCCCCGTATAATTGCTTTACTGGCATTAAATCATATTTGTAATAAAGACAAGTTTCCATTTTCCTTCCTCTTCCTCTTTCTATTTCCTCTCATACTTCGTATTGTTATTAGTCCTTTCCTGCCCTTATTATTATATATTTTGTTTTATTACATTGAGAGTAGTTTTAATGGCGGCGGGCACAAATAAGCTGACGTCAACAAATGTAGAGACTGTGCGGTCTATGCGACGGAAAGCTCGAATTTGTGGGGATCTGCCATCCCACTCTGATACGGTTTTATTTGACTTCCGGAAGGCGTTCGATATTTTCCTGCTCTTTAGCCCAATGATGAGATACAGCCGTACGGCATATCGGACTAGTCTCGTGATTAGGCTGAGTTCCTAAAAAGATTTACAAAACATGTCCTTTTCAACGGAGAGAAATTTGCAGACGTAAGATTAACTTAGGACGTACCCCATTGCAGTATTGAAATGTCGCCTTTGAAAATTAAGAATGACAGTGCTGGAAAAACTCTCCGCCGGACGGGGTGGCCGAGGGGTTCTAGGCGCTACAGTCTGGAACCGCGCGACCGCTACAGTCGCAGGTTCGAATCCTGCCTCGGGCATGGATGTGTATGATGTCCTTAGGTTAGTTAGGTTTAAGTAGTTCTAGGTTCTAAGGGACTGATGACCTCAGAAGTTAAGTTCCATGGTGCTCAGAGCCATTTTTTTTTTTTTTGGAAAAACTTTTACGTTATTTCACTTTCAAACAGCTGAGCAAAATTCAAAGTACTCAGGCAGTTCTCTCTTTACTTATTCTGGTCATCACTACACTGACACACAATATTTTTAGCGCAACGCAATCTGACTTTCAAGAATCCCTACAAAAGAATGGCCCTGACTAGCAATAACCTATACCTTTCATGAATCACTTACCTCACAAAAATCTTCGTTACTCGAACTACTGCAATATAGCGAGCGCCAATACTACTTGCTAAATAAAAGATTCTAACTACTCAAGGCACTAACTACTGATAGGCAAAGTTAGCAAATGAAAGATTTTGCTAGAGAACAAACAATGTATTTACTTTAATACCGTTCAAAAGTAATTACATATAATTTTCTGACATCCAATTAAACAAATGTCCTTTCTCTGACGGACACAAGTCCATATCGTCCGCTCTTAAAACTCCGCCACCACTCTTCCCACATCCACCACTGCTGGCGTCTCACCTCCAACTGCCCAGCGCTACGCGCTGTTCACATCCAGCTGCCCAACACTACAATAGCGAATATTCTAACAGTGCCAACCATCCACAGACTGCACACAGCACAGTCAGCGATTTTCATACAGAGCGCTACGTGGCGTTACCAACATAAAAACCTAAACAGCCTACTTACAGTATTACAGGACCGTTACTGTTCATAATATATATGTCATAGTGGAAGTGAAAGTTTCGGGGAAAGTATACGATCACTGGTGATCGTGCACCTTTACTGGTCTATTTAGTGAAAGTGCATTACAGATTCCCGTTCTGTCAAACGATACACATTGAATACGGATAGTGCATTATCATTAGTGAAAGTATACCTTCACTGCCAAGAGGTAAGGAATGCGAACCATGGCTGCAATAACAAAAGGCTACTTCGAAAATTGCATTCATCACCTGTAGTTTGGAAACATAGTCATATTACGTAAAATTCATTTATTGCAGCAAGGACGTGCCCCATGGCATTTTACGTTGCACAGAACATTTTTGTTCTTGCAGAATCATCTCAGAGTCTGACATTTTTGCTGGCAGTTGCATTTGAAGAATCCTTGGCCGCTTCGCATCGACTGAAGAGGTCGCAATAGTTTTCTCTGCTGGACCTTACTCCCCTGAGATTATTTTTAGACGGCAAGTACTGAACTGGGACCTGAAAGAAAATGTTGTAGTTGTAGCAGCAGTGGCATATCGTATCATCCCTTCCATAAATATTTAAAAACAAACAATTTATTATCGTGCGTGTAGTTGGTCCAGTACACCAGTTCTCGCCCCGATTCGGTAGAAGCCATCAGCCGTTGTCTCGCGGACGTCACCCAAGATCGACCTTGCATCTCCTCTTCCTCTATCGAAGTCGGGAACTGGAACTCTCACAATACAGTCATTTTCTACTGTTGTAAAGCAGCGATCTGAACACTGCCGCATTCTTTGCACTTGTTCTTCTAGGCATGTGTACGCTTCAGTTCTGTTTTCTTAATAGCACGAGTTGGCTCGTCTAAATCAATCAAGCAGTAGTTATTAATGTCAGGAACACTTTCTTTCTCTCTGTTCTCGACCTTTGTTCGTGTTGGTATGTTATCCTCTTGTAATGGAGATTTACTGTGATCATTATCCTGCAACGTTTGAGTCCCTGTCTCACGCAAACACTCACTTGGTTAATTATATTTTCAAGGTCATCCTCAGAGTGAACGTTCTCCAGTGCTTTAGAAAATAAACTTGAAGACAAACCATGTTAAGGAGGGCAGCCAATCATCGCTTCGTACGGAGATGTTTTAATTCCAAAATGTACAGCGCTATTCGTTAGCTGCACAAATCTTAATGAACGGCTTCACTCTGCATCGTTGTGCTCCTGCGTCCATGTAGTTAGCATGTTTTGTACGTCTTGATTTGCTCGCTCTACGCTGCCATAGCTCTGTCTGTGTCTAGGTTTACCGTGGACAATTTTAAAATGGCGCCATAGTTCAGTTAAGCTGCTCATTATTTTGTTAACGAAGTCTCTAGCATTGTCAGGCTGCAATACTGAGGGAGAGCTTAACATCGTAAAAATGTCAATAATGTAATCGCATACCTCTTCAGCTTATTTGGACTTCAGTGGCCTAAGAACAACGAATTTAGTGAGGTGGTCCTGACAAACCATTACGAATTTGTGGGGTGTTTGGGGAAGAGACCAAACAGCGGGGTCATCGGTCTCATTCGATTAGGGAAGGTTGGGAAAGGAAGTCGGCCATCCCCTTTCAAAGAAACTACTCCGGCATTTTCCTGAAGCGATTTAGGGAAATCACGGAAAACCTAAATCAGGATGGTCGGACACGGGATTGAACTGACGTCTTCCCGAATGTGAGTCCAGTGTGCTAACCACTGCGCCACCTCGCTCGGTCTACAAATTTGTAATATCCACGTGGTTGCGATTGGAAGTCGATGAGATCAACTTCTTCAGTACTATTCCTTTTTTCTGACCTTTTTGCTTTTGTAAACATCACACAAACTAAGATAAATTTGGACATATTTGTATGTTATGTTACAGAACTTTGACTTCAGGCATTTCATCATTCGGTCGCGTCCATCGTGGCCAGTCATTACACTAGCGTCATGCGTAATATCATACAGTTCTTCATCATACACATAGTATCTAATATTACCTTGTTCAGTTATAGATTGTATTAATGTGGTTACTCCATTCACTTCCAGCACTTCAAACCTCTTCAAAAACGTGTAGTAGTCGTTGCCGTCCTTCTTTCGTCCATATTTTAGTGATTTAGCCTTGCTGGTAAGTAACTCCTACTTTTCTGTGTCCGTGAAGACAGAATTATAACTGAGATTTCCCCATTCCACTCTAACATTTTCGTAGAACTTCACTGATTCAACGATAGCTGCACTGACGTGAGCTGTAACTGCACTACTGTAAACCGTAACTGCACCACTGTCAACCATAACTGCACTGCTGTATAACATAACAATAACGAACTGACGACAATTACATTCATCCTGATGCATGATAGCATTTTTGGACGCACCGTTAATAACACGGGAGCAGCGATGGCACACCTTCACTACTTGATAATATGCTGCTGTACACTTTCCCTAGCTCAGTACAGCGATGGTTCACCTTCACTAGTGGATGTGTTTTTTTTTCAGTTTATGGCAAGCTCTCATTGATCATTTTAGTGATGGTCTACATCTACTAGGGAAGGTTTATCTTCCCTGATCTTCTACTTCCACAATAACATATATGAGTGAGCCGAGGGTCGGAAGCTTGTTGAAGCTGTTCGCAGACAGCGCTCTTGTGTATAGAGAAGTGTGAGGCTAGCAAGCTGTAGGCCTAGAGAAATGCATGGACACCTGCAGAAGATCGACGCTTGGTGCAGGGATTTGCAGCTGATCCAAACAAACGAACGCAAATTATTGTCCGTAAATAGGCGGAAACCCCCGTTATCGCACGAATACACGATTCCTTAACAATCCTTCGCTGCATTCTCGCCTATTACATACCGAGGAATGTATGTAAGGAGTGAAGTGATCTTCAATGGAACAGCATATAAAACTAACAGTGGGAAAGACAGATGCCAGCTTGGAAAAGTCCTCAAGAAGTGTAGTGTACATGCGAAGAAGGTACACTAAGTGATCAAAAGTATCCGGACATACCCAAAACCATACGTTTTTCGTATTACGTTCATTGTGCTGCCACCTAATACCAGGTACTCCATATCAGCGACCTCAGTAGTCACTACACGTGGCCAGAGAGCAGAATGGGGAACGTGGTCAGGTGATGTGTCACTTGTGTCATACGTCTCTGAGCGAGATTTCCACACTCCTAAACATCCCTAGGTCCACTGTTTCCATTGTGACAGTGAGGTGGAAACGTGCAGGGACACGTACAGCACAAAAGTGTACAGACCGACCAACTGACAGAGACCGCCGACTGTTGAAGAGGGTCGTTATGTGTAATAGGCAGGCATCTATCCAGACCATCACACAGGATTTCCAAACTGCATCAGGATCCACTGCAAGTACTATGACAATTAGGTGGGAGATGAGGAAACTTGGATTTAATGGTCGAGCAGCTGCTCATAAGCCACACATCATGCCGATGAATGCCAAACGACGCCTCGCTTGGTGTAAGGAGCGTAAACATTGAACGATTTAACAGTGGAAATACGTTGTGTGGAGTGACTAATCACGGTACATAATGTGGCGGTCCGATGGCAGGGTGTGGGTATGGCGAATGCTCAGTGAATGTCATCTGCCAGCATACGTAGCGCCAACAGTAAAATTCGGAGGCGGTGGTGTTTAGTCGTGTTTTCATGGAGGGGGTTTGCACACCTTGTTTTGTTTGGCAATATCACAGCACAGGCGTACATTAATGTTTTAAGCACCCTCGTGCTTCCTACTGTTGAAGAGCAATTCGGTGATGGCGATTGCGTCTTTCAGCACGGTCCAGCATCTGTTCATAATGCACGGCCTATAGCCATTACATCCCTGTAATGGACTGGCCTGCACAAAGTCCTGACCTGAAACCTATAGAACACCTTTGGGATATTTTGGAACGCAGACTCCGTGCCAGGCCACACCGACCGACATCGATACCCCTCCTCAGTGCAGCACTCCCTGAAAATCTGCCATCAAGGCTAAGTTTGGGCCAACACCAATTTGAATTGCAGCATTACCGATGGAGGACACCATGAACTTGTGATTTTCAGCCAGGTGCCCGGCTACTTTTGATCACATAGTGTAGCTTATGAAACCCACTTTCTACCGACACTGCAATATTGTTCGTCACTGGGACACTTGCCACATAGCACTGAGAGACGATCTAGAGAAGACAGCCCTTCCCGCAGTGGTAATACCGGTTCCCGTCAGGTCACCGAAGTTAGGCTCTGTCGGGATGGGGTACCACTTTAATGCGTGTCCATCTGGACTGCCGAGCATTGTTGGCAAGCGGGGTGCACTCAGCCCTTGTGAGGCTAACTGAGGAGCTACTTGACTGATAAGTAGCGGCTCCCGTCACGAAAACTGACAACGGCCGGCAGAGCGGTTTGCTGACCATATTCCCCTTCTTATCTGTATCCAGTGACGCCTGTGGTATGAGGAAGACACGGCGGCCGGTCGGTACCGTTGGGCCTCCACGGCCTGTAAGGGCGGACTTTAATTAACGCTCGAATTCGGTGTGACGTTCGGAAACTTTCGGGGCTGGAATTTCTGTTATACTGCGGACAGCTACGTCGTACTGGCCACATTTCACTCAGTTGTGAGATGCAGAGTTCATCAGCGCACACGAGTATCTCTGTTAACCGCACGCCACAAAGCGCAAGTTTTTTATAAGCCCAGACTTACCCCTAGTTTGCGTCGACTGCTGATAAATACAATAGGCTAGCAACAGAGACGAAGCAGTTTGGCAGGTCAGCTCAACAGCAGAATCAGGGTAGATTCAAACCAGAAGAGAAAGGTATGTTCGTGGAAGACAAAAATTTGAGTATATAGACCGAAGCGGCGACGGAAAATATGTACCAAGGGCGGGAATCGAACCCGGACCTTCTTGTTACCAGACATATGCTTTAGCCACTAAACTTCTTTCAAACGGCGGTTCAGACAACTGCGGGGATCACCCTGGCTCGCCTCGCTCCTCCATCCAAATTCTCAGTCTGCTTTTAATTACCCTTGTGCCAAGGCGGCTTGGTGGCTAACGCATCTGTCTAGTAAGTAGGAAACGCAGGTTCAGTTCCTGGCCTTGGTACAAATTTTCAGTGGCTGTTTCAGTCCATACACATAAAATCGTACCCGTATGAGACCAGTAAAATCTCTGAAATTGTCATTTCATTTGTATAAGTATCTGTGTCTACGTTTCAGGCTGGATCCCCCACTTGCGTTCGATACTGATGGGCTGTTCCAGAACAGAGAGCCTAAGTAATTCCGTTCTACATCTACATCCATACTCCGAAAGCCACCTGACGGTGTGTGGCGGCGGGTACTTTGAGTACCTCTAACGGTTCTCCTTTCTATTCCAGTCTCGTATTGTTCGTGGAAAGAAAGATTGTCGGTATGCCTCTGCGTGGGCTCTAATCTCTCTGATTTTATCCTCATGGTCCCTTTGCAAGATATATGTAGGAGGGAGCAATATACTGCTTGACTCCTCGGTGCCGGCCGGAGTGGCCGTGCGGTTCTAGGCGCTACAGTCTGGAAACGCGAGACCGCTACGGTCGCAGGTTCGAATTCTGCCTCGGGCATGGATGTGTGTGATGTCCTTAGGTTAGTTAGGTTTAAGTAATTCTAAGTTCTAGGGGACTGATGACCTCAGTTCTTACGTCCCATAGTGCTCAGAGCCATTTGAACCATATGACTCCTCGGTAAGTTATGTTCTCGAAACATCAACAAAAGCCCGTACCGTGCTATTGAGCGTCTCTCTTGCAGAGTCTTCCACTGCAGTTTATCTATCATCTCCGTAACGCTTTCACGATTACTAAATGATCCTGTAACGAAGCGCGCTGCTCTCCGTTGGATCTTCTCTATCACTTCCATCAACCCTGTCTGGTACGGATCCCACACCGGTGAGCAGTATTCAAGCAGTGAGCGAACGAGTGTACTGTAACCTACTTCCTTTGTTTTCGGACAGCATTTCGTTAGGATCCTTCCAATAAATCTCAGACTGGCATCTGCTTTACCAACGATTAATTTTATATGGTCATTCCATTTTAAATCACTCCTAATGCGTACTCCCAGATAATTTATGGAATTAACTGCTCCAAATTGCTGACCTGCTATATTATAGCTAAATGATAAAGGATCTTTCTTTCTATGTAGTCACAGCACATTACACTTGTCTAAAATGAGATTCAATTGCCATTCCCTGCACCATGCGTCAATTCGTTGCAGATCCTCCTGCATTTCAGTACAATTTTCCATTGTTACAACCTCTCGATATACTACAGCATCATCCGCAAAAAGCCTCAGTGAACTTCCGATGTTATCCACAAGGTCATTTGTATATATTGCGAATAGCCACGGCCCTATGACACTCCCCTGCGGCACACCTGAAATCACTCTTACTTCGGAAGACTGCTCTACATTGAGAATGACACGCTGCGGTCTGTTATCTAGGAACTCTTCAATCCAATCACACAATTGGTCTGATAGTTCATATGCTCTTACATTGTTCATTAAACGACTGTGGGGAACTATATCAAACTCCTTGCAGAAGTCAAGAAACACCTGGGAACCAGTGTCTATGGCCCTCTGAGTCTCGTGGACGAATAGCGCGAGCTGGGTTTCACACGACCGTCTTTTTCGAAACCCATGCTGATTCCTACAGAGCAGATTTCTAGTCTCGAGAAAAGTCATTATACTCGAACATAATACGTGTTCCAAAATTCTACAACTGATCGACGTTAGAGATATAGGTCTATAGTTCTGCACATCTGTTCGACGTCCCTTCTTGAAAATGGGGATGACCTGTGTCCTTTTCCAATCCTTTGGAACGCTACGCTCTTCTAGAGACCTAGGGTACACCGCTGCAAGAAGGGGGGCAAGTTTCTTCTCGTACTCTATGTAAAATCGAACTGGTATCCCATCAGGTCCAGCGGCATTTCCTCTTTTGAGCGATTTTAATTGTTTTTCTGTCCCTCTGTCGCCTATCTTGTTAACTACCATTTTGTCATCTGTACGACAATCTAGAGAAGGAACTACAGTGCAGTCTTCCTCTGTGAAACAGCTTTGGAAAAAGACGTTCATGTTTAAGGGGGGAATTTAAAGCAGAGTAGGGCGGCAGTGAGAGTTTCGATCGAGGAGGGATGCGTGCCAGGGTAATCCGTGTATTTGTGTGGACCGCTGTGCCAGGCTGTCTCAGTGGCTAACTCGTCTGCCTACTAAGGAGGACACCTGGGTTCGATTCCCAGCCATGGTACAAATTTTCACTCTCCGGTTAAGTCTACATACATGCAATCATATCTTTATGAGACCAGTTAAGTCTCTGAAAATGTGTCATTTCATTTGACAAGAATTTGCGTATAAAATAAGGGACTATTGAATAACGAGCACTGAAAGACCTGAGTCGAAACAAGGCCCTGGGAGTAGACAACATTCCATTAGAACTACTGACAGCCTTGGGAGCTCCAGTCCCGAGAAAACTCTACCATCTGGTGAGCAAGATGTATGAGACAGGCGAAATACCCTCAGACTTCAAGAAGAATATAATAATTCCAATATCAAAGAAAGCAGGTTTTGACAGATGTGAAAATTACCGAACTAACAGTTTAATAAGTCACAGCTGCAAAATACTAACGCGAATTCTTTACAGACGAATGGAAAAACTAGTATAAGCCGACCACGGGGAAGATCAGTTTGGATTCCGTAGAAACGTTGGAACACGTGAGGCAGAACGGACCCTACGACTTATCTTAGAAGATAGATTAAGGAAAGGCAAACCTACGTTTATAGCATTTGTAGACTTAGAGAAAGCTTTTGACAATGTTGACTGTAATACTCTTTTTCAAATTCTGAAGGTGGCAGGGGTAAAATACAGGGAGTGAAAAGCAATTTACAATTTGTACAGAAACCAGATTGCAGTTATAAGAGTCGATGGACATGAAAGGGAAGCAGTGGTTGGGAAGGGAGTGAGAGAGGGTTGTAGCCTCTCCCCGATGTTATTCCATCTATATATTGAGCAAGCAGTGAAGGAAACAAAAGAAAAATTCGGAGTAGGAATTAAAATCCGTGGAGAAGAAATAAAAACTTTGAAGTTTGCCGATGACATTGTAATTCTGTCACAGACAGCAAAGGACTTGGAAGAGCAGTTGAACGGAATGGACAATGTCTTGGAAGGAGGATATAAGATGAACATCAACAAAAGCAAAACGAGAATAATGGAATGTAGTCGAATTAAGTCTGGTGATGCTGAGGGAGTTAAATTAGGAAATGAGACACTTAAAGTACGGTAGTAAAGGAGTTTTTCTATTTGGGGAGCAAAGTAACTGATGATGGTAGAAGTAGAGAGGATATAAAATGTAGATTGGCAATGGCAAGGAAAGCGTTTCTGAAGAAGAGAAATTTGTTAACGTCGAGTATAGATTTAAGTGTCAGGAAGTCGTTTCTGAAAGTATTTGTATGGAGTGTAGCCATGTATGGAAGTGAAACATGGACGATAAATAGTTTGGACAAGAAGAGAATAGAAGCTTTCGAAATGTGGTGCTACAGAAGAATGCTGAAGATTAGATGGGTAGATCACATTACTAATGAGGAAGTAGTGAATAGGATTGGGGAGAAGAGACGTTTGTGGCACAACTTGACTAGAGGAAGAGATCGGTTGGTAGGACATGTTCTGAGGCATCAAGGGATCACAAATTTAGCATTGGAGGGCAGCGTGGAGGGTAAAAATCGTAGAGGGAGACCAAGAGATGAATACATTAAGCAGATTCAGAAGGATGTAGGTTGCAGTAGGTACTGGTAGATGAAGAAACTTGCACAGAATAGAGTAGCATGGAGAGCTGCATCAAACCAGTCTCAGGACTGAAGACCGCAACAACAACAACAAACTGAAAACGATACAGAAAATAAGAACATCGAAGTCGTAAGGAACGCAAAATGATTAACTTAATGTAAAACGCTTTGGACAAAAGAGTATGGTGCAGACGGAAACTTACAAGAACAAATTGTAACACCTGAAGAGAAGGAAGACCTGAGTGTAAATAAAATGTGAATGACAGAATTCAGAATATGCTGCGAAAAACTAAAACTAGGAAGACAACAGGAAGTGACAACCTAAACATCGAACTGATCAAATGCGTCATTTCTCTTACGAAATGTAGCTTCCATCTCTTCATCAACAATGCTGGACAACGAAAGAATTTCCGAGAAGCTGGAACTTTGCCATAGTAACACCCATATTTAAAACGTAGTTGAGAACCACAAAGAAAATTTTAGGAGCACTTCTTTTCTCAACATTGGATATGAAATATTTTCGAAGATCATAACACAAAAATTGCAGTAATTATAGAAAATAAATTTCTGGAGGAGGAAGCTGGCTTCAGGAAGTGTAGGCTCTGTTCAGAGAAGACGTTTGTCATCACACGGTGGAAAAACGTGTGGAATTTAATTGAGAAATCATCTGCCATTTATTGCCTACATGATGGCCTTTGATAATGAGGATACGAAAATGTTACGGGGAATACTAGACAGGGGTGCTTACCATACCACTTACTAAGAGTAATGCATCAAATGAACCAAGACTCCGAAACTGCCGTTGCCAGAAAGGAGAATGTTAAAGTAATAACAAATTTAGACTTGCGATAAGAGCTCAGTTTGTCTCCGATACTTTCAAATATCCGTATCGAGACAATGGCAAAAAAATAGAGTTTTACACTCATAACTTTAACCGAGTAAAATATCTAACGGCAAAACTCTTTTCTGACGATCAAATTCTTGTAGCTGATTGCGAGGACACGTTTCACAAAGCAGTTTACTAACTAAATATAACGAATAAATATAGCTTGTCTCGACCCAAAATCAAAAGTCATGGTTTTTGAAAGGGAATATCTGGTCTCAGGCCAAATTGTAAATAATAAGAAAATAGACTGAATGGATTCAGAATGCTATCTCCTTTAAAACGGAAAAGACATACCGAAAAAATTAAAAGTTGAATTTAGGATCATGTACATAAAATTGAATAAAATGGTAAGAAAAGAACCAAAATAAAGTTCAACAAAAACGTCAATATCATCTACACTTTATGGCAGTGAGACTTGAACACTGAAAACTGAAAATGAAGAAGGAATACAAGCTGCGAAAATTAGTGTTTTAAGAAGAGCAGATACCTACAAAGCGTCTCATTTTATAAGGGGAACAACAGTCAGACAATAACAATGACTTAAAAGCCAAATGAACGGATCAAAGTGATTGAAGTAAGAGAACATGTCATAAGAATAAATGAAAATACAATACCTGGATTAGTAAGAAATTCTCGGCCAATAGGGAAAAGATCAATAGGCAGATTCAAGAAAGAGCTGACAGATCGAATAACAACGGCGGAAAATACAGACACTGGACAAGAGGACGTCATTGGCAAACGCCTAATACTTAAAGAAAGAAAGAAGGAAATTATAACAATACGGCGAAGTACTGAAGCTCATCGAGAAGGCTCATGACAGAAACAAGTGAAAGAACCGGCTTGAAATCCATAGGATTGGAAGAATCTGTGATTACTGAAATAAATTATTCTTCTATAAAACGGTTAGTCTGTATTCCATAGCAAATGGTGCAATTACATTCCTGATAGCTGATTTCGGTACAGTTTGACAGTATGAAAACTTCAGTTTCAATTTTATCAGTGGTGCAGTCCATCAACCTAAGACATTCTCTGCGTCCTAATATTACATACAAATGCAGCTACTTGCCTTCAACATTGCTTTTTCTTGATTGTTAATGCTTTCATCAAAACGTAAACAGCAACTAAACATTCACAGCGCATCCTTCAGGAGCAGAAAATCTTGCAATAATTTATTCATTGTTTACGTTTCTCCTGCACTAAACGAGTAAATATGATAATACCCTTTATCAGAAACGTAGCTGCAAGTACTGAAACGATTATGCTTTAAATGTAACATATGACTCAAACATCACAAATAATACTGTTGCGATAAATATTCACCAAAGTCCTATAATGTAGCATTGTTGAAGGTATCGAGATTATTACGAATTTCACATAAAAATCATATCATGTATGGTATGAGACCTGAAATGACTTAAGAATTCGAGAGAAAGAAGCATGATGCCAAAATTCCACAAATTCGTGCAATAACTGGAATAGTTTGTCCTGTCAGAATCCATACAGCATGTACAGAGATTAAAGACAAAAATAAAACAGCAGAATACACAACGTGGAACATCCCGCAGTTTTTGGTGAAAAAATCTATGTCCGTACTGTTCAGACCACTGTAAAGGGCAGGGCACAAGGTACTTACCATTGTACCAGTTATTAGAGTTTCTTCCCATTTCATTCGCGTACAGAGCACCGGAAAAATGTCTATTCAAAATTTTTAACATTTTGATGCAGCGACAGCAATTGATATTGTTTAATTAAGAATGTACAGCCTACAGTTGCAGGTTAACTTTATCGTTTACCTAGGTTTCATCGTTAGTAATAACGTCTTCTTCAGAACCTGCAACAAGTTAATATTATAATGCACTAGTGAATTATGTTAGATATGGTCATCCTACAGGACGCAACGTGTAGTACTTACATAAAATATTATTTAAATGTTTGGCTAAAACAGGCCATGTCCTAAGTCAACTTTATAAAACTTGATGTATAACCATAAGGTTTTGTCACTTCTATTACACAAGCTGTAGAAATTCACTTTAAGCCCGTTGTATGGGCCTCTTCGTGTGACTAGAGACTGCGGAACATCTGGTGCAAATGGCTCATACACCTAAACCTTTACGTGACATAGAGCTACTACATCATGAAGTTAAGGGCTATAGACTCGACACGCTTGAGGAACTACAAATTTATGCACACCTAATTACAGATAGAGGCAATTTACTGAACGATCAACTGTATCTAAAAAATAGGGCATACTTCGAAGGCTTCCGGCCTGTACTGGTTTTGCAATAACTCGTAATGCATGTGACCTATTTTTTTCTTTATTGTATTTCAATCCGCCATCGGGGCGGGCTGGCAGCAGCATATGTGCTGCTCTTCAGCCAAAAGACATAGAACAAACAATAGAAGACAGTGAAAAATATACAAAGGAGAGAAATGGTGATCATAGATATAAAAAAGGGGGAACATCATGGAAGGCAATAGACAAAAAAGGGGCGACTGTAAAATGGAGATAAAAAACTGTAAAAAAGTAGCGCACACAAAAAGCCACACACTGCGACAGTTAAAAGAACACAAGGCACAGTATGACCGGAGCATAAAAAGTATTGACGGATGGCGTAGCACATAACAAACACTGCCAGCGAACCTCAAGGCAGTACACAATTAAAATCACACCTCTTGATGCACAGGAGAAACAGCACTAAACACAACACTGATGTGGCACACTGACAATGATCAAAACGGAGGATCTGCCAGGCGCAAGGAGATGAGGGAGACTGGAAGAAGGGAGGGAGGGAGGGAGGGATGGAGGGAGGGGAAGAGAGGGGGGAGATGGGCGGGGGGCGTGCTGGAGAGGGCCAGGTAGGGAGGGATGTGGGAAGGAAAGAGGCAAGTATGGGGTGCAGGGTCTCAGGGGGGGAGGAGGAAAATCCGCTCTGGGAGAAGGAGGGGAGAGGAAAAAGGGAACCCTGGGGAGGGGGGGGGACAAGGCCAGGTTATAGTTGGAAGGAAGGGTAGATGTCACGGCGAAGTTCGTCATCCGAGAGGGGGAGGCGCTGGAAATTGCCCTGATGAAGGAGATGGAGGGTGTGGAGGTGGAGAGAGGTAGGGATACAGCGATAGAGGTGCGGCAACAGGCGGGGGGTGGAGAGGAAGGAGGAAACCAGAGGGTGGGAGAGATCAAGCCTGCGGATAATGTAAAGGATGCGGAGATGTTGGAGGAACAGGAGGAGGTGGGGGAAGGGGATCAGTTCATACAGGAGCTGTGTGGGGGAAGGAAGGCAGATACGGAAGGCAAGGCAGAGCACATGGGGTTCCAGGATTTGGAGGGCCTTGTAAAAGCGGGTGGGGGTGGAGTTCCAGGCAACACTGGCATCACAAAGGATAGGACAGATGAGGCATTTGTAGGTGTGGAGGATGGTAGAAGGATGCAATCCCCATGTCGGCCAGACAGGAGTTTCAGAAGGCGGAGGCAGGAATGGGCTTTCTGCTGGATGATCTGGAGATGAGGGGTCCAGGTGATGTGTCGGTCAAGGGTGAAGCCAAGGTACCTCAGGGTGGGGGTGAGCTGGATGAGATGACCATAAAGGATGAGGTAGAAATCATGGAAAGGAGCGAATGGTGCGGCCTATGATGATTGCCTGGGATTTGGAGGGGATGAGACAGAGGAACCACTGGTTACACCAAGTGGTGAATTGGTTAAGGTGGGTTTGGAGGGTACATTGGGACCGTTGAAGGGTAGGATAGGGAGCCAGGAAGGCGGTGTCATCAGCATACTGGAGAAGGTGGACTGGTGGGGGTGGCTTGGGCATATCAGCCGTATACAAGAGATAAAGGAGAGGAGAGAGGACAGAGCCCTGGGGGACGCCAGCCATGGGATAAAAGATACAGGAGTTGGTGTTGTGGAGGGTGACATAGGAAGCACGGCGCGAGAGGAAGGAAGCGACCAGACAGACAAAATTGATAGGCAGGGCGTAGGTTTGGAGTTTAAAGAGGAGACCGGGATGCCACACACAGTCATAGGCATTTTGGAGGTCAAGAGAAACAAAAATGGCGGAGCGACAGGAGTTGAACTGGAGGGACAGAAGGTGAACGAGGTTTAGGAGTTGGTCTTCAGCAGAGAAGGAGGGTCGGAAGCCACACTGGGTAACGGGGAGGAGGTGGTGTTGAGTAAGGATACGGTGGGAGTGGATGGATTCGAACACCTTACTGAAGACAGAGGTGGGTCAATAGGACGAGGCGGCAGAAGGGGGTTTGTTGGGTTTGAGGAATAAGAGGATGCAGGAAGTCTTCCACAAGTCAGGGTAGAAGCCAGTAGAGAGGATGGCGTTATAGAGAGGGGTGAGGACAGTCAGGAAGGAATAGGGGTTTTCTCGAAGGTGGCGGTAGGTGACACAGTCGTGACCAGGGGCCGTGTTGCTTTTGGACCGGAGGATAAGTGTAATGTCTTGTGCTGTGATGGGAGTGTTTATGTCGGAGGGGGGCAACTGCCCCAAGTACTGGAGACTAGGAGGAAGTGGAGCGACCGAGGTATCGGCACGTTCCATGATGGTGGGGAAAAGAGAATAATCAAAGTGGGGATCATCTGGGATGGAGAAGTCCTCGGAAAGGTGGGAAGCGAAGTGGTTGGCCTTACTGAGGTTGTCAGGAAGGGGGCGATCGTTATGGAGAAGGGGGAAGTGGGGAGCAGAAAGGGAACCAGTAAGGCAATGGGATGCGGACCAGTACTTGGCGTTTCATTGCTGTAATGAGGTTCCGTACGTGTCAATGTATTTGCCAGTGGAGTGTATCCCTGTCACGAGTGCACAGGAAGGAGCGATAGAGGTGACGGGATTCATGGAGGAGGAGGAGGACAGCCTGCGGAAGGAGAGTGGGACGATGTGGGTACATGGTTTTAGTAGGAACATGGGACTCCATGGCGTCAGTAATTACCTTCTGAAGGAAGGACGAGGCGTAGATGATGTCGTCTGGATGGCGATAGGTAAGAGGGTGGCTTTTGACCTGGGTGGAGATGGAGTCCCGGTAGTCATGGACGACCTTAGGAGGAGGTGCAGGGTGCGGAGCCAGAGGGGGGCGGTGAGCAGACCTTATGGTGAGAAGGACAGGGAGGTGATCACTACCTGTGGGGTCAAGGACGGTGACGGCGATAAGCCCAAGGAGGTTGGCGGAGGCAATGACAACATCGGGGGTGGTGTCACTTTCGGGTCAGGTGTGCTGGGGAAGGGGAACAAGGTTACCTTGGATCGTGGAGAGGAACTGATGCCACCACCGAAGGGCGACAGGAATGCGGCTATGGATGTTGAGGTTGGCAGCACTCACATAGGTGGAGAAGGTGCGGTCAATGTGCGAGATGAAGTCATAAGGAAGAGGAGCAGTGGAGCAGACATAGATGGTGGCACAAGTAATGGTGAGGGAGGGGATGAAGACGCTGAGGATAATCTGTTCAGTGGGGTCATTGAGGAGAGGTTGTGGCCAGACAGGGATATGCTTAAGGTGGCCAATCATGACTCCACCCTGCACATGAGGACCAGGAGCGTCAGTGCAGTGGAGGATATAGGGAGAGGTGCAGATAGAATGGTGGGGCTGGAGGAAGGTGTCGACCTGGTAGTGGGAGAGGGTGTGCATGAGGAGGTATTTGTTGGAGCGGAAGGAGCGAATGTTCTGGAAGAGGATGCGATACTCGCGCCGCGCCATGGCGGGAAGGAGGGGGGGAAGAGAGGGAAGGGAAGAGGCTTAAACTAGGGTGTCGACGCGGGTGAAGGTGAAGTGGGCTTCGTTGTCGGAGTAAGTGGCGAAGGTGTTCAGGTGGAAAATAGAGCGAGCGGCAAGGCAGATTTGTTTGAAGGTGTGGGGGTGCTGAAAAGGGTGAATGTTTTGGAGTACAACGGTAACAACCGGATGATGTCCTCAGCCATGGGGGGTGGACGGAGGGAATTGTTGGGATGGACAGGGGGATCAATAGGACGAACAGGGACTGTAAGCTCAGTGGTGGCTGAAGGGGGTTTAGCTTTACACTTGTGGGAATAGGTGGGATGGGGGCCGTTGCAGGTGTTACAGGAAGGAGGAGCAGTGAGGTTGGGGCAGTTCTTAAGACAATGGGAGGTCTTGCAATGGGGACAGGTGGGGAGGTTTTTGCAGTTGGGAGTCAGGTGGTCATTCTACATCAGGCACTGCTGGCAATGGTAGGATTGGGGAGGGGTTTGGAGGAATCAACAGGGTGGCGACGGTGGTATATCAGGGCACCCTGGGTGAGGAGATGGTCAATGGAGGGGGCAGACTCAGAGAAGACCCGCATGAGGTAGGTGGGACCAGAGGCATTGTGGATAATGGTGGGCAGAGCGGATTTCCAGGTCTGGGTGGGAGTTCAGTTCTGCCAACACTTCATCCTCCGTTCTCACCGGGCTGAGCTCGGTCACAGCGGTGTAGGTAGGGGGGATGGGGAGGCTGGGGCTGATGAGGAGTCGATGCGGAAAGGAAGGGTGTCAGAGAGGCTTGGGGCCCAAACATAACTCTTGGGTGTTTACGGAGGAGGTCTTTGTGAAAGGATGGGGACGGGGACTCAATAAGAACTGAGTCCCTGTGGGGGATGAGTTGGGAGATGGGTGCACCAGGTAAGTACTTTTGTATCTCCACGGTGAGGGTACGAGCGTCAAGGAACTTAGGATTGGGAGTTGACAGGACAAAGGTATGGAGGGTGGGGGCCAGGGTATGGGTGGCTGGAGGAGGGGTGGTGTCCATGGAGACGATAGGAGGAGGGGGCGGAGATGGTGACCGTTTGTGGGAAGTGGCGGGAGCAGAGTCGGTAATGACGCGCTTTTGGGGTTTTTTTGGAGACTGGAGGCTGGGAGGAGGGGAGAGGGACGGGGAGGAGAGGGAGGTGGCAGGTGGCAGATCCCTGTGGCGTAGTGGAGGTGCCAGGAGAAGCAGCCGGTTTAGTGGTGGCGACGGTGGCTTGGCGCGATGTGTTGTATGTGGTAGACGCAGATGACGAAGTGATGGGGTGGGTGAGAGAGGGGATCCGACCACCTGAGGGGTGGCAGCAGAGGCGGCAACAGAGGTGTACGTGAGGGTGGGGGTAGTAGTGGGAGCTGTTGAGGGTGTGGAGGCTGAAGGAAGGGTGTAGATGTGGGGGTATACAGCAGGGGAGGAGATAGGGGGATGGGTAAGTGGGGGAAGGGGAGGTGAGGTGCAAGAAGGGAGGCCAGGGGGCGGCACTCCAGGAAGTGACTGTGGAAGAGGGGGAGGGGGAGGTGTAGATGACAGTGGAGGTGGGATTGCTCATGATGGACGAACGGCGACAGACAGACGGATGGGCAGCAGGCGACGGCGGTGGCATGGACGGCGAGCAGGCAGGCAGGCAGATGGGCAGACGAACAGCTACAGCAGTGAGCGGAGGGCGGGTGGGCAGACAGACAGACCGACAGACAGACAGACACAATCTTTGAAGACGGAGATTCCACCCTGAGAGTAGCCCAGGCTTTGCAATTTGACGCTTTCGAAGGAGGGGATCCAACCCTCTAGATTGCATGTGACCTCACAGTTTCTGTAATAATAGATCCTTTCCTACAGATGTTCATACGAGATTTGTTGGTCAGTTTAGAAGGCTCTGTACGAGAATGTAAAACGTAGTCATGCTGGATACTGTAATTAACTTACAATAGTAAAATATAAAATTAATTCATAGCAAAAAGGTTATTTGACACATGTGTAATAAGAGTTTGATTCTATACATCTGGCGCATGCGCGCCACCCTCTATGAGGCAGACCATGAAGCCCTTGTGGTCTGCAGTCTCTAGTCACATGACGAAGCCCATACAATGGGCTTAAAGTGAATTTGTTTTATAGAAGTGACAGTACCTTATGGTGATGCTTATTATATTTTATGTAAGTACCACACATTGCATCCTGCAGGATAACCATATCTAATATAATTTACAAGCACATTATAATATTAACTTTTTGCAGGTTCTGACCTTACCTCGGTCTTCAGCAAGGTCCTGGAATCCGTCTGCACCTGACGCATCCACCAGCATCTCCGCCAGCACTGCCTCCTTCCCATTACCCAGTGTGGCTTTTGGCTGTCCTTCTCTTCCGATGACCTTCTCCTTCACCCCACTCATCTCCTCTCCAAACAGCTTAATTCCTGTCGTTCTGCTATCTTCCTCTCCCTTTACCTTGAACGAGCCTATGACCACGTGTGGCATTCTGGTCTCCTCTTCAAGCTCCAAACCTTCGCCCTTCCTTTTAACTGTGTCCGTCTGATCGGCTCCTTTCTTTCCCACCGTCCTTCCTATGTCACCATCCACAACATGGATTCCTACACCTTTTTCCCCTCTGCCGATGTGCCCCAGGGCTCCGTCCTCTCCCCTCTTCTGTACCTCTTGTATACGGCAGAAATGCCGCCGCCTTCACCTCCCCATTCACCTTCTCCAGTACGCCGATGACACTGCTTTCCTTGTCCTTGCCCCCACCCTGCAGCGCTCCCAACACCTTCTCCAATCCCATCTTGACCGGTTCACCACTTGGTGCAACCAGTGGTTGCTTAAGGTTAATCCTGCCAAATCCCAGGCGATCATAGTAGGCAAAACCACTCCTTCCTCCTCGATTTCTACATCACCATCTATGGCCGTCCTATCGCCCTCACCCCACCCTTAAGTACCTTGGTGTCACCCTTGACCGTCACCTCTCCTGAACCCTCCACCTCAGGACAATCCAAGAATCCAAGCCAAGGCATGCTCCCACCTCTGTTTCCTCAAACTCCTCTCCGCCCGAACTTGGGGTCTTGACCCCTCTACCATCCTCCATACCTATCAATCCCTCATTTGCCCTATCCTTTGCTACGCCCACACTGCCTGGATCTCCGCTCCCCATACCTTTTACAAATCCCTTCAGATCCTGGAATGCCATGCTCTTCACCTCGCCTATCGCATCCGTCTCCCCTCCCCCATGCGGATCCTGTATGACCTAATTCCCTTCCCCCACCTCCTCCATTTCCTTGAATGGATACGGATCCTCTATACCTCCTGCAAACTCGATCCTCCTCACCCGCTGATCTCTCCCATCCTCTCCCGCCCCCATCTGCTGCCGCGCCTGTATTTCCACATCCCACCTGCTCTCCATCTCTCCACTCTCCCAAGGTCGCTTCCGCCAGCTCCCCCTCCCTGATGATGCCCTCCTCCCCTCTATCTACCCCTCCTACCAACTTTGATCCTCCCTCCCTCTTCCTGCGTTTGTTTCATTTGGGCACCTTCTCTCCCTTCTCTCCCCCTTCCCTCCCTTTCTCACCACTCCTCCCCCGAGCTTCCCTTCCAGCCCTTCCTCCGTTCCTACTACCGTCTCCTCCGCCATTGGCATCCTTGCTCACCCCTCTCCCTCCCACTCCCCCTTCTTCCCCTCTTGGCAGGTCCCAGGACTCGTACACGCTATGTGGACATTCGCGCGCCGGAGATCATCGCCATCAGTTTCGCGTGTGTGTGCCGTCGTTTTGTGTTTTCTGGTGTCCGCCGTCACGCTCATACGTTCAGCTGTGCCGTCAAATTCATCAGTGTTATGTGCGCCGTATCAACATGTTTTCAGTGTCGTTATCATCGAGTGTGAACGGCTCCGTGTTTTTTGTATTTCTGTGTCCACTATTTTTTGCCCGTCACTATGTATATTCTGGATCTTCTTTCTGTGTTCTATCATTGTCAACACTAAGGCTGAAGAGCGGTGTAGCATGCCGCTGCCAGCCTACCTGATTGTACAGGTATAAAAATAACAATAAAGGGAAAAATAGGTTCTGAAGAAGACGTTATTACTAACGTTGAAACCTAGTTAAACGATAAAGTTAACCTGCAACTGTAGGCTGTATATTCTTATATATATTTAAAATGCCTCTGTGTGCTCTGTAACTAATCTAATGTTGTCGTCACGATTCCTACCAAAGCAATACGTGGTACGATGTAGTATATGCCTAGAGTCATCATTTAAATCTGGTTCTTCAAATTCTGTAAGTAGGCTTTCTCTCTGAAATAAAATTATTTTGCATTATTTCAGTTATTGTGCGAATTTGAGGACGGTTTCATTTACGCTTCGTTTAGTTACTTAAAGTCTTTTATATAGTTTTTATGTTTAACTCTGAAGAATTTCGATTCCTTCAGCAATGCGTCTATATGCAAGTGTCTACCAGGTCAGTTTCTTCAACATCTCTGCGACTCTCTCCACGGATCTAAATGACCTGTGACAATTCGTACTACCTTTAGGACTCGACGATGATTTAGATTCCCTGTCTATCTCGTGTATCGATATGGAGGACTGGCAGAGATACTCGACATTCAAACGCCTTCCACATTTTGGTCCCGCGAGGGGCGCCACCGCAGACGTCTCACGAGGACCTGCAAATGACGCGAGTTTGCTGGTAGATGCCGCGGATCCACAATTTCCAGTGCGCCCCGCTAGTTCATTGTATCCTTAATCCAGTATTACAAGACAGACCTATCGCATACAAGTCTGCACCAGCGCCCCAAGCGTTTTTGTCTGGAACTGTTGCGCTAAACATTCTCAGACTTCTTGGCCAGTCAGTTCAGGGTGAAACCTCGAGCCTTCGACGATCACCTCCATCTTCTTCGTCACGAGCAACCCACTGTCAAAGACGGCTTCTGATTGGTCGGTAATTACGTCATGCTGTCGCAGATGACATCAACGACTGCGCTGCTGGCGCCATCGTCCCGCCGTAGCGTAAACATTGCGACGAATATCACTTCTTCTCTGCATCGAGAGCGCCCTTCTATGTACCGCTAACAAGGGAAAATCCCCATCTGACCCACTTCAGATTTGGTGGTAAGATGGTCCAGTTGACAGCTGAACACCGATCAAGCATGAAAACGGGAAGAAGGTGTACTAAACTGTGAAAAAATAAGCATAATCGAAACACTGAACTTTCCAAGCTCAAGATGTGCAACGTCGTGCGAATTTCAATAGAAACGGCGTGGTTATGTGGTCAAGGTATTGGACTGTGCTGCGAGAGACCAATGTTCGCATTTCCCTAGGTCCCCATTTTTTTCCACGAAATTATGAACTGTACGTGCAGTCATTTACGTATCTGTTCGCTGTATTGGTGTCTGGTCGTGGTGTAACGTCTGCTTGCAACAGCGCGGCGTATGGAAGAGACCTCCGGACATACGTACCTCCTATTTGTTCTACAGAAGTACTACACGTTACGACTCTAGCGTTCCGTTTTGGAAGTTTTGACTTGAGCCGTGGCGGGACTGGTGCCAGGGCTATCTTTGGTTAGGCACTATCAATTCCCTCTGATAGAAGTTTGTCTTTGGAGCCTGGGCTGGCTCAGGATATAGAGGGCAGTACGGAGTGGAAAAGGGACAACAACGTTGGGCACGGCACGCGGAAGCGCGCGTATTAGCGAGACTTTGGAGAGACGACAGCGAGCACGGTGTGCCTGAGCACGGGCGGCAGTTAGCGCTTGATCGTACTACGTAACGTTAGCGACAGCCCCGGACGGTGCACAAGTCCCGCCTATTCACCCCCCTCCACACCAATCCATATCCTATGCTCCGGCCATGGTCTGCCGCATGTTCCAACATCAAAGTTGTTCGTATCACAGATATGCCAGTCATAACAAGGGAGAAAACCAGTAGTTAGTACGAAATATAGTTTTTCTGGTACCATTGTGAAAAGAATTAGAAATACACTCCTGGAAATTGAAATAAGAACACCGTGAATTCATTGTCCCAGGAAGGGGAAACTTTATTGACACATTCCTGGGGTCAGATACATCACATGATCACACTGACAGAACCACAGGCACATAGACACAGGCAACAGAGCATGCACAATGTCGGCACTAGTACAGTGTATATCCACCTTTCGCAGCAATGCAGGCTGCTATTCTCCCATGGAGACGATCGTAGAGATGCTGGATGTAGTCCTGTGGAACGGCTTGCCATGCCATTTCCACCTGGCGCCTCAGTTGGACCAGCGTTCGTGCTGGACGTGCAGACCGCGTGAGACGACGCTTCATCCAGTCCCAAACATGCTCAATGGGGGACAGATCCGGAGATCTTGCTGGACAGGGTAGTTGACTTACACCTTCTAGAGCACGTTGGGTGGCACGGGATACATGCGGACGTGCATTGTCCTGTTGGAACAGCAAGTTCCCTTGCCGGTCTAGGAATGGTACAACGATGGGTTCGATGACGGTTTGGATGTACCGTGCACTATTCAGTGTCCGCTCGACGATCACCAGTGGTGTACGGCCAGTGTAGGAGATCGCTCCCCACACCATGATGCCGGGTGTTGGCCCTGTGTGCCTCGGTCGTATGCTGTCCTGATTGTGGCGCTCACCTGCACGGCGCCAAACACGCATATGACCATCATTGGCACCAAGGCAGAAGCGACTCTCATCGCTGAAGACGACACGTCTCCATTCGTCCCTCCATTCACGCCTGTCGCGACACCACTGGAGGCGGGCTGCACGATGTTGGGGCGTGAGCGGAAGACGGCCTAACGGTGTGCGGGACCGTAGCCCAGCTTCATGGAGACGGTTGCGAATGGTCCTCCCCGATACCCCAGGAGCAACAGTGTCCCTAATTTGCTGGGAAGTGGCGGTGCGGTCCCCTACGGCACTGCGTAGGATCCTACAGTCTTGGCGTGCATCCGTGCGTCGCTGCGGTCCGGTCCCAGGTCGACGGGCACGTGCACCTTCCGCCGACCACTGGCGACAACATCCATGTACTGTGGAGACCTCACGCCCCACGTGTTGAGCAATTCGGCGGTACGTCCACCCGGCCTCCCGCATGCCCACTATACGCCCTCGCTCAAAGTCCGTCAACTGCACATACGGTTCACGTCCACGCTGTCGCGGCATGCTACCAGTGTTAAAGACTGCGATGGAGCTCCGTATGCTACGGCAAACTGGCTGACACTGACGGCGGCGGTGCACAAATGCTGCGCAGCTAGCGCCATTCGACGGCCAACACCGCGGTTCCTGGTGTGTCCGCTGTGCCGTGCGTGTGATCATTGCTTGTACAGCCCTCTCGCAGTGTCCGGAGCAAGTATGGTGGGTCTGACACACCGGTGTCAATGTGTTCTTTTTTCCATTTCCAGGAGTGTATGTTCATTGAATATGCGAGTTGAAAAATCATCAATAAGAAATAAAAATAAAAATGGTATCCACACTGTCTTTTTTACTTCATGCGCTTTCATCTGCACTACATAAAAAAAACCTGATATTTGTTAACCGCAGCGAGCGCAAATTTCCGTCACCTCGCGTAGTGTAAGAAATTCTGTTGGGAAATATTAATTGGTTCAAATGGCTTTGAGCATTATGGGACTTCACATCTGAGGTGATCAGTCCCCTAGAACTTAGAACTACTTAAACCTAACTAACCTAAGGACATCACACACATCCATGCCCGAGGCAGGATTCGAACCTGCGACCGTAGCGGTCGCGCGGTTCCGAACTGAAGCGCCTAGAACCGCACTGCCACCGCGGCCGGCTATTAATTGGTAGTATCGCCAAGGATGCTGTCCATTATCTCTATTGTCTAAAGCCAATGTTGTGCATAAACAAGCCAAAGTCGATGTCTTGGTTCGTTGCTGATTACCTAATTAAGACTAAAGAATATAAGAGTGGGATATCGTAGAAATGCGTAATGCAAGCAGTTAGATATTTATGCAGTGACATTCTTCATTAATATTTGCCTGTGTAATGGGTGAATTTTTACTTGTGAACTCTTATGACTGCTTGCTTATAGCAGACACGAGATTACTTTGAGTTCTTCTTCAGTGTTTGAGAGCTTTAGAGGTGTCTATTGTTAAACATATGTACATAATTTCATCAGTGCCATCCCAACACATCTTATCGTACTTTAATGTCTGTTAGATGTACTCATTTTAAATACTTTTAATTACACAAACTGCTAAGAAGTTTAATTACACAAACTGCTAAGAAGTACTAACAGCACAACACTGCTAGTATGAACAACCACGGTTAAACAAAAAACGACGAACAAAAACACGACAGCGACGAGGACTACTAAAGATCATATTGATGCGCTCTTGGTTGGTGTGGCGGGGGGGTAGGTGTGGAGGGGGGTAAATGGGCGGGGCTTGTGCAAATGTCTGGGGCTGTCGCTAACGTTTCCTGAGCGTTCTGGGGTCAGTAACAGCGGGCCGGCGCTGTGGCTTCTTGGCAACCTCGGGGAGCTATGCATGTGCTCGCTTCCGTGATGGAACACGCTGTTACTATCGGACTAAGCAACGTCTGGTGTCTTCACCACATCGATCCAGCAGAGGCATCAAGTTAAGTAATTCAAGTCCTACGAACGATTACTGGAATATAATGATGATTGCTCTTGAGGCAGCAAATCGTTGCAA
Source organism: Schistocerca americana (assembly GCF_021461395.2). NCBI lineage: Eukaryota > Metazoa > Arthropoda > Insecta > Orthoptera > Acrididae > Schistocerca > Schistocerca americana. Next base: position 273,363,622 of record NC_060124.1, on the reverse strand, counting down.
GGACTGTGATGTGATATTTCATGCCTCTTATTAAGTATGTGCTTCGCTCCTTAATAGTACTGTTCTTACTTGAGCTGGCAAGTGTCTAAAATACTGATACGTGTGCGCAGCCTTGCCGAACGATCTATATTCCGTGTCTAAGGATTGCCATGTGGTACCTTACAGGTCCATATAAGGTGCTCCATGTGATGCTTGGGTTTTAATGAGTCAGTTCCGTTTGAATCATTCGTGTACGTGGTTCTGCTTCAAGGAATGAAATCAGTTTTATTATTGTCAATTTTATCGAAGTAGTTTTCTGTATAACACAAACACAATCAAGAAAGTTCGGGTATGCTGACGATTGGGCCCTCGCTACAAGATGCTGCACAATTGAAGCATCTGAGGATATCCCAACGAAAGACCTGAAGATAATGGGTGAATATTTCATTCAACCAAATGCTTTCAAAACAGAGGTTAGTTGCTTCCATCTCAACAACAAACTCGCTGGAAAGAAACTCAACATTCGATTTGAAAACACCGTTCTCAGGCATAATAAAACTCCGAAGTACTTGGGCATGACGGTGGACAGAACACTATCTTTTAAAGAGCTCCTAACAAAGACTGCAGAAAAATTAAAGACAAGAAACAACATTATTCAAAAGCTCTGTGGTACTACCTGGGGAGCAGCGGCCTCCACTCTCCGCACCTCTGCTTTAGCAGTTGCATTCTCGGCTGCCGAATACTGTGCTCCGATTTGGCTAAACAGCCCACATGTAAAAAAGGTGGATGTCCAGTTGCATAACACTCTAAGGATGGTTTCTGGAGTAATTAAACCCACTCCAACGCAATGGCTCCCAATATTAAGCCACATCCCGCCGCCACACCTGCGACGTACTGACGCCCTTGTACGTGAACACAAAAACATCATGGGAAATCGAAGCCTGCCAATTCACCGAGACACTGAGGCTGCAAACACTAATAGGCTTCGATCTAGGAACCCGCCAACAAGAACAGCAAGGAACTGTGTACAAGAAGGTTTCAGTATCACAAACGCATGGTTTGAAAAATGGAACGCATGGCAAAATCATAACATGCCTTGCATCACACAAAACCCACCTGGTTTTGACCTATCACGAAAACGTGGTCCACTCTAAATAGGATTGGAACTCGTCATGGCTGATGTACTTACTCCCTGTATAAATGGGGTAAAATACCATCCCCTCAGTGTGACTGCGGAGAAAGTCAGACCATCAGCCACAGTGTTGAGGAGTGTTCCAGAAGAGCCTATAATGGGAGCCCCGACGTCTTCCTGCTCGCAACTCCAGAGTCAATATATTATATTAATAGACTTGATGTTTGTTTGTAATCCGTAAACTTTGTTATATTAGTAATGTTGGTTTGCAATTCTTAACGTTTGTTATATTAGTGATTTGTCTGTCTGTTTCTTATGTGTCTGTATTGCCATACGATAAATAAATCTGTATAAGTTTGAGTATTAAGGTGAAGGAAGGGTTGGTTGGTTCCCTGTTGTCGCTTCTGATTTATGTTTCAGAGATCGGAAGCAGTGGGCCACCGAAGTGAAGAGCCTCACCTGTTAAATTATTAGCGGGCGTACGGGCGGTGGACTTCGCCTGAGCTCGCGTGTGCTGTTTGGTTCCGATTTCGGTGTTCTCAACGGGGTGGGAGTGCAAACGGAGTCCACATCTTAATTCGAAGATAAGTGCTCAGTCGCCTCCACCGTTCGTGGCCAAGTCGTGGCCTCACAATCTCGGGCCTCAGTTATCGTACAAGCTGCAGTTTTCTAAAACCTGTTTTGGCTCTGCAAGGTTGCCCGGGTTAAATGTTTTAAATATTCGTCTTAAGAATTTTGAGGGATTTCTAGAAGAATGTGTCTTAATTGAAAACGTTTTCTAAAATTGTGGTGCAATTCAGCCTTAGTGACGTATGTCAATTTTGATGAGGAAATAACTGGGTTATTATTGATCAAACTGTCTATAACTTTGTAAAGTTGTCTGGTAACATCTCGCCCGGGAGGAGCGGTTTTCAATCTTTGTGGAGATGATAATTGATTTCCTGTTTATTTGATGTAAAGTTTATTTTAAATGATTTATTGGCCCGAGTGGCAGTTTTTTTAAATGTTTGCAAAAAGTTTAATTCGCTTGTGGTTTCATATAACAAGCAGTTTGTAAAATTGTCCTGAGTGGCGGGTTTTTAAATGTTTTTAAAGAGATTAATTCATTTGTGGATTTATATAACAAGCAGTTTGTAAAGTTTGTCTGAATGGCGTTTCTTAAAGAAATTATTATCTGATTTATGATTGTAATTCTCTTAATGATTTATCTATGATGGAAATCAATATGTTGAAATGAAATGGTCACTGTATGGGTCAAGCCCTTCCACTCCCTTTATATTAAAGGTTAAGGAATTTGCAGTGCAATTTCTTTGTTGTAACATAGTTCACAACCATTTTTTGTTGTCTTTTCTCACTATTCATCACATTTACTTGCGACGGTAATACATCCTTTCCACATGACTCATATTCTATAGCTAGTGTATAGTATGACAATTGCCAGGACTACAGAAAGAGAGCAGACACGTCAATGACCGCACAGAAAGTTCATAATTTTGTGGAAAACAAAATATTGGGCACGAGAGAAATCTGATGACGGATCTCCCGTATTGTAGCCCAGCACCGTGACCACAGAACCACGACCCCGCTCTCATTCAGATTCGCTTCATGTTGCACATCTTGACCTTGGACCGTTCACTGATTCTATTTCGCTTCTTTTTTTACAGTTCAGTACACCTTCTTGTTTTCGAGCTTGGTGGGTGTTATGCTTTTGACGGGCTATCGACTAGGCCATATTACGACTCAGTCTGAGTAGGTTGCGATGAGGAGTTTCCCTCTTAAGATTATCTGCAGTTGCTGGGCACAGCCTCACAAACATGAAACACTTTTTGACGAAACAAAACTATCGTCCTGGGCTCCTACACATTGGGGCTCTGTAACTAAACAGGCTGTAGAAATAAGAATTCGTGACAAAATCTTCGACCGAGACAGCGGATATAATCTTAGCGGTGCATGGAAGCTAGCTCTATGGCAGAAGCGGTGACGCCATCACCTGCGACGGTGTGACGTAAGTACCGACCAGTCAGAACCCGTCTCTGCGCTACATAAGATCACTACAGTAGCCGTTTTGACAGTCAATTGCTCCGAACGAAGACGATGGAGGTAATCGTCGAAGGCTCGAGGTTTTATCTTGAACTGACGCGGCAAGAAATCCGACAATGTTTTACAATGAAATTACGTTATGACCATACAGAGTGTTCGTTTTATGTCATACTCGCACAAGCAAATGATTATCTACGTTCACGTTTCACAGCATTTGACACAACGAGGACGCAATTTTCCATGCAGCATTTGCTGTAACAGATTCAGCCTGAGTCGGTGCAAGAGGAGTAGAGCGACTACGTAATGCCGGGAGTGAGAATTGGCATCGACGCTGGCTGGGAAGAAGGGGTGCACGCTGGGACGTATACTTCCTGTTAATGGAGGAGTTGAGCCATAAGATCTACAGGGATTTAGGAACTTCGTCAGAATGGACGTGCCTTGTCGATGGTACATGACGGGATTCACGAAAGTGACACAGTAATGAGAGAGGTGCGACAACAAAGACACAAAACGACTTTTTACAGTCCTCACTGCTCGCACGACTGCTTTCACTCTTGTCATTTTGCTCTCAACATTATCCTTCGCGGCATGCTGAAACAATACGAAAGATGCAGTCAAATCAAACACATGCGTTAGTTTTAAGATGATACGAAAGTAATACTGAATGCTAATTTACGTAACACTCATAAATCCAGAGTTACACATTTGTAGACGTACCTTATTGTGATACAGCGTATCTAGAGAATCTTATAGACAGACGCCTTTCCTTCCTGTATGTGTCAATATGGACGCCTATGCTTTCTTTGTTTCTTTCCATTTCTACAATAAGCAGCTGTTTCTAGATATACAGTTTTTGTCAACGGTAATACAAAAATGAATTTTGATTTGTCTTGTTGGGCCGGCCGGAGTGGCCGAGCGCTTCTTTCTGGAACCGCTCGACCGCTACGGTCGCAGGTTCGAGGTTCGAATCCCGCCTCGGGCATGGATGTGTGTGATGTCCTTAGGTTAGCTAGGTTTAAGCAGTTCTAAGTTCTAGGGGACTGATGACCTCAGATGTTAAGGCCCATGGTGCTCAGAGCCATTTGCCTTGTTGTATAGACAAAATATTACTCGTTGAAGAATGTCAAACAACGGAAACTCCAGGTAAGAGTATCAACAAAGTAGGAAATGGCATACCGGCCAGAGATGCTGGACTGGGCGATCGTGTGTGCGTCAGGTGTGCTTGCTTGTACACTCCTGGAAAATGAAATAAGAACACCGTGAATTCATTGTCCCAGGAAGGGGAAACTTTATTGACACATTCCTGGGGTCAGATACATCACATGATCACACTGACAGAACCACAGGCACATAGACACAGGCAACAGAGCATGCACAATGTCGGCACTAGTACAGTGTATATCCACCTTTCGCAGCAATGCAGGCTGCTATTCTCCCATGGAGACGATCGTAGAGATGCTGGATGTAGTCCTGTGGAACGGCTTGCCATGCCATTTCCACCTGGCGCCTCAGTTGGACCAGCGTTCGTGCTGGACGTGCAGACCGCGTGAGACGACGCTTCATCCAGTCCCAAACATGCTCAATGGGGGACAGATCCGGAGATCTTGCTGGCCAGGGTAGAGCACGTTGGGTGGCACGGGATACATGCGGACGTGCATAGTCCTGTTGGAACAGCAAGTTCCCTTGCCGGTCTAGGAAAGGTAGAACGATGGGTTCGATGACGGTTTGGATGTACCGTGCACTATTCAGTGTCCCCTCGACGATCACCAGTGGTGTACGGCCAGTGTAGGAGATCGCTCCCCACACCATGATGCCGGGTGTTGGCCCTGTGAGCCTCGGTCGTATGCAGTCCTGATTGTGGCGCTCACCTGCACGGCGCCAAACACGCATACGACCATCATTGGCACCAAGGCAGAAGCGACTCTCATCGCTGAAGACGACACGTCTCCATTCGTCCCTCCATTCACGCCTGTCGCGACACCACTGGAGGCGGGCTGCACGATGTTGGGGCGTGAGCGGAAGACGGCCTAACGGTGTGCGGGACCGTAGCCCAGCTTCATGGAGACGGTTGCGAATGGTCCTCGCCGATACCCCAGGAGCAACAGTGTCCCTAATTTGCTGGGAAGTGGCGGTGCGGTCCCCTACGGCACTGCGTAGGATCCTACGGTCTTGGCGAGCAGCCGTGCGTCGCTGCGGTCCGGTCCCAGGTCGACGGGCACGTGCACCTTCCGCCGACCACTGGCGACAACATCGATGTACTGTGGAGACCTCACGCCCCACGTGTTGAGCAATTCGGTGGTACGTCCACCCGGCCTTCCGCATGCCCACTATACGCCCTCGCTCAAAGTCCGTCAACTGCACATACGGTTCACGTCCACGCTGTCGCGCCATGCTACCAGTGTTAAAGACTGCGATGGAGCTCCGTATGCCACGGCAAACTGGCTGACACTGACGGCGGCGGTGCACAAATGCTGCGCAGCTAGCGCCATTCGACGGCCAACACCGCGGTTCCTGGTGTGTCCGCTGTGCCGTGCGTGTGATCATTGCTTGTACAGCCCTCTCGCAGTGTCCGGAGCAAGTATGGTAGGTCTGACACACCGGTGTCAATGTGTTCTTTTTTCCATTTCTAGGAGTGTATTTGTGAATTGTGTGTGTGTGTGTGTGTGTGTGTGTGTGTGTGTGCTTTACTGATGAAGGCTGTGACCGAAAGCTTTATGTAAGTATCTTTTAATTGTGCCTGTCCGCAACTTAACGTTTTTTCTTTACGGTAAGTAACAATCCATCGTTTCCAATATTGTGGGTTGAAGAATGTCTTGAATATACCACGCAACAGCCAAAAAGTCCTCAAGACCTCGTTTAGTTCTCGCCTGCTGACCACACGTGTAAACAATAAGCAGAAAGCCCTCTCGAAGTGGTATTTTCTATGCTCACACACACAACACTCTCTCTCACACACACACACACCTAGTGCGCAAGCGCGGATCTTATTTCCCCCCGGCGCATAAACCATCTGCTGAAATGGGAGGTTCAGCTGTTCTGCTGTTAGGTGACAGCCCTCTACACCTGATTTGTACACGTTAGGTGTGTCGTGTAATACCTCCATTAGATACGTGCCGTGGATTACGTTCTTATTTTGGATTGCTCCGCGGACTGTTCGTGTACGCTTACGACGGTTTTCTCTACGCTCTGGACTTTTTTTGGTCAGCCATTCACTTCGTGAACTCTGCAATCATCGATCTCAGGCAACGCCTGTTTGTTCCACCGGTCTCTGAGTTACCGCCTGTGCGAGTGATCACGAACTACGTTCTTACGCAGAAAAAGGATAGAGTAGTAGCGACGATTTTTCACCTTGCAAGTATCTACGGAGACAGGGATCCCGTGTTTCTCAAGTTGCACCTACAACAACTTCTGTAGCAACAGCAAGAAAAGCAGTGGTAACTGAGGAAGCAGCAGCAATTGCAGCAAGAAACAGCAGAGGGAATTCCAAACAGCAACAGCATAAACTGCAGTTGCAGCTTCATCGCCTTTCTCTTCGCCTTTCGCTTGCTTTAACGAGGCAACCGAGAGTTGTGCAGCGGACGGGGGCTGGGGTCAAGATACGTCGTTTTCTTCTCCACTGCAAGGCAAATCAAATAAATGACTTTTGCTGCACACTATTACTGTCTTCTAGTAATTAATTGTATGAAGTAGTGCAGAAACTACGTCCACTCGTGTACTCCGGTGGTTTGAGATTTTCTGATGTTTGTGGTTTGCTGACTGACAATTATAGTCACCAAACCCAGATAGTTGCAGCTAGGCTCAAATTTAACCAGTGTGTCAAGCAACATAAGCAAAAGGTTGAAACACAACGCTTAGCATTGCGTGACTTTTCCTTTAAACAGTGTGACGCATCATATGCAGTCATTAATCGGTGATATTGTTACACACTTTTCTCTTGATAGAAAAGTTGGTGTGAAGGCTTTTTAGTGTGGTCAAATCCTAAGCGTGTGCTAAAATTTGCTGAAGACACAAAGTAACAGCTTCAGCACAAGCTATGTTTTATGATGTTCCTAATATCAACTTTATTAGTAGTATCATGTTTTATGCAAATCTGTACATTTTACTACAGCCTAGGCCGTGTGCAAATAAATATTTGCTGGAAGAAACTTATACTACGTGCACTTAGCGCATGTAGAACAACAAATGGCTGCCTGAACAGGACACAAAAATGAATACCACTGAACATGCCTAACATAAATGAATACATGAAACATGGTTGGTACTCAAGAATAAATTTCCGTTGCAAAAGACAGAAGTCTTCTTATCTTTACGATAAAAGATAATTGAAGGTAGCAACTCAGGAAAATTGCTATAATTATTAACAATATTTGTTAGTAGTACTAATTGCTGTTTTGCTCTGCGATCGAATGTTAACTTCGAGTCAGCGTCATTACCCGATTTTCAGAGCACCCGTTCGTCTGGTATGGTGACTCGGTATTCAGCGGTTAGTGCAGTAGTTAGCGATTCACTGTTCTCATCATTGTTTGAGCTGCAAAAACTCGTTCGCCAACGGCGTGCCACAAAGTGATAGGAGACTCATTTCAACAGTTTCCGCCACTTCGTTGTCAAACGATCCCAGTACATCACCAAATCAAATAGTGTCGCGATTGCAGCACTCGGCATCAATGGCGTCACTGCCCATGCTGTGAAGTCATCGGTTTTGCTCGCCACAATTCTGGGCATCTCACCAGTGTCTGCCTTGGCCAGCATGCGATAACAACTGTCGGCACACTGCATTCTATCTTTGCCGGTGCCCATAGCAGCAGCGGCAGGCGGGTGGCGGAAACTCATGCTGGAGCTGGAAATTCATGGAGCAACGGCAGATTGAGCGGTGAGGGTGGGGGTTGCAGGCAGCCGCTGTAGGGGAAATGCCGATTGCTGGCGAGGAAGTTCAAAAAATGTTCAAATGTGTGTGAAATCTTATGGGACTTAACAGCTAAGGTCATCAGTCCCTAAGCTCACACACTATTTAACCGAAATTATCCTATGGACAAACACACACACACCCATGCCCGGGGGAGGACCCGAACCCCCGCCGGGACCAGCCGCACAGTCCATGACTGCAGCGCCTTAGACCACTTGGGGAGGGGAAGTGCTGTTCTACCCTGAAGCCTAAGCTAGCATTCTTTTTGTAACTATTAAGTCGAGCCCCCCCCCACAACTACACTTGCATGGTGACCATTCAAAAAGATCTGTCACCTCTGCTTGGGTTAGTATCTAAAAGTAATTCCACTGAAGATCCAAAAACAGCAGCGATTTATTTTCGTTTGGTATGTTAACCATTCGTAACATTCAGAGAAGCGTCAAGAGCGGCGAATTTTGAGTGTAACCTACATTTTTTCTCTTGCTGCCGTGTTAAAATTTGCTTCTTTTGCGGAGTTTACACAGTCCACCTCACCAACACTGTGAGGTAACGGGCGAGTCGCCGCGCCCTGAAAATATTCTGAGTTCTGAGGAAGCAGTGGCCGCACGGGCCGCTCGGCAGGCTGACCACGTGGTGCTGGACGTTGGCGGAAGCAGGAAGGGTCCAGCCGCGTGGCTGGGAATTCCATGGTGACGCTGTGTCGATGAAGGAGACACGCCGGGAGTGTCAAAGATGGCGGATTTCGAGAAACCTTAATGGCAGACATTACACAGTTCGTACAGAAATTAGTAGTAGCCAGATGAATCATGATACCTCAAAAAGAAACATGTACATTACCTTTATTTGCACAACGACTCTGATGGTGTAATCAGATTTTCAGTATCTTTATTAGTTTAAAGTTTAGTATCTGACTGTAAATTATACACATAACACGCAGCAACGAATTTGCAAAATATAAACGTTTCACCCAATTTTGTTGATCGCTGTGTCTTTAGAAAGCTATTAGCGTAAACCTAAATTGGTACGAATTACAGGTATTTAACTTGAATAGTACATGAGTTACTGGGGGGTCAAAGTGGCCGATTACTATCGATTGTGTCATGCCATAAGTTCTCCACAGTTACACGAAACAACGGTAGCAGCATGCTTATATATATATTGAAGAAATTGGTTAAATATTTACTGGCCGCTGGACCTGATGGGATACCAATTCGATTTTACACAGAGTACGCGAAAGAACTTGCCCCCCCCTTCTTGCAGCGGTGTACTATAGGTCTCTTGAAAATCGTAGCGTTCCAAAGGATTCGAAAAGGGCACAGGTCATCCCCGTTTTCAAGAAGGGACGTCGAACAGATGTGCAGAACTATAGACCTATATCTCTAACGTCGATCAGTTGTAGAATTTTGGAACACGTATTATGTTCGAGTCTAATGACTTTGCTGGAGACTAGAAATCTACTCTGTAGGAATCAGCATGGGTTTCGAAAAAGACGATCGTGTGAAACCCAGCTCGCGCTATTCGTCCACGAGACTCAGAGGGCCATAGACACGGGTTCTCAGGTAGATGTCGTGTTTCTTGACTTCCGCAAGGCGTTCGATACGGTTCCCCACAGTCGTTTAATGAACAAAGAGCATATGGACAATCAGACCAATTGTGTGATTCGATTGAAGAGTTCCTAGATAACAGAACGCAGCATGTCATTCTCAATGGAGAGAAGTCTTCCGAAGTAAGAGTGATTTCAGGTGTGCCGCAAGGGAGTGTCGTAGGACCGTGGCTATTCACAATGTATACAAATGACCTTGTGGATAACATCGGAAGTTCACTGAGGCTATTTGCGGATGATGCTGTAGAATATCGAGAGCTTGTAAGAATGGAAAAATGTACTGAAATGCAGGAGGACCTGCAACGAATTGACGCATGCTGCAGGGAATGGCAATTGAATCTCAATGTAGACAAGTGTAACGTGCTGTGACTACATAGAAAGAAAGATCCCTTATCATTTAGCTATAATATAGCAGGTCAGCAAGTGGAAGCAGTTAATTCCATAAATTATCTGGGAGTACGCATTAGGAGTGATTTAAAATGGAATTATCATATAAAGTTGATCGATGGTAAAGCAGATGCCAGACAGATTCATTGGAAGAATCCTAAGGAAATGCAATCCGTAAACAAAGGAAGCAGGTTACAGTACGCTTGTTCGCCCACTTCTTGAATACTGCTCAGCAGTGTGGGATCCGTACCAGATAGGGTTGATAGAAGAGATAAAGAAGATCCAACGGAGAGCAGCGCGCTTCGTTACAGGATCATTTAGTAATCGCGAAAGCGTTACGGAGATGATAGATAAACTCCAGTGGAAGACTCTACAAGAGAGACGCTCAGTAGCTCGGTACGGACTTTTGATAAAGTTTCGAGAACATACCTTCACCGAGGAGTCAAGCAGTATATTACTCCCTCCTACGTATATCTCGCGAAGAGACCATGAGGATAAAATCAGAGAGATTAGAGCCCACACAGAGGCATACCGACAATCCTTCTTTCCACGATGATACGAGACTGGAATAGAAGGGAGAACCGATAGAGGTACTCAAGGTACCCTCCGCCACACACCGTCAGGTGGCTTGCGGAGTATGGATGCAGTTGTAGATGTAGATGTTTTAGAAACCACATAGACATTAGGCTACTGGCCTACTTTTGCTTGCTATTCCTTTGATATATGTTTATTTAATTTGTTCATATATTTAATAATGTGTGTTAGAGCGTGTTTATGGTCCAGCCGTAGAAATATTTATTTAATTTCAAGTATTTAAATGTAAAGCCGGTATTTCGTTATTGCTTAAATATGCTTGTGAGTGTACGATCGCTTGGAGATATGGAGGGAGCGCTCTAGCCAATCACAGCGCTCGTTAATGGTGAGACCGTATGGAAGTGGGGGAGGAGGATAGTTTCGGGAGAGGATACGAGGTAGTTCTGGCAGGTCGTTAGTCCTCGGCAGGACGGCACAGGACTGAGCGCCCGCGACGTACGGACAGTCGGCGGAAAGACTTGGACAGTGGAGCAGTTTGCGCGTGGTCTACATTTACATCTACGTGATTACTCTGCTATCCACAACACAGTGCCTGGCAGAGGGTTCAATGAACCACCTTCATGCTGTCTCTCTACCGTTCCACTCTCTAACGGCACGTGGGAAAAACGAACACTTAAATTTTTCCGTGCGAACCCTGATTTCTCTTATTTTATCGTGATGATCAGTTCTCCCTATGTAGGTGGGTGCCAACAGAATGTTTTCGCAATCGGAGGACAAAACTGGTGATTGAAATTTCAAGAGAAGATCCTGTCGCAACGAAAAACGCCTTTGTTTTGATGATTGCCACTCCAATTCACGTATCATGTCTGTGACACTATCTCCCCTATTTCGTGATAATACAAAACGAGCTGCCCTTCTTTGTACTTTTTCGGTGTCATCCGTCAGTCCCACCTGATGCGGATTCCACATGACACAGCAATACTCTAGGATGGACGGACAAAAGTCTCTTTAGTAGACCTGCTGCACCTTCTAAGTGTTCTGCCAATGAATCTCAGTCTTTGGTTTGCGCTTCCCACAATGTTATCTATGTGATCGTTCTAATTTAGGTTATTTTTAACTGTAATCCCTAAGTATTTAGTTGGATTTACAGCCCTCAGATTTGTGTGACTTATCGCGTAATCGAAATTTAGCTGATTTCTTTTAGTACTCATGTGAATAACTTCTCACTTTTCTTTATTCAGGGCCAATTGCCAATTTTCGCACCATACAGATATCTTATCTAAATCATTTTGCAATCGTTCCAAACGATCTAAGACGGCTCCTCAGATTGTCTCCTATGTCGTTAATATAGATCAGGAACAATAGAGGGCCTATAACACTTCCTTGGGGAACGCAGGATATTACTTCTGTTTTACTCGATGGCTTTCTGTCTCTTAGTACGAACTGTGACCTTTATGACAGGAAATCACGAATCCAGTCGCACAACTCAGGTGAAACTCTATAGGCGCGAAGTTTGGTTAGAAGACGCTTGTGAGGAACGGTGTCTAAAGCCTTCTGGAAATCTAAAAATATGGAATCAATTTGACATGTCCTATCGCTAGCACTTATTACTTCATGAGTATAAGGAGCTAGTTGTGTTTCACAAGAACGATATTCTTTCTGAATCCGTGCTGACTACGTGTCAATAGATTAGATTAGATTAGATTAATATTTGTTCCATAGATCATGAATACCACACTTTGTAATGATGTGGAAAGTGTCAGGGTAATAAAAGATGTCTGTACAAGAATTACATTACACAATACATTGCATGACACTAATGTTTAAGTTGTTTTTTTCCCTTAATTTATATCTAAAAATTCAGCCAATGAGTAGAAGGAGTTGTCATCTAGAAATTCTTTTAATTTATTTTTAAATGCTAGTTGGCTATCTGTCAGGCTTTTGATGCGGTTTGGTAGGTGACCAAAGACTTTTGTGGCAGCATAATTTACCCCTTTCTGTGCCAAAGTCAGATTTAACCCTGCATAGCGAAGATTATCCTTTCTCATGGTGTTATAACTATGCACACTGGTATTACTTTTGAGCTAGGTTGGGTTATTAACAACAAATTTCATAAGTGAATATATATACTGTGAGGTTACTGTGAGGATCCCTAGATCCTTAAATAGATGTCTGCAGGATGACCGTGGGTGGGCTCCAGCAGTTATTCTGATTACACGTTTTTGAGCAATGAATTACCCCAGAATATGATGTCATACAAAAGCTGTGAATGAAAGTAGGCATAGTAAGCTAATTTACTGAGATTCTTATCACCAAAATTTGCAATAACCCTAATAGCATACGTAGCTGAACTCAGACGTTTCAGCAGACCATCAATGTATTGCTTCCAGTTTAACCTCTCACCAATGGACACACCTAAAAATTTTGAAAATTCTACCTTAGCTACAGACTTCTGTTCAAAGTCTACATTTATTACAAGAGTTGTGCCATTTACTGTATGGAACTGTATATACTGTATCTTATCAAAATTTAAAGCGAGTCCGTTTGCTGAGAACCACTTAATAATTTTGTGAAAAACATCATTTACAATTAAATCACTTAGTTCTTGGTTTTTGGATGTTATTACTATACTTGTATCATCAGCAAAAAGAACTAACTTTGCATCTTCATCAATGTGGAATGGTAAGTCATTAATGTATATCAAGAACAGTAAAGGACCTAAGACCAAACCCTGTGGGACCCCGTACTTGATAGCCCGCCCCCCCCCCCCCCCCAGTTTGAGGAATCAGCTGTTGTTTTAACATTACATGAACCACTTATTTCAACTTTCTGCATTCTTCCAGTTAAGTATGAATTAAACCATTTGTGCACTGCCCCTCTCAAACCATAATGATTTAGCTTATCTAAAAGAATTCCATGATTTACACAATCAAAGGCCTTTGAGAGATCACAAAAAATACCAATGTGTGATGTCTGGTTATTCAGAGCATTTAATATTTGATCAGTGAAAGCATATATAGCATTTTCTGTTGAAAAGCCTTTCTGAAACCCAAACTGACATTTTGTTAGTACTTTATTTTTACAAATATGGGAGGCTACTCTTGAATACATTACTTTCTCAAAAATTTTTGATACAGCTGACAGAAGAGAGATTGGGCGGTAGTTGTTGACATCCGACATTTCTCCCTTTTTATGCTATGGTTTTACAATGGCATATTTCAGTCTATCGGGGAAAACACCCTGCTCCAAAGAGCTATTACATACGTGGCTGAGAATCCTACTTATTTGTTGGGAACAAGCTTTAAGTATCTTGCTGGAAATGCCATCAATTCCGTAAGAGCTTTTACTTTTCAGGGAGTTTATTATTTTACTGATTTCAGAGGGAGAGGTAGGTGGAATTACAGTTGTTTCAAACTGCACAGGTATGGCCTCTTCTATTAGTAGCCTTGCCTCTTCTAGTGAAGACCTAGATCCTATTTTCTCCACAACATTTAAAAAATGATTATTGAAAATATTTTCAATTTCTGATTGTTTGTTAGTACACTTGTCATTCAGTTTTATGGCACTAAAGTCTTCCTGTGCTCTTGGTTGCCCTGTTTCCCCTTCAATAATATTCCAAATTGCTTTAGTTTTATTATCAGAGTTAGTGATCTCAGACATGATACACATGATTCTGGACTTTTTAATAACTTTTCTTAGTGCCGCACAATAGTTTTTATAATATTGAACAATTTCGGGGTCAGTACTCCCTCTTGCTGTTAGATACAGTTCTCTTTTACGGTTGCAAGATATTCTTATTCTTTTAGTTAGCCAAGGTTTTTTATATGTTTTCTTGGAATTATGTTTAACTATTTTCTTGGGAAAACAATTTTCAAATACCCTTAAAATGTATCGTGAAATAAGTTAAATTTCAAGTTTGCATCGGGTTCCTTATACACTTCATCCCAGTCTAGCTGCTGTAGGCTTTCCCTAAATTTTGCAATATTTATATTGTTAATTGAACGCACTGCTTTGAACGCCTGATTTGATATACTGCATGGAGCTATGACATGCACTGTAACTAGTTGTGCACCATGATCTGAAAGACCATTCTCAACAGAATAAGCATTTATGTCCTTAAACTTATCTTGGTCTATAAAAAAGTTATCTATCAATGTAGTGCTGTTCTTTGTTATCCGAGTTGAAAATCAATGACGGAGTTCAAATTGAAAGAACTGAGTAATACTACAAGGTCATTCTTCCTATTACACTCTTTCAGGGAATCAACATTGAAATCCCCACAAATGATAATTTGCTTCCCCCTGTCTGACAGATAACACAATAAAGCATCCAAGTTTTCTAGAAATAGCTGGAAATTCCCTGAGGGGGACCTATACACTGTTACAATTATGAAAGTGCCATCATTTAGTTTAAGTTCAGTGGCACATGCTTCCACATGTTGCTCTACACAAAAATTTTTAGGTTCTAAATTTTTTACACTGTGGCAACTCCTCCTCTCATCATATTACCTCTACTTACATGTGCAGCTAATTGGTACCCATTGATGCTAACCTTTTGCATATCAGAGACAATGTGATGCTCAGACAGGCATGGTACATCTATTACATTCTCAGTTTCTATATCTTCTAAACAAAGCAGAAGCTCATCAATTTTATTCTTCAATCCCCCAATATTTTGATGAAATATACTAACATTATTTTTTACCTTACTTTTGTGAGTATCTTGAACTTTTTTAACATCTTTAGTACTTGCCTGGCTGAGTTTCCCACTAGACACTGATCTTACACTAAAAAGGAGTTTCCACCATGAGATGTAGTTCCTCCCCCTTTAAATTTCCTGCTATCAGCCCAGCCAGTTTACCCCTCCCTTTCTTGTTGAGGTGTAGGCCATGTTTCCTTCGAGGTACTTCATAATGTTCGAATACAGTATATGTTCTAAAGCACTACTGCAAATTGACGTTAGTGATATGGGCCTGTAATTCAGCGGATTCCTCCTACTTCCCTTTTTGGGTATTGGTGTGACTTGAGCAATTTTCCAGTCTTTAGGTACGTATCTTTCTGTGAGCGAATGGTTGTATATAACTGCTAAATAAAGGAGCTATTTTATCAGCATACTCTGAGAGGAACCTGACTGGTATACAATCTGGACCGGAGGCCTTGCCTTTATTAAGTGATTTAAGCTAGTTTGTTACACCGAGGAAATCTACTTCTATGTTTCTCATCTTGGCAGTTATTCTTGATTGGAATTCAGGAATATTTACTTCGTCTTCTTTAGTGAAGGAGTTTCGGAAAACCGTGTTTAATAACTCTGCTTTAGTGGCACTGTCATCAGTGACTTCACCGTTGTTATCGCGCAGTGCAGGTATTGATTGTGTCTTGCCACTGGTGTGCTTTATGTATGACCAGAGTCTCTTTGGGTTTTCTGCCAGATTTCGAGACAGAATTTCGTTGTGGAAATTATTGAAAGCATCTCGCGGAGTATAGAGATATTTCGGAGTGCAGACTTGTGAACTTGTGACATTTCCGAGGTTTCTACAGTGAAGACGCAGCGTGCGTTTAGAAGCGAATATCTCGCGATCTATTTTGTTGTTGATAACTAGTTACGTGCAGTAGAAATCTATTCTTTCCCTGTTATTCAACTTATATTTTATTTAATTGATGTATCATCGACACCAAAAAGTGTTTTGCAGAAATGTACTGCATTCTCAAAAGTACTTCTACTATCGTACTCATCATTTAAAGTCGTTAAGATAGTACCTGCAGATTTTATTTAATTGCAATCTTTTATAAATTTATATGTTACATTCATAATTCGCAATTGCCGAGTGATAGAAACCTTCGACCATTCAATTCATGTTTGTATTCTAATTGTATACTGTAGACACAGCAGTATGTGGCTTGTAATGCGGCAACTACGTACCCGAGCCCCTAGACAACGAAACGATCCAAAAAAAATTAATATTGCAACTCTAAGTCGGAGGGTACGTGGTTGAGGACCACTCACCACTCATTTCATTCATTATTGTTTGAAAGCCGGCAACACGTTGTGCAGACGAAACTGTGAGAGATCTCTGAAACAATGGTTTATTAAGTGAGGAACTCAGGAAAAGTAAGGTCAGCATCTTATGAAAAAGCAGATACTCAGTACATAAATAAACATTCAATGTCTTAACTTACGTTGTTCCAAAACCCATAGCATTTCTCGTTTCACCAGCTATCGATGGCCCTAAAAAGTTACTTTCTTTCATCGAAAAAGTCTGCAGCTATTGGAATAAAACGGTAGATAATGAAGTATTGCACGATAACCAATGCCAAAATACTCTCCTCTCCGAATTTTCATTTCGATATCTCAAATCATTTTTGAAATATGAGGAACGTTGTAGATATTTCACTCTGGTTTTATCACTAGCGCGAGCGATCGCAAATGATACTGCTGCATCAGATCAATTTTCTTGAGGCTGGTGACAGATAGAGAACTCCATGCAAAACTCAAGAAAAATTCAATATGTTAGCTAAATTTCATGTGCAGCAACATATTATGTAATATGCACCAAACGCAAGATCATAGTGACTTATTTTTCATTGCAAACTTTTTCGAATTTCCGACAGTGTCTTTCTTGAATGCAAATATCATAATAACTATGATCATTAACGAAATGATGGGCACGTCGTCATAAATCTGACACATAAAGCTGTGATTAACATAAAAGCAGAACTTTTTTACCGAATAGTTTCTGTAAAATCGTTTGAGAAAAATTGCAGGCTGTACGCCTCGCTTCCGTCATCGCTGACTGGCCGAAAGGAGGCGAACACTGTCGGCTTCTCCTTCCAAAAAGCAAATGAGCTCACCCACCGCTTTGGACGAAAATTTGTCACTGTACATCGGCCACTGTATGCTGCATGGAGTCTACACCAAGTGTAGAGTGGTGACATACAACGGCCAATCAGTCCCCTTGCAGGGCCATACTCTAGCGCAACCCAATCATAAAAATGTAGCTTAGCAACTAACCTTGCTAGGAGTCTGCTCTTGAACGACAACTGACTAGCTTAATTGCTTTTCCGCATTTTGGCTTCCAAATTCAATACAAAGTGGATCTAGTTTCAATGTGACGCATAATCTCATACCCTAGTTGGAAATTAATGGAGCAATAATAGATTTCAGTTGGACACAGGTGTGGCTATGTCTTTGATCAGTTCGGATATGTACCGGTGCATCGGCTTGCTACAGCGCAGAGTGGTGGCATCCGATGGTCAGTCAACCCCATTGTAATATCAGATTGTAGTCAAAACTAAGTATGAAAATGTAGCTCGGCAACTAACCATGCTAGTAGTCAACTCTTGGGTGACAACTATCATTTTTGGCTTATAGGGTGACAACTTGGCTGGCAGAATTTTTTAATTTTTTAAACTTATCATACGTGAAGCTCGGGACACAGATATCAGTGGCCAAACGCAAGTCGATGACACTCTCAAAAATTATCGAGAAACGTGGCTTTGAAGTTCTCTGAGGAACTTTAATTCACTAAAACTAAGACAAATTTCGCGGGAGGCCACGTGGTTCTCTGTGCTAGAGAATGGTAACCAGGTACGCAGTGGATCACTGGTTCACATCTTCGTGTCGTCTTTTTTATGTTTTATTTTTTGCATTAGTTTCCAATGCCTAATCATTTAAATAAAAGTATAATCAAATATCTGCTAATTAAGACATATCTATCATTTTTTATGAAAATCGAGCTCCTTTTTTTCTCTATTACAAGTTTCATGCAAAATTCCAGTTTTCTTTGCAAATATAAATTGTGAACCGTCGATATTTTACAAAAGATGAATAAATTTGTAATGTTCGTTAATTTAAACAATCTTTTTAATTTAAATTCTTAATAATCTATATTTTATAAAAGATTGTTAGTAAATCTGTGCCATTTATTTAACTTAAATAATCTTTTTTAATTTAAATACTTTTATCTTTTGTAAAATACTGTTAATTAACATTTTATATTTGCAGTGCATTTGATATGTAATTAGAAACAAAAAGAAGCGCATTTTTCATAAAAATGACGATTAGATATGTGTTAATTAGCATATATTTGATGAAATTTACATTTAAGTGGTGCAGGTATTTGACCTGAATGAAACTGAAACGAAAAAAGCAGCAATCCCCGGATTACCCATTTACCACTCACCAACGCTACCTAGTGAGCCATGTGCACCATTGTGAAAAATCGCCTGTACTTTAATGAAATAGAAGTCCCTCAGAACTCTTAAAAGTCGATTTTTTCGCTAGTTTTTGAGAGTTGATATTTGATTTCTGGAATTCACGTATCATAAACATAAAAAAATACAAAAATTCAATTACTGGGTGATCTCCTTCTTAGACGATTTTGCGCTTTTCGGTTTCCAAATCCAATGCTAATTGAATCTAGTTTCAAATGGAATACCGTTCATAGAAGTCATAGACTATGTTTGCAACATAGGCAACTGTTGATCGGACAGCGGTTCTGCAACAAGTTTCCAAGCCTATTTGTCCTTAAAAGAATCACCAACGCCTAACTTTTACAGAGCAAATCCAGTGCCTTTCACCAAGTGAGACAAATTTAAAGTGGAACTAGATAGATTGCGAAGTATGAGAGTAATATCCCCAGTATCGTCTATCCAGTAGTCATTCGCCATAGTCATAGTAACAAAGACAAATGGATCACTTAGAATTTGTGGTAATTTTAAGTCTACCATCAATATTCAAGCAATGTCAATATGTATCCAGTTCCTCGGTCGGAGGAATTATTGGCAAAATTGGCTGGGGACCATTATTTTTCTCGGGTAGATCTCACAGACAGCCGTTTTTAGTTGCCTGCAGATGTTCAGACGAAATATTTTTTAGTAATTAGTATTCGATTCGGCGTGTATCGTAACGACAGGCTGCCATTTGGAGTCGCAAGCGCTCCGCGATATTTCAGAGATATCTTGAGCAACTCATTCTGGGTATCCCAATCTGTGTTAATTATTTAGATGACTTGCTATCTACTAGGGCCATGCTACCCAATCACGTTGAGCGGAGCCAAGCCCATGCTCTGCGCTGTCGCCTAGACAATGTAATTCCTTTGAGCCAAGTGTAAAGTACCTAGGACATACCTTCTCGATGTGTATAAACAGAATTCGCCACCACGCGTCCTTCTGTACGTGTAGGCTTATCTCAGGAAGTGCTATAGGGATTTTGATCCGGTTTAGACTAATAGATAAACTGATTCACGAGGAACGACGCCATTGCTCCCTAGCGGACAGCCGCCATAATTGAAGAGACTGGCAGTGGTTTCAGAGAGCAGGATGCGTAAAGAGATTTGCATCAGGTGTGATGGAACAGCGACGCCGATACGGCGGCTCAACGTATTCTGTAATAAAAAGAACTGAGTGAAATCTTCAGTGGTAAATTTGAAGGGGGTGGTCTTTGTTTTCCGCCCAGACCAAATGGCGAGAAAAGTTACGAAAAATGGGGTGAAAAGTGGAAAAGCGATTGTCAGAGAACCCAAAGGTTGCAAGTTCGAACCCCACCTGGGACACTATTTTCTTCACTTTGACTTTTAATCTACAATTCACGACTCAATGATGCTGAGATTCGCCAGAAAGGAAACGGGGCTCGGATTCCACTTTACACTGTAGCTCCCCTTTTCCCAGTTGTACAATTGGTGAGTGACATCCAATTGATTGCAATCTTTTCGAAACAACTGCAAAGCGAAAAAAATAGAATCCAAAACCCGTGGTTTTCACATCATGCATAAAGTAAAACGCAGCACGAGGTGCAGCTTTGGTTTGTTATTGTAATGAAGTACTCGAACAGCGCAGAATATGACGCAGCTTTAAGCTTGAGTCAAACATAGATGAGGGCACGATACTCAGGGTGGTGTTGCGATAGACATTATTTGTTTGGACAAATGGTTCAATGAGCACTGTGAGACTTAACATCTGAGGTCATCGGTCGCCTAGACTTAGAACTACTTAAACCTAACTAACCTAAGAACGTCACACACATCCATGCCCGAGGCATGATTCGAACCTGCGACCGTAACAGCAGCGCTGTTCCGCCCTGAAGCGCCTAGAACCGCTCGGCCACAGCGGCCGGCTTGTTTGGACTCTTGCAAAGTCTACAGACGATGGTTAATGAATTTCCTCTGACGAGAAAGAGCTTTAGACCTTTTAAAGATCATAAAGACATGGACACGATGTTCTTGAATGAGGTTCAGAAATTTCTTCTGGATGAATACACTAGGTTTCGGAATACTTCTACAGACGCATTTCGAAATATCCCGACAATTTCAGAATGCGATTTTCTCCTTCCCTCACATTAGCAATCGCAGTTCTTGCTCTTCATTCTGTGCAAATTTTTCGAACAACTGGCTGTGAGTTACTCAAGTTTGAAGTATTCCAATAATAAGGACAAGTAACGAAATGACCATCTCCTCATGTGATGTGAGACTTAAAATAAGAAAGAATCAAAGATTTTTAACCAATAGCTCCCCTGCAATCGTTTGAGAATAATTGTATAGCGAAAAAACATCGGAATCTGATATATGCGGTGTTTTCTTTTTAATGCTTCAAGCAAAACTTTTCCGAAAAACTTTGCTTCATTTATATGTAGTACATTCTTTCAGAAACGCAGGAGATGACTCAACTTTCAGCTTCCTGCTTTCCTTGGCTCAAACTAAAATACGGGCACGATTCTTTGCGTGGCCCTGCGAAGAAGTTTGCCATAAAGAATCCACGTCAAAGATGGGCTTAACATACTATGCTCCACAAGAAAAGTGCTGTAACACCGTGCACATGGATATTATGCGCGTTTTTATTATTTTGATCATTTTTTATTTTATTTATGCCGTCTCATCCAGCCTCCGATACATATTGAATCACTCACACACACACACACACACACACACACACACACACACACACACACACACACACACACACATGATTTGCATACAATATTTACGTTGGTTGTAAACATATTACATACGTCACGACGCGCTCCAGTCACTGCCATTAGATGCCACTCCAAACGCCATTTCTATATGAAACACACAACGTTTATGCCCCCAGACAATTTGCCTGCCGTGTACTGCTTACTCCTAAAAGTGGATATTCACTACTTAACGTTGTTCTCCGAAAAAATTTATTCATGCCCTGCAAACAAAAACGCTACGTCAGTCGAGTCGTCTGCTCGTAGATAATTAATACTGCCCGTGCGAAGTTGAGCCAGATCGCTTGAATTAAGTAAAACCAGACCTACAGTCACCAAGATCATGTGGCCACAATCACTAACCTACCAGATGCTAAAAATTTAACAGAAATACTGTGGCTCCTGTGAAAAAAAGGAAAAAAATGCAATTATCTTTCCCAATGCGGCACAGATTTTTACCAGTCGCTTAATCAACTGTGTAAAATGGGTGTTAAATTTGTGAGGTCAGAGGCATGCCAGAAGGCATTCTTCCAACTCAGAAAATAGCCGTAGGTCAATCCCTTGTTTAGCAACATAATATCCTGAAAAATGCTTTGCCGGCCGCGGTGGTCTCGCGGTTCTAGGCGCGCAGTCCGGAACCATGTGACAGCTACGGCCGCAGGTTCGAATCCTGCCTCGGGCATGGATGTGTGTGAGGTCCTTAGGTTAGTTAGGTTTAAGTAGTTCTAAGTTCTAGGGGACTGTTGACCACAGCTGTTAAGTCCATAGTGCTCAGAGCCATTTGAACCATTTGAAAAATGCTTAACGCTTGCCACTGATGTATCAAACTCTGGCAGAGGTGTCATGCTGTCCCACTAATACGCCAACGGCACGGAAAAGATCATAGCATTTTCATTTAAAACGTCACATGCAGCACAGAAGAAATATCCCGAAACAGCATGGAAGAAGTCATTTCGTTCGAGATACCTTGTTACATTGGAGATCAGAATATGTTCTAAGATTCTACTGTAAATGGATACCGGTATCAAGGATACTGGGCACCTCTCTCCTATTTTTCAAACTTCAACAGTTTCACATTGGACCCAGAAATGCTAGTCCTCCATGGTATTGCCCAGTAAAGACATGCGTCTACGTTCGAGTTTAGGTTAGGCACTAAGATTTAATCCATGCAGAAGTTTCATAACAGCGCGCATTCCGATATGGAAACAAAGATTCATAGCTTTGTAGTTTTTTGCTAAATTTAACCTTTGTGTATTTCGGTGGTTAATCTCTAGACTGTGGGCAAAAGTAAATTTCGTATTTTTTGTTCGTTGAGAAATTTCCTAGGGGCTTCAGCCCCCAATTGCGAAAGAACTCTTACTTTCATTCTGTGTTGACCTTCCAACTAGGAAGAGTCACTCTTGTGTGTTAAAGGTAACTGTTCGTTGACAGAAGACACTAGCAAACCACTGGCATTTGATTTTCAAGTGCATCAGTGTAGTATTCTTGCTAACCATTTACCAGGTTGTCGAATCTATAAGAATAATTGCAGCTGTCGGCATGAGGAGCCTCATAATAGTCTTCCCAAAACACAACAGATCAATACGTGGTGTCTACGGACGCATACTGCCTGGGGTGTTAATTATTATATATTTCATTGCTTATTATCCTTTGGTTTGGATCGGTTCTGCGGCGAGAACGTGCTGTGTAGCCGGCATTTTGCTTCTGAAACAAAATTATTAGCATTGCTTTTAACCTCCCAACAGATAAAAATATAATGACCTCCCAAGAATAAAAAATATAACATTCACATTCAGCGTAACCTACCAACAGATAAATTCCGTAACCTACCAATAATAAAATGTGACTAATCTCTCAATAAAATTGTGGCTCCCTTATAACCTTTCAATAATTGACTGTGAATTTAAACTGGTAAATTTTGGACGTCAGCATTGCTGCGTCATGGCCCTGAAAGATCATTCTGAATAATTGATAATTCTTACCTCAATGAAGTCGCCGGATAACGCGTATATATCTGCTCCTATAAGAAATTTTTCTGGCACAGCCCAGTTCAATGCTGGCCGATATATTTGTCATTTATAAAAAGAAACAACATCTTTCTTTACAATAATCGGGATCACCATGGATTGGAGAAGTTAGTAAATTCTTTAAATTGAGGTGAATGATTGTCAAAAGTTAATTTTTATCAGAAAGATTATTATTAAGAGATTTTTTTAAACATTTTACATGGGACTTGATATAACAGTAGTACATATGCGTGAGGCTGCTTTTACATTATACTACATCGCTCAGGCACGACCATCGCTGCCCATGACCGGCCCAGCCAACTCGATACACACGACAGCTAACTACTTCTTACTCCTACTGCCACACAGTTCCTTCTGCAGCCAACACTGCTCTCTGGTCTGAGATTCTCTTATAGCTTACATATCGCAGGCAGCGAGTGAGCAATCCATCGAAATTACACCTGCTCGAGTACGCTAGCAATAAATTCCTTTATCATGGATCTCTTACAGACTCAACAAATGATTTTTAAAATATTCGTGCAATTCACAATAATTGATTCCTAGACCAACGTCACTTGAACGTCCCCTAGAGGTAATAGTAAACGATCGTCAGTGGCATATAGATGCCAGAAATCAATGTAAGCTACTGCACTAAGGACATGAAATTTGTATCCACAAGACTTGCAGTCGACTAAAATAACTTCATGAGATCAGTAGTACGGCGGACAAGGCGAACGTTCTACGAATGGTACTGTATCGAACTTTGTACCTTGTGGCAAAACTGGAAAATCTGAAGAGAGAGTAGGAGAGGCTGAAGTTCGTAAGGACTGCTGAAATTAAATGGAAAGAGCACTAGAAGATAGTAACAACTGCATAGCTGAAGGATGTGGAAAGCATTAGTATTGTTTTGAATATGTTGGTGATTCAGTAACGATAAAAGCCAAAAACCGTTGCACGCTTTTACCTGCCCATGCATTATGAAATATAGAGACAACACCTGAGGAGACAGAGACACTGATTTGTGAAGCAGGTGACACTACAGGAGTCTTAGGTGTCTCGATCACTGTGGTACTGGAGACAAAAGAAGGTAGAATTACTAGAGAATGTAGACTGATGTAAAGAAAGGAGATAGGTAAAGGTTACGCTGTTATGCAACAGACTGCAACTGGACATAGTTAAAGCTAACAAGCGAAAACGGAATGTGTTGAAATAGCCCGACAATACTGGACAATATTGGGTGTATTACATCGTGGTATCATAAAATTTTAGAAACCTAATAACAGACTGCACAGCACACCTAGATTTGAATACGGATTGAGGTCGTTACCTGGTGATAATGTATCATATAAAACAAGATAAAGAAAAGTAAGCGTAGTACAAAGTATGATAATCAAGTTATAACAAAATGTGTAACTCAATCAGCAACTAATGGTCCACATAAAAGGAGGAAGGCTCCTTAAGTAGACGAAGAAATGTATGTAATAATGAAGTAAATAAATTTGGCCTGTGAGGCCACCAAGTCACAAAAAATACGAAGACAAAACAGCCATGAATTACTCAAGAAATCAGCTTATCAACGAATCTTGGATATATGCAAAACTAAATAGACTGGGAGTCAGAAGTACTGCATAATACGCATGAGAATTAAATCAATAGAGTTGAAAATTGGGAAATTGTAATTAATGATTGAATCGTGAAAGAAATTATGATCCTTTACGAGGAAATATTTATGCCTAATACAAAAAATCTGGCTACAATGTAACGGGAGAGAAAATAAAGGGGAGCTGCTGGGAAGTCTCCTATAAGAGTGGAGCAAAGCCAAACAAAATGGCAGCAATAGATCTGAATCCTGTGCGACGGAGAAGAGATGTACTTTAGCATGACATGAATAGAGTGGGAGTGTGTTGGAAGGAAACAGACTAATCACAAATGCTACCAGAATCTGAGCACTAAATGATTAGAGTTTTAGGCGCGTCAGCAGAAGCCCATGGCGAGATACTTCAGGAGATGCAGAAATCTTGTAAGAATTAAAAGATTATGATTGGTTCGCAGGAGAGCCTCTGTAAAGTTTGGAAGGTAGGAGACGAGATACTGGCAGAAGTAAAGCTGTAATGACGGGGCATGAGTCGTGCTTGGGTAGCTCAGATGGTAGAGCACTTGTCCGCGAAAGGCAAAGGTCCCGTTTAGAGTCTCGGTCCGACACACAGCTTGAATCTGCCAGGAAGTTTCATATCAGCGCATACTTCGCTGCAGAGTGAAAAACCTCATTCTCGAAAGATTGTGTCTGTAATGTCAATGAAACAATACTTTCCACGTGCTTTTCACATATGCTTCACCATCACCGCCGAAGAAGGTGAGGGATATTAAGTGTGACGACTATCGAACAACCTCCGAAGTTTCTGACTAGCGTATTGCACCGGAGAACAGAAAGGAAAATTAGGTCGTCCTCATCGAATGTTCGACGTTTGGAGAACAAGGACGAAAAAGTATTGACAAACGAGTAGTTTGTAATATTCACTCAAACGGTAAATGTACTGGAGAATTTCCGAAGTATGTGACCAGGAATAAAATTGAAGGGAAACGAAACACCAATTTTAATGTCCGCAGAAGACCTACGCGTCTGTACAGAAGTAAATGGAACTTTAAAAGACTGTCCAGTGTAATGGTTAACCTAACCTTAAAATTTACGTAAAGAATTAACAAATTAAATATTAAAGAATTATCAACAGAGTAAAGCAAAATAACGACTTGCTGAACAGAAATTATGGAAAACGCGGGTCTCAAAGTTGGACATGATATAACAATAGAGGAAGAAGAATGCGGAATAAAAAGTGGTTCTACATTTTTAAAACTATTTCTACAGTTGAAGTATGAAATGAACAGTCACTAAGAAGAGCACGCTAGGAAATAAATCGAATGAAAACCCCTGTAAAAGTAAGAAACAACATAGTGAGACACGTGCAGGGTGACAATTATTGAACTATATGAAAATAAACGTCAATTAGTTGCAAACTACGGCGTGCACACACTTTATTCAACATGTAAACGACACTACAGATATTCGGATTTAGGTTATGACGTGTTAGATATGCCTGTCATCATTGGCGAAATTCTGCATGACCCGCTGAAGTGTCGGAACACCGATGCTGTCAATGACCTCCTAAATGGCTGTTCTCAGATCAGCAATGGTTTTGGGGTTACTGTTGTACACTTTGTCTTTAAAATAGTCCCACAAAAGGGAGTCCTATGTGTTCAGATCCGGAGAATATGGCTGCCAATCGAGGCCCATGCCAGTGGCCTCTGGGTACCCCGGAGCCAGAATGTGGTCCCCAAAGTGCTTCTACAGGACCTCAAACACTCTCCTGCTTCGATGATGTCGAGCTTCGTGTTGCATGAACCACATCTTGTCGAAATCTGGGTCACTTTGGGTAACCTTCACGTACCGTTCGGTAATCACCGTGGCATCAAAGAGTATCGCACCGATTATTCCGTGACTGGATATTGCACACCACACAGTCACCCGTTGAGGGTGAAGAGACTTCTCGATTGCGAAATGCGGGTTCTCTGTCTCCCAAGTGCGCCATTTGCTTATTGACGAACCCATCAAAATGAAAGTGAGCTTCGTCGATAAACTAAACCATGCATGCGCATACTAATTCTCACCGTGCCCCGCGGTCAATTGTGCAGTCTGAACGTCCTAACGCTTACCGTTCAGAAATTATGACGGTTTATTTCATATATTCAAATAGTTCATTAACTGTCATCCTGTTCAAAAAAGAACGGCACACAGGGAGGTGGGGGAGGGGTGTGGGCGCGGAGCAGGAGGGCTGTACCTGTCCCCCCCCCCCCCCCCCCCACCCCACCAGACATTTTCTAGGTTCACAGTGCTTTCGTAACATTATTCATCCTTGATTATGGCAAAGTCAAGTGATAGGAGTTCCAGGTGTAAACAAGGTGATACAAAACAGCAGAGAAGGATTCAAGAAACTAAATGAGGCTTCAGAAAAGATGGTGGTTTCATAACATTATTAAATCTGTATTTGCGTAAAGATTTTGGTGTATTTGAAAACAGATCACCCAAAGAAAGTGTCTCAGTGCCATACTTATGAAAAATGTTGGTGGAACAGGGCTGCGTCTGGGCTATTTTGGAACAGAAGAGAATAGTCTCAAAGTTGGTATCTTTGTTCGAAAACTAGTGAAAAGTAAATACATATCTTTCACCTAGAAAACAGATAGCGAATGATTTTAGCAGGAAGGATCATCTGAAGTGGAATAGACCTATCAAAGCAAGAGTATCTTCAAGCCTTTGTCCATTCATATCAAAGTAGACATCTCCAACCATACAAAAAAGTGGAGCCACTAGCTAGGAGTCACTTAACTAGGATTTTTCATAGATAAAGTTATAAGACAGCTTTAGACCCAGTTAGTTACTGGACGGAACGTGTGTGTGTGTGTGTGTGTGTGTGTGTGTGTGTGTGTGTGTGTGTTTTACCAATGGAGAAGGCTGTTTCGTAAGACAGCGCATTCAGTATTTTGCGTCTTTACTTCAACTGTGCTGCAGATAGAAACAGGGTCACCGTAGCAACTCCAGTCAATGGAATTACTGCGAGTAATGCGAACCATTTAATTCTTCATTTCAGTACTTCTAAAGTGAAATGGCATTAAACATTTCATCCACCCTATAAATATTTCCGAGCCAGGAAAAATTTATTTAACGAGATATGGTGTGGGTTCCTGTAGTCATGTCCTAGTTCACGAACCACGGGCAACGTATGAGTGGCCAAGTACGTGGTCCCGACAGTCGGGATACCAGTTGCTTTGGAATAAGGCTGGGCATCTCGGATATATTCTGTGTCGTGGTCACCTTTGTGTTCATACGGCAAAGACTACCAAATTCACCGGTTAGTCCCTCAACCATTAGGGGTAAAACCCAATGGGACTCGGGGCAATTAAGGCTAGCAACCTGTTTCCCTGCTACTTTAAATATGATGCTGGCAACAATCAGAGCAAAATGCCTCGGACCTTTGGAGGTGACGGAGTCCCACCTCTAACTGACAAACCAGGGACTCCTAAGATACGACTTGGCAAACAAATGGTAATGAGATGGGGAGCTATTAATATCAATGGGGGCTACCCTGGGAAGAAGGTAGAGCTGGCAGAGGCTGCAAGTAAGTTGGGGCTGGACGTTTTAGCTGTTAGTGACATTCGGGTAAGGGGTGAGGAAGAAGAGGAAGTGGGAGAATATAAGGTCTACCTGTCAGGAGTCAAAGCAGGAATAGCGCAATGGGGTGTAGGGCCTTACATCAGGAAACAAATGGAACCCAGCGTAGTTGCAATAAGGTATGTAAACGAACGAATGATGTGGATAGATTTGACAGTGTCTAGTAAGAAAATTAGGATTGTGTCAGTATATTCGCATTGTGAAGGGACAGATCAAGATAAGATGGATAGTTTTTATGAGGCAGTTAGAGCTGTTAGAGCAAAGGACAAGGACAGTGTTCTGCTCATGGGTGATTTTAATGCCAGGATTGGAAATCGAACAGAAGGGTATGAAAAGGTTATGGGTAAATTTGGAGAGGATATGGAGGCCAACAGGAACGGGAAACAACTCTTGGATTTCTCTGCCAGTATGGGCTTAGTAATCACAAACTCCTTTTTTAAACATAAGAACATTCACCGGTATACTTGGGAAGGCAGGGGAACCAGATCTGTCATTAACTATATAATAACAGATCAGGAATTCAGGAAGGCTGTGAGGGACACACGTGTATTCAGGGGATTCTTTGATGACACTGATCATTATTTAATCTGCAGTGAAATTGGGATTGTGAGGCCGAAAGTGCAGGAAGTCAGGTCCATATGTAGGAGGATAAGAGTGGAGAAACTTCAGGATAAGGAAATCAGGCACAAGTACTTAACAGTGATCTCAGAAAGGTACCAGTTAGTTGAATGTAGTCAATTACAGTCATTGGAAAAGGAATGGACAAGGTACAGGGACACAGTACTAGAAGTGGCTAAAGAATGTCTTGGAACAGTAGTGTGTAAAAGTAGGATGAAGCAAACAGCTTGGTGGGATGACACAGTCAAGGCAGTCTGTAAAAGGAAAAAGAAGGCGTATCAAAAATGGCTACATACTAGAACTCAGGTAGACAGAGAAAGTTATGTTGAAGAAAGAAACAAAGCCAAACAGATAATTGCAGCATCCAAGAAGAAATCTTGGGAAGATTGTGGAAACAGGTTGGAGACTATGGGTCAAGTTGCTGGAAAACCATTCTGGAGTATAATTAGCAGTCTTCGAAAGGGAGGTAAGAAGGAAATGACAAGTATTTTGGACAGGTCAGGTAAACTGCTGGTGAATCCTGTGGATTCCTTGGGCAGATGGAGGGAATATTTTGAAGAGTCGCTCAATATAGGTGAAAATACGATCAGTAACGCTTCAGATTTCGAGGTACAATGGGATAGGAATGACGATGGAAATAGGATCACATTTGAGGAAGTGGAGAAAATGGTCAATAGATTGCAGTGCAATAAAGCAGCTGGGGTGGATGAAATTAAGTCGGAACTCATCAAATACAGAGGAATGTCAGGTCTTAAATGGCTACACAGGATAATTGAAATGGCCTGGGAGTCGGGACAGGTTCCATCAGACTGGACAAAAGCAGTAATCACACCAATATTTAAACATGGAAACAGAAAAGATTGTAACAACTACAGAGGTATCTCTTTAATCAGCGTTGTGGGTAAAATCTTCTCAGGTATTGTTGAAAGGAAAGTGCGAGTATTAGTTGAGGACCAATTGGATGAAAATCAGTGTGGGTTTAGGCCTCTTAGAGGTTGTCAGGACCAGATCTTTAGCTTACGGCAAATAATGGAGAAGTGTTAGATTATGGAATAGGAGGCAAACTTTTGCAAGCAATTAAAGGTCTTTACATGGATAGTCAGGCAGCAGTTAGAGTTGACGGTAAATTGAGTTCATGGTTCAGAGTAGTTTCAGGGGTAAGACAAGGCTGCAACCTATCTCCACTGTTGTTGATTTTATTTATGGATCATATGATGAAAACAATAGACTGACTGGATGAGATTAAGATATGTGAACACAAAATAAGCAGTCTTGCATATGCGGATGACTTAGTTGTGATGGCAGATTCGATTGAAAGTTTGCAAAGTAATATTTCAGAGCTAGATCAGAAATGTAAGGACTATGGTATGAAGATTAGCATCTCCAAAACGAAAGTAATGTCAATGGGAAAGAAATATAAACGGATTGAGTGCCAAATAGGAGGAACAAAGTTAGAACAGGTGGACGGTTTCAAGTACTTAGGATGCATATTCTCACAGGATGGCAACATAGTGAAAGAACTGGGTGTACCAAAGCTAATGCAGTGAGCGCTCAGCTACGATCTACTCTCTTCTGCAAGAAGGAAGTCAGTACCAAGACAAAGTTATCTGTGCATCGTTCAATCTTTTGACCAACTTTGTTGTGTGGGAGCGAAAGCTGGGTGGATTCAGGTTACCTTGTCAACAAGGTTGAGGTTACGGATATGAAAGTAGCTAGGGTGATTGCAGGTACTAGTGGATGGGAACAATGGCAGGAGGGTGTCCACAATGAGGAAATCAAAGAGAAACTGGGAATGAACTCTATAGATGTAGCAGTCAGGGCGAACAGGCTTAGATGATGGGGTCATGTTACTCGCTTGGGAGAAGCAAGGTTACCCAAGAGACTCATGGGTTCAGCAGTAGAGGGTAAGAGGAGTCGGGGCAGACCAAGGAGAAGGTACCTGGATTCGGTTAAGAATGATTTTGAAGTAATAGGTTTAACATCAGAAGAGGCACCAATGTTAGCACTGAATAGGGGATCATGGAGGAATTTTATAAGGGGGCTATGCTCCAGACTGAACGCTGAAAGGCATAATCAGTCTTAAATGATGATGATGATGATGATGATGATGATGACGAGATATAAAGTAATTACCTAATACCGACTCTGAGTTTAGAATACGCAGCACAAATCCGAGTTAGCCTTGGAACACACTGTTTTCAAGTAGAGCTGGCTGGAAATTCTAAATTATAGCGACCGGGATTTGGTCACTGCTTATTCATAATCATAACATTAGACAGAATTCGTATCCACCCATTCAATATAACAATCAAACAAGAGTAGCCCGAACAACTTTGTTTCAGAGTCGTTTCTCTGCTACTTAGGTAGGTTACGTTAAATGATTTATTGATAATCTTACAAGGGGAAACCACGAATTGGATAACTGGGTATAAGCCTAGCTAAATTAGTAGTACGCTTGAAGGTTGCACATTTACAGAATTGACAGAGCGCACTAGCCAGTCAATTCTGAGAATAAAACCCGTAAAATCTCAAGTGTAGCTTTATGTGTTTCACCGTACAAAAGCTAACTTCAAACGCATTCCCACCCATACTGTCACCCCCCAAATGGCTCTGAACACTATGGGACTTAACATCTGAGGTCGTCAGTCCCCTAGAACTTAGAACTACTTAAACGTAACTAACCTAAGGACATCACACACATCCATGCGCGAGGCAGGATTCGAACCTGCGACCGTAGCGGTCGCGCAGTTCCAGACTGTAGCGCCTAGAACCGCTCGGCCACCCTGGCCGGCACTGTCACCCCCCCCCCCCCCCCCCCACCTGTCAGGAATATTTGTGTGTTGTTCATGACACTCACAGATATCACTGTACAAAACACGGCGACTACACGAATTACTTATTGTATTCGACCTTTGTCGGTCTTCAGTGACCGGGCTGTTAGCTCACCGACTTAGTCCTACACTTACCAATCGCAAAATTGTTGTCTGTGCAAGTTTTGCCTCACAGTATTACGAATTTCAGCAATATAAAAATAGGAATTTAATCCTTTTGTTTGTCTGTCTTTCCTACTATGAAACTACAGTGCTCCTAAGGCTTAAGTTTAGATAGAAACGTAAACGTAAACCGTTTTTGTGACCTTGGAGTCCTTCGTTGGTGGCATGCTTAAATAAAATCTGGCCATTTTACAAACCGCGTCATTTCGAAAAAAAGAAACACTCGATATATCGACAGCTGTCTCGACAGCTGTTTTTTCTTTCATTACTGTCAGTGGGAGGTGTGTAAATTAATAATGTTGAAAGAAATTGCCGACTGTGCCATTGGCGTAGTAACCCAGTCAACGAATACCAAGAATGGTCGAATATGGCAAATAATTCCTGTAGTGGCAAGTTTGTGTACCATTGTAGGACGAAGTGCCATGGAAAGGATACAGAAAACCATGAGTGGATGAATGTGTGGTGTGAGGATACATTTAATGGAATACTCTAACATAAAAAAGTCACGCGAGATAGAATTAGCTTTCCGATTTTGTTCCCCCCCCAACGCCACCACCACCGAAAAATAATACTGTTTGCGGGCCTGTGCATAAAAGGAAGAAAAATCAGGAACACTTAAACATTGATAAGTATAAAGTAGAGATACCAGAATACCTAAAGAGGCTATTGAGGGTGCTGTGTAGAAAAGAAACAAATAAAGATTAGCACAAGATCTGTAAAGGTGAAGAATAGCTTCAAGTCGGTAAGACAGCCTACTTTTCATTTACATTTTTACGTGTGTTATGATGTTAATAAATAATCCACATTTCAGAATTTATTCTTATGCTCGTTACCGTTTCCAGTTCCGTTTTGCTCACCCGGAGATGACAATTACAGATAAACTTGTGTTAATTTAAAGATTATGTGGAGCTGTGAAGAAATTTACGTCTTGTTTTGACTTGCACTATTTGAAGACCTGCGGAGGATTAGCTGAAGCAATAGTCACGGTGGACGTTCCCATCCGGTTGCTCATGATCTCAATCCGGTCTGGCTTGTTCAGGTACTTATGTAAGCCTCCGTTCCTCAACATACCCAAAGACTCCGCGATTACTGTGCGCTTTAAGCCATTCTGTGCACAGTATCTTTGTAAGCATGTACCTCCACTAAATTAGTGTCAGCTTGTTATCAGCTTCAGCAGCTGTCGATACATAGCAGTTACGCTCGAGGCGACTAGAAGCGTGTTTGCATAAATTAATGAGACACGGTGCAAGGTCAACTGAGATATCGGCAGCGTTGAAATGTCGATAAAGAGCTAATCTCTAAATAGTGGTCTTTAATGCTCACCTTGTTAGTTAAACGTCTTAGCATACGATTCTAGAGTCTCTTATCTCTGCCTTGACGACTCAGAAACACAGCTAAATATCTATCAAACAAGCAACGCTCACAGCTGTCTCTCGACAGACACTCGCACATCTACAACAAAGAGGAAGTCTTCAATATTGTTAACTATACTGTCTGCATAAATTTTCGACTAACATATCATCTAGTGCTAAACTACGATATCATAAACGAAATTTGCTATCAAATATAAAGCTAATACTAAATTTAGTTTGCTATTTGTGAGATCTGAGCCAATATTTAGTTGGAGTTTATGTGTGATGTTACTATTCTCGCCTTCTAATAAAATAACATTTTTCTTTTCGTGTTAAGAATGCTTCTGTTCGGTTTACTGTATCGTAACTGTGGTTTCTTCTCCGTCAGTACTCACAATGATGTCAAAATATCGAGTAAACTGATTAAATTCAGTCAAGAAAATTACGGAAAGCGAAACGTAATAAGAAATGCTTAATTATGTGTTGCATTATTGTGCTACATTCAACTGCTCTTAGCCGATAGGAGAAGCCAGCTCTCACCAAAAATAGGCTGCGTTAGTCATACGATAGTCTGATTAAAATTACTCGATAGTTGACACTTCACACGTTGGAGCTGCCTTCGTCCAATCAGAGCGCACATTGTCACGCTCGAACTGTTCGCGGTTCCCAACTGCCACAACCAATGATCAGTTCACTCCTGATTCCTCGTCTGTTTTTTTTTCCCCTTGACGTGTTTGGACCCCGAAGCTTAGATCTGACTCTTTTACTTCCATTTCAAGATAACAACACCGAAAAGTACACACAATAAACGATGGTAGCAAAACACGCATGTTTCGTACCCACTATAACTGGATCCACTCGCAAAAGACGCGATTCGGCGTCACAAATTCAGTTATCACCACCGCAGAGATCGGCCTGTAGTAGATTAGCTACATTATACAACACTGCATTAGGCCGAACTTCTTGAAGACATTTAGTCACCGCTGCGACTGTGCAGAGGAATGAATGTACGAGTAGCATCATAACTTCAAGTGATAGAATCTCGTCTGGTGAAATAATTTTTTTATTTGTAAATCTTTATCACAATAACTATAATTGTTATTATTTTAAATTAATTGGTTAAAATATCTTTTTTTTATTTTGAATCTTTTGTCACATTATTTTCATCATTATTGTGAATTTTTTATTTGCCCTGATTTTTTCTTCGTATCATTCATTTTTCGTTTGGAATCTGCCTGTGTCGCCTGTAACCCGAATGCCAACCAGTACTGCTCATCGCTTGGTATCGTAACTCGTGTAGCCCGTGTGAGGATAGTTTCAGGCAACGAATGAAGGCGAGAATGTGCAGTTCGCTTTTAATGGCTTTATATCTCTGCCGCAGTTTGCTGACCACCATTTTATCCGATACACTGCACATAATAAGGTTGTGTTTGGGTTAGGACATGAGTGAAAATTCAGGATGAGAACGTTCTCTGAATGTCTGCGTAGATCATATGTGAGGGGGGACATGGACAGCAGTCCAGTATGCACGTAGTTGGATGTGGGACACCGCCTAAGAAACCACTTGTGGTAGTTTGGCAACCGGGAACAGTTCAGGCGTGACGTTGTGCGTTCTGATTGGAGGAAGGCAGCTCCAGCGTGTGAAGTGTCAACTATCACGTCAATTGAATCAGACTGCACTGTGAAAACAAAGCCTACTTTTGTCAAGAGTTGCCATTTCCCGTCGGTTAAGAGCAGCTGAGTATAGTAGGAATTACCGCACATTTATGCTAGACATAATTTATCGTTTCTTATTTTGTCTCGCTTTTCACAATTGCTCTGACTTAATGTAGTCAGTTTAGTCGATAACTTGACATCTTCGTAGGTAGTGACGGAGGAGAAACCACAGTTACGGTACAGTAAATCGAACAGAAGTCTTCTTAAAATAGAAAAAAATGTATTTCATTAGGAGTCGAGAACAGTAAGATCACACATAAAAAACAACTAAATAAGCGGCACAGTGCCCACAATAAAAAAAAAACTAAATTTAGTATTAGCTTTATACACTGAAGGGTCAAAGAAACTGGTACACCTGCCTAATATCGTGTAGGGCCTCAGCGAGCACGCGGAAGTGCCGCAACACGACGGGGCATGGACTCTACTAAAGCTGGAGGGAATTGACACCATGAATTTTGCAGTCTTGTCCATAAATCTGTAAGAATACGAGGGGGTGCAGATCTCTTCCGAACAGCATGTTGCAAGGCATCCCAGATATGCTCAATAATGTTCATGCGTAAGTGTTTAAACTAAGAAGAGCGACCCTGGAGCTAATCTGTAGCAATTCTGGAGATGTGGGGTGTCGCATTGTCCTGCTGGAATTGCCCAAGTCCGTCGGAATGCACAATGGACGTGAATGGAAAGCAGGTGATCAGAATGCTTACATACGTGTCACCTGTGAGAGTCGTATCTAGCCGTATCAGGGATCCCATAACACTCCAAGTGCAAACGCCGCTCACCACTACAGAACTTGAACAGTTCCCTGCTGACATGCAGGGTCCATGGATTCATGAGGTTGTCTCCATAGCCGTAACGTCCATCAGCCTAATGATACAATTTCAAACGAAACTGGTTCGAGCAGGCAACATGTTTCCAGTCATCAACAGTCCAATGTCGGTGCCGATGGGCCCAGGTGAGGTGTATAGCTTTGTGTTGTGCAGTCATAAAGGGTACACGAGTGGGCCTTCGGCTCCGAAAGCCTAAATCGATGATGTTTCGTTGAATAGTTCGCACGCTGACACTTGCTGATGGTCCACCACTGAAATATGCCAACTTGCGGAAGAGCTGACGTTCTGTCACGTTGAACGATTCTCTTCAGTCGTTGTTGGTACTCTTCTTGCAGGATCTTTCTTCGGTGGCAGCGATGTCGGAGATTTGATGTTTTACCTGATTCCTGATATTCACGGTACGCTCGTCAAATGGTCGTACGGGAAAATCCCCACTTCATCGCTACCTCGCATATGCTGTGTCCCATCGCAGGTGCGCCGACTATAATACCAAGTTCAAACTCTCTTAAATCTTGATAACCTGCCAATGTAGGAGCAGTAACCGCTCTAACAACTTGCTGTCTTATATCGGCATTGGCAGCGCAGAAATCTGCCGGTTTACATGTCTCTATATTTGAATACGCATGCCTACACCAGTTTCTTTGGCGCTTCAGTGTATTTGATAACAAATTTAGGTAATGTTAACTTCGTAGTATAGTACTAAATGACATGTTACTCGAAAATTTACGCAAACAGTACACTTAAAAATATGACAAATTTGCTCTTTACTGTAGATGTGTGAGCTTTCGTCATTGATCCTCGAGGCGGATTCGATCAGGAACAGGCTAGCTTCCCCTGTATCACGCCAAGTGGCTCGTTAAAGCGCTCATCTATCCGGTCGGTTCCGTCGACAAATGCGTCGCTGGACCAAAAAAATCGTTGACTATTTCTCCTAAGCCCTTCTATCTCAGTTTGTAAACGACGGATAATTCATTTCATTTTCTTTGATGTTTCTTTACGATTTTTGCAAGTTTTGCCTTTTCTTTTTGAAACCTGGTAGAAAATCCAAAGAGATTCTGTTCGTATGTGAAGTATGTTAGCGGCAAGAAACAATCAATGCTTTCCCTGCGCGATAACAATGGAGGTACTATCGAAGACAGTGCTGCCAAAGCAGAGTTACTAAACACAGCCTTCCGAAATGCCTTCACAAAAGAAAACGAAGTAAATATTCCAGAATTCGAATCTAGAACACCTGCCAACATGAATAACGTAGAACTAAATATCATCGGAGTAGTGAAGCAACTCAAATCACTCAATAAAAGCAAGTCTTCTGGTCCAAACCGTATAAAAATGGCTCAGAGCACTATGCGACTTCACTTCTGAGGTCATCAGTCGCCTATAACTTAGAACTAATTGAACCTAACTAACCTAAGGACATCACACACATCCATGCCCGAGGCAGGATTCGAACCTGCGACCGTAGCGGTCGCTCGGTTCCAGACTGTAGCTCCTAGAACCGCACGGCCACTCCGGCCGGCTCCAAACTGTGTACCAATTAGGTTCCTTTCGGAGTATGCTGATGCATTAGCTGCATACTTAACAACCATACGTAACCGTTCGCTCGACGAAAGATCCGTACCCAAAGACTGGAAAGTTGCACAGGTCACACAAATATTCAAGAAAGGGAGTAGGAGTAATCCGCTAAATTACAGGCCCATGTCGTTAACGTCGATATGCAGCAGGATTTTAGAACATATATTGTGTTCGAAAACTATGAATTAACTCGAAGGAAATGGTCTATTGACACACCGTCAACATGGGCTTAGAAAACATCGTTCCTGTGAAACACATCTCGCTTTTTATTAACATGAAGTGCTGAGTGCTATTGATAAGGGATTTCAGGTCGATTGTCCGCCCCAGTAGCTGAGTGGTCAGCGTGACGGATTGCCGTCCTCTGGGCCCGGGTTCGATTCCCGGCTGGGTCGGAGATTTTCTCCGCTCAGGGACTGGGTGTTGTGCTGTGTTCATCATCATTTCATCCCCATCCGGCGTGCAGGTCGCCCAATGTGGCGCCGAATGTAATAAGACCTGCGATATGGCGGCCGGACCTGCCCCGCGAGGGGCCTCCCGGCCAATGACGCCAAACGCTCATTTCCATTTCCAGGTCGATTCTATATTCCTGGATTTCCGGAAGGCTTTTGACACTGTACCACACAAGCGGCTTGAAGTAAAATTGCGTGCTTATGGAATATCGTCTCAGTTACGTGAGTGAATTTGCGATTTCCTATCGGAGAGGTCACAGTTCGTAGTAATTGACGAAAAGTCATCGAGTAAAACAGAAGTGATTTCAGGCGTTCCGCAAGGTAGTGCTATACGCCCTTTGCTGTTCCTCATCCGCGGTGGCCGAGCGGTTCTAGGCGCTTCAGTCGGGAACCGCGCGGTCGCTACGGTCTCAGTTTCGAATCCTGCCTCGGGCATGGATATGTGTGATGTCCTTAGATTAGTTAGGTTTAAGTAGTTCTAAGTTCTAGGGGACTGATGATCTCAGATGTTAAGTCCTACAGTGCTCAGAGCAATTTTTTTTTCTTGTCTACAGAAACGATTTGGGAGACAATCTGAGCAGCCATCTTCGATTGTTTGCAGATGGCGCTGTCGTTTATCGACTAATAAAGTCATCAGAAGA
This sequence comes from Schistocerca americana, assembly GCF_021461395.2. NCBI lineage: Eukaryota > Metazoa > Arthropoda > Insecta > Orthoptera > Acrididae > Schistocerca > Schistocerca americana. Next base: position 273,324,705 of record NC_060124.1, on the reverse strand, counting down.
TCAAAACAAACTGCGAAACGATTTAGAAAAAAATATCTGAATGGTGCGAAAAGTTGCAGTTGATCCTAAATAACGAAAAATTGAGATCCACATGAGTGCTAAAAGTAACTCGTTAAACTTCGGTTGCACGATAAATCAGTCTTATCTACAAGCCGTAAATTCAACTAAATATCTAGGTATTACAATTACGAACAACTTAAATTCGAAGAAGCACATAGAAAATGTTGTGGGGAAGGCTAACCAAAGACTGCGTTTTATTGGCAGGACGCTTAGAAAATGTAGCAGACCTACTAAGGAGACTGCCTACACTACGCTTGTCCGTCCTCTTTTAGAATACTGCTGCGCGGTGTGGTATCCTCACCAGGTAGGACTGACGGAGTACATCGAAAAAGTTCAAAGAAAGGCAGCACGTTTTGTATTATCGCGAAATGTGGGAGAGAGTGTCACAGAAATGATACAGGATTTGGGCTGGAAATCATTAAAAGAAAGGCGTTTTTCGTTGCGACGGAATCTTCTCACGAAATTCCCGTCACTAACTTTCTCCTCCGAATGCGAAAATATTTTGTTGACACCGACCTGCATAGGGCGGAACGATCACCACGATAAAAAATCAGAGCTCGTACGGAAAGATATAGGTGTTCATTCTTTCCGTGCGCTATACGGGATTGGAATAATAGAGAATTGTGAAGGTGGTTCGATGAAACCTCTGCCAGGCGCTTAAGTGTGATTTTCAGAGTATCCATGTCGATGTAGATGTAGATGTAGTGTACACATTAGTACCATCCTGCTGCTGTGAAACAAGCCAACTTACAATGAAGTGATAAAAGTCATAGGATACCGGCATGCGCATGTACAGATGACTCTAATATCGCGTATGCAAGGTGTAAAAGGGCGGTGAATCGGCGGAGCTGAGGTTATTCATGCGATAAGGTTTCCGACGTGATTATGGCCGCAGACTTTGAACACGAAATGGTAGCAGGCCCGGATCTAGTGTCGCGGGCGGGCTGGGGGCATACCGGGGTATATCTCCCGGGCGGCAGTTTTAGGGGGCGCCACATCCATATTCTTGAAGGAAAAAAAAAAAAAAAAAAAAAACTTATATTTTTCACAAAGCGCATCCATTGCGCATCGATTATTCACAAGATACTGAAACGCATCGCTGTTGGTTTTTGCACCTTTTTGAACACCTCCTAAGTTGATTTCTAAACGAATCATTAGTTGATATTTGAATGCGTGCATAGTGTAGGCCTACATGGTGTCTCTGCCAGGGGAACCCCATCCAATCTAAGCTATAAAAAAAATTTCTCGCAGACCAAAGGGGTCGGGGTTGCAGAGATGAGTCGAGTAAACCCGAACGGATGAACGCTAATCACTGTCTGTTTGTGTGGTTGATTTTGTGTGCCAATAATCAGCGTTGTTATAATTACTAGCGAAATCCGTGAATACAGACTACCAGAGTGGAAATAAACTACTAACAGGAATAACAGCAGGAATAACAGGTAAGTAAGATTGGGTATTAATCTTCCCGGTGTATCGAGGAAAATCAAATTTTAACAGAAAATTTTTGCCCGATCGCTTCCCTACTAAGGGCCATTTGTACAGTCCCCAGTTCGCAGCTACTATTTTCGGAATAGCGCGGAAAACGCGTTGTCCGAACACGTAATAACGCCTCACAGGAGAATAAAAGCGGGATAACTAAACTGGTGATTACGGCAGCGTTAACGAAGATAACCGGAGAATAAGTTTTGACAATGGCAGGAATAGTTACAGAATTAGTGATGACAAGATTTTTAGTTAGAACAAGGAAGGAGAAGAAACGGGAACATCACACAAATTATATGGAAGAATATCACGATCCCAAATTCATATAAGAATTTCGTACTACTACTTTTCGATCTCATGCTTAAGAAACTGGAGCGTATGAATGAAATGTTAAACTATTTTCTAAGATAAAACTTTCTGCTTGTAGTAGGCCTAGTAGGCATTTGATATTGGTTCCTCATGAGTTATATTGTGTCGTTTTATTTATGTAGATGAGTTGCCAAAACAGTCTCGCTTATTTGGCGTTGTTACAACTGCTGCAATATTAGAAAGGCCTGTTTCGTTTTATCTAGGGCACAATGACAAAATAGACGTCACCAAATCGAGAAACCACACCAGACTTGGGTACTATTTGTATTAACAGCTTTTTCAGTATTAGACAATGACATTTTGATTTTATCATGTAGCAAAACGTTTGACGAACTTTGATGAGCTAATAGTATCACACTCTTTCCTAATAACTGAACCTTTAGTCTCGTCACGGGAAAAGCCACATATAATACTAACGTGCCGTGAAATATGCTAATGTTACCCTCTGAGAGGATTTTGAAGTTTGACCTCGCGTGAGTCTAATGGACAAGGGTATCGGATTATAATTTCGATTTCGGTGAAATTAACAGAAAAACCAAATGGACTTTTAACTTTGGGAGTTAACGAAAGTGGTAGAATCATAAATGAACGAAAAAAATGAACTTTCGCCAGCCCAATTATGCACATTAATTTGGATATATATATTTTAGAAAGTTAGATATTGGTTACTGAAGTTTGTTTTGTTGAGATTTCCCTTTGAATAGCAAACAGGATACAGACTGACACAGTACCCTCTGTACTGTGTGTAGCAGTAGTTATAAATAACACACGCACCAGTAAATTATGGGGAGTAAATTTGCACAGAGCTCACACTGATGACAGCCACACCCAAGATCATTACTTATGTAAGTACTGAAATGTCACTGCATGAAGTGCAGAACTAAATGTGGACGTAAGGAACTTTTATCTTGACTGACATGAAAAACACAAAGATGTACAACATTATAAATACACTGCTGAAGCTGCTCTACATACGGCAGTTTTCCTTAGTAAAAGTAACAGTTCAATTTCACTAGTCGAAATCTTTGATTATTGCAATAGTAAAGACTAACTCTAAAAGCTAATCATTTACTTATATTACTTGGCAATATAATAAAATACAACACTGGACTCAATTAACTTCAAAAAAGGAATCTTTCATGATGGGTACCAGTGTAAGTAGGCTGATTAGGTTTTTATGTTGGTAACGCCACGTAGCGCTCTGTATGAAAATCACTGACTGTGTTGTGTGCAATCTGTGGCTGGTTGGCATTGTTGGAATATTTGCTATTGTAGTGTTGCGCAGTTGGATGTGAACAGCGCGTAGCGTTGTCCAGTTGGAGGTGAGCCGCCAGCAGTGGTGGATGTGGGGAGAGAGATGCCAGAGTTTTGAGAGCGGACGATCTGGAAGTGTGTCCATCAGAAAAAGAAAATTTGTAAGACTGAATGTCATACTCATTGTTTGTTCTCTATCAAAATCATTCATCTGCTAACTATGCCTATCAGTAGTTAGTGCCTTCAATAGTTGGAATCTTTTATTTAGCTGGCAGTATTGGCGCTCGCTGTATTGCAGTAGTTCGAGCAGTGAAGATTTTTGTGAAGTAAGTGATTCATTTAAGGTATAGGTTATTGTTACTCAGGGCCATTCTTTTGTAGGGATTATTGAAAGCAGATTGCGTTGCGCTAAAAATATTGTGTCAGTTTAGTGTTGATCAGAATAAGTAAAGAGAGAAATGTCTAAGTACGTTCTGTTTTGCTCAGCTGTTTGAAAACCAAATAACGTAGAGGTTTTCCAGCACTGTCATTTATAAATTTTTCTAAGGGGATGTTCCATACCAAAAATACACCTTCTTTAAAATTGTGAATAATCTTGTCATCACTAAAAATACTATCGCAGATCTTTTCATTATACAATTATATGCAGTTGAACTATAATTAACTGTAAAGCAGGTATTCTCCGCAGTAATATTTACACAATCTTGCACTGTAATCTTACAAAAGTATATTTTATAATCATTTGGACTAGTTCATTAACAAAGCATCCAAATGTTATTCTTACTTTAACTTTTACTACTCCCTTTACTTTAGGCAAAAAATCAGTTTCAAACACTCGAATGCAAGAATTGTTCATTTAAACTAAATAAATACCCAGTTTTAGTAGCACTTAGGTGAGGACCCTGCGTAGGTTCGTGATCAGGATTGAAAATATGGTTCCAGACACGAATTTATGTTTTATTTGTTTGTTATTGAACCAACACACAGATCAACTGGTTCATGCCCACATACATTACTTAACTGAATGTATGAAGTTTGTGAAGCAGTGGCGAAGATTGGTGGCAGGCGCAATGGCGGCTAACTGTACTCACGGCTCTTGATGTGAGAATGCTCTTTAAATTCTCTTCTTGGCGTCGGATTTTCAACATATTAGAGCCATTCTATTATTCCGTGAATACCAAATAATAGCCAGAACCACATCCGAGAAAAATCCCTTGTAACGCAGCTTCCATTTGCGTCTCTTAGCACCGTCGAGTTGTACCGAGCTAAGGCTAGCCACACACTACGTGTCGTTCACACAAAGGAGCAGCTCAGTTCAACCGCCAGACCGACCTTCTACATCGTGCCAAGCCACTTCCGTTACGTAGGGATTTCCTTACAGCGTTTACATGTTACAAATACAAGTGCTCTAAGTATGAACCAGCTTTTAACAAAAATACTCTTTTTTATAAACATATTGGTATTATAATAATTTAAATTTCAACATATTCTTTTGCTTTTTTTCATATATACATTACGAAACTAATTTTCTTGCCATACACCAAGGACTTTAAACAACACAGAATACACACTTCACAAATTGCAAATATACAGTTACAGTTACAGTTACAGTCTCCTAAACGATATAAGTGTTACAATAGTTCTTTCGCAGAAAGCAAAGCACGCCGTGTAAAGACGTAGCAAAATTAGAGAGAAAAAAATGCTGGGACAAAAGGACTGAAAAAACGTGTACTGTCTTGCTTGGCTCTTGTCTTGACTGGTTTTATATTTCCTATACTTAATTTCATGTCAGACAAAAGAGAGAGTTATTAGCAAGTAGGCAATAAAGAGTGCAAATTTTCTGAAGATACCATTTTCTCCCGGTTACAAATAACCCCATCCAGTATTAATTGCAAATCTTTTTAAGGGGGAGGGCAGGATGTCAATCCGGCCGACTAGGAGCACGAGAGGCACCATAGAACATTTTAATTTCCGCTGTCCTGAATATTGATTTGATCACTTCCATTATAAAATGTAGAATAGAATTCCATAGAACGAAGTACAGTGATATGCGATAGAAGAATGCTGTGTGAAAAGGCGTGGCACTATACTTTGGAACACTTAAGACCAAATGATATGTCTTATATTTCCTTGAACATATGTTTTATATATCAAACTCTTCAGAAAGATTTTTTTTAAAAGGAGCGCGCCACTATCAGGTTGTTGCCGTGAATCGAAAATATCGTAGGTCCAGGGCTGAATGGTAGTTGGAGCTAGACGCATGAGATATTCCATTTCGGAAATCATTAGGGAATTCGTTATTCCAAGATCCACACAGTCATGGGGCACCTCTCACAACGGACAATGCAGTGGCCGACTGCCGTCACTTAAAGGCCTATGGTAGAGGAATTTTCGAAGAGTTGTCAGCGGTAAAAGACAATCAACATTGCGTGTAACAATTGCAGAAAACATGTGGATCGTACGACGAACGTATCCGTTAGATCAATGCGGCGAAATTTCCGCGTTAATTGGGCTTTACAGACGAGTGGAAAAACCGTTAATGGGCTTTACAGACGAATGGAAAAACTGGTAGAAGCCGACCTCGGGGAAGATCAGTTTGGATTCCAAAGAACTGTTGGAACACGTGAGGCAATACTGACCCTACGACTTATCTTGGAAAATAGATTAAGGAAAGGCAAACCTATGTTTCTAGCATTTGTAGACTTAGAGAAAGCTTTTGACAATGTTGACTGGAATACTCTCTTTCAAATTCTGAAGGTGGCAGGGGTAAAATACAGGGAGCGAAAGGCTATTTACAATTTGTACAGAAACCAGATGGCAGTTATAAGAGTCGAGGGGCATAAAAGGGAAGCAGTGGTTGCGAAGGGAGTGAGACAGGTTTGCAGCCTATCCCCGACGTCATTCAATCTGTATATTGAGCAAGCAGTAAAGGAAACAAAAGAAAAATTCGGATTAGGAACTAAAAGCCATGGAGAAGAAATAAAAACTTTGAGGTTCGACGATGAGATTGTAATCCTGTCAGAGACAACAAATAACCTGGAAGAGCAGTTGAACGGAATGGAGAGTGTCTTGAAAGGAGGATATAAGATGAACATCAACAAAAGCAAAACGAGGATAATGGAATGTAGTCGAATTAAGTCGGGAGATGCTGAGGGAATTAGATTAGGAAATGAGACACTTAAAGTCGTAAAGGACTTTTGTTGTTTGGGGTGCAAAATGCAAAATAACTGATGATGGTCGAAGTAGAGAGGATATAAAAGTGGACAGGCAATGGCAAGGAAAGCGTTTCTGAAGAAGAGAAATTTGTTAACATCGAGTATAGATTTAAGTGTCAGAAAGTCGTTTCTGAAAGTATTTGTATGGAGTGTAGCCATGTATGTAAGTGAAACGTCGACGATAAACAGTTTGGACAAGAAGAGAATAGAAGCTTTCGAAATGTGGTGCTTTAGAAGAATGCTGAAGATTAGATGGGTTGATTACACAACTAATGAGGAGGTATTGAATAGAATTGGGGAGAAGAGAATTTTGTGGCACAACTTGACAAGAAGAAGGGATCGGTTGGTAGGATACGTTTCGATGCATCAAGGGATCACCAATTTAGAGGCAACTGGAGGGCAACGTGGAGGGTAAAAATCGTAGAGGGAGACCAAGAGATAAATACACTAAACAGATTCAGAAGGATGTAGGTTGCAGTAGGCACCGGGAGATGAAGAAGCTTGTACAGGATAGAGTAGCATGGAGAGCTGCATCAAACCAGTCTCTGGACTGAAGACCACAACATTCTCTGCCTCATGATGACTGGGAGTTGTGTGATGTCCTTAGGTTAGTTAGGTTTAAATAGTTCTAATTTCTAGGGTTCTAAGATCTAGGGGACTGATGACCACAGACGTTAAGTCCCATAGTGCTCAGAGTCATTTGAACTATTTTGAAGACCACAACACCACCAACAACAACAATGACCCATGGCTGCAGATGACCGACACGAATGCGTTTTCTAACAGTACGTCGCCTGCAGCGACTCTCCTGGGCTCGTGAGCATATAGGTTGGATCCCAGACTACTGGTCAGATGAGTCCGGTTTTGAGTTGGTAAGAGCGGGTAGTAGGATTCGACTGTGGCACAGACCTCACGAAACCATGGACCTAAGTTGTCGACAAGGCAATGTGCAGGCTGGCGGTGGCTCCACAAAACGTGTGGTTTGTGTTTACATGGAAGACTGTGTCGTCTAGTCCAACTGAAAGACCATTGACTGGAAATGTAGTCAGCTACTTGGAGACCATTTATGGACTTCGTTTTCCCAAACAACTAAACATTTACAGGACATAATCTAGAGATCAGTTCGTGCACAAAATCCTGCACCGGCAACACTTCAGCAACTGTGGATAGCTGAAGAGGCAGCATGGCTCAATATTTCTGCAGGGAACCTCCAGCGACTTATTGAAGCCGTGCTGCGTAGAGTTGGTGCACTACTCCGGGCAGAAGAAGGTGCGACACGATACTAGGAGGTGTTCCATGACTTTCGTCATCTCAGTGAATAATAAAATCGGCTGAGAGCCATGGCCCGCAGTTTGACGACCACTGTCTTAGAAGATTCCTATTAGTATCCTTATCAAACGTGAACCGAGTTCCGTTTATAAGAAATTTGATGATGACGTGACTTTTTCCTTTTTTCCAAATAATGCGATACCACGCAGTTTATTGGTAATCGTATAACAGCCATACTAAAATATTTCAGTGTGACCATTGATTATTGCGTTCAAGATGCTTAGTACTTCAGTTATTTTGTTAGAGAACTGTTTTACATGAGTATTATTAGTGATTTAAACATATTGTACAGGCAGGTATCAGCAAATATGTAATGTAGGAAATGCATAAGACAAATGTTGACTTTAATGCTACTTACACTGCTGGCCATCAAAATTGCTACACCAAGAAGAATTGCAGATCATAAACGGGTATTCATTGGACAAATATATTATACTAGAACTGACATGCGATTACATTTTCACGCAATTTGGGTGCATAGATCCTGAGAGATCAGTACCCAGAACAACCGCCTCTGGCCGTAATAACGGCCTTGATACGCCTGGGAATTGAGTCAGAGCTTGGATGGCGTGTAAAGGTAAAGCTGCCCATGCAGCTTCAACACGTTACCACAGTTCATCAAGAGTAGTGACTGGCGTATTGTGACGAGCCAGTTCCTCGGCCACCATTGACCAGACGTTTTCAGTTGGTGAGAGATCTGGAGAATGGGCTGGCCAGGGCAGCAGTCGAACATTTTCTGTATCCAGAAAGGCCCATACTGGACCTACAACATGTGGTCATGCATTATCCTGCTGAAATGTAGGATTTCGCAGAGATCGAGTGAAGGGTAGAGCCACGGGTCGTAACACATCTGAAATGTAACGTCCACTGTTCAAAGTGCCGTCAATGCGAACAAGAGGTGACTGACACGTATAAACAATGGCACCCCATACCATTACGCCGGGTGGTACGCCAGTATGGCGATGACGAATGCACACTTCCAATGTGCGTTCACCGCGATGTCGCCAAACACAGATGCGACCATCATGATGCTGTAAACAGAACCTGGATTCATCCGAAAAAATAAGGTTTGCATTTCGTGCACCCAGGTTCGTCGTTGAGTACACCATCGCAGGCGCTCCTGTCTGTGATGCAGCGTCACGGGTAACCGCAGCCATGGTCTCCGATCTGATAGTCCATGCTGCTGCAAACGTCGTCCAACTGTTCGTGCAGATGGTTGTTGTCTTGCAAACGTCCCCATCTTTTGACTCAGGAATCGAGACGAGGCTGCACGATCCGTTACAGCCATGCGGTTAAGATGCCTGCTAGTGATATGAGGCCGTTGGGATCCAGCACGGCGTTCCGTATTACCCTCATGAACCCACCGATTTTTTTCTCCTCCTTACACGAGGCATCACAACAACGTTTCACCAGGCAACGCCGGTCAACTGCTGCTTGTGTATGAGAAATCGGTTGGAAACTTTCCTCATGTCAGCATGTTGTAGGTGGCGCCACCGGCGCGAATCATGTGTGAATGCTCTGAAAAGCTAATCATTTGCATATCACAGCATCTTATTCCTGTCGGTTAAATTTCGCGTCTGTAGCACGCCATCTTCGTGGTGTAGCAATTTTAATGGCCAGTAGTGTATTTTCTGACCGGCGTTATTCCAGGACCATTGTTCACGGTAGAGAAATATGCAGTTACGAAAGCAAAATTACACATCATACATTTTTTTAAAAATCCAAGATACATTATTAAAGTAAAGCGGAACAACCCTGAACGCAGTAACTGTATGAAATGCAGGTGCTAATGACTAAAAATGAAGACTTTAAACCGGTTCAGGATAGGCAACAAGTTGACTGTTGACATTGAACCGGTTTAAAGTCTTCATTTTTAGTGATTAGCAGATGCATTTGATACAGCTACTGCGTTCACTGTCGTTCCGCTTTACTTTAATAATGTATCTTGGATTTAAAAAAATGTATGATGTGTAATGATGGTTTCGTAATTGCATATTTCTCTACCGTGAACAATGGTCCTGGACTGAAGCCGGTCGGTTGTGTTATGCATTTTTTACAGTGTTATTAAAGAGTAAGCACCTGTGAGTAATAAACGAATGCCACCGAAAAGTAAATATATGATATGGAATGTGCCATTAGGGAATAGTACACTTGCAATCCCTGCTTACACAGTTATGTGTGTGTCAGACGTGTAGACGATGGCAGAAGTAAATTGAAACAACCTAAGAGCATTTTAACGAAAGGTCCTGCGAGAAATCTATGGGTCTGTGTGAGAGGCAGAGAATCTGAGTAAAAATTATGACCAGTAATTTATACCAGTGAAAGCTATAGTTAAATTTATAAAACCTACAGAATAGTGTCGTTAGCACATGTAAAGCGGATAACGAAAATAGACGTATATTCCAGCAGACAGAAGGGCCGTCCAAGAAGAAGACAGATGAGTAATGTCTTGGCTGATATCATAAACATGAGGATCGGAGAGTGGAAAATGAAAGCAGAGAACAGAGATGCACATGACAGACTGTTTGAGAAATTTAGGGCCCTCGAGGGGTGTCTCGTCAAAGAAAAACAAGAAGAAATGAAATATACAACGGTATAACATTTAAAATGCCAAATCAGTATCAGATATTTTACGAATAGCTGATGTGGGAGTTCGAGAAAATATAGAAAGGTTAGAAATCGTCGTCCGCTCAATGTTGAAATAAGGCGGGAAAGAAGATTAGGATTATTAGGATTAATGGCCCGGAGACACCGAGGCCATTCGAGCATAGTTTCGGAGTGTTTCAAAGATGGGGGAAGAAAATCGGCCGTGCCCTTTCAAAGAAACCATGCCTGCACTTGTCTGCAGAGATTTTAGGGACGTCACGGGAAACCTAAATCTGGATGGCCGGATGCGGATTTGAACCGTCGTCCTACCGAAGCCGAATCCAGTGTGCTGATCACAACGCCACCTCCCTCGGTTTGGAATCATAAACTGACCATTAGCTCAGGTTGGGAAAGGACAGGGAAGAAAACAGGCCATCGCCTCTTGAAAATTAGAGAAGCAATAGCAAAATGAAATGTTGCACTACACGAGTCCACCTGGTGAGTCTGACATCGGAGCTTCTTGTTTGTTGACGTGCATGCGCCGCAGCACGTACACAACCCACTGCCACCAATGTGGGAACTACATATATGTTGAAATGGTATGAATAAATGAAATTTTACTACTGGAAGATGCTCTCTGTAGGAGCATTGGAAAAAAATAAGACCTCAGGGGTGAAAGTGACGCAAGTCACTTTACTGATGAAAGTGGCTGTCAAGTTGATGCTCCTGCTGCAGTTATAGGCAATGCCGCAACTGATCAGAGTGCCGAATCTTCAGACAGCGACGAAGAAAATACAGTAGTCCGCTGCAAGAACTGTCATTGTTGGATCACAGCTGTCCCTAACAGAAGAGGTTGGCTGATTGTCGATAACATTGTACTCCATATTTCAAGAGTGTGGAAATATTGGATGAATGGATTTATAAATAAATGGGGGCAGCATAAGAGATTTGTGTATTTCAGCAAGAGAATACCATGTTCATCTAGTTAAGCTGGAAACAAAATCTTCAGAACTGTATGAATTTAAAGTTTCATCACTGACAAGTTTCCATGATAGCGTTTTCTTTTTCTCATATTTTGGATGCGTTAATATTAATATTGACTGAAAAAGTACCTAACAGAGGTGAAGTAAAATACGTTTAGTATATGAGACACACCTTTAATTGTAAATTATTCTGTATTCAGAGTATTTCTCCAGCTAATAATCAGGGCTCACTGTGACCCTGGCGTACAGTTCGTGTGACAGTTTCTGAAGTGTACCGTACACTACCAGCGCCCTAGCGGGCGCTCCTGTGTATAAAAGGCACCAACCACACAATACAATTGTGTTTTGCACCATTCTATTCTGATTTCACAATTACGAGTCCATATCTATGCCTTATCTTAGAAGAAAGATTAAGAAAAGGCAAACCTACGTTTCTAGCATTTGTAGACTTAGAGAAAGCTTTTGACAACGTTAACTGGAATACTCACTTTCAAATTCTGAAGGTGGCAGGGGTGAAATACAGGGAGCGAAAGGGTATTTACAATTTGTACAGAAACCAGATGGCAGTTATAAGAGTCGAGGGGCATGAAAGGGAAGCAGTGGTTGGGAAAGGAGTGAGACAGGGTTGTAGCCTCTCCCCGATGTTATTCAATCTGTATATTGAGCAAGCAGTAAAGGAAACAAAAGAAAAATTCCGAGTAGGTATTAAAATTCATGGAGAAGAAGTAAAAACTTTGAGGCTCGCCGATGACATTGTAATTCTGTCAGAGACAGCAAAGGACTTGGAAGAGCAGTTGAACGGAATGGACAGTGTCTTGAAAGGAGGATATAAGATAAACATCAACAAAAGCAAAACGAGGATAATGGAATGTAGTCAAATTAAATCGGGTGATGCTGAGGGAATTAGATTAGGAAATGAGACACTTAAAGTAGTAAAGGGGTTTTGCTATTTAGGGAGTAAAATAACTGATGATGGTCGAAGTAGAGAGGATATAAAATGTAGACTGGCAATGGCAATGAAATCGTTTCTGAAGAAGAGAAATTTGTTAACATCGAGTATAGATTTAAGTGTCAGGAAGTCGTTTCTGAAAGTATTTGTATGGAGTGTAGCCATGTATGGAAGTGAAACATGGACGATAACTAGTTTGGACAAGAAGAGACTAGAAGCTTTCGAAATGTGGTGCTACAGAAGAATGCTGAAGGTAAGGTGGGTAGATCACGTAACTAATGAGGAGGTATTGAATAGGATTGGGGAGAAGAGAAGTTTGTGGCACAACTTGACTAGAAGAAGGGATCGGTTGGTAGGACATGTTTTGAGGCATCAAGGGATCACAAATTTAGCATTGGAGGGCAGCGTGGAGGGTAAAAATCGTAGAGGGAGACCAAGAGATCAATATACTAAGCAGATTCAGAAGGATGTAGGTTGCAGTAGGTACTGGGAGATGAAGAAGCTTGCACAGGATAGAGTAGCATGGAGAGCTGCATGAAACCAGTCTCAGGACTGAAGACCACAACAACAACAACATCTATGCCTTCATTACTGCTCCAGCTAACGCAGTGATAAAAAGTGTTGTCATATGTCCAAGTGAGCAGCATTGATATAAAATAAACAGAGAGCTGAGTGAGGAAAAGTTTACGTTTTGCGCAAAAAAAAAAGTTAAAGTTACCCACATTACGAGTTAGCAGCACAATTCTACAATGAGGCAGTTGTTGACTAGATAATTAGTAATCGAATAAGTGGTTGGCTGGGATCTGATGCAACGGCGCTGTTTAATGCTTCGAGTGAGTCGTTACCTTTGGGTAACAGCTGCTCGCGACAACAGAGTGATAGAATGGAAGTTTATTTGATTATTGTTGTATAAACAGTGCTTTAGCTCATATTATTTAAGTTATTTTATCGTTATTTCATTAAACTAAGATTAAACAGTGAAATTGCTCTTGCGTGTTTACCCTGGTAACATAAAGACAGTTATTCTTTAAATGTGCGCTAAGTATGCCACACGTCCTCCCGTTTCATGAAAAACGGCGGCTAGGGTTAGGATTGCCAGACGGGGATTTGAACCCAGCTCCTGCATAATAAGAATTCAGCGTGTTAATTCCTCAGATCCCTCCCTCCCTTCCCCCCTTCTCACATCTTGCGCTGAAAGCGGTTGCTCCGTTTCGCCATGTTGCGTTTGGAACAGTCTTCCACTACGGCTTCGGGTAAGCGCATTCAAACTCAGTGAGCAGCCTTTTTTTCTGTTGTCAAATACGAAATTAAACTCAAGGGCGTTCATATATAACCCACACACATTCATTTACACAGTTTTATAGAAACAATTACTTGGAATTCCGCCAATTGGAAAGACTGCGCGGGATAAATGAGGTGGGAGCCGCGAGCGCACGACAGTAACAACGTAATTGCCGTCCAGTGCAGCGAGATGCAGCAGATACCGCAGCTGGGAGGAATAAATGGTCTTCTAACGAGACTGGCGTGCGGCTGCGTGGGGCCAGCGCGATGGCCGCGAGTTGGAAAGGCCGCGCACGGTGCCACCAGGCAGAGTTTTCTAAATTTCTCCATAGCAGACAAAAAGATTCCCCAAAATAATACCATTGTGGCAAATTTTTCCCCAAGTATCTAAAACAATAGTTTAAAGAATAGGTATCTTTATCGTCAGTATTGGCAGCATGAAGAGGAGTAATTATACGTCCGGGACCGTAAAATTATCGTACATATAAAAGAAATATACTACATAAACTAAAATTTTCAATTTGTAAATAAGAACAGATTGCCTGACCACAAAAGTATAAAGTATGGGCCTTAGGCGAACATTTGCTTTCTTCATTCTTCTTCGTTGCTCTTTTGGTTTACCGTTAGATGCTATAGAAACTTAAGAAATAGATGAATGAGCTGTTTCGTTGCTTAGTGAGTGACAAAAGTACAATTACGGCTGCATAATTAATTATTTTTTAATGTCTTAAGTCTTTCCTTTACTTCTCCAGACTTTTTTCAACTTCACTTGTATTTGTAAAGCAAAGGAAAGACTAAACACAGAAAGACTCAAAGAGGTAGGAAAGGCATCAGATTTGGAGAACAAATTACTGCAGGTTTCAATGCTGGGCCGTCAGCAAGTGTCAGCGTGCGAACCATTCAACGAAACATCATCGATATGGGCTTTCGGAGCCGAAGGCCAACTGGTGTACCCTTGAGGACTGCACGACACAAAGCTTTACGCCTCGCCTGGACGCGTCAGCACCGACACTGGACTTTTGATGACTAGAAACATGTTGCCTCGTAGAACGAGTCTCGCTTCCAATTGTACCGAGTGGATGGACGTGTACGGGTATGGACACAACCTCATGAATCCATGGACCCTGCATGTCAGCAGGAGACTGTTCAAACTGGTGGAGGCTCTATAATCGTGTGGGGCGTGTGCAGTTGGAATGGGAAACCTGATACGTCTAGATAAGGCTCTGACAGGTGACACATACGTAAGCATCCTGTCTGATCACCTGCATCCATTCATGTCCATTGGCGTTGTGACGGGATTGGGCAATTCAAGGACGACATTGCGACACCACTCATGTCCAGAATGTATGTAGAGTGGCTACAGGAATACTCTTCTGAGTTTGAACACTTCCGCTGGCCACCAAACTTCCCAATCATGAACATCATTTGGCATATGTGGGATGCCTTGCAACATGCTGCTCTGAAGAGATCTCCACCCTCTCGTACTCTTACGGGTTTATGGACAGCACTGCAAGATGGTGTCAATTCCCTCCAGCACTACTTCAGACGTTAATCAAGTCCATCCCACGTCGTGTTGTGGCACTTGGGTGTGCTCGCGAGAGCCCTACACAGCATTAGGTAGGTGTAACAGTTTCTTTGGCTCTTCAGTGTATAATTGTTGTACTAATGCAAACACTGCTTATTATCATTTACAGTGGAATAAAACAACAATAAAACTAGTATTATCAGTTTTCTTATGCCAGACGTTACTTGACATCGACATCATTGCGAGTATTATACAGGGTGTTACAAAAAGGTATGGCCAAACTTTCAGGAAACATTCCTCACACACAAATAAAGAAAAGATGTTATGGGGACGTGTGTCCGGAAACGCTTAATTTCCATGTTAGAGCTCATTTTAGTTTGTTCTTCCACCTACGCTCAATGGAGCACGTTATCATGATTTCATACGGGATACTCTACCTGTGCTGCTAGAACATGTGCCTTTACAAGTACGACACAACATGTGGTTCATGCACGATGGAGCTCCTGAGCACATTTCAGTCAAAGTGTTCGTACGCTTCTCAACAACAGATTCGGTGACCGATGGATTGGTAGAGGCGGACCAATTCCATGGCCTCCACGCTCTCCTGACCTCAACCCACTTGACTTTCATTTATGGGGGCATTTGAAAACTCTTGTCTACGCAACCCCGGTACCAAATGTAGAGACTCTTCGTGCTCGTATTGTGGACGGCTGTGATACAATAGCCATTCTTCAGGGCTGCATCAGCGCATCAGGGATTCCATGCGACGGAGGGTGGATGCATGTATCGTCGCTAACGGAGGACATTTTGAACATTTCCTGTAGTAAAGTGTTTGAAGTCACCCTGTTGCTGTGTGTTTCCATTCCATGATTAATGTGATTTGAAGAGAAGTAATAAAATGAGCTCTAACATGGAAAGTAAGCGTTTCCGGACACATGTCCACATAACATATTTTCTTTCTTTGTGTGTGAGGAATGTTTCCTGAAAGTTTGGCCTTACCTTTTTGTAACACCCTGTATACATCCTCTGACTTAAAATTGGGACGCATTGTAGTGCTTGGCTCGAATTTATTACACCCTTCATTCTTCAAACTGCACCATACTCTATTTATGTGATCTGCTGTGTTTGTGTGGATTCTGTTTCTCAATTTCTCCTTTACCACATTCATTATGCAAAATGATCTGTCCACATTAGCATTGGATAATGACAGGCTCAAACCTCCTGTCACCAAATCGCTGATAGTCGAGAATTTCCCCTCTCCAGGAGCATCTTCAAAGGCCGACACTTCACCCGAAAATGCTTCTGTTATTAGATTAGCTTTGTTCCATTTTTGGAAAGGGAGATCTCGACATTCATCCAAAGCGATGTCAACATTTTCAGCTCCAAGCTGAGCCGTGCTGTTTGTAGGTTTTCAACCTCTGTTGGAGGGCAGACGGTATCTTTTAGTTGGCATGGTTGGGATTGTTTGTCTTCTTCTCGTCTTGACTGGCGCCACTCGGTTTCAAAATGGTTCAAATGGCTCTGAACACTATGGGACTTAACTTCTGAGGACATCAGTCCCCTAGAACTTAGAACTACTTAAACCTAACTAACCTAAGGACGTCCCACACATCCATGCCCGAGGCAGGATTCGAACCTGCGACCGTAGCGGTCTCGCGGTTGCAGACTGCACCACCTAGAACCACTCGGCCACTCCGGCCGGCCACTCGGTTTCGCAAGCGTTGCCTGTCCGCTAGTGGCAGCAGCGGCCGTTATCGATATGTAGTAACTGGTGCCGACGTCGTTGTTTACCGGGTCGTGTGAGTGGGCCAGTTCGGTTGGGGAGTCAGGAGGAGTCAGATCCGTGCAGAGCCAGAACACGCCGGGATTGCTGGCGGCGCGCATGGACTGCCGCATGGAAGGCCTGTGGTCACGAGGGTGCACGACCTCGTCTTAAAGCAGATCCAGCAAGCATTAAAATGCGTGCATTCCAATCCAAGTAGAGAAGTCTTCACTGTTGTGATATCTGGCGATAGTCTAGTGACTTGGGTTCGTGTTGCTGCTCGTAGTGTTGCCAACGCGAAGAGCAGCGATTGGAGTGCTTGGGGAAGGCGGATCTGACTAGCTTTCCTCGACTTCCTATTACTATTTACTGCGTTCAACTTGTTACAATTTGTTAAGTGCAACCAGCGGTAATATTTATTGCCTGGTGGCCGCTAACGCCCCAGTTACCTTCCCTGGAGGCCGGTTGGTGATTCTTCTACTCTGGTGGTAGTGATTCCTTTCTGGTTCCGGGCGCTCTAAGCACAGTATACTGAGGACACAGTGCAGACACTCGGTTCCGGCTTTGGCGTATTGTTCCATCGTTGCATTTGGTTTATCTGACGTCAGGTAGCTTCAGCAAGATTATCACTAGTCATTCGTTAGGCTGCCACTAGTCTGAGTTACCATCTTGTGAAGTGAATGCAACTCTTCGCTGCCTATCTCGTCGCTCGCCGAAGTGTTTGTTGCCGGACCTTCTCAGAGGTCAATTCCTGGAGCACCATCTGGATCAGTTGTTTGTTTTTTTTAATTAACCTTTGCTATTGTATTTGCTGTTTTACAGCAGGTTTCAAAATTTCTTATATTATTGCTGTTCCTGACGTGTAAGGCGTTCAGCCGTGATTGTGGTCATTTGCCTTAAAATTTTAATTTGGTATTGGTATTTATGGAGTAAGCCTTTAGAACCTTATTTTCTCCCATTCCTGGTGTCTGATGCCGTCTGCTGTGTTTCTGGCGACTTGCCTTTAATATTTCAATACCTGTAATTTGTAAGTTGCAGTGAGTTTTAAACAATTCTTAATTTATTGCCGTTCCTGACGTGTAAGGCCTTCTGCCCAGATCACATGGCTTGCTTTTAAAACACTGTCGTTTATTCCTTCATTAATAACGTGTGGTATTTTTTATTTATTGTTGAGTCTGCAACTACTGGTTTAAAATAAATTGTGTGTAATTGTAAAAGGTAACGAATAGTAACTGATTACGGCCCCGTCCACAATAGTAACCGAATCCTGCTTTCCCTTGACTACCACCAGGTTTCAATTGGTAGCAGAGCATGGTTACGATTGTAATATCACCATTTTATTTACTATTGATTTGATTTCTTAAAGTCTGTTAGTGTTGTACGATTTCTGCCTTTGGCATTGTGTTCTGTTTTAGCTGATCAAATCTGTAATGGCAGGATCGGCCTATTGAGGAAGGACCACCTCGCATATGAGCTGGCGATAAGACGCCAGCCTATTGACGGTAGTGTTCCGTACTTAGCAGCCCACTTGCATGCTACCGTTCTTCAGCCGGTTGACGTCACGGCGGATGTTGTGGGTGAGTCAAAGGCAGCCATCGAGTTTTTGTTTAAAGCTGTTAGGAGTCTTGAGGACAACATCGGCTTTTAAGAGGGCACTCAACCTTGTGGCAGTCAGTTAGACAGGGTGCGGGCACAGTTGATACATTTAACCAATTGGATATCTGATTTAAGGGCATTAAAGTTAGAGGATCGTGATAAGGAATCCCCGCTGAATTGGGGTATTTGGTTAATAAATTGCAGTTTAAGGTCACATGTTTAGAGCCTGATGGGAAGTGCACAGGCGAGCATGATTTGTTATCTTCCGGGCAGTGCGCTAGCGAGCCCGGGAATAACGCCCTTATGTCCTCTGAGGGGTTAGCTGGGGCGTTTGCTAAATTTCCTAATCCCCTGGTGCATCTGTTTCGAGACATTGCAGAATTAACTATAGACCGACTCTAGCAAACTGAAAGGTTGTTATGGTTGTTGGTTCGATTTGAGCAACACGCTGATGCTTTTGGTGTTTCGCATCAGGTAATTTTGTCTCTGTTGTATCCTTTAACTTGAGGCGAATTGAGGACTCTGGTATCCAGGCCATGGCAGAAGGGTTTTCATTGCAGCAGTTGAGGGAGCTTGTGATCAGCGAAAGATTGACCACAGGATTTCGTAAACAGCTCGAGTGTCGCTGTATTTGTCAGATGCTGCAAGATAGGGAGGAGCTGCATCAATACGTGGAAAGAGTCAAGACGGCCTGTTTGCCTTTTCAGTCGACTTGCCAGAACTGGAGTTAGTTTCAATTGTCCTGAGGGGAAAGCGAGCGGCGGATAAGTCACATTTTGTTTTTCGTGGTCGTCCCTCCACTTGGGAAGGACTTCGTGCCACCATTGTAGCGATTCCGCGTTGCCGCTCTCTGACGATAGACATCGCGAAATTTAAGTTCAGCCCATGGGCGTCACCGAGGGGAACTACGGATTACCACCATCAACTGATTCTGTTAAAGGGGAATCGCGGCGTTGTTTCAGTTGTGGTTGAACAGAGCATTTAGTTCGTACTTGCGTTCAGCCACAGACACCCAGGGTCAATAAACGACGCCCGGCTGGGCAGTGACCCCGAGGTCGAGCCTTTACACCCCGGTGTGCCCGTGTCGCTGCTCGATCATCAACTCCACTGCCTTATACTTGTTCTCGAGTAGGTGGCGAACCTATTTGTGCCATTTTGGATTCTGGTAGCTCCTTTTCATTGTTGAGCTTGCAATGGTTTCTTGAATTTGGTCTCTTGCGAGGCTTAGTTCGGTCCCTTCTTTGGTGCAGAGATGTGGGGTTGCCAATAGGCAAGTGTTGCCTCTGCATGGTTGGGTCCGAGGTAGTACCTCGGTTGGAGATTTCTCGGGGCCCTTGTCTTTGGGGTTGGTTAAGGAGCTGCCGGTCGATTTGATTTTGGGATGTGATTTTATCGGTAAAACTGGACTTGTCTTGGATTATTCAGGGTACACCTTTTTCTTTAAGTTCGCTCCTGGTCAGAAATTTGGGATCTGTGAGTGTACTAAACGTAAGATGCATCGGGATGCGGGAATGTTGGCTGTTGATGCTAAGGTTGGTGAGTTTGATCTCACCCGTCATTATTCCCAGCAAGCCTCTGACCTAGGGGGTTTGTTGGAGAGGTTCCCAGAGCTTCTCTGTGATAGACTGGGGTTACTAATGTTCATGACTACCATATTAGTCTGTCTGATCATGTTCCCGTCAGGCAGTTCCCATATCGTCTCTCACCGCCTAAGATGAAGATACTAAGGGGAAAGATGTCCAAAATGCTTGAGCAGGGAGTTATTAGGCCTTCTACATCTGCTTATGCCTCCCCTATATCCTCGTCTCTAAGGATCAGGGGCAGGACTTTCGGCCTGTTGTTGACGACGGTCGCCTAAATAAGAAGGTTGTCCTGGAGTCGGTTCCTTTACCGGACCTTCATAACTCTGTTACTTGTTTTGCAGGGGCTAATTAGTTTACTGTGCTCGACCTGAATCAAGTCTATTACCAGATTCCCTTAGCTGAAGAATGTAAACACGTTACAGCATTTTTTACTGATTGGAATCTGTTTGAGTTTAATAGAGTTTGACAGAGCACTGAAAGACATGAGTCGAAACAAGGCCCCCGGAGTAGACAACATTCAATTAGAACTACTGACAGCCTTGGGAGAGCCAGTCCTGACAAAACTCTGTCATATGGTGAGCAAGATATATGAGACAGGCGAAATGCCCTCAGACTTCAAGAATAATATAGTAATTCCAGTCCCGACGAAAGCAGGTGTTGACAGATGCGAAAATTACCGAACTATCAGTTTAATAAGTCACGGCTGCAAAATACTAACGCGAATTCTTTACAGACGAATGGAAAAAATAGTAGAAGCCGACCTCGGGGAAGATCAGTTTCGATTCCGTAGAAATACTGTAACACGTGAGGCAATACTGACCCTACGACTTATCTTAGAAGCTAGATTAAGGAAAGGCAAACCTACGTTTCTAGCATTTGTAGACTTAGAGAATCTTTTGACAATGTTGACTGGAATACTCTCTTTATAATTCTGAAGGTGGCAGGGGTAAAATACAGGGAGCGAAAGGCCATTTACAATTTGTACAGAACGCAGATGGCAGTTATAAGAGTCGAGGGACACGAAAGGGAAGCAGTGGTTGGGAAGGAACTGGGTTAGGATTGTAGCCTCTCCCTGATGTTATTCAATCTGTGTATTGAGCAAGCAGTGAAGGAAACAAAAGAAAAATTCGGAGTAGGTATTAAAATCCATGGAGAAGAAATAAAAACTTTGAGGTTCGCCGATGACATTGTAATTCCGTCAGAGACAGCAAAGGTCTTGGAAGAGCAGTTGAACGGAATGGATAGTGTCTTGAAAGGAGGATATAAGATGAACACCAACAAAAGCAAAACGACGATAATGGAATGTAGTCGAGTTAACTCGGGTGATGCTGAGGGAATTAGATTACGAAATGAGACACTTAAAGTAGTAAAGGAATTTTGCTATTTGGGGAGAAAAATAACTGATGATGGTCGAAGTAGAGAGGATATAAAATGTAGACTAGCAATGGCAAGGAAAGCGTCTCTGAAGAAGCGAAATTTGTTAACATCGAGCATAGATTTAAGTGTCAGGAAGCCGTTTCTGAAAGTATTTGTATGGAGTGTAGCCATGTAAAGAAAGTGAAACATGGACGAAAAATCGTTTGGACAAGAAGAGAATAGAAGCTTTTGAAATGTGGTGCTACAGAAGAATTCTGAAGATTAGATGGGTAGATCACATAACTAATGAGGAGGTACTGAATAGGATTGGGGAGAAGAGAAATTTGTGGTACAACTTGACTAGAAGAAGGGATCGGTTGGTAGGACATGTTCTGAGGCATCAAGGGATCACCAATTTCGTATTAGAGGGCAGCGTGGAGGGTAAAAATCGTAGGGGGAGACCAAGAGATGAATACACTAAGCAGATTCAGAAGGATGTAGGTTGCAGTAGTTACTGGGAGATGAAGAAGCTCGCACAGGATAGAGTAGCACGGAGAGCTGCATCAAACCAGACTCAGGACTGAAGACCACAACAACAACAACAGGGTCCCCTTACTCATTTGCTGGATAATATTCTTGGAAACTTAAAAATTAGTCTGTGTTTACAATTACTTGGACGATTTGGTAATTTATAGTCGTTCGTTTCAAGAGCATTTGGAACATATCCAGCAAGTTTTTGCTAGGTTGCAGGGGGCCAGTTTGGCTGTTAAACCTAATAGAGTGACATTAGCCAGGCAGCAGGTATACATCTTAGGGCACCTACTATCAGGCGAGAGTATTCACACTGACCAGGATCGGACTAAGGCCTTGAGTGCCCTTCCGCCGCCCACTGATAAGCCAGGGATGGTGAATTATTTTAGGCGTTATGTCCCTAATTTTGTTCAGTTGGCGGCTCCCCTAAATGAACTCTGCTGACAAGGGTTGCGTTTTGAGTGGGGACCTGCTCAAGAGGCCGCGTTTGAGCACATCATGGCGGCTATAGCCAATCCTTCGGTTCTCGGAGTGCCTCATTTTAATAAGAAATTTATTGTCCAAACCAACGCTTCTAATGCGGGAATTTCGGCAGTCCTCCTCCAGGAATACGAGGGTCAAAGGCAACAATTATCATACGCGTCTCGTCGGTTATCCAGCACTGAGCTTAAATATTCTGTTTACGAATGTGAGGCATTGGCCGACTTGTTCGCGCTGGATAAGAACCGGTTTCATCTCGAACATAATTTGAGCTACAGACTGACAATCAAGCCTTAAGCTTTGTGCAAGCGAGGCCGCGTAAGGCTGGCCGTATCGCGAGGTGGGCGGTATGCATTTCGGCATTTCAGTTCGAGGTTAAGCACATTAAAGGCACTGAGAATGTGCTCGTGGACGTCCTCAGACGTCTGTTTAGTGAACAACAATCTAGTGAGGGCGCCCAAGGAGCCTCGGAAAGCAATCTTAGTCGTGTCGTGTTAGGCAGTATTCCTCATTTGTTTAGTGACATTGCCGACAATCAGGATCAGGAACCCACTTGGGGACCCGTTGAGAAACGGCTTTCGGCGGGGGAGCGTTTGTATGAATACATTACCAGGAAAGACATTTTGTGTAAAAGGGTGAACCGTACCAAGGAGATTAGTACGCCTGGTTTTCTATTGTTTTCAGAACTCGTTGATTGGCCGGCATTTAGGAGCCTATAAGACCTCGCAGAAGAGTAAGGAGCATCTAACTTGGACGTCTATTGACCGAGACGTTAGAGAAATGGTTCCTTGGTGTCAGTCGTGTCATGTGGCCAAACCGAATGACGTTCTTCAACAGGGGTTCCTTAATTTTGAGAGTGAATCTTCCCCATGGAGAAACTCTATATCGATCATGTGGGGCCCTTACCTTGCACCAAAAGAGCCCATCGGTATGTATTAGTTATTATTGACGAGTTTTCGAGGTTTACCTGCCTTCTTCCGAGTCGTAATGTGACTGCTGTCACCACCATTGCGCATTTAACTAACGTATTTAGTGTTTTTGGACCTACTTAGCAAATCGATAGTGATAACGCACCGGACTTTCTTTCGCCTCCCTTCAAGACCTTCTGTTTTCAAAGCGGTGTTAAGCGTATAGCTACCACTCCGTATTATCAGCATTGGTCCTTTGCGGAAAGGGTCAGTCGTAACCTTAAATCCGCACTGATTATCTTTCATCGGAAGTCTCCCAGTAAGTGGGGTTCTAGTCTGCCTTGGCTTAGTTTTACCTTCAATGCCGCCAGCCATGAGGCTTTGAAGGCTACTCCGGTTTCCTTGATATTTGCTTATCCCATTAATTTCCCCCTTTCGAACTTATGGGGATCATCCCTCAGGTCGTCAAAGGAAACTGGAATCGTGGGAGGCGCAGTATTCTCAGGGCCCACAACAGACAAGCTGGTCGTTATAACCGTAATCGACAAGCTTTCAGGGGTAAACCGGGAGATCAGGTGTATGTAATTTTCCCAGGAGGGAGGTGCGTTTTGGCAACCAAAGTAAGTTTCAAGATTTTAAACATGGCTGTAGCAGCAACTGTTAAAATTCTTCACAATAAAAGGATGACAGCCAAAAACAGTTGCAGGATAAAATTTTTTTTTATTATTAAAATTCTTGACCAAGGTTTCGGTACATATAAATATACCTTCATCAGAAGTAAAACTTCTAAAATTACATCATGCAATGGAGAATAATAAAACAATTATGCCAAAGGCGTCGTCAGTAATTAAGATATCATCTCCATTTGTATAACATGTGTAATGGGCACAGGGTCAAAGCCTTGTTTCTCCTGCCACCGAACTTCACTAATTCCCACTATATCTAACTTTAACCTATCCACTTCCCTTTTTAAATTTTCTAACCTACCTGTCCGATTAAGGGACCTGACATTCCATGCTCCGCTCCGTAGAATGCCAGTTTTCTTTCTCCTGATAACGACGTCCTCTTGAGTAGTCCCCGCCCGGAGATCCGAATGGGGGACTATTTTACCTCCGGAATATTTTACCCAAGAGGACGCCATCATCATTAACCATACAGTAAAGCTACATGTCCTCGGGAAAAATTACGGCTGTAGTTTCCCCTTGCTTTCAACCGTTCGCAGTACCATCACAGCAAGGCCGTTTTGGTTAGTGTTACAAGGCCACATAATTCCGGAAGTCGAAGCCCGTCAAATCTTGTCTGTTGAAATTGCTTAATCGTTATAAGGGAACTAAAAATGACAGGAAGTTCATCAGGAAGGTACGTAGTTCCGATAACAGCTTAAGAGGTTCAACATTATCAGCCTTAAACATACGATTTCAATCGGTGATTGGTTTTACTGTGTGTTTCAAAAATATAAGATATAATTTATTGGGCTTTGATAATAGCATAAGATTTAATTGACCAGCGGTATTGTGTCTAGGAAGCCTTCGCTCTCGATTCGCTAGACAAATAGTTCAAACAAATCGTGTTAGTAAACTTTATTTCAAAAAGAAAAGAGACAGTACTTAACTTCTGCATTTACACAGATGTTTCCCAAGCAAAGGATGACATACAAAATGATCGATCTTTTTCGGTATATGCGGTGTAGCCGTGCGATCAGAGTCGCCTTGTCTCGGTTCACGTGGCTGCCCCTGGCGGAGGTTGTAATCGAGTATGGATGTGCATGTTGTCCTTAGCGTAAGTTAGTTTAAGTTAGATTAAGTAGTGAGTAGGCTTGCGGACCGATGACCTCAGCAGTTTGATCCCAAAGGACTCACCATAAATTTCCAAATTTCTTCAGTATAAACAATTCCAGCTTTGTGCAACATAGAGTATACAAGCGAAATGGCTGGTGTTGACGCTTCTATACAAGTGCCTAATCCTGAAGCTTCTCTTCAACTGTGGCGTCAACAGTCGGTTCAAATGGCTCTGAGCACTATGGGACTTAACTACTGTGGTCATCAGTCCCCTAGAACTTAGAACTACTTAAACCTAACTAACCTAAGGACATCACACACATCCATGCCCGAGGCAGGATTCGAATCTGCGACCGTAGCGGTCGCGCAGTTCCAGCCTGAAGCGCCTAGAACCGCTCGGCTACTCCGGCCGGCCAACAGTCGGTCGCGGCGCTTATGTCCTCTTCTCATAGGAACTGTGGCGTTGTTGTCCTGGAGAGGGGTCGTTCAGCGTGCGATTGGCTGACGTCTTCTCACAGCCAACTCTTTTCTATCGTTTCCTACTAGAGTGCCGGCGCTCGACTTTACGCCGTAACAGATATACCATCTTTCTTTATCCTTGGACATTTTATAAACTGAAGCTCTAAAGCACCCCACTGGTCTAAAATTTTAGTAATGGCTCCTATGCAAGCCAGTCAGCCCGTCCCTGACAACTTGTCTATTGTGAGCGATTTCTTTCCGGCCAGTGTTTCATACAGCAGAGGATATTCAATTTACTGCTTAGTACAGAACGAAAACCATTTGCAAACTTCTCTAACGACGTATTCTAAAGGCGAAGGTAATAATTTGCACGCGTTTTCTGGGGCGAGATGCAATGAGTGTGACACACATTTGACAGTAATAAGTTGGGGCAGAGATTCTTTTTGAAGAAAATGAATTATTCTCTCCTGCCATTATGTAGACATCAAAAGAAAAGTTTTCCATCACCAAAACTCCTGAAGATAGACGTTGACTGTGGGTATTGTATCATAGACACAATCCCTTTGACTGTTCAGAGATGTCACTAAACGCGCCCAAAGATGTAAACAACCATGCATGAGCAGCGCCTATTAGACGGAGGGGGTCCGACAGCCGATCAATTCCGCATTGTTACTTTGAGCCAGGAGGGGCTCTCAACAAGGGAAGTGTCCAGGTGCCTCGAAGTGAACCAAAGCGATGTTGTTCGGACATGGAGGAGATACAGAGAGACAGGAACTGTCCATGACATGCCTCGCTCAGGCCGCCCAAAGGCTACTACTGCAGTGGATGACCGCTACCTACGGATTATGGCTCGGAGGAGCCTTGACAGCAACGCCACCATGTTGAATTAAGCATTTTGGGCAGTCATAGGACGTCGTCTTACTACTCAAACTGTGCGCAATAGGCTGCATGATGCGCAAGTTTACTCCCGACGTCCATGCCGAAGTCCATCTTTACAACCGCGACACCATGCAGCGCAGTACAGATGGGCGCAACAACATACCGAATGGACTGCTCAGGATTGGCATCACTTTCTCTTTACCGATGAGTGTCGCATATGCCTTCAACCAGACAATCGTCGGAGACGTGTTTGGAGGCAACCCTGTCAGGTTGAACGCCTTAGGCACACTGTCCAGCGAGTGCAGCAAGGAGAAGGTTCCCAGCTGTTTTCGGGTGGCATTATGCGGGGCCGACGTACGCCGCTGGTGGTCATGGAAGGCGCCGTAACGGCTGTACGATACATGAATGCCATCGTCCGACCGATAGTGCAAACATATCGGCAGCATACTGGCGAGGCATTAGTCTTCATGGACGACAATTCGTGCCCCCATCGTGCACATCCCGTGAATTACTTCCTTCAGGATAACGACATCGCTCGAATAGAGTGGCAAGCATGTTGAACCCTATCGAACATGCCTGGGATAGTCATAAATGGACGACGTGACCCTTCAATCACTCTGAGTGATCTACGCCGAATTGCCTTTACGGAGTGGGACAATCTGGACCAACAGTGCCTCCATGAACTTGTGGACAGTATGCCATGACGAATACAGGCTTGCATCTATGCAAGAGGACGTACTATTGGGTATTAGAGGTACCGGTGTGTACAGAAATGTGGACCACCACCTCTGAGGGTCTCGCTGTATGGTGGCGCAACATGCAATGTGTGGATTTCGTGAGCAATAGAAAGGGCGGAATTGATGTTTACGTTGCTCTCTATTCAAATTTTCTGAACAGCTTCCGGAACTCTCGGAACCGAGGTGATGCAAAACTTTTTTTGATGTGTGTATTAGCTCTGTCCACACTTACACCTACTAACTTATCTAAATCAAGAACATCTATAGCTAGTTGCTTTTCATAGAATCAGCATCACCACCTTCTGTTACCAACAGTCTATAAAACGTC
The DNA here is from genome assembly GCF_021461395.2 of Schistocerca americana. Taxonomy (NCBI): domain Eukaryota; kingdom Metazoa; phylum Arthropoda; class Insecta; order Orthoptera; family Acrididae; genus Schistocerca; species Schistocerca americana. The sequence continues at coordinate 273,297,275 of NC_060124.1, read as the reverse complement.
GTTATTGTTTTTTTCGTGTTTCGACTAAAATAACGCACAAGGAAGCACACCATTTTCTTGGTGTCGGTGGACGTACTCTTATCTGTTATCACTTATCGTCAATATCTTCAAGAAGATCCTCAAGCAAACACAGTGAAATCATGTTAGTAATCAGCCCTACACATTTAGTGTGATGTAACTTATTTCCACTGAGAGTCGTAGATGACTTGTCCAAAGCTACCAACAGAACTTTGGTGTACAGCTGATACTGAGCAACACTCCGCCATCAATTCCGCCACTTTCAGCTCTGCAATTTTTATTTCTCTAGATATATTCATAAAATGTTGTAAATTTTGGGTTGCTGCAACCGACTTGTGAAAATTTGAGGGCCCGGAAATGCTTCTTACAGTTTGCTTGGTTAGACAAACCTTTTTTATGTGCTTGTACTTGCACAATTTGCAAAACACTTTGGTTCCATCGCCTTTGGAACATGTGAGCTACCTTGAATCAAATATTGAAACTGATGTTATAGTAATTACTCAGAAACGGACAACTTTTATTAAATGGCCACTAAAGAGTCGCGAAAAAAAATTCTGTTGAACGCATATCCTCTTAATTAATTTATACGATGTGAAAAACAATTGCAAATAAAACTTCGTAAACGTAGGACCTGGAAACCCGTGCCGACTTGTACTGAAACATGTTACTACTTGCTAAGTAAGGCAAACATGCAATATGGCGTTGACATGTTTGAAAACATTTTTAACATTGTCAGTAAACGGATTGTTGTCAATCGGCGAACATGTCAGTGGAATTACAGCGTAAGTTATCGCGGCAGTGCTGGCTGGCACCGTGAAATACGCGACATGCTTCCGCGAACGAAATGTCATGAACTGGAGTAACAAACCCCTAAAATGTTCGTAAACGGAACTGTAATCGTCATACGTATGGACTCGATTAATACACATTCTAACTGCAGCAGTTCTGTAGACTTATCGGAAGGAAAGAAAACAGTACTAAATACACTGAACTGCAGCAAAGTAACACAGAACAAAACAATAGGTACCTCTCACAGTGCTGTCAGATAGCTAATGTCGGCTGCAGCCAAAGCTATCCGACTTTTACCGGCTTCTGCCGATTCACGACTAGGGTGTGGTCTGCCAACTAAAAGTTAATACGTTCTACATAGTATTTCTAAAAAGAGTATGTTTTAAATAGGCGGCGTAAAACATAAAATAAAAGGCTCAAAATTGCCCTCTAATAACAGATTTTGGCAGTTTTACTTTATGATATTAGTGAAGTGAGTTTGTATGTAAATGAAACTGCAAATCTCACTGAATGCCTATCAATCCGTGCCTATTTCTGTGAAGCTTGGAGGGAGTTACAAAATAAATGTAGAAGAAACCCAAAACGCATTTGAGCAGCGCCGACAAGAATTTTTCAACAATTTAGGTGACTTGTTTGACACTGTACACGCCGATGCTCTTTAATTAATGAAGACAAGTCGGTCTGCTCACTTAGTTAGAGTGGACGAAAAACTGGCTAACAAAGAAGACAGCGCGTGCGATGAACTATTAAGCAAAACAACGTGCTAAATAGTTTTCCAAGGCAACTCTTTCGACATCATCTTATGAACCGTTACCAAAGACTCATCTTCTGATTATAGCGAAATTGACATGCATTTGCAATAAGATTTTCCAACTCTGTTCGATAACATAGATCTCGCAACCAGTAAAACAACTATGTGGAAAAATTTCATTACTCCAAAATTAGTAGTAGTAGATAGGTACATAAACACTGAATCTTTCATTATTATATGAAAGATTCAGTGTTTATGTTTGAAGCTACATTTAGGTGCTTGGATGTAATACTGATGAATTTGCTACAAGAAAGTTCTCGATTCAGAGAATTCGTACAGAATAACGGAAAAAGCCTATGCAGGCCATAAAAGCTAATTGTCAAAACGAGGTACCAAATGTTTCTATTCACTAGAATGGCAAACTGTTGCCTGCTTTAGATGATCGAGAATCAAAAGAAGATTGTGTTCCAGAATAAAAAAATCTTATTGCTATGCCAAGGCTGCAAAACTCTTCAGGATGCCAACAGGCGCAAGCTGTTTGTAACGCGGTTGTAGATTGACATCTCGAAAATAAAGTGCAAATTCTCTGTTGTGATACGACAGCTCCAGATATATCACATCGGTTAATCAGTTGTACCTGTGTGCCTCTTGAACAAAAATTTAACGGAAATATGGTCAATTTTGCACGCCGCCATCACATGAATGAATTGGTGTTAAAAAGTGTGTATGAAGTAAAACTCAGTCAAGTGACCACAAATCCTGATATTCCACTCTTCAAAAAATTCCGAGATTACTGGAAAAGTACCGATCAAGATAAAATATAGTCCAATAAAGAAAAGCTCGCATTGTACGTGAATGTATCCGAAATTAACAATCTCCTTGAGTTTTACCCAACTAAACTGACTAAAGAATTAGTCAAAAATGATTATCCGCAACTGAGAGATTTCTGAGATATTTTTAAGCGGAGATACACAGAAAATTTTAAATACGACCTCCAGGTACGATACACCAAGCTCGATGGAATATGGGAGCTATTTATTCCATAAAAATATCATTAGTTTGTGGTCAATACTAAATTACGAGTAAGGATAAGGCAGTAGCGCTTTTACACGTTTGCTTGTTTATCGTGACATCCTGCGTCAAGACATGGAGTCAATGTATGTTAGCAGTAAAAGCACCCTACCAAGGCTTGTGCTTTTTGAAGTCGATGATAGGCTTACGTAAAAATTGATAAAAGCATCTCAAAAGCAGGTTTACAGATGAAAGGCTAGTATTTGTGGTATTTGACGGGTAATTTTCTGTCTTGTCACCGTTTGACAATGATGTGCATCAATAAATAAAGCAAAAAAGGTTGAAAATTTAACGAAAGAGAATTTGTCAGCCCATGGCAAACTTAACAGCCCATTGAAGGAAGAACCTTTGAGTTCCATTCTGCTGTGAGTTAAACAAGCAAATATAGAAGTTATTTCTTTAGGTTTAGGTTCACAACACTATTTTGTTAAGTGACTTTCTCTTTTTATTTTAGAAAAATACGTTGTTCGATCGTCTTAGAACTAATGACACTTTTTCTCCACTGATGCTTTTTTCAAGACAATGCACAGGGCAGTAAACGATCCAGATGAAGAACGTGAAGCTGATGCAAGACCAGTGATTAATTTTAAAATTTTACGTGCCAGTAGCCCCCAACGCACCTCTTCAACGACTAAACTGCCCCCTCTCCACCTGAACCCCCCCCCTCACCATTCGCACATTAAAATTACAAATTCTGATTTTTGAAAACTTTAGAAAAAACTTACGATGAGAAAAAAAAAGAAAGAATGTTCTGAATTTCAGGTTTTTAAGATATTATTTATTATAATCAAAGCAAAAACTACAATATTTAACATAAACAACAGGTTGTGACGTCGAAACTAGTGCGCGATCGCCCATTTGTCTATTAAAAGCTTTACTTCAGAATGTATGTGGGCTGCAATGTAAGCCGGTAGAGTATTATACGGTCAGTAACGGACGAGTTGTGTCCTGCAGACTGAGGTCACGACCATCTGTTGCAGCTGCGCATGTGAAAGCAGTGGAGTAGCGCTGGCAGGCCACTTACATTATACGAAACTAAAAATATTAATAACTAATAAAGGAATAACCTGAGGAACGTCATATTTGATGTTCATCCTTTTGTTGTGAACACAAACAATATGTCAAAGTCTGAGATCAAAAATAGTTGTATTTTGGAAGTTAGTAAAATTCCATAAAAAAACGTAATTTTCCGACAGTCAAGAATTTAAATAAATACAGTGATGTAATAGTTCACCTTCAGTGACTATGTACGATGATCTGATCACACTTTCAGTGTTCATATATAAATTTGGAAAGTTTTTAGTTTCAGGAAACCTCTGTGACTTTTCTATAATAATAATTTCAAGAATTCTAAGTAAATATGTGTATTGTGTGTTAGGGTGCGTGTGAATGAGAATGTGTGCGTGAGGGTATGTGGGACGTTCGGTATTATTAAAAATCATTCATGTAATTCTCCACAGGAACTGGCAAGTGTTCCAACTCTGTAACGTGGGAACGAATCCACTAGTGGTTCCCCTACTAGTGAATGTCGGATGTCCAAGTATGTATGCTTATGTATAAGACAGCCAGAACATTCGTGACTACATAATAAATTTCCAGATGTAGAGTAAAGCTTATAGTTCATTTTGTTTTGTTTATTTAATTAGAGAGTTTTGTGTTACTTAATTTGATGACGTCAATGAGCCTAGAGAAGTGGTTGGTGCTTGCTAGATTTTGGCGCGAGCCGCGCCCTAGAAGTGAGTTCTCATTGGTCGTAAGTGCTGACAGCCAATGAGAAGCGAGACGGTATATATTTTTGAGTGTGGGAGAGTGAGAGGGGAGTCGTGAGCTAGCTTTGATTGGAGGCGGTTATGCTGGATGTGACTTTTCACACTATGTGTAAGATGAAGTCTTGGGATGACTTCCGCGTTATGGTCCAGTGTTAATGGTATCTGGTAGTGACCAGAAACTGTTTATGAAAACTTTAGAGTGTTGTGATAATTCGTTCCGACGAAAATCGCGAGTGAACTTTGAATTATATAGCGTGGCGGTACTGAGTATATTCTTACTGAGTATTTTATGGCGAGCATAAACTTTTAACTAAAGACAACCACTGAATATCGTGTGCAGAAGTAATTGGCCGATCATTGACTGTGTTACAAGTAATTGGTTTCGGAATTTGGGAAGGTAAAAGTTCTGGCTGTTTTAGGTATGGTGATAACTGTGAGCAGAAACTTAAGTAATTTTCGTAAATGTGGGCTGATGATCTTGCTTAACGGCAATAAAGATCTATTGAAGGTTTAAATTTGAACTTCATGTTAAAAAGTACGAGTGACATCCCCTTTCCGAATCATTTCTTTAAAGTACATAGACAATTTTCAGCAAATTTTACTTATAGCGGCCTCCGGCGTGCAGCTATGAGGTTACAGTTTCCTCAACACTGATTTTCTGTGATCTCGTAAGTGGCTGCAGTTAGGAGTTTTACGTGCGAAGATCTACCGCTGTAAAGAGGTAGGTGAACAAAAAATTATAAAAGAAATTGCATTGCAGCAGCAACGTATAATCCGTCACAACTGGTGCATCGCACGCACGCACGTAAAAAATCCGTCGCAAGGTGCTACCTTCTGTCTCCGTAGCAGTCTCACTTTGCTCCCTGTTTCTGCTCAACATCTCCCCCCAAGCCAGTAGTCTTCATGACTACGGTATGGTGTTTTCAACTGCTGCCAGTCGCGACGTTCAATCAGTTGCACTGTAGTTGCTCTATGAACTTGCGTACAGTATTAACTAATAAACCATTTAGCGATGAATGATAGTGAAGTTATTTATCACACGACGTTGGTCGCCCATTGTCATAGCTGCCTAATATCGTGTAGCGCTCCCGGGAGTACACAGAAGTGCCGTAACACGACGTGGTATGGACTCGACTAATGTCTGAAGCAGCAACTCTGTAGCAATTCTTGACATGTGGGGTGTCACATTGTCCTGCTGGAATTGCCCAAATCCGTCGGAATGCACAACGGATATGAATGGATGCAGGTTATCAGACAGGATGCTTACGTACGTATCACCTGTCAGGGTCGTATCTAGACGTATTATGGGTCCCATATCACTCCAACTGCACACGCCCCACAACCACACCATTACAGAGCCTCCACCAGCTTGAACAGTACCCTGCTGACATGCAGGGTCCATGGATTCATGAGATTGTCTCCATACCCGTACACGTTCATATGCTCGATATAATTTGAAACTAGACTCGTCCGACCAGGCAACGTATTTCCAATCATCAACAGTCCAATGTCGGAGTTGACGGGCTCAGGCGAGGCGTAAAGCTTTGTGTCGAGCAGTTATCTAGGGTGCACGAGTGGACCTTCGGCTCCGAAAGCTCATGTCGACGATGTTTCGTTGAATGGTTCGCACGCTGGTACTTGTTGATGGCCCTGTCTTGAAATCTGCAACAATTTGCGGAAGGTAGCACTTCTATCACGTTGAACGATTCTCTTCAGTCGTCGTTGGTCCCGTTCTGCAGAATCTTTTTCCGGCCGCACCGATGTCGGAGATCTGATGTTTTACCGGATTCCTGAAATTCACTGTACACTCGTGAAATGGTCGTACGGGAAAATCCCCACTCCATCGCTACCTGGGAGATGCTGTGTCACATTTCCCGTGCGCCGGCTATTAACACTACGTTCAAACGCACTTAAATCTTGATAAACTGCCATTGTAGCTGCAGTAACCGATCTAACAACTGCGCCATGTTTTTTTTTTTTTTTTTTTTTTTTTTACTTTATTGTAATTTTGATACCTGATCAACCAGGTAGGCTGGCAGCAGCACAATACGCCGCTCTTCAGCCGAAGAGAGTACATGGAGATAAACAAAGAAGAGACATCACTTAGAAAAACGGCGGGAAAAAACAGGAGACACAAGAACATAAAAGCACAAGAAGCCGTTCACACTTGATGACAATCCACACTATGAACTGGAGACCCGACGCACAAACACTGAAGAAGACGATGGCACTGGTGAACAATGGAGCGTGACGGCAAAACTGAACACTAAACATGACGGCGCACACGATACACTGATGGCGGGGATCTCCGGCGCGCGAATGTCCACTGAGCGTGTGCGAGTCCGGGGACCTGCCAAGAGGGGAACAGGGGTGAGGAGGGGGAGAGGGGAGGAAAAGAGGATGCCACGGCTTAGGAGACGGGGACAGGAGGATAGGGACAGGGGTGGGGAGGCCCGGGGGACGAGGGGGGAGAAAAGGAGGAGGGAGGGAAAAGGGAGAGAAGGGAGGGAGGATGCCCAGAGGAGTAAGTACAGGAGGAGGGTGGGAGGATCAAAGTTGGTAGGAGGGGTAGATGGAGGGGAGGAGGACATCATCAGGGAGAGAGAGCTGCCGGGAGCCACCTTGGGAGAGGGTAAGGAGGGTGGAGAGATGGAGACCGGGCGGGACGTGGGAATACAGGCGCGGCAGCGGGCGGGGGTGGGAGAGGAGCGGGGAGACGAGCGGGTGAGGAGGATCAAGTTTACGGGAGGTGTACAGGATCCGTATCCTTTCAAGGAAAAGGAGGAGGTGGGGGAAGGGGATGAGATCATACAGGATCCGTGTGGGGGAGGGGAGACGGATGTGATAGGCGAGGCGGAGAGCATGGCGTTCCAGGATTTGGAGGGATTTATAAAAGGTAGGGGGAGCGGAGATCCATGCTGGATGGGCATAACAAAGGATAGGGCGGATGAGGGATTTATAGGTGTGGAGGATGGTGGAGGGGTCCAGACCCCACGTGCGGCCGGAAAGGAGCTTGAGGAGACGGAGGCGGGAACGTGCCTTGGCTTGGATCGTCTGGAGATGGGGAGTCCAGGAGAGGCGACGGTCGAGGGTGACGCCAAGGTACTTAAGGGTGGGAGTGAGGGCGATGGGACGGCCATAGACGGTGAGATAGAAATCAAGGAGGCGGAAGGAAGGGGTGGTTTTGCCTACAATGATCGCCTGCAACTGCGCCAGACACTTGCTGTCTTATATAGGTGTTGCCGACAGCAGCGCCGTGTTCTGCGTGTTTACATATTTCTGTATTTGAATAGACATGCCTGTACCAGTTTCGTTGGGGCTGCAGTGTATTATGCTTATGGATTGGCCTGCCCGTTCCACCGGATTAAATATCGTCGAGCGCGAGTGTGGTGCGTTGGGAAGTCGTGCTACAGCGCGTCCACATACACCAACCATCATCCACGAGTTGTTACCCGCACTGATGGAGGAATGGAACGCCCTGCCACAAGAACTGCTTACCAACACCTTTGCCTGCGTGGGAGCACGTTTCAGATCATGCACTGCTCTCTGTGGTGATCACACACCGTATTAAGTACCATGTCTTGGCCACTGTAGCGTCCAGGGACCCATCACAAATCGCGACGAGTTATTGTATTTGAATAAAAGTAAAGTGTCATTTCTGTTCGTCTCACTGTGCATTTATTTCAGTTCTCTAGTTCGCCTTAGGTCGCCTACAGGGTCTTTCATATCTTACGCTATTTTTAAACTGAGTGTTAAAATTTTGTTTTCAAGTCTGCAGCACTGTATTTACTACTTTTAATATCGATTGTCATTCCGATCACTTGATCAATCTGTAACGTAGCAAGTTATTACGAGATCACATTTGTTGCAGTAAGGCTCGTAGACGTTTGGTACAGTGGTTGCAGGATGGGCAGGTATTTTCTCGCTTTGCTCACAGCGCAGCTGACGCGGCCTGTCGTGAGAACTGCATAGAACTCGGTACGAAAATTCATTCCCTCTACGAATCTAAATAATCCATATTAGTTATTATTTGATTTTGTTCAAATTTAGTACATAGGCTTTTGTCATTAATGGAATGATGCTGTCAAAATTTCAGATTTTTATTTGTTATGGTTCCGGACACAATGAAAATTACCAAAAAGGCATAAAACCGTCGCTTATGTTTTAAAACCCAATTAGGAACAATAAAAAATTGACTTTCATTATCATTTGAAGCCATTGCAAAGTTATCAGTGCATAAAATCAATTAATTAGAGATTTCTCTTCAAAACTTTAGTTACTTTACATTACGTAATACAAAAATCGCTCAAAATTATTGTTTGCTGTGTGAATGCATGAGAATGATTAAGAGAGTGTATGTGGGACATACCTTAAAACTTAATATGTCATTTTTCATAAAACCTTGTACAAACGAACCGTGGGAAAGTTATGGTGCAACCACGATTCAGATGACGTATTTCGGTGTGAGCTTGCTTTTGTATAAAAGCATCCAGAATGAAAGTTAGAGGCGGAATAAGTTTATTTATCTATTTGGAGAATATTTGGCACTTAGCTTATTTTTATTGAACAATACAGTACTAGAAATTGAAGTTTTAATGACGTTAACTACTATCAGATTATTGCTTGGATAAGGCAAGTTTTGCCGCGACAATGATCTGGAAGGAACATTCTAATTGGTCGTTTAGATCAACAGCCAATCAGAATTAAGCTGTTCCCGCGCGAATATAGTGGAGTGGGCAGTGAATAGGATAACTCGATATAGTCGCTTGCTAACCGTCCTACGGACAACGCCATGTCAGATAGCTCCGTAAAAATAGTCTGTAAGATGATGAACTAGTGAGTTCATTTCAGTTAAGACGTGTCGTGACTGAAGCGACTGGAAGTACGAACAATTTAATGAAAATTTGATGTTTCTAAATTAAATAGATGGAGATTTATGAGCGCGTGAACTTTCTGATCGTAGTAACAATTCCGCATGGCATATTTCGTGCTCTATACGGAATACTTTGGCGAGCACTTCTTACTAATAAGACCACTGAAACGGCCGAATGTTTAACTCGCGAAGAGTGGTCGATCTGTGACTGTTAGGTCGTGAAAATTAGTCGGGTTGGACTTGCAAAGATTCTGCCTGCTTTTCGGGTGAAACTACACTCCTGGAAATTGAAATAAGAACACCGTGAATTCATTGTCCCAGGAAGGGGAAACTTTATTGACACATTCCTGGGGTCAGATACATCACATGATCACACTGACAGAACCACAGGCACATAGACACAGGCAACAGAGCATGCACAATGTCGGCACTAGTACAGCGTATATCCACCTTTCGCAGCAATGCAGGCTGCTATTCTCCCATGGAGACGATCGTAGAGAGGCTGGATGTAGTCCTGTGGAACGGCTTGCCATGCCATTTCCACCTGGCGCCTCAGTTGGACCAGCGTTCGTGCTGGACGTGCAGACCGCGTGAGACGACGCTTCATCCAGTCCCAAACATGCTCAATGGGGGACAGATCCGGAGATCTTGCTGGCCTTGCGGAAGACGGCCTAACGGTGTGCGGGACCGTAGCCCAGCTTCATGGAGACGGTTGCGAATGGTCCTCGCCGATACCCCAGGAGCAACAGTGTCCCTAATTTGCTGGGAAGTGGCGGTGCGGTCCCCTACGGCACTGCGTAGGATCCTACGGTCTTGGCGTGCATCCGTGCTTCGCTGCGGTCCGGTCCCAGGTCGACGGGCACGTGCACCTTCCGCCGACCACTGGCGACAACATCGATGTACTGTGGAGACCTCACGCCCCACGTGTTGAGCAATTCGGCGGTACGTCCACCCGGCCTCCCGCATGCCCACTATACGCCCTCGCTCAAAGTCCGTCAACTGCACATACGGTTCACGTCCACGCTGTCGCGGCATGCTACCAGTGTTAAAGACTGCGATGGAGCTCCGTATGCCACGGCAAACTGGCTGACACTGACGGCGGCGGTGCACAAATGCTGCGCAGCTAGCGCCATTCGACGGCCAACACCGCGGTTCCTGGTGTGTCCGCTGTGCCGTGCGTGTGATCATTGCTTGTACAGCCCTCTCGCAGTGTCCGGAGCAAGTATGGTGGGTCTGACACACCGGTGTCAATGTGTTCTTTTTTCCATTTCCAGGAGTGTATGTTGTACAGACAGTGAACTTAAGAGGATAAAGTTTACCATATTAAATACGGACTTGATAGCCACTTCATGTGTTTCCATATGAATAGAAATCAGATTCAATTTAAAGTTTAAATGCTTTCAGCAAGTAGATTGCATCCTCCGAACGCCCGATTTTTTTAAATATGAAGTTTCAGGAACTGACTATCTACTCGAATTACGTGGTAGGCATTAGGTAATGGTTTCATCAGCGCTGCTTTACACTGCCTAGCACGTGTCTGCTACTACACAGTGAAGGGACGTAGGAAGGAAGGAATGTCGAGGTAGGTGGACTCTCGATAACGAAGACAACCGATCCCGCTCCGCCGCAAATCGTTGTTTATGTTTTTCAGTGTCTCAGTTGCCATGGAGCGGTTCACAAAGGAGGGACGAGTTATGATTGTGAAGACACGCTGCAGAACCGGCGAGTGGTTTGCGGAGACTGTTCGTAGACTTTGGACGTAATAATGCTCCTACAGCATCAACAGTTCTGCGGTTGATAAAGAACGTCGAGGAAACCGGGTCCGTTTCAATCATAAAAGCCCCCAGACGAAGCTGTACAGTTAATACGGAACAAACCGTTGTATTGGTGACGGTTACGTGGCTTATGGGTCGTATTTGGGGTGATTCAAGAGAGCCACAACCATCCACTGCGAACCACAGTTTGATGTGGGTTATGGGCAAGTTGTGTGACCGGTGCCTTCTTTTTTGAAGATATCGACAATATTACGGTAACATTTAACTGTGAGCATATAGTGAATTTGAAACTTCCTGGCAGATTAAAACTGTGTGCCGGAACGAGACTAGAACTCGGTACCTTTGCCTGTCGGGGCTAGTGCCCTACCGTCTGAGCTACCCACGCGCGACTCACAGCCGGCCTCACAGCTTTAGTTCCGCCAGTACCTCGTCTCCTACTTTCCAAACTTCACAGAAGCTCTCCTGCTAACCTTGAAGAACTAGCACTCCTGGAAGAAAGGATATTGCCGAGACATGGCTTAGCCACAGCTTGGGGGATGTTTCCAGAATGAGATTTTCACTCTGGAGAGGCGTGTGCACTGATATGAAACTTCCTGACAGAATAAACTGTGTACCTGCCGTGGTGGCCGAGCGGTTCTAAGCGCTTCACTTTGGAACCGCGCGACCGCTACGGTCGCAGTTTCGAATCCTGCCTCGGGCATGGGTGTGTGCGATGTCCTTAGGTTAGTTAGGTTTAAGTAGTTCTAAGTTCTAGAGGACTGATGACCTCAGATGTTAAGTCCCATAGTGCTCAGAGCCATTTGTACCATTTCAATAAACTGTGTGCCGGACCGAGACTCGAGCTCGGGACCGTTACCTTTCGCGAGCAAGTGGCTCCACCGCCTGAGCTACCCAAGCTCAACTCTCGCCCTCTCCTCACAGCTTTAGTCCCGAGTTCGAGTCTCGGTCCGGCACACAGTTTTAATCTGCCAGAAAGTTTCATATCAGCGGACCCATCGCTGCAGAGTGAAAATCTAATTCTGGACCATCGCGAAATTGTCCGGAACAACTTTTGGGCTGCTCTGGATATGTGGATACAGCCAGTGTGTGGTTTCAGCAGGACGGGGCTACGTGTCACACATTCTGCGAGACAATAACCCTACTCCATGAAAAATTTCCTGTCTGTGATCTCATTTAGTGGCGACTTGGAATGGTCTCCCAGATCTCGTGACCTTATTCTGTGTCACTTCTTTGTATGGCGTTATGTGCAGTCCAAGGTCTACGTGAACAAACCAAAAACAGTTCTCCTACTTAAGGAAGAAATTCAATGAGTCATCAAAAGAGATGTCTGTTAAAGGGTCGTCACTGCCTTCATAGACGGAGTTACTACCTGCCGAGACAGTGGAGGTGGAGATATACCTGATACATTTTTCCGCACTTAAATTGGAGTGCATGCAGATGAAAAAAGAAAAGGCGAATTTTTTTACTTCGATGCATTTTGGACTTAGTTATTGCATTTTTAAGAACTGCATAATATATTAAAGACCCTGTATGTATGGTCCCAGTTTCATCGAGCTATGCTGCATGGCAGTCACACATTATGCGAAAGTAAATGGAAATGCCGTGTGTCTAGGGCCTTCCGTCGGGTAGACCTTTCGCCTGGTGCAAGTCTGTCGAGTCGACGCCACTTCGGCGATTTGTGTGTCGATGGGGAAAAATGATGATGATAAGGACTACACAACACCCAGTCCCGGAGCGGAGAAAATCTCCGACCGAGCCGGGAATAGAACCCGGGCCGTTAGGAATGACATTCCATCGCGCTGACCACTCAGCTACCAAGGCGGAAATGCGAAAGTTACTTACAAATTTTGCACACCGCCCAACTTCCATTTAGTTACATTTTCATGTTGTTCGAGTTGAGGTTCCATACTATACTGTGCTCTAAATGTGCAGTTCTAGAGACTAGCAGACAGGCAATCGGATACGAAAGTGTAATGATGACGTTTTGCTTTCCTAAATTATGAAAGGGGTATTGTAATTGTACCGATTCCTTGTCCAGGAGCGTTTACTCTCCGAGCGATTCTTAGTTCTCAAGAAATCACGAAGTTTCTGTAGCAGAAAAGGAAAGCCGAAGTAACAGGTAATTTCAGTGGGTGCCAATAAACCATTCTTGTGACGGGTCGATTCCGGCGCCAGCGGCCGCCACTTTGAATTCCCGCCGAGTGGAGCCTCCAGCTGCTGCAGCGACTGAGGGGGCGCTCCGGGGTCGGTCGCGCCCGTGCTGCCGGCAGCGTGTGGGCGGAACCTTCCGGAGGGGGACGACGAAAACTTGTCGCTGCGACAGAGCCGGCTGATGAAGAGTGGCTACACTCTTTGATTTGGTGATCTCCAGGACTGATCGGGGCTGGTCGGTCAACCGGAGGTTCCAAGCCGTTGTTGGATCCAGTGACCATGAAAAATTTTATGAAGGGGCCCCATGGAACCACTGCATACGGCCATTCGCCGAACTGTGAACTGTGAGCGACGTTAAACAGTCACATAAAAAAAAAGGTGATGTTAATCAAGACGGCCGTTTGCAACTGTTAGCCTATGTGAATTCGTATGACCGTTACAACTTCTAAAGGCGCATTTACTGCTCAGACTGTAACCTCCCCCTCACTTATCGACCTTAATAACAGTAAAAATTAAACCGCGTGTACCTAATGGAAATTTGGGAAAAGCAATCGTCACCCAAGTTAATCTGTCAATAAAGAGGGAGGAAAGGGTTACATCTAAATGAAAGGAAAAATGCAAATGAAAATGGTGGAAATTAATTTTGAAAAGGGGTAAAGTTAATAAAGGAAGTAAATGTGCAGTCGTTACGTTAACAATTAATTGGCGTTAATTAGATATTTGAGATTTTGAGAAAATTACGGTCGCCAGTCCCATGGACAACTGTTATAATAATTGAAAATGAAAGATAAATGCACATATATTTAGTACCAAAAGCGTGGCAACTGAAGGTTGGCACGTGTTGTGTGAAAACTGAATGTTTGTCAGGAGTAATAAATTTCGCTACACTCTGACTTACTTTAGCAAAAGAATTAATAAAACCGGAAAACTGAAAGTTAATTTAGTGACTGAAATTAACAGTCAGCTTTGTTTTTGAAGCACTGCGAAATTCAGTAAAATAATGTTAGTCTTGGGATACCTCAACAATCATTTCAAAAGCTACTTGAATATACGCAATTTAGAAATAATAGATTTAACTTTGAAATTGAATTAAATGATTCTGAACAATTAACAATAGTAAAATTCAGTACGTACCAAGCTGAGTTGCAGACACAGGTAAGCTAAAATGTGGTAACAAAACTCGCACTCTTAATTTGTGCTTGCGTAATCTAAATATTGTAGCCAGCTATGAATACTTTAACTGAACTTTGAAATTAAAGCAGTGAAATGGAATGATGTTACTTTAATGCTGGCGTATGAATTTCAACGACACTGGGGTTCATTCCGGAAAAGGAAGGGACCCTACTTGGTAATGCAATTGGGACAATGAGCAACAAAGGTTCATGCTAAGTTGCTGTATTTTTGCGATGCAACAGTTGTAAAAGCTGAAGTCTGCCACACAGTTCTCAAACTTTACGTGCTACCAGTCTTCCCTGTTGGTTGATTGAAGGTTTGAAGCCGTCGATCGAGGAGGTGGCGATAGTCACTCATTGTCGGCCGTCGCTGTTGCAGAAGCTGGATGTTGGCGCGCCTCCTTCTCGACACGGACGCCAGGCAAAACGGGCTCTTGAAGTGCGCCAGCTAATGCTTCCCGTCCGCGACACCGTGTCAGAAACTATCATAGCAAGTCGAGCGCAAATACATGCTGCCAAACCCCGAAAGCGCGGCAACTCGCGGGAGCGTTACACAACACACCTGCTCTACCGCACTACTCCAGCCAGATTCTCTCGGCCCGCGTTCCATGCGGCAGAGTTAACACTACCAAAGATCGTAAACACTTTGGTTCTCCACACGACCTATCGATGTATTCGTTCGATTGCATAGTTTTCCCTAGGCAAGACCCAGCGTAAAAATACAAATAATATTTACAAAACAAACCAATTATACATCGACATAAATGGTTCAAATGGCTCTGAGCACTATGGTACTCAACTGCTGTGGTCATCAGCCCCCTAGAACTTAGAACTACTTAAACCTAACTAACCTAAGGACAGCACACACAACCATGCCCGAGGCAGGATTCGAACCTGCGACCGCAGCAGTCGCACGGTTCCGGACTGCGCGCCTAGAACCGCGAGAGCACCGCGGCCGGCCATCGACATAAATGCATATATATATATATATATATATATATATATATATATATATATATATATATATATATATAGTAAAACAATTACAATATATAAAGACACAGAAATGTCGTATCTTCAGGTATCAAAATAAGGAAAAACTTTATAGTACAATAGATGGAAATAGGAGGATGTGCATTTCCGGCGTTACAAGACGATTGAGTAACTACGTCACTGGTGCACACCACGGTTATTGTATTTAGTCCACATGGTTTCCGATGCGCATGCTTGTCTTGACAAGAACCATATTCATTACGTTACGTTGATCATTTGATTATTGTTGAAAAAGGTGTCGTTGATATTTTGGAAGGAGGGCTGTTCAAATGGCTCTGAGCACTATGGGACTTAACATCTAAAGTCATCAGTCCCCTAGACTTAGATCTACTTAAACTTACTAACCTAAGGACATCACACACACCCATGCCCGAGGCAGGATTCGAACCCTCGACTGTAGCAGCAGCGCGGTTCCGGACTGAAGCGCCTAGAACCGCTCGGCCACGACTGCCGGCGAAGGAGGGCTGTATACGGGAGCCGGCCGGAGCGGCCGAGCGGTTCTAGGCGCTACAGTCTGGAACCGCGCGACCGCTACGGTCGCTGGTTCGAATCCTGCCTCAGGCATGGATGTGTGATGTCCTTAGGTTAGTTAGGTTTAAGTAGTTCTAAGTTCTAGGGGACTGATGACCTCAGAAGTTAAGTCCCATAGTGCTCAGAGCCATTTGAACCATTTGTATATGGGAATTGTTAACGTGTGAGCTATCAATTCAATGGACCTGTGTATGGACCTGTGTATTGTGTAAGGATCACCTGTGGTCATCTTAATATTATTTATTCTGAATTGCAGGACGGTGTACTCAGTGTGTAAATTTAAATCTTTCTTGTTAATTACTGACGAGATCGGTGCGGTTTTCGTCTGCCATGTTAGTTAGTGGGATTTGTTCCTTATGTAAATATTATCTGTGGACGCTTTCAAATTGTATATTCTAAATGCAGGAAGCTGAATGCAGTACATAATTTGCAAATTGTTTTGTTGATTTCAAGTACGCTTATGTCATACTGATTTCTCATTAATTGCTGGTGAGATTTTGTGCCGACTTCTGTCTGCCATGTCAGTTGATTAGTTTTTTTATTTATGTAAAGATTATCTGTAGGCCCTTTTGAAACTGTTTATTCTAAATGCATGAAAATGAACCAAATACATAATTTGAATGTTCTTTCGGTTGATTCTAAGTACGTTTGGTTCATTGTCGGATGTCTTAACATTAGTTGTTTCTTAAAGGTAAAAGAGGAATTAAAGTTTAAATTCAAATTTTTCCCTGCTCATTTATCTTAAAAGTTGTATTTAAAAAAAAAACATTGTGTGATAAAATTGTTTTATCGATTCTCTTGCAAGGCTAACTGGGGGTTTACGTTTTGAATTTTCTGTTTAAATATTTATATGTAATAGAAGCATGAAACTTTGTTCGTTACGTGGGCCTGTAAACTCCAGCACCGCCACTCCAATGCTACGTCACAATTCTAGCGTTTTCACGGCTAGGTTTAGTGTGTAGCTGCAACCGTGAGCGCTGTCGCCACACACTAACTGTGTAGTAATTATTTGCCCAGTTTATCTTCTCTTTGCCGCGGAACCTGTTGGAGTGGTCGACAGGCGGATGCGAGACACGTGCCAAGGGTCTTAAGAGCCTCACTGCGGCCTTTTTCCATCGTGCTACAGAGAGGACGCTTTCCTTACACACGTGTACCATTAGTTCGTATCATTATCGGTTAAGATTTATTAAGTTGTGCCATCATATGTCCACTAGCTCTGGCTTTTGATAAAAAGTGGTACTGGTGAAACGTTAGGATGTGTTTACGTGCGTGACTTGCATGTAGTACGTAACAGTCTCGAGCACTGTTTCGATGCTGTGAGTCCACGGAGTCCTGCACCTTCTAAGTAGGCTGTTTAGGTTTTTGTGTTGGTATATGTAAGTAGGCCGTTTAGGTTTTTATGTTGGTAACGCCACGCAGCACTCTGTATGAAAATCACTGCCTGTGCTGTGTGCAATCTGTGGCCGGTTGGCATTGTTGGAATATTTCCTATTGTAATGTTGGGCAGTTGGATGCGAATAGTGCGTAGCGTCGTGCAGTTGGAGGTGAGCCGCCAGCAGTGGTGGATGTGGAGAGAGAGATGGCAGAATTTTAAGAGCGGACGATCTGGACGTGTGTCCGCCAGAAAAAGGAAATTTGTAAGACAGGATGTCATGAAATGATATATGTATATTATGACTTTTGAACATTATTAAGGTAAATACATTGTTTGTTCTCTATCAAAATCTTTCATTTGCTGACTATGCCTATCAGTAGTTAGTGCCTTCCGCAGTTAGAATCTTTTACTTAGCTGGCAGTATTGGCGCACGCTGTATTGCTGTAGTTCGAGTAGTGAAGATTTTTTGTGAGGTAAGTGATTCATGAAAGGTATAGGTTATTGTTAGTCAGGGCCATTCTTTTGTAGGGATTATTGAAAGACAGATTGCGTTGCGCTAAAAAAATATTGTGTGTCAGTTTATTGATGATCAGAATAAGTAAAGAGAGAAATGTCTGAGCACGTTCAGTTTTGCTCAGCCGTTTGAAAATCAAATAATGTAAGAGGTTTACCAGCACTGTCATTAATAATTTTTCCAAGGGGATGTTTCAACCTCTTCCTCTACAGAGCATCACCGTTTCACGTTGTGGCACTTAACAGTGTCTTATGAAATGTATCTGGACACGGTCCGCAGCTCGTGGTCGTGCGTAGCGTTCTCGCTTCCCGCGCCCGGGTTCGAGGGTTCGATTTCCGGCGGGGTCAGGGATTTTCTCTGCCTCGTGATGACTGGGTGTTGTGTGATGTCCTTAGGTTAGTTAGGTTAAGTAGTTCTAAGTTCTACGGGACTGATGACCATAGAAGTTAAGTCCCATAGTGCTCAGAGCCATTTGAACCATTTTTTATCTGGACACGCCAATGTAAAGCGGAATTAACCACTAGATCTCACGAGAGACTGACCCGCAGGAACAAAAGGAGGCGAAGAGTATTGTTGTCAGTAGGAGATCAGTAACGGCAGACCAAGTGCGTTGGTCAGGTGAGCTGAGTAACTTCGAATGTAGACTAGTCACTGGATGGCGTCTGACAAGGAGAGGCCCGTCGTTGGGATCACAGATTCATTTCAAATTTTGTACACCTTTATTGGGCCATTAAAACATCATAATGTGCAATTAGTAAGGTTCAGTACTCTAGCAATTTCAAGAAAATCACAAGAGAAGTTCTACGCATCTATTATGTAGCTTATGTAAAGTACTGCAACACATTTTTTTTCTGAAACAGGGGTTGTTTTATTCAGCATTGAAATACACCAGGTTATTCCACAATCTTTTAGCTACACAACACTATTTTTCAACGTAATCTCCATTCAATGCTACGGCCTTACGCCACCTTGAAATGAGGGCCTGTATGCCTGCACGGTACCATTCCACTGGTCGATGTCGGAGCCAACGTCGTACTGCATCAATAACTTCATCATCATCCGCGTAGTGCCTCGCACGGATTGCGTCCTTCATTGGGCCAAACATATGGAAATCCGACGGTGCGAGATCGGGGCTGTAGGGTGCATGAGGAAGAACAGTCCACTGAAGTTTTGTGAGCTCCTCTCGGGTGCGAAGACTTGTGTGAGGTCTTGCGTTGTCATGAAGAAGGAGAAGTTCGTTCAGATTTTTGTGCCTACGAACACGCTGAAGTCGTTTCTTCAATTTCTGAAGAGTAGCACAATACACTTCAGAGTTGATCGCTTGACCATGGGGAAGGACATCAAACAGAATAACCCCTTCAGCGTTCCAGAAGACTGTAACCATGACTTTACCGGCTGAGGGTATGGCTTTAAACTTTTTCTTGGTAGGGGAGTGGGTGTGGCGCCACTCCATTGATTGCCGTTTTGTTTCAGGTTCGAAGTGATGAACCCATGTTTCATCGCCTGTAACAATCTTTGACAAGAAATTGTCACCCTCAGCCACATGACGAGCAAGCAATTCCGCACAGATGGTTCTCCTTTGCTCTTTATGGTGTTCGGTTAGACAACGAGGGACCCAGCGGGAACAAACCTTTGAATATCCCAACTGGTGAGCAATTGTGACAGCACTACCAACAGAGATGTCAAGTTGAGCACTGAGTTGTTTGATGGCGATCCGTCGATCATCTCGAACAAGTGTGTTCGCACGCTCCGCCATTGCAGGAGTCACAGCTGTGCACGGCCGGCCCGCACGCGGGAGATCAGACAGTCTTGCTTGACCTTGCGGCGATGATGACACACGCTTTGCCCAACGACTCACCGTGCTTTTGGCCACTGCCAGATCACCGTAGACATTCTGCAAGCGCCTATGAATATCTGAGATGCCCTGGTTTTCCGCCAAAAGAAACTCGATCACTGCCCATTGTTTGCAACGCACATCCGTTACAGACGCCATTTTAACAGCTCCGTACAGCGCTGCCACCTGTCGGAAGTCAATGAAACTATATGAGACGAAGCGGGAATGTTTGAAAATATTCCACAAGAAATTTTCGGTTTTTTCAACCAAAATTGGCCGAGAAAAAAAATGTGTTGCATTACTTATTGAACTGCCCTCGTATATGAGATAGTGCCATCCGTTAAAGCTCATGGTGGTAAAGTGGTTAGCGTTCGAACTTCGTATTCGAGCGTGTGTGAGAAGATGGTTCGACTTCCACTCAGACTTAATTATTAATCTATTTTTTTAATTACTGGTCATATTATTTAATTTGTATGGTATTTGAGAGATAATACGAGGGTTGCCCAGAAAAATCATAAACCGCATTTTTTTTTCTTCAACAGTTCTGTATTGAACATGATGAGAATTACACACACAAAAGAACTGTGTTTTATCAACACACCTTATTTTTCCACGCAATCTCCATCCCGTTCTATGGCCTTCCTCCAGCGCGAAACAGGGACGTGTATGCTCTGTCAGTACCAATCCTTGTCCTGGTGGGGGAGCGAGTGTTTCTCTGTGTGAGTCACCTCCTCACCGACCTCAAAATGTCTTCCACGAATGGCATCCTTTAGTGGCCCAGACAAGTGGAAGTCCGAGGGGGCCAGGTCAGATCTGTAGAATGGATGGGGTAACACTGTCCAACCCTGTTTTGCGATGTATTCAGCAGTCAAATGGCTGTGAGCGCTATGCGACTTCACTTCTGAGGTCATCAGTCGCCTAGAACTTAGAACTAATTAAAGCAAAACATTTCCTCGGTTACTGTGGCGGCGAAGTCGCTAGAAGGGCTTTTGGGATTTGTTAATGTGTTGGCATTTGCTTCTGAATTAATGGTACCGCCTCTTGACATCACATCAGTGACAATCACACTTTCACAGTCCCAGAACACGGCGGAAGTAGTTGCTTTGAATTTCTTCTGCTGTGAAGAGTGAGAATGGCGCCATTCCATCGACTGTCGTTTTGTTTCGGGCTCAATATGGTGAATAAAAGTTTAAACACCTATCACAATCCGGGACAAGAAAGCCTCCTCCTCAGCTTCAAAACGTTGCAACAAATCAAGACAAATGTTTTTTCTGTGCGATTTGTGAAACACCGTTAGACACCGCGGCACACATCTTGCACACACTATTGAATATTCAAGAGTGCGGATCATTGCATACACACTTACTTTGCTGACTGAGAGATGCAGCGCCAACTGCCAATCGTAATGCGTGTGTCCTCGCGAATGACAACATCAGCTAGCTGTAACATGTCAGATGTGACAGCCGTGGATGGTCTCAGAGACCGCTGCAAATCGTGGAGCTCTGCCGAACCTCCTTCTGATGACCTCATCCTCCGTGTCCACCGACTAATTGTACTTCATATGAAGATGGTATCTGTTCTTTCAGACCATCTTCATATACAGTTAAGGCCATCTTCATATATAGTTAAGGCTAACTGGCCATTGACCTCCTTCTTCTGTGCTGGATGCAAACGCATTGCTCGAACTCTTACGGGACTCGGAGAGATTGTCTGCCGCGAGTAATGAGTGTAATGGGCAGGGGCACTACGAATGTAGTGCGTGGACATAAGTTGGGAATGTGGGTCTCAAGGGGAGCGTGTAAGGGATAAATCCCTGCAGTCGCACTACCTTCTGTGCCCTCGGTGGCTCAGATGGATAGAGCGTCTGCCATGTAAGCAGGAGATCCCGGGTTCGGGTCCCGGTCGGGGCACACGTTTTCAACTGTCCCAGTTGATGTACATCAACGCCTGTCGGCAGCTTAAGGTCCTGACTTAATTTCATTTCATAACTGTACTTCTGTCGACAGCTGATGCTCCACAGACTTTGCCCAAACGTTTGTGAATATTCGCCACAGCTTCTTTCTCTGCACTGAGAAATTCAATGACGGCACGTTGCTTGTAACGTACGTCGTCTACAGTCGCCATTTTGAAACTGTCCTGCAGCTACGCTATCTGTCGGAAGTGAAGGAAACTTGCGCGCTCACTCAGGAGACTTCAAATAATACGTACGTAACGTTCTCATTCGTTGCATTGTTTTCGGCTGAGAAAAAAAATGCGGTGCATTACTTTCTGGGCAATCCTCGTATAATGATAAAAAAAAGACCACAATATTTTACATGAAGTTTCAATCTATATTTTCCACGTATCTATGACAAATACCATCCTGCAACGTGTGATGTCGATAAATTCCACATTACCGTACTCTTGCGGTCTGCCACTTCTGAGTTACTGACTGTGAATAACGTCACTCGTATCACTATTTGTCAAGGTTTGGCTTGGGTTTTCCAAGCCTAGCCCTCGTCCTGGAAAATTTAATTAAAAATAGTAAATAGTCAAATCTCATATGAAATTCACACACTTCATGAAAACGCACATGGTATTTTTTCATGATGTTATCTTTCAGATGTCATATAAATTAAATAATGTAACCATAGATGAGAAAAATATGGATTAAAAAGTAAGTGGTAGTGGGATTCGAACTGTTGCCTCATCCACGGCCCACTTGCATAATGCGAACGCTTAACGCTTTTTTTCTTTATTTTATTTGTCTTCATTTTGCTCGGTATTACTCGATGAGTTCGGTCTTGGCGGAGTCACATGATATCGGTTCAAATTAACTGTCGATGGTTTTACTCAGTTGAGTTTTTGGTTACAGAGAGCAGCCAGACCTCAGACCAGCTTCTGCGCCCGCGACTGCTTCACCACAATCACTTCTTGCGTCCAGTACCTTCGCATATATACATCAGTTACATAACAGACACGTAAAACTACTCTTGCGATTTTCTCGGAATTGCCCGACTAGTGCACCTTACTACTTCCACAGAATGTTGTTCTAATGGCCTACTAAAGGTGTACAAAGTCTGAAGTAAATCCCTGATACCAGCCTCGTGGCCTTCCCTTGTGAGTAACATATCCATCAGCGACGTTTAAACTCTTCTGAACCTGCTCAAGTCAACTGTTCGCGATACGGTTTGAGAAGTGGAATCCCGAAGACACAACCAGATCTAAAACTTGTGTGTTTGGGCTAGGAGGGCGCTCAACGATGAGGTTATCATCACTTGTACAAAGATTACACAATCGAATGTGGTTAAAATGTAGAAAATGCCATAAAGTAAATAAAAAGCAATCTGAAATAAAATCGCACTCCCTCTCTTTCCTGATCTCATCTGTGACGACCTGCACAATCAACTAGCTCACCCCACGTGAGATAGCATTTAAAATGGCGAGATGTTCTGAAGCTGACAATAATTAAGACACAAGTAAGAGAAGAGGGAAGCTAAAATAAATCACAGTGGTATGTTGCTGGCTGATCACTTACGAAGAACACGGATGAGCCAGCCACCCTGAAAACACATTGAAACTGTCGACCCGTAATTTTAGGGAACAAGTCGGACATTGCTCAAAACTTAAAATGACGTACAATATTCATGTCACTGTCATTTAAAACAAATGCTAATCGGTGGACAGATGAGCCGCTACCTTCTTCTCTGAATACAAAATTATTATTGTATTATTTTTTTTTGAGCTTTTCCTCTATACGAAGGTTTTTCTCCAACGTAACAAATACCTGGGAATTATTACATCTGTTACATAAGATCTTAAATTATCACCTCAGGATAACCCTCCAGGTGTTTCGACCTTGTATATCTTCTTCCTCTGCGCCAGTTCTCCTCATTGTTCGCTATAAATTTTGGAGCCAGTTGGTCGTAGGGCGCGCTATTCTCTTCTTTCCCTCCTGTTCCCATTCCAGCATTATTTTCGGTATTCTGGCTTCCTCCATTCTTCTTACATGCCCGTACCCTCGTAATTTCCTCCTATCCATCACGACATGTATGCTTTCTCTCACTTCCATTTTCTTTATTATTTGGTCGTTTCTTATTTTCTCTTTTCTAAAAAATGTTGCTGATCTTCTCCAAAAGCCCATTTCTACTGCTTTCAGCTTTTTACGTGTTTCAGGTTAGTGTGCATGTCTCTACTCCATTCGGAACTATGCTCTCTAGTATCGATTTATATATGAAGGGCTTATTTCAATAGGGGTACAAGTCCACCTTTCAAAAAAATTGAGCTATCCTCACGTACGTATCCACACAAGTCGTTTTTAATTTATTTGCATTGTGGGACAGCTTCAGCTTCGTCCTACTGCCAACAGAGAGCACCTCAATGCTGACGCATTAGAGAAAGCAAGCAGGAATTTATTTCAGTACTGGTAAAAGTCCGTCTGCTTTTGTGCATTCCAGCGTGTTGCTATTTCTTGCAAAGATGATGGATTCAGGAGCATTATCAAGTGAGTGTGATACAATTAATGACCTAGATTTTCAAACGATTGCAGTTAAAAAGAATTTACTTACTTTTCTCTCAGCATTATAGATATTTTGTTCCAAAAAAGGAATATGCGAGAATGAAGATCACATTGACAATAACAGTGGAAAATGAGGGCGTACTCGAAGCAAGGAGGGTGCAAGAAAAACGGACACACACGAAAAGCATATTCGAAAGAAAAAAGGAACACTGGGCAGTTATACGTCACAGCAACTGGTAAAATAATTCCTCCAAAAACATTTCGCAATGTGGACTGCAGGTGTGCACGTAAATGTTTCAATAAAATTTTAGAGGATGTGGAATACGTTATTTGACAATTTCTGGCATATGGGTGATATTAATCGCCAAAATATTTATCTGAATGGTTTATGCACGTATCATTCAGTTAACCGCCGACAGCTAAGAGATGCTCTGGTTCTGAGAAAAGCCGTATTTATGAATATCGATTACATGTGAACGGAAACTGTGCAATAGTATGCAAGAAGTTTTTCTTGAATACTTTTGACATTTCTAGTGGACGACTCTCTAGGCTTTTAACAAGAAGCAAGGAAGGAGTTATACCTCACCTTGATGGAAGGGGCAAACATCAGAACAGATTCTCTGTACCGGAAGGTCTGAGCAATGATGTAAAGGAACACATCAAAAGCTTTCCAGTTTCCGAGAGCCATTGCGCAAGGAAGGATAATCCCCACAAAAGGTTTTTAAATCCTGAGCTGTGTGTGGCCAAAATGTACGATTTGTACAAATATAAATGCATATCTCAGAATAAAGAAATTGTGGGGGAGTACATCTATCGTAAAATCTTTAACAAAGACTTCAACCTGTCATTTCGGCCACCAAGTAAAGACACGCGCTCTTTTTGTGAGAAATTGAGCTTTGAAATTGACGCGATACCAATGCAGAAGAAAAAATAAAGCTTCAAACTGAAAAGGAGCTTCACCGTAGGAGGGCTGAAGCTGCAAGAACAGCAGTCGCTACAGACACAGCATGTAGTGAAGAGGCACATTCCCTGGTGTTCATGTTTACCTTTGACCTGCAAAAAGAACTTGCGTTTCCTAAACTCAAAACATCGATATCGTACAGCAAAAGAAACATGTACGTGTATAATTTGGTTGCCACAATTTAACTGACGGCAAAATCCGTATGTATTTTTGGGATGAAACGTCTGGATCAAGTGATTCACAGGAAGTTGGTACCTGTTTATTGAAACATATTGAAAAGCGTGTCACTTCTCAAAAACAGGTAGTTGTGTACAGTGACACGTGTGGTGGGAAAAACAGGAACATTGCCCTAACACTAATGAAAGTGACACATTAACAGGTTTATATACAATATTCAATTTATTTTATTTCAATAGTGGTACAGCTCCATTACCTCCACTTTTCTGCCTATAATGCTGCTGAAATTAATGATCCAAACAGAAAGAGCCGGCTTCTGGTGGCCGAGCGGTTCTAGGCGCTTCAGTCAGGAACCGCGCGACCGCTACGGTCGCAGGTTCGAATCCTGCCTCTGGCATGGATTGTGTGATGTCCTTAGGTTAGTTAGGTTTAAGTAGTTCTAAGTTCTAGGGGACTGATGACCTGAGTTGTTAAGTCCCATAATGCTCAGAGCCATTTGAACCATTTGAACAAATAGAAAGAAAGGTTCATATCTAGCAACAAGCCATATACTTGAATATTTCTGGTATCCCAACTGCAGATTTTTCAGCGCTCATTTAACTTTAGGGCTCTGTATCTCAGAATGAACAAAAATGGACTTGTACCACTATTAAAATAAGTCCTTCATATGATTTGGTTTGACGTATTACATTTCTGTTCCATAAGACTGAACTGAGCATCCCAGTAGCCTGTTAATTCTTGTATTAATTTATATTTCTGATTTTCCCTCCATCTAAAAAATGGATCGCAAATAACAGAAAGTATTGACCTAGTTAATTCTCTTTCCCTCTATGCTTAAGTCATCTTCATCATTAGTGATGTATTCTGTTTTTTGATAATTAATCTTCTTCAGTCCCCAGTTTCTGTCTCATCTACATCAACATCAACATCGATACTCTGCAAATCACATTTAAGTGTCTGGCAGAGAGTTCATCGAACCACCTTCCTATTATTCCAATCTCGTATAGCGCGCGGAAAGAATGAACACCTATATCTTTCTGTACGAGCTCTGATTTCCTTATTTTATCGTGGTGATCGTTCCGCCCTATGTATGTCGGTGTCAAAAAATATTTTCGCATTCGGAGGAGAAAGTTGGTGATTGGAATTCCGCGAGAAGATTCCGTCGCAACGAAAAACGCCTTTCTTTTAATGATTTCCAGCCCAAATCCTGTATCATTTCTGTGGCGGTCTCTCCCACATTTCCGGATAATTCAAAACGTGCTGCCCTTCTTTGAACTTTTCCGATGTACTCTGTCAGTCCTCCCTGGTAAGGATCCCACACCGCGCAGCAGTATTAGGGTCAACTGCCACTTTTCGCACCATTCAGATATGTTTTCTAAATCGTTCTGCAGTTTGTATTGATCTTCTGATGACTTTATTAATCGATAAACGATAGCGTAATCTGCAAAAAACCGAAGACGGCTGCTCAGATTGTCTCCCAAATCGTTTATGTAGATAAGGAACAGCAAAGGGCCTATAACAGTACCTTGGGGAACGCCTAAAATCACTTCTGTTTTACTCGATGACTTCCCGTCAATTACTACGAACTGTGACCTCTCTAACAGGAAATCGCAAATCCAGTCACATAACTGAGACGATAATCCATAAGCACGCAATTTCACTACGAGCCGCTTGTGTGGTGCAGTGTCAAAAGCCTTCTGGAAATCCAGAAATATGGAATTGATCTGAAATCCCTTGTCAATAGCACTCAACACTTCATGTGAATAAAGAGCTAGTTGTGTTTCACAGGAACGATGTTTTCTAAACCCATGTTCACTGTGTGTCAATAGACCGTTTCCTTCGAGGTAATTCATAATGATCGAACACAACATATGTTCTAAAATCCTGCTGCACATCGACGTTAACGATATGGGCCTGTAATTTAGTGGATTACCCCTACTACCTTTCTTGAATATTGGTGTGACCTGTGCAACTTTCCCGTCTTTAGGTACGGACCTTTCGTCGACCGAACGGTTGTATATGATTGTTAAGTATGGAGCTAATGTATCAGCATACTCCGAAATGAACCTAATTGGTTTATAGTCTGGACCAGAAGACTTGCTTTTATTAAGTGATTTTAGTTGCTTCACTACTCCGAGGTTATTTACTTCTACGTTACTCATGTTGGCAGCTGTTCTCGATTCGAATACTGGAATATTTACTTCGTCTTCTTTTGTGAAGGCATTTCGGAAGGCTGTGTTTAGTAACTCTGCTTTGGCAGCACTGTCTTCGATAGTATCTCCATTGTTATCGCGCAGAGAAGGCATTGATTGTTTCTTGCCGCTGACATACTTCACATACGACCAGAATCTCTTTGGATTTTCTGCCAGGTTTCGAGACAAAGTTTCGTTGTGGAAATTGTTATAGGCGTCTCGCATTGAACTCCGCTCTAAGTTTCGAACTTCTGTAAAGGATCGCCAATCTTAGGGATTTTGCGTCTGTTTAAATTTGGCATGTTTGTTTCTGCAACGGTGTTCTAACCCGTTTTGTGTACCAAGGAGGATCAGCTCCGTCGTTTGTTAGTTTATTTGGTATAAACCTCTCAATTTCTGCCGATACTATTTCTTTGAATTTAAGACACATCTGTTCTACACTTATATTATTAATTCGGAATAAGTGGAGATTGTCTCTCAGGAAGGCGTCGAGTGAATTTTTATCTGCTTTTTTGAATAGGTATATTTTTCGCTTATTTTTCGAGGATTTGGGGATTACAATATTCAGTCTCGCTATAACAACCCTGTGTTCACTAATCCCTATACCGGTTTTGATGCTGGTTATTAACTCAGGATTATTTGTTGCTAAGAGGTCAAGTGTGTTTTCACAACCGTTTACTATTCGCGTGGGCTCATGTAGTAACAGCTCGAAATAATTTTCAGAGAATGCGTTCAGCAAATTTCGTATGATATTTTATGCGTACCTCCGGAAATAAAAATGTATTTTCGCCAACATGTCGAGGGTAAATTAAAGTCACCACCAACTATTATTGTATGTGTCGGGTACGTGTTTGAAATCAAACTCAAGTTTTCTTTGAATCTTTCAGCAACTGTATCATCTGAACTGGGAGGTCGAAAAAAGGATCCTATTATTATTTTATTCTGGTTGTCAACAATGACCTCTGCCCATACTAACTCACAGGAAGTATCTACTTCAATTTTGCGGCAAGTCAAACTACTTCTAACAGCAACAAACGCGCCACCGCCAACCGTGTTTAGCGTATCTTTTCGGAACACCGTTCGGTTCTTCGCAAAAATTTCGCCTAAGCTTATATCCGGCTTTAGCTAGCTTTCAGTGCCTATAACGATTTGAGCATCAGTGCTTTCTATTAGCGCTTGGAGCTCTGGTACTTTCCCAACACAGCTACGACAATTTACAACTGTTATAGCAATGGTTCCTGTATCCATGTTCTTCCTGTGTTCAGCCTGCAACTTCTGTGACTGAAGCCATTCTTGTGTTTTCCCGAGATCCTCTAACCTAAAAAACCGCCGAGTCCACGCCACACAGCCCCTGCTACCCGTGTAGCCGCCTCCTGCGTATAGTGGACACCTGACCTATTCAGCGGAACCCGAAACCCAACCACCCTTTGGACAAGTCGAGGAATCTGCAGCCTACACGGTCGCAGAACCGTCTGAGCCTCTGATTCAGACCGTCGGCTCTGTACCAGAGTTCCGCAATCGGTCGCCTATGCTGCAAATGGTCAGCTCTGCTTTCATCACGCAAGCAAGACTGGCAGCCCTTACCACTTCTGTTAGCCGCTCGAAACCAGAGGGAATCTCTTCTGATCCAAAGCGACACACATCATTGATACAGACGTGAGCAAGCACCTGCAGTTGGCTGCAGCCTGTGTATTCCATCGATAACTGATTTTATGTCCTCCCCTCCTTGTGCTATAACTACTTGACCATCAACTGGAGAGACCCCAAGCTGGAGAGAGAAGCCACGCGTCAAAGGGCTGCGCCCTATGCGCAGATGAGTGAGAAGGGCCTCATCCCGTCTGCATGGCTGGAAGAACCTACGCCGTGGCTGAGTTGCGGACTTGGTCAGACGTATGTGTGTCGTTTCCAGCCACTCGCCTTCCCACAGCCCAAACAAATTTCATGTTCTGACGGACAGAGACCATCGAACGTTCTGAAGAGTGGTTGTAAAAAAATCCCATGAATTCAGCGAAATGATCTACTCGTGAGCTCCAAAGTCACACCAGCAGTCCAGCTAAAATAATGGCTGTCCATAGGGAGTTAAAAAAAGATTGGGGTAGAATGGTCGAGGAGCTCCTCATGAGGCATACATTTCTGTAGTGAGGCTAAGCGACGCTTGAGGTGGTGTAGGAAGCTGCGCCAGTGAACAGTCGATGCCAGGTAACGAGTCGTCTGGAGTGGTGAATCACGCTGTACCCTGCGTCAGTCCGATGGAAGGGTGCGGCCTTGGCGAATGATTGGAGAACGTCACCTGCCATCATGTAAAGTGCCAACAATGAAGTGTGGAAGAGGCCGTGTTACGTTATTGGGGCTGTCTTTTGCGGTTAGGATGTGGTCCTGTTACTGCGCTTTAGAAAACGCCCAATGGGGAACGATATGAACACAGTCTACAACATTGTGTACAGTGTACAGTAGAGGAACTGTTCGCATCAGCTCCAGAATGCACCATGTCATAAACCAACATCTGTGAGACAATGGTCTGTGGGCAGTAACGATCCTGAAATGGCCAGGCCTGCCTAGAATCCCGACATGAACCCAATGGAACGCCTTTGGGAAGATTTAGAGCGTCGACTTCGCTCCAGACCCCAACCTGCAACATCACTATCGTCTCTGGGTTCGGCTCTCGAGGAAAAATGGGATGCTATCTCTCCACAGACATTCACACATCAATGAAAGCGCCTGGAGCAGAATTCAAGGCGTCATAAAGTCGAAGGGTTGCCACATTCCACATTAACATCCACTCGTAGGTGTCCCGATACGATTGATCAGATGAGGTAACGATCACCATGATAAAATAAAGAAACTCAGAGCTCATACAGAAAGATATAGGTGTTTGTCCTTTCCACGCCCTATACGAGATTGTAATAATACAGAATTGTGAAGGTGGTTCGATGAACCCTCTTCCAGACACTTAAACGTGATTTTCAGAGTATCCATGTACAAAAAAGACTGCGGTAGCTTTCATAGACCTAACAGCTGCCTATGACACTGTATGGAAGGAAGGACTTCTACACAAGCTGATAAAAGTAATCCCCTGCCGTATTACACTGAGACTTATCAACAACATGCTTTCGGATACACACTTCCAGGTGGTACAGGGTAATGACATAACCAAACACAGGAAACTGAACAATGGACTGCCTCAAGCATCAGTTTTAGCACCAACGCTCTTTAATCTTTACATCTCTGACCTGCCTGAAACCATCTCAAGGAAGTTCAGCTATGCTGATGATATGGCCCTAGCTATCCAAAGTTAGCAGTTTGAAAACACTGAAAACACCCTCACAACTGACCTAAACAAAATGCATGAGTATTTCACCAAATGGAGGCTAATACCAAATCCCACCAAAACTGAAATCAGCTGTTTTCATTTGAACAACAGAATGGCGGGATATGAGCTGAAGGTTCATATGAATAACAGTCAGCTGCGATATCAGCCACATCCAAAGTACCTGGGGGTCGCTCTAGATAGGCCATTATCCTCCAAAACACACCTGGAAAATGTATCCAATAAAAGAAGCTCACGGAACAGCCTCATTCAGAGGCTCTGCAGCACTAACTGGGGAGCAGCAGCAAACACACTACGAACCTCTGCACTCGCCTTAGTGTACTCTGCAGCCGTGTACTGTGCACCAGCGTGGTTAACCAGCAAGCATGTAAACAAGGTGGGCACCCAGCTCAACACTGCTATGAGAACCATAACTGGATGCATAAAGACTACCCCACTATATTGGCTTCCAACACTTAGTCATATAGCTCCACCCTCCCTGCGAAGACAGGAAGCTCTGATGAAGGAATACACAAAAATAATGAATAACCCCCTACTTCCTATCCATGAAGATGTCCCAACTTTGGAAAGAACACGGCTCCGCTCCAGAAATCTCCCTTTAAGACTGGCCCAACAACTGTCATCTGCCAGCTTCAGCATGGATACTAAATGGCACGAAAGCTGGAGTGATAGTGCCTCTCCTGACAATCGTGAACGTATCTGTCCATCAGAGAACCCTAAGGGCTTTGGACTTCCACGACAGCTATGGAAAAGCCTAAACAGAATCAGGACATAGACTATGTGCACACAATCTACACAAGTGGGGAAAGCTTCCCAGCCCTAGCTGTGACTGTGGGGCACCTAACCAAACAATACAGTACATGGCGCAGGACTGTGAATTAAGAGCCTACCAGGGTAGTCGAGCTGACTTCTTCAACGCCACACCGCCCTGCCTCGAATAGATAGCCAATTTGGACGTCAGAATTTGAAGACTTGTGTAACGCAAAATATCTGCTATGATGTTACTTTTTATTGTGTTTATGTATTATATTTTATCTGAATACGTATCCTTCACTTATGTATTTTATAGTATATTTTATCATATAATTTCATAATGTAATAAGTGTAAACTATGTGTGTAGCGCCATACGCTAAATAAATTAAATAAATGTAGATGTCCGTTCTTATTCTCATCACAGCTACCTTCAGCGTATTATATTGTTTCTTCTTCAAAGGATAAAAATATTATAAATGCGCGCAAATTGGGCAGCATTGTCAACAAGTAACGAAAGCAAACGGCAATGGAAACAATACATTGTAGAAATATGTTAATATTTCCTGGGGATTGTTCCTAGAAAGAATCTTTCACTCTGCAGTTTGATGCTTTTGAAACCTCTTGGCAGATTTAAACTGTGTGCCGCATCTAGACTCGAGCCTGCGGCCTTTATCTTTCGCGGGCATTGTCCTTACGCGTTGATATATTGAGGCACAACTCGCGATCATCCTCTCAGGTCCCTTCTGACTGTGTCTACTGCACACCTCCCTCTTCATCTACATCTCCATCTACATGGATACTCTGCAAGCCACATTTAAGTGCCTGGCAGAGGGTTCATCGAACCACCTTCACATTTCTCTATTATTCCAATCTCGTATAGCGAGCGGAAAGAATGAACACCTATTTCTTTCCGTACGAGCTCTGATTTCCCTTATTTTATAGTGGTGATCGTTCCTCCCTATGTAGGTCGGTGTCAACGAAATATTTTCGCTTTGGGAGGAGAAAGTTGGTGACTGGAATTTCGTGAGAAGATTCTGTCGCAACGAAAAACGCCTTTCTATCAATGATGTCCAGTCCAAATCCTGTATCATATCTCTGACGCTCTCTCCCATATTTCGTGATCTTTCTTTGAACTTTTTCGATGTACTCCGTCAGTCCTATCTTGTAAGGATCCCACACCGCGCAGCAGTATTCTAAAAGAGGATGGACAAGCGTAGTGTAGGCAGTCCCCTTATTAGAACTGTTACATTTTCTTAGTGTCCTGCCAGTAAAACGCAGTCTTTGGATAGCCTTCTCCACAACATTTTCTATGTGTTCCATCCAATTTAAGTTGTTCGTAATTCTAATACCTAGGTATTTAGTTGAATTTACGGCTTTTTGATTAGACTAATTTATCGTCTAACCGAAGTTCAACGAGTTCCTGTTAGCACTCATGTGGATGACCTCACAGTTTTCGTTATTTAGCGTCAACTTCCACTTTTTGCGCCATTCAGATATTTTTTCTAAATCGTTTTGCAGTTTGTTTTGATCTTCTGATGACTTTATTAGTCGACAGACGACAGCGTCATCTGAAAACAACCGAAGATGGCTGCTCAGATTGTCTCCCAAATCGTTTATATGGATAAGGGACAGCAAAGGGCCTATAACACTACCTTGGGGAACGCCTGAAATCACTTCTGTTTTACACGATGACTTTCCGTCAATTACTACGAACTGTGACCACTCTGACAGTAATCACAAATCCAGTCACATAACTGAGGCGATATCCCATAAGCAAGCAGTTTCACTACGAGCCGCTTGTGTGGTACAGTGTCAAAAGCTTTCCGGAAATCCATAAATACGCAATCGAACTGAAATCCCTTGTCCGTAGCACTCAACACTTCATGTGAATAAATAGCTAGTTGGGTTTCACGGGAACGATGCTTTCTAAACCCATGTTGACTGTGTGTCAATAGACCGTTTTCTTCGAGGTAATTCACAATGTTCGAAAACAAGAGAACTCCGTGCCGAGAAAGCAATGAAACTATCAAGGAAGTTTATGATTGGTCAATAAGTAATAAAGTGACATTGAACATAAGAAAAACTAATGCCATGAATTTTAGTTTGAAAAGGAAAAATGACAACGTTAAATTAAATGTAGATAGCACCTCTATAGACTGTTTAACAAATGCAAAATTTTTACGAATGAATATTGGTTCTCAGTTGTAGTGGTGTGAACACACAAAGGTACTTGCAAACAGAATGTCATCAGCATGTTATGCCCTTGGAATCCTATCATCAGTGTGTAACACGTGAAACGTCCCCTTTGAACAATTATACAAGACTGTGCTTAACCTGACACACAATACTTTGTTAGCGCAACGCAATCTGACTTTCAAAATTCCCTACAAAAGAATGGCCCTGACTAACATTAAACTATACCTTTCACAAATCACTTACCTCACAAAAATCTTCGCTGCTCAAGCTACTGCAATACAGCGAGCGCCACTACTGCCAGCTAAATAAAAGATTCAAACTACTGAAGGCACTAACTACTGATAGGGATAGTTAGCAAATGAAAGATATTAATAGAGAGCAAACAATGTATTTACCTTAATATCATCACAAATCATAATATATATATCAGTTCATGACAAATTACAAAACTCCATCTCTCTCCCCACATCCACCACTGCTGGCGGCTCACCTCCAACTGAGCAACGCTACGCGCTGTTCACAGCCAGCTGCCTAACACTACAATGGCGAGAATTACAACAATGCAAAGCAGCCCCAGACTGCACACAGCACAGCCAGTGATTTTCATATTGAGCGCTACGTAACGTTGCCAACAAGAAAACATAAACAGCCAACTTACATAGAGAAAACATAAACAGCCTACTTACATAGAGAAAACATAAACAGCCTACTTACATAGCCCCCATGCTACCCACAAAAATTTTTACAAATGGTGTTGGGCACTGGCCAATACAGATTTGACAAAAATTTTTCACAATTACAGTAACAAAGATATAAAATGCACACACTTATTAATATTATGTTGGTCAAAAGATCAAAATTTCTCACAGTCCATAAAGACAGTCCACATTGTTCATCACAGTAAAAATGCAGAGTTTTTCTCAAAGTCCAAGCAGTAAAAGAAAATGCACATAGAAGTAGTGGATTTCCATGCAGTCTTGAAGAAGTAGTGTTGTCCTTCCAATGGAAAGACAGTGCTGACTCTTGATATGCTGACAGATAATGGGCCACAACATAGCAAACCCACAGCAGAGTCATTCGACGTTTTGAAGAACATTGGTAGGTCATCACAGAGCAGACCCACTGTAGTCCTGGTAGAGATTACGGTATTGGTGGGCCACCAGAGGTGCAGACCCACTGCAGTCCCTGTAGAAATAATGGTATTGATGGATCATCAAAGATGTAGACCCACTGTAGTCCTTGTAGAGATAATGGTATTGGTGGGCCACCAGAGGTGCAGACCCACTGTAGTCCTTGTAGAGATGGCCAGCAGCCATCTGTTGCGATTGTGCAGGTGCACATTCACCATTGAAGAGTCTTGCGGAGAATATAGCAAGTCCATAAACCACCACTTGTGCACTCACAAAGTTTTTGGAATTGTCCTTAGAACCAGCAATGCTGTTATCCAGTCCCTTGCAGAATTATTAACACACGTGCAAACACTAACAGTCCCTACTTCTCACATATTGTCCATATACTATGACCAACAGAAATGTGTGCAGTGAAATGTAACTAACAAGTTAATAATATCATGAACTGGTGACAATTACAATTTTATAACATGAGAATACAATTACAAAGGTACACAATACATCATTAAAAACATAACAATATACATAACATTTGTAGTAATAGGGGCTTTACAAAAGAATAGAAATAACGTATACATCAGTGTTACAGGAATTATGACATAAGTACATACATAAAAGATCAGAGTAACTTTCGAAACATCAACTTCACACATGAGCATTAAACAGAATAAATAATGTGTAAGCATATTTATAAGGTAAATAACATATTATTAATGCCAATTATATTTGAGGATAACAGTATTCCTCATCATAGTGAATGTAGCTTAATATTAAAAGAAGAAAAAAATTCTATGAAACTACACAGAGACAGGAAGAAAACAAATACACAAGGGTACACAAACATATAGTGGGATAACACCAATAGGAAAGGACAGGGTTCGTTTTCAGTGTAACATTTGGTACTGCAGTCCAACCCAAAACTTCATATATCTTTCCTCTTATTTCATCCTTTGTTTCCACCAAAAAAATTCTATCTAAGCATGCTTTCTGTATTTATTTCACATATGTCTTACCTCATTATTTATTTCCAAAAAGTCCTATCTAAGCCTGCTTTCTGTATTCTGTTCATATTTCTTTCAAAATAATTATTTCTGATTGTACAATACTCATTTGGGCCCAAATCCTTTTTATATAACGTCGCAATGCATTCTTTACCTATTCTCCATAGTCAGTTTCTCATATAGTCTACCCCCTCTTAAGCTAACTTAAATCTACTGAGCTCAGATGCTAAACTAAGGGACGAGGCAATGCAGCAGCACGTAAAACAATTATTATAAACAGCAATGAAAAAAATGGAAAATTGCAAAGCAAGCTACAGTAAATCTAAATTAACAGAAAAAATGCAAAATTACAACTAATATGAGCCAATGTGCAGCAACATGAAAAATAAATGAGTAGTAAAATTGGCTTAGCAGAGTAACACAAAGTCAAATTCAGTAACACTACGCCTGGCAAACAGCAGTAACTTATACCTAAACATGACATAGCTCAAGCAGAAAAAATAATACACTAAAGATAACAATGCAGATAAGGGAAATGTATATTCACATCTTAATGTCTATGTAATTAAAGTGGTGCACCACAAGAAGTTATTCTACCAAAAAGTTACCTATTACTTGAAAAGAAAATTATGAATGCAGTTACTAGTTCCTTCTTATTGTTCTCTCCATTCCAAGTGCTCCTTTTTTAAAGAATGTGGATCATAAAATAATTATTTAATCGGTCTGTTGACAGAAAGTGTTCACATTAGCAAATGCATTTCATTTTATAAAAGCAATGCTGCAACACAGCTGGAAACCAGATATCAAATGAAATAAGCAACTATGAAAAGCAAAGCATAAAAATATCATTCAGTAGTCATGTGACATTTCATAAGTTAGTAGAAATTCTCTCAACTCTCATAGAAAGACGCTTGTCATAATCAGGTGTGCAGATGTACGAATATTTCCCATCAATTCATAAGCATTTCAGTAATTAGCACAAAGTGCGAGTAATCATATGTTTTCAAGTAACGAGGGTGTCGCATTAGCGATGAAAGGCACACCCTAATGGCTTGTTCTCCAGGTGTTTGACACGTCCCACGTCCCCTTTTTTTTTCTACCTGTGCCGCTGAAAAGGGCTCGCAATAATGGCTTTTTCTCCAGGCGTCTGACACAGCTGGGTGCCCGCGACGCATTACGTGCAGGTGGTCACTTAACTTTCGTACGGAAATATTTACGACAGGAGATTCTGCTACCGTTGCAGTCTCATTTAAAAATATTTCACAGGTCAAGAATTAGCGTTGCAAATCTGTAGAAACAAAATCCTATAAATATAAGTGTCCAAAAAAAAATATTCGTCAGCATTGTGATACAGTCACACATTTCATAACTCTTACAGTACGTTTCTTGGTTTCCAACATCCTTTTCATAAATCAGAGTCCCTAACCACTATTCATTATTCCTTACCTTATTATACATATACATATTCGTCAACACTTCTTCAATATTTCATCCTGAGAAACATGTAGCATAATCAAATTCCTCATATACGGTATCATCATCTTATTGATCATAAACATACCTCAACAGCATAATACACATCGTCGTCGTAATAATAACATCATAACACCTCAGTCAAATCTCAAAAACGTCGTAGCTTTCTGCAATAATATCAAAACCTAAAAAAATTCTCTGCTCATGTCAAAAGTGTCAGCTGCCTCAAACGTACTTTAAAAATCATGAATCCATACCAAATACATCATTCAAAGCTCTCATAGTATCACAATGGTTCCGATAAAATATGAACAGTTTACAAAGTACAGACAAAATACAGTTTCATAAGTGTGAAGTTATCCAACTGTATAATTGCGTAAACATGTGTCACTGATGTAGTAAAATAAATGTTTGTCTCTCTCAGTTAAATAATCAGATAGCTGTGTAATTTGTGTGTTAGAGAAATATGGTACCGATGTGTAAAGTAGTATAAGCAAATACCATATTAGCTAGGGTTCCTTGTGGTTGCCACACACATGGTACACAAAGTAAGCGTGTACCCCCCTGAGGATTAATGTAATTATACCCTCAGGTGTTACAGATTACAGCAATGGAATGAAATGTATCACGCAAAACTTTCTTTGTAATTCAAAAAATATTTAAAAATAAGTGTTTTAAGTATAAGATTAATCACTCAAATGCGTGTACTGTAGCGCGAAACTGTGCGTCTTGTAACATAATCTCTGTGGAAGTGTCGTAGTTATCGTCCTCCGAAAGCTAAGTTCTGCAGAAGTCAATGTACTTACCTCATGATAAACAAAAGTGAAATGCTTTGCGTATAGATATCATAGTTATTATGGTTATTGGCGTGATGAAGAAAGTACTGTACAGTAACGTATTGTTGTGCCACAAAAAAAGGCTGTCTCATTGTTGCTATACCACAAAAGTTACTACTAAAACCTGTTTTACTTTCCAGAAGAATTCAGAAAAACTGTGCAGATATAAAACAGATACACCGCAAAAGCAACATTGTAAATTGTCTCTCATTAGTAGCGTCGTGATAAAACCGTGTAGTTGTCACTTAAACTAACCACTGTGCCGTCTGGTATCTCACAGAAAGTACATTAAACCCAGAATGTATTTTCAAGTAAACCAAAATGTTGCATTAAAATCTCATTAGCAGTACTGGTATAGGTTCTTAGTATGTAAGCCTGATAGTCGTTACGTAATCGTGCAACTAACAAGCAAGAATGTACAAATACAATAACACTGTGACGTCTGTTCACTATAACAATGCAATCGTAATTCCTGTTTAAAAATGTTCCCTAGGTTCTAGACTGGATATTTAACTTCAAACATTGTTGCATGTTAACAGTTTCTTAAGTCTGACAAAGCATACTAGTAATGTGAAGTGAAAAGTTTTATGGCAAAGACAAAGTTAAAAAGCAGATTATCTTTCAATAAACGGTTTTACATGTGAAATGTGGTGTAAACCTTTACTCTTCCTAGTACGCAGAGTTTCAACTTCAACGCAATTATTATGTGGTGTACGTCGTTAAACAATACTGGAATTTTTCTTAAGGTTAGCGTCTATGTCATTTTTCTCTGAGCCACCTGGCGCACGCGGCTGCCTGCTGTGCGAGTCATTGTCTGTCTCTTTGTTGGCGCGCGTCGTTATTGGGATTAGGAGACCTAACTTCCACAAATTCGCCTTGACGAGAGGGCCCTGCTCTGTTTGAATCCCGCCAGTTCTGATGCAATTCAGGTCTGTCGTTACGATCATATCGTCTGTCGTCATGTCGGTAGATTCCATAGTTTCTTTCTTGTCGGTCACATGGTGGAGAATTTCTCCCTGAGTCGTAACTGCGCGCTGGTCCGTTGCGTCTAAAGTTATTCTGTCTCCGTTGATAGTATTTATTTTGGTTCCCGTATTGTCTGTTTATCTTATTGTCTCTGTGATAGTCATTACCACGGAGAGGTGATCTTTCCCTGTAGTTATTACTACTCTGCCAACGGTTGTCATACGGGTGGTGTCTATTTTGGTCACGATTTGTGTTGTGAGAATAGCCTTGTCGTGTAAAGTTATTACTTCTTTCATCGCGGAATTGCGACGGATGTGACCTGTAATTGTTGTGTTCCTGGTTTCGCGTTCCGCGATTGTCAGTGTCAATTTCTAATTCTTGTAACAGTCCCTGAAATGCTTCAATGTCGTCTTTGCAACGTCCTGCCAAAATAATATGTCGTAAATGTTCAGGCAGTTTGATTAAGCAAATGCGGATGAGTTCTGAGGGGCTGTATGGGTTTGAAAGATACTGATTCTTATGCAACATGTCTTCAAAATATTTCATAAGACTGGAAAATTCAGATTGTTCGAAACGTTTCATCATTATGATGCTATGTTTTACACGGTCTTGTGTGGCTTGAGACCAATATGCTGAGAGGAAGGCATGGTAAAACTCTCCTTCACTGTGGCAATCGTGAATTACCGATCGCATTCTTACAGCTGGTTCATTCTCCAAGTAGCCACACATAAATTCTAATCTGTGTTCCAACGACCAGTTGGGAGGAAAACAATGAGAGAATTGATGGAGCCATGCTTGTGGATGAATGTCGTTGCCAGAATTCTTAAATGTTTTGAATTTACGTGTAGTAATGAACAGCTTATAGTCAAAATCATCATGTCGGCGAGTAGCATATCGGTCATTGTTACGTCGTGTCGGCGGTTCCATCTCAAAATTCGGTGTACCTTGCCAATTTCTTTCATAATTACCGAAATGCCCTGTGTTATTATTTTGCAGCTGTTCCGTATTTTTATGTCCCTCTTCCCTTATTGGGGCGCGAGTGTCCTCTGAAATACGTAATTCTTGTATTACCTGTGTCAGCTGATCTTGTACTTCCCGGATTTCTCTTTGGTGTTGTGTATTAATTTGATTCTGATTTTGTTTGAATTTTCTTATTTGTTCATACTCTTCTGTGTCAGTGAAGGCTACGGGTCTTGTGTCATTCAGATCATCATCTACCTTTGTAGATAAGTTAGTGACCTGATCCGAAAGTTCGGCTACTTTCTCCGATAGTGTACTTATTTCTTCAGTGTGTTTTTCTGAACCTAGTTTCAGAGTATCTACTGTGTCCTTAAAGTTTTCCTGAGTTTTTGCAAGTTGCGTAACCGAATCGGTAGATGCAACTGAGTCAAATTTAGCTTGCAAGGTCTCATGATTTTCATGAACAATAATTTGCAGTTCTTTTATGGCTGCTTCGTGATTCTGTAATGCATTTTCATGCCGCGAAAAAATAGGTTGAAAATGCTCACAAATTTGTGTTTTTACGTCATTACAGACTTTTTGACATTTCGATTCAATGTTATGTAACTCAGTAGTTAAATCTTCACGTGTTTGTTCAAGTGTTTGTTCCAATGAGTCTAACTTTTTAAGATTTTGTTCCACTGTGTCTAACTTTTTGAGATTTTGTTCCACTGTGTCTAACTGTTGCTGTGTTTGTCTCTGATTTTGTTCCAATGTGTCTAACTTTTGCAGCTTTTGCTGTGTTTGTCTCTGATTTTGTTCCATTTGTTGCATTAGTTGTAATAACAATGC
The DNA here is from genome assembly GCF_021461395.2 of Schistocerca americana. NCBI lineage: Eukaryota > Metazoa > Arthropoda > Insecta > Orthoptera > Acrididae > Schistocerca > Schistocerca americana. The sequence continues at coordinate 273,256,296 of NC_060124.1, read as the reverse complement.
ATTAGTGTCTGGAATCTGTTCCTCTACTCTTTTCGGCAGTGCATTTGCACCGGCAACATTCACATTTTGACAAGCTGAAAATGTGTCTTGACTTATTTGAGAAAACGGTGAGGACGCAAAACCTGAATCTACAGTATTTGCAATATTGTGTTCTGTCATTCCCGATTCCTGAGGCGAGCTGTTGCCGACCAATTGATCGATAACGCTTCCCTGTTCACTACCTGTTTCACTGTCTACACCATTGTTTGCCGCCCGCTCCATTTCCCTATGCGCAATTACCAAATTACTACTTTGAACATCAGTTAATTCATTACTCTGCGGCGCTAACACACTGCTTTCATTTTCACTGTCATTTCTCAGTTTACTTTGGAGCCTAGTGTTACGTTTTTCACACGCCATTATTGTCACAGTATTTCACACGACAACACAGAAAAACACAATTTGAAGATCAAAAATAAGAGAACACATTGACATAGCACTGAAAATAATATCTAGTTAATTGCAAGCGCAGCTGCGAAATACTTAGTGCAAATCTACATGCATGCCACAACTGTTTTACTATACAACAATGAAAGACTGCAACTACAAAGGAAATTCTCTCTATAATTACGCGCTAGCAATAAACAAAAGCTACACTAAATACACAAACTACAAGAAAAATCAGAAGATTCCAGTGAGGTATCCTAGGCTAAGGGTCGCCATATGAAACTTCCCCTTTGAACAATTATACAAGACTGTGCTTAACCTGACACACAATACTTTGTTAGCGCAACGCAATCTGACTTTCAAAATTCCCTACAAAAGAATGGCCCTGACTAACATTAAACTATACCTTTCACAAATCACTTACCTCACAAAAATCTTCGCTGCTCAAGCTACTGCAATACAGCGAGCGCCACTACTGCCAGCTAAATAAAAGATTCAAACTACTGAAGGCACTAACTACTGATAGGGATAGTTAGCAAATGAAAGATATTAATAGAGAGCAAACAATGTATTTACCTTAATATCATCACAAATCATAATATATATATCAGTTCATGACAAATTACAAAACTCCATCTCTCTCCCCACATCCACCACTGCTGGCGGCTCACCTCCAACTGAGCAACGCTACGCGCTGTTCACAGCCAGCTGCCTAACACTACAATGGCGAGAATTACAACAATGCAAAGCAGCCCCAGACTGCAGACAGCACAGCCAGTGATTTTCATATTGAGCGCTACGTAACGTTGCCAACAAGAAAACATAAACAGCCAACTTACATAGAGAAAACATAAACAGCCTACTTACATAGAGAAAACATAAACAGCCTACTTACACACGTAGTGCCTTTAATTACATATTATTCATATGTACACTCAGTTCTTAGCTATGGCATTCTTTTTTGAGGAACAAATGCACAAAATATGAACACAGTTTTCGAACTCCACGAAAGAGCCATAAGAGTAATAATCAAAAATACTTGTCGATTTTATTGTAAAGATCTGTTCACAACACCGGGGATTTTAACTGCTTCATGTGAATACATTCGCCATTCAGTTGTACACATCAAAATTAACATTGGTAGTTACTGCACAAACAGCTCTGTCCATGACCATGCAACAAGAGAGAGACTCAACTTACATTTACCAAGAAAAAATAAACATAAAACTCAAAACAGCATTTTCTACCAAGGAATAAAACTGTACAATAAATTACCAAAAGAGATTAAAGAAATTACAAAAATATACTTATGTAAAAAGGCAGTTAAAAAGTACCTATTATGCAATACATTTTATACATTGAAGGATTACTTAGCCTAACAGAGTAGGGGATTCATAAAAAATGTTATACAAATAAATAATAATAATAATGATTATAAAAATCCAACATTCCACACAACATCTTAACTTTATATTTCTTTCCCTTCTTTTTTTCCTTTCCAGAAATACTTACCCCGAAGCTATGCATAGCACAACACTAACGCCTATTCCGCTTTCTGATCTAAACATATCACTCATTATGGAGGGATGCTGACTCAGCTTACCAGGATAGCTAATGGGAAGCTGCGGTACAGAAAATGGTCCAGAGATCACCAGTGTGTGTGTGTGTGTGTGTGTGTGTGTGTGTGTGTGTGTGTGTGTGCAGTGAGTGAAGTATTATGAAACAATGTGTGTACAGTGTGTGCAGTGACTGATAGTGAGATATGAGTGAACAATGTGGCAGTACATTATTTAGTAAGTTATTTGTAAAAAAAAGTATTGTATATCAGGAGTAAATCTAATGATTGTCTCTAACTAGAAGTTTGTAAATATATGTGTATACGAATTAGCTTATTTTAAATTGATCTAAATTTGTAAATACTTTGAATGTCCTATATCCTTGTAAAAAGAGATCTATGGATGAAGAAAGCTACTACTACTACTACTACTACTACTATCACTACTACATATATGTTCCAAAATCCTGCTGCGTGTGGACGTTAACGATCTGGGCCTGTAATTTAGTGGATTACTCCTACTGCCTTTCTTGAATACTGGTGTGACCTGTGCAACTTTCCAGTCTTTGGGTACGGATCTTTCGTCGAGCGAACTGTTGTATATGATAAGTATGGATGGAGCTATTGCATCAGCATACTCCGAAAGAAACCTAAATGGTATACAGTCTGGACCAGAAAACTTGCTTTTATTTCCGGCCGGAGTGGCCGAGCGGTTCTAGGCGCTACAGTCTGGAACCGCGCGACCGCTACGGTCGCAGGTTCGAATCCTGCCTCGGGCATGGATGTGTGTGATGTCCTTAGGTTAGTTATGTTTAAGTAGTTCTAAGTTCTAGGGGACTGATGACCTCAGAAGTTAAGTCCCATAATGCTCAGAGCTATTTGAACCTTTCTTTTTTTTATTTTTTATTTTATTAGGTGATTTAAGTTACTTCACTACTCCGAGGATATTTACATCTACGTTACTCATGTTGGCAGCTGTTCTCGATTCGAATTCTGGAATGTTTACATCGTCTTCTTTTGTGAAGGCATTCCGCAAGGGAGTGTTTAGTAACTCTGCTTTGCCAGCACTGTCTTCGATAGTATCTCCATTGCTATCGCTCAGAGTAGGCATTGATTGTTTTTTGCCGCGAAGATACTTCACATACGACTAGAATCTTTTTGGATTTTCTGGCAGGTTTCGAGGCAAAGTTTCGTTATGGAAATTGTTATAAGCATCACGCATTGAAGTTCGCGCTAAATTTCGACATTCTGTAAAAGATGGGGATTTTGCGTCTGTTTAAATTTGGCATGTTTGTTTCGTTGTTTCTGCAACAATGTCCTAATCCGTTTTGTGGACCATGGAGGATCAGCTCCGTCGTTTGTTAATTTATTTGGTGTAAATCTCTCAATTGCTGCCGATACTATTTTCTTAAATTTAAGCCACATCTGGTCTACACTTATATTGTTAATTTGGAATGAGTGAAGATTGTCTCTGAGGAAGGCGTCAAGTGGATTTTTATCTGCTTTTTTGAATAGGTATATTTTTCGCTTATTTTTGGAGGATTTGGGGATTACAGTATTCAATCTCGCTAAGACAACTCTGCGTTCACTAATCGCTGAATCAGTTTTGATGCTCGTTATTAACTCTTCGGTAGGCTTAATTAACTTTGACAGAAATTACATGTACCAAATCAAACGGCGTGGTATCAGTTCCGGAACATTTTGACCACAATGGTATGGGAAAACGTAGAGCTGATCACCTTAATGACCATTTATGTACTGTCTGAGTAAAGGCCTAATGACTTAAAAACGTAAGTTGAGTTTTGATTTCTGCCCTAGGATTACGGCTGAATACTATTTGAACTTCATTGAAATACCAGTAAGATACTGAAAGAATATCGTCGCCAGTTAGCGTTTTTTTTTAACTTACTATGAAGGAATAGGATCATATTTACGTAACAATCATTTATACTCACACTGATGACGTCAGTCAATAGTCGCGCGGAAGCAAATTTGGAATTTAGTGGACAGTAAAATTTAGTTACATCAACCTTCAGAATCATAAATTTTGATTTACTTATTATGGTGAATAATACAATAACATACGAATAACTAACTACTTCATGCAACACAGCTATAGTGAAGTTGCACGACCACAATGTCATTCTTACTGGTACAAATTCAGATAAATATTTTCAGATACTCGAACATTAATAACATACTTAACTGAAATAATAAAGTCTTTAAATAACTAACATAACACTCCTGCAATGACGGAATACTATAGGCAAAAATTCGATAGAGTCAGAACACGTACAAAAGAAAATCAATACTGTCAATAAAAAGAAATTTTTGAAATTTTGCAGATTATGTTATTTTGAAGATTTCTTGCAAGTATTAACTTCAAAACTTCACCCTTCCTCGTTATTCAAAATTGGAATGATGTGTTTAATTGCTTAGAAACAATTTGATCTTTCAACTTAGGAAGATTTTGGATTATTTTTCGGCAATTTTAGAAATATAGTTAAATGTTAGAATAATCGTTTATGAAATGACATCCACAGTACAGGATAACAGAAATTGGTTCAAGTTCCTTGGAAAAATGATTACCACACTCCACTGAGAGATTATATTTTTCATAATACAGAAAACTGTGGCAAGCTTTTCACTCATCTAAAAGTCTATTGTGGTTTAATTTAACAATTTTTACTGCTGCAGGCGCGAAATGGTAGCTCGGCAATAACAGTTTCCCATCAGTCCACAGTATGTAATATTTCTGGCTGTGCAGCTGTTATATTCAGCTATAGCCCACGTCACCTAGCACGGCGCTTCCGCGCATAGAGGCGGAGTGGAAAGCAAGTGTGGGGAGATGAGAACTGCGCATGCGAGGCAGCAGAGAGTGGGCAAACGAAAGTCCACGTTGCCGAATTGCATTGCTGCGGGCAACAGTCACGGTCGTTTGCTTGCGGTACATTGTATTATACGTTCAAATCTATGAGGGGAATAATAAGTATTAAAACCTATTTCGATCTGTCATTATGAGAGAAATATTAATTCACTTCACGTCCACTGCTCCACAGATTTACTCTGCGTGACTTCGGGAGGCGAGAACAGCTGACACAGCTTTGTGCAGACGTGAAGTACAATTTTTCTCAAAACTACATTGAAACTGCTTGCAATAATTACCATTTATTGCGATTTGAACTGCATTATAAGTAAAAATTCAATACACCATAAAATTAACTTCAACCACAAACCTAAATCATTATATTTGCTTGCCAACTGCTTCTGCTCAATAGAACTTTTAAAAATGTGTAACTTGTGTGTGTGTGTGTTCGATTATAGTTAAGTGTAATCACTGCATGAACAAAAGAATTAGTGGTAGAAAAGATTAATGTAAAAGACTACCGCACCATAAAGATGGTCAGTAAGTTGTCATATTTTTCGTTGTTAATGGGCATTATGAGTGTCAACTAACACATTCGATATTACAGTGAGAGACCCAATTTATAATCCATTGAACAAGCAAACAATTAACCGTGATCTGCGAATAACTCCAGGGAATCTGACCAATAACATGGAAAACCACCAATGTCTCCGCAAGTAACAGTTACTGTCATTTTAGGGCCTTATCCAGTTCTTGCCTTGAAAATGACAGAGGTTTACAACGTGGTGGGAGAAGCTTAACTTCTCCCTGGGCAATATGTTGAACATCATGGCCTGCGTAATTAAAATGATACAAATTCCTTATCAAAAAGGCTAGGAAGTGGTAATTATTATGTATGCAACTGATATGTTGACAAACACATTTTTTAAACCATAAGTCTTTAAAAGTAAGAAATGTTATTACTTTGTTCCAAAGTCTACATCGTCACTTCCATTTGAGTCTGTTTCCGAGCAATCTGATTGCAAATTTACGATGATAGATTCAAGGCTTGTATCCATCATCACTTCCCTGGCAAATTTTTCTTTCTGAAGTTTTTCAGCAGACTGCGCCCACGCTACAGGCGAAATGTTGTCTGTTACCTCATTGTGTATTGGCTCATGCACAAGTGATGCACTGTATGTTAGCTCGAATGTCTTTTTTTTTTCTTCGACATAATCTTCAAACTCTTTACCCAATTTAATTCTATGGGGCTACATTGTTGTGGATTGGCAGGAGCCAACCCACGGGGTTTGGAGGAAGCCGAAAGGCACGCGTTTAAGCTCACGCAGACTGGCGTGAGGTCTGGAACAGGACAAGGTATTTAGACTTCAGAAAAAAGGTGGTACTTGGTGGAATACTTAACTTTAATCCATTAATGTTGAACGTAGCTCTTGTCTCTACATTATTTACAATATCAATAGCAACTGATAATGGCGCCTTGCTAGGTCGTAGCAAATGACGTAGCTGAAGCCTATGCTAACTATCGTCTCGGCAAATGAGAACGTATTTTGTCAGTGAACCATCGCTAGCAAAGTCGGTTGTACAATTGGGGCGAGTGCTAGGAAGTCTCTCTAGACCTGCCGTGTGGCAGCGCTCGGTCTGCAATCACTGATAGTGGCGACACGCGGGTCCGACGTATACTACCGGACCGCGGCCGATTTAAAGGCCACCACCTAGCAAGTGTGGTGTCTGGCGGTGACACCACATACATGGCAGTGACACATGGGTAAACGCAAAACAGTTTGATCCCATTCACCTTCAAGGAAGTCAATTTCTATGCTCTGTCACGTGACTTATATAAATCAAGGAGCTGCAGGAGATAGGCATGAGTCTGGTTTATACAGTGCTTAATATTTTTATTTTTAAGCCAAGGAAAAATATCCGCTTTTCTGGTGTTTGTACTTGATGTTTTCTCTATAACAGTTGAATTATAACATGCAGTGACCGACTTCAAAGCAAGGTATGACAAGAATCGTGAATCACGTCACAAAACTCAGTGTTCATTGCCGAATGGTAATCACTGCTGTTTTTCTTACATGTAAATACAAGTTTATTCTCAGAAATACAACCGGGAGAACAATCAGCATGCAGAATAATTATCTGAGAACCTATCTCTATGAGAACTTTAAAACCGCCAGTACCATCACTCATTTTCCAGCAGATTTTTTTGGAATGATTCTAATTGACCCATGTTTCATCAAGGTAATACACTACTGAACTATCAGCTTCTCTTGTATCGTTTGTCTTTATATGGGATAAAGTTCATGCTGTACCTATGTCACTTCTGTGATCTAAAAATTCCCTCCTTGACATATCTGGAACCAACGTATTTTAAAATTCTTTACCTTAACGAAGTGCTTACCGTTGAAGCCTGCGTAACTGTAACACATTTTTGTTATGCTGAGCATTCATCACTCACATGGAGCACTTTAGAACATCATTGTTAAAACCAACCATTTGTGTTACAGGTTCCTTACGATTTCGATGCTTTCCAGGCGGCACGAAACCAACTGTTTCTATGGCTCCTACAGCTCCGACGATTTCGTTTACAGTTCTCCAGCCAACACCACATAGCTCTGGAGTCCGTTCTTGTGTTTTCCAATATCAACAGTAGGAGACCTGCTTTTAAATTCACGTTTGAAAAAGTTATAAATGTAGTAAATAATTCGCCTCGGCTACTTGTGAAGCACTTCACATTTATTGCCATCACCTGACTTTTGTTTCAATCGCGCTTAAACATTGCTATACTGCTTCAAGAAAAAAAAGGAAAAAAAAACATATAGTGAAATGAATAATTTGGTTGTCGCAAAGTACAGCAACAGCGCAGCATGCAGGAGCAAGATTCTCGCTTTCTTAACTGCAACTCTCTGCTAGCCGCTTGGACAGAGAATGAATACTTTTGGCCGCCAGTGGCTAGTGGAGGGGGATGCGCAGAACGGCTGAAAATTGGGCCGCCTTCTTACATGGCGCGAACTTTAGTAGAAGCTCTTCTTTCAGCAGTTGAGAAGGCAGCAGTAGGAAGACGACATAATGTACTGTGAGGTACCGACGACAGATGGTTTGGTCGGTAAGTATTGTGAGAAAGACCGCCCAAATTGTGATCCTTCTCCGCAATTGGCTGCTGCGTTCGGAAGTTGCACGCCATAAGAAGAAACCTGCGTTATTAATATTAGAAAAGCTAAACTTTGTATTTACTAGCATTTGATGTAAAAGCATCTCTCAATAACAAGCTGTCATCTTATTATTTTAAAAGTGTTAGTAACCAGCAGAATAATAAACAACTGCTAAACGAAAAGGCAGACGAAGCACTTTGGAGATCTTTGGATCACGCCTAACTGGGATGGCGAGTGAAGTGGTTCAGCTCTAAGGTCAGAGGTGGTTCGGCAGTCTGGGACGATGGACATGTTGTCTGCTGCGATCGATATCAGTTACACTTCATTAGCAATGTCTAGTTTGTATATCAGAGCTGGTTTGGCACTCTTGGAGGATAGGCATGTGGTCTGCCTTGGACAGTGTTTCTCAAAGACTTAACAAGCAGTCTCCATTTATTTGGGAATGTAACAGAACAATTTGATGGTAATTATGCAAATAGACAGTTCATTTTTTGTTTATTTTTATGGACATGTGAAGAATGAAATAATTTTTGACTCATAAAGTGAAATATAATTGTGCAATTTCTCGTATCCTGCTAATAAGAAGCGAGTGGCATCCAGTATAAACAAACTAATAGAAGATATTATTATTCATACAATATCAGTACCTCGCTAAGAATTTATTACAGCCTCAAGATAATGGATTTACGACATACGTGCTGTTTTCTGCACAGGGGACAACAGCTATAGAAGGCTGCAGGTTGGAGAACATTAATTAGGACTTACGCATTCCACTCAGGTCGGTGGAAACAAACAGGCACTTCGCCTGTACTGCAATCTTAGTACGAATGAGATCAGTGACAAGTCATCTGGAGGAGGTATGAAGGGGAGGAATTTTCGAGGGACAGTGTTTTTTATACGCACATATACAGGGTCAGTCACCAACTACAGACACCTAGAATAACTACGAAAGTATGATAGTAGCTGAAAAGTTTGTGGCACAAATGTTGTATAGGACAACGGGAGCCATAACATGACATTGGTTTTTTGTTGCTAGGTGGGATCGCTTAAGAGATATGAAGCCTGACAGCGGCTATCGAGACAAATCCAATGATGTGTAACAGTAAGGTCTTTGAAGGTCAATGAAGGTCAAAAAGGTGGCATCAACGTTCATTTACAGAAGGTGTTCGAAGTGATGACCATTGGTACAAGTACAGTGCTTCAATCTTCTTATCATGGATTTGATGGTCTTCCTTATCACTTCAGCACTTATCGAAGCACATGCTCTGACAATTCTCTCTCGTACATCGCGCAAATAGTAAATATTCGCCGAATACGGCGTATGCGTCTAACGTGCCATTGACATCCAAACACCATTCGATGGTTTCGAAATACATCACTAATAGGAACGGTAAGACTAGTGTCGTCGAATCAACCGAACGTGAATGATGTATTCCTTCAAAGAACAAGAAGATTGCAGCACTGAATTGATACCATTTGTCATCAGTTCAAACACCTTCTGTAAATGGACATTCGTGCCACCTTTTTGATCTTTGTTGACCTTCAAAGACCCTACTGTTATACATCATTGGATTCGTCTCGGTAGCCGCTATCAGAAAATAAGTACCAAACTATAGCATCCCATTTAAAAAACAATGTTTACCTTCATATCTCTTAAGCGACCCTACCTAGTAACAAAAAACCAACATCATATTATTCCCCCGTTGTCCAATGCAGCTTTTGCCCCACAAACTTTTCAGCTACTATCATACTTTCGGAGTTATTCTTGGTAGCAATACTTAGTGACTCACTCTGTATATCTCCATCTTTCCCTCTCTTTAACCGGGCGAGGTGGTGCAGTGGTTAGCACAGTGGACTCGCATTCGGGAGGACGATGGTTCAATCCCGCGTCCGACCATCCTGGTTTAGGTTTTCCGTGATTTCCCTAAATCGCTCCAGGCAAATGCCGGGATGGTTCCTTTGAAAGGGCACGGCCGACTTCCTTCCCCGTCCTTCCCTAATCCGATGAGACCGATGACCTCGCTGTTTGGCCTCTTGACCCAAACAATCCAATCCATCCATTCTTTCGCTCTCTTTTTCAACTTGCCATAAACAGAACACCTCTGTTCTCGTTGTTAGTGATCCTAGTACTGGTCTAGTGACTGTCACTACTTGGCAGTACTGTTCTGTGCATCTCCTAGATTCATAATTAGTGACCAACAAGCTTAGCGCCCGGTGAACCGTCCACACAACTTAACTTCCGGCAGTACCTCGTCTCTTAACATGTTGTGTCTGTGAAATCATTTATTTGGCTTGGCATTACATGACCAAATATATATTCTGTAATTGTAAAAACATAGCCATCTATTTACTTGACCTTTTATGTAAGGTACCTTAGCGGGGATCGTCACAGAGGGCTGTGCGGTTTAAGTCACCAGTACATTACGTTACTGAACAGCACCGCAGTACTAAAACAGAAAGTGCCTATGCCTTTGTCAGTGTATTCCCTTACTGAATTCTTGCTAGGTGAGTTTAGCTAAAACGTTAGTTTTGGTCATAGTGCACCCACTTACACATGCAATTAAGGGCCCTTTGTTCAAGCCATTTGGATATCAAGCTATTACGGAATGAGTGATGTGGAAAGAATGCGAGCAGGAACGCAGTTTTTCATGCACTAGCAGTGAAGTCACTAACTGCGGCAGGCTCCAGCTATGTTCTGGTTTACACATGGCTCTGATAACTGGTGTAGCATTCTAGGACGCTGACACGATTAGTACTGGAAAGTGTGTGTAACATAACACGTACAGCTGGGGCTTAGCTCCGATTGAGAATACATCTTTAAATTTCTTCGTCCACAATGTATAGCTATAACCACACACTGCTCCTTCATCTTTATTATTTTGCTGGTTCTTGCTTTATTAGCGAGAATAGTTAGTGAGAATGGAGACACTCACAGGACACCGAAATATAAGATGTTTAAGACCGTGTTACAGTACGGAAATAGGGAAAGACAGCTTTGTTCCAAGTGGCCTGGCAGTGAACTATGAACGCTAGAAAATATGGCGCGAAAATTCATATTTTAATTCGAAATAAGGGATTCAGATGGCAACATTTTACATTTATTTGTTATGGGTGGGTCTCATGCTCCAACAGCACAATGTGTGCCTGGAAACCATAAGGTTTTTTATGAGATTGCAGAGAAATATGTTAAGAAATCACAGTCAAAAATTAAGCTCAGCTTCTCGTAGCTGGAGTTCAGTCATGTAAAATCTGTAATGACGTATTGGTCAACATTTGACTGTAAAATTATTTATTGGTAAAACACAATATTGCCGTTTAGAGTGTTTGGGCGTTGTCAAGTGGAAAATATTTCTGCTTTAGCGTACATTACAATGTAAAAATAGACTGCCTTGACAGGCCAGAGAATGTAGCTTCATCCCATTACGTTCCTGATGAGACTTCTTGTTTGTGCTGCACTCTCTGAAGTGCATTCTAAGTATATGGCCCCTGTTTTACTTGATATTGTGTGGAGTAAATGATTTGATACTTATTACAGACGCTGCTTTCGTCACACTGTGTTCTACAGACTCAAACACATTTGTTCCTGCTTACGAATCCGGTTGTGAACTGCTCCGTTTAATTGCGTTGTATTATACTTTATTTTTGCTCCTACCCGTTTGTCGAACTTCCTCGCTTTTAACTGAGAACTCCTTTGACTATAATATGTGTTATTTTGTAAGGTTTTTAAATAGACTTGTATAAGTAAATGTTGGAAATAACTTCGTATAAAGCTCACGAGAATAATTCTAGGGGTAAGTGTTTTACTATGCAAACAGTGCAGTTTATTTGCAGGGAAAAGAAGAGTTAAATGAAAAATTTCTAAACTTTTTTAAAGTTTCTGGTTAGGTAAAATTGTAAACAAATGATAAATGTTAGTTGATTTGTGGTGTCGATCCCATCTCACGGCACGGAAGACACGTTCTCTCGTAGGAGCGTGGATAGAGTGTTAGAAATGTCGAACTGAATCAAATGTATTTTTCGACAGCTATAAATCGGTTTTCACATTGCTATTCTATTTGTGAATGTATCGATTCCACTCGGGACAGCGTTCAGTGCCTGATCTATGTGGTTTCAGGAAGTCATATGATATACACCATCATATGATATACACCACAGTCGTATTTCGACAGCTGTCGTCCTTCAACACTGACAGTGACTAAGAATTAACGCACGTTTCGGCGCAGTATGTGATCAAGGAGGACACGAGTTTCTGCATTAGCGGCTGCACTGCGAATGATCTAAACTTCGACACCAGAACACCGATCTTGTGCTACGTTTGTGACAGTGAAGTGCTATGAGGAAATGGTAAGAGCAAAATGTGATTCAATGAGCGCAACAGCACTAAGAACGTCTATTATAAGTCGGGTAACTCGAACGTTTCTTAAATTTGTTTTGTGTTTATTGTAGTTGTTTAATATACCGTAATTTTTATGATTTGTATTAGATTTAGAAGTCAATTTAAAAATGGTTCAAATGGCTCTGAGCACTATGGGACTTAACATCTATGGTCATCAGTCCCCTAGAACTTAGAACTACTTAAACCTAACTAACCTAAGGACATCACACAACACCCAGTCATCACAAGGCAGAGAAAATTCCTGATCCCGCCGGGAATCGAACCCAGGAACCCGGGCGTGGGAAGTGAGAACGCTACCGAAATCAATTTATGATTAGAATATATATATGACATATCGAGGAGGCACACGTTGTTTCATACACCATCACGAAGATACTTACACTATTGTTATGAAACGCAATTAGTGTATTCTATTAATTTTATTTTGCATTTTTGTATAATGTCAGTATGTCTAATTTGGTGAGACTCTATGTGCCAAGTTATCAAGCTAATTTACCATATTAAGTGGGGGTGTGTAACATTACGCGTATGCAGGCGAGGTATTCGACCATCTGGGACTTGTGCAGGTAAACGTCCTAGAGCCCAGGGCACAGCACAGTCGTATCAGAGAAAGCGACCAGTAAGGCCCTGCCCCCAGTATAAAGGCGGTCAACAGTTTAGCCGGAAATGGGTAAACCACAGAGTATGTGTACGGCGATGGCTTGCTTAGCTGGGGTGCAGAAGGTTCATCAGAATGCCGGAGTTGAAGGCAGTGTGAAAAATTGATTCTTACAGCTTTTAGGAATTCAACGAGAAATCACCGATCTCAGAAAAATGAGGGATAACCAATGACACGACAATATTCTCAAAATCTTAAAAAACAACGTAACTTAATATTTTACAGTGACTATATATTTTCACGGCAACGGCCTTGCCGCAGTGGATACGCCGGTTCCCGTGAGATCACCGAAGCTAAGCGTTGTCGGGCGTGGTCGGCACTTGGATCTACATCTACATCTACATTGATACTCCGCAAGCCACCCAACGGTGTGTGGCGGAGGGCACTTTACGTGCCACTGTCATTACCTCCCTTTCCTGTTCCAGTCGCGTATGGTTCGCAGGAAGAACGACTGTCTGAAAGCCTCCGTGCGCGCTCTAATCTCTCTAATTTTACATTCGTGATCTCCTCGGGAGGTATAAGTAGGGGGAAGCAATATATTCGATACCTCATCCAGAACGCACCCTCTCGAAATCTGGCGAGCAAGCTACACCGCGATGCAGAGCGCCTCTCTTGCAGAGTCTGCCACTTGAGTTTATTAAACATCTCCGTAACGCTATCACGGTTACCAAATAACCCTGTGACGAAACGCGCCGCTCTTCTTTGGATCTTCTCTATCTCCTCCGTCAGACCGATCTGGTACGGATCCCACACTGATGAGCAATACTCAAGTATAGGTCGAACGAGTGTTTTGTGAGCCACCTCCTTTGTTGATGGACTACATTTTCTAAGCACTCTCCCAATGAATCTCAACCTGGTACCCGCCTTACCAACAATTAATTTTATATGATCATTCCACTTCAAATCGTTCCGCACGCATACTCCCAGATATTTTACAGAAGTAACTGCTACCAGTGTTTGTTCCGCTATCATATAATCATACAATAAAGGATCCTTCTTTCTATGTATTCGCAATACGTTACATTTGTCTATGTTAAGGGTCAGTTGCCACTCCCTGCACCAAGTGCCTATCCGCTGCAGATCTTCCTGCATTTCGCTACAATTTTCTAATGCTGCAACTTCTCTGTATACTACAGCATCATCCGCGAAAAGCCGCATGGAACTTCCGACACTATCTACTAAGTCATTTATATATATTGTGAAAAGCAATGGTCCCATAACACTCCCCTGTGGCACGCCAGAGGTTACTTTAACGTCTGTAGACGTCTCTCCATTGATAACAACATGCTGTGTTCTGTTTGCTAAAAACTCTTCAATCCAGCCACACAGCTGGTCTGATATTCCGTAGGCTCTTACTTTGTTTATCAGGCGACAGTGCGGAACTGTATCGAACGCCTTCCGGAAGTCAAGAAAAATAGCATCTACCTGGGAGCCTGTATCTAATATTTTCTGGGTCTCATGAACAAATAAGGCGAGTTGGGTCTCACACGATCGCTGTTTCCGGAATCCATGTTGATTCCTACATAGTAGATTCTGGGTTTCCAGAAATGACATGATACGCGAGCAAAAAACATGTTCTAAAATTCTACAAGAGATCGACGTAAGAGATATAGGTCTATAGTTTTGCGCATCTGCTCGACGACCCTTCTTGAAGACTGGGACTATCTGTGCTCTTTTCCAATCATTTGGAACCCTCCGTTCCTCTAGAGACTTTCGGTACACGGCTGTTAGAAGGGGGGCAAGTTCTTTCGCGTACTCTGTGTAGAATCGAATTGGTATCCCGTCAGGTCCAGTGGACTTTCCTCTATTGAGTGATTCCAGTTGCTTTTCTATTCCTTGGACACTTATTTCGATGTCAGCCATTTTTTCGTTTGTGCGAGGATTTAGAGAAGGAACTGCAGTGCGGTCTTCCTCTGTGAAACAGCTTTGGAAAAAGGTGTTTAGTATTTCAGCTTTACGCGTGTCATCCTCTGTTTCAATGCCATCATCATCCCGTAGTGTCTGGATATGCTGTTTCGAGCCACTTACTGATTTAACGTAAGACCAGAACTTCCTAGGATTTTCTGTCAAGTCGGTACATAGAATTTCACTTTCGAATTCAATGAACGCTTCACGCATAGCCCTCCTTACGCTAACTTTGACATCGTTTAGCTTCTGTTTGTCTGAGAGGTTTTGGCTGCGTTTAAACTTGGAGTGGAGCTCTCTTTGCTTTCGCAGTAGTTTCCTAACTTTATTGTTGTACCACGGTGGGTTTTTCCCGTCCCACACAGTTTTACTCGGCACGTACCTGTCTAAAACGCATTTTACGATTGCCTTGAACTTTTTCCATAAACACTCAACATTGTCAGTGTCGGAACAGAAATTTTCGTTTTGATCTGTTAGGTAGTCTGAAATCTGCCTTCTATTACTCTTGCTAAACAGATAAACCTTCCTCCCTTTTTTTATATTCCTATTAACTTCCATATTCAGGGATGCTGCAACGGCCTTATGATCACTGATTCCCTGTTCTGTACATACAGAGTCGAAAAGTTCGGGTCTGTTTGTTATCAGTAGGTCCAAGATGTTATCTCCACGAGTCGGTTCTCTGTTTAATTGCTCGAGGTAATTTTCGGATAGTGCACTCAGTATAATGTCACTCGATGCTCTGTCCCTACCACCCGTCCTAAACATCTGAGTGTCCCAGTCTATATCTGGTAAATTGAAATCTCCACCTAAGACTATAACATGCTGAGAAAATTTATGTGAAATGTATTCCAAATTTTCTCTCAGTTGTTCTGCCACTAATGCTGCTGAGTCGGGAGGTCGGTAAAAGGAGCCAATTATTAACCTAGTTCGGTTGTTTAGTGTAACCTCCACCCATAATAATTCACAGGAACTATCCACTTCTACTTCACTACAGGATAAACTACTACTAACAGCGACGAACACTCCACCACCGGTTGCATGCAATCTATCCTTTCTAAACACCGTCTGTACCTTTGTAAAAATTTCGGCAGAATTTATCTCTGGCTTAAGCCAGCTTTCTGTACCTATAACGATTTCAGCTTCGGTGCTTTCTATCAGCGCTTGAAGTTCCGGTACTTTACCAACGCAGCTTCGACAGTTGACAATTACAATACCGATTGCTGCTTGGTCCCCGCATGTCCTGACTTTGCCTCGCACCCGTTGAGGCTGTTGCCCTTTCTGTACTTGCCCAAGGCCATCTAACCTAAAAAACCGCCCAGCCCACGCCACACAACCCCTGCTACCCGTGTAGCCGCATGTTGCGTGTAGTGGACTCCTGACCTATCCAGCGGAACCCGAAACCCCACCACCCTATGGCGCAAGTCGAGGAATCTGCAGCCCACACGGTCGCAGAACCGTCTCAGCCTCTGATTCAGACCCTCCACTCGGCTCTGTACCAAAGGTCCGCAGTCAGTCCTGTCGACGATGCTGCAGATGGTGAGCTCTGCTTTCATCCCGCTGACGAGACTGGCAGTCTTCACTAAATCAGATAGCCGCCGGAAGCCAGAGAGGATTTCCTCCGATCCATAGCGACACACATCATTGGTGCCGACATGAGCGACCACCTGCAGATGGGTGCACCCTGTACCCTTCATGGCATCCGGAAGGACCCTTTCCACATCTGGAATGACTCCCCCCAGTATGCACACGGAGTGCACATTGGTTTTCTTCCCCTCTCTTGCTGCCATTTCCCTAAGGGGCCCCATTACGCGCCTGACGTTGGAGCTCCCAACTACCAGTAAGCCCACCCTCTGCAACTGCCCGGATCTTGCAGACTGAGGGGCAACCTCTGGAACAGGACAAGCAGCCATGTCAGGCCGAAGATCAGTATCAGCCTGAGACAGAGCCTGAAACCAGTTCGTCAGACAAACTGGAGAGGCTTTCCGTTCAGCCCTCCGGAATGTCTTTCGCCCCCTGCCACACCTTGAAACGACCTCCCACTCTACCACAGGTAAGGGATCAGCCTCAATGTGGGCAGTATCCCGGGCAACCACAGTCGTAGTCCGACCAGGGGATGCGAGGGACGAGCTGGCCGTCCCCGACAAACCCCCATCCGGACCCCCACAGTGATGGCCATTGGCAACAGCCTCAAGCTGTGTGACCGAAGCCAACACTGCCTGAAGCTGGGAGCGAAGGGATGCCAACTCAGCCTGCATCCGAACACAGCAGTTGCAGTCCCTATCCATGCTAAAAACTGTTTTGCAAAGAACGTCTGAACTAATCTACAGAGAGCACAAACAAATCGACAAAATTTAAACGGTTATTAAAATACAAGATTGCCTAGTAAATGCAGTAATGCTGCTACTTGCGCACTGCTGACACTGCTCGGCGGCGGAAGGAGACTAAGCGAAATTACACTATTCAGGTACTAAAACGCGATGCTACACTCTCAAATACTATAATACGCCCGAAATTTATGAATTAAACAATGCAAGTACCAAAAACACGCAAAGAAATTAAGAATTAAACTGTAACAAATGAGTGAGCTAGGAGTATACGACTTGCTGCTCAGCTGCTTATCCAACGGCGGCAGGGAGCACACTGACTATGACCAACCGACACTGGCCGTTCAAAACAAAAACAGTAGACAAACGACTAAGCGAATTTACACTATTCAGGTACTAAAACGCGATGCTACAACTCTCAAATACTATAATACGCCCGAAATTTATGAATTAAACAATGCAAGTACCAAAAACACGCAAAGAAATTAAGAATTAAACTGTAACAAATGAGTGAGCTAGGAGTATACGACTTGCTGCTCAGCTGCTTATCCAACGGCGGCAGGGAGCACACTGACTGTGACCAACCGACACTGGCCGTTCAAAACAAAAACAGTAGACAAACGACTAAGCGAATTTACACTATTCAGGTACTAAAACGCGATGCTACAACTCTCAAATACTATAATACGCCCGAAATTTATGAATTAAACAATGCAAGTACCAAAAACACGCAAAGAAATTAAGAATTAAACTATGTAACAAATGAGTTTGCTGCTTGACTAGTCACGTCGATAAAATACACTATGTGATCAAAAGTATCCGGACACCCCCAAAAACATACGTTTTTCATATTAGGTGCATTGTGCTTCCACATACTGCCACGTGCTCCATATCAGCGACCTCAGTAGTCATTAGACATCGTGAGAGAGCAGAATGGGGCGCTCCGCGGAACTCACGGACTTCGAACGTTGGTATTACTTGTGTCGTACGTCGGTATGCGAGATTTCCACACTCCTAAACATCCATAGGGCCACTGTTTCCAATGTGATAGTGAAATAGAAACGTGAAGGGACACGTACAGCACAAAAGCGTACAGGCCGCTCTCGTCTGTTGACTGACAGAGGCCGCCGACAGTTGAAGAGGGTCGTAATGTGTAATTGGCAAACGTCTATCCAGACCATCAGACAGGAATTCCAAACTGCATCAGGACCCACTGCAAGTACTATGACAGTTAGACGGGAGGTGAGAAAACTACGGTGTCACTATCGAGCGGCTGCTCATAAGCTACATGACGCCGGTAAATGCCAGTCGACGCCTTGCTTGGTATAAGGAGCGTAAACACTAGACAATTTAATAGTGGGAAAACGTTGTGTGAAGTGACTAATCACGGTACACACGGTGGTGAGCCGATGGCAGAGTATGGCTATGGCAAACGCCCGGTGAACGTCATCTGCCAGCATGTGTAGTGCCAACAGTAAAATTCGGAGGCGGTGGTGTTATGGTGTGGTCGTGATTTTCATGGAGGGTGTAACCTCCCCCTCACTTATCGACCTTAATGACAGTGAAAAATTAAACCGCGTGTACCTAATGGAAATTTGGGAAAAGCAATCGTCACCGAAGTTAATCTGTCGGTAAAGAGGGAGGAAAGGGTTACATCTAAATGAAAGGAAAAATGTAAATGAAACTGGTGGAAGTTAATTTTGAAAAGGGGTAAAGTTAATAAAGAAAGTAAATGTGCGGCCGTTACGTTAACAATTAACTAGCGGTAATTAGATATTTGAGATTTGGGGGAAATTACGGTCGCCAGTCCTATGGACAATTACTGTAGTAACTGTAAAAGAAAGGTTATTACACATATAATTAGCACTAGAAGCGTGGCAACCGAAGGTTGACACCTGTAGTGTGAAAACTGAAAGTTTGTCAGAAGTAATAAATTTCGCTACACTTTGACTTAATTTAGCAAAAGAATTAATAAAACCGGAAAATTGAAAGTTAATTTAGTGACTGAAATTAATAGCGAGCTTTGTTTCTGAAGCACATCGAAATTCAGTAAAATACAGTTAGCCTTGGGCTACCTCAACAATCATTTCAAAAGCTACTTGAATCTACGCAATTTAGAAATAAGAGATTTGACTTTGAAATTGAATTAAATAATTCTGAACAATTAACAATAGTAAAATTTAGTACGTACCAAGCTGAGCTGCAGTCACAGGCAAGCTAAAATACGGTAACAAAACTCGCACTCTTAATTTGTGCTTGTGTAATCTAAATATTGTAACCAGCTATGAATACCTTAACTGAACTTTGAAATTAAAGCAGTGAAATCGAATGATATTACTTTAATGCTGGCGTTTCCGGAAAAGGAAGGGACCCTGCTTGGTAATGCAATTGGGACAATGAGCAAGAAAGGTTCATGCTGCGTTGCTATAATTTAGTGAGAAAAATTTAACAGTTTGAAAAGTTGAGGTCTGCCATACAGTTCTAAAACTTTACGTGCTACCAGTCTTCCTTGTTGGTTGACTGAAGGTTTGAAGTCGTCGATCGAGGAGGTGGCGACAGTCACTCATTGTCGGCCGTCGCTGTTGCAGAAGCTGGATGTTGGCGCGCCTTCTTCTCGACAGGGTCTCTAGCCGAAACGGGCTCCTGATGTGTGCCAGCTAACGCTCCCGTCCGCGACACCATGTCAGAAACTAACATAGCAAGTCGAGCGCAATTACATGCTGCCAAACCCCGAAAGCGCGGCAACTCGCGGGAGCGTCACACAACATACCTGCACCACTGCACTACTCCAGCCAGACCACCGCTCTGCCCGCGCTCCACGCGGCCGAGTTCACACTACTAAAGATCCTAAACAGTTTGGTCCTCCACACGACCTATCGATGTAGTCGTTCGATAGCATAGTTTTCCCTAGGCCAGACCCAGCATAAAAATACAAATAATATTTACAAAACAAACCAATTACACATCGACATAAATGCATAAATATATATGTTTATACAAATAGTGAAACAATTAATATATATACAGACACAGAAATGTCATATCTTCAGGTAACAAAATAAGGAAAAAGTTTATAGTAAAATAGATGGAAATAAGAGGATATGCATTTCCGGCGTTACAAGGGGGCTTGCACCCCTTGTTGTCTTGCGTGGTACTATCACACCACAGGCCTACATCGATGTTTCAAGCACATTCTTGTTTCCCACTGTTGAAGAGCAATTCGGGGATGGCGATTGCATCTTTCAACACGATCGATCACCTGTTCATGATGGACGGCCTGTGGCGGACAGGTTACACGACAGTAAGATCCCTGTAATGGACTGGCCTCCACAGAGTCCTGAACTGAATCCTATAGAACACCTTTGGGATGTTTTGGACCGCCGACTTCATGGCAGGCCTCACCGACCGACATCGACACCTCACCTCAATGCAACACTCCCTGAAGAATGGCCTGCCATTCCCCAAGAAACCTTCCATCACCTGATCGAACGTATGCCTCCGAGAGTGGAAGCTGTCAACAAGGGTGGGCCAACACCATATTGAATTCCAGCATTACCAAAGGAGGGCGATACGAACTTGTAAGTCATTTTGAGCCAGGTGTCTGTATACTTATGATCACATACTGTATCTAGGTGTAACGTTCAAAGCAATATAAAATTGAATGAGCAAGTAAGCTCTGTAGCAGGGAAGGCGAGTGGCTGACTTCGGTTTTTGGGAGAATTTTGGCAAAGTGTGGTACATGTGCAAAGGAGTCTGCATATACGACATTAATTAGACACATTATGTGTACCGTTCGAGTGTTTCGGATCTCCACCAGGTCGGATTGAAAGAAGAAATCGAAGTAACTCAGAGGTGAGCTGCTAGATTTGTTACCGGTTGGACAACAAGCAAGTATTACGGAGATACTTCTGGAACTCAAATGGGAAACACTAAAGGGAAGGCGACGATCTTTTCGAGGAGCACTGTTGAGAAAATTCAGAGAATGGGCATTTTGGGCTGACTGGAGAGTGATTCTAATGCCGCCAAAGTGCATTTCACAAAAGGACCATGAAGCTAAGACCAGAGTGATCGGGTCCCGTACGGATGCATATAGACCATCGCTTTTTCCCCGCTCTGTTTGCGACTGGAGCAAAAAGGGAAGTGATTGTGTTGATCGGGACTCGTATGGGGCATATAGACAGTCGTTTCTCCCTCGTGATTATTGATGGTACAGGGTACCCTCTGCCACAAGTAACACACAAAAAAATGACTACAACAGAACAGGCGTCGCTTGCGTTTTGTGCCAACAATACAGTTGGTTCATACAGCTCTACCTACAAAACAATGGAGTTTTTGCTGCTATTTAGGTTCACTGTTGTAGGATCTCTGAGGCTTGCCACCGGGTCTTGAAGCAAATAATATGCTGTTTAGCCGAAGACTTTCTTTTTTGCCGATTTCTGCCAAGTGAGGACTGGAGTGAGACGGTTGCAGTTACACTGCTTCAATATACACAGAAGATTCAAAGACACTGGTACACCTGCCAATACTGTGTAGAGCCTCCGTGAGCACGCGGAAGTGCCGCAACACAACGTGGCAGGGACTTAACTAATGCCTGAAGTAGTGCTGGAGGAAATTGACGCCATGGATCGTGCAGGGCTGTCATAAATCCGTAAGAGTACGAGGGGGTCTGAACAGCACGTTGCAAGGCATCCCAAATACAACCAATAATGTTCACGTCTGAGGAGTTTGGTAGCCAGCGGAAGTGTTTAAACTCAGAAGAGCTTTTCTGGAGGCACTCTGTAGCAATTCTGGACGTGTTTGGTGTCGCATTCTCCTGCTGGAATTACCCAAGTCTGTCGGAAGGCACAATGGACATGAATGGCTGCAAGTGAGCACACCGCATGTTTACGTTAGTGTCATCTGTCAGAGTCGTATCTAGACGTATCAGGGTTCCCATATCACGCCAACTGCACACAGTCCACACCAAAAGAGAGCCTCCACCAGCTTGATACACAGGTCCACAGATTCATAAAGTTGTCTCCATACCCGTACACGTCCATCCCCTCGATACGATTTGAAACGAGACTCGTCCGACCAGGCGACATGTTTCCAGTCGTCAACAATCCAATGTCGGTGTTGACTGGCCCAGGCGTGGCGTAAAGCTTTATGTGGTGCAGTCATCAAGGGTACACGAGTGGGCCTTGGGCTCAGAAAGCCCAAAACGACGATGTTTCGCTGAATGGTCGACACGCTGACACTTGTTAATGGCCCAGCATTGAAATCTGCAGCAATTTTCGGAAGGGTTGCATTTATGTCACGTCGAACGATTTCTACAGTCGTCGTTGGTCCCGTTCTTGAAGGATCTTTTGGCCGCAGCGATTTCGGAGTTTTGATCTTTACCGAATTCCTGATATTCACGATACACTCATGAAATTGTCCTACGCGAAAATCCTCACTTCGACGCTACCTCGTAGATGCTTTGTCCCATCGCTCATGCGCCGACTATAACACCACTTTCAAACTCAGTAAAATCTTGATAACCTGCAATTGCAACAGCAGTAACCGATCTACAAGTGCACGAGACACTTGTTGTCTTATATAGGCATTGCCGACCACAGTGCATTCTACCTGTTTACATATCTATGTAGCCGAGCGGTTGTAGGCGCCACGGTCTGGAACTGCGCGACCGCTTCGGTCGCAGGTTCAAATCCTGCCTCGGGTATGGATGTGTGTGATGTCCTTAGGTTAGTTAGGTTTAAGTAGTTCTAAGTTCTAGGGGACTGATGACCTCAGAAGTTAAGTCCCATAGTGCTCAGAGCCACTTGAACCATTTTAACATATCTCTGTATTTGAATACGGATGCCTAAACAGTTTCTTTGGCGCTTCTGTGTATTGATAGAATAGTAGGTGAAATGACAGTACATATCACATTAACGCACCATTTCACCTCACGTTAATTTCTTGTCACGAAAACCTTAAATGAGAGCTCTCTGAATCGTATGTTGGGCACTATGCAGCAAATTTTTGTGCCAAATATAAACAGAAATATCTACACAGCAGAACTAGTTAATGAAACAGCTGCTTTCAAATTCCAGTAAAATGAGATTATGACAAGCACTGACAGATCTCCATTTTGGTATTTTGACTTTTGTTTCGAAATATGGGTTACGAGACCCTTATTCAAATATCTAAACAGAGGAAACACACTGTCAAACTCAGCTGTCTTGTCCATAGAATACGATACAGCTGCTAAAACTGATTTCAGTGACATTATCAATGAGTTTGCAGTGGTCAAAGCAACGAAATGAAAACCAAAATTATAATAAGAACACAATTCTTGGAAATGAATGTGTTATCAGCACTTAATTATAGCCGTTTTCCTTTGACTTCCTATTGATGATTCAAACATTGTTAATAACGTAATAGGACCAAATAAAATCTGTTCTTTATTATACATAATGATAAAATCGGTGTACATTAGATGCTGCAAAGAATAGCATATAGATTTTATTTTACTTTCAATTCTTTTAGAAAGTTTGTAGATTATGTAATTTATTTTCTACAAAGGTGCATTTAATTTGTTGTGTGCAATATTTTTCGTCTATATAGCTTATACAGCTTATATTTTTCAATAACGATTCATTTCCATTAAATCTAACTCACAAATTACCATCTTCCTTAGATCTGTATAGAAAAAAACTGCAGAAAGGTACTTTTTCTGGGAATGAGAGGGGGGGGGGGGGCGAGGGGAGGGAAGAGGTGCAGGCTTGGCATTTCTGTCAGGGACACAGGATCAACTCGGTAAGGCTGTGGGTCAGAAGAATCGAATGAAGATGGAAAGTACACTGACGAGCCGAAACGTTGTGACCAGTTGCTTGATAACATGTAAGTCCACCTCTGGAACGCGATATGTCACCTGTCCTGTGTATCATGGATTCTACAGTTCGTTGATATTTTTGTGGAGGTATGTCGCACCAGGTGTTCACGACAAAGTCATGTAATTTCCTTAGACAGCGGTCCGCCGATTTTTGCGTGCGGTGATAGCGCCTCATGGCGGCCCAAATGGAATCCAATGTATTCGAATCGACCGACTTTCGTGGCCAAGACATCAACGTGAATACATTATTATGCTCCTCAGACCACTGTAGCGCGGTTGTGGCTTTGAGACACGGACAGTTATGCTGCTGGAAGATGACATCCCCGGCGGGGAAGACGTCAAGCATGAAGGGCTGCAGGCGGTCCACAGCTGTCAACGTGTCTTAGATTACCGTCACAGGTCCCACGCGAGCTTATCAGAATGCCTCGCACAGCGTAATACTGCTCCCACCAGCCTACATTCTTACCGCAGTGCACATTTCGGACCGCCGTTCGCGTCGATGACGGCGTTTCTGGGTCTCACCATCGACCCGGTGTACCGAAACCTGATTCATTCGACGAGATGACATTTCCATTGATCCACGGTCCAATGTCGACGATGCCAATGGACACTGCAATCTTAATGTGCAGTAGCACATGAATCTTCGACAACCTTGCGCTGCTTTCGAGATACTCGTTCACAGGCTCTGGTTAATAATACACTACTGGCCATTAAAATTGCTACACCACGAAGATGACGTGCTACAGACGCGAAATTTAACCGACAAAAAGAAGATGCTGTCATATGCCAATGATTAGCTTTTCAGAGCATTCACACAAGGTTGGCGCCGGTGGCGACACCTACAACGTGCTGACATGAGGGAAGTTCCCAAGCGATTTCTCATACACAAACAGCAGTTGACCGGCGGTGCCTGGTGAAACATTGTTGTGATGCCTCGTGTAAGGAGGAGAAATGCGTACCATCATGTTTCCGACTTTGATAAAGGTCGGATTGTAGCCTATCACGATTGCGGTTTACCATATTGCTGCTCGCGTTGGTCGAGATCCAATGACTGTTAGCAGAATATGGAATCGGTGGATTCAGGAGGGCAATACGGAACGCCGCGCTGGATCCAAACAGCCTCGTATCACTAGCCGTCGAAATGACAGGCATCTTATCTGCATGGCTGTAACGGATCGTGCAGCCACGTCTCGATCCCTGAGTCAACAGATGGGGACGTTTGCAAGACAACAACCATCTGCACGAACAGTTCGACTGCTTTTCCAGCAGAATGGACTATCAGCTCGGAGACCATGGCTGTGGTTACCCCTGACGCTGCATCACAGACAGGAGCGCCTGCGATGGTGTACTCAACGACGAAACTGGGTACACGAATGGCAAAACGTCATTTTTTCGGATGAATCCAGGTTCTGTTTACAGCATCATGATGGTCACATCCGTGTTTGGCGACATCGCGGTGAACGCACATTGGAAGCGTGTATTCGTCATCGCCGTACTGGCGCATCCCCCGGCGTGACGGTATGGGGTGCCATTAGTTACACGTCTCGGTAACCTCTTGTTCACATTGACGGCACTTTGAACAGTGGACGTTACATTTCAGATGTGTTACGACCCGTGGCTCTACCCTTCGGTCGATCCCTTCGAAATCCTACATTTCAGCAGGATAATGCACGACCGCATGTTGCATGTCCTGTAGGGCCTTTCTGGATACAGAAAATGTTCGACTGGTGCCCTGGCCAGGACATTCTCCGGATCTCTCACCAATTGAAAACGTCTGATCAATGATGGCCGAGCAACTGGCTCGTCACAATACGGCAGTCACTACTCTTGATGAACCGGGGTATCGTGTTGAAGCTGCATGGGCAGCTGTACCTGTACACGCCATCCAAGCTCTGTTTGACTCAATGCCCAGGCGTATCAAGGCCGTTATTACGGCCAGAGGTGGTTGTTCTGGGTACTGATTTCTCAGAATCTATGCACCCAAATTGCGCGAAAATGTAATCACATGTCAGTTCTAGTATAATATATTTGTCCAATGAATACCCATTTATCACCCGCATTTGTTCTTGGTGCAGCAATTTTAATGGGCAGTAGTGTATTATCACCATTGTCAACGTCGCTTACGTCAGCAGTTTCCCCATTTGCGGTCCGTGTCCTAGCTAGAATGATTCCCCATCCGTCTTTGGTCCACTTGTATACTTTCCTTACCGTTTTACGTTCCCGCAACCAGGCGATATCCGACCTCGCGGTGGGCAGTGGTCAGCCGTGGTCATAACGTTTTGGCATATCGATTTATACTGTCCACTATCGCGAGTCAGAGCAGAACAAATTAACGAATAATGTGATGCGCATTCATTTCGACATATTGTAACGAGTTGTCGAAGTGCTTGACGTAAGTGGGATACAAGTTTCGTCAGCAACGGCTGAGCGCTTGCAAACATAAACAAGACCCATCGCTGGCGTTCTTTGGATACTGCTGCGTACGCTGCTTTACGTAACAGGCGATGCGTGACGTTGGAGGGGAGCTGCGGCACCTCCCCTGGGGTCATCGCGGAGCTTGGAAAATTACACAACGGTCACAGCGGAGGGCCTTATACGTGTTATATAGAGCTCTGTGCTCTTAGCTACGGCAGTACAGCAGGGTTCGATGGTACAAGTTCGGAGCTACTGAAGTCTCGGTAGATTATGAATTAGAAGTTAATATGAGTTGGTGTACAAAAGCTATAAAGCGGATGACGTACATTTCAAGAAGAGTATTATCATCACACTGCCAAAGAAGGTGCGTTCGGATAAATGTGATAGCTATTGGACGATTAGTCTAACAAGCCATGTGTGTAAATAGCTTGTCAGAATAATCTGCAGAAGAACAGAAAAATACTGGATATAACGAGTATGGTGCCAAATTGGAAGTAGCTTCCGTAATAACAGTGCCCTGCCCCGATTAAGGAACTCTTCTTTACAAGTGAATAACGTCCAAAAATACATTACATGATCTAGCTGCCCTCAGGAAATATTCGTCAAAGACACGCATAAGTAAAGCGACGCAAATTTTCTCGGCATCTGAAATGATCTAGTGATTGTGACATAGGAATTTAACGTTGTCACGGAACATAAGATGCGAGACAACGAAATAGTTACTGGCTCAAAAATAGCTCTGAGCACTATGGGACTGAATATCTGAGGTCATCAGTCCCCTAGAACTTAGAACTACTTAAACCTAACTAACCTAATGACATCATACACATCCATGCCCGAGGCAGGATTCGAACCTGCGACCGTAGCGGTCGCGCGGTTCCAGACTGAAGCGCCTAGAAACAGTTACTGCCTAATAACTTCCGTAAGCTGAAAATAATTCTCAAAGCAGAAGCAGCTCACGCTGAACTATCGATGGAATTAAAGCACGAGACTATTTCTATAATTACCTCTGTATAAGGCGTCGTGACTATTCAATGCTACTATTTTGCAAAAGTAATGCTCCATTTCATTGAACTGAAGAAAGGAATAAAAACCGCAATAAAGATACGAGACTTTCTTTAACTTCAAGATTATTATGTGGTCCCAAAAAGCACGAGTTTTCTACACAGAGCAATCAGATTAATGTTACATAATTCAGGTTGAGGTCGGAGCGCAATCAAAACGCTAGCTGCTCCATAACATGGATTTGAAAAAACAAAAACACATGTAGAATGCAAATGAGATATTGGTTTCCTAAGACCGATCACGAATCACAAACAACACGTAAAATTTTTCGGCAAAAAAATAAAAATTTTCGGCAAATTACCAGATGAAATAAAATGTCTGACAGACAGCAGTAACAGCTTCAAAAATAAATTGAAATCATATCTCCTTGACAATTCCTTCTATACCACAGATGAAGTCCTGAATAGGAATAAATAAATCTACAAATACAGCATATGCATTTTGTGCCATTTAAGGGAATGGGGTAAATAATAGAAATATTAATCTTTAACTCTGTATTGTAACATATAAAATGTAGACTGGCAATGGCAAGGAAAGCGTTTCTGAAGAAGAGAAATTTGTTAACATCGAGTATAGGTTTAAGTGTCAGGAAGTCGTTTCTGAAAGTATTTGTATGGAGTGTGGCCATGTATGAAAGTGAAACGTGAACGATAAATAGTTTGGACTAGAAGAGAATAGAAGCTTTCAAAATGTGGTTCTACAGAAGAATGCTGAAGATGAGATGGGTAGATCACATAGCAAATGAGGAGGTATTGAATAGAATTATGGAGAAGAGAAATTTGTGGCACACCTTGACTAGAAGAAGGGATCCGTTGGTAGGACATGTTCTGAGGCATCAAGGGATCACCAATTTAGTATTGGAGAGCAGCGTGGAGCGTAAAAATCGTAGGAGACCAAGACATGAATACACTAAGCAGATTCAGAAGGATGTAGGTTGCAGTAGGTACTGGGAGATGAAGAAGCTTGCACAGGATAGAGTAGCATGGAGAACTGCATCAAACCAGTCTCTGGACTGAAGGCCACAACAACAACATATATATATTAAAAAATCTTGTTTCATATATGCATTTCTTGTGCATTTGACACGTTCCACATCATAACGGCTACTGTACCATGCGATGGATCAATGGAACACGCAACCAACTAACTGACTAAGCAGAACGGGACCTGCACCTTACTGTCACTCATTCGGCAACATTGCATAAGCAACCACACTGTTTCAATACAGCTCGGCAGGCCGTAAAATCAACACGTTACCTTGTATTCTGGAAGGTCGTATGGAAAATGTGTTTGATTCTCAGTGTCGCCGCATGAGTAAAGACCACAGTCTGCTTTTGGGTATCGCTAGCACGATTCTCTATTAAGGAGCGGACACAGATGCCGCTATGGTAGCAATGCCAATACGCTACGTGTTGCCGGACAACGTTGAAACCATTATCACTACATCCACTGTCTCTCAGGTGGCATATGCCGTCATCGGATCAAAATCGACGTCGTCTTTCCAGGTGTACTATTTTTCTCCGGCGCTCTATATTTGCTGGTGCTTTTCGGGCACAGCCTATCATCAGAAAATCTGCCAAGTAAAATACAAATGCCATGAAAGTACAAGAACAACGTAAACAAGACATTAAAAGTATAAATGTTTACAAACATTCACAATTAAGTTTTCATAACATATAAAATGTCTTAATACAATTATTGTATCACATAATAACGCTCTCAACATCTGTGCCACAACTGATGGCTACATGCCATTTCAGAAACTATCAGTACTACCCATCAGGTGACGTGGTTATATAGTCATACTGGCGTTAAATGCGTACACAGAAAGTAGACAGTTAGAGTAATAATAAGAATAGTGTTAGAAAATGTAAAGTTAATAAGCGCAAATACCTATAAGAAAAATAAAAAAGCAAATGTCAAAAGTGTATAAACAAAAGTATAGCAATAAATCACGTGATTAATTTGAGGGCTGGTGGTGAGGGGGACTGTATCGAGTCAGTCATCCAAATCAGACTCATTACATATTTTTACAGCATTTGGAAATCCAACATTATAGAAGACAGAATTACCTAAGGTCCTTTAGGAAATGCACATACCCCAGAGCAGGTAGATCAAGGAGTGAAGGCATCACACATGAAGAGAAGTATCTTTATTGACTTATGGTGCTACACTACTAACAAAACAAAAATTAAATATGGAAGAGTGTTAAGTAACAAATACATTTACAAACGTTAAAAAATGCTGAAAATATGAAGCCTATAATGAAAGCGCAAAAGGGGAAGTTATTTAGATTTGTTAGGTAATACACCACATGTATACAGGATACAAGCGAAATTATTGCAATAGCAGGATAGGAGGGGGTGGGGACAATAATGCACCTAACACTTGGAAGCATAATACATGCAGTGAATCACCTTCATTTACTTAGATGCCATTGCAACAGTGAGAAAAATATATAATACGTGAACTTAAAAGTATTTATAAAATGTTTACAAAGAACATAGCAGTAATGAAAAAGACATAGCGTTGAATAAGCGTTATACTGTAGAATAGAAAAGTACAAGGAAATTCTTTATGAAACTTAAAAAAACATCCATTAACAGTGGACTCAGGTTTGGCTGACTCTGCAAAAGTACGTCACATTTCATCAATAATCCAAGATGCTAAGAATTTAATTGGATATGTCCCTAACAATGCAGTATCAAACTTATCTCTGAGGATTAGCTGACTGGCGTACGATTAGGGTGTAGTAACGGAACAAACTTATTAGGCATGATTAAGTAAAACATGGCAGAAAAGGAGGGCGCATTAGTGCATCTACAACCAAGTTAGATCATATGAAAAGTCACCTCTGTGATGAAAGTAGCTTTGCAGTTTGCCTCTGGACATTTTACCCAGCTGTTGGATCCCATGAGCTCCAGATTCCATTGACTAATTTAACACTTTGGAGACCAGCCACATAAAACACAGCCTAGAAAACAAGGCATTTATTTTGTTCTTTAAAGTGTTACTTCCACATACATAATTTGCATACCTTCAAGAGTAATACATACTAAAAAGGGCCAAGGTTCAAGATTTATTTTTAATATTTACTTTAGTTTTTTGATAGATCACTAATTTTTAAAAAATGCTGACAGAAAGTATAATTTTCCTTCCAGAAAAATGTGCAAGGGGAGTTATTGAGCAATTGCTTTCTCTGTAGCTTCCAAAATTTCTCGCTCACACAAAAAACATAATGTATTTGTAGCGTAATTGCAGAAACGTGCGAAACCTAGCGAGTGCGTGCACGAAATTACATCAGTGCACTCATGTTGGCTCAGCCATTAGCGACAGCAGTTGTTATTTCGCTGATGTTTCTTCCAAAATAATTCTAGAAATTGACAACAGAAGGCAGCACCACACAAGTAGTGAGACATTTGTACATTGTTCTCGTGCGCATTGAGTCTGGTTTTGTTAATTATGATCTTAAGAAATGTGAGTCTAATTTCCTGTTTCAGTCTGAATTTAGTAAGAAAATGCTTAAGAGTGATGAATTCCAAATTAAATTACATAGAGTTAACTTGTCTATTAGTCCTACTGTAAGTAGTTATAAAGACTATATTATGGCTAAAACTGAGAATAATCTACAAAAATCAGCATATCAGCTGTAAGATGAGATTGAAATCGAAATACACAAATAAGGGCGTACTTTGGATTAATGTCTCTAAGCAACAAAAAGCAACAGAAGAGTACAGGATCATTTGGGAAGAACATATCAGTAGGATGGAGGGCTACAGACAACCAAAAATACTGTACAAATACGAAGAAACTTAGATCTAAAGCAAGAAAGTAGCACTTCGACTCTGTAAATAGGGGTAATAGGCAACACTCACAGAATATGATGATATTCCAGTTGCTGTCATCCACTTAAGTTTGTACCTTCTACAGCCTGCTTCAGTTCCATGGAAGATTTTTCTGATGCCATGACACATTTCCTACCACCCTATCCCCCCTTTCAGAGTTATCGACATACTCCTTTCCTCGCCGGCCGCGGTGGTCTCGCGGTTCTAGGCGCGCAGTCCGGAACCGTGCAACTGCTACGGTCGCAGGTTCGAATCCTGCCTCGGGCATGGATGTGTGTGATGTCCTTAGGTTAGTTAGGTTTAAGTAGTTCTAAGTTCTAGGGGACTGATGACCACAGCTGTTAAGTCCCATAGTGCTCAGAGCCATTTGAACCATTTTGAACGCCTTTCCTCACAGATTCTGTTGACAATTTGTTCATTTCTTATGTCACCAGTCTACTTAATTTTCAGCATCCCGCTGTAGCACCACATCACAAGCACTTCGATTCTCTTCTTTTCTGGTTTTCCTACGGTCCATGAATATCTTCTTTACAGTGCTTTGTCAGATATACATTTTCAGAAAGTTCTTCATCAAATTAAGGCTTATGTTTGATATTAATAGACTTCTTTTGGCCAGGAATGCCCTGTTTGCCTGTGCTAGTCTGCTTTTCATGTCCTCCTTGCTTCGACCGTCATGAATTTTTTGTTTCTGACGCGTATAAATTCCTTAAGTTGGTCTACTTCATAATCAACAATCTTGATGTTAAGTTTTTCGTTGTTCTCATTTCTGCAACTTCTCATTAGTTTCCTCTTCCTTCGATTTCTTCACAATACCTATTCTGTACTGAGAGGGCTGTTCATTCACATGTTAACAGTAGTGGTGAAAGACTATATCCCTGCCTTAATGTTCGTTCTAATCAGAGCATTTTTCTCCGTGTCTTTCATTTTTATTGTCTCGTTTTGATTCCTGTAAATATGGCATATTACTTGCTTTTCTCTGTACTCAATACATATTTTTCAGAGAATTTCAAACATCTTGCAATATAACTTCTTCTAAAACTAAGTCAAAATCCATATCCTTTAATGACAGATTCTGCTACTAAATTCATAGAAAGGTGTATGTGGCATACCAGTCGACACACACACACACAATTCACAAAAAGAAATTTGAAAACTTAGTGAAAGAAGACCACTGCTCTCAAGAATCAAAACCGGA
Organism: Schistocerca americana; assembly: GCF_021461395.2. NCBI lineage: Eukaryota > Metazoa > Arthropoda > Insecta > Orthoptera > Acrididae > Schistocerca > Schistocerca americana. The sequence goes on along the minus strand of NC_060124.1, from coordinate 273,223,638 downwards.
AATGATTTCAACATATCAATTCTACACTTGAGTAAAAAGCCTTACCAATATATCATCCACAGCTGAACAAATAGGTTTACTAAATAAAGACCATTATTTCACAACATATCTGTAAAACACTTAATAACTACAACGAAGGTAGCTATTGACATGGAAAAACTATCCAAATTTAAATAAAGTGAGTTAACTCCAAAAAAAGCAATACTTTTACAAACAGAACTAAGCAGCTGGAACAGGAAAATAAAACGACATACACTTAATATAACACACTAAATAGCATAAACACCAAATTAATAACGCAAAATGCTATAGCAGTGAAATTGGACAAAGGTAACTGTGTATTCATTATAAGCCAAAATGACTACATCAATAACGTGCGAATTTTTTCCCACAATAGCATCATCACACAAATACAAAATAACCTAACCAACAAATATAATGCTCAAACCAGGTAAGCAATAAAAAATAGTAATGCAATTTTCACCAAACAAGACAAAGAATTTTGCACTGTCATGAATTCATTAACTCTAACTTTTTGAGCACAATCAAAGATACACAAAGATCATGCTTCAATCTGTCCAATTATGAACTGTATAGACAGCCTGACATATAACCTAAGTAAAAGGGTGAACATATTATTGAGCAAACTATACATACAATAAAAAATACACTACAAACACCAATGAACACTGGCCCATAAAATAAAAAACATACAAATTCTCCAAGAGGTAAATTAATCTCTTTCAATGTAACAAATTTATAAACCAGCATCTGAAATTATAAAAGACGTCATCTCTCAGATACAGAAAGGGAATCATTACTGAAACTTATGAAATCATAAAATTACTACAGCCGACTCTGTCACAAAATTATTTCGAATTTGGTAAGAAAATACACAGAGAGAGAGATGAGGAAGCAATGGGAAATTGCGTAACCAGACAACAATGATATACAAACAAAAATGGTTCAAATGGCTCTGAGTACTATGGGACTCAACTGCTAAGGTCATTAGTCCCCTAGAACTTAGAACTAGTTAAACCTAACTAACCTAAGGACATCACAAACATCCATGCCTGAGGCAGGATTCGAACCTGCGACCGTAGCGGTCTTGCGGTTCCAGGCTGCAGCGCCTTTAACCGCACGGCCACTTCGGCCAGCGATATACAAACAATTCACCACCAATCACCAATTTGTACCTGAAATTAAAATTTACAATAAAAACAGGTGACAACAAATCCATCAGTTTCTTAGACATAAAAAATAAGCATTTTTGATAACCAATACAAATTTGAAGTTCACAGAAAACCTACACCTACAGATATCACCATCATTAGTAAAAATTCATGCCAGGTCACGAATGCACATAAATTGATGACCAATAGAGTCATAAATTTGCCTCTTGAAGAACAAGCAGTTATAAATGCAATTATAAATCTACAATATGTAACACAAAAACATAATTTAGACCCAGTAATCAAAATCTACAAAGACAATATTAAACTTAAAGCAGATAACATACTTAAAGACATAACACTGGAAATCAAACCGACATGAATGTTAGCATCATATGTAAACAACATATTACACAAAATAAACACTGTGTTAAGAAATATGAAAATATAACTAGAATGTTCACACTACCAATAACTTACAAAGTTGTGATCAGGAAAAAGGATGTCCCAATCATTTCTAATCCACATGCATAGAAAATGTTGTGCAATGATTGCACTGTTTTTTTACATCGAACAAACAGGACAAAGTTTTTTATCAGATTTAAAAAGCACATGAAAGATTGTGAAAGCGAACAATCAAGTTTCTACCTACACTTAAAAATCAGTCACAGGGTCAACATAACCGAAAACGCTTTGAGAATTCTATGCAGGATACCGAAAGGTCTAACCATAAATATTTTTGAACAACTGGAAATTTATACACATAAACAGATATCGTAATGACATCCTAAACGAACAGACCGAGGAAAAGTAAGCGCTGTATCATTGTAAGAGCTACAGAGGCGAGTGAGTGTGCCGGTACTTACCTGAGTTCACTAATACCAGCGCCACATCATGGTAACTCGCTTGTGTTTAACATACAAAGGATTGCACCATAATTTAAGAGTGAAATTAAAGATTAAAATAACTTTTCCAGACTTCCTCAGTGTGTGCTTAAGTATATCAATGTTAGTAGTGTAAAGTCTCAGAATGATCAAATCAATGTGTTAGGCAAAACATACTACCTTAAGAAAAAATAAGTGGCACTGAATAGTAAAATTAGAAAGTTAAGAATTAGAATATGCAAATGTATCTCATAATTAATAGTTACAAGTCTCAACTTGATCAGAGCAATATTTTAGTGAAAATCGGCGGTTTTTCGAAAAATTGAAGCCATTAAATATTACACTCACAAAGCTGAAAGTTCGTATGAGCCTCAGTGTCATGTAAAAACATTAAATACCCCACAATAATGAGCTACCTCTATTACTTTTCAAGTTATTTACTAAAAACCAAATTTGGAAAAAAACGTGCTTATTTATGGTAGGTTAAGTATCATTTGTTTTTGTAATAGAAAGTTCTAATTACAGCACGAGATTACATTCATGCAATAATATAGCTCTATTAAGTTACACGACTGTATTGCAAATAACAATAGTGACAAGGAATCTTAAAGGGGCACTTCGGAAGTCGTGTTCTATCAGTTCTGTTTTAAAAATTCTACCGGAAAAGTTTGTTGCAGTCGAGTTAAAACTACTTATATAAAAATTAATAAGATTGTACATTGTTAAACGACAGAGCTATTAATTAATGTGTCTAAAAAAGATGTCATTTAGATGACCTGTGCCTAGTGCAGGTGATATCAGGTGTTCAGTTTGGCGTTCCGCTGCTCCCCTGTATAAATACAGAGAGGTAGTGGGAAGAGAGACTTTGCATCGATATATCAGTCTCTCCTCGTCAGTCAAACGCCCGCGGGCGTTGTGCGTCGGATGACGTCACAGCTGGGCAGACTTTAATGCGCTTTCGGTAAAAGTAGGAAGTGAACTCACGGGAACTGTACAACGCCCTGGGTCGCTTACATTTCACGGAAGTAACTGTTTCTGTGCCACCGTAATGTTGACAAAACCGGGTGGCAGGTGGCGGAATTATTTTCCACTTTTAAGGAGAACGATTTGATACACCTGCTAATCCCGCTGGGCATTACAGGTAACTAGGATTGTGGAAAGGGCCAAATTGGTTTGGATCAGTTTCACCTTCTAATTGTAATTTATTGTAATCTGATAACACTTTTACAACCAAAGCGGCACATAGCCGGACCTTTACCGAATGCAACTCTTTCACGGCTGAAGGCCTCAAAAACAAGAAATCTTAACAAATAACATCCAATTAAGATAGCAATAAAATAATTTTAAAAAATCACAGAAGTAGATAGAACAAACATTTGCAAGGTGCAATACCAATGGCTGAAGGCCACAATTAAGTTTCAAAATTTTAAAATATATTACCATAATCTTTTAAAGGCAGAAGGCCGAAATGTTTAAGCTTTCATTCTCAATTTAAGAATTAATTTTACAAAATTTTTAAGAAAAAGGAAAATAACCATATGCCTTAAATTTTAAGTAGCTGAAAACAGATAATTAAACACCGGTGGCACTCAGAAGCCTCCAGGGAGGTCGGTCTGCCCTCGTTCACTTAGGCGAGACAGGTGGTAAGCCCAACTACACTTTATCCGTTGGAACCCAACCAGGGGACAGCCATGAACCGACCAACACGACTTGCTTGTCATGGATCAGTAAATGAGAACTCAAACACCGAAGGTTACGAACGTGGTAATCCACAATGAAGTATGTATTAACCGAACTTCGACGTCCTGCAACAGTGCGCAGGGCCCGGCAGCAGACCCAGGGGACTGCACCACACGGAGATGTCTTCCCTGGTCTGCACCAACCGACCGACTGCCTGCTGATCCGTCCGCGACTGCTGCTCCGTGGTGACTGCACTGCTGGTGCGTCTCCCACTCACTTCCAGACAAACGACGGAAGAAGTACTGGCTCGGACCCAACCATGCTGAGGAAACACGCCCACTCTTTTTTTTTGACAACATAAAAAATAATCATCAGTGGAACTAACGCTAACTACATACACAACCAGACAAACACCTGCACGAAGACCTGAACGATACAATAGCAACTAAGCACGGACGGAGACAAATCGGGAGTCCACGTACGCGCACGCGCACACACACACACACACACACACACACACACACACACACACACACACACACACGACTCATGAACTATCGGCGAGCCAAAACGCGTCGTCCGGTTGGACGACCGAAAGACGATCGACCAAGACCGTGGCCCGGCTCAAGTGATGGGTGTCGGCAATGGTCGGGCGAGCCATGTCGACGCAGACCTCACTGCTGCTCCAACTCGACTGCACTAGTGCCGCATTGCAACTCCCCGACTGGCAGGTCCGGACTGCGCTCCAGACACGTTCCAATTGACTGGCAGCCCGAACTCCGACCCGAACCAACTTACAAGAGACAACGAGCTGGAAGTAATAGCAGTCGAGCAAAGATACTACGAGAGGGGATATTTCGATACGTGCTGCTAACGCTGCTCACGGTCAGGCAAAGCAGCAACTCAGTGACAGTAGTAATTTAAATTAACGTAGTGAGATGGAAGTACGTTAGAAACAGGGTGTAAAATACGTGATGGCTGGAACAAAAGCCACGCACTGCTCACGATTAACTATTGGCAATTAGAAGGCAGGACGATAGACTCGGAACTTCCCACAGAGGTCACCCTAAAACCTCGCAACGAGGGTTGGGATAATTTTAAGGAAAAAACACATGGAAGGCGGTGCCACATACTTCGTCATAAGTTGTTTCATGGCGTACACTTTACTGCTTAACAACAATTATTATAACCACAATTTACAAACCTTGTTAAAATAATAACTATCTCACAATAATTTAAAGAACTTGAGCAGGATCAATTCATTAATGACAAACTTTAACAGTTTATACCTTGAAGAACAGAGTTTCAAACCAAAAATATACAATCCCCAAATACAAGTAAGAAGTCATTTCAATTAGGTGTGGCTGCAAACTGGTTCAACAAACTGAGTTTTATCAGAAAAATGAATTACAAATGTCTGCCACTAAATGTACTAACAATTCTCAAGCATGGATAACATGTTAAACAAATGAATATGGCCCATCCAAAATACAGAAAGGAAAGCAAGTCATGCCACTGGTTGTTGCTGTTGGAAAGCCCTTAATAATTTATAAGCCTTAACAAAATCCCTTAAGCAATAAAATACACAATCCCTCAAAATTCAAGCAAAGTTGGAAAGTCGTAGAATTTAAATGTGAGTCCCAACTGGTACAACTAGCAGAAACTTTAACACTGACCTTTAAATAAATATATAATCCCCCAAAATACAAGGTAAGCTGGGAGGTCATGGAATTTAAATGCGCATCCCAACTGGTACACACCAGCAGAAACATTGACACTGACCATTAAATAAATATACAATGCCCCAAAATACAACGTAAGCTGGCAAATACAACAGCCGGCTATCACAGCCAATAGGCAACAACGAGCTAAGTTTTACAGTGAATGGAGTTAGCTAATGCCTGCGGATAAAAGTAATAGCTCAACATTTATATTCATAAGTAAAAGGCCTTAAAACTTAATATATTTCAGACGTAGCAATAAGGGTGCAATGTTTAAACGATTAGTTGAAGAGCAGGTATAGCGACGAGGAACTTCAGGCTTGGAGAATACGCTTGAAAGTTTACGACCTTCCTGAACGCACAAATTGGATAGATTAATAGTTCCTAATTAATTAGCGACACTCCGCTGTGGTACATATCAAACGATCAACTTTACTTAAATTGAACCAACACGATGCGCGTGATAGAGGCACCAGATTGCGGGCCAACCTAGACGTCGTGTGACGACGAAAGTGTCGCTGCAGCATAAGGTGAACACGTCTCTGCTCAGGGCTCAGGGGTAATCTCCAAGAATGATTGCCTATCGAAATCGCAGTGTCCAAACGATACATATCGAACGTGCGATCGTAAATCGATCATGCGACCCCGATGGCGGGTGTTGTGATCAATTATTTGTGATCGTCATTTTTATCTGTTTTCCGTCGTTCCGTTAGTTGCTCTAAATTACATACCTCCGAGAATAGTTTGTGAGTTGTCAGGGAAACCCAGGCGATTTATGTAGTTAGTGAGGGGGATGTCTGGTGTTCTTGACGTTTCTTCGGCTGATTCTCTCACATGGAAAAATCTAATTCCATATTTATCCAGCATAGAAAATTGTTCGACTTTTTGTCGCAAATATGGAGTACTACCGGACGAGGAAAGAAGGGACTGTGTAGACAGTGGTGGTGCGAAGTGTGAAAATCTTCGTAAGAACAGTTTCGATGCTGAAATACCGTTACAATTTCATTGCGGACAGTGTGGAAAACGAACGAGTATCGGGAAGAATACATGGATCGATTCTTCCAAATTATCCATCCAGACCACCGTAATGGACTTCGAATAGGCAATCATTCTTGGAAATTACCGGCTCAAGGATCAGGAACGAGTCGTCCGCTGGCAAAACTACCCCGCCAACACACGTCACAAGGGAACAGTAATCTGCCCAGATAAGGCTACAGACGAGAATGTCTAGGATATAGGCAATATTAAATTATTGTAGGAGCGACTACACATACAAGCTTAACACTCCTTAAAATTACTTAAAAATTGAAAGCGTGAAATATCAGCGCCTACTAATGCAATGACTAGGACATACTCTTCTGTTGATTAAATTATCAGCCAACCTAATTTCAATGGCCTCTTTATAGACACTGTTCCAAAAACCGGAAATGTTGGCAACCACAACAACTGAACGGTGGCCTAGATAAGACGTCGATTTGCAACCTGGCGTCAGTTCTCAGCGGGACACATCAGCAGAAGCAGCATTTTCCTGAAGATGGCGATCAGTTAGATCGCCGAAATATCGAGTCAAGTTGATTTTAGGATCCGGCAGCAAACCCGAAGAGACTTTATGACTTATTTCGCCGGGGAAGCTTACGTAATCATATCAAGTACCTCTACGGGGAGGAGATGGTGAAACTTGTACAGAAGTTAGATAAACTTCGGAGGAAGAAAGGAAAGCTGTTGAGTACACTCGCCTTCTTGCTGAGATGTGATGACGAAGGTTTTATTCCTAATTTCGCCAGATTTATTCATTTTATTAATAGTAAGAGAGCTAATAGGAACGTGCAAGCCAAGCACTTTTAGGAGAACGCATTCGTTTCACCCGTAGACAGCTGGATATTGTTTCCAAAGATTTATTTTACTTACATTTGAACTTGTCATCGCAGTTTTCAAGGGATGTATGGCAGTGGGTTGATGATTCCACGTGGGCGCTATCAGATTGGGCACATAGGAGCACCGTTACCAAACAGTCCTCGAAATTTGAACGGCTTCTTTCTCATTCTACAGCATCAGAAGCGAATAAATGTCGGCGTACTGTGATTAATCTCTCTAACAAGGCATTGGATGGGCCCACAGTGTCGGTATTGGAGAAAGGTTTAAATTTTTCGCCCACTCCCAAGAGACTTCGTGTCACAGAGTTCGTACGCTCTGTAGAACAAGTAGTACACAGCCTACCCGAGGATCAAGCAGAGGAAATAAGGCAAGAAGTGTCGCACACATTACTTACGGCTCGACCACCGCGGGATAACATCTCTTCCGCAGAGAGAGCAGCCATTCGTTCCCTTAAGAATGATGATGAAGTAGTAGTTTTTCCAGCTGACAAGGGGAATGCCACGGTTGTAATGACGCGGGATGATTATGTCCTAAAAATGGATTTACTTCTCAACGACCCGGCGTACAGAAGACTATCTAACGACCCCACAGAAAGGATCAAACGTAAGACACTTTCACTGTTGAAAAAGAGTTCGTTGTCAGATGATTTACGTAAGAAACTTCATCCTGGTGCGGCCGTTCCGCCTAGGTTGTATGGTCTGCCTAAGTTGCATAAGGAAGGGGTTCCTCTACGCCCTATTGTTAGTAATTTGGGTGCACCCACTTATAACCTGGCAAAGTATTTATCATCTGCTCTCAGTCCATTTGTTGGCAAGTGTGAACACCATATATCCAGTTCGGTGGATTTTATTCGACGATTGGGGTCTTTGTTAGTGAGTTTCGATGTGGTATCCCTATTTACACGAGTTCCTCTGGAATAGTCCCTTAGTTTGATCAGTGAAAAACGGGATGAAGAGCTGGTTAAGCTTTGTCGTCACGTGCTGACCTCCACGTATTTTTTATTTAACGGTAACATTTTTGAGCAGAATGACGGAGTGGCTATGGGTAGTCCTTTGTCACCCATAGTCGCCAATTTATTTATGGAGGACTTCGAGGACATGGCACTGAGGACTTCAGCTTTGCAACCAACGTGCTTCTGGAGATACGTGGACGATAACTTCTTCGTCTGGCCGCATGGACGTGATGCTCTTAACAGATTTTTGGACCACTTCAACTGTCTTCATCCCCGTATCAAATTTACTATGGAGGTTGAAAATGATGGGATGCTTCCATTTTTAGACGTAGTGGTTTATAAAAAACCAGATGGAACATTGGGACACAGTGTTCACCGAAAGCCGACACCACACCAACGTAGTGGCGTCCTTAGAAATTTGGTACGGAGAGCATATGCCATTTGCGACGCAGACAGCTTAACCCAAGAACTTGAGCAGCTGATGACTAAGGGAAATGGATACACCGAGAAGCAGATTCGTCGGGCTATGGAGTTTGGACCATCTCCGGAGGTGTACGAAGAGGAACATAAATCTGTGGCCTTTCTTCCTTATGCTGGAGGCTTATCGTTTAAGATTGGACGAATTTTAAGGAATTTTAACATTAAGAATGTGTTCCGTCCACCGTCTAAGATTAGGGCTCTGCTCGGCTCTGTGAAGGATGATTTGGGGCTTAGGAAATCCGGGGTGTACAAAATTCCGTGTTAATGTGGGAAAGCTTACGTTGGCCGTTCTATTTGCACAGTGCTTGGCAGGTATGTGAAACATCGCCGTCATACGAGGCTACAACAGCCGGAAAAATCGGCGGTAGCAGAACAACTGCCTAAATGAGGGACACAAAATGAAATTTGAGGAAACTGTTGTGGTTGCCAACATCTCCGGTTTTTGGAACAGTGTCTATAAAGAGGCGATTGAAATTAGGTTGGCTGGTAATTTAATCAACAGAGACAAAGGGTTTCCTCTTAGCAAAACGTGGAATCCTGTATTATCTCGCATCAAAACTGAACGTTCTTCGGTGCGGCCTTGATTACGATATATCGTTGCCAGCAGTGTTTCACTAACGGGGGCGCCACCTCCCTGTTTTGGAAGGCAGAAACCGTGATGGGCGGCGCATGCGCCGTGTACTGAACGGTGGCCTATATAGGACGTCGATTTGCAGCCTGGCGTCAGTTCTCAGAGGGACTCATCAGCAGAAGCAGCATTTTCCTGAAGATGGCGACCAGTTGGATCGCCGAAATATCGAGTCAAGTTGATTTTAGGATCCGGCAGCAAACCCGAAGAGACTTTCATGATATAAGAGAGAGTGCTCGTATACTTGGATGGAATGTGGGCTGGAACAATAAATTACATCAGTTACACTAACCGACAACAATATAGTCTGCGGCCGCGAACTCGGCTCCAGTTCACCACCGACAACGGAGGGTAAAGCTTTGACAATGCCAGTCACTCGTGCTGGCGAAACGTCACTAAAATCATTAGATAAACGTCGGTCGATGAACCAGAGACAGAAGCCAATAGGCAGTTTGTCAACAAGTGGCCATGAAAGCCTTAACAATTTTGTATAAACTTGAATGTTTTTAACTGTTATGCTGTTTGTACGATAGTTTGTCAAAATTATCCAGGGTCTGAGACGATCATTTTAAAACTAATTACGACATCCATAGATAGTTGATCTAGCTGCCATGACAGAAACTGCTAAATCTATCCCTATATGTGTTAATAGTTGCGAACATCACGAAAATTAAAGTGTATCCTTGTCACAAAAGATTTTTATCGACACATTTTGTTTAAATTTTTTGTTGCTGACGCTCAGTTTGAAGCTAGACACCTACCTTAGCAATACATGAAATAGTTGAGCTTGCTTAAGTAATAGAAACAGCTCCGACCACACCGCTCTGATTTTTTTTCTTTTTTTCTCATCAGTCTTCTGAATGATCTGATACTCCATGCCATGATTTCTTCTCTTGTGCCAACATCGTCACTGCAGAATAGTAATTGCGCCCTACGACCTCAGTTATATAGTGGACATATTCCAGTCTCTATCTCTCTCTGCAATGTTTGTACACTACAGCTCCCTCTACTATCATGGAAGTTATCGCCTGAGGTATAAACACCGCCGCGCGGGATTAGCCGAGCGGTCTTAGGCGCTGCAGTCATGGACTGTTCGGCTGGTCCCGGCGGAGGTTCGATTCCTCCCTCGGGCATGGGTGCGTGTGTGTTTGTCCTTGGGATAATTTAGGTCAAGTGGTGTGTAAGCTTAGGGTCTGATGACCTTAGCAGATAAGTCCCATAAGATTTCACACACATCCGACTTTTTTTTTTTTTTATAAACACTCATTCTGTCATCGTGTTTCCTAGTCAGTGTTTTCCACGTAACCCGTCCCTCGCTGATTCTGCAAAGAACCTCTCATTTCTTATCAGCCCACTTACTTTTCATTGCCCGCATCTCGTGGTCGTGCGGTAGCGTTCTCGCTTCCCACGCCCGGGTTCCCGGGTTCGATTCCCGGCGGGGTCAGGGATTTTCTCTGCCTCGTGATGACTGGGTGTTGTGTGCTGTCCTTAGGTTAGTTAGGTTTAAGTAGTTCTAAGTTCTAGGGGACTGATGACCATAGATGTTAAGTCTTATAGTGCTCAGAGCCATTTTTTACTTTTCATTATCCTTCTATAGCAACTCATCTCAGACGCTTCGTTTCACTTGATTTCCGGTTTTCTAACAGTCCGTGTTACGCTACCATACAGGTTGTGCTCCAATTTCTCCAATTACGTTTGATGTTTGATACTATAGCAGCCGACACGAAAATAGGCATCTCAGGTTCATCTCACTGAGCTACAGCACTGCCAGTGATAATTTCAGATGTTAGTAAAAATTCCGAAAAAAATATTATCACACATCTTTATTTTTAGTCTAGAATATGATGGAGGCTCTTGCCCCTGCATTTCGCTCACTACCAAACACACGTCAATGTACCGTCCCGTGGAAGACTGAACCCATACTTAAAGGCACGATGCCGCGCAGAAACACAAAACATTCGGCTGGCACTGACCTACTGCACTGCTAACACTACATGCAGCAACAAAGCAATGATGAAACAAATGTGACCTTGAGATGTCTAATTTTGTGACGGCCACTTTGGTAAACTTCTTTCGTCCAAGAATGCCCTCTTTACCTGTGCCCGTTTGCTTTTAGTGTCCTTCTTTCATCCGTCATGTGTTACTTTGATTCCAAAGTAGCAGAATTCCTTAACTTTCTCTACTTCGTTGTCAGTAATTTTGATGTTAAGTTTATCGTTGGTCTCATTTCTGTTGGTCCTCATTACTTTCGTCGTCCTTCCGTTTACTTCCACTCCGTATTCCTTACTCAGTAGACTGTTCATTCTATTCAGTGTGCCCTGCAATTCTTCCTTGGTTTGACTGAGGATTGCAGAGTCCTCAATTAATCACATCGATGACGTTATTTTTGAACTGTAATCCCACTCTTGAACCTTCCTTTTAATTCTGTCATTGAACATTAGAGGAAAAAATGCATTCTTGTCCTCAACCCTTTTTAATACTGCTTGGTCTTCCATTCTTATTGCTCCAGCTTGTTTCTTGTACATATCATACATTATGCTTGCTCCTGTTTTCCTAAGAATTTTACTTTGTCGAACACCGTTTCTAGGTCGACAAATCCCATGAACGTGTCTTGATTTTTCTTAAGTCTTCCATCCATTACCTAGCACAACGTCAGGATTGCTTGTGGCTTTACCTTCCTTACTGCCAAATTGATAGTCACTAATAGATCCTCAGTTTTCTTTTCAAATCTTCGCGTGTTATTATTTTCAGCAACTTGAATGTCTCAGTTGTTAAGCAGGTTGTGAGATACCTTTCACACCTATCTGCTTTGCTATCTTCGGAATATGTGGATGATATTTTTCCTTAAAACTGCCACTTCCCCAACAATTTTACAAACTCCGACGAATTGTTAGCTATGCTTTCTTTCTTACTCGAACAGAAGTCTTCCAAAGCGCTGTTAAACTCTGATACTAATGCCGGATCCCCTCTGTCTTCCATATCAATAAACAATCGGATAAATCACCCCCTTGTAGATCTTCGGTGTACTCTTCCCAATTATCCGCTCTCTCCTCTGCATTTAACACCCGAATTCCAACACTTTTTATGTTGACGCCCTTGTTTTTGATTTCATCGAAAGTTGTTTTGATTTTTCTATACACTAATTAAATCGTTCAGCTGATCTTTTTTTTCAGTTTCTTCGCATTTCTTCTTGGCCTTCCTGTACGTCCTATACCTAAGTGACTTATATGGGTGTATTCCTGACTTTTTCTGTTCACTTTTGTGCTTCCTTCTTTCATCGATCAGCTGAACTATTTTGTCCGTTGCGCAAGATTTCTTCTCAGTTACCTTCCCTGTAACTGATCTTGTCTTTCTTTACCTGTTTTAGAGACGTCATTCGTCTTCATTTGAACTGCCTATATGGTAATCGTTATGAGAGTTCCTGCAGCCTTAGAGAACTTCAAACGCGCCTTGTCGTTCCTCAGTATCCCACTTGTTTCCGCAATGATTCTTCTATACGATTCTCTGAAACTTCAGTTTGCTCTTCATCATTACCAAATTGTCACTTGACTCTATACCAGCTCCTGCGTACGACTTAAAATCCAATATCTGATTTCGGAATCTTCGTCTCACTATAATATAATCCAGCTGAAATCTTTCTTTTCTCCAGGCGTTTTCCAAGTATACTTCCTCCAATGGTGATTCTGAACAGTGTATTCACTATTACTAACTGAAATTTATTGTCGAATTAATTAGTTGTTCTCCTCCCTCATTCCCCTATCAAGTCGATACTCTGCCGTAACTCTGTCTTCTATTTCTTTCACTAATACCGCAATGCTGTCTCCCGCGTTTATTACATTGTCGTCTCGGCATGCATACCTGAACTATTGTTATTGGCGTTGGCTTGCCGTCGATTCTGATGACTTCACTGAACCGTTCATAGTAACTCACTTTCAGCCATACGTTCCAACTTCCACGAATCCTACTTCCACTATAACACTTTCTGCAGATGTCCATATTACGCCATATTTGTCTGATCTTAAATTTTTAGCTTCTTCCCATTTTACATCACTGACATCCACTACAAAAAGTTTCCGTTTGAAGGCGTTGCTGCAGTATACATGCAACGTGTCGCCACTCCGAAAGGGTATACAAGCACCGACGTGTAGACAAGGGATTAGTGCGGCATTCATGTCTTTCTGACGTGCGTGCGGGAAAGGCGAAAACGTGAAGTATGTCGAATCCGAATTTATTAGCAAATGCGTGCAACAGGGCCAACGTTCAGTTACTCTTTTCTTGCCTGCCGAAGGGCGAACACCGGTAGACATCCATCGGAGAATAAAGAGTATGCGCAATTAAAGCGACACGTCCGGGAATGCGAGAAGTAAGGGTCGTCGAGCAGATCCACAAAACTATAGGCCTATTCTCTGACATCGATCTGTTGTAGAATTTTAGAACATGTTTTTTGCTCGCGTATCATGTCATTTCTGGAAACCCAGAATCTACTCTGTAGGAAGCAACATGGATTCCGGAAACAGCGATCGTGTGAGACCCAACTCGCTTTATTTGTTCATGAGACCCAGAAAATATTAGATACAGGCTCCCAGGTAGATGCCATTTTCCTTGACTTCCGGAAGGCGTTCGATACAGTTACGCACTGTCGCCTGATAAACAAAGTAAGAGCCTACGGAATATCAGATCAGCTGTGTGGCTGGATTGAAGAGTTTTTAGCAAACAGAACACAGCATGTTGTTCTCAATGGAGAGACGCTTACAGACGTTAAAGTAATCTCTGGCGTGCCACAGGGGAGTGTTATGGGACCATTGCTTTTCACAATATATATAAATGACCTAGTAGATAGTGTCGGAAGTTCCATGCGGCTTTTCGCGGATGATGCTGTAGTATACAGACAAGTTGTAACATTAGAAAATTGCAGCGATATGCAGGAAGATCTGCAGCGGATAGGCACTTGGTGCAGGGAGTGGCAACTGACATTTATCATAGACAAATGTAATGTATTGCGAATACATAGGAAGAAGGATCCTTTATTGTATGATTATATGATAGCGGAACAAACACTGGTAGCGGTTACTTCTGTAAAATATGTGGGAGTATGCGTACGGAACGATTTGAAGTGGAATGATCATATAAAATTAATTGGTGGTAAGGCGGGTACCAGGTTGAGATTCATTGGGAGAGTCCTTAGAAAATGTAGTCCATCAACAAAGGAGGTAGCTTACAAAACACTCGTTCGATTTTTTTTTTGTTTTTTTTTTTTTTTTTGGTCATCATGAAACGACCCCTTTGAACAATTATACAGGACTGTCCTTAAACTGACATACAATATTTTTTAGCGCAACGCAATCTGACTTTCAAAAATCCCTACAAAATAATGGCCCTTACTAACATTAACCTATACCTTCCAGAAATCACTTACCTCACAAAAATCTTCATTACTCGAACTACTGCAATACAGCGAGCGCCACTACTGCCAGCTAAATAAAAGATTCAAACTACGATAGGCACTAACTACTGATAGGGATAGTTAGCAAATGAAAGATATTAATAGAGAACAAACAATGTATTTACCTTAATAGTCATAATATATGTAGCAGTTCATGACAAATTACAAAACTCCGCATCTCTCTCCCCACATCCACCACTGCTGGCGGCTCACCTCCAACTGCGCAACGCTACGCGCTGTTCACAGCCAGCTGCCTAACACTACAATGGCGAGTATTACAACAATGCAAAGCAGCCACAGACTGCACACAGCACAGCCAGTGATTTTCATACAGAGGTGGCGTTACCAATAAAAAAAACCTAAACAGCCTACTTATATAGCCCCCATGCTCCCCACAAAAAATTTTACAAATTGGGTTGGGCAGTGGCCAATACAGATCTGAAAAATTTTTTCATAATTACAATAACAAAGAAATCAAATGCACACACTTATTGATACTATGTTGGTCAAAAGCTCAAATTTTCTCACAGTCTGTAAAGACAGTCCTGATCGTTCATCACGGTAAAATAGTAGTGTTTTTCTCAAAGTCTGAGCAGCAGAAGAAAATGCACACGGAACGGAAGTAGTGGATTTCCATGCAATCTTGAAGAAGTAGTGTTGTCCTTCCAACGGAAAGACAGTGCTGACTCTTGACATGCAGACAGGTAATGGGCCACAACAGAGCAAACCCACAGCAGAGTCAGTCGAAATTTTGAAGAGTATTGGTAGGTAGGTCATCACAGAGCAGACCCACTGTAGTCCTGGTAGAGATTACGGTACTGGTGAGCCACCAGAGGTGCAGACCCACTGCAGTCCTTGTAGAAATAATGGTATTGATGGATCATCAAAGATGTAGACCCACTGTAGTCCTTGTAGAGATAATGGTACTGGTGGGTCATCAAAGATGCAGACCCACTGTAGTCCTTGTAGAGATAGCCAGCAGCCATCTGTTGTGACTGTGCAGGTGCACAATCACCATTGAAGAGTCTTGCGGATAATGTAGCAAGTCCATAACCACCATTTGTGCACTCACAAGGTTTTTGGAATTGTCCTTAGAACCAGCAATGCTGTTATCCAGTCCCTTGCTGAATTATTAACACACGTGCAAACACTAACAGTCCCTACTTCTCACATATTGTCTATTTACTATGACCAACAGAAACGTGTGCAGTGAAATGTAACTTAATTTGAAGAACTGGTGTCTATACAATTATAAATTTACAACATGAAAATACAATTACAAAGGTACAAAATACATCATTAAAAAACATAACAATACAGATAACATTTGTAGTAACACAGGCTTTACAAAAGAATAGAAATAAACATATACATCAATGTTACAGGAATTATGAGATAAGTAGATACATAAAAGATCAGAATAACTTTTGGAACATCAACTTTACACATGAGCATTAAAACAAAACAGAATAAATAATGTCTAAGCATATTTACAAGGTAGATAACATATTATTAATGCCAATTATATTTGAGGATAACAGTATTCCTCATCATAGTGAATGTAGCTTAGTATTAGAAGAAGAAAAAATCCTATGAAACTACACAGAGACAGGAAGAAAACAAATACACAAGGGTACACAAACATATAGTGGGATAATACAAAAGGAAAGGACAGGGTTTGTTGTACTGCAGTATTTTGCAAACAAAACTTTCTTTACTTCTTGGAGATCTCCCTTCATTCATCATTATTCCCAAAAAGTCCTATCTATACCTGCTTTCTGTATTCTATTCATATTTCTTTCAATATAATTATTTCTCAGTGTACAATACTCATTTTGGCCCAAATCTTTTTCATATAACGTCGCAATGCATTCTTTACCTATTCTCCATAGTCAGTTTCTTATATAGTCTACCCCTCTTAAGCTAACTTAAATCTACTGAGCTCAGATGCTTAACTAAGGGACGAGGCAATGCAGCAGCACAAAACAATTAATACAAACAGCATTAAAAAAAATGGAAATTTGTAAAGCAAGCTACAGTAAATCTAAATTACCAAGCAATTCAACATTACAACTAATATGAGGCAATGCGCAGCAAACAAGAAAAATAAATCTGGTTTAGCAGAGTAACACAAATTGAAATTCAGTAGCACTATGCCTGGCAACCAGCAGCAGAAAATGAAATAACTTATACCTAAACATGACAAAGCTCAAGCAGAAAAAAATATTACACTAAAAATGGCCATGTCTAATACCTATGTCACATCTTAACACTAGAGTGACGCATCATGAGAACTTACACTAGCAGATAAGTTACCAAATCGTAAAGAAATTATTTATGCAATTCCTGTGAAGGGTAATGTCTATTTATGTGCCCTCATTTTCTTGAAAGTAGATCATTAATTTCTTATTGACTGGATCTGTAGACATAAAATAACTATGTTAGTACATATATTAAATTTTATTTTAACCAACGCTGCAGTGCAGCTAGAAACTAGATATTAAAGAAAATGAGCAAATATGTACAAAGGACGGCATGAAACATCATTCATTAACCATATTGCATTTCATAAGGCAGTAAAAATTCTCTCAATTCTCTAGAAAGACACTTGTCATAATCAGGTGTGCAGATGTAAGTATCTTTCCAAGTAATGAGCGTGTCGTATTTGCGGTGCTTTCTACAAAGGAATGTCAATAGCGAGGATAATGGCCTCCCTTTTTTTTGTCTTTTCTACCTGTGCTCTGAAAAGGCACGCGCTAATGGCTTTTTCTCCAGGCGTCTGACACAGCTGGGTGCCCACGACGCATTACGTGCAGGTGGTCACTTAATTTTCTTACGGAAATATTTACGACAGCAGTTTCCGCTACAGTGGCAGTCTCATATAAAAAATTTCAGAGGTCGAGAATTTGCGTTGCAAATGTGTAGATACAAAATCTTATGAATATAACAATGTCCAAAAAGTTTTCGTTGGCATTGTGATACATTCACGCATTTACACACATCTCATAACTCTTAAAGTACGATTCTTGGTTTCCAACAACCTTTTCCACAAATCAGAGTCCCTAAACACTACTCATTATTCCTTACCTCATTATACATATACATATTCATCGACACTTCTTCAATATTTCATCATGAGAAATACGTAGCATAATAAACATTCCTTAACAACATAATACACATCGTCGTCGTAATAATAACATCATAACAACTCAGTCAAATCTCAAAAACGCCGTAGCTTTCTGCAATAATTTCAAACTCTAAAAAATATTCTCTGCTCATTTCAATAATGTCATCTACCTCAAACGTACTTTAAAAATCTTGATCTCATACCAAATACATCATTCAAAGCTCTCGTAGTATCACAATGGTTCCGAAAAATATGAGCATTTCTCAAAGTACAGACAAAATACAATTTCGTAAGTGTGAAGTTATCCAACTGTGTAATTGCGTAAACATGTGTCACTGATGTAGTAAAAACAATGTTTATCTCTCAGTTAAATGATCAGATAGCTGTGTAATTTGTGTGTTAGAGAAATATGGTACCGATGTGTAAAGTTGTATAAGCAAATACCATATTAGCTAGGGCTCCTTGTGCTTGCCAAACACATGGTACACAAAGTAAGCTTGTACCCCCCTGAGGATCAATGTAATTATACCCTCAGGTGTTACAGATTACAGCAATGGAATGAAATGTGTCATGGAAAAACTTCGTATCATTGTACTTCAAATATCTTTAAAAATAAATGTTTTAAGTACAAAATTAATCACTCAAATGCGTGTCCTGTAGCGCTATATGTGCGTCTTGCTGTAAGATAATTCCATGGAAGTGTCGTAATTATCGTCGTCCGAAAGCTAAGTTCTGCAGAAGTCAATGTACTTACCCCATCATAAACGAAAGTGAAATGCTTTGTGTATAGATATCGTAGTTATTACATACATTACTGTGATCAAGAAAGTAAAATACTGTAAAGTATTGTTGTGCTACGAAAAAGGCCCTCACATTGTAGCTTACTACTAAAACATGTTTTGCTTTCCAGAAGAATTCAGAAAAACTGTGCGGATATAAAACAGATACACCGCAAAAACAACATTGTAAATTGTCACTCACTAGTAGCGTCGTGATATAATCGTGTAGCTGTCAAAGAAACCAAATGCTAAGTCATCATTAATTCCACAGAAAGTACTTTAAATCCAGAATGTATTTTCAAGTGAACCAAAATGTTGCATTAAAATCTCATTAGCAGTACTGATAAATGTTCTAAGTATGTGAGCCTTATAGTCGTTCCATAATCGTGCAACTAACAAGCAAGAATATACACACACAATAACACTGTGACGTCTGTTCACTATAACAATGCATTCGTCATTTCTGTTTAAATAAGTTCTCTCGGTTCTTGATTGGATATTTAACTTCAAACATTGTTGTATGTTAACAGATTCTAAGTCTGACAAAGCATATTAGTAATGTAAAGTGAAAAGTTTTATGGCAAAGACAAAGTTAAAAAGCAGATTATCTTTCAATAAACGGTTTTACATGTGAAATGTGGTGCAATCCTTTACTCTTCCTAGTACGCAGAGTTTCAACTTCAATGCAATTCTCATGCAGTATACGTCGGTAAAGAATACTGGAATTTTTCTCAATGTTAGCGTCTATGTTATTTTTCTCTGAGCCAGCCAGCGCACGTGGCTGCCTGCGGTGCGAGTCATTGTCTGCTAACTCTTTGTTGGCGTGCGTCGTTATTGAGATTAGGAGACCTAACTTCCACAAATTCACCTTGACGAGAAGGCCCTGCCCTGTTTGAAGCTCGCCAGTTCTGATGGAATTCAGGTCTGTCGTTTTGTCGGTAGTTTACATAGTTTCCTGTTCGTCAATCATGTGGTGGAGAATTTCTCCATGAGTCGTAACTGCGCGGTGGACTGTTGCATCTGAAGTTATTCTGTCTCCCTTGATAATAATTATTTTGGTTCCCATATTGTCTGTTTCTCTGATTGTCCCTGTCATATTCATTACTATGGAAATGCGATCTTTCTCTGTAACTATTATTCTGCCAACGGTTGTCATATGGGTGGTGTCTGTTTTGGTCACGATTGGCGTTGTAAGAATAGACTTGTCGTGTCCAGTTATTGTTTCTGTCGTCACGGAATTGTGACAGATGTAACCTGTAGTGATTGTTTTCCTGTTTTCGCATCCCGCGACTGTCTGTGTCAATTTCTAATTGTTGTAAGAGTCCCTGAAAAGCTTCAATGTCGTCTTTGCAACGTCCTGCCAAAATAATATTTCTTAAATGTTCAGGAAATTTCATTAAGCAAATGCGGATGAGTTCTGAAGGGCTGTATGGGTTTGAAAGATATTGATGCTTGTGCAACATGTCTTCAAAATATTTGACAAGACTGGAAAATTCAGATTGTTCAAAGTGTTTCATCATCATAATGCTATGTTTTACTCGGTCTTGTATAGCTTGAGACCAATATGCTGAGAGGAAGGCATGGTAAAATTCTCCTTCACTGTGACAATCGTGAATGACCGATCGCATTCTTACAGCTGGTTCATTCTCTAAATAGCCACACATAAATTCTAATCTGTGTTCTAACGACCAGTTGGGAGGAAAACAATGAGAGAATTGATGGAGCCATGCTTGTGGATGAATGTCGTTGCCAGAATTCTTAAATGTTTTGAATTTACGTGTAGTAATGAACAGCTTATAGTCAAAGTCATCATGTCGGCGAGTCGCATATCGGTCATTGTTACGTCGTTTCGGCGGTTCCATTTCAAAATTCGGTGCACCTTGCCAATTTCTTTAATAATTTCCGAAATGCGCTGTGTTATTATTTTGTGGCTGTTCCGTATTTCTATGTCCCTCCTCCCGTATTGGGGCGCGAGTGTCCTCTGAAATACGTAATTCTTGTACTACCTGTGTCAGCTGATCTTGTACTTCGCGGATTTCTCTTTGGTGTTGCGTATTAATTTGATCCTGATTTAGTTTGAATTTCCTAATTTGTTCATACTCTTCTGTGTCAGTGATGGCTACAGGTCTTGTGTCATTCATTGCAGATAAGTTAGTGAACTGATCCGAAAGTTCGGCTACTTTCTCCGATAGTGTACTTATTTCCTCAGTGTGCTTTTCTGAACCAAGTTTCAGAGTGTCCATTTGTGTTGAAATCGTATCTACTGTTCCTTTAAGTTTTCTTGAGTTGTTGCAAGTTGCGTAACCAAATCGGTAGATGCAACTGAGTCAATTTTAGCTTGCAAGGTGTCGTGATTTTCATGAACAATAGTTTGCAGTTCTTTTAT
This sequence comes from Schistocerca americana, assembly GCF_021461395.2. Taxonomy (NCBI): domain Eukaryota; kingdom Metazoa; phylum Arthropoda; class Insecta; order Orthoptera; family Acrididae; genus Schistocerca; species Schistocerca americana. Next base: position 273,202,508 of record NC_060124.1, on the reverse strand, counting down.
GGCTGCTTCGTGATTCTGTAATGCATTTTCATGACGCGAATAAATAGGTTGGAAATGCTCACAAATTTGTGTTTTCTCGTCATTACAGACTTTTTGACATTTCGATTCGATGTTATGTAACTCAGTAGTTAAATCTTCACGTGTTTGTTCAAGCGTCATGTCTAACTTTTGAAGACTTTATTCCATTGTGTCTAACTTTTTAAGACCTTGTTCCACTGTGTCTAACTTTTGAAGCTTTTGCTGTGTTTGTATCTGATTTTGTTCCATTGTGTCTAACTTCTGAAGATTTTGTCCCACTTGTTTCTGATTTTGTTTAAGCGTTGTGTCTAACTTTTGTAGCCTTTGTCCCATTTGTTGCATTAACTGTAATAATAATGCACTGGTGTCTGAAACATGTTCCTCGGTGCTTTTCGGCAGTGAAGTTGCACCGGCAACATTTACATTTTGACAAGCAGAAAATGTGTCTTGACTTATTTGCGAAAACGGTGAGGACCCAAAACCTGAATCTACAGTATTTGCAAAATTGTGTCCTGTCATTTCGAATTCCTGAGGCGAGCTGTTGCCGAGCGATCGATCGGTAATGCTTCCCTGTTCACTAATTGTTTCACTGCCTACGCCATTGTTTGCCCCCCACTCCATTTCCCTATGCACAATTACCAAATTACTACTTTGAACATTAGTTAATTCATTACACGGTGGCGCTAACACACTGCTTTCGTCTTCGCTGTCATTTCTCAGTTTACTTTGGAGCCTAGTGTTACGTTTTTCACACGCCATTATTGCCACAATATTTCACACGATAACACAGAAAAGCACAATTCGAAGAGCAAAAATAAGAGAGCACATTAACATAGCACTGAAAATAATATCTAGTTAATTGCAAGCGCAGCAGTGAAATACTTGGTGCAAATCTACATACATGCCACAACTGTTTTACTGTACAACAATGAAAGACTGCAACTACAAAGGAGATTGTCTCTACAATTACGCGCTACCAATAAACAAAATCTACACTAATTACACAAACTACAAGAAAAAAATCAGAAGATTCCAGTGAGGTATCCTCGGCTAAGGGTCGACATATGAAACGTCCCCTTTGAACAATTATACAGGACTGTCCTTAAACTGACATACAATATTTTTTAGCGCAACGCAATCTGACTTTCAAAAATCCCTACAAAATAAAGGCCCTTACTAACATTAACCTATACCTTCCAGAAATCACTTACCTCACAAAAATCTTCATTACTCGAACTACTGCAATACAGCGAGCGCCACTACTGCCAGCTAAATAAAAGATTCAAACTACGGAAGGCACTAACTACTGATAGGGATAGTTAGCAAATGAAAGATATTAATAGAGAACAAACAATGTATTTACCTTAATAGTCATAATATATGTAGCAGTTCATGACAAATTACAAAACTCCGCATCTCTCTCCCCACATCCACCACTGCTGGCGGCTCACCTCCAACTGCGCAACGCTACGCGCTGTTCACAGCCAGCTGCCTAACACTACAATGGCGAGTATTACAGCAATGCAAAGCAGCCACAGACTACACGCAGCACAGCCAGTGATTTTCATACAGAGGTGGCGTTACCAATAAAAAAAACCTAAACAGCCTACTTACAATCAGTCTGGTTTGATGCGGCCCGCCACGAATTCCTTTCCTGTGCTAACCTCTTCATCCCAGAGTAGCACTTGCAACCTATGTCCTCAATTATTTGCTTGACGTATTCCAATCTCTGTCTTCCTCTACAGTTTTTGCCCTCTACAGCTCCCTCTAGCACCATGGAAGTCATTCCCTCATGTCTTAGCACATGTCCTATCATCCTGTCCCTTCTCCTTATCAGTGTTTTCCACATTTTCCTTTCCTCTCCGATTCTGCATAGAACCTCCTCATTCCTTACCTTATCACTCCACCTAATTTTCAACATTCGTCTATAGCACCACATCTCAAATGCTTCGATTCTCTTCTGTTCCGGTTTTCCCACAGTCCATGTTTCACTACCATTCAATGCTGTACTCCAGACGTACATCCTCAGAAATTTCTTCCTCAAATTAAGGTCGGTATTTGATATTAGTAGACTTCTCTTGGCCAGAAATGCCTTTTTTGCCATAGCGAGTCTGCTTTTGATGTCCTTGCTCCGTCCGTCATTGGTTATTTTACTGCCTAGGTAGCAGAATTCCTTAATTTCATTGACTTCGTGACCATCAATCCTGATGTTAAGTTTCTCGCTGTTCTCATTTCTACTACTTCTCATTACTTTCGTCTTTCTCCGATTTACTCTCAAACCATACTGTGTACTCATTAGACTGTTCATTCCGTTCAGCAGATCATTTAATTCTTCTTCACTTTCACTCAGGATAGCAATGTCATCAGCGAATCGTATCATTGATATCCTTTCACCCTGTATTTTAATTCCACTCCTGAACCTTTCTTTTATTTCCATCATTGCTTCCTCGATGTACAGATTGAAGAGTAGGGGCGAAAGGCTACAGCCTTGTCTTACACCCTTCTTGATAGGAGCACTTCGTTCTTGATCGTCCACTGTTATTATTCCCTCTTGTTTGTTGTACATATTGTATATGACCCGTCTCTCCCTATAGCTTACCCCTACTTTTTTCAGAATCTCGAACAGCTTACACCATTTTATATTGTCGAACGCTTTTTCCAGGTCGACAAATCCTATGAAAGTGTCTTGATTTTTCTTTAGCCTTGCTTCCATTATTGGCCGTAACGTCAGAGTTGCCTCTCTCGTCCCTTTACTTTTCCTAAAGCCAAACTGATCGTGACCTAGCGCATTCTCAATTTTCTTTTCCGTTCTTCTGTATATTATTCTTTTAAGCAGATTCGATGCATGAGCTGTTAAGCTGATTGTGCGATAATTCTCGCACTTGTCAGCTCTTGCCGTCTTCGGAATTGTGTGGATGATGCTTTTCCGAAAGTCAGATGGTATACCGCCAGACTCATATATTCTACACACCAACGTGAATAGTCGTTTTGTTGCCACTTCCCCCAATGATTTTAGAAATTCTGATGGAATGTTATCTATCCCTTCTGCCTTATTTGACCGTAAGTCCTCCAAAGCTCTTTTAAATTCCGATTCTAAGACTGGATCCCCTATTTCTTCTAAACCGACTCCTGTTTCTTCTTCTATCACATCAGACAAATCTTCACCCTCATAGAGGCTTTCAATGTATTCTTTCCACCTATCTGCTCTCTCCTCTGCATTTAATAGTGGAATTCCCGTTGCACTCTTAACGTTACCACCGTTGCTTTTAATGTCACCAAAGGTTGTTTTGATTTTTCTGTATGCTGAGTCTGTCCTTCCAACAATCATTTTCCTGCAGCCATTTCGTCTTAGATTCCCTGCACTTCCTATTTATTTCATTCCTCAGCGACTTGTATTTCTGTATTCCTGATTTTCCCGGAACATGTTTGTACTTCCTCCTTTCATCAATCAACTAAAGTACTTCTTCTGTTACCCATGGTTTCTTCGCAGCTACCTTCTTTGTACCTATGTTTTCCTTCCCAACTTCTGTGATGGCCCTTTTTAGAGATGTCCATTCCTCTTCAACTGTATTGCCTACTGCGCTATTCCTTACTGCTGCATCTATAGCGTTAGAGAACTTCAAACGTATCTCGTCATTCCTTAGTACTTCCGTATCTATACATGGATATTGCTCATCAGTGTGGGATCCGTACCAGGTCGGGTTGACAGAGGAGATAGAGAAGATCCAAAGAAGAGCGGCGCGTTTCGTCACAGGGTTATTTGGTAAGCATGGTAGCGTTACGGAGATGTTTAGCAAACTCAAATGGCAGTCTCTGCAGGAGAGGCGCTCTGCATCGCGGTGTAGCTTGCTGTCCAGGTTTCGAGAGGGTGCGTTTCTGGATGAGGTATCGAATATATTGCTTCCCCCTACTTATACCTCCCGAGGAGTTCACGAATGTAAAATTAGAGAGATTCGAGCGCGTACGGAGGATTTCCGGCAGTCGTTCTTCCCGCGAACCATACGCGACTGGAACAGGGAAGGGAGGTAAGGACAGTGGCACGTACAGTGCCCTCCGCCACACACCGTTGGTGGCTTGCGGAGTATAAATGTAGATGTAGGTGTAGAAGTGGTGTTATTGCTTCACGATAACGCACATCGCAATCAATATCGCAAACGCCTTAACGCAGAAGTTATGCCAGCTTAAGTGGGAGACGTTGAGGCCCTGATCTCCCCCCTCCCCCACCCCCCACGCGATTATCTTGCCTTCGGTCCCTTAAAAAAACATCTTGAATGGTCGGCAGTTCCTATCTGACGAGGATGTGCAGCAGGCAGTTACGGACTTCTTTACGCAGCAGGACACGGTGCGTTACCAAACTGACATCTTAAGCTGGTGCCTCGGTGGGATGACTGCCTTAATGCTCGCGGCGGTTTTTTCTGAATGACATACCCTTCCTGGACTGTACGGTCTTCGAACAGAAACTTTTTGATCGCCCCTTATAAGCTGAGCCTTTGCATTTCTCTTTTCAAATTTTCTTGCTTGTTTACTATGTTTGGACTTCTGGCATTCTACACTGCAACTCGTAGAATGTTACCCTTTAGTTGGTTATTCAATCTTTTTCTCATGGTTATCTCCCCCATGGCAGTTTTATCCCAGAGATCGGAATTCGGAATTTTTTGCCGATGGCAACATCATACGGGCACTTTCTCAAATCCCCGTACAGAGCTTTAACCGAGATCGGAACGTACCCCCGTCTGGCGGGGGCCACATCGCGGTTACAGGCGTCTTGGGCCAGCATCATAAGGGGGCCATCGTAAGTGAACGAGCAAACCGATAGATGTCCCTACGGTCACGCTACCGTGATCCCCTACCGATTTTCTAAAACGTCAGCTTACGGAAACAGGTTAGGCCGTTCAGATTTCCGAAATTTGTCTCTTTCTGTAGAATGTATAAGCATACCGTTTGAAAATTCACTCGAAAAGCTCGCAGCTCCAAATGAACGCCGTTGACGAAAGGAAGGTATTGGAATGCGATTCGTACAAAGTCAGGTTTCCCGCTCTAAACGGAACTGTGATGAATTAAAAGTGGCTAGCGTGTGGTATTTGGCCGCTTGCTGAAGTTTTAGTTGTGGTGACAGATTGATGTGTAGTCTAGCCTGAATTGTAGGGTTTGTTGTGAGGTGATACTTTTGATTGTGACTTGACGAAGCCAGAGTATGTGAATACTAAGTAAAGGCTGTGGTAGCAGATAGACCTGTTGCGTCACTTAATATTTACATTCGCGCTGTATACACCGAAGCGCCAAAGAAACTGGTATAGGGATGCGTCTTCAAATACAGAGATATGTAAGCAGGCAGAATACGACGCTACGATCGGCAACGCCTCTACAAGACAACAAGTGTCTGGCGCAGTTTTTACATCACCTACTGTCGCTACTATGGTAGGTTATCAACATTTAAGTGAGTTTGAACGAGGTGTTACTGTCGGCGCTCGAGGTGTGGGACACAGCATCTCCCACGTAAAGATGAAGTGGGGATTTTCACGTATGACCATTTCACGAGTGTATAGTGAATATCATGAATCCGGTAAAACATCAAATCTCCGACATCGCTGCGGCCGGAAAAAGATCCAGCAAGAACGGGACCAGCGACGACTGAAGAGAATCGTTCAGCGTGACAGAAGTGCAACCCTTCCGCAAATTGCTGCAGATTTCAATGCTGGACCATCAAGAAGGGTCAGCGTACGAACCATTCAAAGAAACATCACCGATATCGGCTTTCGGAGCCGAAGGCCCACTAGTGTACATTTAATGACTGCACGACACAAAGCCTTACGCCTCGCCTGGGCCCGTCATCACAGACATTGGACTGTTGATAACTTGAAACATGTTGCCTGGTCGGTCGAGTCTTTTTTCAAATGGTATCGACTGGATGGACGTGTACATAAATCCATGGACCCTGCATGTCAGCAGGGGACTGTTCAAAGTGATGGAGGCTCTGTAATGGTGTAGGGCGTGTGCAGTTAGTGATATAGGACGCTGATGTGTCTAGAAACGACTCTGACAGGTGCTACGTACGTAAGCATTCTGGCTGATCACCTGCATCCATCCATGTCTATTGTGCATTCCGAAGGACTTGGGAAACTCCAGCAGGAAAATGAGACTCCCCACACGTCCAGAAATGCTACAGAGCGGCTCCAGGAGCGCTCTTCTGAGTTTAAACACTTCCGCTGGCCGCCAAACTCCCCAGACATGAACATTATTGGTTGTGTTTGGGATGCCTTGCAGCTTGCTGTTCAGACGATATCTCCATCCCCTCGTACTCTTACGGATTTATGGACAGCCCTGTAGTATTAATCGTGTCAGTTCCCTCCAGCACTACTTCAGACATTAATCGAGTCCATGCCACGTCATGTTGCAGCACTTTTGTGTCTGGTCGCGAGGGGCCTGCACTATGTTAGGCGGGTGTACCAGTTTCTTTGGCTCTTCAGTGTATGACGCATTTTGCCATATATGACGAATCTTTTGTCATAAAAACTCAAATTGGAAGGTAAATTCATAGAACCAATATTAGATCATGAAAATGTTTCAGGCCTTTTGATGCGTGTGACATGAACTACGAAAAATGCAAGGCGGTGGTGGTCTTCAAAGTGGCTTTTACAGCGAGTTTGTAATAAAGGCGTGTTTTGAAGAGGTAATTCTTATTTGTTTCGTGATCTGTGTGTGGAATTTTAAAGTAATTCAGATTCTTCAAATCCAAACGTCTCTATTATGTTTTGTGTGCCTACACTTGCTTCAAAATCGTAGGCAACTGGTGGAGTGTACTGCTGTGTTGAATATTCTTCCTCCTGAGAAATTTGTTTCGTTTGCGCTGTTCCATTCTGTAGTGATGCCTTGCATACGCATCTTGAAGAGTCTGTCACCGTAATATTCACAGATTAACTGCTCATCGCTTCGCGAGATTAACTTCAACATTCGCTACCATCAGCTCATGTATCTCTTTCGCGTTTACATTTACAGGCTCAGATTGACACCAATTCGCACGGTCAACAAAACAGCGGGCATGAATGACTCTTTGAATTCAACATGCCTAATCATAACATAGTTATTCTCATCACAACAGATTCGTTGACTTTGCGAACTTACCATCAGAGTATCACCTTTTAGCCTAAGTTGGTCTTCGGGCTATTGTACATATCTATCTGCCAAAACCCATAACCAAAACCGAGCGAGGTGGCGCAGTGGTTAGCACAATGGACTCATATTCGGGAGGACTACGGTTCAAAAAATGGTTCAAATGGCTCTGAGCACTATGGGACTTAACTTCTGAGGTCATCAGTCCCATAGAACTTACAACTACTTAAACCTAACTAACTAAGGACATCACACACATCCATGCCCGAGGCAGGACTCGAACCTGCGACCGTAGCGATCGCGCTGTTTCAGACTTCAGCGCCTAGAGCCGCTCGGCCACCCCGGCCGGCGACTACGATTCAAATCCGCGTCCGGACATTCCTGATTTAGGTTTTCCGTGATTCCCCTAAATCGCTTCAGGCAAATGCCGGGATGGTTCCTTTGAATAGGCAAGGCCGACTTCTTTCCCCATCCTTCCCTAATCCGACGGGACTGATGACTTCGCTGTTTTATCCCCTCCCCCGAATCAACCAACATGTAACCAAAACATAATACTGACTCAAAACTAATGTCAGCAGCATTCTACTTGCGCACATATGCCACTAGCCGCAGCTTCATTACGTCAGAGTAAGTATTTAAGATGCAAATACAATAATGTAATGAGAATGTTGACTGTCCGTGGTTGACTGTTATTGAGAAATTAAATACGTGTATCTGCGACATCTGTAATGTGGAATAATAAATATCTTCGTTGTATGTAATTACTACTACTGTTACGAAAGATCACTGAAGACTGACCGTGAGTAGATGGCCACCCTGGACTCCATAGCAACGTCTATCAGTTTGCTCGGTAGTTGGGGGTCCCTTACGATGCTGGTTCCAGACGTCCGTACCACAGTTTGTCCGAGGGGTCGAAAGAGGGAAGGAAGGGTGGCACCATTAACAGACGGAAACCAGCGTGGCTTCCCCGCTTACCATTCTTCGCCGGCAATAATACAAGTGATGGAAAATTCTCTGACGAGTGGCTGCTGCACACATTTTGTTTCAATGAGCGCCATGTTCCAACAGATTGGGAATTTAATAGTATAAAGACAACTTTATGCGCCCTCTCTAGAGGCCTTGTTATTAATTAAATGCAGACTAGCAACATGAATTTCACAAGGGAGGGAAATAATAATAACTTGAATAACTGTCAACAGCGGGTTTCAGTTTTTAACATTTGTAGAACGTTGACTATCTGAGATCTAATATTAACAGGGCAATTCCATGTTAACTGAAATAAAAAAAGCGCATCTAAGTGGTAATAGAGGCTTCCACAAATTTAAGAAATTGTTGGGCTGTAGGTGATTAAATAGACAGCTGAAACTTCAAATTTATATACGGTCATGATGAGGCCAGTTGCGACCTACGGATGTGAAATGTGGACAAAAATGGCTCTAAGCACTATAGGCCTTAGCATCTGAGGTCATCAGTCCCCTAGACTTAGAACTACTTAAACCTAACCAACCTAAGGACATCACATACATCCATGCCCGAGGCAGGATTCGAACCTGCGACCGTAGCAGCAGCGCGGTTCCGTACTGGAGCGCCTAAAACGACTCGGTCACAGCGGCTGGCAAACGTGGACACTGACGAGTACTGATGAGCAGCAAGTCAGGATATTTGAACGCAGGGTTGTGCGCAAGACCTACGGGGCAGTTCTTAATAACTATAGTTTGTGGAGATGTAGAGCGAACACTGAGCTGGATCGTCTCATGCAAGGAACTGACGTTGTAAGAAGAATAAAAGTAGCAGAATTGCCTGCCTTGGCCGCATCCTTACGTTGGATACTGGACGAACAGCTAAGAAGGGTTTTGAATGGAGGCCAACTGAAGAAGCCAGAGAGAAAGGCAACCATGGCGGAGGATAGAAGAGGTGGAAGAAGATATAAAATCTCTCAGTGTCAGAGGATGCCGGAGTACTGCGCTGGTGAGGACAGAATGGAAAAAAAATCTTGTTGAAGAGACTAAAAACCACGCAGGGTTGTAACGCCCTGAGAAGAAGAAGATAGAGAATTTTGTGGGTAAACGCCGTGTGGTTTGCCCAGGAGCTTTCTTCACGACCGTGAAGGTCACTCGGATTCTAGCCATTCCCTAGGCACTCCTTTCTACCGCTCCCCGCCACCCTCAAACGACTGTCACCACGATCTCCCGTATTTTGTCCAACACGCATCCATAAAGTGGAAATATCTCAACCCAAAAGAGATGTATGCGAACGTCAGTAGCTTGACATGGGTGACGTGCATGTTTTACCCGTAACACGTAACATTCGTTTTTCAAATCTGCTAGTGGTATTCGGTAAGCTATGCGATAAATTATATCTGATACACCTGTTGCTTCAGACAGGGTCTTTTAGATAGAAGAATTATGATTGAGTGAGCTACGTGAGAACTGCTGAACAGCAGAAAGCAGGTGACTCCCTCGTCCGCTATCACACCTCGTTGTGGCTCCCCTTCCGGGAGGCGCACTTCGCTATCCAGTCACATATAATTACGTATCACTTGCGGTAAGAAAGCCTGATCCCTTTTATCTTTTTGTTTATTTTGTCTCGCAACGAGACTTCCTGCCTCTTGGATAACACACGACTATCAGCAGCTGTGGCCTTGGGCTGCAGGTTCCGTTTCCGCTACGCTACGCCGATGGATTCTGCGCCTCGTCTTCACTCGAATCATTATGCATTTGCTTACTAGAGACGACATCAGCACAGCCTTGAGTACAAATGTCAGGCGCGGGCTTCAAATTTTCTCTAACGGCGCCACTAAGGAGTCACATCCAGACAAGATGTTCTAAGTTTAAAAAGATAGAGGCGAAGCACTAGTGGGCAAGTAATAAAAGACTTTATCTTGCTGCTGAAAGGAAAAATATACCGTCGATGAAAGGAGCAAGTGGTGTGAAAGCTGTGTTCTAGTCACCGTAGCGAGAACAGCCGTAAGCAGTAGCAATACCTAGTTCACACACAGCGTTTAGTTTAAACTTCGTGTTCTCTCCTTCTGCGAGGAACTGAGCGGTATCTGCATTGAGGGGTGTTTATGAATTATTTTCTAAGTGTTTGCGATTTTTGCGAGAGTTGTCTACCTCTCTGCTGTACAGTTGTGTTCAATGAGACATGAAAAGACAGCAGCTTGTATTTTTTATTTTTGTGAGTCTGCATAATGGTACCGCCTTCAGCGACGTAAAGACGACACCACAAATACTTTTGTACCTTCATTTACATTTTTTGTGTATCGTAATTTTAGTAGTGTCGATTTACGCTACCAGTGGCGCCACAGCGAGTTTTTTCAACTTTTGTTGCCGTCTACCTGCAGTTTCATATCTGGGCTGCTTTGATTAACTCATTCTTTCGGCTTTCAGTATAGTTTTAAGTAGTTTCAAATAAACAGGGACAGTTTTTTCGTGTGTGGACACAAGGTGGAATGGCTGTTGGCCGGAAACAACTAGAAGCTTGTAACACAGCCGGGGAATAAAACTTGCTATAACAACTATTCTTTCTCACTTAGAATACTGCAGAAGATTGCATACATCGGGACAAGGATTAGATATTTTACAACCGCGTTTCTAAACTCTACGAACCTGGTCTCCCCACAACGGCTGTCCTCTTAGTTCTACCAGTACGAGCTAAAATTGTGGTCCTGTAACGTTAATTAGTTTTGACAGGTTAAGGAAACACACAATAACGTCCAACGCTATCTAGTAAGAGCCGGCCGTTGGTGGCCGAGCGTTTCTAGGCGCTTCAGTGTGGAACCGTGTGACCACTACGGTCGCAGGATCGAATGCTGCCTCGGGCATGGCTGTGTGTGATGTCCATAGGTTAGTTAGGTTTAAGTAGTTCTAAGTTATAGCTGACTGATGACCCGAGATGTTAAGTTCCATAGTGCTCAGAGCCATTTGAACCATTTTTTTATCTGGTAAGAACCAAATATATTGAGTTAATCAGACACTTCAAAATTGGGCTACAGTGTTCACAACTAATACTATCAAAATGACCGAAGTTCTCATTTATTGGCAATTCGGCAGCATAGCCCATTGGAATGTACTGAACCTATTGCTGTAATGTTAACCACACAGTTCAGATACTTGCAGCACAAACACATGAAACCTACTGCTAAAACTGGCTTTTAAAAGTTGAGTATTAATCTGTCCTAGTGGCGCTACTTTCACGAACGTACGAGTCACCGATCGCAACGCGGCTGTGTGAAGATTTGGCGGAAGGCATCCGAACGAAAAGGACTTACGCTCTTGATATTTGGTCAAACGCATTATGTGTCTCTCTCTTTCACTTTTAACGTTCACACCGACAATTACACAATACACGTTGCTTGTACCGTAATAGATGCGACCCTGTTGATTATTGTTCTCGCGACACGAGACACGATTTCGGGATTTTCACTCTCAGATAAATCACCAATACTGAACATTCGACACTGTTATGGAATACACACTTTCCATGAGAAGAATTTTAATTACTTCTACGAAATGCTACAAACTGCGCGCTGCAGCTGTGCCATCGACATTGCATTGTACACCCACCACGGAAGCAAAGCCGCAACTTCCATGCAATCGCGTTCTACACTTCGCCTGAGGGGCGGATGTAGACGTAGACATGTGGCACAGGCAGTGATACTACAACATGCTCAAAAGCTGCGTTGAACGGTCGGCACGCTTCAGACTGCTACCCTAACAAGGACGCCGTACGTACTTGCCCTCACCGATCTGATTCATGCTGACAGGATATGCAGAACATGGCTAGGACTTCAGTTTATGTAAATAGGAAGGCGCAACTCTCAACCGTTTTCGATAAAATCGAGTTTTAAAATTTAAGTCATGAATATACACTGAAGCGCAAAAAGAAACTAATTAAGGCATGCGTATTCAAATACAGAGATATGTAAACAGGCAGAATACGACGCTACCGTCGGCAACGCCTCTGCAAGACAACAAGTGTCTGGAACAGTTGTTACATCAGTTATTGCTGATAGAATGGCAGGTTATCAAGATTTAAGTGACTTTGAACGTGGTGTTATAGTCGGCTCATAGCATCTCCGAGGTAACGATGAAGTGGGTTCAAAATGGCTCTGAGCACCATGGGACTCAACTGCTGAGGTCATTAGTCCCCTAGAACTTAGAACTAGTTAAACCTAACTAACCTAAGGACATCACAAACAGCCATGCCCGAGGCAGGATTCGAACCTGCGACCGTAGCGGTCTTGCGGTTCCAGACTGCAGCGCCTTTAACCGCACGGCCACTTCGGCCGGCGATGAAGTGGGGATTTTCCCGTACGACCATTTCGCGAGTGTACCGTGAATATCGGGAATCCGGTAAAACATCAGGTCCTGTAAGGAAGGGACCATCGACGACTGAAGAGAATCGTTCAACGTGACAGAAGAGCAATCCTTCCGAAAATCGCACCAGATTTCAATCTGGGGCATCAATAAGCGTCGGCGTGCGAACCATTCAACGAAACATGATCGATACGAGCTTTCGGAGCCGAAGGCCCACTCGTGTACCCTTGATGACTGCATGACACACAGCTTTACGCCTCGCATTTGACTGTTGATGACTGGAAACATGTTGCCTGGTCGGACGAGTCTCGTTTGAAGTTGTATCGAGCGGATGGAAGTGTACAGATATGGAGACAACCTCATGAACCCAAGGACCTTGCATGTCAGTAGGGGACTGTTCAAGCTGCTGGAAGCTCTTTAATGATGTGGAGCGTGTGCAGTTGGAATGATGTGGGACCCCTGATACGTCTAAATACAACTCTGACAGGTGACACATAGGTAATCATGGTGTCTGGTCACCTGCATCCATTCATGTCCATTGTGCATTCCGACGGACTTCGGCAATTCCAGCAGGACAATGCGACACCCCACAAGTCCACAATTGCTACAGAGAGGCTGATACGTCTAGATACAACTCTGACAGGTGACACGTAGGTAAGCATGGTGTCTGGTCACCTGCATCCATTCGTGTCCATTGTGCATTCCGACGGACTTGAGCAATTCCAGCAGGACAATGCGACACCCCACAAGTCCACAATTGCTACAGAGAGGCTCCAGGAACACTGTTCTTAGTTTCAACACTGCCGCCAAATTCCCCAGACATGAACATCGTTGAGCATATCTGGGATGGCTTGCAGCGCGCTGTTGAGAAGAGATCTCCACCCCCGCGTACTCTTACGGATTTATGCACAGCCCTGCACGATTCAAGCTGTCAGTTCCCTCGAGCACTACTTCAGACATTAGTCGAGACCATGCCACGTCGAGTTGCGGCTCGCGAGAGCCGTACACGATAATAGGCACGTGTACCAGTTTCTTTGACTCTTCAGTGTATATACTATTGTGTGGTCACTAACAGGCAAGCAATTCGTAGCCAAGTGATTAAGTGCATACTTCCACAAACCCAACGTCTCTGTATCGAATGTCGCTACTGGTGCTTTCTTTTTTATTCCCACATAACTCTTAACAACAGAGTTCTTATGACTGTCCATATTATCAGTAATTAATAACTCATTTGTTATTTGCATAATATCTGTTCTGAAAAATAGGAAAAAAAAACATTTTTTTAAGAACATTGGAGATAAAACAGGATACACGACCATTTTGAACCATATCAGTACAGACTTTATATTGACATTATTGTATCTACTTTTGTGACAGTTACGAAGCATCGCTCGAATCAGGATGATACTCATCGTAGAAACATGTAAAACAATAATTATTGCGGCATACACAACACGTAACGAGTGACCATAGTTTTTTCATGCTTCTATTGCAAAGCGAACTTGATTTACGTTCATGTACTGTTCATAGTCATCACGCAGTTTCGCGGCGAACCTCGCATATCTCATCATATCACCCAATACTGGTGTAGACAACAGACGCTGTACGACTAATTGAATTTTTATACAATCTTCTCGGAAGCTAACTCTTTATTGTGTTCAATGATGTAGGGCAAGGTTTTAGCTGCATTATAAATTTTTCACCTGCCTGTAAAAATAATCGTCGCAGGGCTGCACTGGGGCTGTTGTTAAAATATCGTGGTACCGATATTTTTTGCAAGAAATATCGATATCACAATGATAATATCGAGAGCCGATTTCTTTAAATTTTGTATTACTTTTTTCACAATTTTCGGTGCGCATTTGAAGTTTTTCTTTTGAAATTGTAGTAGAACATAATTTTACTTTCACAGTGTGAAAGAGTCTTACTACTTTTTGAGCTTAGATCACGTCCTATTTTTCTCTTTGACCGTGTGAAGCAAGTATATGTGGCATAGATGAAGTAGTCCGATTGCACTGGGAAAGGGGGGAGGGGGTTACTGGGTGAATGGAACAGGATTTCCGACATGAATAAATAGCACATCAGTTGCGTTAATAAACTATTTTCAACGGAATTAGTGTGTTACTTCTTCACATTGTCATTCTTCAAAAACACATGCTCAAAATGGTTACCAAAAATCTGAATGACAAGATTGGTCTTTGCGGTGAGCGGAGACTTGTAAGAGGAAATGTTGACGTAATCGGCGCTTGGAGCTAGCAGAAACTGCAACGTTTAGCTTCACCACGCGATTTTAACACTACAATTGGAAGGTTGCTGGCGTTGGCAGAAATGAAAATGAGGGAAGTCGACCTAAAGTGTTCCGGACAAATTCGATATGTCACAAAACCAAGCGATGGACCCATCCGACACCTTTTATTGTGTCACTTACATGCAGTTAACATTGTCAGCAAAATGGTTATCGACAAGCTTGAACGTGCATCGTTTCGCTTTCAATTCTTGCTCTAATGGGGGTAGACAGGCTTCTACTTTGTTGATGTATAGAATATCTAATAATAATTCAATACTGCTCCAAAACCGGCAGTGTATTTACAATGTGAAGCTGGTACTTGCATAGGCCTGCAAGTCGATTTTTTCTCGTCGATATATCGGTAATTTACTCGATGTACTCAGCGCCAACGATGATACGTTTTTTTTAAAATATCGATACATCGAATTCCCGATATTTTTAGAAACATCAACGGTCCTAGGCTGCAGCAACGTATTCTACTTTGGAGGAATTACTTTAATACTGCATGTTGTCAGACCCTCTCCATATTGAAAAATTTCGTCGTAGAAAACTGGGTTCGTTTGTCCTCCCCATGAATCAAAGAGCAAAAGAAATTGTTCTTCTCTCACGTATGGCATCAAGACGACAGTCAGAAATTTCCTGTGTATTATTGTTGTGAATTTGCTGGACTTCGAAGATGCTATCGTAAGGGATTTGTATTTGAGTGCATACTCATCAGCTGCTTTTTGTACCTTGGTCCAAATGAGTCAATGGTCTCTCGCAAGCGAACAGAGGCCGTTGACAGTAATCTGTAAATTTGTGCAAATCCATTCTCTGCACAACAGCCACCTTTGCTCCACGGTGTGCGGGTGTTCGGTCATAAATTCGTTGATATTGACACTGTAGAATAAAAATTCACAAATTAGCATCCTATGTTCTATAAAAAAAGTATTGCAGTTGATGTAAATGAATCAGGTACTTTTATGTGTAATACTTGTTTGATCAGTGTTAATAACAAAGTCCTTGTCGTATTTTGGTATGAGGACTCGAGTCTGCATTCGGAAGTTTGTTGTTGCATCAAGGACTTGCTGCAGCGAAGTGCTTTCCCTCTCGGTTACAGGTCTGGTGATCCCTCTGACGAATCCGATGTCTTCGTCTGAAGGACAAGACCCACGAGTCAGAAACTTGAAAATTTAAATCAGGAAACTGGCTAACAGCAGCCCATTGCTGCAAGTTGCTCGTCGTCACCTGCTGATTGCATTCTCGAGCTTCTATGAAAGGACAAAGGTCCACGAATCAATTGTTTTCAATTTTTCATGCTTGTCACACCTTGTTTTATATCTTCTTCCCATCTTTTCAAATTTTTTATGATTCTGAGGCGTGAAGCTCCGCTTCTACGAAGAGCGGCCAAATAGATTGACGATCCTAATCTTGTTAGTACGAGGTATCTACACAAATTACGGGACTTCGTCTTCAAAATTTTTCTAGGCTTATCTTTTGCTTATTCTGCGTCGTCTTCTTTGAAATGTCCTCCTCCATAACCGATACACAGCTCCCAACGCCGTTTTTCACGTCCGGAAGCAGTCTTGGTACGCCTCTTGCTGGATCGCAAGAGACGCCGTCTGCGAATTTTCTTTTATCTTGTCTATCGTTGCAAATCTTCTTGCTTTCAGCGGGGTTTTCAACTTTTCGAATAAAATAAAATTCGCATGGGCCAGATCTGGAGAATACGGAGGATGAGACAACACAGTGATTTCGTTTTTTATGCAACAGTCATGCACCAACAGTGACGAATGTGAAGGTGCGTTGTCGTGGTGTAAGGACCATGAATTGTATAGCCACATTTCGGACTGTTTCCTTCTCACATTTTCCACGACATTACCCTAGTGAAATGCTACATTGTTCTGTAGTATCTTCGATTGGCAGGCATAACTTCCTGACATGAGCGTCGTCGGTTGACGTCGAAGGGTGTCCTGAACGGGTGTCATACTTCACGTCCGTCCGGCCATTTGTAAACCGTGTGAACCATTCGAAACACCGAGTTCGGCTTAAGCACCTGTCACCGTAGGCTTTCTGCATCATTTGGTGTGCGCCTGTAAAGGTTTTCTTGAGTTTCACGCAAAATCTAATTCATACGCGTTGCTCTTCGAACTCTGCCATCTCGAAATTCGCAAACTGTGTGACACAACGTTCTACTCAGTTCAGTACTGAACAATAACTAACAAAACATACAGTTATGAAACTTTCGGCAGCTACACATTAAACACAGGCGTGTGCAGGGATGCCAACTACATTTCGCTCCAACACATCATTGGTGCGAAATTACGGGTGTTGCGGAACTTCTTGAACAGTCCTCGTACTACGGAACGTAATTGCTGTCCATTTTCGACTGCTTCTTTTCGGCCCAGTAATCGTCTGATGAACATGAAGCGACTTCCTCAGTTGTTTCACACACGCCCTCTTCATCGATGTCTTTGTGGGCGATTAGTTCGTTTTGTACCACGAGTTATTTCGAAAATTCTGCGAAATACTTCTTCTCTAATTTGCAAGTGTTCTTATGTTATAACTGCAAAAGACTTCGAAGCGATAAGATCGTTTTGGAGACTAAGCTGTTCACCATACACAAATGCCGTTTTTAATCGTACTTTTGGAACTTCACTGTAAAGCGATTCAGCTTCACAGTCAGGTTCACATTCTCTTTCTGTCCAAGTACCAGGCACATCAATACATTTACTCGCAAAATCAGATATCTTGGAGCGATGACATTTAACTGTCTCCGGGGCTATCGTACGACTGGAGTATTCACCGTGTTTGTAAACGCTGTTCCCTTTCTCCAGCCACCAACCGAAAGTTGTTTGTGCACTTGAAGCTGTTTATGGTGGGTCAAAACTAACTGCAGGATTACCGGTAAATACGATGAGTCGTACCGTTCCGCAACTGTATCTACAGGGTGTTACAAAAAGGTACGGCCAAACTTTCAGGAAACATTCCTCACACACAAAGAAAGAAAATACGTTATGTGGACATGTGTCCGGAAACGCTTACTTTCAATGTTAGAACTCATTTTATTACTTCTCTTCAAATCACATTCATCATGAAATAGAAACACACAGCAACAGAACGTACCAGCGTGACTTCAAACACTTTGTTAGTGGAAATGTTCAAAATGTCCTCCGTTAGCGAGGATACATGCACCCATCCTCCGTCGCATGGAATCCCTGACGTGTTGATGCAGCCCTGGAGAATCGCGTATTGTATCACAGCCGTCCACAATACGAGCACGAAGAGTCTCTACATTTGGTACCGGGGTTGCGTAGACAAGAGCTTTCAAATGCCCCCATAAATGAAAGTTAAGAGGGTTGAGGTCAGGAGAGCGTGGAGGCCATGGAATTGGTCCACCTCTACCAATCCATCGGTCACCGAATCTGTTGTTGAGAAGCGTACGAACACTTCGACTGAAATGTGCAGGAGCTCCATCGTGCATGAACCACATGTTGTGTCGTACTTGTAAAGTCACATGTTCTAGCAGCACAGGTAGATTATCCCGTATGAAATCATGATAACGTGCTCCATTGAGCGTAGTTGGACGAAACTAAAATGAGCTCTAACATGGAAATTAAGCGTTTCCGGACACATGTCCACATAACATCTTTTCTTTATTTGTGTGTGAGGAATGTTTCCTGAAAGTTTGGCCGTACCTTTTTGTAACACCCTGTATACCGAAAAACAGTGACTTGTTGGGTTGAAACGTATCTGCAGGAATACGGTTGTAATGGCAAACTGCCTCCGAAATGTTAGAGCAAAACCCGAATTTTCAAGGTGAAGATTGTGTTAACAATAGATGATTCCCTAGATATTGCAACCGTATTATACACGTTATTAGAAAGACGTGGGAACCAAGGGAAAAAAACAGTAGTGGGAGCGAGATTCAAGCCAGAGGCCTCCATTTTATGAAACCATGCGCTTGCTCGATCGGCAACTGACTCCTTAGAATCTAGCGACCACAAATTATTATACAGTATACGCATGCCTAAAACTTTCAAACTTGATTTTCTCAAAAACAGTTGAAAGTTGCGCCTCACTTTTTACATGTGTTGAAGTCCTAGCCATGATCTCCACCCCTATCAATACGAATCAAATCGGTCAGGGCAAGTACGTACGATCTTCTTGTAAGCTGCAGCGACGTTGGGCAATTGTAGAGCGAGCTGTGGCACCTGGTCATGGGGAACTCTTACGTTAGATAGGCCGTGTAACCCCTCAGGCGAGTAGTAGACAATTCAGGAAAGAAGACCATTGTGGTTCAAATGGTTCAAATGGCTCTGAGCACTATGGGACCTAACATCTGAGGTCAGCAGTCCCCTATAACTTAGAACTGCTTAAACCTAACTAGCCTAAGGCCATCACACACATCCGTGCCCGAGGCAGGATTCGAACCTGCGACCGTAGCGATCGCGCGCTTCCAGACCGAAGCGCCTAGAACCGCTCAGCCACAACGGCCGGTAAGAGCATTGTGCATGGAGATGATACATGTAGAGTTTGGAAAGGTCCAGTATACATGTAGACACGCTCCGTGAACTGTACCTAAACCTTAGCAAGTCTCCAGAGCTACTGATACTTGACTGAAGATAGTGGTCCGCTTAAAATTTGACCTTGCAATGTAATCTCCTGCCACAGCGTCCAATAAAACAGGATGCTAAATGAATTTCGCGGCGCTATCTCAGATCTCTCAAGGTTTTCCCGAAAATTGAAATAATAACAAATTTCAAAACAGAAATCCATTTCAAATCCTCACACCACGAGAGCCCTCTTTTCGGCATTGACGTCTATATATTCCTTTAACCGGCGTCACTATTTGAAAGAGACAGCGTGGGTGACACTAATGAGTTTCATCCCCAAACTGAGGCACTGCTGAGGGTTTCTGTAGTGCGTGGTGTATCTCTTTTTATAACCCAGCGTCATCACCAGTTTGGGGACGGAGTGAGGGACTGGTCGCTCCAGACATAGTGCCAAGCCACTGTGAGCGTCAAGCAAACTGGTAAGACGTGGCAGGTCTGCCTCCATGACTTTTTTTTTTTTTTTTGGTCATCAGTCTACTGACTGGTTTGATGCGGCCCGCCACGACTCCTTTCCTGTGCTAACCTCTTCATCTCAGAGTAGCACTTGCAACCTACATCCTCAATTATCTGCTTGACGTATTCCAATCTCTGTCTTCCTCTACAGTTTTTGCCCTCTACAGCTCCCTCTAGTACCATGGAAGTCATTCCCTCATGTCTTAGCAGATGTCCTCTCATCCCGTCCCTTCTTCTTATCAGTGTTTTCCACATATTCCTTTCCTCTCCGATTCTGCATAGAACCTCCTCATTCCTTACCTTATCACTCCACCTAATTTTCAACATTCGTCTGTAGCACCATATCTCAAATGCTTCGATTCTCTTCTGTTCCGGTTTTCCCACAGTCCATGTTTCACTACCATACAATGCTGTACTCCAGACGTACATCCTCAGAAATTTCTTCCTCAAATTAAGGCCGGTATTTGATATTAGTAGACTTCTCCTGGCCAGAAATGCCTTTTTTGCCATAGCGAGTCTGCTTTTGATGTCCTCCTTGCTCCGTCCGTCATTGGTTATTTTACTGCCTAGGTAGCAGAATTCCTTAACTTCATTGACTTCGTGACCATCAATCCTGATGTTAAGTTTCTCGCTATTCTCATTTCTACTACTTCTCATTACCTTCGTCTTTCTCCGATTTACTCTCAAACCATACTGTGTACTCATTAGACTGTTCATTCCGTTCAGCAGATCATTTAATTCTTCTTCACTTTCACTCAGGATAGCAATGTCATCAGCGAATCGTATCATTGATATCCTTTCACCTTGTATTTTAATTCCACTCCTGAACCTTTCTTTTATTTCCATCATTGCTTCCTCGATGTACAGAGGGAAGAGTAGGGGCGAAAGGCTACAGCCTTGTCTTACACCCTTCTTAATACGAGCACCGTTCTTGATCGTCCACTCTTATTATTCCCTCTTGGTTGTTGTACATTTTGTATATGACCCGTCTCTCCCTATAGCTCACCCCTACTTTTTTCAGAATCTCGAACAGCTTGCACCATTTTATATTGTTGAACGCTTTTTTCAGGTCGACAAATCCTATGAAAGTGTCTTGATTTTTCTTTAGCCTTGCTTCCATTATTAGCCGTAACGTCAGAATTGCCTCTCTCGTCCCTTTACTTTTCCTAAAGCCTAACTGATCGTCACCTAGCGCATTCTCAATTTTCTTTTCCATTCTTCTGTATACTATTCTTTTAAGCAGCTTCGATGCATGAGCTGTTAAGCTGATTGTGCGATAATTCTCGCACTTGTCAGCTCTTGCCGTCTTCGGAACTGTGTGGATGATGATTTTCCGAAAGTCAGATGGTATGTCGCCAGACTCATATATTCTACACACCAACGTGAATAGTCGTTTTGTTGCCACTTCCCTCAATGATTTTAGAAATTCTGATGGAATGTTATCTATCCCTTCTGCCTTATTTGACCGTAAGTCCTCCAAAGCTCTTTTAAATTCCGATTCTAATACTGGATCCCCTATTTGTTCTAAATCGACTCCTGTTTCATCTTCTATCACATCAGACAAATCTTCACCCTCATAGAGGCTTTCAATGTATTCTTTCCACCTATCTGCTCTCTACTCTGCATTTAACTATGGAATTCCCGTTGCAGTCTTAATGTTACCACCCTTGCTTTTAATTTCACCGAAGGTTACTGTGACTTTTCTGTACTCTGAGTCAGTCCTTCAGACAGCCATTGCTTTTTCGATTCCTTAACACTTTTCATGCAGCCACTTCGTCTTAGCTTCCCTGAACTTACTATTTATTTCATTCCTCAGCGACTTGTATTTCTGTATTCCTGATTTTCCCGGAACATGTTTTTACTTCCTCCTTTCATCAATCAACTGAAGCATTTCTTCTGTTACCCATGGTTTCTTCGCAGCTACCTTCTTTGTATCTATGTTTTCCTTCCCAACTTCTGTGATGGCCCTTTTTAGAGATGTCCATTCCTCTTCAACTGTACTGCCTACTGCGCTATTCCTTATTGCTGTATCTATAGCGTTAGAGAACTTCAAAAGTGTCTCGTCATTCCTTAGTACTTCCGTATCCCACTTTTTGCGTATTGATTCTTCCTGTCTAATGTCTTGAACTTCAGCCTACTCTTCAACACTACTATATTGTGATCTGAGTCTATATCTGCTCCTGGGTACGCCTTACAGTCCAGTATCTGATTTCGGAATCTCTGTCTGACCATGATGTAATCTAATTGAAATCTTCCCGTATCTCCCGGCCTTTTCCAAGTATACCTTCTCTTGAACAGGGTATTCGCTATTACTAGCTGAAACTTGTTATAGAACTCAATTAGTCTTTCTCCTCTTTCATTCCTTGTCCCAAGCCCATATTCTTCTGTAACGTTTTCTTCTACTCCTTCCCCTACAACTGCATATGCTTCACTATAATCCGCAGCCACATCTTTGAACTTATCCAGTCTGATGGTTATCGTATTGTACATCCATGGCAATTCTCCAGCTCTTTATGTGTCATGCCTACACAAGTTGTTTACATCGAAGTATAGGATGTAACTCAAATCCTCATATGCCATACACTCCTCCTCATTTGCAGATTATTCGCCTTGGCCTACCTATACACACACTACCGAGTCCCGTGCAAATCCCGTGTCCGAAAAAGAGCAACACAACGTAGGTCAACTGTCAGGAACCGGTAAGTGTGTAGATGCCTAATGAGGCAAGCAAGTTCTTCAAGTTTAAGAATGCCCATCAACAAGAACACTGTCCAGTCACCATACAGACGCGGATGTCGAGTGACTTCTAGCTCCTGTGGTGCATTGTGAAGGTGACCCCGCTGCTTCTCATACTAACATCATAGGACGACATCTATAACCCACTGCTTCTCATACTAACATCATAAAACGACATCTATAGTATATGGTTGCATATCAAGCTGAATGTTCTTATGACTTGAGGCCTAATAAATTCGCATCACACACTACTGGCCATTAAAAATGCTACACCAAGAAGAGATGCAGATGATAAACGGGTACTCATTGGACAAATATATTATACTAGAACTGACATGTGATTACATTTTCACGCAGTTTGGGTGCATACATCCTGAGAAATCAGTACCCAGAACAACCACCTCTGGCCGTAATAACGGTCTTGATGCGCCTGGGCATTGAGTCAAACAGAGCCTGGATGGCGTGTACAGGTACAGCTGCCCATGCAGCTTCAACACGATACCACAGTTCATCAAGAGTAGTGAGTGGCGTATTGTGACGAGCCAGTTACTCGGCCACATTTGACCAGACATTTTCAGTTGGTGAGAGATCTGGAGAATGTGCTGGCCAAGGCAGCAGTCGAAGATTGTCTGTATCCAGAAAGGCCCGTACAGGACATGCAAGATGCGGTCGTGGGTCGTAACACATCTGAAATGTAACGTCCACTGTTCAAAGTGCCGTCAGTGCGAACAAGAGGTAACCGAGACGTGTAACCAATGGCACCTCATACCAACCCCTCGGGTGATACGCCAGTATGGCGATGACGAATACACGCTTCCAATGTGCGTTCACCCCGATGTCGCCAAACACGGATGCGACGATCATGATGCTGTAAACAGAACCTGGATTCATCCGAAAAAATGACGTTTTGCCATGCAGCGTCTAGGGTAACCACAGCCATGGTTCCGAGCTGCTAGTCCGTGCTGCTGCAAACGTCGTCGAACTCTTCGTGCAGATGGTTGTTGTCTTGCAAACGTTCCCATCTGTTGACTCAGGGATCGAGACGTGGCTGCACGATCAGTTACAGCCATGCGGATATGATGCCTGTCATCTCGACTGCTAGTGATACGAGGCCGTTGGGATCCAGCACGACGTGCCGTATTACCCTCCTGAACCCACCGATTCCATATTCTGCTAACAGTCATTGGATCTCGACTAACGCGAACAGAAATGTCGCGATACGATAAACTGCAATCGCGATTGGCTACAATCCGACCTTTATCAATGTCGGGATGTGATGGTACGCATTTCTCCTCCTTACATGAGCCATCACAACAACGTTTCACCAGGCAACGCCGGTCAACTGGTGTTGGTGTATGAGAAATCGGTTGGAAACTTTCCTCATGTCAGCACGTTGTAGGTGTCGCCACCGTCGCCAACCTTGTGGGAATGCTCTGAAAAGCTAATCATTTGCATATCACAGCATCTTCATCCTGTCTGTCAAATTTCGCGTCTGTAGCACGTCATCTTTGTGGTGTAGCAATTGTAATGGTCATTAGTGTATATCAGAGATAATCCTGCAAGATATTAGCACGCTGAGCTTGAAAACTCGCGTGGAGTGTTGATGAGATTTACTGCAACAACATTCCTATGACCGAATCACAGGAGAGTGATGACTTATACAAGCAGGCAGTTTACTTTTATATTTGTGGGCTGCCGTTGGATAGAAAAGCGGAAGCTCCACACAGAGACCAGTGACATCTAATGGGGATGACCCACGACACAGTACACAATGCATGCAAATTGAAATAACAA
Organism: Schistocerca americana; assembly: GCF_021461395.2. Lineage (NCBI taxonomy): Eukaryota > Metazoa > Arthropoda > Insecta > Orthoptera > Acrididae > Schistocerca > Schistocerca americana. The sequence continues at coordinate 273,178,197 of NC_060124.1, read as the reverse complement.
CTGTCATGACATACACCCATTTCCTTTCACAATTTGAGCTGGTATGATGTTCACATCCTTGGTGAGCATTTGGAAATTTTAGTTTGAGACGTGGTAATGTAAGTGTTCTGTCAGGTGAAAAATACATCTCATTCTACAAACGAGTCACGAAAAAAATTACACCCCCGCTTCCTGGATTCACTATGTTTCATGCATGTGCCTGTTCAGAACCTTGCGGAGACAATGCTTCAGGTGGACATGCACATCACTTGAGGTGCACATCCTGATGATGCAAAGTTTCAGCTTGTAACGAAGAAGGGGTTCTCCTCCAAAGGATACCTGGATTTGAAGGAGAGACTCAATGAACACACATTGCCCAGCGTAGACGCATTCACTAGTAAAGTTACAGGCACTTCCATAATGGATGTCCAGTATGGGAAGGCGGTGAATGTTTGACCGGAGTTCGGCATGCCTAATTTAGAGGAATATACTAAATATCAAAGAAATTATTCAGCTAGTTAAGGGAGACGAACATTTGATTGTGATGGGGGACTGGTATTCGATTCTAGGAAAAGAAAGAGGAGGAAAAACTGTGGGTGAATATGGGCTGGGGGAAAGTAATGAAAAGGAAGCCGCCTGGAAGAATTCTGCACAGAGCATAATTTAATCATCACAAACACGTGGTCTAAGAGTCATGAAAAAAAGGTTGTATACGTGGAAGAGACCTGGAGACACCAGGAGATTTGGGAACCAGATTTTTAATTGTGAGACATTTCCAGGAGCAGATGTGGACTCTAACCACACCTTATTGGGTATGGACTGTAGATTACAACTACAGAAACTGCAGAAAGCAAGAAATTAAGGAGATGGGACCTGGACGAGCTGCAAGAACCTGAGGTTTCTGTGAGTTTCAGAGGAAGCATTTGGCAACAGCAGACTAGAACAGGAGAAAGGAATGAAATAGAAGACGAACGGGTTCCTTTAAGAGGTGAAACAACGAAGCCAACAGATGATCAAATAGGTAAAAAGATAAGGCCTAGTAGAAATCCTTGGATAACAGAGGAGACACTGAATTTAACTGATGAAAGGAGAAAATATAAAAATACAGCACGTGAAGCAGGCGAGAGGGAATACAAACGTCTAAAAACTGAGATTGACAGGAAGTGCAAAATGGCTAAGCAGGAAAGTCTAGAGGACAACTGTAAGGATAAAGAAGCGTATATCACTAGGAGGAAGACAGATATTGCCTGCAGAATATTAAAGAGGCCTTTGGAGAAAAGAGAAGCAGTTATATGAATCTCAATATACTGCGTATCAAAGAAATTAATCAGACAGTTAAGGGAGAGGAACATTTGATGGCGATGGGGGACTGGTATTAGATTGTAGGAAGAGGAGGAAAACCAACCTTAATGGAAGAAGGGAGAGCTGAAAGGTAGAAGGAGTATACAGAGGGTCTATGCAAGCGAGATGATCTTGCAGGGAGTATTACAGAAATGAAAGAGGACGTAGATGAAGAGGAGATGGAACACATGATATTGATAGAACAATTTGATAGAGCACTGAAAACCCTATATCGAAAGAAGGTCGTGGGAGTAGATGACATTCTATCAGACCTACTGATAGCCTTGGGAGAGCCAGCCATGATAAAATTTTTTCCATCAGGTGTCCCAGACATATGACACAGGCGAAATACCATCATACTTCAACAAGGATGTATTAATTCCAGTTCCAAAGAAAGCAGGTTCTGACGGCTGTGAATATTATCAAAATACCAATTTAGTAAGTCGTGGTTGCAAATACTAACACGAATTCGTTACAGAAGACTGGAAAAACTGGTAGAAGCCGAACTCGGGGAAGAACAGTTTGGTTTCCGGAGAAATGTGGGCACATGCGAGGCAATACTGAACCTAAGACTTATCTCAGAATATAGATTAAGGAAAGGCAAAGCTACGTATCTAACATTTATAGACTTAGAGAAAGCCTTTGACAATGATGATTGGCGTATTCTCTTTGAAATTCTGAGAGTAGCAGGGGTAAAATTCAGGGAGAAAAAGGCTATTTAAAACCTGCACAGAAACCAAACGGCAGTTATAAGAGTCAAGGGACATGAAAAAGAAGCAATGATTGAGAAGGGAGGAAAATAGGTTTATAGCCTGTCCCCGATGTTATTCAGTCTGTAGACTGAGCAAGCAATAAAGGAAACCAAAGAAAAATTTGGAGAAGTAATTAATGTTCAGGGAAATGGAACAAAAAATTTGAGGTTTGCAAATGACATTGTACTTCTGTCAGAGACAGCGAAGGACTTCGAAGAGAAGCTGAAAGGGGACATCGTCTTGAAAGGTAGGTATAAGATGAACATCAACAAAAACAAAACAAGGATAATAGAATGTAGTCGAACTAAATCAAGCGATACTGAGGGAATTAGAAAACGAGATACTCAAAGTAGTATATGAGTTTTGTAATTGGGGCAGTAAAGTAAACGGATGATGCCCCAAGTAGAGATTATATAAAATGTAGACGGGCAATGGCAAGAAAACCGTTTCGTGTGGTGATGGTGGTGGTTAGTGTTTAACGTCCCGTCGACAACGAGGTCATCAGTGACGGAGCGCAAGCTCGGGTTAGGGAAGGATTGGGAAGGAAATCGGCCGTGCCGTTTCAAAGGAACCATCCCGGCATTTGCCTGAAACGATTTAGGAAAATCACGGAAAACCTAAATCAGGATGGCTGGAGACGGGATTGAACCGTCGCCCTCCCGAATGCGAATCCTGTGTGCTACCCACTGCGCCACCTCGCTCGGTAAAACCGTTTCGGAAGGAAAGAAATTTGTCAACATCGATTACAGATTTAAATGTTAAGAAATCTTTTCTGAAAGTATTTGTATGGAGTGTAGCCATGTATGGAAGTGAATCGTGGACGATAGGTAGTTTAGACAAGAAGAGAATAGAAACTTTTGAAATGTGGTGCTATAGTAGAATGCTGAAGGTTACATGGGTAGATCACAAAACTAATGAGGAGGTACTGAATAGAACTGAGGAGAAGAGGAATTTGTGCCACAATCTGACTAAAAGAAGAGATCAGTTGATAGGACACATTCTGAGACATCAAGGGGTCCCCAATATAGTATTGAAGGGAAGTGTGTGTATTTGGGGGGGGGGGGGGGGGTAAAAGTTGTAGAGGAAGACCAAGAGATGAGTACACCTAGCAGATTCAGAAGGATGTAGGGTCAGTAGTTACTCGGAGATGAAGAGGTTTGCACGGTATAGGATAGCACGGAGAGCTTCATCAAACCAGTCTTCGGAGTGCAGACTACAACAACAAAAACATCAGAAGTTTTTTGTATCTAGATTGGTACAGCTTATTTGAGAGCCCACATTCTTCTATTTTCAATAAATATCTTACTTTTTCCAAAAAAAAAAAGGAAGAAACCGTAGAAACCAATCTGGGACTTAACGACGAACGTGTTTGTTAGGACAATGTGGCGAAATTTGGCATCAGTAGGCTATGGTACCAAAAGACCGACGCGAGTGCCTTTGCTAACATCACGATATCGCCTTTAGCGCCTCTCCGTGTTTCGTGACCATAGCGGTCGGATTCGAGACGACTGGAAAATCTCGGGCTGTGAGTCCCCATTTCATTTGGTAAGAGCTGATGGTAGAGTTCGACTGTAGCGCAGACACTACGAATCTATGTACCCAAGTTGTCAACAAGGCAATGTACAAGCTGTCGGTGGCTCAGTAATGGTGTGGGCTGTGTTTACATGGAAATTAACGAAATTACTATATGAAACAATGTTCCAGTTGTCAGCGGATGTGTAAAAGATGCGCAAGAAATTGCCCAAGGGGGCGATTACAGTGTGAGATTTTGAGCTGCGCTGTGAGACGTAACAAGTCAAAAAATGAACAACATTCAGAGTTCTAAATCTGAGTACATCTGCATTATTTTTTTATCCTTCGCTTTATTGGAGGACCATGGTGTTCTCTGGCCTGTCATCACTTAAGAAATATACAGGGAGAATCAACTGCAGCGCAGCAACAAAAAGAAGGTCACACCGACATTTTTTTAACAATCTGAGAGAGGGAAGGCGACGTTCTTTTCGAAAAACACTATTGAGAAAAGTTAGAGAACCAGCATTTGAAGTTTAGTGTAGGAAAATCCTACTGCCACCAACATACGCTTCACGCAAGGATTACGAAGACAAGATACGAGAGCCGGCCGCTGTAACTGAGCGGTTCTAGGCGCTTCAGTCTAGAACAGCGCGACCGCTACGGAATTCTGCCTCGGGCATGGATGTGTGTGATGTTCTTAGGCTAGTTAGGTTTAAGTAGTTCTAAGTTCTAGGGGACTAGTGACCTCAGATGTTAAGTCCCATAGTGCTCAGAGCCATTTGAACCATGATATGAGAAATTAGAGCTGATACGGGGGCATATAGATAGTCGTTTTTTCTACACTCTGTCTTCTAATGAAACTGGAAAGGAAACGACTAATAGTGGGACAGGGTGCTCTCCGACACGCAGCGTACGATGACTTGCGGAGAATGTATGCAGATGTAAATATAGATTTAGTAGTAGACAACGTTACCAAAACATTTAAATGTAACAGGTGGTAGGTATGTATATATGCGTATGCTTGAATTCGAGATTTATGAAATGATTTTTCCTTGCTTGAAATATGAAGTGTACATCAACATTATTTTGTGAATACACAAATGTTTTACTTAGGTTTAGATATGCGATTTGTTGAATTCAGAATTGTAATTTATATTTGAAATGTGCTTGAACACAACTGGTATGAACACTACTGATTTACGTTACTTACCTTGTACATAAAATTTGTATTTTACTTCTTATCTGATTGTATAAACGGAGAGAACTTTTATTTGATACATGTTTACTTATGCATACTGAATGAATGACATATGATGCACTGAGGTTATTCAAGTTGAGGTATGCACTACAGATTATATTGGAGAGAGAGAGAGAGCTGATATTTTACTGAAATGTTCTGTCATAGTAAGGAAGAAAACTTACACTGATATGCTCAGTGTGGAAAGGAAAGATGTATTTGAATGTAAATTATCTACACTGGGCAAATATTAATAGCTTATTGTACATGTTTTTAGCATTTGGAAGAGACTGATGCTTAATTGACTGTAGTTTGAAGAAACAGACAGAACTGATATATTGACAACTGACTATGAAAACTTACATAGGAAGATCTATGTTACTAACACTATGTGTTATGTTTAAAGTGAAAGACTGAGGTATGAGTTGTGCTTGCCTGCTCCAAATGAAAGTTAGGAGATATGTTAGACCTGTCTGCCTTGATCCAACGCTATTGAGAATGAGTTATGCTAAGGAATAAGACTGATTCTGTATTATATAAGGAAAACTTGAAAAAGTTTTTTTCTTGGCATAATATTACTGTTTCACATGACCCATCACTTCTAGAGGACTTATTTTTTTATATTGTAATTACTATCATATGTACGAATGTATAAGTTATTTTACTTTGTTAGCTGTTTTGTGAACTGCCTGCAAAAGTTTTGTCCAGCCTGTGATTGTACAATACTTTTGGGACGGGGGTAATGAAACTTGACAGACCATATCTTATACGATTTCGATTACTAACAACTGGATAAGAAAAAAAGCACCAAATATACTGTATTTTATAATGTTAGAAATCTATAACAAATCCGTTTGTCACGCAGTCAACTTGCTGTACTGTTCTTTAACTTGATGACATTTAATTACTTCGTAATTACTGTAATTCACAATACAAAACTAAAGTGAGGATTTAGACAAAGTGTTTAATTAGGCTACTGAATTATACAGGGTGTCTCATTTATGGTTCAAATGGCTCTGAGCACTATGGGACTTAACATATGTGGTCATCAGTCCCTTGAACTTAGAACTAATTAAACCTAACTAACCTAAGGACATCACACACATCCATGCCCGAGGCAGGATTCGAACCTGCGACCGTAGCGGTCGCGCGGTTCCAGACTGAAGGGCCTAGAATCGCTCGGTCACAGCGGCTGGCGGTCTCATTTATCTTGACCACCCTACATACCTGTTTGTCCAGAGGCAAATTACGAAATGTTTCAAGCAAATGTTATTTAGCCGTCAGGGGGTCATCAATCAGCATGATTGCTTTTGTTATAGTTTTGTTTTTTGCAAAGATATGAACAGCGGTATGATTTTTTTAAATGGCACCCTGTATTTTTATTCGGTAAGTCATTTCCTCTCCTAAAGACCTATTCAAAAATGTATCACAGTGTACCATTCACTGTAACACGATGTTATTAATTACATAGCACAACACTGACTTTGAGGCTAGGGTCACAAACTCGTCCACTTGCTAGAGTTAACAAATGAAAACGAAGTAAAAACATAACACAAAATTGACTTTGACTCTCCTATACCATTGCCCAGGTATACAACATTCGAAGATGCTCAAAGTGGTGACCCTGGACACCGATGTACTGGAGCACTTGTTGAATGAAAGAATTATTTACTGCTTCCAATGTTGCCTACTGAAGAGAATTACAAGCAAGCACGATACGTTCCTACATGTCCTCTTGAGTTGTTAGAGTATCGCGATAGACAAAATCTTTAATGCATCCCCAAAGAAAAAAGTCCAGAGGACTTAAATCAGGAGACCTAGCAGGCCAAGTAACAGTTCCTCTTCGATCAATCCATCTGACAGAATACCTTCGGTTCAGAACATGACGTGCACACAAGCCATTATGTGCTGGACATCCATCGTGTTGATACCACATAAGCATTCTGGTTCTTAGCGGCACTTCATCCAGAAGAAAAGGAAGTATTCGTCTGAGGAAGTTGGCATACGCTGTGCCCTTTAGACTACCATTGATGAAATAAGGGCCATCCCACATCAGACGTTAACTCTCCATTAACGCTGATGTTCCACCTGTCTAAGCCATCGTGGGTTCTCGCTGGACCAATAATGCACGTTCCTTGTATTTACCTGTCCTTTGTTTGAGAAGGAACATTCATCGGTGAGTAGAACATTGAAGAAGAAGTTCAGGTTGGCGAGCATTTGCTGCTGTGCCCACTGACAAAACTGTACACGATTCTGGAAATCATTCCCATGCAATTCTTGATGTAGGTGTACACGGTAAGGGTGGAATCGGTGGCGTTTAAGAATACGATGTGCACTGGTTTTAGGAATGCCAGTCTCGTGTTTAAGCTGTCGTGTGCTCACATGTGGATTCATAGCAACGGAGACGAGAGCAGTAACTTCGGCAGCTTCGTCTGTGCGAATGCTACGACGATTGTGTTATCGAGAGCTGAAGCTTCTCGTTTCCTGAAGCGTCGCAACAAGAAGAGAAAACATCCGTCGGGAAGGTGGGTTCTTGTCAGGATATCGCTCCCTGTACAGTTCCGCTGCCTGCGTTGCATTTCGCCTACCTTCAACTACAACAACAACAATAATAAAAGAACCGTTATTTCGATGCAGTTTGTAGGAAGGACAGCCTTTACTGTATGCCTACTCTACACAACAGTATTTAAAAGGAATAAACTACTGTACTGAATGTACCTGTACATAAGAAAACCGTACTCCAATTACTGTTCTGCTAACTTACATTCCCCATAGATGAGAAGCATTTCTACCTTCTCCTCGTTGGTGTACATTCTACTCGCACATCTCTTCAACTGACGATGGCTGACGAAATGACGGGTGTGCATTCTACTTATGTTTACATTTGTTCTCTCTCAACGTCAGAACGTGGATGTGTTCCATTACTCCGAGTACCTGCACTAAGAACTGGGAGCGTCAACGTCAATGTTGTGCTATGTAACTAATAACGTTGTGTCTCAGTGAATGGTACACTGTGATACATTTTTGAATAACTCTTTAGGAGAGGACATGAATTACCGAATAAAAAATACAGGGTGCCATTTAATAAAGTCACACCGTTGTTCATATCTTTGTATGAAACAAAGCTGCAACGAAGGCAATTATGCTGATTGATATCCCCCTGACGGCTAAAGAACATTTGCTTGAAACATTTTGTAATCTGCATCTGGACAAGCGGTTATTTAGGGTGGTCAAGATAAATGGGACACCCTGTATAGTGAAATAATTCTGTCATGAGTAAAAAAATAATAGTGTATACATATATGAAGCAAGGGAACATAGTAGGAATACTTGTGATGATATAGTTTCAGTGCAGCTAACAAAAATTTAATCAAAATTGTTTATTTGAATCATTACACTTATTTTTCCATGAAAACGACAGGTATGTATTTGATTTTGTACGCTATTTCATGTATTTCAATTGTAACCACTGAATGATAACGTTTTCTGCAATTTTGAACAACTCGTGTGATTGTAATTAGCGAAAATACTATAATTAACAATGATCCAACTGTCACCGAATGTGTAAAAGATTGCGCAAGAGGGTCAGTACACTGTAGGATTTCGAGCTGCACTGAGTGACGTATCATCAAGTCAAAAAGCAAAGAATATTCTGAGTGGTAAATCTGAGTACATCTGCATCACTTTTTGGCCTTTCATGTTACTTGAGAACCATGGTGTTCTCTGCCCCATCATCACTTAAGAAATTTACAGGAAGAATCAAGTGCAGCGGAGCAACAAAAAGAAGTTAAATTCACCCCAACTTTTTTTTCAATAATCTGAGTTACATCCGTTCAACTCCAAGAACTTTTATTTCAATTACCTAGCGTCAAGATTAATTCGTAAAAACTTTTACTTTGATTTATTTATTTATTCGACAGTTATTATCCACAGCAATGCAGTTACACCGCAGCAGGTCGTTGATGATTCGTGAGAGCTTCTTTTCGAAGATGGGCAAACATGAGTTAATGAAAGTGTAGCGTCTCGGTAGCACGCGCTAGAGTTGTAGAGTTGTCTATACGAGCTTTTGAGATCTGATCCCGAAAAGCCCTAGCAACTATAGCGTAGTCCAGAGCAGGAATATGATTTACTGATGTCCATTAACTGGGCAGGCCAGTGGACTTCTGTTTGGTCCCGTGTGCTGGCATGTCCGCCCTGGGTGCTGATGTTGCAGTCCAGGGCACAGAGGTCTTTACAGCGATGGTCCGGACTGCAGCAGATGTGCCATGTTGCCATTCCATATCAGGATGATGGAATGAACTAAGATGAACGCAACGTTTATGGGCGCAGTGAACACATCATCGATCGGCCCTGTGTGCCAATGTTGACAAACGCATTATCTATGGCTCCGACTGTGGTGTTTTCATTGGCACAAACCTGCCTCCAGATGACTGCAATACTCCTGCAAAGAAAGAAGTGTCATTGATATCAAGTGTGTAAGAGACATATGCAGGCGTCAGTAATAATATAATAATAATAATAATAATTTCCAGTATTTATACAGAAAATCATCGGTATTGGTATCACCACATAGGGATTTCAGCGATTAATATTCATCATCATTATCATCCAGAATATTGGATTCTAATGTTTTATTAAGCTCAGCATCAACATCCATCTCAATGTGTGTGGATGTGGCACCGATCCCTTCAGGCGTCATAACTTCATCATCAGGTGCGCCTAGAAAAGAAAAGAAAAATATGATAAGTCTTATTAGCAAGCGTAAATTATTAGCACGGTTTTTTTAAATTAGTTAATGAATTATCATTGCGTATCTGCCCCTCAACTACTGGTGTCATTCCCCACGAGCTCGCCCTGGAGAAAGGTGTCAGTTGTGGTTCTCTGGCTGTGGCAACGAACCACCCTCAAGAAAGCAGTACTGTCTTTGACAGCACCTAGAAGAGAAACAAGAACATCTCATAAGTAATGCATGCAAGTGTGAACTGATATTGTAGAAGAAGAGGAAATATCAGCCACTACTACTCCTACTACTACTACTGATATATACATATACAGTCATTAATGATAGCTCATCCATGTGTGGAGATTTGTGTCATGTTAGTAGCACCTACCCTATGCCACAACTCAATAATAATACCTTCTAAGATTTTTATGCATGGTAATTTTGTAGTATACTGTTATGTGAATTACTAATACCACTTGCATATCCGCAGGTCTGTCAAGTTCTGGGAGCTCACACGAGAAATATCATCAAGGCTGGCTATTTCTATAAAGAAAAAAAAAAACACGAGACGTGAGAGAGAGAGTGAGAGAGAGAGAGGGGGGGGAGGGACATGGGAAGGTGAGGGGGGGAGGGAAATGGATCACATATTTGTTGCACTTGCCTTGTTATGTTGCAGCTGCAGGCAAAATAGTGGGCGCTCCATCAACAATAGGCTGCACTTCGTCCATTCCCATGACTGCATCCTCGCTGAAAAACTCTACAAGATATATTACGGTATTTAATATAGTCGTAGATTCAGTATTCTCTGCGACAACTCGTTTTAAGAATTCTGGTTTACCAGAGTATGTCATCAAAAATCGCAGAGCAGAAATCCTAGACCTCCTAGGCTGTACAGATTATTTAAAGTCCACAAGGAAGGAATTCCACTAAGGCCAATTGTTAGCTCAGTTGGTTCCCCTACCTACACGCTGGCCAAATATTTAACTAAGTTGATGACTCCGATAGTTGGCCGCTGTGAACATCACATCAGGAACTCTCAGGTGTTCATTGAGAAAATTAAACAGATTAGAGTTGGCGCAACGATTCTTTAGTCAGCCGGTCGGAGTGGCCGAGCGGTTCTAGGCGCTACAGTCTGGAGCCGCGCGACCGCTGCGGTCGCAGATTCGAATCCTGCCTCGGGCATGGATGTGTGTGTTGTCCTTAAGTTAGTTAGGTTTAAGTAGTTCTACGTTGTAGGGGACTGATGACTTCAGAAGTTAAGTCACATAGCGCTCAGAGCCATTCTTTAGTCAATCTGGATATGATCTCACTATTTACAAGAGTGTCTGTGGAGGACACGTTCGAACTGTTGGCACAGCACGTTGAGACATTTTTTTAGACACGAGGGTACGGTTACTTTGGTCGTTGTATAGCAAACTTGGTTGGGGCAGGAGAGAGAGAGAGAGAGAGAGAGAGAGAGAGAGAGAGAGAGAGAGAGAGAGAGAGAATATAATAATTAAGAAAAAGTATTAGAATATAATGCAAGATAACTGAAATCGTTTGTTGTACGGGTCTTTCATAGATGAACAAAGTGTCCTGGCATAATTGATGAAAGAAATGATTGCGAAAAAATTATAGGATGGCTACGCCACATTTCGTAACCATTTTCTTTTTCTAGCCCGTGTACGCACAGCATTTGCAAGCAACGTTAATCAAACTTTCTGCCACTGTCCCAGCAAACAAATTTTTGTGTGCAATAAAGGGTGAAATGAAAGGTGAATGACAATCCAAGCCCTCAGGCCCAGTCATTCCTTTAAAATCCTTATTGGCGATTTTGGAGCGCCGAGGTTTCCCCATTACATATGGTAGCAGAGCATGGTTGCTCTGCTAATACGATGAAGAGTGATTCCTTTTCCTCGTAGACATCTTCATTCACCCTCTATTGCTTTCTGAATTGTATTCATTACGTTCTAGAGGAGCCTATTAATTAAATTACTCTTTCAAGTACATGCCTTGCATTAGGTAGGCCAGAACGTATCCGGCATACCTTTTCTTCTGCGTGACTGACTGCAGTATGAGTTGAAGATTCGCCAGCAACCGTGTGAAGGCAGCGTGGCTGATCTGGCAGCTCATTTATGCTTGTGAGATTTAAAACTTTCCCGGCGTACATATTATTCCACAAAATTTCGGGAGAACTGCCGGATGTTTGTAACTTCCTGCCACAATATTTCGGCGCAGAGTCTTCTGGCCATCTTCAGGTGATACTGGCGAAAACGCACTGAGTTCTGGTATTTAAGGCTCCGCCGGCACGTGGGGGTGGATTCAGCTGGCGTTGAGCGTGCGCTACTTGAGCGCATTCAATTCTGTTGCGCCGCGCGCCCTCCGTGGTGAAAACTCGCCGCATCGATATCAGTTCGATTATCTCGCCGCGGTTCCTTCACAGATCTACGGCGGCTACGGAGAACACGAAGTTCTTCGACGATTGGATTGCATGCCGAATTCAATTGAAAACCACCATCTCGATTAATAAGAGACTCACTGTCAGACAGTGGTATTTCCACAGATTCATTAATAATAGAACTCCGAGAGTTATACGTATGGGCCATAATTTTTGCCTCGCTGTAATTCATGACATGACCAGTGGAAATACAGTGTTCGGCGATGGCAGACTTACAAGGCTGAAGAAGGCGAGTATGCCGCTGATGTTCTACAATGCGATACTGCACAGTACGCGTCGTTTGCCCTGTATAAGATTTGCCGCATTCACACGGAATCCTGTAAACACCTGCCTTGCGCAGCCGTAGGTCGTCTTTGACAGACCCCAACAGCGACGAAATTTTGGCAGTAGGGCGAAAGATTGCTTTCACTTTATATTTTCTTAGTATTCTGCCTATTTTCGCTGAAATATTACCAACATATGATAAATAGGCACTCGTTTTATAGGCCTCTTCCTCTTCTTTGCTCCGTCGTTTACAAGTCTGCAGCGATATCTCCACTTGCTGAGACGAATACCCAATCTTCAGAAATGCAGTCTACAGGTGCTCCAGTTCCGTTTGCAAACTATCGGCGTCAGAGACAACGTGGACTCGGTGAATCAATGTTTTCGAAACACCCATCGTTTGTGCCGGATAGTAGCAACCAGCGGCCTGCAAGCAAAGGTCTGTTTGAATGGGCTTTCTATATACTGAATGATCAAGTGTGCGGCCCCTCTTACATCGTATCAAGGCGTCTAAAGACGGCAGGCAACCCTCCTTCTCCAACTCCATAGTAAATTTTATGTTTTCGAGTATGGAATTGTAGGAACTCACGCAAACGATCCAAATCATGAGGCCAAACTTTATAGGTTATCGTCAACATATCGCCAAAATACTGTTGGTTTAAAAGTGGCTGAGGCAAGTGCTCGCTCCTCTAAATCTTCCATGAAAAGATTGGCCACCAGGGGAGACAAAGAACTCCCCATGGCGACACCGTCTGATTGCTCGTAAAACTCGTTGTTAAATTAAAAATATGTAGAGGAGAGGGTGTGCTCAAACAGCGCTGTAATGTCAGCTCCAAACCTATTGTCAATGATATGTAGTGAGTCCACAAGAGGTACATTTGTAAAAAGTGAAACTACATCAAAACTGAACAACAAGCCGTAACTTTGCAGCTGCCATAACCTAAGGCTGCTGAAGAAATCACTAGACTTCTTTATGTGATGTGGACACTTTCCTACCATTGGTTTGAGAAAAGACGCCAAATACTTTGCTAAGTCGTAGGTAGCTGCTCCAGTATTACTCACAATAGGACGTAATGGCACGTTATCCTTGGGGATCTTCGGCAATCCATACAGCGTAGGTGGAACTGAACTATTTGGTTTCAGTTTCTTAATTACCTCCTTTGGTAAGGAATTGGTAGTCAGAAGTTCTGCTGTTTTCCGCACCTCTCGGGTAGTAGGATCCTTATCTATTTTGCGATATGCTGAGTCGCTGAATAAAACATTGATCTTATTAATATAGTCCTCTCGTAGCATTAAATCAGAAGCTACACCGCCGAAGAGCAACATCTCGCCTATGGAGAGGGCAGCCCTCCGGAACTAGGGAGCAGACCCGGATACAATAGTACTGAAATCGGACAAAGGTAATGCTTGTGGTTTAATGCTATGGGAGGACTATGTTAATAATATCAATGTTTTATTAAACGACTCTACATATCGCAAAATAGATAAGGATCCTACTACCCGAGTGGTGTGGAAAACATCAGAACTTCTGACCAACAGTTCCTCTAATTTTGAGCTGCCCTCTATGTGGCTGTTGTTAAGGTCATCCCAACCAATTTTTATGTTCCTTTAAATTAAATTATTGTTTTCCTATATGGAACATTTATATTATTGAACTACACTCCTGGAAATTGAAATAAGAACACCGCGAATTCATTGTCCCAGGAAGGGGAAACTTTATTGACACATTCCTGGGGTCAGATACATCACATGATCACACTGACACAACCACAGGCACATAGACACAGGCAACAGAGCATGCACAATGTCGGCACTAGTACAGTGCATATCCACCTTTCGCAGCAATGCAGGCTGCTATTCTCCCATGGAGACGATCGTAGAGATGCTGGATGTAGTCCTGTGGAACGGCTTGCCATGCCATTTCCACCTGGCGCCTCAGTTGGACCAGCGTTCGTGCTGGACGTGCAGACCGCGTGAGACGACGCTTCATCCAGTCCCAAACATGCTCAATGGGGGACAGATCCGGAGATCTTGCTGGCCAGGGTAGTTGACTTACACCTTCTAGAGCACGTTGGGTGGCACGGGAAACATGCGGATGTGCATTGTCCTGTTGGAACAGCAAGTTCCCTTGCCGGTCTAGGAATGGTAGAACGATGGGTTCGATGACGGTTTGGATGTGCCGTGCACTATTCAGTGTCCCCTCGACGATCACCAGTGGTGTACGGCCAGTGTAGGAGATCGCTCCCCACACCATGATGCCGGGTGTTGGCCCTGTGTGCCTCGGTCGTATGCAGTCCTGATTGTGGCGCTCACCTGCACGGCGCCAAACACGCATACGACCATCATTGGCACCAAGGCAGAAGCGACTCTCATCGCTGAAGACGACACGTCTCCATTCGTCCCTCCATTCACGCCTGTCGCGACACCACTGGAGGCGGGCTGCACGATGTTGGGGCGTGAGCGGAAGACGGCCTAACGGTGTGCGGGACCGTAGCCCAGCTTCATGGAGACGGTTGCGAATGGTCCTCGCCGATACCCCAGGAGCAACAGTGTCCCTAATTTGCTGGGAAGTGGCGGTGCGGTCCCCTACAGCACTGCGTAGGATTCTACGGTCTTGGCGTGCATCCGTGCGTCGCTGCGGTCCGGTCCCAGGTCGACGGGCACGTGCACGTTCCGCCGACCACTGGCGACAACATCGATGTACTGTGGAGACCTCACGCCCCACGTGTTGAGCAATTCGGCGGTACGTCCACCCGGCCTCCCGCATGCCCACTATACGCCCTCGCTCAAAGTCCGTCAACTGCACATACGGTTCACGTCCACGCTGTCGCGGCATGCTACCAGTGTTAAAGACTGCGATGGAGCTCCGTATGCCACGGCAAACTGGCTGACACTGACGGCGGCGGTGCACAAATGCTGCGCAGCTAGCGCCATTCGACGGCCAACACCGCGGTTCCTGGTGTGTCCGCTGTGCCGTGCGCGTGATCATTGCTTGTACAGCCCTCTCGCAGTGTCCGGAGCAAGTATGGTGGGTCTGACACACCGGTGTCAATGTGTTCTTTTTTCCATTTCCAGGAGTGTATTTTTTCAAAATTTTAAATCTTGTTTGAGTTTATAGAACCTTTATATTTTGTTGTAAGATTTATAGCTTGTTTTAATTCTGAAACCTTTTATGAATAAATCACTTCGAGTGCAATAAATGATGAATGGCAGTCCAAACCATGGGGTCCAGTCCTTCCTCTAAAAGAACTTTGGACATGTGTATAAACACTGTGCATAAAATTCTACAAAAATCTAGCACTGATGTCCATACAAAATTTCCATGTTACTGGCCTGCCAGTAACACAACCGTTTTAGCAGGCGAAGCCCATTTCCGTCTCCACGGATATGTCAGTACATGGAACTACAGAACAAGAGCAACTGAAACTCCGCTCACACATCAACTGGTACTATTTCGTTCTGCAAAGGTAACTATGTGGTGCATGTTGACTGCATCATTTATTGTAGGGCCATATTTTTTCGAAGAGATTGGTCCTGCAGATCCTGTTACCTCTACCGTCAATGATAAACGCTGTATGAGTCTTGTGCATACCAGTGTCATTACAACATTTCAGCTCCGTGGATAATGAGGTAGGGTCATTTTTATGCAAGATGGCAGAGGAGGAGAGGAGATTAATGTTTAACGTCCCGTCGACAACGAGGTCGTTAGAAACAGAGCACATGCTCGGATTGCGGAAGGATGGAGAATGAGAGCGGTCGTGCCCTTTCGAAGGAAACATCCCAGTATTTTCAGTAAGCGATTTAGAAAAACCACGGGAAACCAAAACCAGGATGGCTGGGCGCAGGTTTGAACCGACGTCCTCCCGAATGCGAGTCCAGTGTGCTAACACCGCACTACCCCGTTCTATAAAGGTGGCACAGCCAATGAAGCAGCTACTGCAGAGATATTCTGGAAATATTAGAATTATGAGCCGTCATTTCCCTACAGCCTGGCAGTCCAGATCACCTGATCTTAATCCATGTGAATTCTGGCTGTGGGGTTATCTGAAAAATCGTGTTCAGTGCTCCAGTCACAAGCGTAGCTAGGTTAAAGGCATGTATTGTGCAAAGTGGAACATGCTGTTTTTTTTTTAATTTTGAATTTGTGGCAGAAAACGATGGACAGCATAGTGAACATGTCTTACGCCCGTCTCACGACTGTTAACAACCGATTTCACTGTTGCTTTTTATGAGAGTGTTGGCCTCAGGACAATAAAAACCGATTTTTCCCATTCCATGGTGGATGGGCTTACCTAACTAACAGTGCCACAATGTTGAATGCCAAACTTGTGTGATAACTACACATTGCACATTATGGTTCGTTTAATGGTTAGTAGGGTAAAGTGAGAACAAGCACACTATTGATACCAGACTGATATAAAATTAATTATAGAAATTAATTAATTGGTTAATTTATTACCCTCTCCCTCTGATGACATCATGAGTTTTCTCAGGCACATGGGACCCTTTCCCCTCACTCTTTTTAATGCAGACTGTTTACAGGTATGTCCATAGTTGAAGCAATTCCCCATGCACTATGTTTGCACTCTATAAATGGGAAACCATGGCACCCCAAAATCGCCAGTAAGGATTTTAGAGGAAGGTTTGGATTGTCATCCACCGTTTATTGCACTCAAAATGATTTTGTTCATAAAAGGTTTCAGAATTAAAACAAGCCATAAGCCTTACAACAAAATATAAATGTTGTTTAAACTCAAAGTTCACGATTTTGAAACAACAATTAGACAATGTAAAGCTTTCAGATAGGAAAACAATAACTTAATCTAAAGGAACATAAAAATTGGTTGGGATGAACTTAACAATAGCCACATAGAGAGCAACTCATAATTAGGGATCGTTAAAAGCTGAGGGCTTCAAACAAGGCTTGTTGCCTCTCGCCCCACTCAAAAACCTCTATCTTCCTACGCAAGTTATTAAGGGGGCCGCCATCAGCGCGAAATTAGGCACAAATCTAGGGCTAAAATCAGCCATGCCAATAAACCGACCACCTCTTCCTTATTCTTGGGAGGAGGAAATTAACTCAGATCGCGTGTACGTTCTTGATAAATTCTCACACCCTAAACTGACACCAAATGCCTGAAGAAAGAGATCTGCTGACGAATTAAGTTACCCTTAAGGGACTTAACGGTGAGCCGAGCCTCCCTAAACCGAAACAAGACTTTCTCAAGATGTTCCAGATGTTCAGCAAAGGTAGCGCTATAAATAGCTACGTCATATAGATAGTTATAAATGGATTTGAATTTACGATTCCCCAACACATTACCCAGTAGCCGAGATAAAACGGCAGCTCTAGTTGAGAGGACGAAGGCAACCCAATTAAGTTTATATAGATTCTAGTCAGTGCAGTAGGCAGTGACATGTTTGGAATCTCTGGTTAAGGAAATCTGATAACATGTTTGTTTCAGATCCAACACAGTAAGGAAACATGCTCCAGAAAACCACGTAAAACAGTTATGGAGATCCAACAAGAGAACAGCCTCCAAAATATCTTTCTCATTCTATGCCTTATAGTCAACAACAGCTGATAATCTCCACTCTCTTCTTATGGACCAGAGAAACTGGAGAGGCATAGTGGGACAACGACGACCTAAATATACCATCGCATGTCATGCCATTAATCAGTCGCCTCAAGATTATTATTTTGGGGGGTGATAGCGTATATGGTGTTTGTCTCACAGGAACGTCATCGGCCAAGCGAATCAATCTATTTGTCAGAACATCAGGCAAATAGGCAAGGAGTTGCAATAGGTTTTTCCGTCAACTGAACTGATGTGACTGACGTCAAAATTGGAACTGAACTTACTGTGCAGTTCACCTACCAGAGGCAACATCTGCCCATTAACAGCCGAACTTCTCTTGGATGAGGCACACAAAGGTTGCGATCTACAGATCACTCTAAATTCAAGGTACCTTTGGTAACCTAACAATGAAATATTGCTCCCCAAATAGAGCAAGTTCCATACAGTCGCCTGGTTAAATTGCATACAAACATAGGGTAATTTGACCTACAACTGGTCTAGTATGTGCACAACGCACAGGTGGCCTAGGACCATTATCTACTCTCCACATTTTCTGGAGTCAGCAGTTAAGATTGGGCCCCCACTCCAACTGACAGTCACGTACTAAATACCCACCATCACCGGTTCGGACCTGAGATGAGTTCTATGTTCAAAGGTGAACCCACGAGTTGGGGGACTGGTTCGCGGGAGCCATCTGTCACACAGATATACACAAAATAGAGAAGGTGCACTGCAACTGTAGAATATGTGGTTGGACGTGACTGGGTGCATTCGAGTACAGTGCTATGCTATACTGTCTGACTAATGTGCTGTTCTATCTTGCACATGAGAATGAAACTCACGAAGGATTGTCTCCCTCCATCGATTGAACATCTAGCACACAAAATAGTGTGACTGGGATGGTCATGTGCCATCATCATGGATCTTTAGACAATGAAAGGGGGTGTGACAGCCACAGCGGGACGCTTTGGATGGTTTTTATTACTGGAGAATCTAGACGATCTTGTTACAAATATTGGTAATATAAATTGTATCTAAGATGTTATGCTCTTTACCGGGATGAATTTAATGTGCTTACACCCTATGCAGAACATTTTGCGACGAGTATTTCGCTATTTGCAGAGCTGTAGCACTGTCGAAAATAACGTACACGTAGTTGAAGTCGAGACTTTGTGATTGATTGTTCGTACATGTAGAACTTCAGCGGTGGATGGTTGCAGTTCGGAGCATAACTTGCTAATAGTTCAAATGACTCTGCTGTGGGGATGCACTCTGTAGTAAGAGAGAGAAAGACGACCTGCATTGGGCCATGCTGATTCAGGTTTTCCTTGATTTCCCTAAATTGCTTCAGGAAAATTCCTGGATGGTTCCTTTGAAAGGGCATGGCCGACTTCGTTCCCCATCTTTCCTTAATCTGATGGGACCAATGACCTCGCTGTTTGGTCACCGCCCAAAATCAACCAACCAATCTAGAGAGAGACACGCACTGTCAACTAACGAATAACTTATTACTGGGGTAATACCCAATAGCCATAGTTTTTAGATGTTCTGACAGGATTGTGGATACGTATCAGAGTTAGAAGGTCTGAAATAATGAAGCGCATGTAGTAAGCAATAAGAGCATATACTCATGGGAAAAAAATATGAGCAGCAACAGAAATGAACCCTGTACACATGTCAACTCCCAACTCCCTCTTGCAAATCCCCACACGATACAGTGAGAACCAAATGAACACGTAGAAAATGTCCCGAACTTGGAGTTTCCATTAGGTGCAGCACTACAGGAGTCAGAAAACATGCTCCCTGATGGGTTGGAGCAATACACGGAATTGTTTCCAGATTTCGAGTTTCCAGTACATCTATCATCTGCACCATTCGTTGAATCACATACAAATATGAAGCGACAGTTACTATACTTTTCATGACCGCCCTAACCAAAATGCATGCATGTGGATCATCGGGAAGACGGGAAGTCTTAGAAGTTTTAGTAGGCTGATGTATAAGTCGCGCAAATATTCTCGTAGAAAATCGAACTACACATGGGTATGTCAGATTTTAGGTGACTTTTCATATATATATATATATATATATATATATATATATATATATATATATATATATATATAAGGTTGTATACATGGAAGAACCCTGGAGATACTAAAAGGTATCAGATAGATTATATAATGGTAAGACAGAGATTTAGGAACCAGGTTTTAAATTGTAAGACATTTCCAGGGGCAGATGTGGACTCTGACCACAATCTATTGGTTATGACCTGTAGATTAAAACTGAAGAAACTGCAAAAAGGTGGGAATTTAAGGAGATGGGACCTGGATAAACTGAAAGAACCAGAGATTGTACAGAGTTTCAGGGAGAGCATAAGGGAACAATTGAAAGTAATGGGGGAAAGAAATACAGTAGAAGAAGAATGGGTAGCTCTGAGGGATGAAGTAGTGAAGGCAGCAGACGATCAAGTAGGTAAAAAGAAGAGGGTTAGTAGAAATCCTTGGGTAACAGAAGAAATATTGAATTTAATTGATGAAAGGAGAAAATATAAAAATGCAGTAAATGAAGCAAGCAAAAAGGAATACAAACGTCTCAAAAATGATATCGACAGGAAGTGCAAAATGCCTAAGCAGGGATGGCTAGAGGACAAATGTAAGGATGTAGAGGCTTATCTCACTAGGGGTGAGATAGATACTGCCTACAGGAAAATTAAAGAGACCTTTGGAGATAAGAGAACCACATGTATGAATATCAAGAGCTCAGATGGAAACCCAGTTCTAAGCAAAGAAGGGAAAGCAGAAAGGTGGAAGGAGTATATAGAGGGTCTATACAAGGGCGAAGCACTTGAGGACAATATTATGGAAATGGAAGAGGATGTAGATGAAGATGAAATGGGAGATACGATACTGCGTGAAGAGTTTGACAGAGCACTGAAGGACCTGAGTCGAAACAAGGCCCCCGGAGTAGACAACATTCCATTGGAACTACTGACGGCCTTGGGAGAGCCAGTCCTGACAAAACTCTACCATCTGGTGAGCAAGATGTATGAAACAGGCGAAATACCCTCAGACTTCAAGAAGAATATAATAATTCCAATCCCAAAGAAAGCAGGTGTTGACAGATGTGAAAATTACCGAACAATCAGTTTAATAAGCCACAGCTGCAAAGTACTAACACGAATTCTTTACAGACGAATGGAAAAACTAGTAGAAGCTGACCTCGGGGAAGATCAGTTTGGATTCCGTAGAAATACTGGAACACGTGAGGCAATACTGACCTTACGACTTATCTTAGAAGAAAGACTAAGGAAAGGCAAACCTACGTTTCTAGCATTTGTAGACTTAGAGAAAGCTTTTGACAATGTTGACTGGAATACTCTCTTTCAAATTCTAAAGGTGGCAGGGGTAAAATACAGGGAGCGAAAGGCTATTTACAACTTGTACAGAAACCAGATGGCAGTTATAAGAGTTGAGGGACATGAAAGGGAAGCAGTGGTTGGGAAGGGAGTAAGACAGGGTTGTAGCCTCTCCCCAATGTTATTCAATCTCTATATTGAGCAAGCAGTAAAGGAAACAAAAGAAAAATTTGGAGTAGGTATTAAAATCCATGGAGAAGAAATAAAAACTTTGAGGTTCGCCGATGACATTGTAATTCTGTCAGAGACAGCAAAGGACTTGGAAGAGCAGTTGAACGGAATGGATGGTGTCTTGAAGGGAGGATATAAGATGAACATCAACAAAAGCAAAACGAGGATAATGGAAAGTAGTCGAGTTAAGTCGGGTGATGCTGAGGGTATTAGATTAGGAAATGAGACACTTAAAGTAGTAAAGGAGTTTTGCTATTTGGGGAGCAAAATAACTGATGATGGACGAAGTAGATAGGATATAAAATGTAGACTGGCAATGGCAAGGAAAGCGTTTCTGAAGAAGAGAAATTTGTTAACATCGAGTATAGATTTAAGTGTCAGGAAGTTATTTCTGAAAGTATTTGTATGGAGTGTAGCCACGTATGGAAGTGAAACATGGACGGTAAATAGTTTGGACAAGAAGAGAATAGAAGCTTTTGAAATGTGGTGCTACAGAAGAATGCTGAAGATTAGATGGGTCGATCACATAACTAATGAGGAAGTATTGAATAGGATTGGGGAGAAGAGAAGTTTGTGGCACAACTTGACCAGAAGAAGGTATCGGTTGGTAGGACATGTTCTGAGGCATCAAGGGATCACCAATTTAGTATTGGAGGGCAGCGTGGAGGGTAAAAATCATAGGGGGAGACCAAGAGATGAATACACTAAGCAGATTCAGAAGGATGTAGGTTGCAGTAGGTACTGGGAGATGAAGAAGCTTGCACAGGATAGAGTAGCATGGAGAGCTGCATCAAACCAGTCTCAGGACTGAAGACCACAACAACAACAACAAATATATATATATATATATATATATATATATATATATATATATATAGTTGTTGTTGCCCGATTTAGGTTTTCTTGTTGATGTGATAATCGCTCCCAAAAAAGTGATGAAAACGTAAGAGTTTGTCACACAAACTGCAACAAATGAATGCAACAGTTTCACAGTCGTACAGTTTTCCCTGTGCTCTGTCAAAACATATGTTTTTAACGTTTTCAAATTTTTCCTTGTGTAGACCGTCAAATCCTGTATATGTCCAAGCAAATCTGAACATGTCCTGGAATTTTGGAGAGCGAAATTGATGTGTGAGTGCCTGAACTTTGATAATTGTCTGAAAACAAAACTCGAGGGTAGAGTTGAACCAAGGACCTCTCGTTCCACAGGTGCTCACTCTAACCACGAGACCACGGTGCTCCTCAGGTTACATAATCTTTGATGTTACCTATCTTGTGCATGGACTACTCAGTTTCTACATTTTGCTTATTTTTTAATAGTTCCACACAACTTCTTCCTGTTTTCTCGATTGATCTGTGTTCAGTTTTTCAAGGCCTATCCACTGTGCCCACTCATAACTAAATCTGAGGGGGGTGCGATGGGGAGGTTCCCTTGTAAGTCGTGTCTCCCTACCACTTCCGCGCAACGACGCTCTGAGCGTGTTTTTTAGGGAATTGACTAGTTTGAACCTGGGACCTGTTGCTGGAAAGGACATATAGAGTTCAGAAGAGTTCAGTGAGACTAACGATGATATAATCAGATCCTTAATGATTTCAGCGTCAGCTCCACTGCACTCCCTGTAAAAGAATCTTAATACTAACTAAATTTAGTGGAAGGGGTTCAAAGCTTTCCTATTTTTAGTTAGCTGGTAAAATAACGTCGAAAAAGCAGTTAAGTTTACCATTGGAAACTTTATTCTACTCACAAAACATTGTTTATAAATTGCACTATTGATAAAAGGTAATATTTTAATATAGGATGATAAAAACCAACTGCGTTCAACAAAAATTTGAACGAATATTCTCTGAATTGGTTTCCAAGTTCTACAATGGATCGAAGGATGACCTATGCCATATCACGGCGGATGGCGCAGCTCCATACAGCTCGCCGTCTCGGAAGCAACTCCACCTAACTTCTCCTTACTACAATTTACCGAAGTTGGTTTAAAAAAAAACTACCTGGCTGTGTTTTCATCTGACCAATCAGGGTCTCAATGTTAACCTTAAGCTCCGCCTACAAAAATTCTGTCTATCCAATGAGAAACGTTATACTTTTCGTGGTGGGGCAATGTTTTTAAAGTTTGCAACGTGACAGAGACGCGAAAAGACAGCGGCTGGCTTAGCACAAGTGTTTTATGTAAAATGTCTCCTTTTTCAAGTCAGTGACAGAGGTTCGTGAGGTACTGAATACCCTGTGTGTGGACATTTGCTTGACAGTTGTCCTGTTTAGAGAGTCAGAGCAGCACGGTGTGTGTCATTTCACGTGTCAGACACCGCTGATACGCATTTGCCTGTTTTCTCATAAGATGCATTTTCCATTGCTGGTGATCATTTTATAGGACTGATGCAAGCATAGTATAACTTCTGTAGTATAATATGATGTGAGCACTGGCTCTGTACACCTCTGGAAAGTATATTGTGCGTGTATACAAACAATCTATGTTTTTCTTTTTTGTAGAAGGAAGTAGTTTTATCATCTTAAAATTTGTTAACCATAGTGAGTGGGACAAAAAATTGCAGGAAGGATCGATGTCAGATGCTGGACATGTATGTCCCACATTAGGGTGTTAAGAGCATTGCACTCTGCATGACTAATACACACTACTAGCCATTAAAATTGCTACACCAAGAAGAAATGCAGATGATAAACGGGTATTTGTTGGACAAATATATTATACTAGAAGTGACATGTGATTATATTTTCACGCAATTTGGGTGCATATATCCTGTCAAACAGAGCTTGGATGGCGTGTACAGGTACAGCTGCCCATGCAACTTCAACACGATACCACAGTTCATCAAGAGTAGTGACTGGCGTATTGTGACGAGCCAGTTGCTCGGCCACCATTGACCAGACGTTTTCAATTGGTGAGAGATCTGGAGAATGTGCTGGCCAGGGCAGCAGTCTAACATTTTCTGTATCCAGAAAGGCCCGTACAGGACCTGCACATGCGGTCGTGCATTATCCTGCTGAAATGTAGGGTTTCGCAGGGGTCGAATGAAGGCTAGAGCCACGGGTCGTAACACATCTGAAATGTAACGTCCACTGCTCAAAGTGCCGTCAATGCGAACAAGAGGTGACCGAGACGTGTAACCAATGGCTGTCTGTGATACAGCGTCAAGGGTAACCGCAGCCATGGTCTCCGAGCTGATAGCCCATGCTGCTGCAAACGTCGTCGAACTGTTCGTGCAGATGGTAGTTGTCTTGCAAACGTCCCCATCAGTTGACTCAGGGATGTAGACGTGGCTGCACGATCAGTTATAGCCATGCGAATAAGATGCCTGTCATCTCGACTGCTACTGATACGAGGCCGTTCGGATCCAGCACGGCGTTCCGTATTACCCTCCTGAACCCACCGATTCCATATTCTGAAACAGTCATTGGATCTCGACTAACGCGAGCAGCAATGTCGCGATACGATAAACCACAATCGCGATAGGCTACAATCCGACCTTTATCAAAGTCGGAAACGTGATGGTACGCATTTCTCCTCGTTACACGAGGCATCACACCAACGTTTCATCAGGCAACGCCGGTCAACTGCCGTTTGTGTATGAGAAATCGGTTGGAAACTTTCCTCATGTCAGCACGTCGTAGGTTTCGCCACCGGCGCCAACCTTGTGTGAATGCTCTTAAAAGCTAATCATTTGCATATCACAGCATCTTCTTCCTGTCGGTTAAATTTCGCGTCTGTAACACGTCATCTTCGTGGTGTAGCAATTTTAATGGCCAGTAGTGTTGTAATATTGCTACATTAATTTTGCTATGCTGAAATCGGGTGCTAATAGTAGAATAAAAGCGGGTTAAAAGCTGTGAGCTGTCTGGGGAGAAGTTAACCGTGCATTACTGCGCAACTGTTTCACCAGGTAACTAGTCTAGGTTTACCACATTACCAATCAGACTAACATTGATTATAATCTTTTACAGTCATACAACAACCGGTAATATATCTATATATACAAAGGAGAATTTAAATAAAAAGAAAGAAATCAGTTTATATTTGGAAATTTATTTTAAGATTGTTCATTGAAATTTCAGCATATTATACGTGAGTTATAACTGAGCTGGTGCCTTGTTTAAGGATTGTAAAAATGTGAGATTTTAATCTTACGGAACACATCAAATATGGAGCCAAGATTGGGAGACTGCCTACGACACTGCATTCATAAAACAACACCCAAAGAACGTTGAAACATAAGCAAGAAGAAATTAACCACAACCAACAGATTCAGTTTTCACCCAAAGAAATTACGTTCGTAACACAATCCTGTCCGTCATGTAATTACCACACACTGGTATACTAAATTCATATTAACTCTTTGTGAAATCTTCCCAAAAAGAATAGCTGAAGGCTACTTTGATGATTACACCACGTGGTCAACTTGGTTTACACAAAGCGTATAACTCCACAATAATTTTGATAATTAAAATAAATTAGATCGAAAAGCAAATTACAAAAGAAAAACCTCGAACTGGTTATTAACGTCTTACTGTTAACCTGACGGGTCAAACAGTTATATAAGCATGTGGTACTGGTCTCGCAAAATATACCCCACGTGGGTTGAACATAAAGAAAAGTTGCTATATTGAAAATATTGTCAAGACGAGACGTTATAATCACACAAGCATTCACATTTAAGATTGATCTTAGTTAGAGTTACTGATCAACACGTGGTTCTACTTTACTCACAAAGTAGTAACAAAGCACCAACCGGAAAATAATATGAACTTCACACGAGAATTACACTACGCTGCAATTTAAGATAACCTTAGATATTTTAGAGCTAAACCCGAAATAAAGATGATTAAATTTTCAGTTCGGCTGAACTTAACAAATCCATTGTCCTATGGACTTAGCAGACACGCGCTTAGCCGGAGATCTTACCACTTCAGACGCTCGCCACCGCCAGACTGCAACCGCGCTACTGCCGAGCGTGCTTCCTGAGGGTGGCTCACAAAGACAAACGGAAGTGGCCAGAGGGGCAGCTTCCTATACCAACATGACAACGGACGGACAGAACCATACTAAGGATAGAAACCTCTTTGCTTTTAGGAAGCGTAGCTACCTGTTCCGACGTTGGTCCTACTGTTCTCTAGCAGACTCTCACACAGAAGGGAAGGGGGATGACAGTATCTTATCATATACAGTATATAAAAGAAAGCGGATGTAGGTTCCGTATGAGACTGTGTGACATGAATTACATATAAACTGTGTTTTAAAGTGTAGTAGTGTGACAGATCGTTCTTGTTTATGTGTAAAAGTAACACGTTCCACTACTCAGTCTCCTCCCAGATAGTCAGAAACGCCACAGTAAATTTAGAAGAGGAATTTATTCCATAAATGACAACAGATTTAAGAAATCAAACATGAAAGGAATCCAACAGAGACCTTTCATAACCTCAACGCTCCGGGAAAAGACTGTGCAGGGAATTTTCTGGCCATGCTAGGACATTCCCAAGCAGGCTTCTCACACCCTACTTAAACCAAAAGTGTAAAGAAAAGGCAAAAGGTCACCAGCTACTTGCTAAAACACAATAATTTCAACAAATCTTTAAAAGCTACTAATTTCAAACAAAAAAAAAACACAATCTGTGACACCTATTTAAAAGATATTGTAGACCTAATTCGGTCAGCAAGTAAAAACAATGGTTCCTGTGTCATTAATACGAAAACAATTTCTGGTTGTTACCCTTATGGAGTTCACCAGTATTTGCTCATTGCAAGAGCCAACTGATCACAGGAAAATTTATGACTGTTTTTTAACAAGTAAAATTTATGAAAATAGCAAAGATGCCACAGCAATTAAAAAAAGAACATCAAATAACATCGGTATTATAAAGCAGAACATTACAATGCACAATCCGCAAAAGCAAAAAAAAAAAAAATGATAAGAAAAAAAACATGTTTTACAAAGTGGTTATCGCAAAAAAAATTCTATATCTTATAAAACTAATAATTTGTAGAATTAACATAACTATGTGGCATTAATTTAATCACTCTACTATATTTCAGTTAGTTAGCAAACAATGAGCACTGTGTCATTATACTGAAAATACAATTAATTATGTGATTGTTACCCTTAAGGGGTTCCTCACTATAAATATGCCCCATGCAAAGGCTAATCGATCACAGCCCAATGAGAATGAATAGCAATCTGACTGATAAACGAAGCAATGCCACATGAATGAATTTACGAAACAAAATAACACAAATCTAATACATCACACAAGAACAAACATTGATCAATAAAACAGTACAATAGTCAATATCTAATAAAAAACACCAATAAATAAAACACCTGCAAAATACAAGAGTCAAAGTCTAAAATAAACAATAAATAGAACACCTGCAAAATACGAGAGTCAAAGTCTAAAAAAAAACAATAAATAGAACACCTGCAAAATACAAGAGTCAGTCTAGTAAACACCAATAAATCGAATCCCTGCAAAACACACGAGTCAAAGTTTCTGTGACAGAAACACACGTATATGCATTGAACTAAGAACTGTATAATCACTGTTCACTGATACACTCACTAGTTCCACTGTTCCGAGGCACAATATAAGGGGAGGGGAAAGGGGTGCGTCGCCGCAGCTGTCAGTAGGGATTTTTGTCCATCTGTTGCGTGCAATCCCGCCGTCTCTGCCCTCTCATGAAGTTTCTCTTGGTGGTCTGTGTCACGTACATCTCGATTTGGTTCCATGTTTGTGTTGTCAAATTCGTGCGGTATCCTCGATTGACACGCCAGGTTGATATTCCTGGGCAAGGATGGCACTTAGTGGCTCTTCTTTTGTGCCACCCTTAGCGACCAGAGAACATCGAACCATGATTTACTGTCGCTTGACAGCAGGCATCCATCCGGAAATGTTGATAGGCGTCGTTGAAGACTGCCAGTTTCTCTGGACAGTACCTGTCAAAAGGCTCCACCCCCCTTGTGTTGTTTCAACGCGACCGTCTCGTCACGGTCGCGTGCGTGTGGTGCGTTGCCAGCAGATGGATTTCCGCGCGGTGGACCGCTCGCCCATCTCAGGTCGTCGCCTTCAGGAAGGGTCGCACGGGGCGACCGCCCATTAGCTCCAGGTGCAAGGGAAAGTGTTTGCCGCATGCCCTTCTTTTGTGGTCGACCGCGCTCCCGAAGTGGCCCGGTTGACAGCGTCCCCCGCTGGGAAACCCGCCAGTTTACAACTAGTCCGGCTGCTCCCGCTGTCTCGTAAGAGTTTAGCCGGTTCGCTTTCACGTTCTCAACTGCATTCACAGAAATTTTTTTTATCGTAGTTATGTGATTACACAATGTCATACATAATACCACTTAGTATTGTCTTTCACAATTTTTAAGAACAAACGTGAGACTTAATTTTTTTTAATTATTTTTTTTATAAAAATAATTAGATGAATCGACAATATAAAATAAAATTTAAATGACTTGACAATGTAAAAAAATAAAAGTAAAATGACTTTACAATGTAAAAAAAAAAAATAAAAAATTAAATGAACTGACAATATAATATTTAAATCCATATCACTAATGTGGTTCACTTACGTTTTAATAAATCCAATGCTACTTATTAATTCACTAAAATGAATAGGATTACGCCTTGTTCAAGTATAGGTCAGGACAGCATAGGGTTTACACGTTATTTACACACACATACATGCACACCTGTTGTCTATTCTACAAACTAACTACCCATAAACATGCATTACTCAATATTCTACTTCTATCCACTACTAGTTAAGGCAATAAGCTACTTCAATGCTATTTCAACACCGTGTATATACCACTACAACATTGTTCTAATTCGTCCTCTTCTTGACGCTCGCGGCATACGTCTTGTCACATGATAAATATGGAGAAACTTTCCTTAAACATACACAGTAAAAAGAACAATGGTTATTTACACACCAAAACATTTATACCAGTTTGCACACCTGAAAAGAGACTCGCAATTATACATTTATCATACTCATATATTCACACATAAAACTGTAAGAAAATTTCATCTAAAATTACGTTATCACAAGAATTAATCACACAGATGGCTCTGAGAAGGGTACAAATATTTTAATTATACAGGTTATACTACATTTTCTTACCCATTTCGTCCCTTCTTTAAGTTACCTTTCGCTTCCAAATCAGTTATTTCGCCTGTGGTGGTTATTCTGGACTCATTTCTCATGAATGGCAAAATTGTGGTCACCTCTATTCTGTAAAACAGTATCATCTTAACATATTGAACTTACAACAGACACAAAAGATCCGAATCCTCCTGCAGTTTAAATGACAAATGTTTTGCTTCATCCTTATTACCTTAAACCAAGCTTTCCTTCGTTCCCATAATCAAAATTATTTAATCATCCTCTACCTTCAAGAGGGAAATTTCCTCAGTACAAATCATATAGGCTGCAGTGCATCCCGCACCAGCGAAAACGGTAAGCTGTAATGCTCACAGCATCGGCAAAAATACATAAACGTCGCTTTTCTAGGACAAGTATTAACGCAGAATAATTTTTTAGGCTCTGGCTCAACATCAGTGAAGACTACAAAAAGGATCCACATTTCCGTTCCATTCTCCATTTGCTGGAAAACTGCTCGTATTTGACTGCCACAATAATATTTCAGGGCGACGTAAATTACACAAACCACAATTCTTCTTTCACCTTGAAGGGAATCAATCTACTTACGAAATCCACAGACGGCACTTTCCGTACTCAGCTATAAAGAACAAAAAAGACATATATCATCAATATTAACATATCATCGCATATTGGGAAGCCAATGGTTAAGCAATCGTATTATCGCATCCTGTTTTCAAGATTCCAAACTTACTCATTCCTTTCTCAGAGTTCTCCTATCTTAAAATATTCATACAGCACGCATACTATAGTAAGAGATCCTCATTTATACTGACAGATATAGAATAGTAATAGATAGATAGTAGCACTGAAAGCAGCAAATCGGAAACAAGGCTACTAACAGCTGGGAACCTGGGTTTGCCAGACCCATAATACCCACAGATCGGATATTCCCCTGAGTTTTGCATTAATTCAACACAGATCTTGCTTCTCTCAGAAACGGCTCTTTTCAATTTACACACACAAAAAAAAACAGCATTTCACTCGTTCACAAGGAAACCTTTTATCTTTACGTTTGAATCAAACTAAATCCTAATTGCACAAGGAAAGAAAACAAATTAACAACATCACTTCAATCAATCACATAAAAACATCTTTATCATTAATTTTTACCAACATATTATTCAAAATGCATGTCACAAATTTAAACTAATCAATTCATTCTCTTCACCGTCCTCTCTACTCCCCACTGCCCTTTCTACTCAATGTATGGTTTTACGTTTGACACATGGTGTAGCCCTTTTGATTTCTTCGATCGAAGAGTTTCCACTTCTATGGCGTTTTCATGGGGAATCTTCCTTATCCGATACGGGCCGTTAAAGAGATTAAAAAATTTCTTGCAGACACCTGACCGTTTGTTAGACAGCTTGTGTGATCTGATAAGAACTTTTTGTCCTACATGAAACACTGTTTTTCTCACGTGTTTCTTATACGCCTTGACTCTGGCTTCTGCTGCACGCTTGATGCTGCGTAAAGCTAAGTCAACAATTGCGTTCCGACGTAGTCTCGGCTCTAGTGGCCAAGGCACCACCTCTTTGATTTTGCTCGGGGGCTCCTTGTTTTTTAGCACAGTGATTGGCGGAAGCTTTGTTGACGTATTAGGCAACTCATTAATTATGTTCTGAAATCCTTTTAGGTGTATGTCCCACGATCGGTGATCACGACTGCAGTATAACCTACATAATTTTCCTAATTCACGCATAATACGCTCACTGGGGTTCGAGCTGGGGTGAAAGAGATATATATATATAGGTTTAATTCTTCTACTTCGAAGCATCCGCTGCCAGTATTGCGATCTAAATTGTGGTCCATTATCCGAGATAACCCTTTTCACGCTCCCAACTTCATGCAGAAACTGCTTTGCAAATGCAGTTGCCACTGCCCTTCCTGTGGCTCTCTTCAACGGAGTCAGACACACAAACTTGGAGGTTAGCTCCACCGCTACGAAAACATATGCAAAACCTACTTTAGATCGTATTAGTGGCCCAAATAGATCCACGGCCGCGAGGTCACAAAGTTTGCTTGGTATTATCGGGTGCAATGATGCAGCATAAGTCACTGTGGCCGCCTTTGCTCGCTGACAAGGTCCGCACACTCTAAGTACACCACGAATACGCCGTAGCATGTTATTAAAATAGCATGTCTCTTTCAGTTTTTCACAACATTTCTGTGCTCCGAAGTGACCATAACTCAAGTGTATGTACCATATAATTTTGTTTACGAGTTCCTCCGGAATCACCAACACCCATCTGGAGTCGTCCGGGGCTCGTTTCTTGAATAATATTCTATTGCGCACTAAGTAGTACTGGCGTATTCCTACATTCTGCTTGTCCTCCCACTTCGTCTTTATATCTTTCAATACTGCGTCCTTATCCTGTTCGTCCGCTATACTCCCTAAAGAGGTGGTTACAAAATTCTCGAACGCTACATTCTGTAAGTATAGGATGCTAAAATTATTTTCACCCACTTCCCTTTCTTCTGTGTGAACCAAACCTATAGGAATGCGCGATAGAGCGTCAGCAATTACATTTTTCTGTCCAGGAATGTATTCTACAGTGAAGTTATATTCCTGTAGGTATAGTGCCCAGCGTCCTAGTCTTCCATGCGTGATTTTTGTGCTCATAAGAAATTGGAGTGCACGATGGTCAGTGTACACCTCGGTGGTCCTCCCAAATAAAAAATACCTAAATTTTGAGAATGCCCAAACTATCACGAGTGCTTCGAGTTCTGTCACAGAATAATTTTTTTCACATCGAGAGCGCATCCTGCTCCCAAACGAGATTGTTTTCCAAGTTGTAATATCATCATTTCCTTCCGTTTGAAACAGTACCGCACCTAATCCTGACAAGGAACTGTCCGTCATTAAACAGAATTCTTGTGTCAGGTCGGGATGCACGAGGATGGGAGCCTCTACCAATGCCTTTTTCAATTTATAAAATTCATCCTGTGCCTCTTGATCCCAGACCCACAAAGCGTTCTTCCCTGTTAGTCCACATAGACGGGGTGTACCAAGTACACTAAAATTTATAAATCGCTTATAAAAATTACACAGGCCTAAGAATGCTCGCAACTGTTTTTTATTTGTCGGCATTGCACACTCCGCTATCGCCGCAATTTTCTCCGGGTCAGGTTGTATTCCATTTGCTGAGACAATATGGCCTAAGAATTTTATGTTCTCTCGTCCGAACTGTGACTTATCTAAGTTGACTGTTACACCTGCCTTCTCAAAAACATCCAGTAGTCTGTTTAGATCGTCATTATGGTCCTCCCACGACTTTTCCGCAATTAATATGTCATCCACGTAAATTGTCACTCGCTGTTTCAAATCATCAGGTAAAATGCTATTTAATCCCCTTATAAAAGCAGCTGATGAGACGTTTAGTCCGAACGGGAGACGCCGGAATTGGAAACAATTTCCGTAACACAGGAACGCTGTGTATAATCTGCAAGATGGGTGTAGCACGATTTGCCAAAAACTCGAACGGAGGTCAACAGATGATAGTACCTTTACCCCGTGGAAACGTTGTAAGAGTTCCTCAAGGCCCTCAGGCCTGTCCGTTTCCGACATAATAATTGTGTTTATCTGTCTCGAGTCTAGCACCAAACGAACCGAGTTGTCGCGTTTTGGCACGACAAGCAGGGGTGAGTTGTACGAGCTTACTGTCCGCTCAATTATTCCTTGTTCTAACATTTCCTTCTCCACCTGGGCTTTATGCGCCACGGGAATAGGGTATGGTCTAACAGAAAACTTCTGATGGTCACGTACTCTGAATTGGTAAGTAAAACCCTTAATCGCCCCGGGAGTCTCAGAAAATACCCGTTCATGATTCCTAAGTAGGCAATACAATTTCTCCTTTTCCCTGTCCGTGGTTCTGACACCCGCGATGCTCTTTCTCAGTGCATCAGCAAAAGCAACATCTTTTCCCTGCTCACCAGACGTAGAGCACGACTCACTTACATAGTTCACGAGTAGCTCCAGTCTGGGTTGCGACTCGGTTTGAGCTTGAAATTTTAGGCAACTAATTTCTGATTCGGCACGTAATATGCATTCATCAAATACTAAATTAATTTGCTGATCCCCAACTTGAACTGTCATTACTCCTCCACCCATGTCAATTACTGCATGGTGGGTATTCATGAAGTCATTGCCTAAAATCATTGCCACATTCAGCATTGGGAGCACATAGAAATTGTACTCAAACTCTCTTCCCTGGCAGGTAAAATTAAGCCGAGTCTGCCTTCGGATTTCTACGCTCTTACCGTAGATTGCGCCCTTCACCTTTATTCCTCGCACTTGAGAAACGGGCCAGGTCCCAGTCCCTTCGCATTTTTGAAATGCTGCCTCGCTCACTATCGAGAAAGGGCTTCCAGTGTCAATGACACACTTAAAACATATTTCGTTTACTGCAACTGTCACGACTGGATTTATTCCCGAAATTTTAGCACTCGTAGTTTCTTGCAACAAATCCTCTCTAATATCTTCCCTCTCTATATACCGTATGCACTCCTTTGCCATGTCGTTCATTGGTTCCGATTGGGCGCCTTCTGCGCTGATCGTTTGTCATTGCCGGTTTTGTTCATTTCCATTTGCTGGATTATGTCTAGGGTTAGCTGGCCGAATTTCAACATCATGAGGTGCTCCGCCTGTAGTCCTATTCCCACCGTGTTCACCGTAGTATCGATTCTGGTTGCCGTAACTGTTCCGTTCACGATTCTGTCCACGTCCTCGATCATTTCCGCTGTTCCACCTGTGTTCGCGACTGTTACCCCAGTTTCTATACGGCCGGTCCCGATTATTGTTCCGTTCGCGTCGCGACGACCAGTCACGCCGTTGATTAGTAATACGGCCACGACTGCGGTCGCGCTGCTGTGCCCCGTAATAACTTTGTGCCTGATTAGGCGGGCATTCTGCTGTATTATATTCCAACTCTTGGAGAAGTGTTTTAAACGTTTCCACGTCCTCTTTGCATCGTCCCGCAAGAATGACGTGCCGCAAGTGCATCGGCAATTTGGTGATGCATATCCTAATTAGTTCCGCAGGCCCGTATGGATCGTATAAAAATTGATTTGCCTGCAGCATGTGGTCGGATAGGCGTGCAGGGCTGCCGAAACCAGACTGGTTCAAATTTGGCAGCATAATTATGCCATGTTTGACCCTGTCTTGTGCCGCTTCCGACCAATAGGCGGAGAGAAAGGCTTGTCGAAACTCCCGAGTGGAGTTGCAGTGACGCGCTGCCGACCTCATGCGAATCGCCGGTTCGCCTTCCAAATAGCCACACATATATTCTATCTTATGTGAACTTGCCCAGTCGGGAGGAAGACAGAACTCAAATTGCTCGTGGATGTATTCCTTTTTGCGAATTTCGGAATATCTCAAACTTTCTTACCGTAAGGAAATGTTTGAAATCAAATCCCCGCATTTCCTCCTGTCGAGGCCCTTGAATGTTTCTATTTTTCTCATGTCTGCCCCTCAAATTACATTCTTCCCTGTCGTCAAAATCTCCCTCGTGGCCGGAGTCCCTCTCTGCACTGTTCGTACGGCTATTTTTAGTGCTATTGGCGAGTTCGGAATCATACGCCATGCGGTTTTCCAGATGCGCCACGCGTTCTTGTAATTCGCCTGTTACAGTCTTGTGTTGCCTGTTCACTTCGAATTGTCCCTTCTGAAATCTCAGAAGCGAACGCACTT
This sequence comes from Schistocerca americana, assembly GCF_021461395.2. Lineage (NCBI taxonomy): Eukaryota > Metazoa > Arthropoda > Insecta > Orthoptera > Acrididae > Schistocerca > Schistocerca americana. The sequence goes on along the minus strand of NC_060124.1, from coordinate 273,142,921 downwards.
CTTCGGTCTCTGCGGCCGCTACCGGTGTAGTATTGTTCTCGCTTTCCGTCAGCTTCATCGTGCCTACAATGTCCGCTAATGCCGCAATCTTATCATCTACTTGTCTCTTGTCCTCCGCCCCAGTCTGCTTCAATTGTTCTATTTGCTGTTCCAACGCGTAGATCGCTAAACTGTTGTCCGCTATTGTGTTGCTAACGGACGTGGGACAATGCGTTTCCGCCTCTTGGACCCTCGAGAGTACCTGCTGGTGTTCCCTTTGGCATTCTTCTCTCAGCACTTGGAAATTCCTAAGTAGCTGTTCTTCGCTCTCTTTAAATTCGGCATCGCCACTCCGCTTGCCCTGTTCCAACGCTTGCAGACGGTCATTGATTTGTTCAAATGTACGGCCTAATTCTTTCATAATATCACTTTTTATTTCACTTGCCAGATTGTTTATTCTTTGTGAGATATCATCGGACACTCTCTGCATCGACTTGTCGACTTTATTTGTCTGCTGGATTAGTTTTTCGTCTATTTGTTCGCCTAGCTCGCGGATAGATTTTTCAGATTTCTGCGTCATTTGTTCGCCTAGCTCGCGGATCGATTTTTCAGATTTCTGCGTCATTTGTTCGCCTAGCTCGCGGATCGATTTTTCGGATGATTCTTTATTTTGTTACAATAAGGCTTTCATGAGTTCTGCCAAATCAATTTGGTTAGTTGGAGGCAAATTAATTTGTGGCTCTGATGTGAGCCCGTTCGTGCTGTTCTGCATTTCGTCTGAAGTATTTCCCATTGCATTTTCGGAACCGCCCGACGCGTTAACATTCGAAATCAAATTATCCCCTTGGTCCATGTTGCTTAAGTTGTCGGACCGCTTACTTTTAGTTTGGTTACGTGTCTGCATTAGTTCAATTTATACCCAGTATGCAAGACACTAATCACAGTAAATCTATCCCCCAAAAATTTCGACAGTTACACGAAAGGTACCCAACCTAGTACTCACTTTTTCACACGCAAAACCAATTTTTATCTTTGATCGAAACAGTGGAATTTACAAGCGAGAAAAAAAAACCACACACACATATAAAACACACAAATATAGAAAACAAAACAACAAGACAAACAACACAACGCCGCTCTACAACGCAGTGAATCTTTAGGAAGTCTCCTCAGAAACAACGCAGAAGTTGTTTGAGCGCTGTAGGGGGAAAAAAATTAAGATTATACAACGCTTGCAATCTAACGTCTCAGAGATTCCAGAGTCTAGCGGAATCACAGAACAGGGTCGCCATGTGTAATATTGCTACATTAATTTTGCTATGCTGAAATCGGGTGCTAATAGTAGAATAAAAGCGGGTTAAAAGCTGTGAGCTGTCTGGGGAGAAGTTAACCGTGCATTACTGCGCAACTGTTTCACCAGGTAACTAGTCTAGGTTTACCACATTACCAATCAGACTAACATTGATTATAATCTTTTACAGTCATACAACAACCGGTAATATATCTATATATACAAAGGAGAATTTAAATAAAAAGAAAGAAATCAGTTTATATTTGGAAATTTATTTTAAGATTGTTCATTGAAATTTCAGCATATTATACGTGAGTTATAACTGAGCTGGTGCCTTGTTTAAGGATTGTAAAAATGTGAGATTTTAATCTTACGGAACACATCAAATATGGAGCCAAGATTGGGAGACTGCCTACAACACTGCATTCATAAAACAACACCCAAAGAACGTTGAAACATAAGCAAGAAGAAATTAACCACAACCAACAGATTCAGTTTTCACCCAAAGAAATTACGTTCGTAACACAATCCTGTCCGTCATGTAATTACCACACACTGGTATACTAAATTCATATTAACTCTTTGTGAAATCTTCCCAAAAAGAATAGCTGAAGGCTACTTTGATGATTACACCACATGGTCAACTTGGTTTACACAAAGCGTATAACTCCACAATAATTTTGATAATTAAAATCAATTAGATCGAAAAGCAAATTACAAAAGAAAAACCTCGAACTGGTTATTAACGTCTTACTGTTAACCTGACGGGTCAAACAGGTATATAAGCATGTGGTACTGGTCTCGCAAAATATACCCCACGTGGGTTGAACATAAAGAAAAGTTGCTATATTGAAAATATTGTCAAGACGAGACGTTATAATCACACAAGCATTCGCATTTAAGATTGATCTTAGTTAGAGTTACTGATCAACACGTGGTTCCACTTTACTCACAAAGTAGTAACAAAGCAACAACCGGAAAATAATATGAACTTCACACGAGAATTACACTACGCTGCAATTTAAGATAACCTTAGATACTTTAGAGTTAAACCCGAAATAAAGATGATTAAATTTTCAGTTCGGCTGAACTTAACAAATCCATTGTCCTATGGACTTAGCAGACACGCGCTTAGCCGGAGATCTTACCACTTCAGACGCTCGCCACCGCCAGACTGCAACCGCGCTACTGCCGAGCGTGCTTCCTGAGGGTGGCTCACAAAGACAAACGGAAGTGGCCAGAGGGGCAGCTTCCTATACCAACATGACAACAGACGGACAGAACCATACTAAGGATAGAAACATCTTTGCTTTTAGGAAGCGTAGCTACCTGTTCCGGCGTTGGTCCTACTGTTCTCTAGCAGACAGGCTTGTCTGCTACCCTCAAGCATGCAACTACAAATACATTTGCTCATTCATACTCTCACACAGAAGGGAAGGGGGATGTCAGTATCTTATCATATACAGTATATAAAAGAAAGCGGATGTAGGTTCCGTATGAGACTGTGTGACATGAATTACATATAAACTGTGTTTTAAAGTGTAGTAGTGTGACAGATCGTTCTTGTTTACGTGTAAAAGTAACATGTTCCACTACTCAGTCTCCTCCCAGATAGTCAGAAACGCCACAGTAAATTTAGAAGAGGAATTTATTCCATAAATGACAACAGATTTAAGAAATCAAACATGAAAGGAATCCAACAGAGACCTTTCAGTGTACTTCGGATTTCCTTTGTGCAGTCCGTGTACGCTCTGCATGGTTGTGAATTTCCTGCTGTACGTTAATGTGCTATTTTTCTCGTTGTCATAGTTCTCTACCTGTCAGGCTTCTAACTAATGGAACTCCGTTGTCAGAACGTGACGTGATTTCGAGAGAATTAGCAGAGGTCTGTAACTTGCCAGGACAAGTTGTTGCATGGTTGTGAATTTCCTGCTGTACGTTAATGTGCTATTTTTCTCGTTGTCATAGTTCGCTACCTATCAGGCTTCTAACTAATGGAACTCCGTTGTCAGAACGTGACGTGATTTCGAGAGAATTAGCAGAGGTCTGTAACTTGCCAGGACAAACATCTATTAGGCGCACTACGATTGCAGTGGTGTGGACATGTTGGGAATGTTGGTCTCACGGGGAGCGTGCAAGGGATAAGTCCCTGCAGGCGCACTAACCTCTGTGCCCTTGGTGGCTCAGATGGATAGAGCGTCTGCCATGGAAACAGGAGATTCTGGGTTCGAGTCCCGGTCTAGGCAGACATTTTCAACCCGTCCCCAGTGAAGTATACAAACGCCTGGTTGCAACGAGGGTGTCCATTTAACTACCATTTCATTCTAGCAAGGCTGCATGGTCATTAACGGTAACTGTTCTTTCGGGAACAGATACTACCATCATATATATTTAACAATCTAAGTATTGCAGTCAAACATACTACAACCACTCACATACGTCTCGCGAAGTGACTGTAATGAGAAAATTACGGGCTAATACGAGGGTTTCTGCAGTAGAAGCTCTGTCTTTTGTTTTTCAGCGACGCTGACAGCTGTTCACATGAGATTAGGTGGCGGAGGCGTTGCAGGGATGGAGAAGAGAGTGAAAAATCCTGCTTCCCACATGGACGTACAGGTGTCAGCAGCATTGGTAGGGAGGAGTATACCAGAATTCTAAGTTACGCACTTCCAAGAGCATGATAAGACAACCGAGAGACAGAATGCAATTAGCATTGGATGCCTTCAGCTATTTGACGACGGTTGCCACCGATTTTGGTATCGGAGGAAGTGATTACCCAGCGAGTAGGAAGCCTCCAGAAGCCTCACAGAAGCATCTGTAACGGTTACCTGACGAGTGTAACCCGACTACAGTAGAAAAAACTACTTGCCGCGCAAAAGGTCTCTGATGATCAATTTAATTAATTAGCCTATCAATTTGACATCAATGAGATATCACCATGCAGGTGGAAGCGAGGGCGAAAGTACCATGCATATGATTCAAGAGTTAAAGCGAAAATCAGGCGAGACATTTTAATTGAATTTCAACCTCCCACCTACACAGGGAGATACGATCATATTGATAAAATAATCTATATTATCGAATTTATAAAGTTATACATCGTATAATTGACTGGAATACTCTCTTTCAAATTCTGAAGGTGGCAGGGGTAAAATACAGGGAGCGAAAGGCTATTTACAATTTGTACAGAGAGCAGATGGCAATTATAAGAGTCGAGAGGTATGAAAGGGAAGCAGTGGTTGGGAAGGGAGTGAGACAGGGTTGTAGCCTATCCCCGATGCTATTCAATCTGTATAATGAGGAAGCAGTAAAGGAAACAAAAGAAAAGTTCGGAATAGGTACTGAAATCCATGGAGAAGAAATGAAAACTTTGAGGTTCGCCGATGACATTGTAATTCTGAAAGAGACAGCAAAGAACTTGGAAGAGCAGTTGAAAGGAATGGACAGTGTCTTGAAAGGAGGGTATAAGATTAACATCAACAAAAGCAAAACGAGGATAATGGAATGTAGTCGAATAAAATCGGGTGATGCTGAGGGAATTAGATTAGGAAATGATATACTGAAACTAGTAAAAGAGTTTTGCTATTTGGGTAGCAAAATAACTGATGATGGTTGAAGTAGAGAGGATATAAAATGTAGACTGGCAATGGCAAGGAAAGCGTTTCTGAAGAGGAGAAATTTGTTAACATCGAGTATAGATTTAATTGTCACGAAGTCGTTTCTGAAAGTATTTGTATGGAGTGCAGCCATGTATGGAAGTGAAACGTGGACGATAAATAGTTTGGACAAGAAGAGAATAGAAGCTTTCGAAATGTGGTGCTACAGAAGAATGCTGAAGATTAGATGGGTAGATCACATAACTAATGAGGAGGTATTGAATAGGATTGGGGAGAAGAGAAGTTTGTGGTACAACTTGACTAGAAGAAGGGATCAGTTGGTAGGACGTGTTCTGAGACATCGAGGGATCACCAATTTACTATTGGAGGGCAGCGTGGAGGGTAAAAATCGTAGAGGGAGACCAAGAGATGAATACACTAAGCAGATTCAGAAGGATGTAGGATGCAGTAGGTACTGGGAGATGAAGAAGCTTGCGCAGGATAGAGTAGCATGGAGAGCTGCATCAAACCAGTCTCAGGACTGAAGACCACAACAACAACAACAGCGTATAAACCCGATATTTACAATTTCTTTGTGCTCTTACCTTGAAAGGCTTTGTATGTAACGAGACTATGTTTACTTTAAGGGAGTTCGAAAGTGGGGAGTCACTCAGAGCCAGAGGTATAGCATGCTCTTAGCACTCCACCATAAGGCAAAAGTGAATATAATATTCTAGTTCCGTAATGCAGGACATGGCAGATAAGAACACATTTTTCTACCTGCTGAGAGAATACATAGAGAAAATATAGCCTATGCCATAGTGTAGCTCAGGGTTTTCATGAAAAGTAACTATACTATAGCGATATGAAAACAAGTGTATGGTCGGATTTCTTCTACTTTCGAAAATAAGGGGAGGAATCTACATTTCTTACACGAATTCGAGGTGTACTGATCCCTGCCTGGTGCCCGCCGCCGCCGCACACTACCTGCCGCCACCCAGCCCATCACCTCGTTGTCCATGTCCGTTCTCTTTCCCTACCTCGGCGACGCCTGTCGCCGGTAGCTCACACAGTCCACCATGGATGCCCCACCACCACAATTTTATACCCGTCTCCTTCCCCTGCCCCCACCTTTTGTTCCCTCCTGGAGTGCATGCTTCCCCTGTCTGTTCCACCTCCCCTCCTCGCAGCCTCTCCCCCTTCCATCCCCCCATATACCACCTGTATACTGCCCCTGCCCCTGCTCCTGCCCCTGCTCATAGTAATGCCTCTGCCCCCACTCCCACCACTACCATCCATCAGGATGACTTTCCCCCACTTCCCACTCACACTGGTACGACCGCCTCTGCTTCCCCATCTTGTGTCACCGCCTGCTGCGCCACAGTAGCCGCCAAGGAGCACCCACCCTCCCTTCAAAGTGCCTCTGTGTCACATGAGGGGCCTGCCTCCCGCCACCTCCCACTCCAACCAGTCCCTCAACTCTCCCCCCAGGCCACCCCCACCAAAAACTCCCCAAACATCTGGATGCTGACCTCGTCTCCACCCCCTCCTCCAAGGAAACACCACCCATCCTTTTCCTCCTGTTCCCACCATGGACACCACCCTTCCTTCTGCATTCCAAGCCCCCGCCCTGCATACATTCGTCCTTTCCAACCTCGATTCTCAATTCTTTGATGCCCACACCCTCACTCTCGAAATCCGCAAGTATATCCCCATTGCTCAGCTTATCCCACTACAGACTCTGTCCTTATCGAATCTCCCTCTTTCCACACTGCCCTCCTCCAGAAGCTTCCCTGTATCACCTTTGGCCCACAAGCATCTCTCACACCTCTCCTTATCTATTCCTATCCCCATCACCACCAATCCCCTCACCGTCCACCAATATTCACTGCCTCGATCACAATGCTAATCTCTGTGGCCAACCTGGAAATCTGCTCAGCCCGATGTATCTATAACAATTCTGTCCCTGCATTCCCAATGTGTGTGTTCACAGAGCCCACCTCATCCACAGATCACCTCCTCTCTCATGGAGCCCTGCTTTTCAATCATCGCCACCCATTGACCCCTCCCATTCTCCTCCTCAGTCCTACCACTGCCAATGCTGTCTCCTCTACAATGATCACCTCATCCAAAACTGCAACCCCCCCCAACCTTCCCCCACTGTAAAGCCTCCCACTTCTCAAACAGTGTTCTAACCCAGCCTCTCCTCCTTTCTTAAGCTCCTGCAATGAGCCCACCTAACCTACTCCTCCAAATGCAAGGCCAAACACCTTCCCACCAACCCCGAGCTAACTGTTCCTGTTCTCCCCATTGATCAGCCCACTGACTCCACCCCTGCCCACCTCCTATGGCCAAAGACATCATCCATTTCCTGACCATTGTCCTCCAGAATATCCACCCCTTCCAATGCCCCCACATCCGCCAGCAGATCTCCTTTGCTGTCTGCTCTATCTTCCATTTGAATACCTGTGCTAGATACTTCCACAACCAAGCTCATTTCGCCTTCACCCACCTAGATACTCTCGTTTAAGTCTCTCTCCTCCTCCCTCCACTCCCAACCCATCTCAATCCCTCACAAGCCAACAATATCATCTCCTATACCCTCCCTGCAAAAAAATACCTCTTCATGCATACCCAGTCCCAGTACCAGGCCAACTCCTTCATCTTTAATGAAACCTTCCTCCAACCTCACCATGTTGTCCACACCTCTCCTTACCTCCTTCACTGCACTGATAATCCCTTTCCAAGTGCGAGGTGGGCTTGCTATTGGCCACCTCAAGCATAACCCTCTCCAACCACAACCCCTGCTCAATGATCCAACCAAACACCTCATCCACAGCGTCTTTTTTCTCTCCCTCACCGACACTTGTGCCACTACCTACATCCATCCCGTAGCTCCTCTCTCCTACGAATTCGTCTGCCTTGCTGACTGTACCTTCTCTACCTATGTAATTGCCACAAACCTCAACATCCACAGCAAAGACCCTGCCACCCTACCACAGCACACCCATCCTGAAAGTAATTCCACCCCATATGTCGTCCTCAGTTCCCCCCCACCCAACCTCCTCAGTCTATTAAACCACAGACATCCTTGACCCCATTGGTAGCAACCAACTCCTTCTCACCATCTCCTCATCCCATCACCAACATCCTGCTGCCCACCCTGCTGCCCTTCTGAAGTCTTTCCATGACTACTGCTGAGCCGACTGGGATGCCTACTGGGAATCCATTGCCTCACAGGTCAAAGCCATCCACTTACCTGTCACTATTTTGCTGACTTCACCCATGCCTCATCCTTCCTCCAGAAGACTATCACTGACACCATGAAGACCCACATTCCTACCAAGCTTATGCACACTCACTGCCCCCCTCCACAGGCCATCCTTCTTCTCCATAAATCCTGTAGGTTGCAATACTCCTTCCTCCACACCCGTAACTGGATTACTGCCCCACCCAGATCCTATAAAGCCCTCCATATCCTCATACACCATGCACTCTACTTCACTTTCCAAATCTGCCTTCCGTCCCCCACACCAATCCTCTATGACCTCATCCCATCTCCTTCTCCTTGAACACATCCACACCTTGTACATCCTCCTCAAACTCGATCTCCCCCACTACCTGGTGTCTCCTATCCTCTCTACCACCAGCCAGTTGCCATGCCTTTACCACTGCATCCTGCCCTCTCTCCATCTCCACATACTCCACCTCTTTTACCAACATATGTTCCAGCGCCTACCCCTCCTGGGTGATTAACTTCAGCCTGATATCTACTCCTCCTACCAACTCTAACCCCACCATCCACCCCCTCCTCAGGGCTCTGTCTCCCTTCATTTTCCCTTCCCCTGAGTGGTTCTTTTCCTCCCTCCTAAGCCCCCTCCCTTTCCAATGTACTCCTTCCACGTCTCCGCACTCCCTCCTGACTTGTCTTCCGTCTCTCTCTCCCACCCTCCCTGTCTCCTGCCTCTTGGTGCGCCCCCTGACCCCATTTCTTTTCCTCCCACCCTCTCCAGCCTCCCCTCCCTCGGCAGGTTCCCCTGGCAGCTTTTACTCTTCGTTGTGTTTACTCCATCTCATACAGTGGTTTTAAAGTGTCATCATTCTGGTGTGTTTTAATACTATGGCCCGCATTTAACTTGGGCATGTAACCTCATTACACTCTGCACACATCAGCAACCATGTTTTTTATATTTATGTGGCCTTTTTTAACTTTCCCTCAGTGAATGTCTCCTTGTATGTGAATATTTTAACCCCCATTGTCTCCCCTTATTATGTTCTTACATTCCCCTTTCTTTTGTCTTTTATATGTATTATTTCATCTTTTTATTTTTAATGTCACTCGGCTGAAGAGCGGCGGATTGTGTTGCTGCCAGCCCTCCACTGCCCATATGGACAGAGGAATTAAATCACAATATCAAAAAAAGACAAGTGCAGTGAGACAGTGAGTCGCTGTTCTAATATTACTTACATTATTACCCATCCTTATGTTCCTCCCAGTAGCTACTCACTTGTAGATTAGCAGGAGGCTACTCTCCTGTACTCCTGTGATAGCTTGTTGTCCTATCATTATTACCCAACTTCTCATATAGGGCTATTGGCTAGACTGGATGGAGCAGCTCTCTAGTGCTAGACTAAAAGCAAAATTATCCTCTCCACACCCAGCAATCATTCACTTGTAGAATGGCAGGAGGCTACTCCCCTGTACTTCAGTGATAGATTGCTGTCCTATTACTACTACTACTACTACTACTACCACCACCACCATTACCCATTCTTCCCATATATGACCATTGGCTAGACTGGTTGGAGCAACACTATAGTGCTAGACTAATAACAAAAACATCTACTCTACATCTGGCAGTTATTGATGCTCTGCCTGTGAGTGGACATGTGGCTGCTCCTTCAGCAAGGTCCGAGCAGGCACACGGGGAGAGGGGTTTATTAGTTATTGGGAGCTCCAACGTTAGGCGGGTGATGGAGCCCCTTAGGGAAATAGCGGGAAGGTCGGGGAAGAAGGCCAGTGTTGACTCTGTCTGCTTGCCGGGGGGTCTCATCCGAGATGTGGAGGAGGCCCTACCGGCGGCGATAGAGAGCACTGGGTGCACCCGACTGCAAATTGTTGCTCATGTCGGCACCAATGACTCCTGCCGTCTGGGTTCAGAGGTCATCCTCAGTTCATACAGGCGGTTGGCGGAATTGGTGAAGGCGGAAAGCCTCGCTCGCGGGGTGAAATCAGAGCTAACAATTTGTAGTATCGTTCCCCGAACCGATCGCGGTCCTCTGGTTTGGAGCCGAGTGGAAGGCTTAAACCAGAGGCTCAGACGATTCTGCGGAGATCTGGGGTGCAAATTTCTCGACCTCCACTATCGGGTGGAGAAATGTAGAGTCCCCCTGAATAGGTCAGGCGTGCACTGCACGCCGGAAGCGGCTACAAGGGTAGCGGAGTACGTGTGGAGTGCACATGGGGGTTTTTTAGGTTAGATACTTCCCTCCATAGGCCCGACAAGACGCCTCCTGAGACGCGGCAAGGTAGGAGTAGGCAAAATGCAACAGGGAATAACAATATTAATGTGCTAACAGTAAACTGCAGGAGCGTCTACAGAAAGGTCCCAGAACTGCTCTCATTAATAAACGGTCACAACGCCCATATAGTACTAGGGACAGAAAGTTGGCTGAAACCAGACGTAAACAGTAATGAAATCCTAAACTCAGATTGGAATGTATACCACAGAGACAGGCTGGACAGTGAAGGGGGAGGCGTGTTTATAGCGATAAGAAGTGCAATAGTATCGAAGGAAATTGACGGAGATCCGAAATGTGAAATGATTTGGGTGAAGGTCACGGTTAAAGCAGGCTCAGACATGGTAATTGGATGTCTCTATAGGCCCCCTGGCTCAGCAGCTGTTGTGGCTGAGCACCTGAAGGATAATTTGGAAAATATTTCGAGTAGATTTCCCCACCATGTTATAGTTCTGGGTGAAGATTTTAATTTGCCAGATATAGACTGGGAGACTCAGACGTTCATAACGGGTGGCAGGGACAAAGAATCCAGTGAAATTTTTTTAAGTGCTTTATCTGAAAACTACCTTGAGCAGTTAAACAGAGAACCGACTCGTGGCGATAACATATTAGACCTTCTGGTGACAAACAGACCCGAACTATTTGAAAAAGTTAACGCAGAACAGGGAATCAGCGATCATAAAGCGGTTACGGCATCGATGATTTCAGCCGTAAATAGGAATATTAAAAAGGGTAGGAAGATTTTTCTGTTTAGAAAAAGTGACAAAAAGCAGATTTCAGAGTACCTGTTGGCTCAACACAAAAGTTTTGTCTCAAGTACAGATAGTGTTGAGGATCAGTGGACAAAGTTCAAAACCGTCGTACATAATGCGTTAGATGAGTATGTGCCAAGCAAGATCGTAAGAGATGGAAAAGAGCCACCGTGGTACAACAACCGAGTTAGAAAACTGCTGCGGAAGCAAAGGGAACTTCACAGCAAACATAAACATAGCCAAAGCCTTGCAGACAAACAAAAATTACGCGAAGCGAAATGTAGTGTGAGGAGGGCTATGCGAGAGGCGTTCAATGAATTCGAAAGTAAAGTTCTATATACTGACTTGGCAGAAAATCCTAAGAAATTTTGGTCTTATGTCAAAGCGGTAGGTGGATCAAAACAAAATGTCCAGATACTCTGCGACCAAAATGGTACTGAAACAGAGGATGACAGACTAAAGGCCGAAATACTAAATGTCTTCTTCCAAAGTTGTTTCACAGAGGAAGATTGCACTGTAGTTCCTTCTCTAGATTGTCGCACAGATGACAAAATGGTAGATATCGAAATAGACGACAGAGGGATAGAGAAACCATTAAAATCGCTCAAAAGAGGAAAGGCCTCTGGACCTGATGGGATACCAGTTCAATTTTACACAGAGTACGCGAAGGAACTTGCCCCCCTTCTTGCAGCGGTGTACCGTGGGTCTCTAGAAGAGCGTAGCGTTCCAAAGGATTGGAAAAGGGCACAGGTCATCCCCGTTTTCAAGAAGGGAAGTCGAGCAGATGTGCAGAACTATAGACCTATATCTCTAACGTCGATCAGTTGTAGAATTTTGGAACACGTATTGTGTTCGAGTATAATGACTTTTCTGGAGACTAGAAATCTACTCTGTAGGAATCAGCATGGGTTTCGGAAAAGACGGTCATGTGAAACCCAGCTCGCGCTATTCGTCCAGGAGACTCAGAGGGCCATAGACACGGGTTCACAGGTAGATGCCGTGTTTCTTGACTTCCGCAAGGCGTTCGATACAGTTCCCCACAGTCGTTTAATGAACAAAGTAAGAGCATATGGACTATCAGACCAATTGTGTGATTGGATTGAGGAGTTCCTAGATAACAGGACGCAGCATGTCATTGTCAATGGAGAGAAGTCTTCCGAAGTAAGAGTGATTTCAGGTGTGCCGCAGGGGAGTGTCATAGGACCGTTGCTATTCACAATATACATAAATGACCTTGTGGATGACATCAGAAGTTCACTGAGACCTTTTGCGGATGATGCTGTGGTGTATCGAGAGGTTGTAACAATGGAAAATTGTACTGAAATGCAGGAGGATCTGCAGTGAATTGACGCATGGTGCAGGGAATGACAATTGAATCTCAATGTAGACAACTGTAATGTGCTGCGAATACACAGAAAGATAGATCCTTTATCATTTAGCTACAAAATAGCAGGTCAGCAACTGGAAGCAGTTAATACCATAAATTATCTGGGAGTACGCATTAGGAGTGATTTAAAATGGAATGATCATATAATGTTGATCGTCGGTAAAGCAGATGCCAGACTGAGATTCATTGGAAGAATCCTAAGGAAACGCAATCCGAAAACAAAGGAAGTAGGTTACAGTACGCTTGTTCGCCCACTGCTTGAATACTGCTCAGCAGTGTGGGATCCGTACCAGATAGGCTTGATAGAAGATATAGAGAAGATCCAACGGAGAGCAGCGCACTTCGTTACAGGATCATTTAGTAATCGCGAAAGCGTTACGGAGATGATAGATAAACTCCAGTGGAAGACTCTGCAGGAGAGACGCTCAGTAGCTCGGTACGGGCTTTTGTCAAAGCTTCGAGAACATACCTTCACCGAAGAGTCAAGCAGTATATTGCTCCCTCCTACGTATATCTCGTGAAGAGACCATGAGGATAAAATCAGAGAGATTAGAGCCCACACAGAGGCATACCGACAATCCTTCTTTCCACGAACAATACGAGACTGGAATAGAAGGGACAACCGATAGAGGTACTCAAGGTACCCTCCGCCACACACCGTCAGGTGGCTTGCGGAGTATGGATGTAGATGTAGATGTAGATGCAACTGGCCAGAGTTACTGTGTAATGCTTGATCCATGGCAACTACCCCTATCCTACTTAAATTGCTTAAACAAAAGATTTCCACAAGGCATACAAGATAAAGACTTATGTCCATCCTGTCTGGCAGCCCAGCACAGACTGAGTCCTATTCCCAGCAATTTCCAAATTAGGGAGGGCGAGTGGAGAAAGGGAGAGATAAGGAGAGAGGGAGTGGAGAGCAACGTCCTCTGGTGGTAGTGTTGTGAAGTGTGAACTAGGTCAGTCGGTTTCTGAACCTCAAGGTGAACTCACAAAATTGGATATTCCCGCCAATAAATTTGAATTTCCTGCCATTTTATAATTTCCCCGCAAAATTTTCAATGTCCATTTCCCGGGGTGGGGGAGTGGGAGGGCCAGGGAGAGGGAAAGGGACCCACATGCTGGTTGGGGAAAACTCATAATGCCATCAGGGTGTGGGGGTAATTAATTGACCAATTAATAAATTAATTTGATATCGATTTGATTAAAGTGCACTAGTCCTGCTTTACACTATTACAGTATTGCACAACTCACATCATTGTTATCATATTGCAACTGTTGCTACACACTAGTGAAATCAAGGACACAGTAAAACTTCTGCTCACACACACCTTTATTCTCACACGTCCATTTTACAGTTATCGTAGAAATATATCCGCTGCAGAGGGCAGCACAATGTACAGACTTAACAGAACACCAACAGATGGCGTAGGAGTCTTCATTCCCCGACATCCTCCCCACCCTGGTCCATCTCGAGGGGGATGACCAGCTGGACCGGTCGACAGATCTTCATACCATCTGGCTGGCGGAGGATGATGCACCGTATTTTAGTGTCTCTGCCATACTGCACTTCTTCTACCACAGCCCTCTTCCACAAGTGCCGTGGTTTGCTGTCTTCTTGGAGCAGAACAACCTCTCCAATTCTCGGTTTCCTTTGCGAAGGATATCCCTTCACCTCATGATATTGTCTTAGCAGCAGGAGGTATTCTGTCTTCCACCTGCGGCAGATTTCGTCATTGACCTTTTGTCTGAGTCGGAACTCCTTGGCAAGTTCCTTTCTAGTTGCTGGCTCTGGCCCACATGGAATTGTTACTAATTTCCCACCATTCAGAAAGTGAGCTGGCGTCAATGCAGTGTCACTCTCTCCTTGAGTGATGGGTCGTGAGTTTATTGCGGCTTCTATGCTGATCAAGGTGGTGTTTAAGCTCTCTTCATCCACCTGGGAGCGACCAAGAACTTTCCTCAGGCAGCGCTTGACTGAGCCTATCATGCGTTCCCACCAGCCTCCCCACCAAGCCGCACGTGGTGGTATGAATTTCCAAGTGATTCCATGGTGGGCACAGTAGAGCTGTACGTCAGTATGCTGCATGGTTTTGAAAAGCTCTGCCAGTTCTGAGTTGGCTGCATGGAATGTTGTAGCATTGTCTGAGTAGACAGTGACTGGTAGGCTCCTACGTCCTGCAAAGCGTTGCATGGCCATCAAAAATCTGTCAGTGGACATGTCAGTTGCAAGTTCAATATGAATGGCCTGTGTTGTTGCACATGTGAATAGGACCATGTAGGACCTTTTTGTTTGATGTCCAGATTTGACATATAATGGTCCGGCAAAATCGATGCCTGTTACTGCAAATGGTCTTGAAGGCTGAACTCTGTCCAGTGGTAGTGGGGCCTCCATCTCTTCATACCGGCGACTGTGTATTATCTGCCATGGCAGGCAAGAGTGAAGAACTCTCCGAACAGCTTGTCATCCTCGCAGAATCCAAAATTCTTCTCGCAGTTCCCCTAACACAATCCGCACACCGAGATGACGCAGTCTTACATGTGTGTGTCTGATGAGAAGCTCAGTGAAATGGTGACGTCCATCCAATATAACTGGATGCTTCTCTGAGTGTGACAGTGCAGCACATTGCAGCCTACCACCAAGACGAAAGATGCCATCCGATATAAAGGGATTGTATCGAGCAATCTTTGATTCCATGGGCAATTGTTCTCCCTTACGCAATGCAGACAGTTCACTAGTGAATAGTTCCTCTTGAACTCTTCTGATCCAGTAGGTCCGGGCATTTTGTAATTCCAAAGCACTAAAACTGCCGGAGATTCTATTTTTGTTTCTTGTTGTGCTGATAAATCGAAATACAAAGGCAGTTATATGCAGTACTCGCCAATATGAACTAAACCTTGCAATGTCCAGTAGTGGTTCAGTGATGGTGATCAGAGTGACATTTGCTCTCGTTTTGGCTTCTGGCATTGATGGAGGTGGGGCTGAGATTTCCAGTGGCCAGAACTGCTTGTCTTCTGAAAGCCATGGTGGGCCACCCCACCAGATATCAAGAGTGGCTAGCAGATTTGCTTCTAGTCCCCGCGTGAGATGATCTGCAGGATTTTGGCTTCCCGGACAATGCCTCCATTGGCTGGGTGTGGTGTATGTCAATATCTCTGTCACACGATTACAGATAAATGTTTTCCATTTGTTTGGATCACTCTGTACCGATTCCAAAGTGACTGTTGAGTCGCTCCACAAGGTAGCTCTGTTGGCATCAAACCCTGTTTCCAGGCAAAAGTAATGAAGGAGTCGTGATCCGACCAATACAGCAAGTAACTCCAACCTGGGTAGAGTTACCTTCTTGATAGGAGCCAGTCTGTTCTTGCTACAGACAAGGTGCACAGTGTATCCGGTTTCAGTAGATGTCCTTATATACAAAACAGCGCCGTAGGCTCTTTCAGATGCATCACAGAATACATGCACCTCTGCAGAGCCACCTGTGCCCAGCGCCCCTATCCATCTAGGAATATGTAGTGATGACAAGTGATGAAGCTTTGAGACCCATGAGTGCCAACGACATGCAAGATCTGTGGGCAAAACTTCCTCCCATGTAAGACCCCTCAGCCATGTGTCTTGGAAAATTATCTTTGAAACGATCCCAACAGGAGTGAACACACCCAGGGGGTCATAAAACTGAGCAGCTGCTCGAAGAACATTTCTCTTGGTAGCCAGTTTGTCCATTAGATTTTCAGCTATCTTCTCGTAGTCACTACAGATAGAGTCATCTTCTGTGTTCCAATTAATTCCTAAAACTTGGGTCGTGGTCTTTGTTTCAAGGCCTTTGACATCCCATATTGCCTTCAGATCATTCGAATTAGTCGCCCATTTGGACAATGGAAGACTTATCTGCTGGAAAAGTTCTGTCAGTTCATGGTAAACAGTTGCAGCGGTGTCGCTGTCTCTAACACTGGCTACGAAATCGTCCATGAACACTGACTTGTTTACAAGTCCTGAGGATAGTGGATATTTTTCACTATTTAGTACTGCTAGCTCCCTTATGGCAGCTGACAACAGGAATGGGCTTGATGCAAGTCCAAATGGCAAACGTTTGAAGCGATATGTAATCACGTCATTTGTGGTCATGTAGGCACCACTTGCAGCTTGCTCAACACGATACCAAAGGAACCTCGTGAGGTCTCTGTCTTCTTCTTTCAACGTTAACTGCAGGAAAGCTTGGTCCACATCACACACTAATCCCACTGGAAGTGTGCGGAATCGTAGTAAGATTGCTAGAATATCCGGAAGTAAATTTGGTCCCTTTTCGAGGGCATCATTCAGCGATAGAGACTCTGGCTCATGTGAGGATGCATCGAAGACTATTCTATACTTCACACTTCCACTGATGCATTTCTTCACAATGTGGTGTGGCAGGTAGAAAGTGTTTTCAGCAGTACAGTCCTCAGGTGCTACCTCTACCTGGTTCTTCTCAATATATTTCGACATGGTCTCGTGGTAAATGACCTTCAGCTCTTCATTCCCTCGCAGCTTGTTTTGTAAGGAGTGAAGACACGCTTTAGCAGTTGTTCGGTTGCAGGAGAGAGGCATATCCTTCTTTCGAGGCAGAGATACAACTCTGCGGCCATATTCCACACAGTATGATTCTCGGAATTCCTGATAAATGGGGTGGTCCATGGGTTTTAATGCTCGCTCTTGATGTTCTGTTATCCCGATTGTCTCCAGGTCCCAAAATCGGCGCACTGACTCATCAGATATATCACTGCAGCTGCCCTGAATAAAGTTGACAGTTGCTCTGTTGACGGTGGTGCTAGATCTGTTTCCACTGAGAACATATCCAAAGATTGTTGGGAGAAGAACCAATGATGGTGATACCTTGATTGGTTGTTCCAAAGTCACGATTCTCCAGTAATAATCAGCTCCAATCAGGATCTCAACAGGTAGATCTTCAGTGTCTCCTTTAGGATCTGCGAGTGGTGTACCACCCCTCAAGGCCATATCTCCTACATCTTGTGGCACTGTTGGTTGCTGTGAAAAATTATTTGTGCTTTCAAAGGCTGTTACTGATATGTGGGAATTAGTGGAGCACCCCATCATATTAAACTGCACCTTCTTCCTTGAGAGTGATGAACTGTAACTGGATTCGAAAGTAGTTATCTCGAGAGTAGTGCTTCCAATGACACTTAGTTGGAGAGATTCGATCAGTGAATGATGAATGAAACTCGATTGACTCCCTGTGTCCAGGATGGCACCTGTCTGTTTGCTCTTACCAGTGGGTCCTGTGATACTCACACGAGCAGTCTGCAGGTATGTGAAGTTAGAAGTCATAGTTTCAATTTTATTTACTGTTGTGGTATGGCTACTGCAGATAGAAATTTGATGCTCACCCTTACATTTCGCACAGGACGCCTTTCCCCGTTTGAAACACTGATTTCTGTTGTGGCCACGTCTCAGGCATAGAAAGCAACGGTTCATTGTCTTGAGGGCGTCGATTCTTGCCTGCAAGCTTGCAATCTTTTGGCAGTCTTGGCCCCAGTGCCCTCTTTCGCCGCAATACAACCGCCCTCTGTCGCCGCAATACACACAGAAAGGCTCTGAATTCTGTTGTTTCTTCTTGTCCCTCTTCGTTTTAACCTTTACGTGGAAGGCAGATGCTGTTGGTACGTAATTTTCGTGTGGTACAGTATCTCCACGAATTTTGCGTGTGTTGATAGCTCCTTCCACCTCTTCATTTAAGAACTCCATAACGTGGGTGAGGTTCCCTTCTTCAATCTTTTGCCTTCGGGCATGAACAAGCCAATTTTTGCAAATTTCTTCAGGAAAGGCTCGAAGAAGTTTGGGTGCAAGCACTCTCCCATAAGAGTCGACATTTTCTCCTAGTGCTCGTAGTGCTTGGATGCGCTTATGGCACTCAATGTAGGTGGAATTGAGAGCCTCTGGACTGCCTGAAGTCGAAGTGTTAAGATTCTCCAAGAAATCCAGGTGACTTTGGATAATTCTGTTCCTATCCCCATATTTGGATTTCAAAATTTGCTTAGTCTGCTCATATGTATCAGCTGTAACAGCAATGCCATCGACCAAGTCCTTAGGTTCCCCATCAAGGTAACCACGGAGGAATTCATGCTTCTTCATTGTTGACACCATCGGATTCTCGTCTATGGAAGCTGTGAATTGCTCCCAAAATCGAGGCCAAGCTTCTATATCCCCTGAGAATGCGTGCAGTTTGATAGTAGGCAATTTTATGTCCATACAGGCGTGTTGTTGAGCCGCTGACGTCACGTTTCTGTCTCCTGAGTGCGCTCCTCCTAGAAAGCCTTTCGCCTTTCGGAGGGCGCGTTTGCATTTATCAGTATATTCCTCACAAGCTTCCGTGTCGGCTTCATATTCAGAGTCATCCAGCAAGTCCTGTATTGTATCGTTGAGTCGGGTCAACTCTTCTAATGTTTCTTGTAGGCGTTCCTGAAAGTGTTCTACTTCTTCTGCAGCTGTAGAACCATCGAAGGCGTTTATTTGGCTGACAAAACGCGTCGCATTCGATCGCAAGGTCGTCCGCTTCCGGCGCAGCCTCCCCAAGTTCGTAGCTACTGCTTCTGCCATGGTGAGTTGGTGGTTTTGCTTTCTGTCGCGAGAGTGCGTTCAAGGTCAAGACACCCCGTCAGTTGGATGCTATCGCTAAGGGATGGCGCTTTCCTGGAGTGTGAACCGTTAGCAGCCCCTAGTGATGTTTGTAGTTCTCAAGAGATGGCGCGGCCGTGCAGTTTTCAACTTCCGCGACCTTTAGTAGTGGTCACTGTTGCTAACAGATGGCGCTGCAATCCACCAATACTTCAGCAAGTCCCCTTTGTGCTTTGCAAATAATACGCCAACTGCCCTCTATTGCTCTGCCACCAACAAACATGCACCAAGTAACATCACATACAAATCAATCGCCCCGCAGTGTCCTTTGCTACAGTTTCAGAGCAATGCCGCAACTTATCTGTGTGAGCTGAACGTGGCGTGACGTGACCGGATTTTGAGATTGAAGTCGCTCAAAACCTTCTCCGCCGGCGTCGAGTCCTCTTTAATGTGTAGTAGCACTCTATCTCTTCATGTTCTCCCGGGTTTCGGCACCAAAATGTTGCTACACACTAGTGAAATCAAGGACACAGTAAAACTTCTGCTCACACACACCTTTATTCTCACACGTCTATTTTACAGTTATCGTAGAAATATATCCGCTGCAGAGGGCAGCACAATGTACAGACTTAACAGAACACCAACAGATGGCGTAGGAGTCTTCATTCCCCGACAGCAACTATCTATCATTTGTAGCCAAATATGTTTACAGTGATGTCTCTTATAGCACCATCTAGTGGTAAATTTTTCGTAATTTTTTTTTTTTTTTTTTTTTTTTTGTAACCATAACGTTTCTCCCGTCTTCGATAACATTTCATTCAAATTTAACATCATTTTGAGACATGCTTCATTTTTTACAATGTTTTAAAACTGGAACTTGAATTATATCACTCTTACACGGAGCGTTCCCTAAATTACTTCAAGAATGACTTACGTTTAAATTTCTGGAGACAAATGAGTTCATTAGAAACAAAGCATAAGCCTGTATTAACAGACAAAAGCTCTAACTGGGATAGCCATATGCAGCAGTGTAGCTTGGAAGTTTGCTACCCGGTGCGGATTTTTAACTTGTCCCCCGCCTCTACTCAACTACTCTTAACTCGATCAACCCCACAAAAACATCAAATAATTTTGTTAGGAAAGGTTTTGATACAAGTGGTTAAGTAAGGGAAGTATAGCGTTAACTATTTTGTAAACAGTTTTTATGAATGGAAACGCGTAAAATACGCTTCTGTGTCTGAGATTAGGACCTCTAATAGTGAAATTAAAACAATTTGAAATTTTGTTGAAAGGGAAACAGGGCAACCAAGAGAATGCGATGACTATATTACCATCCACCTGAATAAAGAGATTATTAAAAAGTCAGAAATTGGAAACATTTTTAATAATCATTTTTAAATGTTGCAGAAAAATTAGTATCCAGATGTTCATTAGAGAAGACAAAGTTATTTGTGGAAGAGACAGTACCTAAGTAATTTGATAAAACTGAAATTCTACCCACCCCTCCCTCTCTCTCTCTCCCTCTCTCTCTCTCTCTCTCTCTCTCTCTCTCTCTCTCTGAAATTAGGTAAATGATAAACTCTGAATGAAATTTTCACTCTGCAGCGGAGTGTGCGCTGACATGCAACTTCCTGGCAGATTAAAATTGTGTGCTGGACTGAGACTCGAACTCGGAACCTATGCCTTTCGCGTGCAAGTGCTTTACCGACCTTTTTTTTTTTTTTTTTTTTTAAATCTCATTTTGTTCGCTTTTGTTCGTTGCATCTGCTCGGGGCGGACGTCGTAAGACATCCGTTTAAGTTCGTTGTTGATCGATTAACTCAGTTTTTTTATTACAGAGGGCTGAGCTACCCAAGCACGAACGACGAGCTGTCCTCACAGATTCAATTCCGCTAGTACCTCGTCTACTACCTTCCAAACTTCACATAAGCTCTCCTGCGAACCTTGCAGAACTAGCACTCCTGGAAGAAAAGATATTGCGGAGACATGGCTTAGCCGCAGCCTGGGTGATGTTCCAGAATGAAATTTTCAGTACGCAGTAACCTTTCTTCCAGGAATGCTAGTTCTGCAAGGTTTTCAGGATAGCTTCTATGAAGTTTGGAAGGTAGGAGACGATTTACTGGTGGAATTGAAACTGTGAGGATGGGTCGTGAGCGTGCCTGGGTAGCTCAGTTGGGAGAGCACTTGCCTGCGAAAGGTAAAGGTCCCGAGTTCGAGTCTCGGCCCAGCACACAGTTTTAATCTGCCAGGAAGTTTCATATCAGCGCACACTCCGCTGCAGAATGAAAATTTCATTCTGGAAACATCTCCTAGGCTGTGGCTAAGCCATGTCTCCGCAATATTCTTTCTTCCATGAGTGCTAATTCTGCAAGGTTCGCGGGAGAGCTTCTGTGAAGTTAGGAAAGTAGGAGACGAGGTACTGACGGAATTTAAGCTGTGAGGACACGTCTTGTAGTAAAAGCTTTTACCCAACAAATAAGTAGGATTTCAGCAAATGAAACAGGGCATTTTTCCCAGTAGATGAAGTATGCCATTGTTAAACCATTGCATAAAGAGGGGGATAAGTATGATGCCAACAAGTACTGACCAGTCTCACTTCTGACAGCTTTGTCCAGAATTATTGAAAAAGCAATGTTTTCACGAGTAACTTCACATATTTGTAAAAATAAAGTCCTAACAAAACAGCAGTTTGGTTTTTAGAAAGGTTTTCCAATAGAAAATGCTGATCAAATAATAAATGCTCTGAACAGCGAAACATCATCTGTTGGAATTTCTTGCGATCTAACAAATGCTTTTGACTGTGAAAATCATGGAACTCTTCCAAATAAGTTCAAGTATTGTGGTATGAGTGAGACTCTGCACGAATGGTTCAATTCATATTTAACTGGAAGAGTACAGAAAGATTTAAAAAAAAAGAAAAAAAAAACACTCACATAATGTGGAAAGATCAGCAGATTCCCCAAACTGGGAGGTATGAAAATGCGGTTCCACAGGGTCCAATCTTGGGTTCCTTACTTTTCTTATATACGTATTAATGACTTGTCACTCTGTATTCACCAAAATACCAAGCTAGATCTTTTTGCTGATGATACAAGTGCAGTAATCGCACTCAAGAGACAAGAATTAGCTAAGGTTCTCTGCAAATGTACACTTATTAAATTTTAATATACCGAAATATATAGAGTTCTACACGGTGAATGGCATAACACCATTAGTAACTATAGACTTCGAACAGAAGTCTGTAGCTAAGGCAGAATATTTAAGATTTTTGGGTACATGTATTGATGAGAGATTGAACTGGAAGAAACACATTGATGGTCTGCAAAAAAGTTTGAGTTTATTTTCTTATGCTATTAGGGTTATTGCAAATTTTGGCGATAAACATATCAGTAAATTACCTTACTAAACCTATTTCCATTCACTGCTTTCGTGTGGCACCATATTTTGCAATAATTCATCATTAAGGAAAAAAGCATTCGTTGCACAAAAGTGTGTAATCAGAATAGCAGCTGGAGCCTATTGAACATCATCTTGCAGACACTTATCGAAGGACCTAAGGATAGTCAGAGTTGTTCACAATATGCTCATATATATTCAACTACAAAATTTGTTATTATCACCCACCCCAACTCAAAATCAATAGCAATGTGCACAACTACAACATTAGGAGAAAGGCTGTTCTCCACTATTCTGGGTTAAATCTAACTTTGGCGCAGAAAGGTGTGAATTATGATGCCACAAAAGTCTTTGGTCACTTACCATAAAGCATCAAAAGTCTGACAGCTAATGAACCAGCATTTAAAAACAAATCGAATTTCTCTGTGACAACTCCTTCTACTTAACAGATGAATTTTTAAATGTGAATTATTAATTCTACAATTAATAAAAAGCTGTAAAGAATCCTTTTGTAAACTGACAGTTTCCACATCATTACAAAGTGTTGTATTGATGATATGTGGAACAACTATTAACCTAATCAGTAGATAAATGATTATTAAGGAAGCAGTGCGGATAATCAAAGATCTTGCTAGTGATGGGTTGTTTTACATTAAGCTTAGTAGCTCTTCTTTCTAGGCTTTTCTGTTGCAAATTTGAAAATAGCGTCATACAAATCGATACCTTTAGCAACACTATTTTAAGCTGACAAAACTGGACAGTCGCGTTGAGTCATAGTGGATGGGAATACTTATTTACTTGTACTGCATAACTAAAAAATTTAAAACCGTTCTAGAAATGGTGCCTCATCCAAGAACGTGCTATAGCAGTTACATTATTTAACATTTATTATAGGGTATATCAAACAATTATGTATTACAGGCAACTGAAGATATCCACAAATAACAGAAGCGAAACGCCTATGGCGAAAAACAAACTAACAAACTGCCTTTCATTTCGTTGCGAAGACAGAATACACCTCCATGAAAATCATTATTATTGGTCAAATGTTTGAGAGAAGCGAAAACAAGACTCGCTATAAATTACACAATGGATTTTTGTCCGAATTTTCACAGCCAAACAAAGATAGAGAAATGGACAAATGGAATATCAAATTCACCGATGTGAGGTAAATGTTAGAAATATTTAATTGTGTGAAAGTCGTAATGGTAATCAAGGCAACTTAGTATTCAAGGGATAATTGCAACATTTAACGAATAGCTGCAGCGAGTTATGTGAGTGAAGTGTGAAAATGTCCATTTCTTCAAGGCATAGCCATTTTGCACATTACACTGGTAGCAAATTTAATTATTGAATGATTTCATTTGAACTACATCCAGAACGTTTTGAGAACAGAAGATGCGGATGAGATGTCAGTAGGTTCATGATTTCTGAACAAGTATGAAAATAAAAATAACTGGAAAAACTGGGTCAAATGTTTTGTGATGATTTGTCTAAAAGTAAGAAATGAAACAGATTAGAGAAACATTTGACATGCATTTTAATGATACTCGAAATCATGTACAGCGAATGATGTTGCGAAATCTTTCTCTAATCTGTTTTATTTCTTACTTTTAGACATGTCATTCACAAAACACTTGATCGATTTTTTCCATTTTTGAAATTTTCAACTTTTGTTAAGACAGTAATGATGGGAATCAAACAGTTTCAGTTAAACAGTCCTAAATACAACCGTATCTTTTATATTAACACTGCAGACGAACACTTTTCCAAAACGTCATTTTATTGTTATTTTAAAACATTTAATATTTTTGCTTATATTATTACTATCGTAGGCATCAGTTTTACGCTAAAATCGGCAATTTTTAATTACGGAAGGTGAGGGAGGGGGGAGAAACAAACGGTGACCCCCGATCCTCCTCCACGAACAGAGCCCAGGATCCGCGCGTGAAACAGACAGTAGACAGGATGTTGTAACTACGTGGTCCGAAATGATTCCGCAAAAATTGAAGCAAGCCAATCACTGAAAGTAGACCGGGTCGAGAGAACCGTTTAGTCGAACCTTTTCTGACGGTAGTAATCTACACATTATGGCGCCCCACGGTACTCGTCATCTTGTACATCCGCTGAGCGCTCGAGAAACAGTGACCGCCTGCGCAAGCTTCTTTCTCGCTGACCTGAACGGCCGCGCGTGGCCCGTGGTGCCATCTGTGGGCGCATTCTTAAACCACTCAGTCACGGGGAACCTTGAATCCCACTTGAGGCCACTCGCAAGGGGCATTAGTCGCGCGCAGGCAGCGGAGGCGAGAAGTTGCGTGTCAAGTGCTGCGTCAATTGTACAATGTGTTCGTCGTGGCTCTCTCTCGTGCGCAGTTGAACCAACGGTGAGTTCATCGTTAGAGTGAATACTGGTCTCATAACTGTTGCCAGCACTCCACGTTGCTTCGCCTACACACAATATCGATGAGAAAAACTGAACAATGCTTCAATAATGTGCGCGTAGAAGAGTCGAAGGCGGGCGATTGGTCAGTACACGTTGTGTTTTTAATGTGAAATGTTTTAATTGTGTGATGAGCCTCATGCACGAGATTGTTGTAAGGCGGAGGTTGGTGAGTGTTCGTCACAGCGCACCAGCGATATGATACTTGCAGTCAAATGTTTCGGCGAATGTTTTGCGTCCTGTGAAGTACGGTTAGTGACGTCTCTAAGGCGAGCGAGCCATTAATGCGCTGTAATCTGCTTTTGCGACACTAAATTTTCAACGAACACATTGAATGATATGTTTCTTCTCATTTGTTTCAGTTTCTCTCTCTCTCTCTCTCTCTCTCTCTCTCTCTCTCTCTCCTTGCAACAAGTAAGTGAGAGAGAGGGAAATACTCTTGCTGATATTTACGAGAGCGATTTAACATCTTATTCTCCACCTACTGCGGTATCAATGGTCAAACGCAGAGTATGAGCTGTGGTTCTATTCCGCGCGTGATTCTGTTAAATCTCACACGCTGATGTCTGTGGGATGTCCAAGGCGACGCGTTGCGCCACCCGGCAAACTGCTGAGCGATAACTGTTGTCGTCAGTAACATCCTGCTGCAGCTTCGTTTGAACAGATCGTGTGATGTGCCAAGCCATTGTACGTCTTCAGTGAGACATCATTGCGTTTTAGTTAGCGTAAACAACACACAGATTATTTTTGATTTGCTAAATATCTAAAATGGACCTGTAGGCTGTAGTGCCGAGACTCCACAAAATTTCTGTTACACGATAAATCACACAAATCTAAAAATTGTAAATTCAAATAAGTCCTTAGGGATTACAGTTATGAATAACTTAAATTGGAACGATCGTGTAGATAATGTTGTGGTGAAAGCAAACCAGAGACTGCGATTCGTTGGCAGAACAATTAGAAACTGTAACAGTTCTTACTAAAGAGACTACTTATACTACGATTGTCTGTTCTCTTCTGGAGTATTGTTGTGTGGGTTGGGATCCGCATCAGGTAGGACTGGCGGAGGACATCGGAAAAGTCCAAAGAAGGACAGTTCGTTTTGTACCATCGCTAAATAGGGGAGAGAGTGCCAGGAACATGACACACTGCTTGGGGTGGCAATAATGCAGCAGGTTCTTCTCATAAAATTTCGGTCAACTTCCTCCTCATAGTGTGAAAATAATTTTGTTGACACCCATCAACATACGGAGAAATGATCATCACAAAAATACAAGAGAAATCAGAGCTCGCAAAGAAAGATTTGTTCGTTTTTCCCGCGCTCTCTTCGAGAGTGGAACGGTAGCGAAATAGCTTGAAGGTGGTTCAGTGAACCCTCTCTACCAGTACTTAATTGTGAATTGCAGAGTAATCATTTAGAAGTTGCGATAACAGTGACGTATTTTGGGAAACGGGGTTAACTAAGTAATTTGTGTGAAAAATTATAGTTAAAAACTGTTCACACGAAAGCTGAGTAAGCCGTCAGTGTTGCTGTATTGTATAAGGCGACAACCAGGTAAACATGTTGTCTAACATTTACGAGGTCGGCCCCAAAAGCTTCTATTTCTTTTTTTTTTTTTTTTTTTTTTTTTTTTTTTTTTTGTTTTCCTTACCATTCCGCTTACGACGGTACATTGTTGACGTCGAATTATGTGAAATGGGAATAGAAATAACAAAGGGTTTGTGCCTATTACGAAATGAAATCCGAATGCAAGTAAAACACATCGCGGTACGCTAATATATGTTTCAAATTGAGCGCGTGCTTGGGTGATGAAGCGCCTCTTGGTTCTGATTTCGGTGCTTGAAAATACGAGTATGACAGTTTTATATCGAGCGTCACGCAGATAGTAATTACTGGAATCAAACAGTTACAGTTAAACGAAAATATATCTGTATCTTTTATGTTAATACTGCAAATGAAAACTTAAGTTCCTGAAGCATAATAATTACCACTACCTGTTTGTTATTGTTTTGGATAAGCAAAATAATGCTTCTGAGTTTTCTTCAGTATTGATTCCCATTAACAGTTTTCCGTACACAAGATATTGTTTGCACTTGCCTTCAGTGAAGCTTCTCATGTTACAGACAATTAAGAGAGTGAGGTACCTTGAGATGGAGGTATATACAATTTCTTTAACCACTTTAAATAAAGTCACTGTGCCAGAGATTTTTAATTTTTGCCGATTATAGTGGTCAACTATTACACAAATAGTGAATAATCAACGCATGAAAATTCGTTTTAATTATGTTTGAAAGGGAAATGTTGACATCAAATTACCCACCGAGTTGGGTATGTTTACTTACGAACGCTTTGTTCACTGCAAGTTCCGACTGCTCAATGGATAAGGCGCTTGTGAAGATCCATTGAACCAGGGCACTGTAGTGCGAAAATGCTGAAAATAAAAACTGGAAGCCATGAAGTGTCGATCCGCTCGTGGAGTCCGTAGGCCTACGACAAACATCTTAAGATTTGCGAATGCATTTTAAATATTTTACAGTGGTCTACACACATAACTGTTGAGGTAACAGAAATCGCGTGTTAAGACGTGTGAGGAATGCTGTTAGTATGTTGTTGTGATGCATGAGCGGCGATTGTATCCACACTGTTTCTCTCGTTTCGTTCGGTATTGGAGTACATTATTGTTGCCAGTTTGTTGCACTGACCGACAAGGAAGGCGACAGCATTGTCCACGGTTCGGCATATATATTAAGTTGAGGAGAAAATGGCAATTTTTGCAGAAACTATATTACAAAAATTTACTATCATTATTAATTCTATGAGGTATATAATTGTAAATACAAAAACAAGTCTAGTATATGTAATAGATGCAGTTATGAAATTGTCTTTTGTTTCATCGTAACTCGCAGTGTAGTCCTCAGCGTATAATCAGAAAATTTGTTGTTGTATCTTAGTATCCTTCAAGATTTACATCCATATCTCTCGTACTTCGTAAGGACTGTTGTGGTGGCACCTGTTGTAAAAAAAAAAAAAAAAAAAAAAAAAAAAAAAAAAAAAAAAAATGGTTCAAATGGCTCTGAGCACTATGGGACTTAACAGCTGTGGTCATCAGTCCCCTAGAACTTAGAACTACTTAAACCTAACTAACCTAAGGACATCACACACATCCATGCCCGAGGCAGGATTCGAACCTGCGACCGTAGCAGTCACGCGGTTCCGGATGCGCGCCTAGAACCGCGAGACTACCGCGGCCGGCCTGTTGTATATTTAGCCGATATCTCCTAGGATTTACGCATTAACATCCTTTTTATCATATTGGTTAATTTTCGGATACACTACGCTACAAACGTTTACTTGTTATTCAAGCGTTTGAGTATAGTTTGATACACTTACACAAGTAAACATAGGTACCGTACACGAGGTCATGCTGAAAAATAGTGCCTCTGATTTTTTATTGAAATTTCTTTAAAGCTTTTTAAAGAAAACAGACATTATTAACATCCTTATTCTGGCGACGAACACATTTGTCCCAACGAGAGACCGGTTTGTTGATATCGTCACTGTAGAATGTCTTACGTTGTTGACGAAGCATCATGGTCCCCTCTGCTTGCACCACTTCACCACCAGCAGAGTTTTATAACAGGTGAAAATCAGACAGGTCCAAGTATGGACTGATGGTCGATGACTGATGACAACCGAAGGAGTCTGATTGTTGCAGGTGTCACTGCGCTCGTGTGTCTTATGGCATTTTCATGCTGAGTGAGAGGGTTCTCCATGTATGGACGAACTCTTCAAGCTCGAAACTCGATTACTGCACGCTGTTTCTCACGCACTCATATAGTTGGTGTTTCTCATGCACCCACATAGTTGCTATTTCTCATGCACCGACATAGTTACGTTAGATGTACACACCACTATGTCGCACGCTACATTTCGGAGCCCTCTAGTGGCATGTCACTGCAAATATATACACATGAAGAGTAACTATGTAGAATGTTAATAACGTTTGTTTTACGTAAAAAGCGTTAAGAGTTTTCACATAAAAAAGTTCAGAGGCATTACTTTTCAGCACACCCTTGTACGTTTATCTGTGAATTAGCTATTTTCTATCAAAGACTGTATTATTCAAATTTGACATACACACAGAAAAGTCGCCACTGTGGTTTGGAAAGTGATAGTATCACCTGTAAGGCGAAAAGATTATCCACTACGAAATGGCGCAATGTGTTATACTTGGAACATGAGGAACAAATAACCTTCCCACAGTACAAATGTTGCGACAAAATGCTATACGTTTTCAGAGAGGCATTTTAGCAGATCTCATCTAGTTGGGAAGCCAAGGATTTTCTAGTATCTAAGACATATTCGATATGCTTGTTACGTAGTGAAATATGTGAAACACGTTCAAAACAAATCTAAATTATTGCATTTTTTTTTAAAAAATTGTCACTTGATATTAACTCGAATGTAAACACAAATATGTTGTCTGATTCACCTGGCAGTCGTTGGGCTGAAAGGCTATGGTGAATCACGAGGTCAAACGCACAGTGTATTCTGACTCATCTCACACCGCTTCTCCACCTCTTGTGAGTAATCAGTAAATACGCAATGTGGCTCTTGGCTATCGATCTACCGTAACAACACTTCCTAGGCCACGTAAACACTGTTCCATATCTTCCCGGAAAAATTTGTGGTTACCAGGAATCGAACCCGCGACCACTGAATCATCAGCCAGAAGCATTAAACACTAACCACGAAGCTAATCGAAGCAGTTAGGCTCTTCGTTCTTAGACTTTGTTTTGAGCTGAACTTAAACTCTTTTTGCTGAGTAATTAAGACACCTACTCCCTGCTGGCAACTGTCATATGACTGCCTATATAGAAAATCCGAATCACCAGAACTGACCCCATCTGTAAACACCTCCCCAACAACGCTCAGCTGTCCTAAGAAACAGTTACAACGGCGCGCAGGCACTTACAAACACACTGAATGGCTCCGAGCTAGGTACGTCAGCACTTCCCAGTAAGCTGGCTTCCTCGAACCGTGAGCGACAGTCTGGTACTGCGATGATATAATCGTGGCAGTGTGTACAGACTATCCAGTGGCTGCAGTACAACAAAATTCAGGGTAGTGAAGAATGAAAAACAGTTAATAAAGTCAGTGGTAAATAGTACAGCACAAGAAATAACGCAGAAGGCCAAAAACTGCCTAGTGCAGATACGAAATGAAAGCCTGTCGACAGCAAACACTGCTAGCACGAAGGGAAGGAGCAAATTATGTAAAGAAACACCACTAACCACAGAAGATGCTTTATAAATAAAAGCGTAACGCGTCTGGTGTAATTCTTTTTAATCAGATTGCAGTCGGCTCAAGACAGATAATCTATACTAACAGATTTTATAAAAAGCTTTAACGGAAAAATCATGTTGCATACAAGACAGATAACCTATACTAACAGATTTTATAAAAAGCTCTGACGGAAAAATCATGTTACATTCCACTCCATATACTGTATCCTTGTTAACTAAACGCCAAGATGGCGTGAGCTGGTTTCGATATGTTACTCTGAGTTTACAATCACACAGGGCTACAAACACAATTTTAAAATTTTCCGTTTTTCTGAATGCTCCGCAAGCCATTGCATAATGTGCGGAGGAAACAACATTGTACCAATATTAGCGAATTTAATTCCTATTCCATTCTCGAGCTGAGCAATGGGGAAATGCTTATATGCCGCTGTGCGCCCCCTAATCTCTCTTATCTTATTCTTACGGTTCCTAGGAGAGATATGCGAAGGTGACAGCAGAATTATCGTACAGTCTTCCTGGAAAAGCTGTTCTCTAAATTTACCCAACAGGATTCCTCGACAAGATTGTTAATCTTCGGCGTGGGTCGGTGGCACGCAGGTAAAGTGCCCGAGTACGTATTGAAACATCTTGGGTTTCTAGTATTTTTATCTTACACTTACCACTTCTCTCAACTCTGGCAGTGTCTCATAATGTGAAAAATTCCGAATTGCGCCATGTTTCGGAGTCCGTGTTAAACCGTAGGGCCCTCCATATAAATATGGGTAAAATTCAGAGGTAGGAGCAAGGCAACGGCGTATCACTGCGACGGGATGATGCCTTGTAAAGCAATCTGTTGCTCAAGCCAATCTTCGGATTGATGACGGCTTAACCTTGCCGTATATGTTTCTTCAGATGTGTTATATCTAGCGGCGCATCTCTTAATACCTCTGATTCCTGTTATAACACCTACTTGATGACTACAAACCCTGGAACAGTGTTCTGGAATGGGTCGCATTAACGTCTTGTCCGAGATTTCCTTTAGAAATTCACCACACTTCCCCAGAATGCCTCCAGCAAGTCGAAGTCTTCCCCACTACTGCTTGTAAGTGTTCACCTCATTTCATTTCACTTCTTAGAATTACCTCTAAATGATTCATGATGCGGCTTGCTGCAACGACGAAGTTATGTCAAGGCAGGAACATAGAATTAGTCATTGACTTGCCAGACGTAAAACTACAGCAAAGTTTTCGTTTCTGAATTTATTAACCCTCTGTTTGTCGGTGTTGCCCGCAAGCAACACCAAAATTGCAGACTGTTATCTGGATCGCATTTAAAGTTTCATCTTTCAATCGGCAATGGTACTAGCAAGATGTTATTAAGTTCTCATATACAGCGATAGTCTGTTGTCTCTGGTGAAGTTTCTGACTAGTGAGCAACTTTAGCAGCTACCGTGCAAGGTTATGTGAGCGTCAATTACCGGTGCAACAGTGTCTTCCTAGTTTTGTGACGCTGTTTTTCTTACGTAACGAAAACTGGTTGTAAACGGAAAGAGGAAATCTTAAAGATGAGTTATTGTACAAAATAGTTGGTGAATTCTTACCTGGGACGTGGCCAATGGACTGATCTTTCCTTGGGAGAGGAAGCCTGGCTTTGAGTACTGGATGGAAAGTAATTTAACAGTAAGAAGTAAACAGCAGCTCCTGATCCGGTCAGTAATGTGCAGTAGGTCAGTTATGGTCACTGGCCAGAGGATGGGCCAACAGGTAAGATGTAGGCTTTGCCCCCAGAGGTATTCGACTGTCAAATGTGGAAAATATGGAATCGTTCCGCACTTTGTGCTAAAACAGAATTGTTTTAAGACATTTCACATGAAATGCTGCAAAACTTAACCTTTTTTCAGCCACAGGAAAAACAAGTAGTGTTTGTATTGTAACACCCAAGCGCCTTTTATGGGCGATGATACTTAGAGCCAAGACACAGTACTTCGAAAAAATATCTATAAAATTGTTCACGCTACCGTATACATACAATTTAAGTGATTTAATATTTTTTCTTCATAGTATTTTTGCATGTACCAGTAAATAGTTAATTTCAATCCATTCAATCCACTGTTCTGTGATATTCTGTAACCGTCGCTATCTGTTAGCAGCATTAAGAAACTGTTTGCACAAGTCATTTCTGTCTGAGCACTTTAGTGGCTCAAATGGCTCTGAGCACTATGGGACTTAACATCTGTGGTCATCAGTCCCCTAGAACTTAGAACTACTTAAACCTAACTAACCTAAGGACATCACACACACCCATGCCAGAGGCAGAATTCGAACCTGCGACCGTAGCAGTCGCGCGGTTCCGGACTGAGCGCCTAGAACCGCTAGACCACCGCGGCCGGCTGAGCACTTTAGTGTTTGTGGATAATATTATTTGTGTAATCAGTTATTTCAAAAGTTAATTTACATTGAAAAATAGAATGTGTGTTAAAAGGAAACAAAGTATGTAAAGGATGATTGTACGTGTGCGTGAGCTGCTCTTGTTAACCAGTCAATATCTTCATCGGAACAACTTTGAGAGAAGTGTCTGTGGCAGTCGGTTCGTTGTGCACTATGTGTAACTGTGAACATTCTGTGATGATCGATGAAATACGTATGGAAGAATATTTATAACGTGGCTTTATGTGGAAATTACCACAGAAGAGATCTGCCACTCAATAATAATTAACGTAACATGACTGTAAAAGGAACGAGGAAAGATATAGAGATTATTTATCTGCCACTGAACAGCCATGTCACAGCAACAATCCAGCAGAGTCATAATTACTTGCGAAGAACAGGATAATTTCCACGAAACGGTGCCCATCGAAGTCACAACCCTACCGTGCGCGCATCGAAATAGCGCCATCACAGCGAACGCTGGACTCCAGAGATGTTGACAAGAGAGACGTGAAAAAAAGGAACATATTGAAAATAGAACGTCATTCAAGAAGAGAGAGTAACTGCTCTTTTTTCGTTCTTGAGAATTTCTTAAAGAAATGAATAACATCACTTATCAGTCATACAATCGTCGTGCACAATACCATCTGTGGTGTAGGTAACGGACAAATTCCTTTTTCCCTTACCTAGGATATATTCTCAACACGTCTTTTATGGAAACTGGGAGTGTGTCACAGATTTTCCAGACTGTCGTAAGCTGTGAAAATAGAAAAACTGAAATCTGGACGATTAATCTCGATACTCGTGTCTCTCCTCTTTCTTAATAGACTTCGTGACTCAGAGACACTCAGTGTTCTGTGTGTGCATGGGTCATCGGACGATAAAATTCCACTGAATGATTGATGAAGTCATGATCAGCTCCCTCGTTTTTCGATGTTTTGTATGATTTACAACCATCGGTCATCATTTGGTAAAATGAAATGTTTAATGAGAGGCAACAACGTTTTCTTTCCCTTTGGTAAAATAAAGGACTTTCCTGACGCCCGCTCGATTCCGCTATAAACCCTGAAACATTCTATTTTATTCTTACGTAGTCGTCCTGTTCTATACTAGCGGATTGCGATGTAAGGTTCATCTACTTCTAAAATTTTGTTTTCGGCAACAGTGGGCATTCTGTTATTAGTAACAATAACACAACACACATCCCCACAAATGCCGCAATAGTCATAAACCGTATTCACTGAAAGTTCGCACTCGGGCGCAGTCTCTTGCAATGTAAACTTAAGTATTCAACACGCAACAAGTACGATGCTCTGGTCAGTACCTAATTTTGTACTGTCAAAGTTTTACGTGTTGTTTATTATACAACTTCTGTTCCTGCATTTCTTATACATAAGTTGAAAAGGAAAATTAACTTTCGATGTACTCTTCGACAGCGTCACAAAATTTGCGGAGCCACAGTGAACGCAATTCCTCGCGACGCGATTTGGAAAAAATCCATATGGCCAAAAGAATTCTGGGCCTTTTTCGGTATTATTCAAACTGTAAATCAACTGCTTCCACGTGAGAGAATTCGACATGAACCTTTCACTGGATTCACTCATGATTTCCACTACTCTGGTGCGATGTTCTGCTACTTTCATGCAACGTTCCGTTGTCCAAACAAGAAACATTGTCCATATTTCCCGCTTCGAGAGTCGAGCGGTCGATATACGCGGCTCGCAGTGAGGGCGAGATTTCGATGTACATCGTTTCTTGGAAATTACCAAATGCAGTTTTTCGCTAACAGTTTGCGTTCACATTCTGAGACTATTGAGTTAAAACCAGTTTAAACAACTGATTCCTTCTATAAACTACTTTTAGTCTTGCGTTGTTGTTGTTGTGGTCTTCAGTCCAGAGACTGGTTTGATGCAGCTCTCCATGCTACCCTATCCTGTGCAAGTTTCTTCATCTCCCAGTACCTACTACAACCTACATCCTTCTGAATCTACTTAGTGTATTCATCTCTTGGTCTCCCTCTATGATTTTTACTCTCCACGCTGCCCTCCAATGCTAAATTTGTGATCCCTTGATGCCTCAGAACATGTCCTACCAACCGGTCCCTTCTTCTCGTCAAGTTGTGCCACAAACTCCTCTTCTCCCCAATTCTATTCAATACCTCCTCATTAGTTATGTGATCTACCCATCGAATCTTCAGCATTCTTCTGTAGCACCACATTTCGAAAGCTTCTATTCTCTTCGTGTCCAAACTATTTATCGTTCATGTTTCACTTCCATACATAGCTACACTCCATACAAATACTTTCAGAAACGACTTCCTGACACTTAAATCTATACTCGATGTTAACAAATTTTTCTTCTTCAGAAACGTTTTCCTTGCCATTGCCAGTCCACAATTTATATCTTCTCTACTTCGACCATCATCAGTTATTTTGCTCCCCAAATAGCAAAACTCCTTTACTACATTTCCTAATCTAATTCCCTCAGCATCACCCAACTTAATTCGACTACATTCCATCATACAAGTTTTGCTGTTGTTGATGTTCATCTTATATCCTCCTTTCAAGACACTGTTCATTTCGTTTAACTGCTCTTCCAAGTCCTTTGCTGTCTCTGACAGAATTACAATGTCATCGGCGAACCTCAAAGTTTTTATTTCTTCTCCATGGATTTTAATACGTACTCCGAATTTTCTTTTGATTCCTTCACTGCTTGCTCAATATACAGATTGAATAACATTGGGGAGAGGCTACAACCCTGTCTCACTCCCTTGCCAACCACTGCTTACCTTTCATGCCCCTCGATTCTTATAACTGACATATGGTTTCTGTACAAATTGTAAATAACCTTTCGCTCCCTGTATTTTACACCTACCACCTTTAGAATTTGAAAGAGAGTATTCCAGTCAACATTGTCAAAAGCTTTCTCTAAGTCTACAAATGCTAGAAACGTAGGTTTGCCTTTCCTTGATCTTTCTTCTAAGATAAGTCGCAAGGTCAGTATTGCCTCACGTGTTCCAATATTTCTACGGAATCCAAACTGATCTTCCCCTAGGTCGGCTTCTACCAGCTTCTCCATTCGTCTGTAAAGTATTCGCATTAGTATTTTGCAGCTGTGACTTATTAAACTGATAGTTCGGTAATTTTCACATCTGTCAACACCTGCTTCCTTTGGGATTGGAATTATTATATTCTTCTTGAAGTCTGAGGGTACTTCGCCTGTCTCATACATCTTGCTCACCAGATGGTAGAGTTTTGTCAGGACTGGCTCTCCCAAGGTCGTCAGTAGTTCTAATGGAATGTTGTCTACTCTCGGGGCCTTGTTTCGGCTCATGTCTTTCAGTACTCTGTCAAACTCTTTACGCAGTATCGTATCTCCCATTTCATCTTCATCTACATTCTCTTCCATTTCTATAATATTATCCTCAAGTACATCGCCCTTGTATATACCCTCTGTATACTCCTTCCACCTTTCTGCTTTCCTTTCTTTGGTTAGGACTGGGTTTCCATCTGAGCTCTTGATATTCATACAAGTGGTTCTCTTTTCTCCAAAGGTCTCTTTAATTTTCCTGTAGGCAGTATCTACCTTACCCCTAGTGAGATACGCCACTACATCCTTACATTTGTCCTCTAGCCATCCCTGCTTAGCCATTTTGCACTTCCTGTCGATCTCATTTTTGAGACGTTCGTATTCCTTTTTGCCTGCTTCATTTACTGCGTTTTTATGTTTCCTCCTTTCATCAATTAAATTCAATATTTCTTCTGTTACCCAAGGATTTCTACTACCCCTCATCTTTTTACCTACTTGATCCTCTGCTGCCTTCACTACTTCATCCCTCAGAGCTACCCATTCTTCTTCTACTGTACTTCTTTCCCCCATTGCTGTTAATTGTTCCCTTATGCTCTCCCTGAAACTCTCTACAACCTCTGGTTTAGTCAGTTTATCCAGGTCCCATCTCCTTAAATTCCCACCTTTTTGCAATTTCTTCAGTTTTAATCTACAGTTAATAACCAATATATTGTGGTCAGAGTCTACATCTGCCCCTGGAAATGTCTTACAATTTAAAACCTGGTTCCTAAATCTCTGTCGTACCATTATATAATCTATCTGATACCTTTTGGTATCTCCGGGATTCTTCCATGTATACAACCTTCTTTTATGATTCTTGAACCAAGTGTTAGCTATGATTAAGTTGTGCTCTGTGCGAAATTCTAACAGACGGCTTCCTCTTTCATTTCTTAGCCCCAATCCATATTCACCTACTATGTTTCCTTCTCTCCCTTTTCCTACACTCGAATTTCAGTCACCCATGACTATTAAATTTTCGTCTCCCTTCACTATCTGAATAATTTCTTTTATCTCATCATACATTTCATCAATTTCTTCATCTGCAGAGCTAGTTGGCATATAAACTTGTACCACCGTAGTAGGCATGGGCTTCGTGTCTACCTAGGCCACAATAATGCGTTCACTATGCTGTTTGTAGTAGCTTATCCGCACTCCTATTTTTTTATTCATTATTAAACCTACTCCTGCATTACCCCTATTTGATTTTGTATTTATAACCCTGTATTCACCTGACCAAAGTCTTGTTCCTCCTGCCACCGAACTTCACTGATTCCCACTATATCTAACTTTACCCTACCCATTTCCCTTTTTAAATTTTCTAACCTACCTGTTCGATTAAGGGATCTGACATTCCACGCTCCGATCCGCAGAACGCCAGTTTTCTTTCTCCTGATAACGACGTCCTCTTGAGTAGTCCCCGCCCGGAGATCCGAATGGGGTACTATTTTACCTCCGGAATATTTTACCCAAGAGGACGCCATCATCATTTAACCATACAGTAAAGCTGCATGCCCTCGGGAAAAATTACGGCTGTAGTTTCCCCTTGCTTTCAGCCGTTCGCAGTACCAGCACAGCAAGGCCGTTTTGGTAAGTGTTACAAGGTGAGAGCAGTCAATCATCCAGACTGTTGCCCCTGCAACTACTGAAAAGGATGCTGCCCCTCTTCAAGAACCAAACGTTTGTCTGGCCTCTCAACAGATACCCCTCCGTTGTGGTTGCACCTACGGTACGGCCATCTGTATCATTGAGGCACGCAAGCCTCCCCCCCCCCCCCCCCCCCCCCCCCCCCCCCCCCCGCGGCAAGGTCCATGGTTCTTTCGTAACAAATTATTTTGGCACTGAAGTACGGTATAAAGCTTTGTTACCAGCGTGCTGTTTCAGCCATTTCAGTCAATCTTTCAGTTTTGTAACCTGCAGTATTTTATCTGTATGAGTAGTACTTTAATGTGCGTGCGTAATAGTGTGACTTGAGTATTAATTATTAGTGTTATTACGTTTTTAGATCAATATGTGATCCAGTGAGGTAGTGTTACCCATATTTAGCAGCCTATAATTTTTCAGAGCGGTTTTGTTTCAGTCTAATTACCAATTGTCAGCACGTGATCATAAAACTGGGATAATTTTACGACATGTACTGAAATTTAATTATAAGTCGGCGTCGGGTAACCCGATGTCTTCATGGTCATATTTTCAATCAACTAACATCTTTCGTAGAACATCACGACGGGTGCGTTATAACCTCTACCACTAATCTTGTAAAAAGATATTGTCGGGTTCTTTTCTTTTCATTGTGAACATTGTTAGCCATTATTGATTATTCCCTGCCGTTTGTCAACGACAGTTACTAACTATCAGAAAGAGACAGTTTTTCAACTTAAGGGGGCAGTGAAAAGGTGATTTTCGTGGTCGTTTTTTCAAGTAAAATACACTCCTGGAAATTGAAATAAGAACACCGTGAATTCATTGTCCCAAGAAGGGGAAACTTTATTGACACATTCCTGGGGTCAGATACATCACATGATCACACTGACAGAACCACAGGCACATAGACACAGGCAACAGAGCATGCACAATGTCGGCACTAGTACAGTGTATATCCACCTTTCGCAGCAATGCAGGCTGCTATTCTCCCATGGAGACGATCGTAGAGATGCTGGATGTAGTCCTGTGGAACGGCTTGCCATGCCATTTCCACCTGGCGCCTCAGTTGGACCAGCGTTCGTGCTGGACGTGCAGACCGCGTGAGACGACGCTTCATCCAGTCCCAAACATGCTCAGTGGGGGACAGATCCGGAGATCTTGCTGGCCAGGGTAGTTGACTTACACCTTCTAGAGCACGTTGGGTGGCACGGGATACATGCGGACGTGCATTGTCCTGTTGGAACAGCAAGTTCCCTTGCCGGTCTAGGAAAGGTAGAACGATGGGTTCGATGACGGTTTGGATGTACCGTGCACTATTCAGTGTCCCCTCGACGATCACCAGTGGTGTACGGCCAGTGTAGGAGATCGCTCCCCACACCATGATGCCGGGTGTTGGCCCTGTGAGCCTCGGTCGTATGCAGTCCTGATTGTGGCGCTCACCTGCACGGCGCCAAACACGCATACGACCATCATTGGCACCAAGGCAGAAGCGACTCTCATCGCTGAAGACGACACGTCTCCATTCGTCCCTCCATTCACGCCTGTCGCGACACCACTGGAGGCGGGCTGCACGATGTTGGGGCGTGAGCGGAAGACGGCCTAACGGTGTGCGGGACCGTAGCCCAGCTTCATGGAGACGGTTGCGAATGGTCCTCGCCGATACCCCAGGAGCAACAGTGTCCCTAATTTGCTGGGAAGTGGCGGTGCGGTCCCCTACGACACTGCGTAGGATCCTACGGTCTTGGCGTGCATCCGTGCGTCGCTGCGGTCCGGTCCCAGGTCGACGGGTACGTGCACCTTCCGCCGACCACTGGCGACAACATCGATGTACTGTGGAGACCTCACGCCCCACGTGTTGAGCAATTCGGCGGTACTTCCACCCGGCCTCCCGCATGCCCACTATACGCCCTCGCTCAAAGTCCGTCAACTGCACATACGGTTCACGTCCACGCTGTCGCGGCATGCTACCAGTGTTAAAGACTGCGATGGAGCTCCGTATGCCACGGCAAACTGGCTGACACTGACGGCGGCGGTGCACAAATGCTGCGCAGCTAGCGCCATTCGACGGCCAACACCGCGGTTCCTGGTGTGTCCGCTGTGCCGTGCGTGTGATCATTGCTTGTACAGCCCTCTCGCAGTGTCCGGAGCAAGTATGGTGGGTCTGACACACCGGTGTCAATGTGTTCTTTTTTCCATTTCCAGGAGTGTAAAAGCAATGCTGAATCTGACGAACGATTTTGTTCCTTACACATTTGTCTTTAAGAAATCAGTTTTGTGTCCCCTTCGGACGCTCCCTGTAACCGCTGCATCAGATGTAAGGATCCTTTCCAGCCGCAATACTGGTCATCGGCAGGCATTCCAGAAGCCCTCGTACTGGACCTGTAACAAAATAATTTTGTACAAGTCATTTTCATTATATTTTTTATCAGCATACGTCGGATAACTGAAAAATGTTAAGTTCTAACAACATGGTGACATGTTGAACAAAATGACATTTATTTCGCCTAAGAAGATAACGCAAAGCGGCGATGTATGCGATTCCGGAACCATACAGCATCCTTCAAGATCCAACAGGAAATCCTCTTCATCGTCTTCGTGGGAATGGTGGTCGTACATGCCTCTTTGGCAGGTTCTGCTGTTCGCTGCTCTGCTCGCTCGATACGCTTCTCGTCCGCTTTTGTGCAAAAGTTGTAACAGGCCGGCCCGATCGCAAGTTCGAACACTTTCAGTTTCCATAATGCCTGCTAGGGCGTCGTTGAAGTTACATGCTGTCACACCGACCGCGAGTCGACATGCTATTCCCTCTGTGAATAACCTACCGGAGACCTTTTTTTTTTTTAGCACAAATCGCTTTTTAACTCGTTAACGGAGCTTGGGATGCACATTACAATAAATCAGACATCCTAGAGAACATTTTAAGCCAAAGGTCTACCCCTTACATTTATGTGGGATTTCATGCCGAAAGATCCAGTACAGACGATTGTCAAATCTTACCCTCTTCGCCTCCCGCGTGTCGTATACGACACAAAGGAACTGGTGACCTTTATCTGCATACAGAACCCATGTAACGGCAAAGATACACACACCAATACTTTTTTCACCTTCTGCAAGGTGTCACTCCTTTCTGCAATAAGTTTCAGCGCCCTATATCGTCAATTACATGTAACAAAACTATTAGCTAAATATATTTCTTATTAGTCGAACTGAAGAGATTGCACTAAAAAGCTTAATACGTGGTAGTGATAAGACTATGTTTTGCCGTCGGGTATAACGCAGTGGCCAAGGTACTGACCTCAAATTCAGAAGGATTACGATTCATTGCTTCGTCCCGCCAGTCTTATTTGGGTTTCCGGGTTCTCATTAAGCCACTAGACCTGAATGTCGGAATGCGTTCTTGGGCTGCCCTGCTTCTGTTTCCTAGCCTTAATCCGGTATCTTCATGGGGTCGTCACAAAAATCATTGGATTTGGCTGAGTTGGTAGTAGAAGATGGCCCAACGCCCTTCCTTGCGCCGCCATTGCCATCCCCCACCCTCCCTCCCCCCGCACACGGAATTTGTGGACCCCCAACTGTCTGCGTCTAGTGTTCTCCCACGCGAAAGTATGCGAACGTTTTTTAACTGTTTACGAATCTTGTAACTGGGGAGGGCCATGGGTACTGACCAAGCCCACATCCAGGCTGTCCGACACATCGGCCCGGGAGGAATCGATTCCAGACCGGCACGTCTCCCCGGATCCCGTAAGCGGCGTGCTAACGAATGCCGCTAACTAGGCGTTATTTTTTTTTCTTTTTCTTTTTCTCCTCCAGGCTCACCCATTTCGTGTGGGGCTGGACGAAAAATGTCAGCAAATGGCGCACAGTATTATTAAATAAACATGTAAAACAACGCAGAGTTATGGAGACGAAAAGAGATGTGTAACTGCAGACAACAAAAGCATCGGCTAAGCGAGTTAAAAAGGGAGTCTACGTTCTTGCAAGAAGACACATTTTCGATTAGTTTAATCCCCGAACATGTTTCAGCACAGTTGTGGCATCTTCAACGAGTTGTTTCTTTTATTGTTGTCACAAATGTGGTGAAATATGTTCGGGGATTAAACATATCAAAAAAATTGTTTTCTCGCAAGAAGGCGGACCCCCATTAATTCACTATAATTTTCTGCAAGTGCGGGAACAGAGCTAAAAGTCCATTGTCAGGAACAGAAGGGATACCCGTGGATGAAGAGGACAAGATAGACCTTGCAACAGTATAGGTTGGCAGCAGAAAAATCGGAAGGCCCAGAACAATTTCAACACTCTTGGTACATATACGACCCACTGTTTAGAGGGAAAAAAAAGAAAGAAATCCTCTAGAAGACATAAGAGTATGAGTGACAAGGAGACCGAAAGCAAAAATAAGCATGACTCTGTGTCACCTGGAGCAGTTTCAACCAGACTTGACTTACTAATTGGAAAAAGATATCGTGGGAGTAAGACATGCGTATATTGTCGAAGATTGCAGTGAGAACGGCTAGGGTGTGACTCCTAATACGGGGGTTGGAACTTTAATAGTGAGAACTATATATTTACAGCTCTTACGAAATAGATACATGTTTCAAAGTTTAAGTGACGTTCAAAGTAGTCACCAGCATTGTGTATAACCCGTTGCCAGCGACGTGGAAGTCGTAGGATACTCTTAGCAGTGCCATTTGTGTTGACAGCTCGAGCGGCGCGGTCTATTGCCCGACGAATTTGTAGCAGTTCTGAAGCGAGTGGCGTGAAGTGTTTCCTTCAGTTTAGAAATCGAGTTGAACTCACAAGGGCTTAAGTCAGGGGGATGCAGTAGGTTGTACAGCATTTAGCAGCCCCATCAGTCAAACAAATCAGCAACAGCTTGCACTGTACGTGCTTGAGCATTGTCCTGCAAAATGATGGTCAGGCCCTGCAGAAAGTGTCATCATTTCTGTCTCTGTGCTGTTCATTTTTGGAACAAAACCTACGACCAGCTCAGAGACAGAAGTGATTACACTTTCTGCAGGGCCTGACCATCATTTTGCAGGACAATGCTCAAGCACGTACAGTATAAGCTGTTACTGATTTGTTCGACTGATGGGGCTGCTAAGTACTATAGCACCTACTGCACTCCCCTGATTTAAGCCCTCGTGTGTTCAACTCGATTTCAGAACTGAAGGAAACACATCATGGCATTCGCTTCAGAACTGCTACAAATTCTTCTGGCAATAGACCGCGCCGCTCGAGCTGTCAACACAACTGGCACTGCTAAGAGTATCCTACGACTTCCACATCGCTGGCAACGGGATGTTGCAGATGCCGTGTTCCTTGACTTCCTCAAGGCGTTTGAAACAGTTTCCCACTGCCGCCTAATCAGTAAAATACAAGCGTACGGAATATCAAGCCTACTGTACGATTGAACTGAAGAGTTTCCAGCAAACAGAACGCAGCATGTCATTCTCAAAGGAGAGAAGTCTTCAGGCGTAAAAGTTACTTTTGGCGTGCCATAAGGAACCATTACTTTTCGTAATAGGCCTATATACACTGAAGAGCCAAGGAAACTGGTACACCTGCCTAATATCGTGTAGGGCCCCCGCGAGCACGCGTAAGCGGCGTAAGACGTTGCGGCATGGACTCGACAAATGTCTGAATTAGTGCTGGAGGGAACTGACACCACGAAGCCTCCATGGCTGTCCATAAATCCGTAACAGTACGATGGGGTGGAATCTCTTCTGAACAGCACGTTGCAAGGCATCCCAGATGTGCTCTATAATCTTCAGGTCTTGGGAGTTTAGTGGCTAGCGGAAGTGTTTAAATTCAGAAGAGTGTTCCTGGAGCCACTCCGTAGCAAATTCTAGACGTGTGTGGTGACGCATTGTCCTGCTGTAATTGTCCATATCCGTTGAAATGCACACTGGATATGAATGGATGGACAGGATGCTTACGTACGTAGCACCTGTCAGAGTCGTATCTAGACACATCAGGGTCATATATCACTCTAACTGCACGCGCCCCACACCATTACAGAGCATCCATCACATTGAACAGTCCCCTGCGGACATGCAGGGCCCATGGATTCATGAGGTTGTCACCATACCTGTACACGTCCATCCAGTCGATACTATTTGAAAAAAGACTCGTCCGACCAGGCCACATGTTTCCAGTCATCAACAGTCCAATGTCAGTGTTGACGGGCCAGGCGAGGTATAAAGCTTTGTGTCGTGCAGTCATCAAGGCTACATGAGTGAGCCTTCGGCTCGGAAACCCCATATCGAAGATGTTTCGTTGAATGGTTCGCACAATGACATTTGTTGATGGCCCAGCGTTGAAACCTGCAGCAATTTGCGGAAGGGTTGTACTTCTGTCACGTTGAACGATTCTCTTCATTTGTCGTTGGACCCGTTCCTGCAGGATCTTCTTCCGGGCGCAGCGATGTCGGAGATTTGATGTTTTACCTCCTGATATTCCCAGTACACTCGTGAAATGGTCGTGCGGGAAAATCCCCACTTCATCGCTACCTCGGAGATGCTGTGTGCCATCGCTCGTGTGGCGAGTATAACACCACGTTCAAACTCACTTAAATCTTGGTAACCTGCCATTGTAGCAGCAGTAACCGATCTAACAACTACGCCAGACACTTGTTGTCTTATATAGGTGTTGCCGACCGCAGCGCCGTATTCTGCCTATTTAGATATCTCTGTATTTCAATATGCATATACCAGTTTCTTTGGCTCTTCAGTGTCGCTGTCTTCTAGTACAGTGTTCCAGTAAATTGTATCAAAAAAATGTTCAAATGCGTGTGAAATCTTATACGACTTAACTGCTAAGGTCATCAGTCCCTAAGCTTACACACTACTTAACCTAAACTATCCTAAGGACAAACACATACACCTATGCCCGAGGGAGCACTCGAACCTCCACCGGAACCAGCCGCACAGTCCATGAAAATTGCATCTTCAGTGGTCCATATCTCAACAGGTATTAGATCAGAAATCCGTTGTGGAAGCCATTGGCGGAACTATAATCGGACATTGTGGTCGCCTGGCAGAAAAGCTTGCACGCATTGTATGTAATAAGGATAAAGCAACTGCTGGTATACAACTGGCCGTACAAGAGTACGGTTG
Source organism: Schistocerca americana (assembly GCF_021461395.2). Taxonomy (NCBI): domain Eukaryota; kingdom Metazoa; phylum Arthropoda; class Insecta; order Orthoptera; family Acrididae; genus Schistocerca; species Schistocerca americana. Next base: position 273,098,134 of record NC_060124.1, on the reverse strand, counting down.
TTACCTACAGCAGCTCCAATTCTTCGAGCACTAGCTTCAGAATTATCTTGTGCAATTCACAATATCTGCTCCTCCATCTCTGGCGATCGGACTGTGCAGGGCGTATCGCTGTCCTTGTCGGAATGATCCAGTGTCTGCAAGTCGCTGGAATAGCCTGCTGACCGATCTTGCAAATGGAATGGCGCGTTGTGGATGCCGTTCGGCACACAATTCAAGGGCCTGGAGATTACTGCCAACACCAGCCCACAACAGAATACCATGTCTACCGTGTCCCTGTTGGGATAGTAGGCCTCCATCGCACTGTTTCCAGTGCAGATTGACCACACTGCACGGAATCGCTAATTTTGTTTCGTTAACATAGTGGGTGGGCAACAGCCTCAACTGACTAAGGTACCATATCGCCGCATTGCTACGACTGCTGCCAACACCACCATCAGTGTCCAGCAAATTACAATCATTCAGCCGTGAGCAGTGAACTGCAACAATAAGACGGCCTACACCACCGAATACTGCAATCACCAAGTATCTCTAGAATGAAATTTTCACTCTACAGTGGAGTGGGCGCTGATATGAAACTTCCTGGCAGATTAAAGCTGTGTGCCGGACCGAGACGGAGGTAGGAGGCGAGGTATTGCGGAATTAAAGCTGTGAGGACGCGGCGTGAGTCGTGCTCCGGGAGCTCATTTGATAGCCGGCACGGTAGCTCAGCGTGTTCGGTCAGAGAGCCGGTTGGCCTCTGTAATAGAAAACTGAGTCGAAGGATCAACCACCAAACTTGAACAGGATGTCTTGCGACGTCCGCAACGATCAATAACGAACAAAATGGAAAAAAAAGTTGGTAGAAGAGCACTTGCCCACGAATGGCAAAGGTCCCGAGTTCGAGTCTCGGTCATCAGTTCCGTTTCAGCCGCGCTCGCGAGTGGCCGCTGTTAACTGTTGCGCTGCACTTCAGTGTTTACATCGCTGCGCTTGTGCTTAGCCGAGTGCCGTCCGTCCGTTAATCTCCGTGTTCGTTCCTGTTCCTTGTGATCTGATCGCTCTTTCTGGTCTTGCTGCTGCTACTTGGAATTTCGGTTGTTTAACCGAAATTGCTTCGCTGGATTAACCATGGCTACAAACCTCAGGAAGAATACTCTGGTATTTGCGTTTGACAAGGAATCCCGTCCTGTTCAGCCGACATCCCTGGAAATAGATGACTGGATTACACAGGTAATTGGACTAAATTCGGAAACCGTTCATACCTGGCAACTGGATCAGGAAAAATACTGTGTTTTTGTCAAGATAATCAGTGCTTCGACTGTTGATAAAGTGTTACGAAAGTGGGGCTATGAAGTAAGATTTTGTGCATAGAAATGGTTATAAAAGTAAGCTTTCCATCTATGGAGCGGACATTCATTACAAAACCGTTCGTGTCTTGAATCTTCCCATTGAAATTGAACATGTTAAGATTAAGGAAGTTGCTTCAGACTACGGGTACATTAAATCAATTGCAAATGAAAGATGGTCGCATCGCTCTAAACTGCAGTGTTTTAACGGGGTCCGCAGTGTAGAAATGGACGTTAAGACGAATATTCCGTCTCACATAACTGTTTGTGGGTATAAGGCACAAAATGTTTATACAGGTCAGGAAGCTACATGTCATATATGTAACGAAACCGGCCACTTCAGACAGGAATGTCCGCGGCGAACTGTTGTTCTTAAAAGTAATTTGATACAGCGTCAGAAGCTTACCTTAAATGATCTGTTACCAAAGAATAGCCCGGAACAACTGGTTGAGGATGTTAACGCAGCAGGCCAAGCTGATGCGTCCATTCACGATAACAGTCAATTTCCCCCGTTAACAACAAAAGGAAACCCTGTTGCCACTACCCGTGAAACTGAAATGCAACCGAAAAAACGACCTCTGGAGATAACTGATAGTTTTTCAGAGGACGAGCTGTCTTGTCCCACTCCCTCACTTCGCAAGCAAAAACAGTGCGATGAGGAGGCAGAGGAACCTGAAGGCAAAATGCGAATGGAAACTAATGAACAGAAAGATAATACACATACGGTACCGGAAAATGAAGGGGGTTAAACAGCATTAATTTGCAAGAAACAACAGGTGCAGTAGCCGATTACAAAGATCAGAATCCATCTGACAATAAACAAATTCAGGGAGAGGTTGCAAAACTGCACTCTCCATTTGTTTCCCTCGATCAGAAAGTGAGTGAAATTAATAAAGAACGAGGAAGTGGTGGCCAAACTGAAATCACGGTCAACACCTCAGGGCAGGCGCCGGCAACCGAAATTGCGAAAGCGTCTGCTGCTGCTCCAGATAAGCGGCGAAGTAAAATACCGACGTAACCAAATGAGGACCCGTGGTCTAGGGGTAGTGTCTTTCATTCATAATCAAAACGTGTTCGATCCCCGCCACTTCCTATATTTTGATAAATAATCAGCATTGGCGGCCGAAGACTTCTGGCATAAGAAGTCAGCCTCATTCTGCCAACGCCCTTGTCAAAGAAGGGCGGAGCGGATAGAGGTTCAGGGCACTCTCTCGTCCTAGGGGTGGGAAATTGCCCCTAAAGGCGGAAGAATCAGCAATGATCAACGACATGAGGATGCAGAAGGCAATGGAAACCACTGCATTAAAGACACGTAACGTGTATCCACAGGACATGTGGCCTGTAATTGAAGAAGTGTCATGATGATCTCTCCATTGGCAAAAGATTCGGGAATAGTCCCCCATTCGGATCTCCGGGAGGGGACTGCCAAGGGGGAGGTTACCATGAGAAAAAGATTGAATAAACAATGAAAGGATAACGTTCTACGAGTCGAGGCGTGGAATGTCAGAAGTTTGAACGTGGTAGGGAAACTAGAAAATCCGAAAAGGGAAATGCAAAGGCTCAATCTAGATATAGTAGGGGTCAGTGAAATGAAGTGGAAGGAAGACAAAGGATTTCTGGTCAGATGAGTATCGGGTAATATCAACAGCAGCAGAAAATGGTATAACAGATGTAGGATTCGTTATGAATAGGAAGGCAGGGCAGAGGGTGTGTTACTGTGAACAGTTCAGTGATCGGGTTGTTCTAATCAGAATCGACAGCAGACCAACACCGACAACGATAGTTCAGGTTTGCATGCCGACGTCGCAAGCTGAAGATGAACAGATGGAGAAAGTGTATGAGGATATTGAAAGGGTAATGCAGTATATAAAGGGGGACGAAAATCTAATAGTCATGGACGACTGGAATGCAGTTGTAGGGGAAAGAGTAGAGGAAAAGGTTACAGGAGAATATGGGCTTGGGACAAGGAATGAGAGAGGAGAAAGACTAATTGAGTTCTGTAACAAGTTTCAGCTAGTAATAGCGAATACCCTGTTCAAGAATCACCAGAGGAGGAGGTATACTTGGAAAAGGCCGGGAGATACGGGAAGATTTCAATTAGATTACATCATGGTCAGACAGAGATTCCGAAATCAGAAACTGGACTGTAAGGAGTACCCAGGAGCAGGTATAGACTCAGATCACAATATAGTAGTGATGAAGAGTAGGCTGAAGTTCAATACATTAGTTAGGAAGAATCAATACGCAAAGAAGTGGGATACGGAAGTACTAAGGAATGACGAGATACGTTTGAAGTTCTCTAACGCTATAGATACAGCAATAAGGAATAGCGCAGTAGGCAGTACAGTTGAAGAGGAATGGACATCTCTAAAAAGGGCCATCACAGAAGTTGGGAAGGAAAACATAGATACAAAGAAGGTAGCTGCGAAGAAACCATGGATAACAGAAGAAATACTTCATTTGATTGATGAAAGGAGGAAGTACAAACATGTTCCGGGAAAATCAGGAATACAGAAATACAAGTCGCTGAGGAATGAAATAAATAGGAAGTGCAGGGAAGCTAAGACGAAATGGCTGCAGGAAAAATGTGAAGACATCGAAAAAGATATGACTGTCGGAAGGACAGACTCAGCATACAGGAAAGTCAAAACAACCTTTGGTGACATTAAAAGCAACGGTGGTAACATTAAGAGTGCAACGGGAATTCCACTGTTAAATGCAGAGGAGAGAGCAGATAGGTGGAAAGAATACCTTGAAAGCCTCTATGAGGGTGAAGATTTGTCTGATGTGATAGAAGAAGAAACAGGAGTCGATTTAGAAGAGATAGGGGATCCAGTATTAGAATCGGAGTTTGAAAGAGCTTTGGAGGACTTACGGTCAAATATGGCAGAAGGGATAGATAACATTCCATCAGAATTTCTAAAATCATTGGGGGAAGTGGCAACAAAACGACTATTCACGTTGGTGTGTAGAATATATGAGTCTGGCGACATACCATCTGACTTTCGGAAAAGCATCATCCACACACTTCCGAAGACGGCAAGAGCTGACAAGTGCGAGAATTATCGCACAATCAGCTTAACAGCTCATGCATCGAAGCTGCTTACAAGAATAATATACAGAAGAATGGAAAAGAAAATTGAGAATGCGCTAGGTGACGATCAGTTTGGCTTTAGGAAAAGTAAAGGGACGAGAGAGGCAATTCTGACGTTACGGCTAATAATGGAAGCAAGGCTAAAGAAAAATCAAGACACTTTCATAGGATTTGTCGACCTGGAAAAAGCGTTCGACAATATAAAATGGTGGAAGCTGTTCGAGATTCTGAAAAAAGTAGGGGTAAGGTATAGGGAGAGACGGGTCATATACAATATGTACAACAACCAAGGGGGAATAATAAGAGTGGGCGATCAAGAACGAAGTGCTCGTATTAAGAAGGGTGTAAGACAAGGCTGTAGCCTTTCGCCCCTACTCTTCAATCTGTACATCGAGGAAGCAATGATGGAAATAAAAGAAAGGTTCAGGAGTGGAATTAAAATACAAGGTGAAAGGTTATCAATGATACGATTCGCTGATGACATTGCTATCCTGAGTGAAAGTGAAGAAGAATTAAATGATCTGCTGAACGGAATGAACAGTCTAATGAGTACACAGTATGGTTTGAGAGTAAATCGGAGAAAGACGAAGGTAATGAGAAGTAGTAGAAATGAGAATAGCGAGAAACTTAACATCAGGATTGATGGTCACGAAGTCAATGAAGTTAAGGAATTCTGCTACCTAGGCAGTAAAATAACCAATGACGGACGGAGCAAGGAGGACATCAAAAGCAGACTCGCTATGGCAAAAAAAGGCATTTCTGGCCAAGAGAAGTCTACTAATATCAAATAGCGACCTTAATTTGAGGAAGAAATTTCTGAGGATGTACGTCTGGAGTACAGCATTGTATGGTAGTGAAACATGGACTGTGGGAAAACCGGAACAGAAGAGAATCGAAGCATTTGAGATGTGGTGATATAGACGAATGTTGAAAATTAGGTGGAGTGATAAGGTAAGGAATGAGGAGGTTCTATGCAGAATCGGAGAGGAAAGGAATATGTGGAAAACACTGATAAGGAGAAGGGACAGGATGATAGGACATCTGCTAAGACATGAGGGAATAACTTCCATGGTCCTAGAGGGAGCTGTAGAGGGCAAAAACAGTAGAGGAAGACAGAGATTGGAATACGTCAAGCAAATAATTGAGGACGTAGGTTGCAAGTGCTACTCTTAGATGAAGAGGTTAGCACAGGAAAGGAATTCGTGGCGGGCCGCATCAAACGAGTCAGTAGACTGATGACAAAAAAAAAAAAAAAAACCAAGGGAAGGGAAAATCCGGTAGTGGTGACCCAAGGCCAAAGAATGTTCAGTCTGAAACGATCGTACACGACTGGAGGAAAAATCAGAAAGTTTACCAGGAAATCATTCTGTTTGCGTTACAAGAGAAAACATCAGAAGTAGAAAAAAACGGGACAGTAACTAATAAACAGATGGAAGTGTTATTCCACGTTCAGCCTTCCGAGAAAACTGTTACAGCTTAGCTGAACCCTGAACCAAAGGAAACTAAATTAGTTCATCAAAACAATTACATAGTGAAAGCACAATCACAATGACGCAATCTTATTCTATCACCACTATAAACATAAATAAAATCACGACTGGTTTGAAATTATCGACCCTTAAGGAATTTTTGTACGAATCCGCGACTGATATTGCCCTGTTACAAGAAGTTCTAATTTCGGATTTGGTAATTCCCGGCTTTGTCAGTTACATAAATGTGTCTCCCGAAACAAGTGCTGGAACAGCTATTTTGGTGAGGGAAGGGATTACAGTAAGCGAGGTGGAACGACTGGAATCCGGAAGGGGAATAGGACTAAATATCTATGATGTGACTATCATCAACTTGTAGTACGCCCCTTCAGGAAGTTCTCATCGAGCTGACAGGGCACGTTTCTTCAAAGTTGAGCTGATACACTTGTTAAGGAAATCGCCAAGACAGTTATTACTTGGAGGTGATTTTAATTGTGTTTTAAATCGAAATGATCAGTTACCTAATTTTAATTTCTCAAGTGAACTAAAACAACTAGTTACTGGTTTAGAATTAAAGGATATATGGGAAATCAAATACCCCTCCACTGTTGAGTTCACTTATGTCACGGCAACATCACGTAGCAGGATTGATAGACTATATATTTCTAAAAATCTTGAAACTTCCGTGACAAAAGTAGAAACCATTCCTACGTACTTTTCGGACCATTAAAGTGTCTTAGCTTGCATAAATCTAACAAGACAGCCGGTTCGCCTATTCAAGAATCAGTGGAATTTGAACACTTCCTTGTTAGTAAATCATGATTTATAAGATCTTATTAAAGAAACATGGGCAATATGCCTGCGAGCCCGTAGTAGATATGCCACTGCTATTGACTGGTGGGTTAAAATGGCAAAGCCAAAGTTGAAGAAAGTTCTTATTCAATACAGTGCCCAGAGCGCAAGGGAAATAAAATGCACTATAGAGTATTACTATTCCGTTTTGAGAGATCTATATCATCAAGTCTCAGCAGGTTCCTCACTTCGGATAGCAGACATCAAAAAAGTCAAAGCCAAGTTACTTAATACTAAGAGAAGTCAAATGGAAGGGTTGAAAATAAAATCGAAGGCAAATTCGGTGTCAGAAGATGAAACTACTTCCCTATATCATTTAGTGAAGCATACGAAAAACGGGAGAAGGACTTTTATTGATGAAATTCGAACAAAACACGGTACGACTCTCAGAACCCAGCAGGATATCATGGACGAGAATTATCGCTATTATTGCGAGCTATATTCTGTACATCAAAGTAGTGATGCTTCCTTGGAAGAATTCCTTGACATCCTAGCCCCACAGCTGACAGAAGATGACAACGAAAATTTTCTCGAGGTTGTCAGTGAAGAAGACGTGTATGAGACTCTGTGCGCCTCACCACCAAAAAAATCCCCAGGACCGGATGGTCTGCCAGCAGAGTTTCACATCCGTTACTGGCCAATAGTAGGTGCGAAAATCACGGACATTGTAAATGAGGTTATTCAGGGTAAAATTATTCCGGCTGAGTTTTAGGAGAGTAAAATTGTTCTGGTGCCAAAAAATAATGGAAACAAAGATTTAAATATTTTTCGTCCAATTTCATTGCTGAATTCTGATTATAAATTAATAGCTAGAATAATAAACAAGAGAATTTCATGCCTTACAGATAAAATTGTTAGTCAACATCAGAACTGTGCGCAAGGCAGAACCATTTTTCAAAATCTAGCGGAATTCGGGGATATCATTGGAATAACTTCTGTAACAAACATAAAGTGTGCTTTATTGTTTTTAGATTTTTATAAAGCGTTCGATGTAGTAAATCATGAATATCTTCTACAGACATTGAAGAAAATAGGGTTCAACGATAGGGTCATACAGTTGATTAAGAACATAGCAACTGGAATAAAATTGCGGTGAATTGTCAACAATCCAGGCCGATGCAAATACAACGAGGTGTTCCTCAAGGAAGTCCTCTGTCCATGTCGCTCTTCGCCATTTCGCTGGAACCTTTCCTCCGACATGTCCATGCTAGATTAAAAGGCTTAACATTATCAGGAAATAAAACGGTTATAAGAGCCTATGCTGACGATATAGGCGTCATTATAAGGAAGAATGACGAGGTAACCACGCTAGCAACAGCGACTGATTCGTACTGTAGAGGATCTGGAGCCATTGCAAACGAAAAAAAAAGTATGATGTTAAATCTCAGAGGTTTTGATAATATAAACGTCGAGTGGGCAAAATTAGTCCGACAACATAAAACACTTGGGATCACCCTGACAGCATGCCCTATGAAAATGACGGCTTTAAATTAGAAAGTTGCAGCAGATAAAGTGCAAGGAGCCATTGTAGAGAATTTAACTCGATATATGAACCAAGTTCAAAGAACACAGTATATCAACTCGTGCATCCTTGCTAAGGCTTATTATACTGCCCAGCTGGTTCCAATACCGAGAATGATAGCGAGGAGAATAATGTCTAAAATCACCAACTTTTTGTGGAGAGGTGAAGTGTTCAGAGTACCTGCTTAAGTAGTCACTTTAGATCCTAAAAATGGTGGACTAGGATTAACTGATATAACTGATAAAGCCTCTGCTCTTTGTATCAAAAGGCAAGTTAATTTAATAAGAGACTCGCGAGAAAGCATAACCAGCCAACTTTTCGAGATCATTAAACCTCCAAGCCTGCTTCCCCCGATTGACGTGCAGAATATCAACAGTCGCTTACAGCACGTGAGGATTTTCTATGTTGAGTTTAGTTATGTCAGTGTCGAACTCAGGCAGTCCCGACACTTAACATCGAGAGCCATAATGCAGGAACGAAAGAAAAGCGAAGGAAGGAACAAAATAGAACGACAATTTCCAAACATTGAGTGGACTGAGATTTGGAAAAACATTAGTTCTAATGTGCTCACGTCTAATATAAAAACGTCGTGGTACAAGACAGTTAACAACATAGTTTGCACCAATGAAAGACTGCATACAATCGGACTCTGTGAAACAAATATATGTCAACAAAGCCATCTAGTTGACACAGTAATTCATAGATATACTTGCAGTGGTCACATGAATAGTTGGAAGTGGATCCGGGAGCAAATAGCTCTGATTACAAGAACATCCCCTGAGTATATATCGCTGTCATTGATACACAGGCCTGAAGCACGCTATTTCCCAGAAGCAAAAAATAACGCTGTGTACTGGTTGCTGGGAAATTTTGTTAACTACGTCCTTAACAAATTAGGATCCGATAGCATCATAGAGTTCAAGGTACACATGCTGTGTGAGTTCCACAAAATTAGAAGCTATTCGAATCACAAGAAAAAGTTCGGTAATATGTTAAAAATTGTATTTGAAAGAATGGGCATTGATGGTTAATATAAAAAAGAAGGCTGTGTTGACAATGATGTATTGTAGTTGCCTTAAGGATACTATTTACGACTTTACAGTATATTTATGATGTGTGCTTTTTCTACTTCAGAGAGTAGTGTTTGAAATTTATAAGCTAATGTACAGAACTTATGTGACATTGAGATTGTGTGTCTAATAGTGTCAAAACACAAAACATTAAAGGTGCATTATTGGCTTATACTAGAAATTTGGAAATAGACAGTTTTTATAGAAATGCCCTTATCGATTGGTTAAAACCATAAGATTCTATCTGATAAATGTAGTATTCAATGGCTGGCACATTGCCCTGTTCATTTTTGCACTGTGATGTGTAAGTCAGTTTCGCAGTGAAAGTCTGATTATATAGATCTGATCACTTCAGATACTTAAGATTCAATTAATGACCAAAAAGTGTAGTTGGAAGGCTAGTCAACTTTATTATATATCTCCTTTCCGCCATTCTCAAGTATTTCAGAAATTGCCTAATATGATTATTAAAACGTTTTATATTTAAAATTATCCCACGAACTTGCTGATATCCATCATAAAGAAATTATGCTTCTGTAAAGATTGCAGCTCATGTAATTCAAAGTGCAGATTTAACTTCTTCAGGTTGAAGTTTGAATGCCTTTAAAAATTTTTTTCTTGATGTTTAGCGTAATTCTTTCTGGTACTTTAGTCAGTAACACAATCTTCTGTTGTCTTTACTTAACGTCAGCGTAATTGAAACGATCAAACCGTTTTGTTTAAATAACTTCATGTATGTATAACTTAGTATGTATTTGGAATGTGTAACATTGTTTTTTTTAATAAATGTTTTTATGAAAAAAAAGCGTGTTCGGTCAGAGAGGCGGTTGGCCTCTGTAATAGAAAACTAAGTCGAAGGATCAACCACCAAACTTGATGTCTTGCGACGTCCGCAACGACCAAACACAATGATCAATAACGACAAAATGGAAAAAAAAGTTGGTAGAAGAGCACTTGCCCGCGGATGGCAAAGGTCCCGAGTTCGAGTCTCGGTCCGGCATACAGTTTTAATCTGCCAGGAAGTTTCACCAAGTATCTCAATAGGTTTTGGTTTCCGGACATAAAATTATTATAGGAACTTATCTTCTAGTTTTGACCAGTACTGCCTTCTGTAGGAACACATGACACTTTTTTTGTGTACACAATAACGGATGTTTCCGGTAATAGTCGTCAGGCAAATTTTCTCTGGTGTTTTGGCAAATATTTCGAAGTTCGTTTTTACAGTGTGTAGATGGCATTAGCCCAAACAAATACTACTCTTCATGTGTTTCACGCGACGCCCATTGTCAACGGGAAACATCGGTTTGTTTTACGTTGCAGTTTCTTTGTTGGATTTTGTGAACTTGCTCGATCTAGTTGCTCTAAATTAGTATCTCGCGGTAATCAGTTAAAATGTGTTTCTTAACAGGGACAGAAAAACATGAGGTATTTCAGTAATGATTGGATAGTGCTCCCGCATCGCGCGATGTACAGCGTTACAAAACGAAGCGAGAAATCATTAAGAAAAGGTAATTCGGCCGCTTATAACAAGAATACGAGGGAGTACCCAAAAAAAAAGAAAGAAAAGAAAACGGAAAAACATTGCCGTGGACCTAACTTGTGTAGTAAGGATTTCTGCCGCTAGGTGTGTATAGCGCAAGTCATTCCCAGTTCATTGCCACCTGTGTTGTCGACATGGCCTGTTCTGGTCATCTGCAGTGATTGTTTCTGCTAGCGCTGGTTTGTTCTTGTTTCGTTTCTTATGATGACAAGGGAACAGCGTACAGCTGTGAAATTTTGTTTTCTACTGGGTAAAAATGCTGCTGAAACTGTTTTAACGTTGAAAACAGCCTACCAAGATGACGCTATGAGAAAAACTCAAGTTTACGAGTTGTTTGCTCGATATAAAAATGGCAACATATCGATTGATGACAAACCCTGTTCTGGATGTCCATCAACTAGCCGAATAGACGAAAATATTTAAAAAATTCGCGAGTTCGTGCTGACAGACCGTTTGACAGACAATTGATCAACCGTCAGAGATTAGTGGGCTACCTTGGAGCTCGGTTCAGCGAATTTTAACGGAAGATTTGGGACTGAAAAGGGTTACTGTGGAGTATGCTCCTCAGGTACTGAATGACAGTCAAAAGGGACGTCGAGTTGAAAAGTGTCTTACTTCGAAACAAAAGCTTGAAACTGATCCAGATTTTCTGTCAGAGGTCATTACTGGTGATGAGTCACGAAGCTTTAGTTACGACCCAGAAACAAACCAACAGTCAGGGCAATGGAAGACGTCATTGTCACTCCGTAACAAAAAAAAAAAAAAAAAAAAAAAAAAAAAAAATAATAATAATAATAATAATAAATAAATAAATAAATAAATATAAAATGGTCAAATCAAACATCAAAACAAAGCTGATTTGCTTTTTTGATGACAGGTCATACATAGTTCATTCAGAGTTTGTTCCCCCAGGTCAGACAGTCAATCAAACCTTTTATTTGGAAATTTTAAGAACACTGCGCAACAGTGTTCGTCAAAAGAGACCCGATTTGTGGCAGACAGGAGACTGGTTCTTCCACCACGACAACACACCTGAACATACAGCCATCTCTGTTAGTTTGTGAGTAAAATGGCATGGTTTCGCTGCCCCACGCACCTTACTCGCCCGACCTGGCTCCGTGTGCCTTTTTCTTATTTCCATGCAAGAAAAGAGGCTTGTAAGGACACCTGTTTGACAACATTGAAGGAGTCGAGAAAAAAACAAGGCAGAAGCTGTCAGCCATTTCTAAAGATGACTATAAAAAATTGTTTCGAACAGTGGAAGCACCAGTAGGGCAAATATATTAGCTGTAATGGAGAGTATTTTAAAGGGGATAAGGTTGTTTTGTAAACAATTTGAGAGTATATAGCTTTTAAAAAATAATTCCTTTTTTTCGATACCCCCTCTTATACAGAAAAAAACTACAAATACAGTGTTACTAACACTACTAAATCTCTTTGACTATGATATATTTTATAAATATGGATGATATTATTATCGAATTGTGGAAATTTATGCTTCGGCTGGCATAAATTACGATGGATGTAACCTAAGCTTATAGTATATTCATATATTGGCAATAGTTCAGTAATTTAATGACTGTTAAGCAAAATTTCTTCAAACTGAATGTATCCCAATTAAATTTTCTGTTCCACTATTATTTATATATGCATGAGACTAGTTACCTTTAATACTTATATATTCACACACACCTATTAGTCCGTGGAATAATAGTAAATGAATTAGATATTTCACACATACGCCACTTTTTTTGACTGTATAATAAAAAATATTTTTATCAGAAAATGCACACAATACGATTGAACGCACAATATTATCACGTCACTTCTTAATTTATTTTACTCTTTTTACCTTTTTTGCTTGAAGTGGAGATCAGTAGGCAAGCAGCGTGCTGATAAATGGTTAATTTGTGTTTTTTGTAATCCCAGGGAAATTTCTGTCTTCTCGCCTCGCGAGAAATTCAGAATAATTTGATTTAATCTCGTGAGTATCGCGCTATCACCGTAAGAAAAAAATGTAGTAAAGAAATTTCTATAACAGTTATAAATTGTAAATTTGGGACTGCTGTTACGTGATGAAAGCAGAAATGTTAAATTAAACAATTATTATTTAACAAAGTAAATAATTTGTACAGAAACCTAACATTTTGTGAATAATTCTCACAGTTTTGAACATTGAGAATTGTGCCGTATTTCGGAGAAATACTTGGAAATTACAATAATCTTAGTCAACTCAGGAGCGAAAGAATAAAGTATTCATAATAAGATCATAGTAGTACTAGCAATTGGCGATAATCATAGAATGATTAAATAAATTCCCAGCAGGAATACAAGATTAGTTCATTCGAAAAAATAGAAGACAATAGGAGTCTGTTAGCGTAAGATGCTGTCGGAAAGACGCGCGATTAAAGAAGAGAGAGAAAAGAGGAGCGCGCTTTCTTATATAGAACAAAATACAGATGATAATGATTCGCCGCTCTCATTATTCTGGGCGTAGATATTCGCTGACTTCAGCGCAGTTCATTGACTCAGTGGTTAAATTATATCTTCAAAACTTAATATTCCGATATAAATAGATAATAGTATGTTATTACGTCACGGGCAGGGCACAATATTATATATCTAAGAGGATGTGAAAACGACAACAATTGCTTTAGTATTCGGAATTCCTAAAAACTTATGCTAACTGTAATTTGCAGTGCAAATACAGTTGGTTCTTCAGCTGCTGAGATCATTGATTGATTTCACCTACAAATGGCAAGAAAAATGACGTAATTACTGCTACACATAGCGCGTAAGACATGGACTTAATCCACCTGTCACCTAACCCTGATGCTGGATTCAAAGCTTAGCACGTCAGACACACAAATTTGTGGTGGATATGTGCCTGTGGTCTGTGTCCTAGATCCCTTACACTCTAAGGGGTGGGCGCCCATTTCCACAGGTATGTCCTAATCATTTTATAATGAAGCGTAACGATTTATCAGCATGGCATTTAGTGTGCTTAGTTTTATCCCTCCCATTCATAAATTACAATATCCATGCGCGTATTCGTCATCTATTGCGAAATATGTTCGGCAGTGCATGCCAACTTCGTAACTACGATTGAAATAGGCCTCAGTGCATAATGTTGCAGGGATTTCTACATTTACTCCTATAACATGCAAACCACTTTAAAATGCATTGTAGAGGAACTTCTCACTTGAGTTCCTTCCCATTACAATCGCGTAAGGAGCGTGGGAAGAATAGGTGATTAAATATCCCTGTGCGCGCATTAACTAATGTAACCTTGCCTGCGTTGTCACTACGGAAAAAAAAAAAAAAATGGTTCAAATGGCTCTGAGCACTATGGGACTCAACTGCTGTGGTCATAAGTCCCCTAGAACTTAGAACTACTTAAACCTAACTAACCTAAGGACAGCACACAACACCCAGCCATCACGAGGTAGAGAAAATCCCTGACCCCGCCGGGAATCGAACCCGGGAACCCGGGCGTGGGAAGCGAGAACGCTACCGCACGACCACGAGATGCGGGCTTGTCACTACGGAACCCATGGGAGGCTATAGTACAAGATCTGGACAAAAATATGAGAGCTCCGCGAGAAATGCAGGGCTAGCCAAGCCTGCTGGTGGCACTGTTGTACTTGAACACCAACGGCAATTGTGACATGGCCTCACTACGTTCAAAGTGGGTAACAGGAGAAATACTTCAGCGGGTCGATGAAAGGAGGAAGCACAAAAATGGTTCCGGGAAACTCAGGAATACAGAAATACAAGTCACTGAGGAATGAAATAAATAGGAAGTGCAGGGAAGCGAAGACTAAATGGCTGCATGAAAAATGTGAAGAAATCGAAATAGAAATGATTGTCGGAAGGACAGGCTCAACATACAGGAAAGTCAAAACAACCTTCGGTGAGATTAAAACCAGGGATGGTAACATTTAAGAGTGCAACGGAAGTTTTACTGTTAAATGCAAATGAGAGAGCAGATAGGTGGAAAGAATACATTGAAAGCCTCTAAGAGGGGGAAGATATGTTAGAAGAAGAAACAGGAGTCGCTTTAGAAGATATAGGGAATCAGAATTTAAGAGAGCTTTGGAGGAAGGCAGAAGTGATACGTAACATTCTATCAGAATTTCTAAAATCATTGTCCACCTGCTTAGCTGGGTGGTAACGTATTCGCCTCCCATGCAAGTGGGCCCAGGTTCGATTCCCGGCTAGGTTGGAGCTAAAGAAAAAAAAATACACCAGTTCTCGTCCGATCACCGAAGTTAAGCAATATCGAGAAAAAAAGAAAAAGAAAAAAAGGGGAAAAAAAAGAAAAAAGAAAAAAATAGGGGCCTCCCGGCCAGATATGCCATACGGTCATTTCCATTTTTTTTTTTTTTTTTTCTAGAATCATTGGGGGAAGTGGCAACAAAATGACTATGCACGTTGGTATGTAAAATGTATAAATCTGGCGACATACCATCTGACTTTTGGAAAAAATCATCCACACAATTCCGAAGACTGCAAGAGCTGACAAGTGCAAGAATTATCGCACAATCAATTTAACAGTTTTGCAGATGACGATCAGTTTGGCTTTAGAAAAGGTAAATCTACATGAGAGGCAGTTCTGACATTGTGGTTGATAATGGAAGCAAGACATGTTCATAGGATGTTTGGGCCTGGAAAAAGCGTTCGACAATGTAAAGTGGTGCAAGGTGTTATAAATTCTGAGAAAAGTAGTGGTAAGCTATAGGGAGAGACGTGTAGTATACAATATGTACAAGAACCAAGAGGGAATAATAAGAGTGGACGACCAAGAACAAAGCGCTTGGATTAAAAAGGAATTAAGACGGGAATGTAGTCTTTCGTCCTTACTCTTCAATTCGTACATCGAAGAAGGAATGAGGGAAATAAAAGAAAGATTCAATAGTGGAATTAAAATTCAGGGTGAAAGGATATCAATGATACGATTCGCTGACGACATTGCTATTCTGAGTGCAAGTGAAGGACAATTACATGGTCTGCTGAACGGAATGAACAGTCTAATTGGCACAGAGTATAGATTGAGAGTAAATCGAAGAAAGACGAAAGTAATGAGAAGTAGTAGAAATGAGAAGAGTGAGAAACGTGGTGATGGTCACGAAGTAGATGAAGTTAAGGAGTTCTACTACCTTGGCAGTAAACTAACCAATGACGGACGGAGCAAGGAAGATATAAAAAGCAGACTAGAAATGGCAAAAAGGGTATTCCTGGCCAGGTGAAGTATTGTATTACATTGTATTTCTTTATTGATCCAGGCAATCATAGTATTGTACAGCTGTACATATGATATTGGATAGGTCAAGAGAGCTATTTACAAGTAATTTTTACAAATTGATTTTTACATTATTTTGTAGCAAGGAAATTATCTATCTTAAACAAAACAGTTAATACAAATCATAGAATTGTAAGATTGTACATACGATATTGGACAGGTCAAGGGAACATATTTACAAGTAATATTTAATAAATTGATTTTACATTATTTTGCAGTGAGGAAGTTAGCTATCTTTAACAAAACAGTAAATACAAATGTTGTATGGTAAAATACAAACAGCCAATACAAATGTAATAGTAAAGTAGTCCAGTGTATTTCATAGACATGCACAGTATATAATAATCCAGTATATTTCATAGACATGCACAGTATATAATTTTCAGACCTAATTGAACATTTATCATATTGTTTACATTTTAACCCCTTCCAAAAAAATGATCAACTGCATAAAAACAATGGTCCAAGAGATATTTTTTTAACTTATGTGAGAAGGCTCTTGGGTTCTTTGTTGCTTTGATTTCATTGGGTAAATTATTATACATTTGTATCCCAACATTTAAAACACTTTTTTGGTAGCAGGTAGTTTTGGACTGAATCATATGTAGGTCAGATTGCTGCCTTGTTGCATAGTTATGAATATCTCCATTGAATTTTAGTGTGCAGTCATTGTTTAACAGGTATGACTTGACAAATGAGACGATATTATAAATGTAAGCAGAGGGCAGTGTCATAATGCCATTTGTTTTGAAATGTTGTCTGCATGATTCGTTATGTCTAAGATTACATATTATGCGTATTGCCTGTTTTTGCATTTTGAAAATATATCTACCTCCAGGTGAGTTCCCCCAAAATATGATTCCATACTGTAATGTAGAATGGAAGTAAGCATAATATACATGTATGAGAACAGATTTTGTGACTGATTTTTTGAGTATCCTTAAAATGTAACACACAGTTGAGAGCTTTTTTGAGATATAATTTGTGTGAGTCTCCCACTTAAGATTTCCTTCAAGCCATATGCCAAGAAACTTGACAGAGTCCACACACATAAGCTCTTGGTTATTTAGAATCACATCAGGCATTTCTTGTTTTTGGGATGAGAGTCTGAAGTTGATGTACATTGTTTTCTCTATGTTTATAATCAGTTTGTTCTCGTTGAACCATTTGCTGAGTGACGACATAAGCGGTTTAATTTTTTGGCTGTGGTCCTCTGTATCAGTACCCGTTATTAGTATACTTGTGTCATCGGCAAATAGTGTGGTATGTCCTGTAGCAAGCTTCGTGCCTATATCATCAATGTATAGCAGAAATAGTATGGGTCCCAGGATTGAGCCTTGTGGCACACCATATCTAATGGGCATTGTGTCAGAGGAGTGGACAGTAGATCGATGGGTGGTTGTATTCTTTTTTTTCAAAATTAATTTCAACTTTTTGAAATCTGTTTGACAGGTAAAATTCTAACCATTTGTTTGCAATTCCTCTCATACCTTTATTTGCTAACTCCTTAAGGAGTATGGTATGGTCAATTACATCAAAGGCTTTGGATAAATCTAAAAAGATACCAGTAGTGATTTCCTTATTATCCAGTGCTTTTAAGGTTTTGATGAGATACTCATAAATAGCTGTGGTAGTTGTCTTTTGGTTTCTAAAACCATGCTGGTGTTTTGTCAATAAGGATAGTTTATTAGTAAAGTCTTCCAATCTGGTGTAAAATAATTTTTCAAATATTTTTGAGAATGAGCTGAGTTGTGCTATGGGCCTGTAATTGGCTACATCATTTTTAGAGCCCTTTTTGTGAAGTGGGGTAATTTTAGAAGTCTTTAGTAGGTCAGGGAAAAAGTCTACCAGTATCAATTATAGGCCTCAATTTGAGGAAGAAATCTCTGAGAATGTACTTCTGGAGTACAGCATTGAACGGTAGTGAAACATGGGCTGTGGGAAAACCGGATCAGAACAGAATCGAAGCATTTGAGATGTGGTGCTACAGACGAATGCTGAAAATCAAGTGGACTGATAAGGTAAGAAATGAGGAGGTTCTCCGCAGAATCGGAGAGGAAAGGAATGTATGGAAAATACTGATAAGGAGAAGGGACAGGATAATAGGACATCTATTAAGACATGAGGGAATAACTTCCATGGTACTAGAGGGAACTGTATAGGGCAAAAACTGTAGAGAAAGACAGAGATTTGAATACATACAGCGAATAATTAAGGATGTAAGTTGCAAGTGCTACTCTGAGGTGAAGAGGTTGGCGCAGGAGAGGAATTCGTGACGGTCCGCATCACAGCAGTCAGAAGACTGATAAAAAAAAAGAGGAAGAAGAAGTGTCAGAGCAGTGTTCTGCGTAACTGTGAGTGCATTATGTAGAAACTCAGTGCATTGTCTTCTTGTGATGGGTGTTCCCGTAACCAAGGTAGCTGAAGTTTTTCGTTTCTCAAGAGGCACCGGATCGAAGATTTATACCGCGTGCAGGGAAAGCAGAAAAACATCATCCTCTAATTCACAACGCGTTCGAAAGCATTTGTTGGTTGATCGTGACGGAGACGGTCACTGGAGAGGATTCTGACGAAAAATGAGAGGACGAATGGTGCAAAAGTCACTGCAGAACTCAATGTCGCTCTCGCGGACCCTGTAACTACCAAAACAACACGAAGGCAGCTCTGTAAGTGGGGAATTGAAGGGTGAGCTGCTCACCCGAGATGCAGATGCCCGCAACATGAAAACATGGTACTGTGGAACAATGGAAAAACGGTACTGGGCCGGATGTTTTCAGCTTCTGGACGAGTTTAAGTCCAGAGAGTGAAATATGACGGGGATTCGGTGATGATTTTTTCTTCAGTAGCGCTACAGCCGTCGGTGAGCCTTGGCTTCTTCAACAATCTTCCTGCACACTACTCGGTTATTTGCTGCTCTTTTCCACCCCCGGATTCCCATACTGGTAATATCCATTATTATCTCGTCGATCCATCTTCTTCTAGATCCCCCTTTTCGCCTAGCTGAATGGATCACACCTTTCATCATTTTCCTTGGAATTCTATCCTCTTGCCATTCTCTCCAAGTGTCCTAGCCATCGTATTCGCTGCGATTTCACATATTTTACTATGTCCATGCCTTGTGTTAACTCTTGTAATTCTGCATTGTAGCGTTTTTTCCAGCCTTTTTCCTTCCTTATTGGCCCATAGATTTTGCGTAGTACTTTCCTCTCAATGGTTCTTAGTGCATTTTTATCGTGGTCTGTCAACGTCCATACCTCTGACCCGTATGTGACAATTTGGTCAGCCATATCATGGTATTCTATGGGCCCCATGGTTACTTTGCAAGGTCGCATCACTGCCAAGGACTATGTGACCATTTTGGCTGATCAGGACCATCCCATAATACCTACATCAAAAAAAGTTCTGCGTCATCCCAGTTCCCAGAACTCTTGAAGGTAGATGTTGACTGTGGATATTGTATCACATACACACTTCCTTTGACTGTTCAGAGATGTCAGTAAACCAACCCCAAGATGTAAACAACCATGCATGAGCAGCGCCTATTAGACAGAGGAGGTCTGCAGCCGTTCAGTTCCAGTCATTCCACCAGGAAGGAGGTACACAGATCATGTTGTCTGTAGTTTAACCATACCTAAACAGTCAATACTGCGGTTTGATTGCGTCCGCATTGTTACTTTGTGCCAGGAAGTGCTCTCAACAAGGGAAGTGTCCAGGCGTCTCGGAGTGAACCAAAGCAATGTTGTTCCGATATGGAGGAGATACAGAAAGACAGGAACTGTAGATGACAAGCCTTGCTCAGGCCGCCCAAGTGCTACTGCTGCAGTGGATGACCACTACCTACGGATTATGGCTCGGAGGAAGCGTGACAGCAACGCCACCTTGTTGAATAATGCTTTTCGTGCAGCCACAGGACATCGTCCACAGGACGTTGTGTTACGACTCAAACAGTGCGCAATGGCTGCATGATGTGCAACTTCACTCCCGACGTCCAAGGCGAGGTCCATCTTTGCAACCACGACACTATGCAGTGCAGTACAGATGGGTCCAACAACATGCCGAATGGACGCTCAGGATTGGCATCACGTTCTCTTCACCGATGAGTGTCACATACACCTTCAGTCAGACAATTCTTGGAGACGTGTTTGGAAGCAACCCAGTGAGGCTGAACGCCTTAGACACACTGTCCAGTGAGTGCAGCAAGGTGGGGAGGTTTCCTGCTGTTTTGGGGTGCCATTATGTGGGGCCGACATATGCTGCTGGTGGTCGTGAAAGTGCCATAACAGCTGTATGATACGTGAATGCCATCCTCCACCTATAGTGCAGCCATATTGGCAACATATTGGCGAGGCATTCGTCTTCGTGGACGACAGTTTGCACCCCCATCGTGCACATCTTGTGAATGACTTTCTTCAGGATAATGACATCACTCGATTAGAGTGGCCAGCATGTTCTCCAGACATGAACCCTATCGAACATGCCAGGGATAGATTGAAAAGGACTGTTTATGGTCGACGTGACCCAGCAACCACTCTGAGGGATCTCCGCCGAATCGCCGTTGAGGAGTGGGACAATCTGGACCAACAGTGCCTTGATGAACTTGTGGATAGTATGCCACGACAAATACAGGCATGCATCAATGCAAGAGGACGTGCTATTGTGTATTAGAGGTACTGGTGTGCGCAGCAATCTGGACCACCACCTCTGAAGGTCTCGCTGTATGGTGGTACAACATGCAATGTGTGGTTTTCATAAGCACTAAAGAGGGCGAAAATGATGTTTATGTTGATCTCTATTCCAATTTTCTGTATAGGTTCCGGAACTCTCGGAACCGAGGTGATGCAAAACTTATTTTGTTGTATGTATAATGTTTGCTCCCCAGTGGTGATGCTGTGTTCCAAGACGGCAGCATCCCTGTTCGCACAGCTTGCATAGACCCAAGGTGGATTTCGTGAGCATGTGGATGAACTGTTGTGTCTTTCCTGATCACCACAATCACCAGATCTCAAGATTATTGAGCCTTTGTGCCCTACTTTGGAGAGAACGGTACCTGACCACTATCTACCTCCATCATTGATATGAGAGTTTGCCATTGTTTTATAGGAAGAATGGTGTAAGAATCCATGAAAACCATACAGGACCTGTATTTATCCATTCTGAGATGACTGGAAGCTGTTTTAAATGCCAACAGTATTCGTACACCGTATTATGCGTAGCAATGTGTTGTGTTTTTTGTGTTTCCATATTTTTGCCCACCTCCTATACATTCCTAATTTCCTCAATACTGATTCTTGAAACTTTCTATGTAGGCTTTTGCAGGATGATTGGCATCCATCCGCAAGCATCATACAGTCCAGTTTTCTCAGCATTTCTGTAATTATCGTCTGTGGTGAAATGAACCTCTCATGATTCGTGTCGTCCTTTTTATATGGTCAATATGCGTATCTGCATAAACTTGAGCACTTTTCTGGGATGGCGAGCATTTCATTTTTGGGTTAAATTATCAGTGAATCGAAGGCTACCACGTCTTCACCAACGAATGGGCCTATGTGATCATTCCATTTCGTATCTCCACACATAATTAAACCCAGGTAACTGTATGAGTCAATTCCAGTTGTGACTCGTATTGTAGTCATAGGCACCTATATGTTTGCATTTTGTGAAGTGCACAGTTTTACATTTATGAACACTTAAGGTGCGTAATCAAGCGAAGATGGGAGATGAGCTTCTGAATAGTCGAGGAAGTTGTATAGTTAACTTGCAATAATTTACAAAATTTGTTGAACTGGCCTCGTCCAACTGAATATTCCGATTTATTCATGGAATAGGAATATCTATGGAATGGGCACTCAAATGCACAGAACAGGATTTTTGTCATTCCAGGTCACTTTCTGGTACTTACCTATGAAAATTAACTGTTCCTCCTTCCAGATATTTTGATGTACACCCATAACAACAACAATTGTTCACCACTGGTGTTACTAGTAAATTAACGTCTAAAAACAGGGAAATAAAAAACGTTACGCTTATGTCACTTGACAAGTCCGGTTTGATATCAGCGACGTGAGCTGTGTGTTATGCTCACTTCATACACTAGTGGTTTCCAACCTTTCTGAGACGATATGCCCCTCCCTGCCCCTGTTTTCAGCACTAGCAATTAACTAAACTTCAGGAACAAAAATAATTTTCTTTGAGCACTTTTATTTTTAAATTAAGGAAGATACACTGATCAGCCAGAACATTATGACCACAAACCTACTATCGATGTAAACCCATCCAGGTTGTAGCAGCGTCACCTGGTGAGGAATGGCTGCTAGTCACGAATGGTGCATGTAGCATCAGTGAGCGTGCTGTCCGTGAGTAGAATGGGGAAGGCGCGCGATCAATCTGAGTTTGACCGAGGGCAGATTGTGATGGCCCGGGGGCTCGCCATGAGCATTTTGGAAACTGCGTGACTTGTCGGGTGTTTGAGGAGTGCTGTGGTGAGTGTCTTCAACATGTGGTGAAACCGAGGTGAAACCATGTCCAGATATTGTGAGGTGGCCACCCCTCATTACAGATGTCGGACGTCATAGGTTGGTCAGACTGGTAAAACAGGACAGGCAGTGAACTGTGGCAGAACTAACATCTGACTTTAATGCTGGGCAGAGTGCAAGTGTGTCTGAACACATAGTGCACTGAACACACCTAATGATGGGCCTCCTCAGCATGCATGTACCGATGTTAACACCACGACATCGGCAACTACGAATGAAATGAGCACGTGACCATCGGCACTGGGCGCTGGCGCTGTGGCAGAGCGTTACATGGTGTGATGAATCATGATACCTTCTTCATCATACCAATGGGAGGGCACGAATCAGTCGTCTTCCAGGGGAACATCTCCTTGATACTTGTACTGCAGGACAGAGACAAGCTGGCGACGGCTCCTTTATGCTCTGGGTAATATTTACATGAGGAATCATTGGTCCAGTAGAGCTCATGCAAGGCACCATGACGGCCAAGGTGTATCTTACACTAGTTGCAGACCAGGTTCACCCCTTTGTGACGATCATGTTTCCCGACAGCAGTGGCGTTTTCCAACAAGATGATAAACCATGTCACAAGGCCAGAAGTGTGATGGAGTGGTTTGAGGAACACAGTAGCGGGCTCCAATTGATGTGCTGCCCCCTCCCCAACTCGCCAGATCTGAACCAGGTCAAACATATCTGGGATGTGATTAAACGTGACGCAGGGCTCATTGCCCCCCTCCCCAGAGTTTATGGAAATTAGGTGGCGTGTGTGCAGATGTGGTGCCAACTCCCTCCAGCGGCTTACCAAGGCCTCATTGCTTCCATCCCAAGACGCGTCTGCGCTATCCGTGCTAAAGGTGAACATTCCGCCTATTAGTTAGGTGGTCATAATATTCTGGCTTATCGGTGTATTTTGTTTAATTATTTTGACTGGCTATAGAATCAACAGTTCATTAGTATAGAAATATAACCACATTCCAGCACACCATATTATGCGATGACTCGGCAACTATAGTGATGTTTTCCGTCTGAAGATTTCTTAAGTCTACGGTCACACGAGCCCTGTAGCAGAGAGGAAATGCGAGGTCACTGTTCAGCGGTGTGTACCCATAATTTTTATGTGTTAATTTACATCCATAAAATATGAAAGGTAAAGTCTAATAAAATTTTATCCAGTAATTGAAGGTATATTTTTGAACCTTTATCAGACCAACATAATAATTACAAGTCAAAACACTAAAACTACGTGTCACAATTTCTGTTTAGTTTTTTTCACATAGCAAGGAAAACGACCTCATAGCCAAGTGAATAGTACAGTGCTATTCCTTGCTTTGTATTTCTTCCAAATAAGGAAATTATTGAGCCGTTGAGAGCAGAAATGTGTCGTGTGACTGTTATATCGTGGAGACGAGCACTGTTTTGATTCAATGTTCAGATGTCACCGTCATTGTAGTTTTCCGGTGCTTATCACCACTCTTCTTGATGCTCATGGGCTGGATAAGGATTTCCGCATCAGATACACTTTACACTAACAGGAAGATTAGGAAGAGACACGTCTACTTTAGAAGACTAATATCCAAATAAGTTTCAACAGCTTAGGTTCTGTATACACTGAGGTAATGGAAGTCATGGGATTGCGATATGCACATATACAAATGGCCATAGTATCATGTACACAATGTATAATAGGGCAGCGCATTGGTGGTGGAGCTGTCATTTGTATTTGGGTAATTCATGTGAAAACATTTCTGACGTCATTACTGCCACATGACGGGAATTTACAGACTTTGAACCCTAGATGGTAGTGAGATCTGGATGCATGGGACGTTCCAGTTCAGGAATCGTTAGGGAATTCAATACTGCAAGATCCGCGGTGTCAAGAGCGTGCTGAGAATACCACATCTCAGTATAGAGAATGCGGTGGGCGACGGCCTTCTTTTAACGATCGAGAGCAGCAGCATTTGCGTAGTTGTCACTGCTAACAGAGAAGCAATGCTGCATGAAATAATCGCAGAAATCAATGCGGGACGTTTGGAGTTAATGGGCTATGGCAGCAGACGACCGACGCGAGTGCTTTGCTAACAGCACGATATCGCCTGCAGCGCCTCTCCTTTGCTCTCCACCATATCGGTTGAACCATAGCTGACTGGAAAACCATGACCTGGCCAGATGAGTGGCACAACTAACATCAGCCTTTAATGCTAGGCATATTGCAAGTGTGTCTGAACACACAGTGCACTGAACACTCCTTATGATGGGCGTACGCAGCCAACCACCCACGCATGTGCCAATATTAACAATATTAACCAGCTATGACTGAAATATGCACATGACCATTGGCATTGGACGTTGGTGCAGTGGCTGAATCGTGATACCTTCATCATCATA
This sequence comes from Schistocerca americana, assembly GCF_021461395.2. Classification (NCBI taxonomy): domain Eukaryota; kingdom Metazoa; phylum Arthropoda; class Insecta; order Orthoptera; family Acrididae; genus Schistocerca; species Schistocerca americana. Next base: position 273,073,063 of record NC_060124.1, on the reverse strand, counting down.
CCGATGAGAGGACGCAAATCCGTCGCCTTCCAGGGGAACATCTCCTTGATGCGTGTAATGTGGGATGCAGACAAGCTGGCGACAGCTACTAGACCGATTAGCAATGGTTCCAAGGGAAAGAAACCCAGCAATGACTGTGAGAGTGGTGTGCTGACCACATGGCCCTCCAGTGACGGCATTGGCAAAGGATGACACGGCGGTCGGTCAGGCCTGAACTCGGAACTTATGTACCTACCTTATCGACTATGCTATACTACATGTTCTTCTAAATACTGAAAAGAACCACAATTTTCACTGACATTAGTTGCTGCGGGCTAGCACATTGTCGCAAGCCCGAAAAGTACATACCTGCCTCAGCCGCGTATGGCCTGAAGCTGACCTAGTGACCAGGAGGTTCTTAATCTCGTTTCCACTAGGTGCGAATAGTAACTACTGTTAAGTTCTTTTATCATCGCTTGAATTTCTAGGAAGTAGAGCTGTCAGGGGCTCCCTGATGTGGTTGCTGACTTGCACAGACTATCTCAGACTGTATAATAAACTATTGCAGCTCATGTTAAAAAATAAAATACGTTTATTATAAGGCTATATGTGGGACTATGTCAGGCATTAAAATGTAGTGACACACAGATCGGGAAAATCTGATCTACTTTTAGCCGTTGAAGCTGGGAACTTACCACTGGGACCAACGACGGGAGGGAATGAGCAGACTAACATTTGAAAGGCTTAAACATTAAAGTGGTGTGTATGTGGGTTGAGGATGTAGCACAGACAGTTTAACATTTATTAACTGGTTAAAACACGAGCATATTTATTTATGCTATTTACAGTACTATAGATGAATAAGATAAATATGTTACCAGGTTGTAGAATGCCAACTTTATTTGTTGAACGTAAACATATATAAAATACATTGGTGAAAGGCATAATATTTGGATATATTCTTATGCATACAGACAGGTGTATGTCAACAGATACAGATATGCTTTGGTGGAGGTCGAAACAAGAAGCTGATGGTGACAGAGAGGCGATATTATGTTGCCAAATCCTTTGTCCTCCCACTACTTAGGTCACATGGTGTTCATTTGTTATACTCCCGGAACACTGTTGTTTGTCGGCGTCGTGCAAGGTTCGCTGGTGCATGGAACGTTTTCTTAAATTTTATTTTTTTATCCGATTCCCTAACTTACACTGAATGGATACTGCGTGAACCATGATTTTTTTTTTTTTAACTTATGCGCATTAGCCTAATTGCAAGTAAACGAGAAGACAATTGTTTCATTTTTCTCAGTAAAAGTACTCCAAAATAATTTCCGAAGTGATTTGAGCTAAAAGTAAGTGCAGCACACCTTTGGATTCAGACGATTAAAACATTATCATATTTTAAAAATTAGTGATGAAGAGATATTAATTGTATAATTAAAACCAAGAGAAACAAATATTCCGTATTTTGTATCAATGATCAATTGTTCAGCATAAAACTCACAGTAGAAAGAGGCCATGGAGAATGAATATGTATGCTTAAAGAATTGCAAGTTAAATAAAAAATTTTATGCATGAAGTTGTATTGTTGTATTTAAAGTTAAATAAAAAACCTCAAAAAAAAAGGCATTGTTGTGAAACCAGTGGTGAGTTTGGAAATGAACTGAGGATGTGAAGAGGGTGTGAGAGAATGGCTGTCACACAGGAATGGCGAATATAAATTCATAATGGTGTATCAAGATCGTTTAATGGAGTTCGTCAACCTACGGCCTTTGAAAACTAAGACAGCTGAAGAAGTAGCGTAATACCTGCTTCATATACACTTAAGCGCCAGAGAAACTGGTATAGGCATGCGTCTTCAAATACAGAGATGTATAAACAGACAGAATACCACACTATTGTCGGCAATGCCTCTATAAGACAAGTGTCTGGTGCAGTTGTTAGATCAGTTACTACTGCTACAATGACAAGTTATCAAGATTCAAGTGAGTTTGAACGTGATGTTATATTCGCACAGGCAATGTGATACAGCATCTCCAAGGTAGCGATGAAGTGGGGATTTTCCCATACGACCATTTGACGAGTGTACCTTGACTATGAGGAATCCGGTAAAACATCAAATCTCTGACATCGCTACGGTCGGAACAAGATCCTGCGAAAACAGGATCAATGACGACTGAAGAGAATCATTCAACATGGCAGAAGTGCAACAGTTCTGCTGGCCATCAAACTCCCCAGACATGAACATTATTGAGCATATCTGGGATGCCTTGCAACGTGCTGTTTATACTCTTACAGATGTATGACAGTCCTGTAGGATTCATGGTGTCAGTTCCCTCCAGGACTACTTAAGACATTAGTCGAGTCCATGCCATATCATGTTGTGGCATTTCTGCATGCTCACAGGGGCCCTATACAATATTAGGCAGGTGTACCAGTTTCTTTGATTCTTCCGTGTATCCCTATTGGTATCTACTTGATACTGACTTGCAAAGTCAAAGATAATTTTATTGATTTTCAGTTTTATTCCCAGTTTTCATTATAAGTGACCAGTAACATTAGAACATTTACTAAATTTCTTTATTTTTTCCATGGTTACTTTCCTGTCTCACTCTTGGTTGTGTTAACTGTTATAACCTTTAATTCACTAATAATTTGCGTGGACATACAAGCATAGAAACAATAGTGAGTTTCATACTACCAACTCCGTATCTCTCACTCAACTGCCGTGCCGTGACATGCGGCCGGCGCCGTTCATAGCTAGGTGGCGCTCCCGCGCTCAGCTGAGCTGCGGAGCGCCTCTATCGCTGTGTTCGCGTACTGACGTAGCGGCACTTTTAAATCTCGTGGTACTGTCACAACATTAACCATTTTCAATTTTTTTCAGGACACTACTATATTTCAGCAAGACACCAGAATGAAGAAATGAAAGCAGATATAAAATGCTTTGGGAGAGAATCTTCTTGGTGCTTGCACACCTTTTGGTTGTCGTTCTGTTGGTGTCATCACTTCCACCTCAGCCTGACTGCTACACGTCTTATGGGCAGAGAATAAAGAATGTAAGTTAAATATCAAACAAAATTAAAATAAGATAAGAAAAGCTCCTCCATTTTAGTTATAAACTAACAGGTAATGAAAAAGTTGAAATAGGATAGACATAATTTTAATTATGTGATTTTTTTTAGTAATATATCATGGGAGGTGGGTGGTACATACCAAATAAATTAGTTGATTATTTCTCAACTGATGAGATGGCAGGGTAATTGTGTAGAGTGACTGTTAGTCTATTGAAATGAAAGTTAGTGTATAATTAGCAAATGGAGAGATTAAATGTGGGAAGGAGAAACAGAAAGTGCAGTCAATTGTGTCTGAAAAATTACAGGAACTGAGCAGCAGGGCAGAGGCAGAATGAGAGCAGCCAGAAAATAACTTACAAACACAAATGATTAGTCACTATAGAGCATTTTTACATGCAACTGGACTCATACAACTAAATAATTAGGTAAATGTTAATAAGTTCAAGAAACTAATAAAAAATATAAATACACTGTATAATTAGGTAAATGATTATAACAATAAACAATGGAAAGCCCAGGTTGGAATATCAACAATTATGAAAAGGACAGATTGCCACTCACTGTAAAGATGATATGTTGAGCTGCAGGCAGGCACAGTGGAAAGACTGTTACACACCAAGCTTTCGACCAAAGCTGTCTTCAGAAAAGAAATGGCAACACCCACACACAAGGAGGTACACCTCATACACACATGACTGTTATCTCCAGCCACTCTAGCCAGCTGGGTAAATGACAGGTAGTACAAGACAGGAATAAAACAGATATACAGGATGTCTTATGGTTATGTAATACAGTCTGGTTTTTCCTTTTCTTTTTTAGTTCATTCCTATAAGAAACATGGGTCATTTTTCACACACTCCTGGAACTGTAGAGCCAAGTAAAATCCTCTACTTTTCATCTGTTTTACAATGACAGTTTTAAATTTGCTATTACTATGTAGGCTTTTACAAGTAATTCTTTGAAGTAGACAAGACCAAGATATTTGTAGCTGTTATGTGGTTTTGCCAGCCTAGCATAAAGTTTGTTAATTGTATGTCCACTTCTTGATTTATTGTCATGTCTGATCTCCTTAGGTTATACAGTTTTCTTTTTACTGTCATTATAGTATGTTGTGTGAAATAAGGGTTATGTGATTCAAGTAGGCCAGATTCTGCAAACCATTTGATGCTTTCTTTCACATATTAAACACTAATTTTGGACCTACAAAATTATTCTTTAGTAGTAGTAGTTCATAATTCAGGTGGGTGTAGAAGAATGTCAAATATGCATATAATAGGAGTTTTATACTGACACTGCTCCTCAATTTATGCAGTACATAAGTATACATAGTAGTCTTCCACACAATTTACCTATCTGGGGTATCTCAGTTAGTTTTCTGACTTTGTGAAGTCCTAAAAATTTATATTATAATGAATGAGAGCATTCAGTTTGAATATAGTGTCTTCAATTTTACTGCCTTTTTCTGTTGTACATTTCCCTACAATATAAAGAGATACTTTGGTATGATGTGAAAATAGTTGGCAGTATTTTAAAATCCAGGAAGATCCTGCTGTGCTTGACGGAATGAGAACAAGGCGTTTTTGTTTAGGCAACAAGGTAGGGGACTGTAAAGCCACAAGAAGAAAAATGAGTTGATGAGTTCCAAGTGGAAATAAATTTTAAAGAGAGATGAAAAATAGCCAATTGAAGGAAAACAAAGGAAACTGAAAATAGAGTGAAACACCACAAAAATAGATACTTTTTGAAGGAGGAGAAGAAAGAAGTGAAAGGAAATTTAGCCTAAAAGTAATCTAAGCTGTGTTTGAAAGACAAATGTAGCTTGCAAATTTAGGTTTGTATTTATATTAAGTATATGATCACATATTGTATGTATGACTAACATAAAAAAGATTCTCAGGAGGTTTTAGTACTGCTTAATATTTGCAACCAGCAAGAGACATGCTTTGTCTTAGATATGTGGGAATGACATCAATTTGTGGTGCCCAGTTTGTTAACAACCATGCCCACAAATCTACATCTACAGAAAGTAAAATGTTTTCTAATTTTACAAAAAATATGGAAGTTTATATAAATTAATGGATGACTTTATAAGGCAATTTTCCTTGCTGAATATAAATACATGATACTAGTACCCTTTCCAAGAAGAAAATTTGCTGTTTTGGCAATGATCTTGCAGGCTTCCAATTCAGTTCCCATCCGTAATATTGCCATGAGCCGTGGTGCATGCATTGTGGCTTTGCCGTGCTGTGGGTTGCCAGCTCAAACTTGAAAACCAATGATTATTAGTTATTTAGGATTTATCATTTCTGAAATGTTCTGGAAATATCTTGTGTTTGTATATTCTGGAATATTTAATGTTTGTATAAACACTAGTATTCTGAATATTTGATCTTTGTGTGGATAGCTGAACTCTCCATGCAGGAGTTTGGTCTGTTCTGGCTCTACGTTGATGTTTGTAATAAACCTGCTTTTAGTGCTTGGAGTTACATTTTGGATTTGGACTTAAGTGTGGTTACAAAGTGTCATTGTTTAGTAGAGGTGCCAGGTACTTCAAAACATCTACATCGCTGTTACTCACATCACTGTTACTCCAATCAGGCAACATAAAAACCATCACCTACGTGAACAGGAACTGGAGGACCAGCTTACATCATCCCATGGTCCGTATATTCAGGAGATCAGTGGATTCCAAGCCAGAAGTGAGTCAGCTGCACAACAGAAATCCATCAGCTTTCTCTGGAGATGCTGGCCAGGGCTTGAGGAAATAGCGGAAGGGATTCAACTGAGTTTCCAAATTCAAAAAGTGGGATGGCGTGATGTGTATGGCAAATGTCTACTTTCACTTTGTTGGCATAGCTCAGCAATGGTTCAAGAAAAATGGAGAAAAAAGCTGGTATAAATTCCAGGCTAAGCCGAAGACAATGTTTGCTGACATTCAGCAGCAACTCTGCTTAGTGGAAGAACAATTGAAGAACAGAGCCCATTGACATAGGGAAACAACACAGTCCTACATAATGTTTTGCTCCTATGCCACATTGTGAATACAAATATGATTAGCTGAAAAAATCACACACTTGATAAGAGGAGTTGCAGAAGACATATACCAAGCTCTTCTGAGGAAATGCAACAGAAATGAATTGGACAAAAGAAATATGAACAACTCGTAAAAGTCCTATGGCAGTTGTGGAAGACCATCTCATATGCCAGACAGTGAGAGAAGAGGTACAGCATTATCTCTATCTGACAATGAGGAATGGATACAGCACATTGGAGAGTGATCTTGTCCAGGGTATGGTGATCAGACAACAACCTAGTACCCAACCAATGTGGTTACAACTGACTCTGATGCCACATATAATGCCCTGTAGAAGAACAGCCATTTGGAGGAAAGAGGACAGCTTGCTAGTGTGTTCCCACTATGGACACTCTAGATATGTTGTACACTAGAGCAGGGAAAGAAGGCAAATTTTCAGTGACTACTATGCCACAATAGTCTGTTCATGCCAGGCAACTTCAGATGGTTATAGTTGACCTGTGGGGCAAAGGCCATCACCATACCCTGGACGAGATCACTCTCCAATTTGCTGTATCCATTTCTCATTCTCAGATAGAGGTACCAGCCACTCACCTAGCCACTGACTTCAGAAGAACTAAGCAAGATGACCATCTATGGAGGGGAGACCACAACAGATGCAAATACTCCATGCATGACAGTCACAGAGACATCAGGAAATCTCACTGACATGACGATCAAATGCCAAACCTGTGCAGGCACTAATGACTCAGGTGCTTCCTTTTCCATAATGTTGAATGTTTATCATCATCAGTTAATGAAGACCGTGTTACATAATATCAAAGTGATTGTACTGAAAATCACAAATGAGAAATACATCCAGCTGACAGAAACATGTACTGCAAGAATATCTTATCAGACAGAATGTAATCATAATGTTGTTCTTAGATGTGACTTCTTGCAGGCATCACAAGCAGTCATAGAATGTGTCAGATCAGAGCTCCAGATTGGTGAAGCTATTCAAATAAACACAAATAACAAAGACTGCTCTAGATTGTTATCCCACCATCATCAATGAGACAAGAAGTAGTTGAAATGCTCAGTTAAACTTTTAAGCTTTTGTTCATTACAAAAAAAAATCTCAGGGTCAGAAAAGAAATCTACATGACAGTGACAATTATAAGTATTGGAAGTGGTCAAGGACAATTTTTTATCACTAACTTTCAAAACATCCATAACTCACCACTAAAGTTCTGTATGTACAGACAGCTGCCCAGTTCAGGAAGGGTAGCGTAGTGTCACTGATGAAGAATAGATTAGTGGCACTGGTGAAGAATCATGCTCTGCTACCATTACAGACAACACAGTAGAGGAACCACTATTGAACTGTAAATAGGATCTAGCCAGGCCAAAGAACAGCATTGGTGAGTGACAGCCATTCTGTGGCAGTTTTAGGGTGAAGAAAAGACTAACTAAGGGGCCCATGGTATAATACTTTGTCAACACTGGGGATCATCCACCAACTAGCCACCTCTCATATTAAGTGTCGCCAAACAATGGATAATTCGGGAGATATTGGAGAAGATGCTGCAAGATAACACCATTGAACTTTCAGAGAGCCTATGATCCTTTCCTGTGGTACATGTGAAGAAGGTTGTCACACAGCACTTCTGCTTTGATTACCGACGACTGTAAAAGGTCAGAAAAAAGATGCCTAATCATTGCAGCACATTGATAATGTTTTAGACTGTGTGAAAAGAGCAAAGACTTTCTCAACTACGGGCATGCAAACAGTCTATTGGCAAATCAAAGTTGACCAGGAAAAGACTGCATTCATAACTCTTGACGGCATAGCATGCCTACCACATTCAAACATATGATGGACAACCTGTTCAATTCCTAAAATAAATTATGTGTCTTTGCTATCTGGCTAACACTGTCACTTCTTTTAAGACATTTAAAAAGCACCTATGCCACCTGACAATCATGTTAATGTGTTTAAGACTGCAGGTCTTTTCCTGCATCAGAAAATGTCTCTTCACCAACCAAGAAATAAACATCTTGTGGTGGGAGGATATGGCAATGGAGTCTGTCCCGGTCCAAAGAAAAAAGAGCAGTCACAGATTTTCTGACTCCTTGGCACATTCATGATGTCAGAAGTTTTCTCAGAATGTGACGATACTACTGGTACTTGATAAAGGGCTTCTGCACCAGAGCATGTCCCTTGCAGGAACAACTGCAGGGAGATGGATTTTCATGGAAGAAGATGAAAGAAAGATCTTTCCTAGCATTGTATTACATGAATGATGAGACAGAACTTCACAATGATGCTAGTGTTTGTGCAATAGATACATTGCTAGACCCAATTCAGAAAAAAAGGTGGATAGTGCTCTTCCATTCTGAGTTGAGTTATTCTGCAATTGAGAAAAGTGCCAGTTGTTTGGGCCATCAACAAGTTCTGGTCATACCATTTTGATGGACCATCATTTTATTTGGCTGACTGGCCTGAAGGATTCATTGGGTTGATGAGAAAGATGAGCACTATGGCTTCAGAGTGGTATACAAAAGCAGGTGCAAACACAAGAATGGTGAGAATGGAATCACGGTCATTGCTGCATTAAATGATATTGCTGCTGAACAGAGTGAAGATCCAGCACTGCTATAAACCATAGAAGCCTTGAATAAGGAGGAATTTATGAAAGGAAGATTCCAGTTAATAAACAGAACACAGTAAAAGTGGAACTATGATCCAATAGCATGGAAGTGTTTGCTCGTCATTCTGTCTCATTGTATGGCCAGCTATCGTGTAGTATTCTCATGATGCTTTGACATCCAGTCCCCAGGGATTCATGAAGACTCTAGATAGAATCAAACACATGTATCATTGGCCAAGTCTCTAATGGTCCATTAGACACTATGTGAATCACTGTAAGGACTGCCAGTGAGGGAAGCACCTACCACAGTTACCTCCGGGACATCTAGTACTAATCCTGCCTGCAGTGGTGTAATTCCACAATACCAGAATCAACCTCTTGGGGAGGTTTCTGAAGTAAAAAAGAAAGAATCTATGGACTATTGTCTGTACTGACTGTCTCACCCACTATGGCCTCACCAAAGCTGTACTGACTGCCAAAGCTCTGGAAATTGAAGTTTCCCTTGTAGAAGACTTCATTTTGAAACTTGTTGCTCCCCATGTGATGATCTTTGGTTGTGGAAAAGTTTTGCAGTTGAGACTAGTATCAGAGGTAAGTTCACATTGCAACATCACCCACAGGATGACAACTGCTTACCATACACAGACTAATCGCCTCACAGAACAATTTAATAAGATGTTGGCAGATATGCTCTCGATATACATTGCTGCTGAACAGAGAGATTGGGATACAAGCTGCCGATCATGATATTCACATACAACACAGGAAAGCAAGTATTCAGTCTCTACACCATTCTTTCTGCTCCATCATCACAAGGCCGAGACGAGAATGGATATTCTGTTCCCATTGCAATCAGGATGACTATGTGAAACAGCACATCACAAGGACTGAAGAAGCAAGGCAGTGGGCTCACAAACAGGCCTTGTACATCCAATAGAACAACCAAAAGTACTATAATGTGAAGCACTGGCCAGTGAGATACAGTGCAGGAGACCTGATATGAATTTATATGCCTGTGCAGAAAGCAGTATTATTGGAAAAGTTACTAAACTGCTACATTGGGCTGTATCGTATCCTTTGTTGCTTGGCAAACATCACATTTGAAGACAAGGGTCACTTTATGAAAAATGCAAAGCACAGAGATTTCCTTTCATGTTGGTCTCCACAATAAACTGAAATATGGTAAAAACAGACATTTTACTGAGTATGTTCATCATTATAAAGCTATATTTAAAAAAGTTGTGAAGGCTGTCACACAAATGGCAAACAATAAATTCATTGTACAACATAAAAGTAAGACAAAAACAAGATGGTCCATTGTCAAATCAGAGTTAGGTGTTAAAGTTAGTAGTAATGAAACATCTAGGATTAAAGTAGATGGTAACTTCATTGTAAATCCAGCTGGAATCTCAGAGCGTTTAAATGAAAATTCTTAAATGTGGCAAAGTCAGATGTTAGAGTATCAGAGTAAAATAAATCGCTTTGCACTCCAGCAAGATAGTACATTTCGAGACCAATCATTCAAGATGTGTAGAACTTAAAATACAACATAAAAATCAACTTACGCAAAAAGTTGACACATTCAAATTCCTATGACTGAATGTAGACAAGAACAAGCTGGAATACACGTACTGACTTCCTATCAAATAAACAGTGCAGTTTTCCATTTGCAATGCAAATACTAGCAAATTCCACTGACTTGAGTACACAAAAATTCACTTGTCACAGTTATTTTGAATCTGTTATTAGGTATGGTATAACTTTCTGGGGTGTTTCAAATAGTGTATCTTGAATAATGAAACTGCAAAAGAAAATTGTCAGTTACACATGTACAGCACAGCAAACAGAGTCTTGTTGCTCATTATTTTGGAAACTACAAATCCCAACAGTTCCCTCCATATACATTTATGAAATTACAATCTTCCTACACTGCAGACAATAATTACTTGAGGATAATCATTTCAACCAGACATAAAATATTAAAAATAAAAATAATTAATGCTACCCACACACCAGCTGAAATTATATACACAGACTCCACAGTATATGGGGATGACAATGTGTAACAAGTTAATGGACAAAAACATATTTAATATGAAGACAGAAGAAAAACAAAGCTACAGCAGATTCTGTGGAAAAAATGCTACCATTCAATAGAAGAATTCATACAGGATGAAATGATAATTTGAGCAAGAGGTAACTAAGTGTTAGATTATATTTATGTATAACCGAACAAAAGCGCTGGCAGGTCGATAGACACACAAACAAACACAAACATACACACAAAATTCAAGCTTTCGCAACAAACTGTTGCCTCATCAGGAAAGAGGGAAGGAGAGGGAAAGACGAAAGGATGTGGGTTTTAAGGGAGAGGGTAAGGAGTCATTCCAATCCCGGGAGCGGAAAGACTTACCTTAGGGGGAAAAAAGGACAGGTATACACTCGCACACACGCACATATCCATCCACACATACAGACACAAGCCAATATATATATAATTTTTCCCACGTGGAATGTTTCCTTCCATTATATTATATTTATGTATATATAAATATAAATATAAATGATATCAATATAATGGAAGGAAACATTCCACGTGGGAAAAATTATATATAAAAACAAAGATGAGGTGACTTACCGAACAAAAGCGCTGGCAGGTCGATAGACACACAAACAAACACAAACATACACACAAAATTCAAGCTTTCGCAACAAACTGTTGCCTCATCAGGAAAGAGGGAAGGAGAGGGGAAGACGAAAGGAAGTGGGTTTTAAGGGAGAGGGTAAGGAGTCATTCCAATCCCGGGAGCGGAAAGACTTACCTTAGGGGGAAAAAAGGACAGGTATACACTCGCACACACGCACATATCCATCCACACATACAGACACAAGCAGACATATGTCTGCTTGTGTCTGTATGTGTGGATGGATATGTGCGTGTGTGCGAGTGTATACCTGTCCATTTTTCCCCCTAAGGTAAGTCTTTCCGCTCCCGGGATTGGAATGACTCCTTACCCTCTCCCTTAAAACCCACTTCCTTTCGTCTTCCCCTCTCCTTCCCTCTTTCCTGATGAGGCAACAGTTTGTTGCGAAAGCTTGAATTTTGTGTGTATGTTTGTGTTTGTTTGTGTGTCTATCGACCTGCCAGCGCTTTTGTTCGGTAAGTCACCTCATCTTTGTTTTTATATATAATATAAATATAAATATAAATATATATATATATATAAATAAATTGTATACATGTATTTATGTATATATAAATAAATTGTCCCCCAACCCAAGAACCATGGACCTTGCCGTTGGTGGGGAGGCTTGCGTGCCTCAGCGATACAGATAGCCGTAACGTAGGTGCAACCACAATGGAGGGGTATCTGTTGAGAGGCCAGACAAACATGTGGTTCCTGAAGAGGGGCAGCAGCCTTTTCAGTAGTTGCAGGGGCAACAGTCTGGATGATTGACTGATCTCGCCTTGTAACACTAACCAAAACGGCCTTGCTGTGCTGGTACTGCGAACGGCTGAAAGGAAGGGGAAACTACAGCCGTAATTTTTCCCGAGGGCATGCAGCTTTACTGTATGGTTAAATGGTGATGGCATCCTCTTGGGTAAAATATTCCAGAGGTAAAATAGTCCCCCATTCGGATATCCGGGCGGGGACTACTCAAGAGGACGTCGTTATCAGGAGAAAGAAAACTGGCGTTCTACGGATCGAAGCGTGGAATGTCAGATCCCTTAATCGAGCAGGTAGGTTAGAAAATTTAAAAAGGGAAATGGATAGTTTAAAATTAGATATAGTAGGAATTAGTGAAGTTCGGTGGCAGGAGGAACAAGACTTTTAGTCAGGCGAATACAGGGTTATAAATACAAAATCAAATAGGGGTAATGCAGGAGTCGGTTTAATAATGAATAAAAAAATAGGAGTGCAGATAAGCTACTACAAACAGCATAGTGAACGCCTTATAGTGGCCAAGATAGACACAAAACGCACGCCTACTACAGTAGTTCAAGTTTATATGCCAACTAGCTCTGCAGATGACAAAGAAATTGAAGAAATGTGTGATGAAATAAAAGAAATTATTCAGATAGTGAAGTGAGATGAAAATTTAATACTCATGGGGGACTGGAATTCAATAGTAGGAAAAGGGAGAGAAGGAAACGTAGTAGGTGAATATGGATTGGGGCTAAGAAATGAAAGAGGAAGCCACCTGGTAGAATTTTGCACAGAGCACAACTTAATCATAGCTAACACTTTGTTCAAGAATCATAAAAGAAGGTTGTATACATGGAAGAAGCCTGGAGATACTGACAGGTTTCAGATAGATTATATAATGATAAGACAGATATTTAGGAACCAGGTTTTAAATTGTAAGACATTTCCAGGGACAGATGTGGACTCTGACCACAATCTGTTGGTTATGAACTGTAGATTAAAACTGAAGAAACTGCAAAAAGGTGGGAATTTAAGGAGATGGGACCTGGATAAACAGACTAAACCAGAGATTTTACAGAGTTTCAGGGAGAGCATAAGGGAACAATTGACAGCAATGGGGGAAAGAAGTACAGTAGAAGAAGAATGGGTAGCTCTGAGGGATGAAGTAGTGAAGGCAGCAGAGGATCAAGTAGGTAAAAAGATGAGGGCTAGTAGAAATCCTTGGGTAACAGAAGAAATACTGAATTTAATTGATGAAAGGAGGAAACATAAAAATGCAGTAAATGAAGCAGGCAAAAAGGAATACAAACGTCTCAAAAATGAGATCGACAGGAAGTGCAAAATGGCTAAGCAGGGATGGCTAGAGGACAAATGCAAGGATGTAGAGGCTTATCTCACTGGGAGTAAGATAGATACTGCCTACAGGAAAATTAAAGAGACCTTTGGAGAAAGAGAACCACTTGTATGAATATCAAGAGCTCAGATGGAAACCCAGTACTAAGCAAAGAAGGGAAAGCAGAAAGGTGGAAGGAGTATATAGAGGGTCTATGCAAGGGCGATGTACTTGAGGACAATATTATAGAAATGGAAGAGAATGTAGATGAAGATGAAATGGGAGATACGATACTGCGTTAAGAGTTTGACAGAGCACTGAAAGACATGAGGCGAAACAAGGCCCCGGGAGTAGACAACATTCCATTAGAACTACTGACGACCTTGGGAGAGCCAGTCCTGACAAAACTCTACCATCTGGTGAGCAAGATGTATGAGACAGGCGAAGTACCCTTAGACTTTAAGAAGAATATAATGATTCCAATCCCAAAGGAAGCAGTTGTTGACAGATGTGAAAATTACCGAACTATCAGTTTAATGAGTCACAGCTGCAAAATACTAACGCGAATTCCTTACATATGAATGGAAAAGCTGGTAGAAGCCGACCTAGGGGAAGATCAGTTTGGATTCCACAGAAATATTAGAACACGTGAGGCAATACTGACCTTGCAACTTATCTTAGAAGAAAGATCAAGGAAAGGCAAACCTACGTTTCTAGCATTTGTAGACTTAGAGAAAGCTTTTGACAATGTTGACTGGAATACTCTCTTTCAAATTCTGAAGGTGGCAGGTGTAAAATACAGGGAGCGAAAGGCTATTTACAATTTGTACAGAAACCATATGTCAGTTATAAGAGTCGAGGAGCATGAAAGGGAAGCAGTGGTTGGGAAGGGAATGAGACAGGGTTGTAGCCTCTCCCCAATGTTATTCAATCTGTATATTGAGCAAGCAGTGAAGGAAACAAAAGAAAAATTTGGAGTACGTATTAAAATCCACGGAGAAGAAATAAAAACTTTGAGGTTCGCCGATGACATTGTAATTCTGTCAGAGACAGCAAAGGACTTAGAAGAGCAGTTGAACGGAATGGATAGTGTCTTGAAAGGAGGATATAAGATGAACATCAACAAAAGCAAAACGAGGATAATGGAATGTAGTCGAATAAAATCGGGTGATGCTGAGGGAATTAGATTAGGAAATGAGACACTTAAAGTAGTAAAGGAGTTTTGCTATTTGGGGAGCAAAAGAACTAATGATGGTCAAAGTAGAAAGGATATAAAATGTAGATTGGCAATGGCAAGGAATGCGTTTCAGAAGAAGAGAAATTTGTTAACATCTAGTATAGATTTAAGTGTGAGGAAGTTGTTTCTGAAAGTATTTGTGTGGAGTGTAGCCATGTGTGGAAGTGAAACATGGACGATAAATAGTTTAGACAAGAAGAGAATAGAAGCTTTCGAAATGTGGTGCTACAGAAGAATGCTGAAGATTAGCTGGGTAGATCGTATAACTAAGGAGGAGGTATTGAATAGGATTGCGGAGAAGAGAAGTTTGTGGCACAACTTGACTAGAAGAAGGGATCGGTTGGTAGGACATGATCTGAGGCATCAAGGGATCATCAATTTAGTATTGGAGGGCAGCATGGAGGGTAAAAATCGTAGAGGGAGACCAAGAGATGAATACACTAAACAGATACAGAAGGATGTAGGTTGCAGTAGGTACTGGGAGATGAAGAAGCTTGCACAGGATAGAGTAGCATGGAGAGCTGCATCAAACCAGTCTCAGGACTGAAGACCACAACAACAACAAATAAATTTTATTATTATTATTATTATGCTGTTTGTTAACATCAGCTGTTCTGTGTTCAAGGTGGAATTTTACTGTAATTTTGATGAGTTTTCTGTACTGGAATCAAAATATTTAGATTATGTATATTATGAGACAAATAAACCACAATTCACAATTCATAAATAGCACAATGGAAAAATGATTATCTCTGTGCTTCCATACAAGCCCTAAATTCTCTTGTCTTTGTGATCCTTATACAAAAAGTATCTTGGTGGCAATAGAATAGTTCTGCAGTCAGCTTCAAATGCTGGTTCTCTAAAGTTTTCACAAAACCTTGTCATCTCTCCAGGGATTCCTATTTAAGGTCACAAAGCATTTCCATAGTGTTCATGTGTTGATTGATTCTACCAATAATAAATGTGGCATTCCACTTCTGAATTGCTTCAATGTTTTATTATAATATGACCTGACTGTTACTCAAGAATAGGCCACACTAGTGTTCTATATGTGATCTCCTTTACTACTGAACCACACATTCCCAAAATTCTCCCAACAAACCAAAGTGAACCATTCATCTCTCCTACTACCATCCTTATGTGCTCATTCCAACCTCTCCACCACATCATTTATGTATGCAGAGAATAAGAGTGGTCCTACCACACTTCCTGGAGCACTACTGATGATACCCTTGTCTCTGATGAACATTCGCTATCAAGGACAATGTACTGGGTACTATTACTTAAGAAGTCTTCAAGTCAATACCATATCTGGGAATCTATTCCATATGCTCATACCTTCTCTAACAGTCTTCATTGGAGCAACTTGTCAAAAGTTTTTTGGAAATCTAGAAATATGGAATCTAACTGTTGCACTTCGTCCATATTTACAGGTTATCATGAGAGGAAAGAGCACACTTAGTTTTGCATGAATGATACTTTCTAAATTCGCGCTCATTTGTTGACAAGCTTTTCCATCTCAAGGAAATTTATTATATTCAAACTGAGAACATGTTCAAGAATTTTGCAGACAACTGATGTTAAGATTATTGGCCTGTAATTTTGTGGTTTATCATCCATGTTTCACTTCTGTACAAGGCTAAACTCAAGACAGTTTTTATATGTGGAACATACTGAACCACACTACCAGTCATAGCATGTGTTGAGGGTGTGATCTTAATTCTTAGCTGAAGGAACTTAACAAAATTAATAAACGATTTCAGTTTATCTGCCTGTTGCAGAATCCAGGCGAATCACTTTATTTGGGGTAATGTTCACTGGATCCTATTACTAAAACTTGCACTTTTTTCCCATAATAATCTTGGGTGCTTTTGTTATCCTCAAAAACATTTTCCATTCATCTAATTTTCTTTTGCTTTCTGCTAAAGTAACTTTTCATTTTGTAAAATACAAATTGCTTCTTTAATTGTGCCAAATTGATTGCATTTTCTTTTCTTGTTTAATTCATTTGAGTGTGTGTGTGTGTTTGTGCGTGTTTGTGTGTGTGTGTGTGTGTGTGTGTGTGTGTGTAAACATATTTTAAATTAAGTTTAGTATAACAGCAACAATTATGTCAAAATTATAAACTATAGCTTACAGCATCATGTGTAATATGTATGTGAAGCATCCAGATTAACCCATTAGAGAATGGATCAATTAATTTGGACAACATACAAATAAAACTGTTTATATATGTTATTCACTGTTAGTATTCTCATGTAGTAGGTAGGTAATCATCATTTTTTTGAATGCACCTACATAAATTTGATGATAAATATTTTGTGAAAGTTTTACTAGTTCTAATAATGGTTTCTCTCTCTATTTCAGGAGATAACACATTCCTGTTCATTAAGAAAATCAGAAAATGTAGTTCGTGAGTACTTCATTTGATATTATCCATATAAATAAAAAACAGATGTTACATATATTCACTACTTTGCAAAAAGTTTTTTGATTGATTTGAATAAATCAAGAGGCTTAAAACTGGCAAGGGCTATAATAGTGTCAACAATTATATATATTGGCAGTGGCTTTATGGAGTAGTGTCATGAGAGGGACCCATGTTTTTATAGAAGAAAAAACAAGTGCGACCCAGAAATAGTCATAGAGGTCAAGGCACTGCATACCAGAGAGATGCATCCAACAATGGTCAAGAGAAATGGAACTCAGAGAAGCAAGCAAATCATTTTGGAAAACCCAGCAACCCCTGAGATCTGGCTAACTCTAGGGCTACTGCGGAAACACATGAGTGGTTGTGTGGCATTAGTTAAACATTCAGATAATGATAAAGTTCTTCAAGTATCTGGCAATCTGTCAGATGTTAGAACAGCCTAATCACTTATAAAGCATATAGTGGTTTCAAATTATTCTGTGTTATTTAAGACAGACACATATTGGACTGTTGTTGAGCAATCACACATTCTGCAGTGTGATATAAAGACATCTCGGCATGTGAGGTCTGTCATCTGGATACCTCTTTGTAATCCACATTAATATATAATTGTGTCTGTAGATTCTAATTTTGTAAATGGTCATGACAGAAAATTACAAATAATTAAATAATTCAATGTATTGATCACCTGTGCATCCAGATTTTTAACATACAGATGACCATCAAATGATACATTTCTAGTGGCTGCCAACCAAAGGCTCATTCTCCAATAATATACACTGCTAGAGTTTATGAGTGCATCAATATGATTTCTTACAATCTCTGTTCATAATTGAGAAATAGTCAGTATAGCAGCAGAATGTACAGATGATTTCCAACCATGTATCCTTTCATTTTAGAGCACTTCCACATATCGTTGGTTCATATACTGTCTTATAAAGCAAGATTTTGTCTTGTCTGCATGTCAGATACTAACATGGTACCACAGCCTGTATCCATAGTCATTGTCCACTGAATATTTTTGATCACAGATGAGAACACAACTCCAGCAATCATCTAACTAAAGGATTTTAAATGTTGCCTGCAAGGATTTTAAATGTCACCTTCAATTATTGTTGGCTTTCAATTGTAAAAGTAATAGTAGTAATAGTCATAGGTATTTTTTCTATATCTCTGTAGCGTGAAATCACATTAAACGCTGAAAATAAACAGCAATGTATTTCAAGGGTCATGCTCTCACCATGTTGCTGCCCATTCCAAAATCATTAAACAGATACACCCCAACATGCAGAACAGAAGTCATGAAACAAAACCACTACCAGTGGGACATAAAGAATAAGAATCACATAGTAGTCACTGATAACATCTTTATGATCTAAAACAATGGAAGATGTAGTGCGAAAAGCTGTAGAGTGGAAAGGGGAACCCAGTAACATATAGGGGCAGCAGCATCCATAGCTATACACTCTTTATTTAAGTTCAGAACTCGATTAAGAATCACTCTGTTTTATTGGTTATAATGATGACAATAAATAAGAAATTTCATACAGCAATTTCAACAACTGATCTCACCCTTCGGGGAAAGTGAACAATGGTACTAAGTCGGCTCATTTATGCCAAAATTACTGTAAAATATTAAATTCAGATTGCAAGGAAAATTTACAGGCAGACCATAGTCGTGCTGAGACTGCACTTAACTACAGGGGCTCAAATAATGAATGCTCTCTCTGTACAAATAATTAAAGGTCCTCTAAAATTTTAAAAACAAATATATGATAGAACAATAAAATAATTAAATACATCAAAACAGCGGGGCCAAATAGTTGCTAATTTCCATATGCCTACAACCAAGTTATACAGGATCAATTTAAAAATGATTTTGCTCCTGCAAGACAATCAAATGCAACTCCTTCAAAATTTACCTGAAGTGCAGATACAGAAATAATACAATGATTAATAAATGGTAACACTAGAAGCAACCAGTCTCAAAGGCAAACTACTATAATGTCTAAATGAATTAAAACACTAATTTACCTAAAATATAAGACTTCAATTCTTATAATTTTCCAGTCCAGAGTATTGAATAAACAAATTATCCAAACATTCAATGCTACCATCAATAAGCCAAGCATAATGAGATGAAGACATATTAATTTGCCCTTTCAGGCCTCAATTACTGCTATTGAATTTTTTAAACAAGTTACAGGATAATTTCACAAGATATACCAATTTAGGCTACAGGCCCACCAGTTAGGTAGGCCAATCAGCCTCGTCTCCAGGCAAGATACTGTGATGGCACCACACATAACAGACTCCTGTCTGCAGAGATCCAAGAAGCCACAACTGTAACAGACTAAGATTGGGCATAAGCAAGTGGCAACACAATGGATCACATTCAGTTACAGACATACATAACAAAACAACAGATTTATCAGGCTTTGGTGGGTATCTAAGAAAATCCAGGATGGGAATGCACGCAAGTGTTAGCCAGTACAGCCATGTGGCAGCCAGTTATACAAACAACTAACTGGCAGGCAGTAATGACATGAGTACACAAACACAGTGGAATGGGCTAATGGCATGAATAAATAAACCAGACCGCCCACCTGCAAGCCAAAGCATGTATCCAACACAAGGCCAACTTCAAAAATTTATGGAAAACATTACATTAAAACACACAAATTCACCCTTGCCACTTAAAAACCAACACTATAAGGTAAAACAACCAGAACTCTGGGTAGAATTCATCATGTATAACACAGATTTAAACCTGCGTGAACAATAACCACTCTTTGGTTTATCAAACAATCTTTAATTTCAAAACATACCCTCACTGGTATTGTCTAGCCTGACTCTTTTATAGCTGTTAGAAACTTTAAATCATTCACAGGATAGCAAATGCAATAACAAGGCAAATCAGGAGCAGTCATTAATTCAACAAATTAACCCAATGACAACAGGCAGCTCACCACCATAGTTTAGCACATTAAGTTCAGTTTAGATTAGGCACAAGACAGCCGGCTGTGACACGTGGTCACATTAGAGACTGCAAAGACAAAGGGCTTACAAGGTGAGACAATGTATCAGAAATACGTTGCACATGCAACATTACACTCTCACCACAGTCACTTGAGAAAAGAACCAGCCATTAGCGACTATTGAGGTAAAAATATACTATCTGGTGGGTTACATGAGCCACTTCCCAGGAAAGATGCAGGCAGGCCCCGATGCACATCCACACTTAACCACGGCAATATGGCCATGTGTGGCCATATTGCCGTGGTTAACCTCTGCAGCTCTTGTTGTACGTGCTGCCAACTTATGCTGAAGCCAGCCCAGATGTTGTAGCAGGCAGGAGACGTCCACTGATAACCATTGTCCATTCCTAACTGCCCGAGGCTTGGAGCCGCACCTCGCAGCTGTGTGCAGGTGGTGCTGCTACCAAGACTCAGTGTGCAGGGGAAAAGATAACACAAATGTGCAAATCGATGTATCACTTGCAAGCCACACAGCTCAGTCGTGAAGTAAAACAGTTAAGACAAAAAGTCCTCATTTTACATTTATGTTGATCCATTTGCATCTGTGCAGGTGAATCACACTATTGTTTGATTCCCATAGCGCTCACCAGTCTTCAGCAAGTTCCTGGCTGTATCTGTCTGTTGTCTTTCCAGGTGACTTACCAAACAGTTTCTACAAAAACTCGGTCGGGCACACGGTTTTAATGTGCCAGGAAAGTTTCATATCAGCGCACACTCCGCTGCAGAGTGAAAATCTCATTCTGAGTTTCTACAGAGACACAAGTGCACAGTGACACATTAATGCATTGAGTAACTGACAGTGCCTCCTAATTCAAAGACAACGGCAAATGGTTAATAACAGTTCCTGGAAAATTTCTGATATTTTTTTCATAAAGATCCATGAAACACTTAAGGAATCCATTGTGACTGTATCCCAGTTGTACATTAAGCACACTACAATATCTGTCCTGGTGGATTGTTATTTTGAGTCCTTCAAGAAACTTAAGCTTTTTTCCCTTCTTCTCTGCCTATGGTATCTCTCAATATACGCAAGTATCTTTTAGTGGGTTGCTTTGCTACTACTGATTTGTCATAATAATCCAGCCTAAAAGCATCTCTGTATCCTTCATACATCATTGAAAATGTTCTCCCACTCTGCCCATTGCATCTTTTATCACGAGATGAACATTGTACCTTAGACACCCAAATGTTCTAATTTACTCTTCCACTTCTCAATATCATGTTTTAAACTGTATATTGGTAACTTTCTCTCTGGTAATGCTAGCTTTATATTGTTCTCTTTGAATAGATTACCTTATTTCTCTGAGATTTTACCTTAATATGGCACAGTGACAATCGTTCTCTTATCATTGGCTTCTTCCACTTATATCCTCTTCTCCTAGTTTTCCATAAGTTGATTCACCATACCTATATTGTAACTGTTATTCACTGCTTTTGCTTACTAATTTTTGACTCGTCTATATTTTATTTTAAACTCAGTTTCTCCTCTGCATCTGTTGGCATATTTGCCCCACTGTGCACCAAACTTATGAGTGCAACTTCTTTATATACACTCATGCTCATAAATTAAGGATAATTGCAGAATGTGGTGCTACACAACATGGCACTACACAAAATTGGTGCTAAAAGCATAGGCACATAGGGAACACATACAACACAGATCTGTAAGTCCATGGTATCGGTGATAAGTTAAGAAAACAGTCCTGAAACACATGTGCTACAAAATGGCACAGTTTCCTGCGCATGTACCCTGACATCAATGTGGGATATGATCACCATGCACACATACGCAGGCTGCACAGCGAGTTGGCATACTCTGGATCAGGTGGCCGAGCGGCTTCTGGGGTATAGCCTCCCATTCTTGCACCAGTGGCTGTTGGAGCTCCTGAAGTGTCCTAGGGGTTTGAAGACATGAGCGATACGCTGACCGAGAGCATCCCAGATGTGCTCGATGGGGTTTAGGTCTGGAGAACAGGCAGGCCACTCCATTTGCCTGATATCTTCTGTTTCGAGGTAATCCTCCACGATGGCAGCTCGGTGGGGCTGTGCGTTATCATCCATCAGGAGGAAGGTGGGACCCACCCCTGAAAAGGTGAACATACTGGTGCAAAATGACGTCCCGATACACCTGACCTGTTATAGTTCCTCTGTCAAACACATGCAGGGGTGTAAGTGCACCAATCACAATCCCATCCCACACCATCAAACCACGATCTCCATACAGGTCCCTTTCAAGGACATTAAGGGGTTGGTATCAGGTTCCTGGTTCATGCCAGTTGAAAACCCATCGAGAATCACTATTCAGGCTATACCTGGACTCATCCATGAACATAACGTGGTACCACTGTTCCAATGACCATGTACTGTGTTCTTGACACCTGGTTTTACGGGCTCTCCTGTGACCAGGGGTCAGTGGAATGCACCTTGCAGGTCTCCGGGCGAATAAACCATGTCTGTTCAGTCGTCTGTAGACTATGTGTCTGGAGACAACTGTTCCAGTGGCTGCGGTAAGGTCCTGAGCAAGGCTACCTGCAGTACTCTGTAGCCATCTGCGGGCACTGATGGTGAGATATCGGTCTTCTTGTGGTGTTTTACACTGTGGACGTCCCGTACTGTAGCACCTGGACATGTTTCCTGTCTGCTGGAATCGTTGCCACATTCTTGAGATCACAGTTAGTGGTACACGGAGGGCCCGTGCTATGACCTACTGTGTTTGACCAGCCTCCAGTCACCCTAGTATTCTACCCCTCATAATGTCATCAATGTGTTCTTTGAGCCATTCTCAACACACAGTCACCATTAGCATGTCTGAAAACGTCTGCACACTTCCTCGCTGCACCGTACTCTGACATGCACCAACACACCTCTGCGTATGTGGTCTGCTGCCAGCACCACCGTGCGACAACCACAGATCAAATGCACCACATGGTCATACTCCAAGATGATTTAAATGCGCAAACTGCCCATCAGAGCATTGTTTCACCATGTATCAGCATTATCCTTAATTTTTGAGCAGGGGTGTATTCGTGGGGTGGCATGATTCATTTGGACTCTCTCTATATGTTGCAGTAGGCTTTCTGAAGACATTAATACATGCAAATTATCATTCCTAATTACTTCTAGGTCCAAAAATTGGATAATTGGATGCAGTTACTACTTTCATGCCCTACTGTGAAGTCAATTTGGTTATAGGACTCAAGTTCTCTGAGAATTTTGTCAGTGTCATCTTCAGTTCCATCCATAATCAAGAGTATGTCACCAATATATTGTTTGCAATAAATAATCTCATATATTTCAGAAATGCTAAATTTTAAAACATCCTCTTTTGACAAAATCATCAGAAAATTTAATGATTTCCATGAGAAAATTGTCTTCACCTTAGAGCAAGAATGTAGTAACCACATGCACCTTTTTTTACCCATGAGCAATGATAATTGAGATCCGTTAAATCTGTTTAATGATTTAGTTATGGACAGCCAGTTGATGAGAGCAGGACTCTTGAAACACATTGTGTCGATTTTCACTATTTAATTGGTTGTATGTTAAATAAACGTAATGATTTACTTACACCCATTACCTCAAATTCATAAGATGGATGATATTAAGAAGTAACTATTTTGTTAGTCCCTGGATAGTATTATAATCTGTGATTTAACATACCAAAGGCCAGAGTTATATAAACTGCTCAAAACAGTTCTGCACCACTCCTTCTAGTTTGATAGTTTGTAATTTTTTGATTTGAAACTTCTTCTTCAGTGCCTTTTTGACCATTGGAAATCATTTTACTCAACCACCATTGTAATGCAGAAAGAAGTAAACACTCATTCTGAATACAGTTCAGCAGCATACACTGTCTCTCCAATCTCGAGATTGCTGCTTGTATACACTTTTCAGTCAGAGAGCATGTCGCAAAGGATCATATCACAGCATCATGCCTGTACCTTGTACCACTACTAGCCTTTTCCTTTTCTTTTCCATTCATAAACTGAGCAAGGGAAAAACGACTGTTAGTATGCCTCTGTAAGAGTCCTAACTAAGGATAACTTCATGATCCTTGTGTGAAATGTACATAGGCAACAATAGTATCATTCTACAGTCATCCGCAAATTCCAATTCTCTAAATCTTCTCAGTAGCATTCCTCAAAAAGAAAGCTGCTGTCCCTGCAGGAATTTCCATTTGAGATCCTGAAGCATCTCCTTAATATTTTCTTGTTGATCGAACCTGCTGGTAACAAATCTAACATACGAATTGCTTCGATCTCTTCCTTTAATCCAATGTGGTGGGATCCCAAACACTCAAGCAGTATTCAAGCATGGATTACACTAGTGTTCTATATGCAGTCCCCATTACAGATGAACCACACTTTCCTAAAACTCTCCCAGTAAACTGAAGTTGACCATCTGCCTTCCCACTATGATCCTTACATCCTCATTCCATTTCATATCACTTTGCAGTGTTACACCTAGACATTTAGTCAACCTGACTGTGTCAAGTAGCAAACTGCTAAAGCTGTATTAGAACATTATGGGATTGCTTTTCCTACTTGTCTCTATTATCTTACACGTTTCTACATTTAGAGCTAGCTGCCACATTATGGGATTGCTTTTGCTACTTGTCTGTATTACCTTACACGTTTCTACATTTAGAGCTAGCTGCCATTCATTACACTAGCTAGAACTTTTGTCTCGGTCATCTTGTATTCCCCTAGAATCACTCAGCAATGGCACCTTCCCATACACCACAGTGTCATCAGCAAACTGCTGCAGATTGCTGCTCACCCTGACTGTCAGATAATTAATGAATCAAGAGAATAAGATTGGTCCTATCACACTTCCCTGGGCCACTCATGACGATACCCTTGCCTCTGAACACTCACTGATGAGGACAAAATACTGAGTTCTATTACTTAGAAAGTCCCAACATCACTCACAATCTGTAACTTTGTCTGTACACTCATACCTTGGTTAACAGTCTGCAGCAGGCCATTGTGTTAAATGCTTTCTGGAAATCTAGGAATATGGGTTCTGCCTTGTGCCCTTCATCCATGGTGTGCAAGATACCATGTATGAAAAGGACAAGCTGAATTTTGCAAGAGTGATGATGCTTTCTAAATCCTTACTGATTTGTTGACAGAAGCTCTTCCGTCTCAAGAAAATTAATTGTATTGAAACTGAGAATATGTTCAAGAATTCTGCAGCCAATCATCGTGAAGGGTATTGGTCTGTAATTTTGTGGGCCTGTTCTTTTACCCTTCTTATATACAGCAGCCATCTGCATTTTTTCCAGTCCCTTGGGACTTTGTGGTATGTGACAAGTTCATGATAAATGCAAGCTAAATAAGGGGCTAATGCTTCTGATTACTCTGCAAAACCAAATTAGGAGCCATCTGGACTTGGTGACTTATTTGTTTTCAACTCCTTCAGTTACTTCTCTACACCAGGGAGGCCTGTTTCTATGTCCTCAATGCAGGAGTCTGGATGACAGCCAAAGAATGGTATGTTTGTGCAATCCTCCTGCATGAATGATTTAAAACTTTGGCTTTTCTCTAGCTGTCTTTTATTGCCACTCCAGGTTAGTCAGTGTGTGGCTGGAAGAAACCTTCGACCGAGTTAACAATTTTTCATAGGACGAGAATTTTCTCAGGCCCAGGTTCAGACCATATGTGCATTGTCACATTATGGCAAGAAGGATTATCAGCATTGGAAGTTCCCTAGCTAATTGATGTACACAACAGCAAACATTCAAACATTTGGTGGCTATTTTGAGACATAGTGCATTGAACATCTGCCTCACAATGGTGGCCTACAGTCAACAACACCTGCTGATGGCAGTCAACTACAAATTAAGGCTTATAAGCACCCCATGGAGAATTAAACATAGCTGCTTTCTGCCTCTTTGAAGGAAAGTCAGTGTATTGGATTCCATCAGACCACATGTAATCATCTCCACACAGTGAATTTGGGCTCTAGGCGTCTATCACAAACAACAATACAAACTTCTCAGCATCACTTTGCGTGAGAAGATACTTGAACAAACATGTCTAATGGAACATTGATCCATGGCATTGGGTTCTCTTTCCCAACACATGGAGTATTTGTCTCACACCTGTCAATAATCATAGAAGAGTCTGGAGATGGGCAGGTACCAAAGCACAGCTCAGGCCTGCAGTCTCACAAATTCAGAAGAAAGCTGAAGATTTTGGACACCTCTTATTACTGTCGAGGGTACTTTAAGTGCTGTGCAGCATCAGGGTAGGATCAACTAGCCTTTTACCTAGCTCTATGGTCAATGTTTGAGTGATGTGTCATTCAAGACAATAATGCACAAACATGCCACACGCACCTTACAGACACCTTTCTTCAGGTGGTAGAAGTCAACTGAGTGGAATGTTTTGACAAGAACTCAAATGAGCATATAGTGAGCAGTTGAAATGTGCAGTCCATTGTCATAAGAACCCTCTTCACATGCTAGGTGACCTCAAGGAGGCCCACCATCAAAGAATGGGACATGCTTGAGCTGTAAAGCCTCAGTCACCATCTGAACATTACAGTAGACGATGAAAACTTGTCGCTGTCCACAGATTTGTAGTAACATAGTTCAGAATGTTATCCAGCAGCACATTTTGATTTCATATATGTGCAAAAAATGTACACTTTTGCATAGTCTTCCTTTATCTTGATTATTATTTTGTTTTTATGAAACAATAAGGCTATTTTTAGTTTCATAAAATTTATTCTTGAATCTTTACTCTTTCATTCCCTGCTCTTCTTGAATCTGAATCTACACACATTCCCAGATATGCAGGAGGAGTTAAACTATTTGTGAACTATTTAGATTAAAGTAACCAGATATACCCTTTCTTTCTAAGCTGAAAGCTGTATAACGATAATTGCAGAATTAACTCCAGGCTCTTCCTTCTTCCAGCTCACTTTAACAAGTCACTACATTTTCAAGGATACCTGAAACAAACTGAAAACAAGTATGAATAATAGCAGAAGTTTTCGCAAGCAAAAAATATGTATACAGAATGTTTTTATACAACCATATTTTACTTTATTTTTGAGTACTGATGATTCTTTAACTGTTTCTCATATTCTTTGGTGGAGTGTTACTTGAAATTCATTCAGCACCTATTAATTTAAACTGGCTGATATATATAAAAGAGGGGAAGGGACATGAATAGCAGCATAGTCAGTTTGCAAAAATCTGCTTGTATCATTATGCACCATGATTCTTCCTAGGATGGTGTGGTATCTTATGAATCACATTATTACACTTTTCCTTTCCTTGTCATAAATGCTTATTCAGATTTAATATTGCAATTGTTTGTGTACATTATTATGCCCTTTTCATATGACCATTCACACAGTGTTGTGATTATGTCTTCATCATTTAAAAACTTTAAAGTTTAGAGAGTATGTATCTATTGCATTATCATTTCTTAAAAATCAACAGAAGATCTTTACATTATCTTACATTTTCAGCAAATATCAGTGATTGGAATCCCCCAAAGGAAGAATTTCAACTGAATCTGAAAGATTCAAAACATGGAATAGTCACAGCAAAATTTCCAATACCAGATACACTGATAGACTTTGAAGTTACACTTCTCATGAATGAATCAGCTAAAACAGAAGATGAATGCAAGAAAAGTCACATTCATCAAGAGTTTGTAACACATTCAAGGAAAGTGATCAACCGGAACCATTGCAGCTGGATGAATGAATCAAGTACATGCAGTTCTTGTGCATCAGTGGTTTGTATCAATGTTTTTTGAATGTTACCTAATATTTTACATGTAATTATAAAGAATTTTGCTGTATGATTGTAAATAATCAATTGGGTTCTTTTTGATTTACATGTACTATAGTTAATATTGTGTACTTATTTATTTATTCAACACTCTTTTTAACATTTTTATAATATAGGACTTATCAAAACATAAGACAGTATAAAGCTGTACATATTTACATTCATGTACAAAATATAGGCACGTATCAGCTGCAATATTACGTCTAGAGTGGTAGCTTCTCTATCAGCACATATTCATCTACATCAGCATCTACCTCTCCATGACTAATCTAATTCACACTTAAGTGTGTGAAAGAGGGTTCATCAGACTACCTTCAGACTATTTCCCTACTGTTCCACTCTCTTATAGTGTATGAGAAAAATGAACACTTAAATACTTTCATATGATCTCTGATTTCTCTTTATTTTATTGCAATAATCATGGCTGCCTATGTAGAATGGCATCAATATAATATTTTGCATTTGGAGGAGGTAGTTGGTGTTGATATTTCATGAAAAGATCTTGCCATAGCAAAAAACACCTTTGTTTTAATGACTGCCAAACCAGCTCACTTATGGGATCCAAGAACTATGTATCCTATTTTGTAGTAATGCAAATTGAGCTGGCTTTCTTTGGCTGCTTTGGATTTTTTTTTTTTATGTCCTCTGTCAATTATATTTGGTAAAGATCCCATATGACACAGCAGTACTCTAGCAGAGGACTACAAGCTTATTGTAGGCTGTCCTATTAGAAGACCTGTTGCCTTTTCTAAGTGTTCTGCCAATAAAACACTGTCTTTGGTTGACTTACATCACAAAATTAATAATGTAATTGTCCCAGCTTCAAGTTATTTGTAATTGTAATCCTTAAGTATTTAGCTGAATTTACAGTCTTTAGATTTGAGTGATTTATCATTTAAACAAAATTTAGTGGATTCCTTTAAATTCTCATGTGGATGGCTTCACAATTTCGATTATTTAAAGTCAACTAGCACTTTTCACACTATACAGATATCTTCTCTGAATCATTTTACGATTGGTTTTGATCTTTTGATAACTTCATGAGACAGTAAATGATGTAATCACCTGAAAATAATCTAAGAAAACTGCTTAGATTGT
Source organism: Schistocerca americana (assembly GCF_021461395.2). Classification (NCBI taxonomy): domain Eukaryota; kingdom Metazoa; phylum Arthropoda; class Insecta; order Orthoptera; family Acrididae; genus Schistocerca; species Schistocerca americana. The sequence continues at coordinate 273,043,962 of NC_060124.1, read as the reverse complement.
GTCCTAAATCATTTAGACAGATTAGGACTAGCAGAGGGCCTATAACACCTCCTTGGGGAATCCCAGGTATTACTTCTATTTTACTCAATGACTTTCTGTCAATTAGTACTAACTGTGACCTTTTTGACAGGGAATCATGAATCAATTCACACAACTCAGACATTACTCCACAGGCAGACAATTTGATCAGAAGTATCTTGTAAAGAATCTTGATTGATTCTAGCAAAACAAGCAATTTTTTATTGAATCAGGTACAAGAAAATGGAATTTTATGTACATACATATAAGCACAAAAGACGCATAATTACTGAAACATGTGGACTGATTTTGCTAGAGTAAGAATACCTTATGCTATGGATCAGAGAAAAAAAACTAATGTTGAAGTAAGAACTAGAATGAGGACAAATGAAACAATGATAGGTAGAACTGAAAGAAAATCATTAAAGTGATATGGGCATTTGTTGAGAATGGCATATCATCAGTGGCCAAAGAAAATTTTTGAATGGGGACCAGATGGCAGACATAAAAGCAGCAACTACAATGTTGATGGAAAGATCACATAAAAAAAAAAAATGGATCATTGAGATGTTTGCATAAAGGATGCCCTGAATAGGGAGGCCTGGCAGAAGATAACAAGAATGCAGCTAAATGTTGTTATTTATTGATCTTTGTATTAATTAATCCTGTGGTAGTAATAAACGTAATTTAATGTCCACAAATATGGTACAAAAGACACATATGTATACATATTAATTAATAGAAATACATCAGTAAAATTAGTTTAATTTTATATATATTTTTTTGATACATATAACTTTCTGAGTAGAGAGATCATAAGGCATAATCTACATATTTGAGCAATATTTCAAATATTCATTAATGCTGTAGAAGCTGTGGATTATTAGTAGAGCTTTTACTTCTCTTTTAAATGTATTAAATTTTGGTATTCTTTTGATCCTATCTGCAAATGCAAAAATAGATTTTTTTGTTTTTGTAATACAGTGTCATGATATTTTTATTTTTGTGTACATCCCTAAGAAAGTCATTGCTGTTCCTTGTTTCATAAGTGTGGCTCTCACTGTTCAAAGCTGAAAACTCTCCTTGAGTCTTAATGAAACAGATACTTTCAAATGTATAGATGGCAGGGAATGACTGTTTTGAAAAACTAGCATTTCCCCAGGATAGTGTACCATTCCATAGTAGACTCTGCACCTAGGCCTAATAAGCATTAACACCTGTGGAACTCCAGTCTGTAGTGATATCAAGTAATATATGATATGGTGGTATGGAGTCACCACACTCTTTATTTTATTGAAACTCAGTACATATCCAGATACACAACATAACACACTCGAGTGACAGAGCAAACTGCCCTGCTACTGTCAATTGTTAGAGTTGATTTAGTCTTTCCAGCGACTCTAATGTTCCCTCCATCCCCCCCCCCCCCCCTCCACTCCCTCCACAGTGTGGAGGCAACAACCAGGATGGCAGAAGCATTGGCAAGGCTGGTCTGGTGCAGGATGTAGAGATGATAGTCAAGGAAATGCGTGAGTGCGTGGATGGCGCAGGTGAGCATGGGTGGAGGATGTGGGAAAGATGTATCCCCCAGTATGTGTGTATTGGGTGGATCAGCAAGGAGCTCGCTGTCTGGAGGGGGCAGGCAAGTAGTGGAGATGATCAGGTGACCATAATCGGTGCATTGTGCATGCAGAGTTGTGGGGTCAATGCTATCAGGCAAGATGGAAACTTCGTGGAAATGGTGTACCAGGTACTCAGGTGACACTGTGCAGTCATCGTGGGCCCTTGTAGCTCCTCGTCTGTAACTGTGAGGCTAAGATCCTTTGTGTGAGAGCAGCAGACATCGAATACCATCTGGAAAGGATCGAATGCAGGGAGGGATGGTGGGGTGTGAGGGGAAAAGGGGGGGGGGCACAGTGATGGTAAAGTCTATATCAGGAGAAGGCTTGTTGATGAGATGACAGGCAGGTTTCAGTCTGGTGATGGAGACCGTAACTGGCTTGGTATTAAGCAGAATGTCACATGTGTTGGGGTCACACTGGAGAACTCTATGTGTGCCCGAGAAAAGGGGCTGGAGTGCAGTGCAGACATTATTGTCACACAGCATGACTTGGTCACACTTGGTTAGGTGTTGGAGATGAAAATTTTAGTTGGGTTCTGGAGGTGAAGAGGGGGACATGAAGGTTGGTAATGTGACACCAGACATTGTCAACCAAGGCAGAAAGCCAGGTTGGCATAGAGGGGTGATCAAAAGAGACAACATAATTAGGAAGGGATAGTGTCTTGCCTTATAAAATCCTGGCCAGTGAGGCACTGAGGTTTTGTTTTTGTGCTGTGCGAATACACAGCAGCACCCACGGGAGTGCATCAGACCAGTCACCCCTGTGGCACCTAAGAGCAGCCTTAGGGTGTGATGCCACCTCTGAACAAGCCCATTACCTTGAAGGTGGTAGGTGGTGGTTCTGTAATGGGTAATGCTGCATAGTTTACAGAGTTTTTAAAACAGCAAGGACTTCAGTTGCCTACCTTGAGCCATGGTTATGGAGGCATGGCAGTCAAAATGCACAAACCAGGTAGATATGGAGCTCTGGGAACTGTTTCGGCAGTGATGTCTTATATGGGGGTACCCTCTACCCAGTGTGTTACCCAGTCAACAATGGAGAGGAGGTAGTGATAGTTGCCTGAGGGGGGAGGGGATCCAACAAGGTCCACATGAATGTGTTTGAAGCATCCCTTCGGTATCTGGAAGGTGCCTAGCAAGGGGTGAGTGTGCCAGGTGGTTTTACATCACTGGCACAGTACATAGGCCCTCCTCCTCAACTTGCACTCAACGTGGGGCCAAACGTATCATTCAGTGTGGTTGAGGTTGTGAAACAGGTCAAAAATAATTCTGTGGAATTGCTGTGAGACAAGTGTACATATACATCCCTGGGAAGTGTCACAGTGGACAGGGCAGGTTGAACTGGGGATGAACTTTGGCTCAATGATGAGGGTGAGGGAGGCATCATTTAACAGGTCCTGTAGCTGAGAGTCATCCTGCTGAGGCTGTGCAAGCTTGTCGAAGTTGACCATGGCTGAGATGGCACCAATTCAAGACAAGTAGTCAGCAACTATGTTGTCTGCACCTTTCGTGTGACAGGTGTCCTTAGTGAATCATCTAATGTATACGAGGTGATGGTAACGGCAGAAGCACTTGTCCTTGGTGGGCCACAGATGGCATCAGCTAGGTACCAGTGATCCATTTAAATGACGAGGGGTGTCCTTCAGCATCTTATCAGAAATACCACATGGGCCTCGTATTTGGCCAGTAGCTCCCAGTCTTAAGCTGACCACATGCGCTGTGCCTTGGTGAGCTTATGGGAGAAGAAACACAAGAGTTGATCAGAGCTGCCGACCTCTTGCTGAAGGATGGCTCCTCTTACTAAATCACTAATGTCAGTGGTGATGGACAAGGGAGCTTCTTGAATCGGGTGAGCTAAGGTGGCTGTCTGAATCATATTGTCCTTCATCGCTTGTAAGGACTGCTATATGTCCGTGGTCCACCTGAGCTTCCTGTGAGCAGTTGTATTTTTGAGGACCATTGTTAAGTGTCCTTGCAGGGCACTGGTGCGGAGCAAGTGACAGAGAGAGAAACTGTCCATTCCGAGGAAACAGAGGAGTTCATTGTAGTCAGCTGGTGATGGTGCTGTGGGGCTGGGTGGATGCCAGAAGCAGTAATGATGTGGCCCAAGGAGGTGACTTGCACCAGATGAAATAGACATTTGTCAGTGTCAATCACTACACTGTTGGCTTTGAGAGCACCGAGAAATTGTTTGAGGAGGAAGTATGAGTCCATGTCTGGCAAAAAAAAAATGAGGATATCATCCAGATATGCATAAGAAAAAGAAAATTTAGAAAGCTGGCTGTCTGTAAAGTGTTTCCTGGTTTCTGCAGCATTTTTTATTCCATGAGACATGAAAAGGAGCTCAAACAATCAACAAGGTGGGGTTGTGGCAGTTTTGTGAATGTCATCTTTGAACATTGGTATCTGCAGATACGCCTTCTTACAATCCGTTACACTGAACGCTTTAGCACTGTCAAGATAGTATATGAAGTCTTGGATACTAGGGTCTGAGCAATTGTCCATGATTGCACGGACATCCAAGGCACCAATAATCCCTACAAAGTCTAGCCAAGCCTTCCTTCTTAGGTAGTGGTGGATGGATGATGCCCAGTTGCCATTTGATGGGCAAACAATTCCAGCTCGTAACAACTTGTCCACCACTGCCTTCACCATGTGGAGGCAGCCAGTGGGTAGAATTCTGGGGCACTGACTAACCTGTGGGCACTGGGTATATCATTAATGTGGTGCACTGTGCCGTTGTTGATGGGTGACAAGATAAAAAAAAATTACACAGTGTGGAGCCACTGGTTGACAGTTTGTCAGCATGGGCCACATGGAAGTCAGTGTCCCAAGCAGATGTTGGACGTTAGCTACAGGCTGGAGCCAGGTTGCCCGAGCAAGGTGGTAATCTGCACATGCACATGTGCGGCACGGTCAGCAAGCTGTGGAGTTTCGGACATGGCACGACAAGCAGTGTCGCATGCAGGTGCTGCCTCAGCCCACGAGGCAGCGGCATCAGAAGGCAGTTGCAGAATGTTGCTGGGCTGCCTGGGCAAGGTTGGGAGCACTCGGCAACTGTGTCTATATTGAGAAATGCCAGAAATGCGGTCAGCCAGGGACAGGCGGGTGTCGAGGGATTGGTTACTAAGGGCGAGTGAAGACAACGTTACACTGGTTGAGTTTGTAATTTTTGATATGTCTGCAATGTTAATTTTTGATATGTCTGCAATGTTTGAGTGTCACTGTCATTTCTAATCACTTGGGCAACACGTGGAGTACTGTTTATGTCTGTCAATAATGAGGGTTGCAAGAGTTCAAAGAAATTCACAGTCAGTGTAACAGTATGGAGGCGTGATGGCCACATTGTCGCAATGCGAATTTGCACTATTTTAGTGTTTACTCAGAGTTCAGGGTCACCAATCACCATTGTGGAACTCTGGTTCATAATGGTAATGAATAATAGAAATACAGTGGTACGAAGCATGCAACACACTTGAGTCACAGAGCGAACTGCCCTGCAACTGTCAACCCTCAGAGAGATCACTGTGAGTCATTTTCTCTGGCCAGTGATGCTAATGTTCCCACACACTCTTCCAGTATTATAACCATCTTTGAGCATTTTTAAAGTGTAACACCACTTGCTTTCCTCAGCTTAGGTGTTTGTTCACCTATAATCCTAAAAATTTTACATGTTTCTTTTGCTGAATTCTACTGTTCCATAATGTAATCTTTACATTGGTTCTAGTTTTATTCCTTATATGACTGAAGTGTTCCCATACAGTTTTTTATCATTAACAATTAGACTGTCATCTTTAAATCATTTTTATGCTACTTTTACTGTTTCTTCTGTTTTTTGCTGCAACTGATAATCGTTCTTTTTTTCATAAAGATGCTAGCATCATGTGCAATTCAGCAACAAGAACCAATTAACAGAATTGACTTTGTAGTAGATCTGTCTCAGACTATGCAAATAGCAGAATAGAAATGTCAGTTACAATCTACAGACTGCTCATGTTAATTATTTTTATTAGTTTTGTTATTGAAAGCTGTCAGGTTTCCATCCAGTTTTCAGCACTGAAATACTGAAACATTTCTACTCATCATCTGGTAAAGACTGCATTTGCTTGAAGAGCAAGGTACCAACTTATTTTTGCATTTTTCCATTCTCTGTTGGTCTCTCAAATTTACTGCTGGGTAATGAAGCTCTAGTAAATAAAGTATTTATTCAGTATAAGTGAGCAATACGAACATTGTGTGAAGTAGGCGACTGCACATCTTGCAGAGGTCTCACAATACTTATACCCATCACTCAATTTTTTGATGAACACCTCTGTAATAATCAAAAGGGCCAACCTGCACAGATATTTGCACATTCCCACTATGCAAGTCACTCAGTGGAATTACTAGATTACCCATGCAACAGATGTCTTCCATAGCTGATATCCTGGCTTCTCTTCCTTCTCTTCCTCCCATCCTTTGTTTGTTACGGTTTACTAGTATCCGAGGTAGCAAGTGACATATGGAAGTAGGCACTGATGTGGTGCTTTCATTAAATAATAAAGCAAGTATTGTGCCATGTGCTTTTATTGATCCATAAGCACATTATGGCAGCTGACTATACAGTGGTGGCTTGAACTGTAACTCTGCAGGTCACTTTAGTGAGAGCTAATGTCATGTGGAGTGAGTGATGGGAGACAGTAGATGGGGAATAGAAGGTAGACTCAGGGAAGGACTATGGATGGGAAAAAGAGGCAGCAGATTCACAGGATACAATGTGGGACAATAACCTGGACAAATGGATTGATAGGGAGAACCAGAATAGAAGAAGGTTAGAAAAATTATAGTATCAAAGGCTGTGTTGCAGGCATAGATCTTACGGTAACACTGGCAGTGCTGAAAATTTTTCCCTGCATAATGTACGTCACAGCTATTGGGCAATGGACACTATGGGGAAATGAAGGAGAATGCAGAAAACAATGTTTAATGCATGTTCCAGTGAAGCAAAGGAAAAGCAAGAGGGCAAAATTTCAGTGACACGAATTGTTTATTAAGGTAGACACTGCTACAATTCATTTACCAAAACAAAAAGGCAAATATGTGATCTCAGGTAAACTAAAGGGAAAATGGCATGTGAGCTGTAAACTGCTGGATTGTGACTAGTCCTGGTTGAGAAGCTGTCTGCCTGAGGCAATGCACAAGGCTGACTGATGCAGCTGGTCCTGGAATAGTTGTTGTGCATCAGTGCACAGGTCATTGTTGAAATGCTGGTTAGAAACTAAAGCACTGGTTCACAAACAAAAGCCCTGGCTCACAAACAATAGCACTGGTTCACAAAGAAGGGAGGACCATTCACACGAATTCGGCATTGATCATTCATCACTAGTGTATGCCGAAGAATGCTGCTTCACACATGGATGTGAATTCTGGGCAGAAACACCAGTAGGCAGATTATGGTAGTGGGGGAAAGACATTCCATTTGCTAAGTTTCCACTACACCACTACAGCACAGGTGCTATAGACAGCATCTAGGTGCAACTGTGAGGGGAAGGTCTTCTGCTGTGACAGACAAGTGGGACTCATGAAATTTTAGGTTTCACTACAACCCCCCCCCCCCCCCCTTCTCCGTGCAAGAGGAGGATGTCGAGCTAAAAACACTGAATGTAGTTCTAGAATGGGGATGCCTTAGTGATGAGCATCAGTGGCAGGCAGGTGGGCAAGTGACAGGTGAGGTCAGAGGTACCTGAAAGCCATTGGGGTGTGGCGGTGCAGTGTGCAGCAGGGGGAAATAGCTGGCCACTCCCGGAGGCCAGGATGGCGTGGCAGTGACAGCGGCAGGCTGTGTCTGGGGCATGTGAGACATGTGACAGACAGTTGGCGGGAGGATGCACTGAACCGCACAGCCAGAGGCACACCTGAGGGGGTGCAACAATGTGGCTGGGGCTGCAACATGGGAAACAAGGTGCTGAGCATTAGAGCAGTGGGCATGAAGTTGGCATCAGACCACATGAGGAACTGCAAAGCAGTGCAGTTTTGCTGAGTTCGGGATGTAGGGCACGCAGTCAGGCAGGCATGGCATATGTGGTTACGCACTGTGCATCCAGCACATGTGACGTAGTGCGCACCAGAGTGTGCATGCACTAGCAAGCATTGCTGCTGCTGCCGCTGTCATCTGGCAGATGCCCTTGTGAGATGCTGGCACAGCAGCGGGTTATGGCATTGATTCCAGGGTGCTGAAAGACCATCGCCTGTGGCTCTATCTAGTAGTGGCAGCGAGACATCAGGTTCAGAGTCAGACACCACACACTTGGTGTCATGTTCCATGTGCTGAGAAATGGGAGCAGGAGTGGGTGCAAAGGGGAGTGAGGTGGCTGCATCTGGGTCCAGCTGGTGGTTTAGCGGTGCTGGTGATGGCAGTGGGTATGGAGATTTCAACTGCTGGCAGCATACAAGCATTGTCAAGGGTAAGCACATAAGTTGACTTTAACCTGTTGATGGTCACAACTGGGCCTGCATGAAGATGCGTGGTAAATGCTTCATCATTTTGGACCCATGTGTTGTGGGCAGAGTGTGGGCCGGTAGTCCTCAATGCATAGCATTACATGAGTGCACGAAGTACACAAAAGTCTTGCATTCACCATGGCACTATGGCATTTGCCATGGCACTATGGAGTTGTCAGTTGGAGCCAGGCCATACAGTCTTGAAACTAAGGTGGGACACGGATAGTAGCCGGCAGATGCTGTGGCTCAATAAAGTTGCCTGATAGGGCTAGGGGGTGTCCGTATGCCAGGCCGGTGGCAGATGCATCCGAGTCAGTCTTTTGGGCCACCCACAGACCTAACAGGACCAGTGGCAGGATGGCAGACCATTTTGTGTCATAGCAGATGAGGGCAGATTTTAAAGTATGGTGGAAATGTTCCATCTTGTCATTGGTTGCAGGGTGGTAGGTGGTGGCAAAATGAACTGGGCTGTTGCAAGTCTTCAACAAGGTTCTGAATAAGCAGGAAGTGAATTGATGCCTGCAGCCTGATGTTATGTGGCAGGGGCATCCAAAATTCTAAACCCAGGCATTGATAAACACTGCGGTGGCAATTGTTCCTGAAATGTCCAGGTTGGGGATGGCTTCTGGCCAGCATGTCAACCGGTCTATCGTCATGAGTATATAGCAGCAGATGTCTGAGGATAGCAGGGGTCGAATGATCTCAGTGTGAACATGAGACAATCAGTGCATGACAGGAGGAAATGGGGCAGCGGGTGCATGAACATGAGGGTCTACTTAAGTGCGCTGGCATGGGACACAAGTGCAGGCCCAAGTGCAGCAGTCACTTTGTATGCGAGGCCAGAAGAAGTCATTTCCTTGGATGAGGACAGCGGACACCAGAGATGCCAGACTGTGCAGGTGGTTGGAAGCTGGTTATGAGAAGGCAGTGGTGGGGAGACAGGGCAGATGCAGTCTTTGGAGATGTCAGTTTGCATGTGGTTGGGAAGGATTTCACACCGTATATGTAGGTCTGTGCTAGAGACCTGGTAGAGCTGGAGAACAAGGTTGGAATCCAGGTCTTGACGTAATTGACCTATTGTGGAGGGCTGAAGGAGGAGGAGCAGCTGAGGCAGTCAGTGACAATGTTATCGACACCAACTATGTGGCATATATCAGTGGAAAACTGAGCCATGTACTCTTGCTGATGAAACAGACAGTGCAAAATTTGGGTGGCATCTTTCTGACATAACCATGCCATAAGAGGGTGGTAGTCAGTGAAAATGGTGAATGGGCATCCCTTAACCAAAGGGTGGAAGTTCTTCACTGTGTCATAGACAGTGAGCAGTTTCCGATCATACCTATTGGTCTTGAAACTGGTCATCATAGGCGGGGCCTAGGGTATGGACATGTTACCCTTTGTTCCATCTCCTTGCAATGCAGCGGAGAGAGGATTCTGAACAGAGGCTGCATTTTTAAGGTAGTAACAAATAATTGCCATTCTTAGGAATCTGCAAAACTCTTTGTATGTCATGGATGTGGAAATTAGGAGATCACATGGACTTTCTCAGGTATGGGTCACAAGCCTGAAACAGAAATGGTGTGACCTGTGTCTACCCTGAAAATGAATTTTTCTGTGTTGAGAATGACCCCTACACTTTCGAGGCAAGCAAAAATCTCCCTGGGGTGCTCGTGGTGTTCAGCTGTGTCCCACGAGTAGATAAGAATACTATGGTGGTGCCAGGTATGTCATGATTACAGCTGCATAAGAACAGGATGGAAAGTGATCTGCTATGGCAGACTGTGGGACTCGTTAAAGTTTAGAATTTAGGAAGTGCCACAATCTCATCTACATAATTATAGAAGCTGAAGTCGTGAAGGATCCAGATGGCAGGGATTGTGAAGCAGCCATGAAATCAAGCAGGTTGTGCTCAGCTGTGTGTTACACCACTGAATAGTCAACTCTGCCAGTGGCCACAATTTGGCATTGGCCATTCATTCAGATGGAGAGTGGTTGGTTGTCATGCCCACATTAAATTTACTGCTGGAACTTTTTATTATATTTTATTATATAATACATGATAAATTTATAATATATACTGTGCAAAATTAACAGTAAGGATCCCAACACATTTTCCTGAGGCACACCAGAAATTACCTCGATAAGTCAGCAACTCTACCCAAGATATTACCATGAAATCTTCAATATAGTCACAAATTTGCGTGATATGTTGATACAATCATACTTTCAATGAAAGTGTAGGTATGGTTCTGAGCCAAATGCATTTCAGATGTAAGTAAATACTGTTTCTACCCGACTGCCTGAATCTATGGCTTGTGAGAAAAGCACAAGTTCAGTTTTGTATGACTGACGTTTTCAAAGTCCATGCTGAGTGAGATGGAACAGGTCATTCTGATTGAGCCAACTCATCAAATTTTACCTCAGAATATGTTCTAATTACAGAAGAATGCTGAAGATTAGATGGGTAGATCACATAACTAATGAGGAAGTATTGAATAGGATTGGGGAGAAGAGAAGTTTGTGGCACAACTTGACCAGAAGAAGGGATCGGTTGGTAGGACATGTTCTGAGGCATCAAGGGATCACCAATTTAGTATTGGAGGGCAGCGTGGAGGGTAAAAATCATAGGGGGAGACCAAGAGATGAATACACTAAGCAGATTCAGAAGGATGTAGGTTGCAGTAGGTACTGGGAGATGAAGAAGCTTGCACAGGATAGAGTAGCATGGAGAGCTGCATCAAACCAGTCTCAGGACTGAAGACCACAACAACAACAACAACATGTTCTAATATTCTACAACAGATGAATGTCAAGTCTGTTGGATGGTAGCTTTGTAGATCGCTTCTGCTACCCTTCTCATAGATGGTTGTGACCTCTGTTTCCTGCAACAACTGGCCATAGTTTTTTGTTTGAGAGATTTGTGGTATATTGCAATTAGAAGAGATGTTAACACAGCGTCAACTTCTGTTTTTAATCTGATAGGGATTGCATCACATCCTGAAGCATTGTTCAATTTTCCAATTTCAGCTGTTTCTCAGTGCCACTTACACTAATATATATGTCATCCATCTATGCAGTGAAGGGAGAAATAAATTGGGGCAGTACTTCTTAATTTTCATTATTACTTTTGCTTTAATACCCTCAATTTCACTTCTTGTGTTGCCCATGAGTTTGTGGACACTAACGTTCATGTCACTAACAGAATTTACAAATGACCATAATTTCTTTGGTTTTTGTGAGATAGTAGTCACTGAGGGCTTAATGCATTGTCCTCTTGACAGCCAGACACATATCATTCATGATCTCATTGTCTATAGCCCTATGCTTTGTTTTATGCTGATTATGCAGTGGTCTATGTTTCCAAAAAGGAAAAGGAATTCAGCAGTCAAGCAGCTGATTGCTGGATTCCTTCTCCTTTTTGAAAGATACCACACTCACTATGCACAGCTGTTCCCATGGAATCAAACTTTCTTTCCTTACAAGTTTCTTTACAGTGACTGTATACCTTGAAGGGTCCCTCCCTCCATGTGACTAACTCCTACTAAAATCTGTAGTTCAGCCTGTAATGGGATATGTCTAAGAAAAATGTTATACTTTTTCTCTGTATATGAGATTAGTTATTTATATCCTAATGTTACTGTGATTTTCTTTTCAGTATGTGGAAACTGAATTGCACAATGTGTTCACGGGGTGTTACATGCTAAAAGTTCGCCCCAATAGAACATCTGTTGATAATCCAATGTTAAAGCTAAACAGATACTCTCACAGTATTTTCATAAAATCAATTTACCAAAAAACTTTTATACAAACCCCAAATATGTCATACGAGTACAATCCACATGCGTGAGTATGGAATTTATATTTGATAATAATACTATCATAAGCACTAAACATTCTCTCTCTGTCTCTCTCTCTCTCTCTCTCTCCCTCTCTCTCTCTCTATCCCTGTCACTCTCTCTGTCTCTCTCTGTCTCTGTCTCCGTCTCTCTCTCTCTCTCTCTCTCTCTCTCTCTCTCTCTGTGTGTGTGTGTGTGTGTGTGTGTGTGTGTGTGTGTGTTTGTTCCTCTTCTACAATGTAAAATTATTTTTTGAAAGATTTCATGAGGCCTTCAGCTGCCATTCTCTTTATTTTGTGTACGATTGTGCAATTTCGGCCTTACGCTATTTTCAAGTGGATGATTTTTAGTACTAAACTATGCCTTCTATGTCATTGCCCCTATGACTCAATTTTATGCTCATAAAATAAATCCGAGATGTTTTATGCTATTTTAGGAGCACGCTACTTTCAAACAGTTATTGTAATAACTGCTCAGAAGTATTGTGCTCCTAAAATAGCATAAAACATCTCAGATTTATTTTATGAGCATAACATGGAGTCATAGGAGCAATGACTTACAAGGCATAATTTACTACTAAAAACCATCCATAAAATACTTGAAAATGGCCTAACGCCGAAATTGTACAATCATACATAAAATAAAGAGAATGGCAGCTGAAAGCATCGTGAAATCTTTCAAAAAATTCATTGCAGCTGTAGACCTTATCACATTGAAATTATAAAATTATTTGTTCTATGAATGATGAAATTCTGAGAATAGAATTGTTTGCATAATAATGGTTCATTCTCTGTGTGTCAACAAAAATAGTGTAATAATAGTGGTGGTAGTGGAACTATGCATGAGCTCTCTGGTCTGGTTTGGAAACATTTACAACAGTAAAAATGCTGGCATAATTGGGCTAATTAATCTGTTTTCCTTTTGTCACCTTTATCTTGCCTTTACTGATTTTCTTTGCAGATCGTTTTGCAAAATATTGGAAACTAAGTGTTAACTGTTACATACTTGGGTTAAGGTGCAAGCTCTACATCTGGGAGGCAGTCTGTTTCTCCAATTGTGAGATGTGTTCCAAAAGCCAGGACTTCTGGAAAACATTTATTGTAGTTTTTAATTAAATTACATTTTAAATGTATTCTTAATTTTTTCTAGGAAGAAAATAGACTTTGTGCTCCCTTTAAATCAGTCTTGGAACAAATGTGCTCATCTCATTATATTCTCCCTAAAACAATACTGTTATATGGATGTCAAGAAGGAGAATCCTCTGGTGGTGGAGTTAAGTGTAAGATTTTCTTTTGCACAATTGTTACTGTAGTTTTTGCCTTAAGAAGATTAATATTGTGTAACATATAAAATTTGATTATGGGAAAGAGTATCACTCACTTCGAATTACACTTATTGCAATATTGCCTTCTGTCTTCACAAATATTTAATATTACTGGTAATACAAGATATTACCATTCCCTTGCATGAAATGTGTAAAATGAATATCATCACATTCGTACAACTGATAAGAACTGCAAATAGAGTTTTAATCTGAATGTATTTCAATATTTGTCAGCTAAACAAACAAATGCTGTGTATAATGTGTTTGTGAAGAGAGAGGGCTCATTATATATTTTGAATGCACTGAGGTAATAATTATCAATAATGGGCATTTGTTTGTGTACAACTGCATGGCTAAGTTGATTTCTGTAGTTGAGAATGCATGTCTGCTGCATCTTGCTTTAGCACTAAGAATAATGTACAACATTTACTCGAATGGTTGCAGACATAGAGCATTGTATTATGTACTGCAGTAAATCACAAAATTATGCATAGACCTATTCGATTATTTTCCTTTAACCTAACATACTGTGAAAAATTGAATTTTTTGTATTGTTACTGATGGTGCAATATGTCTTCATATATTCTTGCCATGTGGCTTGATGGCTAAGTGGGTGAATTTGACTGCTCAGTTGCTCAACTGCTTAATTTCTCAGTCCGCAATCTGTTAGGATATTTAATAAAATCAAAAAGTGGGAAATCTAGGACAGAATAATGACAATATTAGGATATTTTTGTCATTAAGCCTTTATTTCACCCATAGCAATGAACTGATAATGCAAAAAAATTTGAAGTTAAACTTTTGCTCATACTGTATATTCAACTGTTAGTCCTCTCAAAGGGCAGAAGAAGTTAAGAGGATACCATCTGTAATAGGATCATGCCTGCTAAAGCATTCCAGTAATGAATCAAATCTTACTTTTATGCTCTTGTTAAACCCTTTATCCTTCTCCCTTCCAACATCAGAGTCTTACTCTCACTATTGCCGTTGGATACTTACATTTCATTCCAGTTTGTATGTCTATGGAACTTCCTCCACCATGTCCTCTCAGAGATATCCCTCTGTCTTTACTCTGTTCTCCTCTACTCAGCTGCAACCTCTGCTGCATGCAGCAGTGTGTGCAACATGCTACTCACTACCCTTGCCTGCAACAGAGTGAGTTTTCTCTGGCAGCATATCCATCCTCCTTCCCTTGCTCTCCTCCCCCCCCCCTCCCCCATCCCCCTCCTCCCCCACCCAAAACCCCTGCTAGCACATGTATCTTTCTAGTGGCCTTTCCTTCCCCTCAGCTATTTCTTATTCATTTTGCTACCTCCATCGAAAACAACTTTGTGCCCAATTAGGAGACAGCAATGGGACTGTATAGCTGTTTGCATGCATGTGGGCATTGAAGAACATAAGTTTGTAAGCTTTATTTCAGTTCTTATTTTGGTACCTATCTTCTGCACAATGTTGTGAGTAATTGCCCTTACTCATCTCATTGTTTGGTTTTCATTCAGGGTTCTCTTACACATTAGAAAATTGTTATGTCAGCCATAAATTTATTTATTGCCCATTTTTTCCTTTCTAAATCAATGCAAAAGTATGCCAATAGAAATCATATGCAAATGATTCTTGAACTAATGGAAAAATGTATGAAATGCTACATGATTGTGAGGCACTAATCGTTATTATTACCATTCATGTGCTACAACTGTTGTTTCTTGTTACACTGATGGAAGTACTACAAAGTATGTTATGCATGTAAAAGAGGCAAAAGAACAAATTCCTCTAACATTCAGCAATTCAGTGAATGGTAGTTGGAGCAAAATTATTGAAGTCCGCCAGTGTGTTAGTTGTATAGAGAGCGCTGGTGACCATAACAGTTTTTGGCATTAATTGAAAATATTTTAACGCGCCTCTTAGGCAAAAGACTGTAAATGTAAAATATGAATAATTAGTAACTTAATTTCAACATTGGAAAATTCAGTGGTTAGTGAGCTTCTGCGCGAGTTAGATTGTTATCATTGGATGAATATTATATTGATCTCCAGTAGTTACAAAATATGAGCAACACACTTGAGACTAACAATTGTGAAGAAAATATTGTGTGAGCAGAGGATCATGCAACAGCTGTGAAAGTGTGAATAGTTTGATGAGATAGTAAACAAATAGTGAAAAAGAAACTTTTTTAGATGTAATTCATCATGATCGAATGTTAAATAACTGTTTCATTACTGTAACAAAGTTCAAATAAAAACTGGAAAGTAAATAAATGTAGTTATGTAGACTTACTTTTATAAGGTATAAATGGAAATAGAAAGATGATACATGCCATGTTTATAGGCATACAAAAACAGTTTTGAACTTTGAATAATGAAAACCTTTATGATATTTTGAAATTGTAAGTAAGAACCTAACTTTTTATCCTAAAAAGTACAGACATTATCACACTATTTCATTACACAGAAATTCTGAAACGTAAAGAGCCTTACATATCATGTAACTGAGTGATCCAGGATAGCTGGACAGAGTAACTCCATCCTCCCAAATACAAGGTCAATGTCCTAACATCTGTGCTGCCTCATTCAGTAAGTTCCTATTGTGTAATGTTCCTTAATTATGTACAATTTGTTTCAGGTAACTTGCAATTTGTTCTTCACTGCTGCACATTCCATAGACATCTGCTGATGTCCCTTGGACTCTTCAGATGCTGCTGTTCCCCTTACCTCAACTCCAGACTCCATTCCAGTCCATGTTCATCTATGTTCCTCAGTCCATCTGAAAAACTGAGCCAATATACATTAATATCATGCATTTTACATTTTGACATTCTTTCCTTGTGAAAGCAGTAAACCATGATCATGTGTTGAAACAAGACATGGTGTTGTAGTTATTCTCTTTCATTACTATTCACTCTTCTGTCGTCTAAGTAAATCTTTGTGTGGTATGCATTACGTATGAAAAACATTTTAGCTATCTTTTTAAACAGATGAATTTAAGTAATCTTTTTCATTTCCTTTGGCAGTTTATTATACAATTTTATCCCCTTATGTAATATGCTGTTTTGAATTTTTTGTTTGTTTTTCCTAGCTAAATGTAATTCCAAATTCTTGTTCCATGATTATGTATAGAACCTGCAATGTTCCCGTTAACTGATGCTGATATTGTACTTGGTATTATGTATCTTGATGCACTGAAAAGATATTCTGAAAACTGGCAATATGAAAGGTAGTGTCAGATGATGTAGACTACACAACAGATGAATTTTAAAGGTGGCTCATCCCAATTTATTTTCACTATTACATCATTAGAGAGCAGTTCCAGTTTTACAAATTATAGTTTATGCTGGTAAAGAGATGTGCAACTCTGCCTTTGCACACATATCTGGAAGAGAACTCGTCATGCTATTAATCAGTGTCTCAGTACTTCGGACTTAGAGTTTGTAGATCATTAAAATTTTACTAACTCACCCAAGATTTTAAGACACAAAGATATTATGCAGCTCCAAAGTCCTTGCAAACATATTTTCCACACTTATTATGTTGGAGTGCAGAATTACAACTTCCAGTCCCTGACTTTTTCACAAGCAGATGAGTGATGTTATCTGTGTGCTGGATAGTTGCACACTTTAAGCTGCGTAGATACTGAACATTGACTTCTTAACAACAAACTTTCATTTTAACCAATGTGGAGATGTCTGTGTGCTCTGTGATCCTAGACTTAAACACAAATAGACCTAATGATGTGACAAGTGTGAGTGCAGGGTGCTGAGTGGTGATTTTGTGAGAGGAGTGACTATGTAAAGACAGGCATAATAATATGATGATTATTCTGAAATTACTTAATGTTTTGTAATTCGGCTAGTCATATTTTACTATTCTGCAAGGGCTATAAGAATTTAATATTGTTTGATTTATGACAAATGTTTCAGGTTAGTAATTTACAAAAGTATAGGGAACAAATTATTCATTCATTCATTGCCCGCATACTGCAGCTGACAATTTCCAGCTGAAAGTTTGGGTGTATCATACAGTTTTATAAGCAAAAAACCAAGACAGATGTAATACCTGCATTCTGATAACACCTACCATTCCACACTGTATTGAGGCCTAATTACAATGAGTATGAAAGACATTTACAATTAAAAATAGGCTCACATTTTACAGGCACGTAAAAGGTCTTCACATAAATGGGAGAGAGGGGGGGGGGGGGGGCAGGTGGGGGGAGGGGATCCAAAAAAATATATACTCACTGTTTGATAGCCCGTTCTTAAAGATTTGTCTTATAGGTACAATTCTTGGCATTTGGAGTCATCTTTTATGTCTGAAATGACCAGCAGAAGCTTCTAAACAATTCTGATGGCATTGAACTATACATCAAACTATGGCTATAAGTGTTTGGCATTATTGTAGTGCATGATGCAACAATTTTTTTATGGAGATCATTGATTGTAGCTGGTTTTGTTGACACACAATGTACTTGATGGTGCCACAGCTAAAAGTCCATAGATGTTAAATCTGGAGAGCAAGATGGGTACCCTGTAAGTCCTCTTTGATCTGCCTAGACACATCCTGTCATCTTGATGATGGTAAGGTCGGACTTCACCTTGTTGCTTTTAAGACATTTCACCTTCATGCAGTGTTTGAATGTCAAGCAAAACCCTTGTCTGAGGCAATTTTGACCTGTTATAGTATCCCCAGAGAAGAAGGGACCAATTAAACCACATGATAACAGACTACATCCTACCTAGTTCAAATGAACATGAGAATTTTCAGGAGCCCAGTAAACACAATCGACGTGGTTTCACTGTATTACTTAGGTTCAATATTGGCTTGTCAGGCTAAACAAATTTCCCAGAAAATTTGTCACCCTTATCTACCATGTGATCAAACTATTCATAGTATTCAGTTATTTGATCCAAATAATTTTTCATCATAGGTAGCATTCTTGGAATTTACATGTTCCACCTTGCACCCTTATGGAAGTTTCTTTCTCTTGAGTGCCTCATCCTGCTTTCGCACACTCCTTGATTTACTAATTTTTGCTGTGAATGGATGAAATGTTGCAATACTGTGGCTTTGGACACTGAATGTGTAACTTTTTGTGACTGGCTGGATCTTGCCTTCTTCACATGTGTAAAAGTTCCATCAGCTTTGAACTTATCATAAATACAGGTAATTTTGAAATATGTTGGTGGCCATATTTTAAACCCTTATCGCCACTGTACATAGTGAATGTTCTGATACTTGCAGTATCACTTCAATACAACCATAAATTCCACAAATGACAACCTTATCCCAGCCATTGTTGCTAGATGATTGTTTTCTACTTTATTGTACTGTTGAGGTGAAGGCCATGCCTAGTATTGAGAGAATCAATAGGAACCACACCAATTTGTGATGTGAAGAATAAAGATGTATACTGTTAAGAAAATTTGTTTTATTTTAGAGGCTTTAAGAGTTCTCAATAAAAAAATATGGAGGCATTACTTTTCAGCAAACCCTCTTAATTCTTACTTGAATAAAGGATTACAGGATGTAATATTAAAATTTTAAGTTCCTTGATCGGTGTCCTCTTTTTCAACTCCATTTTTGTGCTTAAGTTACAGCAAAAGTAAGCTGAGCTGAAAGTTATAGAGTTTACTAGCTCATCTAATTAGCCTGGACTGCTATGACTGTCTTTATTGCCAATTATTGTTCATCACACTATAGCAAAGAGAGTGTAAACTGTTGCAATTTTTATGCATTGTCTAAAAATAAAGGAAACTGCTGTAATGGCCTAAAGACAATAAAATCTTTATTATTATTATTATTATGTGTAAATATTTTAGTCTTGATTAATTATTATTTTGCTTTTTACTGCTTTCTCTTGTTTTGTGGGCACCTGTGGTATAATAACTTGCCTCTAAATGTAATTAATAGCCTCGCATTACTAATGCTTTCTTTGTTTTACCTATAATTTTGTATATTTTGCAGAAAAGTTCTACACCATTTCATGTATTCTTTTTGTCATTTCCTTTCTGTTGTAGTCATTTTAATCAAATCTTGGCACAATGTTTAAACATTTTCTGAATTTCTTTCCATAAAGTGTAATTTCTGTAGTGGCATTCTGCCTGTGTTTACAGAAATGTTGCATTTATAAACATTACTTCCTCATGGATTGGAAAAATTCCATTGCTTGTTAGTATGGGATATATAGAGCGAGAGGCAGGGAATCAGTCATGTCAAACAAGTGGCATTGTGCAGTCCTGCTGCAGCTCAAAAATGGTAAGAAGATGCCAAATAAGCTGTCCAAGGTGGTGGGTTGTTTTAAGAGCAAAAGTTATTTCTTATTGCTTTAATATTAAAAATGGATTGTGGCATCAAACTGAACAGTGAACTAGAGAAATGCTTTTCACCACAGGTCATAAAACATTTCATATGCAGTGATTTCGTAAACTTTTAACCACATAAAAAACATCTGACCTTAACAATCATTGTACATTATGACCTTAACAATTTATTCATATTTTAGAAGGCACAGCCACTAAACATCAGTTGTTAAACATAAAATGTTTGATTTAGTTTAAAATTGTGGAGGGCCTCCATTACATTTCTTCTCAGAAATCATTAAATACATCTAATATTTTCTCATGGCTTGTGTTTCAGAAGTTGGCTTGAATGAATGAAATCATTACTTTGTGAGCTTTCATCACTTAAATTGTTGCAAGAAAGCTGTATGTTCAGTAAGGGGACACTAAGTGCCTGACTGCTCAAGTTAAGATTGTGGATTCTGAGTTCTGGAATATGATGGCAGTCTGAGACAGGTGTACATCTTATTGAAAAATGCCTACTGAACTCTGATCAGTGTAGGTGTATCCTATGGATATTTGCTTGAACATTAAGTTGTTAGATTTTTAACTGCAGACGAGGCTCAAGAAATTTGTGATAATGGCCATCATTGGCCTGGAACCAAGGCTATAGTTAGAAGAGAAAATATTTACTTATCAGCAATACTGAAATAAAGAAATGCTCTTATAGTTTTCATACTTTTTATATTTAATTTCAAGCTTTCTGTGTTATTCTCTTTTTAATTATTATTTTTATTGGCTTCGCTGATGATAGATTCAATTTTCAGTCACTGTGAGTCTTAATGGGAAGTACACAACAATGATCTTCACGTATGAAATGACCAGCAAATTCATTAATAGGATCTTTTTTTTCTTTCTTTCTTTTTCTCAAACATATTTCTAATGAGGTTTGTCTCTTTCCTTCCATTTGAACCTAAAATGATCACTGTAAATAGGAAAATGTGATTCGTTGAAAACTCACATTTAGTACATACCCACAGTGTCAACTGCACTTTTGGCCATCCTATAAGGTTTTCTATGACCATAATTGCTTACAGCTTTTGTGATTTGTTGTTCATCTTGTCTGCAGCTTTTGTGTTTTATCTTTAACTTTGCATGTTAATGTTCCTGTGGGCATTATTTAATATTTAAAAATTTACATGTATCAAAAATAAAGGGGTCAAAACAATATCCAGCTTGATCTAAAGATATAAAATAGTATATAATTAATTACAAATGCAGTGAAGTATCAATTTCTAGAGAGAGAAGAAACTGAGCACCTCACTTATGTGTGTGTTTATATTTTATGCCATGCCCATACGGACAAATAAAAACTGTAACCAGTCACTTTTTTGAATAATTATGTTTTTTCCATGAACTAGTTTTCAAACCTTTTCAGGTTCACCTTCAGATGGTTTCTGGAAGTTACATCATTATTTCTAGCATAATGCTGGGTGCTGGCTTGCGACAGTATGGGTGGCTTTTTTCATTAGTGTCCATCTGTCTGCCTCCATTTTGATGTCCAGTTGTTATATCACTACACACACTTTCACACAAACTATATTAATATACACTTGGACAGCAAGACTTTCCCAGCATCCAGCATGTGCTTTACAACAATAATTTTATGTTTCTCTCTTCATTTATGTTCTCTTCTTTAATGCCAAATCATTTTCTTTTTTAAAAAAATATTGTTCTCTTCTGGCTTTATATAAAAATAGTTAAACTTACTAGCTGTCCCATTTACCTTCAGTATTTTTTTTTTCAGCAACAATAATTATATGTCATTTGAGAAATTGGTACACAAATACATATATGGGTATTAGCTTCCAGGAGCACAGTATTTCTGAAAGTGACCTTGTTGCCACCATCATGTGTGTTGATGACTTAATTGGCAATGTGTGAACATAGAACTTTCATCTACACACTCTGTCCCACTCCTGTAGTGGATCCATAACAATTCCCTCTGCAGTTCATAGTTTAGAGCAGGTTTGGTTCTTTGTCAGGGTTCATGTCCAGTGCCAGATGAGCAGTGTGCCTGTACACTGTCACTTTTTTTTAATTTATCTCTTATTCCGGTGATCCATGTTGTGACACTATCACAGGATATGGAACGTGTCAATTTTACAAACTTTTTGGTCAGAATTTATGGTAATACATAAAATAAAACAAAAACAGTAAACAGTAACTTAGGTCCCACTACAAAAAAATACATTTTAGATATAGATAGAGATTACGAAACAAAAAACAGTAAACAGTAACTTAGGTCCCACTACAAAAATACATTTTAGAGAGAGATAAAGATTACAAAATAATACGTGTTACAGAGAAATAAATATTGCAAAATATATGTTTACAATAAAAATATTTGGTATTACAAATACAAATTGGGGCATACATTTTCAATTTACAATACAAGAGATGTTAAACACTGTAGTTCAGGAACTCTTCTAATGTATAAAATTATCCTTGCAATAGGAGCTGCCTTAAGGTTTTTTTAAACAGGAGATCATCATCTACCAAACATTTAATTCTTGAAGGGAGGGCATTAAAAATCTTACAACCACTGAAGTGGACTCCTTTCTGCACCATACTTAGATTTGGCTGCTCATAGTGGATATCATGTTTCCTTCTAGTATTGTGACTGTGATATGCACTATTCAGCTTAAAGATGGATTTTTCTTTCCTTATGAAGCACATCAATGAGAATATATATTGCGCAGTGGATGTAGGTATTTCAAGCTTCTTAAAAAGATTCCTGCATGTGGCTCTAGGATGGACTCCACACATGATCCTTATGGCTCTTTTTAGTACACACAGTACTTTTTTAGCCAGTGGCTGATTTCCCCAAAATATAATTGCAAATGCCACAATTGCATGAAAGTAACCATAATATGCTGACTTCATGGTTTCCATATTTCTATAAGAAGAAACAATGCGCAATGCGTATTAACATCAACTGTAGCATATACAGGAGACCAATCCACAAGCCCTAATTGCTGATTAAAGGTTTCAGTGGTGTGTCTGTTTATAATTCTAAATGTTTTCCAAATGAAATTTTCTTTTCTTTGGACATTCATTTGGTTTAGAGTGAGGAATTGCCCTTCATGATCAGAGAGACCATTTATAATATTTGGTTAAATTATTGCAAATATCCTTATCTACAAATACATTATCTATTAAAGTGCTTGAGCTAGCAGTTACTCTAGTTGGAGTGTCCACCACTGATACTAAAGTGAACAGTACATTAAATGTTCAAAATCTGTCCTCTTTCTATTTTCTGTTAAAAGGTCCACATTGAAGTCACCCATAATAATGATAGATTTAGTTTTCCTACATAGGTGGGCCAGAAGTGATTCAGTTTGTCTTAGAAATACATTTAGATTTCCAGCAGGTGCCCTGTAAACAGCCAGAACAATAACAGTTGCACTGTCTGCTGTTAACTCAATGCCACACACCTCAAAATGTTGTTCATCACAGTATTTGCTTAAATCTAGCGATTTATGCACTATATTATTTTTTATAAATATTGCAACACCACCTTTTTCCATAACAGATCTACAGTAATGAGTAGATAAACTAAAGTTCTCAATCTGTATCACGTGGATCCCACTCATAACGTGATGTTCTGAGAAATCACATAATTACTTTTGTAAGTGTGTATTACTGTGTGAAAGATAGTGTAAAAAGAAATCAGTTAGGCGGAGCAATGATCAGGAGAATTTCAGATAGATGTAGAAATGACATGATGAATACAGACACAATTATTTATTGGAGAGGCAGAAGAGAAGAAAAATATATTTTCTGGAACCTACTGTTCTCCAGTCTATGAATTATTATGATAAGGATAATTATTATAATGAGTTTACTGTTTGAAGTTTTTGTTAAAATTTATTTCAAGACCTAGCTTTCACGTTAGTCATAAAGTGATATTAGGAGACAATTTAGAATTATCTTATTTGTTGAGGTATTAATCAATAACTGTATTTTGCAACTGATGTGTCTCAGATGGATGTTTCAAGTTTTACAAACATGTTCCAGAATTCAAAACATTCAGAAGTGTGTCTTTGTGGGGTATTTACACATTTACATTATTTTCTTGAAATGAAATCACCACAAGAATCAAAATAGTAAAGCCTACTGAATAAATAAAACAAATATGCAAAATTGTTTAGACATTGTGCCTTCTATTAATAAACTTTCAAACCTAAAAGAAGGAAGGCAATAATTCAGCTGCAGATGAATGAGTGGTAGTGATAGCATCTGCTTCCCCATCTCCTTCCTCCTAATACTATTTTCTACTGCCTCCTTGCCACTCTCCAACCTGCTGTCATTGATGTCTCTCCCAAACACCCCTCCCTTAGCGCAATCTCTCACAATCAGATAACGTTTCAGCAGCTGTAGAGGCGGTAAGTGTAGGTTCAAATAGTTCCCTATTGATATAACTTAATTGAATGAACACAACTTTAATATACGCTGTCTGATACAAAGTAATCGGACACCTCCTTTGTAATGAAGTATTTTACAGTAGATGTTATGAAAGGTGGACCTGCTACTATAAAAGGACTTTGGGAATATTGTGTTGTCAGGAGAGAAGCGGTAACAGCAGAAAGGATAGGTAAGGAGTGCTCAATGATTTCGAATGTGGACTAATTATTGGATGTCACCTGAGTAACACATCCGCAAAAAAAATTTCAGCTCTTCTAAAGCTGAGCAAGTTGACTGTTGGTGATGTGTGTAATGTGGAAATGTGAAGGAACAACAACATCTAAACCAATAGTAGGCAAACGACATGTGCTGACAGAGAGCAACTGTCAAGCATTGCAGAGAGTGGTTGTGAAGTCACATGAAATCAGAAGATGGGACCACTTGTGAGTTCCAAAGTGCTACCACTAAAACAGCTAGCACAATTGCTGTGCATAGGGAGTTAGGGAAAGGATGCAATAGACACGAAGCTCCTCATAAGCTACACATTTCTGCAGTCAGTGCTAAGTAAAACTTGAGGTGATATAAAAAACAACACCACTGGACACTGGATGACTGGAAATGAGTGATTTGGACTGATGAACCACACTGTAACCGGTGAAAATTGGTGTGGAATGATTTGGATTTGGTGAATGCATGAAGAACACCTGCTTTCACATGTAGTGCCAGTAGTGATGGAGAAGGCAATGTTATGGCATCGGGATTTTTCCCTTGTTTATGGCATGGTCCCTTTATTGTGCTTAATAAATTGCAAAATCCAGAGGACATGAACACACATTGTGTACTGGGTATGGTAGAGGAACAATTTGGAGATGATGACTATTTGTATCACCACGACAGTCCACCATGTCATTAAGCAGCATCTATGAGGCAGTGATTTGAGGACAGTAACATTCCTGAAATAGACTTCTCTGCCCAGAGTCCTACCCACACCCAATGGAATTCCTCTGGGATGAGTTAGAATGTTGGCTTTGCTCTGGACCTCAGCATACATCACTATCTTTTCTGGTTTCATGTCTTGAAAAATGGGCTGCCATTCTTCCAAGTCAGACACCTCACTGCAAATGCCCCTGGCAGACTTCAGTCTGTTATAAAGGCGAAGGGTGGATACACCCCATGTTAATGACCACTAATAGGTGTCTGGATATTTTTGATCTGATAGTGTATAATACATTAAACCACAGTTACATAAAATAAGGGAAAAGCAACCACTTACCCATAGAGGATTAATGCATGGTACACAGAAACACATAATAGAAAACAATCTTGCTGCTCCAGCGAATGTGATCGTTTGAGTTCCTTTGTGGGTTTTTTTGTGTGTGTGTGTGTGTGTGTGTGTGTGTGTGTGTGTGTGTGTGTGTGTGTTTTCCTATTAGAAAAATTCTTATGGAACTAAAATGTTCAAAAAAGTGGTGCTTATTGATTAAAAGTTTAGTGGCTCATATTACAGTCAACAGAAATTGCTGCACAAAGCTTAGTGGCTCATATTACATTCAACAGAAATTGCTGCACATCTTTCCTTACACAAGCAAATATTTATTTTATTTTCTGCCAACATAGGTTCAACCTTTCACCTCTTCATACATCCCTTTAATTTATGTTTACCTACAACATTGCCTTTATCCTCCATTCTGTAACTCTATGACGTTCCCATTGTCATTTGCTTTGGTCTGTATTACAGTACTAGTCAGCCTGATAATGTACTGTTGATTGTGTAATCAAGAGTGTGTGTATGCTTCTTCTTTTCCAAGCCTTACCATGAAATAGGTCATTGCCTTATTCACATACATTCTCTCTTCAGAATGGCTGGCCAGTGCTTATCTCTAGGATGCTAAATTCTAAGTACTGGCAATAGACACTTACAAAAGCAAGAAACCTATAACAGCCCTCAGAACAGTTAGTACCTTCCTAAGGGAGGACAAAGATAGAGATTTGGGAAGCATAGGAAGGAGGGCCATGTAACACATAATCCCAGTTTTAGAGGGATCTCATTGTTGTTAGAATGAGGAAAGACAAAGGTGGAGGACGAGACATCAGGATGAGTAGGAGGTCAAAGGCAGTGCATTGTTATGCACTGTGCCTGCTGCAGTCAACACATTGATACAATGGCAGAATGAGAGGTAAAGAGGGGGTAGGGGTTAGAGATATGAGAATTTCATTGAATAGTGCAACTGAAAAATAGGAGGAAAGTGGAGAAGGAGATGGGGAAAAACTGAAAAGAAAGAGGTAAGGAAACACGAAGATAAAAAAGTAAACTATTTAGTAAATGAGTAAAGAAATATTACTGAAAAAATTTTAAAGCAAAAAAGAGGGAATATCTTAATGGAAGCTAAGTCCAGGAAAGTGATGACATACAAGAACAAGTTGGATAGCGACTTCCAATTCTCAGGGTTCAAGGAAACTGGTAGTGTGGAGAAGGATGCAAATGCTTAGTGTTCTGTAGCAGGCTCTTAGGTCCCTTGAATCAGGCTGTATGGCATGTTCAGCACCTGTGTAGCCCCAAGGCAGACAGTTCTTCTGTATTCATTCATGCCACTTAGGCAATTTAGTTCATTCATATATAGAAAACTATACAGTGAGCAAAATGCTTTGTTGTTGCCTTTGATGATTTAGAATTTATCTGTGGTAGGTGATAGTGGGTGGGTTTATGGGGAAAATTTTACAATGGGAACAATTGCAGGGGGAGGACTAATGATCTGAAAATGTCATTTGATTAATAGTTTTAAAAATATGTATGGAGGACACATTGGACACACCAAAACATAACAATGACTTGGGTATGTAAAGAAATATTTGTACATGATGGGTACCCTTTTTTATGATAATGTTAGTGAACCACATTCATCACGCTGAGAATAGTATTAAAGTTGCTGCAAAAGAGTTCAGCCTGTTTGGTTCATGTGGGTGAAAATCAAATTGATATCAAAATTTGTCAAGAAAAGTCACAGAAGTTGCAGCATTTAGAGATGTGTTGCAGACCACAAATGAAGATGTGAGATTTTATAGATCTTGAATAAATGGTACTCTTCTCCGCATTTATCAAATTTATTTGAATATGTTATTTGCTGTTGGTGATTTTACATATCAGTTTTTGTAAATATTTATAATGTTTTGTGAACTCATGTTCCAGCCAAATGTTACTGTGCAACAGTGTGAAACAAACAACCCAAACCATAGGCATCCAGAATGTGATCCAGTATGTATTCTGAATATTTAACATACTGAATTCATTGCAGTTCCTAGTTTTTGGTGCAAAATATTATTTACATTTTGTTTCTTTTCACAGGAGGCTATTGGTCTATCATGCAGGATATTTAATGTCACCCCTGGAAATTATTGTATAAGAGTAAGTTACATATTATTTTTCATGTAAATATTATTTCATCTATTACTAACTTTTATGATATTATTTTCATGTACTAACTCATTCCATGCCATGAGGATTTGGTCTTCAATTTGGTCTAATGGTACTAGATGTGTAAAATAAAAATAAGAGTATCCTGTTTGGGTTATCTATCTCCAATAACCACTGCAGCATTGGTCATCTAAGGCACATTGTGTGAATAAAATTGCAATACCATATAAGAGTATCACTTTTCATTTAGCATTTTTTGAACATTTTCAAGCATAACTTTGACATAGCTTTTCCACAAAAGAAAGTTATTTCCAAGAGCACAGATAGATTCAGAAACTGGATTACATCAGGCATCAGAGTATCTTGTAAAAGGAAGCGGGAACTTTTTCTGCAGTCAAAAACTAACAGCAGTCCAGAATTTATTAATTATTTCAAACAATACAAGCTAGTTTTGAAACGCATCATAAAGGAGGCAAAAATTAAGGAAAATGACAAATATATTATGAAGTCATCCAATAAAACTAAGTCCATGTGGAAAGCTGTGCAGGATCTTACTGGGAAGAAGACAACTCACAAAAATATTGTGATATCACATGATGGCAAGAATGTCACTGACCCTAGGGAAGTTGCAAATAGTTTCAATTCTTACTATGCAACTGTTGCTGGGAAATTAGTGAAGGAAAATTTGGAAATCCACCTAATACAACATGGAAAGAACTTTCATCTATTGAAATAAATAATATATCCATGTTCCTCAGTCCAGTAAGCCCAACAGAGCTCCTAAATACCATTAATTCACTGAAGAGTAAGTACTGAACTGGTATTGATGATATTCCAGATTATATTATAAAAATAACAGCAAGACAAATACTTTCACCTTTATTGGACATATGCAATTCATCCTTATCATGTGGTGTCTTCCCTCAGCAACTGAAAATGGCAAAAGTAATACCCCTGTATAAAAAAGGTGATCATCAATGTATGGGTAACTATAGGCCTGTGTCTCTATTGTCAGGGTTTTCGAAAATTATTGAAAAAGTGTTCCTTTCAAAACTAATTACATTCTTCGACAAGAATAATATTATTTCTGGATGTCAACATGGCTTCAGACCACAGAGATCAATTGAAACTGCCAATTTCAATCTGATAAACCATGTCGTAAATGCAGTGGACAACCACAGAAATATCTCAGGTTTATTCTTGGACCTAACAAAAGCTTTTGATGTGATTGATCATTCTATACTCCTGAGGAAGCTCGAATGGTATGGTGTAAGAGGTATGCCAAATCAGTGGATCAAATCATATTTGGAATATCGTTCTCAGGTAACTGAAATTAAGTACACAGAAGGAAATGAACTCCAGGTACACGTTTCAGAACCATGTGGACTAACTCATGGTGTTCCACAGGGCTCCATTTTAGGTCCCTTTCTTTTTTTGGTCTACATTAATGATTTCCCATCACCCGTTAGGGATTCTGAACCAGTACTGTTTGCAGATGAGACCAGTCTATTGATGGAAGGGAATAATGAAGAAAATCTTACTGCATCTGCAAAAGATATTACAAAAGGAGTGTCTGAATGGTTTATCAGAAACAGGCTAATAGTTAATCCCCAAAAAACTGTACTAATGAATTTCCACACTGATCAAAATAAAAATCCGGCACAACCTGTAATATGTATAGATAACCAAAACATTAGTTCTGTCAGTGAAACTAAATTTCTTGGGATTCATATCCAGGAAAATCTTAAATGGAACACTCATATCACAGCCCTAAATTCAAAACTAGCAAAAATTAGCTATGTGGTAAGAATTCTCTGCAACAGTACTAGTGCAGAAACAGTTAGGGCTGTATACTTTGCTCGTGTACATTCAATACTGAAGTACGGTATCATTTTCTGGGGAAATGTACATCAGGCCATAACAGTTTTCAGGAAACAAAAGGCAATTATAAGAATAATGAAACAAGTGAGCAGCAGAAAATCATGCAAACCTTTCTTTAAATATCTAAAGATCCTACCCCTTCCCTGCATTTATATACTGGAAATAGTCACGCATGTCAAAAAAAGCATACTGAGAAAAGAAAACCTTTTTCCTCAAAACAAAAGTGTCCATGACTACAGTACCAGGTCAAACAGTGACATACATGTCAATCATTGTAACACCACATTATGCCAAAAAGGTGTATATCATGCAGGAACAAAACTTTACAATAGATTACCAAGACATATAAAATCTCTTACTGAACTACAAAGCTTTAAAAAGTCTGTGACATCCTACCTTCTGAAAAACTGCTACTATTCAGTCTCACAGTATCTTATGCAAGAAAAAATGTAATTTGTATCTTTAATTGTAGAAATAAGTTATAAATATACAGTATTTCAAAAATTTGTAATTATTAACTGTATAGATCCAATTTGTCATAAAAATTTATAAAATTTATGTTTGATATTTGAAAATCCAATAGCCAAAAAATGTTTTCTGTCCAATATCCTGTGTACAATATATGTACTTAAAAAGAGATTTATATGGACAAATAAATAAATAAATAAATAAATATTTCATGAGTAACTAGCCATTGTCATGGTCCTTATTTTGCTTTCCTGATAACAGTTTTATTTTACTATAATAATAACATGCGAGGTTAAAAAATATCTTTTTATACCAAGTGGCATAATTTCTCCTTCTTCTTATTATTATTTCCTTTAACTCTTTATGTGGAGCATAGGGCTGCAACGAAGGATCGCCATTTTGTTCTGTCTTCTGCTAGTATCTTCATTTCTTCCCATACTATTCCTTGCTGATGGCCTTCTGCTTCAACTGACCGTCTCCATGTCATTTTGGGCCTGCCTCGTCCCCGTCGTCCTTGCGGGATCCAGTCATGTGCTTCTCTCACAATATGTTCATTTGGTCTTCTGAGAGTATGTCCTAACCATCTCCACTTCTTGCTTCTGATTTGCAGCTCAATTTGCTTCTGGTTTGTTCTTTCCCAAAGAGTTTCGTTATAGATGACATTTGGCCACAGCATCCCCAGGATGTTCCTCAGGCATCTGTTGTTGAATCTCTGCAGCTTATGGATTAGCTGTTTTGTCACTTTCCATGTTTCACATCCATAAAGGAGCACAGATTTTACATTACTTTAACATATCCGCAATTTGGTCCTCAGTGATATTTCCTTCATTCTCCGGTTAGAGCTTAGAGTTGTAAAATCTCCTGTTGCTTTGTTGATGTGACTGTTAATTTCCTCTGTTGCACCACCATCTGCTGTAATCATGCTTCCAAGGTAGCAAAATTTATCAACCTTTTCAATTATCTGGCTCCCAAGCTTAAGCTCTGCAGTGCTGTTATCATTTGCCCACATGTCTTTAGATTTTGGGCATTAATTTTCAAGTCAACTTCCTTCACTGCAGATTTCAGATTTTCTAGCTTCTCCTTCATGTCATTGAGGCTGTGGGATAGAAGGCAAAGGTCATCTGCAAAATCTAGGTCTTCTAGATGTGCCCCATTTTATCCCTCTCACTTTATCTATTGCTTCCACAATTACAAGATTAAGTACTATGTTAAAAAATATTGGTGAGAGCATGCAGTCTTGCTTAACTCCTGTTTTCACTGCTTTTGGATCTGAAAGCAGACCCTGATGTTGAATGTGGCATGTGTAGTTTTCATACATGCACTTGACAAGAGCTATTATTTTCTTGGGGATTCCAAAAGTTTGCAGTGAACTCCAAATTTTTGCTCTAGTTATACTGTCAAATGCCTTTTCAGAGTCTACAGAGAGTCTAATTTCTTAGGTATACAAAATTGCTTTGTGATGTAACTTTTTCTTTGCGATACCATCAGTGCTATTATTCACACAATTATGAAAGTGTTTTTCTCAGACAAAAATATTTCTGTTGTATGTGTTCAAATATAAATGGAATACAGTGACCATTATATCATTCACACTCATGGTGATAACATTCACTTAATATGACACAGAAAAGCCACATTGAAATACAAACAGTGGAGTAAATAAATGATAACAACTTGCCCTGCATATCGGACACATTTGGAAATCAATAACCAATAAGAGCTTGTGCTATACTAAACAGACTGTATAAAATTTTAAAATTTGCTATCAAATAAGCATATTCTTCTCTGAGAAATTGTCTTATACAACTGTTGTTATACCATAATTTCAGTGTCTGTGTTTGGTAACATGATAATTCATTTATTTAGGCTGAGGTTCTGAATGATGATCGATGTGACAGCAGTTCAGTGTGGACACAAAAGAGCCACAGCTGTGTCTGGATCTACAATCTAGGTAATTATTTTAATTTCTGTGAATATAGTACATACATGTTATCACATTCCATTTTGTACCTTCCAGCATCCAGAGACATTTCTGCAGCTAAAGAAACCATGTGTTTTGTTGCATGAAACCAACATTTTTGCATCTAATTTATCTCTTATTGATAAACCTCATGATTACTTGTCCTTTCATATGTCAGTGTTCGAATATAGTTAAATTGAATGTCTTAATCATCTTTAATATCACCTAATAGCTCTCATGAGGCAACACACTTGCTCACTTGATGATGCAATCATTACTACCTTGAGACTATTTTACCACGATGTCTTTTGCTTTTTCCAATGTCTTGAACTCTACCTAATATTTATTTTCGGCAACTTGTCAAGCCCCCATGAAGTTACCTTAGTAGATACTCAGCTCCACAACTCTTGTGGGTATACATGTTTTTGCTGTTGTCACTTGGTCTAGAGATACAGTTGTATGATTTCATTTTAGGTCTGAGATTATACTTTTTTTTGGATATTAAGAACAAGTTTATGAATGTTTGTTTTTTCTATTTCCTTCCAACATAAATAAAAACATATACCTGCATCATGTTCTGGGATGAATACCAGTACAGCTCCCACCAGGTTGTCAACACACAATTATGGCATGGAAAATGAAAACACAATCCCACTTCAATTTCTTACATGTATTTTAATCTGTCTTATGACAGACACATAGATATTCTGCATTTCACTTGTGAAAGCTTCTTTTGAAACAGTGGCTTGTCACATCATAGTTATGGTATCAACCAAGCCATCTGTCATGTTATGGTGTGTGTTCTTGTTCAAAAATTATATTTTATACAATTTTAAATTGAGCTGGAGGCCAATTTCAAATAAGTTTCAGTGTATTAATGTAATGAAATAAAAGTCATTGACTTTCTTGCATTTCAAACTTTGTGACAAGTAGTATGTATGAAAATGTTTCCTTGATGTGGTAATCTTTTTGAACCTCTTTACTAATTTGACTATTAAATGTTGGTTGAAATTAAGTGTTGTGGGACTAAATACCTTGTTAGAAGGTACAAAAATTTCGCTCCATGAAATGTACACACATCTTCTTGCCAAGCTGTTATTTCTTCTCTCACGGCACATATTTTAGAGCATTGTTACATAAGTGGTCATTTGTTTAGCCCTTTCTCACTGTGCACAGTTTTGTGCATGCAGCAAATGTATTTGAATGTTCTCCAACTTTAATTTTCACTCCATTTTACGAAAATTTTAAAAAGTTCATTGAACCTCATTTTAAAAATGGTTTAGTTGTAGTAGATTGTCTCCAGATAGATTGTCCTTGAAGCAAATTATAGAGAAATTAGAATTCCTGTATCAGCTGCATTGTGGTGATGCACTACGATGTGTTCATACCTTCCATCACGCGTTATAGCAGACAGTACATCACCCGGAAAAAGTCATTGTGAGCTGTAAGCATCCTAGGACAAGCGTTTTCTCTGTCACATACCTCTTTGCCACAACGCCTGCATTTTACCCACAAAGCATGCTACAGGAACTGCTCCCAACTCCGGAATTTCCTGTATTGGCACAGAACTTTCTACATGACAAGTGCAGTGATTAAATATTACTAATTTTATCATCACTTAAAGCCTTGCCATAGTGCTACAAGATAGGTTCACAGCAAAGGTGAGTCCCTTTTTTGTGCCTATTACACAGTCAGTATTGCAGGCTTCTCTTGATGCCTTCAGATACCTAGCTGGTATACGACTGACATGATATTTTGAGGTCTGAAAGATTCACCACCATCTCAATGTGGCCTTTTTGATCATGGAGTATCAGCTTCACAAAGTCTGTTAAAATATATTGAGTGTGGTGTAATCTGACCCCTTTCGGAACAAGGTAAAGTGTTGCGGCACCTTGCGTGTGCGTGTGGCTATTCGAGATGAAGTACAAACATTGTTAGATTAGTTCACCTATGGACCACAACTTTGTTATTGTGCCATGCAGTTGCTTCAGTTGTTGTAGTGGATTGTAACTACATCTCAGTTCAAGATATGTATTCATTTTCGCATTGCTCTTTTTGTTAGATTAGATGTGCTCACATTATCCATGTAAGTCCAGTTAATAGTGTATTGCATAGTTCTTCAATCCCTATATTAAATTAGTCACATTTCCTGTATCATAGGAGTCCTTCATGTTTTTTAAAGAGATTTAAGTTAACTGATCTCCTGTGACATGAACTGGTATACCACCTGTTGCAAGGTTTCTTTGGTCATAGACATTTTGGTAATTTTGAGCAACTGATAGTGACTTGTTAATGTTCCAATAAAGAAACTTTTCAAATCTGGACTTTCTTTCATTACATGCTCCCATGATTTAGCATTCCCTACTCATTTACCATTCCCTACTCACCTAGTAATACTATTGTATTGCGTATCATGTTCAGTGAGAAACAAATTCCCACAGCATGAACATTATCAATGGAAATTAGTTTTACTTAACTTTCTTGTTGTTGTCCTTTGTAGTTTTCTTTTTCTCATTGTGCTGTCGAGAAGATAAACTGATTCCGCTGAGTTTTGTATCCGTGCATAATATTAAGATGAGTAATAAGCTGTTCATATAAAATTTATTTAATATTGCTGGTACAACTTTACTTTTAAACCGCATTTACTCAGCTAACTTGTCACCCTTCTCTCTAGCAGACAGACAAACTGAATAACAAGTACAGACAACAACTAACTCATGCCGGAACATGTTATCTCAAGCAGAACAAAAATATAAAACACCAGCAGTACAGCAATCTTACAAAATATCAATTTTACATCCAGAGTGTTTACATATGATGCATTATTTCTTTTACAAATTCTTTTAAACTATTGCTCAGAATAAATCATGGACTTAATATGGTACACAGCAGATCCACAATTGAGAGGCATGATATTTAATATAGACAGATCTGCTTTAGTTGTATTACTTATTTATTCTAAACATGTCTTGTTTCATGATTTTAAAATCCCATCTTCAAGTGTATGAAATTATTGTATTGATAAAATAGAAAGAAACATTCCACATGGGAAAAATATATTAAAAACAAAGATTCCATGACTTACCAAACGGGAAAGTGCTGGTAGATAGACACAATAAAAAAGCACACAAACACACACACCATAGAGGATCTAATAGTTATACCACAAAGGCCTATAACGTCCTTGTCTGAAATCGTAATACCTATGTGCACATCTTATTCCATTTGGCATAAAAACGCACTCTCTATATGCTTACATGAATTGACGAATTAAATCATTAAGATT
This sequence comes from Schistocerca americana, assembly GCF_021461395.2. Taxonomy (NCBI): domain Eukaryota; kingdom Metazoa; phylum Arthropoda; class Insecta; order Orthoptera; family Acrididae; genus Schistocerca; species Schistocerca americana. The sequence continues at coordinate 273,008,938 of NC_060124.1, read as the reverse complement.
TGGCTTATAATACCAGAGTTCTTCAAGTACAATAACAGCTGCTGAATAATTTATTTTGTTTCCGTAGAATGGATATGTGTGTGTGTGCGAGTGTTGACCCGTCCTTTTTTCCCCCTAAGGGAAGTCTTTCCGCTCCCGGGATTGGAATGACTCCTTACCCTCTCCCTTAAAACCCACATCCTTTCGTCTTTCCCTGTCCCTCCCTCTTTCCTGATGAGGCAACAGTTTGTTGCGAAAGCTTGAATTTTGTGTGTGTATGTTTGTGTTTGTTTGTGTGTCTTTCGACCTGCCAGCGCTTTCGTCTGGTAAGTCACATCATCTTTGTTATATATATAATATATATATATATATATATATCAAACTTCTCTCATTCCTTCCCCATGAATTCTCTTTCTTTCCTCTGTCCATTTTGTCCCCTGTCTCTTGCGAACTTCATTCTCGGGTTGTACTTTCCAACTATTGATTTTTTGCCTGTATACATTTCTGTTTATAACTTCTGAAGAATTTATTTGTGCATTTGCTAGATCTGTTTTGGTTTCTTGTATCCAGGGTATGGTTTTCAATTTTTCAATGTATATTAAAATTTTGTGGGAGAGCCTGGGTGTTGGGAGTCTGTGGATATGACCGTAAAATTTTAGTCTTCTTTTCCGGATGTCTGCGGCGAGGTTAGATAATTTTTCTGTAGTTTTCCGAGACTGTAACCTGTATCCATCTTCCGTTCTTTTTGGGCCAAGAATCTTTCTGATAATTTTGCGTTCCTCTTTCAGGATGCCTTCCAGGTCGCCTTTTCTATGGAGTGTGAGTGTTTCGCTGGCATATAGTGCTTCGGGCTTGATTACTGTATTGTAGTGTCGTATTTTTGAGTGAATGGAGAGACACTTTTTATTGTAGATGTTGTGGGTTTTCCAGTATGCTCTTTTCAGTTTTTGCAATCGAACTTTTTGTGCAGTTTTCTCTCCCCCTGTGGGTTCTAGGACCTCGCCTAAGTATTTAAAGAATGGAACTCTCTCAATTTGTCCATATTTTGTAGTCAGTTTTTGAGTTTCAAATTTTGAGCAGATGAATTTGGTTTTTTGGAAGGAAATTTGTAGCCCAACTTTTTCGGCGCATTCTTTGAGAATGTCTATCTGTTTAATTGCTGTGGTCTCGTTTTCTGCTAGAATGGCCACGTCTTCTGCAAATGCCAAGCATGAAATTTTAATACCATCTTTAGATCTTCCTAGTTGTATAGGCTTCCAGTAATTTTGATTCTTCAGTTCTTTTTCCCATTCTCGGATGACTTTGTCTAAGACAAGGTTGAAGAGGAGTGGAGACAAGCCGTCACCTTGTCTGACACCGGTTTTGATCAGGAAGGGCTCTGATATTTCACCCAGGAATTTTATCTTAGAAGTTGTGTTTGTGAGCGTTTCTTTGATAAGGTTTAGGGTTTTCAGATCGAGTCCTAGCTCCTCAAGGATAATAAAGAGAGATTGCCTATCGATTGAATCATAAGCCTTTGCGAAATCAACAAAGGAACAAATGATCGGACTGTTTCTGACTGCTTTGTATTTTAGTGTTTATATATATGTTGAAACATTCCACGTGGGAAAAATATATATAAAAAGATACTCTTTGCGTTTACAAATGTCTGGTTGTGACTGTGTATGTGCAGATGGATGTGTGTGTGTGTGTGTGTGTGTGTGTGTGTGTGTGTGTGTGTGTGTGTGTGTGCGTGCGAGTGTATACCTGTCCTTTTTTCCTCCTAAGGTAAGTCTTTCCGCTCCCGGGATTGGAGTGACACCTTACCCTCTCCCTTAAAACCCACATCCCTTCGTCTTTCCCTCTCCTTCCCTCTTTCCTGTCGAAGCAACCGTTGGTTGCGAAAGCTTGAATTTTGTGTGTATGTTTGTGTTTGTTTGTGTGTCTATCAAGCTGCCAGCGCTTTCGTTTGGTAAGTCACATCAACTTACCAAACAGGAAAGCGCTGGCAGACAGACACAATAAAAAAATGAGAAAGTGCTGGCAGACAGACACAATAAAAAAAAACCACACAAAAAAATTTTTTTATTGTGTCTGTCTGCCAGTGCTTTCCTGTTTGGTAAGTCATGGAATCTTTGTTTTTAATAAATTATTGTATTGGTAACACGTAACAAGCAGTTGGGCCAGTCAGAGCAAGAGCTCCAGTCACTGCATGTTAGTGGAAACTGTCCCCCACCAGGCAACAGCATGGTAGGAAAGCCAGCCCCTACTTTCACTACTGCCTGGTGGCAGATAGTTTCTGCCAACATGCAGTGATTGGAGCTCTTGCACTGATTGGCCCGACTGCTTGTTATGTATTACCAATACAATGATTTCATAAACCGGCCATGGTCTGAATAAATAATTAGTGCAACTGAAGTGGATCTCTCTAAATCAATGATCATAAATTATAGAAATAACATTAATGAGAATAGTTATTATAATCCATGAAAAATATTTGTTTGTCAAGTGCTGTAGTTCTTTTTGATCATATCAAGTAGTCCAGTATATAATGAAAGTGGTACATTGACCTCTTCCATTACAGTGCACACATTTGATTTTCCTTCTGTTATAGTCTGTATGTGTAGGTTATTTAAATGAACCTTAAACTGATTTGTTTCATTTTCAGTGGCTGCTAAGGGAGTAGCTCCTACCGAAATTCCTGACGTGTCACCTGATAGCAGTATTTTTTACATCTACATTGGTTTGGGGGCAGCTGCTTCACTTGCCTTTTTTGCTGCCGTCATACATGCTGTGAAATATTTTAGGAGATACCTGTCTTATAATGAAGGTTAGTTTCTCAAAAAGGTATTATTTTTACACTTACCTGCATATATTTTCTGTATCCATCAGTGTCATTATGACAAATAAGTTAAAGATATAATGTAATTGGATGGATAAAAATCTACTCACCAAGCAGTGGCAGGAGAATACACATTTAAAAGGCGTGACTCTTTGCAAGCTTACAGAGACAGTGGCTCCTTCTTCAAGCAGAAGGGTTAAAGGGGAAGGAAGAGTGGGTAAGGAAAAGGACAGTTGGGGTTTAGAGGGGTAGAGTTTTGAAAAGTCTCCCTGAATGCTTGGTCAGGAGAGACTTACTGCACAGGATGAGAAGGAAAGACAATCACTCTTTCCCTCTCATCCCATCCAGTAAGTCTCCTCCGACCCAGGGTTTGGGGTGACTTATGTGAACTCTACCCTTTTCCTAAACCTCACCAGCCCCTTTTCTTCATCCCTCTTCCTTTCGTTTCAACCCTTCTGCCAGAAGAAGGATCCACTGGCTCCAAAAGCTTGCCTGTAGTAATACCTTTTATATGTGGTTCCTCCTCCCACTGCTTGGTGAGTAGATTTTTATCTATCCAATTACATTTAATAAGTTAAAGTTGGTAGATGGTGGAGATTGTAACAACCATTAAACTAAAGATAGATAGTTCAACATAAACATTCAGAGAGACTTGTTCTGCTTTAATTTTTTAATATTTTGTAAACATCAGATGATGGTTTAGTGCCAGATTTTTGCAGCAATGCACTAGAAGAAAGATCTGTCAATCATGTTCCTTGCCTAGTTGCTTAATAACAGCTGCCAAATATATTTTGAGATATTATATGTAATAATTTTGTACTAAGGTCCTCTTTTACCTGAAATCAAAAAGAAGAAAATAATAGCAATATTGTTTAAGACAGAGTGTCTTCTCACCTCCTGCTTTGACTCCCTGTAAGAACCTGTCACATAACCTATAAAATGCAAAAGAAGCCATATCATTTGAAATATTCAAGATAATAAGAGGGAGAGATAGAAAACTGAAAAAGAAAAGTCAAAATCTAACACTGGAAATTCCAGGTTGGAATATCAACAATATTAGGAAAAAGGTAGATTGCTACTCACCATAAAAATAACCTGTTGGCTTGCAGACAGGCTTGAGTGTATGTGTGTGTGTGTGTGTGTTTGTGTGTGTGTGTGTGTGTGTGTGTGTGTGTGTTCTTTGCTGAATAAGGCTTTGGCCGAAAGCTTTTAATGTGTAACAGCCTTTTCATTGTGCGCACTGCAAGTCAATGGGTCATCTTTATGGTGAGTAGCAATATATTCTTTTCATAAAGAAAAAGTAAAGATTAAAAATCCTGAAAAGAAGGGAAATTTGTCTTTCATCATACTGTAAGTGACCAAAGGTGCAGAGCAGTTTTCTTTCCTATTATTATTGGGCTTCAAAAATGATGTAAAATTAGGAATTGTTTATTCATGTTTTCCCTCCCCACCTACAGCAGTATTCTATTATTTTCCAAATATATTATTTCATGTACATATTTTATTATATTCTAAAAACAAAGATGATGTGACTTACCAAACGAAAGTGCTGGCAGGTCGATAGACACACAAACATACATACAAAATTCACAAAATTTGTTTGTTTGTTTGTTTGTCTATCGACCTGCCAGCGCTTTCTTTTGGTAAGTCACATCATCTTTGTTTTTAGATATATTTTTCCCACGTGGAATGTTACCCTCTATTATATTCATTTTATTATATTCTTACATACTTAATGCTCATCTTTAATTCTTAGGGGGCACCAAGCCACACTGGACGCCCAGAATATTTCCAAGAGATAAAATTCTGCTTTTGTATGCATGTGATTGTTCACCTTTTATGGACCTAATGACTACATTTAGAAAAATACTCCAGAAGGTGTCTTCTTGGGAGGTAAGTTGAAAGCAAACAAGTATTTACTACGAGGATGGTGAAGAATATCGTTTGTTAAATACTGAGGGCAAAGTCATTAAATTTATACATAAGAATAAGAAAAAAAGTCACAGCTTTCAGATGACATTCTAAAACACACAAAATATTGTCATATGACCTGAAGGGTGTCATGAATCTCCTCCTGTCATGAGATCGAAGAAATCTTCACTCTAAGAGACAAGCCACTATCTAATGACCCTAGTTCTGTTAAATTCCTGGAAGTTTATTTAGATGAAAAGTTATCCTGGGGCCAACATGTAAACTATATTAGTAGTAAGCTATCTAGAGTAATTTATTTATTAAGACAACTCAGAAATTGTGTACCTGAAACATACATCAGATCATCTTATTTTGCATTTTTCCAAAGTATAATATCCTATGGCATTATCTTGTGGGGTAACTGTAGTCATATACATGACATCCTATTGTTGCAGAAGAAAGCCATTATGATAATTACAAATTCTTCACATAAGGCTCACTGCAAACCCTTATTTACTAAACAAAAAATTATGACATTAATAAACCTCTATATATACAATGTCTTAATCTTTACGAAGAAGAACCTACAAGATGTGAAATGTAGAGAAAATGTACATTGTTACAACACAAGAAGCATCAAGCACATACACATACCTTACCACAGACTATCAAAATCAATAAATAGCTATGAAGTCACAGGGCACAAACTATTTAATAAGCTGTCACATGCTATACAGGATCTTCCTGAACATACATTCAAAGAAAGACTGCATGAATGGTTTATTGCCCACCCATTCTATGATATTAATGAATTCTTCAACTGTAAAATGCAGTAATCCAACAGATGACCCACTGTACATTTATTGTAATATAAGCTAAAATATTTCAGTAGTCAATACCTTATCACACTGTACTATAAATTGTCACTTCATTTAACGTTGTCAATTGCTGTAATGGCCTAAAGACAATAAAATCTTTTATTATTATTATTATTATGGACTTTGGATTGGTTGTGACTGGTAGGTGGGTTGGACAGGTCAAGGGCCAGGGTTGATCAAGCGGTGTGAGCCAAGGAATATGACTCTGGTAGCATGAGAAATGTAAGGATAATCTGAGACCCTTTGTGTGTTGGGTAGGATACAAAATTATGATTGCAGTACTTGTGAACTATGGTTGAAAAAGATGTAAGATTTACATTTTTTTAAAGAGCCTGGACATAGCTACACTGTATACAGAAACCATTACATCATATTGTTTTTTCAACAAAATGTAAACTTTAACTTGAAGGAGAGCCTTCAAGCATGTGGAAAAAAATTATGTTATAGAGAGGTTAATATAATGTTTATTGGATATAAGTAAAGTTCAGATGTGCTCTTTCAGGTTTGTGATGTCTTTGACCCACATCAGTGGAATGAAATTGCTATTGGCCGGCAAGAATGGATTCAAAGGCTGTTGTCTGAAGATGATACTGTGATAATAATTGTTGATAGTACAAGTGCAGTGTTACACCAGAATGCTCTGGAGAACAATTATATCATAAACTATTTTCAGCCAAGGCCAAATAGTGATCTCTTTACATATGCACTTCAGATGATAACCAACAATATACAAAGGAATGTTTACAAGAAGATTTTTGTTGTAAGGTATTATCCACTTCTAATAATATAAATAATTACTTTAAAGTAGTATTTCACATGCAGTGTATAGTGCTTCTGTTGAAAAGTTGAAGACATGGGGGGCTCTATGTCAGTGTTCACACATAAATAGAAACTTTTCAAGTATGCAATCAAATTCCCAGCAGTTCCCTCTGCTCTTGCATTTGGAACTTTATTTGTAAGTTATTCACAAGGATTGCTGCATACAACCAGAATTGCTATGGCGACTGAATTCACTGTAAACGCTTCAGTATGAGTTTCCATAAAAATTCTTCTGGGTTCTAGATAAGGTCACATTGTAAAATGATAAAAACAATTTTTTGGACATTATTGCATGTTGCATTTACATGCCTTGAGAAAGACCACTAGAAATAATGACCAAAATGTTGGTTTATCATTTTACAATATGATATGGTCTACAACCCAGAACAATTTTAAGGAACTGACTCAGACCGCAAAGCCTGGGAGCATAACTAAGCATGGGTTTTGCATCTAGATTAACTGTAGAACTGCAAATCATTTACACAGTTTTGAACATTAATAATAATAGAAAGATAAAGTTACCAATTTTTACTTTGTACTTCTTTGCACACCCAAAATAAATTAAAAGTAACTGAAAGTGCACTTCATAGTTGTATAATAACATTTCTGTAAGAATCCAAAAATTAATACAGAAAAATCCCAAATAAAGGTACAACACACTCACAAACAAAACGTATTTTGCCATTAATTTCATAGGATACAGATAAAGATTATTATCATTTTTTTATCTATAGGTCTTACACATCTTTTTTTAGATTAAAAAAATAAATAATTAAACAGTAAAGTCAACCACTCACTGTATTCTTGAGCCATTGAGCGATCAATAGTCACATAAACGAGACTCAACACATTGCTGAGATTTTCGCCAATGGGCTCTTTAGAGCTAAATAATAAAGAAAATATGCTTGCACATGTGTGGGCATGTGCACACACATTGCTACTTTGTCCCAGGCAACTAAATTTTCCCAGTGCTATAGTGTTAATGGGGTCTGATTAAAAAATAAGGTATATATGGGCAACTATGTTAGTTACACCTGTTTTTCTGGTGATCTGTTAATATATAATATTGTCAGCTCATTGCTGGATGATAGCCTTTGAAGCATTTGTTCTGTTAGTCAATTGTACAGTATCTTCTTCAGTGTCCTGAACATACAGCCAAACCTTTTTATAACTACCTGTGAAGAGTATAGAATTTAAAAAGCATATGAATACTACCCCATAATTGCTGCATCAAGTTGGGCCTAATTTGTGTGTGTGTGTGTGTGTGTGTGTGTGTGTGTGTGTGTGTGTGTGTGTGTGTGTGTGTGTACTCCAGCTCAAGAAAGGATTTAATCTGAAAGCTAGCAGGTTTCCCTTCTCTTTCGTGTGAGCCTGTCAATTACTCAACAGTTCTGCTATTTGGTTAATGTTCTCCTTTACTCCTAAAGTTCCCACCTGCAGAGTTCTGAGAAACTGGTGTCTGGGGGAAGAATCCAGATGGTGCGTGTGGTGAAACAGGCAACAAGGTCATGTTGTGCAGCATGTTTTGCAACAGGATATTGTGTGTTGCCTGTATACTTCCTCTACCTGTATCCATTCATCCTGATTGATGATGGGGTGGTAGTAATGCTGATGTAAAAGGCTAAACAGCGTTTACATAACAGCTGGTATATTACCTGTCATTTCAAATGTGGCTCTGCCTTCGATAGTATAGGTTTTGCCAGTTACAAGGCTGGAATAGATGGTGGTAGGAAGTGCACAGGGCAAGTTTTGGAGTGGTGATGGTCACAGGAGTAGGGGCCACAGGAAGATGGGTGCAGAAGGAGGTAGGGTCTGACAAGGATATCGTGGAGATTGGGAGGGTGATGAAAAGCTATTCTAGGTGTGGTGGACAATATCTCAGACAGAATGGATCTCAATTCATGGCATCATTTTAGAAAGTCATTGCCTTGTCAAAGTAGCTGATTAATACATTCAAGAAAAGGATAATACTGTGTGACAAGGAGTAAGCTCTGAAGTTGTTTTGTGGAGGGATCAGCAGTACCAGGATTGGATGTAATGGCCTGGGAAATCTGCTTTTGAACTAAGCTGTTGGAATAATTACGTCCAGTGAAGACTGGAGTGAGAGTGATGGTGTATTGCTATAAAGAGTCTGCATCTGAACAAATACGTTTGCCTTGAATGCCAAGCCTGTATGGGAGGGAACTTATGACATGGAAAAGTACAGTTTTTTGTTAGTAGGTTTGATGCAGATGGAAGTGTGTAGTTGAATTTGGCGATGATGAGATGAACATCAAGGAAAGTGGCATGGTATTTGAACAGGACCATGAGAAATTTAATTAGGAGAAGTTATTTAGAAATTCGAGAAATTTTTACAGATCAGCCTCAGTGTGAGTCCCTACAGCAAAGATGTCGCCATTGTACCTAAACCAAACCAGGGGCTGAAGGCTTACGGATCTCACGAGAGCCCTGTCCAAGCAACCCATGAAAAGATTGGTACTGGAAGGAGCCATCCTGGTTCCCGTGGCTGTACCCCTGATCTTTTTGTATGTCTGCACTTTGAAAGTGAAGTAATTGTTGGTAAGTATACAGTTGATTGAGTTGGCCAGGAAAGATGTCATGGGTTTGGAATCAGGTGCGCATTGACTGAGGAAATGTTCAGCAGCAGACAGACCATGTAAGTGGGGGTGTTGGTATAGAGGGAGATGGCATCAATCGTGACAAGCAAGGTATGTGGTGGGTGATGATAATGTTTGGTTTGTGGGGTGCTCAACTGCACGATCATCAGTGCCTGTACAAAGTCCAAATTCTTACACAACCCATTTTCTTTTCTTTTCTTTTTTTTTCGCAATTGAATCTAGACACTGTCACAAAAGATGAAGAGGATAATGATGAAATAATAAGGACAACACAAACACTCATTCCCTGGGCAGAGAAAATCCCCAACCCGGCCGGGAAACGAACCTGGGACGCTAGCCACCAGACCATGAGCTGCGGACATGTGTGGTGGGAGCAGGATGGTCACAGATTTCAGATGATCTAGGAATTGGTTGGTATCTTTAATATGGGGGGGGGGGGGGAGGGGGGCGGGGTGTCTTTGTACTATGGGTTGCACGTGTTGATCAACTAAGGCAGATATCCATTTGGTGGGTCCTTTGCAGCTAGAAACTCTGGGACAGCCAGGATGATTGGCTTAGTGGACTTTAGGAAGAACGTAAAAGTTGGAGGTGGTTGGTTTGGGTGAGGTATGAAGTTCTATGGATTGAGGTGTAAGTTCTTGTGAGGGGCCTGAGGTTTTTAGGAGGGACTGGAGGTTAGTTTGAATCCCAGGAATGGGCTCTTGATGGCAGATGCTGTACATAGACCTTCACTAACATAATCCTGTTGATCAAGTACCACTGTGGTAGATTCTTCGTCTGTGGAAGGATAATGATGGAATCATCATTTACATACATGGTCTATCTGCTTCTGAACATTTTCTTAGTCAATGCCCACCTGATTCCTAACCCATGATATCCTTCTTGCTCACTTTAATCAACTTCATACTTACCAGCAATTACTTCACCTTTGAGGGACTGACATACAAACAGATCAGGGGTATGGCCATAGGAACCAGAATGGCTTCTTCCTATGGCAATCTTTTCATGGGTTGCTTGGAGGGGGCTTTCCTGGAATTCATAAGCCTTCAGCCCCTGGTTTAGTTTGGATACATTGATGACATCTTTGCTGTATGGACTCATGATGAGGCTGATCTTAAAAATTTAAAAAATGTCTAAATACCTTCTCCTAATTAAATTCCACACGGGCCTGTTCCAAATACCATGCCACTTTCCTTGATTTTCATCTCATCATCACCAAAGGTCAGCTACACACTTCCATCCACATCAAACCTACTAACAAAAAACTGTACTTACATTTTGACAGTTGCCATTCTTTCCATGTCAAACGTTCCCTCCCATACAGGCTTGGCATTCGAGGCAAACATATTTGTTCAGATGCAGACTCTTTATAGCAGTACACCATCACTATCACTTCAGCCTTCACTGGACATCATTATCCCAACAGCCTAGTTCAAAAGCAGATTTCCCAGGCCATTACATCCAATCCTGGTACTGCTGATACCTCCAAAAAACAACTTCAGAGCACACCCCTTGTCACACAGTATTGTCCTTGTCTTGAATGTATTAATCAGCTACTTTGACAAGGCCGTAACTTCCTAAAATCATGCCATGAAATGAGATCCTTTCTGTCTAAGATATTGCCCACCACTCCTAGAATAGCTTTTCACTGCCCTCTCAATCTCCACAATATCCTTGTCAGACCCTATCTCCTTCTACACCCATCTCCCTATGGCTCTTACCCCTATGACCATCGCCACTGTAGAACGTGCCCTATGCACTTCCTACCACCACCTATTCCAACCTTGTAACTGGCCAAACCTATACTATCAAAGGCAGAGCTACCTTTGAAATGACAGGTCATATACCAGCTGTTACGTAAACACTGTTTGGCCTTTTACATTGGCATGACTACCAACTTGTTATCGGTCAGGATGAATAGGTATAGGGAGGGGTATACAGGCAGTAAACAATACCCATATTATGGAGCACAAGCATTATATATACTGTGTAATCAGTAAACTAAATCAACTGAGCCATGAGATAAAGTATTTCAGTCAGATGGCCATTTGCCACAAGTGAAAATTCATTAAGGCTGTCAGAGTAGCAATGCAGCCAGTTGCTATGAACTATGGGGAGAGCTTCAGGTGTTTTCTGTCGTGATTGCCAGTTACTGCAAGCCAGCAGGCTGAATGCATGTGGAGCAGTCCCACTGTATCTTTTAAACAAAATACTGGAGGTTGGAGGTATCATTAGATCATGATGGCACTGTGACAACCAATAAAAATAAACGTAAAATTTTCTTAGCAATAGCACTGGTTGCTGACAGTAACTGGTGAAAATTGATGTGAAATATTTCTAGCAATAAACATCTGATATCCCTCAGTCTTGAGCCTGTCATCCAGTTAAGGCAGTATGCCAATGCTTCCAGTAATGCTCACTGAAGCAGCAGGACCCAGTAGCATATGTGAAGCAGAAATGACAATCACAATCGCATTGATGAAATATACTGACAACAGTAAATGAAACATTGGTTGTTTTATCATAGTCTAATATGGACACACACCCCAAAGAATTTCACTGAAGTGGACTCAGCTATAAAAGACTATGTTGCTATACAAACAGTGCCTATACCATTAGGATTGATTTATACCCTGAGTACACATGCTGAATTGTCTCTAAGAGATTAAGGGAGTCAAAGCAAATCAGGAGCCTTCTACCACTGAGGTATTTCCCTTGTTCCAATACCTGCCTAAAACATGTGGCTCAATTTCATAGATGGATAAGTGATGCTGTAGATGATGTATTCAGTTTCTGTGGGTATTCCAAATGCATACTATGGATTGTGCGAACATGATAATGAGAAGTTGCGGCTGGATGTTGAGCAGTGGTTCACCAGTTGCAGCACAGAAACAGCTGGTTTAGTAGGATTTTATGGTGAATCTAATGTTACTACAGATTGCATCCAACATCTTTAAAGAAAAAGATCTAGCCAATTTTAACAATGCAGAACTGTAGAAGAAAGAAGTGTTGGTGGTGATTATTGTCACTGTCATCAGCCCTCGTCACCACCGCCACCACCACCACCATCATCATCATCATCATCATCATCCAGTGCCTGGAAGATTATTTTAAATGGTTGATTGGTTGCATTGTAATCATATTGCTAATACTCTAGCACAGTGTTTATAATGTACAGAATGGTCTCGTAAATGCTTACAAGAATTACAATGTTTGCATATCTCTGCAGTTAAACTTTGTGACACACCAGTTAGGAAAGTGTGATCTACATTGCGCTCAGCTGTGAAAGCCAGAAATCATTTGGCTGGGGACAATGAGCACACTGGCATATCTGAACAGGTTAAACATAAAGCATAAATGAAAAATTAGAAGAAAAGTGTCAAAACACGGTAGACCAGCATACTGTATGGGCCCGCTCAGGGTAAATGTAACAGGTGAAAGAACATAAACAGGATCACAAAAAGGTTACCATTAGCTTTCTCCTCAAAAATGGGCAATGCATATGTGAAATCCCTGACAACATGGTCCCGGTAGTGTGTGCTGAACAGATGAAGCACCTCTGGGTGGAAGTATGGTAAAAATATATAGAATAAAATAATCATTTGAAAAACCTTATGAATGAACACTGTACTGAAGAGTTGAAGCCTCATTCCAGAATGCACTTACTTCCACGGATTTGTTTTGCATTGATGTTACTGAATAATATCATAAATTAATATTCAAATACTACATAAGGTCAGTTAATTTCTGTATTTTCATTAGTTTACTTATAATACTTTAACCAATTCTTTTTCTTACTCTTGTTCTTGTTCTTATTCTTATTCTTCAACTTCTTTACTTGCCCATAATAACTTTCACTATCTTCGACGAATACGATCTTGTCTTAGAATTTGGATTCTCTGTGTGGAGAGAATTTTCTAATTACAATATGGCTGTTTAAAGTATTGTAGATTAATTGATGGAAATATGGAACTTAACTGACTGTATACAGTAACCAATTATTTATTTATGACATTGTCCAGTAACATCAATACAACGAAAATGTGTTAAACTGATGTTTTTAGGTTTCTGTCAAAAAAGTTAAAAATTCTTTTTGTTATTCTTTTCTTGTCTAGCCTTTTTAGATGCTCATACAATACAGCTCTTCTCCTCTGTCTAATATTTGTTCTATTCGTTCATAAACTTATTTATTACTTCTTAATTTCCATTTTCAATTCTCATGTTCTGGCATTAATTTTCCTGACTATTTTCCTTTCTTTGTTTTCTGTTTCACCTAATTGTTTGGCTGTATTTAATTAAAGGAATTTTGAAGCATAAAGGCATTCTGGTCTAATGACAGTATTATATGGCATAGTTTTGCATTTGTGGATAAAGATTTCTTGTTATACAAGCTTTTGTTAATTGAAAACCCATTTCAGCTTCCTTGCTCTCACTAAGTTAGCATCTTAGCCAGAGTATTGTTTGTATTATTTGACATATATATTTAAATTTTGTAGCCTTTTCTATTCTTCCATAATCAGTTTCCATGTATTTTGGTGTCTCCTTCACATCAGTCATATACAATACATTTTCAAAAGATATATATATAGTCCCATTTTAGAATGTGTCTCTTGTAGGAGATTTATTTCTACTGTATTTTTATGATTGTATATATGTTGCCTTCACTAACTTTAAGTTTACCCACAGTGTGCCTATGCAGCATGTTTGTCTACCATGTTTCAACACATTTCTATAATTTTCATGTAGGCTTTAATGTTAAGCACTTTCAGGTATGCCAGTGTGCTTGTTATCCTCCACCAATTCATGCAGTGTTAGATTGACAGCCTCCACAGCAAAGCATAATGCAAATCAGGCTGTCTTGGCTGATGTGTCACAACTTTCGATTCCTTAAGGCAGGTATTACCTGTGCAACTGGATTCTTGGTTTCCTGTCAGAAAGGTTACAGTACACGAGAATGAGATTTTCACTCTGCAGCGGAGTGTGCGCTTATATGAAACTTCCTGGCAGATTAAAACTGTGCGCTGGACCGAGACTCGAACTCGGGAACTTTGCCCTTCGTGGGCAAGTGTTCTATCATCTGAGCTACCAAAGCACGGCTCAGGGCCTGTTCTCACAGCTTCAATTCTGCCATTACCTTGTCTCCTACCTTCCAAACTTCACAGAAGTTCTTCTGTGAACCTTGCAGAGGCAAAGGTCCCGAGTTTGAGTCTCGGTCCGACACACAGTTTTAATCTGCCAGGAAGTTTCGTTACAGTACACGGCCATTGACAGGAAGCTATCTGGATTCCCCATAGAACCCTTAATGTATATGAACAATTTAGGAGACAGACTGTGCAGACCTTTTGGATTGTTTGCAGTTGATGCTGTCATTTATCATCTAATAAAGTCATCAGAAGATCAACATGAATTGGAAAATTGGATGGTGAAAAAAGTAAAATTTCACCCTAACAACAAAAAGCGCGAGGCCCACCACACCAGTAATTAAAAAAAAATTTATTAAATTTGGTTTACATTATAAAACACAAATTTAAAGGTTGTCAGTTCCTCTCAATTTGTGTATTTTATCAGGCTACACAACGAAAAATTATAGAATAACAACATAACCATTGCTCTCCACACATCTCAGATATTTAACAAATTTATTTAATGTATGGAATAAGCAAACTGACGCTCATTTAAACGTGTATGACTTCTTTTTTCTGTCTACAGGTTCAGTGGTTTCTCAGAAGATGGGCAGACACTAAGGCATATTGCTCCACTACGAAGATATATATTGCCTGATCACTTCCATCAACTCCTCAGCAGCCTCAAAGAGTATGAAATTTTTACTACATACTCATTCTTCAAAACTTTCTGTTTCTTGGAGTGGACAATAAACAGGGTGAATCACATAAGGCATAACACCCCTTTTATTTTGTAAATGGTTGCAGACATTGAAATGAGGTATTTGGGGAAACAATAGTAAGTAAAGAGGCACATACTTTGGTAAGTGATAATGAGTCTTAACTCTTATATTGATCAAAATATTGATACAAGCATGATTTTTTTTAAAATGGAAAGATATACATAATTAATGGCATCTGAAAGTGCTTGAAAAGACATTTGTCTGACAGCAGGTTTTTTACCTTTAAGAAGCATTCAGGCAGACAGGTCAGGCTTTTTTTTTTTCTTTTCAAAATTAAGAAACCTCATTCAGTAGTTTCTTTCACCATAAACAGGGCTGTTTGTCTTTATGAAGTGTGAATGGCCAACATTTCCATTTCAGCTTTGATGAGTAAACAGCAATGGGGAGGGTTTAAATGGACAACTGCTTGACATAACCATAGTTGTTTCCACTAAAACCTGGAACTGCACAAATATTTAAAATGGTTTCTCTGAGACCCATATGATGCCCCAGAAGCTAGCATACAATATAGTTCCATACACAAAAATCATAGCTGACCCTGTATTTATGTCATACAGGAAATGAGGTTTTATCTGAGTAGTGTAGATCTGTCTTGCTCCATATAACAATGGAGCCTGGCATTAGAGCTTTGCTAATGGTGATTACACTGCAATAATTGACTCTGCCTGCATTTCTTAAATTCTTTTGTGAAAGGTTTCTGTGTCAATATTAACAAGTTCTATATAACTGTAATTGTCTTTCCAAGACCTACTGACAGCAGTTACGGAAAGTAAACAGTTCCATAGAAAAAAAATTTAAAAGAAACTTGCTTCAGTATCTCATTCGATATAAGAGTTAAGACTCTTTATCACATACCAAAGTGCATACACCTTACCATACTTTCATTTGTTGAAAACCTCATTACGATATCTGTAATTGTTCATGAAATAAAAGATGTGTTATGTATTACTTGATTCACCCTGTATATTAGTACACCTTTAACAAAAATATCAGAAATGTTAGACTGATACTCATAACATAGAGGAGGCACTGAGTGACAGATAGACACATTTAAAAATGGACTAAGCATAGGAGAGAGTCCTTCTCAATATATAGAAAAACACATACACAAACAATTCACACACACATGACCGTTGTCTCTGAGTGCTAAGACCCAACAGTGGTGAGCAGTGGTCTCAGCTGAGGTAGGTAGTGGTTGTAGGTGTGGGGAGGAGGATAACAGGATAGAGGTGGTGAGAAGTTGCAGTAATGCTAGCTGTGCGCAGGAACATCATGGGGAGAGGGTGGTGGGCTAATACATGAAGCATCAAGAGGCTGTGATAGCAGTGGTGGGAGAAGAGAGAAGCAGATGAGCGAGAAGAGCTATGCAGGTGTGTGCTGGGGAGCACAGAAAGTGTGTGTAACAAGAAAACGGATAGATACGGGGGACAGGAACTATCAAAGGCTAAGCTCAGGTTGTGTGGTGGGGTCATTACATAAACAAAGGTGGTGCTGTATAGAAGGTTTCCACCTGTTCATTTAAGAAAAAAGTGATATTGATGGTAAGAATCCAGATGGCCTAGGCTATCAAGCGTGGTGTGAACCAGGGTGCAACGATTTAGAAGCAAGGGTGGAATGGGGATGGATCAGGATATTGCATAGATCATGTGGACAATGGAGTACCATTGTGGGAGGGATGAGGAGCATAGTGGGGAGAATATTTCTCATTTCAGTAGACAACGAGAGGTAGTCAGAACCCTGGCAGAGAGTGTTATTCAGTTGTTCCAGTCCTGGATGTTACTGAATCATGAGGAGAGACTTCTTTCAGGTAAGTCAGTGGGCATGTTGGGAGACCAGGTGTGAGAGAGCTGTTTCTGAACAAGATTGGGAGGCTAATTTCAGTCTTTTTAAGGTCACAGTGGGTGCTTCATCATATCTGAAAAGTAACTTCTTGTAACTCTATATGCAATGATCACAAGTGGCAAGGCTGTATGGAAGGGATTTTATGGTGGGAAATGGGTAGCAGCTGTCAAGATAGAGGTATGTTGGTGGTTGGTAGGTATTATGTGTGTCTGCTAGGTGCAAATTTGATGAATATATGTGAGAAGTGGCAAACACATAGCTGCACGTATGGTCAACATAGGCATGTTGCCATGTTTTGAAAGTGTTGAGACCATTGCTACAGGCTGACTCAGAAGTTACTGAATCACTGAGTGCTTGTTAAGTGAGAGGAAAGCATGTTTGGTTTGGCAGGTGAGAAATAAACATAAGAAAGTAGAGGAACAAAAGGACGAACACTGAATAATGTAATGCAATAAAGAAAAGGAAGAAAGGGAAACTGAACTGGTTTGTATGATGGAAGAGAATAAACTAGACAAAATCAAACAACGAAAATCCATGATCAAGGAATAACAATATTATATAGGATAGAATGATACTCAACATACAGAGGAGATGATGAGCAGCAGTAACAAGTATTTTTGAGTAGGCTAAGCTGTTAGACAGACAGGGAAAAAGACAAGCACAATTGACACACACACACACACACACACACACACACACACACACACACACACACACACGTGACCACTGTCTTCTCCAGCTGCTAAAGCCCTACTGCTCTGAGCAGTGAGGTTGGCTGAGGTATGTTCGAGGGCGTGGCCTGGGGGGGGGGGGGGGGGTTTATGAGGGGAGGGGGTACAAGAGGTGTGGAGGGAGAGGGATAGCAGAGTGGAGGTAGGGTAAGATGGTGTAGTCCTGCCAGTGAGAGTGTGTAGGAATAGTGCAGCATCAGGAGGGGGAAGGTGGGGAGGAAAGAAGCACAGAAGGGGAAAGGAATATTCCTCAAATTAAGTCTTGATTTTTGATACTAGTAGTTGAATGCTTTTTTCTGGGTTGACAAATCTTATGAACATGTCTTGATATTTCTTTAGGCTTTGCTCCATTATCAAGGTAACAAATTTTAATCATTCATAAATATCCAGAATGAGATTGTCACTCTGCAGCAGAGTGTGCGCTGATATGAAACTTCCTGGCAGATTAAAACCCAGTTGGTAGAGCACTTGCCTGCGAAAGGCAAAGGTCCCGAGTTTGAGTCTCAGTCTGGCACACAGTTTTAATCTGCCAGGAAGTTTCACATCAGCGCACACTCCACTGCAGAGTGAAAATCTCATTCTGAAAACATCCCCCAGGCTATGGCTAAGCCATGTCTCCGCAATATCCTTTCTTTCAGGAGTGCTAGTTCTGCAAGGTTCGCAGGAGAGCTTCTGTAAAGTTTGGAAGGTAGGAGACGAAGTACAGGCAGAAGTAAAGCTGTGAGGACAGGGCATGAGTCGTGCTTGGGTAGCTCAGTTGGTAGAGCACTTGCCCGCAAAAGGCAAAGGTCCCGAGTTCGAGTCTCGGTCCAGCACACAGTTTTAATCTGCCAGGAAGTTTCATATCAGTGCACACTCCGCTGCAGAGTGAAAATCTCATTCTGGAAACATCCACCAGGCTGTGGCTAAGCCATGTCTCCACGATATCCTTTCTTTCAGGAGTGCTAGTTCTGCAAGGTTTGCAGGAGAGCTTCTGTTTGAAAGGTAGGAGACGAGGTACTGGCAGAAGTAAAGCTGTGAGGATGGGGCGTGAGTCGTGCTTGGGTAGCTCAGTTGGTAGAGCACTTGCCCACGAAAGGCAAAGGTCCTGAGTTCGAGTCTCGGTCCGGCACACAGTTTTAATCTGCCAGGGAAGTTTCATTCATAAATATATTAGGAAAATACTGATAGAATGTAAATAATTTCGGAGTAGAGGAGACCACTCACTGAATAGCAGATGCATTGAGTCATCAACAGGCACACACAAAAGAGAAAGAAAACTTGATAGCTTTCAGAATTAATCCTTTCTCCAGCAAGTGTACTGCACACACACACACACACACACACACACACTGACACAGTGTTAGCAGGATGCTCAATGCCATGATTTCAGTTTGTCTGGTTAACTGGGTGAGCGGATTGGGGGGGGGGGGGGGGGAGAGAGAGAGAGAGAGAGAGAGAGAGAGAGAGAGGAGGAGGCAGGAAGGTGGGTTGGGGATGGGTAGGTAGTGGCCCTGAGAGAGGCAGCCAGTATATTGGGTAGGAATGCGGTGGAAAGGTGTGGGAGGTGTATGGGCTAATGGGCTAGGTATGTGATGCACAGGTGCCAAAACCGGTGGAGAGTGTCACATAATGGAGGTGATGTGGAGACATAAACAGGTGGGGGGGGGGGGGGGTGATATGACAGAAAAAGTGGAAACTGTTGGGTGGAGAGTACTTGCTCTGCACATGAGGTGTGGCCATTATTTAAGTAATGACAGTTGTGATGTTGGGGATAACCTGTTTTAACACTAATTTGTGAAGATGGTCTGTGACTGAAACCAGTTGATACTTGGGTTTTAAATAACAGAGAGCTGATGGTCAAACATGTATTTTATACATTACTTCGTGGCTGTTAATAGTCAGCTTTGAAAAAAAGATTTTTGTGTGTTTGTATTCCCTTTCACCTGCTTCATTTGCTGAATTTTTATATTTTCTTCTTTTTTCAGTTAAATACAATATTTTCCATGTTATCCTAGGATTTCTGCTAGGCCTTTTTACCCATTTTGTCCTCTGCTGTCTTCATTATTTCATCTCTTAAAGTTATCCATTTGTCTTCTACTGTATTCCTTTCCCCATTCTAGTCATCTGCTGCTTATTGCTCCCTCTGAAATTCTCAACGACCTCTTGTTCTTTCAACTTATCCAGGTCCCATCTCCTGAATTTCCTACCTTTTTGCAATTTCTTAAGTTTTAAACTACAGCTTATAACCTATAAATTGTGGTCAGATTCCACATCTGCCCCTGGAAATGCCTTACAATTTAAAATATGGTTCTAAAATCCCTGCCTTACCATTATATAATCAGTCTGAAGCCTTCTGGTGGCTCCAGACCCCTTCCACATATACAGCCTTCTTTTATTATTTTTAAACCACATATTAGTGATGATTAAATTGTGCTCTGTGCAAAGTTCTACCGGGCAGCATCCACTTTCATTTCCTTCCCTCAGTCCATATTCACCTACTGTGTTTCCTTCTCTTTCTATTCCAGCTATTGAATTTCAGTCCCCCATCACAATATAATGTTTTGTCTCCTGTAACTATCTGGATAATTTGTTTTATGGAATCACACAGTTCTTCAGTCTCTTCATCATCTGTGGAGCTTGTTGGCATATAAACTTGTATTACTGTGATGGCTGTGTCTATCTTGGCTACAATGATGTATTCATTATGCTGTCCATAGCATTTTACTCACATTCCAATTTTCTTATTCATTATTAAATGCACTCCTGCATTACCCCTATTTGATTTTGTATTTATAACCCTGTATTCTCCTGACCAGAAGTCCTGTTCCTCCTGCCACCGAACTTCTATAATTCCCACTATATCTAGCTACAACCTATCCATCCCCTTTCTAAATTTTCTAACCTACCTGCTCAAGTAATGGATCTAACATTCCATACTCCAATCTGTAGAGCACCAGTTTTGTTTCTCCTGATGATGAAATGCTCCTGAGTAGTTCCCACCCAGAAATTCAAATGGGGTATGGTTTAACAACAGGATGTTTTACGCAAGAGGAAGTTGTCATCATTCAACCATGCAGCAGACCTGCAGGCCCTTGGGAAAAATTACAGCTGTGGTGCACCTTGCTTTAAGCCATTTGCACTATCAGCAGAGCAAGCCTGTTTCGGTTGATGATACAAGGCCAGCTCAGTCAATCATCCAGACTGTTAACACTGCAACTACTGAAAAGGCTGTTGCTCCTCTTCAGGAACAATACAGTTGTCTGGCTTCTCAACAGGTAGCCCTTCATCATGGTTGCACCTATAGTACATGTATCTGTATCACTGAGGCATGCAGCCCATCCCCATCAATGGCAAGGCCCATGGTTCATGACAAGAATAGTGTAAGAAATTACATGCAATTGTAGGCAGGTTGTCTTCATAATCATCTTTCAACACTACCATGATCCAGCCTTCCCCATTTTTAATACACATTTTCTCATTTTGCCAAGGAGTGTTGCTGGTTGTAGCTTTTAGGTTAGGGATATTTTGACTAATAACACAAAATCTTGAGACACAATATTTCAATGTTTTATTTTCCTGCTTGAGTTAAATGTATTTTGGAGCTTCAATGGCTACATTAAAATGTTACATTAACTGTGTTTGTTTGTCATCTTCATTTGAACATGAAATGAGTGCCTTGTTTCTGAAAGAAAGTTAGCCAAGACTTAGTCAAAATTCATTCAAAAACTTTGTCAAAACCTTCAAAACTGGGGTGAAATGGTAATTCATACTCATCCCTAAATTCTATAATTTCATTCATCACTTGCAAATATATTCAACACTAAAGCTAACTTGTTCCTTTACTTGGTTAAAAACCACTGTCTTCTTCTGTGTGGATGGCGATAATTTCAATGACTACTATTCTCATTGTGGAGAGGATCTCTTGTGTAGTTTATTAAAATGTTTCCTGTTTCCTTTCTTTTAAAATTGAACAGTTACAGCACTGTTGCAGTTTTGTGAAATTATCTTTACCCACAAGTATTCGTTGAGTAGTTTTACAAGTTATGTTTATATTACTTTGCCTCCAAATTTAACCCTTCTTACTGAAAGAAGTCAGTTGCCTGGTCCTATCTTACCATTCATCCATGAGTGCCAATTGAGACTGTGAAAGACGTGCTATTATTCACAATACCCCCTATTACTTAAAACTCTGGAGGACTTTGTTACATCTTACATAATCTCTAAGGGATGATTTATGTAGGATACTCATCTCACAGCAATTACATATGCTATGTCAGACAGTTTGTAAGAAGAGTTTTGACAAGATCCAAAAGAGCTTCCAATATAAATTGGTTTTGTCCATGCTTTACCTGTCCTAGAGAATGTTATGCAGC